>NC_067247.2:114639592-117239592 GCF_019359855.2 Lolium perenne
CCTATGTGCTTCAATACAATAATCTCATGAGCTGCCTTACATGATTGAGATTCATATGATGATGCTTGTAATCTAGATGTCATTATGCTAGTCAAGTGAGTTTTACTTATGTGATCTCCGGAGACTCCTTGTCCCACGTGTGTAAAGGTGACAGTGTGTGCACCGTGTGGGTCTCTTAGGCCATATTTCACAGAATACTTATTCACTATTGAATGGCATAGTGAGGTGCTTATTTATATCTCTTTATGATTGCAATGTGTTTGTATCACAATTTATCTATGTGCTACTCTAGTGATGTGTTATTAAAGTAGTTTTATTCCTCCTGCACGTGTGCAAAGGTGACAGTGTGTGCACCGTGTTAGTACTTGGTTTATGCTATGATCATGATCTCTTGTAGATTGCGAAGTTAACTATTGCTATGATAATATTGATGTGATCTATTCCTCCTAAATATGCATGAAGGTGACAGTGTGCATGCTATGCTAGTACTTGGTTTAGTCTGTTGATCTATCTTACACTAAAGGTTACTAAAACATGAGCATTATTGTGGAGCTTGTTAACTCCGGCATTGAGGGTTCGTGTAATCCTACGCAATGTGTTCATCATCCAACAAAAGTGTAGAGTATGCATTTATCTATTCTGTTATGTGATCAATGTTGAGAGTGTCCACTAGTGAAAGTGTAATCCCTAGGCCTTGTTCCTAAATACTGCTGCATTACTACTGCTTGTTTACTGTTCTGGGCAAAGCACTTTTCTGGTGTCGTTGCCGTTGCTACTGCTTATTCATACCACCTGTATTTCACTATCTCTTCGCCGAACTAGTGCACCTATTAGGTGTGTTGGGGACACAAGAGACTTCTTGCTTTGTGGTTGCAGGGTTGCATGAGAGGGATATCTTTGACCTCTTCCTCCCAGAGTTCGATAAACCTTGGGTATCCACTTAAGGGAAACTTGCTGCTGTTCTACAAACCTCTGCTCTTGGAGGCCCAACACTGTCTACAAGAATAGAAGCTCCCGTAGACATCACTAGTGTTCCTATTTGGTTCCCTAGTTGATTTGTTGTTGATGTGTTGTTGTTGATTGTTGTATTGTTACAGATTTGGGAGCCTCCAATTTGGTTGTGGATGTGTGCCCCAAGAACTTTGTAAAGGCCCGGTTTCCGCCTCGAGGAAATCCCTTAGTGGAAGTGGGCTAGGCCTTCGTGGCGTTGCTCACAGGAGATCTGAGTGAAGCCTTCGTGGCTGTTGGTTTGACTTGCGTAGCAACCACACTCCTCCAAACGTAGACGTACCTTCTTGCAAAGGAAGGGAACTACGGGAATCATCTCCGTGTCATCGCGTGCTCCACTCTCGGTTACCTCTATCCCACTCTATCTCCTATTGCATAGCTATATCTTGCTTAGTTGATATCCTTGTCATATAGGTATATTCACTTAGTTGCATATCTAGAGAATTTACCTTTGTGTCAAGCCTAAGTTGAAAAAGAACTAAAAATTGGTTAGCACCTATTCATCCCCCCCCTCTAGGTGCGGCATATGATCCTTTCAATTGGTATCAGAGCCTCGGCTCTTATTACGGGCTTAACCGCCTAAGAGTATGCCGAACGAGGATCCCACGGAAGAGGCCACCAAGACGGTCTCCATGGAAGACTTCAATTCGTTGAAGTCCTCCATGGAAGCCCAAATGGAAAGCATGAAAAAGATGATTGCCGAGCTTTTGGCTCCGGCCCTTCCCAAGGCTCCTAGTGTAGAGGTAAAAGACACGGGTGCGTTAGATGAGGGAGAGGCTTCGGACTTACCCTCATCTACCAAACCCGTGGAAGGTGATAACTTAAACACTATCAAATCTCCCATTGCATCTCCTAGGGGAACTAGTGGAGGTGAAAGCTACAATCGAGTAGCTCCATCTTTCCTATCTCTCGATATACCGGTTCCCCATCCCCATTTGAACATTCGGGGCGACCCACCTAAGTTTTCTATTGATAATTTCGATACTTGGCAATTTGAGTTCCGCTCTCATGTTTGTAGTGCCTCCAATGAATTATGGAGAATCATCTTGGAGGGCTTCAAGCCATATATACAACCCCGACAAGTTGACTAGAAGAGAAGCGATTGATAGTCAACTCAACAACACCGCCTTACACATGATTCAAACTAGTGTGGGGACAAAGGAATTGCATCGTGTCCGGAACTACACCACCGCCAAGGAAGCTTGGGATGGCTTGGCCGCTAGTTGCATTGGAAGTGAGAGCACAAGGAGGAACAAGTATAATGCTCTTAAGAATAAAGCCGAAGGGTTCATGAGGCTACCGGATGAAGATCATGAAGTCATGTATGGAAGACTTCTCACCGTTGCCGATGCCTTCCGGCTTATTGGTGCCACCCACATCAATGACTCTTGGATCAAGGATAAGTACATTAAATGCATGATGCCATTTGTACCCATTGATGTCAAGACTCTTGTGGGAAGGGAATGCTATTCCTCTCTCACCTCTCAACAAGTCGTGCACGAGATGCAAGCTCTCAAGGTGCTTGAGGAAACCTCTCATGATTCTCGCAATCGTGCTCTTGGGATGACTGATGACCCACAAGTATAGGGGATCGCAACAGTCTTCGAGGGAAGTATTACCCAATTTATTGATTCGACACAAGGGGAGACAAAGAACACTTGGAAGCCTTAACAACGGAGTTGTCAATTCAGTTGCACCTGGAAACAGACTTGCTCGCAAGAGTTTATCAGGCGTAACGGTGTGATAGCAGTAGCAGGAGTGAACTAACAGCGACGAGTAACAAAGACAGCAGTAGTGATTTTAGTAAACAGCAGGATTAAAATACTGTAGGCACGGGGACGGATGACGGGCGTTGCATGGATGAGAGAAACTCATGTAACAATCATAGCAGGGCATTTGCAGATAATAATAAAACGGTGTCCAAGTACTAATCAATCAATAGGCATGTGTTCCAATTATAGTCGTGCGTGCTCGCAATGAGAAACTTGCACAACATCTTTTGTCCTACCAGCCGGTGGCAGCCGGGCCTCAAGGGAAACTACTGGATATTAAGGTACTCCTTTTAATAGAGTACCGGAGCAAAGCATTAACACTCCGTGAACACATGTGATCCTCACGTTACTGCCATTCCCTCCGGTTGTCCCGATTTCTGTCACTTCGGGGCCATTGGTTCCGGACAGCAACATGTGTATACAACTTATAGGTAAGACCATAAACAATGAATATCATGATGAAACAATAACATGTTCAGATCTGAGATCATGGCACTCGGGCCCTAGTGACAAGCATTAAGCATAACAAGTTGCAACAATATCATAAAAGTACCATCTACGAACACTAGGCACTATGCCCTAACAATCTTATGCTATTACATGACCAATCTCATCCAATCCCTACCATCCCCTTCGGCCTACAGCGGGGGAATTACTCACACATGGATGGGGGAAACATTGCTGGTTGATGGAGAGGCGTTGGCGGTGATGGCGGTGATGATCTCCTCCAATTCCCCGTCCCGGCGGAGTGCCAGAACGGAGACTTCTGGCTCCCGCGACGGAGTTTCGCGATGTGGCGGCGTTCTGGAGGGTTTCTGGCGACTTCGACTTCTCCTCTGGCGTTTTTAGGTCGAGGCGAATAAGTAGTCCGAAGGAGGGCGTCGGAGGCCGGCCGAGGGGGCCACACCACATGGCCGCGCGGGCCCCCCCTAGGCCGCGCCGCCAGGTGGTGTGGGGCCCTCGGGCCTCCACTTCAATTGCCCTTCTGGCTCCGTTAGTTTCCTGGGAAAATAGGGCCTTCTGCATAAATTCCGAGGTTTTTCCCGAAAGTTGGATTTCTGCACAAAAACGAGACACCAGAGCAGTTCTGCTGAAAACAGCGTTAGTCCGTGTTAGTTGCATCCAAAATACACAAATTAGAGGCCAAACAATAGCAAAAGTGTTCGGGAAAGTAGATACGTTTTGGACGTATCAACTCCCCCCAAGCTTAGCTTATTGCTTGTCCTCAAGCAATTCAGTTAACAACTGAGCGATAAAAGAACTTTCACGAACACATTTGCTCATATGATGTATATATTCTCATGACATGGCTAATACTTGAGCAGTTCATAATAAGGTACATGCAAATAAGATCATCTAACAGCTATATCAATCATGAAGAGGTACCAACAATTAATAATAAGCATCATGAATCATGTATATAAACAGGATTGCAATGTTCATAAGAGAGTATGATAAAGTGGTATCTCGCTTGCCTGTATTTGATTGGCAAAACATAAATGCCCGGGCACCTCTGGAGCTCATAGGAAGACTAGAAGTAGTGATTGTCAAAGATAAAAGAATCAAAGTTATACCACAATCAATCATATTTTGAGACAAGCATATTATACTAAGAATGACAGTTGCGCTCTCAAGAAAGTGCTCAAAGAAATAGTGGAGACACAACATAAAAGTAAAAGATTGACCCTTCGCAGAGGGAAGCAGGGATTAACATGCGCTAGAGCTTTTCATTTTTATAAATCGGGAGTAAAATTATTTTGAGAGGTGTTTGTTGTTGTCAATGAATGGTAATGGGTACACTAACTACCTCGCCAACCGGACTTTCAAGAGCGGCTCCCATGAATTATTGCATATTTATTTGGCACTCCCTCCAACCTTTCTTGCACAAACCATGGCTAACCGAATCCTCGGGTGCCTGCCAACAATCTCATACCATGAAGGAGTGCCTTTTTATTTTAGTTTTATTATGATGATGACACTCCCCCCAACCTTTGCTTACACAAACCATGGCTAACCGAATCCTTCGGGTGCCGTCCAACAATCACAAACCATGGAGGAGTGTCTATTTAAGTTTAATTAATTCGGGACTGGGAATCCCATTGCCAGCTCTTTTTGCAAAATTATTGGATAAGCGGATGTGCCACTATTCCATATGAGAATCCGTCAAAAGTAAATGACAAGGTTGAAAGCTAAACACCACATACTTCCTCATGAGCTATGAAACATTAACACAAATTAAGAAGCATTTTGAAGGTTTTAAAGGTAGCGCATGAGAATTTACTTGGAATGGTTTGAAATGCCATGCATAGGTATTTATGGTGGACACTCTGGAATAACTTGATTTTCATGTGTTGGGAGGCACGAGCAGCGTTCCCGCTCAGTACAAGTGAAGGCTAGCAAGAGACTAGGGAGCGACAAATCAAGAGAGCAGTAACTGTCATAATCATGCTTGCGGCAAAATAAATTAACTGAGGCATAAAAGTGATACCAGAACTCTGAAGCAATGTAAATCATTGAGGCTTAATTGACTCTTGTTCAGTCATATGCATGCGTGAGCATGTGCCAAGTCAATATAAATGAATTATTCAGAGGAGGATACCACAATGCCATACTTACTTATGAATAAAACAATGCAAGCAAACATCCATGACATGCTACTCATATTAATAAATTGGAGCTAAACATGAGAGATCATGAACTACTAGACTTTCTTAAATAACATATACCTCACATGAACCAACTAAGCATGCTCACATGGATGAGTATATGTACAAAAATGAAAACAAATAGAGTTCATACCAGCCTCTCACCACAATCAGATTATCGTAGATCGTCATTATTGCCTTTTCACTTGTGTAGCTTGGATAATATGAAATGAAAACCACGCTCCAGCCACCGAAGACCATTGAACTCATAATGAACTTTACAAACCAAAGAAGAACAGCAAATATTTTTGGTGTTTTCAAATTGCAAATAAAAACAAGAGGAAACAAGCAATCAAAGCAAAATCTTTTTGGGTTTTCTTATAGCAAACTAGCAATAGCAAATAAAGCGAAACAAATGCAAGAAACCAAAGCAAACAAATGGTGAAGAGAAACAACAGAAATATTTTTGGTCTTTTTGTGTTTTGGAAAGGAACAAAGCAAAAACAAGAAATAGCAAACTAAAAGAAACACAGAAAAGCAAGATGGCAGAAATCTGCCAAAACTTGACAGCAGTACAGAAATCGATTTTTACAAAAATCTTACGTTGCCCAGTTCAAAAAGTGTTCCACTAATGAAAGTTAGATAACAACCTGGGGAACCTGCACAAAAATTTTCAACTCAAAATAACGTTCTGGCTGTCCGCACGAACTTTTACGGTAACAGCCCAGAATCTATTTTCAGGCAGCACTTCCCCAAATATCATCTTCCTCTCATTAGAAAACCACTCAAAGAGACTAAACAAGTATATACAAGTATCCAGCAATCATAATATGCAAAGAATGAGTGATGCCGGTATACCTCCCCCCAAGCTTAGGCTTTTGGCCTAAGTGGAGTTCAACCCCAACGAGGGTCGTTCCTCGCCGGTGGGTAGTCCATGGAGTAGTCATAGTAAAGCTCCTGCGCAGAAGAAAAGCGTGTAGGCTCCGCATATCCACCATGTTGATGCGAGGAACTTGCTGCATCGGATGATGAGTCGAGGTGCTCCTCGACCTCTATGTCGTCTCTTGCATGTTGGCCTCCTCTCTCTATATGTGCATCCAGTGCACCTTCTGTGACCGACCAATCTCCCCTGGAATCAAGGTTAGACAAAACAGGCGCAGGCAATCTTACTAGTTTCTCAGTTTTCTTAGTTATTCTCCAAACTTTCTTATAAAATATCATCTTATAATACAGGTTACCCAAGTTGGAGGAATCTGAAACAAATTCATGTTTAATCATAGAGGCTATGTCAAGTTTTTCTATGGGGAACGGAATATCAAAATGATGAGGTTCTACATTATGAAAAGCTAGTAAACGGGAGGCGATGAGGCCTCCACAAATTCCACCTTTCTCACGGTTAGTAGCAAGTCTATAAGCTATTAATGCCCCCAAATTATAAGACCTACTATTTTGCAGTGCTGCAGCTAGAAAAGCCAAATCCGGGATAGAAAGTTTACTACCAATCCTTTTGGCGAGAACGCATTTGGTAATAAAATAAGCAAAGTAGCGGATAGCCGGGAGCTTAATACTAGTGATTTTACCACTTTCACCTGAGAAACTCCTTCCATCGCAAATCATCTTGTAAAGATCCGAGAGTTCTTGCGGCGATCCCCTTATCTTCTCGCACGACCCCCATTGCGGTATTCTAAATGCTGCACAAAAAGCACTAAATGGCAAGTTGACAGTTTTATTGTAAATTTTATACTGGACCGTGGGGTTAGATCGCGACCAATTAAACTTGAAGTCCTGCACAAAAGCCATAGTTAATTTTACATATTGTTTTGGCTCTCCTTCAACAAAGTCACTCAGCCCTGCACGAGAAATTAGAGTTTGAACATCTTCAAATATCCCCGCGCTTCTCATGAAATCTGCGCACGGGTAGTAAGAGGGGTATACTCCCTCTTCACGATTGACTATCATAACTTGTTGGACTTCCAATTCTTGCTGGTTCAAGTGATATCTATTCCATTCCATTTTCTGAAATTTCAACAACCAATATAAATTTTTTGATTTGGTGACATAAAATTGAGGGGAACTACTATAGGAACTTGCTAGAGTACTAATCATGCATCAAAACTAGTTTCTATCACTTAGAACAAGCATGCAAGCTCACTAAACATGTTACCTACAGCAGCAAAATATTCAAGATATACTCAACCAAACAAAATTCTACTTGGATGGGTGGAGGAGTCACATACCGAAGAGCAAATGTGCCAAATTTCAGACAGAAATCTGGGCTGAGCAAAGAGATCGAGAAATCTGGAGCTCTGGAGTAAAAACGCGAGAGAGATGAACTTGGTACGAGTTTTTTCGGGAGAGAGAAGGTGCTGGGAGGAAGAGATGGCAAAGTGGGGCAAGGAGGGGCCCACACCACATGGTTGCGCGGCCACCTCCTTGGCCGCGCCGGCCTGTGGTTTGGCGCCCTCTGGTGCCCCACAGGTCATCCTCTGGTGCTCCCAGGTGCCTCGTCGAAAAATAGGACCAACGGTATAATTTTCGCGAATTTTTGAAAACTTTGAAAAATGCACATTTTCTGGGTATTAAGTTTATTATTACTGGCCAGGAAAATTTTTGAAATCTCAAATCAACAAAGAAACTTTGCAAATTAAAAGTGCTACAGCAACTAAAGCAAGTGGAGAAAGAAAGAGATGTTGTTTACCTCCTCTATGCATATAAAAGGTATTTGTTAACAAGGTTGATCAAGTCTTGCCACCAAATAAATTTTACATAGCATATGAAGAAATAAACCTCAAATCAATCATGTTACCTTGAATTGTATTGATATGGATCCAATAACAAGAGTTTGATATTCTTCTTTAGGCTCATATATAGGACAATCGATGGTTCCCACTTTGATAGTTCTCACATTAGAAATAGTATTAACTCCACACGCTTTCTCAATCCTCTTGGGGAAATAAACGGTATGTTCCCTATCATCAACATTGAAAGTAACCTTTCCTTTGTTGCAATCAATAACAGCCCCTGCGGTGTTAAGAAAAGGTCTCCCAAGGATAATAGACATATTATCATCTTCAGGCATTTCCAATACAACAAAATCAGTTAATATCAAGCAGTTAGTAGTAACTTGAACAGGGACATTCTCACATATACCAACAGGAATAGCAGTAGATTTATCAGCCATTTGCAAAGATATATCAGTAGGTATCAACTTATCTAAGTAAAGTCTCTTATAAAGAGAAAAGGGCATAACACTAACACCGGCTCCCAAGTCACATAGAGCAGTTTTGACATAATTATTCTTAATAGAACAAGGAATAGTAGGTATACCTGGGTCGCCCAACTTCTTTGGAATTTTGCCATTGAAAGAGTAATTAGCAAGCATAGTAGAAATTTCCTCATTGGGGATTTTCCTTTTGTTAGTAACAATATCTTTCATATACTTTGAATAAGGAGGCAATTTAATAGCATCAGTTAAAGGGATTTGCAAAAATAAAGGTTTCATCCAATCACAGAATTTATTATAGTGTTCTTCTTCCTTTGATTTTAGTTTCTTAGCAGGAAAAGGCATTTGCTTTTGCACCCAAGGTTCTCTTTCATTACCATGTTTCTCAGCAATAAAATCTTCTTTAGTATACTTTTTATTTTTAGCATGCTTTTCAGGTTCTTCTTCAACCTCTTCTTTATCAGGAGTATCATTCTTATCATTATCTTCACTATTATCATGTTCATTACCACTTTCAGTTTCAGCATCAGAAATAGAAATACTATTAGGATCATTAACAGGTTCAGAGGATTCTACAACATTTTTATATTTCTTCTTCTTTTTCCTAGAATGAGCTCTAGATTCAATGCGTTGAGAATCTTGTTCAATTCTTTTGGGATGCCCTTCAGGATATAGAGGATCCTGGGTAGAGACACCACCTCTAGTTGTTACTTCATAAGCATGTTTTTCTTTAGCATTATTTCCTAACAAGTCATTTTGCACTTTAGTGAGTTGATCAATTTGAGTCTGAATCATTTGAAAATGTTTGACAAGCATCCTAACATCATTGGAGGTTCTCTCCACAATATCATGCAATTGACTAATAGCTTGAGAATTTTCCATTAAATGATTCTCTACTCTCATATTAAAATTTTCTTGCTTAACAATATAATTATCAAACTCATCTAAACATTGTGCAGGAGGTTTCGAATACGGAATATCTTCCCTAGTAAAGCAATGAAGGGAATTTACCTCAACCATGGATGAAGGGGGAATTATCTCACATATATCTTCTATGGGAGGCAGATTCTTCACATCTTCAGATTTAATACCTTTCTCCTTGAGAGACTTCTTGGCTTCCCTCATATCTTCATCATTCAATTTAGTTAAACCCCTCTTCTTCACTATTGGTGTTGGAGTTGGTTCAGGCGTATTCCAATCATCATAATTCCGGCCTATTTTAGCCAATAATTCTTCAGCGTCGTCTGGAGTTCTTTTCCTGAAAACACAACCAGCACAACTATCCAGGTATGCCCTAGACTCAATGGTTAGTCCACTATAAAATATATCAAGTAAATCATGCTTTTCTAAATCATGGTCAGGCAAAGCTCTAATAAGAGAGCAAAATCTCGCCCAAGCCTCAGGCAATTTCTCCTCATCTCCCTGATCAAAATTATAAACTCTCTGCAAAGCAGCATGTTGAGCACTAGCAGGAAAGTATTTGCGGAAGAAAACATCAAGCAATTCTTTCGGACTTTTAATAGAATTAGGTGGCAAATTATTATACCAAGTTTTAGCGTCATCCTTCAATGAGAATGGAAATATTTTAGCAACAAAGTAAGTACGCTTCTTAACATCATCAGAAAACAAGCTACTCAAAGTAGATAACTCAGTCATGTGTTCAACAACACTTTCTTTTTCAGTACCACAAAAAGGTGTTTTCTCAACAATAGCTATATGAGATAGATCAAGAGAAAAATCATAATCTTTATCCCTAATGTTTATAGGAGATGTGGCAAATTTAGGATCAGGAGACAGTTTATATCTAACAGTGTGTTCTGCAAGTAACTTTTTAATTTTTCTTGCATCAGTAGTAGCATTACATTTTTCAATAAAATCATCATCAAGCTCCACATAATCTTCCTCAAGATCATCACTAGAGTATTCAAGTTCAGGTGAACTAACAGGTGTAGTAGCATTAGGAGTTTCAGTATTTTCAATTTGTCTAGATTTAGCAATTGTAGCATCTAGAAAAGATCCCAATGAACCACTATCATCAAGCACAGCAGAAACATTATCAATATTATGAGAGTGTTCAGATTCAGCAGATGTACCCGCATGCGAAGCATGTGGCGGTGAAACAAGTTTATCAATCACAGATGGTGAATCAAGTGTAGCGGAGGTACTCAGAATTGTACCTTTTCTTGTAGTGGATGGTAATATGGCGATCTTAGTATCGCGAGGTTTACCCATGATGGAGAATTTGCAGCGAACAATATTAATCCAAGTGAACTTCCAAATAAAGCTATGCTCCCCGGCAACGGCGCCAGAAAATAGTCTTGATGACCCACAAGTATAGGGGATCGCAACAGTCTTCGAGGGAAGTATTACCCAATTTATTGATTCGGCACAAGGGGAGACAAAGAACACTTGGAAGCCTTAACAACGGAGTTGTCAATTCAGTTGCACCTGGAAACAGACTTGCTCGCAAGAGTTTATCAGTAACGCTTTATAGCGATAGCGATAGTGAAATAACAGACGAGAGTAACAAAGACAGCAGTAGTGATTTTAGTAAACAGCAGGATTAAAATACTGTAGGCACGGGGACGGATGACGGGCGTTGCATGGATGAGAGAAACTCATGTAACAATCATAGCAGGGCATTTGCAGATAATAATAAAACGGTGTCCAAGTACTAATCAATCAATAGGCATGTGTTCCAATTATAGTCGTGCGTGCTCGCAATGAGAAACTTGCACAACATCTTTTGTCCTACCAGCCGGTGGCAGCCGGGCCTCAAGGGAAACTACTGGATATTAAGGTACTCCTTTTAATAGAGTACCGGAGCAAAGCATTAACACTCCGTGAACACATGTGATCCTCACGTTACTGCCATTCCCTCCGGTTGTCCCGATTTCTGTCACTTCGGGGCCATTGGTTCCGGACAGCAACATGTGTATACAACTTATAGGTAAGACCATAAACAATGAATATCATGATGAAACAATAACATGTTCAGATCTGAGATCATGGCACTCGGGCCCTAGTGACAAGCATTAAGCATAACAAGTTGCAACAATATCATAAAAGTACCATCTACGAACACTAGGCACTATGCCCTAACAATCTTATGCTATTACATGACCAATCTCATCCAATCCCTACCATCCCCTTCGGCCTACAGCGGGGGAATTACTCACACATGGATGGGGGAAACATTGCTGGTTGATGGAGAGGCGTTGGCGGTGATGGCGGTGATGATCTCCTCCAATTCCCCGTCCCGGCGGAGTGCCAGAACGGAGACTTCTGGCTCCCGCGACGGAGTTTCGCGATGTGGCGGCGTTCTGGAGGGTTTCTGGCGACTTCGACTTCTCCTCTGGCGTTTTTAGGTCGAGGCGAATAAGTAGTCCGAAGGAGGGCGTCGGAGGCCGGCCGAGGGGGCCACACCACATGGCCGCGCGGGCCCCCCTGGGCCGCGCCGCCAGGTGGTGTGGGGCCCTCGGGCCTCCACTTCAATTGCCCTTCTGGCTCCGTTAGTTTCCTGGGAAAATAGGGCCTTCTGCATAAATTCCGAGGTTTTTCCCAAAAGTTGGATTTCTGCACAAAAACGAGACACCAGAGCAGTTCTGCTGAAAACAGCGTTAGTCCGTGTTAGTTGCATCCAAAATACACAAATTAGAGGCCAAACAATAGCAAAAGTGTTCAGGAAAGTAGATACGTTTTGGACGTATCAATGACAAAAGGTTCCAACCTTGCCTTGGCGGTCAACTCCGTTGAAGAAGTGATTCCGCAAGAATCTTATAGGGCATCTTGGAGTATGTCCTATCCGGAAGATTTGCAATGCCACTACCATGATCACATGGCCTTCCATGCAAAATACTTTTGGGTTGATCCCTCCAAGGCCAAGGAAGACAACATCAAGAGGAACAACAAAAGTGGGTTCACTAGCTTTGGTCCAAAGAAAAGATCATGCTACAATTGTGATGACAAGCGCCACTTCATTGCCGAATGCCCCTATGAGAATAGAGAGCTTCATAATGGGAGGCTCATTCCCAAGGACAAGAGCAAAGACACAAAGGGCAAATATTCAAAAGCCCCCAACAAGAAGTTCTACAACAACAAGACCAAGAAGGGCAAGAGGCCCTCAAGAGTTGTGCTAGTAACAAGGGAAGAATATTCATCCGATGAAGTTGAAAGTTCTAGTGGTGATGAAGATGAAGAAAGCTCAAATGAATTGGCCGCCATCGTCACCACCAACATACCCTCTTCATCTCTCTTTGAATCTCCCAATGAGAACCCTCATATCAAGAATGCACATTGCTTCATGGCAAGGTCCTCCTTGGACACACCTATTGTGCTATCAACTCAAGAAGAGTATACCTCCGGAGATGATGATGTTGATGATGAAGAAGATGCCACCTCTAATGGATTGGTCGCTCTTGCCTCCCTCTCCACTAACTCTTCATCACCAAGTGAATCCCCCAATGAGGTCGTTCATGTTGAGGAAGAAAGTTGCCTCATGGCTAAATCCTCCGAGGTATCATCTCCTAGTCCCTCTATGCCTAACATATCTAGTGATCTAGGGGTTGATGATGCTAGTCTAAAAGTGAAACAAGAAATGCTAGATTTTGATGATTTCATTCTCAACCTACAAGGTAACACTAAAAGGCATGTTTCAAACCTCATGGTTCGTATAGCTCAACAAAGTGATATGCTTGAGAAAAAGGGTCAAATAGAGAGAGAAGACTCTCTTGAAATCCATGCTCTTAAAAATGCTCTTGAGGAAAGTCAAGAAACTATAACTTCTCTTGAGGAGAGGCTAGAAACTCTTGAAGAGCCTCAAGATAAAATTAACAAGCTCACAAAAGCTAGAGATCTTGCTAGGGCTAAGTCTAAAGTGCTCAAAAAGGAAAAGGCCCAATTTGAGGTTGATCATGAGAAACTTGTGAAGGATCTAGATGAACTAGACAAAGCTCACAAAGCTTTGAAGAGTGAATTCACTCTCCTATCCAAATCCTATGAGCAACTTCAAATTAGGCTTGCTTCATATGATGTGCCTAGTTCCTCTACTCCTCTATGTGATCATGCAAATATTGTTGAGGAAAATGCTAGGTTGAAGGATGAACTTGCTAAGGCCTCCTCTCCCCAAAGTAAACTTTCTTTGGATGATCTTTTGAGTAAGCAAAGATCAAACAATGGGAAGGAGGGCCTTGGTTATAATGCCAAGGCAAAGAAGGGAAACAAGCAAAAGGCCAAGCCCGCACAAGAGAAGAAGAAAGTCGTCACTAATGGTGAAGCCTCCAAGGGCAAAACCATGAATGATGATGATGCGGGAATTGCTAACCCTCACTATGTTTTATTTAAAGATTATTATGGTGATGTTTATGCTAAATATGTTGGCCCATATGATGGTTATGTTGCTTGGTCTATTTGGGTCCCAAAGACCCTTGTTGCTAACAAAAGAGGACCCATTGCAAAATGGGTACCTAAATCCAAGAATTGATCTCATGTAGGACTATGCCGCCGGAGGTTCAAAATGGGTACTTGATAGTGGATGTACAAGTCATATGACCGGCGGCAAGAACCTCGTCAAGGAGTTGAGGCCTAACATAAATGATATCACCGTCTCCTTTGGCGATAATTCTACATCCGAGGTATTGGGTTTTGGCAAGGTTGTGGCTGCACACAACATTACTCTTGTGGATGTCATGCTTGTCAAAACCCTTGGTTACAATTTGCTTTCCGTTTCCGCCCTTGGCAAGATGGGTTTCGCCGTCTTTATTGATAATGATATTGTGGTCCTCTTGTGGAGCAAGACTCTAAAAGTCTCTTTTGTTGGGTATCGCGAACACAACTTGTATGTGGTGGACTTTTCGGGGACCACCACGACAAGTGCGATGTGCCTATTCGGAAAGGCGGACGTGGGTTGGTTGTGGCATCGCCGCCTAGCCCATGTCAACATGAGAACTTTGCAAAGTCTTCACAAGGGGAACCATATTGTGGGACTAATGGAAAATGTGTCTTTTGCCAAAGATCGTGTTTGTAGGGCTTGTGTTGAAGGCAAAATGCATGACTCTCCGCATCCAAGCAAGACTATCATCTCTTCCAAGAGGATCTTGGATCTCCTTCATGTGGATCTCTTTGGTCACGTTACTCATGCAAGTCTTGGTGCGAAGAAACATTGCTTGGTGATTGTTGATGATTACTCAAGATACACTTGGGTCTACTTTCTCAAGACGAAAGATGAGACTCAACAAATATTCATTGACTTTGCTACCGAGGTGCAACGCCAACACAACCTCCTCATTATGGCAATAAGAAGTGACAACGGCTCCGAGTTCAAGAACTATACACTCAATGATTTTCTTAGTGATGAGGGGATTCGACATCAATATTCCGCTGCTTACACCCCTCAACAAAATGGTGTTGCGGAGAGGAAGAACCGGACTCTTATGGATATGGCAAGATCTATGATGGCGGAGTATAAATCCCGCTATAACTTTTGGGCGGAAGCCATCTCCACCGCTTGCCACTCCTCTAACCGGCTCTATCTCCGCAAGGGCTTGAACAAGACTCCATATGAAATACTCACCGGGAACAAGCCTAATATCTCATACTTCAAGGTGTTCGGGTGTAAGTGTTTCTACAAAATCGAAGGAGTTCGTTTATCTAAGTTTGCTCCTAAAGCTTTGGAGGGTATATTTGTTGGTTACGGTGCCGAATATCACACTTATAGAGTCTTTGATATAGCCTCCGGGATTATCATTGAATCTTGTAGTGTGAGGTTAGAAGAAAATGATGGCTCCCAAGTGGGGCAAGTTGATGTATGTGCAGGTGATGAAATACCTCAAGATGCCATAGTAAGAATGGGTGTGGGATTTTTCCACCCCATTGAGGGACACGGTGTGGCGTCTCGGGAAGAACTATGCTCTACCACGGTGGAGCCCTCATCCTCTCAACATCAACAAACCCCATCTCTTGAAGCTAATGATGCACCAACCCAAGGACAAGAAGAAAACCCTCTCCCTCATGAACAAGATCAAGGACAAGATCAACCAAGAATTCATGATGGCTCTGATGAGTATCCATTTGATATTTGCGCTTCACCAAATATTGTCCAAGATCAAGCACATGAGGATGAGCAACCCCAAGTAATTGAGGAAGCTCAAGTTGAAGGTCAAGACGGGGACCCAAATGATCAAGTTGATCAAGTGACACCTCCAAGGCCTAGAAAGACCAAGGAGGAGATCGAGGCCCGTCGTCTAGCAAGAAGAGAAAGGAACCTCGAACTTCGTGGACACACTCATGACAAGGTTCTTGGTGATGTAAGGGCAAAGGTTTCCACAAGAAGGCAATTGGCGAACTTTAGCCATCATCATGCTTATATCTCCTTAGTGGAACCCAAGAAAGTATTTGAAGCCCTTGAAGATTCGGATTGGTTGGAAGCTATGCATGAAGAACTCAACAACTTCAAGCGCAACAAAGTGTGGACTTTAGTTAAGAAGCCAAAGGAGTGTCGCAATGTTATAGGCACTAAATGGATTTTCAAGAACAAGCAAGATGAGTTTGGAAATGTTGTGAGGAACAAGGCAAGATTGGTGGCTCAAGGGTTCTCTCAAGTTGAGGGAATTGACTTTGGAGAAACCAATGCTCCCGTGGCTCGCCTTGAGTCCATCCGTATCCTTCTTGCTTATGATTCGCATCATAACTTTAAGTTACAACAAATGGATGTGAAAAGTGCTTTTCTTAATGGTCCTTTGCATGAAGAGGTTTATGTTAAGCAACCCCCGGGGTTCGAGGATCTCAACTTTCCTAACCATGTCTACAAGCTTGATAAAGCACTTTATGGTCTCAAACAAGCTCCTAGAGCTTGGTACGAGCACCTTAAGGAATTGTTGGTAGACCGTGGGTTTGATGTTGGGCTAATCGACCCCACTCTTTTTACTAAGAGGGTCAATGGGGAGCTTTTCGTTTGCCAATTATATGTTGATGATATTATATTTGGGTCTACTAACAAAGCTTTCAATGATGAATTCTCAAAGCTAATGACCGATAGGTTTGAGATGTCTATGATGGGAGAGATGAAGTTCTTCCTTGGTTTTGAGATCAAGCAATTGAGGGAAGGAACCTTCATCAACCAAGCAAAATATCTCCAAGACATGCTCAAGAGGTTCAAGATGACCGAGATGAAGGGTGTGGCCACTCCTATGGTTACCAAATGTCATCTTGCACTAGATCCCAATGGTAAAGAGGTGGATCAAAAGGTATATCGCTCCATGATTGGATCCTTGCTTTACCTTTGTGCATCTAGACCGGACATAGTGTTGAGTGTTGGTGTGTGTGCAAGGTATCAAGCTTCTCCTAAGGAGAGCCACATGATGGCTCTCAAAAGAATCTTTTGATATTTGGTTGATACCCCAAGATATGGTATTTGGTACCCCAAAGGCTCAAGTTTTATTCTCAATGGTTATACCGATGCGGATTGGGCGGGTGACATGGATGATAGGAAATCAACTTCCGGGGCTTGCCAATTCCTTGGTAGGTCCTTGGTGTGTTGGTCTTCTAAGAAGCAAAATTGTATATCTCTCTCCACCGCCGAAGCCGAATATGTTGCCGCCGCAAGTGGATGCACTCAATTGTTATGGATGAGGCAAACTTTAAAGGAATACGGTGTCATTTGTGACAAAGTGCCTCTATTATGTGACAATGAAAGTGCCATCAAGATTGCCTATAATCCGGTGCAACATTCAAGAACGAAGCATACTGAGATCCGGAATCATTTCATTAGGGATCATGTTGCCCGTGGTGATATTGAGCTTATCTATGTTCCAACCAAAGATCAACTTGCCGATATATTCACGAAGCCTCTTGATGAAGCAAGATTCTCTTATTTGAGGAATGAGCTAAATATCATTGATTCAAGGAGTATAGCTTGACCATCTTGCAAACACACCTTTGTCTCAAAAATTTATTTGGTTTAGATGTGGGCATGGAAATAGGGGGAGTGAGTTTTAAATTATTGAGCTATCCCTCCCCCCATAATGCCAACATTAAGAAATCATTCTCTTTATATCATATGTTGATATGTGAGTGTCAGTGATGAGTAGTGGCTTGGACCCAAGATATATCTTCGCGGTGCCATGCCAAAACACTCATATATGGTGGCCTAGGCCGCCACACTCTTCTTTGTGAAGAGTTGGAGTTATTTGGATCTTATTGCATTTTATTTGACAACTCCTTGTTCTTATGGGAAATCACTCTAGTTTGGCCTTATTTGCTCATATCTTGCAAACTTGAGTGATCATGTACCATTAACAGTTTGAGTCTTCTAAACCCAAGCCTACACTCATCTATAAGCCATTTCCATCTTGCTCATTTGTCATGTTTGGTAAAAAAACTTGGAGTTTGAGGTTTCTCGGACGGATGATCTAGGTTGCCCCATCTTATTGGTAAATATGCATCTTATATGTGAGGTGATAGTTTATTGCACCACATATGGGTACGCAAATAACCAACTAAAGATAGGCAGGATTGACGGTGTTCTGAAATTCTCCAGAACACCGGATAATCCGCCCCCCTGGCGACCCGGAAAATCAGGCCCGGCCGGATTATCCGCCCTAAACTAGGGCCGAATTATCCGGCCTGGGCGGATCTTGAAAGGGCTGAGGACGAGGCAACGGGGGGGGGGGGGGGAAACGGTTTATTCTACCCCCCACGCGCCTCTCTCTCCTCTCTCTCCTCTCAAGGTCGCCGGAGTCTCTAATCCTCGCCGGAGTTGCCCCGTCCACTCCCTCCCGGAGTTTTTGGGTGGATCGGGTGCTCCTCCCTCCTAGCTACCTTCTCCTCCAAGCGGCTCTCGCAATGGATGCGGGTATGATTCATAATCCCTAACCCTAGGTGTTGTGTTTTATATGTGCTATTTTCTTGGTGGATTTGGTGTCTAGTTGTTCCAAATCGCTTGTAGTGTACTCCTCTTGCATGCTATTAGGCCGATCTATTCCAAGACAAGTTGTTGATTGCAAAATCTGCTAGAATCGCAGGGCCGGATTATCCGGCCCCCGCGAGGACCGGATTATCCGGTCCGGCCGGATTATCCGCCCCCTTGGGGCACCGGATTATCCGGCCTGGAGCTTCATCGCCACTGCAGTTTTGATTCAATCTATCTTGTTTTAGACTTGTACCAACTTATAGTATGTTTCTAGAGTGCATTACTGTATCATACATGACTCATGAGCATTATCTCCTCTTTGCTACCCATCTTTGCTTTTCACAGGTCGTTCTTCTCGGGGTACCTCTCGGAGACGCGCAAGAGCTGATCGTTCAAGTGATGAGTTCGTGACCAACGCTCCTCGCAAGTCAACCTCATCTAGGCACAAGAACAAGGCTTCAAGGGAAAATTACAAGTCTATGGACATTATCTCTTATCAAGCCATCCGTATGAAGAACTGGTATGAAGACCTCCCAAGGGATGAAGAGACAGAGGGCAGAAAATATTGGTGCATGGAGCAGGAGTTCATCTATAAAGATATCTATGAGCCCATGAGGAAAGTTCGTCCCATGCAAGCTATCGATGTGGACGTTCTGGCAGTCAACAATCACTTTGAGGATGCCATTTGGGTGGCTGGAAGGTTGGGCTTGAAGGACTTGATGAAGATTCAATGTGACTATAGTCCAGATTTGTTGAAGCAGTTCTTTGCTACGTTGGCCATCAAGACTGATGAGGACCGTACTATGGAATGGATGTCTGGCTCCACTCACTGTAGTGCCCCCCTTGCACCGTTTTGCTGCTATTCTTGGAATTCCTGCAGAAGGTGGCCGTCGTCTCCATGGACCTCAGAGGACAAATAAGAATCAGCTGCATAATCTCTACACATCTGCTGGAAAAGTGGGAGAGTCCAAGGGGCTGCTTCCCATCTATGGTCAGTTGCTTAGGTTCTTTCGATCCACTATCGCTCCTAGTGGTGGTAACAATGATGCTCTCCGGGGAACTCTTGTGGACCTCATGTTCCACAGCTTTCGGTGTGCTCATGAGGAGAATGAGGATCGGAACTTCACTGTTGATATCATGGACTACATCTTCCATGAGATTCGTGATTCCATGATCTCCCGGACCACCATACCTTATGCGCCTTACATTCAGCTCCTCATCAACAATACTGCGGGCGTGCGTGGTGAAGACTTGAGCGGATACTCTTATTTGAAGCACTCTGTCAAGAAGGCCTACAAGCTTAAGCATGTATCTTCTGTTGTACCTCCACCTGACTCCTTCATGGGTGATGCTCGTTCTAGTGGTTTTGCTCCTGCTCACCATTCTGACCTCCCTGCTATGAAGAAACAAGTGAACAGGCTCAGTTGGTTTCAGCGTCACATCCTTTGCATGAACATTGAGATCCATAAGGAGAACTATGCGGCCAGCCGGGAGCGTTCTGAGATTCAGCATACTCAGGCGGTTATTCTGCACAAGCTCAGTGGTGAGCAAGGACCCCCTCCTCAGCCTCCAGTTCACCCAGGTTACAGTGGGTGGCATTCTGCACAGGTTCCGTGGAGTGATTTTGATAGTTGCATTCAAAGGTCCAGCCTCACTCGCCGCTCTCCAGATGCACCTGACACTGATGAAGAAGAGGATGAAGAAGAAGAAGAAGATGTGGCGCCCGAGTCCGATGATGATGATGCCTCCGAGTGATCCCCATGGGGCGAGTAGCATCGCGCTTGACCCCCTTTTTGACGTCTCGATGCCAAAGGGGGAGAAGCGTTCTATTAGGAACTCTCTCGGGGATTTGCATGGTTTGGGCACAAGCATATGCGTTTATCATTCCTTTATTGCTTGTGTTCCCTCATATTTGAACTATTTGCTTTGGTCATGTTCGTTTAAAACTATGTGCTATGTGGTGTGAGACATTGTTATGGTTTTCGGATTTCTATATGTTGAGATCAAGACTATTATATCATGTGTGATGCTATATCTCCGTATCATATATCTACACATGGGTATGACTTCTAGCATCCTATCTTAACTTCATATATGTATATGTCTCTTGTTAGAGCTCATGATGGTTACCTCTAATGTTGAGGCACCTCAATCCTATGTGTTGTGTATTTGTATTCAAATGCAAATTACTTATATGCACACATGTAGGGGGAGTGCCTCTATGATTTTGTCATCATGCTTGCCTCTATAGTTATTCTTTTGCAAATCCTATATTGTCATCAAACACCAAAAAGGGGGAGATTGAAAGAACACCTCTCATATTATGTTTTGTGTGTTTGATGTCAATGTATGTGATACACTAATGGTTGTTTAAGTGGTACAGGGATTACATAGATACATGTGTATGTGTGTTGGATGTGGTCAGTACTGTCAAAAAGTTTCTGCAGAAAACTCACCAGGCCGGATAATCCGGGTTGGATATTTCCAAAATATCCAGCCCCTGAATTTTGGCTAAGGACTCTTGGGAATTGTGGCTCAGTATAGGGGCCGGACATTTGCCCGGATATTGTCCCGGTTTTGTACCAGGGCCGGATTATCCGGGCCGGATATTTCAAGAATATCCGGCCCCCTCGAAAATGGCTAAGGACTTGAAGAATTGTCTACCAGTATAGGGGCCGGACATTGTCATGGTTTTGTACCTGGAGGCCGGATTATCCGGGGTGGGGGGCGGATTATCCGGCCTTTACTTAGGGCGGATTATCCGCCCCCCCCCCCGAAATGCACAACGGCTGGATTTTGGGGAGGGGTATTTATACCCCTCTTCTTCTTCCTTACCCCTTTGCTCAATCATTACACAAGAAATCTGCCAAGCTTCACCTCCATTAGAGCCACCTCAAGAAACACAAGATTTGCAAGATCTCCTTCCTCCCCCAACCAAATCTCTTGATCTTTGGAGATTCGAAGGAGAAGCCACCGATCTACATCCTCACCGAAGCGTTCTTCATTTCCCCCTCACTTGTTTGAGGGATCTCATGCTAGTGTTCCTATTTGGTTCTGATACGTCTCCGACGTATCGATAATTTCTTATGTTCTATGCCATATTATTGATGATACCTACATGTTTTATGCACACTTTATGTCATATTCGTGCATTTTCTGGAACTAACCTATTAACAAGATGCCGAAGTGCCAGTTCCTGTTTTCTGCTGTTTTTGGTTTCAGAAATCCTAGTAACGAAATATTCTCAGAATTGGACGAAACGAAGACCTAGGGGCCTATTTTTCCACGGAGCTTCCAGAAGACCGAAGAACACACGAAGTGGGGCCACGAGGTGGCGACACCACGTGGCGGCGCGGCCCAGGGGGGCCCGCGCCGCCCTATGGTGTGGCCCCCTCGTCTGGCCCCCGACTCTGCCCTTCCGCCTACTTAAAGCCTCCGTCGCGAAACCCCTGATGCGAAAAACCACGATACGGAAAACCTTACTGAGACGCCGCCGCCACCGATCCCATCTCGGGGGATTCTGGAGATCTCCTCCGGCACCCTGCCGGAGAGGGGATTCATCTCCCGGAGGACTCTACACCGCCATGGTCGCCTCCGGAGTGATGAGTGAGTAGTTCACCCCTGGACTATGGGTCCATAGCAGTAGCTAGATGGTTGTCTTCTCCTCATTGTGCTTCATTGTTGGATCTTGTGAGCTGCCTAACATGATCAAGATCATCTATCTGTAATTCTATATGTTGTGTTTGTCGGGATCCGATGGATAGAGAATACCATGTCATGTTAATTATCAAGTTATTACACATGTGTTGTTTATGATCTTGCATGCTCTCCGTTTCTAGTAGAGGCTCTGGCCAAGTTTTTACTTTTAACTCCAAGAGGGAGTACTTATGCTCGATAGTGGGTTCATGCCTGCATTGACACCTGGGACAGTGACAGAAAGTTCTAAGGTTGTGTTGTGCTGTTGCCACTAGGGATAAAACATTGGCGCTATGTCCGAGGATGTAGTTGTTGATTACATTACGCACCATACTTAATGCAATTGTCTGTTGCTTTGCAACTTAATACTGGAGGGGGTTCGGATGATAACCTGAAGGTGGACTTTTTAGGCATAGATGCAGTTGGATGGCGGTCTATGTACTTTGTCGTAATGCCCAATTAAATCTCACTATACTTATCATGTCATGTATGTGCATTGTTATGCCCTCTTTATTTGTCAATTGCCCGACTGTAATTTGTTCACCCAACATGCTTTTATCTTATGGGAGAGACACCTCTAGTGAACTGTGGACCCCGGTCCATTCTTTAATACTGAAATACAAATCTGCTGCAATACTTGTTTTTACTGTTTTCTCTGCAAACAATCATCTTCCACACAATACGGTTAATCCTTTGTTACAGCAAGCCGGTGAGATTGACAACCTCACTGTTTCGTTGGGGCAAAGTACTTTGGTTGTGTTGTGCAGGTTCCACGTTGGCGCCGGAATCTCTGGTGTTGCGCCGCACTACATCCCGCCGCCATCAACCTTCAACGTGCTTCTTGACTCCTACTGGTTCGATTAAACCTTGGTTTCTAACTGAGGGAAACTTGCCGCTGTGCGCATCACACCTTCCTCTTGGGGTTCCCAACGGACGTGTCAACTACACGCATCAAGCAAATTTCTGGCGCCGTTGCCGGGGAGATCAAGACACGCTGCAAGGGGAGTCTCCACTTCTCAATCTCTTTACTTTGTTTTTGTCTTGCTTTATTTTATCTACTACTTTGTTTGCTGCATTATATCAAAACACAAAAAAATTAGTTGCTAGCTTTACTTTATTTACTGTCTTGTTTGCTATATCAAAAACACAAAAAAATTAGTTTACTTGCATTTACTTTATCTAGTTTGTTTTATTTACTACTGTTAAAATGAGTAATCCTGAAGTTGAAGTTCGTTCATTTAAGCAACAAGGAGGAGAATGTTTAAAAGATGCTTGGTATAGAATTAGTGATGCCCATAATAGGTGCACTAAGAAACACTCCACCACTATCCTACTCAGGAATTTTTATGTTGGTATCTCTAGCTGGAATAGATATGTTCTTGATTGTCTCGCGGGAGGTAATTTCCTAGGCGCTCCCGCTTTAGAAGCTAGCTGCATCATTGAGAGTTTATTTGGAACACCACCTGTTAATGAAACTAAAATTGAAACCTCCCTTGAGGATGTTATGAAAAAATTGGAAACCATAGAGAAAATTTTTCCGAGTGTTGAAACTAAGTTGGAGATATTACTAGATAAAACTGATGAACTTGATAAATCCTTAGGAGGAATTGATGAAAGAATTAGTGTCCTAGGAACTTGTGTTGACCATAATAATCAAATTAATAGGATTGGCGAACTTGAAAAAGCTATGGGAACTTTGTGTTCAACCTTTTCATCTTTACAGTTTAGAGAAAAAGCTTATGTGGGGAAGGAGCAAAAGTTTATGTATGTCTCTAAAGTGCCTAAACCAAAGAAATATTATTATAGGCCTAAAATTGACAAAGCCCCTAGTACTACTACAAATGGGGAAGCTTATGATATCAATGCTTCATCTCTCGATGTTACTTGAGTTACACTTTCTGCGCCTAGCTGAAAGGCGTTAAAGAAAAGCGCTTATGGGAGACAACCCATGTTTTTACTCCAGTATTTTTGTTTTATATTTGTGTCTTGGAAGTTGTTTACTACTGTAGAAACCTCTCCTTATCTTAGTTTTATGTTTTGTTGTGCCAAGTAAAGTCTTTGATAGAAAAGTAAGTACTAGATTTGGATTACTGCGCAGTTCCAGATTTCTTTGCTGTCACGAATCTGGGTCTATCTCCCTGTAGGTAGCTCAGAAAATTACGCCAATTTACGAGCATGATCCTCAGATATGTACGCAACTTTCATTAAATTTGAGCATTTTCGTTTGAGCAAGTCTGGTGGCCTAATAAAATCCATCTTTACGGACTGTTCTGTTTTGACAGATTCTGTCTTTTATTTCGCATTGCCTCTTTTGCTATGTTGGATGAATTTCTTTGATCCACTAATATCCAGTAGCTTTATGCAATGTCCAGAAGTGTTAAGAATGATTGTGTCACCTATGAACATGTGAATTTTTATTATGCACTAACCCTCTAATGAGTTGTTTCGAGTTTGGTGTGGAGGAAGTTTTCAAGGATCAAGAGAGGAGTATGATGCAATATGATCAAGGAGAGTGAAAGCTCTAAGCTTGGGGATGCCCCGGTGGTTCACCCCCGCATATATTAAGAAGACTCAAGCGTCTAAGCTTGGGGATGCCCAAGGCATCCCCTTCTTCATCGACAACATTATCAGGTTCCTCCCCTGAAACTATATTTTTATTCGGCCACATCTTATGTACTTTGCTTGGAGCGTCAGTTTGTTTTTGTTTTTGTTTTGTTTGAATAAAATGGATCCTAGCATTCACTTTATGGGAGAGAGACACGCTCCACTGTAGCATATGGACAAATATGTCCTTAGGCTCTACTCATAGTATTCATGGCGAAGTTTCTTCTTCGTTAAATTGTTATATGGTTGGAATTGGAAAATGATACATGTAGTAAATTGCTATAATGTCTTGGATAATTTGATACTTGGAAATTGTTGTGCTCATGTTTAAGCTCTTGCATCATATACTTTGCACCCATTAATAAAGAAACACTTAGAGCTTGTTAATTTGGTTTGCATATTTGGTTTCTCTAGAGTCTAGATAACATCTAGTATTGAGTTTTGAACAACAAGGAAGACGATATGGAGTCTTATAATGTTTACCATATGTCTTTTATGTGAGTTTTGCTGTACCGTTCATCCTTGTGTTTGTTTCAAATAGCCTTGCTAGCCTAAACCTTGTATCGAGAGGGAATACTTCTCATGCATCCCAAATACTTGAGCCAACCACTATGCCATTTGTGTCCACCATACCTACCTACTACATGGTATTTACCCGCCATTCCAAAGTAAATTGCTTGAGTGCTACCTTTAAAATTCCATCATTCACCTTTGCAATATATAGCTCATGGGACAAATAGCTTAAAAACTATTGTGGTATTGAATATGTACTTATGCACTTTATCTCTTATTAAGTTGCTTGTTGAGCGATAACCATGTTTCTGGGGACGCCATCAACTATTCTTTGTTGGATATCATGTGAGTTGCTATGCATGTCCGTCTTGTCTGAAGCAAGAGAGATCTACCACCTTCATGGTTGGAGCATGCATATTGTTAGAGAAGAACTTTGGGCCGCTAACTGAAGCCATGATTCATGGTGGAAGTTTCAGTTTGGACATATATCCTCAATCTCATATGAGAATAATAATTGTTGCCACATGCTTATGCATTAAAGAGGAGTCCATTATCTGTTGTCCATGTTGTCCCGGTATGGATGTCTAAGTTGAGAATAATCAAAAGCGAGAAATCCAAAATGCGAGCTTTCTCCTTAGACCTTTGTACAGGCGACATGGAGGTACCCCATTGTGACACTTGGTCAAAACATGTGCATTGCAAAGATCCGGTAGTCCAAGTTAATTAGGACAAGGTGCGGGCACTATTAGTATACTATGCATGAGACTTGCAACTTGTAAGATATAACTTTCATAACTCATATGCTTTATTACTACCGTTGACAAAATTGTTTCATGTTTTCAAAATAAAAGCTCTAGCACAAATATAGCAATCGATGCTTTCCTCTTTGAAGGACCATTCTCTTTACTTTTATGTTGAGTCAGTTCACCTATCTCTCTCCACCTCAAGAAGCAAACACTTGTGTGAACTGTGCATTGATTCCTACATATTTGCATATTGTACTTGTTATATTACTCTATGTTGACTATTATCCATGAGATATACATGTTACAAGTTGAAAGCAACCGCTGAAACTTAATCTTCCTTTGTGTTGCTTCAATACCTTTACTTTGATTTATTGCTTTATGAGTTAACTCTTATGCAAGACTTATTAATACTTGTCTTGAAGTACTATTCATGAAAAGTCTTTGCTATATGATTCACTTGTTTACTCATGTCATTACCATTGTTTTGATCGCTGCATTCACTACATATGTTTACAAATAGTATGATCAAGGTTATGATGGCATATCACTTCAGAAATTATCTTTGTTATCGTTTTACCTGCTCGGGACGAGCAGAACTAAGCTTGGGGATGCTGATACGTCTCCGACGTATCAATAATTTCTTATGTTCTATGCCATATTATTGATGATACCTACATGTTTTATGCACACTTTATGTCATATTCGTGCATTTTCTGGAACTAACCTATTAACAAGATGCCGAAGTGCCAGTTCCTGTTTTCTGCTGTTTTTGGTTTCAGAAATCCTAGTAACGAAATATTCTCGGAATTGGACGAAATGAAGACCCAGGGGCCTATTTTTCCACGGAGCTTCCAGAAGACCGAAGAACACACGAAGTGGGGCCACGAGGTGGCGACACCACGTGGCGGCGCGGCCCAGGGGGGGCCCGCGCCGCCCTATGGTGTGGCCCCCTCGTCTGGCCCCCGACTCTGCCCTTCCGCCTACTTAAAGCCTCCGTCGCGAAACCCCTGATGCGAAAAACCACGATACGGAAAACATTACTGAGACGCCGCCGCCGCCGATCCCATCTCGGGGGATTCTGGAGATCTCCTCCGGCACCCTGCCGGAGAGGGGATTCATCTCCCGGAGGACTCTACACCGCCATGGTCGCCTCCGGAGTGATGAGTGAGTAGTTCACCCCTGGACTATGGGTCCATAGCAGTAGCTAGATGGTTGTCTTCTCCTCATTGTGCTTCATTGTTGGATCTTGTGAGCTGCCTAACATGATCAAGATCATCTATCTGTAATTCTATATGTTGTGTTTGTCGGGATCCGATGGATAGAGAATACCATGTCATGTTAATTATCAAGTTATTACACATGTGTTGTTTATGATCTTGCATGCTCTCCGTTTCTAGTAGAGGCTCTGGCCAAGTTTTTACTTTTAACTCCAAGAGGGAGTACTTATGCTCGATAGTGGGTTCATGCCTGCATTGACACCGGGACAAAGGATGAGAAAGTTCTAAGGTTGTGTTGTGCTGTTGCCACTAGGGATAAAACATTGGCGCTATGTCCGAGGATGTAGTTGTTGATTACATTACGCACCATACTTAATGCAATTGTCTGTTGCTTTGCAACTTAATACTGGAGGGGGTTCGGATGATAACCTGAAGGTGGACTTTTTAGGCATAGATGCAGTTGGATGGCGGTCTATGTACTTTGTCGTAATGCCCAATTAAATCTCACTATACTTATCATGTCATGTATGTGCATTGTTATGCCCTCTTTATTTGTCAATTGCCCGACTGTAATTTGTTCACCCAACATGCTTTTATCTTATGGGAGAGACACCTCTAGTGAACTGTGGACCCCTGTCCATTCTTTAATACTGAAATACAAATCTGCTGCAATACTTGTTTTTACTGTTTTCTCTGCAAACAATCATCTTCCACACAATACGGTTAATCCTTTGTTACAGCAAGCCGGTGAGATTGACAACCTCACTGTTTCGTTGGGGCAAAGTACTTTGGTTGTGTTGTGCAGGTTCCACGTTGGCGCCGGAATCTCTGGTGTTGCGCCGCACTACATCCCGCCGCCATCAACCTTCAACGTGCTTCTTGACTCCTACTGGTTCGATTAAACCTTGGTTTCTAACTGAGGGAAACTTGCCGCTGTGCGCATCACACCTTCCTCTTGGGGTTCCCAACGGACGTGTCAACTACACGCATCAGGTTCCCTAGTTGATTTGTTGTTGATGTGTTGTTGTTGATTGTTGTATTGTTACAGATTTGGGAGCCTCCAATTTGGTTGTGGATGTGTGCCCCAAGAACTTTGTAAAGGCCCGGTTTCCGGCTCGAGGAAATCCCTTAGTGGAAGTGGGCTAGGCCTTCGTGGCGTTGCTCACAGGAGATCTGAGTGAAGCCTTCGTGGCTGTTGGTTTGGCTTGCGTAGCAACCACACTCCTCCAAACGTAGACGTACCTTCTTGCAAAGGAAGGGAACTACGGGAATCATCTCCGTGTCATCGCGTGCTCCACTCTCGGTTACCTCTATCCCACTCTATCTCCTATTGCGTAGCTATATCTTGCTTAGTTGATATCCTTGTCATATAGGTATATTCACTTAGTTGCATATCTAGAGAATTTACCTTTGTGTCAAGCCTAAGTTGAAAAAGAACTAAAAATTGGTTAGCACCTATTCACCCCCCCTCTAGGTGCGGCATACGATCCTTTCACCGATCTACTGTTCTACCAAGCCAAATCTCATTCCCCCTTGTATTCATCAAGAAGCTTGCTCTCTAGGGTTCCTTGGAAACCCTAGGTGGGCAAGAGTGGTCCAGAAGCATCCGGGCTGTGGATTTGCTCCGGGCAAGATTGTGAAGGTTTGGAGGCTACCTCAAAATCTACCACAAGTGAGTGAGCTATTCCTTCGTGGGATAGGCTCCGGAGAATAGGGTGAGCCTTCGTGGCGTGTGCTGCGTGTAGTTGACACGTCCGTTGGGAACCCCAAGAGGAAGGTGTGATGCGCACAGCAGTAAGTTTCCCTCAGTAAGAAACCAAGGTTATCGAACCAGTAGGAGTCAAGGAACACGTGAAGGTTGTTGGTGGCGGAGTGTAGTGCGGCGCAACACCAGGGATTCCGGCGCCAACATGGAACCTGCACAACACAATCAAAGTACTTTGCCCCAACGTAACAGTGAGGTTGTCAATCTCACCGGCTTGCTGTAAACAAAGGATTAGATGTATAGTGTGGATGATGATGGTTGTTTGCGAAGAACAGTAAAGAACAATTGCAGTAAATTGTATTTCAGATGTAAAGAATGGACCGGGATCCACAGTTCACTAGTGGTGTCTCTCCCATAAGATAAACAGATGTTGGGTGAACAAATTACAGTTGGGCAATTGACAAATAAAGAAGGCATAACAATGCACATACATATATCATGATGAGTACTATGAGATTTAATCAGGGCATTACGACAAAGTACATAGACCGCTATCCAACATGCATCTATACCTAAAAAGTCCACCTTCAGGTTATCATCCGAACCCCTTCCAGTATTAAGTTGCAAACAACAGACAATTGCATTAAGTATGGTGCGTAATGTAATCAACACAAATATCCTTAGACAAAGCATCGATGTTTTATCCCTAGTGGCAACAACACATCCACAACCTTAGAACTTTCTGTCACTGTCCCAGTGGAGGCATGAACCCACTATCGAGCATAAATACTCCCTCTTGGAGTTACAAGTATCAACTTGGCCAGAGCCTCTACTAGCAACGAAGAGCATGCAACAACATAAACAACATATATGATAGATTGATAATCAACTTGACATAGTATTCAATATTCATCGGATCCCAACAAACACAACATGTAGAATTACAAATAGATGATCTTGATCATGATAGGCAGCTCACAAGATCTAACATGATAGCACAATGAGGAGAAGACAACCATCTAGCTACTGCTATGGACCCATAGTCCAGGGGTGGACTACTCACACATCGATCCGGAGGCGATCATGGCGATGAAGAGACCTCCGGGAGATGATTCCCCTCTCCGGCAGGGTGCCGGAGGCGATCTCCTCAATCCCCCGAGATGGGATTGGCGGCGGCGGCGGCTCTGGAAGGTTTTCCGTATCGTGGCTCTCGGTACTGGGGGTTTCGCGACGAAGGCTTTAAGTAGGCGGAAGGGCAGGTCAGGAGGCGTCACGGGGGCCCCACACGCTAGGGCCGCGCGGGCCCCCTCTAGGCCGCGCCGCCCTAGTGTGGCGGCGCCCCGTGGCCCCACTTCGTATTTCCTCCGGTCTTCTGGAAGCTTCGTGGAAAAATAAGGCCCTGGGCGTTGATTTCGTCCAATTCCGGGAATATTTCCTTACTAGGATTTCTGAAACCAAAAACAGCAGAAAACAGCAACTGGCTCTTCGGCATCTCGTCAATAGGTTAGTGCCGGAAAATGCATAATAATGACATATAATGTGTATAAAACATGTGAGTATCATCATAAAAGTAGCATGGAACATAAGAAATTATAGATACGTTTGAGACGTATCAAGCATCCCCAAGCTTAGTTCCTACTCGCCCTCGAGTAGGTAAACGATAACAAAGATAATTTTTGGAGTGACATGCTATCATAATCTTGATCATACTATTGTAAAGCATATGAGATGAATGCAGCGATTCGAAGAAATGGCAAAGATAATGAGTAAACACATGAATCATATAGAAAAGACTTGTCATGAATAATACTTTCAAAACAAGCATCAATAAGACTTGCATAAGAGTTACTCATAAAGCAATAAATTCAAAGTAAGGCATTGAAGCAACACAAAGGAAGATATAAGTTTCAGCGGTTGCTTTCAACTTCAACATTTATATCTCATGGATAATTGTCAACACAAAGTAATATAACAAATGCAATAAGTAAACATGTAAGAATCAATGCACACAGTTGATACAAGTGTTTGCTTCTAAGATAGAAAGAAGTAGGTAAACTGACTCAACAATAAAGTAGAAGAAATGCCCTTCGCAGAGGGAAGCATGGATTACTATTTTTGTGCTAGAGCTTTTCATTTTAAAAACAAGAAACAATTTTGTCAACGGTAGTAATAAAGCATATGTGTTATGTATAAGATATCCTATAAGTTGCAAGCCTCATGCATAGTATATCAATAGTGCTCGCACCTTGTCCTAATTAGCTTGGATTAACATGGATTATCATTGCATAGCATATGTTTTAACCAAGTGTCACAAAGGGGTACCTCTATGCTGCCTGTACAAAGGTCTAAGGAGCTCGCATTGGATTTCTCGCTTTTGATTATTCTCAACTTAGACATCCATACCGGGACAACATAGACAACAGATAATGGACTCCTCTTTAATGCATAGGCATTCAACAACAGATAAAATTCTCATAAGAGATTGAGAATTGATTGTCCAAAATGAAACTTCCACAATGGATCATGGCTTTAGTTAGCGGCCCAATGTTCTTCTCTAACAATATGCATACTCAAACCATTTGATCATGAAAATCGCCCTTACTTCAGACAAGACGAACATGCGTAGCAACTCACATGATATTCAACAAAGGTAATAGTTGATGGCGTCCCCAGAAACATGGTTACCGCTCAACAAGCAACTTATTAAGAAATAAGACACATAAGTACATATTCTTCACCACAATTGTTTTTAAAGCTATTTTTCCCATGAGCTATATATTGCAAAGACAAAGGATAGAATTTTTAAAGGTAGCACTCAAGTAATTTACTTTGGAATGGCAGAGAAATACCATGTGGTAGGTAGGTATGGTGGACACAAATGGCATAGTTATTGGCTCAAGGATTTGGATGCACGAGAAGAATTCCTCTCAATACAAGGCTAGGCTAGCAAGGTTGCTTGAAGCAAACTCAAGTATAAAAGATGCAGCAAAGCTCACATATGAACATATTGTAAGTATTATAAGACTTCACATTGTCTCCTTGTTGTTCAAACACCTTAACCAGAAAATATCTAGACTCTAGAGACCAATCATGCAAACCAAATTTTAACAAGCTCTATGTAGTTCTTCATTAATGGGTGCAAAGTACATGTTGCAAGAGCTTAAACATGATCTATATGAGCACAACAATTGCCAAGTATCAAATTATTCAAGATATTATACCATTTACCACATGCGGCATTTTCCGTTTCCAACCATATAACAATGAATGAAGTAGTTCAACCTTCGCAATGAACATTAAGAATAAAGCTAAGAACATATGTGTTCATACGAAACAGCGGAGCATGTCTCTCTACCAAACAATGAATTCTAGGATCCGATTTTATTCAAACAAAAAACAAAAACAAAAACAAACAGACGCTCCAAGTAAAGCACATAAGATGTGACGGAATAAAAATATAGTTTCACTAGAGGTGACCTGATAAGTTGTCGATGAAGAAGGGATGCCTTGGGCATCCCCAAGCTTAGATGTTTGAGTCTTCTTAAAATATGCAGGGATGAACCACGGGGGCATCCCAAGCTTAGACTTTTCACTCTTCTTGATCATATTGTATCATCCTCCTCTCTTGACCCTTGAAAACTTCCTCCACACCAAACTCAAAACAAACTCATTAGAGGGTCAGTGCATACTTCATGTATTCAGAGGTGACATAATCATTCTTAACACTTCTGGACATTGCACAAAGCTACTTAAAGTTAATGGAACAAAGAAATCCATCAAGCATAGCAAAACAGGCAATGCGAAATAAAAGGCAGAATCTATCAAAACAGAACAGTCCGTAAAGACGATTTTTTTAGAGGCACCAGACTTGCTCAGATGAAAATGCCCAAATTGAATGAAAGTTGCGTACATATCTGAGGATCACGCACGTAAATTGGCATATTTTTCTAAATTTTCTACAGCAGGGGCGGCTCAATTTCGTGACAGCAAGAAATCTGTTCCTACGGAGTAATCCAAATCTAGTATTGACTTTACTATCAAAGACTTTACTTGGCACAACAATGCAATAAAATAAAGATAAGAAGAGGTTGCTACAGTAGTAACAACTTCCAAGACTCAAATATAAAACAAAGTGCAGAAGTAAAATGATGGGTTGTCTCCCATAAGCGCTTTTCTTTAACGCCTTTCAGCTAGGCGCAGAAAGAGTGTATCAAGTATTATCGAGAGATGAAGCATCAACATCAATAGGTATCTTAGATGCTCCCCCATCCGTAGTGGTGCTAAAGGCTTTGTCAATTTTAGGCCTATAGTAGTTTTTTTTTGGCTTAGGCACTTTAGAGGCATACATGAACTTTTGCTCCTTACCCACATAGGCTTTCTCCTTAAACTTAAGAGAAGAAAAAGTTGAACCCAAGGTTCTCATAGCTTCTTCAAGTTCACTAATCATATGGGTTCGATTATCATGAGTAGCACAAGTTTCTAAAACAACAATTCTCTCATTAATTTCACCTAGAGATTTATCAAGTTTATGAGTGCTATTAAGTAATATTCCCAATTTAGTCTCAATACTTGGAAGATCTTTCTCTATGGCCTCCAACTTTTTCATGACATCTTCAAGAGAGATTTCAATTTTAGCCTCATTAACAGGTGGTATTCCTAGACTCTTAATAATGCAACTAGCTTCTAAAGCAGGAGTGCCTAGGAAATTACCTCCCGCAAGAGTATCAAGAACATATCTATTCCAACTAGAGATACCAACATAAAAGTTCCTAAGTAGTATAATAGTGGAGTGTTTCTTAATGCACCTATGATGAGCATCGCTAATTCTATACCAAGTATCTTTAAAACTTTCTCCCCTTGTTGCTTAAACGAACGAACTTCAACTTCCGGATTACTCATTTTTAGTAATAGTAAATAAAGCAAACTAAATAAAGTAAATGCAAGTAATTAATTTTTTTGTGTTTTTAATAGAGAACAAGACAGTAAATAAAGTAAAACTAGCAACTAATTTTTGTGTGTTTTTGATATAAGAGCAAACAAAGCAGTAAATAAAATAAAGTAAAGCAAGACAAAAACAAAGTAAAGAGATTGGATGTGGGAGACTCCCCTTGCAGCGTGCCTTGATCTCCCCGGCAACGGCGCCAGAAATTTACTTGCTGCGTGTAGTTGACACGTCCGTTGGGAACCCCAAGAGGAAGGTGTGATGCGCACAACAAGTTTCCCTCAGTAAGAAACCAAGGTTATCGAACCAGTAGGAGTCAAGGAACACGTGAAGATTGTTGGTGGCGGAGTGTAGTGCGGCGCAACACCAGGGATTCCGGCGCCAACGTGGAACCTGCACAACACAATCAAAGTACTTTGCCCCAACGTAACAGTGAGGTTGTCAATCTCACCGGCTTGCTGTAAACAAAGGATTAGATGTATAGTGTGGATGATGATGGTTGTTTGCGAAGAACAGTAAATAACAATTGCAGTAGATTGTATTTCAAATGTAAAGAATGGACCGGGATCCACAGTTCACTAGTGGTGTCTCTCCCATAAAATAAACAGATGTTGGGTGAACAAATTACAGTTGGGCAATTGACAAATAAAGAAGGCATAACAATGCACATACATATATCATGATGAGTACTATGAGATTTAATCAGGGCATTACGACAAAGTACATAGACCGCTATCCAGCATGCATCTATGCCTAAAAAGTCCACCTTCAGGTTATCATCCGAGCCCCTTCCAGTATTAAGTTGCAAACAACAGACAATTGCATTAAGTATGGTGCGTAATGTAATCAACACAAATATCCTTAGACAAAGCATCGATGTTTTATCCCTAGTGGCAACAGCACATCCACAACCTTAGAACTTTCCTCATCACCGTCCTGATTCAGTGGAGGCATGAACCCACTATCGAGCATAAATACTCCCTCTTGGAGTTACAAGTATCAACTTGGCCAGAGCCTCTACTAGCAACGGAGAGCATGCAAGAACATAAACAACATATATGATAGACTGATAATCAACTTGACATAGTATTCAATATTCATCGGATCCCAACAAACACAACATGTAGCATTACAAATGGATGATCTTGATCATGATAGGCAGCTCACAAGATCTAACATGATAGCACAATGAGGAGAAGACAACCATCTAGCTACTGCTATGGACCCATAGTCCAGGGGTGGACTACTCACACATCGATCCGGAGGCGATCATGGCGATGAAGAGACCTCCGGGAGATGATTCCCCTCTCCGGTAGGGTGCCGGAGGCGATCTCCTGAATCCCCCGAGATGGGATTGGCGGCGGCGGCGTCTCTGGAAGGTTTTCCGTATCATGGCTCTCGGTACTGGGGGTTTCGCGACGAAGGCTTTAAGTAGGCGGAAGGGCAGGTTAGGAGGCGTCACGGGGGCCCCACACGCTAGGGCCGCGCGGGCCCCCTCTAGGTCGCGCCGCCCTAGTGTGGCGGCGCCCCGTGGCCCCACTTCGTATCTCCTCCGGTCTTCTGGAAGCTTCGTGGAAAAATAAGCCCCTGGGCGTTGATTTCGTCCAATTCCGAGAATATATCCTTACTAGGATTTCTGAAACCAAAAACAGCAGAAAACAGCAACTGGCTCTTCGGTATCTCGTCAATAGATTAGTGCCGGAAAATGCATAATAATGACATATAATGTGTATAAAACATGTGAGTATCATCATAAAAGTAGCATGGAACATAAGAAATTATAGATACGTTTGAGACGTATCAGCGTGGGGAATCCTTCGTGGGACCTCCACCCCTCCAAACGTGACATACCTTCTTGCAAAGGAAGGGAACACGGGAATACATCCTCGTCTCCGCGTGCTATCGGTTATCTCTAACCGAACTCCTTACTTGTGATTTAACTGCCTGTGAGAGCCTTCGTGTTCGAGTTAGTTGTATCCTCATATAAGTTGTTTCACTTAGTTTGCATTAGGCTCACCTTTATATTCCGCAAAGCCTAATATTGCAAAGAAAGAATTAAAATCTGTAGAAACCTATTCACCCCCCTCTAGGTTTACCATCTCTATACTTTCAATTGGTATCAGAGCCTGGACTCTTATTAAGGGCTTCACCGCCTTAAGAGTGAGATGGATAAAATCTTCGAGGGTCTAGATGAAGACTCTAACCTTTCGGTTAAAGAGATGAAATCTAGATTCTTGGCATATGATGCCGAGAAGAAGAAAAAGGAGGATGAGCTACAAAACCAAATGGCAGAAATGTCTGCCATGCTTAAGAACTTGACTAGTGGACCTCCTAGTGCGGCTTCGGCCTCTCTAGGGAGTTACCATGAAGTTAACCATGACTATCCCAAAAACACTTCACCCATGCTTCATATAAACCATAGTGGGAATGTTCCCCATTTTGATGGAACTCACTTTCCTTTTTGGAAATCTTCTATGGAATCTCATATTCGCAGCTGCAGTGTGGAGTTATGGGAGATCATTGTTCATGGATACCGGGAGCCACAAGATCCCATTCGGTTGACCTCCACCAAATTCTACAACCGTCAACTCAATGCCTCCACACGTGACAAGATTAGAAGTGGCATCAACCGCAAGCTTCTTGATCAAGTCAATGACATCGACTCCGCTAAAAAGTTGTGGGATCAGATCGTAGTACTCCAAGAGGGAACCGATTTGATCCAATCAGCTCTTTATGAGACCGCAAAGCAAGAGGCCCACCAGTTCATGATTCGAGATGGAGAATCCGTGGCCGATGCCTATGCTAGGCTTGGTGCTCTTAGAGTAAGGGTCAAGAGACTTGGTGTTGAGAAGTACAATGACGGCTTCGAGATGAATGAAGCATTCATAAAGTCCAAGGTCATTGCTATGATTGCTGTCAAGCAACAAGACACCAATCTTGCACTCAACTTGCAAATCATGACCAAGAGTGCGGATCTCAACTCCGATGATCTAGTCTCCTATGTGGCCGCCAATGAAAACATGGCCAAGGCGGGAAAAAGGCTCATGGCAATGAACCGTGTTGATGAAGCCTCACACAACTGATACGTCCCAGACGTATCTATAATTTCTTATGTTCCATGCTACTTTTATGATGATACTCACATGTTTTATACACATTATATGTCATATTTATGCATTTTCCGGCACTAACCTATTGACGAGATGCCGAAGAGCCAGTTGTTGTTTTCTGCTGTTTTTGGTTTCAGAAATCCTAGTAAGGAAATATTCTCGGAATTGGACGAAATCAACGTCCAGGGGCCTATTTTTCCACGAAGCTTCCAGAAGTCCGAAGAGGAAACGAAGTGGGGCGACGAGGTGGCGACACACCAGGGCGGCGCGACCCAGGCCCTGGCCGTGCGGCCCTAGCGTGTGGGGCCCCCGTGACGCCTCCTGACCTGCCCTTCCGCCTACTTAAAGCCTTCGTCGCGAAAACCCTAGTACCGAGAGCCACGATACGGAAAACCTTCCAGAGACGCCGCCGCCAATCCCATCTCGGGGGATTCAGGAGATCGCCTCCGGCACCCTGCCGGAGAGGGGAATCATCCCCCGGAGGTCTCTTCATCGTCATGATCGCCTCCGGATCGATGTGTGAGTAGTTCACCCCTGGACTATGGGTCCATAGCAGTAGCTAGATGGTTGTCTTCTCCTCATTGTGCTATCATGTTAGATCTTGTGAGCTGCCTATCATGATCAAGATCATCTATTTGTAATGCTACATGTTGTGTTTGTTGGGATCCGATGAATATTGAATACTATGTCAAGTTGATTATCAATCTATCATATATGTTGTTTATGTTCTTGCATGCTCTCCGTTGCTAGTAGAGGCTCTGGCCAAGTTGATACTTGTGACTCCAAGAGGGAGTATTTATGCTCGATAGTGGGTTCATGCCTCCAATAAATCTGGGATAGTGACAGAAAGTTCTAAGGTTGTGGATGTGCTGTTGCCACTAGGGATAAAACATCGATGCTTTCTCTAAGGATATTTGTGTTGATTACATTACGCACATACTTAATGCAATTGTCTGTTGTTTGCAACTTAATACTGGAAGGGGTTCGGATGATAACCTGAAGGTGGACTTTTTAGGCATAGATGCATGCTGGATAGCGGTCTATGTACTTTGTCGTAATGCCCTGATTAAATCTCATAGTACTCATCATGATATATGTATGTGCATTGTTATGCCTTCTTTATTTGTCAATTGCCCAACTGTAATTTGTTCACCCAACATCTGTTTATCTTATGGGAGAGACACCACTAGTGAACTGTGGACCCCGGTCCAATTCTTTACATCTGAAATACAATCTACTGCAATTGTTCTTTATTGTTCTTTCGCAAACAACCATCATCATCCACACTATACATCTAATCCTTTGTTTACAGCAAGCCGGTGAGATTGACAACTTCACTGTTACGTTGGGGCAAAGTACTTTGATTGTGTTGTGCAGGTTCCACGTTGGCGCCGGAATCCCTGGTGTTGTGTTGCACTACACTCCGCCACCAACAACCTTCACGTGCTCCTTGACTCCTACTGGTTCGATAACCTTGGTTTCTTACTGAGGGAAACTTACTGCTGTGCGCATCACACCTTCCTCTTGGGGTTTCCAACGGACGTGTCGACTGCATGCATCAAGTAAAATTTCTGGCGCCGTTGCCGGGGAGATCAAGACACGCTGCAAGGGGAGTCTCCCACATCCAATCTCTTTACTTTGTTTTTGTCTTGCTTTACTTTATTTTATTTACTGCTTTGTTTGCTCTTATATCAAAAACACACAAAAAATTAGTTGCTAGTTTTACTTTATTTACTGTCTTGCTCTCTATATCAAAAACACAAAAAAATTAGTTACTTGCATTTACTTTATTTACCTTTTGTTTATTTCATCATGTTTCCTCCTAAGTTCACTCTGAAAGACATACCGGTAGGACGAGGGTCTATAATTGGGAGAGATAATATAGAAGATTTTTTCACTCATGTTAGTACAGCTGAAGATTTTGAAGATAGACACTTGGTAGAACTTGCTCCTACTTATGAAATTGCTGCTGCTTCTTTAGTACACATGTTGGAAACTAAATTTGTTAATCTCAATCCTATAATTCAACACATGTTTCTTACACTCTGTGATATGGAGGAAGGAGAAAAGAAAGATTTTATCTTAGAAACCCTTCTTAAAGAATTTGGTGGTGTAGCAAGAGAGGCTAGAAATGTCTTTATTAAATATAAGATGCTTGGCTCTTATACCAACTTTGCTAGTACCCTTGAAAAGATAGACATGGATAGAATAAGGTACACTAATAATGTTAATGATGGAGGGGAGATTAAGACATCAATACCTTGTAAGCTCCTAGGAATGCATGAAGCTCTAGAAAATAACTATGGTTGGCTTATTCCCGAAAATTTGTTTGATGAGGATAGCAAGCCTAAGAATAATGAAAAAGGAGCCTCTGAAACTTACATAGATAAGATAAAATGCATAGTTGAGAAAACTCCAAACCCCTCTGTTGATGCTCCATCCCTTGATAATACTTGATACACACTTTCTGCGCCTAGCTGAAAGGCGTTAAAGAAAAGCGCTTATGGGAGACAACCCATTATTTTACTTCTGCACTTTATTTTATATTTGAGTCTTGGAAGTTGTTACTACTGTAGCAACCTTTCCTTATCTTTATTTTATTGCATTGTTGTGCCAAGTAAAATCTTTGATAGTAAAGTCAATACTAGATTTGGATTACTGCGCAGGAACAGATTTCTTGCTGTCACGAAATTGAGCCGCCCCTGCTGTAGAAAATTTATAAAAATCTGCCAATTTACGTGCGTGATCCTCAGATATGTACGCAACTTTCATTCAATTTGGGCATTTTCATATGAGCAAGTCTGGTGCATCAAAAAAAATCGTCTTTATGGACTGTTCTGTTTTGACAGATTCTGCCTTTTATTTCGCATTGCCTGTTTTGCTATGTTTGATGGATTTCTTTGTTCCATTAACTTTCAGTAGCTTTATGCAATGTCCAGAAGTGTTAAGAATGATTATGTCACCTCTAAATATATGAATTATGCACTGACCCTCTAATGAGATTGTTTTGAGTTTGGTGTGGAGGAAGTTTTAAAGGGTCAAGAGAGGAGGATGATACAATATGATCAAGAGGAGTGAAAAGTCTAAGCTTGGGGATGCCCCCGTGGTTCATCCCTGCATATTTTAAGAAGACCCAAGCGTCTAAGCTTGGGGATGCCCAAAGCATCCCTTCTTCATCGACAACTTATCAGGTCACCTCTAGTGAAACTATATTTTTATTTCGTCACATCTTATGTGCTTTACTTGGAGCGTCTGTTTTTTTTTTGTTTTTTTGTTTTTGTTTGAATAAAATCGGATCCTAGCATTCTTTGTTTGGGAGAGAGACACGCTCCGCTGTTTCGTATGAACACATATGTTCTTAGCTTTATCTTTAATGTTCATTGCGAAAGTTGAACTACTTCATTCATTGCTATATGGTTGGAAACGGAAAATGCCGCATGTGGTAAATAGTATAATATCTTGAATAATTTGATACTTGGCAATTGTTGTGCTCATATAGATCATGTTTAATCTCTTGCATCATGTACTTTGCACCCATAAATGAAGAACTACATAGAGCTTGTTAAACTTTGGTTTGCATGATTGATCTCTAGAGTCTAGATATTTTCTGGTTGAGGTGTTTGAACAACAAGGAGACAATGTAAAGTCTTATAATACTTATAATATGTTTATATGTGAGCTTTGCTACACCTTTTATACTTGAGTTTGCTTCAAACAACCTTGATAACCTAGCCTTGTATTGAGAGAAATTCTTCTCGTGCATCCAAATCCTTGAGCCAATAACCATGCCATTTGTGTCCACCATACCTACCTACCACATGGTATTTCTTTGCCATTCCAAAGTACATTACTTGAGTGCTACCTTTAAAATTTTATTCTTTGTCTTTGCAATATATAGCTCATGGGAAAAATAGCCTTAAAAACTATTGTGGTGAAGAATATGTACTTATGTGTCTTATTTCTTAATAAGTTGCTTGTTGAGCGGTAACCATGTTTCTGGGGACGCCATCAACTTTTACCTATGTTGGATATCATGTGAGTTGCTATGCATGTTCATCTTGTCTGAAGTAAGGGCGATTTTCATGATAAATGGTTTGAGTATGCATATTGTTAGAGAAGAACATTGGGCCGCTAACTAAAGCCATGATCCATGTTGGAAGTTTCAGTTTGGACAATTAATCCTCAATCTCTTATGAGAATTTTAACTGTTGTTGAATGCTTATGCATTAAAGAGGAGTCCATTATCTGTTGTCTATGTTGTCCCAGTATGGATGTCTAAGTTGAGAATAACCAAAAGCGAGAAATCCAATGCGAGCTTTCTCCTTAGACCTTTGTACAGGCGGCATAGAGGTACCCCTTTGTGACACTTGGTTAAAACATATGTTATGCAATGATAATCCATGTTAATCCAAGCTAATTAGGACAAGGTGCGAACACTATTGGTATACTATGCATGAGGCTTGCAACTTATAGGATATCTTATACATAACACATATGCTTTACTACTACCGTTGACAAAATTGTTTCTTGTTTTCAAAATGAAAAGCTCTAGCACAAAAATAGTAATCCATGCTTCCCTCTGCGAAGGGCCAATCTTCTACTTTATTGTTGGGTCAGTTTACCTATTCTTTCTATCCCAGAAGCAAACACTTGTATCAACTGTGTGCATTGATTCTTGCATGCTTACCTATTGCACTTGTTATATTACTTTGTGTTGACAATTATCCATGAGATATATATGTTGAAGTTGAAAGCAACCGCTGAAACTTATATCTTCCTTTGTGTTGCTTCTATGCCTTTACTTTGAATTTATTGCTTTATGAGTAACTCTTATGCAAGTCTTATTGATGCTTGTCTTGAAAGTATTATTCATGAAAAGTCTTTGCTATATGATTCATTTGTTTACTCATTATCTTCATCATTGCTTCGAATCGTTGCATTCATCTCATATGCTTACAATAGTATGATCAAGATTATGATAGCATGTCACTTCAGAAATTATCTTTGTTATCGTTTACCTACTCGAGGGCGAGTAGGAACTAAGCTTGGGGATGCTTGATACGTCCCAAACGTATCTATAATTTCTTATGTTCCATGCTACTTTTATGATGATACTCACATGTTTTATACACATTATATGTTATATTTATGCATTTTCCGGCACTAATCTATTGATGAGATGCCCAAGAGCCAGTTGCTGTTTTCTGCTGTTTTTGGTTTCAGAAATCCTAGTAAGGAAATATTCTCGGAATTGGACGAAATCAACACCCAGGGGCCTATTTTTCCACGAAGCTTCCAGAAGTCCGAAGAGGAAACGAAGTGGGGCGACGAGGTGGCGACACACCAGGGCGGCACAGCCCTGGCCGCGCGACCCTAGCGTGTGCCCCCCCCCGTGACGCCTCCTGACCTGCCCTTCCGCCTACTTAAAGACTTCGTCGCGAAAACCCTAGTACCGAGAGCCACGATATGGAAAACCTTCTAGAGACGCCGCCGCCGCCAATCCCATCTCGGGGGATTCAGGAGATCGCCTCCGGCACCCTGCCGGAGAGGGGAATCATCTCCCGGAGGTGTCTTCATCGCCATGATCGCCTCCGGATCGATGTGTGAGTAGTTCACCCCTGGACTATGGGTCCATAGCAGTAGCTAGATGGTTGTCTTCTCCTCATTGTGCTATCATGTTAGATCTTGTGAGCTGCCTATCATGATCAAGATCATCTATTTGTAATACTACATGTTGTGTTTGTTGGGATCCGATGAATATTGAATACTATGTCAAGTTGATTATCAATCTATCATATTATACACTATATAAAAGCTGAACGATTTAACGTCCTTGAGTTGATCTGGGCACTGTAGATGTCCTATTTATCCTCTCTTTCCTCCATCAGTTGTGTGCCACGTTGACTCTTTTTTTTTCCTTCCTTAATTCACTCGGTTGGGTATTTTATCTTACCTTTTATTTTGGCTTTGTGGGCAACCGGTTACCGGTTCCAAGCCTTCTTCCTTGCCTATTTCCATGGTACCTTCCCGGTTATTGCTTTTTCCTAAACGTCTTGGTCAAAGCGGTGTTCCTGGCCCACCTCCACCGCTTGGATTTAGGAAGGGCCCGACCCCCACCTTTTTTTTCTTCTCTTCTCCATTGATCTGCTCCCATCCTTCTCCTCACAAAATTATTGCTGCGGCACGGTGGTGCTGAGCGGGGCCATGGAGCCGGCGAGGCTAGGCTGCATCTTGCGGCGGCGGTTGGCGGAAGAATCCTCGCCGCCATCAAAGAAGGCGGCGGAGGAGGAAGTAGGCGCCAAGAACTGTGCGAGGATCCGAAGCGCCCTGTGGATGGTGATGGCGATGGAGGGGACGGTTCCCACCACCATGGCTGCGATGATGGCCGGGTCGGATTGCTGCAGCAGCCGGCGCACGGTCTCGCCATCCGGCTTGTGCCCTAGCTGGGTTCACGCCTCCGTGGAAGAAAAACAAATCGAAGGACGCGGACTCCATTACGGTGGGGGTGCAGGCCGTCTCGGCCATCATCCACCACCGCGACGTCCTGGGACGCGAGACCTTCCTCACGGTCGGCCTCCATTTTGTCATGGGTGCGGCAGCACCCATCTCTCCTTCCATGCCCTGTCTCTGGCGGCACAGGGGAGGACCTCGGTTCCGTCTTCTCCATCCTGAGGAGGCGGAACATGGGAGTAGCCGACCCTGGCTGTTGCTCTCTTTCGGGTGCAGTCCTCCGTGATGCATCATCATTCCCATGGTGAGCATTCTCTTTCTGTGTATCTCAATCTCTTTCGATCGAACAACACAGGGGAGGGGCCATGGTTGCAGGGGAGTTCTCATTTGGAGATTTTCTTTTAGTTTCATCTTGCCTGATGTAGCCACAGAAATTCAGGAAGAACAATAAGAGAAAAAGAAATATAGAGGTATACTTCTTCTCTGTACTGATCTAGCCACAGGAAGAACCAGAAGAGAAAAAATAGAGGTATTCTTCTTCTCTTATTTAGTTTCTTGCCGTAACTAATAGACTCTCATTGGTTCACTGTTCTTTTAGTTGCCTAACACCTTCTGTTTTATACAAGGAAATGTAATTTTTCTCATGAAAGGGGATGAGCGCGGCCTACTGAATTATGTCTGCTGTTTGCTGCTTCTGGAAGAGCAGCATATCATGTTTCTTTTGGTAAGTTTTTTGGGTTTTTGTTATTACCATATATGAACGAAACAGATACTTCAATTCCTTCTATCTTCTTCTGAACCAACAAGGAAAGAGGATGTCGAGACTGATCTCCTTGGTCTCTTTTTGTTTTTCATATGGTTGATTACTTCCTTGATCTTTTTGTTATACATATATGCAACTGAGTTAGAGACTTTCAAATCTGGGTTTATCCTTGGTATCACACCACCATGTAAATGGTACATAAACACTCTTCAACTAAACACAACTTGCTATGTACCTTTATGTTCGACCATGATTGGTAATGGGAAATTACTGAAATCAGACTGTCCAGATAAAGCCATATGGAGATAAAGTTTATAAATAGATGCTCCTATGTCATGGGAAAGCAAGCACATGCATTTTATAGCTCTGTTGATGCCCAAAAGTAGCTTATCTTTTACAAGGCATCATGCTGATTTCTTTATATGCGGGCCATCGTATTTTGTACATACTTCTTGATTTGTGAATTTCTACGCGCTGGTCGATATCTTGTGTATGCATCCAAACATCATTACCAGTTGGGGAGTTTCACTAGATTTTGAATATACTTAGTATGACTTCATGTCTAAAACTTATATATTTTTATTTTTTGTGACAGAGAACTTGAGACGCATATCAGGATGGGACATTAGAAGCTACAGGGATGTACAGGCAAGCTGATGAGCAAGCATGCTGTTGTATCGAGTAATGCAAATAACCAGATAAGTTCAGCATCATGATATTTGGTGGCATCTGCCCTAGGTGTGTAGATTATTGTAAGCTTCATGTTTCTCTCTGTTTTTTCATTGCTTCATGACTGAGAATATATGTTCTGTTGCATGCAGTATGCAAGTAAACATATGTTCTTATCAATCTAAGTTGCAATTGAAAAATTGTAAATGCTCAATTCTACTGCAAGCTTTGTGCAAGACAATTATATGCTCTAATCACCCAGAGATGCTATTGCAGAATTCTACTGACGATATATGTTCTGTTACATGCAGTATGCAAGGCAACATATGTTCTTATCGCTCTTAAGCTGCAATTCACAAATTCTAAATGTTCAGTTCTGCCACAAACAGTGTGCAAGCCAATGATAAGCTTTAATCACCTAGATATGCTATCGGAGAATTCTGAACACTTTGGGTAGGTCGGTGTGTTATGGCTAAACCCTTTTAAATTGTTATTGTCTTCAACAGACTTTATAGATACCCCATGAAACTGTTTTCAAAACACCGTGGTATGTGCTTTTCCGTAGGCAAACTAATTATCCATGATTGCACTTGCATGGAAATTTGTTAAGTTGACTTCTTGGCTCATCTTTCAACCCAATATCATTGTTTATCCGTCATTAGAAATTGCCGTGATTTGCAATATCAAATTCTTAATAGATGTTTCTCGCACTGCCATGATAGCATGGTTGAATAGTTGTGGAGATAATGGAGTTTGTTGGGCAGTTCTTAGAGACCATTGAGTTATTGGGAACTGTGGAGTTTGGGTCTTCGGTGACTCCACAATGTTTCTCTCTGTTTATTAAGTGCTTCCTGATTGAGTTTTTTTTTCACACAACAGGCAAGGCACGATTTCGTCTCATCAGTCAGCTGCATTTGAAGAATTCTAAACGCATAAATCTATTGCATGCAGTGTGCAAAACAGTGATATGCTCTAATCACCCAGATTTGCTGTTGAAGAACTCTAAACACTGTCAATAGGTCGGTACATACTGATTACCCGCTTTTAAATTACTACTTTCCTAAATAGTTATCAGATATTGAGGTATGTAATGGTTAAACCCTTTTAAAATTTTATTTTCTTCAAAAGTTTCGAGTTAGAATTTTATACATACCCCATGAAACTATTTTGGAAACGCCATGGTATGTGCTTTTCCATTTGCAAAATAATTAGCCATGACAGCAAGGCTCCAGAGAGTGAGGTAAAATCTTGGATGCAAGATCTCTTTGTTAACATGGATGATTAGAAAGTCGAAGTTAAAGAAGAACTTCTTGAAAAACAAAGATTTAAGGGGATCGAACCCACAGCTCCTTTTAATTAATTTTCTATCTGTCTTATGGCTTTCCATAGTTCTCTTCCAACCTATTTTCCAGTGTTATTGCTCTATACCATCTCATGGCTTTTAAGATTTTTTTCTCATTCACACATTGTGATAAAGCTATACACATCAGATTTTTTCTGAAATATATGTCAGATAATCTTCAAATTGTTGATGCACTGGACGGTTTGGCGGACATGTTGTAGGCAATACACATCAATTTTAATGACCTCTATAGTTTAAATATTGATATGGTCAGTTCTCATATTCCATTTTACTTAACTGTTTTTTTTTGGAAGAATGTACATGCTGAACTTGGACCATATGGTTCTAATTGCAGGAGCAGCATCATGTTCAGGCTTTTGGTTCAAATAATCAACAACTCATGGGGATAGTTTCTACGTTGACAAGCTAAACACGCCAGCTTCAAAACTGAAGCCGCTTAATGTACTTAGTTCACATGTAGGGGGCACTTTGTCAGTGTTCATTGTTCTGTACTCTAGGCACCGACCTGAAAACTACCTTCTATGTACGTCTACTCACTGCAGTGTACTGTCATATGCATCTGCAGTGAACCAATGTGTAATAAGTTAGCTTTTATATTTCCTATTTTAACGCTACTTTCCATTGTTAGCAAGAGTATGTATGGCACCACACTCATGATAGGGCTCAACTAAATAAAATTGCTTTTCACTATCATAAACTCTACATTACCTGGAGCGCGTACGGTTGCCTAGCCATGTATAAGCTTACAGATTGTGAGCTACAAAACTGCAGGCTGCAGTACTCTAAATACAATGAGAGCAAGATACCCAGGTTTTAAAAGTAATATACTGGCAGATCTAAATCTTTCGGGTTATTTTTCCTGCTTCAATCTATTTGGGTTTCAGTTACTAATTACGATACCCGTGAGTATTTTTACCAGAATGAACAAATTGCCGGCATGTGTGGAGGTATTATGGGTTTTCCTCTAGAATTCCTATTTCAATCTGTTCAGCACGATAGCTTTTATTCAAACTTAGGCAACCGCTGCAACACACAGAAGCAAAGCTCTTGGGACGCTACAGAGAAAGGGGGCATACTGGTGACTGACGGCTGGATCAATATTTATTCTTGCTCAACCTCGAGCGACCGCAGTCCCTCGCTTCTCTTTCCCTGATGCATACTTCCACTGGTGCCGCAACACACCGCCGCCCTCTGTAACTTTGATTCGAATCTACCCAGTAAGTATAGCAAACATAAAAAGAATTCTTAGGGCAGTACAGGAAAAAAATGACATACCAATCGCTGATGGTTCAATCCATGCTCGCTCTTCCTCATCCTCCGGCAGTTGCAGATCCACGCTTCTTCTTCACCGACAGAGCGCCTCCAAGCCTGCTAGCTCCTCTACAACGCACGAGGGCGCACACAACTGCTCTGACCCGAACCTTGCCTCCTGGCTGGCAAGGAGCCTCGCTGACAAAGGTTGGCGCCAGCACCCGCAAAATGGAGCGCTGACCGAACACGGAGAGTCCGGATCCGGTGTTCTGCCCACGACGGCTCCGGGCGCAGAGAAAGAAACGAGAACAGGGCATACGTCCCAGGAACCTCACGCCTAGCCGCTCTCACGACGGTCCCTCCGTCCACCATCTCTGTCTCCCGTACAGGGTATTCTCACCATCTTCCTTACCTAGATTACTCAGCATCTTCCTCACCCTTGATGGCTTCGGCAGGCGGAATTGGGGAGCAGAGGTGGTGGCAGTAGCGTCACAGGAGAGATAGCAAAAGGGGATCGGATGATCCGTGCAAAAAACGCTGAGATGCATGCGTCATTTTTTTTAGTAAATCTACTCATCACTTGCCATGCATGGGTGATTCGTGTCACTCTTGCCCTGCATAGTGTGTGAGAAAAGGACGAGAACGAGATGGTTCTGTTTTGCTAGACAGATTAGGATTGTATACGTGCGTGTAGCATGTGACACTGTATGCGCTTCCTGTTTATTAGTGAACCAATACATAGATCGAAATTATTAGTCAACCAGCCATCTTTAGCAGAAAATAAACTTTTACTAATATATTCTTTTCATTAACTGTTGAATTATTGTTAACAAATAGAAGGTTATTTTATAAGTGGCAAATAAACTTTCTATAATAGATATCAAGGATTTTCTAACAGATGGGAACAAATTTCGCCTTAAAAAAACATGGGAACTTTTTTTACTTATGCTAAATAGAACCGAATATATTTTATGTCTGACATGAAATCATTTTTTATCCATGTATTACCAAAAAATATTCATCTCAGAAACATATGAATATTAACCATTACAAATGGATGTACTTCTCCTCACAGAAAGAAAGAAATGAATGGTCATGCTTTCACCGTAGCAAAATGTAACTCAAAAAACATGATATTTATCGTCATAACTATGTAGATAGTTATGTTGTTTATTTCCACCATGATTAATATATTTTACCTTAAATAAATAATTCCACACAAATTTGGAAATATGTTGATACTGTTTATGCATGAGTCTTCTAATTTAAAATATGATATCAAAATAACCTTATAATCCTGAAAAATTAACATACATCAAAATGCGTCAACAATGATAACTGGAGAGAACAATGCTAATCTTATAATCATCCCTTTTATGTAATTGATGATATATTCCTACAGGCGCGGCGTGTCGCCGCGCCACGGCTTCCTAGTATGTTGTTTATGTTCTTGCATGCTCTCCGTTGCTAGTAGAGGCTCTGGCCAAGTTGATACTTGTGACTCCAAGAGGGAGTATTTATGCTCGATAGTGGGTTCATGCCTCCATTAAATCTGGGACAGTGATAGAAAGTTCTAAGGTTGTGGATGTACTGTTGCCACTAGGGATAAAACATCGATGCTTTGTCTAAGGATATTTGTGTTGATTACATTACGCACCATACTTAATGCAATTGTCTGTTGTTTGCAACTTAATACTGGAAGGGGTTCGGATGATAACCTGAAGGTGGACTTTTTAGGCATAGATGCATGCTGGATAGCGGTCTATGTACTTTGTCGTAATGCCCTGATTAAATCTCATAGTACTCATCATGATATATGTATGTGCATTGTTATGCCTTCTTTATTTGTCAATTGCCCAACTGTAATTTGTTCACCCAACATCTATTTATCTTATGGGAGAGACACCACTAGTGAACTGTGGACCCCGGTCCAATTCTTTACATCTGAAATACAATCTACTGCAATTGTTCTTTACTGTTCTTCGCAAACAATCATCATCATCCACACTATACATCTAATCCTTTGTTTACAGCAAGCCGGTGAGATTGACAACCTCACTGTTACGTTGGGGCAAAGTACTTTGATTGTGTTGTGCAGGTTCCACGTTGGCGCCGGAATCCCTGGTGTTGCGCCGCACTACACTCCGCCACCAACAACCTTCACGTGCTCCTTGACTCCTACTAGTTCGATAACCTTGGTTTCTTACTGAGGGAAACTTACTGCTGTGCGCATCACACCTTCCTCTTGGGGTTCCCAACGGACGTGTCGACTGCACGCATCAACAACCATGAAGCGTCACACAACCTTGCTCTCAAAGCTAGAGCTGATCATGGAAGAGAAGAAGACTATGAAATTGAAGAAGATGAAGAGATGACCTCAACTAGTGACATTGTTACCGATTTTGCCTTCTTTGCCAAGAAGTACAAGGGAAAGCTTCCAATGCTCTTCAATGACAAGAAGAAGAGAACTTGCTACAACTGTGATGAAGATAGCCACTTTGCAAATGAGTGCCCTTATGAGAAAAGGGTAGACAAGCCAAAGTTCATCAAAGGGGTCAAGCCAAGGTTTAAGCCAGACCCAATCAATGATCGATACAAGAAGAACAAGGGAAGAGCTTTTGTTGGAGCCGAGTACCTTGTCCGATGAAGAAGAGGAAGATGAGGAGAAGGAGGCCGGAGTGGCCGGTTTGGCTTTCTCTAAGCCCGGGTCACTCTTCACATATGACTACTCCAAGGATTACTCCACGGAGAATGATGTTGGTTCTTCCTTCATGGCAAGAACAACTCAAGATGATGACTCCGATGACTCTCTCCCCTCTACAATCGTTGGCTCTTGTCTAATGGCAAGAGCAGGTAATGGAACGTCCACCTTCTCTTTCTAGTGTCCTTGATGATGAGAATGAAAATCAAGAAGAATTAATTGGGCTTAAGGAACTTTACAATGTTAGATGCACCCTTCGTGGTGAAGCTCTTGTCAAGTTTGATTTCTTGATGGACTCTCTCAAAGAAAAGGATGAGTCCATTGAGGAATTAGATATCAGTTGGATGAAAAGGAACGGAGATTCAATCTCCTAAGACAAGAGCTAAAAACGGAAAGGTGCATATCTCAAGGCCTTAAGCAACAAATTGAAACTTATGAACTTGATAAAGTTAAGGACCTAGAAACTATTGATAGGGCTCAATCATTGACTCAAGAGCTCAATGCCTCAAAGGAGGAGCTTGAAGTTGCTCATGCTTCTCTCACTAGGGATCTTGACCACCTTGAAAGAGCTAACAAGCTTGTTAAGGATGAGCTCAAGAAACTTGGAGAGAACCATGACCTACTCCAAGAAACCTACATAAAGGCTCTTGGATCAATGAAGGATCCCATTGTTGTTGAAAAGCTTGCTAGTAACTCCACTTCTTTTACTAGTGAGCATGCTAAGCTTGTTGAGGAACATGTTCGTTTACAAGAGGAACTCTCTTTGCATGTTGAGACCAATGCATATCTTGAATCCTTGGTGACCAAATATGGTCTCGACTATCATCCTAATGAATCTTCTTGTGAGCAAGCATCTATTCTTGAGGAAAATGTTAGGTTAACAAAGAAACTTGCAAAGTTCACCACCGCCAAGAACAAGATGGGATTGGATGACCTCTTGAGTAAGCAAAGGTCAAACAATCAAAAGTTTGGACTTGGATATACTCCCAAGTCCTACAAGAAGAACAACTACAAGAAGGAGAAGCCCGCTCAAGATAAGAACAAGAAGGTCACTAATGATGGCAAAGCCTCTAAGGGCAAAGCCACTAGTGGTGACCGCACGGGACCAAACAATCACTATGCTTTATTTGTTGATTATTATGGTGATGTTTATGCTAACTATGCTGGCCCTCGTAATGGCTATGCTTATAGAGGGTACTCAATTTGGGTACCAAAAGATATTGTTGCCATTGCAAAGGAACCCATTAATCGATGGGTTCCTAAATCCTCTACTTGATTTTGTAGGGGTATTCCTCCGGTGGTCCAAAATGGGTGTTTGATAGTGGATGCACAAATCATATGACCGGAGGAAGATGTGTGCTTGATCAATTCATTGAAGACATCAACAATAAGTCAAGCATCACCTTTGGTGACAACTCAAAGGGAAAGGTACTTGGGTACGGCAAGGTGGCAATCTCTAAGGACTTGTGCCTTGAGACAGTCATGCTTGTTGAATCCCTTGGCTATAACTCGCTTTCTATATACCATCTTGCCGATGCCGGTTACAATTCATATTTTACTAATTATTGTGTGAAAGTCTTTAGGAGTGACAATCTCAAATTGGTCCTCGTTGGATATGTGGAGAACAACCTTTACATGGTTGACCTCTCGAAAGAGAGCTCCTCTCCCTCCACATGTCTAATGGCGACCAAGCATGACGAAGGTTGGTTGTGGCATCGCCGCCTTGGTCATGTCAACATGAGGAATCTTAAACAACTCCTAAAGGGTGAACACATTATGGGACTAACCGACATTTCTTTTGAGAAAGATCGTGTTTGCAGTGCATGTGTAGCCGGAAAGCAACTCAAGAAGAAACATCCTATCAAGAGTATCGTCACCACATCTAGGCCTTTGGAGCTCCTTCATTTGGATCTCTTTGGGCCATCACATTATGATACTCTTGGTGGGAGCAAGTATGGACTTGTCATTGTTGATGATTACTCAAGATACTCTTGGGTCTTTCTCCTTAAGTCTAAGGACGAGACCCATAGGGAGTTCATCACCTTCGCCAAGAAAGCTCAACGTATGTATGAATCCGAGATCAAGGCGATTAGAACCGACAATGGCACCGAGTTCAAGAACTACACCATGCGAGAGTTTGTCGATGATGAGGGCATCAAGCATGAGTTTTCGGCGCCATACACCCCTCAACAAAATGGTGTTGTTGAAAGGAAGAACCGGACTATCATTGAGATGGCAAGAACCATGTTGAGTGAATTCAACTCACCCCACAACTTTTGGGGAGAAGCCATCTCTACGGCCGTCCACTACTCCAACCGGCTCTTCCTCCGTCCCCTCCACAAAAAAACTCCATACGAGCTTCTTACCGGTAACAAGCCTAATGTCATGTACATTTGTGTCTTTGGATGCAAATGTCTTGTTAAGAACAACAAAGGAAAGCTCGGTAAATTTGAAACTAGAACCATAGAGGGCATATTTCTTGGTTATGCGGAGAACTCTCACGCCTATAGGTACTACAACCGGTCCACTGGGACTATTGAAGTATCTTGTGACGTGGAGTTCTTGGAGGATAATGGCTCCCAAGTGGAGAAAGTTGTTCCATGTGTTGCAGGTAATAATGATGATCCATCTAGTGCCATCAAGCATATGGGCATTGGACACATCCGGCCCATAGAAGTTCATAATGATGATCAAGATGATGGAGTAGAAGTATCAAGCATGGCTCAAGTGGAGCCTAGCTCAACTCAAGCCGAACCATCAAGTGCAACTCAAGAACCATCCTCCACTCAAGATGAGTCACATTCCGAAGAACAAGAAGAAAGTCCTCATACCACTGAGCAAGACCATGATGATGATAAAGAGACATCCACAACTCATGATCAAGCTCAAGTGATCCCTCATGATCAAGCATTAGCAAGGGATGAATTCATTGATCATGAAGGAACCATTCGGAAGATCAAGGCCGCTACAAGGGCAAGTGACATGAAAGTAGATCAAGTCCTTGGTAGCATTTCAAGAGGAGTGGTAACTCGTAGACACCATGCATTACTTATCACTTATTGTCAACACCATGATTTTGTGTCTAGTATTGAACTACTCAAGGTACATGAAGCCTTGGTTGATCCGGATTGGGTAATTGCCACGCAAGAAGAATTGGAGTGTTTCACTCGTAATGAAGTATGGTCTCTAGTTGAGAGACCCAAGGATCATCGCATCAATGTTATTGGGACCAAATGGGTATTCAAGAACAAGCAAGATGAGAATGGCATTGTCATACGAAACAAAGCAAGGTTAGTGGCGCAAGGGTTTGCCCAAATAGAAGGTATGGATTTTGAGGATACCTTTGCGCCGGTAGCCCGTCTTGAAGCTATTCGTCTTTTGCTTGCATTTGTATCTTTCCACAATTTCAAACTATATCAAATGGATGTGAAAAGTGCATTTTTGAATGGTCCCCTAAAAGAAACCGCATATGTGGCTCAACCTCCGGGTTTCGAAGACCCATGCCGACCCAACCACGTGTATTTACTCCATAAGGCACTCTACGGTCTCAAGCAAGCTCCGCGTGCTTGGTATGAGTTCCTTAGGGATTTCTTACTACATGATGGGTTTTGCATGGGTACGGTCGATTCCACCCTTTTCACCAAACGGGTTAAAGGGGGTGGCTTATTTAGCTAGCGCAAGACTTCTGGGCAGACATCGGTTATCCGACTCCAGCATCTAGATTCTGGGAAAGGAGCTCGCCGATGGCCGTAGGTAAGTTTTATGGTGGTTCGTTGATGTGAAGGTCCGTCGAGGAGGAGGTCTCGCCGGCGTCGGAAGGGGCGAGGTCGGCTATGCCGTCCGCTGTGGCGGAGACGAGCGCCGGGTCTCCTTCGGCGGTTCGTTTTGCCATGAGGAGGAAGCTGCGCGCTGGAGTCTGGAGTGGCCCGATCCCGCGCCGCCGAACCCCACCGCCGATCTTGGCCGATTTCCTCCCTTCCCCGGAGTCGCCGTCGACGGTTACTGCGGTGGAGGCGTCGTCTACGGAGGATTCAAATCGGCTGCATGGCTGTGGGCCAGAGGTGCATGTTGGTTGGACGTGGGCCGGTTTGGGCCAAGCGATGCGGTTCCTGTGGAGGGATCGATCGGAACGTTCTCTGTGTTCCGAACCCTCCACGCTCGACCGAGCAGCCGCCATCGTCGCCTCGACCCGCACTCCATCATCATCGCCGTCCCCTTCGCCTGTCGCGTCGTCGGCTGGTTGCTCTTCAAGTTCTCCATCGCCCTCCGCCCTCCCCTCACCGTCGTCGTCGTCTCCCTCGAGTTCTTGGGTGGCACCGACTCCCCGTTCGCCGGCATCGTCGCTGAGATCTTTGGGAGCAGGCGGCGTCCCTTCTCCGATGCCGACGGTCTTCTCGCCGGCTTCGTCATCGTCGCCCGTCCGGCGTGGGTGGAGGCCTCTGCGACCCCCCTCGTTTGCGGAGGTCGCTGCTCGGCCGCCAGGAGCTATGGCGGCCCAGCCGCCGCCTAGGGGTGCTGCTCCGGCGTCCGCAGCTCCTCAGGGGGGTGGCCGCTTGGTCAGGACCGGTCTCGCTGCGCAGGTTCGGCCGCCCCTGTCCCCTGGCTCCGGGGACGCAGGGACCCCCTCGTCCACTGCCGCCGAACTACGGGTTCGGCTATGGTGCGAGTCCGTCGGCGTTTGTGCCGCCGCCTCATCCTCCATTCGGTTTGGCTAGACAGCAGCAGCCAGCTCCAGCGTTCATGCAGCAGCCGTCACCGGGGTTTCAGCACCAACCGACCCAGGGCTTCCCTTTGTAGCAGCCGTTTGCGCCGGGTGTGGCACCGAAACGGAAGAATAAGAAGAAGAAGGCAGGGGCTGCTGCTGGCCTTGTACCAGGTGGTGTTTCTCCTCAAGTTCTTCCTCAGCAGAATCAGGTTCAGCCGGTGCAGTTGCAGGGACAGGTGCAGCAAGGGTTGGGTCATCCCAATATGTATCAATATCCGTATATTCCGCAAGGCTTTCCACAGCAGCCCGCGGTTCCCCAGCAGGAGGTCTTGGCGCAGCAGCCGGTGACGGCCATGCAGGTGCAGCCACAGGGTGTTGTTCACGCCGTGCCCCCGCAGGTTACCGCTGTAGTTGAGGTTGGGGATGCCTCTAAGACGGCGGCAAAGGCCAAGAAGTCGGTGTGGTGTTCGAAGTGTTCTGATCATTCCCATGCGACCAAGGATTGCAGGGTCAAGCACTACTGTTACTTTTGTGATAAGGTTGCTCACCCTACTTTGCGTTGTCCTGTGCTTAGAGCGCCCCGCCCTTCTGCTTATGTTACTGGGACTGGCCTGTTGGAGACTTACTTTACAGCGTTACCAGATTCGGTGGTTAATGATGCGCTTGCGCCCACTCAGTCCCCTGTAGCTCTTGTGGTGGTGGTTGGAGATGTTGTACCAGCGGACGTGATTGCCAAGCAGGTGGCGAGACGGTGCTCGGACCGTCCTGGATGGAAATGGGAGGCTGTTCCCACTGATGAGCTTAGATTTTTAATCAGCGACCCTTCCTTTGAGGACCTTGATAGAGTTGATGGCATTCAGGTTACCGTCTAGTTCTACCATGACTATCTCAGCTTGGCAGTCCGCGGAAGTGCCACACAAGTTCGAGTTACATAAGGTGTGGTTACATGTTGATGGTGTTCCTCATACACTCAGGCATTTCTTAGGTCTTTGGGCAGTGGGTTCGCTGCTGGGGAAGACGGTTGATGTTGATCTTCTTAGCCTCAGACGCAGAGCAGTGGTACGCATTCAGGTTGCTATGATCGATGTTAAAGTGCTTGAGAAAATCTCAGACTCCGGTAAAATCATCAAGTCTGATTTTGTGGTTAAGCTCAAGGCCTTTGAGTTTCGTTTCCGTAGAGAGCCCAAGGACTATGTACCCGAACCCGACTTTATTCCTTTGATTTGGATTAAGAAGGATGATACCGATGAGGATGGTGATGGGAATGATGTTGGGGATGATGATGCTATGGACACTTCGGAGGCTCGTGCAGGTCCGTCTGCTTTTGGGGCACCTCTAGGGGCAGTGGGAGGAGCTGGTAATCCTACCTCCGGTGGTACACGGACCGTTGCGCCGTTGATGGCTCTCACTCCTTTCAACCCAAACCCCCAGACTCCCATTGCTAAGGAGATCGTGGACAGATTACGGCGGACTAGTCCCACATTGGAGGCTCGCGGTCCACCGATATCATCTTTGGGGGGGGGGTCCTCTCAGGTACTGGATGTTACGTTGTCACCGAGGACCGACAGACCTGCTCGCGGACGTATTTGCACACTCGGACGCACGACCCCGGCGGCCGCTAGGAGAGCGGCTTTGAGTTCGTCCTCGGTGGAGTCTTTTGGGGCGGTTTCTGACACTACTCCTCGAGATGTTTCCTCTCGGACACCAGGTGGTGGTGGGTTGGACGCCCATGCTCCCCTACACCCGCTCGTTGCCGCGTCGCCCGCTGTCGCAGCACCTCCAGGGGGCTCTGCGGGTCGCCTGGCTTCCGCACCGCAGCGCCAACCGGAGCATGCGGTGGCGCCGGGCCGACCTGGGTCGCCGAAGGCTCTGCCAGCTGCGGAGGGGAGCGTTACGCTGATGCTCTACAGCGCGGCTGGGTCGGCCACCGTCGCGCCTCACGCTGGACAGGCAACACAGGGCTCGGCCACTCCTGCCTTGGCCGCTGCTGCCCAGGTCCGGCCAGCGACGCCGACCGGGGCGCCTGCTGCTGATGGTTTTACCATCGTGCAGCCGGACGTGACTCGGCCAACGGCTATGACCGGTAATGTGCAGGACTCCTCCTCGGCGGTGCACGGAAGGTTTGCTCCTGTAGTTGGGTAGGGGGGCGGGCTACTTCGTCAGACGCTCCTCCGGGCTCGGCTATGGGTGCGGGTGAGTTTTTAGAGGAGGGGCCTGCTTCACCTCTACCCTCCTCTAAGGGCGCCAATACGCGGAGCGCCGGCGTGCAGACTCCTACACGTCGGAGTACGCGTCACGGTGTTGCTGCTGACGGTGCTTCAGCCACGGATGAGGACTCCCTGGCCAAGGCAATGCGACGTAAGGCGGCGGCTAACCTCGACACTAAGGGTATGGATAATTGCTCTAAATATTTTTTTATCTTTTTCTACACCTCAGGTATCCGCCAAACTCAATAGTATTGGCGTCTCCCTGGGTCCTTCCTTTGATGCTATTTCATTTTCGACTAAAGTTCTAAAACATTTGGAGTTTGATAGATTAAAATTCACTCCTATGTCTGGAACTAAGTCTTCTTCCTCGCCGACCACTACTAGGGAAAGCCTTATAGCAGCACTCCTTACCGCCGGCGAGTACGGTTTGAAAATGCCGGCGGTAAGACCTTCCAGGGTGGCCTAACCCTACCGCCGGCGAGCTGAACGCAAGGCGCCGGGGGTGAGGGCCTTACCGCCGGCGAACACGAAAATGAAAATGCCGGGGGTAATGAGTGGCTCGGCGGGCCACCCAGCCTGCCCTTACCGCCGGCGTTTTATGCCCAAATCGCCGGGGGTAGCGGGTTGTACCGCCGGCGAACCCGAGAATGCAAATGCCGGGGGTAACAAGTGGCTGGGTGGGCCACCCATCCTGCACTTACCGCCGGCGTTTGTGGGCTGTAGGTGCCGGCGGTAATGGGCCCTACCGCTGGCAAACGCGCATGTTGGCGCCGGCGGTAACCTGGGCTTGGCCATTTAATTAGCTAGCCCGACCAGCCACCTACCACCACCCTCACACACTCATATGTGATGGCAAATCAACCCAAGCACTTGTTAGCTCATTCCCCCACCCATTTTAGCTATTTCAACCAATAAAATATGATGTATTTGAGCAAATCATGCACTACCTAGCCCCTCTAGCATGATTTGCATAATCTAGATCTAGATCTATCTCCTCCCACCACTTTTTCCACTAGATCTAGCTAGATCTCTCCATTTCTTAGATCTCTAGATCTCTCAAGCATTAAAGTCGACGTGTGGCGTCTCTCCGGTGCTTTTGGACGTCGCGTCAACTAATAGGTACATAACTAAATGAGTGGAATGTTCATGTGTTGGCGAAAATTCGCGGTTATATCACTAGTACTAGTGGTGGCAAAAGGTGGTCCATATATGTAAATGCTTTGTTTTGCATTTGTTTACGCGTGCAGGAACATTGAGTTGCCAATGTTTTGCCGGAATGTTGATTAACTTCCGTTCCGGCGAATTTTGGAACTCCAGCATGACAATATTTAGCAAAGGTCATGCCGAATTTTTTCCGTGAAAACCGAGACGGCGGTGTAATCAATTATCTTGTCTTGTAGGCGGCGATGGTCATCGCGATGAGGGAAAGCGTCGTGGATAGATACGTGGAACGCGCGATGGCCGACATGTATCGAAAAAAGCGAAAGGATATAATGTGTCCTTGTCGAAGATGCAAGCTAGGATCGTTGTTTGACCCCTTCTCAGGCATAGTGAATCAACACCTGCTCAGGTATAGTTTCATGGAGGGGCATACTCAGTGGATGAGTGATGATGGAGATGATGATATCGATGGTGATGGAGATGATGATGGTGGAGATGATGATAACGAAGGTGATGGAGAGGATGCCCCACACGACAATGGAGACGAGGTTGAAGAGGATGGCGCACACGTTGATGGTGATCAAGAAGGCCGGGAAGAGCATGCGGCCGACGAGGACATGAGTAGAAATACCCCGCTAACCGCGGCCGTGCAGGACCGTCATGTTCAAGAACTTCTTCTCAGCAACACATCGACTGACCCCAAAATCGCTGGTAGACGGAAGGCTAAGCTAGATCAACTCGAGGTAGACTCGAGAACTCCGTTGTACGATGCAGCTCGTGGGACGGAGGAGAGCCGTCTGAGATACGCTCTCGATATTATGGAGATGAAGGCAAAGCACAAATGGACGGACACAAGCGTGGACGAACTCTTCGGATACTTGAAGATCCACTTTCCTAAAGATAACACGTGTGCCGGTAGCCTACAGGAGGCCAAGAAAATCGTGTGCCCTCTCGATTTACCGCACCAGAAATACCACGCATGCATCGTTGATCGCGTAATATATCGGAACGAGCATGCCAATCTCGATACATGCCCACAGTGTGGCGAATCTCGATACAAGAGAGGGACAAAAAAATCTCCTCGAAAAGTTGTGTGGTACTTCCCGCTCACGCCCCGTCTGCAGCGGTACTTCGTGGACCCCAAGGAAGCAAAGCTCATGCGCTGGCACGCGGAAAGAAAGGAGGCGGTGATGCGTGATGTAGAACGGGTTGAAAACCCAGTGCTAACACACCCTTCAGATGCAAGCCAGTGGAAAACATTAGACGATGAGTATTACGAAGAATTCGGGAAAGAACCAAGGAACATCAGGTTGGGTGCGAGCACCGACGGACTCAATCCGTTTGGGAACCAAAGCAGCAAGCACAGCACCTGGCCCGTGTTTGTATGAATGTACAACCTCCCTCCATGGCTATGCCTGAAGAAGAAGTACATACACATGAGTATGCTAATCCAAGGGCCGACGCAGCCAGGGAGCGATATCAACCTGTATCTGGAGCTATTGAAGGAGGAGCTAGTCACTCTGTGGGAGGAAGGGACAGAAACTTGGGACGCCTACGGACAAGAAACTTTCCGTATGAAAGCCGCACTGTTGACGACGGTGCAGGACTATCTTGGATACGGATATATCGCGTGCCAGGTGTGCCACGGACACAAGGCATGTGTGAGGTGCATGGAAAAGACGCCATTTTTACAGCTGGGTAAGGATCCCGGGTCTTCAAAAACCGTCTACATGAGGCATCGAATGTGGCTTCCCAAGAATGACCCGTGGAGGAAGCGTGGAGACCTGTTCAATGGGAAGGATGAGGTCGAGGGACCTCCACCTAGGCGAAGCGGCGAAGAGATAGATACTCTGTTGAAAAACTGGAAAGACTGCCCTCCGGCGGGTAAGATAAAGATCCAGAAGCGGAAGAAAGGAGACAAGAGAAAGAAAAAGAAAAAGGAACCCGGGCCGCTCTTGGGGGTATGGAAAAGGAGGTCCGTGTTTTGGGACTTGCCGTACTGGAAGATCCTCGGTACGCCTCATAGCCTTGATGTCATGCATATCACGAAGAACGTGTGCGAGAGCTTGCTTGGCACTGTGCTCAACATGCCGGAGAGGACCAACGACGGGTCGAAAGCAAGACACGACCTGATGGCCCTTGATATCAGAAAAGAGCTTCATTTCGCCCAGGTTGACCAGGAAACCGAGGAGGAGGAGACGGATGGTCGCAAACGCAAAAGGGTGGCCAAGCAGCGCGAAACTCCTCGCCCCTCCTGCTTCACTCTAAATCCCGATGAGCTCGAACAATTCTTCAAGTGCCTACTAGAAGTCAAATTTCCCCTAGGCTACGCGGGGCTGATACGCAGATGGCTGGACCCGATGAAAAAAATCTTCAGCGGGATGAAGTCTCATGACTGTCATGTCATGATGACGCAGATACTTCCGGTTGCTATCCGAGGGATAATGGAACCGCACGTTCGTGCGACGCTGACTGACCTGTGTAACGTCTTCGACGTCATCACTCGAAAGTCGATAACCGTCAAGAAACTCGGGAGGCTGCAGGAAGAGATCGTCACCATCCTATGCGAGATGGAGATGTACTTCCCGCCCGCATTCTTTGACATCATGGTCCATCTGCTGGTGCATATAGTGGACGATATCGAGGATCTCGGGCCTGCGTTCCTTCACAACATGATGGCGTTAGAAAGGATGAATGGCTTCATCAAAGGATACGTTCGTAACAGGGCACATCCGGATGGAAGCATCGTCCAGGGCTTTCTCACCGAGGAGTGCATCTCTTTCTGCAAGAATTATTTAAACGAGGACGACCCACGTCCGGTTGGATTGCCCGCCAACAAGCACCTCGGCAGATTCGAGGGAGTAGGCCACAACGCCGGGCAGAGGGAACTCGACGCTGATCAAGATGATAGGAGAACAGACTTTAACAGGGCCCACTTAGTAGCACTACAGCACATGAACGAGGTAGAGCCTTGGGTGGATCAGCACATAAACATGATCAAGAGCAGGGCTGACAAGCCGATGACGGAAGAAGAGGTATTTAGAGCGCATAACTCCTCTTTCGCGAGCTGGTTCAAAGACCAGATTGATGCCAATCCCCCACCAATGGCAAGCGACGTAGACAAAATGATATTGGCCTTGTCTTATGGGCCCGCCCCCAACCTCATGACTTATCAGAAGTACGACATCAACGGTTACACATTCTCCACAGAGGAGAGAGACAAAAAAAGCGACTACCAGAACTCGGGTGTGACGATGGAATCGTACACGGGTGAAGAGAAGAAAAGGTACTACGGAAGGATCGAGGAAATCTGGGAGCTCGACTACGTCGGGGAGAAGCTACCGATGTTTCGTGTCAGATGGGCTACGGACGTCACAAAAGAAGATGCGTATGTCACCACCATGCGACTGCCCCCCAAATCCAAGACCAAGAACCCCACCGCGCAAAATGAGCCTTGGGTATTGGCTAAGCACGTCGAGCAATGCTTCTTCATAACTGACCCGTCAAGGCCCAGCCGTGTTGTCGTAAGGAGAGGAAAAAGGGCCCTCGTCGGAATGGATGGAGTGGCCGACGAGCAAGACTTCGACGGCCTCGTCGGAGACCCAATGATGGAAGAACCCGATGAAGACGATAGAACCTACACACTAAGAAGAAGAAGGACGACGCTACCTAGGTCAAGTGTTCCTCCGTACACAAGGAGTCGCGACGATACCGGTGGGGTCACAAGGACCAAGCGGAAGGGACTTTGAAGTCATTTGTGTATTTCTAATAATTATCTCTCGAACAACCATTATATTTGTCCTTAATTCATGTTTATCCTAAATTTATGTCATGGCTTTTTATTGGATATCACCAAAAAGACTTTGAAGTCATTCAAGAATTAAATCATAAATTTATGTCATGGCTTTTTATCGGATGTCGCCAAAACGGAAAGGAAAAAAAGGTAGCTTTTTTTGCACCCACAGGGATTTGAACCCTGGTGCTTCAGCTGTGAACAACAGAGTGGCACCACTGTGTTACTGGATCGGTTTTGGTTAATCCGCAGGTTTACAGAACTAAAGGTTATCACGCCAGCTAGGAAGGAAAAAAAAAAGTTACCCCTGGCGAATTAGACGATTTCGCCCGTGATAACTGCACTTGGGCCCACCTGTAAGCGTCAGAAATGTTACCGCCGGCGTTTTCACCAATTCGCTGGGGGTAACTGCACTAGGACTTAGCCCAAAAAAACCCCCCGTCCCCGTCGTCGTCCCCAAATCCCACCGCGCGCCGCCGTCGTCCCCAAATCCCCCTGCCGCCGTCGATCTGCCGCTGTCGTCGATCCGCCTCTCCCCTGCCGCCGTCGATCCCTCCACCGCAGGTGCGCCCCTCTCCCCTGCCTCTCTCTCTCCCCCTTTCTCACCGTCGCCGCCTCCCCTCTCCTCCTTCCTCACCGTCGCCGCCTCCCCCAGACCTCCGCCGCCGTGCCACCAGTTCGTCGGCCACCAGCAGGAGGAAGGAGGCCGCCATCAGCAGGAGGAAGGAGGCCGCCATCGTCGGCCACTAGCAGGAGGAAGGAGGCCACCGTCGCTGCTGTCCCCCACCCCCACGGCCGCCGTCGATCTGCTGCTGTCTCCACCGCAGGTGCGCCCCCTCCCTCTCTCCCTAGCTGCAATAACGATCTCGCCCTAGCCTAGCTTCGCTGATTTGATCCTGGCTCATACGGCAACAAAGAAATGTTAGTTACAGCTGAGAGATATGATTTGTGCTAACTAGATTATAGCTGTTCAACTTGTACTGACCAAATATAGTGTATATTCCATTACCAATGCTTGTCTCATATTGGTCACCCACCTAGCAGTTACTACACTACCTTGATCATGTGGCCTTATTGGCAATTATGCGGCAACAGGTGGGGGCACCAATTCCTTGTACAAGAACTAGTATACTTCCCAGTAGACATGTTTTTAGCACACTGCGGTAGTAGTTGGCTAGTTGCAGTATATAGGCCATGAGACTACACAAATTCAAGTCAAAGTTATCCCTATGTTGGTTTTAGAACCACTGCTGGCGTTTTAGATGCGCCAACCACATGTCCATAGGCTTGCTGTTCCAACCAATTTTCTGTGTTTGATATTGAGCTGGTTATCATACTGTGCATAAAACTGAATACAGTCTTAACTGATAGTAAAACACATATATTCAAGTTGTAGCTCTTGCCTTCGAAATTATATGACCAATCAAAATTCAACAGGAAACTCACAGGACTAGTTCAGCTTCTGTGTTTCTGAAACTGAAACACTCTTCATCAGCATTTTGCATGTCTGAAACAAGAGACATTCTTTTTTTTAGCAACAACAAGAGACATTCTTAGCAGCAGTTGTGTTTCAAAGTTTCAATCTTTACTTTTGATTATCGACTGAGTGCATATGCTGTGAAATGAGCTGTGAAATGGCCCAGATGTATTGAAAATTCTGTATCTCTGCATGCAGTTTGTTGCCCAGATATGTCTCTGCAGGTACATTGAGTGCCAATGTTTCGCCGGAATGTTGATTAACTTCCGTTCCGGCGAATTTCTGGCACTCTGGCATGACCATTTTTAGCAAAGGTCATGCCGAATTTTCGCGGTGGATTTACAACTAGTAGTGACACTGGCAATTTAAAGCAAAGTTAACCACAAATTGTTAATTCTTATATTTTACTGCTTGCACAGTATTTGATGAACCAAGATAGTACTGTAAATTGTCCAAGTATTTGATGAACCAGTGTTAATCATGTAGAGTTGCTTGTGTTCAGTTAGCAGCGGTAGAAAGCAGATTCAGGGTAGAGCCTTCATTATCAAAAACAAACTTTCTGTTAGACACGTGTACCTTGATCTATCTACAAACATTAAGCATGATATATTAATCTTCACGAATGAATATGATATGCATGATATATATATTATCTGAACATTAAGCATGATATATGTTTTATCAACTAGATTGGTTCTAATAATTATCTGTCCAGTAGCAAAGGAAAAATAGAGAGGACAAACAGTCAAATTAGACAAATACTCACGTTTAGCTAGAGTGCCAGTGAGGGCCTTCCTCTATATTGTCCAGTGAGTATTAGTACTATATGCATGAGAGTGAGGTACCTCTTTGTGATTTAACATGATGATGTACTGTCCATCTCTATGGTTTTTTTGTTACCTGCTGATGCTAGTCGTATGTGTTGTAATGCAAGTGATTTTCTTAATTCTTGGACATTGATACTGTTAGGGTTGGCTTTCATACTCTCCTTGATAGTTTCTCAAGTTTGGTGGACGAACTGTTGCATGCTACCTAATGCTGTCACATCTGCCTTTGTTAGCATGTCGTCTTCTGCAGACCCCAACGAAGACGCTGACGGGTCTTCTCAGCGGAAGTTGGATGAGCACTACAGGCTCATGGTCTCGGATCAGCTGGAGGACCTTCCAAGGGGCAGCGATGACGAGTCCTCGGAGGAGGGGGATGATGAGATGGACAACGATGGTGAGGATGAGAGGGCCGCTGCCGACGAGACCACCGACAGTGGCGTTGCCGGGGGTAGCTCGGATACTACTACCGAGGCCAAGAGGAAACGGAAGCAGCGGCGCCCAAACAGGGTCGGCACCACTCGCGAGATAATCACCGCGGTGGACGCCAAGACCGGTCTTCCTACTGAGCCCAAGCACCTGGCGAAGGGGTACGGCCTCCAACTGGGAGCAATCCTTCGGGACGTCGTCGACGTCAACGAGACGAAACTCCGAACCAAGAAGAAGCAGCATCTGCAGGCCCAACTCCTTGCGCGGCTGCACGCACGGTATGAGTTCCCTGTGGAATACAGGAACGAGGATCCCAAGGATAACATCGTGAACAGACGAGCCCTCTCTAAGTTCTCCAAGAACCTCAGCGGTTATAAAACCATGCTGAGGGGGATGCTTGGTGACAATGAGACTTGGGAAGAGATCCAGCGCCACTTCCCGCGGATGACGCTGGAGCAGTATAATAAATTCTTGGAAAACGAGGAGCTCGAGTACACCAAACAACAATCGACCTGGGGGAAGGAGCTGGCGGATAAGAACATCGGTCACCACAATCTCGGTTGCCGTGGCTTCGAAGGCAAGCAGCCGGTATGGGACAAGGAAGACCAGGCCTACATAAATGCTGGCCTCGAGCCCCCTTTTGCCAAGTACAAAGACCCACTCTTCAGGGCATATCTCAGGTCCCGATACCGTAGAGAATTGGCTGGAAAACGTGTCACGAAACCTGATGTGGTGGTGGGAGTTGAGTTGGTCGCCGACGCGAAGGTGATGGCACTAGAGAAAGCAGTGGTAAGCAATTTACCAGCTTATTAATTTGATACTTTGCTCACCAAGTCCATTACATTCTAAAATTGTTCATGTTACTTCTGGCAGTTGGCGGAACAAGCAGCCTCCATCCTCCTTATCAACCCCCGGAAACGGAAACCCCGCTCACTCTCGGGGACCTCAAGAATCACATCCTTCTATGGCCGAAAGCCCTAATTCGGCTGAACACCGCCTCAGGTTCGGAGGCAAGCTATGGCATGGTCACTCCTCAGGATGCAACGGATGCCCCGAGCCAAGCCAAGGTCCCAGCTCCAACGACTGCTTTGACGGCAGGCAAAGGCAGGGCCAGTGCTCCACCGGCTTATGATCAATTTGAGCCCGATAGTCAGCCCGATAGTCCGCACGAGAGTCAGCACGACAAGGCGTTGGACATCGATCAAGCTCCCATTGATACGTTCATCGCCGAGCTCGACGCCGACGCGGTTTCTCCTTACAAGCCACCCGCCGGTCATATCCTAAAGAAGAAGTTGTTCCTTTCACAAGAAACGCCCGAGCAGGAGGACACTACCGCCTTCACCGCTCCGCCCCGAGTTGGGCTTACCCCGAGGACACTCCTTGGTGCGACCACGGAAGGTATGAAACAAAACGCCGCTCCCAGTTGCAGTAAGAAGAAGGGCAGGAAGCGGAAGAAGTCGGGAGATGTTGCGGCAAGCAAGATAGTGGTTAATGACAAGTTGCCGACCCCGTGGAGGAAGTTGCATCACTTAGGCGAGCCGATGCTGCCGGCACACTATGTCAACAAGTTGACGCCGGATATGAGGAGCGTGCATGATGCTATTCTAACAAAGGAGAAGCTACTTCTTAAAGATAGAAATCCATCGTACCCGATTTTGATCGCCAAGGTGCCCACTGGCTTTGGCTTTGTCAACACATACCCTGCGGACTTGATATTCATTCGGTACGAAGACATCTTCAGGCTCTTCCACATGCAACAGCTAGACCGAAGCTTGGTCCGCCTCATATCGCTCAGCATGGCGCACGATATCGCCATGGAGAACACAACGCACATCGCTATCATGGACCCCTACTACATGACTCCAACTGTCGCCCAGACCGAACAAGCGTTTCTCGCCAACTATATCAAGAATTTCTTGGTGTTAAACAAGGATAAGAGTTGCTTTGTCATACCATATTTTCGCGAGTAAGTATTTGGTTACTAAAGTACCCTATATTACATATTCTTTCATGAATTTCCTTAATAGCTGAGTATGATGGTTTATTTGCATTTTGCGCAGTTCCAAGTATTGCACCCTCCTCCTCTTTTACCCGTATCATTCCGATGTCACTTATCTCGACTCCGGGCTTGATAAGGAGAAAGACTTCACCGACCTTAAGTCTACACTTGATAAAGCCCTCAGCGGCTTCATAGCTGAGGTTGGCGTCAACAAACTCAGGCATGAGAAGAAAGTTAAGGGTTGCCATGTGTGCAACCACATAACCAAGTTCCCCTGCCTAAAGCAATCGGCGGATGACAATGGGATGGAGGCATGGTTTGCCATCCTACAGATGAGGGCGGTTGTAAGGTCTCAGAACGATCTCTTGTTGCCATCTGCTCTGCAGGGGAAGTTCGTGAACATGGCGGACACCACCGATGAAAACGTGAGAGGCGACTTCCGTGCCATCCAGCGGACCATTTGCACAATACTCTGGAGGGATGTCATCATGAATGGTGGCTTGTTCAACTATGCCTCCGCACTTTCTAATTCCGAGATAGAAGGCCGATTAGAAGATGGATGTGACGAGAGAACATTCAACACGCTCGAGGGCATCCGTCCCTTCCCGCCGAAGTAGACTTGAGTCAAAAACTTTTGTGTCCTGCAAATGTTAGTCATAAATTACATAAGTATTTTTTATGTTTGTTCTTTTGCACACCTATATGTTATATCTCTCTCTATGGATGTACTAACAACTTACATTTCTTTGTTGTGTGTTTGCATAGATGACGTACTATGTCGTCTACCACGGCAGGGTTCCTGGAGTCTACGAGGACTGGGAAGACTGTAGGAGGCAGGTCCACCGTTTCAGCGGCAACAGCTACAAGGGGTACACCACTTTGGAGGAGGCGGAAACTCGATACGCCAACTTTCGAGCGGGACAGAGGAGGGAGATGTGGAGGACCCCTTTCATCGTGATGATGCTTGCCGCCACCGTCTCTCTAGTTTATTATGTCATTGTTGTTTAGCTAGGTCATCGACACTGGACTTATATGTATTTCTGTAACATGTGCTACTTCGAGTCGTGATGTTTGAACTATGGTCGACACTTGTGTTATTGATGCATGCATGCATGTTATGGACATTTCGGGACTTTCTAATGATGTGTATCATTGCCAATGATGTGTATCTTGCTAATGTTGTCTATTTTGCTGTCATTCTGGTAATTGCCTATATATTCTGTGTATATGCTTGAATTCTGGTGTATATGCTGTCAAATTCGAGATTTATTTTTTTACTCCTGCTAATGTTAACGCTGGCGAAATGTACATGTATCCCTGGCGTTTTGCAATCGCCAGCACTACGGCCTGTTTCCCCTGGCGAAACGGTAAGACGCCGGCGGTAAGACTAACCCCGGCGAATTGACAACACTTACCCCCGGCGAATTGGTAGAATGCCGGCGGTAACGGCACTTACCCCCGGCGAATTGGGAGGCGCCGGCGATGAGGCTTTACCACCGGCGAGGTGATCGCCGGCGAATGCAAGAACGCCGGCGGTAGGCCATTTCAGGACGCCGGCGGTAGGCCATTTCCTAGTAGTGGACTAATGTTGATGATGACGAAGCGTACGCCATTACGGATGGCCAGCTTCTCACACGGCTTGTTGGAGAGGTTTTGGAGGTAGGCACGGATGACGCGATGCTTGGTTCTTGCTTCGAACTACAAGCAACAAATCGCAAATCCAGAGCCTCCCATATTAAAAGGAGCGCATGGCCTAATAAAAAGGCTAGGGTGACAAAATCTACAACAGTTTCTAAATGAATGGCATGTTTAAGAACAGCAGAGGTCTACAAGACTTGGCTAAACACTTACACATTGCTGAATCCATCAGAGACTATGTTTTAGATTTTGTTGCCATTTCCGAGACAGGTAAACAGAATTACTCAACGAATTTTCTAAATCGCCTCTCAGGCGGGGAAGATTTCAATTGGGTATCCCGTCCACCTAGAGGGCGTTCTGGCGGTCTATTGATAGGAGTCCGCTCTTCAACCATGGAAATTCTGGATAATTCTGGTGGAGATTTTCACATAAAATTGCACATCCGGAATAAGTCAGATAATTTCATTTGGAGTTTGGTTTCTGTTTATAGGGCCGCACAGGATAACTTTAAGCCTGCCTTTCTTCGTGAGTTGGTTAATCTAGCAAAAGACAATCCATATCCTATTGTTATAGGTGGTGATTTTAATTTGATGCGATACCCTCATGAAAAGAGCAAAGGAAGATTCGATAATCATTGGCCCTTTCTGTTCAATGCTGTTATAGACAGTTTGGACTTAAGAGAGGTGGCAACGGTTGGAAGACACTTCACTTGGGATAATAGTCTTCCTGAACCTACATATGAAAAGTTAGACCGCGTACTCATGGATTCGGATTGGGAACAGAAATTCCCTTTCGTATCGGTACGGGTTCTACCTTGGATTGTGTCCTTATCGGATCATGCTCCTATCCTACTTTCCACTGGAATACCATCGCCTCAGCGCCGTCGACCGTTCAAATTTGAACTTGGATGGTTACTTAGGGATGGCTTCTCAGATATGGTTAAGAGGGTATGGGAGCAACCGGTCGCTGGGTCTACCCCCATTGAAAGGTGGAGCAACAAACTTCGATCTGTTCGAAGATACCTTGGTGGATGGGCGAGACACTTGGTTGGGCAGCTTAAGCAGGAAAACCTCTCTCTCTTCATCAATTGATGATTTAGAGGCAATCGCCGAAGTACGCCCACTGACTACGCAAGAAATTGAACTTAAAAGTCAATATAATGCAAAGTTAGCCGGTCTACTGAGAGAAGAGGAACTCAAATGGTACCAACGATCGAAGGCCCAATTCATTCTTCACAGAGATTCGAATACGCGATACTTCCATAGTGTAGCCAATGGTCGGCACAGGAAGAAACACATTCATTCTCTGTCGCAAGATGAGGGTCTGATTGAGGGTCATGAGCAGCTCAAGTCTTATATTACATCGTATTATAAAGGCCTTTTCGGTGCACCGGAGGAATCAGATATATCCTTAGATGAATCTAGGATTGATGATATCCCTCAGGTGTCTCCGCAACAAAATGCTTTCCTTACAAATCCTTACACCGAAGAGGAAGTGAGAAAAGCGGTTTTCCAAATGGAGCTTAATAAGGCGCCGAGACCCGATGGATTTCCAGCGGAGTTCTACCAAAACTTTTGGGACCTCATTAAGAACGATTTGATGGATTTATTCGTTGAGCTACATGCTGGGCAGTTGGACCTTTTCCGAATCAACTTTGGGGAAATAATTCTACTCCCTAAGGTTAATGATGTGGAAAGGATCCAACAGTTTAGACCAATTTGTCTTCTAAATGTATGCTTTAATTTTTTTTACCAAAGTCGCTACTATTAGACTAAACTCGGTGGCAGATCATGTAGTGCGACCTACTCAGACTGCTTTCATGCAAAGGCAATATATCCTAGATGGAGTCGTAACATTGCATGAAACAATCCATGAGTTGCATCGCAAAAAGTTGAATGGAGTTATCCTTAAAATCGACTTTGAGAAAGCCTATGATAAAGTCAAATGGTCGTTTCTTCAACAAACACTCCGCATGAAAGGTTTTTCGGAGGAGTGACGCGCTTTAATTAATAACTTTGTTTTTGGAGGAAGTGTCGCCATCAAAGTTAATGATGATATTGGACGATACTTCCAAACAAAAAAAAGGTTTACGACAAGGTGATCCACTTTCTCCAATGTTATTTAACATTGTTGCGGACATGTTGGCAATTTTAATTGAACGCGCAAAAGTTGATGGTCAAATTGAAGGAGTGGTACCTCACTTAGTTGATGGAGGTTTATCAATTCTTCAGTACGCCGACGACACAATTCTGTTCATGGATCATGACCTACAAAAAGCTACAAACCTAAAATTAATTTTGTCAGCGTTCGAGCAATTGTCGGGTCTCAAAATAAATTTCCATAAGAGCGAATTGTTTTGCTTTGGCGAAGCCCAAGACGAGGCAAACCTGTATGCCGAACTATTCGGTTGTGGGTTGGGTAGTTTTCCGATTAGCTATTTGGGCATCCCGGTTCACCACCGGAGACTCACACTAGCTGAATGGAAACTCGTTGAGGAAAGACTTCAGAAACGGCTTAGTAGTTGGCAAGGAAAATTACTATCTCTTGATGGAAGATTGGTTCTCATTAACTCAGTACTCACAAATTTGGTACTGTATATGATTTCCTTTTTCCAGCTGCCTAAGGGAGTCCTGCATAGATTGGACTACTTCCGATCTAGGTTCTTTTGGCAAGGAGATAGTGAGAAGAAGAAATACCGGTTGACAAAATGGAATGTCGTTTGCCGTCCAAAAGATCAAGGTGGACTTGGTGTCCATGATCTGGAGGTTAAGAACAGAGCGTTGCTAGGTAAATGGCTAGCTTGGTTATTAACTGAGGATGGTGTATGGCAGAATTTGTTGCGGAGGAAGTATGTTGGCTCAAAGGCAATCTCTGAAGTTATTTGGAAACCTGGAGATTTGCATTTTTGGACAGGCATCATGGCAACTAAGAAGTACTTCTTCCCACATGCCTCCTTCTCCATTAGAGATGGGTCTGAGATAAGGTTCTGGGAGGATATTTGGTTGGGTACAACCACTCTTCGTGAACAATATCCAGCCTTGTTCAATATTGTGAGACATAAGCATGATACTATTCAGAAGGTGATGGAGACATCACCCCCCGCCGTGACTTTCAGGCGAGATCTCATTGGTCCTGGTTTGACCTCTTGGAATGAACTAATACAAAGATTAGCTTCTGTCCAACTGCGACAAGGATCAGATGAGTTCCGTTGGAATCTTACAAAAAACGGGATTTTTTCCGTTGCTTCTATGTATTCTGCTTTAATTGAACCGACTCAACCGGTAGTTAATTATAAATCTATTTGGAAGATGAAGATACCACTCAAAACTAAAGTTTTTTGCTTGGTACCTTCGTCGGGGTGTTATTCTTACAAAAGATAATCTTGCAAAGCGGAATTGGCATGGTTGTACTAAGTGTGTTTTCTGTCACGAAGACGAAACAATAAAACACTTGTTCTTTCAGTGTCAGTTCGCTACATCTATATGGTCAATCATTCAGATAGGTTCTACCTTATATCCTCCAAAAAGCATTGCAAATATATTTGGCAATTGGCTAAACGGAGTGCATGCTAGGTTTAAAGTTCTTATCAGAGTGGGAGCGATAGCAGTTATATGGTCGCTTTGGCTATGTAGAAATGGTAAGGTTTTTGATAATAAAAATTCTTCTCTGATGCAGGTCATATACAGATGTACGGCGTTGCTCCGTTCATGGTCGTCGCTCCGGCGTTTGGAGGACCACGACCTATTTACGGAGGTGTCTACACGATTGGAGGAAACGGCGAAGGACTTTATTACCCAACATGGGTGGCTGCATAGTCGAAGGATCTTGCCTCCTACAGTCTAGTGTTCTGCGTTTATCAGACAAACTACTCATGTAATTTTCTTTTTTCCTCGACGTTTTCTTGGTGAACTTTTCAACGGCTGTGTGCATCATGGTTATGCAGAGGCCGGGTGTATTGCTTGAACATGAGTAATAATAAAGCGCCCTTTATCGAAAAAATCCAATCTTCATGTTGTGCATTTGCATTTACATTTCACACTATACCATCTCAATATCTTCATATGATAACTGCTGGAACAAATGTCGTGTTATTAAGCATGCTCCAAGTGTTTTTTACTGAATGAATAAATCTATAGTTTGTTTATATGATGAATAGAGCAACTCCAAGTTTATTTATTTTTTCTTTCTCTTTTACCATGTCCTGGAATGTAGTCTGAAGCATAATAGCAGTTCATTTTATACAACAGGGTTAAATGATGCTCTGCATATCTAGCATAATGACGAGGACGATTTCAGGAATCACCATTCTCTAATGAAACAGTTTGCTAAGAAAGATTCAAACTTAGGAAAATCACAGGTGCACATTTCTGGTCCTGTATGTGAGGAACTTTGTTTGAGTTGCATTATGTTCCATTTCAGGACAACAACGACGGCTGCTGGGAGCGGGAGCTCGGAGGCAACCTGGAGGTGAATGCGAACGCCCGAAGGACGACGAGGGTATGTCCTAACTACTGTCAAACTCGCTATTGGTTTACTCCATGTGCTATCCAAATGTCTCTCTGCAATACGCCGCTACAGGAATTGTACTTGTCCAAATTTTCTTATCCAAGTGCCTCTGCAATACCTGAATCGGATTGTTTTCAGAATTGCGGTGCATGCTTGCTAGAGATATAGACAACTGAATTACAGCAACTGTGAAGCAGTTTGACACATAATAATAGCAGTATGATACGTCCAAAACGTATCTACTTTCCCGAACACTTTTGCTATTGTTTTGCCTCTAATTTGTGTATTTTGGATGCAACTAACGCGGACTAACGCTGTTTTCAGCAGAACTGTTCTGGTGTCTCGTTTTTGTGCAGAAATCCAACTTTCAGGAAAAACCTCGGGATTTTGACGAAAGGGCCTATTTTCCCAGAATAATGACGGAGCCAGAAGGACAATTGAAGTGGAGGCCCGAGGGCCCCACACCACAGGGCGGCGCGGCCCAGGGGGGGCCCGCGCGGCCATGTGGTGTGGCCCCCTCGGCCGGCCTCCGACGCCCCCCTTCGGACTACTTATTCGCCTCGACCTAAAAACGCACGGAGAGAAGTCGAAGTTGCCAGAAACCCTCCAGAACGCCGCCACATCGCGAAACTCCGTCGCGGGAGCCAGAAGTCTCCGTTCTGGCACTCCGCCGGGACGGGGAATTGGAGGAGATCATCACCACCATCACCGCCAACGCCTCTCCATCAACCAGCAATGTTTCCCCCATCCATGTGTGAGTAATTCCCCCGCTGTAGGCCGAAGGGGATGGTAGGGATTGGATGAGATTGGTCATGTAATAGCATAAGATTGTTAGGGCATAGTGCCTAGTGTCCGTAGATGGTACTTTTATGATATTGTTGCAACTTGTTATGCTTAATGCTTGTCACTAGGGCCCGAGTGCCATGATCTCAGATCTGAACATGTTATTATTTCATCATGATATTCATTGTTTATGGTCTTACCTGCAAGTTGTATACACATGTCGCTGTCCGGAACCAATGGCCCCGAAGTGACAGAAATCGGGACAACCGGAGGGGATGGTAGTGATGTGAGGATCACATGTGTTCACGGAGTGTTAATGCTTTGCTCCGGTACTCTATTAAAAGGAGTACCTTAATATCCAGTAGTTTCCCTTGAGGCCCGGCTGCCACCGGCTGGTAGGACAAAAGATGTTGTGCAAGTTTCTCATTGCGAGCACGTACGACTATAATTGGAACACATGCCTATTGATTGATTAGTACTTGGATACCGTTTTATTATTATTTGCAAATGCCCTGCTATGATTGTTACATGAGTTTCTCTCATCCATGCAACGCCCGTCATCCGTCCCCGTGCCTACAGTATTTTAATCCTGCTGTTTACTAAAATCACTACTGCTGTCTTTGTTACTCTGCTGCTGTTATTTCACTACTGCTACTGCTATAAAACTGTTACTACTGATAAACTCTTGCGAGCAAGTCTGTTTCCAGGTGCAGCTGAATTGACAACTCCGCTGTTAAGGCTTTCAAGTATTCTTTGTCTCCCCTTGTGTCGAATCAATAAATTGGGTAATACTTCCCTCGAAGACTGTTGCGATCCCCTATACTTGTGGGTCATCAAGACTATTTTCTGGCGCCGTTGCCGGGGAGCATAGCTTTATTTGGAAGTTCACTTGGATTGATATTGTTCGCTGCAAATTCTCCATCATGGGTAAAACTCGCGATACTAAGGTCGCCATATTACCATCCACTACAAGAAAAGGTACAACTCTGAGTACCTCTCCTGCTCTTGATTCACCATCTGTGATTGATAAACTTGTTTCACCGGCACATGCTTCAAATGCTGGTACTTCTGCTGAATCTGAAAACTCTCATAATACTGATAATATGTCTGCTGTGCTTGATGATTGTGGTTCATTGGGAACTTTTCTAGATGCTAAAATTGCTAGGTCTAGACAAATTGAAAATGCTGAAACTCCTGATGTTACTACACCTGTTAATTCACCTGAACTTGAATACTCTAGTGATGATCTTGATGAAGATTATGTGGAACTTGATGATGATTTTATTGAAAAATGTCATGCTACTACTGATGCAAGAAAAATTAAAAAGCTGCTTGCAGAACATACTGTTAGATATAAACTGTCTCCTGATCCTAAATTTGCCACATCTCCTATAAACATTAAGGATAAAGATTATGATTTTTCTCTTGATCTATCTCATATAGCTATTGTTGAGAAAACACCCTTCCGTGGTACTGAAAAAGAAAGTGCTGTTGAACACATGACTGAGTTATCTACCTTGAGTAGCTTATTTTCTGATGATGTTAAGATGCGTACTTACTTTGTTGCTAAAATTTTTCCATTCTCATTAAAGGATGACGCTAAAACTTGGTATAATAGTTTGCCACCTAGCTCTGTTAAAACTCCAAAAGAATTGCTTGCTGTTTTCTTTCGGAAATACTTTCCTGCTAGTGCTCAACATGCTGCTTTGCAGAGAGTTTATAATTTTGATCAGGGAGATGAAGAGAAATTGCCTGAAGCTTGGGCGAGATTTTGCTCTCTTATTAGAGCTCTGCCTGACCATGATTTGGAAAAGCATGATTTACTTGATATATTTTATAGTGGACTAACCATTGAGTCTAGGGCATACCTGGATAGTTGTGCTGGTTGTGTTTTCAGGAAAAGAACTCCAGACGACGCTGAAGAATTATTGGCTAAAATAGGCCGGAATTATGATGATTGGAATACACCTGAACCAACTCCAACGCCAATAGTGAAGAAGAGGGGTTTAATTAAATTAAATGATGAAGATATGAGGGAAGCCAAGAAGTCTCTCAAGGAGAAAGGTATTAAATCTGAAGATGTAAAGAATCTACCTCCTATAGAAGATATATGTGAGATAATTCCCCCTTCATCCATGATTGAGGTAAATTCCCTTCAACGCTTTACTAGGGAAGACATTCCGTATTCAAAACCTCCTGCGCAATGCTTAGATGAGTTTGATAATTATATTGTTAAGCAAGAAAATTTTAATATGAGGGTAGAGAATCATCTAATGGAAAATTCTCAAGCTATTAGTCAATTGCATGATATTGTGGAGAGAACCTCCAATGATGTTAAGATGCTTGTTAAACATTTTCATATGGTTCAAACTCAAATTGATCAACTCACTAAAGTGCAAAATGACTTGTTAGGAAATAATGCTAAAGAAAAACATGCTTATGAAGTGACAACTAGAGGTGGTGTCTCTACCCAGGATCCTCTATATCCTGAAGGGCATCCCAAAAGAATTGAACAAGATTCTCAACGCATTGAACCTAGAGCTCATTCTAAGAAAAAGAAGAAGAAATATAAAAATGTTGTAGAATCCTCTGAACCTGTTAATGATCCTAATAGTATTTCTATTTCTGATGCTGAAACTGAAAGTGGTAATGAACATGAGAAAGATAATGATAAGAATGATACTCCTGATAAAGAAGAAGTTGAAGAAGAACCTGAAAAGCATGCTAAAAATAAAAAGTATACTAAAGAAGATTTTATTGCTGAGAAACATGGTAATGAAAGAGAACCTTGGGTGCAAAAGCAAATGCCTTTTCCTGCTAAGAAACTAAAATCAAAGGAAGAAGAACACTATAATAAATTCTGTGATTGGATGAAACCTTTATTCTTGCAAATCCCTTTGACTGATGCTATTAAATTGCCTCCTTATTCAAAGTATATGAAAGATATTGTTACTAACAAAAGGAAAATTCCCAATGAGGAAATTTCTACTATGCTTGCTAATTACTCTTTCAATGGCAAAGTTCCAAAGAAGTTGGGCGACCCAGGTATACCTACTATTCCTTGTTCTATTAAGAATAATTATGTTAGAACTGCTCTATGTGACTTGGGAGCCGGTGTTAGTGTTATGCCTTTTTCTCTTTATAAGAGACTTTACTTAGATAAGTTGATACCTACTGATATATCTTTGCAAATGGCTGATAAATCTACTGCTATTCCTGTTGGTATATGTGAGGATGTTCCTGTTCAAGTTACTAATAACTGCTTGATATTAACTGATTTTGTTGTGTTGGAAATGCCTGAAGATGATAATATGTCTATTATTCTTGGGAGACCTTTTCTTAACACTGCAGGGGCTGTTATTGATTGCAATAAAGGAAAGGTTACTTTCAATGTTGATGATAAGGAACACACCGTCTATTTCCCCAAGAGGATTGAAAAAGCGTGCGGAGTTAATACTATCTCTCATGTGAGAACTATCAAAGTGGGAACCATCGATTGTCCTATATATGAGCCTAAAGAAGAATATCAAACTCTTGTGATTGGATCCATATCAATACAATTCAAGGTAACATGATTGATTTGAGGTTTATTTCTTCATATGCTATGTAAAATTTATTTGGTGGCAAGACTTGATCAACCTTGTCAACAAATACCTTTTATATGCATAGAGGAGGTAAACAACATCTCTTTCTTTCTCCACTTGCTTTAGTTGCTGTAGCATTTTTAATTTGCAAAGTTTCTTAGTTGATTTGAGATTTCAAAAATTTTCCTGGCCAGTAATAATAAACTTAATACCCAGAAAATGTGCATTTTTCAAAGTTTTCAAAAATTCGCGAAAATTACACCGTTGGTCCTATTTTTCGACGAGGCACCTGGGAGCACCAGAGGATGACCTGTGGGGCACCAGAGGGCGCCAAACCACAGGCCGACGCGGCCAAGGAGGTGGCCGCGCCACCATGTGGTGTGGGCCCCTCCTTGCCCCACTTTGCCATCTCTTTCTCCCAGCACCTTCTCTCTCCCGAAAAAACTCGTACCAAATTCCTCTCACTCGCGTTTTTGCTCAAGAACTCCAGATTTCTCGATCTCCTTGTTCAGCTCAGATTTCCTGCTGAAATTTGGCACATTTGCTCCTTGGTATGTGACTCCTCCACCCATCCAAGTAGAATTTTGTTTGGTTGAGTATATCTTGAATATTTTGCTGCTGTAGGTAACATGTTTAGTGGACTTGCATGCTTATTCTAAGTGGTAGAAACTAGTTTTGATGCATGATTAGTACTCTAGCGAGTTCCTATGGTAGTTCCCCTCAATTATATGTCACCAAATCAAGTTTGATATTGTTTGTTGAAAATTTCAGAAAATGAAGAAGTTCAAATTTGGAGAATTTTTCAAGAAAGGAACAACCAGCACCGGGAGGCCTTCTAGGACCGCCACCCAAATTAGGCGGTCGTACAATGAGGACATCATCGCGCCTAGCTTCGCGCCCGAAGAGGACAATGGGGCTCCTAACGCCTCATCCTTCCCATGTTATGATTTTCTGACCAATGCAGGGATATTGGATGATTTCTTCACCCTTGTCAACAGGGCGGGCTTAGCCACCTACGTTGGAGATGAAAGGGAGCAATACCACATGCTCACCAAGATTTTTGTTGAGAGCTTCCAGTTCCAAAACGCGGAATATAATCCGACAGTTGCATTCAAGATCTATGGTACTCCTGTTACTATGGAATTGGATGAATTTTGTCGTGCATTGGATATTGCCCCTGTAGGTACAGCAAGGAGGATCGATAACAACCCTCGGGACTTGTTGGAGCTCTATCGAGGGATCACCAATGATGACTGTCGCACCATTCAGCGGGGCAAGATAAGGAACATTCAACTCCCCGCCATTAAATATTTTGCATATTACGTTGCCACTAGCATACTTGGTAGGGAGAATACTAGCAATATTTCTAGTTACCATCTTGCTTTCTTGAATATTGCACTTACTGGACAGACGTCTTATCATCTTGGTTCTCTTATTGCTCGCCGCTTGTCTACCAAGGGGCCTATTTTTGGAGGAACTATTGCACTGCGCATTTTAACACATCTAGAGCTTCCTGTTGATCCTAATGATGTGCCATTAACCCCTAGGAGGCTTGATATCATTGCTATGAAAAGCCATCAATTTGTTACCACTGAGTCTACTTTAGACAATATGGCCTATAGAATGTTGTTTGCTGACGGGGATGAGAAAGAAATCCCTCTTCCCCAGCCAGGTTTGTTTGATATTGACAGGCAACCATGGTCGCGCACTAAGGAGGAGGTGGATGAACATATGAAGATACAAGATTTCCATCAGCAACATGACTCCGAGGACGCCGAGCCCTCCTACGATTACACCGTCACGTATCCGGGTGCTTCTTCTAGCACATACCCGGAATACGATCCATCTTCGTCATACTACGGAGACACTACCTCGTGGGATCGATGGAATTGAACTCCACTTAGGCCAAAAGCCTAAGCTTGGGGGGAGGTATACCGGCATCACTCATTCTTTGCATATTATGATTGCTGGATACTTGTATATACTTGTTTAGTCCCTTTGAGTGGTTTTCTTATGAGAGGGAGATGATATTTGGGGAAGTGCTGCCTGAAAACAGATTCTGGGCTGTTACCGTAAAAATTCGTGCGCACAGACAGAACGTTATTTTGAGTTGAAAATTTTTGTGCAGGTTCCCCAGGTTGTTATCTAACTTTCATTAGTTGAACACTTTTTGAACTGAGCAACGTAAGATTTTTGTAAAAATCGATTTCTGTACTGCTGTCAGATTTTGGCAGATTTCTGTCATCTCGCTTTTCTGTGTTTCTTTTAGTTTGCTATTTCTTGTTTCCACTTTGTTTCTTTCCCAAAACACAAAAAGACCAAAAATATTTCTGTTGTTTCTCTTCACCATTTGTTTATCTTGGTTTCTTGCATTTGTTTCGCTTTATTTGCTATTGCTAGTTTGCTATAAGAAAACCCAAAAAGATTTTGCTTTGTTTGTTTGTTTCCTTTTGTTCTTATTCTCAAATTCGAAAACACCAAAAATATTTGCTGTTCTTCTTTGGTTTGTAAAGTTCATCATGAGTTCAATGGTCTTCGGTGGCTGCGTGGTTTTCATTTCATATTATCCAAGCTACACAAGTGAAAAGGCAATAATGACGATCTACGACAATCTGATTGTGGTGAGAGGCTGGTATGAACTCTATTTGTTTTCATTTTTGTACACATACTCATCCATGTGAGCATGCTTAGTTGGTTCATGTGAGGTATATGTCATTTAAGAAAGTCTTGTAGTTCATGATCTTCATGTTTAGCTCCAATTTATTAATATGAGTAGCATGTCATGGATGTTTGCTTGCATTGTCTTATTCATAAGTAAGTATGGCATTGTGGTATCCTCCTCTGAATAATTCATTTATATCGACTTGGCACATGCTCACGCATGCATATGACTGAACAAGAGTCAATTAAGCCTCAATGATTTACATTGCTTCAGAGTTCTTGTATCACTTTTATGCCTCAGTTAATTTATTTTGCCGCAAGCATGATTATGACAGTTACTGCTCTCTTGATTTGTCGCTCCCTAGTCTTTTGCTAGCCTTCACTTGTACTGAGCGGGAATGCTGCTCGTGCCTCCCAACACATGAAAACCAAGTTATTCCGAAGTGTCCACCATAAATACCTATGCATGGTATTTCAAACCATTCCAAGTAAATTCTCATGCGCTACCTTTAAAACCTTCAAAATGCTTCTTAATTTGTGTTAATGGTTCATAGCTCATGAGGAAGTATGTGGAGTTTAGCTTTCAACCTTGTCATTTGTTTTTGACGGACTCTCATATGGAATAGTGGCACATCCGCTTATCCAATAATTTTGCAAAAAGAGCTGGCAATGGGATTCCCAGTCCCGAATTAATTAACTTAAATAGACACTCCTCCATGGTTTGTGATTGTTGGACGGCACCCGAAGGATTCGGTTAGCCATGGCTTGTGTAAGCAAAGGTTGGGGGGAGTGTCATCATCATAATAAAACTAAACTAAAAAAAAAGGGGGCACTCCTTCATGGTATGAGATTGTTGGCAGGCACCCGAGGATTCGGTTAGCCATGGTTTGTGTAAGAAAGGTTGGAAGGAGTGCCACATAAAAATGCAAATAATTCATGGGATCCGCTCTTGAAAGTCCGGTTGGCGAGGTAGTTGGTGTACCCATTACCATTCGTTGACAACAACAAACACCTCTCAAAATAATTTTACTCCTGCTTTACAAATGAAAAGCTCTAGCGCATGTTAATCCCTGCTTCCCTCTGCGAAGGGTCAATCTTTTACTTTTATGTTGTGTCTCCACTATTTCTTTGAGCACTTTCTTGAGAGCACAACTGTCATTCTTAGTATAATATGCTTGTCTCAAAATATGATTGATTGTGGTATAACTTTGATGCTTTTATCTTTGACAATCACTACTTCTAGTCTTTCTATGAACTCCAGAGGTGCCCGGGCATTTATGTTTTGCCAATCAAATACAGGCAAGCGAGATACCACTTTATCATATTCTCTTATGAACATTGCAATCCTGCTTATATACATGATTCATGATGCTTATTATTAATTGTTGGTACCTCTTCATGATTGACATAGCTGTTAGATGATCTTATTTGCATGTACCTTATTATGAACTGCTCAAGTATTAGCCATATCATGAGAATATATACATCATATGAGCAAATGTGTTCGTGAAAGTTCTTTTATCGCTCAGTTGTTAACTGAATTGCTTGAGGACAAGCAATAAGCTAAGCTTGGGGGGAGTTGATACGTCCAAAACGTATCTACTTTCCCGAACACTTTTGCTATTGTTTTGCCTCTAATTTGTGTATTTTGGATGCAACTAACGCGGACTAACGCTGTTTTCAGCAGAACTATTCTGGTGTCTCGTTTTTGTGCAGAAATCCAACTTTCAGGAAAAACCTCGGGATTTTGACGAAAGGGCCTATTTTCCCAGAATAATGACGGAGCCAGAAGGACAATTGAAGTGGAGGCCCGAGGGCCCCACACCACAGGGCGGCGCGGCCCAGGGGGGCCCGCGCGACCATGTGGTGTGGCCCCCTCGGCCGGCCTCCGACGCCCCCCTTCGGACTACTTATTCGCCTCGACCTAAAAACGCACGGAGAGAAGTCGAAGTTGCCAGAAACCCTCCAGAACGCCGCCACATCGCGAAACTCCGTCGCGGGAGCCAGAAGTCTCCGTTCTGGCACTCCGCCGGGACGGGGAATTGGAGGAGATCATCACCACCATCACCGCCAACGCCTCTCCATCAACCAGCAATGTTTCCCCCATCCATGTGTGAGTAATTCCCCCGCTGTAGGCCGAAGGGGATGGTAGGGATTGGATGAGATTGGTCATGTAATAGCATAAGATTGTTAGGGCATAGTGCCTAGTGTCCGTAGATGGTACTTTTATGATATTGTTGCAACTTGTTATGCTTAATGCTTGTCACTAGGGCCCGAGTGCCATGATCTCAGATCTGAACATGTTATTATTTCATCATGATATTCATTGTTTATGGTCTTACCTGCAAGTTGTATACACATGTCGCTGTCCGGAACCAATGGCCCCGAAGTGACAGAAATCGGGACAACCGGAGGGGATGGTAGTGATGTGAGGATCACATGTGTTCACGGAGTGTTAATGCTTTGCTCCGGTACTCTATTAAAAGGAGTACCTTAATATCCAGTAGTTTCCCTTGAGGCCCGGCTGCCACCGGCTGGTAGGATAAAAGATGTTGTGCAAGTTTCTCATTGCGAGCACGTACGACTATAATTGGAACACATGCCTATTGATTGATTAGTACTTGGATACCGTTTTATTATTATTTGCAAATGCCCTGCTATGATTGTTACATGAGTTTCTCTCATCCATGCAACGCCCGTCATCCGTCCCCGTGCCTACAGTATTTTAATCCTGCTGTTTACTAAAATCACTACTGCTGTCTTTGTTACTCTGCTGCTGTTATTTCACTACTGCTACTGCTATAAAACTGTTACTACTGATAAACTCTTGCGAGCAAGTCTGTTTCCAGGTGCAGCTGAATTGACGACTCCGCTGTTAAGGCTTTCAAGTATTCTTTGTCTCCCCTTGTGTCGAATCAATAAATTGGGTAATACTTCCCTCGAAGACTGTTGCGATCCCCTATACTTGTGGGTCATCACAGTACAACCAGTAATTCAGTTTGAGTACTGAGCACATAATAATCAACACATAACAGTAGCAACAGTAGCAGATTTCAGGATATGGTCAATAGGTAGGAATTCTGCTTGCAACAAATTCTTGTAGCTTGCTTCCACTTCTGATGTAGATACTTGTGATTGTGCTTGTGTTGCTTACGCTTTTTTGCTTGTGCTTGTGCTTGCTTCTGCTGTAGGTGTTTCTTCTTTTCTCTTGCGCTTTCTAGATTGATTGCTTTTCCTTGCTTCTTCCTTTTCTTTCTTTGCTTCTTCTCTTGCTTTCTTTGCTTCTTCTTTCTTTCGAGTTTCTTCTTGCTTTTCTTCTTCTATTGCTTTCTTTACTTCTTCTTTCTTGCGAGCTTCTTCTTGGTTTGCTTCCTCTTTCTTGCGAGCTTCTTCTTGCTTTTCTTCCTCTCTTGCTTGCTTTGCTTCTTCTTTCTTGCGAGCTTCTTCTTGTTTTGCTTCTTCTCTTGCTTTCTTTGCTTCTTCTTTCTTGCGAGCTTCTTCTTGTTTTTCTTCTTCTCTTGCTTTCTTTACTTCTTCTTTATTGCGAGCTTCTTCTTGTTTTTCTTCTTCTCTTGCTTTCTTTACTTCTTCTTTATTGCGAGCTTCTTCTCGCTTTTCTTCCTCTCTTGCTTGCTTTGCTTCTTCTTTCTTGCGAGCTTCTTCTTGTTTTGCTTCTTCTCTTGCTTTCTTTGCTTCTTCTTTCTTGCGAGCTTCTTCTTGCTTTTCTTCCTCTCTTGCTTTCTTTGCTTCTTCTTTCTTGCGAGCTTCTTCTTGTTTTGCTTCTTCTTCGGCTTGCAGTGCCTTTGCTACTGCCTTCAGGGCATTTTCATAAACTAGAGCAGGACAAGGAATGCTGATAGGTAGCAGATTTTGGGCTTCCAAGCTTATCTTGCCCAAATGAGGCATTTTATACCCATTGCCTCCACTATTGTTCAGTACTTCAGTCATACAAGTTTGAAGAGATACAAAAATTCTATTCAAGGTAGGCGCATCATATGCAACAAACTCTTCCTGCACATCACGAATGAGGTCGTTTAGTGTTCTAGGGCTTCTACGGTCTGTTAGAGATTCGATGGAGTTGAAGAACCCTAGATCATTGACATTCAAATCTGGGCTATTTGCTGGCTGCTGCACCAGCTGGATGTCCATTCCAATTTTAGCTACAGCATCTTTGAATTCAGGATCATTAGGTGCTTATGTGCTTAGCCAGAACAACCGAATTGGCGAATTGTAGCTAAATTTCTATCTTGTGTGCTTTAGTATTTAAAACTCAACCGAATCTAAATTGTTATTGTTTCATGAGATTCTACATGGAGTTCTCATCCTTTCCATTGCGCTGATCTGTGGTTGCAGCAAGAGCAGAACGACGCCTACCTGCCGGCCGAGATGGGGATCATGAGCAAGCAGCCCCACTAACTACTTCTGCAAGACGCTCACCACCAGCGACACCAACACGCACGGCGGCTTCTCCGTGCCGTGCCATGCCGCTAAGCGCGTCTTCCCTCCTCTGGTGTGATGAGTGTGTTACTTCTGGGCGGTGCCCCTTTCCATTTCGCACCCTGCCTTTTGGGTCTGCTGTTGCCAATAACAGGTGGTATAGTGTGGTTTGTAGGATGCTCAGGAGCTAATTGCGAGGGACATCCATGACAACGATTGGAAGTTCAGGCACATCTTCCAAGGCAAGTTTGTTTCAGTAAATTCTCCAGGCCTTGTTCCTAGTACTCCTACATCATCACCTTGTTTCAGTAAATTCTCTTCTACGGGCTGGCAAAAAAAAAAAAAACAGATTCCTAAAATATAAGTCACAGATGTTTCTGAAATCGAGAGCCAGGTACCAACCCAAAAGACACCTCTTAGCTACTGGCTCAGTACATAGTGTGTTTGTTAGTGCTAATAGACTTGTTGCTGGAGACTCAGTGCTTTTCATATGGTTCATTGCCATTAAAAGATGATTTGTGGTGTCAACTGTATTTTCTTCAGTTAGTTCAGTTCGCTTTAGCTGATATTTTAGGCTGCAAGTTTCTTAAAATTTTCTTGGCAGTAATTTTCACTAACATGCAGTTATTGTTGAAGGAAATGGTGAAGCAAACGGCAATGGCAAGCTGGTCAGCGTCGTCATCTGGACACAGGTATGCCAGCAATGGTAAGCTGATGCTACTGTATGTTTTATCATTCCAATTCATTTTTCTGTTTGAGTGTACTGAGACTTGGTCCTATGCCATTTGATGCAATTATGGTCTGACCAGCACTTCCCCTTTCACCAGTGTTTTTCCTCGCAGGCAATCAAAGTACTCAATGATGGGATGAATTGTGACATTATCAAGATTGGTAGCATCGTAAGAAACAAGGTAGACTTTGTCCCATTTCTTAGTCTTGTGTATGTCAACCCCTTGGTGGTGATTTGTGGTACTGGAACCTGTTGTTGGTTGGAAAAATAGTTATCTTGGACATGAATCTAGTTTCTGGTCGTGGGACCATCTTGAAGTGAATGTGATGTTTGAGTTTGATACCCAAGTTGGTGTAGAATGTTTTTGCTTGTCATCTGACACTGGGAAATCTCATGTTTGGTCAGTGAAGTGAATCTGTTACTTATAGATTTTGCAGTTAACTTGTCCTACTGTTAAAAGCAACATTAGTTCTAGTTCCTCTATTAATGTACTCAAACTTGTGAATATAAATGATCGACGAAGTTAACTGAACTTGTTTGTACCTGTCTCTTGGTCATCCACATCATCCATTGCATCATCTACTCTAACATCTTGTTCATCAGCTACTTCCATTTGTTCATCTACTGGTGGACTGAAATTGAGGTCCGGCAGCACCATATTGATGTGCTGAATTGACAATTGTTGTTGCAGGGCCAGAGGAGAAACACAGAAGCACGGCCAGGCCGCTACCACTGCCGCCACCCGTTCCCCGCAGCTGTCGACGGTCCTGCACTCACCCCCGCCTCCACCGCCCCTGTCCACTCCGGCCCTCTTGTCCTGGACGATCATGGACTCAGGAGAGCTGGCGACCTGGGAGTGAGTATAATGATCAGGGGAAACAACTGGATGCCGTAGGTGAAGCAGCGGGAGGGAGTCTTGACCGGAGGTGGAGAAGTGCTGGAGGCCGGAGGTGTAGCTGATGCAGAGCCCAGGAGCACCTGATGGTAGATGGGCGGAGGAGAAGCAGCTCTTAGGTGCTCCTGGGCGAGGGATCGTGGCCGAGAAGGAGTGGTTGAGGAGATCGTGGCGAGAAGCGTCTTACATTACGGAACGGAGGGAGTAGTATTACTGCCTGTATATTTCCAACTTTAACTCGTTTCCAAAACGAGCACGATTCCGTTCTGAAATTGTCGGTGCGTATATTTATAAACGACGAGCAAAAGCAGCCCAGCACAGGAGGATCGATCGGCTGGCGAAACTACCGGCCTGGCAATCTTGGATGTCGCCGACCTTGTTCAAACGTACAAGGAAGAAACACCGCCGCGATCCCCTGCACTGATCAAACCTTGTAAACAAATTCTGAACTTCTAGAGCATTACCAAGATAGGAGAGGCTCGATCAAGGTCTGCCATTGCTATACGTGTGTGATCGCTCATTGGCGCGTGAATACATCACACGCGCGCGCCCTTGGTAGTAGAAGCATCAGTGCACTGCAATCGTAGCTTCCTCAGCTCTTCTTCATCAAATCAAGAGCGCGTGGCTGCCAATCCTATCGGTACTGTAAATCATGGTATGTGTCGATTCAGTTCACCATTGTTCATCAGCTCGATAGAATTGTAGATCCTGTTCTTATCTTCTATACTCCCTCCGATCCATAATAAGGGTCGTGGTTTCAGTTCAAATAGCCTCTAAACTTGTCTCAAAGTTCAGCTTACAATATTTTAACTTTATTTTGGTTCAACTTTCAACCCTGAATTCTAACAAGATGCAAAATCACCCCTTGCATTGTATTAAGCTGTTTTTTCGTGTAGCGTGTATATTGTATATTGATGAGTTGGCACAGTATATAGGAAGAAAAACCGCTAACTGGCGAGAAAAACCGGTTCAATACATGTCAAAAAAGGTAGAAGGTCCAATTCCAAACGGTTTATAGAATTTAGGGTTCAAGATTGAATCCAAAGTAAAGTTAAGGGTTGTATATGAACTTTGAGACGAGTTTAGGGAGGTAAATTGGACTTCTCTCGTTCAAATATAACTAATTCGAATTAAAAAAACGACACTTACAATTATCGGAGGGAGTAGTATATGTTGATTTGCCTGACGGATATCTCGAAAATGGCAGAGGATCTTCTTCGTGCTGCTGCTGCTGCTGCTCGTGTTCGCGGCCGTTCAATCTGCAGCAGGTCGGCAAGGAAAAAGATACAGCGTCATGGATTTCCATGCTGCCGGGGATGGCAGCACAGATGATGCAAAGGTAACACCAGCGCAAACCTGATCTTATTCTGGAAATCTGGCTTCGCCATCGCATTGCTTATCAGATTTTTTGTTTGCTTATTGGCGCATCTTCTCTGTGTCCAAAGGCGTTCGCGGCGACATGGAACGCAACTTGCCGTGACAGCAGCTCGCCGACCATGGTCATCCCTGGAGGAAGGACGTTCTTGTTAAGCCAGATCAGGTTGAATGGACCCTGCAAGTCGCCTGTCACCGTGCAGGTAAAATTTGTTGACGATCAGTCTGAATTTCCTGTATCTTCCATCCGTCGGCAATAAGCAAGAGATAACTGAATCAGTTTCTCTGCAGCTGGACGGGAACATCGTGGCGCCAAACGCCATCTGGACGACGACAGCAGCGAACCTCCTTACCTTCTACCGCGTCAACAACCTGACGGTGAACGGGAGTGGCCAGATGGACGGCAATGGCGCCATCTGGTGGACTTGCTTCAACAAGAAGGTAGGCTCCTCAGGCCTAAGCAGATATCACTTGCTTCGATCTCTTCCTCTATTCATTTGCAACAAACTGATGCATCCTCTCATTTTTGACAGAAATGTCGTGTCCGGCCAATTGTAAGTGCACACCACAAACATCTCTTTCAGTTTCAGCCTCTTACTGGTCAGGTAGACAGCATGTTTATGTACCTGTTGTGTTTGTGAAATCAGCTGCTAGCATTCGCAAGCTGCAACAACCTATCCGTGAAGAACATACACCTGAAGGACAGCCCAGACAAGCACATGACCTTGTTCCGGTGCAGCCAGGTGCAGGTGAACAACGTCTCCGTCAGGGCGCCAGGCAAAAGCCCTAACACGGACGGGATCACCATGTCCTTATCCGACCACGTTTATATCTCGAATTGCTCTTTCAAAACCGGTACAGTCCTTTCAGCAGCCCTTCAAATGCATACATGTTTACTGCACACTGTCCTCAAATGTGTTATTTTGGGAACTACTGACATTGCACAAATGCAGGTGACGACTGCGTGTCGATTCTATCAGGGACCAGTGATGTTAATATCACCAACAGCGCGTGTGGGCCTGGTCATGGCATCAGGTTTTTTTTTACTCAACCATGCAGCCCGTGCTGACCAAATACTGATGAACTTCTTCCCCAGCAGTAACATACATTGAGCTAAGAAGCTTTCTGATCTTATTATGTAGTGTGGGAAGCCTTGGAGGCAACAATACGACAGCACTTGTGGAAAGGATTACAGTATCCAACTGCAGCTTTTCTAAAACTATGACTGGTGTTAGGATCAAATCGTGGCAGGTAACACTAAAGCGGCATCAACATGCCTTTGCCTTGTGCATAAGTGCGCCTATACATCATGTATTCAAAGATATTTACTGATGGTTGCATTTAGCATGTACATAACACAAGCTAGCTGCAGATAATAGGCATATATAACAATACTACCCTAATATATAGTATGGTGTTAAATTGTTACTGATGCAGGGTGGCAGTGGCAAAGCAAATGGTTTCCTTTTTGAGAACCTCAACATGACTGATGTCCAATATCCTATTGACATTGACCAGTTCTATTGTCCCCCGGGAAATTGTCCGCCACAGGTGACTGAACTCATCACCACGTTGCCACTGCATCATATAAATAAATAATTTGAAATCATTTGCGTGCACTTTGTTGTGTTTGCAGGATAGCGCTGTGGCCATATCTGACGCCAGGTTCATCAACATCCACGGGACATCCTCCAACCCCAAAGCCATCCGGATTCTGTGCAGCCAGAGTGTGCAGTGTCGCGGCATCTATCTTGACAACATTAACCTCTCCTGCTCCAGGCATACCGCCCGAACACGAGCCACTATTTCCAATGCCTACGGAACCATTGCGGGCACGGTGAAACCACATGTACAGTTCCTAGGCGCTTGATAAAGAGTACTCTCCGCTGTTTAACACACATAACAAGTCTAGATAGGTAGACGAAGGAGCAGCACAATGCTACTGTAGGTAGATGAGTGCCATGTAAGGAGTAGAGTACCCGCTGAAATTAGATTGATTCTTCTATTGATGCTTGGTGCTATCTCATACACATTCTCATGTCTAAAAGTTCTTACTGTATGGTCATATAACGTGATGCAAAGCATCGAGGTGTCGGGGCAGAAATTCAGAGTATCTCATTTATTTTAACGATTTACGTTTCATGAAGTTTCTATTTTACTCGAGGACAAGAGTCTAGCTTGAGAAAGTTGATGAGCGTATTTTTAGCATGTTTTTACACCGTTGTTTTCTTAAGTTATATAATTGAGTAGTAATAGGATTTTTGTATTTCACCGCGCTACCGCGTCCTTTTATGCTTATCTACGCCAGATCTCAAAATAATAAGGCAATGATGAAATCTTTACTATTAAATAAGAGTTGATCGTTTGACACTTAATGCATTTGATGGTCGTCATTAGAGGTATCATGTCCGCCCAATCGAAATCTGATGATATAGGACAGCTGATGGTAATGATCTTGGCTTAGCTAATTACGCTTCGTGCCACCGACAAGTCAAAACATCGGTTCAGAACACGGCAAGAGAAAGGGGAAGCAACGCCCCGACCTCCTCCGGAACCCTAGGCACAAGGTGCCACCGCCGCCAGTCCTGCCGTATCGTTCCTCGCCACATCAGCCTTCCGCCGCCATTTCGTTGGATGGCCTCCTACAATACCTAGCTCCACCCCATCAGACTAAGAGCTCGAGCACCTCCAAGCCAGACGATCTCCTCCTTCCGGAGCGCCTCCAGCCCGACGTGGCCTGAGATCGCCTTTCGCGTCCTATCCCAGCCCGTCAAGGAGGATCTGCCACAGCAGGAGCCGTGCAATTTGGTGCAGGAGCGGAGGTATCCCTACAAGTTGCCGCAGTAGCAGCTGGGCACCAGGCTGAGTGATAGGCGGCAGCGGCGAAAAGTTCACCGGCGAGGGCGCCGGCGGCTACACCACAAGGATCTCGATCTCGTCGGAAACAATGGAAGGGGGAGGATGGACACTTCCTCTTTTGTTGGTATGGTAGATCTGCCACTATGCTTTCTTTCACTGGTCAAACAGCTCGGTGGCGACCTGGTGTTGCCTGAGGATAGCGCCTCCCACCTCTCATTTTTCAATACTAGCATTGGATGGCGCGGCGGCACGCCGCGCCTATGCCGTGGCTAGCTGATGGAAAATGGGTGAGATGACATGGATATGTCATTTAGATTGTAGTCTAACTTGCTTGTGATTTAAAATTGATGGTGACGCCACATAACTCGAGACTGTTAAGCATGTGTGTGCTAACTATGACCAGCGAAATCAGAATTAAGTGAAAATATGAAAGAACACAGTTCATAATTTGTACAATGGAACTGATCAACCAAAACGGTCTGGCTAGCATACTTGAAAGTTCTAGTAGTAAAATAACAGTGTGATAGGGAAAGAGCTAATTACATTCCGGGTAGAACAACTTGCACCTTATGTGCAAATTAGTATACTAAGTTGTAAAAGGAGAAACCGTGGTACAAGAAGTTGTAATTCGGAATCAAATTAGGGCCGAGCCTGTAGCGTTCCGCCGCGTGTGATGCCACGATGGAAATGACTAACGCTCTATCTTTTTGCAAAAACATCCTCCTGAAATCCTGACAAACATTTGAGTCAATCGTTCCCCACCATCTTCATGTTGTGTCCGCAGGTCTCTCACTTGCCACCACGCCCTCGCTAGCGCCACTCGCCGCTGTGCCGCGCCAACTTGCGGCTGCTCCCTCGCTGGACATCACGTTGTCGCCCAAGCTGTCGCGCCGCACGACGATCACGCGGAGCTGATTCGGAAATCCATGGAGGCCGCGGCACAGCGACCACACCGAGCTGATTTACAAATCCGTATGAGTGCCTGCGTCCGCTGCCGGCCGCCCGTTAACCCAACGACGGCGTCCCGTATTGATCTGTGTCCCCTCCTCCTACCGTCCCTTGATCTGGCCTGGTGAGTATTTCTACCAACTCTATTTTTGGGCATATATTCATGTGCAGAAATAGAGCTGGCACTAGAAATAACATGCGATGGATTTGGGAAGTTTTGGACTAATGAATTGCTTATGTGTAGAGCCTGTGCGTTCCGTGATCTAGAAACTTAGCTAATTAACTAGTGACTGATTTCAGATTTGGGTGTATTTGGCTTCCCGTGCATGGAACTAGTCTGCTGTAACATAGCTAGCAACATGAAGAGAGAGTGGGGGATTTGAGGGAACAGGACTAGATGTCTTGCTGACTCGGTTTCCTGGTCACATATGTATGCCTAGTGTCATGCTTTATGTCTCTGCTTGGAAGAGATTTTGTTGAACATAGATATGGGGCACATATTATAACTCTGTTTCTCTACGGTACTAGTTTCTCCATCAAGTACTTTGTAATAAAAGTAACTCAAGTAACAATGCCATTTAAATATCATCTAAACCGAATGACTTAACTAAGAAAATTATCATAAATTGACTGGCATTTAAACATCACCATCATGTGGTGCATTCTGGCTAAGTGCAAACTCTTGCACATTAAGGACGGGTACTAATTCTGCATTTAGGTCTGGCAATGATGTTGGTCTTGGTTGTTGTTCATCATCACCAAACAACATGTAGTATGTACTTCCTTGGCCTGTGTTGTACCCTCTTCTGCTTGTTCTTGCCGGTTCTTGTGCATCACTTGTAGTAGCTTGAGCAGGAGTCTTCTTTTTCCCTCTTCCTCTGCCTCTGGTAGTGCTAGCCTCTCCTGCTGGTTCTTTCCTTTTTGTTGGTTCTCTTGTTGCACAACTTCTTCCTCTGCATCTTCCCCTCAAGTTTCCTCTAGTAGAAGAAGTGGTCACTCTCACACCTATTGCTGGAATGTTTTCCCTTGCAGATGCAACAAATGCATTTTCTGGCAAAGGGCCAAGTACTCTGGACATTGGCACATTTTCTCTTGCTTGAAAAATGGAGGAACATTAGAATACACATCACAAGTAAATTGAGGATTATAATGCATTAAATATTACCTCCTTCCCCAATCTATAAACCATACTTTCCAATTGGTGTGTAGGATCCCTAGTTGGGTATGGAGTGTGAGGGATTATGTGCTGCATTAATGAAACCTTTCGAGCTTGAGTACAACATTTGTAGAACAGTAAATGCAGAGAATGTGAGAAAAAATCATTTTATTATTTACCTCTAGAATCTCTGGAATTTCAATATCTTCTTCATCCCCATGAATTTCTAATTGTTCCTGCAGTTGTCTTTCGACAAATTTGGCATGCCCTTTCTTGTTATGGTTAGGTTTTCCGCACACAGAACAATGCATTGTCACACCGGCTTTTGTTAAAATCTTCACACCATTCTTCACTTTCTCCTCAGGTTCCTTTTTCCTATTTTTCTTGGGCCTACCCATAACTTTTGTGAATAGAGGAGGATGAATCTTCACTCCATTCATTTTCTCCCAGAATAATCTGCCTCTAAGTGGAGCTAAATTGTAGTTGTATGCTTTATTGTACGTGTCAACTGTGTAGCAACTATGCACTAGATTTTCAGGATTTATTTTGTCATTTCTGCAACATGCTATCACATGGTGACATGGAATTCCAGTTAACTGCCATCTATTGCAGTCGCATGTTCTTGTCTTCATGTCAACGTTGAAAGTCTTTTCATGTTCATGTGTACTGACCAAGTACAAGAAGTTACCTGCAGGTTTCACACCACACTCATTGCTCCACTCGGTGAATTTCTCCAATTTCTTCTTTATTTTAGGGCAGATCCTTCCACTCCATTTCTTTGATTCCTTCTGCTTCCCAACAATCCTTTGCAGAATCTTGTAGAATATTGATTCTAGCATGGATAAGAAAGGCAACTCCCTAGCTTCTACAATGTAACTGAAAAATAATGAATAATAAGAAGTTAATTACTTGAACTCTGATAGGCAAGAAAATGAACCATAATAAATAACCAATAATGAATGATTATTGAGCAACATGTCACATTTGGAGAAATCTTTGAAAAAAGCTTTTATCCATGTATTAGGAACAAGTTTCTCAACCCATTCATGTGCAGAGGGACTATCAGCGAGCAACTTTCCCATATGTTTTTGCCATTTGGGAATACTAGTAGACCTTGCAATGGCCCATAAGTCATTTTTAAGGGTTTCTCCTTTATGACCAGCCTTCTGAAAGTTTTGGAGCATATGCCTAACACAAAATCTGTGTTCTGAATCTGGCCATATTTTCTGAACTGCGTTTATTAGCCCCTGTATTATTAAAAAGATACCAAGTCAATTATCCAATAAACATAGCAAGTACATTAAAAATCGAAAGTCCATTAAAGATAGCAAGTAAATACCTTTTGCTTATCACTCATAATGGTCCAAGGTGATGTGTTGGATATATTTAAATCTTCCTTCAAATTGGTGAGAAACCATTCCCAGCTACTTGTACATTCCACTTCTGCCAACCCAAATTCAATAGGAAAAATACAATCATTTGGGTCAATCCCCACTGCTGTCAGAAGCACCCCTTTGAACCTTGTTTTAATGTGGCACCCATCTATACAGATCATTGGCCTACACCCTGCTAAGAAACCTCTCTTACAAGCATCATAGCTCCAATATACTGTGGCCAAATGTTGCTTATGATCTGCACTACCAGCATCACCCACAGAGTTGGTTGTGACAAAGAACTTTGATCCAGGATTACTCCTTCTAAGCTCTTGCCCATAATCCAGTAGTTGACTAAATTGTTCCTCCTCATCACCATGAATTTCTGTTAGAGCAGCTTTCCTTGCTCTGCTCAACTTCCATCTGTCCGGACACATATTATATTCCCTTGTTACCTTAGCAGCAAAACTTGCAAGACCAAGCTTCTGGTTGTCTCTAAATTCAGTCATGAATTTTTCCTTTAGAAAATTTGCTGTGAGTGCTCTTAGCTCCCATACACTCTCACATGTGTGCTTGCCTGCATAAGCTGTCACCGCAAATCCCCCATCCCATCTGGTGTCTTTTGCTATTTTTATCATCCATGGGCATCCTTCATTACACACAGCTTCTAGTCTACTTCTATTATTCGTTATCTTTCTGATTTTTTTCCTTGCTCTCACTGTGTATGCTAATAGTGCTTTCCTTGCTTCCTCAATAGAACTGAAGACAAGACCAACCTTGAACACTGGATTCTCCATGTCAATTATGGGATCAAATGTACTGAACTTCTTCTTCAGTACCTGCCTTTCTTCATTTAGTAGATGCAGATCCTGATCCTCAAGAGCAGCTTCATCCTCCATTTCAACAGCTACTTCTTTCTCATTGTTATCGTTTACATCTTTGTCTATGTTATCGACAAATAGATCATCATCCCCTGACTCCGCATTGCAATCACTATCATACAATTCATAGTCACTGTCACTACCATCATCCTCCTCCTCCGACTGCATCTTCTCTCTCTCAAAATCCTCAAACTCATGATCTCCCTCCTCTATCTGCCTTTGATGTGATACAACCACACCTGCACTTGATGCTTCACCTTCTTTGGATTTAGAAGGTTCAGCCATTGGTGCCTCTGGACTGGTCATAGACGGCATGGTCAGGCTTTTGTTCCTAATAATAGCATCATATCTCAAATGCTTGAGGAAATTGGAATGATCTATGAACAGAACAACACACTTCTCTGTCTTGATGACATTGAGCATAGAAGCACAATCTTCATCTGTCTCCAAAGGAACTAAACCATCATATATTTCCTTCTCTGGTAAACACCAATACGCATGCAATTTACCGTCCCTCTGACAGCCAATCATGAACAAGATTTCATCCAGCACAGTCATTGACCAATTTTTAGATGAGCATAAGTCAATATAATCCACAGTTGAACTGACATAAGATAAATTGGCACCTAATCCACAAAATAAGCCATTGTGGTTTACTTCAGCAGTGAACAAATTCGAATTATGACCTACATTCAAAAGTGTTAACATTAGTAATAGTGTGCAAGACTGACAGGAACTTTAATTGGTAAATTAAAATTATACTAAGTGTATTCAATTTTCTTTCCAGAAATAATAAGTGCCAGATTGTCCACTAGATTTATCACCACCAACTGAAAAGGTTATCTAAAAGGTTCATATACAATTCACTGTTAGCACACAGTCTCTACTTTAACTGAAACTGGCAGTGTATGTTCATGTGCAGGGTATCTTGTTCTGTTGTGAATGAGCAGTAGCACTGCATTTTAATAGATTCGACTGTTACTAATGTCGATGCCATGCTCAAGTGTATTGCTGAACACAATTATACTAATAGCAAGTTGGATTCATCCTGTGAGAAGAGGCCTCACCAGTTACAGTAATAGAAAGTTGAGCTTTCTGCTGGAAGTTACCATTCAGAGGAACCAAATTTTGTTGAATCAAAGCAACATCTTGACTCTACAACTTTGATAGTTTCAGGATTACTAGTGTTACTGACCGGCAGCACTGTCTGATCTCAGGCAATGTCCCATATCGATGGTGTTCACAAAGGTAAAAGTAATACCTTACTAGACATATTTGTACCATTTTTTGTCCTGCGTGTTTGGTTTTGGATTGGAAAGAATAAAAGTATAAGAGTCATCCTCAGTAAACTATTAGTCGTGGAGGATGTTCATCTAAGTTCTTACTTGTTTAATCTAGATTCTATTGTTTGATGTATTTAAACACTGGCATATGGTCGTACCTGCAAACTGACGATCCAAAATTCTAAAATTTCAGCAGCAATCGACTACAACGAGTGGATCGCATGGTGACTACAGAACCACACCAAAACCTCATGAAATCGAGCAGATGTTCCGGCGGAGGGATATGGGTGACGTACCGTACTGTGGCGGGTCCTCATTCCAGGCGCGGAAGTGCAGGTCCGGCGGCATCTCGCCGGAATCGTTACCGCTGGAATCATCGACACGGATGGCACCTGAGCGTATCCATGGCCGCCGGCTTCGTCGAACAGAAACAGGAACTAAATCTCAATCAGCGATACTCTCGCTCTCCTTTGGCATGAAAAGGTAAGGACCTATGACGGAAAAAAAAAGAACCTGATAGGCCGTCTTTAAAAACATTATATTGGGACAGAGTCCACCGTGGCACCATTTCGGACTTTTTCACTAATTTGATTCCGAATTACAACTTCTTGTACCATGTTTTCCCCTTTTACAACTTAGTGTACTAAATTGCACATGAGGTGCAAGTTGTTATACCCGGGGTGTAATTAGCTCATAGGGAAAGATAGAAAGTTGCATTTGGTTCACAACAACGGACAATAATTTAGAAGGTAAGGGGAAATAGCTTGTTGTTGACTAAAAGGATTGACACTTTTTTTTACTTCAATCGCATGGTTCACAGGACACAATCGATTTCCTTTTTTGCATCCGTTGGTGCCAAAGATGGCTACCTTCATTCTAGAGCCAGTGATTTATGTCAAAATTAGACTGTCACTTATTGCCACACCGTTCGCGTCAGCAAATGCAGCTCATCCATCGAATATTCGGCCCGTTAGCAGGGTTCCTTAGACGTTGCTTGCGATGCTACCGAGTACAATCTTCTAAGAGAGCTTTCGTTTGATATTTTATTGAAATGCCGATGGTATTTTGTTTGGACTATGGGGATGTTGATTGACGTCTCTCCTGAGAAGGCAACACCTCTGGTAGAAATCCGACTGTTGATGGCCAACCTTGTTTCGTCGTGCCTCACGGTCGGTACCGATAGCCCTGCCATTTGATGAATTCTTTTGTCTCTTGTTCAAATTGCCAGATATCTTGCAGTCTAGCGATTGAAATAGGAGAATCCATGAGGAGCTTTGGTGATGCCATTAGGTGTCCCGTCTCTTGCCGCGGACGGAGCTGCTACGGTATGAAAGAAGTGCAACAACATTGACATTCAGTTGGTTGCACTCTTCTCATATTGCACGGTAGTCTTCTAGTTATATTGTGAGAATTTAAGGTGTATATTACTGCATGATTTTCATTGTATGCGCTGTGCTGAACATGCCAACCAAATTCAATATATTTTGCAATATAGCAACAATGTAATAAATTCACAGATATAATGCAGCCTGCACATCTATAGGCAGCAGTTTGTTTTTTCTTTATGCGTAAATAAATTTACCAAAAGTGAATTACTAATATGGTAGTCAACGTCATCTGCAACCACAATAAAAATGTATCACTTAAAACCATTGCTGATACTTAATGATGCCCTAGTTTTTGTGATTTGAATGGGCCCACTTGACTTGGCATGAGCTTTCCTATACTAAGATACATGCTACACACTTACACCAGATTATACCTTTATTGTTCTGCTTGGGGATCTGGGTAGATTGGAATGACAATAGAAAACATGGAGATATGAAACTCACTTGTTATCCAACAAATAACCTGATAGAAACAACATGGCGGATGTGAAATATTCACAAGATGCATCAGGATTCTTAGTTTAGATCTTATCACCTTCACTCATAGTACCTACCGAAGTTTGGCTAGCCTTTAATTGTGTATGTGCATTGACCGAACCATGTGAAGCATGGGCTTGTTGAAGCTGCTATTGTATCACGTCTAGTGGCGACATATTCCTTTTTCTGCCTGAAGCTCTGGAGTGCCTTCAGTAGAAACAACATGGTTTTACATTAGGATCTAACTTAGCCTTTCCAGTAAGTCATTGTTCAGTCCTTTGGATTCTATGAAGGCAAAATCCTGTCCTCATGTGTCATGCCAATTGCAAGGTGATCTGTGTCAGATGGACAACCAGGGACATATCAATCAGAGACAGAACTGATGCATGAAAGAGATCATCTTAGGCTGAACGTGCGCCCTCTGTCACACATGAGTCCAATGTCAATCTATGTACTCCCTCCGATCTATAATAAGTGTCGTGGTTTTAGTCAAATTTGCTCAAATTTAAACTAAAGCCACGGCACTTATTATAGACCAGGGGAGTAAAATGGTCTCGTTTAGCTACTGACTTCACCTATAAACTAATTAACTGACCACAGATCTAACCCTACAGAAAAATAGGTTACCATGTGTGCAAGATATCACTTTTTGTAGAGAACCAAACAAAAAGAAAATAAAACATTGAAATGCAGTACTATGTTAGGTTAAAAAACTACATATCCCTCACCGTATCAATTTTTCTGATAATGCATTGTCACCATGTGAATGAATAATTGAAAACGTGTGTACCAACTCGCTAAAAGTAAGGTATCACCATTTATAGAGAACCAGTTAAACAAAATGAAGCTACGGTCAAAAAAATTCAAGGGGAGCAGTATGTTAAGTTAAAATAGACTACCTGTCCGCCTCCCATCATTTGTTAGCTAATACGTTCCGTACCAATGGACAAACTGAAAAATAGTTCCAAGCTTAGTTATCAGTTCTGATTCAGAATTTCATATCAACCAACCCGGCAGTTGTTCCACCATAATCTTTGTACAAATAAAAAATGACCACAGAAATACTTCAGCCTTCCATGTTTTGTAGAAACTAAGCAATGAGATGCATCAAAAAGAAGGAATATCACTATAGACATGGGGAACATGTTTGTAGTTCCAAAATGGTATTTAGCAATGTAGTCAAGGGAGTTTCTATATAGTGTTGACATACTGAAATGTTGCTGTGGAGAACATGTATCTATACCACAAACCATCGACCATGAGAACAATTTAGGATGAGATAAATTATAAGCCAAATAGGCTATTCATGTTAATTAATAATATATAATATATGAAAATAATATTACCTTGGCTCTGGTGCTATATTTGGACACCAATACCAATCAAAATTATATGCATCACCATGGAGAAGTTTTCTTCCAACATATATTTCATGTTACAAATCAGTTTGCTCACCTCGCAAATGCATAGAACACTGCATTTCAACTATTGTAGATGGCTCCTACTGGTAGTTTAGAATACCAACCACTTAGGAAAAAAATGTCATGGTATAATATTAGTCTAGTCCTGAGTGATAGTTAGATAGTGAATGCAAGATTGATGGGTGATCAAACTCTTTCTTTTAAAATAAATTATACCACCTCCATAATGACAAACACACTTTAGCTCAATAAATTTGTAAGAAGATAGCTCACCTCAGATGCACTGAATGTCTGCAAAAACAAAAGAACATAAATCTCAGCCTAGGAAGATAAGGAGAAAAAGACTACCAAATTAAGAACCGGAATAAGGGCATATGCTAATCAATAATGCATTACTCATGAATAAAAGAAAGCTCTCTCTTACACTGACCTATGAGATGATTTTAAGGGCAATCAAATTAATTAATAGAGTGTAAAGGAACTCAACAAAGTTTCACCATGTAAAGAAGTTATTTCATATTTTAAAAACTGGAACTCATATGTGAGCACTAAATCTTAGCAAGATCTGATTGCTAACTGGCATTTTCAAACTTTGCAGATCCATGTCGTAAAAGGTATTTTGTGGCTTGTTGTGGAAAAAATGTGCCACTATCATTTAAGAGCAAACCGATACTCAGAATATTCAAAAGTAAATTATTTAACATTACAAAAAAACAGAACCCATATGTGAACACTAAAAGCTCAGCAGGACTGGATGCTACCTAGAAGAATTAGATTAGTACAAAATGTGCTCACTGCAATTTCAGAGCAAACATATATTTTGAATATTCAAAAGTAAATTATATAACATTACAAAAATCAGAACTCATAGGTGAACACTAAAAGGTCAACAAGACAAATCGCTATCTAGACGAATTAGATTAAATGAGGTAATGATATGATAGTGGGTACTGTAATCTCAACAACGGTAGTGCATAATTCCGGTTCTGCTCTTTGGAGCATCTGTAAGGCAAGAAAGTCTTCCCGCATAAACTTTCATAGAAGAGTATCTCCGCACACATATGGTAAAGAAAAAATGTACTGGCAAAATAAAAAGTTATGTCATCCATGTAGTAATATTAAAATGATGTTGTATTTGTTGCTACAAATAAACATAAAGAATTGAACTGGTGAATTTCAAACATGAATACCAAATCTCTCTTCTTTTAGCAGGGGCAAATTAGAACATCCCCAATGCCAAAAAATCCAAAACATAAATGATCAGACCTGAGCACAACGGTCACAATGGAAGTGTTGCAGAAATGAGAAAGCGATAATTTGACATACATACCATTCATGATTGCATGTCTCTTGAACTCTTGAAGTGCCCACAACAAAGTGAGGGCACCTCAGGGTCCTCCAACCACAATTTTTTCGGTATTGTACATCAAGAGAAAAAGGATATTAGGATACATCCCGAGGATTGCACAATGAACATTGTGACATTACTACATATAAACAATTAAACTTTTCGCAAGATTTATAGGCATCTGGGCAAACTCTAAATTTCTAAATGAACCACGGAAGTTGCTAGCTCACGCAGAACAAAAGAGGGCCCCGTAAAACAAAGAAAGAACTCGTCTAATTATTATTAAGACTTCATCCATCGAGCAGCAGTCTAGGAACCAACGAAGATGACCCAAATTTTGATCTGAATTGCAGTGTAGGCTTCAAAGATAATGGTATGATTATCATGGTCCCAAACCATTTACTTATGACAAAGACACCTGCATCATAAGTAAATGGCTGTGCCAGGTCCATGCTACTTTAGCTTATTGGTAAGATAAATATCTTCAACCGCAATTTGTGAGAGAAAAAGTAACGAAGAAAAGACCATCCAGGCTGAAAGTGTTAACAACTAAGTAAATTTGGTAAAGAACAGTCATGATATCACATAAATTTAGGCCATATCCGCCACATAATATTTTTGTACATGACTTCCACCTTGATATCATCTTTCATTAACATGAGAAGCATTGCGTGTTTATGAAGAAGCAGAAGTCAGGGCTCAAATAGTATGGCATGTAGACAGTAACATCTTAGGCGATTCAAAAGAGAGCCACCATTGACTAATAGCATTTGATGTAAGGCTATAAGATCACCATTTCAATTATTACCACAGAACTGAATCATCAAATAGGTACATGAAGCACTATTCATGCACATATACCGGCATACTGTGACTCTTCAAATCTATACTATCAACAGTCCCAACACGGCAAGAATATAGATGGAAATGGTTTGGAAGGTACAGGTTTATTGCAAGTGAATTCGTAACAATCTGAAAGGCAGTGAAACATATCCAAAATCTCAACATAAGGATTAGGGGAGAAAACACAAAAACAATCAATCGATGAGCAAACAAATCCTTACCAATGGAATTTGAAGTGAAGATATAACCCATGCTCCAAATTTCACTCAAGTTGTCTATCATCCTGTAATAAAAATCAATCCAAAATCAAATCAATTAGCACGATATAAAATTAAGAACATATTACATTATCTGAGACTGAATATTCATGCAAAAGAATGCAACTTGGTCAGAAAGTTCCACTAAGTTTGGCATGTGCGCATGAGTTTCAACTCACCTTCTCAAGTGACGATCCAGAGCCAGAAGCACATCATCTGCTAGGCCGTTGTCGACGACCACGTTCCATTGTAGCCTGGGGGCTGAACTCGACGCGCAAGAACATAAATTGCAGACCATACTTTATAGGAAGCAACAGAGCGGAAGAAGTCAACAACGTGGCTCATCAACCGGCTGTGCCGGGCATGACAGGCTGAGCGGCAGGTGAGCGCAATGATAGAGGGTGCGAACCTGTACCCGGCCCTTGGCACGACACATCACACAAACAGTAGCTTGGCCCGTGGTGGCCAGCAGGGCAAGCGGCACAGGTGATTGGCGGCAGTGCGATTCAGGCGCGGCACGCTGATACGTCTCCGACGTATCGATAATTTCTTATGTTCTATGCCACATTATTGATGTTATCTACATGTTTTATGCACACTTTATGTCATATTCGTGCATTTTCTGGAACTAACCTATTAACAAGATGCCGAAGTGCCAGTTGCTGTTTTCTGCTGTTTTTGGTTTCAGAAATCCTAGTAAGGAAATATTCTCGGAATTGGACGAAATCAAAGCCCAGGGGCCTATTTTCTCACGAAGCTTCCAGAAGTCCGAAGGAGAGACGAAGAGGGGCCACGGAGGGGCCACACCATAGGGCGGCGCGGCCCCCCCCTTGGCCGCGCGGCCCTGTGGTGTGGGGCCCCCGTGCCGCCTCTTGACCTGCCCTTCCGCCTATAAAAAGTCTCCGTGACGAAACCCCCAGTACCGAGAGCCACGATACGGAAAACCTTACTGAGACGCCGCCGCCGCCGATCCCATCTCGGGGGATCCAGGAGATCGCCTCCGGCACCCTGCCGGAGAGGGGAATCATCTCCCGGAGGACTCTACGCCGCCATGGTCGCCTCCGGAGTGATGAGTGAGTAGTTCACCCCTGGACTATGGGTCCATAGCAGTAGCTAGATGGTTGTCTTCTCCTCATTGTGCTTCATTGTTGGATCTTGTGAGCTGCCTAACATGATCAAGATCATCTATCTGTAATTCTATATGTTGTGTTTGTCGGGATCCGATGGATAGAGAATACCATGTCATGTTAATTATCAAGTTATTATACATGTGTTGTTTATGATCTTGCATGCTCTCCGTTTCTAGTAGAGGCTCTGGCCAAGTTTTTACTTTTAACTCCAAGAGGGAGTACTTATGCTCGATAGTGGGTTCATGCCTGCATTGACACCTGGGGGAGTGACAGAAACCCCTAAGGTTGTGTTGTGTGTTGCCACTAGGGATAAAACATTGGCGCTATGTCCGAGGATGTAGTTGCTGATTACATTACGCACCATACTTAATGCAATTGTCTGTTGTTTAGCAACTTAATACTGGAGGGGGTTCGGATGATAACCTGAAGGTGGACTTTTTAGGCATAGATGCAGTTGGATGGCGGTCTATGTACTTTGTCGTAATGCCCAATTAAATCTCACTATACTTATCATGTCATGTATGTGCATTGTTATGCCCTCTCTATTTGTCAATTGCCCGACTGTAATTTGTTCACCCAACATGCTTTTATCTTATGGGAGAGACACCTCTAGTGAACTGTGGACCCCGGTCCATTCTTTAATACTGAAATACAAATCTGCTGCAATACTTGTTTTTACTATTTTCTCTGCAAACAATCATCTTCCACACAATACGGTTAATCCTTTGTTACAGCAAGCCGGTGAGATTGACAACCTCACTGTTTCGTTGGGGCAAAGTACTTTGGTTGTGTTGTGCAGGTTCCACGTTGGCGCCGGAATCTCTGGTGTTGCGCCGCACTACATCCCGCCGCCATCAACCTTCAACGTGCTTCTTGGCTCCTCCTGGTTCGATAAACCTTGGTTTCTTTCTGAGGGAAAACTTTCTGCTGTGCGCATCATACCTTCCTCTTGGGGTCGCCCAACGAACGTGTGAAATACACGCCATCAAGCTCTTTTTCTGGCGCCGTTGCCGGGGAGATCAAGACAAGCTGCAAGGGGAGTCTCCACTTCTCAATCTCTTTACTTTGTTTTTGTCTTGCTTTATTTTATTTACTACTTTGTTTGCTGAACTTATATCAAAACACAAAAAAAATTAGTTGCTAGCTTTACTTTATTTACTGTCTTGTTTGCTATATCGAAAACACAAAAAAATTAGTTTACTTGCATTTACTTTATCTAGTTTGCTTTATTTACTATTGCTAAAATGGCCAACCCTGAAAATACTAAGTTGTGTGACTTCACTAGCACAAATAATAATGATTTCTTATGCACACCTATTGCTCCACCTGCTACTACAGCAGAATTCTTTGAAATTAAACCTGCTTTACTTAATCTTGTTATGCGAGAGCAATTTTCTGGTGTTAGTTCTGATGATGCTGCTGCCCATCTCAATAATTTTGTTGAGCTATGTGAAATGCAAAAGTATAAAGATGTAGATGGTGACATTATAAAATTAAAATTGTTCCCTTTCTCATTAAGAGGAAGAGCTAAAGATTGGTTGCTATCTCTGCCTAAGAATAGTATTGATTCCTGGACTAAATGCAAGGATGCTTTTATTGGTAGATATTATCCCCCTGCTAAAATTATATCTTTGAGGAGTAGCATAATGAATTTTAAACAATTAGATAATGAACATGTTGCTCAAGCTTGGGAAAGAATGAAATCTCTGGTTAAAAATTGCCCAACCCATGGACTGACTACTTGGATGATCATCCAAACCTTCTATGCAGGACTAAATTTTTCTTCGCGGAATTTATTGGATTCAGCTGCTGGAGGTACCTTTATGTCCATCACTCTTGGTGAAGCAACAAAGCTTCTTGATAATATGATGATTAATTACTCTGGATGGCACACGGAAAGAGCTCCACAAGGTAAGAAGGTAAATTCTGTTGAAGAATCCTCTTCCTTGAATGATAAAGTTAATGCTATTATGTCTATGCTTGCGAATGATAGGACTAATGTTGATCCTAATAATGTTCCATTAGCTTCATTGGTTGCTCAAGAAGAACATGTTGATGTAAACTTCATTAAAAATAATAATTTCAACAACAATGCTTATGGGAACAATTCTAGTAATAACTATAGGCCATATCCTTATAATAATGGTAACGGTTATGCTAATTCTTATGGGAATTCTTACAACAATAATAGGAATACACCCCCTGGACTTGAGGCCATGCTTAAAGAATTTATTAGTACACAAACTGCCTTTAACAAATCTGTTGAAGAAAAACTCAATAAAATTGATATTCTTGTTTCTAGAGTTGATAGTCTTGCCTCTGATGTTGATCTTTTGAAATCAAAAGTTATGCCTAATAGGGATATTGAAAATAAAATTGTTACTACAGCAAATGCCATCCAAGTTAGAATTAATGAGAATATAAGATTAATGGCTGAACTGCGTGCTAGGTGGGATAGAGAAGAAAATGAAAAACTAGCTAAAAAGGAAAATGTAGTTAAAGTTTGGACTATTACCACCACTAGCAATGCTAATTCTTCACATGTTGCTGCACCTCCTACTATCAATGGTAAAATAATTGGTGTTGGCAATGCCTCTACTCCTAGTGCAAAGCGCGCAAAATTACCTGAAACTGCTAAAACTGCTGAAACTGCTTGTGATAAAACTGCTGAAATTTTTTCCAACCTTGGGGATGATAATCCCATTGCTTTAGATTGTAATGATTTAGATTTTGATGATTGCCACATCTCTGAAGTTATAAAGTTCTTGCAAAAACTTGCTAAAAGTCCCAATGCTAGTGCTATAAATTTGGCTTTCACAAAACATATTACAAATGCTCTCATAAAAGCTAGAGAAGAAAAACTAAAACTTGAAACTTCTATTCCTAGAAAGCTAGAGGATGGTTGGGAGCCCATCATTAAAATGAGAGTCAAAGATTTTGATTGTAATGCGTTATGTGATCTTGGTGCAAGTATTTCTGTTATGCCTAAAAAAGTCTATGATATGCTTGACTTGCCACCATTGAAAAATTGTTATTTGGATGTTAATCTCGCTGATAATGCTAAAAAGAAACCTTTGGGGAAAGTTGATAATGTTCATATTATGGTTAACAATAACCTTGTCCCCGTTGATTTTGTTATCTTGGATATTGAATGCAATGCATCTTGCCCCATTATATTGGGAAGACCTTTTCTTCGAACCGTTGGTGCTACTATTGATATGAAGGAAGGTAATATTAAATATCAATTTCCTCTCAAGAAAGGTATGGAACACTTCCCTAGAAAGAGAATGAAGTTACCTTATGATTCTATCATTAGAACGGATTATGATGTTGATGCTTCGTCTCTTGATGTTACTTGAGTTACACTTTCTGCGCCTAGCTGAAAGGCGTTAAAGAAAAGCGCTTATGGGAGACAACCCATGTTTTTACTCCAGTATTTTTGTTTTATATTTGTGTCTTGGAAGTTGTTTACTACTGTAGCAACCTCTCCTTATCTTAGTTTTATGTTTTGTTGTGCCAAGTAAAGTCTTTGATAGAAAAGTAAGTACTAGATTTGGATTACTGCATAGTTCCAGATTTCTTAGCTGTCACGAATCTGGGTCTATCTCCCTGTAGGTAGCTCAGAAAATTACGCCAATTTACGAGCATGATCCTCAGATATGTACGCAACTTTCATTAAATTTGAGAATTTTCGTTTGAGCAAGTCTGGTGGCCTAATAAAATCCATCTTTACGGACTGTTCTGTTTTGACAGATTCTGTCTTTTATTTCGCATTGCCTCTTTTGCTATGTTGGATGAATTTCTTTGATCCATTAATGTCCAGTAGCTTTATGCAATGTCCAGAAGTGTTAAGAATGATTGTGTCACCTCTGAACATGTGAATTTTTATTATGCACTAACCCTCTAATGAGTTGTTTCGAGTTTGGTGTGGAGGAAGTTTTCAAGGATCAAGAGAGGAGTATGATGCAATATGATCAAGGAGAGTGAAAGCTCTAAGCTTGGGGATGCCCCGGTGGTTCACCCCTGCATATTATAAGAAGACTCAAGCGTCTAATCTTGGGGATGCCCAAGGCATCCCCTTCTTCATCGACAAATTATCAGGTTCCTCCCCTGAAACTATATTTTTATTCGGCCACATCTTATGTACTTTGCTTGGAGCGTCGGTTTGTTTTTGTTTTTTGTTTTGTTTGAATAAAATGGATCCTAGCATTCACTTTATGGGAGAGAGACACGCTCCGCTGTTGCATATGGACAAATATGTCCTTAGGCTCTACTCATAGTATTCATGGCGAAGTTTCTTCTTCGTTAAATTGTTATATGGTTGGAATTGGAAAATGATACATGTAGTAACTCTAAAATGTCTTGGATAATTTGATACTTGGCAATTGTTGTGCTCATGTTTAAGCTCTTGCATCATATACTTTGCACTCATTAATGAAGAAACACTTAGAGTTTGTTAATGTGGTTTGCATATTTGGTTTCTCTAGAGTCTAGATAACATCTAGTATTGAGTTTTGAACAACAAGGAAGACGGTATGGAGTCTTATAATGTTTACCATATGTCTTTTATGTGAGTTTTGCTGTACCGTTCATCCTTGTGTTTGTTTCAAATAACCTTGCTAGCCTAAACCTTGTATCGAGAGGGAATACTTCTCATGCATCCAAAATCCTTGAGCCAACCACTATGCCATTTGTGTCCACCATACCTACCTACTACATGGTATTTATCCGCCATTCCAAAGTAAATTGCTTGAGTGCTACCTTTAAAATTCCATCATTCACCTTTGCAATATATAGCTCATGGGACAAATAGCTTAAAAACTATTGTAGTATTGAATATGTACTTATGCACTTTATCTCTTATTAAGTTGCTTGTTGTGCGATAACCATGTTTCTGGGGACGCCATCAACTATTCTTTGTTGGATATCATGTGAGTTGCTATGCATGTCTGTCTTGTCTGAAGTAAGAGAGATCTACCACCTTTATGGTTGGAGCATGCATGTTGTTAGAGAAGAACTTTGGGCCGCTAACTAAAGCCATGATTCATGGTGGAAGTTTCAGTTTGGACATATATCCTCAATCTCATATGAGAATAATAATTGTTGCCACATGCTTATGCATTAAAGAGGAGTCCATTATCTGTTGTCCATGTTGTCCCGGTATGGATGTCTAAGTTGAGAATAATCAAAAGCGAGAAATCCAAAATGCGAGCTTTCTCCTTAGACCTTTGTACAGGCGGGATGGAGGTACCCCATTGTGACACTTGGTCAAAACATGTGCATTGCAAAGATCCGGTAGTCCAAGCTAATTAGGACAAGGTGCGGGCACTATTAGTATACTATGCATGAGACTTGCAACTTGTAAGATATAATGTACATAACTCATATGCTTTATTACTACCGTTGACAAAATTGTTTCATGTTTTCAAAATAAAAGCTCTAGCACAAATATAGCAATCGATGCTTTCCTCTTTGAAGGACCATTCTCTTTACTTTTATGTTGAGTCAGTTCACCTATCTCTCTCCACCTCAAGAAGCAAACAGTTGTGTGAACTGTGCATTGATTCCTACATGCTTGCATATTGTACTTGTTATATTACTCTATGTTGACAATTATCCATGAGATATACATGTTACAAGTTGAAAGCAACCGCTGAAACTTAATCTTCCTTTGTGTTGCTTCAATACCTTTACTTTGATTTATTGCTTTATGAGTTAACTCTTATGCAAGACTTATTAATACTTGTCTTGAAGTACTATTCATGAAAAGTCTTTGCTATATGATTCACCTGTTTACTCATGTCATTACCATTGTTTTGATCGCTGCATCCACTACATATGTTTACAAATAGTATGATCAAGGTTATGATGGCATATCACTTCAGAAATTATCTTTGTTATCGTTTTACCTGCTCGGGACGAGCAGAACTAAGCTTGGGGATGCTGATACGTCTCCGACGTATCGATAATTTCTTATGTTCTATGCCACATTATTGATGTTATCTACATGTTTTATGCACACTTTATGTCATATTCGTGCATTTTCTGGAACTAACCTATTAACAAGATGCCGAAGTGCGATTCTTTGTTTTCTGCTGTTTTTGGTTTCAGAAATCCTAGTAAGGAAATATTCTCGGAATTGGACGAAATCAAAGCCCAGGGGCCTATTTTCTCACGAAGCTTCCAGAAGTCCGAAGGAGAGACGAAGAGGGGCCACGGAGGGGCCACACCATAGGGCGGCGCGGCCCCCCCCTTGGCCGCGCGGCCCTGTGGTGTGGGGCCCCCGTGCCGCCTCTTGACCTGCCCTTCCGCCTATAAAAAGTCTCCGTGACGAAACCCCCAGTACCGAGAGCCACGATACGGAAAACCTTACTGAGACGCCGCCGCCGATCCCATCTCGGGGGATCCAGGAGATCACCTCCGGCACCCTGCCGGAGAGGGGAATCATCTCCCGGAGGACTCTACGCCGCCATGGTCGCCTCCGGAGTGATGAGTGAGTAGTTCACCCCTGGACTATGGGTCCATAGCAGTAGCTAGATGGTTGTCTTCTCCTCATTGTGCTTCATTGTTGGATCTTGTGAGCTGCCTAACATGATCACGATCATCTATCTGTAATTCTATATGTTGTGTTTGTCGGGATCCGATGGATAGAGAATACCATGTCATGTTAATTATCAAGTTATTATACATGTGTTGTTTATGATCTTGCATGCTCTCCGTTTCTAGTAGAGGCTCTGGCCAAGTTTTTTACTTTTAACTCCAAGAGGGAGTACTTATGCTCGATAGTGGGTTCATGCCTGCATTGACACCTGGGGGAGTGACAGAAACCCCTAAGGTTGTGTTGTGCTGTTGCCACTAGGGATAAAACATTGGCGCTATGTCCGAGGATGTAGTTGCTGATTACATTACGCACCATACTTAATGCAATTGTCTGTTGTTTAGCAACTTAATACTGGAGGGGGTTCGGATGATAACCTGAAGGTGGACTTTTAGGCATAGATTCAGTTGGATGGCGGTCTATGTACTTTGTCGTAATGCCCAATTAAATCTCACTATACTTATCATGTCATGTATGTGCATTGTTATGCCCTCTCTATTTGTCAATTGCCCGACTGTAATTTGTTCACCCAACATGCTTTTATCTTATGGGAGAGACACCTCTAGTGAACTATGGACCCCGGTCCATTCTTTAATACTGAAATACAAATCTGCTGCAATACTTGTTTTTACTATTTTCTCTGCAAACAATCATCTTCCACACAATACGGTTAATCCTTTGTTACAGCAAGCCGGTGAGATTGACAACCTCACTGTTTCGTTGGGGCAAAGTACTTTGGTTGTGTTGTGCAGGTTCCACGTTGGCGCCGGAATCTCTGGTGTTGCGTCGCACTACATCCCGCCGCCATCAACCTTCAACGTGCTTCTTGGCTCCTCCTGGTTCGATAAACCTTGGTTTCTTTCTGAGGGAAAACTTGCTGCTGTGCGCATCATACCTTCCTCTTGGGGTTGCCCAACGAACGTGTGAAATACACGCCATCACACGCGCATCGCTGGCATGAGGGGTGGAAAATGGCGACATCAAGAGGTGGCGGTGTCAACACCCGGATTTTTAAGTCCAGATGCCTATTATGCCGTACATCGCAATCTCAGGAATAATGTTTTTGCGAGACATAATAGTAAGTAGCATAGAGTCATCATTTATTACAACACATATTGTCTTACAACCCTAGATCACATGATCCAATATTACACGAATATATTGTACAACATCACAAATAGTAGCGGAAGCGAAGTAGTGGACTATCTATTTCACAGGCAACGCTTGACGTTAGAAGACGATCCTAGTTATCGTAGACGTCCTGCTGTCCGTCATCCTGATACTGGTGCTCTCCTTCATAGTCTGGCATTTGAATAGCCAGGGCAAAGCCATGAGTACTTTTAAAGTACTCGCAAACTAACTTAACAATAATTACTCATTAAGTGTAAATAAGGGGGTGCTAAGCTCTAGGTTTATTTGCATAAAGCCAAGTTTTAGTTTAGTAAACATTTAGTAAAGCCTTATCATGTGCTAGACTAACTCAAATGGGAACATTAGTGTCATTCCCACAACTCATTATGGTTCACCATAATATCACCTTTCAATTCACCATTCATTTCTAGGATCAAAACATTTTTAATGATAACGGAGACAATATGGCCTTTCCAATCGTCCGTAACCGTGGACACGGCTATTCGAATAGGTTTAACACTCTGCAGAGGTTGTACTCTTGTGCCACAACTTTTGATTACATCCGTCGAGGATAACCCCGAATCATCGTAACACAGTACGCGGATCATCAACCCTAACCTTTCACTTATATATGCTAGTATGAGCACCTCTCCCCATGAGCTTGGCCTCCCGGTGAAAACCGCAGTCAACCCGGGAACTGCACAGGGCTTGGGCCGTACATTCACCTCATATTAACATCATTCCACACTTAACGGAGGCAGCCTCGGTGTAACCCCTATGATGTTTGTTTAGAGGGAACCCATACTAAAATACACAAGTTTCTAGTTAAGCCCTACCCATAATCAGGTATTGTGGGGGTACTTGTATAACTGGAAGGGTATCGCATTCAGACCCAATCATCAATTTTATCAAAAAATCACTATCTTCTCTTGTTCACATCCACCTTCACTTTACTTTCTTTCAAAGTAATTTCACTTCACCATGTTCCCATCTAGAGTAGTCAATTTTAATTGATTAGCACTAGCAACTATATGAGGGGTGCTATCTAGCTTGAGTTGTGCTAATCTATTCCAAGTATTGTTCTACTCTAGACCAAGTGAATCATAAATCAAAAAGTACTTTGAAATAAATAAGCAAAAGTAAGTGTAAGTAAAAACATGGGATAGGTAATACATAAAAGTAAAGTGTGATGGTGCCTTTGCTCTTGTAGAGCTAAGCACTCGTATTTAACAAGGGTTAGCTTGCCTTGAGCTGAGTAGTTATCGAAGTTCTCTTCTTCTTCCTGAGAGTAGCCCTCCTCCTCTTGGTATTCCTTGTTACTAGCGTCTATATACGAATACGAGGTATAAATACTAAACCAAACTCACATACTAAACTAGAAACACTCAAAAGAGTTCACACTCTAGTCCTATTATCAATCAAACATGGCATGGTGAGTTATTTGATGAATTCTTATTTAGGAGAAAATAATTTCCTCTCATTATTCCTATTTCTTAAATTTGGTATGTAGATCCTTAGAGAAATTCATTTCTTCTCATTACATCTTATTAAGATTTAATCTCTTCATATAATAATAAGGTATGAAATATAGGTTGGCCCAAAGTCAACATTTCATATCTATTATATGTGAGTATAATTTAATTGAAGTGCTACACTTCACATAGTTTTAAAACTTAACATTTAAATGAATTAAAATCTCTAAGTAATAATTCACAAGGATTCATTAGCCTAAGTCATTCCCCCTGGTTATATCACTTGGGATCAAGATTTAAATGAGAGAGTAGCTCTCATAGTATTTGTTAAATTTGAATTCCAAGTTGAATTGTTCTGGAATTGACTACATAGCTATTTTATTTGATCTAGTCCATGATCATACAAATAACATGTCTATATTATTGCATAATCAATTAGAGGACATCATTTGTGATTTATTAGAATTGGAATCAATTCAAAATCTATTTTGGTTAAATTTTAAATAAAGTTTGAATGTTCAAAAGTCCATGTCTTGTTCTTTTTGTCGAATTAAATCTACTACGAATTTGGAGTTGGGGCCAGTGGCATTGGATAGATAGATTCATGGGCTTTCCAACGGTATAAAGTTTGCTAAATTTGGTTTGGCAGATTTCAAACTATTCAAATTTTACTAAACTATCAGTAGGGCAATTTGAATAAAGATTAAAACTAGATTTGAAATCATGGGCTAGGCGGGAAACGTTACTGGGCCGAAACGGTTTAAAAATTCCCTCCGCAGCCCAACACGCATCTGGTGCGCTTGGGCCGCACTGACGAGGTGGGGGCCACTTGTCGGCGACACTTAACATAGCGAAACGGTACGCGGGATCTAAGCCGTAGGATTAGAACAGGATCCGACGGCGTGTGCACGTCGTCGTCTCCGGCGAGCGGCGAGCTCCCTGGCGGCGAGCCGAGGGGGTCGGAGGGCGTACCAGGCCGTTGCAGGTGTCTGGCAAGGTGCGCGGAGAAGGTGTAGTAGATGAGGAAGCCCTGGGTGCAGCGGCGGCGCTCGGGGAGGCGCCAATCGAAGCAGAGCTTCCGCGGGTTCCGGCGGACCTCAGCTCCCAATTGCTGCTGCTCCGGCAAGGTGGTGCTCAATTGAGGTGGGGAGAGTGTTCAGAGAAGGGAGGGGAGCAGATGGTGTGAAGGAGTTGTGGGCTGAGGAGCTCTATTTATAGCGGGCGATGATGGCCGGGAGGTGCTGCGAGGGCGCGTCGACTGCGTGGCCTCTCCGTCGATCGAAAGGGCAAGGCGAGGACGGCATCTTGTAGGCGTCGTCCTGGCGATGCTCGAGGACTAGCTGGCGCGTCCAGGGGATGATGGAATCGTTCAGGAAATCGATTTGAGTGCTGCGGTAGCCGCGGTACTTCGCCGGCGAGGACGACGGTGACAAGGCTTCTGCGCGTGCTTGAGTATGTCTAGCGGCTAGAGGGCGCAGAGGCGGTGCTCGACGCAGCGGTGGGCTTTGCAGGGGAGGCGTAGGTTGCTCGAGTGCGTGGCGTCCTGGCGCGTCCAGGGCGTGATCACCACGCCGGCTGGCACGCTCTGGCACGGTTTTGGACGCGGGCGTTCCGGCCAATGGGGTGTGTTGGAGATCGAGCGAGCGGTACTGGCGTGATCCTTGTGCTCCAGAGATGCTCGAAGATAAGAAGAAAAGTTGAGAGGGAGGCCAGTGAGAGGGATGCCCAAAGGTGGCCGGGGTACATGATATGGCATTGTTTTAGGGTTTCTCTTCATCCTCCTCTCACTTTAATCGACCAAGGCAAGTACTAGGATGAAGCAGGGGTTGTAAGAGAGTGCAATGATCAAAGATTAAAGGGGTTTAGTGAAGAATCCAGGGGATAATAGGGTGTAACTCAATTTGGAAATGATGCCTGCCACCTATTCGACACAATGGCCGCAAGAGAATTTTATTTGAATTTTGAAATTCTTTTTGGTGAATCTCTTTTATATAATTAGAGTGAAGTATTGGTGGAGGTGGTACTCATTTTGGAATTGATTTGCAAAATGTCAAAGGTGACATGATCTTCACTTTATTTCAGCATCCCTACTTGTCACTTTTATTCTAGTCAACCTAGTCAACTCTAGCCATGGTGGTCAACATCAAAGTTACTCACCTTGACATGGTCTTGGATGACATGGCTTTGGTTGACCAAGTTTAGTTCAAGAAATGAGAAAACCAGAGGTGTAAAGAGGTGAAGAAAATATTTTGGGGAGAAGTGGCCATTATCATATGTATGTAAGATTTTTGATTTCCTTGTATTTGATTCTTGATCCAATGATGCAATTGTAATAATTTATCATATTGAAGTTTTTTAGAAGAAAGGGAGCAAGCAATTTTGGCCTTGGTTGAGGATTTGCAATTTTGCATATTGTGTATGTAAGTGAAAAATGGATTTTCCCATTTTCTCCAATTCCCCTCAAATTAGGGTTTGATGATCTTGATTATGGTTCACATGGCAATGGTTAAACATACTAACACTCATCATGGCAATTGCACAAAAGAATTTCACTCAAATGCATGAATCTATATGTGGCACTATATGCATATAAAAAGTTTTTGTTTGTTGAGAAATTTGAGTAATTGATAATCTCTCACTTGATTTTATTATTGGTGAAACTTGGGATGTTACAAACCCTTCCCCCTTACAAAAGATCTCGTCCCGAGATCTGAGAAAAATAGGTACTAAAGAGATCTGGGTACTCAGTCCTCATAAAGTCTTCTCTCTCCCAAGTGGCTTCCTCTTCGGTGTGGTTACTCCATTGGATCTTCAGAAACTTGATACTTCGGGTGCGGGTGGTTCTGAAGGCTTCTTCCAGGATGCGAATAGGTACTTCGCGGTATGTTAGATCTGAGTTGATATCCACAGCTCGATGGTCGGTGTTCTTGAAAACCTCGGTCTTCTCAGGTACCTCTAAACACTTCCGGAGTAGCGAGATGTGAAACACATTGTGCACCGCTGACATTTCTTCCGGTAACTCCAGCTGATAGGATGCTTCTCCTCGGCGGCTCAGGACCTTGAAAGGTCCTACATATCGGGGTGCGAGCTTTCCTCTAAGCTGGAATCTCTGCATTTCTTTAAGGGGGACACTTTGAGATACACGAAATCTCCGATCTCGAAGGTCATCTCTCGGTGTCTCTTGTCGGCGTAGCTCTTCTGTCTTGATTGGGCTGTCTTGAGGTACTCGCGGATCTTGTGAACCTTCTCTTTGGCTTCTCGGAGAATATCTGGTCCAAAGACTTGACTCTCTCCTACTTCCGACCAATTCAGAGGGGTACGGCACTTCCTTCCGTACAGTGCTTCAAAGGGGGCCATCTGCAAGCTGGCTTGATAGCTGTTGTTGTACGAGAATTCTGCGTACGGCAAGCAGTCTTCCCACTTAAATCCATACTCTAACACACATGCTCTCAACATATCTTCTAGTATTTGGTTGACTCGTTCAGTCTGTCCATCTGTCTGTGGGTGATAGGCGGTGCTGAAATTCAGACGAGTTCCGAGTCCTTCATGTACTTTCTGCCAGAATCTGGAGGTGAATTGAGATCCTCTGTCGGATACTATCGACTTCGGGGTTCCGTGCATGCTGACTATCCTTGAGATATATAACTCTACGAGTCTCGGTCCTTGATAGGTGGTCTTGACGGGGATGAAGTGGGCGACTTTGGTTAGTCTGTCGACCACTACCCAGATGGAATCATTTCCTTTACTAGACTTGGGCAGTCCGGTGATGAAGTCCATTCCTACGGAATCCCACTTCCACTCGGGAATCTGTAGGGGTTGCAACAGTCCTGCGGGGCGTTGGTGTTCGGCTTTGACTCTTTGACAGATGTCACACTTGGCAATGTAGCTTCCAATTTCTCTCTTCATTCCATGCCACCAGAATTGTTCCTTCAAATCCTGGTACATCTTGGTTCCTCCGGGGTGAATGGAGTATAGAGTGTCGTGAGCTTCTTTCAGAATAACTTTCTTCAACTCTGAGTCTGACGGCACACAAAGGCGCTTGTTATACCATAGCACTCCTTCTTCATCTACGGTGAATCCCGGTGCCTTTCCGGCGGCTATTTGGTTATTGATCCCCTCAATGCTAGCATTTCCTTTCTGAGCTTCCTTGATCTGACTAATCAGGGTGGGTTGGAGTTCAATGCTGGCGAGATATCCTTCGCTAACCAGTTCAAGCCTAAACTGTTCAAACTCTTCAAACAGGCTGGGTTGCTCAATTGCTAACATGGAGTTTAACTGACACGGCAGTCTACTCAAAGCATCCGCTACCACATTGGCCTTGCCGGGGTGATAGTGGATTTCCATGTCGTAATCCTTGATTAACTCTATCCATCTGCGCTGTCTCATATTCAGCTCCTTCTGCGTGAAGATATACTTCAGGCTCTTGTGATCCGAGTAAACCTCGCATCGATTACCCATGAGGTAATGACGCCATACTTTCAGTGCTAACACCACCGCTGCTAGCTCTAAGTCATGGGTTGGATAGTTCTGTTCGTGCTGCTTCAGCTGCCTTGACAGGTAAGATATTACTTTGCCTTCTTGCATCAGCACACATCCAAGACCAATCTTGGAGGCGTCGCAGTACACATCAAAGGGCTTGGTAATATCCGGCATAACCAGTATTGGGGCTGTTGTCAATCTTAGCTTGAGCTGTTGAAAGCTCTCTTCACACTTGTCGGTCCATTCGAACTTCCGGTCCTTCTTCAACAATTGAGTCATCGGTCTTGCTATGCTCGAGAATCCTTCAACGAATCGGCGGTAATATCCCGCCAATCCGAGAAATTCACGGACCTCGGTCTGAGTGGTTGGGGCTTTCCATTCTTCAACAGTCTTGATTTTTGCGGGGTCAACGGCAATTCCTCCGGCTGACAAGATATGACCCAAGAATCCTACTTCTTTCAACCAGAATTCACACTTGCTGAACTTGGCATACAACTGATGCTCCCGAAGGGTATCTAGTACCACTTCCAAATGTTGCTCATGCTCTTCTTCGGACTTGGAGTAAATGAGGATGTCGTCGATGAAGACAACGACAAACTTGTCCAGGAAGTTCATAAAGATCTTATTCATGAGATTCATGAAGTAAGCGGGAGCATTGGTCAATCCAAATGACATGACATTGTACTCATACAATCCATATCTGGTGGTAAAGGCAGTTTTTGGAATATCGGTGGCACGAATCTTCAGCTGATGGTATCCTGTCCGCAGATCAATCTTCGAGAATACTTGGGCTCCGGTCAGTTGGTCAAACAGATCTTCTATCTTAGGCAACGGATACTTGTTCTTGATGGTGACATCGTTGAGCTTACGATAGTCCGTAACCAAACGAGTGGCACCGTCCTTCTTATCCACAAACAAAACTGGCGATCTCCAAGGTGACGCACTTGGTTGAATCAGACCTTTGAATAACATATCATCCAGTTGCTTCTTCAGTTCCACTAACTCTGCCGGGTTCATGCTGTAGGCTCTCTGGGCTATGGGTCCGGTTCCGGGGATTAACTCGATGATAAACTCGATATCCCGATCTGGGGGCATACCGGGTAGATCATCCGGAAACACATCAGGATATCGACAAACGACCCTGATCTGATCCAAGGTGGGTTTGGCTAGGCTTTGGTTGCAGGTGAAATTTCTGGGCATCCTTTCAAATATGTGTTCGACTATTATTCCGGTGCTACTCGTCATGGTGATGGCCTTCTTGGCACAATCAATCAGTCCATGATGTTTCGCCATCCAGTCCATTCCGAGGACTAGTTCCAAACCTTTGGCTCCCAGAACAATCAAATTTGCATAGAATTCTATTTCATGTATTCTGATTGGCACATCTTTGCAAATTTTTCTAGCTTTAGTTGTTGATCCGGGTATTTGAACTATCATGACATGCTTCAAACTGATGGGTTGAATCTTACTAGTGCATGCAAAATCTTCGGTAATGAATGAATGCGATGCTCCAGAATCAAACAGCACTCTTGCGGGTATTGAGTTAACAGAGAACATACCCAGCACAACATCTGGGTCTTCCTGAGCTTCTTCTGCATTCATGTGGTAGAGGCGGCCGTTGCGGTTGTTTGGGTTGTTGGGGGCGAACTTCTTGTTGGTGGTGACACGACGTTGCTGCTGCGCAGGGCCTGAGGTGTTGGTGGCGGTCTTGGCGAGCTTCTTGGGGCACTCATAGGAGAAGTGCCCAGCCACTCCGCACTCGTAGCAGTTGTAGGTGGATTTGTCCTTGGGGGTGAGGGGAACAACATTGCTCCCAGTCCATGGAGCAGTGTTGGAGGTGTTGTTGTTGTGGTTGGGGGCTCGAGGTGGGGCGCGGTTGAAGTTGTTGTTGTTGTTGTAGTTGCTGTTGTTGTGGTGGCCTCCTGGCCTGGGGTTTCCTCCACTCCGGTTCTGATAACCCGGACGTGAGTTCTGCATTGGGGGCTTTGTTTCTCGGGACAAACCCTCCACTTGAGCTGGGGCGATACTTGTGGGTGTTGCTGGGCCCACTCTGATTCATCATGCGGCGCTTGCGGTTTTCATTGGCCTGATGGATCTTTCCTTCCATCTGGATGGCGGAGTCAACGAGGGCTTCTAGATCAGCAAAGGGAATGTTGATCAGCACAGTCTGCATCTCATCATGCAGTCCATTCAGGAACCTCTCCTTCCTCTTCTCGTTGGTGTCGGTCTCATCCGGGGCGTACCTTGACAGAGTGAGGAATCTGTCGCGGTATTCTACCACGGTTAGACGGCCTTGCTTCAGTTCACGGAACTCATCCCGCATCTTCTTGATGAGACCCGGTGGCACGTGATACTTGCTAAACTTGAGTTTGAAATCTGCCCAAGTCATCATTTGCCCCGCATTCAATGCGCGAGCACTTGTCCACCAGGCACGTGCAGGTCCAGCCAGATAGTGGGTGGCGAACAACACCTTCTCGTTGTCCTCCACTCCGGCCACCTCGAGATTGTTCTCCATAGTCTGGAGCCAATCATCGGCATCAAGGGGTTCCTCCGTCTTGCTAAACACCGGTGGATTTGTGTTCTGGAAGTTTTTCAACTTTGACCCAGGGTGGTCATGGTTTCCATGGCCCTGATTGTTCTGTACAAGCTGTTGAAGTACCGCTAAATTGGCTTGCCGTTCAGCTCTCTCAACTTCCCTATCAGCCAACATCTGTTGCAACATCTGCATCATCGCCTCTTGAGTCATGTTGCGAGTTGGAGGTGCCATCTGAATCAGGGATATGGATAATGAGACGAGAGGGAAATTTCTATGGCTCATTTTGGGATAAATTGATGGGGTTCGTAGCATAGAAAACAAAAATTTTCCTACCGCAAGACGAATAAATCCAAGATCTAATCTATGGAACACCCAAGATCTAATCTACCAAGATCGAAGCAACGAGAAGATCATGTGAGACTAACCCTCGAAGATTTCCAAAGCCTACGAGATTAGATCTCGTTGTTGATGTAGTCGATCATCCTGTGCTGCAATCCGGCAGCACTTCCGTACTCGGTCGTGCGTATGGTGTCGATGAAGCCCGTCCTCTCCCCGTTCCAGCGGGCAGCGGAGGTGTGGTAGATCCCCTCGGAATCCCAGCAGCACAACGGCGTGGTGGTGGAGGTGGAGGAGAAATTCCTGCAGGGCTTCGCCAAGCCTGCGCAGGAAGAAGGAGGAGGGAGAGAGGGGCGGCTAGGGCTTGGGGGGATGATGTGCTGCGCCCCAGCCCTCCCCTCCCTCTTATATAGGCGTGGGGGGGCTGCCTTGGCCCCTCCTCCAAGCCTTTGGGTCGGCCAAAACAAGGGGGGGAACTTCCCCCCCAAGTTAAGTCCCTATTTTCAAGGGATTTGATCTTATCCACTTGGTACAGCCACATGGGCCTTGGGGGGCTGGTGTGCATGGCCCATGTGGGCCTATGCGACCCCTCCGGTCCATGTTGGTCGTCCGGGATAGGTGGGCCCCACTATGGTACCCTCCGGAACCTTCTAGAACCTCCGGTACAATACCGAAAAATCCTGAACTTTTCTGGTAACCCTGAAAATGACTTCCCATATATGAATCTTATTCTCCGGACCATTCCGGACCTCCTCGTGATGTCTCGGATCCCATCCGAGACTCCGAACAAACTTCGGTCTCCATCTCATATTCCGAATCTACTTATGCGACATCGAACCTTAAGCGCGTCACCCTACGGTTCGTGAACTATGCAGACATGGTCGAGACTCATCTCCGACCAATAACCAATAGTGGGATCTGGAGATCCATAATAGCTCCCACATATTCAACGATAACTTAGTAATCGATTGAACCATTTACATACGATACCGATTCCCTTTGTCACGCGATACTTTACTTGTCCGAGGTTCGATCATCGGTATCTCCATACCTTGTTCAACCTCGTTACCGACAAGTACTCTTTACTCGTTACCGTGGTATGTCATCTCTTGTGATCCAATCACATGCTTGCAAGCTAATCAGACGACATTCCACCGAGAGGGCCCAGAGTATATCTATCCGTCATTGGGATGGACAAATGCCACTGTTGATCCATATGCCTCAACTCACACTTTCCGAATACTTAATCCCATCTTTATAACCACCCATTTACGCAATGGCGTTTGATGTAATCAAAGTACCCTTCCGGTGTAAGTGATTTACATGATCTCATGGTCGAAGGACTAGGTAACTATGTATCGAAAGCTTATAGCAAGTTGAACTTAATGACTTGATCTCATGCTACGCTTATATGGGTGTATGTCCCTTATATCATTCACCCAATGACATAACCTTGTTATTAACAACATCCAATGTTCATGATCACGAAACCATGATCATCTGTTAATCAACAAGCTAGTTATACAAGAGGCTTACTAGGGACTCCTTGTTGTTTACATAACACACATGTATCAATGTTTCGGTTGATACAATTATAGCATGGGATGTAAACATTTATCATGAACACTAAGATATAACAATAACTAATTTATTATTGCCTCTTGGGCATATCTCCAACAGTCTCCCACTTGCACTAGAGTCAATAATCTAGTTTACATTTGTAAGGATATAACACCTTGGCCTTCTGGTGCTTATCATGTTTTGCTCACGGGAGAGGTTTTAGTCAACGGATCTGACTGTTCAGAAACGTATGTATTTTGCAATTCATTTGCGTCTCTACGCATCACTCATTTTCAAATGAGTCGGCATTAAATATGTTTGGTCTTCTGGTGGAACCTTAATTCCGCGGTCTGAAATATGTCACTAATATTGTCACACACAATATAGCTTCAAAGTTCTGACACTATCGGAACTACACCAAGTTCTCAAAGAATTTCTTGACTTAACATCCTCAATCATTGTCAAAACAATGACATATTCTGCCTTCTTTTGTAGAATCCGTCACAATATTTAGAACTCTTCTAAAACTAGCATTGTGCTACCCTTTTAAACAACACTTAGCCTAATTGAGATTTGAAATTAATTTTTATATGTGACCAAACAAATATCGGTGCAACACCTTACAACAATTTGTTTGTCATTACCCCATATAAAACTATATATATATATATCCTTGGTTCTTCTAAAGTACTCATGGATATTCTTTACTGTCGTCCAATGATGATCACATGAATCATTCTGGTATATGCTCATAATACCTTTAGAGCATAGAACATCTGACTGTGTACATATTATTCGTGATCTAAAATCACTCATGTGTTTTTACTCATCGAGTGTCAAATACACTCAAGTCTTGTTAAACCTTCGCATGAAAAGAACACCCTTCTTAATATTTTTATATTGAACTACTTCAATATCCATTCTATGTACTTTGACTTAAATTTATTATGTGTTTCAATCTATCTTCATAGATCTTGACACTAAATATGTTTCAGTCCATATCATTTTATTGAAGATAATTCTCAATGAAACCTTTTTAATAAATTATATAATTACATTATTTATAATCAACGACATGTCATCTACATAAAGTATTACAAATATGTCTCAGCGCTCCCACTTAATTTCTTGCAAATGCAAGCATCTTCATCGTTTTTGATGAAATCAAAACCCTTTGATTATTTCATCAGGTGAAGATTCCTACTCCGCGATACTCACTTCATCCAATTGAAGTTCGTATACCTATCTAGTATTCCACGGACTAGCAAAAACTCTTGGTTGTATCTAGTATACATCCTTCATACACGCTTCTGGTAAGGAATGTATTTCTGCCATCTTACTATCATATCTCATAAAAGAAATATGTAGCGATTACTAGAATAATCCACATAGACTATAAGCATTGCCACGGAAGATCTAATCTTATCGCAGTCAACTCTTTGAACTTTGTCGTAAACAACTTTTCGATAAGTCAAGCTTCTTTAAGGATATTTCATCCAAGTCCATCTATTTTATAGATCCATTTACTTTCAATAAGCATTCATCTATCTTGGATTTCATGGAGCATAGCCATTTTAACGGAGTCAGGGCCCATCATAACTTCTTTGTATGTAGTTGGTTTATCATTGTTCAAAAACAATCATTTGTCCACAAATCATTTATTTGATCACAAAATAAACCACATATACAAGGTTCAATTAGTACTTTGATCTCCATGACTATAACACTTTGTAGACATGGGAGCCATGATCTTCGTAAATGCTTCTGGAACCAATTCCGATGCTGCGCTACTCTGATCATCATGCTCAGGTTCATGAACCTTATCAAGTTCCATTGTCCTCCCACTCAAATAGTTCGCTAGAAACAATTTCTTTGAAATAAGTAAGAAACATCGACAAACACTTTTATCTTTGTCTCCATAGTGGAAAGAATTCCCAATCATTTCTCTGGGATAACCAACAAAGACATTCATCCGATTTTGGTTGTAAACTTATTTACTTATGCTATGCATACCAAAATTTAAGAAAGGAATATTATGGTTTATACCCATGGCATAACTCGTATGGTGTCATTTCAACGGATTATGATGATGCTCTATTTAGTGTAAAAGCGGTAGTCACTAAAGCATAATCCATAAAAATATAATGGCATCAATATTTTATCTCATCTTTGATCCAACAAGGTTTGGATACATATCTCGGATACTTCATCATTACTATGATACTCCAAGAAACGTGAGTTGTAGAACAACTTCATAACTCTCTTAGATGTTCGCTAAAACTCGTAATTCAAATATTTCCACTATGATCCAATCATAGATATTTGACTTTTCTATTACGATGATTTCCACTTCATGCTGAAATTTATTTGAATCCATTCAAATGTTTCAAACTTCTTCCTTATCGAATATATCAACATATATATACTCAATTCATTGTTGGAAGTTTTCATGAAGTAGAAGAATCTCCCGCACACAACTATACCCAGTGAACCACATATATCATCATGTATGTTTCCACTAAGTTAGTTGCCCGTTCAACTCTTGGCCTATGAACGGTATTTAGTCATTCTTTTTAGAAAAGATTTGCAAGCGCCAAACAATTCAAAAATCAAATGACTCCAAAAATCCATTTGCATGGAGTTCCTTCATGCGTTCCTCTCTAACATGACCTAAATGGCGGTTCCACAAATAAGTGGAATTCAAATCATTTGCCTTATGGCATTTTAGCGTCAGTGTTATGTATGTGTGTTTCACCATTAAGATTTATAATAACTTATCCATCGTACATGGAGTAATGTCATAATTTGAACAACTCATTGTTTTCATTTGACCAGAGCAAAATAACAATTTATTAAGTTATTTATTATAAATTCTAAGGGCTAGGTAGAATGCCAACGATAAACATAATAACACTTTATTAGGTTCCAGACGTGCATTATTAGCTTATTCCTTATCAGTCACTTAGTCCATCGTATTCTTGTATTGCGTTGTATTGTATGATATCTCATACGAACCAATCTGGTACAAATACCCAAGAATTTTATTATGTGACCAAACAAGGAATACATCCATAACATGTATATCATCTATATACACCTGAGCTAGACTTTCTAGTCTTTTTTCTTTCTTTCTGCCAACATATCTTTTGTGGTTTCTCTTTTAGCATTCCCCATTCTTAGAAAACACTTCACCTTCAATAACTTCTAGGTACATTGGTCAAATACCAATAACCTTGAGGTTCTTACTTTAAAGTTGATCATCATATGACAAGTGTTCCAAATTTCACTATTAGTAATTTTTGTAACATGATGAACAATTTCACTCATAATTTTATCCATCATATCATGATGACTTTCCGAGACCATGTCTGTACATGCTAGGCACGTAAAGTTTAACCTCAGTATTCGCATGTGCAAATCTGGCTTGCACCCGTTGTATGCACACGTAGAATCTATCACACCCGATCATCACGTGATGCTTCGAAACGACGAGTCTTAGCAACGGTGCATACTAAGGATGATCACTTCATGGATATGCGAATATCGTTAGTGCCCAACTAGTTGGAGGATTGAGACGCCGGGCGTCTTCAACCTTCGTACATTCCCATAAAACTTATGAGTTTATGTAGTCTCACTAGATTATATTCTATCATCTTGCAATAAGGTCTTAGATATCACATATATCTCATACCTTGCTTATTTCTGAAAACAAAATTTCCAGCTCCTTACTTTTCAAACGGATTTGAACTTCAAATTTCACGGAGACAAGATGATTTGGTACTAATTGAAACCATTGCTCTTTGAATCATTAATGTGAGGTTTACTAAAAGTTTGCATTAGGACTTAATCATATCTTGATTCTTTAACAATACGGTACCAGTCCGTAAAGTTACTTGTCAGACTTAACAGTATTTCTATCTCAATTACAAGACTAGCGCATGGTAGATAACGGATGCCAATTCTACAAATTTAATCCAAAATACTATTCAGACTATGTTCATGATAATTAGTTCATGTTTTAATCTAATTACTAATGAACTCCCACTTAATACAACATCCCTCATGGTTGTTAAGTGGTACACGATCCAAATCCACTACACCAAAACCGATCATCACGTGAGATGATGTAGCTTCAATGGTGAACATCAACATGTTGATCATATCATCCATATGACTCGTGTTCAACCTTTCGGTTTCCAGTGTCCCGAGGCCATGTCTGTACATGCTAGGCTCGCCAAGCAAACCCAAGTATTCCGCGTGTGCAAACATGGCTTACACTCGTTGTATGTGAATGTAGAATCTATCACATCCGATCATCACGAGATGCTTCAAAACGACGAACTGTAGCAACGGTGCATACGAGGGGAGAACACTTTATTATCTTGATATTAATGTGAGGGATCATCTTATAATGCTACCATCGCGATCTAAGCAAGATAAGATGCATAAAGGATTAACCTCACATGCAATTCATAATATGTGATATGATATGGCCTTTCTTCTTGTGCTTTTGATCTCCATCTCCAAAGCACACGAGCATGATCTCCATCATCACCAGCATTGTACCAAGGTCCATGGCACCGCTTCATGGTTGTCCATCACTTATAGCTACTATAACAACTACTTGAAATAAAGCTATTACATGATGAATAGACACGCAGGTCTTAACAAATTTAAAGACAACCATTAGGCTCCTGCCGGTTGCCATAATACAATAATGAACATCTCATACATCAAATATAATCATCATCACATCATGGCCATATCACATCACCAAACCCTGCAAAAACAAGTTAGACGCCTCTAATTTGGTTTGCATATTTTACGTGGTTTAGGGTTTTCGAGTAAGATCCAATCTACCTACGAACATGAACCACAACGGTGATACTAGTGTTGACAATAGAAAGTGCAAATTGCAATCTTCACTATGGTGGGAGAGACAGACACCCGCAAAGCCACTTATGCAATACAAGTTGCATGTCAAGCGTGGAGCAAGTCTCATGAGACGCGGTCATGTAAAGTTAGCCCGGGCCGCTTCATCCCACCATCCCGCAAGATGCAAAGTACAAAAACTAAAGCAACAAAAGCATCAACGCCCACAAAACCATTGTGTTCTACTCGTGCAACAGATCTATGCATAGACATGGCTCTGATACCACTGATGTGGTTCGTAGCATAGAAAACAAAAAATTTCCTACCGCAAGACGAATAAATCCAAGATCTAATCTATGGAACACCCAAGATCTAATCTACCAAGATCGAAGCAACGAGAAGATCATGTGAGACTAACCCTCGAAGATTTCCGAAGCCTACGAGATTAGATCTCGTTGTTGATGTAGTCGATCATCCTGTGCTGCAATCCGGTAGCACTTCCGTACTCGGTCGTGCGTACGGTGTCGATGAAGCCCGTCCTCTCCCCGTTCCAGCGGGCAGCGGAGGTGTGGTAGATCCCCTCGGAATCCCAGCAGCACAACGGCGTGGTGGTGGAGGTGGAGGAGAAATTCCAGCAGGGCTTCGCCAAGCCTGCGCAGGAAGAAGTAGGAGGGAGAGAGGGGCGGCTAGGGCTTGGGGGGATGATGTGCTGCGCCCCAGCCCTCCCCTCCCTCTTATATAGGCGTGGGGGGGCTGCCTTGGCCCCTCCTCGAAGCCTTTGGGTCGGCCAAAACAAGGGGGGGAACTTCCCCCCCAAGTTAAGTCCCTATTTTCAAGGGATTTGATCTTATCCACATGGTACAGCCACATGGGCCTTGGGGGGCTGGTGTGCATGGCCCATGTGGGCCTATGCGACCCCTCCGGTCCATGTTGGTCGTACGGGATAGGTGGGCCCCACTATGGTACCCTCCGGAACCTTCTAGAACCTCCGGTACAATACCGAAAAATCCTGAACTTTTCCGGTAACCCTGAAAATGACTTCCCATATATGAATCTTATTCTCCGGACCATTCCGGACCTCCTCGTGATGTCTCGGATCCCATCCGAGACTCCGAACAAACTTCGGTCTCCATCTCATATTCCGAATCTACTTATGCGACATCGAACCTTAAGCGCGTCACCCATGCAGACATGGTCGAGACTCATCTCCGACCAATAACCAATAGTGGGATCTGGAGATCCATAATGGCTCCCACATATTCAACGATAACTTAGTAATCGATTGAACCATTTACATACGATACCGATTCCCTTTGTCACGCGATACTTTACTTGTCCGAGGTTCGATCATCGGTATCTCCATACCTTGTTCAACCTCGTTACCGACAAGTACTCTTTACTCGTTACCGTGGTATGTCATCTCTTGTGATCCAATCACATGCTTGCAAGCTAATCAGACGACATTCCACCGAGAGGGCCCAGAGTATATCTATCCGTCATTGGGATGGACAAATCCCACTGTTGATCCATATGCCTCAACTCACACTTTCCGAATACTTAATCCCATCTTTATAACCACCCATTTACGCAATGGCGTTTGATGTAATCAAAGTACCCTTCCGGTGTAAGTGATTTACATGATCTCATGGTCGAAGGACTAGGTAACTATGTATCGAAAGCTTATAGCAAGTTGAACTTAATGACTTGATCTCATGCTACGCTTATTTGGGTGTATGTCCATTATATCATTCACCCAATGACATAACCTTGTTATTAACAACATCCAATGTTCATGATCACGAAACCATGATCATCTGTTAATCAACAAGCTAGTTATACAAGAGGCTTACTAGGGACTCCTTGTTGTTTACATAACACACATGTATCAATGTTTCGGTTGATACAATTATAGCATGGGATGTAAACATTTATCATGAACACTAAGATATAACAATAACTAATTTATTATTGCCTCTTGGGCATATCTCCAACATAAATTCACACAACTTAAACTTGATTCATAAAAATAATAATATTACATACACGAACATAGTCATGGAGGTAGCAAATATTACAAGCCAAATGTTCAGGAGGGTTTTAAGAACCCTTTCAACAATCTACGATACATGGGGCGGATACAAAGGACCGATACATATCACTAGACGCAAGTGCTTAGACGGAACGACTATCCATCGATGCGGAGCGGGAAGGTGGTGTCCATCCCGGCAGGCAGGTGCTGGTGGAAGTCCAGGTCTCCCTCATCGTCATCATCGTAGTCATTGTCGTTGCTGACGTAGGAGTAGCCATCCCCTTGGATGTCTTCTCCCTCGCCTTCTCCTTCCAGAGCTTGGAGTTGCTCTGCCTGAGTGGAGATGGTCTCCTTCAGGACGGCGATCTTGGCCTTGAGGCGGTCGATGGTGTTCTCCCTCTTGGCAACCCTCTGGCGGAGAACCCGACGCTCCTTGGCGATGACCTGAATGGTCTCCGCCTGCTGAACCAGCTTTAGGTGGGTGCTGTTGGCGAAGGCGCGGGAGTTGTCCAACTCCGCACGGGTCTCGAAGAGCATAAAGTCGAGGTGGTCCATGTGGTGCCTCAGCACGGGGTGGAACGGCAGGCTGATGGGCAGCCCCAGTGAGGAGTGCCTTGCAAAGTGCGCAAAGCGTTCCCCTTAAATCGCTACCGAGTTTTGCCCGCACAGACGAGCAAGACCCTCTTGTATGGCGCGGGCGAGTCCGTCCACCCAGGTGTTCTCTCGGAGAGAGAACTGAATCTGGCGGAACATGGGTGAATCTGGCTGCCCAGGGAGGTTAGCCATGATGATCCATTGGAGTTGGCCTCCATTCTGAGCAGCGATCTGGCCCCCGTAGAACACGGGAGGCGAGCGCCCGAGGAACTCGGAGAGGGCGAACAGATCCCTCTCAAAGATGAGATCCCCCCCGTTGGCCAGCTCGTACACTTGAGTCTGGATGAAAGGCTCAAGTGGGATGATGGGCTCCATCTGTAGAGAGATTGATGAGCAAGTTAGAGGAGTGCAAGTGTTCAAAATTTTAAGTACTTGTAAATAAGAACATGAATTTGGCTAGTTTCAAAAGATATCAAAGGTAAGGGTATGATTGTATTTTTTCATAACTATTCAATTCATTATTTTAGAAACTAAGTTTATCGAACGTCCATTCTAACTAGGGTCTCCTAAGGTCAAACAATGGCTCTGATACCAACTTGTCAACACCCGGATTTTTAAGTCCAGATGCCTATTATGCCGTACATCGCAATCCCAGGAATAATGTTTTTGCGAGACATAATAGTAAGTAGCATAGAGTCATCATTTATTACAACACATATTGTCTTACAACCCTAGATCACATGATCCAATATTACACGAATATATTGTACAACATCACAAATAGTAGCGGAAGCAAAGTAGTGGACTATCTATTTCACAGGCAATGCTTGACGTTAGAAGACGATCCTAGTTATCGTAGACGTCCTGCTGTCCGTCATCCTGATACTGGTGCTCTCCTTCATAGTCTGGCATTTGAATAGCCAGGGCAAAGCCATGAGTACTTTTAAAGTACTCGCAAACTAACTTAACAATAATTACTCATTAAGTGTAAATAAGGGGGTGCTAAGCTCTAGGTTTATTTGCATAAAGCCAAGTTTTAGTTTAGTAAACATTTAGTAAAGCCTTATCATGTGCTAGACTAACTCAAATGGGAACATTAGTGTCATTCCCACAACTCATTATGGTTCACCATAATATCACCTTTCAATTCACCATTCATTTCTAGGATCAAAACATTTTTAATGATAACGGAGACAGTATGGCCTTTCCAATCGTCCGTAACCGTGGACACGGCTATTCGAATAGGTTTAACACTCTGCAGAGGTTGTACTCTTGTGCCACAACTTTTGATTACATCCGTCGAGGATAACCCCGAATCATCGTAACACAGTACGCGGATCATCAACCCTAACCTTTCACTTATATATGCTAGTATGAGCACCTCTCCCCATGAGCTTGGCCTCCCGGTGAAAACCGCAGTCAACCCGGGAACTGCACAGGGCTTGAGCCGTACATTCACCTCATATTAACATCATTCCACACTTAACGGAGGCAGCCTCGGCGTAACCCCTATGATGTTTGTTTAGAGGGAACCCATACTAAAATACACAAGTTTCTAGTTAAGCCCTACCCATAATCAGGTATTGTGGGGGTACTTGTATAACTGGAAGGGTATCGCATTCAGACCCAATCATCAATTTTATCAAAAAATCACTATCTTCTCTTGTTCACATCCACCTTCACTTTACTTTCTTTCAAAGTAATTTCACTTCACCATGTTCCCATCTAGAGTAGTCAATTTTAATTGATTAGCACTAGCAACTATATGAGGGGTGCTATCTAGCTTGAGTTGTGCTAATCTATTCCAAGTATTGTTCTACTCTAGACCAAGTGAATCATAAATCAAAAAGTACTTTGAAATAAATAAGCAAAAGTAAGTGTAAGTAAAAACATGGGATAGGTAATACATAAAAGTAAAGTGTGATGGTGCCTTTGCTCTTGTAGAGCTAAGCACTCGTATTTAACAAGGGTTAGCTTGCCTTGAGCTGAGTAGTTATCGAAGTTCTCTTCTTCTTCCTGAGAGTAGCCCTCCTCCTCTTTGTATTCCTCGTTACTAGCGTCTATATACGAATACGAGGTATAAATACTAAACCAAACTCACATACTAAACTAGAAACACTCAAAAGAGTTCACACTCTAGTCCTATTATCAATCAAACATGGCATGGTGAGTTATTTGATGAATTCTTATTTAGGAGAAAATAATTTCCTCTCATTATTCCTATTTCTTAAATTTGGTATGTAGATCCTTAGAGAAATTCATTTCTTCTCATTACATCTTATTAAGATTTAATCTCTTCATATAATAATAAGGTATAAAATATAGGTTGGCCCAAAGTCAACATTTCATATCTATTATATGTGAGTATAATTTAATTGAAGTGCTACACTTCACATAGTTTTCAAACTTAACATTTAAATGAATTAAAATCTCTAAGTAATAATTCACAAGGGTTCATTAGCCTAAGTCATTCCCCCTGGTTATATCACTTGGGATCAAGATTTAAATGAGAGAGTAACTCTCATAGTATTTGTTAAATTTGAATTCCAAGTTGAATTGTTCTGGAATTGACTACATAGCTATTTTATTTGATCTAGTCCATGATCATACAAATAACATGTCTATATTATTGCATAATCAATTAGAGGACATCATTTGTGATTTATTAGAATTGGAATCAATTCAAAATCTATTTTGGTTAAATTTTAAATAAAGTTTGAATGTTCAAAAGTCCATGTCTTGTTCTTTTTGTCGAATTAAATCTACTACGAATTTGGAGTTGGGGCCAGTGGCATTGGATAGATAGATTCATGGGCTTTCCAACGGTATAAAGTTTGCTAAATTTGGTTTGGCAGATTTCAAACTATTCAAATTTTACTAAACTATCAGCAGGGCAATTTGAATAAAGATTAAAACTAGATTTGAAATCATGGGCTAGGCGGGAAACGTTACTGGGCCGAAACGGTTTAAAAATTCCCTCCGCAGCCCAACACACATCTGGTGCGCTTGGGCCGCACTGACGAGGTGGGGGCCACTTGTCGGCGACACTTAACATAGCGAAACGGTACGCGGGATCTAAGCCGTAGGATTAGAACAGGATCCGACGGCGTGTGCACGTCGTCGTCTCCGGCGAGCGGCGAGCTCCCTGGCGGCGAGCCGAGGGGGTCGGAGGGCGTACCAGGCCGTTGCAGGTGTCTGGCAAGGTGCGAGGAGAAGGTGTAGTAGATGAGGAAGCCCTGGGTGCAGCGGCGGCGCTCGGGGAGGCGCCAATCGAAGCAAAGCTTCCGCGGGTTCCGGCGGACCTCAGCTCCCAATTGCTGCTGCTCCGGCGAGGTGGTGCTCAATTGAGGTGGGGAGAGTGTTCAGAGAAGGGAGGGGAGCAGATGGTGTGAAGGAGTTGTGGGCTGAGGAGCTCTATTTATAGCGGGCGATGATGGCCGGGAGGTGCTGCGAGGGCGCGTCGACGGCGTGGCCTCTCCGTCGATCGAAAGGGCAAGGCGAGGACGGCATCTTGTAGGCGTCGTCCTGGCGATGTGATACGTCTCCGACGTATCGATAATTTCTTGTGTTCCATGCCACATTATTGATGTTATCTACATGTTTTATGCACACTTTATGTCATATTCGTGCATTTTCTGGAACTAACCTATTAACAAGATGCCGAAGTGTCAGTTGCTGTTTTCTGCTGTTTTTGGTTTCAGAAATCCTAGTAAAGAAATATTCTCGGAATTGGACGAAATAAAAGCCCAGGGGCCTATTTTCTCACGAAGCTTCCAGAAGACCGAAGACGAGACGAAGAGGGGCCACGGGGTGGCCAAACCCTAGGGCGGCGCGGCCCCACCCCTGGCCGCGCCGGCCTATGGTGTGGGCCCCCCGTGCCGCCTCTTGACTTGCCCTTCCGCCTACTTAAAGCCTCCGTGACGAAACCCCCAGTACCGAGAGCCACGATACAGAAAACCTTACTTAGACGCCGTCGCCGCCGATCCCATCTCGGGGGATCCAGGAGATCACCTCCGGCACCCTGCCGGAGAGGGGAATCATCTCCCGGAGGACTCTACGCCGCCATGGTCGCCTCCGGTGTGATGTGTGAGTAGTCTACCCCTGGACTATGGGTCCATAGCAGTAGCTAGATGGTTGTCTTCTCCCCATTGTGCTATCATTGTCGGATCTTGTGAGCTGCCTATCATGATCAAGATCATCTATATGTAATTCTATATGTTGCGTTTGTTGGGATCCGATGAATAGAGAATACTTGTTATGTTGATTATCAAAGTTATGCTTATGTGTTATTTATGATCTTGCATGCTCTCCGTTACTAGTAGATGCTCTGGCCAAGTAGATGCTTTTAACTCCAAGAGGGAGTACTTATGCTCGATAGTGGGTTCATGCCTGCATTGACACAGGACGATGTGAGAAAGTTCTAAGGTTGTGTTGTGCTGTTGCCACTAGGGATAAAACATTAGTGCTATGTTCAAGGATGTAGTCACTAGTTACATTACGCACCATACTTAATGCAATTGTCTGTTGCTTTGCAACTTAATACTGGAGGGGGTTCGGATGATAACCTGAAGGTGGACTTTTTAGGCATAGATGCAGTTGGATGGCGGTCTATGTACTTTGTCGTAATGCCCAATTAAATCTCACTATACTCATCATGATATGTATGTGCATTGTCATGCTCTCTTTATTTGTCAATTGCCCAACTGTAATTTGTTCACCCAACATGCTGTTCGTCTTATGGGAGAGACACCTCTAGTGAACTGTGGACCCCGGTCCAATTCTCTTTACTGAAATACAATCTACTGCAATACTTGTTTTTACTGTTTTCTCTGCAAACAATCATCTTCCACACAATACGGTTAATCCTTTGTTACAGCAAGCCGGTGAGATTGACAACCTCACTGTTTCGTTGGGGCAAAGTACTTTGGTTGCGTTGTGCAGGTTCCACGTTGGCGCCGGAATCTCTGGTGTTGCGCCGCACTACATCTCGCCGCCATCAACCTTCAACGTGCTTCTTGGCTCCTCCTGGTTCGATAAACCTTGGTTTCTTTCTGAGGGAAAACTTGCTGCTGTGCGCATCATACCTTCCTCTTGGGGTTGCCCAACGAACGTGTGAAATACACGCCATCAAGCTCTTTTTCTGGCGCCGTTGCCGGGGAGATCAAGACACGCTGCAAGGGGAGTCTCCACTTCTCAATCTCTTTACTTTGTTTTTGTCTTGCTTAGTTTTATTTACTACTTTGTTTGCTGTACTAAATCAAAACACAAAAAAAATTAGTTGCTAGCTTTACTTTATTTACTGTCTTGTTTGCTATATTGAAAACACAAAAAAATTAGTTACTAGCATTTACTATACTTATTTCATCATGTTTCCTTTTAATTTTACCACAAAGAACATACCGGTAGGACGTGGGTCTATAGTTGGGAGAAATAATATAGAAGAACTCTTCAACCATGTTAGTACCATTGAAAATTTTGAAGATAGACACTTGGTAGACCTTGCGCCTACTTATGAAATTGCTGCTGCGCATTTAGTTCGCTTGTTGGAAACCAAATTTGTTAATCTTAATCCTATAATCCAACACATGTTTTTCACACTTGGTGATATGGAAGAAGGGGAAAAGAAAGATTTTGTTTTAGAAACCCTTCTTAGAGAATTTGGTGGTCTAGCAAGAGAAGCTAGAAAGGTCTTTGCTAAATTTAATATGCTTGGTTCTCCTACTAATTTTGTTAGTCTCCTCGAAAAGATGGATATGGATAGAATAAGATACACTAATAATATTGATGATGGAGGGGAGATCAAAGCACCAATACCATGCAAGCTCCTAGCTATGAATGATGCACTAGAAAATAATTATGCTTGGCTTGTTCCTGAAAATTTGTTTGATGAGAGTAGCACGCCTAAGACTAATGAAAAGGGAGATGCTAAAACTTATGTATCTAATATAATATGCCTGGTTGAGAAGAACCCACACCCCACTGTAGAAGTACCGCCCTTTGATAATACTTGATACACACTTTCTGCGCCTAGCTGAAAGGCGTTAAAGAAAAGCGCTTATGGGAGACAACCCATGTTTTTACCTACAGTACTTTGTTTTTATTTTGTGTCTTGGAAGTTGTTTACTACTGTAGCAACCTCTCCTTATCTTAGTTTTGAGTTTTGTTGTGCCAAGTTAAGCCGTTGATAGAAAAGTAAGTACTAGATTTGGATTACTGCGCAGTTCCAGATTTCTTTGCTGTCACGAATCTGGGTCCACCTCCCTGTAGGTAGCTCAGAAAATTACGCCAATTTACGAGCATGATCCTCAGATATGTACGCAACTTTAATTCAATTTGAGAATTTTCGTTTGAGAAAGTCTGGTGCCATTTTAAAATTCGTCAATACGAACTGTTCTGTTTTGACAGATTCTGCCTTTTATTTCGCATTGCCTCTTTCGCTATGTTGGATGAATTTCTTTGATCCACTAATGTCCAGTAGCATTATGCAATGTCCAGAAGTGTTAAGAATGATTGTGTCACCTCTGAATATGTCAATTTATATTGTGCACTAACCCTCTAATGAGTTGTTTCGAGTTTGGTGTGGAGGAAGTTTTCAAGGATCAAGAGAGGAGTATGATGCAACATGATCAAGGAGAGTGAAAGCTCTAAGCTTGGGGATGCACCCGGTGGTTCACCCCTGCATATATCAAGAAGACTCAAGCGTCTAAGCTTGGGGATGCCCAAGGCATCCCCTTCTTCATCGACAAATTATCAGGTTCCTCCCCTGAAACTATATTTTTATTCGGCCACATCTTATGTGCTTTTTCTTGGAGCGTCGGTTTGTTTTTGTTTTTGTTTTGTTTGAATAAAATGGATCCTAGCATTCACTTTATGGGAGAGATACACGCTCCGCTGTAGCATATGGACAAGTATGTCCTTGGTTTCTACTCATAGTATTCATGGCGAAGTTTCTCCTTCGTTAAATTGTTATATGGTTGGAATTGGAAAATGATACATGTAGTAATTGCTATAAATGTCTTGGGTAATGTGATACTTGGCAATTGTTGTGCTCATGTTTAAGCTCTTGCATCATATGCTTTGCACCCATTAATGAAGAAATACATAGAGCATGCTAAAATTTGGTTTGCATATTTGGTTTCTCTAAGGTCTAGATAATTTCTAGTTTTGAGTTTGAACAACAAGGAAGACGGTGTAGAGTCTTATAATGTTTTCAATATGTCTTTTATGTGAGTTTTGCTGCACCGGTTCATCCTTGTGTTTGTTTCAAATAAGCCTTGCTAGCCTAAACCTTGTATCGAGAGGGAATACTTCGCATGCATCCAAAATACTTGAGCCAACCACTATGCCATTTGTGTCCACCATACCTACCTATACTACATGGTATTTTCCCGCCATTCCAAAGTAAATTGCTTGAGTGCTACCTTTAAAATTCCATCATTTGCCTTTGCAATATATAGCTCATGGGACAAATAGCTTAAAAAACTATTGTGGTATTGAATATGTAATTATGCACTTTATCTCTTATTAAGTTGCTTGTTGTGCGATAACCATGTTTACTGGGGAACGCCATCAACTCATTGTTGAATTTCATGTGAGTTGCTATGCATGTTCGTCTTGTCTGAAGTAAGGGCGGTTTTCACAATCAAATGGTTTGAGTATGCATATTGTTAGAGAAGAACATTGGGCCGCTAACTAAAGCCATGAATCATGGTGGAAGTTTCAGTTTGGACATAAAACCTCAATCTCTTATGAGAATATTAACTGTTGTTGAATGCTTAAGCATTAAAAGAGGAGTCCATTATCTGTTGTCTATGTTGTCCCGGTATGGGTGTCTAAGTTGAAGAATGATCAAAAGCGAGAAATCCAATGCGAACTTTCTCCTTAGACCCTTGTACAGGCGGCATAGAGGTACCCCTTTGTGACACTTGGTTGAAACATATGTTATGCAATGATGATCAGTGTTAACCCAAGCTAATTAGGACAAGGTGCGGGCACTATTGGTACACTATGCATGAGGCTTGCAACTTATAAGATATAATTTACATGATGCATATGCTTTATTACTACCGTTGACAAAATTGTTTCATGTTTTCAAAATCAAAGCTCTAGCACAAATATAGCAATCGATGCTTTTCCTCTATGAGGACCATTCTTTTACTTTCAATGTTGAGTCAGTTCAGCTATTTCTCTCCACCTCAAGAAGCAAACACTTGTGTGAACTGTGCATTGATTCCTACATACTTGCTTATTGCACTTATTATATTACTCTATGGACAATATCCATGAGATATACATGTTACAAGTTGAAAGCAACCGCTGAAACTTAATCTTCTTTTTTGTTGCTTCAATACTTTTACTTTGAATTATTGCTTTATGAGTTAACTCTTATGCAAGACTTATTGATGCTTGTCTTGAAGTGCTATTCATGAAAAGTCTTTGCTTTATGATTCACTTGTTTACTCATGTCATACACATTGTTTTGATCGCTGCATTCACTACATATGCTTTACAAATAGTATGATCAAGATTATGATGGCATGTCACTCCAGAAATTATCTGTGTTATCGTTTTACCTGCTCGGGACGAGCAGAACTAAGCTTGGGGATGCTGATACGTCTCCGACGTATCGATAATTTCTTGTGTTCCATGCCACATTATTGATGTTATCTACATGTTTTATGCACACTTTATGTCATATTCGTGCATTTTCTGGAACTAACCTATTAACAAGATGCCGAAGTGCCGATTCTTTGTTTTGCTGTTTTTGGTTTCAGAAATCCTAGTAAAGAAATATTCTCGGAATTGGACGAAATAAAAGCCCAGGGGCCTATTTTCTCACGAAGCTTCCAGAAGACCGAAGACGAGACGAAGAGGGGCCACGGGGTGGCCAAACCCTAGGGCGGCGCGGCCCCACCCCTGGCCGCGCCGGCCTATGGTGTGGGCCCCCCGTGCCGCCTCTTGACTTGCCCTTCCGCCTACTTAAAGCCTCCGTGACGAAACCCCCAGTACCGAGAGCCACGATACGGAAAACCTTACTGAGACGCCGTCGCCGCCGATCCCATCTCGGGGGATCCAGGAGATCACCTCCGGCACCCTGCCGGAGAGGGGAATCATCTCCCGGAGGACTCTACGCCGCCATGGTCGCCTCCGGTGTGATGTGTGAGTAGTCTACCCCTGGACTATGGGTCCATAGCAGTAGCTAGATGGTTGTCTTCTCCCCATTGTGCTATCATTGTCGGATCTTGTGAGCTGCCTATCATGATCAAGATCATCTATATGTAATTCTATATGTTGCCTTTGTTGGGATCCGATGAATAGAGAATACTTGTTATGTTGATTATCAAAGTTATGCTTATGTGTTATTTATGATCTTGCATGCTCTCCGTTACTAGTAGATGCTCTGGCCAAGTAGATGCTTTTAACTCCAAGAGGGAGTACTTATGCTCGATAGTGGGTTCATGCCTGCATTGACACAGGACGATGTGAGAAAGTTCTAAGGTTGTGTTGTGCTGTTGCCACTAGGGATAAAACATTAGTGCTATGTTCAAGGATGTAGTCACTAGTTACATTACGCACCATACTTAATGCAATTGTCTGTTGCTTTGCAACTTAATACTGGAGGGGGTTCGGATGATAACCTGAAGGTGGACTTTTTAGGCATAGATGCAGTTGGATGGCGGTCTATGTACTTTGTCGTAATGCCCAATTAAATCTCACTATACTCATCATGATATGTATGTGCATTGTCATGCTCTCTTTATTTGTCAATTGCCTAACTGTAATTTGTTCACCCAACATGCTGTTCGTCTTATGGGAGAGACACCTCTAGTGAACTGTGGACCCCGGTCCAATTCTCTTTACTGAAATACAATCTACTGCAATACTTGTTTTTACTGTTTTCTCTGCAAACAATCATCTTCCACACAATACGGTTAATCCTTTGTTACAGCAAGCCGGTGAGATTGACAACCTCACTGTTTCGTTGGGGCAAAGTACTTTGGTTGTGTTGTGCAGGTTCCACGTTGGCGCCGGAATCTCTGGTGTTGCGCCACACTACATCTCGCCGCCATCAACCTTCAACGTGCTTCTTGGCTCCTCCTGGTTCGATAAACCTTGGTTTCTTTCTGAGGGAAAACTTGCTGCTGTGCGCATCATACCTTCCTCTTGGGGTTGCCCAACGAACGTGTGAAATACACGCCATCACGATGCTCGAGGACTAGCTGGCGCGTCCAGGGGATGATGGAATCGTTCAGGAAATCGATTTGAGTGCTGCGGTACCCGCGGTACTTCGCCGGCGAGGACGACGGTGACAAGGCTTCTGCGCGTGCTTGAGTATGTCTAGCGGCTAGAGGGCGCAGAGGCGGTGCTCGACGCAGCGGTGGGCTTTGCAGGGGAGGCGTAGGTTGCTCGAGTGCGTGGCGTCCTGGCGCGTCCAGGGCGTGATCACCACGCCGGCTGGCACGCTCTGGCACAGTTTTGGACGCGGGCGTTCCGGCCAATGGGGTGCGTTGGCGATCGAGCGAGCGGTACTGGCGTGATCCTTGTGCTCCAGAGATGCTCGAAGACAAAAAGAAAATTCGAGAGGGAGGCCAGTGAGAGGGATGCCCAAAGGTGGCCGGGGTACATGACATGGCATTGTTTTAGGGTTTCTCTTCATCCTCCTCTCACTTTAATCGACCAAGGAAAGTACTAGGATGAAGCAGGGGTTGTAAGAGAGTGCAATGATCAAAGATTAAAGGGGTTTAGTGAAGAATCCAGGGGATAATAGGGTGTAACTCAATTTGGAAATGATGCCTGCCACCTGTTCGACACAATGGCCGCAAGAGAATTTTATTTGAATTTTGAAATTCTTTTTGGTGAATCTCTTTTATATAATTAGAGTGAAGTATTGGTGGAGGTGGTACTCATTTTGGAATTGATTTGCAAAATGTCAAAGGTGACATGATCTTCACTTTATTTCAGCATCCCTACTTGTCACTTTTATTCTGGTCAACCTAGTCAACTCTAGCCATGGTGGTCAACATCAAAGTTACTCACCTTAACATGGTCTTGGATTACATGGCTTTGGTTGACCAAGTTTAGTTCAAGAAATGAGAAAACCAGAGGGGTAAAGAGGTGAAGAAAATATTTTGGGGAGAAGTGACCATTATCATATGTATGTAAGATTTTTGATTTCCTTGTATTTGATTCTTGATCCAATGATGCAATTGTGTTAATTTATCATATTGAAGTTTTTTAGAAGCAAGGGAGCAAGCAATTTTGGCCTTGGTTGAGGATTTGCAATTTTGCATATTGTGTATGTAAGTGAAAAGTGGATTTTTCCCATTTTCTCCAATTCCCCTCAAATTAGGGTTTGATGATCTTGATTATGGTTCACATGGCAATGGTTAAACATACTAACACTCATCATGGAAATTGCAGAAAAGAATTTCACTCAAATGCATGAATCTATATGTGGCACTATATGCATATAAAAAGTTTTTGTTTGTTGAGAAATTTGAGTAATTGATAATCTCTCACTTGATTTTATTATTGGTGAAACTTGGGATGTTACAGGCGGGCTGCGGTGAGCAGCACCTTGGAGCGGCCGCCACCAACCTAGAAGGGCCCCATCACCATCGGCACCTCGCAGGTGATTCTCCACAGGATTGTTGATACCCTTCAGCTTGTAATACACACGGTCAACACCCCGCCTCCATCTCCTCGCTGCCAGCTCGTCCAGCACGAACCACCGCATCAACGCGCCATCCCGTCCATCATCGACCTCCCCCTTCTGGTCACCCTCTGCCATGCCAGCGCCGCCGAAGGCCTGCTCGGAGCAGGCACTGCCGCAGAGGGAGAGACGACACCGGCCGAACACCTTCAGCTCCTCCTCGGCGTTAACACCGCGGCATCGACTTGCATGCCCAACCGTAGGACTGCCTTGTGGGAGCACGCCGGGGCGCAGAGGAACAAAAGCCTAGCAAACACCAATGTCACAGCCTTGAAAGAACAGCAGACGCGCGGACTCCTGTCCTCCTCCTGTGCCGGAGGCGGCCGTACAGCAGGCTGCATCCGCAGGTGCAAGAAATCCAACGCTCGCCCATACCACGGGCGCTTTCTGCCGGCGCTGATTCTCCGTGTGCGCAATCCTGCAAAACCAGACGCACGTACGATCAGAAATTGAACCATCGCAATGTCCAAAATTAACAGATCCTGAGCACACCATTGCACGTATGGACACAACACAGAAGTACAACTTCTAACCTTCCCCAAAAAATTAAGAAAAACCAGAGAGAAAACAATGTAAACAACTTGGCCGTGTGATACACACCTTGGTCGCTGCTGCACGCGGTTGGAGACCTCCTCCTCGTGCTGCTGCATCAGGATTCCAGAGAAGGGCTTACTCACTGGCAGGGAGAGGAAGGAGCAGGACATGGCAGGAAATGGTAGCAAATAGAGAAGCAGCCGCACCGGAGCAGTGCCGGCGACCAAGCCTAGGGCGGATCTAGGGTTTCGCGGGCACGCGCGTAGGATGGACCAAGCACCGCGGTGGCAGGGAAACGGAAGAGGAGGCGGCGGCGATGGACCTGGAGGACGGGGTAGAGGGACACCAGAGGAACGGGGGGCGGGGGAGGCGATGGGCCGTACCTCGCCGGAGGGCCGCCGTGTAGTCCGCCGGAGGAGGAAGAAGGGCGGGTTCCTGGGCTGCAAACGATGGGATGGTGGAGGAAGAATCGAGGGCATGGGCAAAGGATCTTCTCCAGATAGAGTCAAAGCGGTTCTGTAAAACTAGATTTAGTTGTGCGCCTTGGCGCACGATCCCGTAGAATTCAAACCTTAAAGAGGTAATAATTTCCCTCGGAACTTGGTTAACATATTTAGTCATAACAGTGGTTTGACTGTCATGGATAAAAGCTGCTACCTTCATGTCAGATGGAAGGCAAGCTCCTCGACACTTGGGCAATTTAGCAAGTTTTAGTTCAGAAGCAAAAAAAAAAGGCAAAGAGACTATGCATGTTCTTTATGAGATGATAAACACCTGATCAATATCTATCTAAGCTCCATCTTAAGGGCGAGATTCATCTTAAGGGGTTAGGTTTGTAACATCCTAAAAAAACTGTGCATTTTCAAATTCATGCATTGCATCATATCAGCATGTCAAAGTTTCAGTTTTAGAAAATGCTTCACATGTTTATTGCATAAAAGTGATTTATATTGCTAGTTTTGCTCCTTCTTGATTTGCCTATATGCATACTATTTTTTATCCTAGTGCTTTACTGGATTGGGGCTGTGCTCATTAAGTCTAGATACTGTACTGGGGTATTCTACAAATCTTAGTGTTTTTATTTGCGTCAGTTTTGTAGTCTGTAGCTAAATCAGTAATAAGAATGAGAAAAGAGAAAGAAATAAAGAAAATGAAAAGGGAACTGATCGGCCAGGCCAAAAACTGCTCAGCTGGTCGTCCGCACGAGAGCAGGGCAGCGACCCACGAAACGCACATCATCCTATCTTCTCTTCTCTTGATTTTCTTTAATTTTTCTTTTCCTGACCGTGGGTCCCGCAGAGCATCTTCAACCTTCAGCAAAACTCCAGCTCCTGTACGAGAAGGAAACAGAGAAGCAGTACGCAAAAATCTCAACGATTTTGTTGGCGTTTGCCACGGAATTTTCGACCTATAAATACCCCAAAACTCATCTATTTTATTTCCCTAAAATCCCCAATTTTTGCGCCGTCAGGCTGCGCAAATTTCTCGCCGGAGTTCCGAGCCGCCGCCATTGGAGCTCATAGCCGGAGGTTTCCCGTCGCCCTGAGCCCCCCTCTTTCACCCCATGTTATTCCCTTTACTCAAACACGTCGCCTCCCCTCTTTTCCTCGATCTGCAGGGCACTAGGACGCGAAGAAATCATCGTCGGAGTTCATCGCTGCTCGAGCCGCTTCAGCCGTCCGTCATCGCTGTTCCGGGAAGACCCAAACACCTCAGAGCATGCCACCTTGACAATCACCCACAGCCGCGTCTCGTTCATCAACTCGCCGCCCCAAAAGACTGTCGGAACACCATCGCCGTACAAACTCTCGCCGCTGCTATAGTCTACTTTGTTCCCGACGTGGTATGCAGTGTGTAAGGTGCTACTAGATCGGATCTCACGTCTAGAACACCAGATCTACGCAACAACTCTAGTTTCGCTCGATTAACCACCCATCCACCCCCGAGCGAGTCATCCACGACATCAGCCGGGTTCAAGATTAATTACAACCTGCCTTCTTCGGCACAGACACAGAGTATATATATAGCCTAGCTACGATGGGCCGGGCTTCACTTGGTCCAGTTGCTTTCCGTGTAGCGCGACGAGGGACGTTTGCTTCTCGTGGGCCGGCCCAAGTCTCTCGGCGATGATTCGAATGCTTCAGTGTCATTCCCGCCCTCGCTTTGGTCGTCAGTGGTAGCAAGGTCGCTGACAATCCCCCGCTGTTGAAGACCTGCTTGTCCCCAAGCAGGAGCTTGGGGAAAATGTTGCTGCAATGGTTCTTGGTCTTCCCAGGTTGCTTGTGCTGGAGATGAGCCACTCCACTGCACCAGAACTTGAGCGATCGTACGGTGACCCACTTGGCGAGCACGCCGCTGAAGAACTCGCACAAGAACCTGAAAGAAATCCAGTGAAGAAGGTAACGGCTGCGAAGCTGGGCGAGAATTACCTATGCACGGTTTCAGCTGAGACACATGGAATACTGGATGGACTTTGCTTGACTCAGGCAATGCCAGTTTGTAAGCAACTTGCCCAATCTTCTCCGTAATCTTGAACGGACCGAAGAACTTGAAGGCTAGTTTCTGACTGACTCGACGAACTACAGATGACTGAATATGCGGCTGCAGCTTGAGGAACACTACATCACCAACTGCAAACTCCCTCTCTGTCCTATTCTTATCCGACTGGTGCTTCATTTGTTGTTGCATGCGCAGCAAGTGTTGACGGACAGAAGACATAATCAAAGCTCGCTCATCTAGCCATGCTTGAGTGTCTGCAGAAGCAATGCTGTCTGAAGCAGAGATACCGAAATACCTAGGCTGCCTGCCATAGAGAAGCTCAAACGGTGTTTTGCCCAAGGAAGCGTGCCAGTTGGTATTATACCAAAACTCACAGAGAGCGATCCATTTGACCCAATGCTGAGGGTGAGCACTGATGAAGCAACGCAAATAGCATTCAACTGACTGATTAACCCTCTCGGTTTGCCCATCCGTCTGTGGATGGTTGGCTGTGCTCATCTTAAGGCTGGTCCCAGTGGCTTTGAACAGAGACTTCCAGAACAGTGAGGTGAAGACAGGATCACGGTCCGAGACCAAGTTCAGTGGCATACCGTGGAGCCTGTAGATATTATCCACGAAGAGGTCCGCAACCTTACTTGCGTTATAAGGATGTTTCAGAGGAATGAAATGCGCATATTTGGGGAGTTTGTCAACCACTACTACAATACAGTTGTATCCTTTAGATGAAGGTAAACCGTCAATGAAATCCATGGTCGCCGTTTCCCACGGATCAGATGGTATTGGCAATGGTTGCAGTAGACCAGGTGGATGAATTCTCTCCGGCTTTGCTTGCTGGCAAATATGACAAGTTCTCACATATTCCTTTGTCATACTTTTCATGGACGTCCATTTGAACAAGGAGACCAGCCGGCGATAGGTAACTGGAAATCCTGAATGGCCACCTTGGGGGCTATCATGGAATGCTGAAATGATACGCTGCTGCAGCTGTTCATCTCTACCCACCCAAATACGCCCTTTGTAACGCAGTATACCATGATCTAAGGTATAATTGCCATCTTCAGTTGGTGCTACTGCGAGTTTCTGTAAGAGATGTTGTGCTAATTCATCGTCCTCGTAGCTTGTTCTGACAGATGCAAGCCATGCCGGTTGAACTGTTGTGACAGACATCAACGGAGAGCTGCTCGCTGGCTTCCTGGAGAGTGCATCAGCTGCCCCATTGTGGATTCCTTTCTTATACAGCACCTTATATTGTAGACCCATCAACTTGGTCAAGGTTTTCTGGTGCCACTCCGTGTGTAAGCGTTGATCCGTGAGATGCACTAGGCTTTTGTGATCCGTCCTGATGATAAATTCCCCAATTTGCAGATAAGAACGCCACTGTTGCACAGCTAACAAAATGGCTAAGTATTCTTTCTCGTACACTGACAAGCCTCTGTTTTTGGGACCCAACGCACGACTGACATAAGCGAGAGGATGGCCACCTTGTGACAAGACTGCACCAATATCAACATCACAAGCATCCGTGTCAATGACAAACTGCTCGGTGAACCTAGGTAGAGCCAAGACGGGAGCTGTTATCAATGCCTTTTTTAGAGTTTGGAAAGCTGTATCAGTATCAATTGTCCAAACAAATATTGTACCCTTCTTGAGTAATGCAGTTAACGGCTGGCTGATAATGGCATAATGCTTGATGAACTTCCTATAGTAACCTGTAAGGCCAAGAAATCCCCTCAGTTCCTTAAGATTTGTCGGTGTTGGCCAATTCTCCACTGACTGAATTTTCGTGGCATCAGTTGCAACACCCTCTGCTGAGATCACATGACCGAGATAATTAATCTTTTCTTTAGCAAAGGCACACTTGGATAACTTGACTTGCCATTGATCCTTCTGCAGAATGTTGAGGACAGTGGCTAGGTGCTGCAAATGATCGTCATAGGTTTGACTGTAGATCAATATATCATCGAAGAAAACCAAGGCAAATTTTCTCAAGACGGGGGCCAAGGTAGCGTTCATAGCATATTGAAAAGTAGCTGGAGCTCCTGTCAGTCCAAAGGCCATCACACGGAATTCATAGTGACCATTATGGGTTTGGAAAGCTGTCTTTGCCTCCTCTCCTGGGGCTAAACGAATCTGATGGTAGCCAGCTTTTAAATCCAGTTTGGAGAACCATTTGGAACCAGCCAACTCATCCAGTAGCTCATCAATGATGGGAAGAGGGTATTTTCCTTTTACTGTTAAAGCATTCAAGTGTCTGTAATCGACGACTAAACGCCAAGTTTTGTCCCCTTTTTTGACCAGAATAACAGGTGAACCAAACGGACTGTTGCTCAACTGAATCACGCCTTGTTCGAGTAATTCTTGCACCTGTTTTTCTATTTCTGTTTTCAATTCTGGCGCCACACGATAAGGACGCATGGAAACGGGGCGTGCCCCAGGTATGAGCGGAATATGATGATCATAACGGCGTCTTGGCGGTAATCCTGTGGGTGTGGCAAAAACTGAAGCAAACTTATCCAAGATAGCTTGTATTTGCGGAGGAATTGGAATTGGAGCTCGTTCTGCAGCGTCAGTAACCAAATTTATCTCTACAAGGGCATTGATACAAAACTGGGATCATTCGCCTTGGAGTACCACTAGTTGGCCGTCTTTAGGTACTGCGATCCACCCTTTTTCCCAATGTGTAATCATGGGACTATATTTTCCAAGCCAATCCAGACCTATGATGCCATCATCGCTGCCCAAGTCCAGCACCTTGAAATCATCACGAAATTCAGTGCCCTCCACTGTCCACGCCAATTGGGGAAAATATTCAGCACAGGAGAGAATTGCTCCCCCAGCTACCTTAACGTTAACAGCATCGAGCAGTGGTGCACCCCCTTTTAGCAGTTGTGCTTTGTGTCTGTCGATGAAGCATGAGGACCTCCCTGAATCGACCAAGAATAACATGTCCACTCCCTGAATCTGAACCTTCAGTATCATCGTCTTAGGGACTGTGATTGACGTGTTGATAGCAGCAGCTGATAGCAACATCAAGTGAGGATCACGATTCTGTAATGGTTGCTCCACTTGTTGTTCTTCCTCTTCATCCTCATCAGACACAAATGGCTGCATATAATCGACCATTTCTTGCACTATGTGTAAGGGAACAGTATTCTTGCATCTGTGTTCTCGATGATACTTGTCACCACAGGTAAAGCATAAGTTCTTAGCCCTTCTGTACGCCCTCAGACTCTGCCACTTCTCTTCCGCAGAACCCTTTTGTGCCTCAGCTTTCCGTTTCTCCTCCACTTTTGGTGAAACCCATCTGGCAGGTGGCTGAGGAGGGGTTTTGGACTGCAGAGAAACTGTTGGCTGATAGAATCGGCTGGTTAGTGACAGGCTTGGTTGCTCAGAAACTGGCCCACATTCCTCACCCAATTCCTCATACAACAAGGCCAAGGAGTAAGCAGTGTCGAGATCACGCGGCTGCTGTATTGCCACTAGAATGCGGACACCAGGTTGCAACCCATCAATAAACTTGGTGGTGTAGTGTGTCTGATCAGGGTTAATTTCATAAGCTGTGATCTGATCCATCAACTCAGCAAATCGAGTAACATAATCCTCAACTGATGATGTCTGAGAAATGTGAATCAACCGTCTGACCAACACAGGTTGTTTATTTCTGCAAAACCGTGTCATCACCGCTGTAACAAATTCAGACCAAGTTGGTTGTCTATGTTGGTGCAGGAATGATTCCAACCACGTCGCCGCTGTCCCAACGAACTGGTCAGTTGCTGTCAAGATCCATTGATGCGTAGGTGTGCTCCAGCGCTGGAAGTAGTCCTCGCAACGACGTTGCCACAATTTGGGGTTGGTACCATCAAATTGCGGCAATTCGACACGGGGACCGTGGAAGGAATTAGAGCCATGAAATGTTCCAACAGAATTTGGATTGCCGTGGTGGTTAAGGGCGAGATTCATACCTCCTCCCGGAGGAGGCATGTGTGAGTCACACGCCGTCCCCCGGCCTGCGTGTGTCCAACGGCGGCCATCCGGGCCCGCGGGGTTTCCTTCCAGCTCCTTGGTGTGTGAAGCCGACGGATCTCCCGCCGTAGCTGCTGGGGCGGGGCGCTGTAATCCCGCAAGCAGCGCAGTGAGTTGCCTGATCTCGTGGCTGAGGGAACCACGTACCACATCCAGCTCCTGCCCGATCTGAGTCCTGACGCCCTCCAAATTAGAGGATAGGGCCGCCATACCTTGATCGACGCCCTTGAGGTGCTTCTGCGTGTCCATGACGAAGGGCTGGAAGTTCCCCAGGATCTCCTTCTTGTAGTGGGCGAAGCGCTGCTCCGCGTCCTCCACCATGTTGACCTTGAGGAGCTCGTACAGGGCCTTGGATTCCGGGGTGAGGGACTCCATTGCTTCTGATCGGCGGCGCTCAACGAAGCGAGTTGCGTGGTGGTGGTTGGGAATCTCCAGATTTGGGGATCGAGTGTCTCTGATACCACTTGTAAGGTTCTACTAGATCGGATCTCACGTCTAGAACACCGGATCTACGCAACAACTCTAGTTTCGCTCGATTAACCACCCATCCACCCCCGAGCGAGTCATCCACGGCATCAGCCGGGTTCAAGATTAATTACAACCTGCCTTCTTCGGCACAGACACAGAGTATATATATAGCCTAGCTACGATGGGCCGGGCTTCACTTGGTCCAGTTGCTTCCCGTGTAGCGCGACGAGGGACGTTTGCTTCTCGTGGGCCGGCCCAAGTCTCTCGGCGATGATTCGAATGCTTCAGTGTCATTCCCGCCCTCGCTTTGGTCGTCAGTGGTAGCAAGGTCGCTGACACAGTGTCTTCCTCTGTGTACCTCACATACAGTCAACATTGAATCACATGTTAGCAGATCCATGTTAAACCGTGTGATGTAGAACTAAGGGTCCCTATAGCTCAATTAACTGAACCCGCGCAACCCAAATTCGATCGATCAGTACATATGTGCTAGCTGGCTTAAAACTTTGAAAATTCATAACAATAAATGTAGAGCTCCGTTTTGGACGATTCTTTTTTCCTTTGAGCTCGTAATTAAAATCTCTGCAACTTTCGTGTAGAAAGTTTCTCCATCCGAGAAACTTTTTCTGACAACTTTTCAGACAAAATTATTAAAAGTCCGCCAAATGTTTAATCTTGTAAAAATCATAAATATATTTTCATAACTCGGATTTGAGCAAATAATATATCATTTGATTCAGAAAAATGAGAAGTACATTATGGTACTGTTAGTTTGTACTTTTATGAATCTTTCGAATTTTCCAATTTAAAATAGTGTATATAGTATTTTTAGTATATTTCAAACTCTATAAACTATTTTAATATGAATCCAACGCCAAATTGCAGATATTTATTTCTCCTATCCACCAGCATGCCTGAAAATGATATTAGAAACTATTTTTACATATATATTTGTTTATGGTTAAATGGCTATTTGAAACCTTCATTGCATAAAATAATTGTTTATAAAAAAAGGGTTTGATATCAAATTTCTTTCGAGAGCATGCATGCATGATTTCATTATGTGCTTTACCTGTTTGTGTTGTTTGGTGTTTGATTGTGAATTTTTTTGCTTGCGTTAGATTGCCCGGATTGCAACGAGTGCGATTGCGACGACTGTCTGAACACCGACCAAGGCAAGTGTCACAAACTCATTATCCTACTGTTTTCTATGCATTGGTAGTTGTTTTATGTGCATAATGTTTTCAAATTGCTGGCCCTGGAATATTATCAAAAGTGGAGAGGTTGCGAGAGATAAATGTTTTATTCTCTTAATGAAAACAACCATGTCAAATTAATACACCCCTGGGTGGTAAGTGGTAATGCTTGGTTTATGTTGAGTGGTTGCACCGGGGTCATTTCTATGGCAGCACCGTGTGCATCACACTTGAGGTTGGCCATCCAGGAACAAAGAGATTAGCCCGGTGTTCTTATTTTAGTAGCTTCCAGTACAACCACATGCTATATGGGCTCTGGCTAGATTGAGTAGGTTGCGAGAACTCAACCCAATGTACAGAGGGTGGTAGGTGTTGGTAGGACGGAGCGCGTCCATTGTGGTTGAGGTATTGCTTCTGAAAGATCTTGTCCTAGTCGACATCTGTCCATTTGAGCAAAATGCGCATCATGGAAGAAGAATAGACTAGGTCATGTGGGGAATGTGTACAGCCTCTCGAGTGTGTCAAATCTAAGTACTTAGCCGTGTCCCCGGTTACGGACATCAATGAGCAATTAGAGCTTGAAACTGTTGGATAATCTCGCCAGTCGAATTTCTGAAATTAATGCACAAGGTGGATCATGGGTAGTAATTAGTCTTATTGAAATACTATGTTTTAAGAAATGTTTTGAGAGTAGGGTAAATAAAATTGGCTTTACGCAAATATGAACTCCACCTGCCAAATATCATGTAGTTATAGGCGCCAGAAAAGCCACCATATGACATCTTGCCATTTCCATTCCAAGTGTAATGACCCTTCGGGGCTGCAACGTTTTTATGTTGCAGGTTATTCTGAAGACGAGTAAGTAATACCGTAGGTTGCGAGCTTACACCCAACATGTTCGCCTGTGGCGTGATGGAGCTCTTCGTTTATTTATTTGCTGCTTGAACTATGTTATTTTCAGCTAGCCTTGAGCTATGCGATTTGTAATAATTATACCATGGATCATACGTTGTAATAATTGACGCATTTGCTATTCTGGTTATTCATCAAACTGTGTGTGCTAGCGATTGATCCAAGGGACTAGCACAGAAAGCACAGAGATTCAATCTGTATTCAGGTTGTGTCGCTTCAGATGGTATCAGAGCATTGTGTTGCCTGTAGGTTCGTGACCTTAGAAAATGGATTAGAAATAGGAAGACCATAGGAATTAAAACCATGTTTATTTCAGTCCTTACTTATCTCATTTTCATCCTAGTAATTTCTTATCATTTTCTGCTCTCATCCTTTTCTCTTTTTTTTTGAAATATAGATGGCACAGTTCACCCACATCATCCATGCCGAAGTCGACGGAGATCGTCAGCTGTTCAGCACGCAACTAGCCCGTGATGTGAGGGTTTTGGGTCTCCCATCGCCCTACTGTAGAGGAAGACAGCTGGCTAATGGAAGGTGGGAAATAGAGGCCAATATCCGTGGACGTGCCATAGCACCTTACACGGAGGACACCATCATCATGAAGGAGTACCCCAGCTGGAACATAGGAGCGGACATGGCGATGCAGGAGGCATTGTCCCGTTTTTGCTATCAATATCATGGCAACTTTCCGCCGAACTCGACTTTTCGCCACTTTGGAAGGTGCGACCTGAATGGACACCCCTCGAGGACCCATGGCGATAGGTCTCACCTGCCCATGTGCCGCATTCAGCATGAAGACATGGAGTGCCACCTGTGGGATGTGAAGGAAATGTTGAGGTTGGAGACCGAAAAGAATGCTGCATCAACCGTGGTGATGAATCAGCTCCAGGGAGAATTAGCTACCGAAACCAAGCCAACCATGTCATGGAGACTGCCCTCAACACGAGAGATGCTGAGATCACAGAGAAGGATGCACAGATCGCTGCAATGAATGTGCAACTCGCCGCAAAGGATGCACAGATTGCTGCACTCCAAGCACAACTCAACCCACCGCCGCCGTCTGACGCTGAAGATGATGAGGAAGAGGAAGAGGACCCTGAGGAAGTGATCATCTATGTCTCAAGTGATGATGAAGATTCTCAAGAGGATGAACCACCAGCCATGGATGCTCATCCAAAGAAGCGCCGGTGCCAGAAGAGCACGGACTACATCAAGCGCTTCAAGTTCTAATTAGGATTGTCCACCAATTTAGTCTTCGTTAGGAAATCGATATCGCATTAGATGTATGTCATATCAAAACATGTGGTATGACAAGTTTAAGTTTAGGATTTGCTTTTCTCTAAACTATGATTGTGTGGAATTTTCGTGAGGTTTATAAATCAGTATTAAATTCATTTTTACCAAAAGTTGTTGTCCGTGCGAGCTACAGTTTTTCTGGTGATACTGTTTACTGCGCGATTTTTCATAAATTCCTGGAACGTCAGAAAAATCTGAAAAAATTGGCGTTCGATTCCGACGTGTTTTGGATGCCCAAACAATTCCGTTTCTACAGTAGACGAAATCTGGACAGAATCTGTCATATTTTTCAACGGTGCTTGTTTGCTATTATGTCAATTGCTATGATTGTTTGGTTCTGTGATGTTTGTGTATTAGTATGGGTAGTGTTTTCTTTAGTTTCTATCTATCTATACTTACCTTTGCTGAACCAACAGATGCCTCCTCGACGTGCATGGACCGGTGGCAACAACACTGGGAACAACAACCCGAATCCTGATGTGCAACTGCTGATCAACGCACAGGCACAGCTCATGCAGACAATGAATCAGTTCATAGCGAACCAGAACCAGAACAACAACAACCACCACAACAACAACAATAATCCACCTCCAGGGGTAGATATGCTCACAAGGTTCCTAAGGTTGAGGCCTGCCAAGTTTTCTACTGCACCTGAGCCAATGATAGCATTGGACTGGTTGCGTGCTGTGGACAAGGATCTAGTGACAGTGGGATGTACTGAAGCTGAGAAGGTGAGGTTTGCTGCCCACTTGCTTGAAGGACCAGCTGCATCATGGTGGGATAATTACCAGATAACTCACCCCCTTGCCGGAATCACCTGGGAAATGTTTCAAGAAGGGTTTCGCACAGCTCATGTTTCAACTGGAGTTATGACCTTGAAGAGAAGGGAGTTCCGAAACCTGCGCCAGAACCACCGCACTGTGGCCGAGTACATAGAGGAGTTCAGCAACTTGGCGCGCTATGCACCGGAAGATGTGGATACTGATGCAAAGAGGAAGGAGAGATTCTTGGATGGTTTACATGATGATCTTGCTGTTCAATTGTCCATTGTGCATATTCCTGATTTTCAGACACTGTTGGACAAAGCAACAATTCTTGAGGGAAAGCAGAAGCAGGCTGAGAACCGCAAGAGGAAGCATAGCAATAACCACAACAACTCAGCGCCGCATCAGAGGACCCGCACATTCCATGATGGTAATGGAAATTCTGGACAGCATAAGCATGGAGGCAGTGGACACAACCACCATGGTGGGAATGGACATCAGCACAAAGGAGGAAATGGCCACCACCATAATGGCCAGAAGCGTCTTCACCACAACTCTGGAAGAGGTAATGGCCACAACAATGGAGATAGCAATGGCCGAAACCGTCCCAACAACTTCACCGGCAGGGATATCAGCCAAGTGGAGTGCTTCAAATGCAGGAAGACCGGGCACTATGCTAATGATTGCCCAGAGAAGAAGGATGTGAATGCAAAGTCAACCCCGTTTCAGAAGGGACATGTCAACCATGTCAACGTGGAGGAAGTCTATGAGGAGCCAGACGCCGTGATTGGTACGTTTCTGCTCAATAATTTTTCAGCACTCGTACTATTTGATACTGGAGCATCACATTCATTCATATCGAGGGTATTTGTGGATAGAAATAAGATACCTACTAGTACCATAAACAGGCCTATTAAAATAAATTCACCTGGGGGAGAGATGATTGCGACCTATGGGTGTCCCCATTTAACCTTAGAGATTGGAGCACATAGTTTCCCCACTAGCCTGATTGTTTTGGAGTCACAAGGCTTAGATATAATATTGGGCATGAATTGGATGACGGAATATGAAGGTGTCATAGATTGTGCTAATAGATCAATAGTGCTTACAACCCCGGAAAAGAAGTGCATTCGATTTAAGTCAACATTTGAGCTTAAGGGATCCAACATCAATTCTCTTAAGGGGGTTAGCATAGAGGATGTGCGCATAGTGAGAGATTATTTGGATGTGTTTCCAGAGGAGTTACCAGGAATGCCACCTGATAGAGATGTTGAATTTCTCATTGAATTAATGCCTGGAACTGGACCTATAGCTAAGTGGCCATATAAGATGGATGTAGAGGAATTAAAGGAACTTAAGAAACAGCTTAGGGAGCAACTGCAAAAGGGTTTTATTCGACCTAGTTCATCATCTTGGGGAGCGCCTGTTTTATTTGTGGAGAAGAAGGATTCTACTAAGAGACTAGTTATGGATTTTCGCTCTCTCAATGAGGTGACAATTAAGAATAAGTACCCGCTGCCCAATATCAATGACTTGTTTGACCAGCTGAAAGGAGCAAAGGTGTTCTCTAAGATCGATCTTCGATCGGGTTATTTCCAATTGAAGATTCGAGAGCAGGATATACCTAAGACTGCGTTCACTACTAGGTATGGTTTATATGAGTATACAGTCATGCCATTTGGACTAACAAATGCTCCAGCATATTTTATGACTATGATGAACAAGGTATTCATGGAGTACTTGGATAAATTCGTAGTGGTATTCATTGATGATATATTGATATACTCTAAAGATGAAGATGAGCATGAGAAGCATTTGCGTTTGATCATGGAGAAACTTAGGGAACACAAGTTGTATGCTAAATTCAGCAAATGTGAGTTTTGGTTGAACGAAGTTGGATTTCTTGGACACATTGTTTCAGCAGAAGGAGTTGCAGTTGATCCGAGTAAGGTTGCAGCTGTAACTGAGTGGGAGTCGCCTAAAAATGCAGGGGAAATCCGGAGTTTCCTGGGACTTGCAGGATATTACCGGAGATTCATAGAAAATTTCTCCAAGATTGCCAAACCGATGACTGAATTATTGAAGAAGGAGAAGAAATTCGCCTGGACCGAGGAGTGCGAGGCCAGCTTTCAAGAATTGAAGCAACGCCTAGTAAGTGCACCTGTTTTATGTTTGCCTGATATTCAGAAGGATTTTCAAGTATATTGTGATGCCTCTCGTCAAGGACTTGGTAGTGTATTGATGCAAGAGGGAAGAGTGGTTTCTTATGCCTCGCGCCAACTCAAGCATCATGAGAGGAATTATCCAATGCATGACTTGGAGCTAGCGTCCATCGTGCATGCACTTAAGGTATGGAGGCATTATCTAATGGGAAATCATTGTGAGGTGTTTACTGATCACAAAAGTTTGAAGTACATATTTACTCAGAAGGAGCTGAACATGAGACAAAGGAGATGGTTGGAATTGATAAAGGATTATGACATGGATTTGCAGTACCACCCGGGGAAGGCTAATGTTGTAGCTGATGCATTGAGCCGCAAGGTTTATGTGAATGGTATAACCGCAGGGGAGTTACCATCAGATTTATGTGAGCTGTTCAAGGACCTTAGGTTGGAAATAGTGCCAAAGGGATATCTAGCATCGATGGAGGTGGTGCCAACGTTGCTAGATAGAATTAGAGAAGCTCAGAAGGGGGATGATGAGATGGATGAAATAAAAGAGAATATGGAGAAAGGTAAAGCTGAAGGTTTTTCGTTTGGATGAACAAGGAACGCTATGGTTTGAGAAGCGTTTATGTGTGCCCAATGATCCAGAGATTAGGAAGTTGATTTTCCAGGAGGCTCATGATTCGCCATATTCTATTCATCCAGGTAACACTAAGATGTATATGGACCTGCGAGAGAGATTTTGGTGGGCTAACATGAAAAGGGAGATTGCAGAGTATATTGCATTATGTGATGTATGCAGCAGAGTGAAAGCCGAACATCAGAAACCAGCAGGATTCCTACAGCCGTTGCCTATACCTGATTGGAAGTGGGAAAAAATTGGTATGGACTTCATCACAGGATTGCCCAAGTCTAGGTCGGGGTATGATTCAATTTGGGTAGTTGTTGATCGTTTGACCAACGTAGCTCACTTCATACCAGTAAAGACCACATACACAAGCGCCAAATTAGCCAAGATTTATATGAGCAGGATTGTGTGCTCGCATGGAGTTCCGAAGGGAATTGTTTCTGATAGAGGTACTCAATTCACTTCTCACTTTTGGCGCAAATTGCATGAATCACTTGGAACCAGATTGGAGTTTAGCACAGCTTTTCATCCGCAGACTGATGGACAAACAGAAAGAGTAAATCAGATTTTGGAGGATATGCTTAGAGCTTGCGCTCTAGATTATGGATCTAGTTGGGATGAAAATTTACCATATGCGGAGTTTTCCTACAACAATAGTTATCAGTCTAGTATTGAGATGGATCCATTTGAGGCATTGTATGGTAGGAAGTGCAGAACACCATTGTTATGGGATGGAGTTGGAGAGCGTAGCTTCTTTGGACCTGATGTGATCAAGGAAGCTGAGGAGAAAGTTAGACTCATTCGCGATAGGCTGAAGGTAGCTCAATCGAGACAGAAGAGTTATGCGGATTCCAAGCGTAGAGAGGTTACATATGAAGTGGGAGATAGAGCATACCTTAGAGTTTCACCACTCCGTGGCATTAAGAGGTTTGGAATTAAAGGAAAGCTAGCACCGCGATTTATTGGACCATACAAAATTCTATCACGCAAAGGAGAGGTTGCATATGAGCTAGAATTGCCAGATGCACTATCAGCAGTTCATAACGTGTTTCATGTATCCCAGTTGAAGAAGTGTCACCCGGACATGGCAGACACACCGTTGAGAGACACCATTCTATTGGATGAAGTTCAACTAGAAAGTGATCTTACATATGAGGAGAAGCCTGTCAAGATTCTTGATACAACAGAGAGGTTTACTCGCACCAAGACGATCAGATTTTGCAAGGTTCGGTGGAATCATCATTCAGAGGAGGAAGCAACTTGGGAGAGAGAGGATGATCTTCGAGAAGACCACCCACACCTATTTGCTAGCCACTCCGAATCTCGAGGGCGAGATTCATCTTAAGGCGGTTAGGTTTGTAACATCCTAAAAAAACTGTGCATTTTCAAATTCATGCATTGCATCATATCAGCATGTCAAAGTTTCAGTTTTAGAAAATGCTTCACATGTTTATTGCACAAAAGTGATTTATATTGCTAGTTTTGCTCCTTCTTGATTTGCCTATATGCATACTATTTTTTATCCTAGTGCTTTACTGGATTGGGGCTGTGCCCATTAAGTCTAGATACTGTACTGGGGTATTCTACAAATCTTAGTGTTTTTATTTGCGTCAGTTTTGTAGTCTGTAGCTAAATCAGTAATAAGAATGAGAAAAGAGAAAGAAATAAAGAAAATGAAAAGGGAACTGATCGGCCAGGCCAAAAACTGCTCAGCTGGTCGTCCGCACGAGAGCAGGGCAGTGACCCACGAAACGCACAGCATCCTATCTTCTCTTCTCTTGATTTTCTTTAATTTTTCTTTTCCTGACCGTGGGTCCCGCAGAGCATCTTCAACCTTCAGCAAAACTCCAGCTCCTGTACGAGAAGGAAACAGAGAAGCAGTACGCAAAAATCTCAACGATTTTGTTGGCGTTTGCCACGGAATTTTCGACCTATAAATACCCCAAAACTCATCTATTTTATTTCCCTAAAATCCCCAATTTTTGCGCCGTCAGGCTGCGCAAATTTCTCGCCGGAGTTCCGAGCCGCCGCCATTGGAGCTCATATCCGGAGGTTTCCCGTCGCCCTGAGCCCCCCTCTTTCACCCCATGTTATTCCCTTTACTCAAACACGTCGCCTCCCCTCTTTTCCTCGATCTGCAGGGCACTAGGACGCGAAGAAATCATCGCCGGAGTTCATCGCTGCTCGAGCCGCTTCAGCCGTCCGTCATCGCTGTTCCGGGAAGACCCAAACACCTCCGAGCATGCCACCTTGACAATCACCCCCAGCCGCGTCTCGTTCATCAACTCGCCGCCCCAAAAGACTGTCGGAACGCCATCGCCGTACGAACTCTCGCCGCTGCTATAGTCTACTTTGTTCCCGACGTGGTATGTAGTGTCTGTTGGATAATTAGGCACAATTTCCATGATTAATTCCAGAATATTAAGCATGACGACAGTAACTACTAACATGTGAAACTCGAACATACTAGATGTAGTGATCAACATGAACAGTAGCATAGCAAACAGTACAACATCCATCGCTAAACAGATCGAGATATGTCGCACGTACCGATCTGGTGGAGGTGGCGGTGGAGGTGTAGCAGATGATGTCGCAGCAGTAACGTTGTTGATGACAACGTTGTTGATGACGGGTCGAAGTAGACGGCGTTTTAGACGACGGTAGGCAGCACCGCCCGACTTGGACGGAAGGCGATCCGTGATGAAGAGCTTGAGCAGTCGCGCAGAGCGCTTCCCAAAAACCTAATTCGCCCTCTCCCGTACAGGATCGCAAGGACGAGCGGTTCCGGAGACCTGCTCTCCCGTTCGCTGATGCACGTCGGCTCGTGGGATGGAGTAGGCTACGATGGCGGCGCAAGCAGAGAGAGGTGGAAACCCTAACTCGTGTATTAGATGTGTTTCTGCGGTAGCCGGGCAGGAGATTATATAGGCTCGGGAAACCCTAGGCAACGTGGGCCACGCCCACGTCGCACGAACGTTTTGAGTCGGTTACAGATAGCCCACGATCCGGGAGCGACCCGAACCGACTAACTGCGACGCGTCCGTCTAGGACTCTGTTCGTTTTCCTGAGGTGCAAAAAGTAAGAAAAGTCTCGGCTCGAGGCTCAATCCACTCACCACGAGCGCGGCGCGCGTCGTGACGTGACGTGACGTGTCGTGTCGAGTCGAGTCGAGTCGAGACGAGACGAGCGAGCGAGGAGGAGGAGGAGCGCGCGTGTAGCACTCCTATTCTCACTCACTTACTAGTGGTGGAACAACCCACCTTATAAGGTGGTCTAACTTCCTCCCAACTTTCCATGTGGGACTAAACTTCCCACCTCTTGCCACTCCCTAGTGAGCTGCCACCAACTTGGGCTCAAACTCACAAGGCTGCCACTATGTGGGCTTTGAGATTTATAGGAAAAACTGAAATCTAATTTGGGCCACTAAACGTGGGCCCAATATTTCAACAATCCCCCACCAGATCTCAAATCCCCAATTAGAGATTTACCAATACTCGCTGCTTGTTTATATACCAGTGTTTCAGCGGAGACTGTTAAGTTGAACTTCCGCCTAGAACCTTAAGCTACATCCACTCACACTTGAACAATGGACTAAGCCTTGAATTGCAAGTTTTGCGTGAACAGGGTTTCACTCAAAGTCATGACCAGTACATGGCTGCCAGTAGCCTACCCCGCGGGTGAAGCATATGCGTCATACTTCATGGTCTCTTCATGAGTTTACTAGAGATCACCCAAATCTCATAGATTGCGACGTTTAACAATCAGACTCATATAGGTGTGTTATTTCAAGAATGCTCTGTAGGACAACATCTTTGCTAAAATAGCCAACATAAACACATTAAGGCTTGTTGCCAACCTGCCTTACAGCAACTGAGAGTTGTGCATCTTCACATAGAGAGGGTTACATAATACTCTCCTCAATTAAACCACTAGTTTGTTCTTCCCAGGTCCTAATTCACGGGATCTCCGATCACAAAGGTTGGGTTACCACTATGGCGTAACATCAACGGGTCTCAAACCCATCTCCCTCGATGCACTTTCTATCACATTACGTGATAGTCCCTTTGTAAAGGGATCTGCCAGGTTTTTGTCATTTGAATATATGTAACAGCTTATTACTCCGGAGTTTCGCAATTTCGATTGCAGACTTCAAACGTCTCTTGACGTGTCTTGATGACTTCGCGTTATCCTTAGAATTGTTCACTTTGACAATTACAGTTTGATTGTCACAATTCAAAAGGATTGCCGGAACAGGTTTTTCAACCACAGGCAAGTCCATCAAGAGCTCACGCAACCATTCTGATTCAACAGTGGTTGTGTCTAAAGCAGTAAGTTCTGCTTCCATAGTTGACCTCGTCAATATGGTTTGCTTACAAGATCTCCATGACACTGCGCCACCTCCAAAGGTAAATACATACCCACTTGTGGCGTACAGATCAACTACATCTGAGATCCAATTCGAATCACTATATCCTTCAAGCACAGCTGGGTGCCCTGAATAATGAATCCCATAACTCATTGTACCACATAGGTAGCGCATGACCCTATCAAGTGCATGCCAATGATCAGTACCCGGGTTTGACATGAACCTACTCAACTTGCTAACAGCAAAAGAGATGTCGGGTCTAGTCGCGCTCGCTAAGTACATGAGTGAGCCAACGATCTGAGAATATCTCAATTGATCTATCGCAATCCTCCGGTTCTTGCGTAGTGTCACACTGGGATCATAAGGTGTTGAAGAAGGCTTGCTATCAATATAGCCGAACCGGCTCAAGATCTTCTCAACATAATGGGATTGCGTTAGAGTAATCCCACTCTCGTTCTTAATCAGCTTGATGTTCAGAATCACATCAGCTTCTCCCAGATCTTTCATATCAAAGCTCTTTGACAAGAAAGACTTGACCTCGTGTATTACTTTCATGTTTGTACCAAAGATCAGAATATCATCCACATACAAACATAGTATGACACCTTCGCCCCCACCATGGCGATAGTAAACGCACTTGTCAGCCTCATTGACAACAAAGCCTACAGAAGTCAAAGTTCTGTCAAACTTCTCATGCCATTGCTTAGGTGCTTGTTTCAGACCATATAAAGATTTCAGCAACTTGCACACCTTTCTCTCTGCACCTTTTACTACAAACCCATCAGGCTGATCCATATAGATTTCCTCTTCCAACTCTCCATTAAGGAAAGCTGTCTTTACGTCCATTTGATGAACGATAAGACCATAGGAGGCAGCCATGGATAGTAGTACTCGAATGGTGGTAAGTCTAGCGACAGGTGAATAGGTGTCGAAGTAATCTTCGCCTTCTCTCTGTGTGTAGCCTTTCGCTACAAGACGCGCCTTGTACTTTTCAATAGTACCATCAGGTCTTAGCTTCTTCTTCAACACCCATTTGCAGCCTACAGGCTTGCATCCATGGGGTCGTTCTGATAGCTCCCAAGTTCCATTAGAAAGAATCGAGTCCATCTCATTATGGACAGCTTCTTTCCAGTCATCTGCATCTGGAGATGCATATGCCTCTGCAATGGACGTGGGAGTATCATCCACAAGGTACACAATGAAATCATCACCAAAGGATTTTTCAATCCTTCGTCTCTTGCTCCGTTTAGGAGCTTCATTGTCATCCTTCTCAGTAACATTCTCATGTGATTGTTCAAAATACTCATTAGATGTACTGGACTCAGGAATTATCTCAGTAGAAATTCTAGCAATGCTATGCATATCTTTCATAGGAAACATATTCTCAAAAAATGTTGCATCACGAGATTCCATAATAGTATCAACATGCATATCAGGTACCTCGGATTGAACTACTAAAAATCTATATCCTACACTCCGAGGAGCATAACCTAGAAAGATACAATCCACTGTCTTTGGTCCAAGTTTGCGCTTCTTAGTAATTGGAATATTGACTTTCGCCAAACATCCCCATGTGCGCAAATACGAAAGTGATGGTTTTCTTCCAGCCCACTCCTCGTAAGGGGTTTTATCTTTATTCTTGTTAGGAACTCTATTCAGGACATGACATGAAGTCAACAAAGCCTCCCCCCACCATGCCTTTGATAAACCAGCAGTGGCTAACATGGAATTCACCAAGTCAGTCAGCGTGCGGTTTTTCCTCTCGGCAACCCCGTTTGATTGGGGTGAATAGGGAGGCGTCCTCTCATGAATAATTCCATGTTCCTCACAGAATTCATCAAAGATTTTAGGAAAATATTCGCCACCACGATCCGACCTAAGACGCTTGATCTTTCTCTCTAGTTGATTTTCAACTTCGGCCTTATAAACTTGTCAGGTAAGGCACACTTAAGGAGTTCAAGCTCTTTCGCAATGCACTGTATCTCATGAGCTTGTTACCATCTGTTATGTGCATGTACACATCACACAGACGATCAGCAAGAATACTCAGAACGCATCCGACGAAGAGAGTATTGTTTTCCTTGAACTTGTTCTGATCTTGGTCAGATATAGTTCCTTCAGGTAAACCATCAGTAACGTCGAATATTTTCATATGAGTAAGCCAGAGCATGGCCTTAACTTGCCATCTCTTAAAGTGCACACCGGTGAACTTATCCGGCCTCAGTGCATCAGCAAAACCAGCCATTGTTAACTCAGGAAATTGCCTACAATTAGGTTTTTGGATTGTTGGATAATTAGGCACAATTTCCATGATTAATTCCAGAATATTAAGCATGACGACAGTAACTACTAACATGTGAAACTCGAACATACTAGATGTAGTGATCAACATGAACAGTAGCATAGCAAACAGTACAACATCCATCGCTAAACAGATCGAGATATGTCGCACGTACCGATCTGGTGGAGGTGTAGCAGATGATGTCGCAGCAGTAACGTTGTTGATGACAACGTTGTTGATGACGGCTCGAGGCTCAATCCACTCACCACGAGCGCGGCGCGCGTCGTGACGTGACGTGACGTGTCGTGTCGAGTCGAGACGAGACGAGCGAGCGAGGAGGAGGAGGAGCGCGCGTGTAGCACTCCTATTCTCACTCACTTACTAGTGGTGGAACAACCCATGTGGGACTAAACTTCCCACCTCTTGCCACTCCCGTCTAGGAAAGGAAAGTCTCGGCTCGAGGCTCAATCCAACGAGCGCGGCGCGCGTCGTGACGTGACGTGACGTGACGTGACGTGACGAGACGAGACGAGACGAGACGAGCGAGCGAGGAGGAGGAGGAGCGCGCGTGTAGCACTCCTATTCTCACTCACTTACTAGTGGTGTAACAACCCACCTTATAAGGTGGTCTAACTTCCTCCCAACTTTCCATGTGGGACTAAACTTCCCACCTCTTGCCACTCCCTAGTGAGCTGCCACCAACTTGGGCTCAAACTCACAAGGCTGCCACTATGTGGGCTTTGAGATTTATAGGAAAAACTGAAATCTAATTTGGGCCACTAAACGTGGGCCCAATATTTCAACAGTGTCTTCCTCTGTGTACCTCACATACAGTCAACATTGAATCACATTTTAGCAGATCCATGTTAAACCGTGTGATGTAGAACTAAGGGTCCCTGTAGTTCAATTAACTGAACCCGCGCAACCCAAATTCGATCGATCAGTACATATGTGCTAGCTGGCTTAAAACTTTGAAAATTCATAACAATAAATGTAGAGCTCCGTTTTGGACGATTCTTTTTTCCTTTGAGCTCGTAATTAAAATCTCTGCAACTTTCGTGTAGAAAGTTTCTCCATCCGAGAAACTTTTTCTGACAACTTTTCGGACAAAATTATTAAAAGTCCGCCAAATGTTTAATCTTGTAAAAATCATAAATATATTTTCGTAAATCGGATTTGAGCAAATAATATATCATTTGATTCAGAAAAATGAGAAGTACATTATGGTACTGTTAGTTTGTACTTTTATGAATCTTTCGAATTTTCCAATTTAAAATAGTGTATATAGTATTTTTAGTATATTTCAAACTCTATAAACTATTTTAATATGAATCCAACGCCAAATTGCAGATATTTATTTCTCCTATCCACCAGCATGCCTGAAAATGATATTAGAAACTATTTTTACATATATATTTGTTTATGGTTAAATGGCTATTTGAAACCTTCATTGCATAAAATAATTGTTTATAAAAAAAGGGTTTGATATCAAATTTCTTTCGAGAGCATGCATGCATGATTTCATTATGTGCTTTACCTGTTTGTGTTGTTTGGTGTTTGATTGTGAATTGTTTTGCTTGCGTTAGATTGCCCGGATTGCAACGAGTGCGATTGCGACGACTGTCTGAACACTACTAGGAAAAGGCCCATTGACGGCGCACCTAAAACGCCCATTGCCGGCGCACCACGAGCCCGCCGCTGCGAACGCGCCGGTGATAAATTGACACTACCGGCGCACCAGGTAGTGCGCCGGCGATATGTCAGCTACTGCCGGCGCACCACCCAAGCTTCGCCGGCAAAGATATATTCCACCGGCGCACAATCAGGTGCGCCGGCAGTAGTGCTTCCAGCACTGGCGCATGCCACGTGCGCCGGCAGTATGTCATTTAGGTGCGCCGGCAATTAATTCGAAAATTCTTTTTCCAGCTTTTTTCCAGCATATTACAATACATATTTGACAGCGGTATATATTTACAACGCAGTTCATATTTATACAGTATTACATGCAATATGAGAAGCACATAGAGAGCCAAGTTTCATTTCGGTATCAGTACACAAATACGCAAGTCTCGTTTCGGAATGTGTTGATTCATACAACACATGTGCATATGCAACACCGAACGACGAAGTTTCACAAAGTTAGAAGTCTTGGTACATAGTCATCACAAGTATCGTCATACACCTCACAATGTAGGTCCTAACATAAACTAGAATCACATAGAACATGACCAACATGGTCATGATGACCATCATCACGAAGGCCATGGTCTTCATCCGGTTCCTCCTCATGTCCCTCATCTCTCCCGCTAGATAACGGGCGTATCTTCCTTCCGCCTCCACCCTAGTGGGGTATCCCTTGTAGCTGTTGCCGCTGAAACGGTGCACCTGTCTCCGACAGTCCTCCCAGTCGTCGTAGACTCTAGGAACCCTCCCCTTGTACACGACATATGTCGTCGGCATCTCCATTCACAAGACAAGTAAAACGTTAGTACCAATGCAATGAACAAGTGCCAACTCAAATAAGAGACAAGTAGTATGAACTAAATAGCATGTGCCTCATACTTTGTTGGTCGAAATAAATAATAACATACAGGGATGGGGTCAGTGAGGCTAGGTAGGATGCACAATAGATTGATATTTGTGGCCATCACACCAAGCCTCACTGGCCCCACCCCGGAGTGTACAAGTGACCGAACATTTTAATCATCGGCCAATGCAATTAAGAAGTGCGAACTCAAATAGAAGACAAGTAGTACGAATTAAATAGCGTGCCTCATACTTTGTCGGTCGAAACAAATATTAACATCCAGGGATGGAGTCAGTGAGGCTAGGTAGGATGCACAATAGATTGATACTTGTGGCCGTCGCACCAAGGCTCACTGGCTCCACCCCCGAGTGTACGATTGACCGAACATTCTAATCATCGGCGAACTCCAAATACGAGGCAAGTAGTGGTCGAGTAAATGCAAATAATTATTAAGCTATGTACGCCATAATCTTTAAATATATAGCAAAGTAAATGAAACTACAGACACATGTTCACATGCACATTCATACAACTAAATAAAAGCAACTAGTCGATTCTATGGAAATATATAGCAATTATTACAGTACGGAAGTTCAAGGACATATCGTTCAAGCTTTAGCAAGTGTTCCCATCGTAGGATCAGGTTGTACGCCTATGGGGGAATGGACGGCAGCCCTCAAGCGAGTTGAACGGCCTCTTGGCAACATCCTTAGGCTCCACCGGCAAACCACTGGCGGGGTCCACCTCTTTGACTGTGTCTCTGCCGGTGCCGACCGTGTTTTGGCGCCTTGCCTTCTGCGGCCTCTTGGCTCCACTTGTCCCGGTGCCACTACTCCCGGCGGCGCCGCTAGGATCGTCGCCGCTTGTCTCGCCGCCACCCCCGGCGGCGCCGGTTGCCTCATCGCCGCTAGGCTCGTAGGTACTACCCCCGGCGGCGGCGCTTGCCTCGTTGCCGCTCGGCTCGTCGGCACTACCCCCAGCGGCATCCTCCATCTCATGGTCCTCGTCGCCGCCAACACCAGCGGCCTCGGCATCCTCCTCCGTCCTAAAGAAGTGCCTATTGTAGTGCCCCTCTAACTCTTCTTGAGACGACATGGTGGCTTGCACTAATAGAAGATGAAAAAGAGTTAGAATTCACGGAAAAGTTCGGCATGACCTTTGCTAAAAATTGGTCATGCCGAGTGCTAGAATTGCCGGAACGGAAATGAATCGACATTCCGGCACTCAATAGCAACTCAATCCCTGCAAATGTACAGAAATGCAAAAAGAAGATCATATACTTTAGCACCATTTCATTCTTGATCATTTAGTGTGGAGAGCAGCACCATTGCATCAGCATGCACAGCACCATATACATCAGCATACACAGCACCATATACATCAACATGCACTTAATCATTTCATATACATCATCATGCACTTAACATCAGCAGCACCATGCCAGTAGCATGCATTTCATTTTCAAACCAGAGAACAAATTCAGTAGCATGTATTTAACCAGAGACACAAAATCATTTTATATGCATACTGAATTCCTGACACAAAATCATTTCATAGCACTTACAGTAGCATAAAATAGCACTTGTTCTTACAGTAGCACCAGCTATGTTTAACAGTGTACATCAGTTGACAGCATCCATTTAAAACCAGAGAATGAACATAGTACTTGTTCTTTTTAAATGAACCAGAGAATGAACATATCACTTGTTCTTTTTAAATAAAGTAAACCTACTTCTAGTGAATAAATGTGAGGTATGCCTAACCCTAACACTTGCTACTGGTAGCATTTAAATGAAGAACCACTACTGCTAGCATTCTTGGCTAACCCTAACACTTGGCTAACCCTAACCCTAGCATTCTTGGCTAACCCTAACCCTAACATTTAAATGTATGCCTAACCCTAACACTTGCTACTGCTAGCATTCTTGGCAGTAGGCATTTAAATGAACCAGAGAATGCATTTCATTAGGCATTTAAATGAACCAGAGAATGCATTCTTGCTATATATGAACCCTAAAAATTTAATAAACATGAATCAAGAATGGCTAAACCAGTAGTAGCATTTGCTACTGCCAACTAGTGTTCATTTCATTTAAATGAACCATGTACTGCTAGCAAATTTTATTAACTAAACCAACATATATAAAGTTCATTTTCAACATATATAAAGTTCATTTTCTTTTTTCCTACTGCAACCTGCAACTAAATCAAGTGGCATATATATGGTTCATTTTAAAATTGGTTTAGTTTCAAACAAGAGAGCATACAACATACAGAGCTTGTACCCACTTATAATAGCATGGACTGCAACAACAAGATTATCCAGAAATTCTTCTATGCACCAACAATATCATGCATTATTCCAATATCAGCCATTATTCTATGAACATAAAGAACCAAAACCAGAGAACAATACTGCTAGCATTTGAACCAGGGTATGGAAAAAGCATTAAATTTTACTGATGCCATTCTTGCATTTTAGCCCTAGCAATTAACCGGAGACGAGGAAGAACCCTAACCGGCTTGGGTCACCGGAGATGAGGAAGAACCCTAAACAGAGAGGGAAGGGGGAGGGAAGGGGAGAGGGAAGCTCACCAATGGTGCGCGGCTCCTTCTTCTCCAACGGCGGCGCCGACGTCCCCTCGCGCGGGCAACCTTCTTCTCCAATGGCGCGCGGCGCCTCCTTCTCCACGGGTCTTCCGCGGCGGCGTACGGGGCAGGTGGTGGGGGATGGTCGAGGGGATGGTGGAGGGCGGTGGCGGGGCGCAGAACGGCGGCGCTCGAGAGGGGGACTTGAGGTGGCGACAGAACGGCGGCGCTCGATCGACGGTGGGGGTTGGAGATGTGGCTGTGTGGGGAGAAGGAAGAAGGGGAAAAAACGTTAAGTCCTAATTACAGCTGATCCAGGGTTATTGCCGGCGCACCACATACCTGGTTCGCCGGGGACAAGTATACCCCCGGCGAATTAATAAGCCTGGTGCGCCGGCAATAAGGCTAGCACAGCTGTAACCTGGACATGTGTTTAGCATGGTATTGTGGGACATGTTTATTTATTTCTTTTATCTTTATTGTATGTTTCTTTTCTTTTACCCCAAATACTGTAGTATTTTATATTTCTTATCTTTTCAAGATAATAATGAAGCAATATGCATGAGTTATGTAAAAACATGAAGATATATATATGAGTTATATATACATACATAAAATATTGACCAACACAATATTAATTAGTCATACATAAAATATTGGCCATGACCATATGAGTAGTTATGAATTACACAAAATATGAGTTATAGATTGCAAATAAATTTTTACATCATCGATTGACAAGAGTGTTTCGCTTTCTTCTTGCTTTTCTTGCTCGTCGTTGAATAATTTAGCCCCGTGTCGTGACTTCTTCTTTTGAAGGGTCGACCTGACCTCGGTAGCGTGGTCCTGCTTCTTCTTGTGGTGTATGTTGTGTCTTCGTCCTCGGATTCTTCCATCATTGGGTCTCCGACTTGTCCTTCGAAGTCTTCCTCGTTGGCGACTCCATCCATTCCGACGATGGTCCTCTTGCCTCTCCTCACGATAACACGGCTAGGCCTGGATGGGTCGGTTATGAAGAAGCATTGGTGCACGTGTTCTGCCAGTACCCATGGCTCATTCTGCGCGGTGGCGTTCGTGGACTTTGATTTGTTGGCTTCAGGTAGAAACATGGTGGTGAAATACCGGTCTTCTTTTCTGACGCTCTTAGCCCATCTGATACGGAACATCGGCACTTTCTCCCCAGCGTAGCTAAGCTCCCAGATTTCCTCGATTTTTCCGTAGTATCTAGTCTTTACGTCACCCGTCCAGGAATCCATCGTTACCCCTGAGTTCTGGTAAACATTGTTCTTGTCTTTTTCTTCCGTGTAGAATGTGTACCCGTTGATATCGTATGCTTGGTAAGTCATGATGTTGGGCGCGGGGCCATGTGACAAGGGCAATACTAGTTTATCCTTGTCAGAATCCATTGGTGGGGGATTAGCATCAATGTGGTCTTTGAACCAGCGCGCGAAAGAGGAGTTGTGCTCTCTGTATATTTCTGCTTCCGTCATCATCGGCTTGCCACTGTTCTCTATCATGGTTTTGTGCTCTTTCAACCAAGGATCGATCAAGTCAATGTGTTGTAGCGCTACTAAGTTGGCCCTGTCAAAGTCGGAACTCCGACCAGACATGTGCACGTGCAGTTCCTTCCTTCCATTTTTGTGGCCTACTCCCTCGAACCTGCAGAGGTGCTTGTTTTGAGGCAAACCAACAGGGTCCTCGATGTCTAGATAATTCGTGCAGAAAGAGATGCACTCTTCGGTGAGCCAGCCCTGTACGATGCTTCCATCCGGATGTGACCTGTTACGAACGTATCCTTTAATGACCCCATTCATTCTTTCAAACGGCATCATGTTGTGTAAGAATGCCGGCCCTAGACTGACGATATCAACACTGCCTCCTTTCTTTCTGCGTGCCAGCGCATGAGCTTTGCTTCCTTGCGGTCCGCGTAGAACCGTTGAAGCCGGGGGGCGAGCGGGAAGTACCACACAACTTTCCGAGGAGCTTTCTTCTTCCCTTTCTTGTACCGTTCAGCTTCACACACAGGACATTTGGTCTTGTCCATGTGCTCCTTGCGATACATGATACAATCGTTGATGCAGGCGTGATACTTTTCGTGGGGTAAGTCGAGAGGGCACGTGATTCTCTTGGCCTCGGCTAGACTACCAGGACACGTGTTCCTGGCAGGAAGGAGATCTTTCACGTATTCCAGGATGTCGTCGACGCTTGTGTCCGTCCATCCGTGTTTCGCCTTCATCTGCAGCACATCGAGAGCTACTCTCAAGCAAGACTCCCCCAACCCGCGACCTGAGTCGTACAACGGAGTATTCGAGTCTATCTCGGGTTGCTCAAGCTTTGATTTCCGCTTGGCGCCTTTCGTCTTTTCGAGAAGCAGATCTTGAAGATGAGGGTCCCGCACGACTGAAGCTAGCGGCACCTCTTCGTCGTCGTCAAGGTTATTGTCGTCATCAAGGTTATTGTCGTCGTCAAGGTTATCGTCCTGTGCGACAAACTCTTCATCATCATCAATATCATGATGCCCTCCTTCTTGCCGGCCATTTTTACCACCTGCCGCCGTCGCCCCATTGACCTCCGCGCCATCATCACTCATCCATTGAGTGTGTCCATGCATGAAACCATTAGTGAGCAGGTGCCCCTGCAATTTGCCTGAATACGGGTCAAACCATTTCCCTCGTTTGCATCTCCGGCACGGACACAATACCTCTGTGCGGTTATTTTCATACATGTCGATGATCGCGTGTTTCAGATATCTCATCACGATGCTTTCACTCATCTCGATAACCATTATCGCCTGCATGGTAAGATTACATAATTCATTAGAACCATGCATCCGTCGGTAGTTTTCACGGAAAATTTCGGCATGACCTTCCTACACGGTAGGACATAGGAGCGCCAGAAATGTGCCGAAACGGAAACTTGAAGAATCAACATTTCGGTGCAACGTTGGCAACTCATTTTCAACGCCAACACACACACAAGCACAAGCACAACATATATATATGCCACACACGAGAGCTTTTCTTCAAATGTCCAACATACATCGATTTCATTCTTTAATTTGTTCATTAATCACCTATTTGTTTGATATATTCGTCGATAAGATTGAGACGACGCGCCGCGACAATGGCGTATGGAAGCCGACTTTCTAGATCTAGATCTAGATTGAGCGGTCAATGCGGGATAGTAGATCTAGATCTACATAGGGGGATGTGGGAGATGCATGTAGGAAGGGAAGATTTGCTCAAAAAATATGATTTTGTTTGGTCAAATTGGTGAAATTAGGGATAGAAATGGGCAAAAATGAGCTGGGTTGGGAGAAGGCTCGGGTTTGTGTGGAGGAGTGGAGTGGTAGTAGTGGGGGGAGTGGTTGTTGAGCAGAAATAACTGCCCAGGTTACTGCCGGCGCACCTCTGGGCTGGTGCGCCGGCAGCACATAGCCCTTTCGGCTATATCACCCCCGGGCCAGGCCCAAGAATCATTGCCGGCGCACCGGCCCAGGGGTGCGCCGGCAATAGCAAATTTTCCACCGGCGCACCACTTGGTCGGTGCGCCGGCAATGATTCTTGGGCCTGGCCCGAATCGACTGCGGCCATGCTAGGATGTTTCCCCGGCGCGTCTTTCCCGGAGGTGCGCCGGCAGTAGTCCTTCATCGCCGGCGCGGCTGCAAAGTGGTGCGCCGGCAACCCTTTCCGCCGGCGCATGTCCAAGGTGGTGCGTCGGCACCACTTGCCTCCACCTATAGGCTTTTCCCTAGTAGTGGAACACCGACCAAGGCAAGTATCACAAACTCATTATCCTACTGTTTTCTATGCATTGGTAGTTGTTTTATGTGCATAATGTTTTCAAATTGCTGGCCCTGGGATATTATCAAAAGTGGAGAGGTTGCGAGAGATAAATGTTTTATTCTCTTAATGAAAACAACCATGTCAAATTAATACACCCCTGGGTGGTAAGTGGTAATGCTTGGTTTATGTTGAGTGGTTGCACCGGGGTCATTTCTATGGCAGCACCGTGTGCATCACACTTGAGGTTGGCCATCCAGGAAGAAAGAGATTAGCCCGGTGTTCTTGTTTTAGTAGCTTCCAGTACAACCACATGCTATATGGGCTCTGGCTAGATTGAGTAGGTTGCGAGAACTCAACCCATGTACAGAGGGTGGTAGGTGTTGGTAGGACGGAGCGCGTCCATTGTGGTTGAGGTATTGCTTCTGAAAGATCTTGTCCTAGTCGACATCTGTCCATTTGAGCAAAATGCGCATCATGGAAGAAGAATAGACTAGGTCATGTGGGGAATGTGTACAGCCTCTCGAGTGTGTCAAATCTAAGTACTTAGCCGTGTCCCCGGTTACGGACATCAATGAACAATTAGAGCTTGAAACTATTGGATAATCTCGTCAGTCGAATTTCTGAAATTAATGCACAAGGTGGATCATGGGTAGTAATTAGTCTTATTGAAATACTATGTTTTAAGAAATGTTTTGAGAGTAGGGTAAATAAAATTGGCTTTACGCAAATATGAACTCCACCCGCCAAATATCATGTAGTTATAGGCGCCAGAAAAGCCACCATATGACATCTTGCCATTTCCATTCCAAGTGTAATGACCCTTCGGGGCTGCAACGTTTTTATGTTGCAGGTTATTCTGAAGACGAGTAAGAAATACCGTAGGTTGCGAGCTTACACCCAACATGTTCGCCTGTGGCGTGATGGAGCTCTTCGTTTATTTATTTGCTGCTTGAACTATGTTATTTTCAGCTAGCCTTGAGCTATGCGATTTGTAATAATTATACCATGGATCATACGTTGTAATAATTGACGCATTTGCTATTCTGGTTATTCATCGAACTGTGTGTGCTAGCGATTGATCCAAGGGACTAGCACAGAAAGCACAGAGATTCAATCTGTATTCAGGTTGTGTCGCTTCAGTACCTACTCTACGAAGGTCTTTACTTGCTAACATGTAACTGAAGCAGAATCATGATTTATAAAATTAAAAGTATCATTTCTTGTTTGGTCTGCCGGCAAGAACTTAAGAAATTGTACATGCAAATAAGAAAAACTGTTGTAACGTGATTTCAGTGTGCATAGGGAAAATGAGCCAGTACTTTTACTTGAGGCAACACTAACAGTAGGAAAAAATCATTGTTCAAAACAATACATTAGCAATAAACTGCAGGGGAAAATGAAGGGATAGTCACCTGTGAATCCGTTGGTCCGATATTATTTCAGAGGATGATTAAGCAGTATAGTGCTGAAGAGGCGATTCGTAAGGATGAATAAAGATATATTTGAGTTCGTTGGTAAATCTGGGAAGAGAGCAGGAAGAAGGGAAGCTCACTGATGTCTGACTTCCTCAGCCCCGGCGTGCGCTAGCAATGAACTGCAGGGGAAAATGAAGGGATAGTCACCTGTGAAGCCGTTGGCCCGATATTATTTCAGAGGATGATTAAGCAGTACAGTGCTGAAGAGGCGATTCGTAAGGATGAATAAAGATATATTTGAGTTCGTTGGTAAATCTAGAAAGAGAGCAGGAAGAAGGGCAGCTCACTGATGTCTGACTTCCTCAGCCCCGGCGTGCGCTGGCTTGGAGCAAAGCAAGGAGAATAGATCAGGCAACAGCAGAAGATGCAGGCAATGCGCACAGCGTGCAGGATGCTCTAGAGGTGAAAATGAGGGGTTCAAATACACGATGGAAAGCAAACAGACGGAAGCCATTAAAATCTATTGAGCGAATCGTGGAAGATGTAGGGACAGCGGGCGTTACCATGGAATAGCAGGAGTAAACATGGCAGCTACGTGCCTACGTGGGAGATCATGAGGCGCCCGGCAGAAGAATACGTGGTGCGAACGGGCAGTTCGGCTGGGTAGCGAGAATGAAGGATCTCCTATGGGCTGGGCCGATCGTGCGAACGGGCAGTTCGGTTTTTAGCAAAAAAGTAACCGACCAGAGTAAGACACACCACACGTTGTAAATCTAACGGACATGGGTAATTGTAGTGACATGGCTGCACAGAATTTCAGCTTGCAAACATTAAATGTATTTTAGTGGGGATGAACTTTATAGATATTATAGATGAGGCTCTGAGAGTTAATTAATTAATGGACAATTTATGGAGACCATGATCATGAGATCCTACAGAAAACAATAGTTACAATCCAGGATTAATTAGGAACCATTCAAAAGTAAGGATGAGGAAAGGTTATCTTTTAAGCTACATGCCACACCCAGAGAATGGGTGGACATTAATCATGTGTGTATTTGCATCATGAAATGAAAGTCATACCTGCAAATACACATCAAGGAACAAGAAACATAATTTTAGGAGAAGCACTTAAAACTCAGTATCACTTTGACAACCAAGAAAAAAATGCATATTCATTTACTATGGCCCATTACCTATAATTATTTATATCCATTGGTTTCACACGACCTAGCAATTTTGAAGTAATTAATGAGATATCTACCGGCAAAGTTTGTTCATACATAGTATGGATACTACCAGCTGCAGAAACACCTAACACCTGCCAAATTCCCAAGTCTGATGAAATACAAATAGAACTGGCTACTGTAAAATTTCAAGGAAAACTCCAAAGTGAAGCTTCAAAGGAAATCAGTTAGTTCAAAACAAACCAACCTTCACTCATTCGGAAAGATGTGTTGGTGCAAGTAAACGATTTCCTCACCTAACAAATTGCTAGTCAATGATAGCTTCATAAACGATTTAAGCTAGTTGCAATTTGTTGCCTTACAAACACAGTGTCACCCCTATCAAGTATCGACCATGCAGTTTTATAGAGTCACTCCTATCAATCCTGCAGCGTCGCCATAAAACCAGATCAGAACTGAAACCCGAGTCCTTCAGACAAAGACCCTCACCAAATATAGTAAAGAAGCAATAAAGGTGCAAGAATAAGATAACACTACCAATGAGTAATATTTTACTAATGATATATCTCAAACATCAATTATAGCTCCAGCATTTCTAACCAAACATCAAATGGGAAGAAAATGTTTAGTTTTTCAACATTACCTAAGATAAGATGTCCGTGGTAGCACCTTCCCATCAAATTGGACATAAATCTCAATCCTTAAATATTTTCCGGGCTATAACCATTATTGAAGATCTAAAACAAAATCCTATTATGAGTCTGCACCACATAATGATCTGAAAGGTCTCAAAAATTGCAGAGATGTGGAGAATATAAAAAGAGAATGGGTTCCTTAAATGCACATATATTCAAAATATTCTCTTGGCTGGAAAGGTCTACACAACAGCTGAAGTGGCAAAATCTCTAGCAAACTGAAACTGCATGTCACAGAAAGATATTGCAATTAAAGAAAGAAGATAATTACAACAATAGGTCAGTACACAAAACTTCTAGAGATAATTGATTTCACATCTCATCGCCGCCCTTGTTAGCAAAGATATTTATAAATCGCACGCACACATGATGTACATGAGTTAAGACGTTTAAGGAAGCAAATTTAGCTCATACCTTCTTCAATATTAGCAAATGTGTGTCCATGATAACAGATATTGCTCGTTGATTGCGTCCAAGATGATGTACCTGAAATTGCACGATATCAAACATCAATAGCAGATTAGGAACTGCGTAAGTACAACAAATATCCAGAGCATCATAAACAATCTAAAAATATTGCACTATATAAATCCCGATGTAAAATGGCTTCATTCTCTACCATCCTTTTAATTTTCAGGGGCTGAAACAAAAATCCTTGGTCCATGACCAGAGAAAGATCACCAAGCATAACCAAGAAGAATTAAATTCCAGAAGCTTCGTATGATAAGGTGGTGCTACGTGAAATTAAAAATACGAAACCACCCAAGACAATCTTTCAACATGCCTAGTATGATAAAAATACCATTTTCTGAACTTTTAACAAATAAACACTTACCAGGCAAGCGCTACCAAAGACAAAATGGTGTGCAAGCCCTGCTAAATCTGGAAAAAAGTGCAAGAGATTCGAGATAGCAACATTGAAATTTATATGAAACTTCCTTTTCACTATAGTTCATTAACACACTAGGATTTTTTTTTGTGTGTGTTGATACGACTCGACATGAACTCAAATGATCAATATTTCATGGTATTATAAATAGGTACGTCCACTGAATCCAAATGGCATGGATTGCTTCATTGGATGTCGTTTTATACCGTGCAATAGTAAAAAATTACAAAACATCAATTAAAATAGTGTAATAGTGAAGACCGTGGGATGATCTGGATAGTTCACCAGTTGGCATTTCACCTTTGTTGGTACCAGTTATTTTTTCTATGGAATTAATTATAGCCAATGGAGGATATCAGCATTTGATAGACAGACAACGTAGGTAGTCATTTGCAGAACTCTATATTCTTAAAGGTCTTTTTTGTGATTAGAACTAAATCTGGCTATTCCTCTAATTGACATCCGTATGTTGTCCATACATAATAAGCAAAACTGCTATGAACCAATAGATATAATGAGCATCTGTAGCTAACATTGGGTTGACCAAATTATGGCTGGCAATTAAAATTCCATACATAGTTGGACCCGTGATCCATAAAACCTAATACTCAGTACATAAATTAAAAAAGACCAACTCCAAGCTTGAAATTTATATCATGGAATCATTTAATGAGGTTCCTAGACCAAATGTGTAACAGGAACCAATTAGGATTTCAATTTCAACAAACTAACGAAGGCCATGATATAGGTGTCCCTCACCTTCATCGTACTGGAAGCTGGTAGGCGACATGGTTCAAATCATATTGACCAACTGACCAACTGAAGAAATGCAGCAGCAGTTCACACTGAATATTGAAACACAGGTGCCTCCGATCAAGGAAATGAAGATATCAGGGAAGAGACAAATTGCCAGATCTGAGGTGTGGCACCTCCATCATAGCCTTCACAGTGGAGTGGAGATGAAAAAGGGGAAGGGCACGAACCAAACCTCCAAATAAATTCCCCGTACACCACCATGCCCCAGCCTCCCTGTCAGACCGACCTGCCGCCTGCCAGGAAGAGTCGCAGGTGTGCTCCCCATGGTAGGCAGCCGTGCGCCGTACACCACCCGCAGCCCCACGCCCCTACACCTTGCGCTGCTCCACCACCACACATGGGCTCACCAGCTCGCCATTGCAAGGCCACTGCTCGTGCGCTCCGCCCCTGCTTCCTCCGCGCAACCGCCGTCCCACTGTCCCCAGCCTCGGCATCATGAAGAGGAGGTGAATATGGAGCGGGGATTGAGGAGAGGAGGAGATATGCCAGGGGACTGAAGGAGCTGAAGCTCGAGAGGGATTGGGTGGGCTGCGGCTCGTGGGGATAGGCTAGGGTTCCTACAGGAGCGGGCGATGGGGGGAGGAGACTGCGACAGAATTGGGAGAGGTGGCGCTGGGAGGGGATTGGCGGGCTGGAGGCTAGGGTTTTCGTCCGTGGATGCTCATTTTATACTAGCGCGGTAAAAAAACGGACGGCTCAGATTTGTCGAGGTAAAAATCAAGGGTCAGTCAAATCTAATTTACCTAAGACCCCCATGGGGGTGCAACAATTATACCTTTAGATGCTACTCCCTCCGGTTCATATTAATTGACTCTAATATAGATGTATCTAGTTAATATAGATGTATCAAGAACTAAAATATGACTAGATACATCTATATTAGAGTCAATTAATATGAATCGGAGGGAGTACATCCACCCATGATAAAAGGAAGTCCAACAAAAAACAAAGAAATAAGGAAAACGAAAAGTGTAAGAAGACATCGAAAGTGCACATAAGAAAGTAACAACGAAAATCAACCATGGAATCACATACATGTCAACTCAGCGTTATTCAGAAAAAAAATCAAAATTAGGAGAAAAAAGAAGTCAGTTACCGTATAATATAGTAGTTATAGTTATTACTATATCACACGTAAATTAATTGTTTGGATGTGCATAACAAAAAAAAACACGAGATGTCAATGTGCCTTCACGAGAACATTACTATGACTTCTTTTCATACAGAAAGGTCACCTCTTGAATTCCAAATGTCACTATTAATTAGTATAGCCGTAATGTATGTTGCAACGATAATAAAACCTGCCATTAAAAATCACATTATTTAGCCTACGAAAGGATGACATTAGGAATGGTTCACTATGTCACCATTTTGCACAGAGGATTACAGAGAACCCAGAAAAAAGTGACAGGAATGAGGCAATGATCGTTTTGCATTTCATAATTTTAGGATTTTTCTTTACTACTTTTGAACACACATGTTTGTCGCATGAAGATTGTGGCGATCTATGCACAATCAGAGAGAGCATGCTGGTACAGTGGTCCGTGGTAGTACTGGAATGAGTCGGAAGAGGTGAAATGGAAACTGGGCAGCGATTGGGCTGCCACTGTATGGCGGGAAAGCGCTCAGATTGGCGGTCCAGCCTCTTGTCTTCTACAAAAGTCACCATGTTCCATTTAGCGACCAACTTTATGCTGTACTGTTGGGCATGTAGCACAACAAAGAAGTTCGTGATGCCCTTTCGTGCAACTGAAGCGCCAGAAGTTAAATCAAGAGTCCCGACGCCTTTCATTCTCAATGGGCACACACTCTTACAGAATGCTCCCGTTTTAACATTACTATGTATGTTCAAGCACCGACCAGATCATCAGATCCACCGTGTTCGTGAAGCAGCAGTTGGATAACAATACTGGTTCTTCAAAGAGAATTTAATGGCAGCTATCGACTAGGGAAAAAAATGCCTGCTTGTTAGCACAAAATCGTATAAGTGCAGACATGCAGTGTGCCGGCTTTTTTATAGCCAGTGACCCAGTTCTCCAAGAGTGACGGGGATATTATGGGACGAGATTGATGCTACTCTTCTTTCGTATATGAATGCCTGTGCTGCTGGGCTGGCCGTGGACTGGAGAATATCCAGCCATCTAACTTATTTATTGGCCTTATCCAGTTTTTCTACCTAGTTCCTGGTGTTCTGTAAGAATGAAGGTCTGGGAAGCAGGACACACTAGGTTGTTTGCTCACACTTGGTTGTATTTCTTCTTTATACGTGTACATAGTGCAGGAATTGATACCCCTAGCTTGCTTACTCTGCCTGATGCATGTATGTATGCCTAGGTAATGTAGTACTCATGTATTGCTTATTTTGTTGCACTATTTTTCGAGAAAATGCAAATGACCTATATATTTCATTTCATTGAAAAGACGGAGAGTTTGTTACAAGCTTTCTTTGTCGATTTCATTGACCGATCCAGTGGCATGTTCACTGCCTGTTAGGTAGTAATGAGTAGGTGTGGCATGCTGTTTGGGCGGAAGCATCTATGTGGATGGAAGGTCCTTATTTATAATACCATGCAATATTACCAGAAATTTCTTGGACTGATCATATTCAACCTGATGGAAGAGTGAGAGATCCATGTGGGTTCTTTTTATGCCAAAGCTGAGAGAATTAACATTTCACCTTGATGAGATATGCAGGTAGTGGTTGTTTTCTTTCCGTCTACCTGGCTGTATTACTGTATAAACGACACCGTTTTGAATGTGTGGACCATACATATACTTTCTCAGAAATAGATACAATTCTGTGTGCAAGTAGACACCTGATTTGTTGTGTATGAATTCTTGGCTCCAATTTACATCTGTCTTTACTGTGTTGGTTAACTCAAAGCAACCATGGTCAAGCACGGGCTGATTGGAACCCAACCAAATGATTCATGTATAAATTTAGTCTAAAATCAAGATAAAAGGAGTAAAATAGGTATGAGCTGATTGCTGTTCCGTAAAACGAGTATAACTTTAGTCTAAAATCAAGATAATTTTGACCATTTTTTAGAAAAAAAAAAGTGGGTGGTACATGCATGGATTTCTCGGCGCATTGAGCTCAACATGATGCATTCGTGATATATAAATAGATGGCATGGTTTTTGAGGAATCATTCACCAAATCAATCCTGCGCCTCAGCTCTCATTAATACACAGGGAATGACGTAAATACCTGGAGTAATTATTAGGACTTTTTTACGGAAGGACCGAGTAGGTGGTACTTCATGCATGCATGGATTTCGTGGCAGCTAGAACGCTCATTGAGCTCGGCTTGATGCAACCGTGGTGTATACAAGGGCATTGGCATGGTTTTTTCACGGGGCATGTAGAATCATTCGTGGAATCTATTCACCGGCCGTGTCTGCTTCCGCTGATTCCTGGAGCAGTTATTAGAGAACGGATCAGCTATGGATGGAAACTAAAATAGCGAAAGGGACGAGTAGGTGCATGCGTGCATATCTTGGCCAGGACGCGCATTGAGCTTAGCCTGATGCATCCGTGCCCGTATACACAGCCACAAATTAAGGCCATAGCCGTAGCCCGAGACTTCTCGAAAAGCTATAATCAGGCTATAGCGGACTATTTAAAACTTTGGTTCTCAGATAACAAACTAAGAACTAGCTTAGTTCTCAGTCGATTTCACAGCCATAGGATTGTATGGTGATTCATGGAAAGTGAATTGCAACATAAATTGCAATTGAAATTTTTCTAGTTGGAAATAGGGTTGCAATTAAGAAAACAAAAATGGACCGTTGGATGGCCTCGTGATTCATGCTAGTAATAAGTTGCACCATGGATTGCAACTAGTAGCTCAGAGAGCTGTATTGCTCCGTGATTCGTGCTACTCAACAGTTGCAAGTCGACTGAGAACTAGTTACACCATTTTTAATGCTCCACCAAACCATCCATATAATTCTCCCTCATGTTTCTCCCAAATTAGATTTTAATGTTTTTTCTCCCCAAGAGAAATTTCTCCGTTCGAGGATTTTTTTATTGCTCCATGAAGTCACGCTTTTAATGCTACATGAAACCTCGCCTGTAAATCATTTTCTTTTGTGTTCAAGGATTTTCTTTTTATGGAAGAGTGAGAGATCCATGTGGGTTCTTTTTATGTCAAAACTGAGAGAATTGACATTTCACATTGATGAGAGATGCAAGTAGTGCTTGTTTTGCTTCCGTCTTCCCGGCTGTATTACTGGTATAAACGACATCGTTAATTTTGACTGTGTGGAACATACATAAACTTGCCCGGAAATAGATACAATTCCATGTGCATGTAGACACCTGATTTGTTGTGTATAAATCCTTGGCTCCAATTTACATCTGTCTTCACTTTGTTGGTTAACTCAAAGCAACCATGGTCAAGCACGGGCTGATTTCTAGGAACCCAACCGGATGATTTATGTATATATATATATATGGCATGGTTTTCGAGGAATCATTCACCAAATCAATCTAGTGCTTTAGCTCCCACTAAAATAGTGGGCGTAATTTGAGTAGTGGGCGTAACTTGAGTAGTAACATAGAAGTACATGCAATACCAACTAAGCATTTTGATGACATGTCATGTTATTAATTTAGGAAAGAGATCATTGTGGTACAGTAACTAAGTAGCTATGTTACCATAACATCATATTTTCCAAGACAAAATAAATCTACAACCTAATTAATATGATTTAGCATGACACCACCAATATGTTACTACCCACTATGGATGTAGTAACATAGAATAGTAATATATGTATGTTACTAATCTGTGTTACTCTCCACTTGACTAGTCTAATACAGGGAATGACCTGAATTGAGCTCGGCGTGATCCAACCGTGGTGTATACAAGGGCATTAGAATGGTTTTCGCGGGGCATGTAGAATCATTCGCGGAATCCATCCACCGGCCGTGTCGGCTTCCGCTGATTCCTGAAGCAGTTATTAGAGAACAGATCAGCTATGGATGGAAACTAAAATAGCAGAAGGGACGAGTTGGTGGAATGCATGAGTTTCTCGGCCATGACGCGCATTGCGCTCAGCCTGATGTATCCGTGCCCGTATACACAGCCACAAATTAAGGCCAGAGAGCATTGAATCATTTGCCCGAATCCATCCACGACGCTAAAACAAGAAGGGGTGCTGAGCAGTTATTAGGGGAATCATGGGATGGAAGAGTAGGTGGTGCATGCATGCATGTATTTTGCCCTAACATAGAAAGGGATGTTGAGTTATTGGAGGAAAGAAATCATCCTTAGTTAATCAAGGAAAGAGAACGGCACCCTTCACATCACCGATCCAAGGCACCACGTATCTCAGCCGTATGTTGTGCTTCACCTGTAATGTAATCAAGGGTTATGTATGGAAACTAAATTAGCGTGAGGGAGGTGAGAAAAACGGCGCCGATAGAGCCTAAAAATTTCAAGCGGAAATTCAACCCCAGCTTGTCCTCCCGCCTCTCTATAAGTGCCAATAGGGGTGTAGCTACCGCGTGCGGCTGGCGCGTGCGACCGACTTAGACTTTGACTCTTGCTCGTCGAGGAGAGGAGAGGACACCCTGCTTGGAGATGAGATAGCCGCCAGGTATGATGTGATCTTGTCGTGCTAACACGTTGTTAATTGCATACATAGGTGCCAGATTATTGTATCTCTAATGCTTGGTTTATGCATCAGGTGGGTGCCTGGATCGGGCGCGTTGTGGGTAGCGAGCGAGGAGTAGGCTTGTCGTGGGGAGCGAGCGAGGAGTAGCGACGTCAGGTCTGGACACTTGAGGATGGACGGAGGCGAGCACCGTCGTCAATTTCACCAGGTAACTCGTTGACTCGGTAGGTTCTCAGGTGTTGAATCCGCTCGCTTGGTCGTACCGACGGCCAATGGGCCGGCATGGATTCAGCCGGCCAGTGGTGTGTCGTAGATATCCACTCCGATCGATTAAAGGCGTGAAACGGAATTAGCGATCGATCCAACGGGATTAATTCTTGTTTTTTAGTTTAGGCTGACTATCATAGTCCCTCGAATCAAAACCTCCTAGATAAGTGGAGAAGAGTGATGTCTACGGGAGCTTCTATTCTTGTAGACAGTGTTGGGCCTCCAAGAGCAGAGGTTTGTAGAACAGCAGCAAGTTTCCCTTAAGTGGATCACCCAGTGTTGGATCCCTCTCATGCAACCCTGCAACCACAAAGCAAGAAGTCTCTTGTGTCCCCAACACACCTAATAGGTGCACTAGTTCGGCGAAGAGATAGTGAAATACAGGTGGTATGAATGAATACGAGCAGTAGTAACGGCGTGTAGTTGATGGTGGTAATATGGTAGCAGTAGTAACGCAGCAGTAGTAACGCAGTAAAACAGTAAACAAGCAGCGATAGCAGTATTTAGGAACAAGGCCTAGGGATTAGACTTTCACTAGTGGACACTCTCAACATTGATCACATAACAGAATAGATAAATGCATACTCTACACTCTTTTGTTGGATGATGAACACATTGCGTAGGATTACACGAACCCTCAATGCCGGAGTTAACAAGCTCCACAATTCAATGTTCATATTTAAATAACCTTAGAGTGCAAGAAAGATCAACACGACTAAACCAAGTACTAACACAGCATGCACACTGTCACCTTCACGCTATGTAGGAGGAAATAGATCACATCAATACAATCATAGCAATAGTTAACTTCACAATCTACAAGAGATCATGATCATAGCATACGCCAAGTACTAACACGGATGCACACACTGTCACCATTACACCGTGTAGGAGGAATAAAACTACTTTAATAACATTGCTAGAGTAGCACATAGATAAATTGTGATACAAAACACATTGCAATCATAAAGTGTAATGACCTTGGATCGGGTAGGATCCTAAGTCCCTGTGATTAACATGCTAGTCCCTGGATCATAAGCTAGCACTCACAGCCGATGAAATACCATGTAAAACACAATGTCATTATTACACGAATCGAATAAATCCAGAGTTTAATTTATTACAACTTTGCATAGCTCAAGGCTAGCTCAAATAAAAGCAACGGAAAACTTAAGATAAATTGAGTCCATCAACGCCACAGGCTCATTGAGTGTAGACCCGCGATCCTAGCGCACCTTTCTTCAACCTTCGTATTCTGCACATGAGTGCAGCCAAAAACATTTGGTCAATACTTTGAATGTATGGCAAATTACACCAAGAAGGAGAAAATTGGCTAAATCTACATGTAGGCAGACAAGAGGAGGCTTGAGGTTTATTTGCGTAAAGCCAATTTTTACTTAGTAAAGAGAGAAAATCTTTTACCCTACTTTGCAAAATTTTGATAAATAAAATTGGCCGAGTGGAGCACATGGATATTACACACCAAGTGTCCAAATCAACCTAACACTTGGATATGACACACCAAGTCCCGAGCACTTGGATATTACACACCAAGGCCCCAAAACCCACCTATGAACGATATTACACACGCCATAGGGTTTTGAAAATTCCTTTGAAAAAGAGAGAGGAAATCCTTCAGAGGCTCCATCCTTCAGATGCTCACAATTGTCCTGTTACCGTGGACACGGCTGATCGATCAGATTAACACTCTCGAGAGGTTGCGCTCTTTACCCACAATTCACAACCAAGCCCTTTTGCCAAAATTCTTCATCTTCATTAAGGCCAGGACGAGGTCACGACGAAGCTTTTCCTTAGTAGCCCCTCCACCTTCCGGATCCGCCCGTGCCCAAAATACCTCCCAATGGCGGTACCCAGGTGAGGTTTCCCACTAAGTACTTAGCCAAGACAGAGCCCATATTGTATTGTGGTTGCACTGGAAGCTTCTGACATCTGGAACGTGGCAGACTTCTTTGATCCTGGGCGGCAGTCCTCCACCAATCTCCACACTCGTTGTCCCGCCAAAACCATTCCGCCCAGAAGAAAACTTAGTTTTATTTTGAAGGAGGATTTTGGGAGAAAAGTTGCGCTCATAAACAGAGCTCAAGTACTTAGAAAAATTTCTTGTTTCAAACCCCTTTCGATATTTACGTAGCATAAGCATAGCACTTAGAAAAATTTAGGCATTCCTATGGGCGGGATATCAAGTGGAATTGTTTCTAAGTATAACTCTACTCATGGTAATCTACAAAAATCACGTGACTTGCAAAATTTTCACCAAGTAAAATCTACCAAAACATCCTACACATGCATACTAATCATTTGAAGGAAAAAGACATGCATAGTAGAAAACTTGGGACAACATGAACAAAGGTGTAACTTGCCTTGATCCGAACAGCACTCTAAGCAATATTCCTCCTCAGCAGCACTCGCGCACTCCGCACAATCTATCGCAAAGGTAAAAAAAATAGCTTCAATGAATAACGAATGCAACAATAATGTTTCACACTATATGCATGCATGCAATTATGATATAATGATAAAATACTTCAAATTCGACCAAAATATAATGCATCAAGTCTAACATGCAGGGGACATCCCAACATTGATTTTCAACATGTATTAATTAAATAAGATTTATATTATATGTTCAAATTGAGGTTTAAGATTCAATATTACAAACGTGATAATTAGTTGCTTATAATTCGAAAATTCCAACTTCAAGGTGTAGATAATAAAATTCTGAAACTAACGCAAAAAGAATTGATCAAAACGGAGTTACGGTTATTTAATTATGATTTTCGAAAGTATTCAGATTTTGTTGTTTTTACGTAGGGACGTGGCGCGTCTCGGAACATCCGATCTTGATCTGATGGTTGTGGCGCTCCTCGGCTTCAGCTTCGGCTGGACTTCAGCTGGCGGCTCGGCTCGGCTTCAGCTTGGCTTTGGCGACGACGGAAAGTAACATGCTAATATACTAAGTTCAATTTTTAACTGATAAAACCAAATATTCTATAATTTGCAAAATTAATATCAGTGGATAGAGGATTTGATTTCGAATTCAACGCAGAAAACAAAATCTAAAACGAAGCTCTAGATTTGAAGATATAAAATTCTAAAGTTTTGGCTGGAGTAGGAGCTAGCTCATGTGACGAATCTGATCGATTGGATCGATCGTACCATACGTGAGAAATAAGAAAAAGAACAACGTTGCAGAACGTACTGCTACTGGTTCTACGTACAAATACAGCTATGCTACTGTCCTCGGAGCGTTACCAGATGGACGAAGACGGAGATGAACGTGGTGGTCGGGTGTGGAAGGCGACGGTGTACTGGTGCTTTCCGGCTTGGCGAAGACCTTGACGGGGTTCTCCTCTCCTTGGTGGTGCCGCGTGCGTCGATGGAATCTATCGTAGTCGTCCTGAGCAGCTTCTATTCCCGGCTGGAGTCAGCGAAGTCCGGCGAAACTCCGGTGGCTTCGCCTGCGTGTTCTTGTGGTTCTGCGGAAGGGGAAAAAGATTAGGAGGATGAGGTTGAGCAATTTGTGAAGCTTAGACAGAGAAGGGCGGAGCGGGGAGTCCTGGAACCTCGTCTTCAAGCTCGCGACGGCGGAACTCCGGCGAGATCGGAACGGGCTCTCTGGTGGTCTAGGGTTTGTGATTTTTAGAAAAACGGAGAGGGGCCGATGCGGGAGTATATATGGAGGAGTTTTCGTGGAGTAGGGTGCACGGATTCGAACGGAATCGGGCCGATTTTTCTGGGATTTTCGAGTCGGTTTGAGTCTCGTATTGATGTTGAACTCGTGCAGGAGGTTGAAGATGATACGTGGGCCCAGCTGTCAGCGTTGGAGGAAAAAAAAGAAAAATAAAAGAAGAGATAGGGAGCTGGTCTCCGCTGCCTAGCTGGCCGGCCTGGCCGATCGGTCGCGCGCGTGCGCGTACGCGGAGGACGGTGGCTCTGTTTGGTAAGTGTGATTCAATCGTTCCTTTTCTTTTGTCTTTTCTTTTATTTGTTTCTTATCTCCTATGAGCTTTATAAATTTGAAAAGAGTAAACAAAAATCAGATAAAAGTCTGCGAAAATAAATCATTTATTTAGATTTCAGCCCTAAGCATCATTATGGAGTAATTTGGAAATTAAATATGCAAATTTTAAAATAGTATGCCATGATGATATGATGCAACTATTAACATCCTTAATTGTAAAATTTGGGATGTTACAAACCTACCCCCCTAAGAAGAATCTCGTCCTCGAGATTTAGGTTGGCTAGCAAATAGGTATGGGTATTCTGTCTTCAAATCTTCTTCACGTTCCCACGTAGCTTCTTCCTCTGAATGGTGGTTCCATTGAACTTTGCAAAATTTAATGGTCTTAGTTCGAGTAAACCTTTCAGCCGTTTCTAGAATTTTAACGGGCTTCTCCTCATAAGTGAGATCGCTTTCCAACTGAACCTCCTCCAGCGGAACTGTATCTCTCAATGGTGTATCGGCCATTTCTGGATGACACTTCTTGTGTGACACATGGAACACATTGTGGATGGTGATAGGACTTCGGCAATTCCGGGTGATATGCAACTTCTCCTTTGCGTGCTAGAATCTTGTATGGTACTATAAAACGTGGTGCTAACTTTCCTTTGATTCCAAATCTTTTAACTCCACGTAGTGGTGAAACTACGAGATATGCTCGGTCTCCTATTTCATAAATTACTTCCCTACGCTTAGAATCGAGCGTAACTCTTCTCGTCACGGATTGCGCTATTTTCGGTCGATCACGGATAAGTCGACTTTTCTTCAGCTTCTTTGATCATGTCAGGCCCAAACAAATTGCGCTCTCCTACTCCATCCCATAGTAATGGAGTTCTGCACTTCCTACCATATAGTGCCTCGAATGGAGCCATCTCAATGCTTGATTGATAGCTATTATTATATGAGAACTCTGCGTACGGTAAATTCTCATCCCAGCTGGATCCATAATCTAGAGCACAAGCCCTCAACATATCCTCTAGGATTTGATTCACCCTTTCTGTCTGACCATCGATCCGTGGGTGAAACATTTGTACTAAATTCAAGTCTGGTGCCTAAGGTTTCATGTAATTGGCGCCAAAACTTTGATGTGAATTGAGTACCTCTATCTGAAACAATACCTTTAGGAACTCCATGTAAGCATACAATTCTGGACATATAGATCTTAGCTAACTTAGCGCTAGTGTATGTGGTTTTCACAGGTATGAAATGAGCCACCTTTGTTAAATGATCAACCACTACCCATATAGAATCATATCCAGATCGAGTCTTGGGTAATCCTGTGATAAAATCCATACATATCTTGTCCCATTTGCAATCAGGTACAGGCAACGGTTGTAACAATCCTGCTGGTTTTTGATGTTCTGCTTTGACTCTGTTGCATACATCGCATAAGGCAATATACTCAGCGATCTCTCCCTTCAGGTTACTCCACCAAAACCTTTCCTTCACATCCATGTACATTTTTGTGTTACCCGGATGTATCGAGTATGGCGAGTCGTGAGCCTCTTGGAAGATTAACTTCCTAATTTCAGGGTCATTGGGCACACACAAACGCTTTTCAAACCATAGTGTTCCATGTTCGTCCTCGTGAAATCCTTTTGCCTTACCTTTACTCATGTTTACTCTTATTTCATCCATTTCCTTGTCTTCCTTTTGGGCTTCTCTAATCATGTCTAGCAATGTAGGCTTTACCTCCATCGATGCTAAATATCCTTCTGGAACTATCTCCAATCTAAGATCTTTAAATTGTTTACACAAGTCTCCTGGCAATTCTCCAGCCGTGAGTCCATTTACATAGGCCTTACGGCTTAAGGCGTCAGCTACAACATTAGCCTTTCCAGGATGGTATTGCAAACTCAAGTCATAATCCTTTATAAGTTCTAACCATCTCCTTTGCCTCATATTCAGCTCCTTCTGTGTGAATATATATTTCAGACTCTTGTGATCCGTGAACACATCACAATGCTTTCCCATGAGATAATGCCTCCATACTTTAAGTGCATGCACAACAGACGCTAATTCTAAGTCATGTGTAGGATAATTCCTTTCATGATTTTTCAATTGATGTGAGGCATATGATACTACCTTTCCTTCTTGCATTAGCACACAACCAAGTCCTTGACGAGAAGCGTCGCAATAGACTTGGAAATCCTTCTGAATGTCTGGCAGGCATAAAACTGGTGCGGTCACTAGGCGTTTCTTCAACTCTTGAAAACTAGCTTCGCATGCATCGGTCCAAGCAAACTTCTTTTCCTTCTTCAACAACTCAGTCATGGGCTTTGCTATCTTGGAAAAGTTTTCGATGAACCTTCGATAATACCCTGCAAGTCCTAAGAAACTCCGGATTTCACCCACATTCTTAGGTGACTCCCATTACATCACGGATGCTACTTTACTCGGATCCACGGCAACTCCATTTGCTGACACTATGTGACCAAGGAACCCAACTTCATTTAACCAGAACTCACACTTGCTGAACTTGGCATACAACTTGTGTTCTCTAAGCTTCTCCATGATTAAGCGTAGATGCTTCTCATGCTCTGCCTCATCCTTGGAGTAGATGAGTATATCATCTATGAATACAACTAAAAACTTGTCCAAGTATTCCATGAAGACCTTGTTCATCATAGTCATGAAATACGCTGGGGCATTGGTTAAACCAAACGACATCACAGTATATTCATACAAGCCGTACCTTGTGGTGAATGCGGTTTTGGGTATGTCTTGTCCTCGAATTTTCAACTGAAAATATCCTGATCGAAGATCAATTTTGGAGAATACTCGCGCCCCCTTCAATTGGTCGAATAGGTCGTTGATATTGGGTAGAGGATACTTGTTCTTAATTGTCACCTCATTAAGCGAGCGATAATCCATAACTAACCTCTTACTTTTATCCTTCTTCTCCACAAACAATACAGGTGCTCCCCAAGAAGACGAACTTGGTCGAATAAAACCTTTATCTAGTTGTTCCCTGAGTTGCTTCTTAAGTTCTTTCAATTCCTCCACATCCATCTTATAGGGTCTCTTGGCTATGGGTCCAGTACCGGGCATCAAATCAATAAGAAACTCAATGTCTCGGTCAGGTGGCATTCCTGGTAACTCCTCAGGAAAAACATCGGGAAACTCTTGTACAACAGGCACATCTTCTATGCTAACCCCCTTAAGAGAATTCACCATAGACCCCTTAAGTTCAAAGTTTGACTTGAATCGGATTCGTTTCTTTTCTGGGGTTGTGAGTGTAACTACTCTCTTGGCACAATCTATGATGCCCTCATAGGCGGTCATCCAATCCATGCCCAATATTATGTCTAAACCTTGGGATTCCAAGATGATTAGGCTAGTGGGGAAACTATATGCACCAATCTTTAGGCTCAGCCCACGACATCCAAACTTTGACACTAATTCCCCTCCAGGTGAGCTTATTCTAATGGGTGTATTAATGGTTTCAACAGGTATCTTACTTCTATCCACGAATACCCTTGATATGAATGAATGTGATGCACCAGTATCAAAAAGAACAACTGCTGGAATGGAATTGAGCATAAACTTACCAATCACAGAGTCTGGTGCTTCATAAGCTTCTTCCACGGAGACATGGTTCAGCGTAGCCTTAACGAACGGATTTGGTTTCTTGCCATTGCCATTTCCATTCCCATTGCCATTGTCAATCTTCAGCCTCTCGGGACATTCATTAGCAAAATGCCCAGTTTTGCGGCACTTGAAGCATGTGACCTGACTAATATCCTTCTGGTGATTGCCATTGTTGCCATTGCCCCCATTTCCATTACGGTGCTTATGGCCAGTATGATTGTTACCATTGTGATGACGATGACCATTATGGTTGTGGCCATTGTGCCTACTTGCAGAAGACCCATTATGGTGGTGGGGTGGTGGGGAAGAAGTACGCTGCTTCTGGTACGGAATAGAGTTACTATGCTTGTGGAATGTAGACTTCCTCTTACGGTTTTCTATGCTCTTCTGCTTGGCTTCCACCATCACGGCCTTGTCAACGAGCTCTTGATAGTTGTTGAATCTTATAGCGACAAGCTGGATTGATATCTCATCATTAAGTCCTCTCATGAACTCTTCCCGCCTTTTTGCATCAGTGGACACATCATCGGGAGCATAGCGTGCCAAACTATTGAAGAGGTCCCCGTACTCAGACACGGTGCGTGCCCCTTGACGCAAGTCGCGAAACTCGCGCCTCTTCAATGATATAGCTCCAGCTGCTACATGGGCAGTACGGAAAGCTTCCTCAAACTGGTTCCAAGTAATGGCATTTATATCAGGATAAGTAACTTGGTAATTATCCCACCACTCAGCGGCGGATCCCTCAAGTTGATGTGCGGCAAACCGCACCCTTTCTGCTCCATCAGCTTGAATGGTGTTCAACTTCTTATTGATTGTGCGAAGCCAGTCATCCGCCACTATCGGCTCAGTACTACTAGAAAAAGTAGGAGGGTTCAACCTCAAGAACCGAGTCAGACGATCCTGCTGAGGTGGGTTGTTGTTGTTGTTATTGTTGTTGTTTTGCATATTCTGAGTCAGAAGTTGGATCAGCTGATTCTGGGTATTCAGGAGTTGCGCAATTTCAGGAGTGAGCTCACGTCTCGGCGGCATCTGAGGTTTATGAAAAAGGTAAGACATAGACATAGAAGGTTAAGGAATAAAATCTACCCTTATGCATGTGATACGTCCAAAACGTATCTACTTTCCCGAACACTTTTGCTATTGTTTGGCCTCTAATTTGTGTATTTTGGATGCAACTAACACGGACTAACGCTGTTTTCGAAGCTGCTCACGGTGTCTCGTTTTTGTGCAGAAATCCAACTTTCGGGAAAAACCTCGGAATTTATGCAGAAGGCCCTATTTTCCCAGGAAACTAACGGAGCCAGAAGGGCAATTGAAGTGGAGGCCCGAGGGCCCCACACCACCAGGCGGCGCGGCCCAGGGGGGGCCCGCGCGGCCAGGTGGTGTGGCCCCCTCGGCCGGCCTCCGACGCCCTCCTTCGGACTACTTATTCGCCTCGACCTAAAAACGCCTGGAGAGAAGTCGAAGTCGCCAGAAACCCTCCAGAACGCCGCCACATCGCGAAACTCCGTCGCGGGAGCCAGAAGTCTCCGTTACGGCACTCCGCCGGAGACGGGGAATTGGAGGAGATCATCACCGCCATCACCGCCAACGCCTCTCCATCAACCAGCAATGTTTCCCCCATCCCATGTGTGAGTAATTCCCCCGCTGTAGGTGAAGGGGATGGTAGGGATTGGATGAGATTGGTCATGTAATAGCATAAGATTGTTAGGGCATAGTGCCTAGTGTCCGTAGATGGTACTTTTATGATATTGTTGCAACTTGTTATGCTTAATGCTTGTCACTAGGGCCCGAGTGCCATGATCTCAGATCTGAACATGTTATTGTTTCATCATGATATTCATTGTTTATGGTCTTACCTATAAGTTGTATACACATGTCGCTGTCCGGAACCAATGGCCCCGAAGTGACAGAAATCGGGACAACCGGAGGGGATGGTAGTGATGTGAGGATCACATGTGTTCACGGAGTGTTAATGCTTTGCTCCGGTACTCTATTAAAAGGAGTACCTTAATATCCAGTAGTTTCCCTTGAGGCAGGCTGCCACCGGCTGGTAGGACAGAAGATGTTGTGCAAGTTTCTCAGTGCGAGCACGTACGACTATAATTGGAACACCTGCCTATTGATTGATTAGTACTTGGACACCGTTTTATTATTATCTGCAAATGCCCTGCTATGATTGTTACATGAGTTTCTCTCATCCATGCAACGCCCGTCATCCGTCCCCGTGCCTCTGAGTATTTTAATCCTGCTGTTTACTAAAATCACCTCTTTGTCTTTGTTACTTTCTGCTTTCTTTGTTATTTCAACTGCTCTTGCTATAAAGCTGACACTCTTGATAAACTCTTGCGAGCAAGTCTGTTTCAGGTGCAACTGAATTGACAACTCCGTTGTTAAGGCTTCCAAGTATTCTTTGTCTCCCCTTGTGTCGAATCAATAAATTGGGTAATACTTCCCTCGAAGACTGTTGCGATCCCCTATACTTGTGGGTCATCAAGACTATTTTCTGGCGCCGTTGCCGGGGAGCATAGCTTTATTTGGAAGTTCACTTGGATTGATATTGTTCGCTGCAAATTCTCCATCATGGGTAAACCTCGCGATACTAAGATCGCCATATTACCATCCACTACAAGAAAAGGTACAATTTCAGTACCTCCGCTACACTTGATTCACCATCTGTGATTGATAAACTTGTTTCACCGCCACATGCTTCGCATACGGGTACATCTGCTGAATCTGAACACTCTCATAATACTGATAATATTTCTGCTGTGCTTGATGATAGTGGTTCATTGGGAACTTTTCTAGATGCTTCCATTGCTAGGTCTAGACAAATTGAAAATGCTGAAATTCCTGATGTTACTACACCTGTTAATTCACCTGAACTTGAATATTCTAGTGATGATCTTGATGAAGATTATGTGGAGCTTGATGATGATTTTATTGAAAAATGCCATGCTACTACTGATGCAAGAAAAATTAAAAAGTTGCTTGCAGAACACACTGTTAGATATAAACTGTCTCCTGATCCTAAATTTGCCACATCTCCTATAAACATTAGGGATAAAGATTATGACTTTTCTCTTGATCTATCTCATATAGCTATTGTTGAGAAAACACCTTTTTGTGGTACTGAAAAAGAAAGTGCTGTTGAACACATGACTGAGTTATCTACTTTGAGTAGCTTGTTTTCTGATGATGTTAAGAAGCGTACTTACTTTGTTGCTAAAATATTTCCATTCTCATTAAAGGATGACGCTAAAACTTGGTATAATAATTTGCCACCTGGTTCTATTAAAAGTCCAAAAGAATTGCTTGCTGTTTTCTTTCGGAAATACTTTCCTGCTAGTGCTCAACATGCTGCTTTGCAAAGAGTTTATAGTTTTGATCAGGGAGATGAAGAGAAATTGCCAGAGGCTTGGGCAAGATTTTGCTCTCTTATTAGAGCTTTGCCTGACCATGATTTAGAAAAGCATGAATTACTTGATATATTTTATAGTGGACTAACCATTGATTCTAGGGCATACCTGGATAGTTGTGCTGGTTGTGTTTTCAGGAAAAGAACTCCAGACAATTTGAAGAATTATTGGCTAAAATAGGCCGGAATTATGATGATTGGAATACGCCTGAACCAACTCCAACGCCAATAGTGAAGAAGAGGGGTTTAATTAAATTGAATGATGAAGATATGAGGGAAGCCAAGAAGTCTCTCAAGGAGAAAGGTATTAAATCTGAAGATGTGAAGAATCTACCTCCAATAGAAGATATATGTGAGATAATTCCCCCTTCATCCATGATTGAGGTAAACTCGCTTCAACGCTTTACTAGGGAAGATATTCCATATTCGAAACCTCCTGCGCAATGCTTAGATGAGTTTGATAATTATATTGTTAAGCAAGAAAATTTTAATATGAGAGTAGAGAATCATCTAATGGAAAATTCCCAAGCTATTAGTCAATTGCATGATATTATGGAGAGAACCTCCAATGATGTTAAGATGCTTGTTAAACATTTTCAAATGATTCAAACTCAAATTGATCAACTCACTAAAGTGCAAAATGACTTGTTAGGGAATAATTCTAAAGAAAAACATGCTTATGAAGTAACAACTAGAGGTGGTGTCTCTACCCAGGATCCTCTATATCCTGAAGGGCATCCTAAAAGAATTGAACAAGATTCTCAACGCATTGAACCTAGAGCTCATTCTAAGAAGAAAAAGAAGAAGAAACATAAAAATGTTGTAGAATCCTCTGAACCTGTTAATGATCCTAATAGTATTTCTATTTCTGATGCTGAAACTGAAAGTGGTAATGAACATGATAATGATAAAGATAATGATAAGATTGATACTCCTGATAAAGAAGAGGTTGAAGAAGAACACGAAAAGCATGCTAAAAATAAAAAGTATACTAAAGAAGATTTTATTGCTGAGAAACATGGTAATGAAAGAGAACCTTGGGTGCAAAAGCAAATGCCTTTTCCTGCTAAGAAACTAAAATCAAAGGAAGAAGAACATTATAATAAATTCTGTGATTGGATGAAACCTTTATTCTTGCAAATCCCTTTAACTGATGCTATTAAATTGCCTCCTTATTCAAAGTATATGAAAGATATTGTTACTAACAAAAGGAAAATCCCCAATGAGGAAATTTCCACTATGCTTGCTAATTACTCTTTCAATGGTAAAATTCCAAAGAAGTTGGGCGACCCAGGTATACCTACTATTCCTTGTTCTATCAAGAATAATTATGTTAAAACTGCTCTATGTGACTTGGGAGCCGGTGTTAGTGTTATGCCTTTTTCTCTTTATAAGAGGCTTTACTTAGATAAGTTGATACCTACTGATATATCTTTGCAAATGGCTGATAAATCTACTGCTATTCCTGTTGGTATATGTGAGAATGTTCCTGTTCAAGTTACTACTAATTGCTTGATATTAAGCGATTTTGTTGTGTTGGAAATGCCTGAAGATGATAATATGTCTATTATTCTTGGGAGACCTTTTCTTAACACCGCAGGGGCTGTTATTGATTGCAACAAAGGAAAGGTTACTTTCAATGTTGATGATAGGGAACACACCGTTTATTTCCCCAAGAGGATTGAAAAAGCGTGCGGAGTTAATACTATCTCTCATGTGAGAACTATCAAAGTGGGAACCATCGATTGTCCTATATATGAGCCTAAAGAAGAATATCAAACTCTTGTGATTGGATCCATATCAATACAATTCAAGGTAACATGATTGATTTGAGGTTTATTTCTTCATATGCTATGTAAAATTTATTTGGTGGCAAGACTTGATCAACCTTGTTAACAAATACCTTTTATATGCATAGAGGAGGTAAACAACATCTCTTTCTTTCTCCACTTGCTTTAGTTGCTGTAGCACTTTTTACTTTGCAAAGTTTCTTGATTGATTTGAGATTTCTAAAATTTTCCTGGCCAGTAATAATAAACTTAATACCCAGAAAATGTGCATTTTTCAAAGTTTTCAAAAATCATGAAAATTATACCGTTGGTCCTATTTTTCGACGAGGCACTGGGAGCACCAGGGGATGACTGTGGGGCACCGAGAGGCGCCAAACCACGAGCCGGCGCGGCTGCAAGGTGGCCGCGCCACCATGTGGTGTGGGCTCCCTACGCCCCACTTCGTCATCTCTTTCGCCCGAACACTCTCTCTCCCGAAAAAACTCGTACCAAGTTCATCTCTCTCGCGTTTTTGCTCCGAGCTCAGATTTCTCGATCTCTTTGCTCAGCCAGATTTCTGCGAAATTTGGCACATGTGCTCTTCGGTATGTGACTCCTCCACCCATCCAAGTAGAATTTCATTTGGTTGAATATATCTTGAATATTTTGCTGCTGTAGGTAACATGTTTAGTGAGCTTGCATGCTTGTTCTAATTGGTAGAAATTAGTTTTGATGCATGATTAGTACTCTAGCAAGTTCCTATGGTAGTTTCCCCCAATTATATGTCACCAAATCAAGTTTTATATTGTTTGTTGAAAATTTCAGAAAATGAAGAAGTTCAAATTTGGAGAGTTGTTCAAGAAGGGGACAACCAGCACCGGAGGCCTTCTAGGGCCGCCACCCGGATTAGGCAATCATACAATGAAGACATCCTCGCGCCTAGCTTCGCGCCCGAAGAGGACAACGGTCCTCCTAATGCTTCTACTTTTCCATGCTATGATTTTCTCAGGAATGCGGGGATCGGAGGATTTCTTGACCCTTGTCAACAGGGCAGGGTTAACTACCTATATGGGAGATGAAAGGGAGCAGTATTATATGCTCACAAAAATTTTCGTCGAAAGTTTCCATTTTGACAACAAACAATATGAGCCAACGGTTGCATTCAGAATCTATGGTAAGACTGTGACTATGCCATTGAAGGATTTTTGTTGTGCCTTGGACATTGGCCCTGTAGGTACAGCAAGTAGGATTGATGACAACCCCCGGGACTTGCTGGAACTCTACCGAGGGATCACCGATGACGACTGTCGCACCATTCAGCGGGGCAAGATAAGGAACATCCAACTTCCCGCCATTAAGTATTTTGCATACTACATTGCTACTAGCATTCTTGGTAGGGAAAACACTAGTAATATTTCTAGCTACCATCTTGCTTTCTTGAACATTGCACTTCTTTGGACAAACATCCTATCACCTTGGTGCTCTTATTGCTCGCCGCCTGTCTACCAGGGGGCCTATTTTTGGAGGAACTATCGCATTGCGTGTTTTAACATTTCTTAATCTTCCTATTGATCCTAATGATGTGCCATTGGCCCCTAGGAGACTCGATATTACTGCTATGAAGAGTCATCATTTTGTTACAACTGACTCTACTTTAGATAATATGGTATATAGAATGTTGTTTTCTGACGGGGAGGAGAAGGAAATCCCTCTTCCCCAACCTGGTTTGTTAAGTATTGACAGGCAATCATGGTCGTGCACTAAGGAGGAGGTGGATGAGCATATGAAGATACAAGAGTTCCACCAGCAACATGACTCCGAGGACGTCGGGACCTCCTACGACCACACCGTCACATATCCGGGTGCTTCTTCTAGCACATACCCGGAATACGACCCATCTTCATATTACGGAGATACTACTTCATGGGATCGATGGGATTGAACTCCACTTGGGCCAAAAGCCTAAGCTTGGGGGGAGGTATACCGGCATCACTCATTCTTTGCATATTATGGTTGCTGGATACTTGTACATACTTGCTTTGTTCGTTTGAGTGGTTTTCTAATAAGAGGAAGATGATATTTGGGGAAGTGCTGCCTGAAAACAGATTCTGGGCTGTTACCGTAAAAATTCGTGTGCCCAGCCAGAACAGTATTTTGAATTGAAAATTTTTGTGCATGTTCCCCAGGTTGTTATCTAACTTTCATTAGTTGAACACTTTTTGAACTGAGCAACGTAAGATTTTTGTAAAAATCGATTTCTGTACTGCTGTCAGGATTTGGCAGATTTCTGCCATCTCGTTTTTCTGTGTTTCTTTTAGTTTGTTATTTCTTGTTTTCACTTTGTTTCTTTCCCAAAACACAAAAAGACCAAAAATATTTCTGTTGTTTCTCTTCATCATTTGCTTATCTTGGTTTTTGCATTTGTTTCGCTTTATTTGCTATTGCTAGTTTGCTATAAGAAAACCCAAAAAGATTTTGCTTTGTTTGCTTGTCTCCTTTTGTTCTTGTTCTCAAATTCGAAAACACCAAAAATATTTGCTGTTCTTCTTTGGTTTGTAAAGTTCATCTTGAGTTCAATGGTCTTCGGTGGCTGGAGCGTGGTTTTCATTTCATATTATCCAAGCTACACAAGTGAGAAGGCAATAATGACGATCTACGACAATCTGATTGTGGTGAGAGGCTGGTATGAACTCTATTTGTTTTCGTTTTTGTACATATACTCATCCATGTGAGCATGCTTAGTTGGTTCATGTGAGGTATATGTTATTTGAGAAAGTCTAGTAGTTCATGATCTCTCATGTTTAGCTCCAATCTATTAATATGAGTAGCATGTCATGGATGTTTGCTTGCATTGTTTTATTCATAAGTAAGTATGGCATTGTGGTATCCTCCTCTGAATAATTCATTTATATCGACTTGGCACATGCTCACGCATGCATATGACTGAACAAAAAGTCAATTAAGCCTCGATGATCTATATTGCTTGAGTTCTTGTATCACTTTTATGCCTCTGTTAATTTATTTTGCCGCAAGCATGATTATGACGATTCTTGCTCTCTTGATTTGTCGCTCCTAGTCTTTTTGCTAGCCTTCACTTGTACTGAAAGGGAACGCTGCTCGTGCCTCCAAACACATGAAAACCAAGTCATTCCAGAGTGTCCACCATAAATACCTATGCATGGCATTTCAAACCATTCCAAGTAAATTCTCATGCGCTACCTTTAAAACCTTCAAAATGCATCTTAATTTGTGTTAATGTTTCATAGCTCATGAGGAAGTATGTGGTGTTTAGCTTTCAACCTTGTCATTTACTTTTGACGGACTCTCATATGGAATAGTGGCACATCCGCTTATCCAATAATTTTGCAAAAAGAGCTGGCAATGGGATTCCCAGTCCAATTAATTAAACTTAAATAGACACTCCTCCATGGTTTGTGATTGTTGGACGGCACCCGAAGGATTCGGTTAGCCATGGCTTGTGTAAGCAAAGGTTGGGGGGAGTGACATCATCATAATAAAACTAAAATAAAAAGGCACTCCTTCATGGTATGAGATTGTTGGCAGGCACCCGAGGATTCGGTTAGCCATGGTTTGTGCAAGAAAGGTTGGAAGGAGTGCCACATAAATATGCAATAATTCATGGGAGCCGCTCTTGAAAGTCCGGTTGGCGAGGTAGTTAGTGTACCCATTACCATTCGTTGACAACAACAAACACCTCTCAAAATAATTTTACTTCTGATTTATAAAAATGAAAAGCTCTAGCGCATGTTAATCCCTGCTTCCCTCTGCGAAGGGTCAATCTTTTACTTTTATGTTGTGTCTCCATTATTTCTTTGAGTACTATCTTGAGAGCACAACTTGTCATTCTTAGTATAATATGCTTGTCTCAAAATATGATTGATTGTGGTATAACTTTGATGCTTTTATCTTTGACGATCACTACTTCTAGTCTTTCTATGAACTTTAAAGGTGCCCGGGCATTTATGTTTTGCCAATCAAATACAGGCAAGCGAGATACCACTTTATCATGCTCTCTTATGAACATTGCAATCCTGCTTATATACATGATTCATGATGCTTATTATTAATTGTTGGTACCTCTCCATGATTGACATAGCTGTTAGATGATCTTATTTGCATGTGTCTCATCATGAACTGCTTAAGTATTAGCCATAGCATGAGAATATATACATCATATGAGCAAATGTGTTCGTGAAAGTTCTTTTATCGCTCAGTTGTTAACTGAATTGCTTGAGGACAAGCAATAAGCTAAGCTTGGGGGGAGTTGATACGTCCAAAACGTATCTACTTTCCCGAACACTTTTGCTATTGTTTGGCCTCTAATTTGTGTATTTTGGATGCAACTAACACGGACTAACGCTGTTTTCAGCAGAACTGCTCTGGTGTCTCGTTTTTGTGCAGAAATCCAACTTTCGGGAAAAACCTCGGAATTTATGCGAAGGCCCTATTTTCCCAGGAAACTAACGGAGCCGAAGGGCAATTGAAGTGGAGGCCCGAGGGCCCCACACCACTGTGCGGCGCGGCCCGGGGGCCCGCGCGGCCGGGTGGTGTGGCCCCTCGGCCGGCCTCCGACGCCCCTCCTTCGGACTACTTATTCGCCTCGACCTAAAAACGCACGGAGAGAAGTCGAAGTCGCCGGGAAACCCTCCGAACGCCGCCACATCGCGAAACTCCGTCGCGGGAGCCAGAAGTCTCCGTTCTGGCACTCCGCCGGGACGGGGAATTGGAGGAGATCATCACCGCCATCACCGCCAACGCCTCTCCATCAACCAGCAATGTTTCCCCCATCCATGTGTGAGTAATTCCCCCGCTGTAGGTGAAGGGGATGGTAGGGATTGGATGAGATTGGTCATGTAATAGCATAAGATTGTTAGGGCATAGTGCCTAGTGTCCGTAGATGGTACTTTTATGATATTGTTGCAACTTGTTATGCTTAATGCTTGTCACTAGGGCCCGAGTGCCATGATCTCAGATCTGAACATGTTATTGTTTCATCATGATATTCATTGTTTATGGTCTTACCTATAAGTTGTATACACATGTCATTGTCCAGGAACCAATGGCCCCGAAGTGACAGAAATCGGGACAACCGGAGGGGATGGTAGTGATGTGAGGATCACATGTGTTCACGGAGTGTTAATGCTTTGCTCCGGTACTCTATTAAAAGGAGTACCTTAATATCCAGTAGTTTCCCTTGAGGCCCGGCTGCCACCGGCTGGTAGGACAGAAGATGTTGTGCAAGTTTCTCATTGCGAGCACGTACGACTATAATTGGAACACATGCCTATTGATTGATTAGTACTTGGACACCGTTTTATTATTATCTGCAAATGCCCTGCTATGATTGTTACATGAGTTTCTCTCATCCATGCAACGCCCGTCATCCGTCCCCGTGCCTACAGTATTTTAATCCTGCTGTTTACTAAAATCACTACTGCTGTCTTTGTTACTCTGCTGCTGTTATTTCACTGCTACTCTTGCTATAAAGCTGACCTCTTGATAAACTCTTGCGAGCAAGTCTGTTTCCAGGTGCAACTGAATTGACAACTCCGTTGTTAAGGCTTCCAAGTATTCTTTGTCTCCCCTTGTGTCGAATCAATAAATTGGGTAATACTTCCCTCGAAGACTGTTGCGATCCCCTATACTTGTGGGTCATCAGCATGCATCAAACATAGAAACACAAAACATCCATATAAAGTAAAAGGTTTTTATCGAACTATTATTTCCATACCACAAGGGATTGGTATGGTCAAACAACTAAGCGAAGATAAAACGGTAAGATAGATAATGGTGGTCAACTATTTAGCTTCCTCGTCTACGTCTACTTCCTCTTCCACTATCTCAAATGTAAGTCCCGCCTCTAAGAATCCTGCCTTGTACTCCTTGAGCTCCTTAGCCAACTCTTCATTCTTCTCCTGCAAGTCCCTCTTCTCAGCACGCAACTTCTCAATCAAATTGTGATCGGCCTCGAACTCTACTTCGTTACTATCAATCTCTTGCTTTTGTTTTCTAAGCATCTCATTCTTCTTTTGGACTCTCTTCTCTTGGTTCTGGAACTTCTTGTCCTGCGCTTGGAATTCCTCTTCTTGGGCCTTGATCACCTCTTCTAGCTCTTGTATCTTCTTGTCTTTCTCCTTGAGTTGACCGCATAGTTCATCATTCCTTAGTAGCTCAAAACAACTTTCCTCCTCGAGAGTATTGATGTGATTCTCTAAGTCCTGGAAATGAAGTCGTTGACGCTTGACAACCTTTCTACCCGCTTCGCTTAACTCGATGGGAACGCCTTTCTCGTCGCGCCTTCCAAAGGTAAAGGAGTAGTGGCCCTTCAGTTCCGTCGAATGACGTCCGCATAAGCGCCCTATAAGTTCCTGCATGACAATGCTAAGGCCCTTCTCCATGGAGTCGCTAACGAGGTTGATCTCAATGTCATCGGTCTTCGGCTCAGTGTCACGTCCATGTTGAACCGCCTTGACTCCCCAACAACCTTCCTTGTTGAATCTCTTCAAAAGACTTCCCTTGATCAAAGGTACAGGTAGCTTCAGCTCTTCAACGATGTCAAGAAGGCAAGCTCCAAAGCGAATATCCTTGAAGTCCTCAGCGGTGGTGTAGTTGAAGCTCGTCATCTTCAAGTTGGAGAGTAGAGATTAGAGGCATAAAACAAAATAAGAAAGGAAAGAATTACTAGGCATTAAGTGCATGAATAACTTAACAAAATAGAAAGTCCTATTTCTATGAAGTGTCTTTATCCAATCCTAGGGTCACGTCCTACAGTCAACATGTGCTCTGATACCATCTGTAATGACCTTGGATCGGGTAGGATCCTAAGTCCCTGTGATTAACATGCTAGTCCCTGGATCATAAGCTAGCACTCACAGCCGATGAAATACCATGTAAAACACAATGTCATTATTACACGAATCGAATAAATCCAGAGTTTAATTTATTACAACTTTGCATAGCTCAAGGCTAGCTCAAATAAAAGCAACGGAAAACTTAAGATAAATTGAGTCCATCAACGCCACAGGCTCATTGAGTGTAGACCCGCGATCCTAGCGCACCTTTCTTCAACCTTCGTATTCTGCACATGAGTGCAGCCAAAAACATTTGGTCAATACTTTGAATGTATGGCAAATTACACCAAGAAGGAGAAAATTGGCTAAATCTACATGTAGGCAGACAAGAGGAGGCTTGAGGTTTATTTGCGTAAAGCCAATTTTTACTTAGTAAAGAGAGAAAATCTTTTACCCTACTTTGCAAAATTTTGATAAATAAAATTGGCCGAGTGGAGCACATGGATATTACACACCAAGTGTCCAAATCAACCTAACACTTGGATATGACACACCAAGTCCCGAGCACTTGGATATTACACACCAAGGCCCCAAAACCCACCTATGAACGATATTACACACGCCATAGGGTTTTGAAAATTCCTTTGAAAAAGAGAGAGGAAATCCTTCAGAGGCTCCATCCTTCGGATGCTCACAATTGTCCCGTTCACAGTGGACACGGTGATCGATCAGATTAACACTCTCGAGAGGTTGCGCTCTTTACCCACAATTCACAACCAAGCCCTTTTGCCAAAATTCTTCATCTTCATTAAGGCCGGACGAGGTCACGACGAAGCTTTTCCTTAGTAGCCCCTCCACCTTAGGATCCGCCCGTGCCCAAAATACCTCCCAATGGCGGTACCCAGGTGAGGTTTCCCACTAAGTACTTAGCCAAGGCAGAGCCCATATTGTATTGTGGTTGCCTTTGGAAGCTTCGACATACGGAACGTGGCGGACTTCTTTGATCTGGGCGGCAGTCCTCCACCAATCTCCACACTCGTTGTCCCGCCAAAACCATTCCGCCCAGAAGAAAACTTAGTTTTATTTTGAAGGAGGATTTTGGGAGAAAAGTTGCGCTCATAAACAGAGCTCAAGTACTTAGAAAAATTTCTTGTTTCAAACCCCTTTCGATATTTACGTAGCATAAGCATAGCACTTAGAAAAATTTAGGCATTCCTATGGGCGGGATATCAAGTGGAATTATTTCTAAGTATAACTCTACTCATGGTAATCTACAAAAATCACGTGACTTGCAAAATTTTCACCAAGTAAAATCTACCAAAACATCCTACACATGCATACTAATCATTTGAAGGAAAAAGACATGCATAGTAGAAAACTTGGGACAACATGAACAAAGGTGTAACTTGCCTTGATCCGAACAGCACTCTAAGCAATATTCCTCCTCAGCAGCACTCGCACTCCGCACAATCTATCGCAAAGGTAAAAAAAATAGCTTCAATGAATAACGAATGCAACAATAATGTTTCACACTATATGCATGCATGCAATTATGATATAATGATAAAATACTTCAAATTCGACCAAAATATAATGCATCAAGTCTAACATGCAGGGGACATCCCAACATTGATTTTCAACATGTATTAATTAAATAAGATTTATATTATATGTTCAAATTGAGGTTTAAGATTCAATATTACAAACGTGATAATTAGTTGCTTATAATTCGAAAATTCCAACTTCAAGGTGTAGATAATAAAATTCTGAAACTAACGCAAAAAGAATTGATCAAAACGGAGTTACGGTTATTTAATTATGATTTTCGAAAGTATTCAGATTTTGTTGTTTTTACGTAGGGACGTGGCGCGTCTCGGAACATCCGATCTTGATCTGATGGTTGTGGCGCTCCTCGGCTTCAGCTTCGGCTGGACTTCAGCTGGCGGCTTGGCTCGGCTTCAGCTTGGCTTTGGCGACGACGGAAAGTAACATGCTAATATACTAAGTTCAATTTTTAACTGATAAAACCAAATATTCTATAATTTGCAAAATTAATATCAGTGGATAGAGGATTTGATTTCGAATTCAACGCAGAAAACAAAATCTAAAACGAAGCTCTAGATTTGAAGATATAAAATTCTAAAGTTTTGGCTGGAGTAGGAGCTAGCTCATGTGACGAATCTGATCGATTGGATCGATCGTACCATACGTGAGAAATAAGAAAAAGAACAACGTTGCAGAACGTACTGCTACTGGTTCTACGTACAAATACAGCTATGCTACTGTCCTCGGAGCGTTACCAGATGGACGAAGACGGAGATGAACGTGGTGGTCGGGTGTGGAAGGCGACGGTGTACTGGTGCTTTCCGGCTTGGCGAAGACCTTGACGGGGTTCTCCTCTCCTTGGTGGTGCCGCGTGCATCGATGGAATCTATCGTAGTCGTCCTGAGCAGCTTCTATTCCCGGCTGGAGTCAGCGAAGTCCGGCGAAACTCCGGTGGCTTCGCCTGCGTGTTCTTGTGGTTCTGCGGAAGGGGAAAAAGATTAGGAGGATGAGGTTGAGCAATTTGTGAAGCTTAGACAGAGAAGGGCGGAGCGGGGAGTCCTGGAACCTCGTCTTCAAGCTCGCGACGGCGGAACTCCGGCGAGATCGGAACGGGCTCTCTGGTGGTCTAGGGTTTGTGATTTTTAGAAAAACGGAGAGGGGCCGATGCGGGAGTATATATGGAGGAGTTTTCGTGGAGTAGGGTGCACGGATTCGAACGGAATCGGGCCGATTTTTCTGGGATTTTCGAGTCGGTTTGAGTCTCGTATTGATGTTGAACTCGTGCAGGAGGTTGAAGATGATACGTGGGCCCAGCTGTCAGCGTTGGAGGAAAAAAAAGAAAAATAAAAGAAGAGATAGGGAGCTGGTCTCCGCTGCCTAGCTGGCCGGCCTGGCCGATCGGTCGCGCGCGTGCGCGTACGCGGAGGACGGTGGCTCTGTTTGGTAAGTGTGATTCAATCGTTCCTTTTCTTTTGTCTTTTCTTTTATTTGTTTCTTATCTCCTATGAGCTTTATAAATTTGAAAAGAGTAAACAAAAATCAGATAAAAGTCTGCGAAAATAAATCATTTATTTAGATTTCAGCCCTAAGCATCATTATGGAGTAATTTGGAAATTAAATATGCAAATTTTAAAATAGTATGCCATGATGATATGATGCAACTATTAACATCCTTAATTGTAAAATTTGGGATGTTACATAAAGAGATATAAATAAGCACTTCACTATGCCATTCATAACAGTGAGTAAGTATTCTGTGAAATATAGCCTGAGAGACCCACACGGTGCACACCTTTGTCACCTTTACACACGTGGGACAAGGAGTCTCCGGAGATCACATAAGTAAAACTCACTTGACTAGCACAATGACATCTAGATTACAAGCATCATCATATGAATCTCAATCATGTAAGGCAGCTCATGAGATTATTGTATTGAAGTACATAGGAGAGAGATGAACCACATAGCTACAGTGCTGACCCAGCCTCGATGGAGAACTACTCCCTCCTCATGGGAGCGGCGGTGATGAAGATGGTGGTGGAGATGGCAGCGGTGTCGATGGAGAAGCCTTCCGGGGGCACTTCCCCGCTCCGGCAGGGTGCCGGAACAGAGACTCCTGTCCCCCAGATCTTGGCTTCGCGATGGCGGCTCTGGAAGGTTTTCCGTATCGTGGTTCTTCCCAATAGGGTTTTCGCGACGGAGGCTTTAAATAGGCGAAGAGGCGGAGTCGGAGGGGCGACGAGGCGGTGGCACCAGAGGCTGGCGCGGCCAGGGCCCAGGCCGCGCCGCCTATCATCCAGGGCCCACAGGGCCCCCTCCGGCGACTCTCGGGTGTTACGGATGCTTGAGAAAAATAGGAACACAGGTCTTGATTTCGTCCGATTCGAGAATATTTCGTTACTAGGATTTACGAAACCAAAAGCAATGAAAACAGGAACTGGTACTTCGGCATCTTGTTAACAGGTTAGTTCCAGAAAATGCACGAATATGACATAAAGTGTTCATATAACATGTAGAAATCATCAATAATGTGGCATGGAACACAAGAAATTATCGATACGTCGGAGACGTATCAGCATCCCCAAGCTTAGTTCTGCTCGTCCCGAGCAGGTAAAACGATAACAAAGATAATTTACGGAGTGACATGCCATCATAAACTTGATCATATTGTAAACATATGTAATGAATGTAGCGATCAAAACAATGGTAATGACATGAGTAAACAACTGAATCATAAAGCAAAGACTTTTCATGAATAGTACTTAAAGACAAGCATCAATAAGTCTTGCATAAGAGTTAACTCATAAAGCAATAAATCAAAGTAAGGGTATTGAAGCAACACAAAGGAAGATTAAGTTTCAGCGGTTGCTTTCAACTTATAACATGTATATCTCATGGATAATTGTCAACATAGAGTAATATAACAAGTGCAATATGCAAGTATGTAGGAATCAATGCACGATTCACACAAGTGTTTGCTTCTTGAGGTGGAGAGAGATAGGTGAACTGACTCAACATAAAAGTAAAAAGAATGGTCCTTCAAAGAGGAAAGCATCGATTGCTATATTTGTGCTAGAGCTTTTATTTTGAAAACATGAAACAATTTTGTCAACGGTAGTAATAAAGCATATGAGTTATGAAAGTTATATCTTACAAGTTGCAAGCCTCATGCATAGTATACTAATAGTGCCCGCACCTTGTCCTAATTAGCTTGGACTACCGGATCTTTGCAATGCACATGTTTTAACCAAGTGTCACAATGGGGTACCTCCATGCCGCCTGTACAAAGGTCTAAGGAGAAAGCTCGCATTTTGGATTTCTCGCTTTTGATTATTCTCAACTTAGACATCCATACCGGGACAACATGGACAACAGATAATGGACTCCTCTTTAATGCATAAGCATGTGGCAACAATTATTATTCTCATATGAGAATGAGGATATATGTCCAAAACTGAAACTTCCACCATGAATCATGGCTTTAGTTAGCGGCCCAATGTTCTTCTCTAACAATATGCATGCTCCAACCATTAAGGTGGTAGATCTCTCTTACTTCAGACAAGACGGACATGCATAGCAACTCACATGATATTCAACAAAGAATAGTTGATGGCGTCCCCAGAAACATGGTTATCGCACAACAAGCAACTTAATAAGAGATAAAGTGCATAAGTACATATTCAATACCACAATAGTTTTTAAGCTATTTGTCCCATGAGCTATATATTGCAAAGGTGAATGATGGAATTTTAAAGGTAGCACTCAAGCAATTTACTTTGGAATGGCGGAGAAATACCATGTAGTAGGTAGGTATGGTGGACACAAATGGCATAGTGGTTGGCTAAAGGATTTTGGATGCATGAGAAGTATCCCCTCTCGATACAAGGCCTAGGCTAGCAAGGCTATTTGAAACAAACACAAGGATGAACCGGTGCAGCAAAACTCACATAAAAGACATATTGTAAACATTATAAGACTCTACACCGTCTTCCTTGTTGTTCAAACTCAATACTAGAAATTATCTAGACCTTAGAGAGACCAAATATGCAAACCAAATTTTAGCAAGCTCTATGTATTTGTTCATTAATAGGTGCAAAGTATATGATGCAAGAGCTTAAACATGAGAACAACAATTGCCAAGTATCGAATTATCCAAGACATTTTATCAATTACTACATGTAGCATTTTCCGTTTCCAACCATATAAAAATGAACGAAGCAGTTTTAACCTTCGCCATGAACACTAAAAGATAAAGCGAAGAACACATGTGTTCATATGAACCAGCGGAGCGTGTCTCTCTCCCACACAAGCATTTATTCAAACAAAAACAAAAATAAAAGCACACAGACGCTCCAAGTAAAGTACATAAGATGTGACCGAATAAAAATATAGTTTCAAGAGAAGGAACCTGATAATTTGTCGATGAAGAAGGGGATGCCTTAGGCATCCCCAAGCTTAGATGCTTGAGTCTTCTTGAAATATGCAGGGATGAACCATGGGGGCATCCCCAAGCTTAGACTCTTCACTCTTCTTGATCATAGTATATCATCCTCCTCTCTTGACCCTTGAAAACTTCCTCCACACCAAACTCGAAACAAACTCATTAGAGGTTTAGTGCACAATAAAAATTAACATGTTCAGAGGTGACACAATCATTCTTAACACTTCTGGACATTGCATAAAGCTACTGGACATTAATGGATCAAAGAAATTCATCCAACATAGCAAAAGAGGCAATGCGAAATAAAAGGCAGAATCTGTCAAAACAGAACAGTCCGTAAAGATGGATTTTATTAGGGCACCAGACTTGCTCAAATGAAAATGCCCAAATTGAATGAAAGTTGCGTACATATCTGAGGATCACTCACGTAAATTGGCATAATTTTCTGAGTTACCTACAGAGAATTAGACCCAGATTCGTGACAGGAAAGAAATCTGTTTCTGCGCAGTAATCCAAATCTAGTATTCACTTTACTATCAAAGACTTTACTTGGCACAACAAAACACAAAACTAAGATAAGAAGAGGTTGCTACAGTAGTAAAAAACTTCCAAGACACAAATATAAAACAAAGTACTGTAGCAAAATAACACATGGGTTATCTCCCAAGAAGTTCTTTCTTTATAGCCGTTAAGATGGGCTCAGCAGTTGTAATGATGCACTCGCCAGAAATAGTATTTGAAGCGAGAAGAGAGCATCAAGAGGCAAATTCAAAATATATTTAAGTCTAAAATGCTTCCTATGCATAGGAATTTTTTAAATAAACAAGTTCATGAAGAGCAAAGTAACAAGCATAGGAAGATAAAACAAGTGTAGCTTCAAAAATTTCAGCACATAGAGAGGCATTTTAGTAACATGAAAATTTCTACAACCATATTTTCCTCTCTCATAATAACTTTCAGTAGCAACATGAGCAAACTCAACAATATAACTATCACATAAAGCATTGTTATCATGAGTCTCATGCATAAAATTATTACTCTCCACATAAGCATAATCATCCTTATTAATTGTAGTAGGTGCAAATTCAACAAAGTAGCTATCATTATTATTCTCATCAAGTGTAGGAGGCATAGTATAATCATCATAAAAATTACTCTCCATAGTAGGTTGTACCAAAATACCACTATTATAATCATCATAAATAGGAGGCAAAGTATCATCAAAGAAAATTTTCTCCTCAATGCTTGGGGGACTAAAAAGATCATGAAAACCAGCTTCCCCAAGCTTAGAACTTTCTATATCATTATCAACAATGGTGTTCAAAGCGTTCATACTAATATTACTACCAGCATGCAAATAAGATTTCATAGGTTTTTTAATTTTCGCATCAAACAATCCATGTTTTAAATCAGGAAATAAAATAAGAAGCTCATTGTTGTCCATTATGCCAAACTAGTGTAAACAAGAAACCAAAAGATGCAATTGCAGGATCTAAAGGAAATAGCTTCGAGCACAAACACAATGGCGCCAGAAGAAATCGTTACAGGAACCGGAGTATGAGTGCCTTTTTACCATTCCTCCCCGGCAACGGCGCCAGAATAGTGCTTGATGTCTACGGGAGCTTCTATTCTTGTAGACTGTGTTGGGCCTCCAAGAGCAGAGGTTTGTAGAACAGTGACAAGTTTCCCTTAAGTGGATCACCCAAGGTTTATAGAACTCAGGGAGGAAGAGGTCAAAGATATCCCTCTCATGCAACCCTGCAACCACAAAGCAAGAAGTCTCTTGTGTCCCCAACACACCTAATAGGTGCACTAGTTCGGCGAAGAGATAGTGAAATACAGGTGGTATGAATGAATATGAGCAGTAGTAACGGCGTGTAGTTGATGATGGTAATATGGTAGCAGTAGTAACGGCGTGTAGTTGATGGTGGTAATATGGTAGCAGTAGTAACGCAGCAGTAGTAACGCAGTAAAACAGTAAACAAGCAGCGATAGCAGTATTTAGGAACAAGGCCTAGGGATTAGACTTTCACTAGTGGACACTCTCAACATTGATCACATAACAGAATAGATAAATGCATACTCTACACTCTTTTGTTGGATGATGAACACATTGCGTAGGATTACACGAACCCTCAATGCCGGAGTTAACAAGCTCCACAATTCAATGTTCATGTTTAAATAACCTTAGAGTGCAAGAAAGATCAACACGACTAAACCAAGTACTAACACAGCATGCACACTGTCACCTTCACGCTATGTAGGAGGAAATAGATCACATCAATACAATCATAGCAATAGTTAACTTCACAATCTACAAGAGATCATGATGATAGCATACGCCAAGTACTAACACGGATGCACACACTGTCACCATTACACCATGTAGGAGGAATAAAACTACTTTAATAACATTGCTAGAGTAGCACATAGATAAATTGTGATACAAAACACATTGCAATCATAAAAAGATATAAATAAGCAATTCACTATGCCATTCATAACAGTGAGTAAGTATTCTGTGAAATATAGCCTGAGAGACCCACACGGTGCACACACTGTCACCTTTACACACGTGGGACAAGGAGTCTCCGGAGATCACATAAGTAAAACTCACTTGACTAGCACAATGACATCTAGATTACAAGCATCATCATATGAATCTCAATCATGTAAGGCAGCTCATGAGATTACTGTATTGAAGTACATAGGAGAGAGATGAACCACATAGCTACCGTACAGCCCCGAGCCTCGATGCAGAACTACTCCCTCCTCATGGGAGTAGCAGCGGTGAAGAAGATGGTGGTGGAGATGGCAGCGGTGTCGATGGAGAAGCCTTCCGGGGGCACTTCCTCGCTCCGGCAGGGTGCCGGAACAGAGACTCCTGTCCCCCAGATCTTGGCTTCGCGATGGCGGCGGCTCTGGAAGGTTTTCCGTATCGTGGTTCTTCCCAATAGGGTTTTCGCGACGGAGGCTTTAAATAGGCGAAGAGGCGGAGTCGGAGGGGCGACGAGGCGGTGGCACCATAGGCTGGCGCGGCCAGGGCCCAGGCCGCGCCGCCCTATCATCTGGGGCCCACAGGGCCCCTTCTTGCGGCTCTCGGGTGTTACGGATGCTTCCGGAAAAATAGGAACACAGGGTCTTGATTTCGTCCGATTACGAGAATATTTCGTTACTAGGATTTCTGAAACCAAAAACAGCAGAAAACAGGAACTGGCACTTCGGCATCTTGTTAGTTGCAGAAAATGCACGAATATGACATAAAGTGTGCATATAACATGTAGAAATCATCAATAATGTGGCATGGAACACAAGAAATTATCGATACGTCGGAGATGTATCAAAGAGCGAGGGTTGTTGAGGTGATTGCGGAATTGGCGCTTTGGGGTTTCCGTAAGTCCGCATGACTGTGTGCATTTGGCCATTCAACTAGTGTCGCCGCACAGACTCGGCTATCCGACGTCCTTCGTCCGTGCCGGGATGCTCCTTCGCGTGCTTCTAATGGGTTCCACGAATTCCACTGCCTGCTCCCTCGGTCTGCTTGCGGTGTGGTTTCTCTCCGGAGTTGCTCGCCTTGCGGTCGGTGTGAGGTCCTCAAGGCAACGTCGGGTTTTGGCTTTGCCTTGCTTGCGCTTGTGGCGTGACTCGTCCCTGCATCGCCCTTCAACCACGGGGTTGGCACACCGTCGTCGCCCCATTCTCGGCTATCTGACGCCCTTCGACTGAGCTTGGTCTCGGTTCTGCAGGTCTTCGTCGCCGTCCTTCGCTCGCCATGCCAAGTCGCAATGAATGTCCTTTGTGGAACTGACCTCCCTTGGGGGTTCGGTTGGCTTCGGTTGCTAACCTCCCCCTCCCCTTTGTCTTCCCTTTTCTAATTTGTTTTTTTCTGTATTTTTATGGCGATTGGCCCGCCAATGTATGGCGAGAAAGCGCCCCAATGAGCGCTCCAGCCTCTAGTCTTCCAGAAAAGCCACAATAGTCCACCTGGCGACCAACTTTGTGATGCACCGTTGGGCGCGCAGCGCAACAGAGAAGTTCGTGGTACCCTCTCGTGTGTAACAAAATTCCAGCAGTTCAATCAAGGGTCCTGACGCCTCCCATTCTCAATGGCCAAGCACTCTAACACAATGCTCCTGTTTTAGCATTGCTATGTACGTAGTATATGTTTAAGCACCAACCAGCTCATCACATCCACCGTGTTCGTGAAGCAACAGTTGAAGAACAATACTGGTTCTTCAAAGAAAATTTAATGGCGGCTATCGACTAGGAAAAAAAATGCTTGCTTGTTAGCATGAAATTGTACATGTGCAGAGGTGCAGTGTGCTTAATCTTTTATAGCCAGTGACAAGGTTCTCCAAGAGTAATGGGGTTCATCAGTCCACCCACCATCTATTCACCAGCAGCAACTAAAATTTACTTTTTAAGTATGCAATTGTACATGCGGGTTTACATGCATCTTAAATTGGGAGGTACTTTGAGCCGGAGTCTCACCATCTTTATTAGAGCAAGTCTAACACACACAAAAAAACCAGCCGGACCCGTATTTTTCCGGCGAATTTACGGGTTCCGGAAGTGGCCCAGAACAGAGCCTGAACTCGAGGCCTAACCCGTAAACTCAGTTCGGGGGCCCGAGAAACGCGAAGACCGCCCCGTATTAATGCAGGCCGTGGAGGGGGAGTAGGGTTCCAAAACCCTACTCCCCGCCGCCGCTCCGTCGCGAAAGGGCTCGGCCTCCGGCGAGCCAATTTCTTTGGCGACTTCTTCTTAGCCGCTCCGCCGCGACCTCCCCTCCCTTAGCAATGGCACGCACACGACGGGCCGGTAGGGGAGGGGGCAAATCGGCGGCGGAGATTCACCGCCGCGTCTGCCAATTGTGCGGTCGGAGGCCGATCGCGTGAGGTGGGCGATCCGACGGAGTGCGCAAGCAGGCGCATAAGTGTGTTTGGCAATGGGGATTTTGAAAGAGAGAGAAGCAGAGGTGCGGCGCAGCGAAGAGGAGAACGGAGGAAGAAGAATGTATTTTATAGTCAACCTACGAATCGACGCACCGTCGGATGTCGGATGATATGAGAATGGATTGGATTCTTTACACGTGGCTTAAGGGGTAAGAATGTATTTTCACTGTGAAAGAACTGGATAGGCGCCACAGCGCGCGTGCCAGAAAAAGCGTAGGACATGTGTCCCCCACTTGCGCGACGTGTCAACGTGCTGCAGACTTTGGGTCCAACAAAGAGAAATTTCGACTGCCGTCAGCGACAAGACAGAACTAGCGTTTTCCCCATACCGTGGTCGTGGATGTTGTTAGCACTGATGTCACTTTAACAAAGAGAAATTTCGACTGCGGTATTATGAAGATTGATGATAATGATGAAGTGATGACAATTTAGAGAGCTTTTGATCAAATACAAGTTTTTGATCAAATGCTCGGGGGCTACTTTAGAAAGAAGGAAAACATCGGGAATGGCAAGAAAGAATAGGCGAGAGCCTATGATCAAATGCAAGCATTTGTCTATACGCTCGGGGGCTACTCCCATCGGGAGTGCTGGTCGCGCACCCGAGAAAAATAGCAGAAAGATGGCAATATAGAAATAAAAGGCGTTAAAATGGTGAGCCTACAACCAAGTCCAAGCACTTGGCTGTAGCCTCGGGGGCTACTCCCATCGGGAACACTGTTCTCGTGCCCGATGAATTTAAAAAATAGCATGGTGAGTATATTTCGAGTTATACAAATAACTCTTCATATACTCCCATCGGGAAGACAAGATAGAAATATAAAAGTCATCCGTTGACTCGAATAAATGAGCTATTCCATCAGTCGAAAAAGGCACTCGACAATATATTCTCAGAGTGCCTCAGTCGCGAATAATCTCTGAATGCCGCAAAACTTTGCGAAGGTAAGTCCCCGGATCTATCCTGTGCGGCGTGGCACCGTCTCTGACGGACGCGTTAGGTACCCGATAAAACATGACTGGAACTCGGCATCTGGTAAGACCTTAAGCGGCACATGTCGAGTTACGCCAGTATCCCGAGAACATGTCCAAGACGTGATCTTGAAGTAGGTTTTTGCGGATTGCCACAAGAGCAGTTAACTAGTACCTGATCCGTCAGATGAACTAGCCCCAATTACCGCTATCCCTGTACAATATAAGATTGTTCTATTAAAGATATGTGTTAACTCGAATAAGTTATATGATAATTATAAAGTTGGAGATTTTCCCTGATTCTCCGATTCAAGCAAAATCTCGGGGGCTACTGACATAGGCATCCCCAATGGGCCTGCCGAAGATGGTACCCAGGGTTTACTGAAGGCCCATGAAGTCGAAGAATATGAAGATCGGAAGCCCAATTAGTTGTTAAGGAAAGATAGAGTTGTATTAGAAATAAAGAGATTTGTAACGTTACGGGTTGGACTCGGAAAGTCTCCGGAATACGTAAACTTGTGTAATACGAAACCCTCGGCTCCGCCTCCTATATAAGGGGAGTCGAGGGACAAAAGAGGGATCGAATCATTGTTCACGCAACCCTAGTTTTCATAAGCAGTCGAGTACTTTTCCGGCTGAAACCATCGAGATCTAGTTGCCCTCTACTTCCAGCAAAACCCTAGTCTACAACTTGTAGGCATTGACAAGTCGATACCTTGTCAGAAGGGGTGCGGACGCTAACCTGAAGATGGATTATTAGTCATAGCTGCAGTTGGATTGCAGTCTACGTATTATGATGTAATGACCAATACCAAATTATCGTAATAATCATCTTGTCATGTATCGATCGATATTTTGTCAATTGCCCAGCTATAATTTGTGTACCCAACATGTTATTTATTTATGGAGAGCCACCACTAGTGACCCGTGAACCCCGGTCTTATTTCCTTTACTAATAAATTCAACTGCAATCAATTTCTGTTTACTTTCTGCAAACATCTCCTTCTATTCGATACGTCTAATCCTTTGTGTTCAACAAACCGGTGAGATTGACAACCTCACCGTAAGTTGGGGCAAATTATTTGGGTTGTATTGTGTGCAGGTTCCACGTTGTTGCTGACGCCGGTAGTACGCCATGACACTAGTCAACCAGCAACACCTTCAGAAGTCACGCATTTCTCCTACTGGTCGATTAAACCTTGGTTTCTTACTGAGGGAAAACCTGCTGCTGTGCTCATCACACCTTCCTCTTGGGGTTCCCCAACAGTTTGTCCGCATACGCCGAGTACACGTCATCAAGCACTTTTTCTGTCGCCGTTGCCGGGGATCGAAGAAAAGTTACACCATATATATTTACAACTCCCACGGCAATCTGCGCACAGCAATGTCAACTACAGCAAGCTCTACAACGCCAATCTTTGCCTAGTTTCGAAGATGCAGGGTCGAGAACGGCGACGTGCCTTCGGCTTGTGCTAATGTATGTAGTCATCGCTAGTTTTTCCAAAGACCTATTTATAATTTTATTTTTACAAATGCTTGTATGGTTGTTGATGATTATTAATAGATCGGTAAAATTTTCATTGAAAAAATCCCAACTTTATGGACACAATAGAGAAGGTCCAAACTAGCCTAACAAATGACGGTTAGATCTGATGATTGGTACTTACGCTCCCTGTTTTGGAGTACTCCACCCGTTCCTAAAAAAACAAACTTCCTAACTTTATCTAGATACATATGTAATAGACATTAATTTGAGCAACTTTTTAGGAAAGTAGGGGTACAAGGTACAGAAAAAAAAATGTATGTTTGTGCATTTTTTTGTACTATGTTCTAAAAAATACATAAAGAAAATTTCGCAAAAGCACTGCTACGCAAAGAAATTTATAAATCACAACTTCTTGGGTAGAACAGATAACCCAAACTCGTGATTTTGCAGTTTCACGCCATCATTCCGTTTTGGCACTATCTGAGGCTTAAGAGTTCCAAGTTCACTCTAGGACTCTTGATGTCTTGTGTTTCAGCTCTTCGTGGTTCAGACCATTGTGGCTTGGAACTGCCGAGGCTCGTAAAGCATCCTCGTGTAGTCATGGTTCGCACCATCATGTTCAGCAGCGCAGAGTTCAGATATCCCGATGCCTCCCATTCATATACACACACATTCATACGTGTTTGGATGATTTCATATGCATGTTTCCCGAGAATTGTACATGGGCACATTAGAGCCATTAGTGCAATCAAATCGATGTACTAACTAAAAAGGTTACCAATCAAATTAGGAGGTGGGATCATCGCAGGTCGACTACGACCTCTGGTGAATGGATGAGATACATGACATGTTGTAGTCGGTGAAATATATAGGCTAACTTTTATAGTTGTAGTCAGGTAAATACATATGCGGCAGTACACCTACGACAACCACCTACTAGTTACTTATGGTCTTTAGTTTGCTCGTCAATGTTTGTTCCATCAAATTTCTTTCATCAACGAAACAATACTGAAAATTATTAAACATTACACGAAATAGGGATAGATGATGGTAATTGGTGTAGGCGAGCTATAAAAATTCTACTTGAGAGTTTAACGAGGTGGAATAAAACTATGTTTTACTTGTTAAGCACAAAGCCTACAAACTAGGGTTTGTCTACGTGTGACAAGGTATTAACTTGTCAATGCCTACGGATTGTAGACTAGGGTTTAGTTGGATGTAGAGGGCAAGTAGATCTCGAAGGTTTCAGCCGAAAAGTACTCGACAAATATGAAAACTAGGGTTTTAGAAACAATGATTCGATGATCTCTTTGTTCCTCGACTCCCCCTTATATAGGAGGCGGAGCCGAGGGATTCGTATTGTACAAGTTACAGAGTCCGGGAAGGTTTCTAACTCCTCCCGCAAGATTACAAATAATACTTCCTATTACAACTCTAGCTTTCCTTAACAATATCTTGGGCTTCCGAGTCTTCTTATTCTTCGGGTAGTGGGCTTTCAATAAACCCCGGGTACTATCTTCGGCAGGCCCATTTGGGATGCCTATGTCAGTAGCCCCCGAGATTTTACTTGAATCGTAGAGTCAGGAAAAATCTCCACTGTTTATTTTTACTCGACAATTTAAAACTTTTATATATTTATTGACATACATTTCTATATTGTGCAGGGATAATGGTAATTGGGGCTAGTTCATCTGACGGATCAGGTACTAGTTAACTGCTCTAGTGGCAATCCGCAAAAACCTACTTCAAAATCACGTCCCTGGACATGATCTCGGGATACTGGTGTAAACTTCGACAGGTGCCGCTTAAGGTCTTACCATTCTGTCGAGTCCCAGTCATATTTATTGGGTACCTAACGCGTCCGTTAGGATTTTTCTTCGTATCTGTTGATACGGATAAAAGTAGCAAACCAACGTCAGAGACGGCGCCACGCCTCACAGAACGGATCTGGGGTCTTACATTCGCAAAGTTTTGCGGCATTCAGAAATTGATCGCAACTTTGGCGTTCTGAGAATATATTGTCGAGTGCTTATTCGGCTGTTGGAATGACACATTTTATTGAGTCAAGATGACTTATATTGCTCTCCCGATGGGAGTATATGCAGAGTTATTTATAACTCGAAATATACTCTTTTGCTCTTCTATCTTTCTTCTTTTCATTCTTTCTTTCTTTTTTATAATTTCATCGGGCACGCGAACAGCGTTCCCGATGGGAGTAGCCCCCGAGGCTACGGCCAAGAACTTGTGCTTGGTTGTAGGCTCTACGCCTTATGCCGCTATATTTTCTTTCTCTCCCGAAGTTTTATAATTTCTCGGGTGCGCGAACAGCGCTCCCGATGGGAGTAGCCCCCGAGGCTATGAACAAATATTCGTATTTGATCATAGGCTCAAGCGATCTCTATTTTGTTTCTCTGATCTTTTCATTTTTCAAAGTAGCCCCCGAGCATTTGATCAAAAACTTGTATTTGATCAAAGGCTCTCCAATACTTTTTGCATGTCGCCTTTTTATGCCGCTGTTGAGTCGAATTTTTCTCTCTGACAAGGTGACGTTATTGCTGATGATAGCCACGATTGTAAATCCAAAAATCGCGAGAAATTTTCTCCCACTACCTTGCGGGCCTAAATTATCCATTATCTTGACACGTCGTGTAGGTGGGGGACACACGTCCTCCGCTTTTCCTGGCGCACGTACCGTAACTTCCCCAGTGTTAAAATACTTTTTTACCCTTGTTTCTGCGTGGTTATCATCTGCCGCACCCCTTTTCCATCCAACGGTCCGCCGCTTCGCCTCACCTTTATATAAGATCTCCTTCTTCCTCCTCGAACACTTCCGCTCGCGCCGTTCTTCTACTCTCCTCTGCGAAACCTGCTCCTGCGCCCCTCAATTCCCTAAGCTCATCTCCTCCAAGTTGCATTCCTGCGCCATTGTTGATGCCACCGCGTCGGTTAACTAGGCACCACACGCCTAAATCGTCGATGGCCGCCGCAGATCTGGGAAGCGCGGAGTGGGAAAGGTCCAAAATTTCCACCCAGGACATCAATCTTTTGAAGAAGCTGGGGATTAGCAAGAAACCCAAGGCCCTGTGCTTCCCTAGTGAAGAAAGCTACCCAACCCCTCCAATGGGGTATCGGGTAAGTTTCGTCGACCATCTCATCCGCGGTCTTTCCGCCCCTATTCATCCTTTCCTCCGTGGATTGCTTTTTGTTTATGGTCTTCAACTTCACCACCTCACGCCCAACTCTATCCTCCATATCTCCATTTTCAGCACCCTCTGCGAGGCCTTCCTTGGCGTCCAGCCTAATTGGGCGCTATGGAAGCGCATTTTCTTTTGTCGCCGCAATGGCTCTCCCAATGTCGCTTATAATATAGGCGGCGTTGATATTTCTGTTCTCCCCACGGTCGATTACTTCGACGTAAAACTCCCTGACTCAGTTCAAGGGTGGCGCAAGAAGTGGTTGTACATCCAGGAGGAGAACCATGGATGTGCTGAAGACAACATCCCTCCTTTCGATGGTGCCGAGAAAATCCTTCGCCGCCGCTCCTGGGATGCAGATGCTACCGAGGAAGAAAAAGCTTCGACAGAGGCCCTGATGACTCGCATCCATGAGTTGCGAAATACTCGCGGCAAAGAGTTGTCAGGTATCCAAATTACAGCGTATTTTCTTAGGACCAGAATGCAGCCTCTTCAGGCTCGCAAAAACCCTCTCTCGGAAGTATCTTTGGCGACGAAGACGCAGACCGGTTGTCAGTGGATTTGGAGGTCAAGGATTTAGAAAAGCTTGTCCGAAAAATTTCTTCTCTCAGCAAAAAATATTATGTCCCTTCTTCTTGTCGTGTAAAACCATACAGCGCCAGCAATGCGCTTCCCAAGGTAAACTTTGTCGACTGACTTGTTATTGCCTTGCTATATTTTTTTTATAACTCCTCTTTTTTTTGTTGACATCTTCCCCTGTTTTTATATAGAACCATCCAAATCTTATCTCGCTTCCTCCCCTTCCTGAGGGTGGAGAAGTCGATGAAAGGGCCATTGTCACTGACGACAACCAAGATGCTCCCTCTTTTGTGAATGAACCCGCAGATTCTCGAAAATCTGCGGGATCTGTTGAAAAAGAGGCTGCTTCTGAAGGTACTGCATCAGCACAATCTCCTCCTCCCGCTGTTTCTCCAAAGAACAAAAGGAAAAGGAGTGATGTCGAAGATTCCGGCACCTCCAAAGCCGAAGAAGCTGTTCCTTCACATCAGAAGGCAGCTTATGATCCATACCTTGAGGCCCTCATCAGTTCGTAAGTCACCTCTCTTTCTTTTATTTTTGTACTCGAAGATTTTTCGCTATCTTGCTTTTTATACTGCCAACATTTGATCACAGTGATGATGAGGAAGAAATACCAGCTTTTGATGTGGCTGCTCGAACGAGTACGTCGCATACTCTAGTTGTTTCGGAGGCGCCAGTTGAAGGAGAGGAATCCTCGCCTCCTCAACAAAACGTCGGCGCTTCTACTCCTCCTTCAAGCCCCCTCGTCCCTTCACCGAAAAGAGCAAGGGTTGAAACAGTCCTGGAGCCTGCTCTTCAATTGACTAACTCCTCTAACCCTCTTTTGGATGATGTAAGTTCTTAATTTCCTTGTCTTTGTCTATATTTCCTCTGTTTGCTTCTTTATGCCATCATATTTTTCCCATACCGACATTTTCTTTCTTTATCCTTCTTTGACAGCCTATGATCAAAGAGCTTATTCGTATCGGTGCCCAATTCATTGGGTATCGCGAGTATGCGAGTAAGACTGAAGGTAATGCCTTGCTGCTTGATGGCGTGTATTTCACACGTTCGTTGGGCAACCCCAAGAGGAAGGTATGATGCGCACAGCAGCAAGTTTTCCCTCAGAAAGAAACCAAGGTTTATCGAACCAGGAGGAGCCAAGAAGCACGTTGAAGGTTGATGGCGGCGGGATGTAGTGCGGCGCAACACCAGGGATTCCGGCGCCAACGTGGAACCTGCACAACACAACCAAAGTACTTTGCCCCAACGAAACAGTGAGGTTGTCAATCTCACCGGCTTGCTGTAACAAAGGATTAACCGTATTGTGTGGAAGATGATTGTTTGCATAGAAAACAGTAAAACAAGTATTGCAGCAGATTTGTATTTCAGTATTAAAGAATGGACCGGGGTCCACAGTTCACTAGAGGTGTCTCTCCCATAAGATAAAAGCATGTTGGGTGAACAAATTACAGTCGGGCAATTGACAAATAGAGAGGGCATAACAATGCACATACATGTCATGATAAGTATAGTGAGATTTAATTGGGCATTACGACAAAGTACATAGACCGCCATCCAACTGCATCTATGCCTAAAAAGTCCACCTTCAGGTTATCGTCCGAACCCCTTCCAGTATTAAGTTGCAAAGCAACAGACAATTGTATTAAGTATGGTGCGTAATGTAATCAACAACTACATCCTCGGACATAGCGCCAATGTTTTATCCCTAGTGGCAACAGCACAACACAACCTTATAACTTTCATCACTTGTCCTGTGTCAATGCAGTCATGAACCCACTATCGAGCATAAATACTCCCTCTTGGAGTTAAAAGCAAAAACTTAGCCAGAGCCTCTACTAGTAACGGAGAGCATGCAAGATCATAAACAACACATATGTAATAACTTGATAATTAACATAACATGGTATTCTCTATCCATCGGATCCCGACAAACACAACATAGAGTATTACAGATAGATGATCTTGATCATGTTAGGCAGCTCACAAGATCCAACAATGAAGCACAATGAGGAGAAGACAACCATCTAGCTACTGCTATGGACCCATAGTCCAGGGGTGAACTACTCACTCATCACTCCGGAGGCGACCATGGCGGTGTAGAGTCCTCCGGGAGATGAATCCCCTCTCCGGCAGGGTGCCGGAGGAGATCTCCCGAGAATCCCCGAGATGGGATCGGTGGCGGCGGCATCTCGAAGGTTTTACGTATCGTGGTTTTCGCATCAGGGGTTTCGCGACGGAGGCTTTAAGTAGGCGGAAGGGCAACGTGGGGGGCCACACGGGGGCCCCACACCACAGGTCGGCGCGGCCAAGGGCTGGGCCGCGCCGCCCTATGGTGGCAGCCCCTCGTGGCCCCACTTCGTATCCTCTTCGGTCTGGAAGGTTCGTGGCAAAATAGGCCCCCGGGACTTGATTTCGTCCAATTCCGAGAATATTTCGTTACTAGGATTTCTGAAACCAAAAACAGCAGAAAACAACAACTGGCACTTCGGCATCTTGTTAATAGGTTAGTTCCAGAAAATGCACGAATATGACATAAAGTGTGCATAAAACATGTAGGTATCATCAATAATATGGCATAGAACATAAGAAATTATCGATACGTCGGAGACGTATCAAGCATCCCCAAGCTTAGTTACGCTCGTCGAAGCGAGTAAAACGATAACAAAGATAATTTCTGAAGTGACATGCCATCATAACCTTGATCATACTATTTGTAAACATATGTAGTGGATGCAGCGATCAAAACAATGGTAATGACATGAGTAAACAAGTGAATCATAAAGCAAAGACTTTTCATGAATAGTACTTCAAGACAAGCATTAATAAGTCTTGCATAAGAGTTAACTCATAAAGCAATAAATCAAAGTAAAGGCATTGAAGCAACACAAAGGAAGATTAAGTTTCAGCGGTTGCTTTAAACTTGTAACATGTATATCTCATGGATAATTGTCAACATAGAGTAATATAACAAGTGCAATATGCAAGTATGTAGGAATCAATGCACGGTTCACACAAGTGTTTGCTTCTTGAGGTGGAGAGAGATAGGTGAACTGACTCAACATAAAAGTAAAAGAATGGTCCTTCAAAGAGGAAAGCATCGATTGCTATATTTGTGCTAGAGCTTTTATTTTGAAAACATGAAACAATTTTGTCAACGGTAGTAATAAAGCATATGAGTTATGTAAATTATATCTTTCAAGTTGCAAGCCTCATGCATAGTATACTAATAGTGCCCGCACCTTGTCCTAATTAGCTTGGACTACCGGATCTTTGCAATGCACATGTTTTAACCAAGTGTCACAATGGGGTACCTCCATGCCGCCTGTACAAAGGTCTAAGGAGAAAGCTCGCATTTTGGATTTCTCGCTTTTGATTATTCTCAACTTAGACATCCATACCGGGACAACATGGACAACAGATAATGGACTCCTCTTTAATGCATAAGCATGTGGCAACAATTATTATTCTCATATGAGATTGAGGATATATGTCCAAAACTGAAACTTCCACCATGAATCATGGCTTTAGTTAGCGGCCCAATGCTCTTCTCTAACAATATGCATGCTCCAACCATTAAGGTGGTAGATCTCTCTTACTTCAGACAAGACGGACATGCATAGCAACTCACATGATATTCAACAAGGAATAGTTGATGGCGTCCCCAGAAGCATGGTTATCGCACAACAAGCAACTTAATAAGAGATAAAGTGCATAAGTACATATTCAATACCACAATAGTTTTTAAGCTATTTGTCCCATGAGCTATATATTGCAAAGGTGAATGATGGAATTTTAAAGGTAGCACTCAAGCAATTTACTTTGGAATGGCGGATAAATACCATGTAGTAGGTAGGTATGGTGGACACAAATGGCATAGTGGTTGGCTCAAGTATTTTGGATGCATGAGAAGTATTCCCTCTCGATACAAGGTTTAGGCTAGCAAGGTTATTTGAAACAAACACAAGGATGAACGGTGCAGCAAAACTCACATAAAAGACATATTGTAAACATTATAAGACTCTACACCGTCTTCCTTGTTGTTCAAAACTCAATACTAGATATTATCTAGACTCTAGAGAAACCAAATATGCAAACCAAATTAGCAAGCTCTAAGTATTTCTTCATTAATGGGTGAAAAGTATATGATGCAAGAGCTTAAACATGAGCACAACAATTGCCAAGTATCAAATTATCCAAGACATTTTAGAGTTACTACATGTAGCATTTTCCAATTCCAACCATATAACAATTTAACGAAGAAGAAACTTCGCCATGAATACTATGAGTAGAGCCTAAGGACATACTTGTCCATATGCTACAGCGGAGCGTGTCTCTCTCCCACAAAGTGAATGCTAGGATCCATTTTATTCAAACAAAACAAAAACAAACCGACGCTCCAAGCAAAGTGCATAAGATGTGACGGAATAAAAATATAGTTTCAGGGGAGGAACCTGATAATGTTGTCGATGAAGAAGGGGATGCCTTGGGCATCCCCAAGCTTAGGCGCTTGAGTCTTCTTAGAATATGCAGGGGTGAACCACCGGGGCATCCCCAAGCTTAGAGCTTTCACTCTCCTTGATCATATTGCATCATACTCCTCTCTTGATCCTTGAAAACTTCCTCCACACCAAACTCGAAACAACTCATTAGAGGGTTAGTGCATAATAAAAATTCACATGTTCAGAGGTGACACAATCAATCTTAACTCTTCTGGACATTGCATAAAGCTACTGGACATTAATGGATCAAAGAAATTCATCCAACATAGCAAAAGAGGCAATGCAAAATAAAAGACAGAATCTGTCAAAACAGAACAGTCCGTAAAGATGGATTTTATTAGGCCACCAGACTTGCTCAAATGAAAATGCTCAAATTAAATGAAAGTTGCTTACATATCTGAGGATCATGCACGTAAATTGGCTTAATTTTCTGAGCTACCTACAGGGAGGTAGACCCAGATTCGTGACAGCAAAGAAATCTGTAACTGCGCAGTAATCCAAATCTAGTACTTACTTTTCTATCAAAGACTTTACTCGGCAGAACAAAACATAAAACTAAGATAAGGAGAGGTTGCTACAGTAGTAAACAACTTCCAAGACTCAAATATAAAACAAAAATACTGTAATAAAAACATGGGTTATCTCCCATAAGCGCTTTTCTTTAACGCCTTTCAGCTAGGCGCAGAAAGTGTATCTCAAGTAACATCAAGAGACGAAGCATCAACATCATAATTTGTTCTAATAATAGAATCATAAGGTAACTTCATTCTCTTTCTAGGGAAGTGTTCCATACCTTTCTTGAGAGGAAATTGATATTTAATATTACCTTCCTTCATATCAATAGTAGCACCAATGGTTCAAAGAAAAGGTCTTCCCAATATAATGGGGCAAGATGCATTGCATTCAATATCCAAGATAACAAAATCAACGGGGACAAGGTTATTGTTAACCATAATATGAACATTATCAACTCTCCCCAAAGGTTTCTTTTTAGCATTATCAGCGAGATTAACATCCAAATAACAATTTTTCAATGGTGGCAAGTCAAGCATATCATAGACTTTCTTAGGCATAACAGAAATACTTGCACCAAGATCACATAAAGCATTACAATCAAAATCTTTGACTCTCATTTTAATGATGGGCTCCCAACCATCCTCTAGCTTTCTAGGAATAGAAGTTTCAAGTTTTAGTTTCTCTTCTCTAGCTTTTATGAGAGCATTTGTAATATGTTTTGTGAAAGCCAAGTTTATAGCACTAGCATTAGGACTTTTAGCAAGTTTTTGTAAGAACTTTATAACTTAAGCGATGTGGCAATCATCAAAATCTAAATCATTACAATCTAAAGCAATGGGATTATCATCCCCAAGGTTGGAAAAAATTTCAGCAGTTTTATCACAAGCAGTTTCAGCAGTTTTAGCAGTTTCAGGTAATTTTGCGCGCTTTGCACTAGGGGTAGAAGCATTGCCAACACCAATTATTTTATTATTGATAGTAGGAGGTGCAGCAACATGTGAAGAATTAGCATTGCTAGTGGTGGTAATAGTCCAAACTTTAGCTACATTTTCCTTTTCAGCTAGTTTTTCATTTTCTTCTCTATCCCACCTAGCACGCAGTTCAGCCATTAATCTTATATTCTCATTAATTCTAACTTGGATGGCATTTGCTGTAGTAACAGTTTTATTTTCAATATCCCTATTAGGCATAACTTTCGATTTCGAAAGATCAACATCAGAGGCAAGACTATCAACTCTAGAAACAAGAATATCAATTTTATTGAGCTTTTCCTCAACAGATTTGTTAAAAGCAGTTTGTGTACTAATAAATTCTTTAAGCATGGCTTCAAGTCCAGGGGGGTGTATTCCTATTATTGTTGTAAGAATTCCCATAAGAATTAGCATAACCGTTACCATTATTATAAGGATATGGCCTATAGTTATTACTAGAATTGTTCCGATAAGCAGTGTTGTTGAAATTATTATTTTTAATGAAGTTTACATCAACATGTTCTTCTTGGGCAACCAATGAAGCTAATGGAACATTATTAGGATCAACATTAGTCCTATCATTCGCAAGCATAGACATAATAGCATCAACCTTATCATTCAAGGAAGAGGATTCTTCAACAGAATTTACCTTCTTACCTTGTGGAGCTCTTTCCGTGTGCCATTCAGAGTAATTAACCATCATATTATCAAGAAGCTTTGTTGCTTCACCAAGAGTGATGGACATAAAGGTACCTCCAGCAGCTGAATCCAATAAATTCCGCGAAGAAAAATTTAGTCCTGCATAGAAGGTTTGGATGATCATCCAAGTAGTCAGTCCATGGGTTGGGCAATTTTTAACCAGAGATTTCATTCTTTCCCAAGCTTGAGCAACATGTTCATTATCCAATTGTTTAAAATTCATTATGCTACTCCTCAAAGATATAATTTTAGCAGGGGGATAATATCTACCAATAAAAGCATCCTTATATTTAGTCCAGGAATCAATACTATTCTTAGGCAGAGATAGCAACCAATCTTTAGCTCTTCCTCTTAATGAGAAAGGAAACAATTTTAATTTTATAATGTCACCATCTACTCCCTCCGGTCTCTTTTAATTGACTCGAATTTAGTACAATGTTGTACTAAATTTGAGTCAATTAAAAAGGACCGGAGGGAGTACATCTTTATACTTTTGCATTTCACATAGTTCAACAAAATTATTGAGATGGGCAGCAGCATCATCAGAACTAACACCAGAAAATTGCTCTCGCATAACAAGATTCAGTAAAGCAGGTTTAATTTCAAAGAATTCTGCTGTAGTAGCAGGTGGAGCAATAGGTGTGCATAAGAAATCATTATTATTTGTGCTAGTGAACTCACACAACTTAGTATTTTCAGGGTTGGCCATTTTAGCAGTAGTAAATAAAGCAAACTAGATAAAGTAAATGCAAGTAAACTAATTTTTTTGTGTTTTTGATATAGCAAACAAGACAGTAAATAAAGTAAAGCTAGCAACTAATTTTTTTGTGTTTTGATATAGTGCAGCAAACAAAGCAGTAAATAAAATAAAGCAAGACAAAAACAAAGTAAAGAGATTGAGAAGTGGAGACTCCCCTTGCAGCGTGTCTTGATCTCCCCGGCAACGGCGCCAGAAAAAGAGCTTGATGGCGTGTATTTCACACGTTCGTTGGGCAACCCCAAGAGGAAGGTATGATGCGCACAGCAGCAAGTTTTCCCTCAGAAAGAAACCAAGGTTTATCGAACCAGGAGGAGCCAAGAAGCACGTTGAAGGTTGATGGCGGTGGGATGTGATGGCGTGTATTTCACACGTTCGTTGGGCAACCCCAAGAGGAAGGTATGATGAGCACAGCAGCAAGTTTTCCCTCAGAAAGAAACCAAGGTTTATCGAACCAGGAGGAGCCAAGAAGCACGTTGAAGGTTGATGGCGGCGAGATGTAGTGCGGCGCAACACCAGAGATTCCGGCGCCAACGTGGAACCTGCACAACACAACCAAGCTACTTTGCCCCAACGAAACAGTGAGGTTGTCAATCTCACCGGCTTGCTGTAACAAAGGATTAACCGTATTGTGTGGAAGATGATTGTTTGCAGAGAAAACAGTAAAAACAAGTATTGCAGTAGATTGTATTTCAGTAAAGAGAATTGGACCGGGGTCCACAGTTCACTAGAGGTGTCTCTCCCATAAGACGAACAGCATGTTGGGTGAACAAATTACAGTTGGGCAATTGACAAATAAAGAGAGCATGACAATGCACATACATATCATGATGAGTATAGTGAGATTTAATTGGGCATTACGACAAAGTACATAGACCGCCATCCAACTGCATCTATGCCTAAAAAGTCCACCTTCAGGTTATCATCCGAACCCCCTCCAGTATTAAGTTGCAAAACAACAGACAATTGCATTAAGTATGGTGCGTAATGTAATCAACAACTACATCCTTAGACATAGCATCAATGTTTTATCCCTAGTGGCAACAGCACAACACAACCTTAGAACTTTCGTCACATCCTTGTCCTGTGTCAATGCAGGCATGAACCCACTATCGAGCATAAGTACTCCCTCTTGGAGTTAAAAGCATCTACTTGGCCAGAGCATCTACTAATAACGGAGAGCATGCAAGATCATAAACAACACATAAGCATAACTTTGATAATCAACATAACAAGTATTCTCTATTCATCGGATCCCAACAAACGCAACATATAGAATTACATATAGATGATCTTGATCATGATAGGCAGCTCACAAGATCCGACAATGATAGCACAATGGGGAGAAGACAACCATCTAGCTACTGCTATGGACCCATAGTCCAGGGGTAGACTACTCACTCATCACTCCGGAGGCGACCATGGCGGTGTAGAGTCCTCCGGGAGATGAATCCCCTCTCCGGCAGGGTGCCGGAGGCGATCTCCAGGATCCCAGAGATGGGATCGGCGGCGACGGCGTCTCAGTAATGTTTTCCGTATCGTGGCTCTCGGTACTGGGGGTTTCGTCACGGAGGCTATTTGTAGGCGGAAGGGCAAGTCAAGAGGCGGCACGGGGGGCCCAAACCACAGGCCGGCGCGGCCAGGGGTGGGGCCGCGCCGCCCTAGGGTTTGGCCACCCTGTGGCCCCTCTTCGTCTCTCCTTCGGACTTCTGGAAGCTTCGTGAGAAAATAGGCCTCTGGGCTTTTATTTCGTCCAATTCCGAGAATATTTCTTTACTAGGATTTCTGAAACCAAAAACAGCGAAAAACAAAGAAATCGGCACTTCGGCATCTTGTTAATAGGTTAGTTCCAGAAAATGCACGAATATGACATAAAGTGTGCATAAAACATGTAGATAACATCAATAATGTGGCATGGAACACAAGAAATTATCGATACGTTGGAGACGTATCAGCATCCCCAAGCTTAGTTCTGCTCGTCCCGAGCAGGTAAAACGATAACAAAGATAATTTCTGGAGTGACATGCCATCATAAACTTGATCATACTATTTGTAAAGCATATGTAGAGAATGCAGCGATCAAAACAATGTGTATGACATGAGTAAACAAGTGAATCATAAAGCAAAGACTTTTCATGAATAGCACTTCAAGACAAGCATCAATAAGTCTTGCATAAGAGTTAACTCATAAAGCAATAATTCAAAGTAAAGGTATTGAAGCAACACAAAAGAAGATTAAGTTTCAGCGGTTGCTTTCAACTTGTAACATGTATATCTCATGGATATTGTCAACATAGAGTAATATAATAAGTGCAATAAGCAAGCATGTAAGAATCAATGCACAGTTCACACAAGTGTTTGCTTCTTGAGGTGGAGAGAAATAGGTGAACTGACTCAACATAAAAGTAAAAAGAATGGTCCTCATAGAGGAAAAGCATCGATTGCTATATTTGTGCTAGAGCTTTGATTTTGAAAACATGAAACAATTTTGTCAACGGTAGTAATAAAGCATATGCATCATGTAAATTATATCTTATAAGTTGCAAGCCTCATGCATAGTGTACTAATAGTGCTCGCACCTTGTCCTAATTAGCTTGGACTACCTGGATTATCACCGCAATACATATGCTTTAACCAAGTTTCACAAAGGGGTACCTCTATGTCACTTTGTACAAAGGTCTAAGGAGAAAGCTCGCATTTGGATTTCTCGCTTTTGATTATTCTCAACTTAGACATCCATACCGGGACAACATAGACAACAGATAATGGACTCCTCTTTTAATGCTTTAAGCATTCAACAACAATTAATTCTTTTCTCATTAGAGATTTGAGGATGTTTGTCCAAAACTGAAACTTCCACCATGGAACATGGCTTTAGTTAGCGGCCCAATGTTCTTCTCTCACAATATGCATGCTCAAACCATTCAACTCAGTGTAGATCGCCCTTACTTGGACAAGACGAACATGCATAGCAACTCACATGAAATTCAACAACGAGTTGATGGCGTTCCCCAGTAAACATGGTTATCGCACAACAAGCAACTTAATAAGAGATAAAGTGCATAATTACATATTCAATACCACAATAGTTTTTAAGCTATTTGTCCCATGAGCTATATATTGCAAAGGTGAATGATGGAATTTTAAAGGTAGCACTCAAGCAATTTACTTTGGAATGGCTGGAAAATACCATGTAGTAGGTAGGTATGGTGGACACAAATGGCATAGTGGTTGGCTCAAGTATTTTGGATGCATGAGAAGTATTCCCTCTCGATACAAGGTTTAGGCTAGCAAGGTTATTTGAGGCAAACACAAGGATGAACCGGTACAGCAAAACTCACATAAAAGACATATTGAAAGCATTATAATACTCTATACCGTCTTCCTTGTTGTTCAAACTCAAAACTAGAAATTATCTAGACCTTAGAGAAACCAAATATGCAAACCAAATTTTAGCATGCTCTATGTATTTCTTCATTAATGGGTGCAAAGCATATGATGCAAGAGCTTAAACATGAGCACAACAATTGCCAAGTATCACATTACCCAAAACATTTATAGCAATTACTACATGTATCATTTTCCAATTCCAACCATATAACAATTTAACGAAGGAGAAACTTCGCCATGAATACTATGAGTAGAGACCAAGGACATATTTGTCCATAAGCTACAGCGGAGTGTGTATCTCTCCCATAAAGTGAATGCTAGGATCCATTTTATTCAAACAAAACAAAAACAAAAACAAAACGACGCTCCAAGAAAAAGCACATAAGATGTGGCCGAATAAAAATGTAGTTTCAGGGGAGGAACCTGATAATTTGTTGATGAAGAAGGGGATGCCTTGGGCATCCCCAAGCTTAGACGCTTGAGTCTTCTTGATATATGCAGGGGTGAACCACCGGGTGCATCCCCAAGCTTAGAGCTTTCACTCTCCTTGATCATGTTGCATCATACTCCTCTCTTGATCCTTGAAAACTTCCTCCACACCAAACTCGAAACAACTCATTAGAGGGTTAGTGCACAATATAAATTGACATATTCAGAGGTGACACAATCATTCTTAACACTTCTGGACATTGCATAATGCTACTGGACATTAGTGGATCAAAGAAATTCATCCAACATAGCAAAAGAGGCAATGCGAAATAAAAGGCAGAATCTGTCAAAACAGAACAGTTCGTATTGACGAATTTTAAAATGGCACCAGACTTGCTCAAACGAAAATGCTCAAATTGAATGAAAGTTGCGTACATATCTGAGGATCATGCTCGTAAATTGGCATAATTTTCTGAGCTTCCTGCAGGGCAGTGGGCTCAGATTCGTGACAGCAAAGAAATCTGGAACTGCGCAGTAATCCAAATCTAGTACTTACTTTTCTATCAACGGCTTAACTTGGCACAACAAAACTCAAAACTAAGATAAGGAGAGGTTGCTACAGTAGTAAACAACTTCCAAGACACAAAATAAAAACAAAGTACTGTAGGTAAAAACATGGGTTGTCTCCCATAAGCGCTTTTCTTTAACGCCTTTCAGCTAGGCGCAGAAAGTGTGTATCAAGTATTATCGAAGGGTGAAGCATCAACATCATTACCAGCGGTGTTGGGAGTTTTATCAATTTTAGGCCTATAGTAATTCTTTGGTTTAGGCACCTTAGAGACATACATGAATTTTTGCTCCTTACCCACATAAGCTTTCTCATTAAATTTAAGAGAAGAAAAAGTTGAACCCAATTTTCTCATGGCTTCTTCAAGTTTACCAATTCTATGGGTTTGATTATCATGGGTAGCACAAGTTTCTAGAGTAGCAATTTTTTCATTAATTCCTCTTAGGATTTTATCAAGTTTATCAGTATTATCCAGTAATGTTTCCATTTTAGTTTCAATGCTACAATTTTTCTCTATGGTTTCTAATTTTTTCATAACATCCTCAAGGGAGGTTTCACTTTTAGTTTCATTAACAGGTGGTATTCCAAATAAACTTTCAATAATGCAACTAGCTTCTAAAGCGGAAACACCTAGGAAATTACCTCCCGCGAGACAATCAAGGACATATCTATTCCAACTAGAGATACCAACATAAAAATTCCTGAGTAGGATAGTGGTGGAGTGTTTCTTAGTGCACCTATTATGGGCATCACTAATTCTATACCAAGCATCTTTTAAACATTCTCCCCCTTGTTGCTTAAATGAACGAACTTCAACTTCAGGATTACTCATTTTAGCCATAGTAAATAAAGCAAACTAGATAAAGTAAATGCAAGTAAACTAATTTTTTTGTGTTTTCAATATAGCAAACTAGATAGCAAATAAAGTAAAACTAACAACTAATTTTTTTGTATTTTGATTTAGTGCAGCAAACAAAGTAGTAAATAAAATAAAGCAAGACAAAAAAAACAAAGTAAAGAGATTGAGAAGTGGAGACTCCCCTTGCAGCGTGTCTTGATCTCCCCGGCAACGGCGCCAGAAAATATGCTTGATGGCGTGTATTTCACACGTTCGTTGGGCAACCCCAAGAGGAAGGTATGATGAGCACAGCAGCAAGTTTTCCCTCAGAAAGAAACCAAGGTTTATCGAACCAGGAGGAGCCAAGAAGCACGTTGAAGGTTGATGGCGGCGAGATGTAGTGCGGCGCAACACCAGAGATTCCGGCGCCAACGTGGAACCTGCACAACACAACCAAGCTACTTTGCCCCAACGAAACAGTGAGGTTGTCAATCTCACCGGCTTGCTGTAACAAAGGATTAACCGTATTGTGTGGAAGATGATTGTTTGCAGAGAAAACAGTAAAAACAAGTATTGCAGTAGATTGTATTTCAGTAAAGAGAATTGGACCGGGGTCCACAGTTCACTAGAGGTGTCTCTCCCATAAGACGAACAGCATGTTGGGTGAACAAATTACAGTTGGGCAATTGACAAATAAAGAGAGCATGACAATGCACATACATATCATGATGAGTATAGTGAGATTTAATTGGGCATTACGACAAAGTACATAGACCGCCATCCAACTGCATCTATGCCTAAAAAGTCCACCTTCAGGTTATCATCCGAACCCCCTCCAGTATTAAGTTGCAAAACAACAGACAATTGCATTAAGTATGGTGCGTAATGTAATCAACAACTACATCCTTAGACATAGCATCAATGTTTTATCCCTAGTGGCAACAGCACAACACAACCTTAGAACTTTACATCCTTTGTCCCGGTGTCAATGCAGGAATGAACCCACTATCGAGCATAAAGTACTCCCTCTTGGAGTTAAAAGCATCTACTTGGCAGAGCATCTACTAATAACGGAGAGCATGCAAGATCATAAACAACACATAAGCATAACTTTGATAATCAACATAACAAGTATTCTCTATTCATCGGATCCCAACAAACGCAACATATAGAATTACATATAGATGATCTTGATCATGATAGGCAGCTCACAAGATCCGACAATGATAGCACAATGGGGAGAAGACAACCATCTAGCTACTGCTATGGACCCATAGTCCAGGGGTAGACTACTCACTCATCACTCCGGAGGCGACCATGGCGGTGTAGAGTCCTCCGGGAGATGAATCCCCTCTCCGGCAGGGTGCCGGAGGCGATCTCCAGGATCCCCCGAGATGGGATCGGCGGCGACGGCGTCTCAGTAATGTTTTCCGTATCGTGGCTCTCGGTACTGGGGGTTTCGTCACGGAGGCTATTTGTAGGCGGAAGGGCAAGTCAAGAGGCGGCACGGGGGGCCCAAACCACAGGCCGGCGCGGCCAGGGGTGGGGCCGCGCCGCCCTAGGGTTTGGCCACCCTGTGGCCCCTCTTCGTCTCTCCTTCGGACTTCTGGAAGCTTCGTGAGAAAATAGGCCTCTGGGCTTTTATTTCGTCCAATTCCGAGAATATTTCTTTACTAGGATTTCTGAAACCAAAAACAGCAGAAAACAAAGAATCGGCACTTCGGCATCTTGTTAATAGGTTAGTTCCAGAAAATGCACGAATATGACATAAAGTGTGCATAAAACATGTAGATAACATCAATAATGTGGCATGGAACACAAGAAATTATCGATACGTTGGAGACGTATCAGGATGTAGTGCGGCGCAACACCAGGGATTCCGGCGCCAACGTGGAACCTGCACAACCCAACCAAAGTACTTTGCCCCAACGAAACAGTGAGGTTGTCAATCTCACCGGCTTGCTATAACAAAGGATTAACCGTATTGTGTGGAAGATGATTGTTTGCAGAGAAAACAGTAAAACAAGTATTGCAGCAGATTTGTATTTCAGTATTAAAGAATGGACCGGGGTCCACAGTTCACTAGAGGTGTCTCTCCCATAAGATAAAAGCATGTTGGGCATAACAATGCACATACATGTCATGATAAGTATAGTGAGATTTAATTGGGCATTACGACAAAGTACATAGACCACCATCCAACTGCATCTATGCCTAAAAAGTCCACCTTCAGGTTATCGTCCGAACCCCTTCCAGTATTAAGTTGCAAAGCAACAGACAATTGCATTAAGTATGGTGCGTAATGTAATCAACAACTACATCCTCGGACATAGCGCCAATGTTTTATCCCTAGGGGCAACAGCACAACACAACCTTAGAACTTTTTGTCACTGTCCCAGGTGTCAATGCAGGCATGAACCCACTATCGAGCATAAATACTCCCTCTTGGAGTTAAAAGCAAAAACTTGGCCAGAGCCTCTACTAGTAACGGAGAGCATGCAAGATCATAAACAACACATATGTAATAACTTGATAATTAACATAACATGGTATTCTCTATCCATCGGATCCCGACAAACACAACATAGAGTATTACAGATAGATGATCTTGATCATGTTAGGCAGCTCACAAGATCCAACAATGAAGCACAATGAGGAGAAGACAACCATCTAGCTACTGCTATGGACCCATAGTCCAGGGGTGAACTACTCACTCATCACTCCGGAGGCGACCATGGCGGTGTAGAGTCCTCCGGGAGATGAATCCCCTCTCCGGCAGGGTGCCGGAGGAGATCTCCAGAATCCCCCGAGATGGGATCGGCGGCGGCGGCGTCTCAGTAAGGTTTTCCGTATCGTGGTTTTTCGCATCAGGGGTTTCGCGACGGAGGCTTTAAGTAGGCGGAAGGGCAACGTGGGGGGCCACACGGGGGCCCCACACCACAGGTCGGCGTGGCCAAGGGCTGGGCCGCGCCGCCCTATGGTGGCAGCCCCTCGTGGCCCCACTTCGTATCCTCTTCGGTCTTCTGGAAGGTTCGTGGCAAAATAGGCCCCTGGGACTTGATTTCGTCCAATTCCGAGAATATTTCGTTACTAGGATTTCTGAAACCAAAAACAGCAGAGAAAACAACAAGCGGCACTTCGGCATCTTGTTAATAGGTTAGTTCCAGAAAATGCACGAATATGACATAAAGTGTGCATAAAACATGTAGGTATCATCAATAATATGGCATAGAACATAAGAAATTATCGATACGTCGGAGACGTATCACTGCTTCTTTTTGCCCTTACCTTCTTACTCCTTTGTTGTCGATGTTTTTAACTAAATTTAACTTTCTTGGCAGAAAACCGACGGAGAGGTCAACGAACGTACCAATACACTTGCGCAAAAATTGGAGCAAAGTGAAGAGGCTCGTAAGAAGGCCGAATCAGATGCTATCCAAGCTAGAGCAGATGCTGACAAGGCCAAGGCCGATGCTGCTGGTGTCGAAGATCTTAGGAAGAGACTTCACGATGCCGAGACTTCGCTGAGTGAGCATATAGCCGCACAATCTGCTCGCGAGGAAGCGATCATTAAGCGCGTAAGGGCGCAAAGCCGTCGCTTTTTCAGTAAGTATCTGAACCACTTCACATTCTTTCGACTTTCTTTCTTTCACTCGTTTGTTGGTCACTAAGTTTTTATCTTGACAGGTAGAACTTCTCAAGAATTTGAACTTGAAGATCCCGACAACGATCCTCTTCTTGACGCCATTTTGTTCCTTGAGTTTCATGGAACAGAAGCACGCGAAGGGATTGATCAAGCTAAGTCCGGGTTGTCGCGACTCTTCCCCTATTTCTTCCCGAAGAAAGAGGAACCCGCAACTTTCCTTGCTCTTGCCAAGTGTTTTAATCCATCAGAAGATCTTGGACTGAAGGTGCGCCATGAGAACATGAAGATTGCTGTTGAAAGCACTGTTGCCTTGGTCGCGGATAGCCAACAAACTATCAACTGGGCGAAAGTAGGCGACACAGAACAGGTAGAGCAGACAAAATGGCGATCGTTGATCAAGGCGGCAAAGCCCGACACGAAGAAAATCCTGTCCTATCTCGGGATCAAGCCATCTTCAACTCCTAGCTCATCAAAGCCGGAGGTCTAGTTGAATGCCCCTTCTTTTTATTTTTCCTGTTTCCTTAGCTATTGTCGCCATATTAGTTTTGGCGACAATTACCTTAGCTATTTTTGCGGAACTCCTTCTGTAATATCCATGTAAATTTCTTGAAGAGTAATGGAATTCTGTCTTGTGCAATCCTTTGATATGTGAATTTTCTTTTCCAGTTGATATTTGATAACTACTCTGCCGATCCTCGTTCTGCCGATACTTCTCCTGCTTCCTCCTTCTCGAAGAAAACACTAATCAATGATAACTTTGTCGACGGTTCTTCGGGACAACATTTGTCGCAAGATTTGCAAGAATTGCGCCAACAACTCCAATCTATGAAAAAACAAACTCTTGTGATGATGGAACAATCTCGACAGGCATCCGAGAGAGAGAATATTGCTCTTCAACAGGCAAAATAAGCCATTGCTGCAAAGGACGCTGCTATTGCTGAAGCTACCGAAGCTTCCTCCCGAGAAAATTATATGCTTCAGCTAATGACTGACGCCAGCCTGGACATGACGGGTATGTTTCCTGTTCATAACCATGCTGGATGTTATTTTTGCTATCCTTCCTTCCTTGTCAATTTATTTGTTGTACCAGGCTCGTTTTTGGATACTGCCGCCGAAGATCAACGTGTTGAAGCTCGAGCCAATGCTTTACTCAAACTGGCCGCACGACATGGTTCCAACTTTTGGGTTACTCCCGAGCGTATGATACGTCTCCAACGTATCGATAATTTCTTGTGTTCCATGCCACATTATTGATGTTATCTACATGTTTTATGCACACTTTATGTCATATTCGTGCATTTTCTGGAACTAACCTATTAACAAGATGCCGAAGTGCCAGTTGCTGTTTTCTGCTGTTTTTGGTTTCAGAAATCCTAGTAAAGAAATATTCTCGGAATTGGACGAAATAAAAGCCCAGAGGCCTATTTTTACACGAAGCTTCCAGAAGACCGAAGACAAGACGAAGAGGGGCCACGGGGTGGCCAAACCCTAGGGCGGCGCGGCCCCACCCCTGGCCGCGCCGGCCTATGGTCTGGGCCCCCTGTGCCGCCTCTTGACCTACCCTTCCGCCTACTTAAAGCCTCCATGACGAAACCCCCAGTACCGAGAGCCACGATACGGAAAACCTTCCAGAGACGCCGTCACCGCCGATCCCATCTCGGGGGATCCTGGAGATCGCCTCCGGCACCCTGCCGGAGAGGGGAATCATCTCCCGGAGGACTCTACACCGCCATGGTCGCCTCCGGAGTGATGAGTGAGTAGTCTACCCCTGGACTATGGGTCCATAGCAGTAGCTAGATGGTTGTCTTCTCCCCATTGTGCTATCATTGTCGGATCTTGTGAGCTGCCTATCATGATCAAGATCATCTATATGTAATTCTATATGTTGCGTTTGTTGGGACCGATGAATAGAGAATACTTGTTATGTTGATTATCAAAGTTATGCTATGTGTTGTTTAAGATCTTGCATGCTCTCCGTTATTAGTAGATGCTCTGGCCAAGTAGATGCTTTTAACTCCAAGAGGGAGTACTTATGCTCGATAGTGGGTTCATGCCTGCATTGACACCTGGGACAGTGACAGAAAGTTCTAAGGTTGTGTTGTGCTGTTGCCACTAGGGATAAAACATTGATGCTATGTCTAAGGATGTAGTTGTTGATTACATTACGCACCATACTTAATGCAATTGTCTGTTGCTTGCAACTTAATACTGGAGGGGGTTCGGATGATAACCTGAAGGTGGACTTTTTAGGCATAGATGCAGTTGGATGGCGGTCTATGTACTTTGTCGTAATGCCCAATTAAATCTCACTATACTCATCATGATATGTATGTGCATTGTCATGCTCTCTTTATTTGTCAATTGCCCAACTGTAATTTGTTCACCCAACATGCTGTTCGTCTTATGGGAGAGACACCTCTAGTGAACTGTGGACCCCGGTCCAATTCTCTTTACTGAAATACAATCTACTGCAATACTTGTTTTTACTGTTTTCTCTGCAAACAATCATCTTCCACACAATACGGTTAATCCTTTGTTACAGCAAGCCGGTGAGATTGACAACCTCACTGTTTCGTTGGGGCAAAGTACTTTGGTTGTGTTGTGCAGGTTCCACGTTGGCGCCGGAATCTCTGGTGTTGCGCCGCACTACATCCCGCCGCCATCAACCTTCAACGTGCTTCTTGGCTCCTCCTGGTTCGATAAACCTTGGTTTCTTTCTGAGGGAAAACTTGCTGCTGTGCTCATCATACCTTCCTCTTGGGGTTGCCCAACGAACGTGTGAAATACACGCCATCAAGCATATTTTCCGGGCGCCGTTGCCGGGGAGATCAAGACACGCTGCAAGGGGAGTCTCCACTTCTCAATCTCTTTACTTTGTTTTTGTCTTGCTTTATTTTATTTACTACTTTGTTTGCTGCACTAAATCAAAATACAAAAAAATTAGTTGCTAGTTTTACTTTATTTGCTATCTTGTTTGCTATATCGAAAACACAAAAAAATTAGTTTACTTGCATTTACTTTACTTATTTCATCATGTTTCCTCCTAAGTTTGTTCTTAAAGATGTACCGGTAGGCCGAGGGTCTATCCTTGGGAAAGACAATATAGAAGATTTTTTCACTCATATTAGTACGGTCGAAGATTTTGAAGATAGACACTTGGTAGAACTTGCCCCCACTTATGAAATTGCTGTTGCTTCTTTAGTACACGCGTTAGAAGCTAGATTTGTTAATCTTAATCCTGTGATTCAGCATATGTTTCTTACACTCAGTAATATGGAAGAAGGAGAAAAGAAAGATTTTGTACTAGAAACCCTTCTTAAAGAATTTGGAGGAATAGCGAGAGAAGCTAGAAAAGTCTTCATTAAATATAATATGCTAGGCTCTTATACCAACTTTGCTAGTACCCTTGAGAAGATGGAAAAGGATAGACAAAAGTACACTAATGAAGTTAATTATGAGGGGGATATTAAAACATCAATACCTTGCAAGCTCTTGGGAATGTGTGAGGCGCTAGAAAAGAATTTTGATTGGATTGTTCCTGAAGATTTGTTTGATGAGAGTAGCAAACCCAAGACTAATGAAAAGGGGCCTCTGAAACTCACATAGAAAAGATAGTATGCATAGTTGAGAAAACTCCACACCCCGCTGTAGAAGTACCACCCTTTGATAATACTTGATACACACTTTCGCGCCTAGCTGAAAGGCGTTAAAGAAAAGCGCTTATGGGAGACAACCCATGTTTTTATCTACAGTATTTTGTTTTTATTTTGTGTATTGGAAGTTGTTTACTACTGTAGCAACCTCTCCTTATCTTAGTTTTGAGTTTTGTTGTGCCAAGTTAAGCCGTTGATAGAAAAGTAAGTACTAGATTTGGATTACTGCGCAGTTCCAGATTTCTTTGCTGTCACGAATCTGGGTCTATCTCCCTGTAGGTAGCTCAGAAAATTACGCCAATTTACGAGCATGATCCTCAGATATGTACGCAACTTTCATTCAATTTGAGCATTTTCGTTTGAGCAAGTCTGGTGCCATTTTAAAATTCGTCAATACGAACTGTTCTGTTTTGACAGATTCTACCTTTTATTTCGCATTGCCTCTTTCGCTATGTTGGATGAATTTCTTTGATCCACTAATGTCCAGTAGCATTATGCAATGTCCAGAAGTGTTAAGAATGATTGTGTCACCTCTGAATATGTCAATTTATATTGTGCACTAACCCTCTAATGAGTTGTTTCGAGTTTGGTGTGGATGAAGTTTTCAAGGGTCAAGAGAGGAGTATGATGCAACGTGATCAAGGAGAGTGAAAGCTCTAAGCTTGGGGATGCACCCCGTGGTTCACCCCTGCATATATCAAGAAGACTCAAGCGTCTAAGCTTGGGGATGCCCAAGGCATCCCCTTCTTCATCGACAAATTATCGGGTTCCTCCCCTGAAACTACATTTTTATTCGGCCACATCTTATGTGCTTTTTCTTGGAGCGTCGGTTTGTTTTTGTTTTTGTTTTGTTTGAATAAAATGGATCCTAGCATTCACTTTATGGGAGAGATACACACTCCGCTGTAGCATATGGACAAATATGTCCTTGGTTTCTACTCATAGTATTCATGGCGAAGTTTCTCCTTCGTTAAATTGTTATATGGTTGGAATTGGAAAATGATACATGTAGTAATTGCTAAAAATGTCTTGGGTAATGTGATACTTGGCAATTGTTGTGCTCATGTTTAAGCTCTTGCATCATATGCTTTGCACCCATTAATGAAGAAATACATAGAGCATGCTAAAATTTGGTTTGCATATTTGGTTTCTCTAAGGTCTAGATAATTTCTAGTATTGAGTTTGAACAACAAGGAAGACGGTGTAGAGTCTTATAATGTTTTCAATATGTCTTTTATGTGAGTTTTGCTGTACCGTTCATCCTTGTGTTTGTTTCAAATAACCTTGCTAGCCTAAACCTTGTATCGAGAGGGAATACTTCTCATGCATCCAAAATACTTGAGCCAACCACTATGCCATTTGTGTCCACCATACCTACCTATACTACATGGTATTTTCCCGCCATTCCAAAGTAAATTGCTTGAGTGCTAACTTTAAAATTCCATCATTCACCTTTGCAATATATAGCTCATGGGACAAATAGCTTAAAAACTATTGTGGTATTGAATATGTAATTATGCACTTTATCTCTTATTAAGTTGCCTGTTGTGCGATAACCATGTTTACTGGGGAACGCCATCAACTATTCATTGTTGAATTTCATGTGAGTTGCTATGCATGTTCGTCTTGTCTGAAGTAAGAGCGATCTACCACCTTATGGTTAAGCATGCATATTGTTAGAGAAGAACATTGGGCCGCTAACTAAAGCCATGATCCATGGTGGAAGTTTCAGTTTTGGACATATATCCTCAATCTCAAATGAGAAAATTATTAATTGTTGTTACATGCTTATGCATAAAAGAGGAGTCCATTATCTGTTGTCTATGTTGTCCCGGTATGGATGTCTAAGTTGAAGAATAATCAATAGCGAGAAATCCAATGCGAGCTTTCTCCTTAGACCTTTGTACAGGCGGCATAGAGGTACCCCATTGTGACACTTGGTTAAAACATGTGCATTGTGATGATCCGGTAGTCCAAGCTAATTAGGACAAGGTGCGGGCACTATTAGTACACTATGCATGAGGCTTGCAACTTATAAGATATAATTTACATGATGCATATGCTTTATTACTACCGTTGACAAAATTGTTTCATGTTTTCAAAATCAAAGCTCTAGCACAAATATAGCAATCGATGCTTTTCCTCTATGGAGGACCATTCTTTTACTTTCAATGTTGAGTCAGTTCACCTATTTCTCTCCACCTCAAGAAGCAAACACTTGTGTGAACTGTGCATTGATTCCTACATACTTGCTTATTGCACTTATTATATTACTCTATGTTGACAATATCCATGAGATATACATGTTACAAGTTGAAAGCAACCGCTGAAACTTAATCTTCTTTTGTGTTGCTTCAATACCTTTACTTTGAATTATTGCTTTATGAGTTAACTCTTATGCAAGACTTATTGATGCTTGTCTTGAAGTGCTATTCATGAAAAGTCTTTGCTTTATGATTCACTTGTTTACTCATGTCATACACATTGTTTTGATCGCTGCATTCTCTACATATGCTTTACAAATAGTATGATCAAGATTATGATGGCATGTCACTCCAGAAATTATCTTTGTTATCGTTTTACCTGCTCGGGACGAGCAGAACTAAGCTTGGGGATGCTGATACGTCTCCAACGTATCGATAATTTCTTGTGTTCCATGCCACATTATTGATGTTATCTACATGTTTTATGCACACTTTATGTCATATTCGTGCATTTTTTGGAACTAACCTATTAACAAGATGCCGAAGTGCCGATTCTTGTTTTGCTGTTTTTGGTTTCAGAAATCCTAGTAAAGAAATATTCTCGGAATTGGACGAAATAAAAGCCCAGAGGCCTATTTTTACACGAAGCTTCCAGAAGACCGAAGACAAGACGAAGAGGGGCCACGGGGTGGCCAAACCCTAGGGCGGCGCGGCCCCACCCCTGGCCGCGCCGGCCTATGGTCTGGGCCCCCTGTGCCGCCTCTTGACCAACCCTTCCGCCTACTTAAAGCCTCCGTGACGAAACCCCCGCAGAGAGCCACGATACGGAAAACCTTCCAGAGACGCCGTCACCGCCGATCCCATCTCGGGGATCCTCGGAGATCGCCTCCGCACCCTGCCGGAGAGGGGAATCATCTCCGGAGGACTCTACACCGCCATGGTCGCCTCCGGAGTGATGAGTGAGTAGTCTACCCCTGACTATGGGTCCATAGCAGTAGCTAGATGGTTGTCTTCTCCCCATTGTGCTATCATTGTCGGATCTTGTGAGCTGCCTATCATGATCAAGATCATCTATATGTAATTCTATATGTTGCGTTTGTTGGGATCCGATGAATAGAGAATACTTGTTATGTTGATTATCAAAGTTATGCTATGTGTTGTTTAATATCTTGCATGCTCTCCGTTATTAGTAGATGCTCTGGCCAAGTAGATGCTTTTAACTCCAAGAGGGAGTACTTATGCTCGATAGTGGGTTCATGCCTGCATTGACACAGGGACATGATGAAAGTTCTAAGGTTGTGTTGTCTTTGTTGCCACTAGGGATAAAACATTGATGCTATGTCTAAGGATGTAGTTGTTGATTACATTACGCACCATACTTAATGCAATAGTCTGTTGCATGCAACTAAATACTGGAGGGGGTTCGGATGATAACCTGAAGGTGGACTTTTTAGGCATAGATGCAGTTGGATGGCGGTCTATGTACTTTGTCGTAATGCCCAATTAAATCTCACTATACTCATCATGATATGTATGTGCATTGTCATGCTCTCTTTATTTGTCAATTGCCCAACTGTAATTTGTTCACCCAACATGCTGTTCGTCTTATGGGAGAGACACCTCTAGTGAACTGTGGACCCCGGTCCAATTCTCTTTACTGAAATACAATCTACTGCAATACTTGTTTTTACTGTTTTCTCTGCAAACAATCATCTTCCACACAATACGGTTAATCCTTTGTTACAGCAAGCCGGTGAGATTGACAACCTCACTGTTTCGTTGGGGCAAAGTACTTTGGTTGTGTTGTGCAGGTTCCACGTTGGCGCCGGAATCTCTGGTGTTGCGCCGCACTACATCCCGCCGCCATCAACCTTCAACGTGCTTCTTGGCTCCTCCTGGTTCGATAAACCTTGGTTTCTTTCTGAGGGAAAACTTGCTGCTGTGCTCATCATACCTTCCTCTTGGGGTTGCCCAACGAACGTGTGAAATACACGCCATCAGCGTACTCATCAAATTGTCAGATTCCAAGATCGCGCGGGTCAGGTCCGTAGAATCATTCGCGGAATCCATCCACCGGCCGTGTCGGCTTCCGCTGATTCCTGAAGCAGTTATTAGAGAACAGATCAGCTATGGATGGAAACTAAAATAGCAGAAGGGACGAGTTGGTGGAATGCATGAGTTTCTCGGCCATGACGCGCATTGCGCTCAGCCTGATGTATCCGTGCCCGTATACACAGCCACAAATTAAGGCCAGAGAGCATTGAATCATTTGCCCGAATCCATCCACGACGCTAAAACAAGAAGGGGTGCTGAGCAGTTATTAGGGGAATCATGGGATGGAAGAGTAGGTGGTGCATGCATGCATGTATTTTGCCCTAACATAGAAAGGGATGTTGAGTTATTGGAGGAAAGAAATCATCCTTAGTTAATCAAGGAAAGAGAACGGCACCCTTCACATCACCGATCCAAGGCACCACGTATCTCAGCCGTATGTTGTGCTTCACCTGTAATGTAATCAAGGGTTATGTATGGAAACTAAATTAGCGTGAGGGAGGTGAGAAAAACGGCGCCGATAGAGCCTAAAAATTTCAAGCGGAAATTCAACCCCAGCTTGTCCTCCCGCCTCTCTATAAGTGCCAATAGGGGTGTAGCTACCGCGTGCGGCTGGCGCGTGCGACCGACTTAGACTTTGACTCTTGCTCGTCGAGGAGAGGAGAGGACACCCTGCTTGGAGATGAGATAGCCGCCAGGTATGATGTGATCTTGTCGTGCTAACACGTTGTTAATTGCATACATAGGTGCCAGATTATTGTATCTCTAATGCTTGGTTTATGCATCAGGTGGGTGCCTGGATCGGGCGCGTTGTGGGTAGCGAGCGAGGAGTAGGCTTGTCGTGGGGAGCGAGCGAGGAGTAGCGACGTCAGGTCTGGACACTTGAGGATGGACGGAGGCGAGCACCGTCGTCAATTTCACCAGGTAACTCGTTGACTCGGTAGGTTCTCAGGTGTTGAATCCGCTCGCTTGGTCGTACCGACGGCCAATGGGCCGGCATGGATTCAGCCGGCCAGTGGTGTGTCGTAGATATCCACTCCGATCGATTAAAGGCGTGAAACGGAATTAGCGATCGATCCAACGGGATTAATTCTTGTTTTTTAGTTTAGGCTGACTATCATAGTCCCTCGAATCAAAACCTCCTAGATAAGTGGAGAAGAGTGATGTCTACGGGAGCTTCTATTCTTGTAGACAGTGTTGGGCCTCCAAGAGCAGAGGTTTGTAGAACAGCAGCAAGTTTCCCTTAAGTGGATCACCCAGTGTTGGATCCCTCTCATGCAACCCTGCAACCACAAAGCAAGAAGTCTCTTGTGTCCCCAACACACCTAATAGGTGCACTAGTTCGGCGAAGAGATAGTGAAATACAGGTGGTATGAATGAATACGAGCGTAGTAACGGCGTGTAGTTGATGGTGGTAATATGGTAGCAGTAGTAACGCAGTTAATGTAGTAACGCAGTAAAACAGTAAACAAGCAGCGATAGCAGTATTTAGGAACAAGGCCTAGGGATTAGACTTTCACTAGTGGACACTCTCAACATTGATCACATAACAGAATAGATAAATGCATACTCTACACTCTTTTGTTGGATGATGAACACATTGCGTAGGATTACACGAACCCTCAATGCCGGAGTTAACAAGCTCCACAATTCAATGTTCATATTTAAATAACCTTAGAGTGCAAGAAAGATCAACACGACTAAACCAAGTACTAACACAGCATGCACACTGTCACCTTCACGCTATGTAGGAGGAAATAGATCACATCAATACAATCATAGCAATAGTTAACTTCACAATCTACAAGAGATCATGATCATAGCATACGCCAAGTACTAACACGGATGCACACACTGTCACCATTACACCGTGTAGGAGGAATAAAACTACTTTAATAACATTGCTAGAGTAGCACATAGATAAATTGTGATACAAAACACATTGCAATCATAAAGTGTAATGACCTTGGATCGGGTAGGATCCTAAGTCCCTGTGATTAACATGCTAGTCCCTGGATCATAAGCTAGCACTCACAGCCGATGAAATACCATGTAAAACACAATGTCATTATTACACGAATCGAATAAATCCAGAGTTTAATTTATTACAACTTTGCATAGCTCAAGGCTAGCTCAAATAAAAGCAACGGAAAACTTAAGATAAATTGAGTCCATCAACGCCACAGGCTCATTGAGTGTAGACCCGCGATCCTAGCGCACCTTTCTTCAACCTTCGTATTCTGCACATGAGTGCAGCCAAAAACATTTGGTCAATACTTTGAATGTATGGCAAATTACACCAAGAAGGAGAAAATTGGCTAAATCTACATGTAGGCAGACAAGAGGAGGCTTGAGGTTTATTTGCGTAAAGCCAATTTTTACTTAGTAAAGAGAGAAAATCTTTTACCCTACTTTGCAAAATTTTGATAAATAAAATTGGCCGAGTGGAGCACATGGATATTACACACCAAGTGTCCAAATCAACCTAACACTTGGATATGACACACCAAGTCCCGAGCACTTGGATATTACACACCAAGGCCCCAAAACCCACCTATGAACGATATTACACACGCCATAGGGTTTTGAAAATTCCTTTGAAAAAGAGAGAGGAAATCCTTCAGAGGCTCCATCCTTCAGATGCTCACAATTGTCCTGTTACCGTGGACACGGCTGATCGATCAGATTAACACTCTCGAGAGGTTGCGCTCTTTACCCACAATTCACAACCAAGCCCTTTTGCCAAAATTCTTCATCTTCATTAAGGCCAGGACGAGGTCACGACGAAGCTTTTCCTTAGTAGCCCCTCCACCTTCCGGATCCGCCCGTGCCCAAAATACCTCCCAATGGCGGTACCCAGGTGAGGTTTCCCACTAAGTACTTAGCCAAGACAGAGCCCATATTGTATTGTGGTTGCACTGGAAGCTTCTGACATCTGGAACGTGGCAGACTTCTTTGATCCTGGGCGGCAGTCCTCCACCAATCTCCACACTCGTTGTCCCGCCAAAACCATTCCGCCCAGAAGAAAACTTAGTTTTATTTTGAAGGAGGATTTTGGGAGAAAAGTTGCGCTCATAAACAGAGCTCAAGTACTTAGAAAAATTTCTTGTTTCAAACCCCTTTCGATATTTACGTAGCATAAGCATAGCACTTAGAAAAATTTAGGCATTCCTATGGGCGGGATATCAAGTGGAATTGTTTCTAAGTATAACTCTACTCATGGTAATCTACAAAAATCACGTGACTTGCAAAATTTTCACCAAGTAAAATCTACCAAAACATCCTACACATGCATACTAATCATTTGAAGGAAAAAGACATGCATAGTAGAAAACTTGGGACAACATGAACAAAGGTGTAACTTGCCTTGATCCGAACAGCACTCTAAGCAATATTCCTCCTCAGCAGCACTCGCGCACTCCGCACAATCTATCGCAAAGGTAAAAAAAATAGCTTCAATGAATAACGAATGCAACAATAATGTTTCACACTATATGCATGCATGCAATTATGATATAATGATAAAATACTTCAAATTCGACCAAAATATAATGCATCAAGTCTAACATGCAGGGGACATCCCAACATTGATTTTCAACATGTATTAATTAAATAAGATTTATATTATATGTTCAAATTGAGGTTTAAGATTCAATATTACAAACGTGATAATTAGTTGCTTATAATTCGAAAATTCCAACTTCAAGGTGTAGATAATAAAATTCTGAAACTAACGCAAAAAGAATTGATCAAAACGGAGTTACGGTTATTTAATTATGATTTTCGAAAGTATTCAGATTTTGTTGTTTTTACGTAGGGACGTGGCGCGTCTCGGAACATCCGATCTTGATCTGATGGTTGTGGCGCTCCTCGGCTTCAGCTTCGGCTGGACTTCAGCTGGCGGCTCGGCTCGGCTTCAGCTTGGCTTTGGCGACGACGGAAAGTAACATGCTAATATACTAAGTTCAATTTTTAACTGATAAAACCAAATATTCTATAATTTGCAAAATTAATATCAGTGGATAGAGGATTTGATTTCGAATTCAACGCAGAAAACAAAATCTAAAACGAAGCTCTAGATTTGAAGATATAAAATTCTAAAGTTTTGGCTGGAGTAGGAGCTAGCTCATGTGACGAATCTGATCGATTGGATCGATCGTACCATACGTGAGAAATAAGAAAAAGAACAACGTTGCAGAACGTACTGCTACTGGTTCTACGTACAAATACAGCTATGCTACTGTCCTCGGAGCGTTACCAGATGGACGAAGACGGAGATGAACGTGGTGGTCGGGTGTGGAAGGCGACGGTGTACTGGTGCTTTCCGGCTTGGCGAAGACCTTGACGGGGTTCTCCTCTCCTTGGTGGTGCCGCGTGCGTCGATGGAATCTATCGTAGTCGTCCTGAGCAGCTTCTATTCCCGGCTGGAGTCAGCGAAGTCCGGCGAAACTCCGGTGGCTTCGCCTGCGTGTTCTTGTGGTTCTGCGGAAGGGGAAAAAGATTAGGAGGATGAGGTTGAGCAATTTGTGAAGCTTAGACAGAGAAGGGCGGAGCGGGGAGTCCTGGAACCTCGTCTTCAAGCTCGCGACGGCGGAACTCCGGCGAGATCGGAACGGGCTCTCTGGTGGTCTAGGGTTTGTGATTTTTAGAAAAACGGAGAGGGGCCGATGCGGGAGTATATATGGAGGAGTTTTCGTGGAGTAGGGTGCACGGATTCGAACGGAATCGGGCCGATTTTTCTGGGATTTTCGAGTCGGTTTGAGTCTCGTATTGATGTTGAACTCGTGCAGGAGGTTGAAGATGATACGTGGGCCCAGCTGTCAGCGTTGGAGGAAAAAAAAGAAAAATAAAAGAAGAGATAGGGAGCTGGTCTCCGCTGCCTAGCTGGCCGGCCTGGCCGATCGGTCGCGCGCGTGCGCGTACGCGGAGGACGGTGGCTCTGTTTGGTAAGTGTGATTCAATCGTTCCTTTTCTTTTGTCTTTTCTTTTATTTGTTTCTTATCTCCTATGAGCTTTATAAATTTGAAAAGAGTAAACAAAAATCAGATAAAAGTCTGCGAAAATAAATCATTTATTTAGATTTCAGCCCTAAGCATCATTATGGAGTAATTTGGAAATTAAATATGCAAATTTTAAAATAGTATGCCATGATGATATGATGCAACTATTAACATCCTTAATTGTAAAATTTGGGATGTTACAAACCTACCCCCCTAAGAAGAATCTCGTCCTCGAGATTTAGGTTGGCTAGCAAATAGGTATGGGTATTCTGTCTTCAAATCTTCTTCACGTTCCCACGTAGCTTCTTCCTCTGAATGGTGGTTCCATTGAACTTTGCAAAATTTAATGGTCTTAGTTCGAGTAAACCTTTCAGCCGTTTCTAGAATTTTAACGGGCTTCTCCTCATAAGTGAGATCGCTTTCCAACTGAACCTCCTCCAGCGGAACTGTATCTCTCAATGGTGTATCGGCCATTTCTGGATGACACTTCTTCAGCTGTGACACATGGAACACATTGTGGACGGCTGATAGGACTTCTGGCAATTCCAGCTGATATGCAACTTCTCCTTTGCGTGCTAGAATCTTGTATGGTACTATAAAACGTGGTGCTAACTTTCCTTTGATTCCAAATCTTTTAACTCCACGTAGTGGTGAAACTCTGAGATATGCTCGGTCTCCTATTTCATAAATTACTTCCCTACGCTTAGAATCAGCGTAACTCTTCTGTCTGGATTGCGCTATTTTCAGTCGATCACGGATAAGTCTGACTTTTTCTTCAGCTTCTTTGATCATGTCAGGCCCAAACAAATTGCGCTCTCCTACTCCATCCCATAGTAATGGAGTTCTGCACTTCCTACCATATAGTGCCTCGAATGGAGCCATCTCAATGCTTGATTGATAGCTATTATTATATGAGAACTCTGCGTACGGTAAATTCTCATCCCAGCTGGATCCATAATCTAGAGCACAAGCCCTCAACATATCCTCTAGGATTTGATTCACCCTTTCTGTCTGACCATCAGTCTGTGGGTGAAACGCTGTACTAAATTCAAGTCTGGTGCCTAAGGTTTCATGTAATTGGCGCCAAAACTTTGATGTGAATTGAGTACCTCTATCTGAAACAATACCTTTAGGAACTCCATGTAAGCATACAATTCTGGACATATAGATCTTAGCTAACTTAGCGCTAGTGTATGTGGTTTTCACAGGTATGAAATGAGCCACCTTTGTTAAATGATCAACCACTACCCATATAGAATCATATCCAGATCGAGTCTTGGGTAATCCTGTGATAAAATCCATACATATCTTGTCCCATTTGCAATCAGGTACAGGCAACGGTTGTAACAATCCTGCTGGTTTTTGATGTTCTGCTTTGACTCTGTTGCATACATCGCATAAGGCAATATACTCAGCGATCTCTCCCTTCAGGTTACTCCACCAAAACCTTTCCTTCACATCCATGTACATTTTTGTGTTACCCGGATGTATCGAGTATGGCGAGTCGTGAGCCTCTTGGAAGATTAACTTCCTAATTTCAGGGTCATTGGGCACACACAAACGCTTTTCAAACCATAGTGTTCCATGTTCGTCCTCGTGAAATCCTTTTGCCTTACCTTTACTCATGTTTACTCTTATTTCATCCATTTCCTTGTCTTCCTTTTGGGCTTCTCTAATCATGTCTAGCAATGTAGGCTTTACCTCCATCGATGCTAAATATCCTTCTGGAACTATCTCCAATCTAAGATCTTTAAATTGTTTACACAAGTCTCCTGGCAATTCTCCAGCCGTGAGTCCATTTACATAGGCCTTACGGCTTAAGGCGTCAGCTACAACATTAGCCTTTCCAGGATGGTATTGCAAACTCAAGTCATAATCCTTTATAAGTTCTAACCATCTCCTTTGCCTCATATTCAGCTCCTTCTGTGTGAATATATATTTCAGACTCTTGTGATCCGTGAACACATCACAATGCTTTCCCATGAGATAATGCCTCCATACTTTAAGTGCATGCACAACAGACGCTAATTCTAAGTCATGTGTAGGATAATTCCTTTCATGATTTTTCAATTGATGTGAGGCATATGATACTACCTTTCCTTCTTGCATTAGCACACAACCAAGTCCTTGACGAGAAGCGTCGCAATAGACTTGGAAATCCTTCTGAATGTCTGGCAGGCATAAAACTGGTGCGGTCACTAGGCGTTTCTTCAACTCTTGAAAACTAGCTTCGCATGCATCGGTCCAAGCAAACTTCTTTTCCTTCTTCAACAACTCAGTCATGGGCTTTGCTATCTTGGAAAAGTTTTCGATGAACCTTCGATAATACCCTGCAAGTCCTAAGAAACTCCGGATTTCACCCACATTCTTAGGTGACTCCCATTCTGTCACGGATGCTACTTTACTCGGATCCACGGCAACTCCATTTGCTGACACTATGTGACCAAGGAACCCAACTTCATTTAACCAGAACTCACACTTGCTGAACTTGGCATACAACTTGTGTTCTCTAAGCTTCTCCATGATTAAGCGTAGATGCTTCTCATGCTCTGCCTCATCCTTGGAGTAGATGAGTATATCATCTATGAATACAACTAAAAACTTGTCCAAGTATTCCATGAAGACCTTGTTCATCATAGTCATGAAATACGCTGGGGCATTGGTTAAACCAAACGACATCACAGTATATTCATACAAGCCGTACCTTGTGGTGAATGCGGTTTTGGGTATGTCTTGTCCTCGAATTTTCAACTGAAAATATCCTGATCGAAGATCAATTTTGGAGAATACTCGCGCCCCCTTCAATTGGTCGAATAGGTCGTTGATATTGGGTAGAGGATACTTGTTCTTAATTGTCACCTCATTAAGCGAGCGATAATCCATAACTAACCTCTTACTTTTATCCTTCTTCTCCACAAACAATACAGGTGCTCCCCAAGAAGACGAACTTGGTCGAATAAAACCTTTATCTAGTTGTTCCCTGAGTTGCTTCTTAAGTTCTTTCAATTCCTCCACATCCATCTTATAGGGTCTCTTGGCTATGGGTCCAGTACCGGGCATCAAATCAATAAGAAACTCAATGTCTCGGTCAGGTGGCATTCCTGGTAACTCCTCAGGAAAAACATCGGGAAACTCTTGTACAACAGGCACATCTTCTATGCTAACCCCCTTAAGAGAATTCACCATAGACCCCTTAAGTTCAAAGTTTGACTTGAATCGGATTCGTTTCTTTTCTGGGGTTGTGAGTGTAACTACTCTCTTGGCACAATCTATGATGCCCTCATAGGCGGTCATCCAATCCATGCCCAATATTATGTCTAAACCTTGGGATTCCAAGATGATTAGGCTAGTGGGGAAACTATATGCACCAATCTTTAGGCTCAGCCCACGACATCCAAACTTTGACACTAATTCCCCTCCAGGTGAGCTTATTCTAATGGGTGTATTAATGGTTTCAACAGGTATCTTACTTCTATCCACGAATACCCTTGATATGAATGAATGTGATGCACCAGTATCAAAAAGAACAACTGCTGGAATGGAATTGAGCATAAACTTACCAATCACAGAGTCTGGTGCTTCATAAGCTTCTTCCACGGAGACATGGTTCAGCGTAGCCTTAACGAACGGATTTGGTTTCTTGCCATTGCCATTTCCATTCCCATTGCCATTGTCAATCTTCAGCCTCTCGGGACATTCATTAGCAAAATGCCCAGTTTTGCGGCACTTGAAGCATGTGACCTGACTAATATCCTTCTGGTGATTGCCATTGTTGCCATTGCCCCCATTTCCATTACGGTGCTTATGGCCAGTATGATTGTTACCATTGTGATGACGATGACCATTATGGTTGTGGCCATTGTGCCTACTTGCAGAAGACCCATTATGGTGGTGGGGTGGTGGGGAAGAAGTACGCTGCTTCTGGTACGGAATAGAGTTACTATGCTTGTGGAATGTAGACTTCCTCTTACGGTTTTCTATGCTCTTCTGCTTGGCTTCCACCATCACGGCCTTGTCAACGAGCTCTTGATAGTTGTTGAATCTTATAGCGACAAGCTGGATTGATATCTCATCATTAAGTCCTCTCATGAACTCTTCCCGCCTTTTTGCATCAGTGGACACATCATCGGGAGCATAGCGTGCCAAACTATTGAAGAGGTCCCCGTACTCAGACACGGTGCGTGCCCCTTGACGCAAGTCGCGAAACTCGCGCCTCTTCAATGATATAGCTCCAGCTGCTACATGGGCAGTACGGAAAGCTTCCTCAAACTGGTTCCAAGTAATGGCATTTATATCAGGATAAGTAACTTGGTAATTATCCCACCACTCAGCGGCGGATCCCTCAAGTTGATGTGCGGCAAACCGCACCCTTTCTGCTCCATCAGCTTGAATGGTGTTCAACTTCTTATTGATTGTGCGAAGCCAGTCATCCGCCACTATCGGCTCAGTACTACTAGAAAAAGTAGGAGGGTTCAACCTCAAGAACCGAGTCAGACGATCCTGCTGAGGTGGGTTGTTGTTGTTGTTATTGTTGTTGTTTTGCATATTCTGAGTCAGAAGTTGGATCAGCTGATTCTGGGTATTCAGGAGTTGCGCAATTTCAGGAGTGAGCTCACGTCTCGGCGGCATCTGAGGTTTATGAAAAAGGTAAGACATAGACATAGAAGGTTAAGGAATAAAATCTACCCTTATGCATGTGATACGTCCAAAACGTATCTACTTTCCCGAACACTTTTGCTATTGTTTGGCCTCTAATTTGTGTATTTTGGATGCAACTAACACGGACTAACGCTGTTTTCAGCAGAACTGCTCTGGTGTCTCGTTTTTGTGCAGAAATCCAACTTTCGGGAAAAACCTCGGAATTTATGCAGAAGGCCCTATTTTCCCAGGAAACTAACGGAGCCAGAAGGGCAATTGAAGTGGAGGCCCGAGGGCCCCACACCACTGTGCGGCGCGGCCTGTGGGGGGCCCGCGCGGCCAGGTGGTGTGGCCCCCTCGGCCGGCCTCCGACGCCCTCCTTCGGACTACTTATTCGCCTCGACCTAAAAACGCCTGGAGAGAAGTCGAAGTCGCCAGAAACCCTCCAGAACGCCGCCACATCGCGAAACTCCGTCGCGGGAGCCAGAAGTCTCCGTTCTGGCACTCCGCCGGGACGGGGAATTGGAGGAGATCATCACCGCCATCACCGCCAACGCCTCTCCATCAACCAGCAATGTTTCCCCCATCCATGTGTGAGTAATTCCCCCGCTGTAGGTGAAGGGGATGGTAGGGATTGGATGAGATTGGTCATGTAATAGCATAAGATTGTTAGGGCATAGTGCCTAGTGTCCGTAGATGGTACTTTTATGATATTGTTGCAACTTGTTATGCTTAATGCTTGTCACTAGGGCCCGAGTGCCATGATCTCAGATCTGAACATGTTATTGTTTCATCATGATATTCATTGTTTATGGTCTTACCTATAAGTTGTATACACATGTCGCTGTCCGGAACCAATGGCCCCGAAGTGACAGAAATCGGGACAACCGGAGGGGATGGTAGTGATGTGAGGATCACATGTGTTCACGGAGTGTTAATGCTTTGCTCCGGTACTCTATTAAAAGGAGTACCTTAATATCCAGTAGTTTCCCTTGAGGCCCTGCCACCGGCTGGTAGGACAGAAGATGTTGTGCAAGTTTCTCATTGCGAGCACGTACGACTATAATTGGAACACATGCCTATTGATTGATTAGTACTTGGACACCGTTTTATTATTATCTGCAAATGCCCTGCTATGATTGTTACATGAGTTTCTCTCATCCATGCAACGCCCGTCATCCGTCCCCGTGCCTACAGTATTTTAATCCTGCTGTTTACTAAAATCACTACTGCTGTCTTTGTTACTCTGCTGCTGTTATTTCACTGCTATTTGCTATAAAACTGTTACTATCGATAAACTCTTGCGAGCAAGTCTGTTTCCAGTGCAACTGAATTGACAACTCCGTTGTTAAGGCTTCCAAGTATTCTTTGTCTCCCCTTGTGTCGAATCAATAAATTGGGTAATACTTCCCTCGAAGACCCATTGCGATCCCCTATACTTGTGGGTCATCAAGACTATTTTCCGGCGCCGTTGCCGGGAGCATAGCTTTATTTGGAAGTTCACTTGGATTGATATTGTTCGCTGCAAATTCTCCATCATGGGTAAACCTCGCGATACTAAGATCGCCATATTACCATCCACTACAAGAAAAGGTACAATTCTGAGTACCTCCGCTACACTTGATTCACCATCTGTGATTGATAAACTTGTTTCACCGCCACATGCTTCGCATACGGGTACATCTGCTGAATCTGAACACTCTCATAATACTGATAATATTTCTGCTGTGCTTGATGATAGTGGTTCATTGGGAACTTTTCTAGATGCTTCCATTGCTAGGTCTAGACAAATTGAAAATGCTGAAATTCCTGATGTTACTACAGCGGTTAATTCACCTGAACTTGAATATTCTAGTGATGATCTTGATGAAGATTATGTGGAGCTTGATGATGATTTTATTGAAAAATGCCATGCTACTACTGATGCAAGAAAAATTAAAAAGTTGCTTGCAGAACACACTGTTAGATATAAACTGTCTCCTGATCCTAAATTTGCCACATCTCCTATAAACATTAGGGATAAAGATTATGACTTTTCTCTTGATCTATCTCATATAGCTATTGTTGAGAAAACACCTTTTTGTGGTACTGAAAAAGAAAGTGCTGTTGAACACATGACTGAGTTATCTACTTTGAGTAGCTTGTTTTCTGATGATGTTAAGAAGCGTACTTACTTTGTTGCTAAAATATTTCCATTCTCATTAAAGGATGACGCTAAAACTTGGTATAATAATTTGCCACCTGGTTCTATTAAAAGTCCAAAAGAATTGCTTGCTGTTTTCTTTCGGAAATACTTTCCTGCTAGTGCTCAACATGCTGCTTTGCAAAGAGTTTATAGTTTTGATCAGGGAGATGAAGAGAAATTGCCAGAGGCTTGGGCAAGATTTTGCTCTCTTATTAGAGCTTTGCCTGACCATGATTTAGAAAAGCATGAATTACTTGATATATTTTATAGTGGACTAACCATTGATTCTAGGGCATACCTGGATAGTTGTGCTGGTTGTGTTTTCAGAAAAGAACTCTGCATTTACGCTGAAGAATTATTGGCTAAAATAGGCCGGAATTATGATGATTGGAATACGCCTGAACCAACTCCAACGCCAATAGTGAAGAAGAGGGGTTTAATTAAATTGAATGATGAAGATATGAGGGAAGCCAAGAAGTCTCTCAAGGAGAAAGGTATTAAATCTGAAGATGTGAAGAATCTACCTCCAATAGAAGATATATGTGAGATAATTCCCCCTTCATCCATGATTGAGGTAAACTCGCTTCAACGCTTTACTAGGGAAGATATTCCATATTCGAAACCTCCTGCGCAATGCTTAGATGAGTTTGATAATTATATTGTTAAGCAAGAAAATTTTAATATGAGAGTAGAGAATCATCTAATGGAAAATTCCCAAGCTATTAGTCAATTGCATGATATTATGGAGAGAACCTCCAATGATGTTAAGATGCTTGTTAAACATTTTCAAATGATTCAAACTCAAATTGATCAACTCACTAAAGTGCAAAATGACTTGTTAGGGAATAATTCTAAAGAAAAACATGCTTATGAAGTAACAACTAGAGGTGGTGTCTCTACCCAGGATCCTCTATATCCTGAAGGGCATCCTAAAAGAATTGAACAAGATTCTCAACGCATTGAACCTAGAGCTCATTCTAAGAAGAAAAAGAAGAAGAAACATAAAAATGTTGTAGAATCCTCTGAACCTGTTAATGATCCTAATAGTATTTCTATTTCTGATGCTGAAACTGAAAGTGGTAATGAACATGATAATGATAAAGATAATGATAAGATTGATACTCCTGATAAAGAAGAGGTTGAAGAAGAACCTGAAAAGCATGCTAAAAATAAAAAGTATACTAAAGAAGATTTTATTGCTGAGAAACATGGTAATGAAAGAGAACCTTGGGTGCAAAAGCAAATGCCTTTTCCTGCTAAGAAACTAAAATCAAAGGAAGAAGAACATTATAATAAATTCTGTGATTGGATGAAACCTTTATTCTTGCAAATCCCTTTAACTGATGCTATTAAATTGCCTCCTTATTCAAAGTATATGAAAGATATTGTTACTAACAAAAGGAAAATCCCCAATGAGGAAATTTCCACTATGCTTGCTAATTACTCTTTCAATGGTAAAATTCCAAAGAAGTTGGGCGACCCAGGTATACCTACTATTCCTTGTTCTATCAAGAATAATTATGTTAAAACTGCTCTATGTGACTTGGGAGCCGGTGTTAGTGTTATGCCTTTTTCTCTTTATAAGAGGCTTTACTTAGATAAGTTGATACCTACTGATATATCTTTGCAAATGGCTGATAAATCTACTGCTATTCCTGTTGGTATATGTGAGAATGTTCCTGTTCAAGTTACTACTAATTGCTTGATATTAACTGATTTTGTTGTGTTGGAAATGCCTGAAGATGATAATATGTCTATTATTCTTGGGAGACCTTTTCTTAACACCGCAGGGGCTGTTATTGATTGCAACAAAGGAAAGGTTACTTTCAATGTTGATGATAGGGAACACACCGTTTATTTCCCCAAGAGGATTGAAAAAGCGTGCGGAGTTAATACTATCTCTCATGTGAGAACTATCAAAGTGGGAACCATCGATTGTCCTATATATGAGCCTAAAGAAGAATATCAAACTCTTGTGATTGGATCCATATCAATACAATTCAAGGTAACATGATTGATTTGAGGTTTATTTCTTCATATGCTATGTAAAATTTATTTGGTGGCAAGACTTGATCAACCTTGTTAACAAATACCTTTTATATGCATAGAGGAGGTAAACAACATCTCTTTCTTTCTCCACTTGCTTTAGTTGCTGTAGCACTTTTTACTTTGCAAAGTTTCTTGATTGATTTGAGATTTCTAAAATTTTCCTGGCCAGTAATAATAAACTTAATACCCAGAAAATGTGCATTTTTCAAAGTTTTCAAAAATCCGCGAAAATTATACCGTTGGTCCTATTTTTCGACGAGGCACCTGGGAGCACCAGGGGATGACCTGTGGGGCACCAGAGGGCGCCAAACCACAGGCCGGCGCGGCCTGCAAGGTGGCCGCGCCACCATGTGGTGTGGGCTCCCCTCTGCCCCACTTCGTCATCTCTTTCGCCCAGAACACTCTCTCTCCCGAAAAAACTCGTACCAAGTTCATCTCTCTCGCGTTTTTGCTCCAGAGCTCCAGATTTCTCGATCTCTTTGCTCAGCCCAGATTTCTGTCTGAAATTTGGCACATTTGCTCTTCGGTATGTGACTCCTCCACCCATCCAAGTAGAATTTCATTTGGTTGAATATATCTTGAATATTTTGCTGCTGTAGGTAACATGTTTAGTGAGCTTGCATGCTTGTTCTAATTGGTAGAAATTAGTTTTGATGCATGATTAGTACTCTAGCAAGTTCCTATGGTAGTTTCCCCCAATTATATGTCACCAAATCAAGTTTTATATTGTTTGTTGAAAATTTCAGAAAATGAAGAAGTTCAAATTTGGAGAGTTGTTCAAGAAGGGGACAACCAGCACCGGGAGGCCTTCTAGGGCCGCCACCCGGATTAGGCAATCATACAATGAAGACATCCTCGCGCCTAGCTTCGCGCCTGAAGAGGACAACGGTCCTCCTAATGCTTCTACTTTTCCATGCTATGATTTTCTCAGGAATGCAGGGATACTGGAGGATTTCTTGACCCTTGTCAACAGGGCAGGGTTAACTACCTATATGGGAGATGAAAGGGAGCAGTATTATATGCTCACAAAAATTTTCGTCGAAAGTTTCCATTTTGACAACAAACAATATGAGCCAACGGTTGCATTCAGAATCTATGGTAAGACTGTGACTATGCCATTGAAGGATTTTTGTTGTGCCTTGGACATTGCCCCTGTAGGTACAGCAAGTAGGATTGATGACAACCCCCGGGACTTGCTGGAACTCTACCGAGGGATCACCGATGACGACTGTCGCACCATTCAGCGGGGCAAGATAAGGAACATCCAACTTCCCGCCATTAAGTATTTTGCATACTACATTGCTACTAGCATTCTTGGTAGGGAAAACACTAGTAATATTTCTAGCTACCATCTTGCTTTCTTGAACATTGCACTTACTGGACAAACATCCTATCACCTTGGTGCTCTTATTGCTCGCCGCCTGTCTACCAGGGGGCCTATTTTTGGAGGAACTATCGCATTGCGTGTTTTAACATTTCTTAATCTTCCTATTGATCCTAATGATGTGCCATTGGCCCCTAGGAGACTCGATATTACTGCTATGAAGAGTCATCATTTTGTTACAACTGACTCTACTTTAGATAATATGGTATATAGAATGTTGTTTTCTGACGGGGAGGAGAAGGAAATCCCTCTTCCCCAACCTGGTTTGTTAAGTATTGACAGGCAATCATGGTCGTGCACTAAGGAGGAGGTGGATGAGCATATGAAGATACAAGAGTTCCACCAGCAACATGACTCCGAGGACGTCGGGACCTCCTACGACCACACCGTCACATATCCGGGTGCTTCTTCTAGCACATACCCGGAATACGACCCATCTTCATATTACGGAGATACTACTTCATGGGATCGATGGGATTGAACTCCACTTGGGCCAAAAGCCTAAGCTTGGGGGGAGGTATACCGGCATCACTCATTCTTTGCATATTATGGTTGCTGGATACTTGTACATACTTGCTTTGTTCGTTTGAGTGGTTTTCTAATAAGAGGAAGATGATATTTGGGGAAGTGCTGCCTGAAAACAGATTCTGGGCTGTTACCGTAAAAATTCGTGTGCCCAGCCAGAACAGTATTTTGAATTGAAAATTTTTGTGCATGTTCCCCAGGTTGTTATCTAACTTTCATTAGTTGAACACTTTTTGAACTGAGCAACGTAAGATTTTTGTAAAAATCGATTTCTGTACTGCTGTCAGGATTTGGCAGATTTCTGCCATCTCGTTTTTCTGTGTTTCTTTTAGTTTGTTATTTCTTGTTTTCACTTTGTTTCTTTCCCAAAACACAAAAAGACCAAAAATATTTCTGTTGTTTCTCTTCATCATTTGCTTATCTTGGTTTTTGCATTTGTTTCGCTTTATTTGCTATTGCTAGTTTGCTATAAGAAAACCCAAAAAGATTTTGCTTTGTTTGCTTGTCTCCTTTTGTTCTTGTTCTCAAATTCGAAAACACCAAAAATATTTGCTGTTCTTCTTTGGTTTGTAAAGTTCATCTTGAGTTCAATGGTCTTCGGTGGCTGGAGCGTGGTTTTCATTTCATATTATCCAAGCTACACAAGTGAGAAGGCAATAATGACGATCTACGACAATCTGATTGTGGTGAGAGGCTGGTATGAACTCTATTTGTTTTCGTTTTTGTACATATACTCATCCATGTGAGCATGCTTAGTTGGTTCATGTGAGGTATATGTTATTTGAGAAAGTCTAGTAGTTCATGATCTCTCATGTTTAGCTCCAATCTATTAATATGAGTAGCATGTCATGGATGTTTGCTTGCATTGTTTTATTCATAAGTAAGTATGGCATTGTGGTATCCTCCTCTGAATAATTCATTTATATCGACTTGGCACATGCTCACGCATGCATATGACTGAACAAAAAGTCAATTAAGCCTCGATGATCTATATTGCTTCAGAGTTCTTGTATCACTTTTATGCCTCTGTTAATTTATTTTGCCGCAAGCATGATTATGACAGTTACTGCTCTCTTGATTTGTCGCTCCCTAGTCTTTTTGCTAGCCTTCACTTGTACTGAGCGGGAACGCTGCTCGTGCCTCCAAACACATGAAAACCAAGTCATTCCAGAGTGTCCACCATAAATACCTATGCATGGCATTTCAAACCATTCCAAGTAAATTCTCATGCGCTACCTTTAAAACCTTCAAAATGCATCTTAATTTGTGTTAATGTTTCATAGCTCATGAGGAAGTATGTGGTGTTTAGCTTTCAACCTTGTCATTTACTTTTGACGGACTCTCATATGGAATAGTGGCACATCCGCTTATCCAATAATTTTGCAAAAAGAGCTGGCAATGGGATTCCCAGTCCCGAATTAATTAAACTTAAATAGACACTCCTCCATGGTTTGTGATTGTTGGACGGCACCCGAAGGATTCGGTTAGCCATGGCTTGTGTAAGCAAAGGTTGGGGGGAGTGACATCATCATAATAAAACTAAAATAAAAAGGCACTCCTTCATGGTATGAGATTGTTGGCAGGCACCCGAGGATTCGGTTAGCCATGGTTTGTGCAAGAAAGGTTGGAAGGAGTGCCACATAAATATGCAATAATTCATGGGAGCCGCTCTTGAAAGTCCGGTTGGCGAGGTAGTTAGTGTACCCATTACCATTCGTTGACAACAACAAACACCTCTCAAAATAATTTTACTTCTGATTTATAAAAATGAAAAGCTCTAGCGCATGTTAATCCCTGCTTCCCTCTGCGAAGGGTCAATCTTTTACTTTTATGTTGTGTCTCCATTATTTCTTTGAGTACTATCTTGAGAGCACAACTGTCATTCTTAGTATAATATGCTTGTCTCAAAATATGATTGATTGTGGTATAACTTTGATGCTTTTATCTTTGACGATCACTACTTCTAGTCTTTCTATGAACTTTAAAGGTGCCCGGGCATTTATGTTTTGCCAATCAAATACAGGCAAGCGAGATACCACTTTATCATGCTCTCTTATGAACATTGCAATCCTGCTTATATACATGATTCATGATGCTTATTATTAATTGTTGGTACCTCTCCATGATTGACATAGCTGTTAGATGATCTTATTTGCATGTGTCTCATCATGAACTGCTTAAGTATTAGCCATAGCATGAGAATATATACATCATATGAGCAAATGTGTTCGTGAAAGTTCTTTTATCGCTCAGTTGTTAACTGAATTGCTTGAGGACAAGCAATAAGCTAAGCTTGGGGGGAGTTGATACGTCCAAAACGTATCTACTTTCCCGAACACTTTTGCTATTGTTTGGCCTCTAATTTGTGTATTTTGGATGCAACTAACACGGACTAACGCTGTTTTCAGCAGAACTGCTCTGGTGTCTCGTTTTTGTGCAGAAATCCAACTTTCGGGAAAAACCTCGGAATTTATGCAGAAGGCCCTATTTTCCCAGGAAACTAACGGAGCCAGAAGGGCAATTGAAGTGGAGGCCCGAGGGCCCCACACCACTGTGCGGCGCGGCCCGGGGGGCCCGCGCGGCCAGGTGGTGTGGCCCCTCGGCCGGCCTCCGACGCCCTCCTTCGGACTACTTATTCGCCTCGACCTAAAAACGCACGGAGAGAAGTCGAAGTCGCCGTAAACCCTCCGTAACGCCGCCACATCGCGAAACTCCGTCGCGGGAGCCAGAAGTCTCCGTTCTGGCACTCCGCCGGGACGGGGAATTGGAGGAGATCATCACCGCCATCACCGCCAACGCCTCTCCATCAACCAGCAATGTTTCCCCCATCCATGTGTGAGTAATTCCCCCGCTGTAGGTGAAGGGGATGGTAGGGATTGGATGAGATTGGTCATGTAATAGCATAAGATTGTTAGGGCATAGTGCCTAGTGTCCGTAGATGGTACTTTTATGATATTGTTGCAACTTGTTATGCTTAATGCTTGTCACTAGGGCCCGAGTGCCATGATCTCAGATCTGAACATGTTATTGTTTCATCATGATATTCATTGTTTATGGTCTTACCTATAAGTTGTATACACATGTCGCTGTCCGGAACCAATGGCCCCGAAGTGACAGAAATCGGGACAACCGGAGGGGATGGTAGTGATGTGAGGATCACATGTGTTCACGGAGTGTTAATGCTTTGCTCCGGTACTCTATTAAAAGGAGTACCTTAATATCCAGTAGTTTCCCTTGAGGCCCGGCTGCCACCGGCTGGTAGGACAGAAGATGTTGTGCAAGTTTCTCATTGCGAGCACGTACGACTATAATTGGAACACATGCCTATTGATTGATTAGTACTTGGACACCGTTTTATTATTATCTGCAAATGCCTGCTATGATTGTTACATGAGTTTCTCTCATCCATGCAACGCCCGTCATCCGTCCCCGTGCCTACGTATTTTAATCCCGCTGTTTACTAAAATCACTACTGCTGTCTTTGTTACTCGTGCTGTTATTTCACCGCTGCTATCGCTATAAACTGTTACTTATCGATAAACTCTTGCGAGCAAGTCTGTTTCAGTGTAACTGAATTGACAACTCCGTTGTTAAGGCTTCCAAGTATTCTTTGTCTCCCTTGTGTCGAATCAATAAATTGGGTAATACTTCCCTCGAAGATCGTTGCGATCCCCTATACTTGTGGGTCATCAAAGATGCATCAAACATAGAAACACAAAACATCCATATAAAGTAAAAGGTTTTTATCGAACTATTATTTCCATACCACAAGGGATTGGTATGGTCAAACAACTAAGCGAAGATAAAACGGTAAGATAGATAATGGTGGTCAACTATTTAGCTTCCTCGTCTACGTCTACTTCCTCTTCCACTATCTCAAATGTAAGTCCCGCCTCTAAGAATCCTGCCTTGTACTCCTTGAGCTCCTTAGCCAACTCTTCATTCTTCTCCTGCAAGTCCCTCTTCTCAGCACGCAACTTCTCAATCAAATTGTGATCGGCCTCGAACTCTACTTCGTTACTATCAATCTCTTGCTTTTGTTTTCTAAGCATCTCATTCTTCTTTTGGACTCTCTTCTCTTGGTTCTGGAACTTCTTGTCCTGCGCTTGGAATTCCTCTTCTTGGGCCTTGATCACCTCTTCTAGCTCTTGTATCTTCTTGTCTTTCTCCTTGAGTTGACCGCATAGTTCATCATTCCTTAGTAGCTCAAAACAACTTTCCTCCTCGAGAGTATTGATGTGATTCTCTAAGTCCCGGAAATGAAGTCGTTGACGCTTGACAACCTTTCTACCCGCTTCGCTTAACTCGATGGGAACGCCTTTCGTCGCGCCTTCCAAAGGTAAAGGAGTAGTGGCCCTTCAGTTCCGTCGAATGACGTCCGCATAAGCGCCCTATAAGTTCCTGCATGACAATGCTAAGGCCCTTCTCCATGGAGTCGCTAACGAGGTTGATCTCAATGTCATCGGTCTTCGGCTCAGTGTCACGTCCATGTTGAACCGCCTTGACTCCCCAACAACCTTCCTTGTTGAATCTCTTCAAAAGACTTCCCTTGATCAAAGGTACAGGTAGCTTCAGCTCTTCAACGATGTCAAGAAGGCAAGCTCCAAAGCGAATATCCTTGAAGTCCTCAGCGGTGGTGTAGTTGAAGCTCGTCATCTTCAAGTTGGAGAGTAGAGATTAGAGGCATAAAACAAAATAAGAAAGGAAAGAATTACTAGGCATTAAGTGCATGAATAACTTAACAAAATAGAAAGTCCTATTTCTATGAAGTGTCTTTATCCAATCCTAGGGTCACGTCCTACAGTCAACATGTGCTCTGATACCATCTGTAATGACCTTGGATCGGGTAGGATCCTAAGTCCCTGTGATTAACATGCTAGTCCCTGGATCATAAGCTAGCACTCACAGCCGATGAAATACCATGTAAAACACAATGTCATTATTACACGAATCGAATAAATCCAGAGTTTAATTTATTACAACTTTGCATAGCTCAAGGCTAGCTCAAATAAAAGCAACGGAAAACTTAAGATAAATTGAGTCCATCAACGCCACAGGCTCATTGAGTGTAGACCCGCGATCCTAGCGCACCTTTCTTCAACCTTCGTATTCTGCACATGAGTGCAGCCAAAAACATTTGGTCAATACTTTGAATGTATGGCAAATTACACCAAGAAGGAGAAAATTGGCTAAATCTACATGTAGGCAGACAAGAGGAGGCTTGAGGTTTATTTGCGTAAAGCCAATTTTTACTTAGTAAAGAGAGAAAATCTTTTACCCTACTTTGCAAAATTTTGATAAATAAAATTGGCCGAGTGGAGCACATGGATATTACACACCAAGTGTCCAAATCAACCTAACACTTGGATATGACACACCAAGTCCCGAGCACTTGGATATTACACACCAAGGCCCCAAAACCCACCTATGAACGATATTACACACGCCATAGGGTTTTGAAAATTCCTTTGAAAAAGAGAGAGGAAATCCTTCAGAGGCTCCATCCTTCAGATGCTCACAATTGTCCTGTTACCGTGGACACGGCTGATCGATCAGATTAACACTCTCGAGAGGTTGCGCTCTTTACCCACAATTCACAACCAAGCCCTTTTGCCAAAATTCTTCATCTTCATTAAGGCCAGGACGAGGTCACGACGAAGCTTTTCCTTAGTAGCCCCTCCACCTTCCGGATCCGCCCGTGCCCAAAATACCTCCCAATGGCGGTACCCAGGTGAGGTTTCCCACTAAGTACTTAGCCAAGACAGAGCCCATATTGTATTGTGGTTGCACTGGAAGCTTCTGACATCTGGAACGTGGCAGACTTCTTTGATCCTGGGCGGCAGTCCTCCACCAATCTCCACACTCGTTGTCCCGCCAAAACCATTCCGCCTTAAGAAAACTTAGTTTTATTTTGAAGGAGGATTTTGGGAGAAAAGTTGCGCTCATAAACAGAGCTCAAGTACTTAGAAAAATTTCTTGTTTCAAACCCCTTTCGATATTTACGTAGCATAAGCATAGCACTTAGAAAAATTTAGGCATTCCTATGGGCGGGATATCAAGTGGAATTATTTCTAAGTATAACTCTACTCATGGTAATCTACAAAAATCACGTGACTTGCAAAATTTTCACCAAGTAAAATCTACCAAAACATCCTACACATGCATACTAATCATTTGAAGGAAAAAGACATGCATAGTAGAAAACTTGGGACAACATGAACAAAGGTGTAACTTGCCTTGATCCGAACAGCACTCTAAGCAATATTCCTCCTCAGCAGCACTCGCGCACTCCGCACAATCTATCGCAAAGGTAAAAAAAATAGCTTCAATGAATAACGAATGCAACAATAATGTTTCACACTATATGCATGCATGCAATTATGATATAATGATAAAATACTTCAAATTCGACCAAAATATAATGCATCAAGTCTAACATGCAGGGGACATCCCAACATTGATTTTCAACATGTATTAATTAAATAAGATTTATATTATATGTTCAAATTGAGGTTTAAGATTCAATATTACAAACGTGATAATTAGTTGCTTATAATTCGAAAATTCCAACTTCAAGGTGTAGATAATAAAATTCTGAAACTAACGCAAAAAGAATTGATCAAAACGGAGTTACGGTTATTTAATTATGATTTTCGAAAGTATTCAGATTTTGTTGTTTTTACGTAGGGACGTGGCGCGTCTCGGAACATCCGATCTTGATCTGATGGTTGTGGCGCTCCTCGGCTTCAGCTTCGGCTGGACTTCAGCTGGCGGCTTGGCTCGGCTTCAGCTTGGCTTTGGCGACGACGGAAAGTAACATGCTAATATACTAAGTTCAATTTTTAACTGATAAAACCAAATATTCTATAATTTGCAAAATTAATATCAGTGGATAGAGGATTTGATTTCGAATTCAACGCAGAAAACAAAATCTAAAACGAAGCTCTAGATTTGAAGATATAAAATTCTAAAGTTTTGGCTGGAGTAGGAGCTAGCTCATGTGACGAATCTGATCGATTGGATCGATCGTACCATACGTGAGAAATAAGAAAAAGAACAACGTTGCAGAACGTACTGCTACTGGTTCTACGTACAAATACAGCTATGCTACTGTCCTCGGAGCGTTACCAGATGGACGAAGACGGAGATGAACGTGGTGGTCGGGTGTGGAAGGCGACGGTGTACTGGTGCTTTCCGGCTTGGCGAAGACCTTGACGGGGTTCTCCTCTCCTTGGTGGTGCCGCGTGCATCGATGGAATCTATCGTAGTCGTCCTGAGCAGCTTCTATTCCCGGCTGGAGTCAGCGAAGTCCGGCGAAACTCCGGTGGCTTCGCCTGCGTGTTCTTGTGGTTCTGCGGAAGGGGAAAAAGATTAGGAGGATGAGGTTGAGCAATTTGTGAAGCTTAGACAGAGAAGGGCGGAGCGGGGAGTCCTGGAACCTCGTCTTCAAGCTCGCGACGGCGGAACTCCGGCGAGATCGGAACGGGCTCTCTGGTGGTCTAGGGTTTGTGATTTTTAGAAAAACGGAGAGGGGCCGATGCGGGAGTATATATGGAGGAGTTTTCGTGGAGTAGGGTGCACGGATTCGAACGGAATCGGGCCGATTTTTCTGGGATTTTCGAGTCGGTTTGAGTCTCGTATTGATGTTGAACTCGTGCAGGAGGTTGAAGATGATACGTGGGCCCAGCTGTCAGCGTTGGAGGAAAAAAAAGAAAAATAAAAGAAGAGATAGGGAGCTGGTCTCCGCTGCCTAGCTGGCCGGCCTGGCCGATCGGTCGCGCGCGTGCGCGTACGCGGAGGACGGTGGCTCTGTTTGGTAAGTGTGATTCAATCGTTCCTTTTCTTTTGTCTTTTCTTTTATTTGTTTCTTATCTCCTATGAGCTTTATAAATTTGAAAAGAGTAAACAAAAATCAGATAAAAGTCTGCGAAAATAAATCATTTATTTAGATTTCAGCCCTAAGCATCATTATGGAGTAATTTGGAAATTAAATATGCAAATTTTAAAATAGTATGCCATGATGATATGATGCAACTATTAACATCCTTAATTGTAAAATTTGGGATGTTACATAAAGAGATATAAATAAGCACTTCACTATGCCATTCATAACAGTGAGTAAGTATTCTGTGAAATATAGCCTGAGAGACCCACACGGTGCACACACTGTCACCTTTACACACGTGGGACAAGGAGTCTCCGGAGATCACATAAGTAAAACTCACTTGACTAGCACAATGACATCTAGATTACAAGCATCATCATATGAATCTCAATCATGTAAGGCAGCTCATGAGATTATTGTATTGAAGTACATAGGAGAGAGATGAACCACATAGCTACCGGTACAGCCCCGAGCCTCGATGGAGAACTACTCCCTCCTCATGGGAGCAGCAGCGGTGATGAAGATGGTGGTGGAGATGGCAGCGGTGTCGATGGAGAAGCCTTCCGGGGGCACTTCCCCGCTCCGGCAGGGTGCCGGAACAGAGACTCCTGTCCCCCAGATCTTGGCTTCGCGATGGCGGCTCTGGAAGGTTTTCCGTATCGTGGTTCTTCCCAATAGGGTTTTCGCGACGGAGGCTTTAAATAGGCGAAGAGGCGGAGTCGGAGGGGCGACGAGGCGGTGGCACCATAGGCTGGCGCGGCCAGGGCCCAGGCCGCGCCGCCCTATCATCTGGGGCCCACAGGGCCCCCCTCTGGCGGCTCTCGGGTGTTCTGGATGCTTCCGAGAAAAATAGGAACCTGGGTCTTGATTTCGTCCGATTCCGAGAATATTTCGTTACTAGGATTTCTGAAACCAAAAACAGCAGAAAACAGGAACTGGTACTTCGGCATCTTGTTAACAGGTTAGTTCCAGAAAATGCACGAATATGACATAAAGTGTTCATATAACATGTAGAAATCATCAATAATGTGGCATGGAACACAAGAAATTATCGATACGTCGGAGACGTATCAGCATCCCCAAGCTTAGTTCTGCTCGTCCCGAGCAGGTAAAACGATAACAAAGATAATTTCTGGAGTGACATGCCATCATAAACTTGATCATATTGTAAACATATGTAATGAATGTAGCGATCAAAACAATGGTAATGACATGAGTAAACAACTGAATCATAAAGCAAAGACTTTTCATGAATAGTACTTAAAGACAAGCATCAATAAGTCTTGCATAAGAGTTAACTCATAAAGCAATAAATCAAAGTAAGGGTATTGAAGCAACACAAAGGAAGATTAAGTTTCAGCGGTTGCTTTCAACTTATAACATGTATATCTCATGGATAATTGTCAACATAGAGTAATATAACAAGTGCAATATGCAAGTATGTAGGAATCAATGCACGATTCACACAAGTGTTTGCTTCTTGAGGTGGAGAGAGATAGGTGAACTGACTCAACATAAAAGTAAAAAGAATGGTCCTTCAAAGAGGAAAGCATCGATTGCTATATTTGTGCTAGAGCTTTTATTTTGAAAACATGAAACAATTTTGTCAACGGTAGTAATAAAGCATATGAGTTATGAAAGTTATATCTTACAAGTTGCAAGCCTCATGCATAGTATACTAATAGTGCCCGCACCTTGTCCTAATTAGCTTGGACTACCGGATCTTTGCAATGCACATGTTTTAACCAAGTGTCACAATGGGGTACCTCCATGCCGCCTGTACAAAGGTCTAAGGAGAAAGCTCGCATTTTGGATTTCTCGCTTTTGATTATTCTCAACTTAGACATCCATACCGGGACAACATGGACAACAGATAATGGACTCCTCTTTAATGCATAAGCATGTGGCAACAATTATTATTCTCATATGAGAATGAGGATATATGTCCAAAACTGAAACTTCCACCATGAATCATGGCTTTAGTTAGCGGCCCAATGTTCTTCTCTAACAATATGCATGCTCCAACCATTAAGGTGGTAGATCTCTCTTACTTCAGACAAGACGGACATGCATAGCAACTCACATGATATTCAACAAAGAATAGTTGATGGCGTCCCCAGAAACATGGTTATCGCACAACAAGCAACTTAATAAGAGATAAAGTGCATAAGTACATATTCAATACCACAATAGTTTTTAAGCTATTTGTCCCATGAGCTATATATTGCAAAGGTGAATGATGGAATTTTAAAGGTAGCACTCAAGCAATTTACTTTGGAATGGCGGAGAAATACCATGTAGTAGGTAGGTATGGTGGACACAAATGGCATAGTGGTTGGCTAAAGGATTTTGGATGCATGAGAAGTATCCCCTCTCGATACAAGGCCTAGGCTAGCAAGGCTATTTGAAACAAACACAAGGATGAACCGGTGCAGCAAAACTCACATAAAAGACATATTGTAAACATTATAAGACTCTACACCGTCTTCCTTGTTGTTCAAACTCAATACTAGAAATTATCTAGACCTTAGAGAGACCAAATATGCAAACCAAATTTTAGCAAGCTCTATGTATTTGTTCATTAATAGGTGCAAAGTATATGATGCAAGAGCTTAAACATGAGAACAACAATTGCCAAGTATCGAATTATCCAAGACATTTTATCAATTACTACATGTAGCATTTTCCGTTTCCAACCATATAAAAATGAACGAAGCAGTTTTAACCTTCGCCATGAACACTAAAAGATAAAGCGAAGAACACATGTGTTCATATGAACCAGCGGAGCGTGTCTCTCTCCCACACAAGCATTTATTCAAACAAAAACAAAAATAAAAGCACACAGACGCTCCAAGTAAAGTACATAAGATGTGACCGAATAAAAATATAGTTTCAAGAGAAGGAACCTGATAATTTGTCGATGAAGAAGGGGATGCCTTAGGCATCCCCAAGCTTAGATGCTTGAGTCTTCTTGAAATATGCAGGGATGAACCATGGGGGCATCCCCAAGCTTAGACTCTTCACTCTTCTTGATCATAGTATATCATCCTCCTCTCTTGACCCTTGAAAACTTCCTCCACACCAAACTCGAAACAAACTCATTAGAGGTTTAGTGCACAATAAAAATTAACATGTTCAGAGGTGACACAATCATTCTTAACACTTCTGGACATTGCATAAAGCTACTGGACATTAATGGATCAAAGAAATTCATCCAACATAGCAAAAGAGGCAATGCGAAATAAAAGGCAGAATCTGTCAAAACAGAACAGTCCGTAAAGATGGATTTTATTAGGGCACCAGACTTGCTCAAATGAAAATGCCCAAATTGAATGAAAGTTGCGTACATATCTGAGGATCACTCACGTAAATTGGCATAATTTTCTGAGTTACCTACAGAGAATTAGACCCAGATTCGTGACAGGAAAGAAATCTGTTTCTGCGCAGTAATCCAAATCTAGTATTCACTTTACTATCAAAGACTTTACTTGGCACAACAAAACACAAAACTAAGATAAGAAGAGGTTGCTACAGTAGTAAAAAACTTCCAAGACACAAATATAAAACAAAGTACTGTAGCAAAATAACACATGGGTTATCTCCCAAGAAGTTCTTTCTTTATAGCCGTTAAGATGGGCTCAGCAGTTGTAATGATGCACTCGCCAGAAATAGTATTTGAAGCAGAAGAGAGCATCAAGAGGCAAATTCAAAATATATTTAAGTCTAAAATGCTTCCTATGCATAGGAATTTTTTAAATAAACAAGTTCATGAAGAGCAAAGTAACAAGCATAGGAAGATAAAACAAGTGTAGCTTCAAAAATTTCAGCACATAGAGAGGCATTTTAGTAACATGAAAATTTCTACAACCATATTTTCCTCTCTCATAATAACTTTCAGTAGCAACATGAGCAAACTCAACAATATAACTATCACATAAAGCATTGTTATCATGAGTCTCATGCATAAAATTATTACTCTCCACATAAGCATAATCATCCTTATTAATTGTAGTAGGTGCAAATTCAACAAAGTAGCTATCATTATTATTCTCATCAAGTGTAGGAGGCATAGTATAATCATCATAAAAATTACTCTCCATAGTAGGTTGTACCAAAATACCACTATTATAATCATCATAAATAGGAGGCAAAGTATCATCAAAGAAAATTTTCTCCTCAATGCTTGGGGGACTAAAAAGATCATGAAAACCAGCTTCCCCAAGCTTAGAACTTTCTATATCATTATCAACAATGGTGTTCAAAGCGTTCATACTAATATTACTACCAGCATGCAAATAAGATTTCATAGGTTTTTTAATTTTCGCATCAAACAATCCATGTTTTAAATCAGGAAATAAAATAAGAAGCTCATTGTTGTCCATTATGCCAAACTAGTGTAAACAAGAAACCAAAAGATGCAATTGCAGGATCTAAAGGAAATAGCTTCGAGCACAAACACAATGGCGCCAGAAAAGTACTGTTACCTGGAACCGGAGTATGAGTGCCTTTTTACCATTCCTCCCCGGCAACGGCGCCAGAATAGTGCTTGATGTCTACGGGAGCTTCTATTCTTGTAGACTGTGTTGGGCCTCCAAGAGCAGAGGTTTGTAGAACAGCAGCAAGTTTCCCTTAAGTGGATCACCCAAGGTTTATAGAACTCAGGGAGGAAGAGGTCAAAGATATCCCTCTCATGCAACCCTGCAACCACAAAGCAAGAAGTCTCTTGTGTCCCCAACACACCTAATAGGTGCACTAGTTCGGCGAAGAGATAGTGAAATACAGGTGGTATGAATGAATATGAGCAGTAGTAACGGCGTGTAGTTGATGATGGTAATATGGTAGCAGTAGTAACGGCGTGTAGTTGATGGTGGTAATATGGTAGCAGTAGTAACGCAGCAGTAGTAACGCAGTAAAACAGTAAACAAGCAGCGATAGCAGTATTTAGGAACAAGGCCTAGGGATTAGACTTTCACTAGTGGACACTCTCAACATTGATCACATAACAGAATAGATAAATGCATACTCTACACTCTTTTGTTGGATGATGAACACATTGCGTAGGATTACACGAACCCTCAATGCCGGAGTTAACAAGCTCCACAATTCAATGTTCATGTTTAAATAACCTTAGAGTGCAAGAAAGATCAACACGACTAAACCAAGTACTAACACAGCATGCACACTGTCACCTTCACGCTATGTAGGAGGAAATAGATCACATCAATACAATCATAGCAATAGTTAACTTCACAATCTACAAGAGATCATGATGATAGCATACGCCAAGTACTAACACGGATGCACACACTGTCACCATTACACCATGTAGGAGGAATAAAACTACTTTAATAACATTGCTAGAGTAGCACATAGATAAATTGTGATACAAAACACATTGCAATCATAAAAAGATATAAATAAGCAATTCACTATGCCATTCATAACAGTGAGTAAGTATTCTGTGAAATATAGCCTGAGAGACCCACACGGTGCACACACTGTCACCTTTACACACGTGGGACAAGGAGTCTCCGGAGATCACATAAGTAAAACTCACTTGACTAGCACAATGACATCTAGATTACAAGCATCATCATATGAATCTCAATCATGTAAGGCAGCTCATGAGATTACTGTATTGAAGTACATAGGAGAGAGATGAACCACATAGCTACCGTACAGCCCCGAGCCTCGATGCAGAACTACTCCCTCCTCATGGGAGTAGCAGCGGTGAAGAAGATGGTGGTGGAGATGGCAGCGGTGTCGATGGAGAAGCCTTCCGGGGGCACTTCCTCGCTCCGGCAGGGTGCCGGAACAGAGACTCCTGTCCCCCAGATCTTGGCTTCGCGATGGCGGCGGCTCTGGAAGGTTTTCCGTATCGTGGTTCTTCCCAATAGGGTTTTCGCGACGGAGGCTTTAAATAGGCGAAGAGGCGGAGTCGGAGGGGCGACGAGGCGGTGGCACCATAGGCTGGCGCGGCCAGGGCCCAGGCCGCGCCGCCCTATCATCTGGGGCCCACAGGGCCCCCTTCTTGCGGCTCTCGGGTGTTCTGGATGCTTCCGGGAAAAATAGGAACCTGGGTCTTGATTTCGTCCGATTCCGAGAATATTTCGTTACTAGGATTTCTGAAACCAAAAACAGCAGAAAACAGGAACTGGCACTTCGGCATCTTGTTAGTTGCAGAAAATGCACGAATATGACATAAAGTGTGCATATAACATGTAGAAATCATCAATAATGTGGCATGGAACACAAGAAATTATCGATACGTCGGAGATGTATCAAAGAGCGAGGGTTGTTGAGGTGATTGCGGAATTGGCGCTTTGGGGTTTCCGTAAGTCCGCATGACTGTGTGCATTTGGCCATTCAACTAGTGTCGCCGCACAGACTCGGCTATCCGACGTCCTTCGTCCGTGCCGGGATGCTCCTTCGCGTGCTTCTAATGGGTTCCACGAATTCCACTGCCTGCTCCCTCGGTCTGCTTGCGGTGTGGTTTCTCTCCGGAGTTGCTCGCCTTGCGGTCGGTGTGAGGTCCTCAAGGCAACGTCGGGTTTTGGCTTTGCCTTGCTTGCGCTTGTGGCGTGACTCGTCCCTGCATCGCCCTTCAACCACGGGGTTGGCACACCGTCGTCGCCCCATTCTCGGCTATCTGACGCCCTTCGACTGAGCTTGGTCTCGGTTCTGCAGGTCTTCGTCGCCGTCCTTCGCTCGCCATGCCAAGTCGCAATGAATGTCCTTTGTGGAACTGACCTCCCTTGGGGGTTCGGTTGGCTTCGGTTGCTAACCTCCCCCTCCCCTTTGTCTTCCCTTTTCTAATTTGTTTTTTTCTGTATTTTTATGGCGATTGGCCCGCCAATGTATGGCGAGAAAGCGCCCCAATGAGCGCTCCAGCCTCTAGTCTTCCAGAAAAGCCACAATAGTCCACCTGGCGACCAACTTTGTGATGCACCGTTGGGCGCGCAGCGCAACAGAGAAGTTCGTGGTACCCTCTCGTGTGTAACAAAATTCCAGCAGTTCAATCAAGGGTCCTGACGCCTCCCATTCTCAATGGCCAAGCACTCTAACACAATGCTCCTGTTTTAGCATTGCTATGTACGTAGTATATGTTTAAGCACCAACCAGCTCATCACATCCACCGTGTTCGTGAAGCAACAGTTGAAGAACAATACTGGTTCTTCAAAGAAAATTTAATGGCGGCTATCGACTAGGAAAAAAAATGCTTGCTTGTTAGCATGAAATTGTACATGTGCAGAGGTGCAGTGTGCTTAATCTTTTATAGCCAGTGACAAGGTTCTCCAAGAGTAATGGGGTTCATCAGTCCACCCACCATCTATTCACCAGCAGCAACTAAAATTTACTTTTTAAGTATGCAATTGTACATGCGGGTTTACATGCATCTTAAATTGGGAGGTACTTTGAGCCGGAGTCTCACCATCTTTATTAGAGCAAGTCTAACACACACAAAAAAACCAGCCGGACCCGTATTTTTCCGGCGAATTTACGGGTTCCGGAAGTGGCCCAGAACAGAGCCTGAACTCGAGGCCTAACCCGTAAACTCAGTTCGGGGGCCCGAGAAACGCGAAGACCGCCCCGTATTAATGCAGGCCGTGGAGGGGGAGTAGGGTTCCAAAACCCTACTCCCCGCCGCCGCTCCGTCGCGAAAGGGCTCGGCCTCCGGCGAGCCAATTTCTTTGGCGACTTCTTCTTAGCCGCTCCGCCGCGACCTCCCCTCCCTTAGCAATGGCACGCACACGACGGGCCGGTAGGGGAGGGGGCAAATCGGCGGCGGAGATTCACCGCCGCGTCTGCCAATTGTGCGGTCGGAGGCCGATCGCGTGAGGTGGGCGATCCGACGGAGTGCGCAAGCAGGCGCATAAGTGTGTTTGGCAATGGGGATTTTGAAAGAGAGAGAAGCAGAGGTGCGGCGCAGCGAAGAGGAGAACGGAGGAAGAAGAATGTATTTTATAGTCAACCTACGAATCGACGCACCGTCGGATGTCGGATGATATGAGAATGGATTGGATTCTTTACACGTGGCTTAAGGGGTAAGAATGTATTTTCACTGTGAAAGAACTGGATAGGCGCCACAGCGCGCGTGCCAGAAAAAGCGTAGGACATGTGTCCCCCACTTGCGCGACGTGTCAACGTGCTGCAGACTTTGGGTCCAACAAAGAGAAATTTCGACTGCCGTCAGCGACAAGACAGAACTAGCGTTTTCCCCATACCGTGGTCGTGGATGTTGTTAGCACTGATGTCACTTTAACAAAGAGAAATTTCGACTGCGGTATTATGAAGATTGATGATAATGATGAAGTGATGACAATTTAGAGAGCTTTTGATCAAATACAAGTTTTTGATCAAATGCTCGGGGGCTACTTTAGAAAGAAGGAAAACATCGGGAATGGCAAGAAAGAATAGGCGAGAGCCTATGATCAAATGCAAGCATTTGTCTATACGCTCGGGGGCTACTCCCATCGGGAGTGCTGGTCGCGCACCCGAGAAAAATAGCAGAAAGATGGCAATATAGAAATAAAAGGCGTTAAAATGGTGAGCCTACAACCAAGTCCAAGCACTTGGCTGTAGCCTCGGGGGCTACTCCCATCGGGAACACTGTTCTCGTGCCCGATGAATTTAAAAAATAGCATGGTGAGTATATTTCGAGTTATACAAATAACTCTTCATATACTCCCATCGGGAAGACAAGATAGAAATATAAAAGTCATCCGTTGACTCGAATAAATGAGCTATTCCATCAGTCGAAAAAGGCACTCGACAATATATTCTCAGAGTGCCTCAGTCGCGAATAATCTCTGAATGCCGCAAAACTTTGCGAAGGTAAGTCCCCGGATCTATCCTGTGCGGCGTGGCACCGTCTCTGACGGACGCGTTAGGTACCCGATAAAACATGACTGGAACTCGGCATCTGGTAAGACCTTAAGCGGCACATGTCGAGTTACGCCAGTATCCCGAGAACATGTCCAAGACGTGATCTTGAAGTAGGTTTTTGCGGATTGCCACAAGAGCAGTTAACTAGTACCTGATCCGTCAGATGAACTAGCCCCAATTACCGCTATCCCTGTACAATATAAGATTGTTCTATTAAAGATATGTGTTAACTCGAATAAGTTATATGATAATTATAAAGTTGGAGATTTTCCCTGATTCTCCGATTCAAGCAAAATCTCGGGGGCTACTGACATAGGCATCCCCAATGGGCCTGCCGAAGATGGTACCCAGGGTTTACTGAAGGCCCATGAAGTCGAAGAATATGAAGATCGGAAGCCCAATTAGTTGTTAAGGAAAGATAGAGTTGTATTAGAAATAAAGAGATTTGTAACGTTACGGGTTGGACTCAGAAAGTCTCCCGGAATCTGTAAACTTGTGTAATACGAAACCCTCGGCTCCGCCTCCTATATAAGGGGGAGTCGAGGGACAAAGAGGGGATCGAATCATTGTTCACGCAACCCTAGTTTTCATAAGCAGTCGAGTACTTTTCCGGCTGAAACCATCGAGATCTAGTTGCCCTCTACTTCCAGCAAAACCCTAGTCTACAACTTGTAGGCATTGACAAGTCGATACCTTGTCAGAAGGGGTGCGGACGCTAACCTGAAGATGGATTATTAGTCATAGCTGCAGTTGGATTGCAGTCTACGTATTATGATGTAATGACCAATACCAAATTATCGTAATAATCATCTTGTCATGTATCGATCGATATTTTGTCAATTGCCCAGCTATAATTTGTGTACCCAACATGTTATTTATTTATGGAGAGCCACCACTAGTGACCCGTGAACCCCGGTCTTATTTCCTTTACTAATAAATTCAACTGCAATCAATTTCTGTTTACTTTCTGCAAACATCTCCTTCTATTCGATACGTCTAATCCTTTGTGTTCAACAAACCGGTGAGATTGACAACCTCACCGTAAGTTGGGGCAAATTATTTGGGTTGTATTGTGTGCAGGTTCCACGTTGTTGCTGACGCCGGTAGTACGCCATGACACTAGTCAACCAGCAACACCTTCAGAAGTCACGCATTTCTCCTACTGGTCGATTAAACCTTGGTTTCTTACTGAGGGAAAACCTGCTGCTGTGCTCATCACACCTTCCTCTTGGGGTTCCCCAACAGTTTGTCCGCATACGCCGAGTACACGTCATCAAGCACTTTTTCTGTCGCCGTTGCCGGGGATCGAAGAAAAGTTACACCATATATATTTACAACTCCCACGGCAATCTGCGCACAGCAATGTCAACTACAGCAAGCTCTACAACGCCAATCTTTGCCTAGTTTCGAAGATGCAGGGTCGAGAACGGCGACGTGCCTTCGGCTTGTGCTAATGTATGTAGTCATCGCTAGTTTTTCCAAAGACCTATTTATAATTTTATTTTTACAAATGCTTGTATGGTTGTTGATGATTATTAATAGATCGGTAAAATTTTCATTGAAAAAATCCCAACTTTATGGACACAATAGAGAAGGTCCAAACTAGCCTAACAAATGACGGTTAGATCTGATGATTGGTACTTACGCTCCCTGTTTTGGAGTACTCCACCCGTTCCTAAAAAAACAAACTTCCTAACTTTATCTAGATACATATGTAATAGACATTAATTTGAGCAACTTTTTAGGAAAGTAGGGGTACAAGGTACAGAAAAAAAAATGTATGTTTGTGCATTTTTTTGTACTATGTTCTAAAAAATACATAAAGAAAATTTCGCAAAAGCACTGCTACGCAAAGAAATTTATAAATCACAACTTCTTGGGTAGAACAGATAACCCAAACTCGTGATTTTGCAGTTTCACGCCATCATTCCGTTTTGGCACTATCTGAGGCTTAAGAGTTCCAAGTTCACTCTAGGACTCTTGATGTCTTGTGTTTCAGCTCTTCGTGGTTCAGACCATTGTGGCTTGGAACTGCCGAGGCTCGTAAAGCATCCTCGTGTAGTCATGGTTCGCACCATCATGTTCAGCAGCGCAGAGTTCAGATATCCCGATGCCTCCCATTCATATACACACACATTCATACGTGTTTGGATGATTTCATATGCATGTTTCCCGAGAATTGTACATGGGCACATTAGAGCCATTAGTGCAATCAAATCGATGTACTAACTAAAAAGGTTACCAATCAAATTAGGAGGTGGGATCATCGCAGGTCGACTACGACCTCTGGTGAATGGATGAGATACATGACATGTTGTAGTCGGTGAAATATATAGGCTAACTTTTATAGTTGTAGTCAGGTAAATACATATGCGGCAGTACACCTACGACAACCACCTACTAGTTACTTATGGTCTTTAGTTTGCTCGTCAATGTTTGTTCCATCAAATTTCTTTCATCAACGAAACAATACTGAAAATTATTAAACATTACACGAAATAGGGATAGATGATGGTAATTGGTGTAGGCGAGCTATAAAAATTCTACTTGAGAGTTTAACGAGGTGGAATAAAACTATGTTTTACTTGTTAAGCACAAAGCCTACAAACTAGGGTTTGTCTACGTGTGACAAGGTATTAACTTGTCAATGCCTACGGATTGTAGACTAGGGTTTAGTTGGATGTAGAGGGCAAGTAGATCTCGAAGGTTTCAGCCGAAAAGTACTCGACAAATATGAAAACTAGGGTTTTAGAAACAATGATTCGATGATCTCTTTGTTCCTCGACTCCCCCTTATATAGGAGGCGGAGCCGAGGGATTCGTATTGTACAAGTTACAGAGTCCGGGAAGGTTTCTAACTCCTCCCGCAAGATTACAAATAATACTTCCTATTACAACTCTAGCTTTCCTTAACAATATCTTGGGCTTCCGAGTCTTCTTATTCTTCGGGTAGTGGGCTTTCAATAAACCCCGGGTACTATCTTCGGCAGGCCCATTTGGGATGCCTATGTCAGTAGCCCCCGAGATTTTACTTGAATCGTAGAGTCAGGAAAAATCTCCACTGTTTATTTTTACTCGACAATTTAAAACTTTTATATATTTATTGACATACATTTCTATATTGTGCAGGGATAATGGTAATTGGGGCTAGTTCATCTGACGGATCAGGTACTAGTTAACTGCTCTAGTGGCAATCCGCAAAAACCTACTTCAAAATCACGTCCCTGGACATGATCTCGGGATACTGGTGTAAACTTCGACAGGTGCCGCTTAAGGTCTTACCATTCGTCGTCGAGTCCCGCCATATTTATTGGGTACCTAACGCGTCCGTTAGGATTTTTCTTCGTATCTGTTGATACGGATAAAAGTAGCAAACCAACGTCAGAGACGGCGCCACGCCTCACAGAACGGATCTGGGGTCTTACATTCGCAAAGTTTTGCGGCATTCAGAAATTGATCGCAACTTTGGCGTTCTGAGAATATATTGTCGAGTGCTTATTCGGCTGTTGGAATGACACATTTTATTGAGTCAAGATGACTTATATTGCTCTCCCGATGGGAGTATATGCAGAGTTATTTATAACTCGAAATATACTCTTTTGCTCTTCTATCTTTCTTCTTTTCATTCTTTCTTTCTTTTTTATAATTTCATCGGGCACGCGAACAGCGTTCCCGATGGGAGTAGCCCCCGAGGCTACGGCCAAGAACTTGTGCTTGGTTGTAGGCTCTACGCCTTATGCCGCTATATTTTCTTTCTCTCCCGAAGTTTTATAATTTCTCGGGTGCGCGAACAGCGCTCCCGATGGGAGTAGCCCCCGAGGCTATGAACAAATATTCGTATTTGATCATAGGCTCAAGCCATCTCTATTTTGTTTCTCCTGATCTTTTCATTTTTTCAAAGTAGCCCCCGAGCATTTGATCAAAAACTTGTATTTGATCAAAGGCTCTCCAATACTTTTTGCATGTCGCCTTTTTATGCCGCTGTTGAGTCGAATTTTTCTCTCTGACAAGGTGACGTTATTGCTGATGATAGCCACGATTGTAAATCCAAAAATCGCGAGAAATTTTCTCCCACTACCTTGCGGGCCTAAATTATCCATTATCTTGACACGTCGTGTAGGTGGGGGACACACGTCCTCCGCTTTTCCTGGCGCACGTACCGTAACTTCCCCAGTGTTAAAATACTTTTTTACCCTTGTTTCTGCGTGGTTATCATCTGCCGCACCCCTTTTCCATCCAACGGTCCGCCGCTTCGCCTCACCTTTATATAAGATCTCCTTCTTCCTCCTCGAACACTTCCGCTCGCGCCGTTCTTCTACTCTCCTCTGCGAAACCTGCTCCTGCGCCCCTCAATTCCCTAAGCTCATCTCCTCCAAGTTGCATTCCTGCGCCATTGTTGATGCCACCGCGTCGGTTAACTAGGCACCACACGCCTAAATCGTCGATGGCCGCCGCAGATCTGGGAAGCGCGGAGTGGGAAAGGTCCAAAATTTCCACCCAGGACATCAATCTTTTGAAGAAGCTGGGGATTAGCAAGAAACCCAAGGCCCTGTGCTTCCCTAGTGAAGAAAGCTACCCAACCCCTCCAATGGGGTATCGGGTAAGTTTCGTCGACCATCTCATCCGCGGTCTTTCCGCCCCTATTCATCCTTTCCTCCGTGGATTGCTTTTTGTTTATGGTCTTCAACTTCACCACCTCACGCCCAACTCTATCCTCCATATCTCCATTTTCAGCACCCTCTGCGAGGCCTTCCTTGGCGTCCAGCCTAATTGGGCGCTATGGAAGCGCATTTTCTTTTGTCGCCGCAATGGCTCTCCCAATGTCGCTTATAATATAGGCGGCGTTGATATTTCTGTTCTCCCCACGGTCGATTACTTCGACGTAAAACTCCCTGACTCAGTTCAAGGGTGGCGCAAGAAGTGGTTGTACATCCAGGAGGAGAACCATGGATGTGCTGAAGACAACATCCCTCCTTTCGATGGTGCCGAGAAAATCCTTCGCCGCCGCTCCTGGGATGCAGATGCTACCGAGGAAGAAAAAGCTTCGACAGAGGCCCTGATGACTCGCATCCATGAGTTGCGAAATACTCGCGGCAAAGAGTTGTCAGGTATCCAAATTACAGCGTATTTTCTTAGGACCAGAATGCAGCCTCTTCAGGCTCGCAAAAACCCTCTCTGGAAGTATGCTGGCGACGAAGACGCAGACCGGTTGTCAGTGGATTTGGAGGTCAAGGATTTAGAAAAGCTTGTCCGAAAAATTTCTTCTCTCAGCAAAAAATATTATGTCCCTTCTTCTTGTCGTGTAAAACCATACAGCGCCAGCAATGCGCTTCCCAAGGTAAACTTTGTCGACTGACTTGTTATTGCCTTGCTATATTTTTTTTATAACTCCTCTTTTTTTTGTTGACATCTTCCCCTGTTTTTATATAGAACCATCCAAATCTTATCTCGCTTCCTCCCCTTCCTGAGGGTGGAGAAGTCGATGAAAGGGCCATTGTCACTGACGACAACCAAGATGCTCCCTCTTTTGTGAATGAACCCGCAGATTCTCGAAAATCTGCGGGATCTGTTGAAAAAGAGGCTGCTTCTGAAGGTACTGCATCAGCACAATCTCCTCCTCCCGCTGTTTCTCCAAAGAACAAAAGGAAAAGGAGTGATGTCGAAGATTCCGGCACCTCCAAAGCCGAAGAAGCTGTTCCTTCACATCAGAAGGCAGCTTATGATCCATACCTTGAGGCCCTCATCAGTTCGTAAGTCACCTCTCTTTCTTTTATTTTTGTACTCGAAGATTTTTCGCTATCTTGCTTTTTATACTGCCAACATTTGATCACAGTGATGATGAGGAAGAAATACCAGCTTTTGATGTGGCTGCTCGAACGAGTACGTCGCATACTCTAGTTGTTTCGGAGGCGCCAGTTGAAGGAGAGGAATCCTCGCCTCCTCAACAAAACGTCGGCGCTTCTACTCCTCCTTCAAGCCCCCTCGTCCCTTCACCGAAAAGAGCAAGGGTTGAAACAGTCCTGGAGCCTGCTCTTCAATTGACTAACTCCTCTAACCCTCTTTTGGATGATGTAAGTTCTTAATTTCCTTGTCTTTGTCTATATTTCCTCTGTTTGCTTCTTTATGCCATCATATTTTTCCCATACCGACATTTTCTTTCTTTATCCTTCTTTGACAGCCTATGATCAAAGAGCTTATTCGTATCGGTGCCCAATTCATTGGGTATCGCGAGTATGCGAGTAAGACTGAAGGTAATGCCTTGCTGCTTGATGGCGTGTATTTCACACGTTCGTTGGGCAACCCCAAGAGGAAGGTATGATGCGCACAGCAGCAAGTTTTCCCTCAGAAAGAAACCAAGGTTTATCGAACCAGGAGGAGCCAAGAAGCACGTTGAAGGTTGATGGCGGCGGGATGTAGTGCGGCGCAACACCAGGGATTCCGGCGCCAACGTGGAACCTGCACAACACAACCAAAGTACTTTGCCCCAACGAAACAGTGAGGTTGTCAATCTCACCGGCTTGCTGTAACAAAGGATTAACCGTATTGTGTGGAAGATGATTGTTTGCATAGAAAACAGTAAAACAAGTATTGCAGCAGATTTGTATTTCAGTATTAAAGAATGGACCGGGGTCCACAGTTCACTAGAGGTGTCTCTCCCATAAGATAAAAGCATGTTGGGTGAACAAATTACAGTCGGGCAATTGACAAATAGAGAGGGCATAACAATGCACATACATGTCATGATAAGTATAGTGAGATTTAATTGGGCATTACGACAAAGTACATAGACCGCCATCCAACTGCATCTATGCCTAAAAAGTCCACCTTCAGGTTATCGTCCGAACCCCTTCCAGTATTAAGTTGCAAAGCAACAGACAATTGTATTAAGTATGGTGCGTAATGTAATCAACAACTACATCCTCGGACATAGCGCCAATGTTTTATCCCTAGTGGCAACAGCACAACACAACCTTATAACTTTCTGTCACTGTCCCAGGTGTCAATGCAGGCATGAACCCACTATCGAGCATAAATACTCCCTCTTGGAGTTAAAAGCAAAAACTTAGCCAGAGCCTCTACTAGTAACGGAGAGCATGCAAGATCATAAACAACACATATGTAATAACTTGATAATTAACATAACATGGTATTCTCTATCCATCGGATCCCGACAAACACAACATAGAGTATTACAGATAGATGATCTTGATCATGTTAGGCAGCTCACAAGATCCAACAATGAAGCACAATGAGGAGAAGACAACCATCTAGCTACTGCTATGGACCCATAGTCCAGGGGTGAACTACTCACTCATCACTCCGGAGGCGACCATGGCGGTGTAGAGTCCTCCGGGAGATGAATCCCCTCTCCGGCAGGGTGCCGGAGGAGATCTCCAGAATCCCCCGAGATGGGATCGGTGGCGGCGGCATCTCAGTAAGGTTTTCTGTATCGTGGTTTTTCGCATCAGGGGTTTCGCGACGGAGGCTTTAAGTAGGCGGAAGGGCAACGTGGGGGGCCACACGGGGGCCCCACACCACAGGTCGGCGCGGCCAAGGGCTGGGCCGCGCCGCCCTATGGTGGCAGCCCCTCGTGGCCCCACTTCGTATCCTCTTCGGTCTTCTGGAAGGTTCGTGGCAAAATAGGCCCCTGGGACTTGATTTCGTCCAATTCCGAGAATATTTCGTTACTAGGATTTCTGAAACCAAAAACAGCAGAAAACAACAACTGGCACTTCGGCATCTTGTTAATAGGTTAGTTCCAGAAAATGCACGAATATGACATAAAGTGTGCATAAAACATGTAGGTATCATCAATAATATGGCATAGAACATAAGAAATTATCGATACGTCGGAGACGTATCAAGCATCCCCAAGCTTAGTTCTGCTCGTCCCGAGCAGGTAAAACGATAACAAAGATAATTTCTGAAGTGACATGCCATCATAACCTTGATCATACTATTTGTAAACATATGTAGTGGATGCAGCGATCAAAACAATGGTAATGACATGAGTAAACAAGTGAATCATAAAGCAAAGACTTTTCATGAATAGTACTTCAAGACAAGCATTAATAAGTCTTGCATAAGAGTTAACTCATAAAGCAATAAATCAAAGTAAAGGCATTGAAGCAACACAAAGGAAGATTAAGTTTCAGCGGTTGCTTTAAACTTGTAACATGTATATCTCATGGATAATTGTCAACATAGAGTAATATAACAAGTGCAATATGCAAGTATGTAGGAATCAATGCACGGTTCACACAAGTGTTTGCTTCTTGAGGTGGAGAGAGATAGGTGAACTGACTCAACATAAAAGTAAAAGAATGGTCCTTCAAAGAGGAAAGCATCGATTGCTATATTTGTGCTAGAGCTTTTATTTTGAAAACATGAAACAATTTTGTCAACGGTAGTAATAAAGCATATGAGTTATGTAAATTATATCTTTCAAGTTGCAAGCCTCATGCATAGTATACTAATAGTGCCCGCACCTTGTCCTAATTAGCTTGGACTACCGGATCTTTGCAATGCACATGTTTTAACCAAGTGTCACAATGGGGTACCTCCATGCCGCCTGTACAAAGGTCTAAGGAGAAAGCTCGCATTTTGGATTTCTCGCTTTTGATTATTCTCAACTTAGACATCCATACCGGGACAACATGGACAACAGATAATGGACTCCTCTTTAATGCATAAGCATGTGGCAACAATTATTATTCTCATATGAGATTGAGGATATATGTCCAAAACTGAAACTTCCACCATGAATCATGGCTTTAGTTAGCGGCCCAATGCTCTTCTCTAACAATATGCATGCTCCAACCATTAAGGTGGTAGATCTCTCTTACTTCAGACAAGACGGACATGCATAGCAACTCACATGATATTCAACAAGGAATAGTTGATGGCGTCCCCAGAAGCATGGTTATCGCACAACAAGCAACTTAATAAGAGATAAAGTGCATAAGTACATATTCAATACCACAATAGTTTTTAAGCTATTTGTCCCATGAGCTATATATTGCAAAGGTGAATGATGGAATTTTAAAGGTAGCACTCAAGCAATTTACTTTGGAATGGCGGATAAATACCATGTAGTAGGTAGGTATGGTGGACACAAATGGCATAGTGGTTGGCTCAAGTATTTTGGATGCATGAGAAGTATTCCCTCTCGATACAAGGTTTAGGCTAGCAAGGTTATTTGAAACAAACACAAGGATGAACGGTGCAGCAAAACTCACATAAAAGACATATTGTAAACATTATAAGACTCTACACCGTCTTCCTTGTTGTTCAAAACTCAATACTAGATATTATCTAGACTCTAGAGAAACCAAATATGCAAACCAAATTAGCAAGCTCTAAGTATTTCTTCATTAATGGGTGAAAAGTATATGATGCAAGAGCTTAAACATGAGCACAACAATTGCCAAGTATCAAATTATCCAAGACATTTTAGAGTTACTACATGTAGCATTTTCCAATTCCAACCATATAACAATTTAACGAAGAAGAAACTTCGCCATGAATACTATGAGTAGAGCCTAAGGACATACTTGTCCATATGCTACAGCGGAGCGTGTCTCTCTCCCACAAAGTGAATGCTAGGATCCATTTTATTCAAACAAAACAAAAACAAACCGACGCTCCAAGCAAAGTGCATAAGATGTGACGGAATAAAAATATAGTTTCAGGGAGGAACCCGATAATGTTGTCGATGAAGAAGGGGATGCCTTGGGCATCCCCAAGCTTAGGCGCTTGAGTCTTCTTAGAATATGCAGGGGTGAACCACCGGGGCATCCCCAAGCTTAGAGCTTTCACTCTCCTTGATCATATTGCATCATACTCCTCTCTTGATCCTTGAAAACTTCCTCCACACCAAACTCGAAACAACTCATTAGAGGGTTAGTGCATAATAAAAATTCACATGTTCAGAGGTGACACAATCAATCTTAACTCTTCTGGACATTGCATAAAGCTACTGGACATTAATGGATCAAAGAAATTCATCCAACATAGCAAAAGAGGCAATGCAAAATAAAAGACAGAATCTGTCAAAACAGAACAGTCCGTAAAGATGGATTTTATTAGGCCACCAGACTTGCTCAAATGAAAATGCTCAAATTAAATGAAAGTTGCTTACATATCTGAGGATCATGCACGTAAATTGGCTTAATTTTCTGAGCTACCTACAGGGAGGTAGACCCAGATTCGTGACAGCAAAGAAATCTGTAATCGCGCAGTAATCCAAATCTAGTACTTACTTTTCTATCAAAGACTTTACTCGGCAGAACAAAACATAAAACTAAGATAAGGAGAGGTTGCTACAGTAGTAAACAACTTCCAAGACTCAAATATAAAACAAAAATACTGTAATAAAAACATGGGTTATCTCCCATAAGCGCTTTTCTTTAACGCCTTTCAGCTAGGCGCAGAAAGTGTATCTCAAGTAACATCAAGAGACGAAGCATCAACATCATAATTTGTTCTAATAATAGAATCATAAGGTAACTTCATTCTCTTTCTAGGGAAGTGTTCCATACCTTTCTTGAGAGGAAATTGATATTTAATATTACCTTCCTTCATATCAATAGTAGCACCAATGGTTCAAAGAAAAGGTCTTCCCAATATAATGGGGCAAGATGCATTGCATTCAATATCCAAGATAACAAAATCAACGGGGACAAGGTTATTGTTAACCATAATATGAACATTATCAACTCTCCCCAAAGGTTTCTTTTTAGCATTATCAGCGAGATTAACATCCAAATAACAATTTTTCAATGGTGGCAAGTCAAGCATATCATAGACTTTCTTAGGCATAACAGAAATACTTGCACCAAGATCACATAAAGCATTACAATCAAAATCTTTGACTCTCATTTTAATGATGGGCTCCCAACCATCCTCTAGCTTTCTAGGAATAGAAGTTTCAAGTTTTAGTTTCTCTTCTCTAGCTTTTATGAGAGCATTTGTAATATGTTTTGTGAAAGCCAAGTTTATAGCACTAGCATTAGGACTTTTAGCAAGTTTTTGTAAGAACTTTATAACTTAAGCGATGTGGCAATCATCAAAATCTAAATCATTACAATCTAAAGCAATGGGATTATCATCCCCAAGGTTGGAAAAAATTTCAGCAGTTTTATCACAAGCAGTTTCCAGCTTTAGCAGTTTCAGGTAATTTTGCGCGCTTTGCACTAGGGGTAGAAGCATTGCCAACACCAATTATTTTATTATTGATAGTAGGAGGTGCAGCAACATGTGAAGAATTAGCATTGCTAGTGGTGGTAATAGTCCAAACTTTAGCTACATTTTCCTTTTCAGCTAGTTTTTCATTTTCTTCTCTATCCCACCTAGCACGCAGTTCAGCCATTAATCTTATATTCTCATTAATTCTAACTTGGATGGCATTTGCTGTAGTAACAGTTTTATTTTCAATATCCCTATTAGGCATAACTTTCGATTTCGAAAGATCAACATCAGAGGCAAGACTATCAACTCTAGAAACAAGAATATCAATTTTATTGAGCTTTTCCTCAACAGATTTGTTAAAAGCAGTTTGTGTACTAATAAATTCTTTAAGCATGGCTTCAAGTCCAGGGGGGTGTATTCCTATTATTGTTGTAAGAATTCCCATAAGAATTAGCATAACCGTTACCATTATTATAAGGATATGGCCTATAGTTATTACTAGAATTGTTCCGATAAGCAGTGTTGTTGAAATTATTATTTTTAATGAAGTTTACATCAACATGTTCTTCTTGGGCAACCAATGAAGCTAATGGAACATTATTAGGATCAACATTAGTCCTATCATTCGCAAGCATAGACATAATAGCATCAACCTTATCATTCAAGGAAGAGGATTCTTCAACAGAATTTACCTTCTTACCTTGTGGAGCTCTTTCCGTGTGCCATTCAGAGTAATTAACCATCATATTATCAAGAAGCTTTGTTGCTTCACCAAGAGTGATGGACATAAAGGTACCTCCAGCAGCTGAATCCAATAAATTCCGCGAAGAAAAATTTAGTCCTGCATAGAAGGTTTGGATGATCATCCAAGTAGTCAGTCCATGGGTTGGGCAATTTTTAACCAGAGATTTCATTCTTTCCCAAGCTTGAGCAACATGTTCATTATCCAATTGTTTAAAATTCATTATGCTACTCCTCAAAGATATAATTTTAGCAGGGGGATAATATCTACCAATAAAAGCATCCTTATATTTAGTCCAGGAATCAATACTATTCTTAGGCAGAGATAGCAACCAATCTTTAGCTCTTCCTCTTAATGAGAAAGGAAACAATTTTAATTTTATAATGTCACCATCTACTCCCTCCGGTCTCTTTTAATTGACTCGAATTTAGTACAATGTTGTACTAAATTTGAGTCAATTAAAAAGGACCGGAGGGAGTACATCTTTATACTTTTGCATTTCACATAGTTCAACAAAATTATTGAGATGGGCAGCAGCATCATCGAACTAACACTTAAAAATTGCTCTCGCATAACAAGATTCAAGAAAGCAGGTTTAATTTCAAAGAATTCTGCTGTAGTAGCAGGTGGAGCAATAGGTGTGCATAAGAAATCATTATTATTTGTGCTAGTGAACTCACACAACTTAGTATTTTCAGGGTTGGCCATTTTAGCAGTAGTAAATAAAGCAAACTAGATAAAGTAAATGCAAGTAAACTAATTTTTTTGTGTTTTTGATATAGCAAACAAGACAGTAAATAAAGTAAAGCTAGCAACTAATTTTTTTGTGTTTTGATATAGTGCAGCAAACAAAGCAGTAAATAAAATAAAGCAAGACAAAAACAAAGTAAAGAGATTGAGAAGTGGAGACTCCCCTTGCAGCGTGTCTTGATCTCCCCGGCAACGGCGCCAGAAAAAGAGCTTGATGGCGTGTATTTCACACGTTCGTTGGGCAACCCCAAGAGGAAGGTATGATGCGCACAGCAGCAAGTTTTCCTCGAAAGAAACCAAGGTTTATCGAACCAGGAGGAGCCAAGAAGCACGTTGAAGGTTGATGGCGGTGGGATGTGATGGCGTGTATTTCACACGTTCGTTGGGCAACCCCAAGAGGAAGGTATGATGAGCACAGCAGCAAGTTTTCCTCGTAAAGAAACCAAGGTTTATCGAACCAGGAGGAGCCAAGAAGCACGTTGAAGGTTGATGGCGGCGAGATGTAGTGCGGCGCAACACCAGAGATTCCGGCGCCAACGTGGAACCTGCACAACACAACCAAGCTACTTTGCCCCAACGAAACAGTGAGGTTGTCAATCTCACCGGCTTGCTGTAACAAAGGATTAACCGTATTGTGTGGAAGATGATTGTTTGCAGAGAAAACAGTAAAAACAAGTATTGCAGTAGATTGTATTTCAGTAAAGAGAATTGGACCGGGGTCCACAGTTCACTAGAGGTGTCTCTCCCATAAGACGAACAGCATGTTGGGTGAACAAATTACAGTTGGGCAATTGACAAATAAAGAGAGCATGACAATGCACATACATATCATGATGAGTATAGTGAGATTTAATTGGGCATTACGACAAAGTACATAGACCGCCATCCAACTGCATCTATGCCTAAAAAGTCCACCTTCAAAGTTATCATCCGAACCCCCTCCGTATTAAGTTGCAAAACAACAGACAATTGCATTAAGTATGGTGCGTAATGTAATCAACAACTACATCCTTAGACATAGCATCAATGTTTTATCCCTAGTGGCAACAGCACAACACAACCTTAGAACTTTCTCACATCGTCCTGTGTCAATGCAGGCATGAACCCACTATCGAGCATAAGTACTCCCTCTTGGAGTTAAAAGCATCTACTTGGCCAGAGCATCTACTAATAACGGAGAGCATGCAAGATCATAAACAACACATAAGCATAACTTTGATAATCAACATAACAAGTATTCTCTATTCATCGGATCCCAACAAACGCAACATATAGAATTACATATAGATGATCTTGATCATGATAGGCAGCTCACAAGATCCGACAATGATAGCACAATGGGGAGAAGACAACCATCTAGCTACTGCTATGGACCCATAGTCCAGGGGTAGACTACTCACTCATCACTCCGGAGGCGACCATGGCGGTGTAGAGTCCTCCGGGAGATGAATCCCCTCTCCGGCAGGTGCCGGAGGCGATCTCCAGGATCCCCGAGATGGGATCGGCGGCGACGGCGTCTCGGTAATGTTTTCCGTATCGTGGCTCTCTGCACCGGGGTTTCGTCACGGAGGCTATTTGTAGGCGGAAGGGCAAGTCAAGAGGCGGCACGGGGGCCCAAACCACAGGCCGGCGCGGCCGGGGTGGGGCCGCGCCGCCCTAGGGTTTGGCCACCCTGTGGCCCCTCTTCGTCTCTCCTTCGGACTTCTGGAAGCTTCGTGAGAAAATAGGCCTCTGGGCTTTTATTTCGTCCAATTCCGAGAATATTTCTTTACTAGGATTTCTGAAACCAAAAACAGCAGAAAACAAAGAATCGGCACTTCGGCATCTTGTTAATAGGTTAGTTCCAGAAAATGCACGAATATGACATAAAGTGTGCATAAAACATGTAGATAACATCAATAATGTGGCATGGAACACAAGAAATTATCGATACGTTGGAGACGTATCAGCATCCCCAAGCTTAGTTCTCGCTTCGTCCCGAGCAGGTAAAACGATAACAAAGATAATTTCTGGAGTGACATGCCATCATAAACTTGATCATACTATTTGTAAAGCATATGTAGAGAATGCAGCGATCAAAACAATGTGTATGACATGAGTAAACAAGTGAATCATAAAGCAAAGACTTTTCATGAATAGCACTTCAAGACAAGCATCAATAAGTCTTGCATAAGAGTTAACTCATAAAGCAATAATTCAAAGTAAAGGTATTGAAGCAACACAAAAGAAGATTAAGTTTCAGCGGTTGCTTTCAACTTGTAACATGTATATCTCATGGATATTGTCAACATAGAGTAATATAATAAGTGCAATAAGCAAGCATGTAAGAATCAATGCACAGTTCACACAAGTGTTTGCTTCTTGAGGTGGAGAGAAATAGGTGAACTGACTCAACATAAAAGTAAAAAGAATGGTCCTCATAGAGGAAAAGCATCGATTGCTATATTTGTGCTAGAGCTTTGATTTTGAAAACATGAAACAATTTTGTCAACGGTAGTAATAAAGCATATGCATCATGTAAATTATATCTTATAAGTTGCAAGCCTCATGCATAGTGTACTAATAGTGCTCGCACCTTGTCCTAATTAGCTTGGACTACCTGGATTATCACCGCAATACATATGCTTTAACCAAGTTTCACAAAGGGGTACCTCTATGCCGCCTGTACAAAGGTCTAAGGAGAAAGCTCGCATTTGGATTTCTCGCTTTTGATTATTCTCAACTTAGACATCCATACCGGGACAACATAGACAATGATAATGGACTCCTCTTTTAATGCTTTAAGCATTCAACAACAATTAATTCTTTTCTCATTAGAGATTTGAGGATGTTTGTCCAAAACTGAAACTTCCACCATGGAACATGGCTTTAGTTAGCGGCCCAATGTTCTTCTCTCACAATATGCATGCTCAAACCATTCAACTCAGTGTAGATCGCCCTTACTTCAGACAAGACGAACATGCATAGCAACTCACATGAAATTCAACAACGAGTTGATGGCGTTCCCCAGTAAACATGGTTATCGCACAACAAGCAACTTAATAAGAGATAAAGTGCATAATTACATATTCAATACCACAATAGTTTTTAAGCTATTTGTCCCATGAGCTATATATTGCAAAGGTGAATGATGGAATTTTAAAGGTAGCACTCAAGCAATTTACTTTGGAATGGCTGGAAAATACCATGTAGTAGGTAGGTATGGTGGACACAAATGGCATAGTGGTTGGCTCAAGTATTTTGGATGCATGAGAAGTATTCCCTCTCGATACAAGGTTTAGGCTAGCAAGGTTATTTGAGGCAAACACAAGGATGAACGGTACAGCAAAACTCACATAAAAGACATATTGAAAGCATTATAATACTCTATACCGTCTTCCTTGTTGTTCAAACTCAAAACTAGAAATTATCTAGACCTTAGAGAAACCAAATATGCAAACCAAATTTTAGCATGCTCTATGTATTTCTTCATTAATGGGTGCAAAGCATATGATGCAAGAGCTTAAACATGAGCACAACAATTGCCAAGTATCACATTACCCAAAACATTTATAGCAATTACTACATGTATCATTTTCCAATTCCAACCATATAACAATTTAACGAAGGAGAAACTTCGCCATGAATACTATGAGTAGAGACCAAGGACATATTTGTCCATAAGCTACAGCGGAGTGTGTATCTCTCCCATAAAGTGAATGCTAGGATCCATTTTATTCAAACAAAACAAAAACAAAAACAAAACGACGCTCCAAGAAAAAGCACATAAGATGTGGCCGAATAAAAATGTAGTTTCAGGGGAGGAACCCGATAATTTGTTGATGAAGAAGGGGATGCCTTGGGCATCCCCAAGCTTAGACGCTTGAGTCTTCTTGATATATGCAGGGGTGAACCACCGGGTGCATCCCCAAGCTTAGAGCTTTCACTCTCCTTGATCATGTTGCATCATACTCCTCTCTTGATCCTTGAAAACTTCCTCCACACCAAACTCGAAACAACTCATTAGAGGGTTAGTGCACAATATAAATTGACATATTCAGAGGTGACACAATCATTCTTAACACTTCTGGACATTGCATAATGCTACTGGACATTAGTGGATCAAAGAAATTCATCCAACATAGCAAAAGAGGCAATGCGAAATAAAAGGCAGAATCTGTCAAAACAGAACAGTTCGTATTGACGAATTTTAAAATGGCACCAGACTTGCTCAAACGAAAATGCTCAAATTGAATGAAAGTTGCGTACATATCTGAGGATCATGCTCGTAAATTGGCATAATTTTCTGAGCTTCCTGCAGGGCAGTGGGCTCAGATTCGTGACAGCAAAGAAATCTGGAACTGCGCAGTAATCCAAATCTAGTACTTACTTTTCTATCAACGGCTTAACTTGGCACAACAAAACTCAAAACTAAGATAAGGAGAGGTTGCTACAGTAGTAAACAACTTCCAAGACACAAAATAAAAACAAAGTACTGTAGGTAAAAACATGGGTTGTCTCCCATAAGCGCTTTTCTTTAACGCCTTTCAGCTAGGCGCAGAAAGTGTGTATCAAGTATTATCGAAGGGTGAAGCATCAACATCATTACCAGCGGTGTTGGGAGTTTTATCAATTTTAGGCCTATAGTAATTCTTTGGTTTAGGCACCTTAGAGACATACATGAATTTTTGCTCCTTACCCACATAAGCTTTCTCATTAAATTTAAGAGAAGAAAAAGTTGAACCCAATTTTCTCATGGCTTCTTCAAGTTTACCAATTCTATGGGTTTGATTATCATGGGTAGCACAAGTTTCTAGAGTAGCAATTTTTTCATTAATTCCTCTTAGGATTTTATCAAGTTTATCAGTATTATCCAGTAATGTTTCCATTTTAGTTTCAATGCTACAATTTTTCTCTATGGTTTCTAATTTTTTCATAACATCCTCAAGGGAGGTTTCACTTTTAGTTTCATTAACAGGTGGTATTCCAAATAAACTTTCAATAATGCAACTAGCTTCTAAAGCGGAAACACCTAGGAAATTACCTCCCGCGAGACAATCAAGGACATATCTATTCCAACTAGAGATACCAACATAAAAATTCCTGAGTAGGATAGTGGTGGAGTGTTTCTTAGTGCACCTATTATGGGCATCACTAATTCTATACCAAGCATCTTTTAAACATTCTCCCCCTTGTTGCTTAAATGAACGAACTTCAACTTCAGGATTACTCATTTTAGCCATAGTAAATAAAGCAAACTAGATAAAGTAAATGCAAGTAAACTAATTTTTTTGTGTTTTCAATATAGCAAACTAGATAGCAAATAAAGTAAAACTAACAACTAATTTTTTTGTATTTTGATTTAGTGCAGCAAACAAAGTAGTAAATAAAATAAAGCAAGACAAAAAAAACAAAGTAAAGAGATTGAGAAGTGGAGACTCCCTTGCAGCGTGTCTTGATCTCCGGCAACGGCGCCAGAAAATATGCTTGATGGCGTGTATTTCACACGTTCGTTGGGCAACCCCAAGAGGAAGGTATGATGAGCACAGCAGCAAGTTTTCCTCAGAAAGAAACCAAGGTTTATCGAACCAGGAGGAGCCAAGAAGCACGTTGAAGGTTGATGGCGGCGAGATGTAGTGCGGCGCAACACCAGAGATTCCGGCGCCAACGTGGAACCTGCACAACACAACCAAGCTACTTTGCCCCAACGAAACAGTGAGGTTGTCAATCTCACCGGCTTGCTGTAACAAAGGATTAACCGTATTGTGTGGAAGATGATTGTTTGCAGAGAAAACAGTAAAAACAAGTATTGCAGTAGATTGTATTTCAGGAAAGAGAATTGGACCGGGGTCCACAGTTCACTAGAGGTGTCTCTCCCATAAGACGAACAGCATGTTGGGTGAACAAATTACAGTTGGGCAATTGACAAATAAAGAGAGCATGACAATGCACATACATATCATGATGAGTATAGTGAGATTTAATTGGGCATTACGACAAAGTACATAGACCGCCATCCAACTGCATCTATGCCTAAAAAGTCCACCTTCAAAGTTATCATCCGAACCCTCCAGTATTAAGTTGCAAAACAACAGACAATTGCATTAAGTATGGTGCGTAATGTAATCAACAACTACATCCTTAGACATAGCATCAATGTTTTATCCCTAGTGGCAACAGCACAACACAACCTTAGAACTTTCTGTCACATCGTCCTGTGTCAATGCGTGCATGAACCCACTATCGAGCATAAGTACTCCCTCTTGGAGTTAAAAGCATCTACTTGGCCAGAGCATCTACTAATAACGGAGAGCATGCAAGATCATAAACAACACATAAGCATAACTTTGATAATCAACATAACAAGTATTCTCTATTCATCGGATCCCAACAAACGCAACATATAGAATTACATATAGATGATCTTGATCATGATAGGCAGCTCACAAGATCCGACAATGATAGCACAATGGGGAGAAGACAACCATCTAGCTACTGCTATGGACCCATAGTCCAGGGGTAGACTACTCACTCATCACTCCGGAGGCGACCATGGCGGTGTAGAGTCCTCCGGGAGATGAATCCCCTCTCCGGCAGGGTGCCGGAGGCGATCTCCAGGATCCCCCGAGATGGGATCGGCGGCGACGGCGTCTCAGTAAGGTTTTCCGTATCGTGGCTCTCAGATGCACTGGGGTTTCGTCACGGAGGCTATTTGTAGGCGGAAGGGCAAGTCAAGAGGCGGCACGGGGGGCCCAAACCACAGGCCGGCGCGGCCAGGGGTGGGGCCGCGCCGCCCTAGGGTTTGGCCACCCTGTGGCCCCTCTTCGTCTCTCCTTCGGACTTCTGGAAGCTTCGTGAGAAAATAGGCCTCTGGGCTTTTATTTCGTCCAATTCCGAGAATATTTCTTTACTAGGATTTCTGAAACCAAAAACAGCAGAAAACAAAGAATCGGCACTTCGGCATCTTGTTAATAGGTTAGTTCCAGAAAATGCACGAATATGACATAAAGTGTGCATAAAACATGTAGATAACATCAATAATGTGGCATGGAACACAAGAAATTATCGATACGTTGGAGACGTATCAGGATGTAGTGCGGCGCAACACCAGGGATTCCGGCGCCAACGTGGAACCTGCACAACCCAACCAAAGTACTTTGCCCCAACGAAACAGTGAGGTTGTCAATCTCACCGGCTTGCTATAACAAAGGATTAACCGTATTGTGTGGAAGATGATTGTTTGCAGAGAAAACAGTAAAACAAGTATTGCAGCAGATTTGTATTTCAGTATTAAAGAATGGACCGGGGTCCACAGTTCACTAGAGGTGTCTCTCCCATAAGATAAAAGCATGTTGGGCATAACAATGCACATACATGTCATGATAAGTATAGTGAGATTTAATTGGGCATTACGACAAAGTACATAGACCACCATCCAACTGCATCTATGCCTAAAAAGTCCACCTTCAGGTTATCGTCCGAACCCCTTCCAAAGATTAAGTTGCAAAGCAACAGACAATTGCATTAAGTATGGTGCGTAATGTAATCAACAACTACATCCTCGGACATAGCGCCAATGTTTTATCCCTAGGGGCAACAAAGACAACACAACCTTAGAACTTTTTGTCACCTGTCCTGTGTCAATGCAGGCATGAACCCACTATCGAGCATAAATACTCCCTCTTGGAGTTAAAAGCAAAAACTTGGCCAGAGCCTCTACTAGTAACGGAGAGCATGCAAGATCATAAACAACACATATGTAATAACTTGATAATTAACATAACATGGTATTCTCTATCCATCGGATCCCGACAAACACAACATAGAGTATTACAGATAGATGATCTTGATCATGTTAGGCAGCTCACAAGATCCAACAATGAAGCACAATGAGGAGAAGACAACCATCTAGCTACTGCTATGGACCCATAGTCCAGGGGTGAACTACTCACTCATCACTCCGGAGGCGACCATGGCGGTGTAGAGTCCTCCGGGAGATGAATCCCCTCTCCGGCAGGGTGCCGGAGGAGATCTCCAGAATCCCCCGAGATGGGATCGGCGGCGGCGGCGTCTCAGTAAGGTTTTCCGTATCGTGGTTTTTCGCATCAGGGGTTTCGCGACGGAGGCTTTAAGTAGGCGGAAGGGCAACGTGGGGGGCCACACGGGGGCCCCACACCACAGGTCGGCGTGGCCAAGGGCTGGGCCGCGCCGCCCTATGGTGGCAGCCCCTCGTGGCCCCACTTCGTATCCTCTTCGGTCTTCTGGAAGGTTCGTGGCAAAATAGGCCCCTGGGACTTGATTTCGTCCAATTCCGAGAATATTTCGTTACTAGGATTTCTGAAACCAAAAACAGCAGAAAACAACAACTGGCACTTCGGCATCTTGTTAATAGGTTAGTTCCAGAAAATGCACGAATATGACATAAAGTGTGCATAAAACATGTAGGTATCATCAATAATATGGCATAGAACATAAGAAATTATCGATACGTCGGAGACGTATCACTGCTTCTTTTTGCCCTTACCTTCTTACTCCTTTGTTGTCGATGTTTTTAACTAAATTTAACTTTCTTGGCAGAAAAACTGACAGAGGTCAACGAACGTACCAATACACTTGCGCAAAAATTGGAGCAAAGTGAAGAGGCTCGTAAGAAGGCCGAATCAGATGCTATCCAAGCTAGAGCAGATGCTGACAAGGCCAAGGCCGATGCTGCTGGTGTCGAAGATCTTAGGAAGAGACTTCACGATGCCGAGACTTCGCTGAGTGAGCATATAGCCGCACAATCTGCTCGCGAGGAAGCGATCATTAAGCGCGTAAGGGCGCAAAGCCGTCGCTTTTTCAGTAAGTATCTGAACCACTTCACATTCTTTCGACTTTCTTTCTTTCACTCGTTTGTTGGTCACTAAGTTTTTATCTTGACAGGTAGAACTTCTCAAGAATTTGAACTTGAAGATCCCGACAACGATCCTCTTCTTGACGCCATTTTGTTCCTTGAGTTTCATGGAACAGAAGCACGCGAAGGGATTGATCAAGCTAAGTCCGGGTTGTCGCGACTCTTCCCCTATTTCTTCCCGAAGAAAGAGGAACCCGCAACTTTCCTTGCTCTTGCCAAGTGTTTTAATCCATCAGAAGATCTTGGACTGAAGGTGCGCCATGAGAACATGAAGATTGCTGTTGAAAGCACTGTTGCCTTGGTCGCGGATAGCCAACAAACTATCAACTGGGCGAAAGTAGGCGACACAGAACAGGTAGAGCAGACAAAATGGCGATCGTTGATCAAGGCGGCAAAGCCCGACACGAAGAAAATCCTGTCCTATCTCGGGATCAAGCCATCTTCAACTCCTAGCTCATCAAAGCCGGAGGTCTAGTTGAATGCCCCTTCTTTTTATTTTTCCTGTTTCCTTAGCTATTGTCGCCATATTAGTTTTGGCGACAATTACCTTAGCTATTTTTGCGGAACTCCTTCTGTAATATCCATGTAAATTTCTTGAAGAGTAATGGAATTCTGTCTTGTGCAATCCTTTGATATGTGAATTTTCTTTTCCAGCTTGATATTTGATAACTACTCGCCGATCCTCGTTCTGCCGATACTTCTCCTGCTTCCTCCTTCTCGAAGAAAACACTAATCAATGATAACTTTGTCGACGGTTCTTCGGGACAACATTTGTCGCAAGATTTGCAAGAATTGCGCCAACAACTCCAATCTATGAAAAAACAAACTCTTGTGATGATGGAACAATCTCGACAGGCATCCGAGAGAGAGAATATTGCTCTTCAACAGGCAAAATAAGCCATTGCTGCAAAGGACGCTGCTATTGCTGAAGCTACCGAAGCTTCCTCCCGAGAAAATTATATGCTTCAGCTAATGACTGACGCCAGCCTGGACATGACGGGTATGTTTCCTGTTCATAACCATGCTGGATGTTATTTTTGCTATCCTTCCTTCCTTGTCAATTTATTTGTTGTACCAGGCTCGTTTTTGGATACTGCCGCCGAAGATCAACGTGTTGAAGCTCGAGCCAATGCTTTACTCAAACTGGCCGCACGACATGGTTCCAACTTTTGGGTTACTCCCGAGCGTATGATACGTCTCCAACGTATCGATAATTTCTTGTGTTCCATGCCACATTATTGATGTTATCTACATGTTTTATGCACACTTTATGTCATATTCGTGCATTTTCTGGAACTAACCTATTAACAAGATGCCGAAGTGCCGCTTGTTTTCTGCTGTTTTTGGTTTCAGAAATCCTAGTAAAGAAATATTCTCGAATTGGACGAAATAAAAGCCCAGAGGCCTATTTTTACACGAAGCTTCCAGAAGACCCGAAGACAAGACGAAGAGGGGCCACGGGGTGGCCAAACCCTAGGGCGGCGCGGCCCCACCCCTGGCCGCGCCGGCCTATGGTCTGGGCCCCCTGTGCCGCCTCTTGACCTACCCTTCCGCCTACTTAAAGCCTCCATGACGAAACCCCCAGTACCGAGAGCCACGATACGGAAAACCTTCCAGAGACGCCGTCACCGCCGATCCCATCTCGGGGGATCCTGGAGATCGCCTCCGGCACCCTGCCGGAGAGGGGAATCATCTCCCGGAGGACTCTACACCGCCATGGTCGCCTCCGGAGTGATGAGTGAGTAGTCTACCCCTGGACTATGGGTCCATAGCAGTAGCTAGATGGTTGTCTTCTCCCCATTGTGCTATCATTGTCGGATCTTGTGAGCTGCCTATCATGATCAAGATCATCTATATGTAATTCTATATGTTGCGTTTGTTGGGACCGATGAATAGAGAATACTTGTTATGTTGATTATCAAAGTTATGCTATGTGTTGTTTAAGATCTTGCATGCTCTCCGTTATTAGTAGATGCTCTGGCCAAGTAGATGCTTTTAACTCCAAGAGGGAGTACTTATGCTCGATAGTGGGTTCATGCCTGCATTGACACCTGGGACAGTGACAGAAAGTTCTAAGGTTGTGTTGTGCTGTTGCCACTAGGGATAAAACATTGATGCTATGTCTAAGGATGTAGTTGTTGATTACATTACGCACCATACTTAATGCAATTGTCTGTTGCTTTGCAACTTAATACCGGAGGGGTTCGGATGATAACCTGAAGGTGGACTTTTTAGGCATAGATGCAGTTGGATGGCGGTCTATGTACTTTGTCGTAATGCCCAATTAAATCTCACTATACTCATCATGATATGTATGTGCATTGTCATGCTCTCTTTATTTGTCAATTGCCCAACTGTAATTTGTTCACCCAACATGCTGTTCGTCTTATGGGAGAGACACCTCTAGTGAACTGTGGACCCCGGTCCAATTCTCTTTCTTGAAATACAATCTATCGCAATACTTGTTTTTACTGTTTTCTCTGCAAACAATCATCTTCCACACAATACGGTTAATCCTTTGTTACAGCAAGCCGGTGAGATTGACAACCTCACTGTTTCGTTGGGGCAAAGTACTTTGGTTGTGTTGTGCAGGTTCCACGTTGGCGCCGGAATCTCTGGTGTTGCGCCGCACTACATCCCGCCGCCATCAACCTTCAACGTGCTTCTTGGCTCCTCCTGGTTCGATAAACCTTGGTTTCTTTCTGAGGGAAAACTTGCTGCTGTGCTCATCATACCTTCCTCTTGGGGTTGCCCAACGAACGTGTGAAATACACGCCATCAAGCATATTTTCTGGCGCCGTTGCCGGGGAGATCAAGACACGCTGCAAGGGGAGTCTCCACTTCTCAATCTCTTTACTTTGTTTTTGTCTTGCTTTATTTTATTTACTACTTTGTTTGCTGCACTAAATCAAAATACAAAAAAATTAGTTGCTAGTTTTACTTTATTTGCTATCTTGTTTGCTATATCGAAAACACAAAAAAATTAGTTTACTTGCATTTACTTTACTTATTTCATCATGTTTCCTCCTAAGTTTGTTCTTAAAGATGTACCGGTAGGCCGAGGGTCTATCCTTGGGAAAGACAATATAGAAGATTTTTTCACTCATATTAGTACGGTCGAAGATTTTGAAGATAGACACTTGGTAGAACTTGCCCCCACTTATGAAATTGCTGTTGCTTCTTTAGTACACGCGTTAGAAGCTAGATTTGTTAATCTTAATCCTGTGATTCAGCATATGTTTCTTACACTCAGTAATATGGAAGAAGGAGAAAAGAAAGATTTTGTACTAGAAACCCTTCTTAAAGAATTTGGAGGAATAGCGAGAGAAGCTAGAAAAGTCTTCATTAAATATAATATGCTAGGCTCTTATACCAACTTTGCTAGTACCCTTGAGAAGATGGAAAAGGATAGACAAAAGTACACTAATGAAGTTAATTATGAGGGGGATATTAAAACATCAATACCTTGCAAGCTCTTGGGAATGTGTGAGGCGCTAGAAAAGAATTTTGATTGGATTGTTCCTGAAGATTTGTTTGATGAGAGTAGCAAACCCAAGACTAATGAAAAGGGGGCCTCTGAAACTCACATAGAAAAGATAGTATGCATAGTTGAGAAAACTCCACACCCCGCTGTAGAAGTACCACCCTTTGATAATACTTGATACACACTTTCTGCGCCTAGCTGAAAGGCGTTAAAGAAAAGCGCTTATGGGAGACAACCCATGTTTTTATCTACAGTATTTTGTTTTTATTTTGTGTATTGGAAGTTGTTTACTACTGTAGCAACCTCTCCTTATCTTAGTTTTGAGTTTTGTTGTGCCAAGTTAAGCCGTTGATAGAAAAGTAAGTACTAGATTTGGATTACTGCGCAGTTCCAGATTTCTTTGCTGTCACGAATCTGGGTCTATCTCCCTGTAGGTAGCTCAGAAAATTACGCCAATTTACGAGCATGATCCTCAGATATGTACGCAACTTTCATTCAATTTGAGCATTTTCGTTTGAGCAAGTCTGGTGCCATTTTAAAATTCGTCAATACGAACTGTTCTGTTTTGACAGATTCTACCTTTTATTTCGCATTGCCTCTTTCGCTATGTTGGATGAATTTCTTTGATCCACTAATGTCCAGTAGCATTATGCAATGTCCAGAAGTGTTAAGAATGATTGTGTCACCTCTGAATATGTCAATTTATATTGTGCACTAACCCTCTAATGAGTTGTTTCGAGTTTGGTGTGGATGAAGTTTTCAAGGGTCAAGAGAGGAGTATGATGCAACGTGATCAAGGAGAGTGAAAGCTCTAAGCTTGGGGATGCACCCCGTGGTTCACCCCTGCATATATCAAGAAGACTCAAGCGTCTAAGCTTGGGGATGCCCAAGGCATCCCCTTCTTCATCGACAAATTATCAGGTTCCTCCCCTGAAACTACATTTTTATTCGGCCACATCTTATGTGCTTTTTCTTGGAGCGTCGGTTTGTTTTTGTTTTTGTTTTGTTTGAATAAAATGGATCCTAGCATTCACTTTATGGGAGAGATACACACTCCGCTGTAGCATATGGACAAATATGTCCTTGGTTTCTACTCATAGTATTCATGGCGAAGTTTCTCCTTCGTTAAATTGTTATATGGTTGGAATTGGAAAATGATACATGTAGTAATTGCTAAAAATGTCTTGGGTAATGTGATACTTGGCAATTGTTGTGCTCATGTTTAAGCTCTTGCATCATATGCTTTGCACCCATTAATGAAGAAATACATAGAGCATGCTAAAATTTGGTTTGCATATTTGGTTTCTCTAAGGTCTAGATAATTTCTAGTATTGAGTTTGAACAACAAGGAAGACGGTGTAGAGTCTTATAATGTTTTCAATATGTCTTTTATGTGAGTTTTGCTGTACCGTTCATCCTTGTGTTTGTTTCAAATAACCTTGCTAGCCTAAACCTTGTATCGAGAGGGAATACTTCTCATGCATCCAAAATACTTGAGCCAACCACTATGCCATTTGTGTCCACCATACCTACCTATACTACATGGTATTTTCCCGCCATTCCAAAGTAAATTGCTTGAGTGCTAACTTTAAAATTCCATCATTCACCTTTGCAATATATAGCTCATGGGACAAATAGCTTAAAAACTATTGTGGTATTGAATATGTAATTATGCACTTTATCTCTTATTAAGTTGCCTGTTGTGCGATAACCATGTTTACTGGGGAACGCCATCAACTATTCATTGTTGAATTTCATGTGAGTTGCTATGCATGTTCGTCTTGTCTGAAGTAAGAGCGATCTACCACCTTATGGTTAAGCATGCATATTGTTAGAGAAGAACATTGGGCCGCTAACTAAAGCCATGATCCATGGTGGAAGTTTCAGTTTTGGACATATATCCTCAATCTCAAATGAGAAAATTATTAATTGTTGTTACATGCTTATGCATAAAAGAGGAGTCCATTATCTGTTGTCTATGTTGTCCCGGTATGGATGTCTAAGTTGAAGAATAATCAATAGCGAGAAATCCAATGCGAGCTTTCTCCTTAGACCTTTGTACAGGCGGCATAGAGGTACCCCATTGTGACACTTGGTTAAAACATGTGCATTGTGATGATCCGGTAGTCCAAGCTAATTAGGACAAGGTGCGGGCACTATTAGTACACTATGCATGAGGCTTGCAACTTATAAGATATAATTTACATGATGCATATGCTTTATTACTACCGTTGACAAAATTGTTTCATGTTTTCAAAATCAAAGCTCTAGCACAAATATAGCAATCGATGCTTTTCCTCTATGGAGGACCATTCTTTTACTTTCAATGTTGAGTCAGTTCACCTATTTCTCTCCACCTCAAGAAGCAAACACTTGTGTGAACTGTGCATTGATTCCTACATACTTGCTTATTGCACTTATTATATTACTCTATGTTGACAATATCCATGAGATATACATGTTACAAGTTGAAAGCAACCGCTGAAACTTAATCTTCTTTTGTGTTGCTTCAATACCTTTACTTTGAATTATTGCTTTATGAGTTAACTCTTATGCAAGACTTATTGATGCTTGTCTTGAAGTGCTATTCATGAAAAGTCTTTGCTTTATGATTCACTTGTTTACTCATGTCATACACATTGTTTTGATCGCTGCATTCTCTACATATGCTTTACAAATAGTATGATCAAGATTATGATGGCATGTCACTCCAGAAATTATCTTTGTTATCGTTTTACCTGCTCGGGACGAGCAGAACTAAGCTTGGGGATGCTGATACGTCTCCAACGTATCGATAATTTCTTGTGTTCCATGCCACATTATTGATGTTATCTACATGTTTTATGCACACTTTATGTCATATTCGTGCATTTTTTGGAACTAACCTATTAACAAGATGCCGAAGTGCCAGTTGCTGTTTTCTGCTGTTTTTGGTTTCAGAAATCCTAGTAAAGAAATATTCTCGGAATTGGACGAAATAAAAGCCCAGAGGCCTATTTTTACACGAAGCTTCCAGAAGACCGAAGACAAGACGAAGAGGGGCCACGGGGTGGCCAAACCCTAGGGCGGCGCGGCCCCACCCCTGGCCGCGCCGGCCTATGGTCTGGGCCCCCTGTGCCGCCTCTTGACCAACCCTTCCGCCTACTTAAAGCCTCCGTGACGAAACCCCCAGTACCGAGAGCCACGATACGGAAAACCTTCCAGAGACGCCGTCACCGCCGATCCCATCTCGGGGGATCCTGGAGATCGCCTCCGGCACCCTGCCGGAGAGGGGAATCATCTCCCGGAGGACTCTACACCGCCATGGTCGCCTCCGGAGTGATGAGTGAGTAGTCTACCCCTGGACTATGGGTCCATAGCAGTAGCTAGATGGTTGTCTTCTCCCCATTGTGCTATCATTGTCGGATCTTGTGAGCTGCCTATCATGATCAAGATCATCTATATGTAATTCTATATGTTGCGTTTGTTGGGATCCGATGAATAGAGAATACTTGTTATGTTGATTATCAAAGTTATGCTATGTGTTGTTTAATATCTTGCATGCTCTCCGTTATTAGTAGATGCTCTGGCCAAGTAGATGCTTTTAACTCCAAGAGGGAGTACTTATGCTCGATAGTGGGTTCATGCCTGCATTGACACCTGGGACAGTGACAGAAAGTTCTAAGGTTGTGTTGTGCTGTTGCCACTAGGGATAAAACATTGATGCTATGTCTAAGGATGTAGTTGTTGATTACATTACGCACCATACTTAATGCAATTGTCTGTTGCTTGCAACTTAATACTGGAGGGGGTTCGGATGATAACCTGAAGGTGGACTTTTTAGGCATAGATGCAGTTGGATGGCGGTCTATGTACTTTGTCGTAATGCCCAATTAAATCTCACTATACTCATCATGATATGTATGTGCATTGTCATGCTCTCTTTATTTGTCAATTGCCCAACTGTAATTTGTTCACCCAACATGCTGTTCGTCTTATGGGAGAGACACCTCTAGTGAACTGTGGACCCCGGTCCAATTCTCTTTACTGAAATACAATCTACTGCAATACTTGTTTTTACTGTTTTCTCTGCAAACAATCATCTTCCACACAATACGGTTAATCCTTTGTTACAGCAAGCCGGTGAGATTGACAACCTCACTGTTTCGTTGGGGCAAAGTACTTTGGTTGTGTTGTGCAGGTTCCACGTTGGCGCCGGAATCTCTGGTGTTGCGCCGCACTACATCCCGCCGCCATCAACCTTCAACGTGCTTCTTGGCTCCTCCTGGTTCGATAAACCTTGGTTTCTTTCTGAGGGAAAACTTGCTGCTGTGCTCATCATACCTTCCTCTTGGGGTTGCCCAACGAACGTGTGAAATACACGCCATCAGCGTACTCATCAAATTGTCAGATTCCAAGATCGCGCGGGTCAGGTCCGTGATTTCCTTGACTTCTGTACGAAGACTTTGTTTTTGGTTTATGGAACCATGTTCCCTCGCAACAAAATGCCAGAAACTCTTCCTGCATTAATGGAAAAATTTCGAGATGCTCCTCGAATCCATGGCTTTGTGCGGGCTGAACTCTCTGCTGGCGCAAGATTTGCTATGATGATGATAAAGATTTGTCATCCAAAATTGCCTTGCCAAAATGTCGAACAAAAAGAGGAACATGAGCAAGATTGATGATCTGGTGACTCCTGTAGCCGAAGATATGATGGATGAACTTCTTCGGATGGACGCTGAATTCTTCGTGAAGGGTAGCTATGCCGAGCATAGTACTCGTCCTTCCAATGAACGAGTCACCATAGACCATGTGCTAGGTATCCACTGAGGGTTTTCCCTTTTTTCTTGTTGTAGTTTTACCATTGATACGTTTTTATAGGCATGGTCTATATTAAAAAAGCTATCAACTCTGTAAGTGTGTATTGTTTTCTATTTTTGATCGTCGAGCCCCCGAGCCTTTGGCTGGAGCTTATACTATTTTGTTATCCCGAAGATTTTTCTCTTATTGCGAGAAGGTATATATATTTCGCTATTAATGGGCATGTGCCCCTGAGTGTATTGGTGGTGACGTTCTATATTTTGTTGCGAGGTTTTCAGACCAAAGCAATATCATTTTGACGAATACACTATATTTTTAGTCGTTAGCTTCCGATGTTCTATTTGGCGAGGTATTCTTGTACCAAGGCGAAATATTTCGGTAGGTCTATATATTTTTTAACTTGAACACATTGAGCCCCCGAGCGTGTCGAAGAATAAGAAGTATATCTCCACTATCTTTATTATATTGCAGCACCGCGAGCCCGCCTCATTAAAAACCTTTCCGGCCCCACTCGGTGCCCCGAAAAGGAAAAGAGTGCGTCTGAAAACTCGCGGGCGTTTCAGTACATTGTATTTTTACAGAGGAGGACTATATTTCGACTCTAAGCATAGAACCGCCTGAGCTGCGCCACGTTCCAGGGGTTTTTCTCGGGAGCCCCTGTCTTCTTGTCCTTGATCCTGTACGCTCCTCCGTCGATGACTTCTGAGATGATGTAAGGTCCCAACCATGGCGACTCGAGTTTTTCAGTACGCTCTTGATTGAGTCGCAAAACTAGGTCTCCAACTTGGAAGGATCTTGGTCGCAAACATCGGCTGTGGTAGTTTTTCAAGTCCTGTTGATATTTAGTTACCCTTGTCAATACTTCGTCCCGAGCTTCGTCAAGTGCGTCGACGTCGTCTTCCAATGCTTTCCTGGAAACTTCTTCGTTGTACTCTGTGACTCTGGGGGATTCGTGCTCTATTTCTATCGGCAGTACTGCCTCTGCTCCATGGACCAGGAAGAACGGGGTCTCCTGTGTTGCTGTATTTGGTGTTGTTCGGATGCTCCATAACACACTTGGTAATTCTTCTGGCCAGGTATGTCGAGCTTTTTCCAGTGGCCCTAGCAAGCGTTTCTTGATGCCATTGCAGATGATACCATTGGCTTTCTCGACTTGACCATTGGTTTGAGGATGTGCAACTGACGCGAAGTGCAATTTGATGCCTACCTCTGCACAGTACGCCTTGAACTCCTTCGATGTAAAGTTGCTGCCATTGTCTGTGATGATGCTATGAGGTACTCCAAATCGAAAAACGATGCCCTTCACAAACTTTATTGCTGATGCTGCATCTGGTGAATTTATCGGCTTTGCTTCTATCCATTTGGTGAATTTGTCGACAGCCACCAACAGGTACTCATATCCTCCTGGCGAAGCTTTGTGCAATTTGCCCACCATATCGAGTCCCCATTGGGCGAAAGGCCATGACAGTGGTATTGGCATCAGCTCCGCCGCCGGAGAGTGGGGTTTTGCGGCGAATCTATGGCACGCGTCGCAGGTTCGCACTATCTCTTTTGCATCCTCGATTGCTGTCAACCAGTAAAATCCTGCCCGAAAAACCTTGGCTGCGATAGCTCGACTGCTCGCGTGGTGACCACATATTCCTTCATGCACATCCTTTAGGATTATCCTTCGTTCTTCGGGTGTGATGCACCGTTGTAACACACCCGAGATACTGCGTTTGTATAACTCCCCTTTGACCACCGTGAAAGCTTTGGATCGCCTAATAACTCGCCTTGCTTCAACTGGATCGTCGGGTATTGTTTTTCTTAGGATGTATGATATGTACGCCTGCATCCACGGGGTTTGCACCATCAATACTAGATCCTGCTCCTCTTCTTCTTCCAATGCTTCTTTTGCAGCCCCCGAGGGTTTCTCGCTCTTCTCCTTCTTTGTTAATTTCTTTGGCTTCGTGGACCTCTCTGTTATTTCTTCCCAAAATACGCCTGGTGGGATTGGAAGGCACTGCGACCCGATGTTTGCGAGACCGTCGGCTTCATCATTGCTCAATCTACTGATGAGATTTACCTCGCATCCATCAAATAGCTTCTCAAGCTCATTGTACACCTCCTTGTACGCTATCATGCTATCATTGACTGCATCACATTGGTTCATAACTTGCTGAGCCACCAACTGTGAATCGCCAAAGATTTTTAGTCGAGTTGCGCCACAAGCTTTCGCCATCTTCATCCCGTGTATGAGGGCTTCATATTCCGCTTCATTGTTGGATGCGTTGGGGAACGTCATCCGTAGGACATATTTTAACTTATCGCCTTCAGGTGATATAAGTATCACTCCAGCTCCAGCTCCTTCTAATCTTTTGGACCCGTCGAAGTTCATGGTCCAGGTTCTCGATAAATCAGGAGGTCCTGTGTTTTGCAACTCCATCCACTCTGCGATGAAGTCTGGTAGAATTTGTGACTTTATTGCCTTTCTTTTTTCATACGTGATGTCCCGAGGAGAAAGTTCTATTCCCCAAAGGGAGACACGGCCTGTAGCTTCTGGATTGTTGAGTATGTTGGATAAAGGCGGCTCATTGACCACTATAATCGGATGCGCCGAAAAATAGTGGCACAACTTTCTTGCCGTTGTAATCACTCCATATGCTAGTTTCTGGTACTGCGGATACCGCTGTTTGGAAGGCGATAAAACTTCACTAATGAAATATACTGGCCTCTGCACTCCATGGAGTTTTTCTTCTTCTTCCCTTTCGACAACTAGCACCGTGCTAACCACCTGGGGTGTGGCTGCAATGTACAGTAGGAGAGGTTCTTTTTCCTTCGGCGCCACTAAGACTGGTGGTGTCGAGATTGTGCGTTTCAGATCCTCGAAAGCTCTATCGGCTTCTTCGTTCCACTGGAATTTCTCTCCTTGCTTTATTAAAGCATAAAACGGTAACGCTTTTTCTCCCAGCCTGGCGACGAATCTGCTTAAAGCTGCGACTCGCCCAGTTAGGTGCTGTATTTCCTTCAACTTTGTTGGCTTCCTCATTGTTACGATAGCTTGGATTTTTTCGGGATTTGCTTCAATCCCTCTTGCTGAAACTAGGAACCCGAGAAGTTCTCCTGCAGGGACGCCGAAAGAACACTTCGTCGGATTCAACTTGAGACCGAATTTGTCGAGGTTGTCGAAAGTTTCCTTCAAGTCCTCGTTTAATGTTGCCCCCTTTTTTGATGTGATGACGACGTCGTCGATGTATACTTGTACATTTTTCCCAATCTGTGTTGCCAAGCACTTCTGCATCATCCGTTGATATGTTGCTCCCGCGTTTTTCAACCCAAAGGGCATTGTTTTATAACAAAATACTCCATACGGTGTGATGAACGCTGTTTTGGCTTCATCGTCTTCTTTTAATCTGATCTGGTTATAACCAGAGTATGCGTCCAAGAAGGAAAGACGTTCACATCCTGCCGTGGAGTCGATAATCTGATCGATCCTTGGGAGGGGAAAGTGATCCTTTGGACAATGTTTATTGAGACACGTAAAGTCGACACACATGCGAAGGACTTTCGTGTTTTTCTTTGGCACCATCACTGGGTTAGCTACCCAGGTGGCCTCGGTGGATATCTCTTTGATGAAACCAGCTTCTCTGAGTCGATCAATTTCTGACAGCATAGCTTTGCGGTTTGGTTCCGAAAAACGCCGCAAAGGTTGCTTGATTGGTCTCGCGATAGGATCCAAGTTTAGGTGGTGCTCGGCAAGTTCCCTGGGTACTCCTGGCATGTCAGCTGGACACCATGCGAAGATTTTCCAGTGCTCACGGAGGAACTCGACGAGCGCGCTTTCCTATGCGAGGTCCATGTTTGTTGCGATGGACGTTGTTTTCTTCGGGTCTGTCGGGTGAATCTGCACTTCCTTAGAATCTTTAGCTGTATTGAAAGTTGATTCCTTGTTGGGCCTCCCTACGTCTGGCAGCACATCATAATCAGTCATGAGCCTTGACGCTGCGTACTCTGCCTGCATCCCGAAAGTTTCTGATAGTCGATGAAAATCTTTGTCGCATTTATCGGCTAGCGTGAAGCTTCCTTTGACTGTAATTGGTCCTTTAGGTCCAGGTAACCTCCAAAGCAAGTACGTGTAATGTGGTACCGCCATAAACCTGGCATATGCTGGTCGCCCCAGCAAAGCATGATACTGCAACGGGAAATCCACAATTTCGAATTCCAACCTCTCTATCATGTAGTTTTCTCGGGTCCCAAACTGAACGTCGAGATTGATCTTCCCCAGTGGGTAACTTGGCTTCTCTGGTGTGATGCCGTGGAAACGTGTGTCGGTTGGTTTCAAATTTGCGAGGGAAATATTCATCTTCCTTAGCGTATCTGCGTACATAAGGTTTAAGCTGCTGCCGCCATCTATAAACACACGAGATACGTCAAATCCTGCGATGACCGCTGGTAATATGAGTGCTGACTGTCTTGGTCGAGGAACCTGCTGTGGATGGTCTGCTATAGTGAAGCCAATGTCTTACCCTGACCAATTAAGGTACTCGACTGTTGGTGGAGGCATTTTCTCTGCCATGAACACCTGTCGCGAGATCACTGATACGTCTCCGACGTATCGATAATTTCTTATGTTCCATGCCACATTATTGATGATATCTACATGTTTTATGCACACTTTATGTCATATTCGTGCATTTTCTGGAACTAACCTATTAACAAGATGCCGAAGAGCCAGTTGTTGTTTTCTGCTGTTTTTGGTTTCAGAAATCCTGGTAACGAAATATTCTCGGAATTGGACGAAATCAACGCCCAGGGTCCTATTTTGCCACGAAGCATCCGGAAGACCGAAGAGGAGTCGAAGTGGGGCCACGAGGCGCCGCCACCATAGGGCGGCGCGGCCTAGGCCCTGGCCGCGCCGACCTATGGTGTGGGGCCCTCGTGTGGCCCCCCACGTTGCCCTTCCGCCTACTTAAAGCCTCCGTCGCGAAAACCCCAGTACCGAGAGCCACGATACGGAAAACCTTCCAGAGACGCCGCCGCCGCCAATCCCATCTCGGGGGATTCTGGAGATCTCCTCCGGCACCCTGCCGGAGAGGGGATTCATCTCCCGGAGGACTCTTCACCGCCATGGTCGCCTCCGGAGTGATGAGTGAGTAGTTCACCCCTGGACTATGTGTCCATAGCAGTAGCTAGATGGTTGTCTTCTCCTCATTGTGCTTCATTGTTGGATCTTGTGAGCTGCCTAACACGATCAAGATCATCTATCTGTAATACTATATGTTGTGTTTGTCGGGATCCGATGGATAGAGAATACTATGTTATGTTAATTATCAAGTTATTACCTATGTGTTGTTTATGATCTTGCATGCTCTCCGTTATTAGTAGAGGCTCTGGCCAAGTTTTTGCTCTTAACTCCAAGAGGGAGTATTTATGCTCGATAGTGGGTTCATGCCTCCATTGATACCTGGGACAAAGGATGAAAGTTCTAAGGTTGTGTTGTGCTGTTGCCACTAGGGATAAAACATTGATGCTATGTCTAAGGATGTAGTTGTTGATTACATTACGCACCATACTTAATGCAATTGTCTGTTGCTTTGCAACTTAATACTGGAAGGGGTTCGGATGATAACCTGAAGGTGGACTTTTTAGGCATAGATGCAGTTGGATGGCGGTCTATGTACTTTGTCGTAATGCCCAATTAAATCTCACTATACTTATCATGACATGTATGTGCATTGTTATGCTCTCTCTATTTGTCAATTGCCCGACTGTAATTTGTTCACCCAACATGCTTTTATCTTATGGGAGAGACACCTCTAGTGAACTGTGGACCCCGGTCCATTCTTTTATAATGAAATACAAATCTGCTGCAATACTTGTTCTTTACTGTTTTCTTGCAAACAATCATCTTCCACACAATACGGTTAATCCTTTGTTACAGCAAGCCGGTGAGATTGACAACCTCACTGTTTCGTTGGGGAAAAGTACTTTGGTTGTGTTGTGCAGGTTCCACGTTGGCGCCGAAATCTCTGGTGTTGCGCCGCACTACATCCCGCCGCCATCAACCTTCAACGTGCTTCTTGGCTCCTCCTGGTTCGATAAACCTTGGTTTCTTTCTGAGGAAAAACTTGCTGCTGTGCGCATCATACCTTCCTCTTGGGGTTCCCAACGAACGTGTGAGTTACACGCCATCAAGCTCTTATTCTGGCGCCGTTGCCGGGGAACGAAGAAAAGTTACACCACAAAGATTTTCAACTCCCACGTCAACAGCTCTTTTTCTGGCGCCGTTGCCGGGGAGATCAAGACACGCTGCAAGGGGAGTCTCCACTTCTCAATCTCTTTACTTTGTTTTTGTCTTGCTTTATTTTATTTACTACTTTGTTTGCTGAATTATATCAAAACACAAAAAATTAGTTGCTAGCTTTACTTTATTTACTATCTTGTTTGCTATATCAAAAACACAAAAAAATTAGTTACTTGCATTTACTTTATCTAGTTTGCTTTATTTACTACTGCTAAAATGAGTAATCCTGAAGTTGAAGTTCGTTCATTTAAGCAACAAGGGGGAGAATGTTTAAAAGATGCTTGGTATAGAATTAGTGATGCCCATAATAGGTGCACTAAGAAACACTCCACCACTATCCTACTCAGGAATTTTTATGTTGGTATCTCTAGCTGGAATAGATATGTTCTTGATTGTCTCGCGGGGGGTAACTTCCTAGGCGCTCCCGCTTTAGAAGCTAGTTGCATTATTGAGAGCTTATTTGGAATACCACCTGTTAATGAAGTTAAAATTGAAACCTCTCTTGAAGATGTTATGAAAAAATTGGAAACCATAGAGAAAAATTTTCCGAGTGTTGAAACTAAGTTGGAGATGTTACTTGATAAAACTGATGAACTTGATAAATCCTTAGGAGGAATTGATGAAAGAATTAGTGTCCTGGGAACTTGTGTTGACCATGATGATCAAATCAATAGGATTGGTAAACTTGAAAAATCTATGGGAACCTTGGGTTCAACCTTTTCATCTATAAAGTTTAGAGAAAAAGCTTATGTGGGTAAGGAGCAAAAGTTCATGTATGCCTCTAAAGTGCCTAAACCAAAGAAATATTATTATAGGCCTAAAATTGATAAAGCCCTTAGTACCACTACAGATGGGGGAGCTTATGATATCAATGCTCCATCTCTCGATAATACTTGATACACACTTTCTGCGCCTAGCTGAAAGGCGTTAAAGAAAAGCGCTTATGGGAGACAACCCATGTTTTTACTACAGTATTTTTATTTTGAATTTGAGTGTTGGAAGTTGTTTACTACTGTAGCAACCTCTCCTTATCTTAGTTTTATGTTTTGTTGTGACAAGTAAAGTCTTTGATAGTAAAGTAAATACTAGATTTGGATTACTGCGCAGAAACAGATTTCTTTGCTGTCACGAATCTGGGTCTAATTTTCTGTAGGTAACTCAGAAAATTAAGCCAATTTACGTGAGTGATCCTCAGATATGTACGCAACTTTCATTCAATTTGGGCATTTTCATTTGAGCAAGTCTAGTGCCCTAATAAAATACATCTTTACGGACTGTTCTGTCTTGACAGATTCTGCCTTTTATTTCGCATTGCCTCTTTTGCTATGTTGGATGAATTTCTTTGATCCATTAATGTCCAGTAGCTTTATGCAATGTCCAGAAGTGTTAAGAATGATTGTGTCACCTCTGAACATGTTAATTTTTATTGTGCACTAACCCTCTAATGAGTTGTTTCGAGTTTGGTGTGGAGGAAGTTTTCAAGGATCAAGAGAGGAGTATGATACAATATGATCAAGGAGAGTGAAAGCTCTAAGCTTGGGGATGCCCCGGTGGTTCATCCCTGCATATTCTAAGAAGACTCGAGCGTCTAAGCTTGGGGATGCCCAAGGCATCCCCTTCTTCATCGACAACATTATCAGGTTCCTCCCCTGAAACTATATTTTTATTCGGCCACATCTTATGCACTTTGCTTGGAGCGTCGGTTTGTTTTTGTTTTTGTTTTGTTTGAATAAAATGGATCCTAGCATTCACTTTGTGGGAGAGATACACGCTCCGCTGTAGCATATGGACAAGTATGTCCTTAGGCTCTACTCATAGTATTCATGGCGAAGTTTCTTCTTCGTTAATTTGTTATATGGTTGGAATTGGAAAATACTACATGTAGTAACTCTAAAATGTCTTGGATAATTTGATACTTGGCAATTGTTGTGCTCATATTTAAGCTCTTGCATCATATACTTTGCACCCATTAATGAAGAAACATTTAGAGCTTGCTAATTTGGTTTGCATATTTGGTTTCTCTAGAGTCGAGATAATATCTAGTATTGAGTTTTGAACAACAAGGAAGACGATGTAGAGTCTTATAATGTTTACAATATGTCTTTTATGTGAGTTTTGCTGCACCGTTCATCCTTGTGTTTGTTTCAAATAACCTTGCTAGCCTAAACCTTGTATCGAGAGGGAATACTTCTCATGCATCCAAAATCCTTGAGCCAACCACTATGCCATTTGTGTCCACCATACCTACCTACTACATGGTATTTCTCCACCATTCCAAAGTAAATTGCTTGAGTGCTACCTTTAAAATTCCATCATTCACCTTTACAATATATAGCTCATGGGACAAATAGCTTAAAAACTATTGTGGTATTGAATATGTACTTATGCACTTTATCTCTTATTAAGTTGCTTGTTGTGCGATAACCATGTTTCTGGGGACGCCATCAACTATTCTTTGTTGAATATCATGTGAGTTGCTATGCATGTCCGTCTTGTCTGAAGTAAGAGAGATCTACCACCTTAATGGTTGGAGCATGCATATTGTTAGAGAAGAACATTGGGCCGCTAACTAAAGCCATGATTCATGGTGGAAGTTTCAGTTTTGGACATATATCCTCAATCTCATATGAGAACACTAATTGTTGCCACATGCTTATGCATTAAAGAGGAGTCCATTATCTGTTGTCCATGTTGTCCCGGTATGGATGTCTAAGTTGAGAATAATCAAAAGCGAGAAATCCAAAATGCGAGCTTTCTCCTTAGACCTTTGTACAGGCGGCATGGAGGTACCCCATTGTGACACTTGGTTAAAACATGTGTATTGTGATGATCCGGTAGTCCAAGCTAATTAGGACAAGGTGCGGGCACTATTAGTATACTATGCATGAGGCTTGCAACTTGTAAGATATAATTTACATGATACATATGCTTTAGGGATTTCTAGTTTCGTGCCCCTGGTTCGTTAGTTGTACTCAATTTTCCCCAGTCCCTTAGTTTTTCCTCAGTTTTCCCCTCCTCTAGTTTGAAACACGCACAAGTGCTGGAACGGCCGGTAGCCGTCAGGTCAGAGGCCTTGACCGTTAGTCTGACCGGGTGGGGCCGCACAGGGGCAGCTCCTCCCTGACCGTCTCGTGCTGACGGGTAGGGTCAGGAGACACGTCGGAGCAGCCATCCATCTATCGCTGACGTGTGGGCCGTTTTATTTCATGATTTTATACTCGGTGCTGCCAATGACAAATGGGGCCGCTCTATAGGGCTGCCGCAGCCAATGACCAGTGGGGTCGTATATTTTTCAGTAAAAGACATATATTGCCGCTCTGTGGGGCTGCCGCAGCCAATGACCAGTGGGGTCGTCTATTTATTTAGGGAAACTCATATATTGCCGCTCTGTGGGGCCTCCGCAGCCAATGACCAGTGGGGTCGTCTATTTTTCAGGAAAAGACATATATTGCCGCTCTGTGGGGCTGCCGTAGCCAATGACCAGTGGGGTCGTCTATTTATTTAGAGAAACTCATATATTGCCGCTCTGTGGGGCCTCCGCAGCCAATGATCAGTGGGGTCGTCTATTTTTCAGGAAAAGACATATATTGCCGCTCTGTGGGGCTGCCGCAGCCAATGACCAGTGGGGTCGTCTATTTATTTAGAGAAACTCATATATTGCCGCTCTGTGGGGCTGCCGCAGCCAATGACCAGTGGGGTCGTCTATTTATTTAGAGAGAAAAAATCATATCTTGCCGCTCTGATATATGTCTTTAGAGAATATCATAGAGAGAAGCAACAAGTTCGCTAATTAATTATTCTTAAGCTAGACCGGAGAACCGCTGGCAGCTCGTTCCCCACCGCCGGACGGAGCAGACATCGCCGGCGGCGCGCCGGCGCCTCGTCGCGCCGCCGGCTCTGTCCCCCGGCGGCGTCGGACGAACTGCGGCGCTGCACGTCAACCACGGCTCCAGCACTTGTTTCGTCCGCACGCATTGTACCCACCGCAGGAAAGTCCGCCGCAAGCAGATCCGCCGCCCACGACGACCGGGATTTGTTCCGCGCACCAATTGGTAGACCTCCGCTTCTGCCTCCCCCGCCCCCTAATCGATTCGGTTCCCGTAATTTATTGGAGTTTGCAGGTACGAAATAGTCCTCAATGTCTCGTCGTAGCGGGTACACCGGCGAGGGTGGGGATTCGATCATGTCGTGGCCACATTCTACTTCTCCTACCTCGTCGGAAGTGCAGGTATATAGCTTCAGCTCTCTGTACTACCGTTGAATTTGAAGTTCCGCCATGGCCTGTTGGGGTGATTTCAGTTGTTCTTTTTTCCATTATTGTTACAGTTCGCCAGGCAAGCCGATGATCCATGGTACATTGCATACCAAGATGAATCAACCCAGTGGTGTAGCCAGAGGATGGATTTGGAGGAGAAGGTGGCCAATTTAGGTGATGAATTGGCTCGTAAAAACCTGATGATATTCGAGCTGAAGCGTATTGAGGATGAAGAAAAGAAGAATTCAGAGCTTATTCGCAAGGAGAAGTTGAGAGTTGAGACAGATCTTGCCGTATTTGATCAAGTGGTAGAAAATCTAGAACATGAACTAAAAGTGATGGGAGAGGAGAAAAGTAGATTCATCTGTGCAGTTTTATTAGGTGTCATCCCTGTCCTAGCAGTTATGTGGTTCTGGTAGACGATTTAGTATAGAATTGTTATTCAGTAGATGGCTCTAACCACTGTATTTTGTTGTGGCTCTAAGCACTGTATTTCGGTGTACAATTTCCTACTTGTGCTAAGTAATCTGCACGATAATTTTAGCAAGGGATCCCAAAAGTGAAAGCATGTACCAGCCTCCGGATCAAATACATATCAATATCTTCCCAATCAAGTTGGGATAGAATTCAAATCATACATACGGATGTACATGGACACATCAAGAACGTGAAGAAGCTTTTTTTGAGACGGAGGTAGTAGTTCGAACAATTTTATCCCATTTGGAAATTGAAAAATACAAATTTATAATAATTTATCCCAATTTGCGGCGTCGAACACGGTCGCGCAGCGATGGGCAAGAAAGGCCGGGACGACGGGCGGCTGAGGGGTGGTCATCTGCGCCATCAAACGTTGAAGCGATGTTATCGGCGATGGCTTCAATGTTCGTGGCATCGATGACCAGTGTCGGAACCGCCGCTGTCTTGGTGTTCTTCATCGCGACGGATCTGCGCGGAGGGCTGGATCGGCGGCTTTGCAGCGCGGTTGTAGACGATGGCTTCAATCGTCTTGGCATCGATTCGCACTCTCGCACCGGAAGTGAGACATCAACAGGCTCCGACATTGAAGGCTGGGTCTGCGCCGTCGAAGCGATGTTGTAGGCGATGGCTTCAATGTTCGTGGCATCGATGACCACCGCCGGCACGGCCGCCGTCTTGGTGTTCTTCATCATTCAACAGATCTGAGAATAGAATCGAAAGTGAGACAGAGAGAGACATTTCAACTATTTCTGACGGTTAGATCCTCACCGGCACTCTTAGATCCACGGCGCACGCACGGTTAGATGCACGCCGCCGCACGCACGGTTAGATCCGCGCCGCCGCACGCCGACGCACGCACGGTTAGATCCGCGCCGCCGCACGCCGACGCACGCACGGTTAGATCCGCGCCGCCGCACGCCGCCGCACGCACGGTTAGATCCGCGCCGCCGCACGCACGGTTAGATCCGCGCCGCCGCGACCGCCGTAGTAAGAGAGGAAATACGAGAGAGGAGGATGCGACTGCCAGGGTTGGTAGGTATGTGCTCTGCTCTTGTCTCCGTATGCGTCCATCGTGGTAGAGAGAGAGATACAGGCCGTCCGATCATAAATGATCGAACGGTGCAAGCGTTCGTTGAGCTTTCAACTAACCAAGATCCGTGTGACATACATCTCGACCAATCAGAGATCAGCCAGTGAGTACAAGTTAGGAAAACTGAGTAGAACTAAGAGGGGGAAAAGTGAGGAAATGTTTATCGGAAGGGCAAAACTGAGTATGACTGAGTAAAACAAGTGGGCCCGGAGGGGGAAAACTGAGTAACACTAAGTAAAACAGGGGCACCCAAATAATAAACGGACTAAGGGAAATTGAAGCTTTTGGCATAAAAATTGTAAAATTGTGTTATTTGAACAATATATTACATTTTGGCCGACTAGATATTGTTTGCAACTCAAAGATACACAAGTGTGACGAATTTGGACTCATTTGGACAAAGTTTGTAAGCATAGTGGGTGTTTGGGAGGTGTATTGAGCAGAAAGCCCTGCATCTTCATATCTAGTAGCTCATGGACTAGGAAGTGGTTTTGAAGCTTTTGGCATAAAAACTTCATATCTCTATATTTCCTTTTCCATTATTATTTCTCTAGGTTGTAGGTAACATAATAAGGCTCCATGGGAAGGTTCCACCATGTTTTGAATTATTTTGAATTGAACCCTAAAACCCTAAAACCCTAAAATGATAAATGTGGCTTAAATGTGGCATACAAATTGTTCATACAAATTCAAATTGTTCAACACAAAGGGATCCCCAATACAAAGGGAACCACAATACAAATTGTTCATACAAATTCAAATTGTTCAACACAAAGGCATCCCCAATACAAATTGTTCAACACAAAGGGATCGCCAATACAAAGGGAACCCCAATACAAATTGTTCATACAAATTCAAATTAGTTGTTCAGAATAAAATCTTTCTCTTGCACTCTTCGAAGTTAGCTTGCATCATGGCCTTACAACTTTCGTGGCATTCTCGACTATACTGTTCCCTCTCCTCTAGACTCATCGGTTGAAGCCATTCTATATCCATCTTTTCCCTCTGCTCTCCATCCAATGGTTCAAGCAGCTCTACATCCATCTGTTCCCCCCGCTCTCGATCCATCGGTTCAATCTCCTCATGTTGAACTGCTGCTTCAATCTCCTCTGCATTTGCTGCTTCAATCTCCTCATGTTGAACTGCTGCTTCAATCTCCTCTGCATTTGCTGCTTCAATCACATCATGTTGAACTGCTGCTTCAATCTCAAGTTGAATTGCTGCTTCATTCTCCTCTGCATTTTCTGCTCCCGCCTGATCTTCCATTCCAAAAGCTGGGTCAACTCCATTTTTACAAAGCCTAGCAATGTGTCCAGGGATTCCACAACGTTTGCACTTACGTTTTCGAATCGGTGCACCACCCTCTGCACTAGCTCTGATCCTATTCTTCCTCGGCCTACCTGCCGGTCTAGTCAATACTGGAGAGTACAGTTTGAAGCCTGGATCGACTTTCATCCATTGGTCTTTTCCCAACAAGGTAGGAACATTCATAGCATATGCAGCCCTAAATTTGGCAACAGAGAAGTACTCTGACACATACTGATCAACTTCACCATCTTCACCCCCTATAACACTCATGAAAAACAATGCGTGTATGCAGGGTATCCCACGGATCTGCCATCCCCTACAATGGCATGTCCTATCAACCAAACTCACTGGATACCTCCACTGCCTGTTTTCTTTGTCAGTGTAGGTTACCTCAGCCTCCATTCCTTTTCTGACGCACTGTGATGGCGTGTATTTCACACGTTCGTTGGGCAACCCCAAGAGGAAGGTATGATGAGCACAGCAGCAAGTTTTCCCTCAGAAAGAAACCAAGGTTTATCGAACCAGGAGGAGCCAAGAAGCACGTTGAAGGTTGATGGCGGCGAGATGTAGTGCGGCGCAACACCAGAGATTCCGGCGCCAACGTGGAACCTGCACAACACAACCAAGCTACTTTGCCCCAACGAAGCTGAGGGTGTCAATCTCACCGGCTTGCTGTAACAAAGGATTAACCGTATTGTGTGGAAGATGATTGTTTGCAGAGAAAACAGTAAAAACAAGTATTGCAGTAGATTGTATTTCAGTAAAGAGAATTGGACCGGGGTCCACAGTTCACTAGAGGTGCCTCTCCCATAAAACGAACAGCATGTTGGGTGAACAAATTACAGTTGGGCAATTGACAAATAAAGAGAGCATGACAATGCACATACATATCATGATGAGTATAGTGAGATTTAATTGGGCATTACGACAAAGTACATAGACCGCCATCCAACTGCATCTATGCCTAAAAAGTCCACCTTCAAAGTTATCGTCCAACCCCTCCGGTATTAAGTTGCAAAACAACAGACAATTGCATTAAGTATGGTGCGTAATGTAATCAACAACTACATCCTTAGACATAGCATCAATGTTTTATCCCTAGTGGCAACAAAGACAACACAACCTTAGAACTTTCTGTCACATCGTCCTGTGTCACTGCAGGCAAGAACCCACTATCGAGCATAAGTACTCCCTCTTGGAGTTAAAAGCATCTACTTGGCCAGAGCATCTACTAATAACGGAGAGCATGCAAGATCATAAACAACACATAAGCATAACTTTGATAATCAACATAACAAGTATTCTCTATTCATCGGATCCCAACAAACGCAACATATAGAATTACATATAGATGATCTTGATCATGATAGGCAGCTCACAAGATCCGACAATGATAGCACAATGGGGAGAAGACAACCATCTAGCTACTGCTATGGACCCATAGTCCAGGGGTAGACTACTCACTCATCACTCCGGAGGCGACCATGGCGGTGTAGAGTCCTCCGGGAGATGAATCCCCTCTCCGGCAGGGTGCCGGAGGCGATCTCCAGGATCCCCCGAGATGGGATCGGCGGCGACGGCGTCTCAGTAATGTTTTCCGTATCGTGGCTCTCGGTACTGGGGGTTTCGTCACGGAGGCTATTTGTAGGCGGAAGGGCAAGTCAAGAGGCGGCACGGGGGGCCCACCCCCCAGGGCCGCGCGGCCACGGGGGCCGCGCCGCCTAGGGTTTGGCTCCCCCGTGGCCCCTCTTCGTCTCGTCTTCGGTCTGAAGCTTCGTGAGAAAATAGGCCTCCGGGCTTTTATTTCGTCCAATTCCGAGAATATTTCTTTACTAGGATTTACGAAACCAAAAACAGCTGAAACAAAGAATCGGCACTTCGGCATCTTGTTAATAGGTTAGTTCCAGAAAATGCACGAATATGACATAAAGTGTGCATAAAACATGTAGATAACATCAATAATGTGGCATGGAACACAAGAAATTATCGATACGTTGGAGACGTATCAGCATCCCCAAGCTTAGTTCTGCTCGTCCCGAGCAGGTAAAACGATAACAAAGATAATTTCTGGAGTGACATGCCATCATAATCTTGATCATACTATTTGTAAAGCATATGTAGAGAATGCAGCGATCAAAACAATGGTGATGACATGAGTAAACAAGTGAATCATAAAGCAAAGACTTTTCATGAATAGCACTTCAAGACAAGCATCAATAAGTCTTGCATAAGAGTTAACTCATAAAGCAATAATTCAAAGTAAAGGTATTGAAGCAACACAAAAGAAGATTAAGTTTCAGCGGTTGCTTTCAACTTGTAACATGTATATCTCACGGATATTGTCAACATAGAGTAATATAATAAGTGCAATAAGCAAGTATGTAAGAATCAATGCACAGTTCACACAAGTGTTTGCTTCTTGAGGTGGAGAGAAATAGGTGAACTGACTCAACATAAAAGTAAAAAGAATGGTCCTCATAGAGGAAAAGCATCGATTGCTATATTTGTGCTAGAGCTTTGATTTTGAAAACATGAAACAATTTTGTCAACGGTAGTAATAAAGCATATGCATCATGTAAATTATATCTTATAAGTTGCAAGCCTCATGCATAGTGTACTAATAGTGCTCGCACCTTGTCCTAATTAGCTTGGACTACCTGGATTATCACCGCAATACATATGCTTTAACCAAGTATCACAAAGGGGTACCTCTATGCCACTTTGTACAAAGGTCTAAGGAGAAAGCTCGCATTTGGATTTCTCGCTTTTGATTATTCTCAACTTAGACATCCATACCGGGACAACATAGACAACAGATAATGGACTCCTCTTTTAATGCTTTAAGCATTCAACAACAATTAATTCTTTTCTCATTAGAGATTTGAGGATGTTTGTCCAAAACTGAAACTTCCACCATGAAACATGGCTTTAGTTAGCGGCCCAATGTTCTTCTCTCACAATATGCATGCTCAAACCATTCAACTCAGTGTAGATCGCCCTTACTTCAGACAAGACGAACATGCATAGCAACTCACATGAAATTCAACAATGAGTTGATGGCGTTCCCCAGTAAACATGGTTATCGCACAACAAGCAACTTAATAAGAGATAAAGTGCATAATTACATATTCAATACCACAATAGTTTTTAAGCTATTTGTCCCATGAGCTATATATTGCAAAGGTGAATGATGGAATTTTAAAGGTAGCACTCAAGCAATTTACTTTGGAATGGCTGGAAAATACCATGTAGTAGGTAGGTATGGTGGACACAAATGGCATAGTGGTTGGCTCAAGTATTTTGGATGCATGAGAAGTATTCCCTCTCGATACAAGGTTTAGGCTAGCAAGGCTATTTGAGACAAACACAAGGATGAACGGTACAGCAAAACTCACATAAAAGACATATTGAAAGCATTATAATACTCTATACCGTCTTCCTTGTTGTTCAAACTCAAAACTAGAAATTATCTAGACCTTAGAGAAACCAAATATGCAAACCAAATTTTAGCATGCTCTATGTATTTCTTCATTAATGGGTGCAAAGCATATGATGCAAGAGCTTAAACATGAGCACAACAATTGCCAAGTATCACATTACCCAAAACATTTATAGCAATTACTACATGTATCATTTTCCAATTCCAACCATATAACAATTTAACGAAGGAGAAACTTCGCCATGAATACTATGAGTAGAAACCAAGGACATATTTGTCCATAAGCTACAGCGGAGTGTGTATCTCTCCCATAAAGTGAATGCTAGGATCCATTTTATTCAAACAAAACAAAAACAAAAACAAAACGACGCTCCAAGAAAAAGCACATAAGATGTGGCCGAATAAAAATGTAGTTTCAGGGGAGGAACCTGATAATTTGTTGATGAAGAAGGGGATGCCTTGGGCATCCCCAAGCTTAGACGCTTGAGTCTTCTTGATATATGCAGGGGTGAACCACCGGGTGCATCCCCAAGCTTAGAGCTTTCACTCTCCTTGATCATGTTGCATCATACTCCTCTCTTGATCCTTGAAAACTTCCTCCACACCAAACTCGAAACAACTCATTAGAGGGTTAGTGCACAATATAAATTGACATATTCAGAGGTGACACACTCATTCTTAACACTTCTGGACATTGCATAATGCTACTGGACATTAGTGGATCAAAGAAATTCATCCAACATAGCAAAAGAGGCAATGCGAAATAAAAGGCAGAATCTGTCAAAACAGAACAGTTCGTATTGACGAATTTTAAAATGGCACCAGACTTGCTCAAATGAAAATGCTCAAATTGAATGAAAGTTGCGTACATATCTGAGGATCATGCACGTAAATTGGCATAATTTTCTGAGCTTCCTGCAGGGCAGTGGGCTCAGATTCGTGACAGCAAAGAAATCTGGAACTGCGCAGTAATCCAAATCTAGTACTTACTTTTCTATCAACGGCTTAACTTGGCACAACAAAACTCAAAACTAAGATAAGGAGAGGTTGCTACAGTAGTAAACAACTTCCAAGACACAAAATAAAAACAAAGTACTGTAGGTAAAAACATGGGTTGTCTCCCATAAGCGCTTTTCTTTAACGCCTTTCAGCTAGGCGCAGAAAGTGTGTATCAAGTATTATCGAAGGGTGGTGCATTCTCAGCGAGGTGTGGAGTTTTCTCAACTAGGCATATTATATTAGATACATAAGTTTTAGCATCTCCCTTTTCATTAGTCTTAGGCGTGCTACTCTCATCAAACAAATTTTCAGGAACAAGCCAAGCATAGTTATTTTCTAGTGCATCATTCATAGCTAGGAGCTTACATGGTATTGGTGCTTTGATCTCCCCTCCATCATCAATATTATTAGTGTATCTTATTCTATCCATATCCATCTTTTCAAGGAGACTAACAAAATTAGTAGGAGAACCAAGCATATTAAATTTAGCAAACACCTTTCTAGCTTCTCTTGCTAGACCACCAAATTCTCTAAGAAGGGTTTCTAATACAAAATCTTTCTTTTCCCCTTCTTCCATATCACCAAGCGTGAAAAACATGTGTTGGATTATAGGATTAAGATTAACAAATTTAGTTTCCAACAAGCGAACTAAATGCGCAGCAGCAATTTCATAAGTAGGCGCAAGATCTATCAAGTGTCTATCTTCAAAATTTTCAATGGTACTAACATGGTTGAAGAATTCTTCTATATTATTTCTCCCGACTATAGACCCACGTCCTACCGGTATATTCTTTGTGGTAAAATTAAAAGGAAACATGATGAAATAAGTAAAGTAAATGCAAGTAAACTAATTTTTTTGTGTTTTCGATATAGCAAACTAGATGGCAAATAAAGTAAAACTAGCAACTAATTTTTTTTTGTATTTTGATTTAGTGCAGCAAACAAAGTAGTAAATAAAATAAAGCAAGACAAAAACAAAGTAAAGAGATTGAGAAGTGGAGACTCCCCTTGCAGCGTGTCTTGATCTCCCCGGCAACGGCGCCAGAAAATATGCTTGATGGCGTGTATTTCACACGTTCGTTGGGCAACCCCAAGAGGAAGGTATGATGAGCACAGCAGCAAGTTTTCCCTCAGAAAGAAACCAAGGTTTATCGAACCAGGAGGAGCCAAGAAGCACGTTGAAGGTTGATGGCGGCGAGATGTAGTGCGGCGCAACACCAGAGATTCCGGCGCCAACGTGGAACCTGCACAACACAACCAAGCTACTTTGCCCCAACGAAACAGTGAGGTTGTCAATCTCACCGGCTTGCTGTAACAAAGGATTAACCGTATTGTGTGGAAGATGATTGTTTGCAGAGAAAACAGTAAAAACAAGTATTGCAGTAGATTGTATTTCAGTAAAGAGAATTGGACCGGGGTCCACAGTTCACTAGAGGTGCCTCTCCCATAAAACGAACAGCATGTTGGGTGAACAAATTACAGTTGGGCAATTGACAAATAAAGAGAGCATGACAATGCACATACATATCATGATGAGTATAGTGAGATTTAATTGGGCATTACGACAAAGTACATAGACCGCCATCCAACTGCATCTATGCCTAAAAAGTCCACCTTCAGGTTATCGTCCGAACCCCCTCCAGTATTAAGTTGCAAAACAACAGACAATTGCATTAAGTATGGTGCGTAATGTAATCAACAACTACATCCTTAGACATAGCATCAATGTTTTATCCCTAGTGGCAACAGCACAACACAACCTTAGAACTTTCTCACATCGTCCTGTGTGTCAATGCGAGCATGAACCCACTATCGAGCATAAGTACTCCCTCTTGGAGTTAAAAGCATCTACTTGGCCAGAGCATCTACTAATAACGGAGAGCATGCAAGATCATAAACAACACATAAGCATAACTTTGATAATCAACATAACAAGTATTCTCTATTCATCGGATCCCAACAAACGCAACATATAGAATTACATATAGATGATCTTGATCATGATAGGCAGCTCACAAGATCCGACAATGATAGCACAATGGGGAGAAGACAACCATCTAGCTACTGCTATGGACCCATAGTCCAGGGGTAGACTACTCACTCATCACTCCGGAGGCGACCATGGCGGTGTAGAGTCCTCCGGGAGATGAATCCCCTCTCCGGCAGGGTGCCGGAGGCGATCTCCGGATCCCCGAGATGGGATCGGCGGCGACGGCGTCTCGATAATGTTTTCCGTATCGTGGCTCTCGGTGCGGGGGTTTCGTCACGGAGGCTATTTGTAGGCGGAAGGGCAAGTCAAGAGGCGGCACGGGGGCCCACACCACGGGCCGCGCGGCCAAGGGGGCCGCGCCGCCCTAGGGTTTGGCTCCCCGTGGCCCCTCTTCGTCTCGTCTTCGGTCCGGAAGCTTCGTGAGAAAATAGGCCTCCGGGCTTTTATTTCGTCCAATTCCGAGAATATTTCTTTACTAGGATTTCAAAAACCAAAACAAATAGAACAAAGAATCGGCACTTCGGCATCTTGTTAATAGGTTAGTTCCAGAAAATGCACGAATATGACATAAAGTGTGCATAAAACATGTAGATAACATCAATAATGTGGCATGGAACACAAGAAATTATCGATACGTTGGAGACGTATCACACTGCATCCTCAATTGTTTTGCCCTGGCATGCAAAGACTTAATCAAAGACGGGAGCATGAGATGGCCAACATAATTTGTGGATGCAATTCTTTGACGCAGATCGATCTTTATCATGATCATCTGCCTAATCTTATCAAATATTTGCCACAGCATAAGCCCTTTCAATGACTTGACCTTTGAATTGAAACTCTCCGCAAGGTTACTTGTTACATAGTCTACCTTGCAAATTTCATTGAATTGGCTTCTTGACCACACCCTACCATGATGTTCATCCAAGTACTCCTTCACCCCAGGTTTTTGTTTATACAACACATCCAAATGAAACAGATGCTTCCTAGAGCTGCATGTGTATGAAGCTGGCCATAGGTTGTCAGTAAAAACTTTACCCTTGAATTTCTTTGTAAAATTATGTACCAAGTGTCGCATACATTCCCTATGCTCCACTCCAGGGAATACTGCTTCTACCGCAGTCTCCAAACCTTTGCAAGCGTCTGTGTGGATAACAAGTCCTGCTGGATGACCTATAAGGTCGCGCAAATTCTGCAGAAACCAAGTCCAACTTTCCTGTGACTCAACCTCCAAAACCCCATAAGCAACAGGGAACATCCAATTATGTCCATCAACTGCAGTAGCAGCAACTAGCTGTCCTTTAAACCTGCCATGAAGAGCTGATGCATCCACGGCCAAATAAGGCCCGCAACCGTCCAAAAAGCCTTTCCAGCAAGCTTTGAAACAAACAAAAGCCCTTCTGAAACATTCCTTGTGCATTACCTTCCCGCTTTTCAATTTGTAGGGAACTGTATGCTTGTCTATCGCTACAACACTGCCTGGACTAGCCATCTCCACTACAGCTTTGAAAGTGTAAAGCAACTGAAAGCTTTCATTCCATGGACCATTGATCTTGTCAAGAGCCATTTCCTTTGCATAGAACATTCTCATGTAAGGTACCTTCATTTTATACTTCTCAACCACCTTTTTTACGAGTGCTGTTGGACCAAGTGAAGGATCTTCTCTCAGCCAATCTAGGATTACATCTGCCAACCACCTAGTCTTCGCTAGCTTTGTTTTCAGCTCTGGCTCTCCCCCTAGAGGTGGACACCTATGGATCTCATTATTCTTCTTTATCTGAAACATAATGATAAGGGATGTCAGTAATAGATAACAAATTTTACACCGTGATCTAAATACACAAGCTGGTTGGCGTAGTACCCGAACCAAGCCGTCGCGCATTGTGGATGCATGCAGCCTAAACCTACACCTTGGGTATGGGCATTTAATTGTGAACCTACGGCTCACTTTTAATAACCTCGAAATTATTCTTAGTGAGAATGTGATATGTAGTAATTGCATTACGGCAGTCCATCATCGTTTGAAACACGGTGCCTTCTACAAGCTGGGGTTTCTCCGTGTTCCACTCAATTGTTGGCAAGTCTTCACCTTCGTAATCGGCTAAAACGAGGTTGTCATCATTCTCATTCTTCTCTTCATCATCAGTGTCATCAAATCTGGCACCAAAAGCCATATCTTCCATGTATTGATCCTCCATTGCCTGCTTACTGCATCGATCTACCAATTCAGGAAACATCAACTCATCATCATCATCTTGAGGAGGCTGATCCTCAATGTCTGCATCGTCCTCCACATCGACCGTACGAACAATCTGGCTACCACTAGCACTGGGGACAGATGGTGCTGCTGTGGACCTACAAGGAGCGCCACGGCGCACACTATTAGCAGAGGCAGCAGTGAGAGAGACATGATGCCCGACCACTGATGATGCCCTGACACCAGATGATGCCCGGCCCCCGTCCACCTGGAAACGAATTTTACCGAACCGGCAAGAAGCATTCAAAGCAAAAAGAAATCCCGCATCGTCTTCGGAAATTAGTGGAACAAATCTTCCCTCCGAGCTGTTGAAATATTCGAAATGAGCGCATCGAGAGAGCTCCAGGTGTAGTTATCGTAGATGTTAGCTTTGAAATCTGTTAACGAGATGGTGGTTGCAACCACCGCAGTGGAAGTTAAACCCGGTCTTACGAGCGTTTAGAATCACGCGTAAAGCTAGAATCCAGCCTAACCACCAGCCGAAAAGCCAGCGCTGGATCCATCCTATTCGAAAAGCAACGCAGTTAGTTGAGCAACAACGATTGGCGCTCAAAAACTGCCTACTGTTAATTCACATGGGATAGGCAGACGATGCTTACCCAGATGGAATCCATGCGTTAGATCCCTCCGATTCCCAATCTTCTCCACGGCTGGCGGGAATAGTCTGCGCACCAGACGGAATTACAAAGAGGACAGGGGTAGATCCAGATCTGGTGGAGGCGGAGCCCGGGGGTGGTGGTGGGGGCGGGGCCGGCTCGGCGGCGGACGACGCCATAAGGTAGGTGGGCAGGATAGCGTGGCGGCGGAGGGGCGGTATGTGAGCTCCTCCAGTCTCGGACGGAGGGGAAAGCTTTGGGTCAGCTCTTCCAGTCAATAGTCAACACATTTCGAAAGCAACGGTCAAGTCAAAACCACCGCGGCTCCCTAGCCGTCACCGGTAACGGAAGGCCTCTGAACAGACGGCAACCCTCCCGTCCGAGCCTCTGGAAGGGGTTTCAAACTAGAGGGAGGGGAAAACTGAGGAAAAGTTAAGAGGCTGGGGAAAACTGAGTACAACTAACGAACCAGGGGCACGAAACTAGAAATCCCTATGCTTTATTACTACCGTTGACAAAATTGTTTCATGTTTTCAAAACCAAAGCTCTAGCACAAATATAGCAATCGATGCTTTCCTCTTTGAAGGACCATTCTTTTACTTTTATGTTGAGTCAGTTCACCTATTTCTCTCCACCTCCAGAAGCAAACACTTGTGTGAACTGTGCATTGATTCTTACATACTTGCTTATTGCACTTGTTATATTGCTTTGCATTGACAACTATCCATGAGATATACATGTTACAAGTTGAAAGCAACCGCTGAAACTTAATCTTCCATTGTGTTGCTTCAATGTCTTTACTTTAATTTATTGCTTTATGAGTTAACTCTTATGCAAGACTTATTGATGCTTGTCTTGAAAGTACTATTAATGAAAAGTCTTTGCTTTATGATTCATTTGTTTACTCATGTCATTACCATTGTTTTGTCGCTGCATTCATTACATATGCTTACAATAGTATGATCAAGGTTATGATGACATGTCACTCCAGAAATTATCTTTGTTATCGTTTACCTGCTCGGGACGAGCAGAACTAAGCTTGGGGATGCTGATACGTCTCCGACGTATCGATAATTTCTTGTGTTCCATGCCACATTATTGATGATATCTACATGTTTTATACACACTTTATGTCATTATTATGCGTTTTCTGGACTATTTTGCCTTGCCGTTCCTTCGGGAGGTGTTGATATAAACGCCGTTCCCATGGCTCCAACTCCTGCCATTGCCATGTTATATAATGCCTCCCTTGGATCTCCTGGGGGTGACCTAGACGCTAAGATGAAAGCTTGTGTCGCCATGTATCCTGCTTCCGGTGTTTTTGGGATAATATTCCCCCTCGTGTCGATTGACATAAAGGACATGTCGAGGTTTTGGATTAGAGTCTCTCTTTCAGCTTAGATATTTTGCAGCCGAGATCTTGCACTCCTCCGAGCTTCTCTGTGACTATCTCCCGAAGTTTCTGAGTGTCGACTTAATTCCGCTCGTCGCCTGCTTGATGCGGAAGCTGCTTCTCTTCTTCTGTTCAAGGCAGCTGTTTGTTTTTCCAACTCTCTTCCAGCTTGGGCGAGTCTATATTGATAAGCTTGCATTTCTTCGACTGTAGCAGTTGTCTCCATTGGTTCAGAGCCATCTAAAGCTTTCGCAGCTCTATCCCAGGCTGCTTGTGGAAGTTGAACTCTGACACGTGGTGTGGGCCCGACATATTTAGTGCCCAAACCTCTCCTTAGATCTGAGGGATCGACATAGGGATTTCCCAAATCATCGAAAGCCTCTGATGTTTCCTCTTGATCGCGACTTGCCTCTCCAATGGCATAAACTTGGTGATATTTTGGAGTTGTCACTTTGCTTGGTTTGGTGACACCATCATAGAGATTGGTGAAGACCTTCCCAATAGACATGGATTTGTCGATGAAGTCGAAGCTGTCGGTATCGCTTGAATCATCGCTTATATAGGAGTCCGCAGATGACTCGAAGGACATGTCGCTGAAGATCTTGGCGAGTTTTTCGCTTTCATTGCTGCCGATGAAGCATGGCGACGAAATCTCCTTGTCGCTTGACTCAATGGATGATACTGAGTTTGAGAAATCAGGATCAACCGCCGATAATCCCGACGAGATCGGAATTTCGAGACGATACACTCCTTCTTTCTCGACGCGGAAATCAAACTTTCCAATCGTCATCTTCATGAGCTCCTCCAGATACGCATATGCATCCAAACGGGAGGGCGGGTGAGGAATAAAATCAACGAGACCAGTTTCGATCTGTTTACCTCTGTCCATAATGTTGCTTGCTACTGATGAAGTCGACGATCTTGAACGTGCCATCGAGATCAGCTCCTTGTCGCCTCTAGATCCCACAGACGGCGCCAATTGACAAGGTATTAACTTGTCAATGCCTACGGATTGTAGACTAGGGTTTAGTTGGATGTAGAGGGCAAGTAGATCTCGAAGGTTTCAGCCGAAAAGTACTCGACGAATATGAAAACTAGGGTTTTAGAAACAATGATTCGATGATCTCTTTGTTCCTCGACTCCCCCTTATATAGGAGGCGGAGCCGAGGGATTCGTATTGTACAAGTTACGTAGTCAGGAAGGTTTCTAACTCCTCCCGCAAGATTACAAATAATACTTCCTATTACAACTCTAGCTTTCCTTAACAATATCTTGGGCTTCCGAGTCTTCTTATTCTTCGGGTAGTGGGCTTTCAATAAACCCCGGGTACTATCTTCGGCAGGCCCATTGGGGATGCCTATGTCAACGTGCACCAAAAACTTATGTTAAGCAAGATAAGCAACGAGGTGATAGCAAATTAGATATAGAACATCAAGCACGAAGGCTATCACAATTTAAAGCGCATAGGTAAAGGAGCTCGGGTTGATAAGCAACCGGTGCACGAGGAGACGACGATGTATCCCGAAGGTCACACCCTTGCGAGTGCAACTCTCTTTTGTAGCGGTGTGGAGGCACAATGCACTCCAATATGCCACTAGGCCACCGTGTTCTCCTCGAGCCTTTCCCACCAAAGGGAAAGCCTCGATCCACTAAGGGACCCTTAAGGGTGGTCACCGAACCCGTACAAGCTTGGATCAAACACCCAAGTATCAAGTTTAAGGCAAACTCCACAACACCGGAGGCTCTCAAGTACAAGACCACAAAGGCTAGTACGCCACAAAGGCGACAAGGCCACGAAGGCAACAACACCACTAAGATCAACAAGCCCTCAAGAACCCTAGAGGGAACACACACAAACTCACACGAGACCGAAACCCTGTAGAGAACCCAAACTGATGCACCTAATGCAATGGCTAAGAACAACACTAAGATTCCCAAGTCCTTCTCTCCCAAATTCCAACAAATCTACAAAAGCTATTGGAGGATTAGGGGAGGAAGAACAAAAAGTAGGAGGAACATCAAATTACTCCAAGATCTTGATCTACCAAGATCCCCTCACAAGGAGAGGGATTCACTTGGTGAAATAGTAGATCTAGATCTCCTCTCTCCTTTTTCCCAAAAAGATGCAAGAAATAGTGGAGAGATCAAGAGGAGGGATAAGCTCTTCTAGGTCAACAATAGAGGAGAGAGAATAGATGGGAAGAGCTAGTGTGGACGAAGGTGGAAGAAAGGTATAAATAGGAGCCCAGAAAATACATTCGTTGGGGGCAGATTCACGCCCAACCAGTACAACCTCTTGCACTACCGGTAGTAGCTCTTATGTATAATAGGGCATCTAAATATAGGCAGAAAAACATCTTGGGCTGGCACTACCGCCTGTTGTACCGGTAGTATCGGCCAGCAGCAAAGCAGCACAAATAATCACATGAGGAGAGGGGGCATCGAGCTGGGCTGGGGAACCTGGCCGGCCCATGGCGGCAGTGAGCAAGCGCAGCAGGGGGCGAGGCGCACACGTGGCTATACGCAGCGAGCGGGAGGCGGGGTGGTGTCGAGCGAGGAGCAGGTCCCGCGTGGGATCGAGCATGCAGCGGCAACAGCAGCGCGCGAGTGGGCCGGCGTGGGTGGCTGATGTCTACGGGAGCTTCTATTCTTGTAGACAGTGTTGGGCCTCCAAGAGCAGAGGTTTGTAGAACAGCAGCAAGTTTCCCTTAAGTGGATCACCCAAGGTTTATCGAACTCAGGGAGGAAGAGGTCAAAGATATCCCTCTCATGCAACCCTGCAACCACAAAGCAAGAAGTCTCTTGTGTCCCCAACACACCTAATAGGTGCACTAGTTCGGCGAAGAGATAGTGAAATACAGGTGGTATGAATGAATATGAGCAGTAGTAACGGCGTGTAGTTGATGGTGGTAATATGGTAGCAGTAGTAACGCAGCAGTAGTAACGCAGTAAAACAGTAAACAAGCAGTGATAGCAGTATTTAGGAACAAGGCCTAGGGAATAGACTTTCACTAGTGGACACTCTCAACTTTGATCACATAACAGAATAGATAAATGCATACTCTACACTCTCTTGCTGGATGATGAACACATTGCGTAGGATTACACGAACCCTCAATGCCGGAGTTAACAAGCTCCACAATTCAATGTTCATATTTAAATAACCTTAGAGTGCAAGAAAGATCAACACGACTAAACCAAGTACTAACACAGCATGCACACTGTCACCTTCACACTATGTAGGAGGAATAGATCACATCAATACTATCATAGCAATAGTTAACTTCACAATCTACAAGAGATCATGATCATAGCATACGCCAAGTACTAACACGGATGCACACACTGTCACCATTACACCGTGCAGGAGGAATAAAACTACTTTAATAACATTGCTAGAGTAGCACATAGATAAATTGTGATACAAAACACATTGCAATCATAAAGAGATATAAATAAGCACTTCACTATGCCATTCATAACAGTGAGTAAGTATTCTGTGAAATATAGCCTAAGAGACCCACACGGTGCACGCACTGTCACCTTTACACACGTGGGACAAGGAGTCTCCGGAGATCACATAAGTAAAACTCACTTGACTAGCATAGTGACATCTAGATTACAAGCATCATCATATGAATCTCAATCATGTGAGGCAGCTCATGAGATTATTGTATTGAAGTACATAGGAGAGAGATGAACCACATAGCTACCGGTACAGCCCCGAGCCTCGATGGAGAACTACTCCCTCCTCATGGGAGCAGCAGCGGTGATGAAGATGGCGGTGGAGATGGCAGCGGTGTCGATGGAGAAGCCTTCCGGGGGCACTTCCCCGCTCCGGCAGGGTGCCGGAACAGAGACTCCTGTCCCCCAGATCTTGGCTTCGCGATGGCGGCGGCTCTGGAAGGTTTCTGTGGGTTTCGTTCTTCGTAATAGGGTTTTCGCGACGGAGGCTTTAAATAGGCGAAGAGGCGGCGCAGGAGGGCTGAAGGGGCGACGACACTATAGGGCGGCGCGGCCAGGGCCTGGGCCGCACCGGCCTATGGTCTGGGGGCCCAGTGCCCCCCCTCTGGTCCCTCTCGTGTGTTCTGGATGCTTCCGGTGAAAATAGGAACCTGGGTCTTGATTTCGTCCGATTCCGAGAATATTTCGTTACTAGGATTTCTGAAACCAAAAACAGCAGAAAACAGGAACTGGCACTTCGGTATCTTGTTAATAGGTTAGTTCCAGAAAATGCACGAATATGACATAAAGTGTGTATAAAACATGTAGATATCATCAATAATGTGGCATGGAACACAAGAAATTATCGATACGTCGGAGACGTATCAGCATCCCCAAGCTTAGTTCTGCTCGTCCCGAGCAGGTAAAACGATAACAAAGATAATTTCTGGAGTGACATGCCATCATAAACTTGATCATATTGTAAACATATGTAATGAATGCAGCGATCAAAACAATGGTAATGACATGAGTAAACAACTGAATCATAAAGCAAAGACTTTTCATGAATAGTACTTAAAGACAAGCATCAATAAGTCTTGCATAAGAGTTAACTCATAAAGCAATAAATCAAAGTAAAGGTATTGAAACAACACAAAGGAAGATTAAGTTTCAGCGGTTGCTTTCAACTTATAACATGTATATCTCATGGATAATTGTCAACATAGAGTAATATAACAAGTGCAATATGCAAGTATGTAGGAATCAATGCACAGTTCACACAAGTGTTTGCTTCTTGAGGTGGAGAGAGATAGGTGAACTGACTCAACATAAAAGTAAAGAGAATGGTCCTTCGAAGAGGAAAGCATCGATTGCTATATTTGTGCTAGAGCTTTTATTTTGAAAACATGAAACAATTTTGTCAACGGTAGTAATAAAGCATATGAGTTATGTAAATTATATCTTACAAGTTGCAAGCCTCATGCATAGTATACTAATAGTGCCCGCACCTTGTCCTAATTAGCTTGGACTACCGGATCATCGCAATGCACATGTTTTAACCAAGTGTCACAATGGGGTACCTCCATGCCGCCTGTACAAAGGTCTAAGGAGAAAGCTCGCATTTTGGATTTCTCGCTTTTGATTATTCTCAACTTAGACATCCATACCGGGACAACATGGACAACAGATAATGGACTCCTCTTTAATGCATAAGCATGTGGCAACAATTATTATTCTCATATGAGATTGAGGATATATGTCCAAAACTGAAACTTCCACCATGAATCATGGCTTTAGTTAGCGGCCCAATGTTCTTCTCTAACAATATGCATGCTCCAACCATTAAGGTGGTAGATCTCTCTTACTTCAGACAAGACGGACATGCATAGCAACTCACATGATATTCAACAAAGAATAGTTGATGGCGTCCCCAGAAACATGGTTATCGCACAACAAGCAACTTAATAAGAGATAAAGTGCATAAGTACATATTCAATACCACAATAGTTTTTAAGCTATTTGTCCCATGAGCTATATATTGCAAAGGTGAATGATGGAATTTTAAAGGTAGCACTCAAGCAATTTACTTTGGAATGGCGGAGAAATACCATGTAGTAGGTAGGTATGGTGGACACAAATGGCATAGTGGTTGGCTCAAGGATTTTGGATGCATGAGAAGTATTCCCTCTCGATACAAGGTTTAGGCTAGCAAGGTTATTTGAAACAAACACAAGGATGAACGGTGCAGCAAAACTCACATAAAAGACATATTGTAAACATTATAAGACTCTACACCGTCTTCCTTGTTGTTCAAAACTCAATACTAGATATTATCTAGACTCTAGAGAAACAAAATATGCAAACCAAATTAGCAAGCTCTAAGTGTTTCTTCATTAATGGGTGCAAAGTATATGATGCAAGAGCTTAAACATGAGCACAACAATTGCCAAGTATCAAATTATCCAAGACATTTTAGAATTACTACATGTAGTATTTTCCAATTCCAACCATATAACAATTTAACGAAGAAGAAACTTCGCCATGAAAATTAAAAGCTAAGAACACATGTGTTCATACGAACCAGCGGAGCGTGTCTCTCTCCCACACAAGCATTTATTCAAACAAAAACAAAAACAAAAACACACAGACGCTCCAAGTAAAGTACATAATATGTGGCCGAATAAAAATATAGTTTCAAGAGAAGGAACCTGATAATTTGTAGATGAAGAAGAGGATGCCTTGGGCATCCCCAAGCTTAGATGCTTGAGTCTTCTTAGAATATGCAGGGGTGAACCACCGGGGCATCCCCAAGCTTAGACTTTTCACTCTTCTTGATCATAGTATATCATCCTCCTCTCTTGACCCTTGAAAACTTCATCCACACCAAACTCGAAACAAACTCATTAGAGGGTTAGTGCATAATCAAAAACTCACATGTTCAGAGGTGACACAATCATTCTTAACACTTCTGGACATTGCTCAAAGCTACTGGAAGGTAATGGAACAAAGAAATCCACCCAACACAGCGAAAGAAGCAATGCGAAATAAAAGGCAGAATCTGTCAAAACAGAACAGTCCGTAAAGACGAATTTTAAAAGGGCACCAGACTTACTCAAATGAAAATGCCCAAATTGAATGAAAGTTGCGTACATATCTGAGGATCACTCACGTAAATTGGCATAATTTTCTGAGATACCTACAGAGAATTAGACCCAGATTCGTGACAGCAAAGAAATCTGTTTCTGCGCAGTAATCCAAATCTAGTATTCACTTTACTATCAAAGACTTTACTTGGCACAACAAAACACAAAACTAAGATAAGGAGAGGTTGCTACAGTAGTAAACAACTTCCAAGACACAAATATAAAACAAAGTTGTTGACACCGATTTTTGCTCATGATATTAGCGTGAGCCAACAATCATAAATATGACAAATCAATAAATGAGAAGCCTACAAATACTCACTCTGATAGAAAAAAGACAAAATACTAGTAAATTGTTACCCAAAAAAAAGATAGCGAGAAACATAGATACAATTAATCATATATTAATAAGCAAAGGTTTACTCTCAGCTGATTAGTTCATGAGCAGAATAGATACGTGCAATCTACACTACTTAAAAAGGAAGAACATGTTCCTTATTCTGCCAATACGTCGTTGCCTTTCGTCGTTCGTCGCGCTTCCTCGCGCATCGCCCGCGCCTAAATGGGCCAAGTCCAGCAAATCACTAGCACCCTCTTCGTCGGTCCGTGTGCATCCGTCAAAGCACACTCCCGTATCGAATCGAGCGAGCACACCCGAATACCCACCTCTCCCCAGTTCTTGCGCCGCCAGGCATCCTGACCGCCGCCGCCGGCTTGCCCACCCACACACGTCCGTGCTCCACGCGCTCTCTTCCCCGCCCACCTCCTAGGCCAGCCATGGAGATCCATCTCCCGCCGCCGCAGCAAGCACTGCCGCTCACTGACCTTGCGACCGCCATCCGCATGGTAGACGAGGTTGAGGCTGCGGTCTCCGCCCCATCATCCTCTACTGCAGCTGCCGTAGTGGACACCCTGCTCCACCCTTCCACATACGGATCCGTGCCCCTCGCACGCCGCCCTCACCTGCCTGGTTCATGCATGCTATACCACCAGTCCAGCCAAGAGGAGACAAGCGAGGAGCGAGGAGCCACATGGCGTTGTCACCGATCCCATCACGATTTGTTGTGATCCTTGCTGCCCACCCTCCTGATTCGCGTCGCCGTCATGCCTCTATAGCTCAGATCTATCAAGCTGGTCGGATTCCAGGAGACGACTGAGGAGGACCGGCCGAATTCCAGGCATCTTGGCGCTGCTTGGACTGAATATCTCCACACCCGGCTCCAGATCTTGTCCACGACAGTATGATGAGGTGAAGTGGACTGCTCTTCAAGTGTTTGATTTAATGCCTCTGCTTTGTATTTGTTGTCCTGTGTGAACATTGTGCGGTGTTGACTATTGAGGCTTTTATAATTGCTAGGGAGATGGTCCCAATAGTGCTTTTGATTCATGTGAAGTAGACGGAACCTTGGGGCTGTACATGGGAGAGTGGATCAGGTGAGATACGACCATGCAAGGTCATCACTGCATTTTACACCGAACAACCATAATGTGGTAGTCTGTAGGTTAATCCAATTAGTTTATGCATTTAAAAAGTGCCGGATTGTAGCTCCTTCGTGTCTTTCATCCGTAGATCTACAGCAAGCTATCATTATTGTTTTCCATGAAAAACTAAGCTACCTGTATCATCGTACTTTGTTTAACAGGCTGATGCACGCCGGCTCTCTGTGCCACCGCGACGTGTCCACCGCATGCTCAACTTTCTTCCATCGACGACTATGACTGTGAGCGCCTCTTTACCTTTTTTTTTTTTGGAGAACAGCGCCTCTTTACCTGCTGGTGCTACCGCCGCATGCTCAACTTTCCGGCATTCCAGGTGAGGTTCGCTTGCAGCGTTTCCTTTTGTAGACCAAGGTTCACTTCGATTCATGTTAGTTGGAGTTGAGAGAATCTGGTCGTGCTTATAATTTTTTGCCCGCTGTGGGCTTCTGGCGGTTTGAGTGCGTTAGACGGCGAAAGGTAAGGTCAGTTTTCAGCAGGAGCGCTTGCCAATTGGGTCATTCCCACACCACCATTATGAATTTATGTGGGGCAGTGGTGCTTCATTCTTCAATAGTTCACACTATTATGTAGACACTCAGGTTTCTACAGTGGCAAATACAAGTAAAATATTAGAATTTATCTAGAGCAGTGGTGCTTCATCGTTTAATAGTTCAAACTATTATGAATAACAACAGTGGCAAATAGGAGTAAAATATTTTTTATCTGGTAGGCCAAACAAAAAAGATAGGATTATTCATGTTTAAAGCCAATTTCAGTGACCAAATGCCATGTACTCCTCAAGTTACAGTGTGACATTAAATTTTTTTCCTTCAATCTCCAATACTAGAAAGTTCTGGGTGCTACTTCATTGAAATTTTGCCTGATAGATTTATTGCAAAACTGGAATGCAATCAAAGGAGAAAATATATATTTGCTCCGATGACCTTCAATTTCATCAAATGTTCAAAAACAATTTTATTTAGATTTGTGATCTGTTATAGCTTAAGTAATATGCAACTTGCTGCCAGCAGACAGTGTAAATAAAGGCTGGAAAAGTTAGTTCAACAGTAATTTACTTTCTTGGGTTTCCCGTGTATTTTTTTTAGCAAAATAACTCGACGAGTTCACAGAAGTTCCTCTCTCTGTGTTCTCAAACTGATTTATGGGTTTCTCTACAAGCTATACTATAGAGATAGTGTGCAGTGAATTTTCCTCATCTGAAAAGGAGAAGTTGAAAACTGTGGAGGCAAAGATATGTGTTCCATTTTTCTATGATGAAAAGGACAAGCTATACAATAGAAATAGTCCAAACGAACCGAGCTGTCTAATCTTGAGGAAGAGTATATCGGGAAGTATGTGCTCCATTCATACAAAGGCTAATATTTAGAATCCTGGGAAGCATATAATTTATCATGCTGCTCTTTTAGGGTTATGGATGTCGTAAGGCGTATCTAGAAATATTTTTTAACATTATTTTCAAGTCATTTATCTCCTTGAATTATTACTTGCATTTTTGTGAGATGATTAATTGCTAAGTTATATTTCTATATTACATCTAGCACACATCATCATTACCAAGTTCCATTTCACCAATGTGTCAGAATAGATAAGATTATATTATTTCTTGTTCAGTCAACTCAGTCATTCAAAGTCTGTTCCAAAATATGAAACATGTTCGGTCTAAATGGTTTGTCAAAATTTAACGAGCACGTGCCTGATCATATACTTCAGGTACTTGTTTTTAACGCATGCTATCTGGCCATCTCTGAAGGAGGCCTTTTTTCCGAAAGCATTGCAAATGCTTGTTTCCTAAGAAGCTTCTCCTTATCAATGGTGTGAAAAAATGTGCCTCGTTTCCATTGGAATTCACCAGTAAGCATTTCAGTCCAAATTGCGCAAATAGATATACTCAAGAAAACATAATTGCAGAACGGTATGTTTCATAAGCAGCGACATATCACTATCAGTCCAATGGGGACATCTCCGCATCTTCGGTGGTTTGTACAACATAATAATCATCATTCTTGATAATTTGTCAAGTTCAGTGGATATGTTTTTTCCAAAGAAGTTCAGCCCTTGGTTTGGTACAAGTTAGAGATACTTGGTAAATCTCTGTGTGCTAAGAACGATGATAAACCAATATAGCTGTTCATTTTCTTGCACCTACCGAAATTCTTATTTTGTTGTGCGGCAAGTTTTCTGTTGATAATTGCAGGAAAATGTTCAAGCCATATGAACTTGGGTGCGTTGGAGCTCAAGACAAAGAGGATACACTCATTTTCTTTTTAACACGGGATGGGTAAAGGACACAAGCTATTCCATTAGATAAGATCGATGATTACATAATATCCCCAAAAGTCACAAGAAAACAAAAAATACAAACTGGTTCCTGGAATTTGTTTATGTCCGTTGGATGAAGGTGGATGCTAGCCTCAAGGTGCTTCGTGCCTTGCCTTCAGCTAGGCACTGGATCTCAGTCCCCCCATGGTGGCAGATGAAAGAAGAGAGGGACGGTGGCTAGACTTTCAGATTGAACCACCTGCTTGTAAGTATTAGAAGTACCATTCATATTTGTTTTGGAGAACATGCAAAATATTTGGACATCTTATCATTAAGTAGCTTCATTTGCATATAAACAGTATATCACCAGCCTTACAATTTATGTTGACTTCATGGTTACTTTGCGTATAGCAAGTATGGTCTCATCCTTTTGTTTCCTTCTGAAACATTGTGCCTACAACATAGAATGTGCAGTTATAAAACCTTCTTAACAATATTTCATAGTTGTTCTTTAGCAATGTACACACAAAAGATTATCATGTAGATAAAGCTTCTATTTTTGTTTGTTTTAACATAAATTCAGTTATGCTTTGTACACACCAAAGATTATCATGTAGAGAAAGTGGGAGAGAGGAAACAATAGAGAGGATTGGTTGTATGTCGAGAATGGAAATAGAACAAAACATCGAGCATTGTGTTTATATACAATGTGATTTTGCGGAATTCAGGTGCAGACCTTCTCGACACATGGGAAGAAAACAATTTGTGATGTCTCCTGAAATGTTCGTGGTCTCAGGGACACCTTGCTGCAGTTGGTGCAGAAGGCAGGGGTGTTCGTTGTCACTTTCCTGGGATCCTATCATTGTGGTTTCAGCCAAGGTAAGCACTTGCACCTGATGATATCGCTTAAAAGCCTCCTTTTAAAGTGGTAGTAGTACAGACTATCGAAGCTAGCTTCTATTGTTATTCATGTAATTCTGCTATTTTATTAGTTCTTACCTTTTGCGCTAATTTATCTTTCCATCCCTTTGCTTAAATTGCTTTTTGTTTGATAGTCTATGGAAGACACAAGAGTCAAAACAAACATCTTGATGATAGCAATAAACACAAGTATGAGGGTGACATAGTTTGCATGAAAAGGTTGAGCAAGAATCAACTATTTACGAAGCTGGATGCTAGCACAAGCAATCCATATCAACCTAGGCAAACCTGAGGAACGAGAGAAGGAGGAATTACCACTCATGGTAATCTGTAAGGCCCGATGATCGAAGTTATCAGGAGGGGTGATTGAGAGGAATGGCTATGATTGAAGGGGACATTTTTCTTGTGGAAGTGGAACGGGTATAGACATGTTTGACTACCTATATGGTGGTAGAAACAACATGCACGAGGTTGCTTGGGATCAAACAAAAATTGGAAGAAATACCTTTATGATCAGATAGTGCGATGGGTAGATGATAGCTATGTTTTGCATTGCTCTATGGACTTGAGTTGTTTGGGACGGCTCAATTGTCATGTACTGGCACACTGTTGGGATTTGTCTGTCTTCTCTCACATAGATGATGTTATATATTTCTGCTTGATTATACTTGCACTTGATGTCAACCGCCTTTGCTAAATAGTACTATAGTCTACTTTTTTATCTTCAATAAAGAGCATATATTAATATCACGGAGTATACCTAGCCTCTGCAACAACATTATGCTCTAATGACATAAAGGATTCATGCAACTAAAAAAGAGAAAAAAAATTTAAAAAAGAAATTAAAGGTTTCGCTATAGAGATTCTTAACTTGAAAAAACAACACTGACAGCACCAAAACAACCAGAAGCTCAGCTTCTCCATAAGCGATGCCTCCAAGAAGGAAACAGTGCAAAAACGCTGTCATTGTCTGATCATAGATCTTAAGTTTTCACAAGTCATCTCTCTCGAAACAATTCCTTTAACAAGAACATTGTCAGGCACAACCAATTAATGCCAGACCTTGGATTTTCACCCTGAAAGATAAGAATCTGAACTTCTCCTATGCAGTCGCCCCCACATACCATTAGGGTTACAAGTCACGAATCACCAAGCCAATTCCACCTCACCACAAAGATCCGACCATCATAGCTATTCCACTGATTTTGGCTTGATGACCTTCTCCGCTAGCACCATGGAAAGAAAACGAGCTCCATGATATTAACACCCAACAGAGCTTCGAAGCGCCCCCGCTGAAACCAAACGGCAAGATAAAAAACATGGGTGCGCATGACCGAAACCACCCGATCCAGCAATCTTCAGGCATTATTCGCACAATGAATTTCACCAGTAGGACCTTCTGGAACACGACAATCCACCCAGACTGGTAGAAACATGCATCCGATAGATCTTTAAACTTGGCCCGAGAAGAATCCTAGAACCGCCACCTTTATTCTTCAATGCGGACGAACATGCCCCCTTGCCGCCATCCGCCGCCCGACGACGATGAAGGAGGTATGCCTCGCTAAGCCGTCGCCGCCACGCCCATGGCAGAGTTGGTCAGCACAGCAGCCAACCGGAGGGGTTGACCGGACGCAGCAAGCCGGGCCCGTCATGCCTGGATCAAGCCCAGGCTAGCCCAGATCAGGCCCGAGTAGCCCCGCCGCCGCGCTGCAGTACCATGGTCGCCGACCCCAACCACCTGCAGCCATGCGCCGCCCCTTACCAGATCCATCCCCGCTGCCATGCCTGTTGACAACGAACCATAGGTTGAGGCCGCCGCGCCGCCTGAAGTCGCCACACTGCCGCGAGGATAGATGCAGCCGCCATCCCGGCGCACTTGAACCGCCGTGCAAGGCAGCCACGCCACCGAAGACCGCGTTGAAGCGCCCCTCGCCGAGCTCGTCGCCCACCATGGTCGCCACGGCCCGCGCCGTCGCCTCCGTGCGTGGGGGAAAGGGGCCCCCGGCGCCGCCAGTGCCCAGGCTTTGCCCGGCGCGCCCTCCGAAAGCGGTGACGAGGGGAGGGAGGGTGGGAGGGGGGCCTGGGGGCGAAGAGGCTAGGGTTCCTCCCCGTCGCCCACGGAAGCGACGCGGGAGGAAGAAAGCGTACTTATTTGTGTGACCATCTCATACACACTTAATCAATTAAATTTCCACCAATTGTCTTATGCAAAGATGACTTACATGGTGGAAAATCTCTAGGTTGTGCACCAGCCAGAAAGAATTCATGTTGGTCCACCTTGCTTAAATGCCCAACAAAGTAAGATCACCTTTCTCTATGTTTTGTTTTGTATGCTCATGAAATTAAGGACCAACTTATAGGTTTGAACCACACACGCATTTGCACAATAATGTTGTCTTGTTATTGCGTTCGGTATTATTATATTGTAGTATATTATGATATCCCTAATTTATTTTGAATTTCCATAGCGAGTTGTGAATTATATATGTGTATTGAGAAATGAAATTTGAAAACTCGTGGCAACGCACGGGCATATGTACTAGTGATACATATACATGGCTGCTTACATGGGTCACAATCACGTATATGCTTGACCGATGCAGCATGCAAAGATTAGCAGAGCCCATCATCTTAATTAATGTGCAAGGTGATTAGGAAGCCCAAAGCCCATGCAATGGCTGAAACATTCATCTGCTAACCAACATATGTCATATCTGACCGCAGTCCTGATCGCTAGAAAACTTACGCTCCAATCTGCAACCATCCACTACTCCCATGTATGTGCCCACGATTTTCACGACGTGTGCGCGCTCCGTCTCGGAGGAGTTCCTTGTTGGCCGCCTATATAAAGAACCAGCAGACAGCGCGCTCGACGCCCGTCACTGATCGCTGCCCAGGCCATGTATCGCTGATAACCCATCGCTCCGTTCCAGTCCATATCGCTGGCACACGCTCGCCCAGCCGAAATCCACCCGCGCCTGTGATGCTCGCCTACCATAGCTTGCTCACGCGCGTCCACAAATGCGCTGCCGCCATCGACTACATAGGCCACCGGGCTGCTCGTCGCCGAAACACGTCGCTGGCTGTTCGTCGCTGTATCGCTCGCCTCCGGCCGCTCGACATACGCCCTACCATAGGTGTTGTTGTCTAGTTGCCGCGGTATAGCACCAGTACGGACGTTGCCGGTTTGTCCAATAATCTTCAACACCAAGGTGAGAAAAAGAGGTAAAATCGGCAGCTCTCTCCTGTCTCATGATGATGATGCTCTCTTACACATATTATATGCACTAGCTTGCACCAATTAATCTACTCTTGGTTTGGTCTAATGGCGATTTCGATCCCATGATGATACAAATGAAGACAATAAACCAAATCCTACATTTGGTCTCATAGTGATCTTTGATCCTATGTTGATACAAATTAGGTGCATATAATAATTAAAAACCTTCAAAAATAGAACTAAAGTTCATATCTTGTTTGGTCTCATGATGATCTTTGGTCTCATGTGATACACTTCAAGAATAGAACTAAAGTAGATAGTGCGTGTATTGCACATATTGTTCTAGCTTGCCCAAATTATTCCATCCCTTGTTTTGGTCTCATGGTGAAATCCCATGAAGATACAAATCGGGATAATCAAGTGCACATGTTAAATAAATCTTTCTTGGTTTGGTCACATGGCGATTCTGATCTCCATGTTGATACAAATCAAGGATAGATGCAAATTTCCAATATTAACCAAAATCCTCCTTGGGTCGGTCACATGGCGATTCCGATCTCCATGTTGATACAAATCAAGGATAAATGTATAATCAAAACTCATATTGCTATGCTATAGAAATTCTGGACTAGTTTCCCCATATAAGATGATAGTCTAGTTTCCTAAATACATATGAGCCAAAGTTGTTATGCTAGCCGTGTAGTGTAGTTAAGTAAATCGTACCTCACTAGCCCATATGTACGGTGGTCCAATGCTTGCAATTTCATGTGAGAAATCATGACTGTCATATAGTCTAAATCTTAGATGAAATATTAAATGTCTAGAAACTAAGCAAGCTACGTAGCTGGAAGCAATCATCACCATTGGCTAGCAACATGCATGACATTTACTTTATGCAAAGTCTGGTCTTATATAACTAGATTGAATTGGTAATTGTCATCATGCTTCTCCAAAATATAAATTGATAGGTACTCTTGTCTAGCTACAGGGTATGCTTTGCTAGTGATGACACAAACAAAGAGAATCAACCATACTTCACTCAGTTATGCTACAGGCTGGCATATTGCTACATGTCGCTAGTAATAATACAAGTTAAGTAAAAGCTAATGAAATATGTTCATATAGAAATACTAGTCTTTCGTACAAAACTAGTGCATTAACATAGGTGTTGAAATCATATTGCACCATCAAGTTGCATGCATATATTCGATGAAAATTCAGCATGCTCACAAATCAACATATACTCTTGTTTGGTCACGCTACATGCTATGCTATGTTAGTGAGGACACAAAAAGAAGAAATAACCATATACTTCTATCGGTTATGCTACACGTGGCGGGCATATTGCTACACGGCGCTAGTTATAACACAAGTGAAGCCGAAGTTAATCAAATTCTCATATGGCATACCTGTCCAAGAAATGTAGGGTAAAATCATGCTTAGCCAAATCAACTTGCATTTTTACTAACCATCATGCTAGTAATATAATGAAGTTGAGTAGAAATTAAACTTGTTGCATGTTAAAAAATATAGCATGCGCCATATAATAAATCATGGTACAATCCAAAATGTACAACAAAGTCTAGCTAGGTGGATCGCTGAAATAGATTTATCTAGCCTAGAATACAAAATGAAATAAGTTCCTCATGCGAGCTATCATGCTCCAAATGTCATTCAAAAGTCTACATATATATATGCTGCTATAAAGTTCCTGAAAATGGATTAGCACCCCCTTCATATAAATGAATGCATGCATAAAGCGGAATTATAACTAGGATCATAAACCTACGTTATTTGGGCTAAACATAACATAATGCACACAAATATGTCATCATAAAATTGTCCCATAGAGACTAGAATTATATCATGCACTCCTCTCATATAGGTGCATGCATCCGTCAAACTAAATTATAACTAGGATCATAACCTACTTTGTTTGCGCTAAATATAACATAGTGCACCCAAATATATCATCATGTTATAAGATAGTCACCTAGAGACTGAAATTAAATCATGCACTCCTCTCATATAGGTGCGTGCATCCACAAAACTAAGTTATAACTAGGATCATAACCTATGTTATTTGCGCTAAATATAACATATCGCACCCAAATATTTCACCATGTCATAAAATAGTCTCATAGAGACTAAAGTTAAGCCATGCGCCCCATTCATATACATGCATGCAAGCAGGAGATAGATACTGGTCCACACTACGTGTGCATATGACAAAGTAGACTGCATGTAGTGAAATTGATTTGGCTGATGCTAATCTATGTTGCATTTAGCCCATCCATATTTAATCCACCAAAATAAACTGTATACTCTAGGATGTATATGCCCTTTAAATTACATGGTGATCACAACTTATGCTGTTTGCACTAGGCATGTAATATATGTGCATATGCATGTATTCATCACCAAATCTTAAATGATTCTTATTTGGTTGCACAGTGAACATATATTATATGTCATACTAGTGTTAATACAAATGAGAGAAAATATATATGTACAACCATATACTGTACTTTGTTATGCTACACATGGGCATACTGCCACATGACACTAGTATTAATACAAGTACGGTGAAACTTCATAAATATATTCATATTACTAGCCTCATATAGTCTTCACAAATGATATGATAATGACTATAGAAAACTAGCATACAGTAAAAATAGCTTCCCTTAATTTCACTTAGCTAGTTAAATTGATGATTTAGCTAGGTAATAAAAGTCAAATAAATTCTATGAAAAACATCTTGCTCCATATAGCATCCAGGGGTTCCTAAATTCTGAACCTCTCTGCCATATGAACAATCTTTAAGTTACCTGCATTAATCATAGTTTAATGCAGGTGTATATGTCACTAGTAAGCATACACATGCGTTGCTTTACTCCTATACCCCGGTGGTATGCAAGTAACTCAAAATGAATCTGCTCCTAAAAGCAATCAGTACTACCAATTTTGGTACTGAAAGAAATATAAAATGCCGACCATATGTACTTAGCAATGCATGCATATAGAAAACCCTTATGCGTGGCCTTTGCTCCATGCTCTATGCACTATTTGAGATGCTTTTCTAGTTAGCTGACTACAACAAAACAACCCTACAAATAATTGAAGAACATGATTACTCAGCTGATTGAATATATGATGCATCCCACATGTGCACTTTGGCTTGTACTTATCATAATAGTACAATTCTAAATCTGATACATATGATATGAAATCTATGATAATTCAAAGAAGACTTAGAAGGCTCCCCCGAGCACGCCGCCGACGACGACAGCGAGGAGGACTTAGTCTTTAATATATTTTGTAATAGTCATAGGACATAATCCTTTGTAATGGATATGTTGGAATTCTTAATCAGGGGTTTTCTCTCCGGAGATGTAATTAACAGTTCTTTTATGTAAACGTAAGAGTTCTGGAAATAAAGTACCTGCAATGTTTGATATCTTTTATTTATTTTATGCACTACGCATTTAAAATTACTATCTGTCTCTATGACGTGGACGCGTACATTATTATTTTTGTCGCCGCCATTTTCCCGTCATCAGATTCTGGCACGCCCAGTGGGACCTATTTCTCCCCTCATCTTTGAAATTCCAACATATCATACAACATATGTATCCTCATAATACATCTTCAAAATATATCATATTTTAGAGGACTATTATATGGATCCTCTGTTTTCCAAAGCACGGAGAGACATGTGCAATAATTTGCGACTATCCATATTGGATCGCTTTGGTTTGATGTGCAATTGGTCCTCTCATGGAACTACAAGGCCAAAGTTATCTTACAAGCACTAGAGCCTTCGCCAATTAAACAAGACCAATAAAAAGAGGTCTTCTTTACATTAATAGAGGGGTTCGCTTGTGTCCTTTCAGAGCCACCAAGGCAGAATATGAGATCTGCCAAAAAAAACAACAACCTGCTCGTTTTGTGCTATGACTACTACTAAAGCGTTGTGTATATAAGGAAAAGCTATAAAAGTGGGGCAAACATCCTACTAGTCCTGCAAGAACAAGGAAAGGATAGCGGTATTAAACCAATCTATATTTCCACCATTTGGTTGCAAAATGAAAGAGGAAGATGCATAAACACCATTGCAATTAAAACCTTGAAAGAAGATTACCTCATGGCCATACTTCCTCGTGCGTTTTCTTCAATAGGAAACTCCATCAATAGTAAGTATAGATTCAAATTTGATGCTCTAGAGTTTGTTTCTTAAATGGCCATAGCCCATTAACGAACGCTTAGAAGCTGTGTAAAAGTGTTCCCATGATTCTGGAATTACTCATGTGGAATCGATAACAACTTTGTCGAATTCTCTGTCATCCTACGTGGCAAAGGATTCATGAAATTGAGTACAACATCAATCTCGCAATATCATCTGTTGCCGTGTTATAGTCGGCAAAGTTATGTGTCCACTTCTCCAAGAGTATGGAAAACGACCTCTTGGACAGCCATCTCAATATTAGGAAGGGTGGCCTGACGATCCGGACAATATTAGAAACCCTTCAACGATTGTTGCCTTTATTAGGTTCATTTAAAAAAAATGTAAACCACTCCAAGGATCGCTTCGTGGGTCTCGACAGGGAGTATACTAGCTATATATATCCACATACAAAAAGAGCAGCGAAAGCTTATTGTGGTAGTCAAAGGAAACAAATGTATTTTGATATCCCCACTAGGCCATCATCATGAAATGGAAGTGGACTTGCATGCTAAAAAATATGCCGATTTTTTTTTGATGATACTGCTGCGAACTCAAAGAATGACCGAGATCATAAAAATCAGCTTATTGTGGTATTTGAGTGCCACGTGCAAAATGAGTTTAAAAAACTAATACCAATAAAATGTGCATTATGGGTTTCCTGAGATAACTCAAGAATTTAGTGTCATAATTACAAGATATGGCATCCATATTGATCATAAAAATTAATGACAATTGCAAACGTGGGGACATGTGGAACCTTCAGAATATAAAAATGTGCCACTATTACTTGGCACATATAAGAATGTTCATCCAATTTTTTCTAAGATATATAACTTTCTCATGGCTTACAAAAGGTACCCTGAATTGATGAAATCGGTTCAATGTCACATGACTATAAACTGTCGACATCATGCATCCTATATTGTATGAAATAAATACTCCAAGGTTGAGCGAGTATAAACCTTCAGCCACCTCATGCAAAGAAAAAATATTTGATATGAAATTACTCCAAATCCTTATGAGTATAAACTATGGTATCAAATATCCCCACTTTCCCTAACTTATCATAAATTCTCTTCACCTAAAATGCTCTTCAAGAGTACCACAAAAAGAATATTGCCAACATAAGGCTCTGTAATCCGCCAACACTCGCAGGCTGTGAAAGTATAAACTAAGGGCCTCATTTAAAAGAAATAGATGAGAGAAATTACTCCAATGTTGCAAGAGTATAAACTGCCAGCCTCATGTAAATAAAAAATTACTCCAAAACCTTACGAGTATAAACTATGATGATATTAAATACTTCAACATCTCATGAGTATAAATTGTGATGATGTTAAATAATACTCCAACATCTTACGAGTATAAACTGTGGTGATATTAAAGAGTACTTCAAAAATCTTACGAGCATAAACTGCGGTGATATTAAAAAAAATACTCTAACATCTTATGAGTATAAACAGTGATATAATTAAATACTCCAACATCATACGAGTATAAACTGTGATGCTATTACTCTAACTTCTTATGAGTATAAACTATGATGATATTAAATACTCCAAAATCTACGAGTATAAACTGTGATTATATTAAAACGTACTCCAACATTTCACGAGTATAAACTATGAGGATATTACAAAAAGTACTCCAACATCTTACGAGTATAAACTGTGACTATAGGAAAAAGTACTCCAAGATCTCATGAGTATAAACTGCGATGATATTAAAAGTACTCCGAAATCGTTATAAATTATGATGATAATAAAAATTACTCCAACACCTTATGAGTATAAACTATGATGATATTAAAAAGTACTCCAAAATCATAAAAGTATAAACTGTGATGATATGAAAAAAGTACTCCAAAATCATATGAGTATAAACTGTGATGATATTAAAAAGTACTCCAACATCTTACGAGTACAAATTGTGATGGTATTAAAAAGTACTCCCAAATCTCATGAGTATAAACTATTATAATACGAAAACTACTCCAAAATTTTACGAGTATAAACCATGATGATATGAAAAAAGTACTCCAAATTTTTATGAGTATAAACTATGATTATATTAAAAATTACTCCAATATCGTATGAGTGTAAACTGTGATGATATTAAAATTACTCCAACATCATACGAGTATAAACTGTGATGTTATTACTCCAACGACTTACGAGTATAAATTGTGATGCTATTAAAAACACTCCAAGATCTCATGAGTAGAAAATGCGATGATATTAAAAGTACTCCAAAATCTTAAGAGTATAAACTGTCATAATAATAAAAATTACTCCAAAATATTATGAGTACAAACTGTGATGATATCAAGTACTCCAGCATCTCATGAGTATAAAATATGATGATATTAAAAGTACTCCAACGACTTATGAGTATAAACTGTGATGCTATTAGAAACACTCCAACATCTCATGAGTATAAACTGTGATGATATTAAAAGTACTCCAACAACTTATATAAACTATGATGATATTAAAACAGTACTCCAAAACCTTACGAGTATAAAATGTGGTGATATGAAAAATACTCCAACATCTTATGAGTATAAACTGTGATGATATTAAAGATTACTCGAACATCTTACGAGTATAAACTGTGACGATATTAAAAAAAATACTTCACATCTTACTCCAAAATTTTATGAGTGTAAACTGCGATGATATGAAAATTACTCAACAATCCTATGAGTACAAATTGTGATCATATTTAAACAACTGCAAAATCTTATGGGTATAAATGATGAGATGATATTAAAAGTACACGAGTCACAAAATTACTCCTAGCATTCACGAGTCTAAACTGATTGCAAAATCCAAAAGGAAAAATATAAAGAAAATTACTCCATGCCATCACGAGTATAAACTGGGGCGAATATAAAGGAAAATTACTCCACGCCATCATGAGTATAAACTGGGGCAAATATAAAGAAAATTACTCCATGCCATCACGAGTATAAACTGGGGCGAATATAAAGGAAAATTACTCCACGCCATCATGAGTATAAACTGGGGCAAATATAAAGGAAATTTACTCCAAGCCATCACGAGTATAAACTGGGAAAAATATAAAGAAGAACTACTCCACGCCATCACGAGTATAAACTGGGACGAATATAAAGAAAAACTACTCCACGCCATCACGAGTATAAACTGGGGCTAATATAAAGGAAATTTACTCCACGCCATCACGAGTATAAACTGGGGAAAATATAAAGGAAAATTACTCCACACCATCATGAGTATAAACTGGGGAAAATATAAAGGAAAATTACTCCATGCCATCACGAGTATAAACTGGGGGAAATGTAAAAAAAGAAAAGAAAAAATACTCCACGCCATCACGAGTATAAACTGGGGCAAATATAAAGAAATTTACTCCACGCCATCACGAGTATAAACTGGGGCAAATAAAAAGAAAATTTACTCGACGCCATCACGAGTATAAACTGGGGAAAATATAAAAAATTACTCCATGCCATCACGAGTATAAACTAGGGCAAAGATAAAATAAAATTACTCCACACCATCACGAGTATAAATCAGGATAAATATAAAATAAAACTACTCCTTCCACCATGAGTATAAACTAGGGCAAATATAAAATAAAATTACTCCACACCATCACGAGTGTAAACTGGGATAAATATAAAATAAAACTACACCTTCCACCATGAGTATAAACTGGGACAAATATAAAAACAGAAGATTTACTCCTAGCATTCACGAGTCTAAAATGTGAAAAAAAAACTACAAAAGGTTGCGAGTCTTGGCATTGCACAAATAAAAAATAGATTCCAAAATAAATAAGACACGCACAAATAAATTTGTCTTGATAAGCATGAAACAGGGCCCACTGGAAATACCCACGAGGCTAAAGATCATGTTCAATTGGGACCAAATGGCTCATATTAGCCTCATCAAAGATAGAGAATGGATTAATGGCTCGCCATAAAAAAATACGGTGCATGATAGAGCTGGCCAAACTATAGACGCACAAATAAATAGTCTCGCATGCAAATATCAGTGACCTTACAAAGGCAATGGGTAAAAATCAGCAACTATTCACCCAATCAATATTTTAAATCGTTCTTGTTGGATGTGATATTAGGCCCTTCGGTGGCTCCTGATTACACAAGGTATATCCAGGCCATAATGGTGTTGTGTGCTACAACCAAAATGGATGTTGGTGCATGCTAAAACTCTTGAGGCGTACAAGAAGCCAAAGTGAAACATGGAGATGACATATCGAAGATCTTCCACCTTGCTGGAAAAGTATCCTACGACCACAAAATCCGCAGGTCTATCAAAAGTAAATAAAAGGAAATTTCCTAAGATAATATTTTCGAGAGATCATTAAGTTCATCCGCAGAGTCACACATGGAACCTGGCTCAAATTCAGAAAAGATAGCGTGCTTCCAATATGCTGGGGCATTTTAACCTTGCCATATCATAATATGCATGGTTAATTAGAGCATGTATCACGTGAACAGGAAAATTTGTTCGCCCTTCTGACACATCCTCCATACGTTCTATGGAGCTTTAGACAAGCCCATGTAAATTATCTTCATATACTTGAGGCGAACTCAAGCTTATGCAGCCTCAAAGTGTTTTTTTCTAAACATTCATAGTTGTTCGAGCCCATGTAAATTATCTTCATATACTTGAGGCGAACTCAAGCTTATGCAGCCTCAAAGTGTTTTTTTCTAAACATTCATAGTTGTTCGAGACAAGCCTAGGAGAAGATATATGTTCTTGATGTTGAAAACATATATAACAATACCTTCATATACATCTCTTCCCATAGAAGGAAACGTGGTGGATTTCTTTAGCTCCATATCTTATCTATCCGATGGAAATATTAGGAGTGAATAAAATTAACAACACTCAAACATCAAAGAAAGATTATCAAGATCATACTTAGGTCGATAAAAGTCCTAGGCGCAGTTGATTTAACTACACCTCGAGCTACAGAAAAGGCGGAAGAAATTGCAAGCCTTCAAAACCATTTGGCGAACAACACACACGCACACGGAAAAAGAATGAACAAATAGCTTCTAGATAATTAAAGTTTATATATAAAGGTATTAAGGATCAATATATCTGAATATAGTATGACATTATGCAAAGGTACAAAATTCTACCTTACCCGCCAAGTGTTGCATTAATCCTTTGTGCAACAACTACCAGCAAACCCGATTCAAAAGGTTTGTTGGTTTTGGATCTCATCATGATCATATACCCAAATCTATCGCATCATGTCAAGATATTGCCCGCAAATGGAACCTTGCTATTGCCCCAACTGGTTAAAACTTTATCTGGTTTGGAAATAGCTTTTATATAGAAAATCCCCACCATGCCCGGTCAAGATCTGGGAAGAAATGCAAGAGAGGTGCCTCTCCCGAACAGTTCTAAATCACCAAGAAGATTATATGCATTACCGAGGCACACTACAAGAAAATGTTGTGGGAATTATTACAAGGTGCAGTAATATATGCCATGCTTGCCCACAACATTTCGTATCAATCGAATCTATCCAGATCGGAATAAGCATATTTTTCCACACACGGCTACGCAGCCAATTTTGTTGATGTGCCCATGGCTACAGCCTAAAATTATTCACGGTGATGTGTTGCCTCCATGTGGGAGAATATACAATATGACAAGGCGCAATACCAACATAAGTACAAAATTTAGTTTCATGAAAAGACTCCAAAGCTACATGAGTATAAACCAATAGCTCCATCTGGACATATACGTATGAAAGTTCAAAATGCTCCAATGCTATATGAGCCAAAACTACAAGCATCGTCCGTAATTTTAAAATGCTCCAATGCTATACGAGCATAAACTACAAGCTTCATCATATGAAAATTTCGAAGTGCTCCAATGCTATTCGAGCCAAAACTATAAGCATCATCCGTAAATTTAAAATGCTCCAATGCTATACGAGCATAAACTATAAGCTTCGTCATATGAAATTTTTGAAGTGCTCCAATGCTATATGAGCCTAAACTATAAGCGTCTCCAGTGCTATATATATGACCCTGAAATATATGCGTCGTATGAAAATTTGAATTTCTACAATGCCGTACGATCGAAAACTATAACCTTCATACGGAAATTTAAATTGGCCCAATGCTTTATGAACCTAATCTATAAGAATAATGTTTAAGAATGATCCAATGATAATGTGACAAATTCAGTTTCTCCAAAGCATCATAAGCCCAAGATGAAGGCCAAAATATTTTCCACTTCCTCTCTCAAAATTAGATGAAAGATCTGATTAAGCTTAATAAGTCAAAATGTGAGGCACACAAAAGAAAAGACAAAGATAAGATACGTCTTTTGGGCCAAACCTATGCACGGCAATATTAGCTTGACGGCTGGGAAATTCTCTACATAAAAAATATCTAGTCCATACACAAACGTTCAGCCATATAATATCAATGTCCATGATTCCGAAGAAACACAAAAAAGGCACCCATATATTTTCGAGCTCCGGATCCGAAAAAAATATAATTCGCATCCAAACCTCGAGGGGCATCTGTTGACACCGATTTTTGCTCATGATATTAGCGTGAGCCAACAATCATAAATATGACAAATCAATAAATGAGAAGCCTACAAATACTCACTCTGATAGAAAAAAGACAAAATACTAGTAAATTGTTACCCAAAAAAAAGATAGCGAGAAACATAGATACAATTAATCATATATTAATAAGCAAAGGTTTACTCTCAGCTGATTAGTTCATGAGCAGAATAGATACGTGCAATGATACATATACATGGCTGCTTACATGGGTCACAATCACGTATATGCTTGACCGATGCAGCATGCAAAGATTAGCAGAGCCCATCATCTTAATTAATGTGCAAGGTGATTAGGAAGCCCAAAGCCCATGCAATGGCTGAAACATTCATCTGCTAACCAACATATGTCATATCTGACCGCAGTCCTGATCGCTAGAAAACTTACGCTCCAATCTGCAACCATCCACTACTCCCATGTATGTGCCCACGATTTTCACGACGTGTGCGCGCTCCGTCTCGGAGGAGTTCCTTGTTGGCCGCCTATATAAAGAACCAGCAGACAGCGCGCTCGACGCCCGTCACTGATCGCTGCCCAGGCCATGTATCGCTGATAACCCATCGCTCCGTTCCAGTCCATCGCTGGCACACGCTCGCCCAGCCGAAATCCACCCGCGCCTGTGATGCTCGCCTACCATAGCTTGCTCACGCGCGTCCACAAATGCGCTGCCGCCATCGACTACATAGGCCACCGGGCTGCTCGTCGCCGAAACACGTCGCTGGCTGTTCGTCGCTGTATCGCTCGCCTCCGGCCGCTCGACATACGCCCTACCATAGGTGTTGTTGTCTAGTTGCCGCGGTATAGCACCAGTACGGACGTTGCCGGTTTGTCCAATAATCTTCAACACCAAGGTGAGAAAAAGAGGTAAAATCGGCAGCTCTCTCCTGTCTCATGATGATGATGCTCTCTTACACATATTATATGCACTAGCTTGCACCAATTAATCTACTCTTGGTTTGGTCTAATGGCGATTTCGATCCCATGATGATACAAATGAAGACAATAAACCAAATCCTACATTTGGTCTCATAGTGATCTTTGATCCTATGTTGATACAAATTAGGTGCATATAATAATTAAAAACCTTCAAAAATAGAACTAAAGTTCATATCTTGTTTGGTCTCATGATGATCTTTGGTCTCATGTGATACACTTCAAGAATAGAACTAAAGTAGATAGTGCGTGTATTGCACATATTGTTCTAGCTTGCCCAAATTATTCCATCCCTTGTTTTGGTCTCATGGTGAAATCCCATGAAGATACAAATCGGGATAATCAAGTGCACATGTTAAATAAATCTTTCTTGGTTTGGTCACATGGCGATTCTGATCTCCATGTTGATACAAATCAAGGATAGATGCAAATTTCCAATATTAACCAAAATCCTCCTTGGGTCGGTCACATGGCGATTCCGATCTCCATGTTGATACAAATCAAGGATAAATGTATAATCAAAACTCATATTGCTATGCTATAGAAATTCTGGACTAGTTTCCCCATATAAGATGATAGTCTAGTTTCCTAAATACATATGAGCCAAAGTTGTTATGCTAGCCGTGTAGTGTAGTTAAGTAAATCGTACCTCACTAGCCCATATGTACGGTGGTCCAATGCTTGCAATTTCATGTGAGAAATCATGACTGTCATATAGTCTAAATCTTAGATGAAATATTAAATGTCTAGAAACTAAGCAAGCTACGTAGCTGGAAGCAATCATCACCATTGGCTAGCAACATGCATGACATTTACTTTATGCAAAGTCTGGTCTTATATAACTAGATTGAATTGGTAATTGTCATCATGCTTCTCCAAAATATAAATTGATAGGTACTCTTGTCTAGCTACAGGGTATGCTTTGCTAGTGATGACACAAACAAAGAGAATCAACCATACTTCACTCAGTTATGCTACAGGCTGGCATATTGCTACATGTCGCTAGTAATAATACAAGTTAAGTAAAAGCTAATGAAATATGTTCATATAGAAATACTAGTCTTTCGTACAAAACTAGTGCATTAACATAGGTGTTGAAATCATATTGCACCATCAAGTTGCATGCATATATTCGATGAAAATTCAGCATGCTCACAAATCAACATATACTCTTGTTTGGTCACGCTACATGCTATGCTATGTTAGTGAGGACACAAAAAGAAGAAATAACCATATACTTCTATCGGTTATGCTACACGTGGCGGGCATATTGCTACACGGCGCTAGTTATAACACAAGTGAAGCCGAAGTTAATCAAATTCTCATATGGCATACCTGTCCAAGAAATGTAGGGTAAAATCATGCTTAGCCAAATCAACTTGCATTTTTACTAACCATCATGCTAGTAATATAATGAAGTTGAGTAGAAATTAAACTTGTTGCATGTTAAAAAATATAGCATGCGCCATATAATAAATCATGGTACAATCCAAAATGTACAACAAAGTCTAGCTAGGTGGATCGCTGAAATAGATTTATCTAGCCTAGAATACAAAATGAAATAAGTTCCTCATGCGAGCTATCATGCTCCAAATGTCATTCAAAAGTCTACATATATATATGCTGCTATAAAGTTCCTGAAAATGGATTAGCACCCCCTTCATATAAATGAATGCATGCATAAAGCGGAATTATAACTAGGATCATAAACCTACGTTATTTGGGCTAAACATAACATAATGCACACAAATATGTCATCATAAAATTGTCCCATAGAGACTAGAATTATATCATGCACTCCTCTCATATAGGTGCATGCATCCGTCAAACTAAATTATAACTAGGATCATAACCTACTTTGTTTGCGCTAAATATAACATAGTGCACCCAAATATATCATCATGTTATAAGATAGTCACCTAGAGACTGAAATTAAATCATGCACTCCTCTCATATAGGTGCGTGCATCCACAAAACTAAGTTATAACTAGGATCATAACCTATGTTATTTGCGCTAAATATAACATATCGCACCCAAATATTTCACCATGTCATAAAATAGTCTCATAGAGACTAAAGTTAAGCCATGCGCCCCATTCATATACATGCATGCAAGCAGGAGCTAGATACTGGTCCACACTACGTGTGCATATGACAAAGTAGACTGCATGTAGTGAAATTGATTTGGCTGATGCTAATCTATGTTGCATTTAGCCCATCCATATTTAATCCACCAAAATAAACTGTATACTCTAGGATGTATATGCCCTTTAAATTACATGGTGATCACAACTTATGCTGTTTGCACTAGGCATGTAATATATGTGCATATGCATGTATTCATCACCAAATCTTAAATGATTCTTATTTGGTTGCACAGTGAACATATATTATATGTCATACTAGTGTTAATACAAATGAGAGAAAATATATATGTACAACCATATACTGTACTTTGTTATGCTACACATGGGCATACTGCCACATGACACTAGTATTAATACAAGTACGGTGAAACTTCATAAATATATTCATATTACTAGCCTCATATAGTCTTCACAAATGATATGATAATGACTATAGAAAACTAGCATACAGTAAAAATAGCTTCCCTTAATTTCACTTAGCTAGTTAAATTGATGATTTAGCTAGGTAATAAAAGTCAAATAAATTCTATGAAAAACATCTTGCTCCATATAGCATCCAGGGGTTCCTAAATTCTGAACCTCTCTGCCATATGAACAATCTTTAAGTTACCTGCATTAATCATAGTTTAATGCAGGTGTATATGTCACTAGTAAGCATACACATGCGTTGCTTTACTCCTATACCCCGGTGGTATGCAAGTAACTCAAAATGAATCTGCTCCTAAAAGCAATCAGTACTACCAATTTTGGTACTGAAAGAAATATAAAATGCCGACCATATGTACTTAGCAATGCATGCATATAGAAAACCCTTATGCGTGGCCTTTGCTCCATGCTCTATGCACTATTTGAGATGCTTTTCTAGTTAGCTGACTACAACAAAACAACCCTACAAATAATTGAAGAACATGATTACTCAGCTGATTGAATATATGATGCATCCCACATGTGCACTTTGGCTTGTACTTATCATAATAGTACAATTCTAAATCTGATACATATGATATGAAATCTATGATAATTCAAAGAAGACTTAGAAGGCTCCCCCGAGCACGCCCGTGACGACAGCGAGGAGGACTTAGTCTTTAATATATTTTGTAATAGTCATAGGACATAATCCTTTGTAATGGATATGTTGGAATTCTTAATCAGGGGTTTTCTCTCCGGAGATGTAATTAACAGTTCTTTTATGTAAACGTAAGAGTTCTGGAAATAAAGTACCTGCAATGTTTGATATCTTTTATTTATTTTATGCACTACGCATTTAAAATTACTATCTGTCTCTATGACGTGGACGCGTACATTATTATTTTTGTCGCCGCCATTTTCCCGTCATCAAAAGTACTGTAGCAAAATAACACATGGGTTATCTCCCAAGAAGTTCTTTCTTTATAGCCATTAAGATGGGCTCAGCAGTTTTAATGATGCACTCGCAAGAAATAGTAGTTGAAGCAAAAGAGAGCATCAAGAGGCAAATTCAAAAACAAATTTAAGTCTAACATGCTTCCTATGCATAGGAATCTTGTAAATAAACAAGTTCATGAAGAGCAAAGTAACAAGCATAGGAAGATAAAACAAGTGTAGCTTCAAAAATTTCAGCACATAGAGAGGCATTTTAGTAACATGAAAATTTCTACAACCATATTTTCCTCTCTCATAATAACTTTCAGTAGCATCATGAGCAAACTCAACAATATAACTATCACATAAAGCATTCTTATCATGAGTCTCATGCATAAAATTATTACTCTCCACATAAGCATAGTCAATTTTATTAGTTGTAGTGGGAGCAAATTCAACAAAGTAGCTATCATTATTATTCTCATCAAGTGTAGGAGGCATAGTATAATCATCATAAAAATTACTCTCCATAGTAGGTTGTACCAAAAGACCACTATTATAATCATCATAAATAGGAGGCAAAGTATCATCAAAGAAAATTTTCTCCTCAATGCTTGGGGGACTAAAAAGATCATGAAAACCAGCTTCCCCAAGCTTAGAACTTTCTATATCATTATCAACAATGGTGTTCAAAGCGTTCATACTAATATTACTACCAGCATGCAAATAAGATTCCATAGGTTTTTTAATTTTCGCATCAAACAATCCATGTTTTAAATCAGGAAACAGAATAAGAAGCTCATTGTTGTCCATTATGCCAAACTAGTGTAAACAAGAAACAAAAAGATGCAATTGCAGGATCTAAAGGAAATATCTTCGAGCACAAACACAATGGCGCCAGAAAAGTACTGTTACCTGGAACCGGAGTATGAGTGCCTTTTTACCTTTCCTCCCAAGAACGGCGCGGAAAAGTGCTTGATGTCTACGGGAGCTTCTATTCTTGTAGACAGTGTTGGGCCTCCAAGAGCAGAGGTTTGTAGAACAGCAGCAAGTTTCCCTTAAGTGGATCACCCAAGGTTTATCGAACTCAGGGAGGAAGAGGTCAAAGATATCCCTCTCATGCAACCCTGCAACCACAAAGCAAGAAGTCTCTTGTGTCCCCAACACACCTAATAGGTGCACTAGTTCGGCGAAGAGATAGTGAAATACAGGTGGTATGAATGAATATGAGCAGTAGTAACGGCGTGTAGTTGATGGTGGTAATATGGTAGCAGTAGTAACGCAGCAGTAGTAACGCAGTAAAACAGTAAACAAGCAGTGATAGCAGTATTTAGGAACAAGGCCTAGGGAATAGACTTTCACTAGTGGACACTCTCAACTTTGATCACATAACAGAATAGATAAATGCATACTCTACACTCTCTTGCTGGATGATGAACACATTGCGTAGGATTACACGAACCCTCAATGCCGGAGTTAACAAGCTCCACAATTCAATGTTCATATTTAAATAACCTTAGAGTGCAAGAAAGATCAACACGACTAAACCAAGTACTAACACAGCATGCACACTGTCACCTTCACACTATGTAGGAGGAATAGATCACATCAATACTATCATAGCAATAGTTAACTTCACAATCTACAAGAGATCATGATCATAGCATACGCCAAGTACTAACACGGATGCACACACTGTCACCATTACACCGTGCAGGAGGAATAAAACTACTTTAATAACATTGCTAGAGTAGCACATAGATAAATTGTGATACAAAACACATTGCAATCATAAAGAGATATAAATAAGCACTTCACTATGCCATTCATAACAGTGAGTAAGTATTCTGTGAAATATAGCCTAAGAGACCCACACGGTGCACGCACTGTCACCTTTACACACGTGGGACAAGGAGTCTCCGGAGATCACATAAGTAAAACTCACTTGACTAGCATAGTGACATCTAGATTACAAGCATCATCATATGAATCTCAATCATGTGAGGCAGCTCATGAGATTATTGTATTGAAGTACATAGGAGAGAGATGAACCACATAGCTACCGGTACAGCCCCGAGCCTCGATGGAGAACTACTCCCTCCTCATGGGAGCAGCAGCGGTGATGAAGATGGCGGTGGAGATGGCAGCGGTGTCGATGGAGAAGCCTTCCGGGGGCACTTCCCCGCTCCGGCAGGGTGCCGGAACAGAGACTCCTGTCCCCCAGATCTTGGCTTCGCGATGGCGGCGGCTCTGGAAGGTTTCTGTGGGTTTCGTTCTTCGTAATAGGGTTTTCGCGACGGAGGCTTTAAATAGGCGAAGAGGCGGCGCAGGAGGGCTGAAGGGGCGACGACACTATAGGGCGGCGCGGCCAGGGCCTGGGCCGCACCGGCCTATGGTCTGGGGGCCCAGTGCCCCCCCTCTGGTCCCTCTCGTGTGTTCTGGATGCTTCCGGTGAAAATAGGAACCTGGGTCTTGATTTCGTCCGATTCCGAGAATATTTCGTTACTAGGATTTCTGAAACCAAAAACAGCAGAAAACAGGAACTGGCACTTCGGCGTCTTGTTAATAGGTTAGTTCCAGAAAATGCACGAATATGACATAAAGTGTGTATAAAACATGTAGATATCATCAATAATGTGGCATGGAACACAAGAAATTATCGATACGTCGGAGACGTATCAGTGGCCCAGAGCGGGAGGCGGGGCAGAAGGTGCCGAGCCGGCCAGGCGGCGGCTTGGTGCAATTGTAGATGGCAGGTGGGTCAGAGGAGGAAGAGGGACTAGGCCAACGGTATTATCGGGCCCGGTACCATATGGTACCGGCTTAGGCTCCTGGGCTTACATATGTCCTACCAGTACTGGGCCGGAAGCTGGGCCAGTAGCACCACGGCCCAACTGGTTTTTCCCTTTCTTCTTTTTATTAAAAACTGCGCGTATGACAAATACGAGAATCGCAATTTCTCAAGATCGGAAACTGGGAATGGGGTGAAACTAACTTTGCTGGAAAGAGGACAACAAGAGATATCTCCAAAGAAGGTGAAAACATGGAAACAAGTGGATGATGATTTTCTATGAATTTATAGGTGCAACCTCTCAATACGGTAAACCGAGAAAACCATCCAACTCAAACACGCAACATGACATGCATCCAGAATCCGTTTCCGATGAGCTAGAGCTTTTCATGAGAATGACCACAAGCTCAAAATCATCTCATGGATAAGAACTAATAACAACCAAGAAACACGATGCAATGCATGCAAGATTTGAGCTCTCTCCGATGATGCGACCAACTATCCTACCAAGCACAAACCTTGACCTTGCGCATTCCACTCGATCCGGCAAGCTCCGTCTTCACCCCTCTTCAACATTGTACATGTCACCATCTTCATCCCACTTATTCAACATACACGCCACCGTTTTCATCCCTCTTCGACACCGTCTTCATCCGCCATCTACATTGCACTTGATTTTCTTCATTGCAACCTTGAGACCTACATATGGCTCAAACATTGCCTATGGACACAACCTAAGAGAGAATCTCAATACAACCATTAGTCCATAGGGATTGTCATCAATTACCGAAACCATACATGGGGGCTCTATGTCCATTCAATGAGCCCCTATTTTTAGAGTTAATTCAAATTCAAACCGTTGCCAGAGAGTATGATTCACGAAAACCATGCGGTATGAGAGGCGCAAAATCCATTCAGTTACCATTCCTAGAGATTATGATTCACGTAAATCACGACCGAGGAATTTCTGGCGGCTTCGAGTTCGGAAATAAAGATTGGTTTGGAAGCTCTTCGATATTCTCTCCGGATTGAAGTAAAGCGGAAGCTAGACGTCAAAATGGTGAATCATTGAAGAACTTCAGAGGCTACTGTTGTTGGTACACTTCATTGGTATTCCATCAACATGATCCGATTCCGGCAAGCCCGGGTGGTCCACAGATGGTGGTGGTGGCATATGGCCCACCTGGTGGCCCAGTTGCTGTTGATTAAAGATGGAAGATGTTCAGCCTAGGAACGAGGAGCCGGATCCATGGAGGTCCATGAAGGAAACCGGATCCAATATGATAAGTTAGGATAAGTGGATCCTTGACGTGTACGACAATGTAATATTTTATAGATAGACAACTTGTATCCGGGTAGGACTCTCCGTATAAACCCTAAGATCCTGACGCCTATATAAGCCGGATTCCGAGATCCCTAGCTGCATGACACAACTCATTGTAAGACGCACAAGCGCCTAGATAATTTCAGACAAGCATCCGTATGCGCTGCCATCGTGCAGCGTGATCTGAAGCTGCGTAAATCGCGTACCACCGTTCCGGTTGCTCTCCACCCTATGGCCCCATCTTCTTCCCCCTCCCCTTCGTGAGCATACCTCCTCTCGATTATTGTCTTCTATGCAATGACACTTACCACCGGCGCACCACCATGCTGGTGCACCAAGGGTATAATAATTACGCCAGCGCACAAGGATGGTGGTGCTCTGGCGGTAAGGTTTCTTCTGATTTCTCCTCCACCCCCTGGATCGCATTTCTAGTGTTTGAAAAAATAAAATAAAATGATATAAGTTTCAAAAAATAAAATCCTTCGAGATGCCCATGTGTTATGTCATCTAGTTTCCATGAAAATTTTAGAAAATAAATTTTGATATATTATGCAAAATGACGTCATGTTTTGGTAAAACGGGATTTCTGGTTGCATACGACCTCCGATGAATTTTTTTATATCAAAATGTATCTACGCGAAATTTTACATTCGATTCAACCCTCTCTGGACGTTTAGACAATTTTTAGATTCCCCGGTATCAAAAAGGAAACGAGACTTTTTTTAGGTTTTATATTTTGATGTAAAAATAAAAAAAATTATCGCCGGCGCACCACCATATTTGGTGCCCCAGCGGTAACCTTTGCTATATATGCAAACCAAACCGGGGGTCTCTTCTTCTTCCTCACTTTCTTTCTTCCCCCACCTCCTCATCCTCCTCCTCTTTCCTTCTCCCCCTCCTCTTTCTCCCTCCTCCTCAACCCGGCAAGCACCTCCTCAACCCCGTGACCTCCATCCGGTGAGTATCTCCCCAAGCCGGCGAGCTTCCTCCGGTGACCACCTCCTCAACCTCGTCGGGACCTCCCTCTGGTGACCACCTCCTCAACCTCGCCCGGACCTCCCTCCGGTCTGGCGACCACCTCCTCAACCTCCACGGCAACCACCACCTCAAGCTCGCCGACTACCTTCCGGCCGGTGACCCATTATGAAGAACGTGAAGAACACATCATGACGAGATCTAGATCTAGATCTATCTTTTTTTTTGAATTTTGAAAAATATACCGTCGGCACACTAAGCTGGTGCGTCGGTGATAAGTCGAGTTACTGTCGGCGTACCAGGAGGTGCGCCGGCGGTAACGTGTACCACTGGCGTGTTCCCACTGGCGCGTGCTGGTGCGCTGGCGATAGCCTATTTCCTCGTAGTGTCACTATATATTCTCGTTTGATATGTTTCATATGTAGTATCCATAGTGTGTCAATATTATGTTTAATTGAGTGACGTGAAATACGTACACTTACAATTCTTATGAATTGTTGTGGTGCAAATTGTTTGGTTTGTATGGTAGACATACTTAAACTATTGTATGTGTTTTTCTGTCATGTAAAAAAATAAAGACAAGAGGACGCACCATTCCATCTGCACAGAAAATGGACAACTGGTTAAGAGTCTTTTTGCACATAGAAAATACACGTGACCGGGTGTGTACAACCATTAACTCAAGTACTGATCTAATGGCATGTAAGAACAATAGTTCAGTTTATAGATCAAATATCTCACTTATATTGGTATTTCAACATGGCAGGATAATCATTTACCCAACAACAACAAAGACCGGAGCACACCATACATGGCTGGTCTCGACAGAGCTTTGGATCAAAATAGGAGAAGAGCCAGGTTTGAGGTGATTGTGGAGTTGGCGCTGAATGGGGTGTATTTGGCGACTCAACTCGGAAAAAACTGTTCAACATATTCTAGTCCGACGGAGAACGGCGCCATGTATCTTGAGCTACGTTCTAGATAGGGCATGCAGTTGATTCGGCCATTGCCATGTTTACACAAACAACGCCAGTTCACCCTAAGACTCGTGACGTCTTAGGGTGCGTTTAAAGTTTGGATAGCTAGCTGACCAGATGAGTCACTTAAAGCAGGGTTAGTTGTTTGGGTAAGGGGCTAGAATCGCTAGTTAACTACCGCACAACGCGCACCATCGTGTTCTATTGCCATGCGGGAGAGCCAAATTTAGCTTTTCACGGCCGTTACATGCATGCCAGATTGCAAAGCTCCCTTGCCAAGAACCCAAACGCACCCTGAGTAACAAGTCATTCCGGTCCAATTTAACAAGTCAACGGTTTCCTGCTGCGGTTCAATCTTTGCTGCGTTTGCTTGCTCACTCTCTTCGACGGCTTAAAGTGTACATTCTCGTGCATAACTGGAGAGATTTGCCGGCACGAATATACTGTGCAGAGAGTTCAGATGTCTCGATGCCTCCCATTCATATACACACAATTTGATAGATGGATCTACCATATGCATGTCCTCTAGAAATTACACAACATACATGCGCGCGAGAAAGCCATTACTTCAACCAAACAGGTATATATATTAATCAAATTTGGGTGTACGAACCAATCCAGGCCCCCTACAGCCTCTGCAATCCACTCCTAGTGAATCATATGATCTCTTTTTTTTTAATCTGGTGAGCAGGTGAGATACATGTCATGTAGTCCATGAAATATATAATAGGAAAATCTTATCAAACTAGTACAAGGATGGTAAATATAAATGTGGAAGTGCATCTACCGCATATTAATTACTTAGAGCATCTCTAGCAGATCCCTTAAAATCGGTTAGAGGTGTATTTTTTTTGTTTTTTGGGGGTTAAATCGCACCTAGCCGATCCCTCAAACTGGTTAGAGGAGTAAAAGGTTTTACTCCTTGGATTGTTTGATCCTCAAATATAGTCGCCGGAGGCTCCTTCATAGAAAAATCCCCCCCCCCCCCCTCCGCCACATCTCCTCGCCTCCAGTCTGTTCCGTCGCCTCAGACCCTCCGCCGCCATTGTCTCCTCGCTGCTGGCGCTCTCCACACACTTCCAGGGGTGGCCCTAGACACCTACTCCATTCGCGACTCGTCTGACGGCGGCAGTAGCAATGGCACTCTCCCCCTCCCATCCGCACATTATCATGCACCCCTTCTTCTATAGCTTACACGCCTACGTGCAGGTCGGGCGAGGGTGGACTCGCACAATTTCTCGAAGCCGAGCGAGTACCTCGGAAGCTGGGAGCCCTCGTCGGCGGGCGACCCCCGGGAGGCATGGGCTCGACTAGAGTGGTTGAGCAAGGTGTACGGACGTGACGTGCAGGATCTATGGAACCAGTACGCCTACGAGGAGGTGCGGCTGCTGGAGGCCGAGCGGCAGTGCAAGGCGGAGGCCCACGCCAAGGCAGCCCGCATCGCCTATGAGAAGCACATAGTTGTCAAGGCTGTCACTTGGCAGACGCGGGCAGTGGAATGGCACGCTTTCGAGCTCGATTTTTTTCCGATGAAGCATCCTTGCAGGTGCTAATCGTCCTGTCATTGTCACCATCATCGTCACTCGCTGCGGAGACGCATAACAAGTGTTCGATGAAATATATGAGCTAAATGTAGGCTTTTAAAAGTTAAGCATGGGTTCGGTTAGAATCACATTTTTTAGAGGAGCAAATATATTCTTTGAAGGATACTCAGGTGGTTAGTCGTCTACATTGTAAGGGATCCGAAGTTCTCACCAAAGCTGGTGGAATTTTAATCAACATATAACTCAACAAAGACTAGGTTTAAATGTAATTTACTTAAAATTAAGCGTAAGAAACTTTCTTCAAAGATTTTAGCCTAGTATTTCGTACTCTTCCGTCCTATAATAGTTATCTAACATTTATCAAAATTCTAGGATATCTAGATAGTTTCACGAGACGGAAGGAGTATTTAGAATCCCTACATTTTTGGAATATTATTAATTTAATTTGAGGGATTTTGTTCCTCGAGCCAAACTTGGGAGCGGAAGTGCGGAACCGTCAGAGTTCCCAGTTGGCCAGTTCGCGCCGCCGCCATTCCCATCTACAGTACTCGATTACTCGACTCGCCCTTGGCTGCGTTCATTGCGAGTTCACTGATGGAGTTACGGTCCGGCCGTCGACTCATCTCGCCATCGCCGCACGGAGCACGCCGCCGCTCTTTAGTGGACGGCGACGGCGTGGATCGGATGAGCTCCCTTCCCGATGACTTGCTCCTCCAGATCCTCGGCTGCCTCCGCTGCGCCCGCGACGCCGCCCGCACTAGCTTTCTCTCCCGGCGGTGGCGCGGCCTGTGGAGGCTCCAACCCGAGCTCCACTTCCGCGAGATCGGGGCAGACGCTCTCGGCGCCGCGCTTGGCCAGGCCGGGCGCCCCGCGCTGTCCCTCCTCGAAATAGACATACCCGAGAAGCACAGGATCACGGACACTGCGCGCGTCTCCGCACTGCTCCGTGCCGCCGCGCAGCTCGCGCCGGCGAATCTTGTCCTCACCGTCTGGGGGCACGACAAAGATCGATCCGTCCCCATCCAGATCCCCCGCTTCGACCGCGCCACGTCGATGAAGCTGACCGTGCACAACCTCCAGCTGACACCGCCGGCGCAGGGCGCCGTGTTCCCGGTGCTGGAGCGGCTGACCATGTCGCGCTGCCACTTGAACACGGATGCGCTGGTCAGGCGGTGCCCTCGCCTGCGCGTCCTAGAGTTGCTCCAGTGCGCCATCGGCACGATCAAGGTACACTCGCCGACGATCGAGGAGCTTGTGGTGAAACAGAGCTTTTATACGCAGTGCATTCACATAATGGCTCCCGTGCTTAAGCGGTTGACAATGGATATCCAAGTGTGGTTCTTCTTCACCTTGTCGTGCTTCTCGGCGCCGATGGTGGAAGATGTCTTGTGGGAGTGCCGTAGTTCCTACCAAAATATTGGGGTTGGCGAGTGGTGGCGTCTGCAAAGACTCAAACTATTGACAGAGAATAGTGCCCGCACCCTACGGCTGTTCATAGACGCTAAGATGCTTCGGCATACGGTATGGTTGTCTACTGAACCTTTATATTCATGTTAGTTAACTGGTAGTTATCTGAGACTACATGAGCAACATGTCAACATGTATATCCAAATAATAGTTTGCCTATGACACAATAGACGAGATGTAATGGGTTTATGCATCAATCGACGAGACCTGGGGCATCCTCTTTCTCAAAAAATAATAGAGGAGATGCATACTTGGACCTTATATGTTTATCTAGAATTATAGTACAAAAAGTAAAGGATTTCAGTAATATGAATGTAGCATGTTCAAATGTCATGTATAGTCCTTGTTATAGACAATCTCAAAAAAAATCCTTATCGAGATCAGGTAGACAAGTTGTAAATAGGGCAACACATGCTGTCAGGTTTCTCAAATTAACTGAATACCAAGCAGTACACATAACTGAAAAAGTGAGTAATTTCTCGAAATCTTATTGCTAAAGACCCCACTAAAAGTAAGGTGATAAATCTTCTTACTTTATATGCGTTTTTGTTATCGAGAATGGAAAGTGGATGGAGGAATACAAATATGTTACATGACTTGTTCAAGAGTTCGATGTATATGTTGGTTCTGCTATTGTATACTTGTATGCATGTGCTTAGAGCATCTCCCCTAAGATCCACAATATTTCACTTCCAAAAGGATGTTTTTGGGACAGGGGAGAGATTTTTTGGGGGAGTCAAAATTGCTCGTCTCTAGCAACTTTCCTAAAAGGTGGTCCATAAATTTAATTCTTGGACTAACATACGAGATAAAACTACTTCATGCCTTTATATAATCATACTATTGCAATTATAATCGTGCACCGTAGACATATTTCTTTGCCAAGAGCTTATGTTTTGATCTTCGTCTCCAACCTAGATGCAATGGCCTTTATCTTGTGTTCGTGGAGGATATTGTCCAAGTGTAGCTCAATTTTCATTGTCTTCTTGAATTTTCTTATCTTCTTCGATTGACTTCTTTTCTTCCTCGATCTTCTTCATTGCTTCTCCATCTTCCAGGTTGCGTCTAGTGCTAGCTCTAGCTTCTCTTCGGTCTTCTTCCTTTATTCATCAGATATCTTCTTCTCGTAGATTGTGAAGTTCAACTATTCCAAAATAAATATTTTTTAATACATGTGTGGGTGTATCGCAAGAAGTTTCAAATTTATCCATAGATAAGATAATGAATGGCTGATGTTTACTCACCTTGGTGTAAACTTCAGTTTAGTTTTGCATAAAACTTGGCAACTACCATTTTGATGTCTCTCTTCGAAGGCACTTCCTTCCATGGAAAACAAAAAAACCTTCATTTTCCCTTCTTTTGAAACTAACAACGAATAGACCTTGTATCATAGATCACACAAGTATGCATGTTCCACTTTGGTGATCAAATTACTTCTGTGGTACTGTATATGCTATATTGTTAATTATTTCCTTTTCACACGCCATTTTTTAACATTTGCAGAAGCATATGCCGCCCGCGGAGCGAAACTTTAATCAACATATAGGACCGCTCCCCGCCTTTTCTGTTCTGGAGCTATATTTACTCAACGGAGAACATGTTTTTGGAGCAGCAGTGTTGAACCTACTTGAAATTCGTTCCACTATAAGAAGGCTTAAGGTGGTCATTCGACATCATGCGGTAATTGATTCTTTAACCAAGATCCTTGATGTATACACTTTTCAAAATCTGTTTAGTTTATTGAGTTAGCTACGTAAGTTGATGATGTTTTCGCATATGAAGAATCTGCATTACTTCACTTTTGTTTCAGGACGAAGAATCATGTCCACCAGAATGTGCTTGTGATCTACCACGAAACTGGAGAAGTCAGAGCGTCTCCTTGGTGGCTCTTGAACAAGTGGAAATAAATGGTTTCAATGGAAATGACCACGAAATTGATTTCTTGAAACTTCTGTTCCGATGCGCAACTCAGATGAAGACAATGACGGTGCAACTTTCCACCAATATTTTGGGAAGTAACAGAGAATGGGCGGAAATATACAACATCTTTAAGGAAAATCCTTCTGTCGAATGTTTTGTTACTGTAGCAGCAAGCAGCAAGCAGCTTCTGTTCTAGATGATGACTCTATGCTTCTTGGCGCGACAAGAGTCTATATGTAAAAAAGATAGTCTCTATTTAGTCAAAACCTCTGTCCCGAATGCCTCCATTTGTACAAACGCCTCGTTTGACCTGCATAATTTATTCTTTTAAAGGAAGGCATGTATGTTTCTTGTCATAATAAGGAAGCCCGGCATGTTCTTCTTTTTATTGAATGTCTATTGGATGATTCCTATTCCTGTTGATAAAAAGAGTAGCTGGCTGTCATCTTTTCTTCGGTTGTGATTATTTGGTTTGTTTGGGCTCGGGGGCTGTCATTCTAGGATGGATGTCTAATCATTCTTCAAATAATGCATCATATCTTAGTGGTGACTTCGTCAACCTCAAGATATGCAGGCTCAGTGCTCATAGGGGTAGGGTGTGCGTACGTGCGTTCATAGGGGTGTTTGTACGTGCGTGTTTGTAAGCGTCTGCGTTGTACTGTGTTCTCAAAAAAAAAAGCATCCTATCTTAGTTAGTTTGATGTTTAGATTGGTTAGAGCATCTCCACCGGCGCTCCCGATAGCATTTTGGGGGCTAGCATCAAAAATGCGCTCGCACCGCGCGCCCCAAAAAGTGCCAGCGCAATTTCGAGCCCAATAGAAGGACGTGAATCGGGCGCGACGGCACCTCGCGGCACGTCGGTTTTTGCGGGTGGGCTCCGCCTGGCAGCGAGAGGAGGCGATGGGTAGCGTTGAAAACGACACGGGAAGGTTGGTTGTCGGCGTTAATGGTCTCCCGCGTGGAAACCGAAGCGGCGACGAGAACGGCGACTGGCCACGCGGCATCCACCCACCTCCCACACGAGCCTTCAATGTGCGTCCGCTACTGTCCTTAAAACTGCACCGGCACGCTCCTCTCCTCTTCTCCCCCGTCTTCCAACCCTAGCCGCCGCGACCACCAATTCGCAGACGCCGCGCGACACACCCACCCACCGGCAACACACCCTCCGATGGCACACAATGCCGAGGCCGACAGGAGCAGCGGAGGCAGTGGGCTCCGGTCGCTCCAACTGACCTACGACGTTGCGGACATTCTCTACTGGCAGCGCATCCCCGTGCCGCTGCAGTTCAAGCTGTCGCACGGGTGGCACATGTCCAACGCCGGCTACGCCGTGCCGCCGCCGCCACCGGCTGGACCGAAGATGCGCGCCCTCATCACCGAGCGATGAGCGCACATGTCGCCGGTCGACAGAACCTAGCCTTCGAACGCGCTCAACAGCCCCACGTGGCCGCGGCGGTTTGAAGAGGATCCCACCATTGAGCTCGCGCGGTCGGTCGGCCGCGACGCCGACCGTTTCAACCACGTCGGCCGTCGGGCCTAGTGGCAAGGCCGCGACGTCGACATGATGCTGGCGGAGTACGGCTACCGCCAGCGCATCCACGGAGACGCCCGCGTGTCACGCTCTACTACCCGCAGGCGGAGTGCATGGCGCCGGAGGCGCCGCCTCTACAGAGGCCGCCAGCAAGGACGACGGCGTCTAGGAGCTCGTGCACCGGATCGTCGATCGTCGGCGGCCGCACGCGCTCGGCCGCAAACGCGCCTCCTTCGGGCGGCGTCGTCATCCACAACGGGACAAGGCGCGCATCTTCGGCTCCGGCTCGGAGGACGACCGGGACGGTCCAACGCCGCCGCCTTAAGGAGGAGGACGCCGCGGGCTCGCCACCACTTCCGCCGGCGAAGAAGAGATGGTGGGAGATGGAGGCGGGGGCGCAGGCAGCCCTCCGTGGCGGCGACGACCCGGAGGAGTTCCCCGGGCAGCACTTCATCATCGGCCGCTCCATCGACGAGGACTACCGGCAGATCACGCTCACCCCGCGGCAGGCGGCGGTGTGGTCCGCCAGGGACCACGGCGAGAACTTCGTTGACCTCGCCGGTCCTTCTGAGCCGCCGACGCCAAAGGAGGAGGACAACTCGTCCTTCGACTTCACCAATGAAGGATGTTGTGCCGGCGTCTTCCATATGGCAGTGGCGGCGTTTCTGCCGGCGCCTATTTAGGGAGCGAAGGTGGAGATGCTAGTTTATGAGTTTTATATCTCGTAGATCACCTTGGAAAGCTTTTCACTGTAGATGGACGGTCTGGTAGGTTCTGAATGCAGCGGGTGGTCTACACGCAAATGCAGCTTCAGCACACGAGCAAAATCTAGGTACTCCTATGCCATCTTTGTCACGACTTCTGCTGGGAAGAAGTCACGTGAAAACTGAATGACAAATTAGGAAACACAGCTTTCTCTGTTTTTAACTTACGACTTATCTTTAAATTTTGTTCGGGAACGCGGACGTTTCAGTTATTGCAATTCCAGCATGTACATGGGTAAAGTGCAAGAAAATCAACAAACTTGTGGCACTGTATATACTCTACACATCAAATATTTAATAAAGAAGCACTGAGCACAGAATGGGAACCGGAGTCGGAGAGCAATCCGTCCACGATTCATATATGCATGGCTGATCGATCGAGGCGATCGATCCAGGCCTACAAATATACCCTCGACAGAGAGATGACTCGAAAACAGAAGGATCTCATTAACACGCCCCGATCGATGCCGCCGATTCGACGACACCTCGATCGCGCCCGCTCCGCGGCGACGCCATACCCCAACGGGTGGCTGTCGCGACGCCATCGCCGGAGTAGCACCAGGCGCGCCGATGGTGATGGGGCCCTACCGGCCAACGTCCTCTCCGAGATCATTGCCCGCGCATCTTCGGGCGCCGCCGACGTCGCGCGCTTCTCCTCCACGTGCCGCCGCTGGGGCTTCGCCGTGGCCACGCACGCCGCCGCCATCTGCCGCTCACTGCCTCCGCCCACACGGTACCAGACGCACCTCACCCTGGGCTTCTTCCATCAAGAAAACGAAGACGTCCGCGCCTTCCACAGGCGCCGCCGACCTTGCGACTCCGCGCAGCCGAGCTTCGTGCCGACAGCGTCCGCCTCGCACATCCTAGGCACGCAGTCGCTGGGCTCCCATCTCTTGGGCGGCCTGTTCGAGCATGCCCGCCCGGTCGCGTCCCGGAACGGGCGCCTCGTCCTGGAGCTCCGGCGCGAGGAGCGCGCCCAAGGCCTCACCCTCAGCGTGTACAACCCCATGACTGGGGAGGTGTCCGTGCTTCCCTCCCTCGCCGGCGAGGACTGCCCCGGGTACTACGCGTGCGCCATACTCACGGGCGACGATCTTGACGCCGCCAGCACTCCGCCGGGCTTCTTCCGCGTGCTCCTCGTCTACAACCGCCGCAGTTTCACGGCGCTGCGGATCTTCTCCTCCGACGTCGGCAGCTGGGGGCCGGAAGGCAGGATGCCCGGCGCCAAGATGGATGCCGGTAAGCTGCGCCGGCTAGGCCCTGCTGTCGTGGTCGGCGGAGTGGCATACTGGCCCATGCACCGTGCGGCGTTGGGCGTGCGCCTCGACGGCGCACCCATGGAGGCGATCACGGATGTGTGCTTCGTGCCCTACATCGAGCACTATTTTCCGGATTACCGCTTGCTGGGCGTGACACCGGACGGGAGCCTGAGCTTCGTCTACGCGCTCTTCACCGGCCTCACCATCACCGTGGAGAGCCTGAAGCCGCAGAGCTTGAACACGGCTACTGAGTGGGAGTTGCGCGAACTGATCGACGTTCCCGAAGCCCCGGTGAGTGGAGGGACCGCGTTTAAGTTGCGGTGGTTCAACGAGAAGAGCGGCACCGTGTTATTCACCACCAGGGAAGGGGGAGACGCTACCAGCGGCGCCTTCATGTTGAACCTCGCGACGAATTCGCTGGAGAAGCTTGCGGGCGGCGTCGAGTGTCATGGATGGAGAAACTTCTGCGGGTATGAGATGGACAGTGCGGCGCTCCTTGCTTCCATAGCCCACTTCTGAAGTCCTTGTTGCCATGTGGCCGGTGCTACTTTTGTAACTGATGTAATCTTGGTTTGTTTAATACATACTCTATTCATTCATAATTAAAGTTACATTTACATGGCCAACCAAAAATGTAGTTGAAAATCCGAACTTCTAAATTTGACATATGGGCTAATTCATGAGCAATAAGAACGCGGCGAGGGATCCCGGTCTTATCCAACCTCCATGAATGTGCTAGATTCGTGCAAGGATAGTTAATTTGCACAAAAAACCTATACATTGAACATCTTCATATTCGATCGAACTGCACTTGTACACTTTGTTGCCTTCTCCATCTGTTCCGTTCCTCACGAACGGATTACGGGAATCGATGCCATTCGGTGGTGACTGGTGAGTAGGAGATGAGGCGGCACCCATTTCCGCCATATGGTGCTTCCTCTCTGCCCTGCCCGGCCTCCCACTGCACCACCGGCACCGCCGCTCCCTCCAGACCCGTCTACCGAGAGCCCTCCACTGCCTCTCGATCTTCTCCTTAAATCTGGTGGTTCGATAAAAAAAAAGGGAAATTTGATTCCATGAACTTTCTTTTTATTTGGTTACTTTCAAAGTGGATTTGCATCCGATCTGGTTATCTCATTTTATTGAAAAATCAGAGTTCTTTTTATGATTTCTTCCAAATAGAAATTTGCTTGATTCAAGGATTTTCTCAACCAAAAGATTGCATCATGATCCGTGCTACTAGCTTAGACCGTCGTATTTCTTCGTGATTCGTGCTACTCATCAGTTGCAAGCCGAGAGAGAACTAATTACACCATTTTTTAATCTCCAGCAAACCATCAATGTAATTCTATCTCATGTTTCTCCCGAATTAGCTTCTAATGCTTTTCTCCCGAAGAGAAATTTCTTGCGCTAGGATTTTTTTTGTTGCTCCATGAAGCCGAGCTTTTAATGCTACATGAAACCTTCCTTCTAGATCCTTGTCCTTGTTGTTCAAGGATTTTCTTGTTCATTTAGAGATTTGAACATGTCATATTTCTAGTGATGTTTATGATAAGAAAATTATGCGGATTATTTGTGCAGTGCCGCCAGGAACCGTCTTTTTTCCTGGATTTGTTCAGGCTCCTGGTTTTTTTTTGCATAATCTTATTGAGTATATAGTTCCTAAAAAAATCATTTGCTCCTAGATTTCTCCCGAATTTGTTCATATTCCTAGATTTGTTTATGATCCACCAAAAGCATAGTGCTTAAACTTTTTGTGTGGCATGCGATGGAAAATAAGAGAAAAAATGAATACTAAAAATAACATAATTTTTTGTGGCATGAGATGGCAACGAATAGACAAAATGAAACGAAAAAGAACAGAATTTTTTTGTTCAGCGTGGAAGTTGTTCACTTTTATTAGAGAGATGGTCCATGACCTAAACTTCTGTAATATGAAAAAATTGAGGGGTATTTGATGTAAAAGAGATGGGGTTACTGACTTTAAACGGACATAGCATAGGGTGCTTTCTGAAATGAAAGAAAACTAACTCAATGTTGAATTGGACCACCTGGATAAGACCGAGATGTCTATAGGTAGGTGAAATTAGTTTTTTCGTGAGCAACACAGCTAGCATCCCTATGCCATACTCGTAATTAAATTAACCCAAATTATTTTCTTAGCCAAATGATAACAATCATCTTTGATAGCTGCTACAACTTCAGTAGAGGTCCCATTATCCTTCGTTATCATCTTGAATATCAAACCTAAACAAGACATTGTTACATGCCACACTTGCGGTGGCAAGAACCATGTTTCAGCGCATGTCATTCCATAGAAAAAGTGTCATGGACCACATCGAAAAAATCAGGACTAGATTGCAAGATGCTGAGAACTGGACTTTATGATCCCTTGCTGTTCAGCGCATGACATTTCATTGAATCAATGTCATGAACCACATCAAGACTAGAATTGCAAGATGCTAAGAACTGGCCTTTATGATCTCTCGCTACCGCTCATGTATTTCTTTGCAGCGAATCCACAACAAAACATGCATCCACATTGATCTTCAACATGTATTTCGGTGGTTTCAGCTACCCATTTCTTCACTTAGCCTTCAACAAATTGTCCGCTAGGAAATTGTATGTAACATTACAATTGGTGTGGCTCACCTTACATGCGACTATATATTTTTCCATATCTATAATATCTATAAAGTTCATCCCCACTAAAAAGCATTTAATGTTTGCAAGCTGAAATTTGGTGTAGCCACATCACCCCAATTGTTTATGTCCGTCAGATTTCAAATATACGGTCGCAGTTATCCCACGCACTTTCCCAGTTCTCATCTCATGCCGTCATGTGGTAACGTGATTGTATTGGACCGCTTCATATACCTCAGAGAATTGCTCAAGCCAGTACGCATTCCGTAACAGATGAATGCATGACATTATAAAACAGTAGACCATGCGTCGCCATTGTGATTATTTAACTGATATTTGCGCTAGCTTTCTCACCGGTCCTCCTCAACATTCGCCTCATCTTCAAATCCCAAGGACCCTCGGGCTCCTCCTTCAAATCCACAATCTGCAACCCCCGATCAACCACTGCATCCGTGCGTGCTCCCTGTTCTGATGGTACATGCGGTACAACTGCCAGTATATGAGCGTGCTGATCTTAATTGGAAATTTAGGATCGTGATTGTCGTGTACAGAGCCCTGGCCAAGGATGCAGCGTTTCCCCGGTCTCTCTCGGCGCTGCTGCTGCTTCTGCTGCCGCCGTCCACCAACCTGAAGTCCTGAACACATGCAGGTGCTGCAACAGGAAGCTCATGTGGTGACAACCTCAAGACCCAAGCATAAAAGAGAATATATCCATAAGATCGTAACGTCAGTGCTGGCCAAAAGGAAAAGGTGAAGCCAACAAATCGTGAAGAATAGTGCCCCAAGAACCAAGGCAGCGGCGACAAACAATCAGGTTTCTTAGGCCCCATCCTTTATTGAACTTGGCATCCATCTCTTCATCAGTTCATCCTATTTGATTTTATTTAAAAGAGATACTCTACTAATGAATCTTGGATAAAAAATGCTAGATTGGGAACGTTAGTTGCACAATCAGAATGATAATTTAATTATTTTTTTATTGCGAGTGACATTTACACTGTTTGATGGAGTACCAACATACAATTCGCCAAAATGGCAGACTTGCTTATTCACCTAAAACAACCAACAAATAGCTGAAGAGAATTATAATAGTTTGCAACCAGCCATTTCCTTGCAGCCATTGCATCAGAGAAGAAGGTTTCAGTTAAGTTTGGTTCTCCCACCAATCCTATTCCAAACGGTATGTGTCTCCAACATGCATCTTACTAACAATCCCAATTGTTGCACGAAAATGTTGTTCTTTACCGTAATTTGTTGTTTCCCATGATTAAATAATTGACATGCTCAACTAGAATTATAGTGCGCTCTAGCCCTTCTTTTAAATAGTTAGGTCTCTTATAATTACACAACAACTAATATCTCAATATATCTTAGAATGTTTGTCATATTTGATTGGTATAATATTTTTAGGAAGCTATACTGCTATGCCATGGCAATTTCAAGGAACAAAACAGAAGCAGTGATGTGATGTAGCATCTCCTTAGATGCTTGGCCACGGATGCTGATGGTATCTGAGAAAAAGATCAGTGTGTAATTCAGGTGGAAAATATAACTGCCACATGATGTTAAAAGACTATCTGACAGCTAACTTTGTTTACCTGTCTAATAAGCAGAAAAATCATGCATAATGCAGTATAAATCAATTCTTTTGCGGCAAATGAAATAAATTCCTTCTTTAAAAATACAATAATAAGTGGTGCACTATACAAACAGAAAGGGAACGTATAACTTTATGCATTAAGATATGATGAAATCATGTGGTAGTATAAGGAAATACACTATTCTCTAAAGGAGCTATTTTTTTCCATATGCGTGGAAACACGAAACCAAAGCTATGTAAGTAGATATATGCTTGCACTTCATAACAGTATATGCAAATGGTCATGTTCCAGATATTTTATGCCTACAAGAAAATCATGTCAAATGTCCGCAGCAACGCGCGGGGTATCAACTAGTACTTCATGTCTCCGATCCCACCAAAGATGCCATGTTGTTGCAAAGTTTTTAGATGAAGCTTTGAGGTTTAAACTTGACAAGTTGTACTTGTCCAAATAACAATCGTTCCAAAGCAGCTTGTCCTTCAATGCCAAAATTACAAGCTTCAATAATCATTAAAATTTTACAATGATCTCCATACCTTCCTAGCTCGCATAAATGCATGTGAATAAAGGTGCTTCACGTCCTCCACCCCTAATTCGTATATCGGGCACTATCCGCTAACCTTGATATCCTGCTTTGTCATCGCCACATGACATGGCAACGTACCTATCATAGTTTTCCATATAACTTTTTAATTTTTCAGGAACTTCAAGTATCAGCTTATATCCCACATGAGAATTAGGTTCCGTCATTATCCCTTATTCGGATCTGAAAATGCATCTTGTGTACTCTTAATGGGTTTTAGATGATTGATGACAATACGATTAAGGAGACAAACATGTTTATCTAGTTTACATTGAAGCATAGTTGTAGAAGTTTCTTTAACCATGTTTAAGTTGCGGTGGTTCAACGAGAAGAGCAGCACCTTGATCAACACCAGAGATGGCGGCACTGGCGGAGCTTCGTTGGGGCCAAATCGGGCCATGGCCCGCCCATGTTTTTGGCAAAATAAATTTATGACTCGTATGCGTCTAAGGCACAGCCCATCAGCAGGCTTGCTCGACTCCTTCGCTTAACCTCGTTCTGCGTAGAGGAAGAGGAAGCACGGCCAAGGGAATCAGGGGATCTAGAGATTTAGCGATAAGAAACAGAGGGAATTGGGGGAAATCGATGGAGGGCACATTACGAAGCAGGGAGAGCTGCCGCCGCAAGCAGCAAGGGGACTGCCGCAGCTGCACCCTACAGGTACACAGCCACACGGCACGGCACACCGGCCGGAGAGCAGCCCGCGGGCGATGCTCCGACTTCTCCGATTTTCCTGCCGATGTACTTGATTCTTTATTTACCTAAACTTTGGCTTACCAATTTGATATACGGAGGATTGTTAACCAAAATTGTTTTTCTGTTTTGCAAAATAACAGCTAAAGGTCACTCAAAGAAAATTTGTTTTTTTCTTGAAAAGGAAAGGAGATGGACAAGTTGAAGATAAATCCTTGAGCACCAGCAATAATATTTGTGTTTTCCTTTAACCTGGCCCGCCCAAGACTTTCTTCCAAGCTCCGCCACTGGATGGCGGAGACGCTACCCAGCGGCGCCTTCATGTTAAACCTCGCGACGAGGTCCCTTGAGAAGCTTGCGGGCGAAGTTGAGTAACATGGATGGATAAACTTTTGCGGGTATGCGATGGACTTTGTAGCGCTCCTTGTGTTCATAGCCCGTTTCTGAGTCCTTATTACCATGTGCAACTTGTGTCAATGATGCAATTTTTATTTTTTCTTAACACATAATTCTTCTTTATTCATTTGTAATCAAAGTTACATCATCAATTAAAAGGGATGCTATTGGTTTTTGGGTACTATGTTGTATAAAATGGTCAATGATTGATCATTGCTATGGCTATTGAATACTATATCGTTGCGAAAAACTTATGAAATGGGTTTTTATGTCCGAGTCTACTGGGATCTTCTTAAGTCTCAATCACATGAGAAAATTGCAACTACAGTTCAGAGATTTTTTTAGGACTTTTTATGTGACTAAAACTAGAAAATCCGATATGAAATATTGTAGACATCTATAATATCTAAATTAGTGTAACCCACTAAGAGTAATTCTCTCAACATGCAAGCTATCCACATCATCAAGCATTTTGAGCAATCATGGGCTTCCACATGTCTTCAACCATGCCATATCAGCCAAAAATAAAATACCCCAATGGTGATCCACGTGCTATTTTCCTTTGGCATTCTTCTTTAATGCAAAAAAATCTGCCACTTGAATAGTCAACCAACCAGTCGAATCACCACTTAATATTCATGCCAACAATTGCTAGAAGCCTCTTCGTTTCTCCTTCCAGGCCATTTGGCACCAGAACTTCTTCAACCTCATCGTGTTCACCCCTTGATCTTTCAGCTCCACCACCACTATTATCCATCAAGCCATAGACTACTATTTATATTGGTCGTACATTGCACAATCGCATTCTCAAAAGTCCATACTCTATCCTTACCCCCATCCCCTCTCTACCATGACTTTGATTTATTATTCATTATGTTTCACTCCCGGAAAAATAGTTTGTTGGCCAGGACGAATTTGGAGCCCTCGCCATCACCTGCTGCTATTGCCCGTGCTGGACGAGAAGAATTCAGGGGCCCTCTCCCTTGCCAGCGGGCCACTTCAGTCACCTTGTAATACCAGGTTAGCCAAGATTCCGTCCTATACTTCGCCACAATATCCTGCAGATCCATGTTAATCATTTTCCCATTCTTTGCAGATTACGTTGATTGAGTTACAGAGGAGTTTCTCTGGTACATGGAAATATGTTAGATGCAAAATTCAGAGTACACTTGATGAGGTTACATCATTCCGTTACTTCTAGCATCGGTGCATTGACTAAATGAGACAACTATCTATTTCTTGAATCTTTTTTCTTTTGAGGGAAAGAGAGCTTATATTATCATAAGGGGAGACAGTTTACATTGTAGTCCTCTGATACAAGCTGGGTAACATGGTCAGGTAGTTGATCGAACCATATGCAGCTCCCGGCCGATCTAGCAGCCTTTGCAAGAGCATCGGCCACCCTGTTGCTCTCTCTCTCTTAGCATGGACAACCTTGACATTTCGGTAGTTCTTCAGAAGCATCTTGGTCTCATCATAAATGGACCATTGCTTTGATCTGTTAATATCATTGGATCTCAAGGAGGAGGCCACCGTGACATTATCAGTTTCCAGAATGATGTTGTCGTAGCCCATGCCTTGCATGAGCTTGGTTCCCAACAGAGCCGCTTTAGCTTCTGCATCCTCCGCATCGTGGCAGGTAGTGATCGGCGAGCAGGCAGCCAGGACAACACGCCCGTCGCTGCTCCTGACCACGGCTCCCGCACCACCGGGTTTATCTGCACCAATGAAGGAGGCGTCGGTATTGAGCTTCACCCAACCTTCCGGAGGTGTGGACCAAGTCGAGATTGTCGTGGTCTTCATCCTAGTTGCGATCGGTATTTCCTGGAAAGTCAGGGGTCCCTTGCCTTTGTGGCTCTCAGTTGCAGACTGAGTGTGGAGCCCCTCAGAATCATACGATTCGAGGAAGGATACTGATTTCTCAATTGTTTCCTTGCCGTCTTCATGGATGATGTTATTCCTCAAGTGCCAAGCTCTCCACAAGAGTTTCAGTATATTTGCACAAGTGATGACATCAACCTGGCCCAACAAAATTTGCAGCCAGTCTTTCCCAGTATATCTGAACATATCTTCCTTTGGTAAGCTCCATTTCTGTCGCATGGCGTGTCTAAGTGCAGCAGCTTTGGTGCAGACGACAGTGGCGTGATGTGAATCATCAACACCATTCCCACATATGCAGCATAGGTTGTTTGTCTCCAAATTCCTTCTCCACTTGTTATTCTTTGTAGGCAACGTGTCAGTGGCTAGTCTCCACCCAAAAATTCTGATTTTTGGTTGGACCCTGGCCTTCCAGATAGTATTCCAGATTGATCTTTCTCCATTTGGCTTGCTGCTTGAGCTGCCTATATCCCTGTTTCTATGCTTCAGGTTATAGGCAAGGCGGTATGCACTCCTAACCGAGAAGTTCCCATTCTTTTCATGAAGCCATGCCAATCGGTCTCTTTGATCATGTTGAGGAATTTCAATCTTCAAGATAGCTTGCACATCGTGATCATAGAATAATTCATGGAGGAGGTCCATCTTCCAGGTTTTTTTACCACTGTCTATGAGCTGGTTAACCCATCGTCGACGCGAGTTCTTTTTCATAGCAGTAATTTTGTGTCCACTGTCTCTGGGTAGCCACTGGTCTCTAAGGATCTGAGTGTTTTTGCCATCACCAATACGGCTAATGATGCCTTCCTTTAGGAGTTCAAGGCCGAATTCCACACCTCTCCAGACAGGCGAGGGATCTGTCGAGAAAACCGTGTCCAAGATGTTGCCATTGGGGAAGTATTTTGCCTTGAGGACCCTAGCAAATAAGCTGTTTGGGTGTTGGATCAAGCGCCATGCCATTCTGGCTAGCATAGCTTGGTTGAACAAGTTCATATCTCTGAAGCCCAGCCCACCTCTGCATCTTGGTTTTGTCAGGTTGTCCCAAGCCGTCCAGTGTACTTTTCTTCTATCTTTGTCATCACCCCACCAGAAGTCTCTCACTAGTTTTTCATACTGCTCACAAAAGCCATTAGAAAGCTTGAAGATCCCCATCACATGAGCTGGGAGAGCTTGAGCCACGGATTTTATGAGGGTGTCCTTAGCAGCATGGGACATGAACCTTTCATCCCAGTTTGTGAGCCTTTTGCCGAACCTAGACATGATGGGTTGGAAGCTGCCATTTTTCATTCTACCCTCTGGGGTAGGAAGGCCCAAATATTTCTCTTCAAAAGTGGTAGTGGTAACAGATAGGGTGGATTTCACTTCCAACTGGATTGCCTCTGGACAAGCAGAGCAAACATGATTGAGCACTTGCTTGGGCTCAAAAGTTGACCCGTGCACCTTTGGAATTTTTTCAGAGTGCTGTCAACTGCTCTAGCCTCCTCTGCAGTAGCTTTGAAGAAGAGGAGGCTGTCATCGGCAAAGAGGAGGTTTGAAATACCCGGGGCACCTCGTGCCACTGTCAAAGGAGTGATGGTACCCTTACTGGTTTCCCCTTTCAAGATACAAGAAAGGGCTTCCCCAACAAATAAGAATAGATATGGACTAAGGGGGTCTCCCTGTCTGATGCCCCTCGAGGGGGAAAAGGCATGTGTTGTTTGTCCATTAATTCTGACTGAGAATCGGACAGAAGTGACACAACTCATCACCCAATTAGTCCATCTGCTACAGAAGCCAAGTTTCCGGAGCATTTTCTCGAGGAATCGCCAATCAACTCGGTCATATGCTTTTGAGAGGTCTAGTTTGTATGCACAGTGGGTATCTCTCTGGTTTTTGCTCCTCTGGATCTTATGGAAACACTCAAAGACAATAGCTGCATTGTCCGTCAGAAGTCTCTCAGGGATGAACGCACTTTGAGTTTCAGAGATAAGATCATTCAGCAAAGGGCGCAATCTATTTGCAAGGCACTTGGAAATGACCTTGTATATAACGTTGCATAGGCTGATTGGCCTGTAGTCAGCGAGTGTCTCAGGATTGTTGCCTTTTGGGATTAGCACGATCACAGTGTCATTCAGGCCAGGGGGAATAATTCCAGAGCTGAAGAAGCTTTTTACGCCAGTGATCACTTCTGACTTCATAATTCCCCAATTACGCTGGAAAAACCTGCCAGGTAACCCATCAGGTCCGGGGGCCTTCAGAGGTCCGATCTGGAAAAGGGCATCGCTGATTTCCTCGTCAGTGAGCTCTCTACATAGCTCATAATTTGTTTCGTCATCGATCATCTCTGGTATGTGTGTTAGGATCTCGTCCGGGGTAACGTCTGTGTCTTGAGAGTATAGTTCATGGAAGAAGTCATCAGCTAGTTTTTTAATTTCTTCAGGGTCATCTGTCCAGTTACCATTTAGGCCTCTGATTCTTTTGATGCTATTCTTTGATCGTCGCCAATTGGCTTTTCTGTGGAAGTATGTGGTGTTTCTATCTCCTTCATGCAGCCATTTCATACGGGAGCGTTGCTTCCACATCATCTCCTCTCTGTGAAGCAGTTCATCAAGGTCCATAGAGATCTTCCTCACCTCATCATCCCTACTGTCGCTGGGCTGCCTCTTCCAGAGTTTTTTGAGTATGTTTCTTTTCTTTCTGATTTCACTGGTAACCTTGGTGAAATTCTCGGAACTCCACTCTTTCATGTGGTTTCCGGTGTTGCCGATTTTCTGTACCAGATCACCCAGGGATGCACACTTTGGCAGACTAGACCAGGCATTCTCGATGGCGTCGGCTAAGGACGCCTCCCGCTCCCACATTTGTTCGTATCTGAATATTTTCTCGGCCTTAGGTTGGTTGCTGGAGTTGTCGCAGTCAAGGACCAAAGGTAGATGGTCTGACCTTGTAGAGCAAATGTGTGAGAGTCTAGCCTCAGGATATAGGGTAGTCCAGCTTGGAGAACACACTGCTCTGTCAATCCTAGCTTTCACGTTGTGGGTGCCCTTCCTTTTGTTGTCATAAGTCCAAGGGGGGCCACTAAATTTGATGTCCTGAAGATCACAGAACTTAAGAACTTTTCTGAACTCTGCCATCCTCTTTTCTGATCTCCTAGATTCGGACCAGTGTTCATGCTGCCACTTACATTCGTTGAAGTCACCCAACATCAACCAAGGTTCACTGGCATTTGGCTTAATTCTTCGAATGGTGTTCCACATGTGGTGCCTTTCTGAATTTTTTGGTTCACCATAGAGGAAAGTGCCCCGCCACTTACGGCCATTGGGAACATCGTTTACCAACACATCAAAGTACCTCAAACCTTCAGACAGAACCTTTATTTGGATCTGCTCATCCCAGTACAAGGCTATGCCAGCACCCGATCCTGCACCTTTTTGAGTGATACAAACTTTTAGTCCTAGCCTACCTCTAAGTTCTTTTAGCTTTTTCTCACACTGTCTGGTCTCACTAATGAAAACGATCCTAGGCTTATGGGTGTGCACCAACTGCACCAACTCTTGAACTGTCCAGGGCAAGCCAAGTCCCCGGCAGTTCCAACCTAAGACGATCATGGCGCCTGACAGGCGCCGACACTTGCGCCTGTCAGTTGACCAGTAGCCCCTGGACTGGTTGCTGCCTTGTCTCCCTCCTCCCCTGGATCGTTGGCTATGACCTCAGGTCCCAGCTCAGTGTCCTCCGCCCTCTTCTTTTTGTTTTCAGACTTACTGTCGACTTGCATCAGCTGGACGTGGCCTTGATGTTTTCCTAGCACCAACCCCCCCACCGCAGGGGCCGGTGAACTTGTATGTCCATCAGCAAGTTCCTCGGCCTCTCCTTCAGCTTCATTCCTTGCCTTCCTCTTCCAGCTTCCCTTCTTGGCTTCCACGGGTTTGTTGATGTCACTCGCACCCGTGGTGGTGGAGTTTGCCTTGTGCTGCTTGGTGTCGCTGCCGGGCTTGGCGGTGATCGCCACGTCCGCTGGAGAGGCCATCGGTTTCGTGACGATGGTGGTGTTGCCCTTGCCGTTCATGTCGCTGTTGTTGTTGTCCTTGACCGATAACTTCTGGACCTCCTTGACGACCTGGGCGACTAGTCCAAGCATTAGAATGGTTTTCGCGGGGCATGTAGAATCATTCGCGGAATCCATCCACCGGCCGTGTCGGCTTCCGCTGATTCCTGAAGCAGTTATTAGAGAACAGATCAGCTATGGATGGAAACTAAAATAGCGGAAGGGACGAGTTGGTGGAATGCATGAGTTTCTCGGCCGTGACGCGCATTGCGCTCAGCCTGATGTATCTGTGCCCGTATACACAACCACAAATTAAGGTCAGAGAGCATTGAATCATTTGGCCGAATCCATCCACGACGCTAAAACAAGAAGGGGTGCTGAGCAGTTATTAGGGGAATCATGGGATGGAAGAGTAGGTGGTGGCATGCATGTATTTTGCCCTAACATAGAAAGGGATGTTGAGTTATTAGAGGAAAGAAATCATCCTTAGTTAATCAAGGAAAGAGAACGGCACCCTTCACATCACCGATCCAAGGCACCACGTATCTCAGCCGTATGTTGTGCTTCACCTGTAATGTAATCAAGGGTTATGTATGGAAACTAAATTAGGGTGAGGGAGGTGAGAAAAACGGCGCCGATAGAGCCTAAAAATTTCAAGCGGAAATTCAACCCCAGCTTGTCCTCCCGCCTCTCTATAAGTGCCAATAGGGGTGTAGCTACCGCGTGCGGCTGGCGCGTGCGACCGACTTAGACTTTGACTCTTGCTCGTTGAGGAGAGGAGAGGACACCCTGCTTGGAGATGAGATAGCCGCCAGGTATGATGTGATCTTGTCGTGCTAACACGTTGTTAATTGCATACATAGGTGCCAGATTATTGTATCTCTAATGCTTGGTTTATGCATCAGGTGGGCGCCTGGATCGGGCGCGTTGTGGGTAGCGAGCGAGGAGTAGGCTTGTCGTGGGGAGCGAGCGAGGAGTAGCGACGTCAGGTCTGGACACTTGAGGATGGACGGAGGCGAGCACCGTCGTCAATTTCACCAGGTAACTCGTTGACTCGGTAGGTTCTCACGTGTTGAATCCGCTCGCTTGGTCGTACCGATGGCCAATGGGCCGGCATGGATTCAGCCGGCCAGTGGTGTGTCGTAGATATCCACTCCGATCGATTAAAGGCGTGAAACAGAATTAGCGATCGATCCAACGGGATTAATTCTTGTTTTTTTAGTTTAGGCTGACTATCATAGTCCCTCGAATCAAAACCTCCTAGATAAGTGGAGAAGAGCGAGGGTTGTTGAGGTGATTGCGGAATTGGTGCTTTGGGGTTTCCGTAAGTCCGCATGAATGTGTGCATTTGGCCATTCAACTAGTGTCGCCGCACAGACTCGGCTATCCGACGCCCTTCGTCCGTGCCGGGATGCTCCTTTGCGTGCTTCTAATGGGTTCCACGAATTCCACTGCCTGCTCCCTCGGTCTGCTTGTGGTGTGGTTTCTCTCCGGAGTTGCTCGCCTTGCGGTCGGTGTGAGGTCCTCAAGGCAACGTCGGGTTTTGGCTTTGCCTTGCTTGCGCTTGTGGCGTGACTCGTCCCTGCATCGCCCTTCAACCACGGGGTTGGCACACCGATGTCGTCGCCCCATTCTCGGCTATCTGACGCCCTTCGACTGAGCTTGGTCTCGGTTCTGCAGGTCTTCGTCGCCGTCCTTCGCTCGCCATGCCAAGTCGCAATGAATGTCCTTTGTGGAACTGACCTCCCTGGGGGGTTCGGTTGGCTTCGGTTGCTAACCTCCCCCTCCCCTTTGTGTTCCCTTTTCTAATTTGTTTTTTTCTGTATTTTTATTGTCTTCTTCTCCCCGTGTATCTCCCCACATCTGTTGTAAAAACATGAACCTGCCAGGCTACTTTTGTGGAATATAACAAGGGGTGGGAATTTTCCCCCGTCAACCTCGATTTTTTTTTGGTTGATTTGTCTTCTCGTGAAAGGTCATAAGAATTTTGGTCAAATGAAACTGATGTAGTTTGTTGATTTTTTTTTGCGAATAAGTTTGTTGATTTTTATTTACTGTACTTTTGAACACAAAAGTTTGTCCAGATGAAGATATAAAAAGGACACGGGGGAGATCTGCGCACAAGGTGAGCGGACTCGCTCGTACAGTAATGGGAGGTTACACAAGAACCAGTCGGCAGAGGTGAAACGGATACTAGGCAGCGATTGGCCCGCCAATGTATGGCGAGAAAGCGCCGCAATGAGCGCTCCAGCCTCTAGTCTTCCAGAAAAGCCACAATAGTCCACCTGGCGACCAACTTTGTGATGCACCGTTGGGCGCGCAGCGCAACAGAGAAGTTCGTGGTACCCTCTCCTGTATAACAAATTCCAGCAGTTCAATCAAGGGTCCTGACGCCTCCCATTCTCAATGGCCAAGCACTCTAACACAATGCTCCTGTTTTAGCATTGCTATGTACGTAGTATATGTTTAAGCACCAACCAGCTCATCACATCCACCGTGTTCGTGAAGCAACAGTTGAAGAACAATACTGGTTCTTCAAAGAAAATTTAATGGCGGCTATCGACTAGGAAAAAAAAAAGCTTGCTTGTTAGCATGAAATTGTACATGTGCAGAGGTGCAGTGTGCTGAATCTTTTATAGCCAGTGACAAGGTTCTCCAAGAGTAATGGGGTTCATCAGTCCACCCACCATCTATTCACCAGCAGCAACTAAAATTTACTTTTTAAGTATGCAATTGTACATGCGGGTTTACATGCATCTTAAATTGGGAGGTACTTTGAGCCGGAGTCTCACCATCTTTATTAGAGCAAGTCTAGCACACACAAAAAAACCAGCCGGACCCGTATTTTTCCGGCGAATTTACGGGTTCCGGAAGTGGCCCAGAACAGAGCCTGAACTCGAGGCCTGACCCGTAAACTCAGTTCGGGGGCCCGAGAAACGCGAAGACCGCCCCGTATTAATGCAGGCCGTGGAGGGGGAGTAGGGTTCCAAAACCCTACTCCCCGCCGCCGCTCCGTCGCGAAAGGGCTCGGCCTCCGGCGAGCCAATTTCTTTGGCGACTTCTTCTTAGCCGCTCTGCCGCGACCTCCCATCCCTTAGCAATGGCATGCGCACGACGGGCCGGTAGGGGAGGGGGGCAAATCGGCGGCGGAGATTCACCGCCGCGTCTGCCAACTGTGCGGTCGGAGGCCGACCGCGTGAGGTGGGCGATCCGACGGAGCGCGCAAGCAGGCGCAGAAGTGTGTTTGGCAATGGGGATTTTGAAAGAGAGAGAAGCAGAGGTGCGGCGCAGCGAAGAGGAGAACGGAGGAAGAAGAATGTATTTTATAGTCAACCTACGAATCGACGCACCGTCGGATGATATGAGAATGGATTGGATTCTTTACACGTGGCTTAAGGGGTAAGAATGTATTTTCACTGTGAAGGAACTGGATAGGCGCCACAGCGCGCGTGCCAGAAAAAGCGGAGGACATGTGTCCCCCACTTGCACGACGTGTCAACGTGCTGCAGACTTTGGGTCCAACAAAGAGAAATTTCGACTGCCGTCAGCGACAAGACAGAACTAGCGTTTTCCCGATACCGTGGTCGTGGATGTTGTTAGCACTGATGTCACTTTAACAAAGAGAAATTTCGACTGCGGTATTATGAAGATTGATGATAATGATGAAGTGATGACAATTTCGAGAGCTTTTGATCAAATACAAGTTTTTGATCAAATGCTCGGGGGCTACTTTAGAAAGAAGGAAAACATCGGGAATGGCAAGAAAGAATAGGCGAGAGCCTATGATCAAATGCAAGCATTTGTCCATACGCTCGGGGGCTACTCCCATCGGGAGCGCTGGTCGCGCACCCGAGAAAAATAGCAGAAAGATGGCAATATAGAAATAAAAGACGTTAAAATGGTGAGCCTACAACCAAGTCCAAGCACTTGGCTGTAGCCTCGGGGGCTACTCCCATCGGGAACACTGTTCTCGTGCCCGATGAATTTAAAAAATAGCATGGTGAGTATATTTCGAGTTATACAAATAACTCTTCATATACTCCCATCGGGAAGACAAGATAGAAATATCAAAGTCATCCGTTGACTCGAATAAATGAGCTATTCCATCAGTCGAAAAAGGCACTCGACAATATATTCTCAGAGCGCCTCAGTCGCGAATAATCTCTGAATGCCGCAAAACTTTGCGAAGGTAAGTCCCCGGATCTATCCTGTGCGGCGTGGCACCGTCTCTGACGGACGCGTTAGGTACCCGATAAAACATGACTGGAACTCGGCATCTGGTAAGACCTTAAGCGGCACATGTCGAGTTACGCCAGTATCCCGAGATCATGTCCAGGACGTGATCTTGAAGTAGGTTTTTGCGGATTGCCACAAGAGCAATTAACTAGTACCTGATCCGTCAGATGAACTAGCCCCAATTACCGCTATCCCTGTACAATATATGATTGTTCTATTAAAGATATGTGTTAACTCGAAGAAGTTATATGATAATTATAAAGTTGGAGATTTTCCCTGATTCTCCGATTCAAGCAAAATCTCGGGGGCTACTGACATAGGCATCCCCAATGGGCCTGCCGAAGATGGTACCCAGGGTTTACTGAAGGCCCATGAAGTCGAAGAATATGAAGATCGGAAGCCCAATTAGTTGTTAAGGAAAGATAGAGTTGTATTGGAAATAAAGAGATTTGTAACGTTACGGGTTGGACTCAGAAAGTCTCCCGGAATCTGTAAACTTGTGTAATACAAAACCCTCGGCTCCGCCTCCTATATAAGGGGGAGTCGAGGGACAAAGAGGGGATCGAATCATTGTTCACGCAACCCTAGTTTTCATAAGCAGTCGAGTACTTTTCCGGCTGAAACCCTCGAGATCTAGTTGCCCTCTACTTCCAGCAAAACCCTAGTCTACAACTTGTAGGCATTGACAAGTCGATACCTTGTCAGAAGGGGTGCGGACGCTAACCTGAAGATGGATTATTAGTCATAGCTGCAGTTGGATTGCAGTCTACGTATTATGATGTAATGACCAATACCAAATTATCATAATAATCATCTTGTCATGTATCGATTGATATTTTGTCAATTGCCCAGCTATAATTTGTGTACCCAACATGTTATTTATTTATGGAGAGCCACCACTAGTGACCTGTGAACCCCGGTCTTATTTCCTTTACTAATAAATTCAACTGCAATCAATTTCTGTTTACTTTCTGCAAACATCTCCTTCTATTCGATACGTCTAATCCTTTGTGTTCAACAAACCGGTGAAATTGACAACCTCACCGTAAGTTGGGGCAAATTATTTGGGTTGTATTGTGTGCAGGTTCCACGTTGTTGCTGACGCCGGTAGTACGACATGACACTAGTCAACCAGCAACACCTTCAGAAGTCACGCATTTCTCCTACTGGTCGATTAAACCTTGGTTTCTTACTGAGGAAAAACCTGCTGCTGTGCTCATCACACCTTCCTCTTGGGGTTCCCCAACAGTTTATCCGCATACGCCGAGTACATGTCATCAAGCACTTTTTCTGTCGCCGTTGCCGGGGATCGAAGAAAAGTTACACCATATATATTTACAACTCCCACGGCAATCTGCGCACAGCAATGTCAACTACAGCAAGCTCTACAACGCCAATCTTTGCCTAGTTTCGAAGATGCAGGGTCGAGAACGGCGACGTGCCTTCGGCTTGTGCTAATGTATGTAGTCATCGCTAGTTTTTCCAAAGACCTATTTATAATTTTATTTTTACAAATGCTTGTATGGTTGTTGATGATTATTAATAGATCGGTGAAATTTTCATTGAAAAAATCCCAACTTTATGGACACAATATAGAAGGTCCAAACTAGCCTAACAAATGACGGTTAGATCTGATGATTGGTACTTACGCTCCCTGTTTTGGAGTACTCCACCCGTTCCTAAAAAACAAACTTCCTAAAAAACAAACTTCCTAACTTTATCTAGATACATATGTAATAGACATTAATTTGAGCAACTTTTTAGGAAAGTAGGGGTACAAGGTACAGCAAAAAAAATCTTACCATAAATAGTCCACATGAAAACTTTAGTTGAAACGAACCCAATGCCATTGTCATTGGAACTTTGGCCCGTTGTTTGGATCGAATATATTCCATATCTCATAGACGAAGCCCCGACAAAGAGCGGTGGTGTTGATTGAAGAAACTTGTGGCAACACTCACGACAATAAAACATAGAAAAAGGCGAAGTAAGCTTAGCTATAGTAGTTGGGTTTCTTGTGGCGGAACCAGCCCACCTACGTTCAAGTATTAGAAGTTCGCTTTAATCTGAATTTATTTCAGAATTTAACCATCGCTATTTGTCATCCCTAATATAGCAGGCCTAGTCTCTTAGATGTCCTCATAGTAGCAAGATGTGAGTATGTGCGTTCATAGGAATAAGTGTAATGTATGTTTGTGCATTTTTTTGTACTATGTTCTAAAAAATACATAAAGAAAATTTCGCAAAAGCACTACTACGCAAAGAAATTTATAAATCACAACTTCTTGGGTAGGACAGATAACCCAAACTCGTGATTTTGCAGTTTGACGCCATCATTCCGTTTTGGAACTATCTGAGGCTTAAGAGTTCCAAGTTCACTCTAGGACTCTTGATGTCTTGTGTTTCAGCTCTTCGTGGTTCAGACCATTGTGGCTTGGAACTGCCGAGGCTCGTAAAGCATCCTCGTGTAGTCATGGTTCACACCATCATGTTCAGCAGCGCAGAGTTCAGATATCCCGATGCCTCCCATTCATATACACACACATTCATACGTATTTGGATGATTTCATATGCATGTTTCCCGAGAATTGTACATGGGCACATTAGAGCCATTAGTGCAATCAAATCGATGTACTAACTAAAAAGGTTACCAATCAAATTAGGAGGTGGGATCATCGCAGATCGACTATGACCTCTGGTGAATGGATGAGATACATGACATGTTGTAGTCGGTGAAATATATAGGCTAACTTTTATAGTTGTAGTCAGGTAAATACATATGCGGCAGTACACCTACGACAACCACCTACTAGTTACTTATGGTCTTTAGTTTGCTCGTCAATGTTTGTTCCATCAAATTTCTTTCATCAACGAAACAATACTGAAAATGATTAAACATTACACGTAATAGGGATAGATGATGGTAATTGGTGTAGGCGAGCTATAAAAATTCTACTTGAGAGTTTAACGAGGTGGAATAAAACTATGTTTTACTTGTTAAGCACAAAGCATATAAACTAGGATTTGTCTACGTGTGACAAGGTATTAACTTGTCAATGCCTACGAATTGTAGACTAGGGTTTAGTTGGATGTAGAGGGCAAGTAGATCTCGAAGGTTTCAGCCGAAAAGTACTCGACAAATATGAAAACTAGGGTTTTAGAAACAATGATTCGATGATCTCTTTGTTCCTCGACTCCCCCTTATATAGGAGGCGGAGCCGAGGGATTCGTATTGTACAAGTTACAGAGTCCGGGAAGGTTTCTAACTCCTCCCGCAAGATTACAAATAATACTTCCTATTACAACTCTAGCTTTCCTTAACAATATCTTGGGCTTCCGAGTCTTCTTATTCTTCGGGTAGTGGGCTTTCAATAAACCGCGGGTACTATCTTCGGCAGGCCCATTGGGGATGCCTATGTCAGTAGCCCCCGAGATTTTACTTGAATCGTAGAGTCAGGAAAAATCTCCACTGTTTATTTTTACTCGACAATTTAAAACTTTTATATATTTATTCACATACATTTCTATATTGTGCAGGGATAATGGTAATTGGGGCTAGTTCATCTGATGGATCAGGTACTAGTTAACTGCTCTAGTGGCAATCCACAAAAACCTACTTCAAAATCACGTCCCTGGACATGATCTCGGGATACTGGTGTAAACTTCGACAGGTGCCGCTTAAGGTCTTACCATTCTGTCGAGTCCCAGTCATATTTATTGGGTACCTAACGCGTTCGTTAGGATTTTTCTTCGTATCTGTTGATACGGATAAAAGTAGCAAACCAACGTCAGAGACGGCGCCACGCCTCATAGAACGGATCTGGGGTCTTACCTTCGCAAAGTTTTGCGGCATTCAGAAATTGATCGCAACTTTGGCGTTCTGAGAATATATTGTCGATTGCTTATTCGGCTGTTGGAATGGCACATTTTATTGAGTCAAGATGACTTATATTGCTCTCCCGATGGGAGTATATGCAGAGTTATTTATAACTCGAAATATACTCTTTTGCTCTTCTATCTTTCTTCTTTTCATTCTTTCTTTCTTTTTTATAATTTCATCGGGCACGCGAACAGCGTTCCCGATGGGAGTAGCCCCCGAGGCTACGGCCAAGAACTTGTGCTTGGTTGTAGGCTCTACGACTTATGCCGCTATATTTTCTTTCTCTCCCGAAGTTTTATAATTTCTCGGGTGCGCGAACAGCGCTCCCGATGGGAGTAGCCCCCGAGGCTATGAACAAATATTCGTATTTGATCATAGGCTCAAGCCATCTCTATTTTGTTTCTCCTGATCTTTTCATTTTTTCAAAGTAGCCCCCGAGCATTTGATCAAAAACTTGTATTTGATCAAAGGCTCTCCAATACTTTTTGCATGTCGCCTTTTTATGCCGCTGTTGAGTCGAATTTTTCTCTCTGACAAGGTGACGTTATTGCTGATGATAGCCACGATTGTAAATCCAAAAATCGCGAGAAATTTTCTCCCACTGCCTTGCGGGCCTAAATTATCCATTATCTTGACACGTCGTGTAGGTGGGGGACACACGTCCTCCGCTTTTCCTGGCGCACGTACCGTAACTTCCCCAGTGTTAAAATACTTTTTTACCCTTGTTTCTGCGTGGTTATCATCTGCCGCACCCCTTTTCCTTCCAACGGTCCGCCGCTTCGCCTCACCTTTATATAAGATCTCCTTCTTCCTCCTCGAGCACTTCCGCTCGCGCCGTTCTTCTACTCTCCTCTGCGAAACCTGCTCCTGCGCCCCTCAATTCCCTAAGATCATCTCCTCCAAGTTGCATTCCTGCGCCATTGTTGATGCCACCGCGTCGGTTAACTAGGCACCACACGCCTGAATCGTCGATGACCGGCGCAGATCTAGGAAGCGCGGAGTGGGAAAGGTCCAAAATTTCCACCCAGGACATCAATCTTTTGAAGAAGCTGGGGATTAGCAAGAAACCCAAGTCCCTGTGCTTCCCTAGTGAAGAAAGCTACCCAACCCCTCCAATGGGGTATCGGGTAAGTTTCGTCGACCATCTCATCCACGGTCTTTCCGCCCCTATTCATCCTTTCCTCTGTGGATTGCTTTTTGTTTATGGTCTTCAACTTCACCACCTCACGCCCAACTCTATCCTCCATATCTCCATTTTCAGCACCCTCTGCGAGGCCTTCCTTGGCGTCCAGCCTAATTGGGCGCTATGGAAGCGCATTTTCTTTTGTCGCCGCAATGGCTCTCCCAATGTCGCTTATAATATAGGCGACGTTGTTATTTCTGTTCGCCCCACGATCGATTACTTCGACGTAAAACTCCCTGACTCAGTTCAAGGGTGGCGCAAGAAGTGGTTGTACATCCAGGAGGAGAACCATGGATGTGCTGAAGACAACATCCCTCCTTTCGATGGTGCCGAGAAAATCCTTCGCCGCCGCTCCTGGGATGCAGATGCTACCGAGGAAGAAAAAGCTTCGACAGAGGCCCTGATGACTCGCATCCATGAGTTGCGAAATACTCGCGGCAAAGAGTTGTCAGGTATCCAAATTACAGCGTATTTTCTTAGGACCAGAATGCAGCATCTTCAGGCTCGCAAAAACCCTCTCTGGAAGTATGCTGGCGACGAAGACGCAGACCGGTTGTCAGTGGATTTGGAGGTCAAGGATTTAGAAAAGCTTGTCCAAAAAATTTCTTCTCTCAGCAAAAAAGATTATGTCCCTTCTTCTTGTCGTGTAAAACCATACAGCGCCAGCAATGCGCTTCCCAAGGTAAACTTTGTCGACTGACTTGTTATTGCCTTGCTATATTTTTTTTATAACTCCTCTTTTTTTGTTGACATCTTCCCCTGTTTTTATATAGAACCATCCAAATCTTATCTCGCTTCCTCCCCTTCCTGAGGGTGGAGAAGTCGATGAAAGGGCCGTTGTCACTGACGACAACCAAGATGCTCCCTCTTTTGTGAATGAACCCGCAGATTCTCGAAAATCTGCGGGATCTGTTGAAAAAGAGGCTGCTTCTGAAGGTACTGCATTAGCACAATCTCTTCCTCCCGCTGTTTCTCCAAAGAACAAAAGGAAAAGGAGTGATGTCGAAGATTCCGGCACCTCCAAAGCCGAAGAAGTTGTTCCTTCACATCAGAAGGCAGCTTATGATCCATACCTTGAGGCCCTCATCAGTTCGTAAGTCACCTCTCTTTCTTTTATTTTTGTACTCGAAGATTTTTCGCTATCTTGCTTTTTATACTGCCAACATTTGATCGCAGTGATGATGAGGAAGAAATACCAGCTTTTGATGTGGCTGCTCGAACGAGTACGTCACATACTCTAGTTGTTTCGGAGGCGCCAGTTGAAGGAGAGGAATCCTCGCCTCCTCAACAAAACGTCGGCGCTTCTACTCCTCCTTCAAGTCCCCTCGTCCCTTCACCAAAAAGAGCAAGGGTTGAAACAGTCCTGGAGCCTGCTCTTCAATTGAGTAACTCCTCTAACCCTCTTTTGGATGATGTAAGTTCTTAATTTCCTTGTCTTTGTCTATATTTCCTCTGTTTGCTTCTTTATGCCATCATATTTTTCCCATACCGACATTTTCTTTCTTTATCCTTCTTTGACAGCCTATGATCAAAGAGCTTATTCGTATCGGTGCCCAATTCATTGGGTATCGCGAGTATGCGAGTACGACTGAAGGTAATGCCTTGCTGCTTCTTTTTGCCCTTACCTTCTTACTCCTTTGTTGTCGATGTTTTTCACTAAATTTAACTTTCTTGGCAGAAAAACTGACAGAGGTCAACGAACGTACCAATACACTTGCGCAAAAATTGGAGCAAAGTGAAGAGGCTCGTAAGAAGGCCGAATCAGATGCTATCCAAGCTAGAGCAGATGCTGACAAGGCCAAGGCCGATGCTGCTGGTGTCGAAGATCTTAGGAAGAGACTTCACGATGCCGAGACTTCGCTGAGTGAGCATATAGCCGCACAATCTGCTCGCGAGGAAGCGATCATTAAGCGCGTAAGGGCGCAAAGCCGTCGCTTTCTCAGTAAGTATCTGAACCACTTCACATTCTTTCGACTTTCTTTCTTTCACTCGTTTGTTGGTCACTAAGTTTTTATCTTGACAGGTAGAACTTCTCAAGAATTTGAACTTGAAGATCCCGACAACGATCCTCTTCTTGACGCCATTTCGTTCCTTGAGTTTCATGGAACAGAAGCACGCGAAGGCATTGATCAAGCTAAGTCCGGGTTGTCGCGACTCTTCCCCTATTTCTTCCCGAAGAAAGAGGAACCCGCAACTTTCCTTGCTCTTGCCAAGTGTTTTAATCCATCAGAAGATCTTGGACTGAAGGTGCGCCATGAGAACATGAAGATTGCTGTTGAAAGCACTGTTGCCTTGGTCGTGGATAGCCAACAAACTATCAACTGGGCGAAAGTAGGCGACACAGAACAGGTAGAGCAGACAAAATGGCGATCGTTGATCAAGGCGGCAAAGCCCGACACGAAGAAAATCCTGTCCTATCTCGGGATCAAGCCATCTTCAACTCCTAGCTCATCAAAGCCGGAGGTCTAGTTGAATGCCCCTTCTTTTTATTTTTCCTGTTTCCTTAGCTATTGTCGCCATATTAGTTTTGGCGACAATTACCTTAGCTATTTTTGAGGAACTCCTTCTGTAATATCCATGTAAATTTCTTGAAGAGTAATGGAATTCTGTCTTGTGCAATCCTTTGATATTGGAATTTTCTTTTCCAGTTGATATTTGATAACTACTCTACCGATCCTCGTTCTGCCGATACTTCTCCTGCTTCCTCCTTCTCGAAGAAAACACCAATCAATGATAACTTTGTCGACGGTTCTTCGGGACAACATTTGTCGCAAGATTTGCAAGAATTGCGCCAACAACTCCAATCTATGAAAAAACAAACTCTTGTGATGATGGAACAATCTCGACAGGCATCCGAGAGAGAGAATATTGCTCTTCAACAGGCAAAAGAAGCCATTGCTGCAAAGGACGCTGCTATTGCTGAAGCTACCGAAGCTTCCTCCCGAGAAAATTATATGCTTCAGCTAATGACTGACGCCAGCCTGGACATGACGGGTATGTTTCCTGTTCATAACCATGCTGGATGTTATTTTTGCTATCCTTCCTTCCTTTTTAATTTATTTGCTGTACCAGGCTCGTTTTTGGATACTGCCGCCGAAGATCAACGTGTTGAAGCTCGAGCCAATGCTTTACTCAAACTGGCCGCACGACATGGTTCCAACTTTTGGGTTACTCCCGAGCGTACTCGTCAAATTGTCAGATTCCAAGATCGCGCGGGTCAGGTCCGTGATTTCCTTGACTTATGTACGAAGACTTTGTTTTTGGTTTATGGAACCATGGTCCCTCGCAACAAAATGCCAGAAACTCTTCCTGCATTAATGGAAAAATTTCGAGATGCTCCTCGAATCCATGGCTTTGTGCGGGCTCAACTCTCTGCTGGCGCAAGATTTGCTATGATGATGATAAAGATTTGTCATCCAAAATTGCCCTTGGATCAAATTGTTCCCGCGTGCCTTGCCAAAATGTCGAAGAAAAAGAGGAACATGAGCAAGATTGATGATCTGGTGACTCCTGTAGCCGAAGATATGATGGATGAACTTCTTCGGATGGACGCTGAATTCTTCGTGAAGGGTAGCTATGCCGAGCATAGTACTCGTCCTTCCAATGAACGAGTCACCATAGACCATGTGCTAGGTATCCACTGAGGGTTTTCCCTTTTTTCTTGTTGTAGTTTTACCATTGATACGTTTTTATAGGCATGGTCTATATTGAAAAAGCTATCAACTCTGTAAGTGTGTATTGTTTTCTATTTTTGATCGTCGAGCCCCCGAGCCTTTGGCTGGAGCTTATACTATTTTGTTATCCCGAAGATTTTTCTCTTATTGCGAGAAGGTATATATATTTTGCTATTAATGGGCATGTGCCCCTGAGTGTCTTGGTGGTGACGTTCTATATTCTGTTGCGAGGTTTTCAGACCAAAGCAATATCATTTTGACGAATACACTATATTTTTAGTTGTTAGCTTCCGATGTTCTATTTGGCGAGGTATTCTTGTACCAAGCGAAATATTTCGGTAGGTCTATATATTTTGTAACTTGAACGCATTGAGCCCTCGAGCGTGTCGAAGAATAAGAAGTATATCTCCACTATCTTTATTATATTGCAGCACCGCGAGCCCGCCTCATTAAAAACCTTTCCGGCCCCACTCGGTGCCCCGAAAAGGAAAAGAGTGCGTCTGAAAACTCGCGGGCGTTTCAGTACATTGTATTTTTACAGAGGAGGACTATATTTCGACTCTAAGCGTAGAACCGCCTGAGCTGCGCCACGTTCCAGGGGTTTTTCTCGGGAGCCCCTGTCTTCTTGTCCTTGATCCTGTACGCTCCTGCGTCGATGACTTCTGAGATGATGTAAGGTCCCAACCATGGCGACTCGAGTTTTTCAGTACGCTCTTGATTGAGTCGCAAAACTAGGTCTCCAACTTGGAAGGATCTTGGTCGCAAACGTCGACTGTGGTAGTTTTTCAAGTCCTGCTGATATTTAGTTACCCTTGTCAATACTTCGTCCCGAGCTTCGTCAAGTGCATCGACGTCGTCTTCCAATGCTTTCCTGGAAACTTCTTCGTTGTACTCTGTGACTCTGAGGGAGTCGTGCTCTATTTCTATAGGCAGTACTGCCTCTGCTCCATGGACCAGGAAGAACGGGGTCTCCTGTGTTGCTGTATTTGGTGTTGTTCGGATGCTCCATAACACACTTGGTAATTCTTCTGGCCAGGTATGTCGAGCTTTTTCCAGTGGCCCTAGCAAGCGTTTCTTGATGCCATTGCAGATGATACCATTGGCTTTCTCGACTTGACCATTGGTTTGAGGATGTGCAACTAACGCGAAGTGCAATTTAATGCCTACCTCTGCACAGTACGCCTTGAACTCCTTCGATGTAAAGTTGCTGCCATTGTCTGTGATGATGCTATGAGGTACTCCAAATCGAAAAACGATGCCCTTCACAAACTTTATTGCTGATGCTGCATCTGGTGAATTTATCGGCTTTGCTTCTATCCATTTGGTGAATTTGTCGACAGCCACCAACAGGTACTCATATCCTCCTAGCGAAGCTTTGTGCAATTTGCCCACCATATCGAGTCCCCATTGGGCGAAAGGCCATGACAGTGGTATTGGCATCAGCTCCGCCGCCGGAGAGTGGGGTTTTGCGGCGAATCTATGGCACGCGTCGCAGGTTCGCACTATCTCTTTTGCATCCTCGATTGCTGTCAACCAGTAAAATCCTGCCCGAAAAACCTTGGCTGCGATAGCTCGACTGCTCGCGTGGTGACCACATATTCCTTCATGCACATCCTTTAGGATTATCCTTCCTTCTTCGGGTGTGACACACCGTTGTAACACACCCGAGATACTGCGTTTGTATAACTCCCCTTTGACCACCGTGAAAGCTTTGGATCACCTAATAACTCGCCTTGCTTCAACTGGATCGTCGGGTATTGTTTTTCTTAGGATGTATGATATGTACGCCTGCATCCACGGGGTTTGCACCATCAATACTAGATCCTGTTCCTCTTCTTCTTCCAATGCTTCTTTTGCAGCCCCCGAGGGTTTCTCGCTCTTCTCCTTCTTTGTTAATTTCTTTGGCTTCGTGGACCTCTCTGTTATTTCTTCCCAAAATACGCCTGGTGGGATTGGAAGGCACTGCGACCCGATGTTTGCGAGAATGTCGGCTTCATCATTGCTCAATCTACTGATGTGATTTACCTCGCATCCATCAAACAGCTTCTCAAGCTCATTGTACACCTCCTTGTACGCTATCATGCTATCATTGACTGCATCACATTGGTTCATAACTTGCTGAGCCACCAACTGTGAATCGCCAAAGATTTTTAGTCGAGTTGCGCCACAAGCTTTCGCCATCTTCATCCCGTGTATGAGGGCTTCATATTCCGCTTCATTGTTGGATGCGTTTGGGAACGTCATCCGTAGGACATATTTTAACTTGTCGCCTTCAGGCGATATAAGTATCACTCCTGCTCCAGCTCCTTCTAATCTTTTGGACCCGTCGAAGTTCATGGTCCAGGTTCTCGATAAATCAGGAGGTCCTGTGTTTTGCAACTCCATCCACTCTGCGATGAAGTCTGGTAGAATTTGTGACTTTATTGCCTTTGTTTTTTCATACGTGATGTCCCGAGGAGAAAGTTCTATTCCCCAAAGGGAGACACGGCCTGTAGCTTCTGGATTGTTGAGTATGTTGGATAAAGGCGCCTCATTGACCACTATTATCGGATGCGCCGAAAAATAGTGGCACAACTTTCTTGCCGTTGTAATCACTCCATATGCTAGTTTCTGGTACTGCGGATACCGCTGTTTGGAAGGCGATAAAACTTCACTAATGAAATATACTGGCCTCTGCACTCCATGGAGTTTTCCTTCTTCTTCCCTTTCGACAACTAGCACCGTGCTAACCACCTGGGGTGTGGCTGCAATGTACAGTAGGAGAGGTTCTTTTTTCCTTCGGCGCCACTAAGACTGGTGGTGTCGAGATTGTGCGTTTCAGATCCTCGAAAGCTCTATCGGCTTCTTCGTTCCACTGGAATTTCTCTACTTGCTTTATTAAAGCATAGAACGGTAACGCTTTTTCTCCCAGCCTGGCGACGAATCTGCTTAAAGCTGCGACTCGCCCAGTTAGCTGTTGTATTTCCTTCAACTTTGTTGGCTTCCTCATTGTTACGATAGCTTGGATTTTTTCGGGATTTGCTTCAATCCCTCTTGCTGAAACTAGGAACCCGAGAAGTTCTCCTGCAGGGACGCCGAAAGAACACTTCGTCGGATTCAACTTGAGACAGAATTTGTCGAGGTTGTCGAAAGTTTCCTTCAAGTCCTCGATTAATGTTGCCCCCTTTTTTGATGTGATGACGACGTCGTCGATGTATACTTGTACATTTTCCCAATCTGTGTTGCCAAGCACTTCTGCATCATCCGTTGATATGTTGCTCCCGCGTTTTTCAACCCAAAGGGCATTGTTTTATAACAAAATACGCCATACGGTGTGATGAACGTTGTTTTGGCTTCATCGTCTTCTTTTAATCTGATCTGGTTATAACCAGAGTATGCGTCCAAGAAGGAAAGACGTTCACATCCTGCCGTGGAGTCGATAATCTGATCGATCCTTGGGAGGGGAAAGTGATCCTTTGGACAATGTTTATTGAGACACGTAAAGTCGACACACATGAGAAGGACTTTCGTGTTTTTCTTTGGCACCATCACTGGGTTAGCTACCCAGGTGGCCTCGGTGGATATCTCTTTGATGAAACCATCTTCTCTGAGTCGATCAATTTCTGACAGCATAGCTTTGCGGTTTGGTTCCGAAAAACGCCGCAAAGGTTGCTTGATTGGTCTCGCGATAGGATCTAAGTTTAGGTGGTGCTCGGCAAGTTCCCTGGGTACTCCTGGCATGTCAGCTGGACACCATGCGAAGATTTTCCAGTGCTCACGGAGGAACTCGACGAGCGCGCTTTCCTATGCGAGGTCCATGTTTGTTGCGATGGACGTTGTTTTCTTCGGGTCTGTCGGTTCAATCTGCACTTCCTTAGAATCTTTAGCTGTATTGAAAGTTGATTCCTTGTTGGGCCTCCCTACGTCTGACAGCACATCATAATCAGTCATGAGCCTTGACGCTGCGTACTCTGCCTGCATCCCGAAAGTTTCTGATAGTCGATGAAAATCTTTGTCGCATTTATCGGCTAGCGTGAAGCTTCCTTTGACTGTGATTGGTCCTTTAGGTCCAGGTAACCTCCAAAGAAAGTACGTGTAATGTGGTACCGCCATAAACCTGGCATATGCTGGTCGCCCCAGCAAAGCATGATACTGCGACGGGAAATCCACAATTCCGAATTCCAACCTCTCTATCCTGTAGTTTTCTCGGGTCCCAAACTGAACGTCGAGATTGATCTTCCCCAGTGGGTAACTTGGCTTCTCTGGTGTGATGCCGTGGAAACGTGTGTCGGTTGGTTTCAAATTTGCGAGGGAAATATTCATCTTCCTTAGCGTATCTGCGTACATAAGGTTTAAGCTGCTGCCGCCATCTATAAACACACGAGATACGTCAAATCCTGCGATGACCGCTGGTAATATGAGTGCTGACTGTCCTGGTCGAGGAACCTGCTGTGGATGGTCTGCTATAGTGAAGCCAATGTCTTGCCATGACCAATTAAGGTACTCGACTGTTGGTGGAGGCATTTTCTCTGCCATGAACACCTGTCGCGAGATCACTTTCTGAGTTCTATTGGATGGCCTTCCCTTCTGAATCATCGAGACCGCTCCGTTAGAGTTAGGATCAACGTAAGGCGGTGGTGCAGGTGCCGCCGCTATTCTGAGCTGATGTCGATTGTTGTTCGTAATCGCGGGAGGATGTGGCAAGTGAATCTCGCTTCTAGGTTCTCGAAGATTTCTTTGCGCTGCCTGAGCATTAGCATGCCCTGCATACCTTAACATTGCCTGGAAATTGCGGCAATCCTTCTGCAGATGTCCCGACTGTCTTTTCCCGTTGCTGTCGAGGAAAAAATGCATCTGACACGGCCCGTTCATCATCTCCTCGGGGGACACGAAAGGCCTCTGGAACCTTGGCCCACTGTTTTGCCTATTGTTTCGAGGTTCATCTCTATTGTCGCCTCGTTGCTCATTACTTCTCTGGTAATCATCTCTGTTGTTTTCTCATGCGCTTGCTCGGAAACCAGCCGAGATTTGTCCTGGAGCATCATAGCTCGAGTACTACCAAGGAAATCGTCGCCTTGGTTGATAATTTCGACCGCGGTCTTCCTCTGGCGACCTATGCCGTTTGTTGTGGACAGCATCTTCTCCATCTGCCCATCTGTTTGCTATTTCCATTAATGCGGACACTGTCTTTGGATTGGTCCTTCCCAGATCCTCGACAAAATCACCACGCCTGATCCCTGCGACAAACGCATCTATTGCTCTCTCATCAGATATATTTTCTGCCGAGTTTTTAATGATGTTCCTGATACGTCTCCGACGTATCGATAATTTCTTGTGTTCCATGCCACATTATTGATGATATCTACATGTTTTATACACACTTTATGTCATTATTATGCGTTTTCTGGAACTAACCTATTGACGAGATGCCGAAGGGCAGTTCTTTGTTTTCTGCTGTTTTTGGTTCCAGAAATCCTAGTAAGGAAATATTCTCGGAATCGGACGAAATCAACGCCCAGCATCCTATTTTTCCACGAAGCTTCCAGAACACCCGAGAGCCGCCAGAGGAGGGCCCTACGGGCCCCAGACGACAGGGTGGCGCGGCCAGGGCCTGGGCCGCGCCCCCCTAGTGTGTCGTCGCCTCGTCGACCTTCCGACTCCGCCTCTTCGCCTATTTAAAGGTCCCTGACCTAAAACCTCGATACGGAAAAGCCACGGTACGAGAAACCTTCCAGAGCCGCCGCCATCGCGAAGCCAAGATCTGGGGGACAGGAGTCTCTGTTCCGGCACGCCGCCGGGACGGGGAAGTGCCCCCGGAAGGCTCCTCCATCGACACCACCGCCATCTTCATCAACGCTGCTGTCTCCCATGAGGAGGGAGTAGTTCTCCATCGAGGCTCGGGGCTGTACCGGTAGCTATGTGGTTAATCTCTCTCCTATGTACTTCAATACAATAATCTCATGAGCTGCCTTACATGATTGAGATTCATATGATGATGCTTGTAATCTAGATGTCATTATGCTAGTCAAGTGGATTTTACTTATGTGATCTCCGGAGACTCCTTGTCCCACGTGTGTAAAGGTGACAGTGTGTGCACCGTGTGGGTCTCTTAGGCTATATTTCACAGAATACTTATTCGTTGTTATGAATGGCATAGTGAAGTGCTTATTTATATCTCTTTATGATTGCAATGTGTTTTGTATCACAATATATCTGTGTGCTACTCTAGTGATGTTATTAAAGTAGTTTATTCCTCCTGCACGGTGTAATGGTGACAGTGTGTGCATCCGTGTTAGTACTTGGCGTAGGCTATGATTATGATCTCTTGTAGATTATGAAGTTAACTATTGCTATGATGGTATTGATGTGATCTATTCCTCCTACATAGTGTGAAGGTGACAGTGTGCATGCTATGTTAGTACTTGGTTTAGTTGTGTTGATCTGTCATGCACTCTAAGGTTATTTAAATATGAACATTGAATATTGTGGAGCTTGTTAACTCCGGCATTGAGGGTTCGTGTAATCCTACACAGTTAGTGGTGTTCATCATCCAACAAGAGGGTGTAGAGTCTAACATCTATCTATTTATTCTGTTATGTGATCAATGTTGAGAGTGTCCACTAGTGAAAGTATGATCCCTAGGCCTTATTCCTAAATACTGCTATCGCTGCTTGTTTACTATTTTACTGCATTTATACTGCCTGCAATATTACTACCATCAATGCCACGCTTGACAAGCACTTTTCTGGCGCCGTACTACTGCTCATATTCATTCATACCACTTGTATTTCACTATCTCTTCGCCGAACTAGTGCACCTATTAGGTGTGTTGGGGACACAAGAGACTTCTTGCTTTGTGGTTGCAGGGTTGCATGAGAGGGATATCTTTGACCTCCTCCTCCCTGAGTTCGATAAACCTTGGGTGATCCACTTAAGGGAAACTTGCTGCTGTTCTACAAACCTCTGCTCTTGGAGGCCCAACACTGTCTACAAGAATAGAAGCGTGCGTAGACATCAAGCTATTTTCTGGCGCCATTGCCGGGGAGGTAAGGTAAAAGGTATTCACATCCTCCGACTACTAAGCTATTTCCTAGTCTTGTTGCTGGTGTGTGAGTGCTCGAAGCTATTTCCTTTAGATCATGCAATTGCATCTTTTTGTTTCTTGTTTTTATTTTTCACTAGTTAGGCATAATGGAAAACAACAATGAGCTTTTTAATCTATTTCCTGAGTTAAGATATGAACTGTTTGATGTGAAAATTAAAAAACCTATGGAACCTTATCTGCATGATAGTAGCAATGTTATTAGTATGAATGCAATTACTGCTAATAATGCCATGGAAAAGTCTAAGCTTGGGGAAGCTAGTTTATATAAAAATAATCTTTTTTGCTCCTCAGCTTTGGAAGAAATATTTTGCTCTGATAATGCTTCATCTCCCATATGCGATAACTCTAATGATGCTTCTGATATTTTAAATCCAATTGCTGAAAGTGTTTCATATAAAATACCTACGAAAATTATTGAACATGTTATGGATAACCGCTATGAAGGGGATGGAACTGTCCATCCTGGAGATCATTTACTGTTTTTGCATGAATTATGCGGGTTATTCAAGTGTGCAGGTATCTCTATGGATGAAGTTAGGAAGAAACTATTCTCTATATCGCTGTCTGGTAAAGCGGCGCATTGGTATAAATTGCTGAAGAATGGGGATTCTCTTGATTGGAAGGATATTGCGCCTCTATTTTACTCTAAATTCTATCCTCCAAGTGAAATTCACAAAGACCGGAACCGCATATATAATTTCTGGCCTCATGATGGAGAGAGTATTGCCCAAGCATGGGGAAGATTGAAGTCTTTAATGCTCAAATGCCCCATTCATGAGCTTCCTGGTAATATCATCATTGATAATTTCTATGCAAGACTTTCTTTTCAAGATAAAACTTTGTTGGATACTACTTGTTCTTGATCATTCACGCGCAATAAAGAAGAGTTTAAATGGGACCTTCTTAATCGGATTCAGGAGAACGCTGAAGGTTGGGAGAACAACAAAGGTGAAGAGTCAGGTATAAATTATGATTATGAATGCATTGAAGCTTTTATGGATACTGATAAATTTCGAGATATGAGTGCTACTTATGGTCTTGACTCTCAAGTTGCTGCAAATCTTTATAAAGCCTTTGCTTCTCATTTTGAATTGCCTAAAAAGAATTTTGATAAGTATCATGAACCTTTTAAAGAGGCTTGCATGAAGGATGAAATTGTTGTTAATGATTGCAATATGCATGCTCAAAATCCTAAGAATGCTATTTCCTATAAGCATGTTAATTTTTGTGGAATGCATAGACCTTGTGGAATTAATCAAATCAAAGATGAATATTGTATCCATCATATTAATGAAAAAACTAGAAAGTGGGCTAGGGCTCTAGATGATCTTGGTAAAAAAGTTTGTGCCCTCTATCCTTTTATTTGTGAAGTTTGCCATGAAGTGGGTCATTTTAATTTTCAATGCTCCACCAATGATAATTTGAACCCAATGAGTGCTGCAAATTTGTATTGTGATGATGAAATTACTCCTAATCAGCATGATGAACTCACTTTATTTTTGTGGTGTGAAGAGTTATCAAGGAAAATTTCTTTGTTACATATTAATGATCTTGATATTGATGATGTCCTGCATGGGTGTTTTTCTGATTGCATTGATAATAGCCATACAAATACTTACATACAAAATATTTTAGAAGATGACACCTTGCCAAAATATGATAGGACCGCTGTGTGTTTTGAACTAATTAATGAAAAGGAGGAATCCTCCCAAGTTTCTTCTATTGTTTCTGAAAGTAAATCAGGTTATGCGGACAAGCCACCCTTCAAGCCTCTTCCTCCTAAAGAAGGGAACAAGGAGAAGGAAGAGAAGAAGAAGAAGAAGAAGAAGAAGAAGAAGAAGAAGGGAACGAAGAAGAAGAATAAGAAGAAGAAGGATAATAAAGAGAAAGAGGTAACGGCATATCCCCGCGTGAATGAGATAACGCTAGGTAACCGTAAGTATGTTGCTCCTAATGATTATTATGATAATGAATCTGAATACGATGATCTTCCTATGCCCTTTACATACATTAGTGATCATGATTTGAATGAGCACACTACTTTTGATATTGCAAATCTCTGGGAAACTAATTCTGAAAATGATGATGATAATAATTGCCATAGTATCAGTGCTATCCATGCTTCCTCCCATAATGATATAGAAAGCTCTAAGCTTGGGGAAGAGGTGTTTGAAAATCCTTTTGCTACTGATCATTATGTGTTTGATACATCTCCTTCTAATAACAATGATGGTATGGTCACAGATAAACCGACTGTGAAAGATAACTATTCTATTTCTTATGATGACACTGTGCCTCCGACATTTGATGATTATTATAAAGAATGCTATGATATAGGTTATAATTATCCTTATGAAACTTGTCATAGTCATGATTGGATTGCCAAAAACAATTCCCTTAATATGCAACTTGTTTACCATGTTCAAATTCTTGATAATAATCTTGCTCCAATTACTATCAATGAGAAGAACTCTTCTTATGCCAAAATTAATGATACTTCTATACATATGAGCCATGATAAGAATGTTTTAAGTGATGGGTATATTGTAGATTTCATTAATGATGCTACTGAAAGTTATTATGAGAGAGGGAAACATGGTTATATGCATCTTAATAATATTAAGTTTCCCCTCTTTATGTTGAGAATCTTGAAGTTACTCGTGTTTTATCCTCTTATGCTTGTCACTTTGTTCTTCATGAATTCATTTGTGTACAAGATTCCTTTTCATAGGAAGTGGGGTAGACTTAAATGTGTTTTGAATTTGCTTCTTGATGCTCTCTTTTTGCTTCAAATACTATTTCTTGCGAGTACATCATAAAAACTGCTGAGCCCATCTTAATGGCTATAAAGAAAGAACTTCTTGGGAGATAACCCATGTGTTTATTTTACTACAGTACTTTGTTTTATATTTGTGTCTTGGAAGTTGTTACTACTGTAGCAACCTCTCCTTATCTTAGTTTTATTGCATTGTTGTGCCAAGTAAAGTCTTTGATAGTAAGGTTCATACTAGATATGGATTACTGCACAGAAACAGATTTCTTGCTGTCACGAATCTGGGCCTAATTCTCTGTAGGTAACTCAGAAAATTATGCCAATTTACGCGAGTGATCCTCAGATATGTACGCAACTTTCATTCAATTTGGGCATTTTCATCTGAGCAAGTCTGGTGCCATTTTAAAATTCGTCTTTACGGACTGTTCTGTTTTGACAGATTCTGCCTTTTATTTCGCATTGCCTCTTTTGCTATGTTGGATGAATTTCTTTGTTCCATTAATGTCCAGTAGTTTTATGCAATGTCAAGAAGTGTTAAGAATGATTGTGTCACCTCTGAACATGTGAGTTTTTGATTATGCACTAACCCTCTAATGAGTTTGTTTCGAGTTTGGTGTGGAGGAAGTTTTCAAGGGTCAAGAGAGGAGGATGATATACTATGATCAAGAAGAGTGAAGAGTCTAAGCTTGGGGATTTCCCCGGTGGTTCATCCCTGCATATTTCAAGAAGACTCAAGCATCTAAGCTTGGGGATGCCCAAGGCATCCCTTTCTTCATCGACAAATTATCAGGTTTCTTCTCTTGAAACTATATTTTTATTCGGTCACATCTTATGCACTTTACTTGGAGCGTCTGTGTGCTTTTATTTTTGTTTTGTTATTTTCATTCTTTGAATAAATGCATGCTTGTGTGGGAGAGAGACACGCTCCGCTGGTTCATATGAACACATGTGTTCTTAGCTTTTAATGTTCATGGCGAAGGTTGAAACTGCTTCGTTCATTGTTATATGGTTGGAAACGGAAAATGCTACATGTAGTAATTGGTAAAATGTCTTGGATAATGTGATACTTGGCAATTGTTGTGCTCATGTTTAAGCTCTTGCATCATATACTTTGCACCTATTAATGAAGAAATACATAGAGCTTGCTAAAATTTGGTTTGCATAATTGGTCTCTCTAAAGTCTAGATAATTTCTAGTATTGAGTTTTGAACAACAAGGAAGACGGTGTATAGTCTTATAATGTTTACAATGTGTCTTTTATGTGAGTTTTGCTGCACCGGTTCATCCTTGTGTTTGTTTCAAATAACCTTGCTAGCCTAAACCTTGTATCGAGAGGGAATACTTCTCATGCATCCAAAATCCTTGAGCCAACCACTATGCCATTTGTGTCCACCATATCTACCTACTACATGGTATTTCTCCGCCATTCCAAAGTAAATTGCTTGAGTGCTACCTTTAAAATTTCCATCATTTACCTTTGCAATATATAGCTCATGGGACAAAATAGCCTTAAAAACTATTGTGGTATTGAATATGTACTTATGCACTTTATCTCCTATTAAGTTGCTTGTTGTGCGATAACCATGTTTCTGGGGACGCCATCAACTACTCTTTGTTGAATATCATGTGAGTTGCTATGCATGTCCGTCTTGTCTGAAGTAAGAGAGATCTACCACTTTATTGGTTAGAGCATGCAAATTGTTAGAGAAGAACATTGGGCCGCTAACTAAAGCCATGAATCATGGTGGAAGTTTCAGTTTTGGACATATATCCTCAATCTCATATGAGAACACTAATTGTTGCCACATGCTTATGCATTAAAGAGGAGTCCATTATCTGTTGTCCATGTTGTCCCGGTATGGATGTCTAAGTTGAGAATAATCAAAAGCGAGAAATCCAAAATGCGAGCTTTCTCCTTAGACCTTTGTACAGGCGGCATGGAGGTACCCCATTGTGACACTTGGTTAAAACATGTGTATTGTGATGATCCGGTAGTCCAAGCTAATTAGGACAATGTGCGGGCACTATTAGTATACTATGCATGAGGCTTGCAACTTGTAAGATATAATTTACATGATACATATGCTTTATTACTACCGTTGACAAAATTGTTTCATGTTTTCAAAACCAAAGCTCTAGCACAAATATAGCAATCGATGTTTTCCTCTTTGAAGAACCATTCTTTTACTTTTATGTTGAGTCAGTTCACCTATTTCTCTCCACCAAAAGAAGCAAACACTTGTGTGAACTGTGCATTGATTCTTACATACTTGCTTATTGCACTTGTTATATTGCTTTGCATTGACAACTATCCATGAGATATACATGTTACAAGTTGAAAGCAACCGCTTAAACTTAATCTTCCATTGTGTTGCTTCAATGTCTTTACTTTAATTTATTGCTTTATGAGTTAACTCTTATGCAAGACTTATTGATGCTTGTCTTGAAAGTACTATTCATGAAAAGTCTTTGCTTTATGATTCATTTGTTTACTCATGTCATTACCATTGTTTTGTCGCTGCATTCATTACATATGCTTACAATAGTATGATCAAGGTTATGATGGCATGTCACTCCAGAAATTATCTTTGTTATCGTTTACCTGCTCGGGACGAGCAGAACTAAGCTTGGGGATGCTGATACGTCTCCGACGTATCGATAATTTCTTGTGTTCCATGCCACATTATTGATGATATCTACATGTTTTATACACACTTTATGTCATTATTATGCGTTTTCTGGAACTAACCTATTGACGAGATGCCGAAGGGCCAGTTGCTGTTTTCTGCTGTTTTTGGTTCCAGAAATCCTAGTAAGGAAATATTCTCGGAATCGGACGAAATCAACGCCCAACATCCTATTTTTCCACGAAGCTTCCAGAACACCCGAGAGCCGCCAGAGGAGGGCCCTGTGGGCCCCAGACGACAGGGTGGCGCGGCCAGGGCCTGGGCCGCGCCCCCCTAGTGTGTCGTCGCCTCGTCGACCTTCCGACTCCGCCTCTTCGCCTATTTAAAGGTCCCTGACCTAAAATCTCGATACGGAAAAGCCACGGTACGAGAAACCTTCCAGAGCCGCCGCCATCGCGAAGCCAAGCTCTGGGGGACGGGAGTCTCTGTTCCGGCACGCCGCCGGGACGGGGAAGTGCCCCCGGAAGGCTCCTCCATCGACACCACCGCCATCTTCATCAACGCTGCTGTCTCCCATGTGGAGGGAGTAGTTCTCCATCGAGGCTCGGGGCTGTACCGGTAGCTATGTGGTTAATCTCTCTCCTATGTACTTCAATACAATAATCTCATGAGCTGCCTTACATGATTGAGATTCATATGATGATGCTTGTAATCTAGATGTCATTATGCTAGTCAAGTGGATTTTACTTATGTGATCTCCGGAGACTCCTTGTCCCACGTGTGTAAAGGTGACAGTGTGTGCACCGTGTGGGTCTCTTAGGCTATATTTCACAGAATACTTATTCGCTGTTATGAATGGCATAGTGAAGTGCTTATTTATATCTCTTTATGATTGCAATGTGTTTTGTATCACAATATATCTGTGTGCTACTCTAGTGATGTTATTAAAGTAGTTTATTCCTCCTGCACGGTGTAATGGTGACAGTGTGTGCATCTGTGTTAGTACTTGGCGTAGGCTATGATTATGATCTCTTGTAGATTATGAAGTTAACTATTGCTATGATGGTATTGATGTGATCTATTCCTCCTACATAGTGTGAAGGTGACAGTGTGCATGCTATGTTAGTACTTGGTTTAGTTGTGTTGATCTGTCATGCACTCTAAGGTTATTTAAATATGAACATTGAATATTGTGGAGCTTGTTAACTCCGGCATTGAGGGTTCGTGTAATCCTACACAGTTAGTGGTGTTCATCATCCAACAAGAGGGTGTAGAGTCTAGCATCTATCTATTTATTCTGTTATGTGATCAATGTTGAGAGTGTCCACTAGTGAAAGTATGATCCCTAGGCCTTATTCCTAAATACTGCTATCGCTGCTTGTTTACTGTTTTACTGCATTTATCTTTTGCAATATTACTACCATCAATCGCACGCCACAAGCACTTTTACGCGCCGTACTACTGCTCATATTCATTCATACCACTTGTATTTCACTATCTCTTCGCCGAACTAGTGCACCTATTAGGTGTGTTGGGGACACAAGAGACTTCTTGCTTTGTGGTTGCAGGGTTGCAGAGGGATATCTTTGACCTCTTCCTCCCTGAGTTCGATAAACCTTGGGTGATCCACTTAAGGGAAACTTGCTGCTGTTCTACAAACCTCTGCTCTTGGAGGCCCAACACTGTCTACAAGAATAGAAGCGTGCGTAGACATCAGTTCCACCTTTGGATATATTTTCTCATTGGCTCGTCTGGCTTTTGTCGGCACGCTCTCAACTCCTCTAGTGACGCAGGTTTCTTGCATGTGGACCGGAAGTTTTTGACGAATATGTCCTCGAAGTTTTCCCAACCGTTGATAGATCCTGGAGGAAGTTTCTTTATCCAAGATCGTGCGGCTCCACTCAAATGCACCTGGATGCTTTGCATAGCTGTTGCCCTGGTTCCTCCTGTGAGCTTTACCGTCTCGAGATAATCAACTAGCCAATCATCGGGATCTTGGAGGCCGTCGAATTTCTTGAAGTTATCAGGTAATTTGAATCCCGACGGAACTCGAGTTTTTCGAACTCTCCTTGTAAAGCATGGCAAACCACACATGTCCTCGTCATTTAGCTCTGGGGACTGCCGATGGTCCCTTCTACTTTGTCGTGCTCTGTCGACCCTTGCTTGTGCTGCCGTGTCCCTTGCTCCACTTGGCCCTTCGGGAGCTGTTGCTGTTGCTGCCGCAGGTCGTGGACTATTTTGCCTTGCCGTTCCTTCGGGAGGTGCTGATATAAAACCGTTCCCATGGCTCCAACTCCTGCCATTGCCATGTTATATAATGCCTCCCTTGGATCTCCTGGGGGTGACCTAGACGCTAAGATGAAAGCTTGTGTCGCCATGTATCCTGCTTCCGGTGTTTTTGGGATAATATTCCCCCTCGTGTCGATTGACATAAAGGACATGTCGAGGTTTTGGATTAGAGTCTCTCTTTCATCTTCCGGTATATTTTGCAGCTGAGATCTTGCTCTCCTCCGAGCTTCTCTGTGACTATCTCCCGAAGTTTCTGAGTGTCGACTTAATTCCGCTCGTCGCCTGCTTGATGCGGAAGCTGCTTCTCTTCTTCTGTTCAAGGCAGCTGTTTGTTTTTCCAACTCTCTTCCAGCTCGGGCGAGTCTATATTGATAAGCTTGTAGTTCTTCGACTGTAGCAGTTGTCTCCATTGGTTCAGAGCCATCTAAAGCTTTCGCAGCTCTATCCCAGGCTGCTTGTGGAAGTTGAACTCTGACACGTGGTGTGGGCCCGACATATTTAGTGCCCAAACCTCTCCTTAGATCTGAGGGATCGACATAGGGATTTCCCAAATCGTCGAAAGCCTCTGATGTTTCCTCTTGATCGCGACTTGCCTCTCCAATGGCATAAACTTGGTGATATTTTGGAGTTGTCACTTTGCTTGGTTTGGTGACACCATCATAGAGATTGGTGAAGACCTTCCCAATAGACATGGATTTGTCGATGAAGTTGAAGCTGTCGGTGTCGCTTGAATCATCGCTTATATAGGAGTCCGCAGATGACTCGAAGGACATGTCGCTGAAGATCTTGGCGAGTTTTTCGCTTGCATTGCTGCCGATGAAGCGTGGCGACGAAATCTCCTTGTCGCTTGACTCAATGGATGATACTGAGTTTGAGAAATCAGGATCAACCGCCGATAATCCCGACGAGATCGGAATTTCGAGACGATACACTCCTTCTTTCTCGACGCGGAAATCAAACTTTCCAATCGTCATCTTCATGGGCTCGTCCAGATACGCATATGCATCCAAACGGGAGGGCGGGTGAGGAATAAAATCAACGAGACCAGTTTCGATCTGTTTACCTCTGTCCATAATGTTGCTTGCTACTGATGAAGTCGACGATCTTGAACGTGCCATCGAGATCAGCTCCTTGTCGCCTCTAGATCCCACAGACGGCGCCAATTGACAAGGTATTAACTTGTCAATGCCTACGGATTGTAGACTAGGGTTTAGTTGGATGTAGAGGGCAAGTAGATCTCGAAGGTTTCAGCCGAAAAGTACTCGACGAATATGAAAACTAGGGTTTTAGAAACAATGATTCGATGATCTCTTTGTTCCTCGACTCCCCCTTATATAGGAGGCGGAGCCGAGGGATTCGTATTGTACAAGTTACAGAGTCCGGGAAGGTTTCTAACTCCTCCCGCAAGATTACAAATAATACTTCCTATTACAACTCTAGCTTTCCTTAACAATATCTTGGGCTTCCGAGTCTTCTTATTCTTCGGGTAGTGGGCTTTCAATAAACCCCGGGTACTATCTTCGGCAGGCCCATTGGGGATGCCTATGTCAACGTGCACCAACAACTTATGCTAAGCAAGATAAGCAACGAGGTGATAGCAAATTAGATATAGAACATCAAGCACGAAGGCTATCACAATTTAAAGCGCATAGGTAAAGGAGCTCGGGTTGATAAGCAACCGGTGCACAAGGAGACGACGATGTATCCAGAAGTTCACACCCTTGCGAGTGCAACTCTCTGTTGTAGCGGTGTGGAGGCACAATGCACTCCAATATGCCACTAGGCCACCGTGTTCTCCTCGAGCCTTTCCCACCAAAGGGAAAGCCTCGATCCACTAAGGGACCCTTAAGGGTGGTCACCGAACCCGTACAAGCTTGGATCAAACACCCAAGTATCAAGTTTAAGGCAAACTCCACAACACCGAAGGCTCTCAAGTACAAGACCACAAAGGCTAGTACGCCACAAAGGCGACAAGGCCATGAAGGCAACAACACCACTAAGATCAACAAGCCCTCAAGAACCCTAGAGGGAACACACACAAACTCACACGAGACCGAAACCCCGTAGAGAACCCAAACTGATGCACCTAATGCAATGGCTAAGAACAACACTAATATTCCCAAGTCCTTCTCTCCCAAATTCCAACAAAGCTACAAAAGCTATTGGAGGATTAGGGGAGGAAGAACAAAAAGTAGGAGGAACATCAAATTACTCCAAGATCTTGATCTACCAAGATCCCCTCACAAGGAGAGGGATTCACTTGGTGAAATAGTAGATCTAGATCTGCTCTCTCCTTTTTCCCAAAAAGATGCCAGAAATAGTGGAGAGATCAAGAGGAGGGACAAGCTCTTCTAGGTCAACAATAGAGGAGAGAGAATAGATGGGAAGAGCTAGTGTGGACGAAGGTGGAAGAAAGGTATAACTAGGAGCCCAGAAAATACATTCGTTGGGGGCAGATTCACGCCCAACCAGTACAACCTCTTGCACTACCGGTAGTAGCTCTTATGTATAATAGGGCATCTAAATATAGGCAGAAAAACATCTTGGGCTGGCACTACCGCCTGTTGTACCGGTAGTATCGGCCAGCAGCAAAGCAGCACAAAACAGCACATGAGGAGAGGGGGCATCGAGCTGGGCTGGGGAACCTGGCCGGCCCATGGCGGCAGTGAGCAAGCGCAGCAGGGGGCGAGGCGCACGCGTGGCTATACGCAGCGAGCGGGAGGCGGGGTGGTGTCGAGCGGGGAGCAGGTCCCGCGTGGGATCGAGCATGCAGCGGCAACAGCAGCGCGCGAGTGGGCCGGCGTGGGTGGCCCAGAGCGGGAGGCGGGGCAGAAGGTGCCGAGCCGGCCAGGCGGCGGCTTGGTGCAATTGTAGATGGCAGGTGGGTCAGAGGAGGAAGAGGGACTAGGCCAACGATATTATCGGGCCCGGTACCGTATGGTACCGGCTTAGGCTCCTGGGCTTACAGATGTCCTACCAGTACTAGGCCGGAAGCTGGGCCAGTAGCACCACGGCCCAACTGGTTTTCCCTTTCTTCTTTTTAATAAAAACTGCGCGTATGACAAATACGAGAATCGCAATTTCTCAAGATCGGAAACTCGGAATGGGGTGAAACTAACTTTGCTGGAAAGAGGACAACAAGAGATATCTCCAAACAAGGTGAAAACATGGAAACAAGTGGATGATGATTTTCTATGAATTTATAGGTGCAACCTCTCAATACGGTAAACCGAGAAAACCATCCAACTCAAACACGCAACATGACATGCATCCAGAATCCGTTTCCGATGAGCTAGAGCTTTTCATGAGAATGACCACAAGCTCAAAATCATCTCATGGATAAGAACCAATGACAACCAAGAAACACGATGCAATGCATGCAAGATTTGAGCTCTCTCCGACGATGCGACCAACTATCCTACCAAGCACAAACCTTGACCTTGCGCATTCCACTCGATCCGGCAAGCTCCGTCTTCACCCCTCTTCAACATTGTACATGTCACCATCTTCATCCCACTTATTCAACATACACGCCACCGTTTTCATCCCTCTTCGACACCGTCTTCATCCGCCATCTACATTGCACTTGATTTTCTTCATTGCAACCTTGAGACCTACATATGGCTCAAACATTGCCTATGGACACAACCTAAGAGAGAATCTCAATACAACCATTAGTCCATAGGGATTGTCATCAATTACCGAAACCATACATGGGGGCTCTATGTCCATTCAATGAGCCCCTATTTTTAGAGTTAATTCAAATTCAAACCGTTGCCAGAGAGTATGATTCACGAAAACCATGCGGTATGAGAGGCGCAAAATCCATTCAGTTACCATTCCTAGAGATTATGATTCACGTAAATCACGACCGAGGAATTTCTGGCGGCTTCGAGTTCGGAAATAAAGATTGGTTTGGAAGCTCTTCGATATTCTCTCCGGATTGAAGTAAAGCGGAAGCTAGACGTCAAAATGGTGAATCATTGAAGAACTTCAGAGGCTACTGTTTTTGGTACACTTCATTGGTATTCCATCAACATGATCCGATTCCGGCAAGCCCGGGTGGTCCACATATGGTGGTGGTGGCATATGGCCCACCTGGTGGCCCAGTTGCTGTTGATTAAAGATGGAAGATGTTCAGCCTAGGAACGAGGAGCCGGATCCATGGAGGTCCATGAAGGAAACCGGATCCAATACGATAAGTTAGGATAAGTGGATCCTTGACGTGTACGACAATGTAATATTTTGTAGATAGACAACTTGTATCAGGGTAGGACTCTCCGTATAAACCCTAAGATCCTGACGCCTATATAAGCCGGATCCCGAGATCCCTAGCTGCATGACACAACTCATTGTAAGACGCACAAGCGCCTAGATAATTTCAGACAAGCATCAGTATGCGCTGCCATCGTGCAGCGTGATCTGAAGCTGCGTAAATCGCGTACCACCGTTCCGGTTGCTCTCCGCCCTATGGCCCCATCTTCTTCCCCCTCCCCTTCGTGAGGATACCTCCTCTCGATTATTGTCTTCTATGCAATGACACTTACCGCCGGCGCACCACCATGCTGGTGCACCAAGGGTATAATAATTACGCCAGCGCACAAGGATGGTGGTGCTCTGGCGGTAAGGTTTCTTCTGATTTCTCCTCCACCCCTGCATCGCCTTTCTAGTGTTTGAAAAAATAAAATAAAATGATATAAGTTTCAAAAAATAAAATCCTTCGAGATGCCCATGTGTTATGTCATCTAGTTTCCATGAAAATTTTAGAAAATGAATTTTGATATATTATGCAAAATGACGTCATGTTTTGGTAAAACGGGATTTCTGGTTGCATACGACCTCTGATGAATTTTTTTATATCAAAATGTATCTACGCGAAATTTTACATTCGATTCAACCCTCTCTGGACGTTTAGACAATTTTTAGATTCCCCGGTATCAAAAAGGAAACGAGACTTTTTTTAGGTTTTATATTTTGATGTAAAAATAAAAAAATTATCGCCAGCGCACCACCATATTTGGTGCCCCAGCGGTAACCTTTGCTATATATGCAAACCAAACCGGGGGTCTCTTCTTCTTCCTCACTTTCTTTCTTCCCCCACCTCCTCATCCTCCTCCTCTTTCCTTCTCCCCCTCCTCTTTCTCCCTCCTCCTCAACCCGGCAAGCACCTCCTCAACCCCGTGACCTCCATCCGGTGAGTATCTCCCCAAGCCGGCGAGCATCCTCCGGTGACCACCTCCTCAACCTCGTCGGGACCTCCCTCTGGTGACCACCTCCTCAACCTCGCCCGGACCTCCCTCCGGTCTGGCGACCACCTCCTCAACCTCCACGGCAACCACCACCTCAAGCTCGCCGACTACCTTCCGGCCGGTGACCCATTGTGAAGAACGTGAAGAACACATCATGACGAGATCTAGATCTAGATTTATCTTTTTTTTTTGAATTTTGAAAAATATACCGTCGGCACACTAAGCTGGTGCGTCGGTGATAAGTCGAGTTACTGCCGGCGTACCAGGAGGTGCGCCGGCGGTAACGTGTACCACTGGCGTGTTCCCACTGGCGCGTGCTGGTGCGCTGGCGTTAGCCTATTTCCTCGTAGTGTCACTATATATTCTCGTTTGATATGTTTCATATGTAGTATCCATAGTGTGTCAATATTATGTTTAATCGAGTGACGTGAAATACGTACACTTACAATTCTTATGAATTGTTGTGGTGCAAATTGTTTGGTTTGTATGGTAGACATACTTAAACTATTGTATGTGTTTTTCTGTCATGTAAAAAAATAAAGACAAGAGGACGCACCATTCCATCTGCACAGAAAATGGACAACTGGTTAAGAGTCTTTTTGCACATAGAAAATACACGTGACCGGGTGTGTACAACCATTAACTCAAGTACTGATCTAATGGCATGTAAGAACAATAGTTCAGTTTACAGATCAAATATCTCACTTATATTGGTATCTCAACATGGCAGGATAATCATTTACCCACAGTCACTACGGGGACCAGTCAAGGTGCCGACGGCCGGCGGCCGTCGGCACAGCTTGCTTTGCCTTCGGCACAGGCTTGTGCCGACGGCAGCCGTCGGCACCTTGCCGTCGGCACAATAACGCCTCGGCACAGTCAAAGTTGCCGTCGGCACAGGCTGGCCGTCGGCACAGTATCCTGTGCCGACGGCAAAGCCATCGGCATAGAAATAACGCCGTTTGGTAATTCTGGCTCGACTTTTTTCAAAAAAAAAAATTAAAAATTTTTTCAAATTTTTTTTTTCAAATTTTTTTATCCCAATTTTTTTAATCTCTCACATACACCATTTTAACTCTAACTACACTTAATATTAGGTCAAATTTCACTCATAGCCAAACTTCCCGGTCAGTCACCCATCCTCACACTACTCCACCCCTAGCACGCTTAACTTCTTGGTTCCATTTAGACTAGATTCCATGAAAGAAATGACACCTTGTTGACAATAATACCATATCAATACTATTAACCCTTATTACTTGATGTTGCACATCATTATTTTTTGAATTCCAAACAATTACCTACATAAACTACAAGAATAAGTATATTAATCTTGAATTCAAATGGACAATAAAATGATTTATTTATTTTTTTATTTAATATGGAATAATTAATATCTTTAAATCTGTAAATCAAAATTTGACAAATAATATGTCTAAATTGATTAGAAAAATGAGAGGAATCCAAATATGACATCTATATCATATTTTGAATCTAAAAATATTGTTTCCAAAAAATCTTGAGCATTAGATCATGTACCAGTATTTCAAATCTGGCCGGCCTCCTACCGATTCGGCAGGAATTTGTCTTTTTCATGAGGGGTGGACGGAAAGGTTTCAGATACACCGGTTGAGAAATTTTGCATCTTAGTTGGTCTAGTATTTTTTAAAAATGTGTTGGTACCAATGTCAATCTTTAATTTGGTGGTTGCTTCACAAAACACCCCGTTTTCGGCACCTCAAAAATGGAAAATGGTTTTTTCGTGCGATAAAATGGAAAACTTCCTCCTGCAATATCGTAAGACATCCCAAGATGCACATGTGTGCATAATATGGGCACATTATCACAAACTATGCCGTGATTCTATCCATAACATGGTCGTTTGACCTAAATGTCATGAAACCTCGAACATGATAGCTCATTTTGTGAAGGATTTTTTGTGATGTTCGCAATTTTCCAACTTTAATATTTTTCCTTGCAACTATGACACATAATATGACACCACGCGAAGGTTTCACATTGTTTGGATCGTTTTCGATTTTTTATGCCCGTTTCAAACTATATTCAAAACGGCGGGCAAGACGATCCTTTGCCCGGGCCTGAGGCTCGCCAAACTTGCACTGGATCTCTGATGAAATAGCATGTTGTGAATCTAAAAATGATTTTTACAAAAAATCTTGAGCAATATATCAAGTACCTGTAGTTCAAATCTGGTCGGCCTCCTATCGATTCGGCAGGAATTTGTCTTTTTCATGAGGGGTGGACAGAAAGGTTTCAGATACACCGGTTGAGAAATTTTGCATCTTAGTTGGTCTAGTATTTTTTAAAAATGTGTTGGTACCAATGTCAATCTTTAATTTGGTGGTTGCTTCACAAAACACCCCGTTTTCGGCACCTCAAAAATGGAAAATGGTTTTTTCGTGCGATAAAATGGAAAACTTCCTCCTGCAATATCGTAAGACATCCCAAGATGCACATGTGTGCACAATATGGGCACATTATCACAAACTATGCCGTGATTCTATCCATAACATGGTCGTTTGACCTAAATGTCATGAAACCTCGAACATGATAGCTCATTTTGTGAAGGATTTTTTGTGATGTTCGTAATTTTCCAACTTTAAATTTTTTCCTTGCAACTATGACACATAATATGACACCATGCGAAGGTTTCACATTGTTTGGATCGTTTTCGAATATTTTATGCCCGTTTCAAACTATATTCAAAACGGTGGGCATGAAGATCTTTTTCATTTTAAATATTTCAAGTTTGATATTTTTCCAAGATAGAACTTATTTTTCTGAAAATTTTGATATATTATTTGTATTTTTATGAATTATAATGATTTAGTTATGATTTTTTTAAGATTAATGTCGTAAAATGGAAAATAGCTATGCCGACGGCAAAGCCGTCGGCACAGGGCTGAAATATATGCCGACGGCTTTGCCGTCGGCACAGGCCTGACGCTGTTAGCTCGCCGTCACGGCGGAGAGGCTATGCCGACGGCCGAAACTGTGCCGACGGTTGCCGTCGGCACAGACCTTCATGTGCCGATGGTTTACCTGCGCCGACGGCTGACCTGCTGGCCTGGCCAGAACGAGTCCTGTGCCGACGGCCCCGATATTTTGCCGTCGGCACAGGATCTGGCCGTCGGCACCTTGACTGGTTCCCGTAGTGAGTTTACATATTGCCAAAGTTTATACTTGCACTTTTTACCAAAACATTTGTCATAATTGTGGAACAATTTTTGTATGATCACATAATGGGAAATAATATGATATTAATGGAACCATATTTTTATTTCTTACACTTTAAACCAACTACAGATGATGCCCTCAAAAACGCTAGTTAACAACAACAACAACAACAACAAAAAGACCGGAGCACACCATACATGGCTGGTCTAGTTAGAGCTTTGGATGAAAATTGGAGAAGAGCGAGGTTTGAGGTGATTGTGGAGTTGGCGCTGAATGGGGTGTATTTGGCGACTCAACTCCAGAGTTCGAGCATGAAAAAACTGTTCGATATAGTCTAGTCCGGCGGAGAACGGCGCCATGTATCTTGATCGAGCTACGTTCTAGATAGGGCATGCAGTTGATTCGGCCATTGCCATGTTTAGACAAACAACGCCAGTTCACCCTAGGACTCGTGACGTCTTAGGGTGCGTTTAAATTTTGGATAGCTAGCTGACCAGATGAGTCACTAAAAGCAGGGTTAGTTGTTTGGGTAAGGGGCTAGAATCGCTAGTTAACTACCGCACAACGCCCACCATCGTGTTCTATATTGCCATGCGGGAGAGCCAAATTTGGCTTTTCACGGCCGTTACATGCATATGCCAGATTGCAAAGCTCCCTTGCCAAGAACCCAAACGCACCCTGAGTAACAAGTCATTCCGGTCCAATTTAACAAGTCAACGGTTTCCTGCTGCGGTTCAATCTTTGCTGCGTTTGCTTGCTCACTCTCTTCGACGGCTTAAAGTGTACATTCTCGTGCATAACTGGAGAGATTTGCCGGCACGAATCTACTGTGCAGAGAGTTCAGATGTCTCGATGCCTCCCATTCATATACACACAATTTGATAGATGGATCTACCATATGCATGTTCTCTAGAAATTACACAACATACATGCGCGCGAGAAAACCACTACTTCAACCAAACAGGTATATATATCAATCAAATTTGGGTGTACGAACCAATCCAGGTCCCCTACAGCCTCTGCAATCCACTCCTGGTGAATCATATGATCTTTTTTTTTATCTGGTGAGCAGGTGAGATACATGTCATGTTGTAGTCCATGAAATATATAATAGGAAAACCTTATCAAACTAGTACAAGGATGGTAAATATAAATGTGGAATTGCATCTACCGCATATTAATTACTTAGGGCATCTCTAGCAGATCCCTTAAAATCTATTAGAGGATTTTTTGTTTTGTTTTTTGGAGGTTAGATCGCACCTAGCCGATCCCTCAAACTGGTTACTCAGGCGGTTTAGTCGTCCTCTACATTATAAGGGATCTGAAGTTCTCACCAAAGTTGGTGGAATTTTAATCAACAAATAACTATACTAATGCCTAGGTTTAAATGTAATTTGCTTAAAATTAAGCGTGAGAAACTTTCTTCATAGATTTTAGCCTAATATTTCGTGCTTCTTTTGTCCTATAACAATTATCGAAGATTTATCAAATTTGAAGATATCTAGATAGTTTCACGAGATAGAGGGAGTATTTAGAATGAAAACGGTTGTAATGAACCAGTGTCACACCCAAATAGAGTTTTGTAATCATTCTTCGCCTGTTTTGCCACCCCAAAACAAAACAAAAAGCTCGCTCTTATGAAAGTTTGTTTTAAGACCAGACAATTGTTCAAAATTGCATAGAACTAATTTCATATTTAGACCTTTATCTAGGTTGTGTTCCATAAATAAAATGGTGTCATCTGCATACTGACCCCCTCCCCCCCATCTACAAGATGAGGAATAAGACCAGCAATCTGACCATCTTCTTTGGCCCTAGCGATCAGAATAAGCAACATATCCGCAACAATATTAAATAGAATGGGAGACAGATGATCGCTGATACGTCCCCGACGTATCCATAATTTCTGTCGTTCCATGCTTGTTTTATGACAATACTTACATGTTTTGCTTGCACTTTATGATGATTTCATGCGTTTTCCGGAACTAACCTATTAACAAGATGCCATAGTGCCAGTTCCTGTTTTCTGTTGTTTTTGGTTCCAGAAAGGCTGTTCGGGCAATATTCTCGGAATTGGACGAAATCAACGCCAAACCTCCTATTTTCTCCGGAAGGCTCCAGAACACCGAAGAAGAGTCGGAGAGGGGCCAGGGGGCCACCACACCACATGGCGGCGCGGGCCAGGCCTAGGCCGCGCCGGCCTAGGGTGTGGCGCCCCCAGGTGCCCCCCTGCGCCGCCTCTTCGCCTATAAAATCCCTTTCGACCTAAAAACGCAGTACCAATTGACGAAACTCCAGAAAGACTCCAGGGGCGCCGCCACCGTCGCGAAACTCCAATTCGGGGGACAGAACTCTGTCCCGGCACCCTGCCGGGACGGGGAAGTGCCCCCGGAAGCCATCTCCATCAACGCCATCGCCTCCACCATGCTCCGTGAGTAGTTCCCCCATGGACTACGGGTTCTAGCTGTAGCTAGTTGGTATTCTCTCCCCCATGTACTTCAATACAATGATCTCATTGAGATTCATCTGATGTAATCGGTGTTGTGTTTGTCGGGATCCGATGGATTGTTACGTTATGATTGTCTATCTACAAAGTTTATGAAGTTATTGTTGCTGCAATCTTGTTATGCTTAATGCTTGTCACTAGGGCCCGAGTGGCATGATCTTAGATTTGAGCTCTATACTTATTGCTTAGATTGTATCTACAAGTTGTATGCACATGTCACTGTCCGGAACCAAAGGCCCCGAAGTGACAGAAATCGGGACAACCGGAGGGGATGGTAGTGATGTGAGGATCACATGTTTTCACGGTGTGTTAATGCTTTGCTCCGGTGCTCTATTAAAAGGAGTACCTTAATATCCAGTAGTTTCCCTTGAGGCCCGGCTGCCACCGGCTGGTAGGACAAAAGATGTTGTACAAGTTTCTCATTGCGAGCACGTACGACTATTATTGGAAAACATGCCTACATGATTAATGATCTTGATATTCGGTCTTAATGCTCTTTCAACCCTATCAATTGCCCGACTGTAATTTGTTCACCCAACACTTGTTATTGGAGAGTTACCACTAGATAGCTGGGAACCCCGGTCCATCTTTCATCATCATATACTTGTTCTACATGTCAACTGTTTTCTGGTGCTATTGCTCTCATATCACTATTACTGCTGCTGTGTTACTATTACTATTGCTCTCATACCACTGCTACTTTCACATCACCCCTGTTGCTAGTGCTTTTCCAGGTGCAGCTGAATTGACAACTCAGTTGTTAAGGCTTATAAGTATTCTTTACCTCCCCTTGTGTCGAATCAATAAATTTGGGTTTTACTTCCCTCGAAGACTGTTGCGATCCCCTATACTTGTGGGTCATCAAGACTATTTTCTGGCGCCGTTGCCGGGGAGGCATAGCTCTACTCATAAGTTCACCTGGGGAGTACACTCTACATCTCTCTCTATTTTATTTTATTTTGTTTTGCTTAGTTTACTTTTTCCTAGTTTACTTGTGCTTAGTTTATTTCTGTCTAGTATTAGTTTGCTTAGTCTACTTTTGCTTAGTTTATTTTTGTCTTGTTTTATTTGTCTCATATACCCAAAAATCCATAAAAATTTGAAAAACCAAAAAATTAAAAACTGCTGTTATGGGAGAACCAACAACTTACTTGGAGCTTATAGAATGTTATAATTGTTATAGAGAATCAAGAACTGGTAAAATAATGAGTGCTATGATAGAAAAACTGAATACAATTGCTAAAATCTTGCTTGAACGCCATAATATAAACTGTTGCTCTCAACAGGATACTAAACATCTTAAATTTCAATGTGGCTTTAGTGAGGAATTTTTAATTAAGAGCTATAATCGGAATTGCTATATTCATTATGGGTTCGAAGAGGTAGAACAATTTGTCTTATTTATGGGAGCCTCCGAGATAGAATCCTTCATGGTTGAGAATTATGAAACTTGTGTTGTTTGTAAGGGCCTTAAAGATTATGTCTCTACTATCCTTAATTCTTGCATAGAATGCTACAGTAGGAATCCTTATATCCTTGATTATAAAGAGAGACACATTAATGCACAAGAATGCACTCACAATTTGCAGGAACCGATGGAAGAAGAAATTGATGAACCTGAAAGCTCATTGGATGAAAAAGAGGAGGAAATTGATGAACTTGAAAGCTCATTGGATGAAAAAGAAGAGGAGAGCGACGAACAAAAGGAGGAAGAATGGATTAGCTACCCATGTCAACCTTCTAATGAGAGTAACTCTTTATCTCTTACACTATTTGATTGTCCTCCATGCTTACCGGAAGAGGTTGAATGTTATGTTCCTGTGGATTCTCTTGAAATAATACCTATGAGTAATACTTGTGAGAATGATTATGCTACTGTTATATATGATAATCCATGCTACTTTGATAAATCTTATGATAATGCTTTGTTTGTGCCTGATGTCGAAATGCATGGTACTAAAGAATTTTGTTTGGCAAATGTCTATGATAAAGCTCTAGATGATGGTCCTATGTTACTTGATAATATTAATTGTACTACTAATGAAAATGAGATTGGAGAAGATTTAACTTATTCTATGAGTCCCATATCTCTTGAGATTGATCAACTACCTTGTTATATTATTAATAAAAGTAAGTTTGAAAGTTTTAATTCCACTATTCTTGAACTTGATAAAAATTATGTGTTTGGAAATCATGAGAAGTATGCTGCATGTGATAGTTATATTGTTGAGTTTGTTCATAAAGCTACTGAAAATTATTATGAGAGAGGAAAATATGGTTGTAGAAATTTGCATGGTACTAATACACCTCTCTATATGCTTAAAATTTTGAAGTTACACTTGTTCTGTCTTCCTATGCTTGTTACTTTGCTTTTCATGAACTTGTTTATTTACAAGATTCCTATGCATAGGAAGCATGTTAGACTTAAATCTGTTTTGAATTTGCCTCTTGATGCTCTCTTTTGCTTCAAATACTATTTCTTGCGAGTGCATCATTAAAACTGCTGAGCCCATCTTAATGGCTATAAAGAAAGCAACTTCTTGGGAGATAACCCATGTGTTATTTTGCTACAGCACTTTGTTTTATATTTGTGTCTTGGAAGTTGTTTACTACTGTAGCAACCTCTCCTTATCTTAGTTTTGTGTTTTGTTGTGCCAAGTGAAGCCTCTAATCGAAGGTTGATACTAGATTTGGATTACTGCGCAGAAACAGATTTCTTTGCTGTCACGTATCTGGGTCTAATTCTCTGTAGGTAACTCAGAAAATTATGCCAATTTACGTGAGTGATCCTCAGATATGTACGCAACTTTCATTAGTTTTGAGTTTTCTGGTTTGAGCAACGGAAGTATTTTATTAAAATTCGTCTTTACTGGCTGTTCTGTTTTGGCAGATTCTGTCTCTGTTTTTTGCATTGTCTCTTGTGGACTTTAAGCGAGGTTTTCTAGACGTGGAGAGCTGTAGCTAATGTTTTATTGAGTTCTTGCAATGTGCCACTACAGGACCAAGGTGGATTCAATTTTTTTTGAGTACTAACCCCTCTAATGAAGTTTATGAGAAGTTTGGTGTGAAGGAAGTTTTCAAGGGTCAAGAGAGGAGGATGATATATGATCGAGAAGAGTGAAAAGTCTAAGCTTGGGGATGCCCCCGTGGTTCATCCCTGCATATTTCAAGAAGACTCAAGCGTCTAAGCTTGGGGATGCCCAAGGCATCCCCTTCTTCATCAACTTATCAGGTTCCTCCCCTGAAACTATATTTTTATTCGGTCACATCATATGTGTTTTACTTGGAGCGTCTGTGTGTTTATTTTCGTTTTGTTTGTGTTTGAATAAGATCGGATCCTAGCAATCCTTGATTGGGAGAGATACACGCTCCGCTTTTTCATATGAACACTTGTTCTTCGTTTTACTTTTAATGTTCAATGATAAAAGTTGGAAGCTACAATACTTATTGGTTATTTGGTTGGGAAAAGAAAATGCCTTATATGTTGTGGATAATTTGACACTTGGCAATTGTTTTGAGCTCTTAAGTAGATTATTTAAGTTTTTGCATGTAGTTTAAACCTATTAGTGGAGAACTACCGTAAAGCTTGTTAAAATTGGTTTGCATAATTGATTTCTCTTAAGGTCTAGATATTTTCTGGTAAAAGTGTTTGAGCAACAAGGAAGACAGTGTAGAGTATTATAATGCTTGCGATATGTTCTTATGTAAGTTTTGCTGTACCGGTTCATACTTGTGTTTGCTTCAAACAACCTTGCTAGCCTAAGCCTTGTATCGAGAGGGATTACTTCTCATGCATCCAAAATACTTGAGCCAACCACTATGCCATTTGTGTCCACCATACCTACCTACTATGTGGTATTTCCTGCCATTCCAAAGTAAATTGCTTGAGTGCTACCTTTAAACAATTCAAAATGCTTCTCAATTTGTGTTAATGTTTTATAGCTCATGAGGAAGTATGTGGTGTTTAGCTTTCAACCTTGTCATTTACTTTTGACGGACTCTCATATGGAATAGTGGCACATCCGCTTATCCAATAATTTTGCAAAAAAGAGCTGGCAATGGGATTCCCAGTCCCGAATTAATTAACTTAAATAGACACTCCTCCATGGTTTGTGATTGTTGGAAGGCACCCGAAGGATTCGGTTAGCCATGGCTTGTGTAAGCAAAGGTTGGGGGGAGTGTCATCATCATAATAAAACTAAAATAAAAAGGCACTCCTTCATGGTATGAGATTGTTGGCAGGCACCCGAGGATTCGGTTAGCCATGGTTTGTGAAAGAAAGGTTGGAAGGAGTGCCACCCAAAAATAAAATAAAATGGGAGCCGCTCTTAAAAGTCCGGTTGGCGAGGTAGTTAGTGTACCCATTACCATTCGTTGACAACAACAAACACCTCTCAAAATTTTACTTTTTATGCTCTCTATATGTTTTCAAAATCAAAGCTCTAGCACAAATATAGCAATCGATGCTTTTCCTCTTTGAAGGACCATTCTTTTACTTTTAATGTTGAGTCAGTTCACCTATTTCTCTCCACCTCAAGAAGCAAATACTTGTGTTAACTGTGCATTGATTCTTACATACTTGCATATTTGCATTCATCATATTACTCTATGTTGACAATATCCATGAGATATACATGTTGAAAGTTGAAAGCAAGCGCTGAAACTTATATCTTCCTTTGTGTTGCTTCGATGCCTTTACTTTGAATCTATTGCTTTATGAGTTAACTCTTGTGCAATCTTTTGATGCTTGTCTTGAAAGTACTCTCCATGAAAAGTTTTGCTATATGTTATCTACTTGTTAGCAACTATAGATCATTGCCTTGAGTCACTTCATTCATTTCATATGCTTTGTAATAGTATGATCAAGGTTATGTAAGTAGCATGTCACTACAGAAATTATTCTTTTTATCGTTTACCTGCTCGGGACGAGCAGGAACTAAGCTTGGGGATGCTGATACGTCCCCGACGTATCCATAATTTCTGTCGTTCCATGCTTGTTTTATGACAATACTTACATGTTTTGCTTGCACTTTATGATGATTTCATGCGTTTTCCGGAACTAACCTATTAACAAGATGCCATAGTGCCAGTTCCTGTTTTCTGTTGTTTTTGGTTCCAGAAAGGCTGTTCGGGCAATATTCTCGGAATTGGACGAAATCAACGCCAAACCTCCTATTTTCTCCGGAAGGCTCCAGAACACCGAAGAAGAGTCGGAGAGGGGCCAGGGGGCCACCACACCACATGGCGGCGCGGGCCAGGCCTAGGCCGCGCCGGCCTAGGGTGTGGCGCCCCCAGGTGCCCCCCTGCGCCGCCTCTTCGCCTATAAAATCCCTTTCGACCTAAAAACGCAGTACCAATTGACGAAACTCCAGAAAGACTCCAGGGGCGCCGCCACCGTCGCGAAACTCCAATTCGGGGGACAGAACTCTGTCCCGGCACCCTGCCGGGACGGGGAAGTGCCCCCGGAAGCCATCTCCATCAACGCCATCGCCTCCACCATGCTCCGTGAGTAGTTCCCCCATGGACTACGGGTTCTAGCTGTAGCTAGTTGGTATTCTCTCCCCCATGTACTTCAATACAATGATCTCATTGAGATTCATCTGATGTAATCGGTGTTGTGTTTGTCGGGATCCGATGGATTGTTACGTTATGATTGTCTATCTACAAAGTTTATGAAGTTATTGTTGCTGCAATCTTGTTATGCTTAATGCTTGTCACTAGGGCCCGAGTGGCATGATCTTAGATTTGAGCTCTATACTTATTGCTTAGATTGTATCTACAAGTTGTATGCACATGTCACTGTCCGGAACCAAAGGCCCCGAAGTGACAGAAATCGGGACAACCGGAGGGGATGGTAGTGATGTGAGGATCACATGTTTTCACGGTGTGTTAATGCTTTGCTCCGGTGCTCTATTAAAAGGAGTACCTTAATATCCAGTAGTTTCCCTTGAGGCCCGGCTGCCACCGGCTGGTAGGACAAAAGATGTTGTACAAGTTTCTCATTGCGAGCACGTACGACTATTATTGGAAAACATGCCTACATGATTAATGATCTTGATATTCGGTCTTAATGCTCTTTCAACCCTATCAATTGCCCGACTGTAATTTGTTCACCCAACACTTGTTATTGGAGAGTTACCACTAGATAGCTGGGAACCCCGGTCCATCTTTCATCATCATATACTTGTTCTACATGTCAACTGTTTTCTGGTGCTATTGCTCTCATATCACTATTACTGCTGCTGTGTTACTATTACTATTGCTCTCATACCACTGCTACTTTCACATCACCCCTGTTGCTAGTGCTTTTCCAGGTGCAGCTGAATTGACAACTCAGTTGTTAAGGCTTATAAGTATTCTTTACCTCCCCTTGTGTCGAATCAATAAATTTGGGTTTTACTTCCCTCGAAGACTGTTGCGATCTCCTATACTTGTGGGTCATCAATCGCCGTGTCTAAGACCTTTTTTTGTTTGAAAATAACGACCTATGTCATTTTTTACTCTAATACCCACACTACCTTTCTCAATATAATTCTAAACCCATGAACAACACTTAGGATCAAAATCTTTCATACGCAACGCTTGTTGCAAAAGAGCCCCATTTACCTTGTCATATGCCTTTTCAAAATCTATCTTAAACAAAACACCATCTAATTTCTTCCTATGAAGTTCGTGTATGGTTTCGTGAAGGATAACAACACCCTCGAGAATGTGTCTACTAGGCATGAAAGCAGTTTGGGTCGGCTGGACCACACTTTCAGCAATATTTGAAACACCATTAGTCCCTACCTTGGTGAAAACTTTGAAGCTTACATTTAACAAGCAGATAGGACGATATTGTCGTATTTGGATGGCATTTTATTTTTTGGGGAGAAGGATGATCGTCCCAAATTTCAAATGAAAAAGAGGTAACTCTCCTCTTTGAAAACATTCGAACATCGCTATCAAGTCAGATTTCAAGATATCCCAAAACTTTTGATAAAATTCAGCCGGGACCGGGTCCCGGCGCCCTATTCTTTTCCATTTGCATTATGGCCTTTTTAACCTCTTCTGCAGTAAAATCACAAATCAAAATCGCATTTTCCTCAGCAGAAATTTTCTTTATATCATGATTCATCGATTCAACCATAATACAAGAATAAGGTGGTGGCGGTCCAAAAAGATTTTTGTAATACTTAGAGATATAATGTTTCAAATTTTCCTGGCCCAAAATTATTCCTTACTCTTGTTCTAATTGGAAAATTCTCTTTTGACGACTTTTGCACGCTCATCCCACTTAGACTCCTCTTCGCGATGTAGCTTAGCTAAATCAGCATTTGCCTTACGCATGGTATCGGTATGTCTCTCTTGAGCATCTAACGGGATTGTTTCCGCTTTGCAACCAAGGATCTCAACAATATTTAAGAGCCTATCTTTTTCAATTTTATATTGTCCGCTTAAATTACGTGCCAAACCACGAAGATATTTTGAGGGAAATAATTTCTTGGAAATAAGCAAGAAACGTCGACAAACACTTTTGTCTTTGACTTCACAGTGAGAAAAAATTCCAATTTATTCTCTGAGATAACCAATAAAGATATTCATCCTATTTTGGTTGTAAACTCATTTACTTACGCTACGCATACCAAAATTTAAGAAAGAACTATTAGGGTTTGTACCATAACTTGTATTGTTTCATTTTTACGGACTATGATGATGCTCTATTTAGTGTAAAAATGGTAGTCTCTAAAGCATAATCTACAAAAATATAATGGTATTATTTTATTTTATATCATCATTAATCCAACAAGCTTGCAGGCGGAGTTGAGTATCATGGCGGAGTTGAGTATCATGGATGGGGAAACTTTTGCGGGTATGAGGTGGACTTTGTATCAGTCCTTGCGTCCATAGCCTGTTTGTGAGTCCTTATTACCACGTGCAACTTTTGTAAATGATGCAATTTCAGTTTCTCTTAACACATAATTCCTCTTTATTCATTCATAATCAAAGTTACATCGTCAATTAAGAGAGATGCTATGGTTTTTTTTGGAAGATCTTTTTTGGGTGATCGAGAGTTTAGGGATTCTCAGTCGACTTAGACATAGCAATCCGGTATGAAATAGCAGACATATACTCCCTCTGTGCTAAATTGTAAGACATTTAAGTGTAGTAAAACAGTGTGTCACAACGTCTTATATTTCCACAGAGGGAAGGAATATAACTAAAGTTTGTCTAGATCATATTGTCACACCACCCGATCCAGACGTCAAATCATTGACTCGGTAAGGATGATGAAGGCTAAGCTATGTTAGGAAGTGTAATTGGAGCAGGAGGCCGTGTGATACATTCAGTCATCAATGCCAAAGTCCGGCTCACGGGGCTTAGGCACGGGGACATGGATCATGACCTCCTCATCCCGCTTGGAGCGTTGCCTGTGCATCTTGGCGGCGAAGCGGGACACCAGTATGGTGGTCTTGAAGCTGGAGGAGCGTCCCTCGTCTTCCTCCTCCTTCCGCCGCAGCTCGGCGGCCTTTCGCTTGAGGTGCCGCCGCCATGCCGCCTGGATGTAGGTGGCCGCCCAGGTGCGCCACTGCTGGGAGTAGAACCGGAACGTGTGCTGCACCTGCTTGCTGTGCATGCGGCGGAACTGCCCCGCCACGAACTTGAGCTCCTCGGCGTGCAGCGCGAATGCCTCGACCTCGGAGAGCGCCATGACTGTGCGCGTGGAGGAGGGCAGGCTGACCCCGGACTTGGGGTCGAGCGCCCAGGTGAGCAGCTCCTCGCCGCAGAAGTTGGCCCACTTGTACGCGCTCGCGCAGCTCCTGCGGCAGGAGGCGCGCGGTGGTGCATCCACTGCTCCGAGTCGCGCCGCATCTCCTCCAGGCGAACCGTCAGGGACTGGAGATACGTCTGCAGTCCGCGTACGAGCTGTTGCGCCGTACATACGTGCGCGCGCGTTCGCCGCGTACCGGTGAAGCTCCATCGATCGAATCTACAGTAATCGGGTAGGAGCAACATTTTCGGGCATGCATGGATTAATTGTGCTCACACGAGTCGATCAATTAATTTTGGTCCCCGTCTTTTCTCGCGCACACGATCGATCGAGTCCATCCATGCCAGCTGGTGGCGTATGCCCGCACAAACTGCTTCCCAGGACTGGAATTGAAGGATGCCAGCTGTACATTACCCGGCCCACAAAATGAGCGACTTCCTCCGGAATCCATTCGCTCGCTCGCGCCGGGAGTTCGATCAACCGGTCCATCATTTCCTTTTCTTTGTCTTCTCACTTCGACGTGTATCATCATTTTCTAGCCAACACAAACTAACTTTTCGGGATGTAAATTATTAAGGAATCTCGTTACCTCACCTGCTGAGAGAATTAAAATGAGCGATCAATTCGGAATCCATTAACTCGCTCGCGTCGGAAATTAACTTGCCGACTCCATCAATAAACACAGCTGCCTCCAGCTAGCTGATTTATAGGGGTTCAAAACTGAATCACTTTGTCCCATCGGCCGCTCCATTCGCGTATACAAGGATCACCTCTTGACAAACCAAATACTCCATACTAACACTTGAAAGGATGAGGATATTGTACGCTACCACTTCCTCTCCAAAGTGGACGTGAGTAGCAAAACCAGCCAAAAAAATATGCATTTCAACAGCTACCTAGCACTAATCGGAAGGGAAATTTTCCAACAGCCTTTGATCTTTTTCGGACCTCCATCTCACACAAGCACACAATATATTACTGGTACAAAGATAAATACTAACAAACAAACAACGTACTAGCTTATGCAACCAGTCAATCTTACGATGGCTATTACACCAACAACACATGCATGCATCAGGCTGCTCATGCATTGCAGCCATCACGTATTTATTTAACTAGCTCCTGCTCCACAAGTAGTCCCTACTTGTCCCTGGGGTCTTCTTCCCTCCCAGTGAAGTGATATGCACCTTAATTGTACCTACAATGGTGGACACGTGTTCGAGCTCGCCACGGATGAGTTGACATTGGTGTCCTTTTACTCGGTACTGGGTAGAGATGCAAGTGGGCGAAGATTCGGTTACCCTCTACCCTATTTGGTTAAAAAATGAACTAATAATTTTGGATGACATCATCATTTTAGTTTAACTTTTCCACAAAAGAGGGTAAAGGGTACCCTAATGTTGCCCCACTTGCATCTATAGTACCGTGGGCGAAACATTGTGCAAACATCTCCGGCGTAAAATGTTTGTCGGATGTCCCTGTTTGTCACTCAGATTTTTTCTATATGTTTCTTGTTTTCTCTTATTTTGTGCGAAATGTTACGTAAAGTACAACCTTTTGAGTTCATCAGCTGCATCTCTTACCCACCACTTTATCTTGACATCTCTTTACCTCTCTCTCTTTCACTCTCTGTTTCTTGCCACCCCTTTCCCGACACTTTCTCTCATCATAGCCTTGGCTTTATTTTACAATTAACAAATATGAAATGGGACACATTAAATCAATTTGGAAAGAAATTTGGCGTCTAAGAGCCGTAGAACAAAGGGACACATGAGAAGTTTGGGTCTGTTAGAGGCTTTTTCTGTTACCATGGATTTTCTGGTCAAGTATTGCCAATTATTCTTCTTTGTCATTTTTTTACAAGGATTATTGATTTTAATCTGTCATAAATATTTCGTCATGTGGTAACTGAAAAAACTTTTGCTGGTCCAGAACGATGTACACTACTATCATTTAGCTAGCTAGTCTTGCAAGTAGCTGTGTTAATCCTATGTAGCGCTGATTCTAAACGGGCAGCTGCGCATGCATGCATATGCATATACAAGGGAAGGAGGTTCGCGTGAGCAAGCAAAGCTTCGGTTGGTCCACAAAACGTCCGCGTGGCCTGCTAATCCTTCTTATCCTGCATGCGTGACGGAAACAGGTACCTGCAAATCCTGCATGTCATCCGTGCGGCCAATGCAGGCAAACGCGGACACTCCATGGACGTGTCCACTTGCAACCTGATGAAAATTGCGCCGCCCACAACTACCTACAAAAATAGCAGCATTTATAACGCTAAATTAATATACTCCCTCCGTCCCGGTTCATAGGACTCACATGAATTTGCACCGTGACCAAGGTAGCATTTGATTGGACGCTAAAAATCTTCTCACCACTTGCCTCTCTCCAATCAGCTGTCCTTTCTAATTAATAGGAATGCTAACAGATTTGCATGCACCGCATCTCCACATGAAAAATCATTGGGTTTTCCACCCTGCGTGCATGCACTGGTTGTTTCCTCCAGCTTAAAAAAGAGAAAGAGAAAGGAGAGAGTAATTAGAGGGAGGTACTACTTCTAATTAAATGCATGCAGGCTTTAGTGGGATGGTGTTATGAGACAAATGTTTTTTCAGATTAGGCCCTGTGAACCGGGACGGAGGGAGTAGTACAGTAGTTAGATTCATCTTGACATATAATTCAATAATATATACATATAAGTTGCTATTATTATGTAAAAAATTGTCTAATTTAAAAATGTTTAACTTTCAAAAAATAAAACATACACTTATTTGGGGACGGAGGAAGTAATTAATTTTCTGCAAGGCCCGAAATGTTGACTTCAAAATCAAAACATTTGCGGCGTGCTTATATCGTAATTTTTGTTTGCCGCTCATGGTTCGGCTAAAAAAGGTACTCCTTCCAATCTACACTAATTATCATGGTTTTAGTTTAGATTTAATTAAAAATAAACTAATGTCACCTCACTTGTTATGAATCGGAGGGACTACATGTGATGTGTGTAGACAAACGAATCAAATGATTATGCATGTATATATCTATATGAGCACACGCCTAGATTTTATGCATGCATCCGGGTTTTTCTCCCACAAACAGACATGTCACCCTGCTCACCCGTACATGTACACAGGAACCTATTCGGGTAAAGTCATCTACATACGCATTTTTCGTCCGTAAAACTAATCCTCGGGCTTTCGGTCTTGTCATGAGCCTCGCGCCATGCAATGTGCCCGTGTCATGCACTCATAGTATACTTCCCTCATGAGATTGATGAAGACCAGAGCTCGTGTCATGCAAGATGCTAGGTCGTGGAGACGAGGTGGCGTCGGCTGAGGTGACGTGCCAACAAGAGGCGGCGTTGGAAGCGGAGGGGGTCACACAAGAGAGGGAAGCGAGGAAGAAGGGGAGATGTCGTAAGCACATGATGAGAGTTCATTGGTTGGGGAGATTAGGGTGGCCAAGCAGAAGGAGCTTGGGTGGCCAACGACGATGGGGCTAGGTGGTGGCGGCTCGATCTGCATCAGGGTGGATGGCGTCGGGGGAGAGCGGGAGAAACATGAGGGAGGATGGCTGCGGTTGGGGTGATGCTGTCCACCGACTTGATCGGCGCGGAAACAGTTGCCGCACACCCCCTCCACCTTCTTCCGGTATTTCGTGGGCTTGGCCCAGTTTGCTGAATCGTTTTCCCTAAACGGGCCGCAGCCCAACATCAGGTAAGCCCTTTTTTTTCTTTTTCGTTTTTTTGTATATTTCTGAATTTTAATAAATTTTATATTTGGACAATTTTCAAATCTGAACAATTTTCATATTAGAACAATTTTCGAATTTGAACAAATTTTGAATATGAACGATTTTCATATTTGAACAATTTTCGAATTTGGACAAATTTCATATTTGAACAAATTTCGAACACGAACGATTTTCATATTTGAACAATTTTTGAATTTGAGTAGTTTTCATATTGAACCATTTTAGTAATTCTCAAATTTAAACATTTTTCGAATTTAAACATTTTCCGAATATAGACTTTTTCAATTTGAACAAAAGAAAAAATAAACAGAAAGAAAAAGAAAATAAAACAGAAAAATGGAAAAACAAAAAAAAGAAAAAAGAGAGAAAACGAAGGCGAAATCGAAAAAACGCTAAATGGGCTAGGCCCAATACCCGACGAGGGGTGTGCGGCAACCCGCATCGGCGCCGACCTGGTCGGCGTATAGGACTGGCCCTGCGGTTGGGGGTAAACCCTTGACCATTAAAGGCTCGGTGGGCCAATTTTGATCGGCCTAGTGCGTGTATTTTGCACTATGTGGCCCATTACACCCTCGTATCCGTTTCTAATCAATTCAAACAACTACCTTGCAAGTTTTCTCATAGTACTAGTTGAATGCCCGTGCTTCGCCACGGTCCATATTTTCCTTGCAACATATGTTAACTCTCCATTCTTTTCAACGAATAAGGTTTATATTTTTTTCTGAAAAGTCAAGCTTAGTAAACCTGGTCCGAACTTTTAAGAAGAACTACCAACCACTATAATATTATGTATATAGATATAATATAGAAATATATTGCATGATGTATCTAATGACATTGATTCTATATTGTACATGTTAATTATATTTTGTAAAATCTTGTTCAAAGTTTACAATGTTTGACTTTAAAAAAATAATATAAGGCTTATTCATTAAATTGGAGGTAGTGTGATAATTGCAAAAGTAGTACAACTAAGCCACAAGATATTCCAAAAATTCCACCTCGTTTGAAGTTATGGATCTTATGTCACTTTACTACTCCCTCCAGTTGAAGATAATTGCCTAAAAATAGATGCATCTTTTGATCCGGAAGGAGTATTATTTCACACAAACAAAAAGACTGGACAAGATCAATTCTCTGTATACTCTCCCTACCCCACCAAAATAGAAAACATACATGAATACATGATATGCCAACGGCGAATGCAACTCAGTTAATTTTACCAGGTGATAGGTTTGTGTGGCTAAAACCACCTTCTCATCAGCAATTGAAACACAATGTTTCTGCTCCTTGAATGTTTTTTTTAGTAATAGGCCAAAGGCCCGGCGTTAAATTAATAACATCCGCAATAGCGACAAGATACAAGAAGTTGAACCCAGCTTACAAGAACGCACACCATACCCATAGAAACTACCAAAGAAGCTACCGCCAGGAGAGCGAACAATAAGCTACTGCAGGGAGCGTGAACAATGAGCATGGCTAATACGGCGACTACGCAGACTCGTGATAGAAACTGGACAACAATAGTGTTGGCCCGGAGCTAACCCAACGAGCGAGCCAATGAACACGCACACGGTCGACAACCCTCCCGTCGCAGGAGATGCCACAGGAGGCCGACCACCCCCAGGAACCGAAATGCTGCGCACCGATCAGCAAGCAACACCTAGGAAGCTCAACGCAGGGGAAGAGCACATCGCAAACTTTGCCGAAGATCGCCAAACGAAGAGCCGACGTCATCCAAAGAAGCCTCGCACCTCCGCCAACCAACCAATGAAGAGCCGCACGCCGTGAGCTCCAAGGCGGTGTCTTCAAGAAGAGAGTGACACAAGAGAGCCGCCACCGCCCGATCCGAGGATCTTGGGCTTTCGCCCAGAGCACCAAGGAGAGCCGAGAGGAGCCCCATCAACGCCTTCAAGGAGTACACTCCTCCTTTCACCTCCGGCTTCGGGACAAGGAGGGCGCAACCGACGCGCCTCTGCTGTTGCCGCGCTGGTTCGCGGATGTTGACGCTGCTGCTGCCGCGCCTTCGAATCGCAGGTGGCGTCACGTACTCAGGCTCTTCCTTCACCTTGCGCTTCGGCACGCTGTACGACGTGGCGTGGTGCGAGGAAGGCGTCGATCGCGCCGGCCCCGAAGAAGAAGAGTTTGAGGAGGACGGGTACGTCCACCTCGGTTGCGACCGCGCTACGGCCAAAGGAGATGGCGGTGGGGAAGGTGGCATCTCCAGCCTTAGGGCGCCGTTGTGGATGCCGTCGACGACGTTCGGCAGGGTGCACCTAGGAACGCCCCCGAAGCGGACGCGCCACTCCTTGTTCCACGTGTTCCTCTGGCCGACGAGGCCATTGGTGGTGTTCATGTCGGCGTCGTATTGCGCCGGGAAGAAGTCCGCCCACCAGTTGTCGTTACCGGTGGGGGCCTAGGTGGGATCAGCTCGCTCCTCGGCGCTGAGGCGAGCGCGCTGGTTCCTGATCGCGTCCCTCCAGCGATCAGTTCTCAGCGGCGGCGGCGGGGCGCTGACCCCGTTTACGGCCTCCTCCAGCCGCCGCTGCTTGGCAGGCGCATGTCCGGCGGGACTCAACCTGTGCAATCCCGGTTTAAGCTGGGTTCTGTTGGTTCCTCAAACCAGACCGTGTGCAGCAGTTTAAACTGGATTGGTCTGGTTTAAACCATTCCGATAGGAGGGGATTTTCCGGGTTGGTGCGGGCTGGTTAACCGGTGTAGTCGGTTTCACACCGCTCAGCGTCCGAGCCGGCCATCGGCACGGGAACCGTCCAAGCCATCGCCACCAACATCGATGGCGTGCTCCGTATCCCCATCGAGTCCGCCGCGTAGGCATCCTCCTCCTCCGCCGTCCTCGACGGCGGCGCCGACGAGTCCTCCGCCACGCGCCGACGCAAGCTGCAGCCCACGCGCGCCGCCGGTGGCGCCATGCTCCCGCTCGCCGCCGCACCCCGGCGCGGCCTACTACTCCGTCGTCGCCGACCTCCCCGCAGGGCGGCGGTGGCGGCGCGGTCTCCGTCGCGCCGGCCTCGCGCCCGTCGCCGCGGCCCAGCAGGGCTTCGTCGTCCCGTCCGCCGCCGGCAGCCACATGAGCCCGATTGATTTAGATTGACGGTTTGGACTGGTTCGGCGGTTTCCAGCCCGTCGCCAACCCAGCTAATGATTTTTTTCTTGTGGGTTGAATCCAGGAACCGCTCAAACCGCAATAAACTGCTTGTCCGGTGTGGTGCGGGCTGGGTCGCTGGTTTACACGGTTTCAACCCAAACCATGCACGGGCTGAGGCGGGACAAGGTACCGCGTGCGGTACAACGCCCATGCTTCCGCCACCGTGAGGCTGCCGCGTTCGAAGCCGTTCGCCGCGAGGATGTTCTTGCGGGAGGACGACAATTGCGCTAAGGCGAGAGGACGGAGGTGCGGCGAGATTGGAGTGGGAAACATGGAGAGAGGAAGGAGGGTGCGCTCTTTATTGTCTAGCGGCGGCAGGCGAGGCGGCAACGGGGAGTTGGTCGTAATAAACGCCGGCGTGGATGGCCACATGGCTATGCACGACGAGACGCTTCACTGCGTCACCTTGGAAAGTTGAGCACCATTAACATCGCCTTACCAGAGGTACGCGACGGGTTTAGACTTCCGTGTCAATGATACGTTGGGCCCACCACTCCCCGCCTTGCTTGTCGCTGTGTCCGGCATGCCCGGAGCGTCCCCTATGGATCAGGACAGGCTCGGGACGCCGAACACCGTATTGAACCGCGCCGGATAGATAGAGTATTTGGGACGCGCGACGGGAAACGAAAAAATATCCGGCGCGCTCCAAATACCTTTGGGATCACTTTAGGGGACACGGCTAGAGATGCTCAGAGACCTGCTATTTTTGCGAAATAAATCAGCAACAAGATTGTTAGTTCGAAGCATGTCACTGCAAATGCATAGACTACAAATGTACAATAGGAAGAGACTTTTTCCTTGTTGATTTAACGTGGATATGTTATTCTCAGTCTTTCCCAGAGAAAATTGGTCTGATTTTACATCTGACATAAGCAAATCATCACATAAAGCAAGAATGCAGTCAGCACCTACAACAAAGAACCGGAGAGAGATTCCCTGGATTTTCGCAGGAGGATGCACGTACTGACCGGGGAGAAAGAATATTTCGTCACCGGAGCCGTCAATGGAGGTCCTCAACGGAGCTGAAAAATTCGTCATTAGCCATCGTGGTCTCTGTTAGGTCGGCAAGTCGCAGCACACGGCGCCGGGCACGTTCGCGCGGCAGCCGGCGGGTGTAGGTTGGCGGCCTGGCATGCAGGATTGTGGCGGCCGGCGGCGTGCGGGAGACTCGCGCGGCCTGCACCGCTGCAGGCTTATGTAGCGGAGCCGCGATGTGGCGGGTGCAGGCGTGTCCAGGCGTGTGCAGGCGTGTGCAATACCTGGTTGGTGATGTTTCGGAAATAAAATGATAATTAGCGGCGACGTTCAGGAATAGAAGGCGCAACCGTGCTCCTAATGGCCATGGATGGCGCATGCTGCAAAGAGCTCGAATGGCGTCGTGGGCTGGGAGGCGGAGAGAAGCTTCGCTGGACGCAGTCGGCGGTTAGGAGCTCGGGGCGTGTGGCTGACTGCTGGTGGAGAGCTCCATGTCCGCGGTGTCGAACGGCCAATTGCGAGACGAGGACGTCTTGACAAAGCCAAACGTTGGACTCCAGAAATCTAGGAAGAGATAAGCTAATTCCACGTGATAGTAGATGGAGATAAGCTAATTTCGTTGGCCATCTATTGAGATCAGATAAGATTTGTTAGCATACTTTTAGGAAGTGCGAACATTTGGTACAGCGGAGGAGGCAATCATCTTGGATAGTAGACGTGGGGGTATTATTGTCCATCCTAAAAATGTGACACCAGGCATTTACCAATTTGCTCTTAATAGTAGAGATATTTACTCCAGGCGCGCCGAGTCTGTCGTGATGAGCTGTTGCCCCGCGCGCGCATGCATTCCGCACCCATCGATCGATCGAATCGGGTCGATCCATGCCAGCTGGCGCGCGCATGGATGGATTAATTGTGCTCACGCGCACGTGCGAGTCGATCAATTAATTTTATTTGGTCCCCGTCTTTTCTTTTCTCGCGCACACGATCATCATTTTCTTTTTCTGGCCCGCAAAAATTAACTTCCCGGGACTGGACTTCAAGGATGCTGCCGTACATCGATAGCGCGCCACGGCATCTCCATCTGCTGTGCGCGCGCGCGCTGGATGCATGGTCGCGAAACCAAAATCGATTATTAAGGAACCAACTTTCGTTAATTGCCCAAAGACGCAAGTTCCTGCCTAATCCATTCGCTCGCTCGCGCCGGGAGTTGGATCCATCCTTAATTTCCTTTTCTTTGTCTTCTTCTCACTTCGACGTGTATCATCATTTTCTACCCAACACAAACTTTTCGGGATGGAAATTAGTAGTAAGGAATCTCGTTAATTACCTGCCGATAATTAAAATGAGCGATCAATTTCCATTCGGAATCCCATTAACTCGCTCGCGCCGGAAATTAACTTGCCGTGTCCATCAACCAACACAGCTGTATCTATTCGCATATACAACGATTCTCTTGACAAACCAAATAACTAAACCCATCTTCACTCTTCTCCTCCAAACGGCGCCTGATCGAGCGTTTGTGGGATGCCTCCGCTTCGTGCCATGTTTGGGCGCGTCGCTGCCCAATCACAATACCCAAACGCGTCCCCTAAACATTAAAATAACTCTTTCTTTTGCATTTTCATTTCAATAAAGAGAAGGAATTTACATGTACAATCGAGATTTCTAAAGTAGTGCAGCATATTGAAACAAATTAAACATAAAAACTGCGAAAATATATGTTCAAACTAATTTTTTAAACTACTTCTTCTTTGATGCCCTGTCTCGTCGTCCTCACGGAGCCGCTTCCTGCTCGTCACGTCTTCCGAAGAGATAGTGACGTTCGACACGTCCGAGGAGCTTGTGTCCCCCTCCGACGAGTAGTCATTGGTGTATTCGTCGTCGTCGGTGCTCGCCGGCTGCGCCTCCGCCTTCGCCTTCGCCCTAGCCCTTGCCTCCTTCTTTGCCACCGCCTCCAGCCGTCTCCACCCTCGTCCTCTTCCTCCTCCTCCTCCTCCTCATGGCTGTCGTCGGTGATGGCCTCCCCCTCCTCCCTCCTCGCCCTCGTCGGCCTCTTCCTCGTCCTCCTAGACGTCCATCGGCGGGGAACTAGAGCTGCTAGATGTGGCAGTTCTTTCCCACCAATGGGCGCCATCTCGGCGGCTTCTCCTCACTATTCGTGTATGATGGCAAAGAGAGGTTGCTCATGGTCAAAGAGGAGAGGATAGATGAAGGGCGCCGACCGGTTGGACATCGGAATGCGCAGACATATGGGTCTTATTGAGCGGGGATGAATGGCGGCGCAGATATCGAAGAGGGTTGAAGTTGCTCTTCTGCGGAATTCGCGCTCCTTTCCGGCGGTTCGCGCGTCGATCAACGCGGTTGCCACTGCGGCGGTTCCCCTTCCCAACAACTGCGCCGTCGTTGCGTGCCAATAATAACTCTGCCGTGAGGTAGGCGACGGTTGGGCGTCGTTCGTGTGTCAATGACGCGTCGGGACCGCCACTCCCCGCCTCGCTTCTCGCTCTTTCCAGCGCACCCGAAGCGTCCCCAGTGGAGCGGGGACGGGCTCGGAGCGCCGGACACCGTATTGGGCCGCGCCGGGCGGAAGGAGGCTTTGGAGCGCGCGACTGGGGACGAAAAAATGTCCGGCGCACCCCAAAGACCTTTGGGGGACGCGACTGGAGATGCTCTAACACTTGAAAGGAGGAGGATATTGTATGGTACCACTTCCTCTCCAAAGTGGACTACTCCCTCCGATCCATGCCTTTAGTTCATTTTTTTTCAAATTTAAACTAAAACCTCGACACTTATCATGTATCAGAGTGAGTAATAAACCAGCAAAATATCTCTGCATTTCATTTAAGATAAAAGCTAATTCAACAGCTACCTAGTACTAATCGGAAGGGAAATTTTGCAACGGGTTTTGATCTTTTTCGGGCCTCCGGATCACACAAGCACACAATATACTACCGGTACAGAAATAAATACTAACATACAAACAACATAGCTCATGCAACCAGTCAATCTTATGATGGCTATTACACCAACAACACATGCATGCATCAGGCTGCTCATGCATTGCAGCCATCACGTATCTAACCAAGGTGATAGCCAATAGGCTAGCTCCTGCTCGACAAGTAGTCTCCTATTTGTCCCTGGGGTCTTCTTGATATGCGCCTTAATTGCACTTACAAATGATGGACATGTGTTCAAGCTCGGCATCGTTAGTGGGTGAGTTGAAAATGGTGTCCTCTTACTCGGTACCGTGCACGAAACATTTGGCAAACCTCTCCTGCGTAAAATGCTTGTCAGATGTCCTTGTAAGGCACTCGGATTTTTTCTATACGTTCTTGTTTTCTCCTATTTTGTGTGAATGTTACGTAAAGCACCACCTTTTGAGTTCACCATCTGCCTCTCTTACCCACCGCTTTATCTTGACATCTCTTTACCTCTCTCTCTTCCACTCTGTTTCTTCTCACCCCTTTCCTGAAACTTTCTCTCATCATAGCCGTGGCTTTGTTTTACAATTAACAAATACGAAAGGACATAAATCACCAATTTGGAACAAATTTAGGGTCTGAGAGCCATAGAACAAATTAAGGGACACATGAAAATCAATGCAAGAACCAATCTTGCAAAAATATTTTGGACTTTTAGTTCGCAATCCCACTTTAAAAATCTCCCCCGATCTTTTATTGGGGCTTAATATGTGGGCATATAAGGGAGGTGTAAATAGACAAATCACATGTAATTGCCACTTACGATAGAAAGTTAAGGGGGTTGACGTCACGAGTTCCACATAATAGAGTTGCTCTATAAACGACATGAGGAATGGTCACACACAATAGAGTTTCTCTAGAAACGATGCCAGGAAGGGGCACATGAGATCACGCCAAAAAAAACCTCTAAAACCCTATATTTATTTTTTTGGACTCGAGTCCTATTATGGGTATATGTAGTTGATGTAAACTGGAAACTTGCGTACACTTAGTGGCGTCTCCTTCACAAACAAGACTATCTTGAGGAAGTTTTTGGACTTGTAGTGGAAAACTCATGCTTCGAAACAACCTCGTTTTTAAGAACTTGACATATATTTGAGTTTGTCTTTTTTTCTATGCTATATTATATCAATAAAAAAGGAAAGTCACATAAAATCACCGATTTTTGTGTAAAAAACTAGCCTATTTTTGTTATGGGTGCGCGTAGGACATTGGGACACATGAAATCATGTCAAACATTGTCGGAAGCCCTAGCTTTGTTGTGGGAACTCATAAAATGGTATATAATGTTTTTGTACATAGTAAAATGGATACATAACTTCTAAATGGCACCTCTTTTAAAACATGACTATCCCAATTTCCTGGACTTATTGGAGAAAACTCGAACTTCGAAGCAACCGAACCAACATTTCTAAGAATTTGGCCTCTTATTAAGTTTGTATTTCTTTACCCTATTCTACCACTAAAATACGAAATTTACATAAAGTAACAACTTTGGGGTGAAGGCCACATGTTTCCCTTTCCATGGACATGTATTAAGGAGATGGCACAGTAAATCATGGAAAAACCCTTGAAAACCTTATCTTTTTTTTTTGCATGGAGTTGATTTAAAAAGAAAAACCCTAGTATGCGTACATAAGGTTGATTTAAATAGAAAGACACAATACAAAACTTTGTATTGTGTATGAATTTTAATATGGGTGCTACCATCGGGGTATGCTGGGTGCATCACCCTAGATCATCTCTCTCTAGTTGTATGTAAAGTCCTTCGACTCCATGGCCCTCCACCTATTTTCATTCTTGACAACGTTACTATCGGTGTTGTCTCTCAAAAACCGCCTCCCGGCCCTGGTCGCCCTCCTCACATTGGTGATCACGGACGATGATGAGGAGCATGTGGCACAACATGGTGGCATCGATTTGATATTAGGCGACTGCCAACATCAAGGAAGGTGGCCATCATGTTCTTCGTGGTCATAAACCTCGTTCTCGATCCTGGTGCATGCATACTAGAGCATCTCCACCGATATCATTGTTTCTTTGTTAATTACTTTTACTTCAATCACATACTGCAGCATGGTGGTGACCTCCACCCAACCAACATATATATGATAGGTCTACACATGGTACATACATAAAAGCATACATTCATCAATAATTAAGCTAGCTAGCCATGAAAAGAATGTCAACACTCTTTGCATTTTTATGTGGGCGCGGTTGGCCATGTATACATTATTTGCCCCCCCCCCCCCCTTGGACATGCATGCATGTTCTTCGTCATTGCATGCGTACAAGGATTGAAAACTTAGCGTGCTTACCAACTTGCACATCCATGCTTCCTCCCTCTCCCCCTCATTTTCTCTTCTCTCTCATGCTATCTTCTCCCACCATGTGGCCAAAACCATGGCCCCCCTCGGCGACCACCCTCACCACCACTACAACATCACAGGAGCCAACACAGAGAAGGTGACAACGAGAATAGTCCGAGGTGTCTGTGTGTGTGTCGGGGGGGGGGGGGGAGAGGGTGCGCTAGCACTAGAGATAAAGATGGTGGCATCAGTTTACAGTGACGGTTAGGGTGGTGGATTGAAGGAGGAGGACTGGGAAGTATGGGGCGGTGAGGCACCGCTTAAGCGTGCAAGCCTCGAGCAGGGCTGGGTCTGGATTTTCAGAGGCCCCAGGGCGAACTCAATGAATGGGCCCAACGTTTATACCAAAGAAAATAAGCCAATTTCATAAATTAATGGACAAAATAATTGTTCATCTACCTTTCTAGGATTCTAATGGTCGCTACAATTTTCAGTATACTCTTGGGCATCGGAAGTCTCATCATGTTGTTGTTGTTGTTCGGCATTATTGATATCTAATTTCTCACAATTCCTGTCACGCCTTAATGCAATTTACTGATAGCCCTTTTTTTGAAGATTCAATTAACTTATTTTCCCATTTCGTCATGTTTCTTTCCTCGCATTCTTATAAATGTTTTTTGGGCAACATAAAAAAGAAGAAGAGATCACACCTGAACGTTGCAGTTATTTATTCATTTATCCCAAACCGAACTATCCCATCATCGAAAACCAGGTGATGTACTATCTGAATACTGAATCAATGCTAAAGAAGCAGCTGCAAGTGTAGTCTGTAGAAATTAATTAAAATTATTGAGATTGAGAAAGGGGCAACTGCCGTGGAAAAAGAATACGAATCAATAACCAGATTGGTAAAATAAAAAAGTACGACATGCAGAGCCCGGGCTAATAGAAACTAATCTGAAAATTGCCTGTAGAATATTGCTCTGCTATGTAGCTAGTTTCCTTGTCGTCGCTCCATCATGCATGCCTCCGTGCCTGATGGGTTCGTATGAGAACGAAGAGGTACCTAGAGAACAATCTAATATTTTCCTTTGTTTTAGGGAAACGAGTATGTGCAGATTCAGGTCAGCTTTTCGTTGGATAGATGTTGGGCATGTGCTGTTTTTTTCTACCCTGCACTACCTATGTACTATTTTTTTTGTTGAGCCGATGCACTACCTATGTACTAGTATTGAATTACTCGTTATGGGCTCCAAGTTTGGATGGGCCCCGGGCAGTCGCACCTGCTGCCCTGGGCTAGAGCCGTCCCTCGAGCAGAGAGGACGGTGGATGTGGTAGAGGAACAGAAGTGGTTGTGGTGGTGCGACACCTTCTTCTCCCTCCTCTCCCAGTAATGACGGTGGTGCTCATATCCTCCTATTATTCTTCTCACTCCGTTCAGAGAGCTACCGGACAAAACCAACGGTTGGAATTTTACCGGAGATAGAATGGGTGACCATAATCTAGCAACAACAGATGAAGTCGCGGTTTGTAGATATCTAGGCATTCTTTCGTTGAGCTCTCCAAGAATTGAAGAGGAGGGTTCTTAATATCACGTACATATGTGCCAGTGGCGGAGGCGGGGGCCAACAGGGCCTGCCCCTGACTCTCTTCTACCTCGAGGAGAGTATCTAGTGGTATCAAGTGAGAGAATGATTGGACTCCTCCTCGGAGAGAGGGGGATTGGGGAGGGATATTTATAGGGAGAGAGGGTGAGGAAACCCCTTCTACACAGCTCAGTGGTGATGTGAAATGACATGCATGCTTGTATGGCCACAACAGGCGCATGCCTTGGCCGTCCACGGGTCTTCCACCCCCATGCTCGTGTTAGTGCCATCTACGACACTTAACAATGTGATGAAGGAATGCCATTGATCGAGCACATGAGCTTCAAGGCGAGTGGGTTTCGAGCCTCGAGGCCAGCAAAGACGGTGCCGACACACACAATCTAGACAGGGCGAGGCCGTTGTCGGCTTGGAGGAGCGTGCTTCTGCTCCAAACCCCCATCGTCCACCTGGAGTAGGAGTAGTTGACGTACAACGGCTGCAACCAGCATGGCAATTGTTGCAGCGGTGGTCGTGCACCATGTCTTTAGATTTATCTCTCATGTAGCTCGTGACTAGAGGGAGAGTTGCAGCAAGTTGCAAAAGAAAAGAAAAGTTAGCAATGCTAAGCTAGCAACTTGGGCATTTCACGTAGATTTTAACATTTTTTAAATGAGACACCTTTGCATGTTTTGATCAATTACCGTAATTAAGTTTTTTTGCAACAATTATGGTAGGGACATAAGTGAGCAAACATAATTACGATTGGAAATAAACTCGGTGCCCTTTTTTCTCCGTCCAGTTCGTGTATGGAAATGCCGTCGGAAATTTTGGAATCGAACAAATGACGGAACGGAAATTATGGGCAAACATTATTCGTCAATCAAATCACACAAAACCCGCCTTGTTTGGGTCGCCGATCTGAGCCATCATCCAACAACACCCACCGCCTGCGCCGCCGCTCACCTATGCGGGCGATGCCCCTCGCCGCTGCTCGCCGGCGCTGCTCCGTCTCCCACCCCCCGCTGACTCCGCATCCACGCCCCTCCAATCGCTAACCCAACCTGCTCGTGCGCCGCGCCTCACCGGACGGCTCCCAAGCCATGGGGGCCGGTCGCTCCTGGACTTCCATGGCCACCGGCCGATCCCGCCATGGGGGGCTTCTACCGGTCGACGGAGATGCTTGCACGCCGGCCACCAGGACGCGACCCCGCAGAGGGGATCAGCAGACGCAGGCAAGGAGATGACGCCCGCCTTGTCCCTGCCGCCGCCTTCCTCGCATCCTCCTCCGCGCGAGGAAAATCGGTCGCAGCAGCGCCTGTGGTATGTCTCCTCCGACGTGCACGCCGCCGGTGAGACCTCTAATCTTTCTATACAGAACCGATCTGGCAGGACTTTTACATGGATGGTTACAATCCATTGTGTGCAAGACGAAGAATGTGTAGCAGATGTGATTTTATTTCTCTAGGCGAACCTTTTCACAACTCACACGAGCTCAGCCATGCACGCTATGCATGTTTTTTTATCACACAAATTCAGATTGCTTAGAATGGAATGTCTTCTTCGGTGGTTACAGTTACTTCGTTCAGATTGGTGTTTGTAGATTCATGAGGTGTCAGTTATGGATTTACTGCAATAGCTTTCTACATATTGGTTTGAGAATTATCCATTTGCTACCAAGTTGCCTCCTACATCTTATATCTTAGATGTGTTATTTCCTGTCTAATTTCATATCTTGTGTATGTACTACTGAAAGTCTGATGTGGTCTAACTTAGTATACCTCGATTATTCAGGCACCCCACTGAAACTTTGCGCTTTAGTCGTTGGTAATGACGTGTGACTGCGGCTTGCAGGAGGGGATCGCCGTGGCGCGCTGGGATGGCGGCGGGAAGGCACCTAGGACGAGCTGGTTGTCACCTGCCCTGGCCGCTGCTGCTGACAATCAAGCTCGAGCTGCTGTCAGCGTCTTTCGGCCACCGGCCACATCCCTGAGCTGATGCGTGCCTACCAGTGAGTTCTCTCTTCTCTGCTTTATGTATTTTTGCTAAAATTTTGTTCCTTTTCCTGTAGAATGTGTAGAGAAATTTATATACTTCCATGAATGGAAATTTTGTTCCACCCAGTAAAAAAGGTTTTCTTTTTTGCATAGGCAGTAGATGTATGCTTTCGCCGGTGGGAGACAATGATAGTGGAGGAGCTTCGCAGCTCAACAGTGGGCTGCAACCATGATTGCCCTCTTGCCAGTGCCAACGCCATGCTGTAAGCACCCTTGCCTCGACCTAGCTGCAGGACGACCAAAGGCTGCTCCTGCTGCTCCCTATCTTCGTCGAGGTTGTTTTGCCACAGGGAGGTATAAATCCCTCTTAGATCCATCTAGTGTTGTTCTCTGTGTGATCTGTACCTTAACTCTTCTCTGAATCATCTAGTGGATCAATCAAACTTCCAGAGGACACATTCAGAGCTCTTTATAATATTTTCGCAAAGCACCTATTGGATCAGAGCATGATTTGGAGTAGTTCATCATATACTGATGCTGCATTCACGGGTTCGGTTTATTGATTCACCAGAAAATAGTATGTAATTGCAGTTACACTAGTAGTGAAATAGGCGTATGAATGTACGCGTGTAGTTTGGTTTGTCGTCTGATGCTTGTGCAAGAAGTAAGGTTTTAAGTTCCTTTGGCTGTAGTGGGTCTAGACGGGTCACAATAACCCCATTATGTGGGCCAAAGATTAAAATACTCACATTTTGTGTGTGATTGATTCAACAACATGTCTATGCTGCTTGCAAATGTATCACTGTGGTATTCTTATATGCATCGTAAACTGAGTATGAACTTTGTTCTGTTATTCATCTTTTGTACAACTTTCTGGTGTATGTATTCATTTGAGGTAACCAAATCGCATGGTAAAAACTTGGAAGCTATTGGTATGCGCTTGCATGCTTAGATCATCAGATAAGCACTTATGATTTGTGTGCATAAACCTCTTCCCAGTGTGGTCATTTTGTCTGAGCCACCTTTTGAACATAATACATGTTGTATCTCTGAAAGAAAGTATAAAAATATTCCTTTGTTTTTTTTGCTTCTGTATAATCCTACTATACATTGCAGATTTGCTAATGAAATCGTGCACCACTCACTTTTGACAGCAAAAAATGATTATAAGTTGTCATGTTTCGAGTGAATAAGCAAGACATCAGGAGGAGAGGCGGAGCTCGATGGCTAGTGGTGACCACAACTGCTCTCTTGCCAGCGCTGCCGCCACAGCATGTGCGATCCTTCTCGGGCCTCCCCACTGCCAGGGCCAAGAACTGAGAGGCGTGCAAATACTCCCTGCCCTAACCTAGCCGACGACACATTGCTGCTGTTGCATCTGATAATGATGATGCATGTCACCATCAAGGTGGTTTTGCCATTTCCAGTGAGGTAGATCTTTCATCTCTATGTCTGTTTCTGGTGCCGCTTTGTGTGTATTATGCTAGTTAGTTCTTATCTGAATTTTAAGATCCATTCAAATGTTCATAACTTTGTTCAAAAAAAAGTTCATAACTTCTGTTGGTGAGATGCATCTGTCTTCTTGCAAAGCATGTAATGGACCAAATCTTGGTTTGGAGTCTGATTGATCATAGCGAAGATCAATTTAACCCTTCGTTGCTGAACATGCAAGAATTGGCTGACGCAAAGTTCTGTTATATTGTTGTGCTGTTGTTATCTGATGGTGTTATCACAAGCGTGATTTTGTGGGAGACCGCTTAATTGGCTGGTATGCATGTCAATGGTCTTTGGTTTGTAGTTTGTCTCCTGGAATGTTTAGAGGACATGTGGGATTTTTATTTAATGAAGACATCTGGTAGCTATCATGTATTATGCCGGTGGTGTTGAAGACACCATTTATGCCCTTTTGTACGTGTGCGTCTTGTGCTAACCATTCTTGATGATGACTTTGCATGCCACTCTTACACATGAGGTCGTAGTTGTACATGTTCTGTTCAAAGTGTAGCTCTGTTCCTGATATTGGTTTAAAGTTAATTATTTGCTTACGCTAGAATTCTCCCAAAACTTAGTCCTAGTAAAAAATCATGTCTTGTTCATTTTTCATTAGTTGCAGTGGGTTATTTTTTTATATATAACATGATGGCTCTAAAGTTATTTCTTGTTCCTATTTTGGTAATGGCATGATTTTGCATATGTATAATTGATCATGCTTGTGCCCGTGCAGAAAAGGAGATCAAGGCTGGCCTCCCTGTGCTCCTGCTAGTGCACACATGTTTGGGGGTTGTTGTTGTTGTTTTCCCTATCCGTGTCCCCGATCTGCTGCTGCGGGTACGGCTTCTCGGCCTCAGATGCGGCTCTAGATTCCTGCACTAGTCGTCGCAAGCATCGACCAGCGGTGGGCTAGCATTCCGGGTGGATGACACCACTTGGTGCACTGAGATTGGCATCGACTACAATCCGTCCTAGGTGAGCTCCAACTCTTATCCTCTGCCCTGACCTATGGCATCGTTCCATGTTGTTCTAAGTTTAGAATTTGTTCCTGTTGTATGGCGTGATGACTTTGATTGCATTAGATTGCAAATCTACAGGAAAACTTGAGATTCTGTTAATTTAGTCACTCCTGAACTGCTATATACCTGAATGCTATTTGTAATGTGTTGTTCATTATCATTATTGCCATGGACATGCCTAGCAGGGGCATTCTAGGATAGTTGACTTTTAGTAGAAATATACTGATCTGCTACATACCAATTAGTACGTTACTAAGAACCTTAGGTTGGATAATAAGCGAAGTAAAGATAGCATAAGTGACGAAGACAAGAGGAACTTGTGACCTTAGAATGTTTTGGGACTTTGGGCCTTTATGAGATGTACTAAAATTTTCGCATTTCAAGATTTAAGGTTCTTCAATTGCCTGCATGCCTTACCTTTTAAAACATAGGTAGTATACTTAGATTTTTTATATTGATATTCTTCTTATTAATGTTATCATTGATAATAATACCGGTTCCTTTCACCCATTAAATGATATAAGCTTGTCTATTTGTTTGACCCATGTTCTCCTGTAAAGTGCGTGAATCCTTACCTCTTCAGGATATTTTGGATTGACACAGTGTTTCCTCTAGAAACAATCTGTGTTTTATATCTAAATGTAGTGGCCCTGTTAATATTACTTTTCTACTGCAAACATTCCAAATTACAGAATTATTTTTTAGCAGCAAGCATATGATAGTTTTATAATTTTGTGACAGATCTGGAAGGGACATCTTCAAGATCATGTGCATCCCGAGCCTTCGTCTTCTGGCTAAGGAGACTAGTCACTAGCTGATTTGACACCAGATTCTGTTGTACCCACTAAACTTCCTCGGGTCCCTAAATATGTGAATTCTTCTCAAGGACCTGTTAGTAATACATCATCAACATCCTAGCATGGTCCTGCGAACTCAGCTGTGAGTGTTCCATATATGCTTCTCGTTGCCAAGCTCTTCGATGGGATCTCTTAGCTCGGACAAAACAAGTTTCAACCTAGATGCTAAGGTTCGGTATGTGATGCATATTATACTTGTCCATGCTTTTTTTTTTCTTTTGTTTCCTATTGCTCACCTGTGTCAAGTGCACTAACAATTGCTATTTCTAGACCAGGAATTCAAGTTGAACCCAAATGATAAGGATTTCACTCCATTGACTTCTTCTGTCAGGCCATGTCGCCTTCTAGAAGCTGATGCAACTTACTATTATCCTAATAACATGCAAACTACTCATGGACCTTTGCATGGCCACATGGGGGTGAGTTTCTAATATTTTAAACACATTTTCCTTATTTACATACTATTTACATGAAATGGGTGCAATACTGAATTCAAATATATATGTCTGAATTATGACCTATTTTTTGAGTTTATTTTCAAAAAGAATTGGGAAGAGTGGCAGTGGTACCAGTTTGTTGATTTGGTACTGAGGTTTAGTTACCTGCTAGTCAAGATGTCGGTGTTGTAATAATCCTTATTGAACATCCTTTTTAGATGATGTGGCCCTTCACTAATTTCCAAGGTTCCTAAAGCTGATACACCATGCTTTCCTATTGATGACAATTACTTGTTCGATTTTTTGTGGTCTCGATTCTCGAACAATCCATGAGATGCATGTTGTATTGTATTGGTTTCTGAAGCTTCTAGGGCTGTTGGGTTTTTTTTAATGTATACGGGCAAATGCATACTTTTGCAATTTGTCTTGTCATGCCGATCCAATCAGCTTCCAGATTCTTAGATTTGGGTAATGATATTCACTCTGAATTTGCAGCTCTTTTTTGGTATTCAAAAATTTTCGTAGGGTCTGAATTTTGAGCATGTATTAGTTTAAGAATTTCTGGGGGGAATTGAAAGCTCAGGAAATAATATGGTCCTATTTTTAACTTTCTTCCAGTACATGTGCTTCTGGGACCTTCTCTTTTCGAGTTCACTGTTATTACATTGAATTGTTGTGTTGTGTTGTGTTCTCTTTTCCTTCTCTAATTGCCAACCATCTTGGTTAGGTTTCTTCTAGTGGCCTGTAATTTGAGCTTATTGGTAGTTTGAGCTTCTAGATAATTTGAAGTTATGGTGATTGCTTTCTAGAATGTAAAAGTTTTTTTCCTTTCTTCTTCTAATGAAGCCAAAATCTCCAAAAGCTTTGTTTCCTGTTACTCTTGCCTTTCTGCATCAGTTTTGTTGTCGGGTTACAACACTAGATATTTTTTTGCTAATGAAATCCTCTCTTTTTCATCAAAACTAAGTGCTTATATTAGCTTATTATGTATCCTGTAAACATCATTTTTGATGCCGTGGAGTTTTCTAAGCTAAGAAGGTTCATCCCTTCCTTGCAGATTGATTAGGAAGCTAAGCCTCACATCTCATCGATAACGTAGTGGTTGAAGCATCTTTGAGAACTCTTATATTGTGTTTAATAAGCTACCCCTTACAATTATTCAGTACTCGCTCAATACTCAAATATCAACGCAATTTTCCTGTTTAACCGTGGTTTTCTGCCTAACATGTTTTTATCCTTATGGCTGGATGAAATAAACACACACACACACACCGGTGCAATTATTTGATTCTGGTTTCTTGTGCTATCTGATTATTTGCCATAGTATATAGACAGTACAAATTCAGAAGCAAAGGTTCTTCCTATCTTGATAACAAAGGAGGAGTACATTGCCCAAAACTTTCTGGATCCATTGTGAAAGTTGAAGGACCACTTTGTGCCTTTAAGCCTGCAAAAATATGCAGATGGAGTTGTGCGACCGCAGGGCAGCCTAGATGGAGTGCCCCTGGAGGACTTTTGCACCTGCGGGGTGGGGTTGTGGTGGCTGCAGCTGCAGGGCTAGTGCGCCGACTTGTAGATCCTTACGCTATAGTGGCAGCACTTGTAGATTCGCACATGGGTACCACGACAACATATCTGGGTGATGGTCTCATCACCAAAAAGGGGGCAAAGTCACTAAAGGGAGGATCTAGCGCTTGAGGTGGACGAGGACATGCTGCTGCGGAGGGACATGATGGTGAGTCGATGTGCTAAGTGATTGATATCAACGGGGAAAGCAGATGGGGAGGAGGCTTGTAGAAGGAGAATATATGTGCAGGGGTTAGGTTTCGGGGCGAGTCTTCATTGAATGACTATGGCGTGAGAGCCGACCATCTCCACCATATGGCACATCACCCAACACTCCTACAGAACATTGAGGCCGCGGTCCACTCCGTCAAGCTATTCTGTACTAGTCGGGGGCAGCGATGGAGACTAAATTGAATACGTCTGCAGACGTGTGCTAGGAAGCTGCATGGCTTTCTTTATAAAAATAGCATTCAACACAAAATACATCTGGGTACCACCGATCTTGGCGCATTTGGACGGTCCAGGAAACGGGACCATCTGTGCCAGGGATCACTTGTGCTTTTCCGCTGGTTATAGAGATATGATGTTGGTTATATTTTAGAGTCTCCTTCTATATATCTATAATGCTGTTGTTTGAAATCTTCTTGAACATTGCAAGTACTTGATACTGATTCCACTTCTTGTAGGTGAACATATCATCGCAAGCCTAGGAGCATGCATGTACTTTGTCGAGAACTTCCCATGTTCTCATCACTTCCATTTCGGTGAACTCTCGAATAAGGTAAATTCTTGGTTTCTTTTTCTTTTTCGTCTACTTGCTCTTTGCGGGCATGTACAATGCAAGCTGCGTAGAGAGGTGCTTAGGGAGTTAGCAAAATCAACCGGTTTTTGCTTATGCAATGGTGCTTATTTACACTAGGCTGATGCCTAATTAGGCACCTCTCCTATACAAATAAGCACCTGTGCTTAACAAAATGCTTGGTTTATTTTTGTAAGCACGTCCTTGCATCGTACATGCCCTGATAGAAAGTCCATCAAGCCATGGTTGTTCTGTGCTCTGGACAACCTATAACATACTGGTTGGTTTAGTGTTGGTAATATGGATAGGATTTGGTTTTGCATTTTTAGCATGATTCAAGCGATGTCACAAAAGTGAAATGATTTGTGTTGATTCAGGGTACAAGAAGTTGAACAAGGACTACCCCCACAGGTGGTTGTCATCCAGCTGGGCAGTGTCGGTCTCCCCGAGCTCCTTCTGGTGGTTGCCTGCATGGGCTGTTGCTGGCGACTACTGTCTCGCTACCATGCAATGACGGAAAGTTCACCGTGGTGCAACTGCGGCAGAGGCGGTTTCTTCATCGAGGCCGTGATTTAGTTGAGTTTTTGGTTCTCCTTTTCTTTAGATCAAATGAATTGAGTGTAAGGCAGCTGACGTTCTCATGCAAATCTTCAGTCACTGTTCTTGACATACGTCGTCGTTTGGGTATGCAGGCATGTAGCTGAGGCGCAATATCACTGATGGAGCGGCCTCCAAGCCAGCGGTCCTCCCTTGCCAATGGTCATCGTGGTAGAGGCAAATAAGATTGCACGTTCTTACACGGGAGAATTGGAGCTCTAGGTTGCTCCAGGCACCTGTGTCAGTGTGGCTCAGCCAGTGCAGTGCCAGACCTTCACAGCCTAGACTATGCACTCCAAGGCCACCTGGAGCAATTTCCCTGCAGACACGCCTCCAATTGACATGGTGGTTTCCTCCCTTTGCATCTGCCCTGCCTTCCCAGAAGAACCCTCCTTCGATTTTTTTGAATTGTTTGATGCTCTTCTTTGGCGGTGCGAGGACCAGCAGCTGATGCACAGGGATGTCATTGAGCACAGACTTGATGAGTACGAGGCAGCCAGGCTTATTCATCAGACGAGCCTTACAGGTTGGTAGCTTTCCTCGCATCTTCTCGGCCACTGGATGTAGCTGGGCAGTGGCCAGCCACCTAAGTGGGAGAGGGATGCCCAGGTAGCCGATGGGAAACTCGACGATTGGGCAGCCAAGGTCCACCGAAACCTTCATGGCATCCATGTCGCTGTAGTTCATCAGTGTAGTTGTGCTTTTCGTGTAATTGACATGCAGCCCTAATGCTTGGCCAAACAATTGCAGTATCTTCTTCACCGTCATGATGTTGTTGCACTATTTCAACTTATTTATATCATTGCTAGATCAATTAGGTATTGGTGTTGCTTATCCATGTTGTTTGGTTTGATTAAATGACTTATTGTCTCAAGTATCTCGTGAATAGTTTGGCTCCTTTAAGGGGTATGTTTCTTGACTTTGTCGAATGGATGAACCTACTAATTACTTTGGCAAATGGCAGCTACAAGAAAGCAATAATGATGACAAATGTTGAAGCAATCTTGCCGGTATGTTTATATTTCCCATCTCATAATTATTTTTGTACTCCCTCCGATCCATATTATTTGATGCTAAAATGGAGGTATCTATAACTAAAATATGTCTAGATACATCTATATAGCATCAAGTAATATGAATCGGAGGGAGTATATTTTTGTGCTTGAAAACCGAAGTTACCTATCTTCTTGTGGGTCTAGTACTACCGAAGGATACTTATCTTCCGTGTTGGTGTTCTTTTTATTCTCGGATAAGATGAAACAAGTCTTTATTTGTTTGGTGATTAATGTGGATACATGTATTGTCCTTTTTGCAGAAATATTTCATGGTTCCTATGATGTCACGCCTAGCTCTTTCTGGTTTTGTTTTTCTGCAATTCTTATATATGTAATAATACACTTATGAGATTACTTGCAAAGGTTAAATTATCCCATGGCTTGGTAGAGGAATAAAATCCCGTGTTTATTTTCCTGATTTTGTTCTCCTGTTTGGTAGTGGTAAATAGACAGTTGGTGATTAAAAAGTAGATGTGGTTACATTTTATATAAAATAGGTTCATATCACTGGAATATATGCATGTAATGTAAACATTGCTACTGATTGGCATGTTGCTTTGTCGGTTGTCCATTTTTCATCCAACTTGGAACTTGCATACAGTATGTAGGTAATGTTGTCTGTTACATGGATGTTTTATTCATCACTTGTTAACCTGAACCTGTATACAATAGTTAGGTACAATAAGGTTCATTAATCAACACCACAATGTATAAATACATATATAGATGAGTGACTACTATCAGTAGTAGATGATAGGTGCGTTCAGGTTGCAGATTCAGCTGGTGTTGTTGGTGGCATGTGCTTTCTGGTACATGTAGTGTCCTATTGTTATTTGATTCATGCTAGTCCTAGTGAAGCTCTTCTTTTTCAACTTCTTGGCATTTTTCTTTGTGCTAAATTTATAGTTTCTCAGATTCAAATTGTTATTGTGTTATTTTGTTTAACAGTTCCTTTTTGTTCTGCAAGTTTATATTTGTTTTTGAAACAATTACTCTTTGAACTTTATGTGATTAATTGCCTTGCATCCTGATTCAGATAGCCTATGGAATCTCCCAGGTTTCCTCCGTGGTTCCTGATGGTGTCAACGATTGTGACTGGTTTCAACCATGGCCTCTCGTAATACAGTCGTAGGCCATAGTTGGAAGTTGAAGGAGCACTTTGTGCATTTTAGCCTGCAAATATGCAGTTCTAAAGAGTGAACCTCAATTTCATGTTCTCTCTCCAGTGATATTGTTGCAGCCCACAGAAGATGTTTTTATTGAAGTTTTTTTTGTTCACAGCTTTGCGGAGATCTTTCATTCCGCTCTACAAACACTTGCGTTCTAATTATTGACATCTCATAGTAGAAACTATCTGATGCAGATATTAAACTTAGTTGTAATTTCTCATCGATTAATTTTATTTCTGTTTATCCCAGGAAATTGTAAGAGGAATATTTTAACCTCGTCTAGACTGATATTCTGCAGAATCCTGATTGAGTTCTGGTTAACATCTATGCTTGGCAGCAATCTCAATTAAATAAATAATCAGAACTTGAGATGGTACATACTACTTTGGTAGGCCACTAATAAAAGAGAGTTGCAAGACATGTACTCAAGAGAACTGGGAAATTCATAATATCTGGCATTTAGGTAAGTTTCCAGTTCCGCTCTCCTCTTTGTACTTTGTTATAATATTGTGCGTTTATGTAAGTTTCTAGTTCCTCTCTGATATTGCGTGTGTGGTGAACAGGATTTCATTAGCACACTAGAGAATCAAAAGGAATAAAGATTCTCCTGTCATTTAATATTTTTTTACTTACATTCCTAAGAAGACCACTCAAATTTCTTGAGCAGTGGCGAGTGGTAATTTGTTTCCTAAGACGGCATTCAGTCTAACTTACGGCTTAGACCCATCTGTTAATCTTCATCCTTTGGTGCTTATGTCGGTGCGTAGTGTTGTCACAGTTGCTAAGAGATAATGGACATTTTATTTGAGTATGTTCTAAGTAATCCTAATGCTGACCAAGTTTTGCTGGTCTTGTCATTTGTTAAACATTTTCTGTGTATCCTTGTTTGTGTGTTGAGCAATATTTTCCTATGCCAGTCTTGGAGCTAAACCTTTCTTGGTTTATGGTGGTGCAGGTGATAGGATGTACAGGCAGCATGTTGCCGTGGCCCTTGCTCTTGAAGGAAGGAGTGGAGCGGCCGGACGTGCTTCCTTTGTCAATTTCATTGACTGATCCAGTGGCATGTTCACTGCCTGTTAGGTAGTAATGAGTAGGTGGAGTATTGTTTGGGCAGAAGCATCTACGTGGATGGAATGTCCTTTATTTATAATACTATGCAATATAATGTTGGTACCAGAAATTTCTTCGGCTGATCATATTCAACCTGATGGAAGAGTGAGAGATCCATGTGGGTTCTTTTTATGCCAAAACTGATAGAATTAACATTTCACATTGATGAGAGATGCATGTAGTGCTTGTTTTCTTTCTGTCTTCCTGGCTGTATTACTGTATAAACGACACCGTTTTGATTGTGTGGAACATACATATACTTGCCCAGAAATAGATACAATTCCGTGTGCAAGTAGACACCTGATTTGTTGTGTATGAATCCTTGGCTCCAACATCTATCTTCACTGTGTTGGTTAACTAAAAGCAACCAAGGTCAAGCACGGGCTGATTTCTAGGAACCCAACCGAATGATTCATGTATATATATCTAGCAAAGAAAAAGAGGTATGAGCCGATTGCTGTTCCGTAAAAGGGGTATAAATTTAGTCTAAAATCAAGATAATTTTGTCCATTTTTTTTGAAAAAAAAATAGTAGGTGGTACATGCATGGATTTCTGTAGCGTCAAATCAATCTGGTGCGTCAGCTCCCACTAATACAGGGAATGACGTGAATACCTGGAGCAGTTATTAGGACTTTTGTACTCAAGGAACGAGTAGGTGGTACTCCAATACTCCATGCATGCATGGATTTCGTGGCTAGAAGGGGCATTTAGCTCGGCGTGATGCAACGGTGGTGTATACAAGGGCATTGGCATGGCTTTCACGGTGCATGTAGAATCATTCGAGAAATCCATCCACACCGGCTGTGTCGGCTTCCACTGATTCCTGGAGCAGTTGCTGGAGAACGGATCAGGTATGGATGAAAACTAAAATAGCGAAAGGGACGAGTAGGTGCATGCATGCATTTCTTGGCTAGGACGTGCATCCGTGCCCGTATACACAGCTTAAAATTAAGAACGGATAGCATTAAATCATTGGCCGAATCCATTCACGACACTAAAACAAGGAGGGATGCTGATTCCTGGAGCAGTTATTGGGAAGGAATTCTTTCACGGGATGGAAGAGTAGGTGGTGCATGCATACATGTTTTTTGGGCTAACACAGAAAGGGATGTTGAGTTATTAGAGGAAAGAAATCATCGTTAATTGATCAAGGAAGGAGAACATCACCCTTCACGTCGCCGATCCGAGGCACCACCCATCGTAACCGTCTGTTGTGCTTCACCTGTAATGTAATCAAGGGCTATGGATGGAAACTAAATTAGCGGGAGGGAGGTAGGGAAAATGCGCCGACAGAGCCTAAAAATTTCGAGCAGAAATTCAACCCACAGCTTGTCCTTCCAGCTGTCTAAGTACTAATACGGGTGGAGCTATCGCGTCCAGCTGGCGCGTAGAACCGAGTTAGATTTTAACTCTTGCTCGTCGAATCATTCGGGAATCCATCCACCGGCTTAGATGTAACCTAACTGTTTCTAATAAAATCATTCACGGAATCCATCCACCGGCCATGTTGGGTTCCGTTGATTCCTGGAGCAGTTATTAGAGAACGGATTAGTTATGGATGGAAACTAAAATAGCAAAAGGGACGAGTAGGTGGCATGCATGCATTTCTCAGCCTGGACACACAGCTGAGCCCTGATGCATATGTGCCCGTATACATAGCCACAAATTAAGGCCAAAGAGCATTGAATCATTGGTCGAATCCATCCACGACATTAAAACGAGGAGGGATGTTGACTCCTGGAGCAGTTATTAGGCAAAAAGAATTCTTTCACCGGATGGAACAGTAGAAAGGGATGTTGAGTTATTAGGGAAAGAAATCACCGTTAATTAATCAAGGAAGGAGAACGGCACCCTTCAAGTCACCGATCCGAGGCACCACGCATCTCAGCCGTTTGTTGGGCTTCACCTGTAATGTAATCAAGGGATATGGATGGAAACTAAATTAGCGGGAGGGAGGTAAGGGAAATGGCGCTGACAGAGCCTAAAATTTCGAGCAGAAATTCAACCCACAGCTTGTCCTCCTCCCGCCTGTCTGTAAGTACCACTAGGGGTGAAGCGACCGCGTGCGGCTAGCGCGTGCGACCGACTTAGACTTTGACTCTTGCTCGTCGAGGAGAGGAGATGACACCCTGCTTGGAGATGAGATAGCCAGGTATGATGTGATCTTGTCGTGCTAACGCGGTGTTAATTGCATACATATGCGCCAGAGTATTGTATCTCTAACGCTTGGTTTATGCATCAGGCTGGTAACTCAATTGGGCACAGGAGTAGGCGTGTCGTGGGGAGCGAGCAAGGAGTAGCGTCGTCTGGTCGGGACACTTGGGGACGGACGGAGGCGAGCACCGTCGTTAATTTCACCAGGTAACTCGTTGACTCGGTAGGTTCTCAGGTGTTGAACTTGCTCGCATGGTCGATCGTACCGGCGGCTAATGGACACGCATGGATTCAGCCAGCCAGTGGTTTGTCTTAGATATACGTTTGGATAGATTAAAGACGCGAAACAGAATTAACGATTGATCCAATGGAATTAATTTTATTTTAGTTTGGCTGACAATCATAGTCCCTCAAATCTAAAACCTCCTAGATAATTAGAGACGAGCGAGGGTTGAGGAATGGGAATCAGAGGTAAAGACCAGGTTGCGCTTCCTATTTTTTCCCTCGCACTATCTTAGGCCTGAGAGGCTGAGAGTCAAAAGTTAGGACTCATGACGCAAGCAAGTGACCTATTGGAGCGTGGCTTCAGTTGCGCCATTCTGGTCAACTGTGAATCCTGGGTGTCTTAGAATGTACTGCCCACTGAAAAAATTCTTTCATCTCTGAATCCTAGCATTTTCTAGTACTCGGTTACTCGATTCGCCCTTGGCTGCCTTCTGTGCCAGTTCACTGATGGAGTTACGGTCCGGCCGTCGACTCATCCCGCCACCGCCGCACGGAGCCCGTCGTCGTTCTTTAGCGGACGGCGATGGCGTGGATCGGATCAGTTCCCTTCCCGATGACTTGCTCCTCCAGATCCTCGGCCGCCTCCGCTGCGCCCGCGATGCCGCCCGCACTAGCATGCCCGCCCGGTCGCGTCCCGGAACGGGCTCCTTGTCCTGGAGCTCCGGCGCGAGGAGCGCGCCCAAGGCCTCACCCTCAGCGTGTACAACCCCATGACTGGGGAGGTGTCCGTGCTTCTCTCCCTCGCCGGCGAGGACTGCCCTGGGTACTACGCGTGCGCCATACTCACGGGCGACGATCTTGACGCCAGCACTCCGCCGGGCTTCTTCCGCGTGCTCCTCGTCTACAACCGCCGCAGTTTCACGGCGCTGCGGATCTTCTCCTCCGACGTAAGAAGCCGCTCCGACCGCCATCGATGGTGATGCTCTCGAGCCTGCCGCGGATGATGAAGACCATCTGGTCCACGGGGTCCCCTTCCTGGTTGATGTAGTTGCGCTCCGTGTAGAGCGCTGGCTTGAGCCGCTCGCATATGGCGTCCAACAGTCGCTCGTCCATGTTGTCGAAGAGCGGGACGCGGCGGACCAGGCCCATACAGAGGTGTCGCTTGATGTCGCGGCGGAGGTCCTTGGACACCCTTCAACACATTGTTGAAGCATTCAGCCATGTTGCTTGTCATGTGACCATATCTCCTCCCATCCTCATCATAATATCGTGCCCACTTTGAGTTAAATATAAAGTGCCTCTGAAGAAACTCAAAACCACCTGCGTTGAGCTCTTTGTGCTTCAGCAAGCTGTTGTATAGATTTGTGAAGCGGCAAGGAGATAGTGAGAAGAAGAAATACCGGTTGACAAAATGGAATGTCGTTTGCCGTCCAAAAGATCAAGGTGGACGTCGGTGTCACGTATGAAGCTCCAGTAGGTGGAGATCATACCCTCGTTCTGAAGCTCTCTGAGCTCCACATCAGTGGTTTCACAGGGCCACCATTGACCCCGTTCTCCTTCGCGGATCCGAGCTTTAGAAGCCCTCTTGTTTTCCGCCTCCTGCACCTTGGTTGCCATCCTCGCTTGACCTTCGAGTTCTTCTTGGAGTTCTTTGAGGGAAGGGATCCGGCCTGGAGTGGTGCTGGAAGATGCGGAAAATGGTTGAGCTAGCCGGATGTCGGAAACATATGGTGGTAGGAACGCAATGGGATCCGGGCAAATTGGTTCCACGGCACTGGGTTCCGGGTTACTCGGAGAACTACCAGTGCAGTGAGGAGAACCGTGAGGCATGCTTCCGGCTGCACCCATGCGAGCTAGTTTGAGTAACCGGAGAATCTATACTACAGCTACTACTTCTTCTACAAGACCGGCGCACGTACCGTCAATGGCGCGGTGGCTCGGCGGAGCTCCGGTGGAGTTGAGGTCGCCGGACTTGCAGGAAATTGCCTCGCGTGACCACGAATCAGCGGCGGACAAGATTTCCCGTTCAACCGTGGGAATCTTGGCACGAGGAGAAGCCTGGGCCGGCGACGCGTGAAGCTCACCGTGGCAAAGCTCGCCGGAGTTGAGATCTGAACATGTGAGTTTTTGATTATGCACTAACCCTCTAATGAGTTTGTTTCGAGTTTGGTGTGGAGGAAGTTTTCAAGGGTCAAGAGAGGAGGATGATATACTATGATCAAGAAGAGTGAAGAGTCTAAGCTTGGGGATTTCCCCGGTGGTTCATCCCTGCATATTTCAAGAAGACTCAAGCATCTAAGCTTGGGGATGCCCAAGGCATCCCTTTCTTCATCGACAAATTATCAGGTTTCTTCTCTTGAAACTATATTTTTATTCGGTCACATCTTATGCACTTTACTTGGAGCGTCTGTGTGCTTTTATTTTTGTTTTGTTATTTTCATTCTCTGAATAAATACATGCTTGTGTGGGAGAGAGACACGCTCCGCTGGTTCATATGAACACATGTGTTCTTAGCTTTTAATGTTCATGGCGAAGGTTGAAACTGCTTCGTTCATTGTTATATGGTTGGAAACGGAAAATGCTACATGTAGTAATTGGTAAAATGTCTTGGATAATGTGATACTTGGCAATTGTTGTGCTCATGTTTAAGCTCTTTCATCATATACTTTGCACCTATTAATGAAGAAATACATAGAGCTTGCTAAAATTTGGTTTGCATAATTGGTCTCTCTAAAGTCTAGATAATTTCTAGTATTGAGTTTTGAACAACAAGGAAGACGGTGTAGAGTCTTATAATGTTTACAATGTGTCTTTTATGTGAGTTTTGCTGCACCGGTTCATCCTTGTGTTTGTTTCAAATAACCTTGCTAGCCTAAACCTTGTATCGAGAGGGAATACTTCTCATGCATCCAAAATCCTTGAGCCAACCACTATGCCATTTGTGTCCACCATATCTACCTACTACATGGTATTTCTCCGCCATTCCAAAGTAAATTGCTTGAGTGCTACCTTTAAAATTTCCATCATTTACCTTTGCAATATAGGCTAGCTCCTGCTCGACAAGTAGTCTCCTATTTGTCCCTGGGGTCTTCTTGATATGCGCCTTAATTGCACTTACAAATGATGGACATGTGTTCAAGCTCGGCATCGTTAGTGGGTGAGTTGAAAATGGTGTCCTCTTACTCGGTACCGTGCACGAAACATTTGGCAAACCTCTCCTGCGTAAAATGCTTGTCAGATGTCCTTGTAAGGCACTCGGATTTTTTCTATACGTTCTTGTTTTCTCCTATTTTGTGTGAATGTTACGTAAAGCACCACCTTTTGAGTTCACCATCTGCCTCTCTTACCCACCGCTTTATCTTGACATCTCTTTACCTCTCTCTCTTCCACTCTGTTTCTTCTCACCCCTTTCCTGAAACTTTCTCTCATCATAGCCGTGGCTTTGTTTTACAATTAACAAATACGAAAGGACATAAATCACCAATTTGGAACAAATTTAGGGTCTGAGAGCCATAGAACAAATTAAGGGACACATGAAAATCAATGCAAGAACCAATCTTGCAAAAATATTTTGGACTTTTAGTTCGCAATCCCACTTTAAAAATCTCCCCCGCTCTTTTATTGGGGCTTAATATGTGGGCATATAAGGGAGGTGTAAATAGACAAATCACATGTAATTGCCACTTACGATAGAAAGTTAAGGGGGTTGACGTCACGAGTTCCACATAATAGAGTTGCTCTATAAACGACATGAGGAATGGTCACACACAATAGAGTTTCTCTAGAAACGATGCCAGGAAGGGGCACATGAGATCACGCCAAAAAAAACCTCTAAAACCCTATATTTATTTTTTTGGACTCGAGTCCTATTATGGGTATATGTAGTTGATGTAAACTGGAAACTTGCGTACACTTAGTGGCGTCTCCTTCACAAACAAGACTATCTTGAGGAAGTTTTTGGACTTGTAGTGGAAAACTCATGCTTCGAAACAACCTCGTTTTTAAGAACTTGACATATCATGCTTCGAAACAACCTCCTATTAAGTTGCTTGTTGTGCGATAACCATGTTTCTGGGGACGCCATCAACTACTCTTTGTTGAATATCATGTGAGTTGCTATGCATGTCCGTCTTGTCTGAAGTAAGAGAGATCTACCACTTTATTGGTTAGAGCATGCAAATTGTTAGAGAAGAACATTGGGCCGCTAACTAAAGCCATGATTCATGGTGGAAGTTTCAGTTTTGGACATATATCCTCAATCTCATATGAGAACACTAATTGTTGCCACATGCTTATGCATTAAAGAGGAGTCCATTATCTGTTGTCCATGTTGTCCCGGTATGGATGTCTAAGTTGAGAATAATCAAAAGCGAGAAATCCAAAATGCGAGCTTTCTCCTTAGACCTTTGTACAGGCGGCATGGAGGTACCCCATTGTGACACTTGGTTAAAACATGTGTATTGTGATGATCCGGTAGTCCAAGCTAATTAGGACAAGGTGCGGGCACTATTAGTATACTATGCATGAGGCTTGCAACTTGTAAGATATAATTTACATGATACATATGCTTTATTACTACCGTTGACAAAATTGTTTCATGTTTTCAAAACCAAAGCTCTAGCACAAATATAGCAATCGATGCTTTCCTCTTCGAAGGACCATTCTTTTACTTTTATGTTGAGTCAGTTCACCTATTTCTCTCCACCTCAAGAAGCAAACACTTGTGTGAACTGTGCATTGATTCTTACATACTTGCTTATTGCACTTGTTATATTGCTTTGCATTGACAACTATCCATGAGATATACATGTTACAAGTTGAAAGCAACCGCTGAAACTTAATCTTCCATTGTGTTGCTTCAATGTCTTTACTTTAATTTATTGCTTTATGAGTTAACTCTTATGCAAGACTTATTGATGCTTGTCTTGAAAGTACTATTAATGAAAAGTCTTTTCTTTATGATTCATTTGTTTACTCATGTCATTACCATTGTTTTGTCGCTGCATTCATTACATATGCTTACAATAGTATGATCAAGGTTATGATGGCATGTCACTCCAGAAATTATCTTTGTTATCGTTTACCTGCTCGGGACGAGCAGAACTAAGCTTGGGGATGCTGATACGTCTCCGACGTATCGATAATTTCTTGTGTTCCATGCCACATTATTGATGATATCTACATGTTTTATACACACTTTATGTCATTATTATGCGTTTTCTGGACTATTTGCCTTGCCGTTCCTTCGGGAGGTGTTGATATAAACGCCGTTCCCATGGCTCCAACTCCTGCCATTGCCATTTATATAATGCCTCCCTTGGATCTCCTGGGGGTGACCTAGACGCTAAGATGAAAGCTTGTGTCGCCATGTATCCTGCTTCCGGTGTTTTTGGGATAATATTCCCCCTCGTGTCGATTGACATAAAGGACATGTCGAGGTTTTGGATTAGAGTCTCTCTTTCAGCTTCCGGTATATTTTGCAGCCGAGATCTTGCTCTCCTCCGAGCTTCTCTGTGACTATCTCCCGAAGTTTCTGAGTGTCGACTTAATTCCGCTCGTCGCCTGCTTGATGCGGAAGCTGCTTCTCTTCTTCTGTTCAAGGCAGCTGTTTGTTTTTCCAACTCTCTTCCAGCTCGGGCGAGTCTATATTGATAAGCTTGCAGTTCTTCGATTGTAGCAGTTGTCTCCATTTGTTCAGAGCCATCTAAAGCTTTCACAGCTCTATCCCAGGCTGCTTGTGGAAGTTGAACTCTGACACGTGGTGTGGGCCCGACATATTTAGTGCCCAAACCTCTCCTTAGATCTGAGGGATCGACATAGGGATTTCCCAAATCGTCGAAAGCCTCTGATGTTTCCTCGTATCGCGACTTGCCTCTCCAATGGCATAAACTTGGTGATATTTTGGAGTTGTCACTTTGCTTGGTTTGGTGACACCATCATAGAGATTGGTGAAGACCTTCCCAATAGACATGGATTTGTCGATAAAGTCGAAGCTATCGGTGTCGCTTGAATCATCGCTTATATAGGAGTCCGCAGATGACTCGAAGGACATGTCGCTGAAGATCTTGGTGAGTTTTTCGCTTGCATTGCTGCCGATGAAGCGTGGCGACGAAATCTCCTCGTCGCTTGACTCAATGGATGATACTGAGTTTGAGAAATCAGGATCAACCGCCGATAATCCCGACGAGATCGGAATTTCGAGACGATACACTCCTTTTTTCTCGACGCGGAAATCAAACTTTCCAATCGTCATCTTCATGGGCTCCTCCAGATACGCATATGCATCCAAACGGGAGGGCGGGTGAGGAATAAAATCAACGAGACCAGTTTCGATCTGTTTACCTCTGTCCATAATGTTGCTTGCTACTGATGAAGTCGACGATCTTGAACGTGCCATCGAGATCAGCTCCTTGTCGCCTCTAGATCCCACAGACGGCGCCAATTGACAAGGTATTAACTTGTCAATGCATACGGATTGTAGACTAGGGTTTAGTTGGATGTAGAGGGCAAGTAGATCTCGAAGGTTTCAGCCGAAAAGTACTCGACGAATATGAAAACTAGGGTTTTAGAAACAATGATTCGATGATCTCTTTGTTCCTCGACTCCCCCTTATATAGGAGGCGGAGCCGAGGGATTCGTATTGTACAAGTTACAGACTCCGGGAAGGTTTCTAACTCCCCCCGCAAGATTACAAATAATACTTCCTATTACAACTCTAGCTTTCCTTAACAATATCTTGGGCTTCCGAGTCTTCTTATTCTTCGGGTAGTGGGCTTTCAATAAACCCCGGGTACTATCTTCGGCAGGCCCATTGGGGATGCCTATGTCAACGTGCACCAACAACTTATGCTAAGCAAGATAAGCAACGAGGTGATAGCAAATTAGATATAGAACATCAAGCACGAAGGCTATCACAATTTAAAGCGCATAGGTAAAGGAGCTCGGGTTGATAAGCAACCGGTGCACGAGGAGATGACGATGTATCCCAAAGTTCACACCCTTGCGAGTGCAACTCTCTGTTGTAGCGGTGTGGAGGCACAATGCACTCCAATATGCCACTAGGCCACCGTGTTCTCCTCGAGCCTTTCCCACCAAAGGGAAAGCCTCGATCCACTAAGGGACCCTTAAGGGTGGTCACCGAACCCGTACAAGCTTGGATCAAACACCCAAGTATCAAGTTTAAGGCAAACTCCACAACACCGGAGGCTCTCAAGTACAAGACCAAGTATTATTTGGAATGAAGCAAGATAACTAATTAACCTTATTTAAGAAATATAGATAAGAAAGCTTGACTCAAGTGTGTCAGGATTATGCTCAAGTGAATACCCATCTCAAGTCAAAATAATAGTTGGTTTAACTAAGACAACTTCCTATAGACACTACCAAACCTATAGGTCTCCTTTAAAGGGTTTTAATCCTAAGGTCAAAGCATTTGCTCTGATACCAGCTGTGATGACCCAGCGTACCACTGCATGGTGTAGTACACAAGTCGTTGACATAACACAAGTGAAACACCGTTCCACTCATATTACATCTCTCAGAGTGGTACAACATAAACATATGCGAGTCCAAGGTATGTCTATAGAAGTACACACGAGCTGTTTACATAAGATCAACACAACCTCCTACTTTACAGTGAGGTAAAACTTCAAATAAAGCTCTAGAAGAACGACTCGTAATCTATCTTATTGCTAACTCAAGTTCAAGAGCTACTTGGCTTGCTATAGAAATCTAGCTACTTAGGTGCTATGATTAGGGAAAGGTTCCCTTCTATTACTAGTCTAGGTTTCCATTATAGCTGATGCAGAAGTTGACTCCATTGACTTCTTTGATTGGATTCTTCATCTCGTTGCAGTTGACTCCTTTGTCTTCGAGTTCCACGGTAGTTTCTCCTTCGGTGCCTTGCTCTAAGAAGGGGGTTCAAACGAGATAGAATGAGTACGAGCGTACTCAGCAAGTTCATATTAGGAAATATGTGTATCATGCACTAGCTACAGCCATAGACCAGAAAGTCATAGACCAATGCAAGTTTTTGTAAACATTTCTTCAAAAGGTTTATTTTATTCTGAAAACTATGCCCGTCAGTCTTCACAGGTTGACCAGAACTTCGTGGAGTTCCTTTCCTGCCGCGTTCGCAGTTCCCTTCCCGGAACAGGGAGTGACAGTCACAATTCAGTATCCTCTGCAGAGGTGCGTTACTTTTCCCATAAGAGACCTTATCCTTGATACCTTTCCGAGATGCATGCTCGTCCACACTTCCTTGGTGTGGGGCCAGGTGTAAGATCCAAGCCAATCACTGCCTTCTCCGCGACCCTGCAAACCCACCCTTTTGTCCGACCGTACACCTCCAGTAGACTTCCCCCGATAATACGGCTTTACTCATGGTATACTCCGGACAATCCCTCATAGATCGAAGAGATTAACATCACTAATGGATGGGGATTTAAAAGGATTTCCCAACCTATTGCGGCAGTGCCTCCAGCACCCCACCGTCTCTTCGATCCGTTGGCGTGCAGAAGGGAAAAGATACAGCTGACTTGCCCAGAGCCATTATAGATCTTATGGTCAACGCGATATGTACGGCGCTAGAATCACTGGACGGCATTGGTAATTAATCCTAGGGTGATATAACCCATTGCAATGGAACCTCCACCATATCAACACATACCATGGTTCCATTGCCCACCACATAGTCATATTCATAATTGGAAAATAATATTTTGCTTTTCGATGCATGAGTGATAAGTATAGTACTTTGCATATAGTTTGATAAAAATAATCAAATGACATGAGCAAGCGATGAACTTGCCTTTCTTGACTGCAAGATTATGCAGGCAAAAGCTTCGATACGTGAGAACTCCAAATTCTGAAATACCATCATCGTCCGGTAAGGACAATGTTTAAAGAACTGGCAAAGATGCTATAATGCATAGTATGAGATGCAATCGTCCCGAGCGTAACCTAACCTCGATGATTTAGGTTGTATGAGTTGTAAAGATTTCTTTAGGGTTGGTTGCACTTTTAGAATGATTCTCAAACAAGGTTCTTATTAGGGTTTGGTTATATTAGCATCATAACCAAATGATATAAGACATCATAACAATCATACATAAAGAATAGTAGTGGAATAATATGTGAAGAACAGTTGTCAATTTTAAGTTCTACAGGACATGGTTGATGATTACTTATATTATACTTCAAAAGAATAACTTTTGAAGAACATGTTGTTAAAGAAATATTTAGTATTTCAAAGAAGTATTGGGCTTCTAAGGTTTGATTGACACTTGTACTTCAAAAGAATATCCAACTAAAGATAGGTTGGATTTACGGTATTCTGGAATTTTCCAGAACACCGGATAATCCGCCCCCCTGGCGCCCCGGAATATCCGGCCGGGCCGGATTATCCGCCCTCACTTTGGGCCGGATTATCCGGCCTGGGCGATTTGCGGGAAGACTAAGGGAGGCCGCGGGGTGAACGGTTGGCACACCAATCAGTTCCCCCACGCGCCCCCCTTCTTCCTCCTCAAGCCGCCAGAGCTCCTCCTCATCGCCGGAGACGCTTCGTCCGCCCCCTCTCGGAGTTCTTGGGTGGATCGGGTGGATCTCCTCCCTAGCTACCATCTCCTCCAAGCGGTTTCCACAATGGATGTGGGTATGATTCACAATCTCTAACCCTAGATGTTGTGTTTTATATGTGCTATTTTCTTGGTGGAATTGGTGTCTAGTTGTTCCAAATCGTGTGTAGTGTTCAACGGTGTCGTAAATAGCTTGTAGAGCATCAAACTTCACTTGTAGTTCCCTTGATTTTTAGAAAGTATATCACATTAGTGCTCCCGCCCAAGCATCATCTAGACGTAATATGTATTACAGAAAAAAGAACTTGCGGAGAAAACACATGCTGTGGGAGGTTCAAGCACACTGTAGATTCCCAGTGACGGAAGAAAGCAGTACCACATCACGCGTGAATGATGTGGGTTCTCTGCATTTAGATGATACAGTAAACCAGTTTGAAGTTATATCTCATTAGCCTACAATAGTTGTAAACCGAAATTTGAGCAGAATATCACATAATCCATAGAAAGCAGTACTGTAGGTACTCACCTGACTCCTTATATTTTTCTGCAATAATGATTAATTCAAAGTTGAAATTTTTTAAATTGTTGCAGACTTCAATAAATAGTCCTTGTGGATTGTTTATCGCAAGCACATTTCAGATTATAAAAGGCTGCTACCCAACCAGAAACAAATTTCCATTGTTTGTGTGTCCCTCAGTATACTCTGACATGAACAGTTGTATGAATGAGGCAGTCAATAATACCAAGAAGATGGGGCCTTAGGTGACTTGAAATTTGGAACCTATGGTTCAGTGAATGCATCGTTCGGTGCTCCTTTTGTGGCATCAGGTGCATATGAGATCCATGCCCCATTGTATGCTTCTGAATTCTGCTGTCGAGTGCAATATTTTAAGTACCCCGTAGAAGAATAAATCAGAGCACAGTGAAGCCAAATGCTTAATCCAGTATCTCTAAATTCTAGAAACTGAAGCCAGCAGTTGCATGAAGGCCGACATGAGATGGCAGCAGAGGAAATCGGTGCAGAGATTACAAGACCATGCGGAGCAGCTATACTCAGTTTTCAGGACAAACTTTCTTCAGGCCGTGAGATGATTTTTCTGATAAAGTCCGTGAGATGATGCCATATATGGTAGATCCGTCAGGGAGATTAGAAGATCAGACACAGACACGCAATAGCAGTTCCTTGGTTGCCTAGATTATCATGGGGGCAGAGAGATGATTCTGGATATGTCCCCTTGGCATTTGGGCATCAACGCCTCATGAATCCAGGACTCATTGGCATCGGTCCTAGCTCTGCTCGGCCTTGCAAGCAGCAGGGATGGTGAGGCATGTTGTGCGGGCAGGAGGGGTTAAGAAAGGGAAGTTGGACATAGGAGGGCATTATAGCTATAATTAAGCTAGCCAGGTCTTCGAAAGGCACGAATGTCCCTTTGGGTGCCCCTCCACGAGATTCTTCCATGGACTGATGGTTATCTATGTTAATTTGCTGGGAGACTGCAGTTTCGAAATGATTTATTGACGTGGTTGGAAGAGGGAAGCAATCAGGTCTGAAAGCATCATCAAACGCATGCATGGGTTGAGATGGGATGATGTGGACAGGATATGGCTGATTTGGTGGGACCCCTGAGGTGGCATAGCTGCATGTTTAGAGAAATAGGTTAGTGGGGATGAATTACTTAATTGTATAGGATTTTTTGGTGTATGTATGCATTTGGGGTAACCAAATCACATGGTAAAAACTTGGAAGCTATTGGTATGCACTTGCATGCTTAGATCATCAGATAAGCACTTATGGTTTGTGTGCATAAACCTCTTCCCAGTGTGATCATTTTGTCCGAGCCACCTTTTGAACATAATACATGATGTATCTCTGAAAGAAAGTATAAAAATATTCCTTTGTTGTTTTTGCATGTATAATCCTACTATACATTGCAGATTTGCTAATGAAATCGTGCACCACCCCCTTTTGACAGCAAAATATGATTATAAGTTGTCATGATTCGTGTGAATAAACAAAGACATCAGGAGGAGAGGCGCAACTCGATGGCTAGTGGTGACCACAACTGCTCTCTTGCCAGTGCTGCCGCCACAGCATGTGTGATCCTTCTCGGGCCTCCCCACTGCCAGGGCCAAGAACTGAAAGGCGTGCAAGTACTCCCTGCCCTAACCTAGCGGACTACACAATGTTGCTGCTGCATCTGATAATGATGATGCATGTCACTGTCAAGGTGGTTTTGCCATTTCTAGTGAGGTAGATCTTTCATCTCTATGTCTGTTTCTAGTGCCGCTTTGTGTGTATTATGCTAGTTAGTTCTTATCTGAATTTTAAGATCCATTCAAATGTTCATAACTTTGTTCAAATAAAAAGTTCATAACTTCTGTTGATGAGATCCAACTGAGACCACTCGACCGATCTCATCCACTTGAAAATTCATGTAAAAGATGGTCATTCTACTTTCTAATAGAGTCGTGAATTCTGCAGCTCTAGGTGAGATTTCTCTGCCTCTATGCAAAGCATGTAATGGACCGAAGCTTGGTTTGAAGTCTGATTGATCATAGCGAAGATCAATTTAACCCTTCGTTGCTGAACATGCAAGAATTGGTTGACGCAAAGTTCTGTTACATTGTTGTGCTGTTATCTGATGGTGTTATCACAAGCGTGATTTTGTGGGAGACTGCTTAATTGGCTGGTATGCATGTCAATGGTCTTTGGTTTGTAGTTTGTCTCCTAAAATGTTTAGAGGACATGTGGGATTTTTATTTAATGAAGACATGTGGCGGAAATTCAATTCGGCTCCCGGGTGTATATGCTCCCTCTATCAAAAAATTATATTTCGAAATGTCGAAAAATTTTGACAAAAAATTCTACATGTACATCTCCACAATATACATATGTTTGTCAAGTTTCGCGAGGAACCAATATGTTTTGTGATCTGTGTAAAAAAGAGAAAATCTATCTCCCGAAAAGCCTTATTTTCAGCATTGAATTTTGTCTTTTTTACACACGTCACACGACAAAGTCGGATTTTTATGAAACGACTTTGTGAGCGTGTAGCACATGAAGATGTACGTTCGAATTTTTCGTTTCAATTTTTTAAAATTTTAAAATGTATGTAACATGCATTTCAAAATAAAGGGAGCATATGCTCCCATGTGCCAAAACAACATTCCCTGACATGTGGTAGCTATCATGTATTATACCGGTGGTGTTGAAGACACCATTTATGGCCTATTGTATGTGTGCATCTTGTGCTAGCCATTCTTGATGATGACTTTGCATGCCACTCTTACACATGCGGCCTGATATTGGCTTAAAGCGAATTATTTGCTTATGCTAGAATTCTCCCAAAACTTAGTCCTAGTAAAAAATCATGTCTTGTTCGTTTTTCAATAGTTGCAGTGGGTGAATTTTTTTATATCTAACATGATGGCTCTAAAGTTATTTCTTAATCCTATTTTGGTAATGGCATGACTCGGCGTATGTATAATTGATCATGATTGTGCCCATGCAGAAAAGGAGATCAAGGCTGGTCTCTGTGCGCTCCTGCTAGTGCACACATGTTCGGGTTGCTTCTGTTGTCTTCCATATCTGTGTCCCCGAGCTGCTGCTGCGGGTACGGCTTCTCGGCCTCAGATGCGGTCCTAGATTCCTCCACTAGTCGTCGCAAGTGTCGACCATCGGTGGGCTAGCTTCCCGGGTGGACGACGCCTCTTGGTGCACCGAGATTGGCATCGACTACAATCCGTTCTAGGTGAGCTCCAACTCTTCTCCTCTGCACTTATGGCATCGTTCCATGCTGTTCTAAGTTTAGAATTTTTTCATGTTGTATGGCCTGATGACTTTGATTGTATTAGATCGCAAATCTACAGGAAAACTATATATTCTGTCAATTTAGTCACTCCTAAACTGCTATATACCTGAATGCTATTTGTAATGTGTTGTTCATTATTATTATTTCCATGGACATGCCTAGAAGGGGCATTCTAGGATAGTTGGCTTTCAGTAGAAATATACTGATCTTCTGCTACAAATTAGTACATTACTAAGAACCTTAGGTTGGATGATAAGCGAAGTAAAGATAACAACAGTGACGAAGACAACAGGAACTTGTGACCTTAGAATGTTGTGGGACTTTGGGCCTTGATGAGATGTACTAAAATTTTCGCATTTCAAGATTTAAGGTTCTTCAATTGCCTGCATGCCTTACCTTTTAAAACATAGGTAGTATACTTAGACTTTTTTTATATTGATATTCATCTTATTAATTTTATTATTGATAATAATACCGGTTCCTTTCACCCATTAAATGATATAAGCTTGTCTATTTGTTTGACCCATGTTCTCTTGTCAAGTGCGTGAATGCTTACCTCTTCAGGATATTTTGGATTGACACAATGTTTCCTCTAGAAACAATCTGTGTTTTATATCTAAATGTAGTGACCCTGTTAATATTTTTTTTCCTACTGCAACATTCCAAATTACATAATTAGTTTTTAGGAGCAAGCATATGATAGTTTTATAATTTTGAGACAGATCTGGAAGGGGCATCTTCAAGATCATGCGCATCCTGAGCCTTCGTCTTCTAGCTAAGGAGACAAGTCACTAGCTGATTTGACACCAGATTCTGCTGTACCCATTAAACTTCCCCGGGAGACAAGTCACTAGCTGATTTGATACCAGATTCTGTTGTACCCATTAAACTTCCCCGAGTCCCTAAATATGTGAATTCTTCTCAAGGACCTGTTAGTACATCATCAATATCGTAGCGTGGTGCTGCGAACTCAGCTGTGAGTGTTCCATTCTTTTCGATGCCAAGCTCTTCGATGGGATCTCTTAGCTCGGACAAATCAAGTTTCAACCTAGATGCTAATGTTCGGTATGTGGTGCATATTATACTTGGCCATGCTTTTTTTTTTCTTTGGTTTCCTATTGGTCACCTGTGTCAAGTGCACTAACAATTGCTATTTCGAGACCAGGAATTCAAGTTGAACCCAAATGATAAGGGTTTAACTCCATTGACTTCTCCTGTCAGGCCACCTCGCCCTCTAGCAGCTGATGCAACATACTATTATCCTGATAACATGCAAACTACTCCTGGACCTTGGCATGGCCCCATGGGGGTGAGTTTCTACTATTTTTAACACATTTTCCTTATTTACTTACTATTTACATGGAATGGGTGCAATACTGAATTCAAATATATCTGTCTGAATTATGACTTATTTTTTGAGTTTATTTTCAAAATAATTGGAAAGAGTGGCAATGGAACCAGGTTGTTGATTTGTTACTGAAGTTTATTTACCTGCTAGTCAAGATGTCGGTGTTGTAATTTCCAAGGTTCCTAAGCTGATACTCCGTGCTTTCCTATTGATGACAATTACTTGTTAGATTTTTGTGATCTCGATTCTTGAACAATCCATGAGATGCATGTCGTAGTGTGTTGGTTTCTGAAGCTTCTAGGGCTGTTGGCTTTTCTTTAATGTATACGGGCAAATGCATACTTTTGCAATTAGTCTTGTCATGTCGATCCAATCAGCTTCTAGATTCTTAGATTTGGGTAATGATATTCCCTCTGAATTTGCAGCTCCTTTTTGGTATTCAATGATTTTCGCAGGGTCTGAATTTTGAGCATGTACTAGTTTAAGAATTTCTGGGGGGGAATTGAAAGCTCAGGAAATAATATGGTCCTATTTTTAACTTTCTTCCAGTACATGTGCTTCTGGGGACCTTCTTTTTTCGAGTTCACTGTTATACATTGAATTGTTGTGTTTTTTTCTCTTTTCCTTCTCTAATTGCCAACCATCTTGGTTAGGTTTCTTCTTGTGGCCTATAATTTGAGCTTATTGGTAGTTTGAGCTTCTAGATAATTTGAAGTTATGGTGATTGCTTGCTAAAATGTAAAAGCTTTTTTTCCTTTCTTCTAATGAAGCCAAAATCTCCAAAAGCTTTGTTTCCTGTTACTCTTGCCTTTCTGCATCAGTTTTGTTGTCGGGTTTCAACACTAGATATATTTTGCTAATGAAATCCTATCTTTTTCATCAAAACTAAGTGCTTATACTAGCTTATTATGTAGCCTGTAAACAACATTTTTGATGCCGTGGAGTTTTCTCCTGGTTCCTTTCGTGATTAATTAAGATAAGAAGGTTCATCCCTTCCTTGCAGATTGATTAGGAAGCTAAGCCTCACATCTCATTGATAATGCGGTGGTTGAAGCATCTTTGAGCACTCTTATATTGTGTTTAATAAGGTACCTGTTACAAATATTCAGTATTTGCCCAACATTCAAATATCGACGCAATTTTCCAGTTTAACCGTGGTTTTCTGCCTAACATGTTTTTATCCATATGGTTGGATGAAATAAACACACACACACCAGTGCAATTATTTGATTCTGGTTTCTTGTGCTATCTGATTATTTTCCATGGTATAGACAGTACAAATTCAGAAGCAAAGATTCTTCCTATCCTGATAACAAAGGAGGAGTACATTGCCCAAAAATTTCTTGATCCATTCTGAAAGTTGAAGGACCACTTTGTGCCTTTAAGCCTGCAAATATGTAGGTGGAGTTGTGCGACCGCAGGGTAGCCTAGATGGGGTGCCCCTGGAGGACTTGTGCACCTGCAGTGTGGAGTTGTCGTGGCTGCAGCTCCAGGGCTAGTGCGCCGACTTGTAGATCCTTACGCTATAGTGGCAGCACTTTTAGATTCGCACACGGGTACCGCGACAACATATCATCACCACAAAAGGGGCAAGTCACCAAAGGAAGGATCTAGCACTTGAGGCGGATGAGGACATGCTGCTGTGGAGGGAGATGATGGTGAATCGATGTGCTAAGCGATTGATATTGATGGGGAAAGCAGATGGGGAGGAGGTTTGTAGGAGAAGGAGAATGTATGTGCGGGGGTTAGGTTTTGTAGTCTTCATTGAATGACCATGGCGTGAGCGCCGACCATCTCCATCATATGGCACATCACCCTACGCTCCTACAGAACATTGAGGCCGTGGTCCACTCCGTCAAGCTATTCTGTAATAGTCGGGGGCAGCGATGGAGACTAAATTGAATATGTTTGCAGGCATATGCTAGGAAGATGCCGGGCTTTCTTTATAAAATTAGCATACAACACAAAGTACATCCGGGTACCACAGATCTTGGCCATTTGGACGGTCCAGGAAACGGGACCATCTGTGCCAGGGATCACTTGTGCTGTTTCGCTGGTTATAGAGATATGATGTTTGTTATATTTTAGAGTGTCCTTCTATATATCTATAATGTTGTTGTTTGAAATCTGCTTGAACATTGCAAGTACTTGATACTGATTCCACTTCTTGTAGGTGAACATACCATCGCAAGCCTAGGAGATGCATGTACTTTGTCGAGACCTTCCAATGATCTCATTACTTTCATTTCGGTGAACTCTCCAATAAGGTAAATTCTTGGTTTCTTCTTTTTCGTCTACTTGCTCTTGAGGGCATGTACAATGCAAGATGCGTAGAGAGGTGCTTAGCGAGTTAGCAAAATCAACCGGTTTTTGCTTATGCATTGGTGCTTATTTACACTAGGCACCTCTCCTATACAAATAAGCACCTGTCTTAACAAAATGCTTGGTTTATTTTTGTAAGCACCTCCTTGCATCGTACCTGCCCTGATAGAATGGCCACCAAGCCATGGTTGTTCTGTGCTCTGGACACTGAACCTATAATGTACTGGTTGGTTTAGTGTTGGTGATATGGATAGGATTTGGTTTTGCATTTTTAGCATGATTCAATGGATGTCACAAAAGTGAAATGATTTGTGTTGATTCAGGGTACAAGAAGTCAAACAAGGACTACCCCCGCAGGTGGTTGTCACCCAGCTGGGCAGTGCTGGTCTCCCCGAGCTCCTGCTGGTGGTTGCCTGCCTGGGCTGCTGCTGCCGACTACTTCTGTCTCGCTACCATGCAATGACGGAAAGTTCACTGTGGTGCAACTGCGGCAGAGGTGGTTTCTTCGTCGAGGCCGTGGTTTAGTTGAGTTTTTGGTTCTCCTCTTCTTTAGAGCAAATGAATTGAGTGCAAGGCAGCCGACATTCTTGCTGTAAGTACCTATTTTTTCCTTCTTGATATTGATAAGTTTTATGTACTTCGGTACAGACATATGTTGTTTTACTAGAAATGAAAATGTCCAAGGTCTAGCCTTGATTTGTTTTTAGTGTTTATATCTTTGTGAAACTGATGGGATAGGTCAAAAAATGAGATAGTTTATGGCTGAATTCCTTCTGAAATTCAGTGAAAATTGGCTGAAATATTGTGTCTATGAATTCAGTGGGGTTTGTCTTACATTGCTTTCACCAAGTTCTGTATTTTGTGAAGTTGGGACAGTTTGAGATATCTTCTCTATGTGGATACATAAATATCGATGTCTCATCATTTTAAATTCTCCTAGCTATTCTACTTTGCATGTCTTGTATGATTTTCTCAAGGCACAAAGGGTGTATGTGCACATGCAGTTCATGATGGGATCTTTTTTTACAAGATGCTAGACTTGCAGAAATTAAGGGTCGGATCTATGTTTACATGGTTGATGGAATTGTTGGTATGCTCTCAAGATACCCACCCACATTACCTATTGGAAGATATGCAGTCCTCTATGGAAGTCACGGAAGCTGGGACAACTCTAGCTGGTGAATTGAGCTTGCTTATGCTGCATCTTAATTATTTCCGTGCTTGCATTATATATTTTGATCACTTGCATTATTTCTGGTTGCATCACAAAAACTAGGATTGCACTATCTAAACTCTAGCACAACCATCTTATGCATGTTGCTGCTATTGCATCAGGTAAATCACCACTTGCACTAAATGGACGCTCACTCTTTTTTCTGTCCATGTGGAGTTCTGAATGTTAGTAAGTATCTGTATCGAGATTTACTTCAGTTGCTCATGCACTTGTACTTCTTATGATAGATAAATACTCATGTGGTGTCCAATTGCTTGGCAGCTGCATAAATATCCCCTTGATAGCCTCTGTTACCTACTACGGTCTAGTTATACATGTTCTCATTAAATTTCTGATGTGATCCCCAATGGTTTGGCAGCAACATTTGCCATTTGTTAGCCTATTTTATTGTGTATTGACCCAGTGTGTAGTGTACAAAAATATGCTCATCCATGTGACTACTAAATCATTCTTGCTTATTAGTCTCGTGACAGCTGTTGTGCTGACATAAGTTACCCTCCCAAGTTCAAGAGCACGTGTGAGAGATTCTTCCCATGCTCTGACACTTCCATTATGGAACGTGATTGATGCTACTCTTGTTTTGTATATGAATGCATGTGCTGCGGGCTGGCCGTGAACTAGAGAATATCCAGTCCTCTAACTGATTTATTGGCCTTATCCAGTTTTTCTGCCTAGTTTCTAGTGTTCTGTAAGAATTAAGGTAATGTGATACACTGGGTTGTTTGCTCACACTTGGTTGTATTTCTTCTTTATCCGTGTGCATAGTGTAGGAGTTGATACCCGTAACTTGCTTACTCTGCCTGATGCATGTATGTATGCCTAGGTAATGTAGTACTCATGTATTGCTTATTTTGTTGCACTATTTTTCGAGAAAACGCAAATGACCTTTGTATTTCATTTCATTGAAAAGACGGAGAGTTTGTTACAAAAGCTTCCTAGGAAGCGGGTGTTACACCAGTTTTGACTTAATGCACGTCCCAAGTCCATGGCAGGACTACCCTAAGGCTTGTGGCACTGGCTCTAGCCCAAGGCTTTGCTTCATCTTGAATCCGGGAGACCATGCCATCTGTTCTCATGCAAATCTTCAGCCACTATTCTCTTTAATGTGAATAACCCCTTGTATGTCCTGCATTCAGCTGTTCTCATGCAAATCTTCAACCACTGTTCTTGACATACATCGTCGTTTGGGTATGCAGGCATGTAGTTGAGGCGCAATATCACTGATGGAGTGGCCTCCAAGCCAGCGGTCCTCCCAGAAGCGTGCTGTTAGCCATTGCCAATGGTCATCGTGGTAGAGGAAAATAAGATTGCATGTTCTTACACGGAGAATTGGAGCTCCAGGTTGCTCCAGGCGCAACCTGTGTCAGTGCGGCTCAGCCATAGCTAGCGCAAGCGCAATGCCTGACCTTCACAGCCTAGACCACGCACTCCAAGGCCACCTGGAGCAATTGCCCTGCAGATACGCCTCCAATTGACATGGCGGTTTCCTCCCTTTGCATCTGCCCTGCCTTCCCAGAAGAACCCTCCTTCGATTTTTTTTTGAATTGTTTGATGCTCTTCTTTGGCGGTGCGAGGACCAGAGCTGATGCACAAGGATGTCATTGAGCACGGACTTGACGAGTACGAGGCAATCAGGCTTATTCATCAGACGAGCCTTACAGGTTGGTAGCTTTTCTCGCATCTTCTTGCCAACTGGCTGTAGCTGGGCAGCGGTTAGCCTCCTAAGTGGGAGAGGGATGCCCAGGTAGATGATGGGAAACTCGACGATTGGGCAGCCAAGGTCCACCGAAACCTTCATGGCGTCCATGTCGCTGTAGTTCATCAGTGTAGCTGTGGTTTTCGTGTAATTGACATGCATCCCTAATGCTTGGCCAAACAATTGCAGTATCTTCTTCACCGTCATGATGTTGTTACACTATTTCAACTTATTTATATCATTGCTAGATCAATTAGGTATTGTTGTAGCTTATCCATGTTGTTTGGTTTGATTAAATGACTTATTGTCTCAAGTATCTCGTGAATAGTTTGGCTCCTTTAAGGGGTATGTTTCTTGACTTTGTCGAATGGATGAACCTACTAATTACTTTGGCAAATGGCAGCTACAATAAAGAAATAATAATGACAACTATTGAAGCAATCTTGCCGGTATGTTTATATTTCCCATCTCATAATTATTTTTGTACATTTTTGTGCTTGAAAACCGAAGTTACCTATCTTGAGATGGTACATACTACGATAAATAATCAGAACTTGAGATGGTACACATACTAAGTCATGATAGTACTTCGGCAGGCCAGTAACAAAAGAGAGTTGCAAGACATGTACTCAAGATTACTGGGAAGCTCATAATATCTGGCGTTTAGGTAAGTTTCTAGTTCCGCTCTCCTCTTTGTACTTTGTTATAATATTGTGTGTTTAGGTAAGTTTCTAGTTCCTCTCTGATATTGTGTTTGTGGTGAACAGGATTTCATTAGTACACTAGAGAATCAAAAGGAATAAAGATTCTCCTGTCATTTAATACTTTTTTGCTTACATTCCTAACAAGACCACTCCAATTTCTTGAGCAGTGGCGAGTGGTAATTAGTTTCCTAAGACGGCATTCAGTCTAAGTTACGGCTTAGACCCACCTGTTAATATTCATCCTTGGGTGCTTATGATGGTGTGTAGTGCTGTCACAGTTGCTAAGAGATAATGGACATTTTATTTGAATATGGTCCAAGTAATCCTAATGTTGACCAAGTTTTACTGGTCTTGTCATTTGTTGAACATTTTCTGTGTATCCATGTTTGTGTGTTGAGCAATATATTCCTGTGCCATTCGTGGAGCTAAACCTTTCTTGGTTTATGGTGGTGCAGGTGATAGGATGTACAGGCAGCATGTTGGCGTGGCCCTTGCTCTTGAAGGGAGGAGTGGAGCTGGAGATCCGGCCGGCCGGACATATGCTTTCTTTGTCGATTTCATTGACTGATCCAGTGGCATGTTCACTGCCTGTTAAATAGTAATGAGTAGGTGGAGTGCTGTTTGGGCCGAAGCATCTATGTGGATGGAAGGTCCTTTATTTGTAATACTATACAATATAATGTTGGTACCTGAAATTTCTTGGGCTGACCATATTCAACCTGATGGAAGAGTTAGAGATCCATGTGGGTTCTTTTTATGCCAAAACTGAGAGAATTAACATTTCACATTGATGAGAGATGCAGGTAGTGCTTGTTTTCTTTCCGTCTTCCCGGTTGTATTATTGTATAAATGACACCATTTTGACTGTGTGGAACATACCTATCCTTGCTCAGAAATAGATGCAATTCCGTGTGCAAGCAGGCACCTGATTTGTTGTGTATGAATCCTTGGCTCCAATTTAGATATGTCTTCACTGTGTTGGTTAACTCAAAGCAACCAAGGTCAAGCACGGGCTGATTTCTAGGAACCCAACCGAATGATTCATGTATATATATCTAGCAAAGAAAAGGAGGTATGAGCTGTAAAAGGGGTATAAATTTAGTATAAAATCAAGATAACTTTGACCATTTTTTGAAAGAAAAGTAGGTGGTACATGCATGAATTTCTCGTCGCATTGAGCTCAGCATGATGCATTCGTGACAATACATAGATGGCATGGTTTTCGAGGAGTCGTTCACCAAATCAAGCTGGCGCGTCAGCCTCACTAATACAGGGAATGACATGAATACCTGGAGAGTTATCAGGACTTTTTACAGAAGGAACGAGTAGGTGGTACTCCATGCATGCATGGATTTCGTGGCTAGAAGGTGCATTGAGCTCGGCGTGATAGCAACCGTGGTGCATACAAGGGCATTGGCATGGTTTTCGCGGGGCATGTAGAGTCATTCGCGGAATCCATTCACCAGCCGTATCGGCTTCCGCTGATTCCTGGAGCAGTTATTAGAGAACGAATCAGCATGCATGCATTTCTCGGCCAGGACGCGCATTGAGCTCAGCGTGATGCATCCGTGCCAGTATACACAACCAGGCCGGAGAGCATTGAATCATTGGTCGAATCCATCCATGACGCTAAAGCAGGGAGGGATGCTGATTTCTGGAGCAGTTGGAATTCCTTCACGGAATGGAAGAGTAGATGGTGCATGCATGTATTTTACGCTAATATAGAAAGGAACTGTTGAGTTATTAGAGAAAAGAAACCATCGTTAATTAATCAAGGAAGGAGAACAGCACCCTTCACGTCACCGATCCGAGGCACCACCCATCTCAAGTTCTCAACTGTCTGTGGTACTTCAAATGTAATCAAGGGCTATGGATGAAAACTAAATTAGCTGGAGCGAGGTAGGGAAAATGGCGCTAACGGAGCCTAAAAATTTCGAGCCTGTCTATAAGTACCAATAAGGGTGGAGCTACCGCGTGCGGCTGGGGTCCTGGCCGAGAAATGCATGCATTGATTTCGTGGCTAGCTAGACGCCGCCTGATGCAACACACAAGGGCATTGGCATGGTTTTCACGGGGCATGTAGAATTATTCGCGGAATCCATCCACCGTCGTGTCGGCTTCCGCTGATTCCTAAAGCAGTTATTGGAGAACAGATCAGCTATGGATGGAGTGAAAAGGACGATGAGGTGCATGCATGCATTTCTGGGCCAGGACGCGCCCTGAGCTTAGCCTGATGCATCCGTGCCCGTATACACAGCCACAAATTAAGACCAGAGAGCATTGAATCATTGGCCGAATCCATCCACAACACTAAAACAGGGAGGGATGCTGATTCCTGGAGCAGTTATTAAGGGAAAAAATTCTTTCACGGGATGGAAGAGTAGGTGGTGCATGCATGTATTTTACGCTAACATAGAAAGGAATGTTGTGTTATTAGAGGAAAGAAATCATCTTTAATTAATCAAGGAAGGAGAATAGCACCCTTCACGTCACCGATCCCAGGCACCATCCATCGTAGCCTGCTGTGCTTCACCTGTAATGTAATCAAGGGCTGTGGATGGAAACTAAATTAGTGGGAGGGAGGTAGGGAAAATGGCGCCGACAGAGCCTAAAAATTTCGAGCAGAAATTCAACCCACAGCTTGTCCTCCCGCCTGTCTATAAGTACCAGTAGGGGTGGAGCGACCGCGTGCGGCTGGCGCGTGCGACCGACTTAGACTTGGACTCCTGCTCGTCGAGGAGAGAGAGAAGATGACACCCTGCTTGGAGATGAGATAGCCAGGTATGATGTGATCTTGTCATGCTAACGCCGTTGTTAATTGCATACGTAGGTGCCAGGTTATTGTATCACTAATCTTGGTTTTTTGCATCAGGATGGTGCCTAGATCGGGCGCGTCCTGGGGAGCGAGCGAGGAGTAGGCGTGTCGTGGGGAGCGAGCGAGGAGTAGCGTCGTCGTCAATTTCACCAGATAACTCCGTTTCTCATGTGCTGAATCCGCTCACTTGGTCCTACCGGCGGCCTATGGACCCGCATGGATTCAGCTGGCCGGTGGTGTGTCGTAGATATCCGCTCCAATCGGGTAAATGCGTGAAACGGAATTAGCGATCAATCCAGCTGGACTAATTCTTTGTTTTTAGTTTAGGCTGACTATCATAGTTCCTCGAATCAAAACCTCCTAGATAATTTGGAGAAGAGCGAGGGTTGAGGTGATTGCCAACAGTAAACTAGGCACCAACAAAATAAACTAACGTTGTTGCAATCCAATCAACATGTACACGTGCAAAAAAGATGTAGAGATTCACATGCATATGTATTGTAACGAAACATACGTAACAAAACATACGGTGGTGGGCAGCTGACGGCGGTGGAGGAAGGCCGGCGGACATGGAATTAGCCAGTAAATTGTGATCCTTGTTGGATCCCTCAAACCAGACATCTGCTCATCTTGTGAGCGCAACGCTGGAGGGGCAGGACCCGGCGTGAGAGAAACAGCCGGATTATTTCATCGGCGCAGAGGTTGTCTCCTCCTTGCTCTTCTCAACAAACCTCGGCTTCTTCCATCAAGAAAACGAAGACGTCCGCGCCTTCCAGAGGCGCCGCCGACCTTGCGACTCCGCGCAGCCGAGCTTCGTGCCAACAGCGTCTGCCTCGCACCTCCTAGACACGCTATCGCTGGGCTCCCAACTCTTCGGCGGCCTGTTCGAGCATGCCCGCCCGGTCGCGTCCCGGAACGGGCGCCTCGTCCTGGAGCTCCGGCGCGAGGAGCGCGCCCAAGGCCTCATCCTCAGCGTCTACAACCCCATGACTGGGGAGGTGTCCGTGCTTCCCTCCCTCGCCGGCGAGGACTGCCCCGGGTACTACGCGTGCACCATACTCACGGGCGACGATCTTGACGCCGCCAGCACTCCGCCGGGCTTCTTCCGCGTGCTCCTCGTCTACAACCGTCGCGGTTTCACGGCGCTGCGGATCTTCTCCTCCGACGTCGGCAGCTGGGGGCCGGAAGGCAGGATGCCTGGCGCCAAGATGGATGCCGGTAAGCTGCGCCGGCTAGGCCCTGCTGTCGTGGTCCGCGGAGTGGCATACTGGCCCATGCACCGTGCAGCGTTGGGCGTGCGCCTCGACGGCGCACCCATGGACGTGTTCTTCGTGCCCTACATCGAGCACTATTTTCCGGACTACCGCTTGCTGGGCGTGACACCGGACGGGAGCCTCAGCTTCGTCTACGCGCTATTCACCGGCCTCACCATCACCGTGGAGAGCCTGTAGCCGCAGAGTTTGGTTACTGAGTGGGAGTTGCGCGAATTGATCGACGTTCCCGAAGCCCCGGTGAGTTCAGGGACTGCGTTTAAGTTGCGGTGGTTCAACGAGAAGAGCGGCACCGTGTTATTCACCACCAGAGAAGGCGGAGACGCTACCAGCGGCGCCTTCGTGTTGAACCTCGCGACGAAGTCCTTGGAGAAGCTTGTGGGCGGCGTCGAGTGCCATGGATGGAGAAATTTTTGTGGGTATGAGATGGACCGTGCGGCGCTCCTTGCTTCCATAGCCCGCTTATGAGTCCTTGTTACCATGTGGCATGTGCTACTTTTGTAACTGATGATGTAATCTTGGTTTTTTAACACATACTCTTTTTGATGATGCAATGGACGAATAGGTGAGCCTCTAATTCTTGTGTTTGATCACAAAGCGTGCAAATATTGTAATTATTTTAATCTCTCCTCTCAAGTTTATCCACCGTTCAAAGCCTATCATGCATGGCAAGTCAAGAAAAAGAACTTGATACTTGGAAGAGACCAAGCCTTCCACATCATCTTGTTGAAGCAAGTTCCCCACAGTGGCTCAAAATGTACATTCTCGTGCACAATTGCAGAGAGTCGCCCACGAATCTATTGTGTAGAGAGTTCATATATCTCGATGCCTCCTATTCATATACACACAGTTTGATAGATGGATCTATCATATGCATGTTCTCTAAAAATTATATTACATGCATGCGCGCTAGGAAGCCATTACTTCAACCAAACAGGTTGAAGTAATCCAGGTCCCCTACAACCACTGCAATCCACTCCTAGTGAATCATATCATCTTCTTTTATCTGGTGAGCAGGAGAGATACATGTCATGTTGCAGCCGATGAAATATATAATAGGAAAACCTTATCAAACTAGTACAAGGATGGTAAATATAAATGTGGAATTGCATCTACCGCATATTAATTACTTAGGGCATCTCTAGCAGATCCCTTAAAATCTATTAGAAGATTTTTTGTTTTTGTTTTTTGGAGGTTAGATCGCACCTAGCCGATCCCTCAAACTGGTTACTCAGGCGGTTTAGTCGTCCTCTACATTATAAGGGATCTGAAGTTCTCACCAAAGTTGGTGGAATTTTAATCAACAAATAACTATACTAATGCCTAGGTTTAAATGTAATTTACTTAAAATTAAGCGTGAGAAACTTTCTTCATAGATTTTAGCCTAATATTTCGTGCTTCTTTCGTCCTATAACAATTATCGAAGATTTATCAAATTTGAAGATATCTAGATAGTTTCACGAGACGGAGGGAGTATTTAGAATGAAAAACGGTTGTAATGAACCAGTGTCACACCCAAATAGAGTTTTGTAATCATTCTCCACCTGTTTTGCCGCCCCAAAACAAAAAAAGCTCGCTCTTATGAAAGTTCATTTTAAGACCAGACAATTGTTCAAAAATGCATAGAACTAATTTCATATTTAGAGCTTTATCTAGGTCGTGTTCCATATATAAAATGGTGTCATCTGCATACTGACCCCCCCCCCCCCCACCCCCATCTACAAGATGAGGAATAAGACCAGCAACCTGACCATCTTCTTTGGCCCTAGCGATCAGAATAGCCAATATATCCGCAACAATATTAAATAGAATGGGAGACAGATGATCCCCTTGTCTAAGACCTTTTTTTGTTTGAAAATAACGACCTATGTCATTTTTTACTCTAATACCCACACTACCTTTCTCAATATAATTCTAAATCCATGAACACCACTTAGGATCAAAACCTTTCATACGCAACGCTTGTTGCAAAAAAGCCCCAATTTACCTTGTCATATGCCTTTTCAAAATCTATCTTAAACAAAACACCATCAAATTTCTTCCTATGAAGTTCGTGTATGATTTCGTGAAGGATAACAACACCCTCAAGAATGTGTCTACTAGGCATGAAAGCAGTTTGGGTCGGTTGGACTACACTTTCAGCAATATTTGAAACACGATTAGTCCCTACCTTGGTGAAAACTTTGAAGCATACATTTAACAAGCAAATAGGACGATAGTGTCGTATTTGGATGGCATTTTATTTTTTGGGGAGAAGGATGATCGTCCCAAAGTTCAAATGAAAAATAGGTAACTCTCCTCTCTGAAAACATTCGAACATCGCTATCAAGTCGGATTTCAAGATATCCCAAAACTTTTGATAAAATTCAGCCGGGAACCCATCCGGTCCCGGCACCTATTCTTTTCCATTTGCATTATGGCCTTCTTAACCTCATCCGCAGTAAAATCACAAATCAAAATCGCATTTTCCTCAGCAGAAATTTTCTTTATATCATGATTCATCGATTCGACCATAATACAAGAACTAGGTGGTGGCGGTCCAAAAATATTTTTGTAATACTCAGAGATATAATGTTTCAAATTTTCCTGACCCAAAATTGTTCCTTCCTCTTGTTCTAATTGAAAAATTCTCTTTCGACAACTTTTGCACGCTCATCCCACTTAGACTCCTCTTCACGACGTAGCTTAGCTAAATCAGCATTTGCCTTACGCATGGTATGTCTCTCTTGAGCATCTAACGGGATTGTTTCCGCTTTGTAATCAAAGATCTCAACAATATTTAAGAGCCTATCTTTGTCAATTTTATATTGTCCGCTTAAATTACGTGCCGAACCACGAAGATATTTTGCGGGAACTAATTTCTTGGAAATAAGCAAAAAACATCGACAAACAATTTTGTCTTTGACTTCACAGTGAGAAAAATTCCAATTTGTTCTCTGAGATAACTAATAAAGACATTCATCCTATTTTGATTATAAACTCATTTACTTCCGCTACGCATACCAAAATTTAAGAAAGAACTATTAGAGTTTATACCATAACTTGTATGGTGTTATTTTTACGGACTATGATGATGCTCTATTTAGTGTAAAAACGATAGTCTCTAAAGCATAATCTACAAAAAAAATATAATGGCATTATTTTATTTTATATCATCATTAATTCAACAAGCTTGCAGGCGGAGTTGAGTATCATGGATGGGGAAACTTTTGCGGGTATGAGGTGGACTTTGTATGACTCCTTGCGTCCATAGCCTGTTTGTGAGTCCTTATTACCACGTGCAACTTTTGTAAATGATGCAATTTTAGTTTTTCTTAACACATAATTCCTCTTTATTCATTCATAATCAAAGTTACATCGTCAATTAAAAGAGATGCTATGGGTTTTTTTTTTTGGAAGATCTTTTTTGGATGATTGAGAGTTTAGGGATTCGCAATCGACTTAGACATAGCAATCCGGTATGAAATAGCAGACATATATTCCCTCTGTGCTAAATTGTAAGACATTTAAGTGTAGTAAAACAGTGTGTCACAACGTCTTATATTTCCACAGAGATCGATCCGTCCCCATCCAGATACCCCGCTTCGACCGCGCCATCTCGATGAAGCTGACCGTGCACAACCTCCAGCTGACACCGCTGGCGCAGGGCGCCGTGTTCCCGGTGCTGGAGCGGCTGACCATGTCGCGCTGCCACTTGAACACGGATGCGCTGGTCAGGCGGTGCCCTCGCCTGCGCGTGCTAGAGTTGCTCCAGTGCGCCATCGGCACGATCAAGGTACACTCGCCGACGATCGAGGAGCTTGTGGTAAAGCAGAGCTTTTATACGCAGTGCATTCACATAATGGCCCCCGTGCTTAAGCGGCTGACAATGGATATCCAAGTGTGGTTGTTCTTCACCTTGTCGTGCTTCTCAGCGCCGATGGTGGAAGATGTCTCGTGGGAGTGCCGTAGTTTCTACCCAAATATTGGGGTTGGCGAGTGGTGGCGTCTGCAAAGACTCAAACTATTGACAGAGAATAGTGCCCGCACCCTACGGCTGTTCATAGACGCTAAGATGCTTCGGCATACGGTATGGTTGTCTACTGAACCTTTATATTCATGTTAGTTAACTGGTAGTTATCTGAGACTACATGAGCAACATGTCAACATGTATATCCAAATAATAGTTTGCCTATGACACAATAGACGAGATGTAATGGGTTTATGCATCAATCGACGAGACCTGGGGCATCCTCTTTCTCAAAAAATAATAGAGGAGATGCATACTTGGACCTTATATGTTTATCTAGAATTATAGTACAAAAAGTAAAGGATTTCAGTAATATGAATGTAGCATGTTCAAATGTCATGTATAGTCCTTGTTATAGACAATCTCAAAAAAAAATCCTTATCGAGATCAGGTAGACAAGTTGTAAATAGGGCAACACATGCTGTCAGGTTTCTCAAATTAACTGAATACCAAGCAGTACACATAACTGAAAAAGTGAGTAATTTCTCGAAATCTTATTGCTAAAGACCCCACTAAAAGTAAGGTGATAAATCTTCTTACTTTATATGCGTTTTTGTTATCGAGAATGGAAAGTGGATGGAGGAATACAAATATGTTACTCCCTCCGTCACAAATTAGGTGTCGGACGGGCCTTTTTACCAACAACACCCCCACAAATTTCCGACCAACTCCGCGATCCCTGGCAACTCCACCCTCACTTCGTCGTCCTCTCCTCTTCCACCCGACGACGCCGACCGCTCGCCGACGGAGCCGGCCGCGTTCCGCCGGCGTGGGCCTGTGAGCTCCACCGGGTGGCCCGTCGGCACCAGGCGGCGAGGGGCGAGGGACTCCGCCGGCGCCAGCGGCGAGGGACGAGGACTCCGCCGGCGCCAGCGGCGAGGGGCGAGGACTCCGCCAGCGCCAGGCTGCGAGGCGTGCGGGACTCCGCCGGCGCCAAGCTGTGCGGCGCGTGGATCTCCGGCGGCGGCGCGCGAATTTCGGCGGCATCAGGCTGCGCGGGCGCAGAATTTCGGCGGTGTCGCCGCGGCGCGATCCGCCGGTGGGAGTCGCCCGCTGCCAGGCTGCACGGGCGCGGAACTCCGGCGTCGTCCGGGGCACGATCGCGGCGCGCGATCCGCCGGCGGGAACCAGCTGCAGCAAGCCCGCGCACGCGATCCTGGGAGATACGATTGGGGATTCGATCGTGATGTTTTCGAAATACTAAGGGTTCAATTGCAAAAACTGTTTTACACTAGCCCTGCGACACCTATTACGTGACGGAGGGAGTACATGACTTGTTCAAGAGTTCGATGTATATGTTGGTTCTGCTATTGTATACTTGTATGCATGTGCTTAGAGCATCTCCCCTAAGATCCACAATATTTCACTTCCAAAAGGATGTTTTTGGGACAGGGGAGAGATTTTTTGGGGGAGTCAAAATTGCTCGTCTCTAGCAACTTTCCTAAAAGGTGGTCCATAAATTTAATTCTTGGACTAACATACGAGATAAAACTACTTCATGCCTTTATATAATCATACTATTGCAATTATAATCGTGCACCGTAGACATATTTCTTTGCCAAGAGCTTATGTTTTGATCTTCGTCTCCAACCTAGATGCAATGGCCTTTATCTTGTGTTCGTGGAGGATATTGTCCAAGTGTAGCTCAATTTTCATTGTCTTCTTGAATTTTCTTATCTTCTTCGATTGACTTCTTTTCTTCCTCGATCTTCTTCATTGCTTCTCCATCTTCCAGGTTGCGTCTAGTGCTAGCTCTAGCTTCTCTTCGGTCTTTTTCCTTTATTCATCAGATATCTTCTTCTCGTAGATTGTGAAGTTCAACTATTCCAAAATAAATATTTTTTAATACATGTGTGGGTGTATCGCAAGAAGTGCCAAATTTATCCATAGATAAGATAATGAATGGCTGATGTTTACTCACCTTGGTGTAAACTTCAGTTTAGTTTTGCATAAAACTTGGCAACTACCATTTTGATGTCTCTCTTCGAAGGCACTTCCTTCCATGGAAAACAAAAAAACCTTCATTTTCCCTTCTTTTGAAACTAACAACGAATAGACCTTGTATCATAGATCACACAAGTATGCATGTTCCACTTTGGTGATCAAATTACTTCTGTGGTACTGTATATGCTATATTGTTAATTATTTCCTTTTCACACGCCATTTTTTAACATTTGCAGAAGCATATGCCGCCCGCGGAGCGAAACTTTAATCAACATATAGGACCGCTCCCCGCCTTTTCTGTTCTGGAGCTATATTTACTCAACGGAGAACATGTTTTTGGAGCAGCAGTGTTGAACCTACTTGAAATTCGTTCCACTATAAGAAGGCTTAAGGTGGTCATTCGACATCATGCGGTAATTGATTCTTTAACCAAGATCCTTGATGTATACACTTTTCAAAATCTGTTTAGTTTATTGAGTTAGCTACGTAAGTTGATGATGTTTTCGCATATGAAGAATCTGCATTACTTCACTTTTGTTTCAGGACGAAGAATCATGTCCACCAGAATGTGCTTGTGATCTACCACGAAACTGGAGAAGTCAGAGCGTCTCCTTGGTGGCTCTTGAACAAGTGGAAATAAATGGTTTCAATGGAAATGACCACGAAATTGATTTCTTGAAACTTCTGTTCCGATGCGCAACTCAGATGAAGACAATGACGGTGCAACTTTCCACCAATATTTTGGGAAGTAACAGAGAATGGGCGGAAATATACAACATCTTTAAGGAAAATCCTTCTGTCGAATGTTTTGTTACTGTAGCAGCAAGCAGCAAGCAGCTTCTGTTCTAGATGATGACTCTATGCTTCTTGGCGCGACAAGAGTCTATATGTAAAAAAGATAGTCTCTATTTAGTCAAAACCTCTGTCCCGAATGCCTCCATTTGTACAAACGCCTCGTTTGACCTGCATAATTTATTCTTTTAAAGGAAGGCATGTATGTTTCTTGTCATAATAAGGAAGCCCGGCATGTTCTTCTTTTTATTGAATGTCTATTGGATGATTCCTATTCCTGTTGATAAAAAGAGTAGCTGGCTGTCATCTTTTCTTCGGTTGTGATTATTTGGTTTGTTTGGGCTCTGGGGCTGTCATTCTAGGATGGATGTCTAATCATTCTTCAAATAATGCATCATATCTTAGTGGTGACTTCGTCAACTCAAGATATGCAGGCTCAGTGCTCATAGGGGTAGGGTGTGCGTACGTGCGTTCATAGGGGTGTTTGTACGTGCGTGTTTGTAAGCGTCTTCCATACGGTACCAGACGCACCTCACCCTCGGCTTCTTCCATCAAGAAAACGAAGACGTCCGCGCCTTCCAGAGGCGCCGCCGACCTTGCGACTCCGCGCAGCCGAGCTTCGTGCCGACAGCGTCCGCCTCGCACCTCCTAGGCACGCTGTCGCTGGGCTCCCATCTCTTGGGCGGCCTGTTCGAGCATGCCCGCCCGGTCGCGTCCCGGAACGGGCGCCTCGTCCTGGAGCTCCGGCGCGAGGAGCGCGCCCAAGGCCTCACCCTCAGCGTGTACAACCCCATGACTGGGGAGGTGTCCGTGCTTCCCTCCCTCGCCGGCGAGGACTGCCCCGGGTACTACGCGTGCGCCATACTCACGGGCGACGATCTTGACGCCGCCAGCACTCCGCCGGGCTTCTTCCGCGTGCTCCTCGTCTACAACCGCCGCAGTTTCACGGCGCTGCGGATCTTCTCCTCCGACGTCGGCGGTGGGGCGGAAGGCAGGATGCCCGGCGCAAAGATGGATGCCGGTAAGCTGCGCCGGCTAGGCCCTGCTGTCGTGGTCCGCGGAGTGGCATACTGGCCCATGCACCGTGCGGCGTTGGGCGTGCGCCTCGACGGCGCACCCATGGAGGCGATCACGGATGTTTGCTTCGTGCCCTACATCGAGCACTATTTTCCGGATTACCGCTTGCTGGGCGTGACACCGGACGGGAGCCTGAGCTTCGTCTACGCGCTATTCACCGGCCTCACCATCACCGTGGAGAGCCTGAAGCCGCAGAGTTTGGTTACTGAGTGGGAGTTGCGCGAATTGATCGACGTTCCCGAAGCCCCGGTGAGTTCAGGGACTGCGTTTAAGTTGCGGTGGTTCAACGAGAAGAGCGGCACAGTGTTATTCACCTCCAGGGAAGGCGGAGACGCTACCAGCGGCGCCTTCATGTTGAACCTCGCGACGAAGTCCTTGGAGAAGCTTGCGGGCGGCGTGGAGTGCCATGGATGGAGAAACTTTTGCGGGTATGAGATGGACCGTGCGGCGCTCCTTGCTTCCACATCCCGCTTCTGAGTCCTTGTTGCCATGTGGCATGTGCTACTTTTGTAACTGATGATGTAATCTTGGTTTGTTTAATACATACTCTCCTTATACCCACTTGTACTGGTCGTAGCGCCGGACGCGCTCGCGCAGCGCGGCAGGAGGCGCGCGGTGGTGCATCCAGGTACTGCTCCGCATCTCCTCCAGGCGCTCCGAGTCGTGATGAGCTGTTGCCCCGTACAGTACATACGTGCGCGCGCATGCATTCCCCACAGTGTAACGCCGCGTGGTCCCGTACCGGTGATTGAAGCTCCATCGATCGAACCGGGTAGCAGCAACTGCCTCATTTTCGTGCTCACGCGCGCGTGCGAGTCCATCAATTCATTTAATTTGGTCGGTCTTTTCTTTTCTCGCGCACACGATCGAGTCGATCCATGCCAGCTGCCGTATCATCATTTTTCTTTTTCTGGCCATGCCCGCAGAAATTAACTTCCCGGGACTGGACTTAAAGGATAGCGACGGCATCTCCATCTGCTGTGCCTGTGCGCGCTGGATGGTCGCGAAACCAATATCGATTGTAAGGAATTAACTTTCGTTAATTACCCAAAGGCCCACAAAATTGATGAGCGATCAATTAGTGTCACCCAAACACGCAACTTCCTCCGTAATTAAGGATGTGTTCGGTTCCAGAACGAGGAGGAATGGAATGAAATGGTTCCGTTCCGAGGTCATTGGACGGTTCCGACTCCGTGTTCGGCTAAGAAAAAAACGAGGAATGGAATGGTTCCATATTGTGTTCGGTTGGAGGAATTGGGAACAGAACGGAATAGCCACAATCGTGCTTAAAATGCTAATAATTGTAATTAACGGACTGTTTTGTTTTGGCTCAAAATATTTACACATTTTTTTTTCCAAAATCAAATTACAGAGGTCAAATCTAAATTACTTAGGCATAATCCCCAAAATTGGGGCCAAATCAGAGCCACCGCCGGAGGGCCCGTGGATGGAGGCGAGGAGCTAGCCGGAGGGCCCTGCACGCCGCCGCTGGTGCCAGCCGCCGGAGGGCCCTGCACACCGCCGCTGGTGCTCGGGGCCACGCTGCGGGACTCGTCGAGGCTGAGCAGGTGCAGCACGGCGCGCACGCGTCCCAGACGGCGATGCGACCGTGGCGGAGTGGGCGGTGGTCGTCGGCGTCCTCGTGGCCGCCCCCGCCTCCCAGCGTGCTCGCAGCGATGGTTAGTGATTATTTGCGATGTGGTTAGCGAGCCGTTCGTCGCGGTCCGCCCGATTTGGTCGAACGAGGTAATTCCGCATCTAGCACGAATATTCGCTTCGGGGGAACCGGTTGGTTCCGTTCCATGACCCCAACCGAACGCTAGAATAGCCTCCAGGTGCAGAACGGTTCCATCCCATTCCTCTGTATTCCAAAACTGAACAAACCCTAAGCCATTCGCTCGCTCACGCCGGGATTTCGATCAACACATCTACACTATCAAATTTGATTTCTTTTTATTTAATTTTAACTAACAACTATATGCATTCTAATTTGAAAAGGGATGAAAACATAAAATGAAAAGTCCAAAACGACCGACCCACCGGCTCCATCCATCCTTAATTTCCTTTTCTTTGTCTTCTTCTCACTTGGACGTGTATCATCATTTTCTAGCCAACACAAACTTTTCGGGATGGAAATTAGTAAGGAATCTCGTTAATTACCTGCCGAGAGAATTAAAATGAGCGATCAATTCGGAATCCATTAACTCGCTCGCGCCGGAAATTAACTTGCCGGCCGTGTCCATCAACCACCAAAGCTGCGTCCAGCTTGCTGATTTATAGGGTGCAAAATTGAATCACCTTTGCCGCATCGGCCCGCTCTATTCGCGTATGTATACGACGACCTCTTGACAAAACACAAATCTCTACTACGTAGTACTAGTAAGGTTGCACGTGCAACGCACGATTTTCTTAGTTAACGTAAATCGTTAATAGTGTACAAATCAGATATGTCACCATGAAGTGTTTCCCATCTCCCAATCTTTTCATCTAGGAGTAGTTTGTGTTTTGTATTGGAGTTGCCATGAAACTTCATTCGGCACTCTTCCTCCTTACTTTATGTGTAATGGGGTACCGACTCTACAACCAAAAGATGTTTGAAATGTGGGTGCCAGCTCAGAAAAGCCTAATTCTAAAAATGTTGGATTGATACAGGAATTGTGTTCAACAACCATAATATAACAAATCAAGAATATTGCTTATGTGTCTTACTCCTCGAGATCACCATAATACAAAAAAGAAAAAATACTCCTGAATTTTCTTCCTCACAACACATAATATCTGCTACAAGTTGTGCACATAATCACTTATTGTAATTCGGTGTAACCTACCATCGTATAAATTAGGTAGGTAAAGTAATCAATAAGGTCGGCCAGATGTTCATCAAAGATACACTGCAATTCTTTAGGTAGAAATTTAACATGTATACAATTGAATTCTTCCTACCATGCAATTACCAAAAGACCTACTCTGAGTCCTTGTACTAACCATAGAAATTTTTATTCCATTCCCTCGTTCAGATTCTGCTCTTTCTAGACTGAAAGTAAAATCATGATAGGTCCACAATAATGTAAGACAACAAAATCAAAATGCAGCCATTACAATGAAGATAAATCAGCCTATACATTTAGTCCTGATGGTCTGCATGGAATTTAAAAAAACTGTCTTTCTCAAATATCCCACTGTCTAACGATCTGAAATTGTCATTTACAAATCAGACTGTGACACTTGAAAATTCAGAAGAGCACAAGCACGAGATAGGATGCAGAATTCACACAAGTGGGCTATAACCAAGATGATTTGTATGTTGAGATTAAAAACATATGTCTCTGAAAGGTGTCATATACTCATATCCCAGGGGACATGGGGGTTTGTTACGGGCAGTTTAGATTCAGCTCAACTTGTACTTAATCAATGAAAACGCGCCAATGCCCAACATCAAATTTACAAAGAAAAACCAATACTGATTTTAAAAATTATGTAATACTTAAATCTATCAGACGAAATAAACTCTTGACGATTCAGCTAATTCTTGAACAATATGTAAATATAACAACTGGTCCATGCATCAAACGCAAATATAAGTGTGATAAAGATGACTACTAAACCTGTGGACAAGTAAACAAATCACGAGGTAGGATGATATTTGGCACAAAATGAACAAAATTATTCCCATATAAAATATCAGGCCTGAATCTAATTTGCTAATGTGAAGTCAGCAATGAGTGTCTCTGAAGAGCGCACAAAACACATTGTTAAGAAGTACAACAAAGGTAAAACCTAGGTAAATAATATTACCAAAAATTGAACATTCTGGCGTACAGTGTAAGCACATTCAGTTGAATTGAACACAAAGTAGCCGACCATCCTATAGATAGCATGGAACTGCTCATTAATCGTTAAAACAACATGATCTACAATATATCACCACAACAGACACAAACAGATATCCAATGAGAATGCATATTTTAGAAGAATTTGAAACCCAAAAGGTAGAACATAAGGGTAAAGTGAAGAGCACTAAATACGCCAAATGATGTGTATGTTAATTTCAGAGTATGTCAAACTTCAATCTACATCTGAACTTTCCGATCACAATTCAGTGCAGACCGTGGCCTACATGCTTTGAATCTGAAATGCAGGTTATGTAGAATTTTTTATTTCAACAGGACACTAAACTGTTTCAGACAAAATCACAGCAAACTTTAACAAAACATAACACATCCAAAACAAGATAAGATCACAGTGTGAAGATGTGTTACCGTCACGTGGGGACCAACATCGCCGGGCAGACGATGATGCGTGGAAAATTGCTACCTTCTATTCAGCAAAAGCTTTCCTTAACTGAGCATAAAACATCTTTACCCTATGTCAAGTTCAGCTTAAGGGCTGTACAGAGGAAAAGTCTGAATATGCAAATAACCAGCGTGCAGATAAATACAATACATGATGATTAAGCTAAACATGTAGACTGTACGGGTTGGATATAGTTGTCCAGCGTCATATAATGAGAAAGTAGATCGATGTAGCATGACATTCGCTTATCAATGTCTCCAGATTCATTATTTTCTTACGTAGAAACCACAGGAATAGCAATACTTATAAATTCGTGCTATTACTTCTACAATTCATCAGAGAATAGAAACGAAGATCAGATAGACAAATACACAGGAAAAAAACTGAAGAGAGGCGGGCTACCGTTGCTCCTGCAGGCTGGCTTAGCTTCAGGTGGCAACGACTGTAGGGGCGGGCGGAGCGAGCTCGGCGATTGGGGCAGCGGTGACATCCAAGAAGTCGCCTACGCGCCAGTAGGGGCGGCGGAGCCGGATCTTACCGGCATCTGATTGAGCATGACCTGGTGTGGAGCACGGAGGGCAGGTGAGGAGCGCGTTGATCCAGCGAGGAGCGCTACCGGCTGACCCGCCGGCGATGCATGAGGGGCTGGCGGTTTGATGAGGGAGAGGCGCTGAAAGCACGGCGGAGAGAGGAGCGAGCCGGGCAGTGTGGGCGGCGGTGGGGGATTGGAGGCGGCAACCAGCGAGGAGGAGATCGAGGGAGGAGTGGAAGAAGAGAAGGAGAGAACCGTGGATTTGTTGACTTGTTGTTTTGGATCGACCAAAAAGATTGAAAGGCGTGCGCGTGAGATGTGGGCGGGATGAAAATTCACTTGACTTGGGGAGGGGAGAATATATGAGTGTGGACCGTACGATAGATTAGATAAACGGCCAAGATTTAATTTTCCAACGGCACTTCGTGCCTTTATAAGTAGTAGAGATTAAATTGGAACCGGTGTGTTACGTCGTGCCTCGTCGTCTATCCAGCCAAATTTGTTTTTGCATTTTGACACTGAATATCAGCCAACAGTTCTCCCTCCCAACGAGAAAAAAGAGCCAGCCCACAGAAAAGAAAATGCCTCGACCGAGCTCAGCGTGCCGCGTGCCGCGTGCCGCCCACCACCCGCTGCCGGTCGCCACTGCTTCCGTCGCGCGCCGCCTGGAGCAGTCGTCCTGCCGGCGAGATTCCATCTCCGTCTGTCCGTAGCCGCACACTGCGCTCCTCCACGGCCGGCGAGCCCATGACTTCCACGGGTTCTCCTCCGACCACCACACTGGCCGGCCCCCTGTCTTTCGCCTCTGCGCTCCTCCACAGCCGGCGATGGCCGTGACCTCCACGGGGTCTCCTCCAAGCACCGCTCTGGCCTGCCCCTGGCTTTCGATTCTGCGATCCTTCACTGACGGCGGCCACGACCTCCACGGGACTCCGCCCAAGCGCCGATGCAACATGGTTGCTCCGTCTAGCCGTCCTGTGTTTTCTTAGTTGTTCCTAGCTCATCTGTCAGATAAGCCTACGGTTGCTTTCAGCATTCCTAGCTCATCTTTTGCAAAGTTAAATATATACGATGTACCATTCCAGTGATTTTATTCACACTAAATGAATGGTTTAGGCTATGGGTGATATGGGGTGGCCCGATCTTCTCAGTAAGCAACGGTGGTGATGATGATCACGGGGTGATGGCAGCGGAGGAACACGACGATGTAGTGGATGATAACTTGTATGACGCAACGAGATCTCTCGATTGGTCCCTGTCGCCAATGCAACAGCTCTCAACCCTGCAAGATATTCGCAACTCCACACACTTGCGCACGTAGCCGCCGACCACGAAGCGGTAAGTTGCAACCGTCTAATTCCCAATGGAACAGCAGATCACACAAGACTTAAACAGGATCTACACAATATCCAAGCAATATGGTGTAGGAAATTCAATAGTTTTGCAGAGCAAACAACTAAGAACTAGGGTTTATCTTAAACGTGGTCTGAAGCAACTAGGGGGGCGTCCTGGGCACTTATATAGGTGTCCGGGACGAGTTCTGGTCGAAAAGATACAAAAATAACCGACCCAGAATAGATCTGGTCGAGACAGACTCGGGTGGTCCGGTGCAGGATCCGGTCAACCGGGCTGTGGACCGGGCTGTCCGGTTTGTGGTCCGGTCAACCGGGCTGTGGACCAGGCGGTCCGGTCGAAGTCGATCGACCGGTCGGAAACCGGGAAAACTGCGAAGTTTCCGGTCTCGCTCCGGTACGATAAATTTCCTCCGGTTGGTGGCCGGTTTACGACCGGTCGACCGGGCCAGAGACCGAGCGGTCCGGTCAGGGGGCCGGTCAGACCGGGTTCTGGACCGGCCTGGACTTCTTCTTCGCCTCTCGCGCATTCCTCCCGCTCCTCCCTCGCGCGTCCATGAGATATCTTCATGTCCAGCTCCATGTCCAGCTTCACGGCCTTCTTGATGTCCGTCTTCACGTCCAGCTGCTCCTCTCCTCGTGCGATGCATGTCTCCTCTTGATACCTGATGATACATAAGTAATAGGACTTAGGCAGTATAAAGTTCTCATCAATCAAAGTACCGTTTAGAAACAAGTTCACCTGTTGTTTAAGTAGCTTCGCACGAGCTCTTGTAATTGGTCCAATCCGAACTTCATTGGACTTGAGCTTCACAAAGAGTTCATCTTCATTTGCTAATGACGGAGGTAGTAGTGAGGTAGGGATGTCCTCATCATCTCCCCCTTCAAAAGGCGTCGACCAGACGCTCCAAGGTCTTCTCCGTCATATGGTGTCAAATCAGCAACATTGAAAGAATTACTGACACCAAACTCATCAACTGGAAGATCTATCGAGTATGCATTATCATTGATCTTGGCAAGCACTTTATAAGGACCAGCACCACGAGGCTTCAACTTAGACTTCCGCAGCTTCGGGAACCTATCCTTGCGAAAATGTACCCAGACCAAATCACCAGGCTTGAACAACATCTCTTTACGCTTCTTGTTCATCCTTGCAGCATTGCTCTTGCCTTTCTTCTCGATCAACTCTTTAGTCTTCTCATGGATCTTACGCACAAAATCTGCCCTCTTGGATGCCTCCATATTAACTCTCTCATGTATGGGCAAAGGCAACAAGTCAAGTGGAGTAATGGGTTTGAAACCATACACCACCTCAAAAGGACACAGCTCCGTGGTAGAATGTACCGCCCTGTTGTAAGCAAACTCCACATGCGGCAAACACTCTTCCCACTCCTTCAGGTTCTTCTTGATCATGGATCTCAACAGTTGTGACAAGGTTCGATTCACCACCTCAGTTTGACCATCAGTTTGAGGATGACAAGTAGTACTGAACAGTAGCTTTGTCCCGAGCTTTCCCCAAAGTGTCTTCCAGAAGTAGCTCATGAACTTCACATCACGATCAGAAACAATAGTCTTCGGGACTCCATGTAGTCGAACAATCTCCCTGAAAAACAGGTTAGCAATATGCGACGCATCGTCGCTTTTGTGGCAGGCAATAAAGTGTGACATTTTAGAAAATCTGTCCACTACCACAAATATAGAATCATGGCCTCTTTTAGTACGCGGCAAACCCAACACAAAATCCATACTTATATCCTCCCAAGGCGTAGTAGGTGCCGGTAACGGAGTATACAAACCGTGAGGCTTCAGCTTGGACTTGGACTTGTTGCAAGTAATGCATCTCCTCACATATCTATCCACGTCCCGCCTCATCTTTGGCCAATAAAAGTGGTCAGCTAGCATGAGTAGCGTCTTCTCACGCCCAAAGTGACCCATCAACCCTCCAGCATGTGATTCCTGCAATAAGAGCAAACGCACAGACGATTCTGGAACACATAGTTTGTTAGCTCTAAACAAGAACCCATCATGTATGTGATATTTTTCCCATGCTTTACCAAGAGCACATAAGCGATATGGTTCAGCAAAATCATGATCAGTAGCATACAAATCACATAGTATCTCTAAACCAGGAATTTTAACATCAAGTTGAGTTAATAGCATATTCTTCCTAGATAGAGCATCAGCAACAATGTTATCTTTTCCCTTCTTATGTTTAATGATGTATGGAAAAGACTCAATGAACTCAACCCACTTAGCTAGACGCTTATGCAAAGTAGATTGGGCTTTCAGGTATTTTAAAGCTTCATGATCAGAATGTATGATAAATTCTTTTGGCCACAAATAATGTTGCCAAACCTCAAGAACTCTAATTAAAGCATACAATTCTTTATCATATATAGGATAGTTCAACTTAGCACCAGATAATTTCTCAGAAAAATATGCAATTGGGCGACCCTCTTGCATCAACACACCACCAATTCCAATACCACTAGCATCACATTCAATCTCAAATTGCTTATTGAAATCAGGAAGTGCAAGCAACGGTGCAGAAGTTAACAATCGTTTCAGTTCATCAAAAGCATGATCTTGGGCAACGCCCCACTCAAAGACAACACCCTTTTTAGTCAATTCATTCAAAGGTGCAGCAATAGTAGAAAAATTGGGCACAAAACGGCGATAAAACCCAGCTAGACCATGAAAACTTCTAACTTGACTCACATTCATGGGAGTAGGCCAATTTTGAATAGCTTCAATTTTAGACACATCTACTTCTACTCCATGCTTAGAGACAACATAACCCAGAAATATGACCTTATCTTTGCAAAATGTGCACTTCTCAAGATTACCATAGAGTTTATTATCACGCAACACTTGCAAAACATGTCGAATATGTATAGTATGATCAGATTCATTGCGGCTGTAGATTAATATGTCATCAAAGTACACAACCACAAACTTGCCAATAAAATCACGCAAAACATGGTTCATTAGTCTCATGAAAGTGCTAGGTGCATTAGTTAACCCAAAAGGCATTACTAACCACTCATATAAACCAAATTTTGTTTTAAAGGCTGTTTTCCACTCATCCCCTTCTTTCATCCTAATTTGATGATAACCACTACGCAAATCAATTTTAGAGAACACAGCAGCACCACTCAATTCATCTAGCATATCCTCTAAACGGGGAATAGGATGACGATATCGAATAGTAATGTTGTTTATAGCTCTACAATCTACGCACATACGCCAAGTACCATCTTTCTTAGGAACTAGAATAACAGGAACAGCACAAGGACTAAGGCTTATGCGGATATAACCTTTGTCGAGTAGCGCTTGTACTTGCTTCTGTATCTCCTTCGTCTCTTCGGGATTAGTGCGATATGGCGCCCTATTGGGCAGCGATGCTCCGGGAATCAAGTCAATTTGATGCTCAATACCTCGCAATGGTGGTAGTCCTGCGGGTACCTCCTCCGGAAACACGTCGCCGAATTCCTGCAAAACACTAGAAACACCAAGAGGAAGAGGGGTCATGTCATTAGAAACCAAAACCGTACCCCTGTACAAAAGCACAAGAGGCATGGCCGTAGGATCCTCACTAAATTCTCTCATGTCTTCTTTGGTGGCTAATGAAACTAAGGAATTCACTCTCTCACTTTTCGTTATATCACTCACGACATTACAATTCTCTCGCCTATCTAGAGGTGCATCCTCCAAATTCACTTCAATCTTCTGACGAGACTCATTGACAATCTGTTGTGGTGACATAGGCTGTAAGTTAATTTTCTTGCCCTTGTACTCCAAGTGATATGTATTGGCGCGGCCATTGTGTTGCACAGAACGGTCATAGAGCCAAGGCCGACCCAATAAGAGGTGACAAACCGTCATAGGAACCACATCAAAATCAATGCAATCCTTATACGGTCCAATCTCAAACTCAACACGCACCATATGGTTTACCTTCATCTCACCACTGTCGCTCAACCACTGAATATAATATGGATGCGGGTGCGGTAGGTACTTCAACTTCAGCTTGGTACATAACTCCTTGCTTGCTAAATTGCGGCAACTCCCGCCATCAATAATGACCTTGCAAGCCTTGTCAGGACCAACCAAAGCTTTGGTTTGGAACAAATTGCAGCGCTGAGTAGATGCACTAGGCAACACATTAAGAGCACGCTGCGACACAACAATGGTACGAGCATTAGAAGGATATGCATCTTCACCATCAGTGTCATAGTCATCATCGTCTGGAGCATGTGGATCAACATCATCTCCAGTCTCATACTCATTGTCCTCATTGATAAACATGACTTTGCGGTTAGGACAATCTCTCTTGAAGTGACCCTTGCCACCACATGTATGGCAAAGCATATCGCGGTTGCGCGTTGTAGACACACTAGAACCACTCGTACTTGCCGCAGATTCGGACTTCTTTGCATTAGATACATTGGAGACCGGTTTGCTAGGCGGAGTAGAGTAAGGAACGGAGGCCTTGTCCGACGGTGCCGGCGCCGTAGAGGGCGCGCGGGGTGTAAAACGCCCAGCTCCCGTAGCACGTCCTTTAACCTTTGCTTCTTCAGCCAACTGTGATTCAGCTTCTCTTGCATGATGTAACAATTGATTCATATCGGTGTAGGTGTAATGACGAACAATGCCTTTAACATCATACTTCAATCCATTGAGAAAACGCTGCATTGTCATCTCTAGAGACTCACGGACACGACCACGCTGCATAAGCATCTCCATCTCCATGTAGTACTCATCAACAGTCTTCACACCTTGCCTCAATAGTGTTAGCTTATCAAATATATTCCGCATGTAATTTGTAGGCACAAAACGAGAAGTCATAACCTCCTTCATAGCACGCCATGTACGGATAGGTTGTGCACCATCTTCGTCGCGGTTACGAATCAAAGAATCCCACCAACGTAATGCATAACCATCAAATTCAGAAGAAGCAAGCTTGATCTTCTTATCTTCAGAGTAGTTGGGATGTAAGCTCCATAACTTCTCAATCTTGAGCTCCCAAGTGAGATATTCTTCAACATCAGCTCCCCCTTCAAACTTGGGTATGGAAAACTTGGGCTTACCCAATCCATCTTCTTCATCTTGCCCACGACCATTACGGCCAAGTGGAGCCCGACCACGCGGACGATGACCATGAGGCGCACCACGAGCATTGTGTGCGTCATCTTCAAGCTCAGGATCTTCATCATCGTCTTGTTGTTGTTGTATAGTCAAATTCTCAATAGTAAGGCGCATATCGTCAAGAGTGCGCTGTATATCGGTCATTTGATCAGCCAATCCAGTGACGGTGATATTAGTAGCATCCAGCGTCTGTTTGATCTCGTCAACTGTATCTTTAAGCTCATCATCCTTAGTGCGGAATTCACGTCGCATCTCGTTACGAAGAGCTTCATACTCCCTCCATGTGACGATATCTGCCGAATTCTTGTTTTCCTGGTTAACAATCTTATTATCACTAGCAGACATGATTAGTAGGTTAGTGCACTAAATCAAGAATATATGGTGGTACTCTCACAACTCACTCAAAACTGATAAGAAAAGGAAATCTTACCGTTCCAAAGTAAATTAGTGTTGCTTACCACTTGTAGTAACAACTAGTGCACGGATGTAGCGAAGCGAATATCAAGGGTATAAGAACAATCACACGACAAAGCAGGATATATGTGGGGCTGTAGGTAGGCTACCTATTTGCACCAATAACAAGCTCTAGCGCTGACCGTAGACAACCAAAGATACTCACACAAGGCGATATAATGGGGCAATGCAACTATATGTGGGAAAGGTTGCAATGCACTAGAGAGACGCTAGCAAAGCTCAATGAGACAGGCACAAGATTGCTCAACTACGGGTGCAGTAAAGTAACTTAGGCCTTCACTTGATTCAACTAGCACAACACTTTTCTTTTTTATTTTTCTTTTTGTATAACACACGCAGCTATGTAGCTCTTTTTGCTTTTTTTTTTTTGACTCAACTCCTTGATAACACGGCCAACAGAAATTGCAAAGCACCAAAACCCTAACGAGCAGCCTGTCGAGCGGTAAAACTAGTCTCTTCTGGGGAAGTTCCTAGTCACTTTATATCGATAGGCTGTGTCTATGGTTGGGAACAAGCACACTGTACGCTATGTGGACTCGGAGTAACAAAACTGACACACTATAATAAACTAGACACAAGATGATAGGGAAACGCAAACCCTAACAATTCTACTAGAAGAAAGATAAAGATACGCAAAAACAACTACGAAAAGCAACTAAAACTCGAAATTAGTGCAATCTAAGGCTATGGCAAACCCTAACCCTAAATTTTTTTTTATGGCTTTTTCTGGATAGGAAAACACTCACAACTCAACTATGGGGTGGATTGTGGATGGCTTACCGAGGAAAACTGGAAATCTGATACCAAGATGATATGGGGTGGCCCGATCTTCTCAGTAAGCAACGGTGGTGATGATGATCACGGGGTGATGGCAGCGGAGGAACACGACGATGTAGTGGATGATAACTTGTATGACGCAACGAGATCTCTCGATTGGTCCCTGTCGCCAATGCAACAGCTCTCAACCCTGCAAGATATTCGCAACTCCACACACTTGCGCACGTAGCCGCCGACCACGAAGCGGTAAGTTGCAACCGTCTAATTCCCAATGGAACAGCAGATCACACAAGACTTAAACAGGATCTACACAATATCCAAGCAATATGGTGTAGGAAATTCAATAGTTTTGCAGAGCAAACAACTAAGAACTAGGGTTTATCTTAAACGTGGTCTGAAGCAACTAGGGGGGCGTCCTGGGCACTTATATAGGTGTCCGGGACGAGTTCTGGTCGAAAAGATACAAAAATAACCGACCCAGAATAGATCTGGTCGAGACAGACTCGGACTGGTCCGGTCTGGGATCCGGTCAACCGGGCTGTGGACCGGGCTGTCCGGTTTGTGGTCCGGTCAACCGGGCTGTGGACCGGGCGGTCCGGTCAGGGGTCCGGTCGACCGGTCGGAAACCGGGAAAACTGCGAAGTTTCCGGTCTCGCTCCGGTACGATAAATTTCCTCCGGTTGGTGGCCGGTTTACGACCGGTCGACCGGGCCAGAGACCGGGCGGTCCGGTCAGGGGGCCGGTCAGACCGGGTTCTGGACCGGCCTGGACTTCTTCTTCGCCTCTCGCGCATTCCTCCCGCTCCTCCCTCGCGCGTCCATGAGATATCTTCATGTCCAGCTCCATGTCCAGCTTCACGGCCTTCTTGATGTCCGTCTTCACGTCCAGCTGCTCCTCTCCTCGTGCGATGCATGTCTCCTCTTGATACCTGATGATACATAAGTAATAGGACTTAGGCAGTATAAAGTTCTCATCAATCAAAGTACCGTTTAGAAACAAGTTCACCTGTTGTTTAAGTAGCTTCGCACGAGCTCTTGTAATTGGTCCAATCCGAACTTCATTGGACTTGAGCTTCACAGCAGGTTCATCTTCATTTGCTAATGACGGAGGTAGTAGTGAGGTAGGGATGTCCTCATCAATGGGTGTTCAGAAAATGATTTGGCCTCAAGATGGCTGCCAAGCTTGTTAATTCAAGTTAGTCTTCGATGGAGAAACTATTAATCTATTTCTTTTTACTTGTAACCAGCCTTTAATTGTCCAACAAATTTCAGCAAAACTATATCTGGACATTTAGATTCTACTAATATCTTCATGCTAAGGTTAAGTAGTTCAGCGTTTCATATTGAGCAAAAAGTAGTGTTGACTGGATTACAGTACAAATGTCTGTTAACCATGTGTGTATATGGTTGATGTATTATTTTTTACTTTTTAAGGTCAGATTTTGTTGTTTCGCAGCAACGCGCAGACACATTATTATTGTACACTACCACGTCCTCTCCAAAGTGGACTACTCCCTCCAATCCATAATAAAGGTTGACCCTTTAGTTTATTTAAAAAAAATTAAACTAAAGCCTCGACACTTATCATGTATCGAAGTGAGTAGCAAACCAGCAAAAAATCTCTGCATTTCTTTTAAGAAAAACCTAATTCAACAGCTACCTAGTACTAATCGGAAGGGTAATTTTGCAACGGCGTTTGATCTTTTTCGGGCCTCCGGATCACACAAGCACACAATATACTACTGGTACAGAAATAAATACTAACATATAAACAACATAGCTCATGCAACCAGTCAATCTTACGACGGCTATCACTACAAGGAAAAGCCTTATTGCCGGCGCACCAGAGCCCACCGGTGGGAACAGGCCGGTGATAATGAGTTACCGCCGGCGCACCAGCTGGTGCGCCAGCAGTAACATGAATTATCCCCGGCGAACCAGGCCAGGTGCGTCGGCGGTATGATTTTTCAATTTTTTTAAAAAAGGCCGATCTAGATCTAGATCTCGATCTAGATCTAGCTCGGGTTCGTCCTCGAAAACCATGAATGTGGGCCTGTCGTTGTTGCGCCGAGGTAGGAGTAGGAGGGGTGTAGGAGGCCGGAGGTGGTGGTGGAGGAGGAGGTGACCGGAGGTGGAGTATGAGGAGGAGTAGGAGGAGGATATCACCGGAGGAGGATGTCACCGGAGTAGGAGGAGGAGGTGGAGGAGGAGGAGGCCCGATGTGTAGTATGAGGAGGAGGAGGAGGATGTCACCGGAGTAGGAGGAGGAGGAGGAGGCCCGAGGTTGAGGAGGAGGAGGCCCGAGGTTGAGGTCGCCGGAGGAGGTCGTCGTCGGAGGAGGAGGAGGAGCCCGTCAGGGAGGAGAAAAGGAGGAAGGAGAAGAGGAGGAGGAGGAGGAGGAGGAGGAGGAGGAGGAGGAGGAGAGGAGGAGGAGAAGTGGAAGAGGAGGAGGAGGCTAGTCTGCGCCTATATAGTAGAGGTTACTGCCGGCGCACCTAGTATGGTGGTGCGCCGGGGGTACTTTTTAATTTTTTTTCATCCAAATCTAAAACCTCAAAAAACTCTGTTTTCCTTTTCGAATTTTGGGAATCAAAAAATTCGGTAAACGGTGAGTATCCATCCAAATCTAAAACCTCAACCCGGCAAGCACCTCCTCAACCCCGTGACCTCCATCCGGTGAGTATCTCCCCAAGCCGGCGAGCTTCCTCCGGTGACCACCTCCTCAACCTCGTCGGGACCTCCCTCTGGTGACCACCTCCTCAACCTCGCCCGGACCTCCCTCCGGTCTGGCGACCACCTCCTCAACCTCCACGGCAACCACCTCCTCAAGCTCGCCGACTACCTTCCGGCCGGTGACCCATTGTGAAGAACGTGAAGAACACATCATGACGAGATCTAGATCTAGATTCATCTTTTTTTTGAATTTTAAAACATATACCGTCGGCACACTAAGCTGGTGCGTCGGTGATAAGTCGAGTTACTGCCGGCATACCAGGAGGTGCGCCGGCGGTAACGTGTACCACTGGCGTGTTTCCACTGGCGCGTGCTGGTGCGCTGGCGATAGCCTATTTCCTCGTAGTGTCACTATATATTCTCGTTTGATATGTTTCATATGTAGTATCCATAGTGTGTCAATATTATGTTTAATCGAGTGACGTGAAATACGTACACTTACAATTCTTATGAATTATTGTGGTGCAAATTGTTTGGTTTGTATTGTATGTGTTTTTCTGTCATGTAAAAAAATAAAGACAAGAGCACGCACCATTCCATCTGCACAGAAAATGGACAACTGGTTAAGAGTCTTTTTGCGCATAGAAAATACACGTGACCGGGTGTGTACAACCATTAACTCAAGCCCAATTTCTATTACGTGCTGGGTCTCCGCCTCGTCTTAGCCGGTGACCACTCGTGTCTACCGTCCGATCAAAATCAGACGGTTCGCTCTCCTCCGCGCTAACGTCCAAATTATTACCGACGAGGACGCCCGCACGCGTCGGCTACTCCCCTTCTTCCTCGCTCTGAAACTGCTCCGGACTTTCTCTCTTCTCCCCTTGCGTTCCTCCGATTATTCTCCAAATCCATGGCAGATCTTCTCCCCTAAATCGCCGCGCCGCCGATCTCGTCGTCGGGGGAGCCGCCGGGCTGCTCCGGGGAGCAGAATCTGTGTCGAGGACGCGGGGATCGTCTCGCCCGTCGGCTCGATTTCGTCCCATTCGAGGTGGAGAGGAGGCGTCTGCGACGGCGTCTTGTTCTGCGTCGATCCCGCGTCGATCCACAGGTGGTACTCTGTTAGTGCTTCGATTTCGCACCCCTGCCCCTCTTACGTGGTTCGATTTTATTCGATAGCTAGAGCTGTTCGTCCCATTTTGAGGTGGAGAGGAGGCGTCTGTGACGGTGACTTGTTCTGCGTCGAGCCCACAGCTGGTACGCTGGTGAGTGCTTCGATTTCGCTCCCCTGGCCCCTCTTACTTGCTTCGATTTTGTTCCGATAGCTAGAGCTGTTCGTCCGCCTTGATGATTTTGTCCGTGGCGGAGATTTTTTTGGTCGTATCCCCGTTGATTTTGTGGAGGAAACTCATCGGCGGCTTGGCATAGTTTGCATTACTCCCACTGGTTTGTTTGATTCGCACCCGGATCATGTCGATTTTGATGATTAGTATCCCGATTTTGCACTTGTACTGTTTGTTCATTGTCATACGTAGCACGACAAGTTTCGAGTTATCGTAGTAGTACTAGTAGCATATTGATTTGATGTACTAGCAGTAGTAGAATCCCGTATTTCATCCTACGCCCCACAGATGGCTGTTATGTAGTTTTGTGATTTTTATTGAGTAGGTTTAAGTTGCTCTGATGAAATCCAATGTTGATGTGCTGTAATCCAATGTAGTTTTCAGTTGTTTTTCTCATTGATATTTGGATGTATATTCATGAAGTCATCAAGGTTGTAGGAAGATTTCTTCTTATTTTTTTTTGATGGGTGGATGTGTTTAAGTGTTGTTGCATGTATTTTGTAATACTGTGGGTGTATAAAACTTCATTAACTTGTTGTTTTGTATCTCCATTTTTAAGTCAGCAAAGGTTATAGGAGACTAGCTAAATGCCCGCGCCTTGCTGCGTGTAACAAAATCATAGACAAATAGACTTCTACAATGGTAATCATATGTGCCAAATGGTGTACCAACTGAAGATGATGTTTATAATCAAATAACATCTTCCAAATTCAGCGAGCAGGATGTAGTAAAATTTAGTGGCTAGTAGTAACAGTAAAATTCAGTAAGGAGCCTCCTATCTGTATCACTAATTGTACTTTAGGTGTATTCTGACTCTGTACTTTTGTCAATCCTTTTTGATTTTCCCTTGAAAGTAGTTGTATGACTTGTATCTTCGTCATTTTGCCTGCCCACACATTATTGTCTCACGCCATCCCATCCACACTGATTTGGTCTCGCATGCCTCAGCTTCTTGCCCACATCGCCTTCCACATGATTTTCCTTGCGTCTCACACTGATTTTGCCTCGCATGCCTTGGCTTGCCCACATTGTGCTTGCGTTTCCAAGCATGACCTTCTGTTCACCTACATGGCATCAGGGCGAGTAATGAACATCAAATTGACTTACCCTTTTTGATGTATAATTATACACTGTGGGTGTATAAAACTGCATTAACATGTTGTGGTTTTGTATCTGCATTTTTCAAGTCATCAATGTTACAGAGAAAGATTTACTTACCCTTTGGATGTATATTTAAATACTGTTGGGTGTATAAAATTGAGGCTACAGAGAAATATTTTGAATTATCCAATAAGGTTACAGAGAAATTTTTTAGTTACCCTTTGGATGTATTTTTAAATACTGTTGGCTGTATAAAACTTAGAAACATGTTGTGTTTTTCTATCTGCATTTTCAAATCAGCATTGTTACAGAGAAATATTGAGTTACCCTTTTGGATGTATATTTAAATACTGCTGGGTGTATAAAACTTAGAAACATTTTGTGTCTTCTATCTGCATTTTCAAGTTAGCAATGTTACAGAAAAATATTGAGTTACCCTTTGTATGTATATTTAAATACTGTTGGCTGTATATTTTAAATTTTTTGAGTTACCTTTTTGAGTTCTTCTTAGCATATCTGTTTTTGCAGTTAATTATGCTGCTGCTATTTTAGTAGATATTCCATGGGTTCTCATTAATTGCTGAGATGTTCTTCCAACATACAATTTGTAGGATAACGTTGCATAGAAAACAAAAATTTTCCTACCGCGAACACGCAATCCAAGCCAAGATGCAATCTAGAAGACGGTAGCAACGAGGGGGGTATCGAGTCTCACCCTTGAAGAGATTCCAAAGCCTACAAGAGGAGGCTCTTGTTGCTGCGGTAGACGATCACTTGCCGCTTGCAAAAGCGCGTAGAAGATCTTGATCACGATCGGTTCCGGCGCCACGAACGGGCAGCACCTCCGTACTCGGTCACACGTTCGGTTGTTGATGAAGACGACGTCCACCTCCCCGTTCCAGCGGGCAGCGGAAGTAGTAGCTCCTCTTGAATCCGACAGCACGACGGCGTGGTGTCGGTGGCGGTGTAGAAGTCCGGCGGAGCTTCGCTAAGCTATGCGGGATGTGGAGGAGCGGGCGGCTAGGGTTTGGGGAGAGGGGGGCGCCGGCCACTATAGGGGTGCGGCCACCTTGGTGGTGTTTGAGGTGGCCGGCCCCCTCCCCCTTGGCCCTCATTATATAGGTGGAACCCCAAGAGGTGGTGTCCAAGTCTTCGAATAAGACCCGAACCAAAAACCTTCCATAGGAGGGGGAAACCTAGCCCAACTAGGACTCCCACCCAAAGGTGGGATTTCCACCTCCCATGTGGGGGGTGGCCGGCCCCCTATGGTGGAGTCCACTTGGGACTCCACCCCCACTAGGGCTGGCCGGCCATGGAGGTGGAGTCCCTTGTGGACTCCACCTTCCTTGGTGGTTTCTTCCGGACTTTTCTAGAACCTTCTAGAACCTTCCATAGAACCTTCCGCGACATTTTATTCACATAAAATGACATCCTATATATGAATCTTATTCTCCGGACCATTCCGGAACTCCTCGTGATGTCCGGGATCACATCCGGGACTCCGAACAAATATTCGAACTACATTCCATAATTCAAGTACTACCATTTCAACATCCAACTTTAAGTGTGTCACCCTACGGTTCGAGAACTATGCGGACATGGTTGAGTACTCACTCCGACCAATAACCAATAGCGGGATCTGGAGATCCATAATGGCTCCCACATATTCAACGATGACTTTAGTGATCGAATGAACCATTCACATACATCACCAATTCCCTTTGTCTCGCGATATTTTACTTGTCCGAGGTTTGATCTTCGGTATCACTCTATACCTTGTTCAACCTCGTCTCCTGACAAGTACTCTTTACTCGTACCGTGGTATGTGGTCTCTTATGAACTCATTCATATGCTTGCAAGACATTAGACGACATTCCACCGAGAGGGCCCAGAGTATATCTATCCGTCATCGGGATGGACAAATCCCACTGTTGATCCATATGCCTCAACTCATACTTTCCGGATACTTAATCCCACCTTTATAGCCACCCATTTACGCAGTGGTGTTTGGTGTAATCAAAGTACCTTTCCGGTATAAGTGATTTATATGATCTCATGGTCATAAGGACTAGGTAACTATGTATCGAAAGCTTATAGCAAATAACTTAATGACGAGATCTTATGCTACGCTTTAATTGGGTGTGTCCATTATATCATTCACACAATGACATAACCTTGTTATTAATAACATCCAATGTTCATGATTATGAAACTAATCATCCATTAATCAACAAGCTAGTTTAAGAGGCATACTAGGGACTTCTTGTTTGTCTACATATCACACATGTACTAATGTTTCGGTTAATACAATTCTAGCATGATATATAAACATTTATCATAAACATAAAGATATAAATAATAACCACTTTATTATTGCCTCTAGGGCATATCTCCTTCAGTCTCCCACTTGCACTAGAGTCAATAATCTAGATTACATTGTAATATACCTAACACCCATGGCATTCTGGTGTTGGTCATGCTTTGCCCTAGGGAGAGCTTTAGTCAACGGATCTGCTACATTCAGATCAGTGTGTACTTTGCAAATCTTTACTTCTCCATCTTCGATGTACTCGCGAATCGAGTGGTAACGCAGCTTGATATGTTTCAGCCTCTTGTGTGACCTTGGCTCTTGTGCATTGGCGATGGCACCCATGTTATCACAGTAAATGATTAATGGGTCCAATGCACTAGGAACCACACCGAGCTCTACAATGAACCTCTTCATCCATACCGCTTCTGTTGCAGCCTCTGTAGCCGCTCTGTACTCGGAGTCAGGTGATGACTTCGCCACCGTGCACTGCTTCGAGCTTGCCCAGCTTACTGCAGCACCATTCAATATAAACACGTACCCAGACTGTGACTTAGATTCATCAGGATCAGTGTTCCAACTTGCATCGGTGTAACCGTTTACAACGAGCTCTTGGTCACCTCCATAACAAAGAAACATATCCTTAGTTCTTTTCAAGTACTTCAGGATATTCTTGATCACTGTCCGGTGTTCCATTCCTGGATCACTTTGATATCTGCTAGTCAAACTAACGGCATGTGCTATATCCGGTCTAGTACATAGCATGGCATACATGATAGATCCTCTTTGCCGAGGCATAGGGGATGTTACTCATCCTTTCTCTTTCTTTTGCCGTAGCCGGTCCTTGAGTTTTACTCAATACCTTGCACAGTAACATAGGTAAGAACCCTTTCTTACTTTCGTCCATTCTAAACTTCTTTAGAATCTTGTCCAGATATGTACTCTGTGATAGCCCTATTAGGCGTCTTGATCTATCTCTATAAATCTTGATGCCTAATATATACGATGCCTCACCAAGGTCTTTCATTGAAAAACTATTATTCAAATAACCCTTAATACTGCTTAATAGTTCTATATCATTCCCGATCAATAATATGTCATCTACATATAATATCAGGAATGCTACAGAGCTCCCACTCACTTTCTTGTAAATACAGGCCTCTCCATGACACTGTATAAATCCGAAGTCTTTGATCACCTTATCAAAACGTCGGTTCCAACTTCTTGATGCTTGCTTCAGTCCATAGATTGAACGCTGAAGTTTGCATACTTTGTCAGCATTTTTAGGATCGACAAAACCTTTGGGTTGTACCATATACAACTCTTCCTCAATGTCTCCATTAAGGAACGCCGTTTTGACATCCATCTGCCAAATCTCATAATCGAAAAATGCAGCTATTGCTAACAAAATCCTCACAGATTTTAGCTTCGCTACAGGTGAGAAAGTCTCATCGTAGTCAACTCCTTGAATTTGTCGGAAACCCTTTGCGACAAGTCGAGCTTTATAGATGGTAATATTACCATCAGCATCTGTTTTTCTCTTGAAGATCCATTTATTCTCGACAGCCTTTCGGCTATCAGGTAAGTCTACCAAAGTCCATACTTTGTTATCATACATGGATCCCATTTCGGATTTCATGGCTTCTTGCCATTTGTTGGAATCTGGGCTCATCATTGCTTCTTCATACGTCGCAGGGTCCTCATCATTGTTATCTACAATCATGACATTTAGACAAGGATCATACCAATCAGGAGTGGCACGTTCCCTTGTCGATCTGCGAGGTTCGATGAGTTTCCTCGTTCGAAGTTTCATGATCATTATCATTAGCTTCCTCTCGTTGCCGGTGTAGGCGGTACAGGTACAACTTCCGATCTGCGCTACTCGATCAACGAGTATAGATTCATCAATCTCATCGAGTTCTACTTTTCTTCCAGTCACTTCTTTAGTGAGAAATTCTTTCTCAAGAAAGGTTCCGTTCTTAGCAACAAAGATTTTGCCTTCGGATTTGTGATAGAAAGTGTACCCTATAGTTTCCTTAGGGTATCCTATGAAGACGCATTTCTCCGCTTTGGGTTCTAGCTTGTCCGGTTGTAACTTCTTTACATAGGCTTCGCAACCCCAAACTTTCAGGAACGACAGCTTAGGTTTCTTATTAAACCATAATTCATACGGTGTCGTTTCTACGGATTTTGATGGTGCTCTATTTAAAGTGAATGCGGCTGTCTCTAATGCATAACTCCAAAATGATAACGGCAAATCAGTAAGAGACATCATACTACGAACCATATCTAAGAGAGTTCGATTACGACGTTCGGACACACCGTTTCGTTGTGGTGTTCCCGGCGGTGTCAATTGTGAAAGTATTCCGCATTTCTTTAAATGCATGCCAAACTCATAACTCAGATATTCACCTCCACGATCAGATCGTAGAAATTTGATCTTCTTGTTACGTTGATTTTCTACTTCACTTTGAAATTCCTTAAACTTCTCGAAAGTTTCGGATTTATGTTTCATGAAATAGATATACCCATATCTACTCAGATCATCTGTGAAGGTTAGAACATAACGATAACCATCGCGCGATGCTACGCTCATTGGTCCACATACATCGGTATGTATGATTTCCAATAAGTCAGTAGCTCGCTCCATCATACCAGAAAATGGAGTCTTTGTCATTTTTCCCATTAGACATGCTTCGCATCTATCAAGTGACTCAAAGTCAAGTGATTCAAGTAATCCATCATTATGGAGTTTCTTCATGCGTTTCACTCCAATATGACCAAGACGACAGTGCCACATATAAGTAGAATTATCATTCAGTTTAATTCGCTTAGCATCAATGTTATGTATATGCGTATCACTACTATCGAGATCTAACAGAAATAAGCCATTCTTTTGTGGTGCTCGACCATAAAAGATATTATTCATAAAAATAGAACAACCATTATTCTCAGACTTGAATGAATAACCGTCTTGCATTAAACAAGATCCAGATATAATGTTCATGCTCAACGCAGTACAAAATAACAATTATTTAGGCTTAAAACTAATCCCGAAGGTAGATGTAGAGGAAGTGTGCCGACAGCGATCACATCGACTTTGGATCCATTTCCAACGCGCATCGTCACTTCATCTTTCAGTAGTCTTCGTTTATTCTTTAGTTCCTGTTTCGAGTTACATATATGAGCAACCGAAAAGTATCAAATACCAGGTACTAGAACGAGAACCGATGAGATAAACATCTATAACATGTATCTCAGATATACCTTCTTTCTTCTTATTGACAAGGCCGCGCTGTAGATCAGCCAGATACTTGTAGCACTTACGCTTCCAGTTGTCCCTTCTCCTTGCGTAATAGCACTCAGCATCGGGCTTAGGGCCGTTCTTAGGTTTCATAGGAGGCGTGGCAGCTTTCTTGCCACCCTTCTTGAATTTTCCCTTAGACTTGCCCTGTTTCTTGAAACTGGTGGTCTTGTTGACCATCAACACTTGGTGCTCTTTCTTGATCTCAATCTCAGCAGCTTTTAGCATGCCAAAGAGTTCAGGTAACTCCTTGTTCATGTTCTGCATATTGTAGTTCATCACAAAGTTCTTGTAACTTGGTGGAAGTGATTGAAGGACACGATTAATCCCCGATCTGTTAGGAATCACTATTCCCAAGTCATCGAGTTTCTTCGCATGCCCGGTCATGGCGAGCATGTGCTCACTAACGGAGCTGCCTTCTTCCATCATACAGCTGAAGAAATGTTTCGATGCTTCATAGCATTCCACTGCCGCATGAGTCTCGAATATAGCTTTCAGCTCATTCATCAACTCATGAGGATCATGGTGCTCAAAACGTTTTTGAAGATCGGATTCCAGACTGCACAGGATGGCACACTGAACTTGAGAGTACCGAGTTTTCCGAGTTGCGTAAACAGCTTTTACTTCATCGGATTCATCTTCTGCGGAGGGTCACCTAGCGGTGCATCAAGCACAAATTGCAGATTTCCGCCGAGAGGAAGATCCTCACATGACGGAACCAAATTTCGGTGAAGTTGCTACCGTTGCTCTTAAGTTTCTCTTTCTCTAGGAACTGATTAAAATTGATTGGGGACGCCATCTCTACAACATATATTTGCAATAGTTTAGACTAAGTTTATGACAAATTGAGTTCAAATTTTAATTCAACATAATTAAAACCCTAGGTGAACTCCCACTCAAAACAATATCCCTCGCATTGTCTTAGTGATCACACGAACCAAATCCACCACACCTATGTCCGATCATCACGTGACAAGGTGTGATTTCAATGGCGAACACTCAAAGTGTTCATCATATCAACCATATGATTCATGCTCTACCTTTCGGTATCACGTGTTCCGAGACCATGTCTGTACATGCTAGGCTCGTCAAGGCCACCTTAGTATCCGCATGTGCAAAACTGTCTTGCACCCGTTGTATGCACTTGTTGATTCTATCACACCCGATCATCACGAGATGCTTCAAACGACAAGTCTTGGCAACGGTGCTACTAAGGATGAACACTTTATTATCTTGAGATTTTAGTGAGGGATCATCTTATAATGCTACCGTCGCGATCTAAGCAAAATAAGATGCATAAAAAGGATTAACATCACATGCAGTTCATATGTGATATGATATGGCCCTTTTGTCTTTGCGCCTTTGATCTTCATCTCCAAAGCACGGACATGATCTCCATCATCTTCGGGCATGATCTCCATCATCGTCGGCGTAGCACCAAGGTCAATGGCGCCGTCTTCATGATTGTCCTCCATGTAGCAACTATTACAACTACTTTGAAATACTACTCAACATGAAATTTAAAGACAACCATAAGGCTCCTGCCGGTTGCCACAATACAATAATGATCATCTCATACATATTCATCATCACATTATGGCCATATCACATCACCAAACCCTGCAAAAACAAGTTAGACGTCTCTAATTTGGTTTGCATATTTTACGTGGTTTAGGGTTTTCGAGAGATCTAATCTACCTACGAACATGAACCACAACGTTGATACTAATGTTTTCAATAGAAGAGTAAATTGAATCTTTACTATAGTAGGAGAGACAGACACCCGCAAAGCCTCTTATGCAATACAAGTTGCATGTCGAACGAGGAACAAGTCTCATGAACGCGGTCATGTAAAGTTAGTCCGAGCCGCTTCATCCCACTATGCCATAAAGATGCAAAGTACTCAAACTAAAGATAACAAGAGCATCAACGCCCACAAACCATTGTGTTCTACTCGTGCAACCATCTATGCATAGACACGGCTGCGATACCACTTTGTAGGATAACGTTGCATAGAAAACAAAAATTTTCCTACCGCGAACACGCAATCCAAGCCAAGATGCAATCTAGAAGACGGTAGCAACGAGGGGGTATCGAGTCTCACCCTTGAAGAGATTCCAAAGCCTACAAGAGGAGGCTCTTGTTGCTGCGGTAGACGATCACTTGCCGCTTGCAAAAGCGCGTAGAAGATCTTGATCACGATCGGTTCCGGCGCCACGAACGGGCAGCACCTCCGTACTCGGTCACACGTTCGGTTGTTGATGAAGACGACGTCCACCTCCCCGTTCCAGCGGGCAGCGGAAGTAGTAGCTCCTCTTGAATCCGACAAAGACGACGGCGTGGTGTCGGTGGCGGTGTAGAAGTCCGGCGGAGCTTCGCTAAGCTATGCGGGATGTGGAGGAGCGGGCGGCTAGGGTTTGGGGAGAGGGGGGCGCCGGCCACTATAGGGGTGCGGCCACCTTGGTGGTGTTTGAGGTGGCCGGCCCCCTCCCCTTGGCCCTCATTATATAGGTGGAACCCCAAGAGGTGGTGTCCAAGTCTTCGAATAAGACCCGAACCAAAAACCTTCCATAGGAGGGGGAAACCTAGCCCAACTAGGACTCCCACCCAAAGGTGGGATTTCCACCTCCCATGTGGGGGGTGGCCGGCCCCCTATGGTGGAGTCCACTTGGGACTCCACCCCCACTAGGGCTGGCCGGCCATGGAGGTGGAGTCCCTTGTGGACTCCACCTTCCTTGGTGGTTTCTTCCGGACTTTTCTAGAACCTTCTAGAACCTTCCATAGAACCTTCCGCGACATTTTATTCACATAAAATGACATCCTATATATGAATCTTATTCTCCGGACCATTCCGGAACTCCTCGTGATGTCCGGGATCACATCCGGGACTCCGAACAAATATTCGAACTACATTCCATAATTCAAGTACTACCATTTCAACATCCAACTTTAAGTGTGTCACCCTACGGTTCGAGAACTATGCGGACATGGTTGAGTACTCACTCCGACCAATAACCAATAGCGGGATCTGGAGATCCATAATGGCTCCCACATATTCAACGATGACTTTAGTGATCGAATGAACCATTCACATACATCACCAATTCCCTTTGTCTCGCGATATTTTACTTGTCCGAGGTTTGATCTTCGGTATCACTCTATACCTTGTTCAACCTCGTCTCCTGACAAGTACTCTTTACTCGTACCGTGGTATGTGGTCTCTTATGAACTCATTCATATGCTTGCAAGACATTAGACGACATTCCACCGAGAGGGCCCAGAGTATATCTATCCGTCATCGGGATGGACAAATCCCACTGTTGATCCATATGCCTCAACTCATACTTTCCGGATACTTAATCCCACCTTTATAGCCACCCATTTACGCAGTGGTGTTTGGTGTAATCAAAGTACCTTTCCGGTATAAGTGATTTATATGATCTCATGGTCATAAGGACTAGGTAACTATGTATCGAAAGCTTATAGCAAATAACTTAATGACGAGATCTTATGCTACGCTTTAATTGGGTGTGTCCATTATATCATTCACACAATGACATAACCTTGTTATTAATAACATCCAATGTTCATGATTATGAAACTAATCATCCATTAATCAACAAGCTAGTTTAAGAGGCATACTAGGGACTTCTTGTTTGTCTACATATCACACATGTACTAATGTTTCGGTTAATACAATTCTAGCATGATATATAAACATTTATCATAAACATAAAGATATAAATAATAACCACTTTATTATTGCCTCTAGGGCATATCTCCTTCACAATTTTAAAATTCTGGCTTGTAGCATGTAGATATACCACTATATCTATAATTCATACATTTTTTTTGACTGCTATTTTTTTTGTTTTTTCAGAGTTTTTATTCTGGATCATTTTGTTTTCTGTCATCTATTAGGTTGCAATGAAACCTGTAATCCCACTCGTAAGAAATCTGTCCCACCGCATGCATGTTTTTTATATGTATATTTTGGTTTATATCATGGTGATTACGTAATTCTTGCCTTTGCACTTTTCTGTATGTTGCAGAAACATTCTAAAACTCCAAAGAGCCGTCAGAAGATTTCTAAATTCAAGAGGATGAAGGAGAGGTTACAGTATAAAAATGTATCTCAGGGTGTGCAAGAAGAACCAGTACCATTGCAGACTGTTCTTCCATCCGATGAGCCCCCTTTCAATGTGCCAGAGCATCCAATACACGATGAGGAAAAGTCAGAAGAAGAGGACAATATTGTTGAGAAGAAGGTTTTTTCTTAAACTCCCTTTTTTGTTTTCTACTTTATGCTTCCCCTTTCTCATTTCTTTTTTTTTACTTCTGCATGCTGTAAATGGGTGTTGTTTCTCATGGTACTACATTTTTGCTGCAGAATAATTTATTCAACCGTTCTTCTCCAATGAAAGTTGTTAGGGTTTGCAAAGGAATGACATCTAAGCAGCGTGCTTTGATCAGAGGAGCAGATTTTGGTGCCATCCTTAGTATGAAGTGTTCAAAGTTAATCCCAGAATTATGCAGATTCCTAATGGAACACTTTGATCCAGTGGCTTGTGTTCTAGATTTTGGTGAGAGGGGGAAAATCTCAGTTAATGTTCAGTCGGTTGTGAGTGTGATGGCAGTACCCATGGGTACACACCCTGTCCCATACAAGCAAAACATTGATGCAACAAGTTCTGTGCTAGAGATGATGGGTATCAACAATGGGAGGCAACCAACCTTATCAGAGGTGGAGAAGCAGTTGGAACGTAGCTATCCTGCTGATGATGCTTACTTGAGGAAGTTCATTATCTTCCTTATGTCTTCTGTTTTTGCTCCTACAACTGGAATTTATGTTAGCCCAAAGTGTTATCCAGCGGTGATTAACATAGAAGCAATCCGAAGGTTGAACTGGGCAAGATTTATTATCGACATCCTCATTAAGACCGCAAACGCCAAAGGAAAAAAACTGGTTTAAAGCTTGCATGCCATACCTAATGGTGAGTTCCTTCATTTCTGGTTTAACTTTCTTCAATTCTTCTTTTTCTTGTATGTTGGTACATTCTCTTATAAGACATAATCATTTTTTGTTTTTCTACATTGTTTCTGTAGGTTCTGTATGTAGATTCACTGGAAACAGACGCTGTTGATTTGCCACCTGGACCTCGCATTTCTGTTTGGACTAACCAGTTAATAAGGCATGTCGTAGATTTGGATACCAACACTGATGGATCATTTGGAAAACTACCGGTACTGCCCATTGTTTCTTTTAATTCTTTTCAAATTGTTTCGGTTTTCCAATTTATGAACTGGTTATCCTAATAAATATACATTGGCTTTTGTAAATAGTTTATTCTTTGTACTTTTGCATATGGTGCCATTAAATGATGTTCATCATTTTTTAGAATAGCATGTTTGAATTTACATACCAGGTTTTTATTCTAAAAAAATTGTGTAACTGCCACAGCTCAAGGCTTGCTTTAGGAACAAGACTGTCCTTTTCAATAATGACCCATCTGCTATAGACATGTTCATCAGATGTCATGCACAAGAATCTCCTAATGAAGAAGTAAGTTACTGGTTTTTCTTCTTTCCATTTTGACATGAAATGTATGTATTTGCACAAGTTTCTAATCTTTTTTCCATTCTCTTTTCTGCTTTTTTTCAACAGAAATTGGTACAGTACAGAGAAGCTGTCATAAACATGTGCAGTGCCTTTGAGGATGGCTTAGCTCAGTTTATCAGGTCCTTCGCTCCGAATCAAGTAAAAGAAGGCAATCCTGATCTTCACCAGTTCGATGAAGATGTTGATAAAACGAGCAAGCACAAACACCCTAGGAGAGTTACAAAAGTGCAACAAAGTGTCAGAGACGACGGAGTCAATGAGGACCAGATGGAAGGTGAAGCAAATCCAAGAGTCAATGAGGTAAAATCCAAGAAAAGGAAACCTGATGACAGATTTATTGCTGCGGGACGACCTAAGAAGAAGAAGTTTAAAGTGTCTGTCGTAAGTGAAGATTGTCATGACGAAGGGCCCGCAGTTGTTTATGAAGAGAAAGCATCAGATGGTCAAAGTGTTGTCATTACATGTAACAAAGAAGCTACTGATGAAGGCATTTTGGCTGAAGATGTAACATGTAACATGGAGGCTGAAGATGATCAGACACGCAACAAAGAAGCTGATGAAAAAGGACATCTGATTGGTCAAAGTGTCGACGGTACATGTAACAAAGAAGTTACTGATGAAGGTATTTTGGCTGAAGATGTAACATGTAACATGGAGGCTGAAGATGATCAGACACGCAACAAAGAAGCTGATGAAAAAGGACATCTGATTGGTCAAAGTGTTGACAGTACATGTAACTTTTTTGCTGAAGATGGTCAGGCACTCAACGAAGATGCTACTGATGAAGGCACTGTGAACAAAGATCTTGTTCAAGCCAGCGAGGAAGTACTTCCTATAGTGCCTGTGGAGACAGAAGTATCTCTTCCGCATACAAGCATGGTTGATGCATTGAGGATTCTTCAAGTATACGGTACTGGATCACAATCAAGCACTGAAACTCCACCAGTCCATATCATTGGAGAAGGCATGCAAGTGGAGCAAGAGGATGAGACAAGCAATAGTTCTGCTCAACTGAAAACAAAGACGAGTAGATCTGTTTCATTTTCAGACCACGTGCAGGTTACTCCAGTTGCAAGGAGGCCTGTAACAAGATCAATGTCTCCTTTGAAATCTCCACTTCTTAAGGAAGATGTCAAAAATACTGCTCCTAGCCCAAGAAGGCTTACAAGGTTTGCTACTGCTGAAGCACGAGCTAGTGCTAGTTCGATGAAGCATTCTAATTCTCCTCCATCTGCTTCAAGGTCTTTCAGAAACATGTCCAAGAACTTGTCTGTCGATCTTGGAAATGCAGAAACTCCAGAATCAGAACATCAGAGGAAGGTTAGAGAGTTGGCTGAACATTGCCCATCTTTTGATCTCGGTTTCGATCTGGGAGCGCAGACAGTGATTGAGAATGTAACTCCTGAGCTCACAGTTCCTGAGCAGACGGTAGATGTCCAGCAAGATGAAACAGTACAAAAGGATCAAGATTCTCAGGTGGATGAAGTTGTTGTCATTTCTAGCAATGATAGCGGTGACTCCCTTGACAAGATTTTTGCTTCAATTGAGATGCCAACCTCAGGAGGAAAAGCCATTAACTTGCAGAATTCATCTGCTGCTTCACCTACAACTCCTGGTAGTTCCACACCCATTCCTCAAACAAAAAGGATTTTGAAGCTAGGACCTCAACAGAAATCACCATTTGTTGCAAACGATAAGAAGCCTTCTGTTCCCAAATCAGATACTGAGTTATACAACAAGGTGTGCATGTATGGAGGCAGAACTACAGATAAGTTAAATGATGAAAGCATTATTGACTATGGGAATTTCTTTGTTCAACTCGGCGATTTGTCAGACTCAGTCAAGCCAGGAGGTTGGCTAAGCAACACAACCTGCGAGATCGCATTGCAAGTGCTTTCTGCAGACATGGCCAAACAGAAAAAATTCGTTATGCCTCTTATGATTGCGGTTAGTAAAAATCATTTACACTTAAAATTCTTCTTTTTTTTGTATTTCCTTGATATGTATTTCTTCTGCTCTCTTTTAACCTGTCCCTTTTATACTTTATAATGGTGTGCAGACTAAACTAAGGAGTGCAACCAACTGTCTTTTAGATAGGACTGTTAGAAAAGCTTTCGAGTGTTCACCTACGCACCGCCTAGACCACAAAGATATGGTACGTTCTATCTCTTTTTTAGCTTTCTTGCTTCCTCTATTTTTCTTCTTTTCTAAAAAGCTTCCTTGAAACATGCTTACTGCTTATGGGTGCATCTTTATACAATAATAAGATTCAACATGTAACTAAAAAACTTATTAGAAATACATGATTCAAAGAGTTAGAACTTCCATTGGAAGTAATTTTTACATTTTTTCCTCAAATATTACATGTTTCTGTGTTTCTACGGATATGTTTCTGCTACGGTTATGTTCCTGATCCTACTTTTTCTATTCTACTACAACTGTACAGATTATGTTTTCAGTTCTTCAAGATTTGACACCTGAAATAAAGAAAATGACTGGGCACTACTATCTTATTGTGTTGAACCTGACGTCCGGGAGGTTCGAAGTGATGGACTCACTAAGGCGTGAGGGTGACAAAGCGCTGATGGCTGATGCTCACCTTATCATTGGAAGTATCAAGCATTTGTGGGCAACAAACTATAGCGAATCAAAAATCGACATCTCGAAATACAAAACAGTATACATAACTACACCAAGGCAAATTACTACGTAAGGACTAGTTCTTTTGCATTTCCAATTCTACATTTTCCTAATTGTCCATGGTTTTTTTTAGTTGACATATGCATTTTCCAATTCTTTTATGTTTCCAAGGTATGACTGCGGGTTCTTCATGCTCAAATTCATTGAGTGTTGGAATGGAAGAAGGATGGCAGCAATTAATCCATCAGACATGCCTGCGCTTAGGAAGATATTCCTAAAGAAATGGATAGATTATGTCGAGAACAGGATTGACTGGGAGGAACTTCTCTTCCCAGTAAGGAAGTGTTGATCTTCATCTTGATGATAGGGAGCCAGGTAATAATGTCTGAAGAATAGAATGAGTATTCTGTTGTCTGTTTTTTTTGTATGAGAGCTGTTGATAAGTGTATTTTTTCTGTCTGTTTTTTCTACACTCTGTTATATATATATATATATATATATATATATATATATATATATATATATGTTTGCTTGTATTTTTCTGATACAATTTGTTTGATTGCATGTGTTTTTATACATCCCTAAGACAAAATCCTGAATGTTCTTACAAAGTGCATATGCTAACAGTAAGCACATGGACAGCAGTTCAACACTTTTTGCATTCTCTTATTACATCATGAAGCACATGCATGTAAAATTATCATGCCACCCACCACCACATTAAGTTTGACGTCAACACAAAGCTAAGTTCATTACAACTTAAATCATAAACGAAACAACTTTGCATTTTTCAATAAGCTAGACCATGTCACGGAAGAAATCGTTTTCCTTTGATTCTGGTCCTGGCGTTATCTTATCTTTGCATGTAGCCGCAGTGTGCTGGATTGACCCACATACACTGCATTTCACAACCTTTGTAGCCTTCAGGTGCAGTCCAGACTTCTTCCTCTTTTCAGCTGGACGACCTTGTTTAGCAATATAAACCGGATCTTCAACATGGTCAAACTTTGAAGAATTCCCTTGCCCATCGTCACCTACATTTTCTACATCTGGTCCCTCATCAAAAGATGGAGCAGTCTGTTTTTTCTTCTTCCTCTTTGCAGATTCAGAAGCTTTCATTTCCAACAACTCTTTCTCCAAAGCTAGCATGTATTTATCTGCAATTGCTTTTCCTTTTTCTGATGTTGATGCCATTCTTGCTACTCTGGTGTAGTCATTGCATAGAGTGCCGTAACGCAACTGCTGCCTTTCTTTGTTATTCATCTTCCTGCCCACTGGCTGCTTAGGCAAGTCCATTTTTTCCTCCACAATGTTTTCCTCCTGTACTCTCCACCTGTCTAGTATGTATTTCTCTGGAATTTTGTTAATACAACCCAATTGCACCATTACTCTGAATATATGACAGCAAAGCAATCCATCCCTACTGAACTTGCAGCATTCGCAGCTGTAAGTTTCAGTTTCGACATTAGCCTCAACTTGGTAGCTCCTACTACCATAGCCATAGACGTAGGCTTTAATTGGGAGGACATCATAACTTTGGCCACCAATAAGGTGCACATTGTAGGATGTCACTTTACGAAGCTCAGCCCTGAGACGCAAGTATATGGGTCGCGTATAAACCTTCAGTGCTTGCTCTTCAATAGGGTAGTCACCCCACACCCTAAAAGTCTTATCTTCATCCAAAAACTCGACTGAATCCTCCGCTACATTAATTTTCTCTTGCAACTTTAAGTATTGTTCAAAGAAGTGATGCATACTGTAGTGAGGGTTACTGTATGTTTTCAGAACAGCATTAAAACCCTCACTCCGGGCGGTAGTTTGTAGGAACGGGAAGAAGCGATCCTTGAAGTAAGCTGGGACAAAAGTTGCTCTCAAGTGATACAAATCTGCAAGATGTGTGTTGTCCGCTACATTGTGTTTGCGAAGCATATCTGCCCACCTTGTTTCGAATTCATCAACTGACATGCTGTAGTCAATAATTGCATTCAACTCTTGCCTTAGCTCTTCATGTTTTGACAAGAAATTTCCCAAAACTGCCTGCGCATTCTGCATAATGTGCCACCTACAGTTTCTGTGGCAACAATTTGGAAATTCAGCAAGAATTGCAGATCTCATCGCTGCATCTTGGTCAGTAATGAAGTTTTGGGGCTGGAGGCCGCCCATTGCTTCAAGAAACTCTTGAAAGAGCCACACAAAACTCTCCACATTTTCATTTTTTAGGAAACCACAACCTAGCTGGATGCTCTGACAATACCTATTGATCCCAATGAATGGCGCAAACGGCATATTGTACATGTTTGTCATGTACGTGGTGTCAAATGAGAGACAGTCGTTGTAGTTCTTGTATGCAGCTATTGCTGGCCCATCAACCCAAAATATGCGGTCAACCTTATCAGCATGATCTGTATGCAAGTTGAAGTAGAAATCTGGGTCTTCCTTTTTTATCCTTGCAAAGTGAGAAAGTAGCTTTGACATGTCCTTGATTGTTTGATCTTCATTAATGGTAGCCATGAAATTGCTAACAGATTTGCTATCATAGGGTACATTGGCCAGACCACCGTAGACTTCTCCCATGATCCTCATTACCCTTCCAGCAGAGAGATTCACCTTATGCAAGAGCTTGACAAAGTCCCTTTCTTCCTTGGGAATTCCTTTACGAGACCTTAAATATTTCTTCAAAGAGAACTTCTTTATCATATTGTGATTGTGCTCTTCAATGAAATATGTTACATGCCACTTTGTACCTTTCCTTTTGATCCTTAGCCTAGCCTTGCATTCAGTTTTCTTAGTGATGCTTTTGTTCCGCTGCCTAACCGGTGCCGCTTCTTGCATGTTAATGTCTTCATTCTTGCCATTCTTGTTGCAAACGAACATCTGTTTGTCCTTCTGACCATCAAGTGTAGAGTTCTTGGATGTACTACACTTGATGGAGAATCCAACCTTCTTAGCATATCTGTTGTAATGCATCTTCGCTTCATCCCATGAATCGAAAATCATGCCAGGATATGGTGTTTGCACTTCAGTTTGGCTTACTGGAGTTGATTGGACTTCATCATCATCGTCACCTCCCGAATCTTCAGTAGAAAGTGTTTCACCTGTTATAGGGTTTGTGTCAGCGGATGCAGCAATGTTGCTACCACTAGCATGCTTGCTCTGTCCAGAACTTGCACCAATGTTACTACCACTTGCATGCTTGCTTTGTTCAGAACTTTTTGTTACATCTGCATTGCTCGAGGTTCTTGCGGTGTTCACTGGTGTATGTTCTTCTTGCAAATCGTCAAACAAACTGACATCTTCGGGTATTGGCTCATTCAGATCTAGAAATCCAGGAGCATACTCAGGATCCATAACCTGTCAGTAGGAACCTAAATGTTAGCATTTTCTTGCAGGAATGTATTTTTAAACTCGACAGTTAGGCCATATGACAGTAGCTGTGTTGTTCTTCACTTAGTTGATCATGTTTTTGCATGTGCTACTGCTATCACTTTTTGTTTGAAAAATGGCATGAAAGCATGTAATTATATGGGACAGCACATACTGCTAACAAAGCATTTTTTATACAAGCATATACTGTCAGTTCATTTTTTATGTAGAAACTTGAAATTTATACATACAAGACAAAAAACCAACTTGTACTACTGACTACTTTATCATTTTACTGCTTTCTGTATAAATGGAACTTGAAATTTAAACATACAAAACACAGAAGCATCCATGTAGTACTGTCTTCCTCATAACGCTGTCTACTGTATATTTTTGTTTAACTGCAAATGTTTTCTGTCCAGCTTGTATAGTCACTTATCTATCTTTTTTTTCATTTAACTACACAGGGAATTTCAAGATGGACAACTTGCTGTAGTTTCCTACCAGTGTTGCATGATGCTATGGTTCCAATGGATTCAAGAGATGTTTTGTCATGATAGCCCCAGAAACTCTTTCATTTCCTACTTCTGGTTCACCCAACCATGCAACTGAAAGTGCATTTTCCAGAAACTTTCTCATCTAGTTCTAGGCACCAACTTTTCCTACTTGTTGTTCTGGATCTATATGCTATCTCTACTATGAAGCATGCAGATGACATGTGTTTATATATGCATGGTTTGATATAACTATCCATTGTTATTGTCATGTTTTTGCATCCTATTATGCAAAAGCTTTTCCTTTTGGATGTATATTTTTTCAAAATCTGCATCTCCCCTGTTTTTCTGTTGAATCTGCATGATCTGGGGCTATCCCATGAAAGTTCTGTTGAATCTGCATGATCCAGATGTACTTTCTTGCTGGTAAAAGCAGAGCATTGGGGAATTGGAGGGAGAGCATTGGGGAATTGGAGGGAGAGGGGCAGGGGTGAATTTAGAGTCTGTTTACCTCTTGATTTGTTGTTTTCCAGAGAGTTGTTCTTCAGATCTGTTCTTCAGATCTGTTCTTCAGATGTACTTTTCTTCTGATCAACTTGAGGCAGCAAGGTGTGCAGCCATGGAGCTTGGGGAAGAACTGGCCTGGCGGCTGGAGGAAGAACAGGTAGACGAGAGAGGAAGAACAGGTAGGTTGGGAAGAACTGGACTCTGCCCTGTGTTGTTTTGGATTGGTCCATTCACGAACTGGGCTTTAAATGTAATTTTTCTTGTCTGTATACTTGTGGTCCCACTTTTTCTCGTCCTGTTCTGATGGGCCAAGTCAACAATTTCGGCTGGAACAAAAGAGGAAAGAAAACTTTCCGTTTTTGGAAAGGTTACCGGGACCACACCCAAAAACGGAAAAAAGTGGGTTCCAACAGGGGGGTCACTCCCTAAGGCAAAACGGTGCTATAGCACTGTGTAGCCACGTCCTAACTCAAGTACTGATCTAATGGCATGTAAGAACAATAGTTCAGTTTATAGATCAAATATCTCACTTATATTGGTATTTCAACATGGCAGGATAATCATTTACCCAACAACAACAAAGACCGGAGCACACCATACATGGCTGGTCTCGACAGAGCTTTGGATGAAAATAGGAGAAGAGCCAGTTTGAGGTGATTGTGGAGTTGGCGCTGAATGGGGTGTATTTGGCGACTCAACTCGGAAAAAAACTGTTCGACATATTCTAGTCCGACGGAGAACGGCGCCATTTATCTTGAGCTACGTTCTAGATAGGGCATGCAGTTGATTCGGCCATTGCCATGTTTAGACAAACAACGCCAGTTCACCCTAGGACTCGTGACGTCTTAGGGTGGGTTTAAATTTTGGATAGCTAGCTGACCAGATGAGTCACTAAAAGCAGGGTTAGTTGTTTGGGTAAGGGGCTAGAATCGCTAGTTAACTACCGCACAACGCCCACCATCGTGTTCTATATTGCCATGCGGGAGAGCCAAATTTGGCTTTTCACGGCCGTACATGCATATGCCAGATTGCAAAGCTCCCTTGCCAAGAACCCAAACGCACCCTGAGTAACAAGTCATTCCGGTCCAATTTAACAAGTCAACGGTTTCCTGCTGCGGTTCAATCTTTGCTGCGTTTGCTTGCTCACTCTCTTCGACGGCTTAAAGTGTACATTCTCGTGCATAACTGGAGAGATTTGCCGGCACGAATCTACTGTGCAGAGAGTTCAGATGTCTCGATGCCTCCCATTCATATACACACAATTTGATAGATGGATCTACCATATGCATGTTCTCTAGAAATTACACAACATACATGCGCGCGAGAAAACCATTACTTCAACCAAACAGGTATATATATCAATCTAATTTGGGTGTACGAACCAATCCAGGTCCCCTACAGCCTCTGCAATCCACTCCTAGTGAATCATATGATCTCTTTTTTTTTTTAATCTGGTGAGCAGGTGAGATACATGTCATGTTGTAGTCCATGAAATATATAATAGGAAAATCTTATCAAACTAGTACAAGGATGGTAAATATAAATGTGGAATTGCATCTACCGCATATTAATTACTTAGGGCATCTCTAGCAGATCCCTTAAAATCTATTAGAGGATTTTTTTGTTTTGTTTTTTGGAGGTTAGATGGCACCTAGCCGATCCCTCAAACTGGTTACTCAGGCGGTTTAGTCGTCCTCTACATTATAAGGGATCTGAAGTTCTCACCAAAGTTGGTGGAATTTTAATCAACAAATAACTATACTAATGCCTAGGTTTAAATGTAATTTGCTTAAAATTAAGCGTGAGAAACTTTCTTCATAGATTTTAGCCTAATATTTCGTGCTTCTTTCGTCCTATAACAATTATCGAAGATTTATCAAATTTGAAGATATCTAGATAGTTTCACGAGATAGTGGGAGTATTTAGAATGAAAACGGTTGTAATGAACCAGTGTCACACCCAAATAGAGTTTTGTAATCATTCTTCGCCTGTTTTGCCACCCCAAAACAAAAAAAAAAGCTCGCTCTTATGAAAGTTTATTTTAAGACCAGCCAATTGTTCAAAATTGCATAGAACTAATTTCATATTTAGACCTTTATCTAGGTTGTGTTCCATAAATAAAATGGTGTCATCTGCATACTGACCCCCTCCCCCCCATCTACAAGATGAGGAATAAGACCAACAACCAGACCATCTTCTTTGGCCCTAGCGATCAGAATAACCAACATATCCGCAACAATATTAAATAGAATGGGAGACAGATGATCGCCTTGTCTAAGACCTTTTTTTGTTTGAAAATAACGACCTATGTCATTTTTTACTCTAATACCCACACTACCTTTCTCAATATAATTCTAAACCCATGAACACCACTTAGGATCAAAATCTTTCATACGCAACGCTTGTTGCAAAAGAGCCCCAATTTACCTTGTCATATGCCTTTTCAAAATCTATCTTAAACAAAACACCATCTAATTTCTTCCTATGAAGTTCGTGTATGGTTTCGTGAAGGATAACAACACCCTCGAGAATGTGTCTACTAGGCATGAAAGCAGTTTGGGTCGGCTGGACCACACTTTCAGCAATATTTGAAACACCATTAGTCCCTACCTTGGTGAAAACTTTGAAGCTTAAATTTAACAAGCAAATAGAACGATATTGTCGTATTTGGATGGCATTTTCTTTTTTGGGGATAAGGATGATCGTCCCAAAGTTCAAATGAAAAAGAGGTAACTCTCCTCTCTGAAAACATTCGAACATCGCTATCAAGTCGGATTTCAAGATATCCCAAAACTTTTGATAAAATTCAGCCGGGAACCCATCCGGTCCCGGCGCCCTATTCTTTTCCATTTGCATTATGGCCTTCTTAACCTCTTCCACAGTAAAATCAAAAATCAAAATCGCATTTTCCTCAGCAGAAATTTTCTTTATATCATGATTCATTGATTCGACCATAATACAAGAACTAGGTGGTGGCGGTCCAAAAAGATTTTTGTAATACTCAGAGATATAATGTTTGAAATTTTTCTGACCCAAAATTGTTCCTTCCTCTTGTTCTAATTTGAAAATTCTCTTTCGACGACTTTTGCACGCTCATTCCACTTAGACTCCTCTTCGCGACGTAGCTTAGCTAAATCAGCATTTGCCTTACGCATGGTATGTCTCTCTTGAGCATATAACGGGACTGTTTCCGCTTTGCAACCAAGGATCTCAACAATATTTAAGAGCCTATCTTTTTCAATTTTATATTGTCCGCTTAAATTACGTGCCGAACCACGAAGATATTTTGCGGGAAATAATTTCTTGGAAATAAGCAAGAAACGTCGACAAACACTTTTGTCTTTGACTTCACAGTGAGAAAAATTTCCATTGTTCTCTGAGATAATCAATAAAGACATTCATCATCCTATTTTGGTTGTAAACTCATTTACTTACGCTACGCATACCAAAATTTAAGAAAGGACTATTAGAGTATATACCATAACTTGTATGGTGTCATTTTTATGGACTATGACTCTATTTAGTGTAAAAAACGGTGATCTCTAAATCATAATCTACAAAAATACAATGACATCATTTTATTTTATATCATCATTAATCCAACAAGCTTGCAGGCGGAGTTGAGTATCATGGATGGGGAAACTTTTGTGGGTATGAGGTGGACTTTGTATCACTCCTTGCGTTGATAGCCTGTTTGTGAGTCCTTATTACCACGTGCAACTTTTGTAAATGATGCAATTTCAGTTTCTCTTAACACATAATTCCTCTTTATTCATTCATAATCAAAGTTACATCGTCAATTAAGAGAGATGCTATGGTTTTTTTTGGAAGATCTTTTTTGGGTGATCGAGAGTTTAGGGATTCTCAGTCGACTTAGACATAGCAATCCGGTATGAAATAGCAGACATATACTCCCTCTGTGCTAAATTGTAAGACATTTAAGTGTAGTAAAACAGTGTGTCACAACGTCTTATATTTCCACAGAGGGAAGGAATATAACTAAAGTTTGTCTAGATCATATTGTCACACCACCCTATCCAGACGTCAAATCATTGACTCGGTACAGATGATGAAGGCTAAGCTATGTTAGGAAGTAGTACTAATTGGAGCCGAAGGCCGTGTGATATATTCAGTCATCAATGTCGAAGTCAGGCTCACGGGGCTTAGGCACGGGGACATGGATCATGACCTCCTCATCCCGCTTGGAGCGTTGCCTGTGCATCTTGGCGGCGAAGCGGGACACCAGTATGGTGGTCTTGAAGCTGGACGATCGGCCCTCCTCTTCCTCCTCCTTCCGCCGCAGCTCGGCGGCCTTCCGCTTGAGGTGCCGCCGCCATGCCGCCTGGATGTAGGTGGCCGCCCAGGTGCGCCACTGCTGGGAGTAGAACCGGAACGTGTGCTGCACCTGCTTGCTGTGCATGCGGCGGAACTGCCCCGCCACGAACTTGAGCTCCTCGGCGTGGAGCGCGAATGCTTCGACCTCGGAGAGCGCCATGACGGTGCGCGTGGAGGAGGGCAGGCTGACCCCGGACTTGGGGTCGAGCGCCCAGGTGAGCAGCTCCTCGCCGCAGAAGTCGCTCTCCTGGAGCATGCTGCGGTTGAAGAAGCCGCTGCGGCCGCCGTCGGTGGTGATGCTCTCGAGGCTGCCGCGGATGATGAAGACCATCTGGTCCACGGGGTCCCCCTCGCGGATGATGTAGGTGTGCTCCGTGTAGAGCGCCGGCTTGAGCCGCTCGCAGATGGCGTCCAGCAGCCGCTCGTCCATGTTGTCGAAGAGCGGGACGCGGTGGACCAGGCCCAAGCAGAGGTGCCGCTTGATGTCGCGGCGGAGGTCCTTGGGCAGGTTCTGGACCAGCGCCTCCTCATCGACGCCGCGCGTGTTCACCCACTTGTACTGGTCGTAGCGCCGGACGCGCTCGCGCAGCTCCTGCGGCAGGAGGCGGTGGTGCATCCACTGCTCGGAGTCGCGCCGCTTCACCCGCATCTCCTCCAGACGCACTGTCAGGGACTGGAGATACGTCTGCATTTGCGCAATCCCCCACATGTTGTCACTTGTCAGTACACTTCAGACAGTAAATTAGTTCAATCTTGTGGGGGCTTGGGGCTACCTGAATGTTTCCGATGAGCATGGCCATGAGGATGAGGCCGAAGGTGGCGAGCGATATGGCGAAGAGCGACTCCCCGGTGTAGATGGTTGTCTTGAGCCCCTGGCCGAGCGTACTGATCGATCGATCGATGGATCACCAAAGTTAGTACTCTACCATTGCAACACAAATCGATCATGGTAGCTGCGCCTAGAACTTGGGGATACCTCAAGTTTGCGAGGCCAAACCATAGGCAGAAGAGCAGCTTGGTGGTCATGTCTTTGGACCTGATGACCTCCGAGGTGACGGCGGAGGAGTAGATGCCGTAGTCGAAGGGGTTCTGTCCGTCGGGCTCGCAGTTCTCGTAGATGACCTGCTTGATCACGGTGGTCCACTCCTTGAACTCGTCGTTGTTCTCCTCCGTGGAGCCGCAGTACATGTAGATGGTGTTACACCCGGGGAACTCGTCGCAGTTGGCCCTCCAGCAGTCGCTTACCCGCTCGATCGACAGCAGGTACCAGAACGCGCCCACGATCTGACACAATCAAGAATGCTCCGAGTCGTGATGAGCTGTTGCCCCAAGCGCGTACATACGTGTACGTGCGCGCGCATGCATTCCGCACCCATCGATCGATGGAAAATGATCCAATCCCCCCGGGGGATCACGCGCTTCCAACCTCCGGACGCGCGGGGACGCGCGGCCGTACGATCGGATCGATCGCAGCCAGACATGTGGCTCGCAGGCCCACGCACGTGGTCCACCTCTACCCGCCTCGTCTGTTTTTTCTCATCCACTCGTTTCATCCTCATCCTTTCCTCACGAACACTGCTCCCGTTGACCACACAACGTTTGCTGCTGCGGCTGTTCTCCACGCGCTGGACCGCCGACCGCATGCCATCCCCGCCGCCGGACCTTGTGCCTCCTCCGTTGCCGGCAGGGATGCCGCTCCGGCTGCTAGTTTGCTCCTATCAGCTGGTGCTGCTCCGTTTGCCGGAGCCGTTCCTGTCGCCGGCCGCAAAACGCCGCGCCGGCGCGCCCTTGTCGCCGGCCACTTCCTCCGCAACTTCTCCCTCATCGGCCCCAACAATGAAGCTCTGCCTCCCCTGCGCGCAGCCGCCGCCTCCCCATCCGTCCTCTCGCCCTAGCGCCGCGGCCGCTTGGAGGCGTGGTCGGGGACAGACTCGAGGTGCGCCACGGCGGCGCCACCGTCGCTTTTTGCGGGGGCGGACGTGCGCCACCGGCGGGCGCCATCGTCGCTTGCGGTGGGCGGAGGTGCGGCTGCGGGCGCCTTTGCTACCTCCTGCCGCGAGACGTGCTACTACCGATGGCCGTCGTTGTCGCGCGCCGTGGGCGTAGGTGCTGCCTACTAAGGGCGCCGTTGTCGCCTCCCGTCGGTGGAAGTGCTGCCTGCCGTGGACACCCTTGCTGCCGGCGGTTGACGACGCCGCTGTGTAACCCAATTTGGGATGCTACTAGTGGCTTTCACTAGTGCTACCAGCCGAGGGCGTCGATGCTACAGGCGGTCGCCGCTGATGCTACCAGCGTCGCCCACGGACGGCGTTGCTGCAACCTCGGACGGCGTTGCTGCCAGCTGCAGGCGATGTCTCCGTTAATGTCTTAGAGGATTTGCAGCATATGAATAAAAAAAATTGCTACAATTTATTTGCGGTTTTGCTACATCTGCGTAATATGTTTGCTACGTGGTCTCCGGCGAGGTCTCTGGCGAGCCCAGCCTTTTTTATTTTTTTTTCCTGAACGAACCGTTTTTTGCTTCAGTCATTTGCTGCCGGGGGTGATTTTTTGCTGCCGGGAGACTTTTTTTGCTACATGCAAATCTAACCGTCAAAATGGTTGATCCGACGGCTGGGGACCCGGGGGCTGGGGAATCAGATCCCCCGGGGGACGCCCAGCAGTTTCGATGGAAAATGATCCAATCCCCCCGGGGGATCACGCGCTTCCAACCTCCGGACGCGCGGCCGTACGATCGGATCGATCGCAGCCAGACATGTGGCTCGCAGGCCCACGCACGTGGTCCACCTCTACCCGCCTCGTCTGTTTTTTCTCATCCACTCGTTTCATCCTCATCCTTTCCTCACGAACACTGCTCCCGTTGACCACACAACGTTTGCTGCTGCGGCTGTTCTCCACGCGCTGGACCGCCGACCGCATGCCATCCCCGCCGCCGGACCCTGTGCCTCCTCCGTTGCCGGCAGGGATGCCGCTCCGGCTGCTAGTTTGCTCCTATCAGCTGGTGCTGCTCCGTTTGCCGGAGCCGTTCCTGTCGCCGGCCGCAGAACGCCGCGCCGGCGCGCCCTTGTCGCCGGCCACTTCCTCCGCAACTTCTCCCTCATCGGCCCCAACAATGAAGCTCTGCCTCCCCTGCGCGCAGCCGCCGCCTCCCCATCCGTCCTCTCGCCCTAGCGCCGCGGCCGCTTGGAGGCGTGGTCGGGGACAGACTCGAGGTGCTGCCACCAGCGGGCGCCACTGCTGCTTTTTGCGGGGGGCGGACGTGCTGCCACCGGCGGGCGCCACTGCTGCTTGCGGTGGGCGGAGGTGCGGCCTGCGGGCGCCTTTGCTACCTCCTGCCGGCAGACGTGCTACTACCGATGGCCGTCGTTGCTGCGCGCCGTGGGCGTAGGTGCTGCCTACTAAGGGCGCCGTTGCTGCCTCCCGTCGGTGGAAGTGCTGCCTGCCGTGGACACCCTTGCTGCCGGCGGTTGACGACGCCGCTGTGTAACCCAATTTGGGATGCTACTAGTGGCTTTCACTAGTGCTACCAGCCGAGGGCGTCGATGCTACAGGCGGTCGCCGCCGATGCTACCAGCGTCGCCCACGGACGGCGTTGCTGCAACCTCGGACGGCGTTGCTGCCAGCTGCAGGCGATGTCTCCGTTAATGTCTTAGAGGATTTGCAGCATATGAATAAAAAAAAATTGCTACAATTTATTTGCGGTTTTGCTACATCTGCGTAATATGTTTGCTACGTGGTCTCCGGCGAGGTCTCTGGCGAGCCCAGCCTTTTTTATTTTTTTTTCCTGAACGAACCGTTTTTTGCTTCAGTCATTCGTCGGGGTGATTTTTTGCTGCCGGGAGACTTTTTTTGCTACATGCAAATCTAACCGTCAAAATGGTTGATCCGACGGCTGGGGACCCGGGGGCTGGGGAATCAGATCCCCCGGGGGACGCCCAGCAGTTTCGATGGAAAATGATCCAATCCCCCCGGGGGATCACGCGCTTCCAACCTCCGGACGCGCGGCCGTACGATCGGATCGATCGCAGCCAGACATGTGGCTCGCAGGCCCACGCACGTGGTCCACCTCTACCCGCCTCGTCTGTTTTTTCTCATCCACTCGTTTCATCCTCATCCTTTCCTCACGAACACTGCTCCCGTTGACCACACAACGTTTGCTGCTGCGGCTGTTCTCCACGCGCTGGACCGCCGACCGCATGCCATCCCCGCCGCCGGACCCTGTGCCTCCTCCGTTGCCGGCAGGGATGCCGCTCCGGCTGCTAGTTTGCTCCTATCAGCTGGTGCTGCTCCGTTTGCCGGAGCCGTTCCTGTCGCCGGCCGCAGAACGCCGCGCCGGCGCGCCCTTGTCGCCGGCCACTTCCTCCGCAACTTCTCCCTCATCGGCCCCAACAATGAAGCTCTGCCTCCCCTGCGCGCAGCCGCCGCCTCCCCATCCGTCCTCTCGCCCTAGCGCCGCGGCCGCTTGGAGGCGTGGTCGGGGACAGACTCGAGGTGCTGCCACCAGCGGGCGCCACTGCTGCTTTTTGCGGGGGGCGGACGTGCTGCCACCGGCGGGCGCCACTGCTGCTTGCGGTGGGCGGAGGTGCGGCCTGCGGGCGCCTTTGCTACCTCCTGCCGGCAGACGTGCTACTACCGATGGCCGTCGTTGCTGCGCGCCGTGGGCGTAGGTGCTGCCTACTAAGGGCGCCGTTGCTGCCTCCCGTCGGTGGAAGTCTTTCGCTCGTGGACACCCTTGCTGCCGGCGGTTGACGACGCCGCTGTGTAACCCAATTTGGGATGCTACTAGTGGCTTTCACTAGTGCTACCAGCCGAGGGCGTCGATGCTACAGGCGGTCGCCGCCGATGCTACCAGCGTCGCCCACGGACGGCGTTGCTGCAACCTCGGACGGCGTTGCTGCCAGCTGCAGGCGATGTCTCCGTTAATGTCTTAGAGGATTTGCAGCATATGAATAAAAAAAAATTGCTACAATTTATTTGCGGTTTTGCTACATCTGCGTAATATGTTTGCTACGTGGTCTCCGGCGAGGTCTCTGGCGAGCCCAGCCTTTTTTATTTTTTTTTCCTGAACGAACCGTTTTTTGCTTCAGTCATTTGCTGCCGGGGGTGATTTTTTGCTGCCGGGAGACTTTTTTTGCTACATGCAAATCTAACCGTCAAAATGGTTGATCCGACGGCTGGGGACCCGGGGGCTGGGGAATCAGATCCCCCGGGGGACGCCCAGCAGTTTCCCAAATCGATCCATGCCAGCTGTTGCCCCGTACATACGTCACGCGCGCATGGATGGATTAATTGTGCTCACGCGGCGCGCGTGCGAGTCATCGATCAATTCATTTTATTTGGTCCCCGGCCGTCTTTTCTTTTCTTTTCTTTTCTCGCGTACACGATCCAGCCCGCAATAATTATTAACTTCCCGGGACTGGAATTAAAGGATGCTAGCTGTACGCGCGCCACGGCATCTCCATCTGCTGTGCGCGCGCGCGCTGGATGCATGGTCGCGAAACCAAAATCGATTAAGGAACCAACTTTCGTTAATTGCCCAAAGACGCAAGTTCCTGCCTAATCCATTCGCTCGCTCGCGCCGGGAGTTGGATCCATCCTTAATTTCCTTTTCTTTGTCTTCTTCTCACTTCGACGTGTATCATCATTTTCTACCCAACACAAACTTTTCGGGATGGAAATTAGTAGTAAGGAATCTCGTTAATTACCTGCCGATAATTAAAATGAGCGATCAATTTCCATTCGGAATCCCATTAACTCGCTCGCGCCGGAAATTAACTTGCCGTGTCCATCAACCAACACAGCTGTATCTATTCGCATATACAACGATTCTCTTGACAAACCAAATAACTAAACCCATCTTCACTCTTCTCCTCCAAACGGCGCCTGATCGAGCGTTTGTGGGATGCCTCCGCTTCGTGCCATGTTTGGGCGCGTCGCTGCCCAATCACAATACCCAAACGCGTCCCCTAAACATTAAAATAACTCTTTCTTTTGCATTTTCATTTCAATAATGTTAGGGTACTAGATCATATCCTCGCGTCACGCACAGGTACTAGATCATAGTATCGAGTTATCTGGATGAATCCAGTACAGGAGGAAGGGAAGAGAGATACAGACGGAGGGGATGAGCAACGCTCAGTACAATCATCAACGATGCGTGATTCCTTTTCCTAACGCCTATTTGTCTCGTGCCGTGACCTCGGAGTTGTTGGGCTGGGCCTTCTCGGTGACGGGCCGTGCTTGGCGGGCTAAGGCCCGTCTTTGGTCGCGTCGACGGCGCCCAGTCTTGATGGGTGGTGTCGTAGCACTCCCCTCCCCTTGAAAAGCTGGTTGTCCCCAAGCAGCTGCACCAGGATAGCGACGACGGAGCTCCGTTTCAGGTTCCCAGGTTGCCAGTGATGCCGGTAGTCCATTCCATGTGACGTGGACTTGGCTGGTGAATCCGCGGCCGCGTTTGATCATGCGTCGCCCGAGCACTTCACTGGGATAGACTGAGATCGAATCATCAGTAATATAAAGGAATGTTAAGTCAGAATCATGGACCTGATTAGGAGGAACCGCCAGCTTCAATTGCGAAACGTGCAGGACAGGATGTATCTTGGCGCCAATGGGTAATTTAAGTTTGTATGCCACCTTCCCAATGCGAGCCAGAATTTCATACGGGCCAAAGTACTTGAACGCCAGCTTTTGATTTGGTCGACGAGCCATAGATGTCTGAATATAAGGCTGGAGTTTCATGTATACCTTGTCCCCGACTTGAAACTCCCGTTCACTGCGTTTTTTATCTTCCTGGTGCTTCATTCTTTGCTGGGCTCGCATCAGATGCTGCTGAATAATAGCAGTGAGTTCTTTTCTGTGCTCCAACCAAGCTGCCAGCTCTGGTGGAGTGTCCGACTGCAAGTTGCTAACGCCCAGGTGCCTAGGCTGGTAGCCGTACAGTATCTGGAAAGGGGTCTTACCGAGAGCCGAATGAAAATTGGTGTTGTACCAATGTTCAGCTAAGGGAAGCCACTTGGCCCATTTCTTTGGTGTAGCATGGACTGCACATCTCAGATAAGTTTCCAGGCATTGATTAAGCTTTTCTGTTTGTCCATCTGTTTGAGGGTGGTTGGCTGAGCTCATGTTCATCTTGGTGTCAGAGAGCTTGAACAATGCTTGCCAAATCTTGCTTGTGAAAACGGGATCTCGATCAGAAATAATGACGGAGGGAAGCCCATGTAACTTGTATACTGTGTCCACAAACTTTTGTGCGACAGTCATAGCAGAGTAGGGGTGTGTAAGAGGTATGAAGTGGCCATACTTAGTGAATTTGTCAATGACAACTAGAATACAGTTGTAGGAGCCTGACTTGGGCAGTCCATCGATAAAGTCCATGCTAATGATGCTCCAGGCTTCGGTTGGGATGGGTAAAGGATCCAAAAGACCAGGTAAACGGACATGCTCTGACTTTGCTTGCTGACAGATTTGGCACTGCTGAACATACGTTTTTATATGCTGCTTCATGTTCGGCCAGGCAAACAAAGCTTTGATTCGTTGGTAGGTTCCAAGAAAACCGGAATGCCCACCAACACCACTGGAATGCAAGGATAGAAGAATCGCCTGGTGTGCTTCACTATTGTTACCAATCCATACACGATCCTTGTACCTAATGAGGCCATTGCACAAAGCATATCCTTGTGAGTTAGGGCTGTGTAAGCTCAACTCCTGGAGAAGCAATTGAGCTTTTGCATCCTTGAGGTAGCCTGCTACAATAATTTCCAGCCATCGGGGACGAGCCAACGAAATGTTGTATAGCTCATTAGCAGCTGGATTGCGAGAGAGAGCATCAGCTGCAGTATTGTCCTTTCCTTTTCTGTATACAAGCTTGTATTGTAACCCCATCAGTTTGACAAAGGCTTTCTGTTGCATGTCTGTTGTGATCTTTTGATCAGCCAAGTGGACCAGACTGCGGTGATCTGTAACAATGGTGAAGGGTGCATGTTGCAGGTACTGGCGCCACTTGTCCACAGCCAACAATATAGCTAGACACTCCTTTTCATAAGTGGAGAGGGTCTGAGCTATCTGTCCCAGGGCTTTGCTGAGATAAGCCACTGGATGGCCTGCCTGCATGAGAACTGCTCCTACTCCACGCTTGGATGCATCAGTTTCAATAGTAAAAGGAATGGAAAAATTGGGCAACGCAAGAACTGGTGCTTCCAACATTTTCTGCTTTAACTGCTCAAAAGCTTGTTGCTCTGTTTGAGTCCAGTGAAACAATGTGTCTTTTTTGAGCAAATCTGACAGTGTACGGCTGATGAGACTATAGTGCTGAATGAATTTTATGTAGTAACCAGTAAGACCTAGAAATCCCCTTACTTGCTTGACATTAGTGGGAACTGGCCAATCTTGGACAACTTTGATTTTACTTGGGTCCGTGGCCACCCCTTCCTTGCTGATGATATGTCCCAAATACTCTAGTTGCTGCTGGGCAAACATACATTTGCTTCGTTTGATGGAGAGCTGGTTCTGCTGCAGTATGTGGAGAACTTGTCGCAGCTGAACTAAATGCTCACTCATAGATGGGCTGTATATGAGTATGTCATCCATGAACACGAGCACACACTTGCGCATGAGGTCAGCAAATAAGGAATTCATGGCATTTTGGAAAGTGGCCGGAGCATTTGTGAGCCCAAAGGGCATCACCTTAAATTCAAACAAGCCTTGATGAGTTTTGAATGCTGTTTTGTGTTGATCAGCCGGGTTGAGGCGGATCTGATGGTATCCAGACCTTAGATCCAGCTTAGTGAACCATTGTGCCCCAGCAAGCTCATCCAGAAGCTCGTCCACCACTGGCATAGGATACTTGTTTTTGATAGTAATGCTGTTGAGTGCTCGGAAATCAATGCAGAACCGCCAAGTTCCATCCTTCTTGCGGACCAACAAAACAGGAGAAGCAAATGGGCTCGAGCTTTCTTGAATAATGCCCCTTGCAATCATTTCCGCCACTTGTTTTTCAATTTCAGTTTTCTGGTGAGGGGCATATCTATAAGGCTTGACGTTTACTGGTTTGGTGCCGGGTAACAGAGGAATATGATGGTCAAATTTGCGGTGAGGTGTTAGAGTTTTTGGATCATGAAAGAGCGTGTCATACTCCTGCAGCACTGCCTGAACCTCCTCTGGAATTTGCTGTTCAGTCTCCTCCTGTGTTTCTGCCAAATGCTGTAACTCCAGGATTTGACACACTTCCCCACTGTGAATTAGCCCATGCAAACTTGCTGCAGATATCAGAGTGCAACTGTCCATATTGTTTAGCACCCCACGGAGAGTGATTCTCTTGCCCTCATGTTTGAAACGCATTGTCTTCTTCTTCCAGTTTACCCACATCTTGCCATCATTTTGGCTCTCAAGCCAATCCATTCCTAAGATCACATCATATGAAGTGAGGGGCAGTACCTTCAGGTCAGTGACGAACTGATGGCCTTGTGTGTGCCAAGTGACTGCTGGTAACATTGTTGTACAGGCTAACTTCCCACCACCTGCTACGTGTACCTTGGCTGGAGGAATATCTTCAGTTTTGTATTGCAGACGTTCAGCTAACTGCTGACTGATGAATGTGCTCGAGCTCCCAGAGTCAATGAGAATGAGAGCAGTGAACTTGCCAATTTGACCTTGCAACCGCATGCTGCGTTTGCTTGTTGTTCCCGACATAGCTTGCACTGAAATTTTCATCGTTTCTTCAGTGTCTGAATTGTCAGTCTCAGATTCAGTAGCGTCAGTGTCCGTGTCCACTGGAGTGGGGTCGTCAATCTGCAGAGACTCCAATATTTCTTCGAGAACTTTAAGTTGCACTTGGTCAGGACATTTGTGTGTCGGCCCATACTTTCCACCACACTTGAAGCATTCACCCTTGGCCCTTCGTTGAGCTCGAAGAGAATCAAAGCGAGAGGGAGGTTGCTGTGGTTTAGCCTCACTCTTCTTGTCCTCTGGAGGTGCCCCAAGGAGGCCAGGTAACGGAGCATGCTGTTTGAATTTGAATTTCATGGCCTCTTTTTGACTGAATTTGGTGCTTGCGAAATGAGTATCTTCTACCAACATTGCCTCCTGCGTTTGAGCCATAGAATACGCCAGATCAACAGTTCCAGGATTATGTAATGTTATAGCTCTACGGATGTCAGACTTGAGTCCCAAAATGAATCGTCTAACAAAGAAGGTCTCATCATAAGCATGGTTGTAAAGCAGGATTTTATGCATGAGTTCCTCGAATTTATGAGCATAGTCGTCTACACTACCACTTTGCCTATGAGCAAAAAATATGTCCATGATTTTACCATATTTGTCTCTATTGAATTTACTGAAAACGCCTACACACAGAGCTGCCCAACTATCAATGCTATGCAACGCCTCATAGGTTTGAAGCCATAATGCAGCATTCCCTTTAAAATGCATGGTAGCAAAATCAACCCACAATTTGGACTCTATGTTATACAGTTTAAAGTATTTTTCAGCACTCTTTTTCCACCATTTGGGGTTTTCCCCATCAAACTTAGGGAAGTCTGATTTGGGCAACCGAGAACCAAAATTGTTACGACTATGGTGGTGTATATCCTTTGTGTATTCACTATCAGATATGTCATGCTCCTCTATATCGCTATCAAAAATTTCCTGATCATAGGTGACAGATCGCTCACCCTTTACCAGGGCGCGACTGGAGGTTTGATCCTCTCCAGTACCAACACCCTGGGTTCGATGTGACGAGCGGCGCCCGCTGGGCTGTTCATGCGTCGAGAGCTTGGCCGCGGTTGCCTCCACAGATGTTACCCGCGTCGCCACACGCTCCATCGACTGGCGCAAATCAGCTACCGAGCGATCCAGCGCCGTGTTGGCGGAGATCACCCGCTCAAGCGTCACCTCCATCTTCGACGCCGTCCTCGTGCTCTCCTGCTGCGCGAGAGTCAGCTTCTCCAGGGAGGAGTTGATCTCGGAGATGCGCTCGGCGTTGACTTGTCCCGCCTCCGCTGTGGCCTTGTTGGCCGCCGCCGCGGCCGCCAGCAGGTTGCGGAGATCCGCCATGGACACCTCCGCCATCTCGACTCGCTGCGTGAGAGTGGGGCGACCGGATCTCGCCGTCGCGCCTGGCTATCCTCCCGTCGAACCGATCTAGGGTACACCAGCGGTGTTTTGCGCGAATCCGAGGTGGATCCGCACCCTTCGACAGGATTTACCGACGGAAATCAGCGATTTCGCGACTGGGAAGACGAATTCCGGGATCGAAACGACCTCTGATACCACATGTTAGGGTACTAGATCATATCCTCGCGTCACACACAGGTACTAGATCATAGTATCGAGTTATCTGGATGAATCCAGTACAGGAGGAAGGGAAGAGAGATACAGACGGAGGGGATGAGCAACGCTCAGTACAATCATCAACGATGTGTGATTCCTTTTCCTAACGCCTATTTGTCTCGTGCCGTGACCTCGGAGTTGTTGGGCTGGGCCTTCTCGGTGACGGGCCGTGCTTGGCGGGCTAAGGCCCGTCTTTGGTCGCGTCGACGGCGCCCAGTCTTGATGGGTGGTGTCGTAGCAAATAAAGAGAAGGAATTTACATGTACAATCGAGATTTCTAAAGTAGTGCAGCATATTGAAACAAATTAAACATAAAAACTGCGAAAATATATGTTCAAACTACTTCTTCTTTGATGCCCCATCTCGTCGTCCTCACGGAGCCGCTTCCTGCTCGTCACGTCTTCCGAAGAGATAGTGACGTTCGACACGTCCGAGGAGCTTGTGTCCCCCTCCGACGAGTAGTCATTGGTGTATTCATCGTCGTCGGTGCTCGCCGGCTGCGCCTCCGCCTTCGCCTTCGCCCTAGCCCTTGCCTCCTTCTTTGCCACCGCCTCCAGCCGTCTCCACCCTCGTCCTCTTCCTCCTCCTCCTCCTCATGGCTGTCGTCGGTGATGGCCTCCCCCTCCTCCCTCCTCGCCCTCGTCGGCCTCTTCCTCGTCCTCCTAGACGTCCATGGGGTCTTCTTGATATGCGCCTTAATTGCACTTACAAATGATGGACATGTGTTCAAGCTCGGCATCGTTAGTGGGTGAGTTGAAAATGGTGTCCTCTTACTCGGTACCGTGCACGAAACATTTGGCAAACTCTCCTGCGTAAAATGCTTGTCAGATGTCCTTGTAAGGCACTCGGATTTTTTCTATACGTTCTTGTTTTCTCCTATTTTGTGTGAATGTTACGTAAAGCACCACCTTTTGAGTTCACCATCTGCCTCTCTTACCCACCGCTTTATCTTGACATCTCTTTACCTCTCTCTCTTCCACTCTGTTTCTTCTCACCCCTTTCCTGAAACTTTCTCTCATCATAGCCGTGGCTTTGTTTTACAATTAACAAATACGAAAGGACATAAATCACCAATTTGGAACAAATTTAGGGTCTGAGAGCCATAGAACAAATTAAGGGACACATGAAAATCAATGCAAGAACCAATCTTGCAAAAATATTTTGGACTTTTAGTTCGCAATCCCACTTTAAAAATCTCCCCCGCTCTTTTATTGGGGCTTAATATGTGGGCATATAAGGGAGGTGTAAATAGAAAAATCACATGTAATTGCCACTTACGATAGAAAGTTAAGGGGGTTGACGTCACGAGTTCCACATAATAGAGTTGCTCTATAAACGACATGAGGAATGGTCACACACAATAGAGTTTCTCTAGAAACGATGCCAGGAAGGGGCACATGAGATCACGCCAAAAAAAACCTCTAAAACCCTATATTTATTTTTTTGGACTCGAGTCCTATTATGGGTATATGTAGTTGATGTAAACTGGAAACTTGCGTACACTTAGTGGCGTCTCCTTCACAAACAAGACTATCTTGAGGAAGTTTTTGGACTTGTAGTGGAAAACTCATGCTTCGAAACAACCTCGTTTTTAAGAACTTGACATATATTTGAGTTTGTCTTTTTTCTATGCTATATTATATCAATAAAAAAGGAAAGTCACATAAAATCACCGATTTTTGTGTAAAAAACTAGCCTATTTTTGTTATGGGTGCGCGTAGGACATTGGGACACATGAAATCATGTCAAACATTGTCGGAAGCCCTAGCTTTGTTGTGGGAACTCATAAAATGGTATATAATGTTTTTGTACATAGTAAAATGGATACATAACTTCTAAGTGGCACCTCTTTTAAAACATGACTATCCCAATTTCCTGGACTTATTGGAGAAAACTCGAACTTCGAAGCAACCGAACCAACATTTCTAAGAATTTGGCCTCTTATTAAGTTTGTATTTCTTTACCCTATTCTACCACTAAAATACGAAATTTACATAAAGTAACAACTTTGGGGTGAAGGCCACATGTTTCCCTTTCCATGGACATGTAAATCATGGAAAAACCCTTGAAAACCTTATCTTTTTTTTTTGCATGGAGTTGATTTAAAAAGAAAAACCCTAGTATGCGTACATAAGGTTGATTTAAATAGAAAGACACAATACAAAACTTTGTATTGTGTATGAATTTTAATATGGGTGCTACCATCGGGGTATGCTGGGTGCATCACCCTAGATCATCTCTCTCTAGTTGTATGTAAAGTCCTTCGACTCCATGGCCCTCCACCTATTTTCATTCTTGACAACGTTACTATCGGTGTTGTCTCTCAAAAACCGCTTCCCGGCCCTGGTCGCCCTCCTCACATTGGTGATCACGGACGATGATGAGGAGCATGTGGCACAACATGGTGGCATCGATTTGATATTAGGCGACTGCCAACATCAAGGAAGGTGGCCATCATGTTCTTCGTGGTCATAAACCTCGTTCTCGATCCTGGTGCATGCATACTAGAGCATCTCCACCGGTATCATTGTTTCTTTGTTAATTACTTTTACTTCAATCACATACTGCAGCATGGTGGTGACCTCCACCCAACCAACATATATATGATAGGTCTACACATGGTACATACATAAAAGCATACATTCATCAATAATTAAGCTAGCTAGCCATGAAAAGAATGTCAACACTCTTTGCATTTTTATGTGGGCGCGGTTGGCCATGTATACATTATTTGCCCCCCCCCCCCTCGGACATGCATGCATGTTCTTCGTCATTGCATGCGTAAAAGGATTGAAAACTTAGCGTGCTTACCAACTTGCACATCCATGCTTCCTCCCTCTCCCCCTCATTTTCTCTTCTCTCTCATGCTATCTTCTCCCACCATGTGGCCAAAACCATGGCCCCCCTCGGCGACCACCCTCACCACCACTACAACATCACAGGAGCCAACACAGAGAAGGTGACAACGAGAATAGTCCGAGGTGTCTGTGTGTGTGTCGGGGGGGGAGAGGGTGCGCTAGCACTAGAGATAAAGATGGTGGCATCAGAGTTTACAGTGACGGTTAGGGTGGTGGATTGAAGGAGGAGGACTGGGAAGTATGGGGCGGTGAGGCACCGCTTAAGCGTGCAAGCCTCGAGCAGGGCTGGGTCTGGATTTTCAGAGGCCCCAGGGCGAACTCAATGAATGGGCCCAACGTTTATACCAAAGAAAATAAGCCAATTTCATAAATTAATGGACAAAATAATTGTTCATCTACCTTTCTAGGATTCTAATGGTCGCTACAATTTTCAGTATACTCTTGGGCATCGGAAGTCTCATCATGTTGTTGTTGTTGTTCGGCATTATTGATATCTAATTTCTCACAATTCCTGTCACGCCTTAATGCAATTTACTGATAGCCCTTTTTTTGAAGATTCAATTAACTTATTTTCCCATTTCGTCATGTTTCTTTCCTCGCATTCTTATAAATGTTTTTTGGGCAACATAAAAAAGAAGAAGAGATCACACCTGAACGTTGCAGTTATTTATTCATTTATCCCAAACCGAACTATCCCATCATCGAAAACCAGGTGATGTACTATCTGAATACTGAATCAATGCTAAAGAAGCAGCTGCAAGTGTAGTCTGTAGAAATTAATTAAAATTATTGAGATTGAGAAAGGGGCAACTGCCGTGGAAAAAGAATACGAATCAATAACCAGATTGGTAAAATAAAAAAGTACGACATGCAGAGCCCGGGCTAATAGAAACTAATCTGAAAATTGCCTGTAGAATATTGCTCTGCTATGTAGCTAGTTTCCTTGTCGTCGCTCCATCATGCATGCCTCCGTGCCTGATGGGTTCGTATGAGAACGAAGAGGTACCTAGAGAACAATTTAATATTTTCCTTTGTTTTAGGGAAACGAGTATGTGGGCATGTGCTGTTTTTTTCTACCCTGCACTACCTATGTACTATTTTTTTTTTGTTGAGCCGATGCACTACCTATGTACTAGTATTGCATGACTCGTTATGGGCTCCAAGTTTGGATGGGCCCCGGGCAGTCGCACCTGCTGCCCTGGGCTAGAGCCGGCCCTCGAGCAGAGAGGACGGTGGATGTGGTAGAGGAACAGAAGTGGTTGTGGTGGTGCGACACCTTCTTCTCCCTCCTCTCCCAGTAATGACGGTGGTGCTCATATCCTCCTATTATTCTTCTCACTCCGTTCAGAGAGCTACCGGACAAAACCAACGGTTGGAATTTTACCGGAGATAGAATGGGTGACCATAATCTAGCAACAACAGATGAAGTCGTGGTTTGTAGATATCTAGGCATTCTTTCGTTGAGCTCTCCAAGAATTGAAGAGGAGGGTTCTTAATATCACGTACATATGTGCCAGTGGCGGAGGCGGGGGCCAACAGGGCCTGCCCCTGACTCTCTTCTACCTCGAGGAGAGTATCTAGTGGTATCAAGTGAGAGAATGATTGGACTCCTCCTCGGAGAGAGGGGGACTGGGGAGGGATATTTATAGGGAGAGAGGGTGAGGAAACCCCTTCTACACAGCTCAGTGGTGATGTGAAAGGACATGCATGCTTGTATGGCCACAACAGGCGCATGCCTTGGCCGTCCACGGGTCTTCCACCCCCATGCTCGTGTTAGTGCCGTCTACGACACTTAACAATGTGATGAAGGAATGCCATTGATCGAGCACATGAGCTTCAAGGCGAGTGGGGTTCGAGCCTCGAGGCCAGCAAAGACGGTGCCGACACACACAATCTAGACAGGGCGAGGCCGTTGTCGGCTTGGAGGAGCGTGCTTCTGCTCCAAACCCCCATCGTCCACCTGGAGTAGGAGTAGTTGACGTACAACGGCTGCAACCAGCATGGCAATTGTTGCAGCGGTGGTCGTGCACCATGTCTTTAGATTTATCTCTCATGTAGCTCGTGACTAGAGGGAGAGTTGCAGCAAGTTGCAAAAGAAAAGAAAAGTTAGCAATGCTAAGCTAGCAACTTGGGCATTTCACGTAGATTTTAACATTTTTTAAATGAGACACCTTTGCATGTTTTGATCAATTACCGTAATTAAGTTTTTTTGCAACAATTATGGTAGGGACATAAGTGAGCAAACATAATTACGATTGGAAATAAACTCGGTGCCCTTTTTTCTCCGTCCAGTTCGTGTATGGAAATGCCGTCGGAAATTTTGGAATCGAACAAATGACGGAACGGAAATTATGGGCAAACATTATTCGTCAATCAAATCACACAAAACCCGCCTTGTTTGGGTCGCCGATCTGAGCCATCATCCAACAACACCCACCGCCTGCGCCGCCGCTCACCTATGCGGGCGATGCCCCTCGCCGCTGCTCGCCGGCGCTGCTCCGTCTCCCACCCCCCGCTGACTCCGCATCCACGCCCCTCCAATCGCTAACCCAACCTGCTCGTGCGCCGCGCCTCACCGGACGGCTCCCAAGCCATGGGGGCCGGTCGCTCCTGGACTTCCATGGCCACCGGCCGATCCCGCCATGGGGGGCTTCTACCGGTCGACGGAGATGCTTGCACGCCGGCCACCAGGACGCGACCCCGCAGAGGGGATCAGCAGACGCAGGCAAGGAGATGACGCCCGCCTTGTCCCTGCCGCCGCCTTCCTCGCATCCTCCTCCGCGCGAGGAAAATCGGTCGCAGCAGCGCCTGTGGTATGTCTCCTCCGACGTGCACGCCGCCGGTGAGACCTCTAATCTTTCTATACAGAACCGATCTGGCAGGACTTTTACATGGATGGTTACAATCCATTGTGTGCAAGACGAAGAATGTGTAGCAGATGTGATTTTATTTCTCTAGGCGAACCTTTTCACAACTCACACGAGCTCAGCCATGCACGCTATGCATGTTTTTTTATCACACAAATTCAGATTGCTTAGAATGGAATGTCTTCTTCGGTGGTTACAGTTACTTCGTTCAGATTGGTGTTTGTAGATTCATGAGGTGTCAGTTATGGATTTACTGCAGTAGCTTTCTACAGATTGGTTTGAGAATTATCCATTTGCTACCAAGTTGCCTCCTACATCTTATATCTTAGATGTGTTATTTCCTGTCTAATTTCATATCTTGTGTATGTACTACTGAAAGTCTGATGTGGTCTAACTTAGTATACCTCGATTATTCAGGCACCCCACTGAAACTTTGCGCTTTAGTCGTTGGTAATGACGTGTGACTGCGGCTTGCAGGAGGGGATCGCCGTGGCGCGCTGGGATGGCGGCGGGAAGGCACCTAGGACGAGCTGGTTGTCACCTGCCCTGGCCGCTGCTGCTGACAATCAAGCTCGAGCTGCTGTCAGCGTCTTTCGGCCACCGGCCACATCCCTGAGCTGATGCGTGCCTACCGGTGAGTTCTCTCTTCTCTGCTTTATGTATTTTTGCTAAAATTTTGTTCCTTTTCCTGTAGAATGTGTAGAGAAATTTATATACTTCCATGAATGGAAATTTTGTTCCACCCAGTAAAAAAGGTTTTCTTTTTTGCATAGGCAGTAGATGTATGCTTTCGCCGGTGGGAGACAATGATAGTGGAGGAGCTTCGCAGCTCAACAGTGGGCTGCAACCATGATTGCCCTCTTGCCAGTGCCAACGCCATGCTGTAAGCACCCTTGCCTCGACCTAGCTGCAGGACGACCAAAGGCTGCTCCTGCTGCTCCCTATCTTCGTCGAGGTTGTTTTGCCACAGGGAGGTATAAATCCCTCTTAGATCCATCTAGTGTTGTTCTCTGTGTGATCTGTACCTTAACTCTTCTCTGAATCATCTAGTGGATCAATCAAACTTCCAGAGGACACATTCAGAGCTCTTTATAATATTTTCGCAAAGCACCTATTGGATCAGAGCATGATTTGGAGTAGTTCATCATATACTGATGCTGCATTCACGGGTTCGGTTTATTGATTCACCAGAAAATAGTATGTAATTGCAGTTACACTAGTAGTGAAATAGGCGTATGAATGTACGCGTGTAGTTTGGTTTGTCGTCTGATGCTTGTGCAAGAAGTAAGGTTTTAAGTTCCTTTGGCTGTAGTGGGTCTAGACGGGTCACAATAACCCCATTATGTGGGCCAAAGATTAAAATACTCACATTTTGTGTGTGATTGATTCAACAACATGTCTATGCTGCTTGCAAATGTATCACTGTGGTATTCTTATATGCATCGTAAACTGAGTATGAACTTTGTTCTGTTATTCATCTTTTGTACAACTTTCTCGGTGTATGTATTCATTTGAGGTAACCAAATCGCATGGTAAAAACTTGGAAGCTATTGGTATGCGCTTGCATGCTTAGATCATCAGATAAGCACTTATGATTTGTGTGCATAAACCTCTTCCCAGTGTGGTCATTTTGTCTGAGCCACCTTTTGAACATAATACATGTTGTATCTCTGAAAGAAAGTATAAAAATATTCCTTTGTTTTTTTTGCTTCTGTATAATCCTACTATACATTGCAGATTTGCTAATGAAATCGTGCACCACTCACTTTTGACAGCAAAAAATGATTATAAGTTGTCATGTTTCGAGTGAATAAGCAAGACATCGGGAGGAGAGGCGGAGCTCGATGGCTAGTGGTGACCACAACTGCTCTCTTGCCAGCGCTGCCGCCACAAAGCATGTGCGATCCTTCTCGGGCCTCCCCACTGCCAGGGCCAAGAACTGAGAGGCGTGCAAATACTCCCTGCCCTAACCTAGCCGACGACACATTGCTGCTGTTGCATCTGATAATGATGATGCATGTCACCATCAAGGTGGTTTTGCCATTTCCAGTGAGGTAGATCTTTCATCTCTATGTCTGTTTCTGGTGCCGCTTTGTGTGTATTATGCTAGTTAGTTCTTATCTGAATTTTAAGATCCATTCAAATGTTCATAACTTTGTTCAAAAAAAAGTTCATAACTTCTGTTGGTGAGATGCATCTGTCTTCTTGCAAAGCATGTAATGGACCAAATCTTGGTTTGGAGTCTGATTGATCATAGCGAAGATCAATTTAACCCTTCGTTGCTGAACATGCAAGAATTGGCTGACGCAAAGTTCTGTTATATTGTTGTGCTGTTGTTATCTGATGGTGTTATCACAAGCGTGATTTTGTGGGAGACCGCTTAATTGGCTGGTATGCATGTCAATGGTCTTTGGTTTGTAGTTTGTCTCCTGGAATGTTTAGAGGACATGTGGGATTTTTATTTAATGAAGACATCTGGTAGCTATCATGTATTATGCCGGTGGTGTTGAAGACACCATTTATGCCCTTTTGTACGTGTGCGTCTTGTGCTAACCATTCTTGATGATGACTTTGCATGCCACTCTTACACATGAGGTCGTAGTTGTACATGTTCTGTTCAAAGTGTAGCTCTGTTCCTGATATTGGTTTAAAGTTAATTATTTGCTTACGCTAGAATTCTCCCAAAACTTAGTCCTAGTAAAAAATCATGTCTTGTTCATTTTTCATTAGTTGCAGTGGGTTATTTTTTTATATATAACATGATGGCTCTAAAGTTATTTCTTGTTCCTATTTTGGTAATGGCATGATTCTGCATATGTATAATTGATCATGCTTGTGCCCGTGCAGAAAAGGAGATCAAGGCTGGCCTCCCTGTGCTCCTGCTAGTGCACACATGTTTGGGGGTTGTTGTTGTTGTTTTCCCTATCCGTGTCCCCGATCTGCTGCTGCGGGTACGGCTTCTCGGCCTCAGATGCGGCCCTAGATTCCTGCACTAGTCGTCGCAAGCATCGACCAGCGGTGGGCTAGCATTCCGGGTGGATGACACCACTTGGTGCACTGAGATTGGCATCGACTACAATCCGTCCTAGGTGAGCTCCAACTCTTATCCTCTGCCCTGACCTATGGCATCGTTCCATGTTGTTCTAAGTTTAGAATTTGTTCCTGTTGTATGGCGTGATGACTTTGATTGCATTAGATTGCAAATCTACAGGAAAACTTGAGATTCTGTTAATTTAGTCACTCCTGAACTGCTATATACCTGAATGCTATTTGTAATGTGTTGTTCATTATCATTATTGCCATGGACATGCCTAGCAGGGGCATTCTAGGATAGTTGACTTTTAGTAGAAATATACTGATCTGCTACATACCAATTAGTACATTACTAAGAACCTTAGGTTGGATAATAAGCGAAGTAAAGATAGCATAAGTGACGAAGACAAGAGGAACTTGTGACCTTAGAATGTTGTGGGACTTTGGGCCTTTATGAGATGTACTAAAATTTTCGCATTTCAAGATTTAAGGTTCTTCAATTGCCTGCATGCCTTACCTTTTAAAACATAGGTAGTATACTTAGATTTTTTATATTGATATTCTTCTTATTAATGTTATCATTGATAATAATACCGGTTCCTTTCACCCATTAAATGATATAAGCTTGTCTATTTGTTTGACCCATGTTCTCCTGTAAAGTGCGTGAATCCTTACCTCTTCAGGATATTTTGGATTGACACAGTGTTTCCTCTAGAAACAATCTGTGTTTTATATCTAAATGTAGTGGCCCTGTTAATATTACTTTTCTACTGCAAACATTCCAAATTACAGAATTATTTTTTAGCAGCAAGCATATGATAGTTTTATAATTTTGTGACAGATCTGGAAGGGACATCTTCAATATCATGTGCATCCCGAGCCTTCGTCTTCTGGCTAAGGAGACTAGTCACTAGCTGATTTGACACCAGATTCTGTTGTACCCACTAAACTTCCTCGGGTCCCTAAATATGTGAATTCTTCTCAAGGACCTGTTAGTAATACATCATCAACATCCTAGCATGGTCCTGCGAACTCAGCTGTGAGTGTTCCATATATGCTTCTCGTTGCCAAGCTCTTCGATGGGATCTCTTAGCTCGGACAAAACAAGTTTCAACCTAGATGCTAAGGTTCGGTATGTGATGCATATTATACTTGTCCATGCTTTTTTTTCTTTTGTTTCCTATTGCTCACCTGTGTCAAGTGCACTAACAATTGCTATTTCTAGACCAGGAATTCAAGTTGAACCCAAATGATAAGGATTTCACTCCATTGACTTCTTCTGTCAGGCCATGTCGCCTTCTAGAAGCTGATGCAACTTACTATTATCCTAATAACATGCAAACTACTCATGGACCTTTGCATGGCCACATGGGGGTGAGTTTCTAATATTTTAAACACATTTTCCTTATTTACATACTATTTACATGAAATGGGTGCAATACTGAATTCAAATATATATGTCTGAATTATGACCTATTTTTTGAGTTTATTTTCAAAAAGAATTGGGAAGAGTGGCAGTGGTACCAGTTTGTTGATTTGGTACTGAGGTTTAGTTACCTGCTAGTCAAGATGTCGGTGTTGTAATAATCCTTATTGAACATCCTTTTTAAATGATGTGGCCCTTCACTAATTTCCAAGGTTCCTAAAGCTGATACACCATGCTTTCCTATTGATGACAATTACTTGTTCGATTTTTTGTGGTCTCGATTCTCGAACAATCCATGAGATGCATGTTGTATTGTATTGGTTTCTGAAGCTTCTAGGGCTGTTGGGTTTTTTTTAATGTATACGGGCAAATGCATACTTTTGCAATTTGTCTTGTCATGCCGATCCAATCAGCTTCCAGATTCTTAGATTTGGGTAATGATATTCACTCTGAATTTGCAGCTCTTTTTTGGTATTCAAAAAATTTCGTAGGGTCTGAATTTTGAGCATGTATTAGTTTAAGAATTTCTGGGGGGAATTGAAAGCTCAGGAAATAATATGGTCCTATTTTTAACTTTCTTCCAGTACATGTGCTTCTGGGACCTTCTCTTTTCGAGTTCACTGTTATTACATTGAATTGTTGTGTTGTGTTGTGTTCTCTTTTCCTTCTCTAATTGCCAACCATCTTGGTTAGGTTTCTTCTACTGGCCTGTAATTTGAGCTTATTGGTAGTTTGAGCTTCTAGATAATTTGAAGTTATGGTGATTGCTTTCTAGAATGTAAAAGTTTTTTTCCTTTCTTCTTCTAATGAAGCCAAAATCTCCAAAAGCTTTGTTTCCTGTTACTCTTGCCTTTCTGCATCAGTTTTGTTGTCGGGTTACAACACTAGATATTTTTTTGCTAATGAAATCCTCTCTTTTTCATCAAAACTAAGTGCTTATATTAGCTTATTATGTATCCTGTAAACATCATTTTTGATGCCGTGGAGTTTTCTAAGCTAAGAAGGTTCATCCCTTCCTTGCAGATTGATTAGGAAGCTATGCCTCACATCTCATCGATAACGTAGTGGTTGAAGCATCTTTGAGAACTCTTATATTGTGTTTAATAAGCTACCCCTTACAATTATTCAGTACTCGCTCAATACTCAAATATCAACGCAATTTTCCTGTTTAACCGTGGTTTTCTGCCTAACATGTTTTTATCCTTATGGCTGGATGAAATAAACACACACACACACACCGGTGCAATTATTTGATTCTGGTTTCTTGTGCTATCTGATTATTTGCCATAGTATATAGACAGTACAAATTCAGAAGCAAAGGTTCTTCCTATCTTGATAACAAAGGAGGAGTACATTGCCCAAAACTTTCTGGATCCATTGTGAAAGTTGAAGGACCACTTTGTGCCTTTAAGCCTGCAAAAATATGCAGATGGAGTTGTGCGACCGCAGGGCAACCTAGATGGAGTGCCCCTGGAGGACTTTTGCACCTGCAGGGTGGGGTTGTGGTGGCTGCAGCTGCAGGGCTAGTGCGCCGACTTGTAGATCCTTACGCTATAGTGGCAGCACTTGTAGATTCGCACATGGGTACCACGACAACATATCTGGGTGATGGTCTGATACGTCTCCAACGTATCGATAATTTCTTGTGTTCCATGCCACATTATTGATGTTATCTACATGTTTTATGCACACTTTATGTCATATTCGTGCATTTTCTGGAACTAACCTATTAACAAGATGCCGAAGTGCCAGTTCCTGTTTTCTGCTTTTTGGTTTCAGAAATCCTAGTAACGAAATATTCTCGGAATCGGACGAAATCAACGCCCAGGTTCCTATTTTTCCCGGAACCATCCAGAACACTCGAGAGCTGCCAGAGATGGGCCAGGGGGGCCCCACACCACACCTGGGCGCGGGCCAGGCCCTGGCCGCGCCACCTGGTGGTGAGGGCACCCTGGTGACCCCCCTGCGCCGCCTCTTCGCCTATAAGAAGCCCCTGGATCAGAAAACCCGATACCAATTGACGAAACCCACGAAAACCTTCCAGAGCCGCCGCCATCGCGAAGCCAAGATCTGGGGGACAGGATCTCTGTTCCGGCACCTGCCGAGCGGGGAAGTGCCCGGAAGGCTTCTCCATCGACACCGCTGCCATCTCCACCGCCATCTTCATCACCGCCGCTCCCATGAGGAGGGAGTAGTTCTCCATCGAGGCTCGGGGTGCCGGTAGCTATGTGGTTCATCTCTCTTCCATGCACTTCAATACAATGATCTCATTGAGATTCATATGAGTTTGTATCACTACTATCTATGTGCTACTCTAGTGATGTGTTATTAAAGTAGTTTTATTCCTCCTACACGTGTGTAAAGGTGACAGTGCGTGCACCGTGTTAGTACTTGGTTTATGCTATGATCATGATCTCTTGAAGATTGCGAAGTTAACTATTGCTATGATAATATTGATGTGATCTATTCCTCCTACATATGCATGAAGGTGACAGTGTGCATGCTATGCTAGTACTTGGTTTAGTCTATTGATCTATCTTACACTAAAGGTTACTAAAACATGAGCATTATTGTGGAGCTTGTTAACTCCGGCATTGAGGGTTCGTGTAATCCTACGCAATGTGTTCATCATCCAACAAAAGTGTAGAGTATGCATTTATCTATTCTGTTATGTGATCAATGTTGAGAGTGTCCACTAGTGAAAGTGTAATCCCTAGGCCTTGTTCCTAAATACTACTGAGTTACTACTGGTGGTTTCATCGTTTTACCGTGTTACTACCGTCGCAATATTACCACCATCAACTACACGCCAGCAAGCACTTTTCTGGCACCGTTACTACTGCTCATACTTATTTATACCACCTGTATTTCACTATCTCTTCGCCGAACTAGTGCACCTATTAGGTGTGTTGGGGACACAAGAGACTTCTTGCTTTGTGGTTGCAGGGTTGCATGAGAGGGATATCTTTGACCTCTTCCTCCCTGAGTTCGATAAACCTTGGGTATCCACTTAAGGGAAACTTGCTGCTGTTCTACAAACCTCTGCACTTGGAGGCCCAACACTGTCTACAGGAAAGGAGGGGGAACGTAGACATCAAGCACTTTTCTGGCGCCGTTGCCGGGGAGGAAAGGTAAAAAGGCACTCATACTACGGTCCCAGGTAAAGTATTTTTCCGGCGCCGTTGTGTGTGTGCTCAAAGCTATTTCCTTTAGATCCTGCAATTGCATCTTGTTGTTTCTTGTTTACACTAGTTTGGCATAATGTACAAGAGTGAGCTTCTTGTTCTATTTCCTGATTTAAAACTTGGATTGTTTGATGCGAAAATTAAAAAACCTATAAAATCTTCTTTGCATGCTGGTAGTAATATTAGTATGAACGCTTTGAACACCATTGTTGACAATGATATAGAAAGTTCTAAGCTTGGGGAAGCTGGTTTTCATGATATTTTTAGTCCCCCAAGCATTGAGGAGAAAATTTTCTTTGATGATACTTTACCTCCTATTTATGATGATTATAATGATAGTGGTCTTTTGGTGCCACCTACTATGGAGAGTGAATTTGATTATGTTTACAATATGCCTCCTATATTTGATGATGAGAATAATAATGATAGCTACTTTGTTGAATTTGCTCCCACTACAACTAATAAAATTGATTATGCTTATGTGGAGAGTAATAATTTTATGCATGAGACTCATGATAAGAATGCTTTATGTGATAGTTATATTGTTGAGTTTGCTCATGATACCACTGGATATTATTATGAGAGAGGAAAATATGGTTGTAGAAATTTTCATGTTACTAAAATGCCTCTCTATGTGCTGAAATTTTTGAAGCTACACTTGTTTTATCTTCCTATGCTTGTTACTTTGCTCTTCATGAACTTGTTTATTTACAAGATTTCTATGCATAGGAAGCATGTTAGACTTAAATGTGTTTTGAATTTGCCTCTTGATGCTCTCTTTTGCTTCAAATACTATTTCTTGCGAGTGCATCATTAAAACTGCTGAGCCCATCTTAATGGCTAAAAAGAAAGAACTTCTTGGGAGATAACCCATGTGTTATTTTGCTACAGTACTTTGTTTTATATTTGTGTCTTGGAAGTTGTTTACTACTGTAGCAACCTCTCCTTATCTTAGTTTTGTGTTTTGTTGTGCCAAGTAAAGTCTTTGATGGTAAAGTAAGTACTAGATTTGGATTACTGCGCAGAAACAGATTTCTTTGCTGTCACGAATCTGGGTCTAATTCTCTGTAGGTAACTCAGAAAATTATGCAAATTTACGTGAGTGATCCTCAGATATGTACGCAACTTTCATTCAATTTGAGCATTTTCGTTTGAGCAAGTCTGGTGGCCTAATAAAATCCATCTTTACGGACTGTTCTGTTTTGACAGATTCTGCCTTTTATTTCGCATTGCCTCTTTTGCTATGTTGGATGAATTTCTTTGATCCATTAATGTCCAGTAGCTTTATGCAATGTCCAGAAGTGTTAAGAATGATTGTGTCACCTCTGAACATGTTAATTTTTATTGTCCACTAACCCTCTAATGAGTTGTTTCGAGTTTGGTGTGGAGGAAGTTTTCAAGGGTCAAGAGAGGAGGATGATATACTATGATCAAGGAGAGTGAAAGCTCCAAGCTTGGGGATGCACCCTGTGGTTCACCCCTGCATATATCAAGAAGACTCAAGCGTCTAAGCTTGGGGATGCCCAAGGCATCCCCTTCTTCATCGACAAATTATCAGGTTCCTCCCCTGAAACTACATTTTTATTCGGCCACATCTTATGTGCTTTACTTGGAGCGTCTGTATATTTCTTGTTTTTGTTTTTGTTTGAATAAATTGGATTACATCATGCTTGTGTGGGAGAGAGACACGCTCCGCTGGTTCATATGAACACATGTGTTCTTAGCTCATAATATTCATGGCGAAGTTTCCTCTTCGTTAAATTGTTATATGGTTGGAATTGGAAAATGATACATGTAGTAATTGCTATAATGTCTTGGGTAATGTGATACTTGGCAATTTTTGTGCTCATGTTTAAGCTCTTGCATCATATACTTTGCACCTATTAGTGAAGAATACATAGAGCATGCTAAAATTTGGTTTGCATAATTGGTCTCTCTAAAGTCTAGATAATTTCTAGTATTGAGTTTGAACAACAAGGAAGACGGTGTAGAGTCTTATAATGTTTACAATATGTCTTTTATGTGAGTTTTGCTGCACCGGTTCATCCTTGTGTTTGTTTCAAATAACCTTGCTAGCCTAAACCTTGTATCGAGAGGGAATACTTCTCATGCATCCAAAATCCTTGAGCCAACCACTATGCCATTTGTGTCCACCATACCTACCTACTACATGGTATTTCTCCGCCATTCCAAAGTAAATTGCTTGAGTGCTACCTTTAAACAATTCAAAATTTATTACCTCTTATTTGTGTCAATGTTTTATAGCTCATGAGGAAGTATGTGGTGTTTATCTTTCAATCTTGTTGGGCAACTTTCACCAATGGACTAGTGGCTTCATCCGCTTATCCAATAATTTTGCAAAAAGAGCTGGCAATGGGATTCCCAGTCCCAAATTAACAAACTAAAAATAGACACTCCTCCATGGTATGTGATTGTTGGACGGCACCCGAAGGATTCGGTTAGCCATGGCTTGTGTAAGCAAAGGTTGGGAGGAGTGTCATCATAATAAAACTAAAATAAAAAGGCACTCCTTCATGGTATGAGATTGTTGGCAGGCACCCGAGGATTCGGTTAGCCATGGTTTGTGAAAGAAAGGTTGGAAGGAGTGCCACCCAAAAATAAAATAAAATGGGAGCCGCTCTTTGAAGGTTTGTCTGGCAAGGGGGTTAGAGTACCCGCTACCATTCGTTGACAACAACATACACCTCTCAAAACTTTACTTTTATGCTCTCTTTATGTTTTCAAAATCAAAGCTCTAGCACAAATATAGCAATCGATGCTTTCCTCTTTGAAGGACCATTCTTTTACTTTTATTGTTGAGTCAGTTCACCTATTTCTCTCCACCTCAAGAAGCAAACACTTGTGTGAACTATGCATTGATTCTTACATATTTGCATATTGCATTTGTTATATTGCTTTGCATTGACAATTATCCATGAGATACACATGTTATAAGTTGAAAGCAACCGCTGAAACTTAATCTTCTTTTGTGTTGCTTCAATACCTTTACTAAGAATTTATTGCTTTATGAGTTAACTCTTATGCAAGACTTATTGATGCTTGTCTTGAAGTGCTATTCATGAAAAGTCTTTGCTTTATGATTCACTTGGTTACTCATGTCATACACATTGTTTTGATCGCTGCATTCATTACATATGCCTTACAAATAGTATGATCAAGTTTATGATGGCATGTCACTCCAGAAATTATCTTTGTTATCGTTTTACCTGCTCGGGACGAGCAGAACTAAGCTTGGGGATGCTGATACGTCTCCAACGTATCGATAATTTCTTGTGTTCCATGCCACATTATTGATGTTATCTACATGTTTTATGCACACTTTATGTCATATTCGTGCATTTTCTGGAACTAACCTATTAACAAGATGCCGAAGTGCCAGTTCCTGTTTTCTGCTGTTTTTGGTTTCAGAAATCCTAGTAACGAAATATTCTCGGAATCGGACGAAATCAACGCCCAGGTTCCTATTTTTCCCGGAACCATCCAGAACACTCGAGAGCTGCCAGAGATGGGCCAGGGGGGCCCCACACCACACCTGGGCGCGGGCCAGGCCCTGGCCGCGCCACCTGGTGGTGAGGGCACCCTGGTGACCCCCCTGCGCCGCCTCTTCGCCTATAAGAAGCCCCTGGATCAGAAAACCCGATACCAATTGACGAAACCCACGAAAACCTTCCAGAGCCGCCGCCATCGCGAAGCCAAGATCTGGGGGACAGGATCTCTGTTCCGGCACCCTGCCGGAGCGGGGAAGTGCCCCCGGAAGGCTTCTCCATCGACACCGCTGCCATCTCCACCGCCATCTTCATCACCGCTGCTGCTCCCATGAGGAGGGAGTAGTTCTCCATCGAGGCTCGGGGCTGTACCGGTAGCTATGTGGTTCATCTCTCTTCCATGCACTTCAATACAATGATCTCATTGAGATTCATATGAGTTTGTATCACTACTATCTATGTGCTACTCTAGTGATGTGTTATTAAAGTAGTTTTATTCCTCCTACACGTGTGTAAAGGTGACAGTGCGTGCACCGTGTTAGTACTTGGTTTATGCTATGATCATGATCTCTTGAAGATTGCGAAGTTAACTATTGCTATGATAATATTGATGTGATCTATTCCTCCTACATATGCATGAAGGTGACAGTGTGCATGCTATGCTAGTACTTGGTTTAGTCTATTGATCTATCTTACACTAAAGGTTACTAAAACATGAGCATTATTGTGGAGCTTGTTAACTCCGGCATTGAGGGTTCGTGTAATCCTACGCAATGTGTTCATCATCCAACAAAAGTGTAGAGTATGCATTTATCTATTCTGTTATGTGATCAATGTTGAGAGTGTCCACTAGTGAAAGTGTAATCCCTAGGCCTTGTTCCTAAATACTACTGAGTTACTACTGCTTGTTTACTGTTTTACTGTGTTACTACTGCTGCAATATTACCACCATCAACTACACGCCAGCAAGCACTTTTCTGGCACCGTTACTACTGCTCATACTTATTTATACCACCTGTATTTCACTATCTCTTCGCCGAACTAGTGCACCTATTAGGTGTGTTGGGGACACAAGAGACTTCTTGCTTTGTGGTTGCAGGGTTGCATGAGAGGGATATCTTTGACCTCTTCCTCCCTGAGTTCGATAAACCTTGGGTATCCACTTAAGGGAAACTTGCTGCTGTTCTACAAACCTCTGCACTTGGAGGCCCAACACTGTCTACAGGAAAGGAGGGGGAACGTAGACATCATGGTCTCATCACCAAAAAGGGGGCAAAGTCACTAAAGGGAGGATCTAGCGCTTGAGGTGGACGAGGACATGCTGCTGCGGAGGGACATGATGGTGAGTCGATGTGCTAAGTGATTGATATCAACGGGGAAAGCAGATGGGGAGGAGGCTTGTAGAAGGAGAATATATGTGCAGGGGTTAGGTTTCGGGGCGAGTCTTCATTGAATGACTATGGCGTGAGAGCCGACCATCTCCACCATATGGCACATCACCCAACACTCCTACAGAACATTGAGGCCGCGGTCCACTCCGTCAAGCTATTCTGTACTAGTCGGGGGCAGCGATGGAGACTAAATTGAATACGTCTGCAGACGTGTGCTAGGAAGCTGCATGGCTTTCTTTATAAAAATAGCATTCAACACAAAATACATCTGGGTACCACCGATCTTGGCGCATTTGGACGGTCCAGGAAACGGGACCATCTGTGCCAGGGATCACTTGTGCTTTTCCGCTGGTTATAGAGATATGATGTTGGTTATATTTTAGAGTCTCCTTCTATATATCTATAATGCTGTTGTTTGAAATCTTCTTGAACATTGCAAGTACTTGATACTGATTCCACTTCTTGTAGGTGAACATATCATCGCAAGCCTAGGAGCATGCATGTACTTTGTCGAGAACTTCCCATGTTCTCATCACTTCCATTTCGGTGAACTCTCGAATAAGGTAAATTCTTGGTTTCTTTTTCTTTTTCGTCTACTTGCTCTTTGCGGGCATGTACAATGCAAGCTGCGTAGAGAGGTGCTTAGGGAGTTAGCAAAATCAACCGGTTTTTGCTTATGCAATGGTGCTTATTTACACTAGGCTGATGCCTAAGTAGGCACCTCTCCTATACAAATAAGCACCTGTGCTTAACAAAATTCTTGGTTTATTTTTGTAAGCACGTCCTTGCATCGTACATGCCCTGATAGAAAGTCCATCAAGCCATGGTTGTTCTGTGCTCTGGACAACCTATAACATACTGGTTGGTTTAGTGTTGGTAATATGGATAGGATTTGGTTTTGCATTTTTAGCATGATTCAAGCGATGTCACAAAAGTGAAATGATTTGTGTTGATTCAGGGTACAAGAAGTTGAACAAGGACTACCCCCACAGGTGGTTGTCATCCAGCTGGGCGTGTCGGTCTCCCCGAGCTCCTTCGGTGGTTGCCTGCATGGGCTGTTGCTGGCGACTACTGTCTCGCTACCATGCAATGACGGAAAGTTCACCGTGGTGCAAGCTGCGGCAGGCGGTTTCTTCATCGAGGCCGTGATTTAGTTGAGTTTTTGGTTCTCCTTTTCTTTAGATCAAATGAATTGAGTGTAAGGCAGTGACGTTCTCATGCAAATCTTCGATCACTGTTCTTGACATACGTCGTCGTTTGGGTATGCAGGCATGTAGCTGAGGCGCAATATCACTGATGGAGCGGCCTCCAAGCCAGCGGTCCTCCCTTGCCAATGGTCATCGTGGTAGAGGCAAATAAGATTGCACGTTCTTACACGGGAGAATTGGAGCTCTAGGTTGCTCCAGGCACCTGTGTCGGTGTGGCTCAGCCGGTGCAGTGCCAGACCTTCACAGCCTAGACTATGCACTCCAAGGCCACCTGGAGCAATTTCCCTGCAGACACGCCTCCAATTGACATGGTGGTTTCCTCCCTTTGCATCTGCCCTGCCTTCCCTGAAGAACCCTCCTTCGATTTTTTTGAATTGTTTGATGCTCTTCTTTGGCGGTGCGAGGACCAGCAGCTGATGCACAGGGATGTCATTGAGCACAGACTTGATGAGTACGAGGCAGCCAGGCTTATTCATCAGACGAGCCTTACAGGTTGGTAGCTTTCCTCGCATCTTCTCGGCCACCGGATGTAGCTGGGCAGTGGCCAGCCACCTAAGTGGGAGAGGGATGCCCAGGTAGCCGATGGGAAACTCGACGATTGGGCAGCCAAGGTCCACCGAAACCTTCATGGCATCCATGTCGCTGTAGTTCATCAGTGTAGTTGTGCTTTTCGTGTAATTGACATGCAGCCCTAATGCTTGGCCAAACAATTGCAGTATCTTCTTCACCGTCATGATGTTGTTGCACTATTTCAACTTATTTATATCATTGCTAGATCAATTAGGTATTGGTGTTGCTTATCCATGTTGTTTGGTTTGATTAAATGACTTATTGTCTCAAGTATCTCGTGAATAGTTTGGCTCCTTTAAGGGGTATGTTTCTTGACTTTGTCGAATGGATGAACCTACTAATTACTTTGGCAAATGGCAGCTACAAGAAAGCAATAATGATGACAAATGTTGAAGCAATCTTGCCGGTATGTTTATATTTCCCATCTCATAATTATTTTTGTACTCCCTCCGATCCATATTATTTGATGCTAAAATGGAGGTATCTATAACTAAAATATGTCTAGATACATCTATATAGCATCAAGTAATATGAATCGGAGGGAGTATATTTTTGTGCTTGAAAACCGAAGTTACCTATCTTCTTGTGGGTCTAGTACTACCGAAGGATACTTATCTTCCGTGTTGGTGTTCTTTTTATTCTCGGATAAGATGAAACAAGTCTTTATTTGTTTGGTGATTAATGTGGATACATGTATTGTCCTTTTTGCAGAAATATTTCATGGTTCCTATGATGTCACGCCTAGCTCTTTCTGGTTTTGTTTTTCTGCAATTCTTATATATGTAATAATACACTTATGAGATTACTTGCAAAGGTTAAATTATCCCATGGCTTGGTAGAGGAATAAAATCCCGTGTTTATTTTCCTGATTTTGTTCTCCTGTTTGGTAGTGGTAAATAGACAGTTGGTGATTAAAAAGTAGATGTGGTTACATTTTATATAAAATAGGTTCATATCACTGGAATATATGCATGTAATGTAAACATTGCTACTGATTGGCATGTTGCTTTGTCGGTTGTCCATTTTTCATCCAACTTGGAACTTGCATACAGTATGTAGGTAATGTTGTCTGTTACATGGATGTTTTATTCATCACTTGTTAACCTGAACCTGTATACAATAGTTAGGTACAATAAGGTTCATTAATCAACACCACAATGTATAAATACATATATAGATGAGTGACTACTATCAGTAGTAGATGATAGGTGCGTTCAGGTTGCAGATTCAGCTGGTGTTGTTGGTGGCATGTGCTTTCTGGTACATGTAGTGTCCTATTGTTATTTGATTCATGCTAGTCCTAGTGAAGCTCTTCTTTTTCAACTTCTTGGCATTTTTCTTTGTGCTAAATTTATAGTTTCTCAGATTCAAATTGTTATTGTGTTATTTTGTTTAACAGTTCCTTTTTGTTCTGCAAGTTTATATTTGTTTTTGAAACAATTACTCTTTGAACTTTATGTGATTAATTGCCTTGCATCCTGATTCAGATAGCCTATGGAATCTCCCAGGTTTCCTCCGTGGTTCCTGATGGTGTCAACGATTGTGACTGGTTTCAACCATGGCCTCTCGTAATACAGTCGTAGGCCATAGTTGGAAGTTGAAGGAGCACTTTGTGCATTTTAGCCTGCAAATATGCAGTTCTAAAGAGTGAACCTCAATTTCATGTTCTCTCTCCAGTGATATTGTTGCAGCCCACAGAAGATGTTTTTATTGAAGTTTTTTTTGTTCACAGCTTTGCGGAGATCTTTCATTCCGCTCTACAAACACTTGCGTTCTAATTATTGACATCTCATAGTAGAAACTATCTGATGCAGATATTAAACTTAGTTGTAATTTCTCATCGATTAATTTTATTTCTGTTTATCCCAGGAAATTGTAAGAGGAATATTTTAACCTCGTCTAGACTGATATTCTGCAGAATCCTGATTGAGTTCTGGTTAACATCTATGCTTGGCAGCAATCTCAATTAAATAAATAATCAGAACTTGAGATGGTACATACTACTTTGGTAGGCCACTAACAAAAGAGAGTTGCAAGACATGTACTCAAGAGAACTGGGAAATTCATAATATCTGGCATTTAGGTAAGTTTCCAGTTCCGCTCTCCTCTTTGTACTTTGTTATAATATTGTGCGTTTATGTAAGTTTCTAGTTCCTCTCTGATATTGCGTGTGTGGTGAACAGGATTTCATTAGCACACTAGAGAATCAAAAGGAATAAAGATTCTCCTGTCATTTAATATTTTTTTACTTACATTCCTAAGAAGACCACTCAAATTTCTTGAGCAGTGGCGAGTGGTAATTTGTTTCCTAAGACGGCATTCAGTCTAACTTACGGCTTAGACCCATCTGTTAATCTTCATCCTTTGGTGCTTATGTCGGTGCGTAGTGTTGTCACAGTTGCTAAGAGATAATGGACATTTTATTTGAGTATGTTCTAAGTAATCCTAATGCTGACCAAGTTTTGCTGGTCTTGTCATTTGTTAAACATTTTCTGTGTATCCTTGTTTGTGTGTTGAGCAATATTTTCCTATGCCAGTCTTGGAGCTAAACCTTTCTTGGTTTATGGTGGTGCAGGTGATAGGATGTACAGGCAACATGTTGCCGTGGCCCTTGCTCTTGAAGGAAGGAGTGGAGCGGCCGGACGTGCTTCCTTTGTCAATTTCATTGACTGATCCAGTGGCATGTTCACTGCCTGTTAGGTAGTAATGAGTAGGTGGAGTATTGTTTGGGCAGAAGCATCTACGTGGATGGAATGTCCTTTATTTATAATACTATGCAATATAATGTTGGTACCAGAAATTTCTTCGGCTGATCATATTCAACCTGATGGAAGAGTGAGAGATCCATGTGGGTTCTTTTTATGCCAAAACTGATAGAATTAACATTTCACATTGATGAGAGATGCATGTAGTGCTTGTTTTCTTTCTGTCTTCCTGGCTGTATTACTGTATAAACGACACCGTTTTGATTGTGTGGAACATACATATACTTGCCCAGAAATAGATACAATTCCGTGTGCAAGTAGACACCTGATTTGTTGTGTATGAATCCTTGGCTCCAACATCTATCTTCACTGTGTTGGTTAACTAAAAGCAACCAAGGTCAAGCACGGGCTGATTTCTAGGAACCCAACCGAATGATTCATGTATATATATCTAGCAAAGAAAAAGAGGTATGAGCCGATTGCTGTTCCGTAAAAGGGGTATAAATTTAGTCTAAAATCAAGATAATTTTGTCCATTTTTTTTGAAAAAAAATAGTAGGTGGTACATGCATGGATTTCTGTAGCGTCAAATCAATCTGGTGCGTCAGCTCCCACTAATACAGGGAATGACGTGAATACCTGGAGCAGTTATTAGGACTTTTGTACTAAAGGAACGAGTAGGTGGTACTCCAATACTCCATGCATGCATGGATTTCGTGGCTAGAAGGGGCATTGAGCTCGGCGTGATGCAACGGTGGTGTATACAAGGGCATTGGCATGGCTTTCACGGTGCATGTAGAATCATTCGAGAAATCCATCCACACCGGCTGTGTCGGCTTCCACTGATTCCTGGAGCAGTTGCTGGAGAACGGATCAGGTATGGATGAAAACTAAAATAGCGAAAGGGACGAGTAGGTGCATGCATGCATTTCTTGGCTAGGACGTGCATCCGTGCCCGTATACACAGCTTAAAATTAAGAACGGATAGCATTAAATCATTGGCCGAATCCATTCACGACACTAAAACAAGGAGGGATGCTGATTCCTGGAGCAGTTATTGGGAAGGAATTCTTTCACGGGATGGAAGAGTAGGTGGCGCATGCATACATGTTTTTTGGGCTAACACAGAAAGGGATGTTGAGTTATTAGAGGAAAGAAATCATCGTTAATTGATCAAGGAAGGAGAACATCACCCTTCACGTCGCCGATCCGAGGCACCACCCATCGTAACCGTCTGTTGTGCTTCACCTGTAATGTAATCAAGGGCTATGGATGGAAACTAAATTAGCGGGAGGGAGGTAGGGAAAATGCGCCGACAGAGCCTAAAAATTTCGAGCAGAAATTCAACCCACAGCTTGTCCTTCCAGCTGTCTAAGTACTAATACGGGTGGAGCTATCGCGTCCAGCTGGCGCGTAGAACCGAGTTAGATTTTAACTCTTGCTCGTCGAATCATTCGGGAATCCATCCACCGGCTTAGATGTAACCTAACTGTTTCTAATAAAATCATTCGCGGAATCCATCCACCGGCCATGTTGGGTTCCGTTGATTCCTGGAGCAGTTATTAGAGAACGGATTAGTTATGGATGGAAACTAAAATAGCAAAAGGGACGAGTAGGTGGCATGCATGCATTTCTCAGCCTGGACACACAGCTGAGCCCTGATGCATATGTGCCCGTATACATAGCCACAAATTAAGGCCAAAGAGCATTGAATCATTGGTCGAATCCATCCACGACATTAAAACGGGGAGAGATGTTGACTCCTGGAGCAGTTATTAGGCAAAAAGAATTCTTTCAAAGGATGGAACAGTAGAAAGGGATGTTGAGTTATTAGGGAAAGAAATCACCGTTAATTAATCAAGGAAGGAGAACGGCACCCTTCAAGTCACCGATCCGAGGCACCACGCATCTCAGCCGTTTGTTGGGCTTCACCTGTAATGTAATCAAGGGATATGGATGGAAACTAAATTAGCGGGAGGGAGGTAAGGGAAATGGCGCTGACAGAGCCTAAAATTTCGAGCAGAAATTCAACCCACAGCTTGTCCTCCTCCCGCCTGTCTATAAGTACCACTAGGGGTGAAGCGACCGCGTGCGGCTAGCGCGTGCGACCGACTTAGACTTTGACTCTTGCTCGTCGAGGAGAGGAGATGACACCCTCCTTGGAGATGAGATAGCCAGGTATGATGTGATCTTGTCGTGCTAACGCGGTGTTAATTGCATACATATGCGCCAGAGTATTGTATCTCTAACGCTTGGTTTATGCATCAGGCTGGTAACTCAATTGGGCACAGGAGTAGGCGTGTCGTGGGGAGCGAGCAAGGAGTAGCGTCGTCTGGTCGGGACACTTGGGGACGGACGGAGGCGAGCACCGTCGTTAATTTCACCAGGTAACTCGTTGACTCGGTAGGTTCTCAGGTGTTGAACTTGCTCGCATGGTCGATCGTACCGGCGGCTAATGGACACGCATGGATTCAGCCAGCCAGTGGTTTGTCTTAGATATACGTTTGGATAGATTAAAGACGCGAAACAGAATTAACGATTGATCCAATGGAATTAATTTTATTTTAGTTTGGCTGACAATCATAGTCCCTCAAATCTAAAACCTCCTAGATAATTGGAGACGAGCGAGGGTTGAGGAATGGGAATCAGAGGTAAAGACCAGGTTGCGCTTCCTATTTTTTCCCTCGCACTATCTTAGGCCTGAGAGGCTGAGAGTCAAAAGTTAGGACTCATGACGCAAGCAAGTGACCTATTGGAGCGTGGCTTCAGTTGCGCCATTCTGGTCAACTGTGAATCCTGGGTGTCTTAGAATGTACTGCCCCACTGAAAAAATTCTTTCATCTCTGAATCCTAGCATTTTCTAGTACTCGGTTACTCGATTCGCCCTTGGCTGCCTTCTGTGCCAGTTCACTGATGGAGTTACGGTCCGGCCGTCGACTCATCCCGCCACCGCCGCACGGAGCCCGTCGTCGTTCTTTAGCGGACGGCGATGGCGTGGATCGGATCAGTTCCCTTCCCGATGACTTGCTCCTCCAGATCCTCGGAAAGAAACCAAGGTTTGTCGAACCAGGAGGAGCCAAGAAGCACGTTGAAGGTTGATGGCGGCGGGATGTAGTGCGGCGCAACACCAGAGATTCCGGCGCCAACGTGGAACCTGCACAACACAACCAAAGTAATTTGCCCCAACGAAACAGTGAGGTTGTCAATCTCACCGGCTTGCTATAACAAAGGATTAACCGTATTGTGTGGAAGATGATTGTTTGCAGAGAAAACAGTAAAACAAGTATTGCAGCAGATTTGTATTTCAGTATTAAAAGAATGGACCGGGGTCCACAGTTCACTAGAGGTGTCTCTCCCATAAGATAAAAGCATGTTGGGTGAACAAATTACAGTCGGGCAATTGACAAATAGAGAGGGCATAACAATGCACATACATGACATGATAAGTATAATGAGATTTAATTGGGCATTACGACAAAGTACATAGACCGCCATCCAACTGCATCTATGCCTAAAAAGTCCACCTTCAGGTTATCGTCCGAACCCCCTCCAGTATTAAGTTGCAAAGCAACAGACAATTGCAATAAGTATGGTGTGTAATATAATCAACAACTACATCCTCGGACATAGCGCCAATGTTTTATCCCTAGTGGCAACAGCACAACACAACCTTAGAACTTTCTGTCACTGTCCCAGGTGTCAATGCAGGCATGAACCCACTATCGAGCATAAATACTCCCTCTTGGAGTTAAAAGTAAAAACTTGGCCAGAGCCTCTACTAGTAACGGAGAGCATGCAAGATCATAAACAACACATATGTAATAACTTGATAATTAACATGACATGGTATTCTCTATCCATCGGATCCTGACAAACACAACATATAGAATTACAGATAGATGAGGCAGATCGCCGGGTGAAGCCTGAACTCCGTACCGGTGATGCTTTACTTGATATGGTCAAGGACCTAAAAGTAATCTTTGGAAAGGGTCCTGGCGGCCAATCTGTTCCGAATGACGACGTTACCGGACATGCACCCATGTGGAAGAAAAAATCTATATTTTGGGATCTACCCTATTGGAAAGTCCTAGAGGTCCGCTCTTCAATCGACGTGATGCACGTGACGAAGAATCTTTGCGTGAACCTGCTAGGTTTCTTAGGCGTGTATGGGAAGACAAAAGATACACCAGAAGCACGGAAGGACCAGTATCGTATGAAAGTCCCAAAAGACAAGCAAGAACAGGATTACAAGGATACAGGGAGTCGCTTAAGTCCTGCCAGCTACGCTCTTACCAAAGCAGAGAAGGATATCTTTTTTGAAGTCCTTTACAGTATCAAGGTCCCGTCTGGCTTCTCCTCCAATATAAAGGGAATTATAAATATGGAGAAGAAAACATTCCAGAACCTGAAGTCGCATGACTGCCACATTATTATGACGCAGTTGCTTCCGGTTGCACTGAGGGGGCTTCTGCCGGAAAATGTTCGAATACCCATTGTGAAGCTATGTGCATTCCTTAATGCGATATCTCAGAAGGTAATCGATCCAGCTAGTCTTCCAAGGTTACAGAAGGATGTGGTGCAATGTCTTGTTAGCTTTGAGTTGGTGTTTCCACCATCTTTCTTCAATATTATGACACATCTCCTGGTTCACCTTGTCGAAGAGATTGCCATCCTCGGTCCTGTCTTTCTACACAATATGTTCCCCTTCGAGAGGTTCATGGGGGTCTTAAAGAAATATGTTCTTGGATTATGACGTCTTATTGTGTTAATGGTCTTTACTAATGGTTGTGGTGACATCTTCCTATTTGGGTACTAAAAACTTGGTTCTACCAGCTGTGGTAATCCAGCTGCGATGTAATATGGCACTATGGGGTACCAACTGCGATGTCCAACCTTAATTCTAAAAGATTTATTTAAGGTAGGGTATTGTTTTCCCTTACTACCATAACGAAAGTAATGGTACTTGGTAAGGTATTACGATAGGCATGGTCCTGGTTGTTTAGTCCTACGAATGGATTAGACTCATTTAGTCCATCCAATCATGGCTTCTAGTTTCTGCTAGTTATCTTCCTTTTGGTTTCTTTAGGTTCCATGAAAGGAATCTTTCTAATAATCATTAGTTTTGATATGGTCAAACCCTTCGGTCTTTTGTTTTCTTAGGCTTTGATTAGCCTCTGATAACTTCTTCATCCAACTTCATTATCTTAGACTTACTTGAGGTCTTTTACTTCTGAGTAATTATCAATTACCCACTCAAGTTAGGGTCTAACCCTTATTTCCTCGAGATATGAATCTCGGCTTCTGGTCTGACATCCTCCTGAGAGTACTATTATATGAGTAGTTCCCAACAACCTTATAAAAATAAGATCGGACTTCCTCTCAGTTCAGACCTTCTTCTTGGTCCATCATACTCCAAATATTATATCTTAATACTTCTCATTCAGCCTTCCTCTCCCCCTTGGAGTTTACTAATGATCTTTAAACTTTCTTTCTTATAATCATTAAACTCCAAGGTTAGGTAGTTGGTTTAAGTCTGGTTTATATTTTGTACCTTTCTAAAGTCTCACGAAGAATTCTTTGCGGTGTATCCACACAGTTGTGGGTATCCATTATGAATCCTCCGACTAAATATTTACCAACCACGAGATACCAGCTGTGAAATACTAGCTGCGGAATCTCCCTTTCTTTTAGGGTAAAGAAATGTTTAGGCTGTGGGCTATCTGGTACCAGCTGCAGACTACCTAGTACCAGATGTAGCTTATTGGATACCAGCTGTGGCTATGTTATGGTTCTAGTCAATATCTACTTACCAGCTGTGGCTACTTACATAGTTTTAGTTAAGATGTACCTCACTTCACATACTTTCTCTTCATGATTATCCTATATCAGCTGCAGCCTTATTATACCAGCTGCGACTTCACTTGTCTATTTTCCTTCTTCTAGGGTTTGTTTTGCAAGATAACCACTTGTTGACACTATGAAAATAGTATTATAAGTGACTTCACTTGCATTCCCTTCTTCCATAGTGAATATGGCTTTCTTCTTCTCTTGTGCGGGCTTGACCTTTTGCTTGTTTGCCTTCTTTGCCTTGGCATTATAACCAAGGCCCTCCTTCCCATTGTTTGATCTTTGCATACTCAAAAGATCATCCAAAGAAAGTTTACTTTGGGGAGAGGAGGCCTTAGCAAGTTCATCCTTCAACCTAGCATTTTCCTCAACAATATTTGCATGATCACATAGAGGAGTAGAGGAACTAGGCACATCATATGTAGCAAGCCTAATTTGAAGTTGCTCATAGGATTTGGATAGGAGAGTGAATTCACTCTTCAAAGCTTTGTGAGCTTTGTCTAGTTCATCTAGATCCTTCACAATTTTCTCATGATCAACCTCAAATTGGGCCATTTCCTTTTTAAGCACTTTAGTTTTAGCCCTAGCATGATCTCTAGCTTTTGTGAGCTTGTTAATTTTATCTTGAGGCTCTTCAAGAGTTTCTAAACTCTCCTCAAGAGAAGCTATAGTTTCTTGACTTTCCTCAAGAGCATTTTTAAGAGCATGGATTTCAAGAGAGTCTTCTCTCTCTATTTGACCCTTTTTCTCAAGCATATCACTTTGTTGAGCTATACGAACCATGAGGTTTGAAACATGCTTTTTAGTGTTGCCTTGTAGGTTGAGAATGAAATCATCAAAATCTAGCATTTCTTGTTTCACTTTTAGACTAGCATCATCAACCCCTAGATCACTAGGTATGTTAGGCATAGAGGGACTAGGAGATGATACCTCGGAGGATTTAGCCATGAGGCAACTTTCTTCCTCAATATGAATGACCTCATTGGGGGATTCACTTGGTGATGAAGAGTTAGTGGAGAGGGAGGCAAGAGCGACCAATCCATTAGAGGTTGCATCTTCTTCTTCATCATCAACATCATCATCTCCGGAGGTATACTCTTCTTGAGTTGATAGCACAATAGGTGTGTCCAAGGAGGACCTTGCCATGAAGCAATGTGCATTCTTGATATGAGGGTTCTCATTGGGAGATTCAAAGAGAGATGAAGAGGGTATGTTGGTGGTGACGATGGCGGCCAATTCCTTTGAGCTTTCTTCATCTTCATCACCACTAGAACTTTCAACTTCATCGGATGAATATTCTTCCCTTGTTACTAGCACAACTCTTGAGGGCCTCTTGCCCTTCTTGGTCTTGTTGTTGTAGAACTTCTTGTTGGGGGCTTTTGAATATTTGCCCTTTGTGTCTTTGCTCTTGTCCTTGGGAATGAGCCTCCCATTATGAAGCTCTCTATTCTCATAGGGGCATTCGGCAATGAAGTGGCGTTTGTCATCACAATTGTAGCATGATCTTGTCTTTGGACCAAAGCTAGTGAACCCACTTTTGTTGTTCCTCTTGATGTTGTCTTCCTTGGCCTTGGAGGGATCAACCCAAAACGACTTTGCATGGAAGGCCATGTGATCTTTGTAGTGGCATTGCAAATCTTCCGGATAGGACATACTCCAAGATGCCCTATAGGATTCTTGAGGAATCACTTCTTCAACGGGGTTGACCACCAAGGCAAGGTTGGAACCTTTTGCCATCCCAAGAGCTCGATTGCGAGAATCATGAGAGGTTTCCTCAAGCACTTTGAGAGCTTGCATCTCGTGCACGACTTGTTGAGAGGTGAGAGAGGAATAGCATTCCCTCCCCACAAGAGTCTTGACATCAATGGGTACAAATGGCATCATGCATTCAATGTACTTCTCCTTGATCCAAGAGTCATTGATGTGGGTGGCACCGATAAGCCGGAAGGCATCGGCAACGGTGAGAAGTCTTCCATACATGACTTCATGATCTTCATCCGGTAGCCTCATGAACCCTTCGGCTTTATTCTTAAGAGCATTATACTTGTTCCTCCTTGTGCTCTCACTTCCAATGCAACTCGCGGCCAAACCATCCCAAGCTTCCTTGGCGGTGGTGTAGTTCCGAACACGATGCAAGTCCTTTGTCCCCACACTAGTTTGAATCATGTACAAGGCGGTGTTGTTGAGTTGACTATCAACCGCTTCTCTTCTAGTCAACTTGTCGGGGTTGTATGGCTTGAAGCCCTCCAAGATGATTCTCCAAAGTTCATTGGAGGCACTACAAACATGAGAGCGGAACTCAAATTGCCAAGTATCGAAATTATCAATGGAAAACTTAGGTGGGTCTCCCCGAATGTTCAAATGAGGATGGGGAACCGGTATATCGGGAGATAGAAAAGGTGGAGCTACTCGATTGTAGCTTTCACCTCCACTAGTTCCCCTAGGAGATGTAATAGTGTTTAAGTTATCACCTTCCACGGGTTTGGTAGATGAGGGTAATTCCGAAGCATCTCCCTCATCTAACGCACCTGTGTCCTTTACCTCTACACTAGGAGCCTTGGGAAGGGCCGGAGTCAAAAGCTCGGCAATCATCTTTTTCATGCTTTCCATTTGGGCTTCCATGGAGGACTTCAACGAATTGAAGTCTTCCATGGAGACCGTCTTGGCGGCCCCTTCCGAGGACTCCTCGTCCGGCATACTCTTAGGCGGTTAAGCCCGAAATAAGAGCCGAGGCTCTGATACCAATTGAAAGATTTGAGCTCTCTCCGATGATGCGACCAACTATCCTACCAAGCACAAACCTTGACCTTGCGCATTCCACTCGATCCGGCAAGCTCCGTCTTCACCCCTCTTCAACATTGTACATGTCACCATCTTCATCCCACTTATTCAACATACACGCCACCGTTTTCATCCCTCTTCGACACCGTCTTCATCCGCCATCTACATTGCACTTGATTTTCTTCATTGCAACCTTGAGACCTACATATGGCTCAAACATTGCCTATGGACACAACCTAAGAGAGAATCTCAATACAACCATTAGTCCATAGGGATTGTCATCAATTACCGAAACCATACATGGGGGCTCTATGTCCATTCAATGAGCCCCTATTTTTAGAGTTAATTCAAATTCAAACCGTTGCCAGAGAGTATGATTCACGAAAACCATGCGGTATGAGAGGCGCAAAATCCATTCAGTTACCGTTCCTAGAGATTATGATTCACGTAAATCACGAGCGAGGAATTTCTGGCGGCTTCGAGTTCGGAAATAAAGATTGGTTTGGAAACTCTTCGATATTCTCTCCGGATTGAAGTAAAGCGGAAGCTAGACGTCAAAATGGTGAATCATTGAAGAACTTCAGAGGCTACTGTTGTTGGTACACTTCATTGGTATTCCATCAACATGATCCGATTCCGGCAAACCCGGGTGGTCCACAGATGGTGGTGGTGGCATATGGCCCACCTGGTGGCCCAGTTGCTGTTGATTAAAGATGGAAGATGTTCAGCCTAGGAACGAGGAGCCGGATCCATGGAGGTCCATGAAGGAAACCGGATCCAATACGATAAGTTAGGATAAGTGGATCCTTGACGTGTACGACAATGTAATATTTTGTAGATAGACAACTTGTATCCGGGTAGGACTCTCCGTATAAACCCTAAGATCCTGACGCCTATATAAGCCGGATCCCGAGATCCCTAGCTGCATGACACAACTCATTGTAAGACGCACAAGCGCCTAGATAATTTCAGACAAGCATCAGTATGCGTTGCCATCGTGCAGCGTGATCTGAAGCTGCGTAAATCGCGTACCACCGTTCCGGTTGCTCTCCGCCCTATGGCCCCATCTTCTTCCCCCTCCCCTTCGTGAGGATACCTCCTCTCGATTATTGTCTTCTATGCAATGACACTTACCGCCGGTGCACCACCATGCTGGTGCACCAAGGGTATAATAATTACGCCAGCGCACAAGGATGGTGGTGCTCTGGCGGTAAGGTTTCTTCTGATTTCTCCTCCACCCCCTGGATCGCCTTTCTAGTGTTTGAAAAAATAAAATAAAATGATATAAGTTTCAAAAAATAAAATCCTTCGAGATGCCCATGTGTTATGTCATCTAGTTTCCATGAAAATTTTAGAAAATGAATTTTGATATATTATGCAAAATGACGTCATGTTTTGGTAAAACGGGATTTCTGGTTGCATACGACCTCCGATGAATTTTTTTATATCAAAATGTATCTACGCGAAATTTTACATTCGATTCAACCCTCTCTGGACGTTTAGACAATTTTTAGATTCCCCGGTATCAAAAAGGAAACGAGACTTTTTTTAGGTTTTATATTTTGATGTAAAAATAAAAAAATTATCGCCGGCGCACCACCATATTTGGTGCCCCAGCGGTAACCTTTGCTATATATGCAAACCAAACCGGGGGTCTCTTCTTCTTCCTCACTTTCTTTCTTCCCCCACCTCCTCATCCTCCTCCTCTTTCCTGATCCCCCTCCTCTTTCTCCCTCCTCCTCAACCCGGCAAGCACCTTCTCAACCCCGTGACCTCCATCCGGTGAGTATCTCCCCAAGCCGGCGAGCTTCCTCCGGTGACCACCTCCTCAACCTCGTCGGGACCTCCCTCTGGTGACCACCTCCTCAACCTCGCCCGGACCTCCCTCCGGTCTGGCGACCACCTCCTCAACCTCCACGGCAACCACCACCTCAAGCTCGCCGACTACCTTCCGGCCGGTGACCCATTGTGAAGAACGTGAAGAACACATCATGACGAGATCTAGATCTAGATTTATCTTTTTTTTTTGAATTTTGAAAAATATACCGTCGGCACACTAAGCTGGTGCGTCGGTGATAAGTCGAGTTACTGCCGGCGTACCAGGAGGTGCGCCGGCGGTAACGTGTACCACTGGCGTGTTCCCACTGGCGCGTGCTGGTGCGCTGGCGATAGTCTATTTCCTCGTAGTGTCACTATATATTCTCGTTTGATATGTTTCATATGTAGTATCCATAGTGTGTCAATATTATGTTTAATCGAGTGACGTGAAATACATACACTTACAATTCTTATGAATTGTTGTGGTGCAAATTGTTTGGTTTGTATGGTAGACATACTTAAACTATTGTATGTGTTTTTCTGTCATGTAAAAAAATAAAGACAAGAGGATGCACCATTCCATCTGCACAGAAAATGGACAACTGGTTAAGAGTCTTTTTGCACATAGAAAATACACGTGACCGGGTGTGTACAACCATTAACTCAAGTACTGATCTAATGGCATGTAAGAACAATAGTTCAGTTTATAGATCAAATATCTCACTTATATTGGTATTTCAACATGGCAGGATAATCATTTACCCAACAACAACAAAGATCGGAGCACACCATACATGGCTGGTCTCGACAGAGCTTTGGATCAAAATAGGAGAAGAGCCAGGTTTGAGGTGATTGTGGAGTTGGCGCTGAATGGGGTGTATTTGGCGACTCAACTCGGAAAAAAACTGTTCGACATATTCTAGTCCGACGGAGAACGGCGCCATGTATCTTGAGCTACGTTCTAGATAGGGCATGCAGTTGATTCGGCCATTGCCATGTTTACACAAACAACGCCAGTTCACCCTAAGACTCGTGACGTCTTAGGGTGCGTTTAAAGTTTGGATAGCTAGCTGACCAGATGAGTCACTAAAAGCAGGGTTAGTTGTTTGGGTAACGGGCTAGAATCGCTAGTTAACTACCGCACAACGCCCACCATCGTGTTCTATATTGCCATGCGGGAGATCTAGATCGATCCGTCCCTATCCAGATCCCGCGCTTCGACCGCGCCACGTCGATGAAGCTGACCGTGTACAACCTACTACTGGCACCGCCGGCGCAGGGTGCCGAGTTCCCGGTGCTGGAGCGGCTGACCATGTCGCGCTGCCACTTCGACACGGATGCGCTGGTCAGGCGGTGTCCTCGCCTGCGCGTCCTAGAGTTGCTCTAGTGCGCCATCGGCACGATCAAGGTTCACTCGCCAACGATCGAGGAGCTTGTGGTGAAGCAGAGCTTTTATACGCAGTGCATTCACATAATGGCCCCCGTGCTTAAGCGGCTGACAATGGATATCCAAGTGTGGTTCTTCTTCACCTTGTCGTGCTTCGCAGCGCCGATGGTGGAAGATGTCTCATGGGAGTGCCGTAGTTTCTACCCAAATATTGGGGTTGGCCAGTCGTGGCGTCTACTATTGACACAGAATAGTGCCCGCACCCTACGGCTGTTCATAGATGCTAAGATGCTTCACTATACGGTATGGTTGTCTACTGAACCTTTATATTCATGTTAATTAACTGGTAGTTATCTGAGACCAGGGATTTGGTTACCGCCCGGGAAATCTGGTTCCCGGCCGGGAACCGGATATCCTGACCACCCCCGGGAATTGGTCTAACCGGGAAAAAAATCCCGAATGTTTTGGTTTTCGCGAAAATTTTAAATTTTAGCGAATATTCTATATAATTTTAGCGAATATTCTCTTTGAATTTAAATTTTCGATTTTGAATTCGTCCGGTAACCGGGCGGGATTTTTCGGTTACCGCGGTAACCGGGAATCCCGAGCACCCCCGAGATTTTTTTCCTGTCAGGAGCCAAATCCTTGTCTGAGACTACATGAGCAACATGTCAACATGTATGTCCAAATAATAGTTTGTCTATGACACAATAGACGAGATGTAATGGGTTTATGCATCAGTCGACGCAGAGACACGGGGTCAATCCTCTTTTTCAAAAAAGTAATAGATGGAGATGCATATTTGAACCTTATATGTATCTAGAATAATATCCCTCCAATTCAAATTAATCGACTCAACTTTATCTAGATGATAAGGGGTGGCCCGATCTTCTCAGTAAGCAATGGTGGTGATGATGATCACGGGGCGATGGCAGCGGAGAAACACGACGATGTAGTGGATGATAACTTGTATGACGCAACGAGATCTCTCGATTGGTCCCTGTCGCCAATGCAACAGCTCTCAACCCTGCAAGATATTCGCAACTCCACACACTTGCGCACGTAGCCGCCGACCACGAAGTGGTAAGTTGCAACCGTCTAATTCCCAATGGAACAGCAGATCACACAAGACTTAAACAGGATCTACACAATATCCAAGCAATATGGTGTAGGGAATTCAATAGTTTTGCAGAGCAAACAACTAAGAACTAGGGTTTATCTTAAACGTGGTCTAAAGCAGCTAGGGGGTCGTCCAAGGCACTTATATAGGCGTCCGGGACGAGTTCTGGTCGAAAAATACAAGTAAAATCGACCCAAAATAGATCTGGTCGAGACAGACTCGGACTAGTCCGGTCTGGGATCCGGTCAACCGGGCTGTGGACCGGGCGGTCCGGTCTGTGGTCCGGTCAACCGGTCGGAAACCGGAAAACTGCGAGGTTTCCGGTTTCTGTCCGGTACGATACGCTCCCTCCGGTTGGTGGCCGGTTTACGACCGGTCGACCGGACCAGGGACCGGGCTGGCCGGTCTGGGGGCCGGTCTGACCGGGTTCTGGACCGGCCTGGACTTCTTCTTCTCCTCTCGCGCATTCCTCTCGCTCCTCCCTCGCGCGTCCATGAGATATCTTCATGTCCAGCTCCATGTCCAGCTTCACGGCCCTCTTGACGTCCGTCTTCATGTCCAGCTGCTCCTCTCCTCGTGCGATGCTTGTCTCCTCTTGATACCTGATGATACATAAGTAATAGGACTTAGGCAGTATAAAGTTCTCATCAATCAAAGTATCGTTTAGAAACAAGTTCACCTGTTGTTTAAGTAGCTTCGCACGAGCTCTTGTAATTGGTCCAATCCGAACTTCATTGGACTTGAGCTTCACAGCAGGTTCATCTTCATTTGTTAATGACGGAGGTAGTAGTGAGGTAGGGATGTCCTCATCATCTCCCCCCCCCCCCCTTCAAAAGGCGTCGACCCCGACGCTCCAAGGTCTTCTCCGTTATATGGTGTCAAATCAGCAACATTGAAAGAATTACTGACACCAAACTCATCCTCTGGAAGATCTATTGAGTATGCATTATCATTGATCTTGGCAAGCACTTTGTAAGGACCAGCACCACGAGACTTCAACTTAGACTTCCGCAGCTTCAGGAACCTATCCTTGCGAAAATGTACCCAGACCATATCACCAGGCTTGAACAACATCTCTTTGCGCTTCTTGTTCATCCTTGCAGCATTGCTCTTGCCTTTCTTCTCGATCAACTCTTTAGTCTTCACATGGATCTTACGCACAAAATCTGCCCTCTTGGATGCCTCCATATTAACTCTCTCATCTATGGGCAAAGGCAACAAGTCAAGTGGAGTAATGGGTTTGAAACCATACACCACCTCAAAAGGACACAGCTCCGTGGTAGAATGTACCGCCCTGTTGTAAGCAAACTCCACATGCGGCAAACACTCTTCCCACTCCTTCAGGTTCTTCTTGATCATGGATCTCAACAGTTGTGACAAGGTTCGATTCACCACCTCAGTTTGACCATCAGTTTGAGGATGACAAGTAGTACTGAACAGTAGCTTTGTCCCCAGCTTTCCCCAAAGTGTCTTCCAGAAGTAGCTCATGAACTTCACATCACGATCAGAAACAATAGTCTTCGGGACTCCATGTAGTCGAACAATCTCCCTGAAAAACAGGTTAGCAATATGCGACGCATCGTCGCTTTTGTGGCAGGCAATAAAGTGTGACATCTTAGAAAATCTGTCCACTACCACAAATATATAATCATGGCCCCTTTTAGTACGTGGCAAACCCAACACAAAATCCATACTAATATCTTCCCAAGGTGTAGTAGGTGCCGGTAACGGAGTATACAAACCGTGAGGCTTCAGCTTGGACTTGGACTTGTTGCAAGTAATGCACCTCTTCACATACCTGTCCACGTCCCGCCTCATCTTTGGCCAATAAAAATGATCAGCGAGCATGAGTAGCGTCTTCTCACGCCCAAAGTGACCCATCAAACCTCCAGCATGTGATTCCTGCAATAAGAGCAAACGCACAGACGATTCTGGAACACATAGTTTGTTAGCTCTAAACAAGAACCCATCGTGTATGTGATATTTTTCCCATGCTTTACCAATAACACACAAGCGATATGGTTCCGCAAAATCATGATCAGTCGCATATAAATCACATAACACCTCTAATCCAGGAATTTTAACATCAAGATGAGTTAATAGCATAGTCTTCCTAGATAGAGCATCAGCAACAATATTATATTTTCCCTTCTTATGCTTAATAATGTATGGAAAAGACTCAATAAACTCAACCCACTTAGCAAGACACCTATGCAAAGTAGATTGTGCTTTCAGATATTTCAAAGCTTCATGATCAGAATGTATGATAAATTCTTTTGGCCACAAGTAATGTTGCCAAACCTCAAGAACTCTAATTAAAGCATACAATTCTTTATCATATATAGGATAGTTCAACTTAGCACCAGTTAGTTTCTCAGAAAAATATGCAATTGGGCGACCCTCTTGCATCAACACACCACCAATTCCAATACCACTAGCATCACATTCAATCTCAAATTGCTTATTGAAATCAGGAAGTGCAAGCAACGGTGCAGAAGTTAACAATCGTTTCAGTTCATCAAACGCATGATCTTGGGCAACGCCCCACTCAAATGCAACACCTTTTTTTAGTCAATTCATTCAAAGGTGCAGCAATAGTAGAAAAATTGGGCACAAAACGGCGATAAAACCCAGCTAGACCATGAAAACTTCTAACTTGACTCACATTCATGGGAGTAGGCCAATTTTGAATAGCTTCAATTTTAGACACATCTACTTCTACTCCATGCTTAGAGACAACATAACCCAGAAATATGACCTTATCTTTGCAAAATGTGCACTTCTCAAGATTACCATAGAGTTTATTATCACGCAACACTTGCAAAACATGTCGAATATGTATAATATGATCAGATTCATTGCGGCTGTAGATTAATATGTCATCAAAATACACAACCACAAACTTGCCAATAAAATCACGCAAAACATGGTTCATTAGTCTCATGAAAGTGCTAGGTGCATTAGTTAACCCAAAAGGCATTACTAACCACTCATATAAACCAAATTTTGTTTTAAAGGCTCTTTTCCACTCATCCCCTTCTTTCATCCTAATTTGATGATAACCACTACGCAAATCAATTTTAGAGAACACAGGAGCACCACTCAATTCATCTAGCATATCCTCTAAACGGGGAATAGGATGACGATATCGAATAGTAATGTTGTTTATAGCTCTACAATCTACGCACATACGCCAAGTACCATCTTTCTTAGGAACTAGAATAACAGGAACAGCACAAGGACTAAGGCTTATGCGGATATAACCTTTGTCGAGTAGCGCTTGTACTTGCTTCTGTATCTCCTTCGTTTCTTCGGGATTAGTGCGATATGGCGCCCTATTGGGCAGCGATGCTCCGGGAATCAAGTCAATTTGATGCTCAATACCTCGCAATGGTGGTAGTCCTGCGGGTACCTCCTCCGGAAACACGTCGCCGAATTCCTGCAAAACACTAGAAACACCAAGAGGAAGAGGGGTCATGTCGTTAGAAACCAAAACCGTACCCCTGTACAAAAGCACAAGAGGCATGGCCGTAGGATCCTCACTAAATTCTCTCATGTCTTCTTTGGTGGCTAATGAAACTAAGGAATTCACTCTCTCACTTTTCGTTATATCACTCACGACATTACAATTCTCTCGCCTATCTAGAGGTGCATCCTCCAAATTCACTTCAATCTTCTGACGAGACTCATTGACAATCTGTTGTGGTGACATAGGCTGTAAGTTAATTTTCTTGCCCTTGTACTCCAAGTGATATGTATTGGCTCGGCCATTGTGTTGCACAGAACGGTCATAGAGCCAAGGCCGACCCAATAAGAGGTGACAAACCGTCATAGGAACCACATCAAAATCAATGCAATCCTTATACGGTCCAATCTCAAACTCAACACGCACCATATGGTTTACCTTCATCTCACCATTGTCGCTCAACCACTGAATATAATATGGATGCGGGTGCGGTAGGTACTTCAACTTCAGCTTGGTACATAACTCCTTGCTTGCTAAATTGCGGCAACTCCCGCCATCAATAATGACCTTGCAAGCCTTGTCAGGACCAACCAAAGCTTTGGTTTGGAACAAATTGCAGCGCTGAGTAGATGCACTAGGCAACACATTAAGAGCACGCTGCGACACAACAATGGTACGAGCATCAGAAGGATATGCATCTTCACCATCAGTGTCATAGTCATCATCTTCTGGAGCATTTGGATGAACATCATCTCCAGTCTCATACTCATTGTCATCATTGATAAACATGACTTTGCGGTTAGGACAATCTCTCTTGAAGTGACCCTTGCCACCACATGTATGGCAAAGCATATCGCGGTTGCGCGTTGTAGACACACCAGAACCACTCGTACTTGCCGCAGATTCGGACTTCTTTGCATTAGATACATTGGAGACCGGTTTGCTAGGCGGAGTAGAGTAAGGAACGGAGCGCGTCGAAGGTGCCGGCGCCGTAGAGGGCGCGCGGGGTGTAAAACGCCTAGCTCCCGTAGCACGTCCTTTAACCTTTGCTTCTTCAGCCAACTGTGATTCAGCTTCTCTTGCATGATGTAACAATTGATTCATATTGGTGTAGGTGTAATGTCGAACAATGCCTTTAACATCATACTTCGATCCATTGAGAAAACGCTGCATTGTCATCTCTAGAGACTCACGGACACGACCACGCTGCATAAGCATCTCCATCTCCATGTAGTACTCATCAACAGTCTTCACACCTTGCCTCAATAGTGTTAGCTTATCAAATATATTCCGCATGTAATTTGTAGGCACAAAACGAGAAGTCATAACCTCCTTCATAGCACGCCATGTACGGATAGGTTGTGCACCATCTTCGTCATGATTCTGAACCAAAGAATCCCACCAACGCAATGCATAACCATCAAATTCAGAAGAAGCAAGCTTGATCTTCTTATCTTCAGAGTAGTTGGGATGTAAGCTCCATAACTTCTCAATCTTGAGCTCCCAAGTGAGATATTCTTCAACATCAGCTCCTCCTTCAAACTTGGGTATGGAAAACTTGGGCTTACCCAATCCATCTTCTTCATCTTGCCCACGACCATTGCGGCCAAGTGGAACCCAACCACGCGGACGATGACCACGAGGCGCACCACGAGCATTGTGTGCGTCATCTTCAAGCTCAGGATCTTCATCATCGTCTTGTTGTTGTTGTGCAGTCAAATTCTCAATAGCGAGGCGCATATCGGCAAGATTGCGATGTATATCGGTCATTTGATCAGCCAATCCAGTGACGGTGATATTAGTAGCATCCAACGTCTGTTTGATCTCGTCAACTGTACCCTTAAGCTCATCATCCTTAGTGCAGAATTCACGTCGCATCTCGTTACGAAGAGCTTCATACTCCCTCCATGTGATGATATCTGCCGAATTCTTGTTTTCCTGATTAACAATCTTATTATCACTAGCAGACATGATTAGTAGGTTAGTGCACTAAATCAAAAATATATGGTGGTACTCTCACAACTCACTCAAAACTGATAAGAAAAGGAAATCTTACCGTTCCAAAGTAAATTAGTGTTGCTTACCACTTGTAGTAACAACTAGTGCACGGATGTAGCGAAGCGAATACCAAGGGTATAAGAACAATCATACGACAAAGCAGGATATATGTGGGGCTGTAGGTAGGCTACCTATTTGCACCAATAACAAGCTCTAGCGCTGACCGTAGACAACCAATGATACTCACACAAGGCGATATAATGGGGCAATGCAACTATATGGAGGAAAAGGTTGCAATGCACTAGAAAGACGCTAGCAAAGCTCAACGAGACAGGCACAAGATTGCTCAACTACGGGTGCAGTAAATTAAACTTAGGCCTTCACTTGATTCAACTAGCACAACACTTCTCTTTTTTTTTGATTTTTCTTTTTGTATAACACACGCAGCTATGTAGCTCTTTTTGCTTCTTTTCAAAATTTTTTTTGATATATGACACAACTCCTTGATAACACGGCCAACAGAAATATGCAAAGCACCGATAACCTAACGAGCAGCCTGTCGAGCGGTAAAACTAGTCTCTTCTGGGGAAGTTCCTAGTCACTTTATATCGATAGGCTGTGTCTATGGTTGGGAATAAGCACACTGTACGCTATGTGGACTCGGAGTAACAAAACTGACACGATATAATAACTAGATGATAGAGAAAACACAAACCCTAACAATTCTACTAGATGAAAGATAAAGATACGCAAAAACAACTACGAAAAGCAACTAAAACTCGAAATTAGTGCAATCTAAGGCGATGGCAAACCCTAACCCTAACTTTTTATGGCTTTTTCTGGATAGGAAAACACTCACAACTCAACTATGGGGTGGATTGTGGATGGCTTACCGAGGAAAACTGGAAATCTGATACCAAGATGATAAGGGGTGGCCCGATCTTCTCAGTAAGCAATGGTGGTGATGATGATCACGGGGCGATGGCAGCGGAGAAACACGACGATGTAGTGGATGATAACTTGTATGACGCAACGAGATCTCTCGATTGGTCCCTGTCGCCAATGCAACAACTCTCAACCCTGCAAGATATTCGCAACTCCACACACTTGCGCACGTAGCCGCCGACCACGAAGCGGTAAGTTGCAACCGTCTAATTCCCAATGGAACAGCAGATCACACAAGACTTAAACAGGATCTACACAATATCCAAGCAATATGGTGTAGGGAATTCAATAGTTTTGCAGACCAAACAACTAAGAACTAGGGTTTATCTTAAACGTGGTCTAAAGCAGCTAGGGGGTCGTCCAAGGCACTTATATAGGCGTCCGGGACGAGTTCTGGTCGAAAAATACAAGTAAAACCGACCCAGAATAGATCTGGTCGAGACAGACTCGGACTAGTCCGGTCTGGGATCCGGTCAACCGGGCTGTGGACCGGGCGGTCCGGTCTGTGGTCCGGTCAACCGGTCGGAAACCGGAAAACTGCGAGGTTTCCGGTTTCTGTCCGGTACGATACGCTCCCTCCGGTTGGTGGCCGGTTTACGACCGGTCGACCGGACCAGGGACCGGGCTGGCCGGTCTGGGGGCCGGTCTGACCGGGTTCTGGACCGGCCTGGACTTCTTCTTCTCCTCTCGCGCATTCCTCCCGCTCCTCCCTCGCGCGTCCATGAGATATCTTCATGTCCAGCTCCATGTCCAGCTTCACGGCCCTCTTGACGTCCGTCTTCATGTCCAGCTGCTCCTCTCCTCGTGCGATGCTTGTCTCCTCTTGATACCTGATGATACATAAGTAATAGGACTTAGGCAGTATAAAGTTCTCATCAATCAAAATATCGTTTAGAAACAAGTTCACATGTTGTTTAAGTAGCTTCGCACGAGCTCTTGTAATTGGTCCAATCCGAACTTCATTGGACTTGAGCTTCACAGCAGGTTCATCTTCATTTGTTAATGACGGAGGTAGTAGTGAGGTAGGGATGTCCTCATCACTAGATATGGGTGTTCAAATGTCAACCTAATTCCATGTATAGTCCTTGTTATCGAGATCAGGTAGACTAGTCGTAAATAGGGCATCGCATGCTGCCAGGTTTCTCAAATTAACTTAATACCAAACAATATACATAACTGAAAAAAGTGAGTAATTTCCCAAAATCATATTGCTAAAGACCCACTAAAAGCACGATGATAAATCTTCTTACTTTATATACGTTTTTGTTATCGAACATGGGAAGTGGATGGAGGAATACAAATGTGTTACAAGCCCTCTTCAAGAGTTTACAATATATGTTGGTTGTGCTATTGTATACTTTTTTTTAAGGTGGGCTATTGTATACTTGTATGCATGTGCTTAGAGCATCTCCCCTTAGATCCATGATATTTCACTTCCAAAAGGACGTTTTTGGGACAGGGGAGTGAATTTTTTTGGCAAGTCAAAATTCTTCGTATTTAGCAGCTTTCCTAAAATGTGCTCCATAAATATTATAGAGTCCTGCTATACATACGACAAACATCGTCCGATAATCGTACGATCCTATGTGGCTGCACTGCTACTCGCGCGAGGCAACGGGAGGTAAACACGATTTTGGGTTTGGGTCCAACTATCGGCCCAGCTCTCTCTTTCTGGTAGGCCCAACCTGGCAAATAATCATTATTTTTTTACTTTGCCTTATTTATCTTTTTTGCCATCACACTTTGCCTTATCTCTTTGTTGCTTGGGCGGAGTGTTCTAGTAGCGGACTAGCGGTAGCAACCAATTCGTGTAGAAATTTCACCAAGGTGAGCTCTACGTGAGATTGATTAGATAGGCTACCGTCATCAGGCTGAAGGATTCAGCTTGAGACTGTAGCAAGGGAGATCATAGCATCTCCACCTGCGAGTCAAATAGAGCCCCCGACACCGATATGGGGGCTAGCGGCAAAATTGGAGTCACAATGGCGCGCCTAATAAGGCGCTGGCACCGTTTCGAGCCCAATAAAACCGTTGGCAGCCTCGTGCCGGTTCCACCACGCGGGGTTCCAAATGGGCGCGTCCGTCAGCGAGACATGGTGTCGGTTGCATTTTTCAAGACGTGTAATGGCCGGTGCAGCTAATTTAAAACACCCGTCGACACCACCGTCTCCGCCCAACCCTAGCCACCGCCGTCTCCGCCCAACCCTAGCCACAGCTGTCTCAAATCCATAGCGCACAACTACGAGGCCGGCAGAAGCGGTGCGCTCACACCAGTTCACACCGCCGCCAGTTTACTATCTGTATTTCCCAAACGGAGGAAGGCGTGATGGCGTCCCCCATAATCGAGGGACGGCGCAGTTGCCAGCGCCTATTTAGGGGCCGCCAGTGGGGATGTTCTCAGCGACTATGCTCGTCGGTGGCATAAATCAGATTGTGCTAGCCGCCTGGATGCAGCTTGTAGGGACAAGTGGAGCTCACAATTTTGCTGGCTCGACATGAAATTTAGAGATGGAGCAGGGCCGACGCATTTTTTACCCTAACAGCGTCAAGGCCCCATTGAGGCTTGCCGTTGGCGATTACCGCTTCCCTCGCGGGGCTGGCGGTTCCCGTGCACGACCAATAGATTGGCGCATTTCGATGTCGTTTTTCGCGCGCGGGAAGCGGCTGGCGCGCGATTGGTGTTTCCCGCCCCGCCGTGACAATATATGGTCGACGCCGGCGGACGAGAAGGCACAACTGAACCCACTAACCATAGAAATCATCCATGGCCGAGCACGACCGCACCTGGGCTCGCCTTGTTGAGATGGCCCGCTGCGCCTACCCGTATGATCCGGACCTTACCGCCATCCACGCGACAGAGGCGTTCGTGGAGGAACAGACGGCCGCGTACATCCTCCAGGCCGAGCAGCTGGAGGCAGAGACGTCTCAGCTGGCAGACCGTCCACTATATGTCGGGCTGCTGAGTGTGGATGCAAACGCATATTACGACAGACTACGCGGTTAAAAATGGTCGCTCTGTGTTCATTTAAGTCAGGCCGTTGAAGATGCACTAATGTGAGAGGTTAGTGACAGACTGCTAGTTATTCTACACTCACTTTGAAGAGGGGGAAGAGGTGGAGTCGGACATATTTTGATGGGCTTCGGCAGTATTGTGGATTTGGGCTAGATGTTAGCTTAGAAGTAAGTAGCATGAGATGGAGGAAGTGTCGTACAGGGATCGGAGGTGAATTATCGTGTGTGAAGCAATTCCGAATATTATATTTGGTCTAACATACGACATAAAACTGCTTCATGCCTTCAAATAATCCTAATATTGCAATTACAATCGCAACTAGGATAAAATAGCACCGTAGACATATTTGTTTTCTAGGAGCATATGTTTTGAGCTTCATCGATCTCCAACCTAGATACATCAGCATTAATCTTGTGTTCATGGAGGATATTGGCCAAGTGTAGCTCAATTTGTCTTGTCTTCTTGAATTATCTTATCTTCTTTGATTGACTTCTTTCCTTCTTCCTCAATTTTCTTCATTGCTTCTCCATCTTTCAGGTTGCCTCACGTGCTAGCTCTAGCTTCTCTTCAACCTACTTCCTTTCATCAGATTTCTTCTCGTAGATTGTGAACTTCAGCTATTCCAAAATTAATATTTTTCTTTGAGTTAGTGCTTGCACTCGATTATCAAACCCGGAAAAACGCATGCACACGTCGATTAGAAATTCACAAATCAAATTTAAATCCACAAAAGTTCATGAAAACCCCAATCGGGTAACCCTAATTTTTTTAGCTCATCAGGCGAGGATATGTAGTTTCCAACTAAGCCTAGGCGCTCCTCGTTCTCGTTGGTATCCGACGAAACAATAATGAGCTCACGGTGTTGGCAATCTCTTGGGCGACAACAACGTAGTGGTGAGATCATGAGGACAGGAGTGGCCGGGGTCGTGGGATCGCGAAATCATCCTAAATTACACCCAGCATACTAGGAATCATTTCTACAAATTTACTATGAGATTCTCTCAATGACTGAAGAACATTGACATTTGATTTTAATTTTCTGTTGGTAAGGTTAGTTATTTTGATTTGGTCAACCAATTTTATCATGTTTAAATATATTATGGATATTTTTTAATACATGGGGGTCTATCGCAAGAAGTTCCAAATTTATCCACAAAAAGATAATGATTGGCTGATGTTTACTCACCTTGGTGTATACTTCAGTTTACATTTGCATAAAGGAGAAAGAGTGGTGGAGCACGTGCGCCCTGCGCACCCGTATCGCCTCCGTCAAATTTGTTTCCTCCCCTCAGGATTTCTGCGGCAGGGCCAGCTACATGCGAGTACTTCTAAAAAAAATCTGCTGCCACTCTGTCTCAAAAAGTCAAAAGTCTCTTACAGTCCTCCCTCTCTAAAGTTTCTCTTCTCTCTCCTAACTCTCTCTACTCTCTCCTGAAAAAGTTGTCGCTCTCTCACCTCTCTCTCCTCACTCTCTGTAAAAAATGCATGCAGCAAACTCTCTCTCTAAAAAAGATGCATGCAGCACACTCATTTTCTCTCTCACGGGCTGCACAGGGAAGAAAGAAGACAAGTTATAGAGGGCCCCACACAAAGAGAGTTGGTGCTAGTACAGTACATGGTGCGCTCTACGCAGGTGCTCTAAAAATCCAGTCTCATAAACTTTGCATAAAACTTGGCAACTACCACTTTGATGTCTCTCTTATAAGGCACTTCCTTCCGAGAAAGACATAAAACCTTTATTTGACCTTCTTTTGAAACTAACAATAATAAATACCGTATCATAAGTCACACAAACATGCATGTTCCAGTTATCACTTTGTTGATGAAATTACTTCTGTGGTACATGGTATATTGTTAATTATTTCCTTTTCACACGTAACTTTTTAAATATTTGCAGAAGTATATGCCGCCCGCACAGCGAAACTTTAATCAACATATAGGACAACTCCCCGCCTTTTCTGTTATGGAGCTATATCTACTAAACGGAGAACATGTTTTTGGAGCAGCAGTGTTGAACCTACTTGAAATTCGTTCCACTATAAGAAGGCTTAAGGTGGTCATTCAACATCATGTGGTAATTGATTCTTTAACCAAGATCATTGATGTATACACTTTTGAAAATGTGTTGAGTTAGCTGCATAAGTTGATGTTGTTTTCGCATATGAAGAATCAACATTACTTTACTTTTGTTTCAGGACGAAGAATCATGCCCACCAGAATGTGCTTGTGATCTACCACGAAACTGGAGAAGTCAGAGCGTCTCCTTGGCGGCTCTTGAACAAGTGGAAATAAATGGTTTCAATGGAACTGACCACGAAATTGATTTCTTGAAACTTCTGTTCCGATGCGCAACTCAGATGAAAACAATGGCCGTGCAACTTTCCACAAATGTTTTGGGAAGTAACAGAAAATGGGCGGAAATATACAACATTTTTGAGGAAAATCCTTCCGTCGAATGTTCTCTTTACCATAGCGGTGAACAGCTTCTGTTTGGATGATGATTCTATGCTTCTGAGTGCGACAAGAGACTATATGTAAAAAAGATCAACTCTATTTAGTCAAAACACCTCTGTCCCTAATGCCTTCATATATACAGATGCCTTTGTGTTTTGACCTGTATGTTTCTTTTCATACTAAGGAAAGAGAAAATTCCTTATTTGACACTACCTTAAAATGTGTTTCCTTATTTGACACCGAATTTTTTTTTCTTCCCTATTTGACCCTAGCTCTAAAATTTGTTCCTTATATGACACTCCGTCCATTTTTGCTACTAACGGTGTTAGATGACACATGAAAAGACTTTTATGCCCCTGATGCGTTGTGTGACAAAAAAAAATCTTTATCAGGAAAAAAACCTATTTAGGCTACCAGCAACAGTGCTCTGTATCTGAGTGCGTACGCAGCATCTCCTTTGTGTATGTTGTATTGAGTCTATACTTTGCATTTAGTGGTGTACACTAATTTTGTATTTCTACAATGCATCTCCATACCTCATGGACATCTTTTTTTCGAGACTGACTCATCGACATTTACCAACTACCACATACATTATCAGGCAGTAGCATAGCAGGCAAATCACGCATCCCAATGTGTGCAAATCTCAACATTTGAGGATTTTTCCCTTTTTAGTGCACATCACGCCAAGCGATCAATTTCACAGCACATGCCTACTTCCTCCCCAGTCTCCAACGAATCTGCACCAGAATCTCGCCAGAGTTGAGCGCCACGACTACACGACGTTGTCTGGCGGGAGGACATGGCCGCACCTCAGACCGAGCCCGCGATCGCTCTGTGGCCCAACCTTTCAGCCGTGCCCAAAATCGAGCTCGCATCCACGCCCAACCCTACAACACCATGGTCAGACCCCAAAGCTAAGCTCGCCGACTGACGCTTTGCCGAGCCAAACCTTGGCCGCCCGCCGCAGACGAGCCTTTGCTGCCCCCGCACCCTGCTAGTTAGTTAGGCTGATGCACGAGCTTCGTGGGATGGTACGATACCAGTTCGTGCAGCGGCATTAGGGCATCTCCAACGGGGCGACGCATTACGGACGCCAAAAAATGGCCGCGAGCGTCCGTTTCCGTCGCCCCGCGGACATTTTTTGTCCACGCGTCCATTTGCGTCTGGGTGTGCTTCCACCGGGGCGATCCATTTGTAGATTTGCAACATATTTGAAAGCAAATAAAAGTAGTACATTTCAAAACATAGAAACTATACAAAGTAGTTCTAGAACCTAGACTACTTGCTACCTGACGGGCTGGCCCCGTTGTTGCGTCGCTCCCTCGCCTGCTTCTCCGCCGCCTCCCGTGCGGCCGTTATGGCTTGGTGCGCTGCCGCGTTCTCTTGCAAGCACTGTTGTAGCCTTGTGTTGGCGTCATCGTCCTTGAGCGCCGCCGGATCCGAGGCGCATATTTAGGTCAGGTTTACGTCGCCGCGGATGGTGATCACTTTGCGTCGCCCCGCTGGAGGAGGTACAAGACGCACTTTCGGCCCGACGGACGCAAACGGATGCTCACGTCGCGCCGCTGGAGATGCTGGAGATGCCCTTGCAGCAACGTGCGAGTGGACGTGGGATGGCACGACCGGCATACACGCTCTGTTAGCTGATTTTCCGTTTGTTTTCAGTTGTAAGCGGATCAGATGCTTGACCACATAAATAAGGAAAATACAAGGTGAAAAGCTGTATGTTTGTATGTTGTACGCAGCACAAAACTGCGTCTCTCTCATTCGTTTCCCACTGAATTCGTGAGTGTGTGAGAGGTTTTGCAACGTCAGTGGAGACTTGGAGTCCTGCATGGTTCGGTCTCAGATCTGTACTCACGTGTATATCAGGGGTAATTTGGTCACTCCAACTAAAAATTGACCAGCCTAATTTGTATTTGGACGGAATAGTCTAACAGAGTAGACGGTAGTGTCATACAAGGAACAAATTTTAGACCTAGTGTCAAATTGGGAAGAAAAAGTTTTTCAGTGTCAAATAAGGAACTACATTTTAGTGTAGTGTCAAATAAGGAATTTTCTCCTAAGGAAACCCGGCATGTTCTTTTGATTGAATGTCTATTGGATGATTCCTATTTTTGTTGATAAAAAGAGTGTAGCTGGTTGTCATCTTTTCTTTGGTTGTGATTATTTTGGTTTGTTTGGCCTCTAGTGCTGACACCTTCACTCAGGATGGATGTCTATTCATTCTTCAAATAATGCATCCTTAGACTGGTTAGTTTATGTATTTTATATCTTGTGGATCACCTGGGAAAAGCTCTTCGCTGTAGAGCGGACAGTTTTGTAGGTTCTCCATTCAGCGGCTGGTCTACACGACATACAGCTTCAGCATACGAGCAAAATCTCCGTACTCCCTCAGAATCCATAAGTGTCAGTTTAAAATTAATTTAAATTTAAACTAAAATTCTGACACTTAGTATATGGATGGGAGTATGATGCGATTTTTGGCATGACCTCTGCTGACCAAGTCACGTGTGAAAACTGAATGACAATTTAGGAAGCACAATTATTTTTTAAACTTTTTTATCTTTAAAATTTGTTTTAGAACTTATGTAGGGTTTTTTTGAGATGAACTTATGGAGAGTTGGAGATACAGATTGTTCAGGAACAGGAGTCGGAGAGCAATCCGTCGACGAGTCATATGCTGATCCAGGCGCGCGATCGCCCCGGCCCAGGCCTACAAATATGCCCTCGACAGAAACAGAAGGATCCCATTAACAAGCCCCGATCGATGCCGCCGATTCGACGACACCTCGATCGCGCCCGTTCCGCGGCGACGCCATACCCCAACGGCTGGCTGTCGCGACGCCACCGCCGGAGCAGAACCAGGCGCGCCGATGGTGATGGGGCCCTACCGGCCAACGTCCTCTCCGAGATCATTGCCCGCGCATCTTCGGGCGCCGCCGACGTCGCGCGCTTCTCCTCCACGTGCCGCCGCTGGGGCTTCGCCGTGGCCACGCACGCCGCCGCCATCTGCCGCTCACTACCTCCGCCCACACGGTACCAGACGCACCTCACCCTCGGCTTCTTCCATCAAGAAAACGAAGACGTCCGCGCCTTCCACAGGCGCCGCCGACCTTGCGACTCCGCGCAGCCGAGCTTCGTGCCGACAGCGTCCGCCTCGCACCTCCTAGGCACGCTGTCGCTGGGCTCCCATCTCTTGGGCGGCCTGTTCGAGCATGCCCGCCCGGTCGCGTCCCGGAACGGGCGCCTCGTCCTGGAGCTCCGGCGCGAGGAGCGCGCCCAAGGCCTCACCCTCAGCGTCTACAACCCCATGACTGGGGAGGTGTCCGTGCTTCCCTCCCTCGCCGGCGAGGACTGCCCCGGCTACTACGCGTGCGCCATACTCACGGGCGACGATCTTGACGCCGCCAGCACTCCGCTGGGCTTCTTCCGCGTGCTCCTCGTCTACAACCGCCGCAGTTTCACGGCGCTGCGGATCTTCTCCTCCGACGTCGGCAGCTGGGGGCCGGAAGGCAGGATGCCCGGCGCCAAGATGGATGCCGGTAAGCTGCGCCGGCTAGGCCCCGCTGTCGTGGTACGCGGAGTGGCCTACTGGCCCATGCACCGTGCACTACTGTACGGTCCATATTTAGGGGCACTTCAAAGTGCCCCAATAGGTAGCACTATAAAAAGTGCCCCGGATGCTTGTGTCCCTAAATGTATTTGGGGCACTTTGAATGAAATGCCCCAAATACATTTAGGGGCAGTTTGAAAAGTGCCTCTAAAGGTTTTTAGGGGCAGTTTGAAAAGTGCCTCTAAAGGTTTTTAGGGGCACTTTTAGATTTGCCTCTAAAGGTTTTTAGGGGCACTTTTAGATTTGCCTCTAAAGGTTTTTAGGGGCACTTTTAGATTTGCCTCTAAAGGTTTTTAGGGGCAGTTCGAGATTTGCCTCTAAAGGTTTTTAGGGGCACTTTTAGATTTGCCTCTAAAGGTTTTTAGGGGCAGTTCGAGATTTGCCTCTAAAGGTTTTTAGGGGCACTTTTAGATTTGCCTCTAAAGGTTTTTAGGGGCAGTTCGAGATTTGCCTCTAAAGGTTTTTAGGGGCACTTAGTGTTTTGCCTCTAAATGTTTTTAGAGGCAGTTTGAGATTTGCCTCTAAAGGTTTTCAGGGGCACATTGAAATTTGCCTCTAAATGTCTTTAGAGGCAGTTTGAGATGTGCCTCTAAATATCTTTACAAGCTAGTAAACAAAATGCCTCTGAAAACCTTACAGTACTAACATGCACAGATTTGGTCAAAGTCAGGGTATAAGTCATATTACAGTAGTAATAACAATCATAGTGGTCACATTATAGTACTAACATGCACAGATGCATAAGGCAATCACAGTAATCACATTGCAATACAGATGCATAACTTTGCAGTTTTGGAGGCATTGTCTTGCACATATGCATAAGACAATGACAGTAACTATGCAGTAATTTGATGATAGTATCTAAGCAGTGTATCTAAGCAGTAACTTTCTGACTTCCACCCTTCCTCTTCTTAGCAGTAGATGCAATTGCTTTCAACTTCTTCTCAAGTGTGCACGCAATCTCGGCTGATGTTCTATCGATTGCCGGATCTGTTACCTACAAGGAACCAATTTTGAATGTGTCAAACAACAGATGTTGGAATAAATAAGATTGAGCAATTAAGATGTAACAACTAATTACAGTAACACAAATAATTTCAGTAACGGAGGAATAAATGATCAAGTACTGGCAAAATGAGATCTCCGCCAGGTTGACCGGCAAACTAAATGTTGCTGCATGCTCTTTAAGTCGGCGGGAAAACATATATCTTGCAAAAGTGGCAAAATGAGATCTCCGCCAGGTTTACCGGCAAACTAAAGCAACTCTGTCGGGTTGCTGCATGCTCTATAAGTTGGCAGCAAAACATATATCTTGCAAAAGTGATACAAAAGCTGTTCTGCGACGTAGAAAACTAGAAATCTAGCTGAATCAGGTGATGATTTAGTTGGCAAGACAACATATAATTGCACTACCATATACAAATAATTGTATTAAATCAAGTTGAACAAGAAAGAATCAAGAAACAAATATAAGTCTCATATTTTCTTAAAAAGTCAAGCCATGTACAGTGGGTAGGCTGGGAGGGAATGTGGAATGAGCTGCCTTGTTTCAATGAATAAGTCTCATATTTTCTTTAAGTCAAGCCATGTAAAGTCTGATAATTCTTTATATTTTAACCAAGCACATCTCTATGCTGCACATGCCTTGATATTGTATAGTTGCTACTATGCATAGTTTAGTTAAATTGCATATTTTACCTTGCTAATCCTCCCAGTTTCTTTTATAATTTTGACATTTATTATTTTTCTACAAGTAAAAGCATTACACCAAGGTGAACAAGAAAGATTCAAAGGTGACCTACATTTTTTCTTGGCCAGGTGATGCAATGTGCCTCAGTGTCTCCCATTTGAACCATTCTTCCTTTTGGTATTGGCAGGGCAGTTGTTGTCTTGAAGACCACGTTCACCAAAACTTTGACAAACTCCTCATTTTCAATTTCCTGAACTGTTCCCAATGCCACCATCTGAAAGCTGTTTGGCGAAGTCAACCCCACTTCAATGCCAGTTTTCATTTTATTTGCCTACATTATGCCAGAATGTTAATCAGCAATATCATTTGCCATATTAGCTAACATACTAATTAGTGGCTACAGTCAAATTAGACTGAAAAGTTCATACAACCAATTGTACAGAGAACAGCAAACCAAGGTGTGGTAAAATTGCTAACATACTAACCTTCAGTGGATTCCTTGCTCTGAACCAATCATTATGTTCATCAGTGCATCGTTTTGTACTATGGCAAACACCTTCCTTGTCAGCAATGTTCTCTTCTAGTTTTTCCTCTTTTACCTTGACTAAGAGTGTGTTGTCTAGCAAATTCCTGTAAGAGCATTTTGGCTTCTGCACTACACTAACTGAAGTAATGACCACATCATCAGTAAGTTCTTCTAGCTTATCATCAACAAGTTCTTCTAACTTCCTCTTCTTCGGTCTCTTGCTTATTGTTCCTGTTGGTGTTGCAGCTGTTTTTGCTTGGCTTTCTACATTGCCCTGTGATCCTTCGACATAATCTCCTGACTTCGCATTCTTTCTTCTTTTACTTGTTATTGGTGATTTCATTTCTTGACTGCCTTGTTCTGAGATAGCTGTTACTGCTTTCGATTTCGGCGGCAACATTTGACTAAGACCAAGCAATGATGCTTCCTTCAATACTGAAGATGTTGTGTCTTGGTTTGTTGTCGCCTTTTTTGTTCTTTTCCTGGTTGATGTCTGGCTGCTGAGTGTTCCTGCGTCTGCTGTTGATCCCTTGGGTGTAGGTGTTGATTTCCTGGGTGCTGATGCTGCTGCTTCTGACCCACTGAGTGCTGTTGTTGATCCCTTGGTTGATCCAGCTGCTTCTGCTAACTTGTGTGCCGCTGCTCCTGATCCCTTGGGTGCTGCTTTTGATCCATTTAGTGTTGTTGATCCATTGGATGCTCCAGATGCTTCTGGTACCTTTCGTGCTGCTGCTGCTGCTGAAGCCTTGAGGGCTATTGTTGATCCGTTGGCTGCTCCAGCTGCTTCTGGTATCGTCGTTACTGATGCTGCTTCTGATCCCTTGGCTGATCCACCTGCTTTTGGTACCTTGGCTGCTGCTGTTATTGCTTTTGATCCCAGGACTGTTGCTGGTTCTGTTTTTTGGGCACATGTTGTTGCTGATCCCTGGACTGTTTTCTCGGCATATGCCGCTGCTTTTCCTGGTGCCTTGAAAGGTGATTTGAATGGAGCTGATGTTGACTTCAATGTTGTTGCTGTTGGTACCTTCAATGTATTATGACTTGATGATGGTGCACTTGTTATGCCAGATGCTATTGATGCAGATGCTGATGCTGATATTGTTCTGTCTGCTGCACTGGAAGCTTCCTTTGTTTGATCTTGCTCAGGTGGTGCTTGCTTATGCGCCGACAGTTCAGCAAGTGTTGATGCCGCTAATTCTTCTGCTACTGCTTGTTCTCTTTCCTGATGCATTTCATCTGTATGTCCATCTCGTTGACGTGCCATCAGATAATTTACCTTCTCTTCCAATTGTTGACTCCTTGCCATTAGTGTTTCCACATAGCCTCTGAGCTCAATGTTTTCCTCCTTAGAATCCCTTAATGCTTCTACAGCTTCATCCAGTACCTTTGATCCTTTCCCTCCTACCAGTAGTCCAAATCCATGTCTTCTACAATTCCTAGGAGGTGTGAACAATTCTGAGTAGAGGTCACCATCCATATGCGGCTCGCCAACTAGTGCAGGGTTTTGTTGGAAACGTTCATTTATCAAAGCCTGCATTCAAATTTAAGTGAGTCATTCATTACATGGTACATGCTATAGTAATTTGTCAGTTGCATTTGCATGAATTTCAGGGACTATGACTTACAATTTTGGAAGCACAGAAATAGGGCTGGAATTCGAGCCGAGCCGAGCCAGCTTGGCTCGACTCGCTAAAGCTCGGTCAACAATCGAGTTAGCTCGACTCGACTCATTTAACAATCGAGTCAAGATTTGAAACTCGGCTTGACTCGCAAAGTTCGCGAGTAACTCACGAGTAGCTCGTTTAAAATTATCAAAGAGAACATGTAAAATGTACAATGCATTTTCACAAATATTTAGGCATGAATGATGAATAACAATCATTAGGACTACGATACCAGAACAATATATACAAAACGATCAATATATCAAGAGAATAGGATTGCTAAGTTGAGGAACCATAAATATATTTGCCCATTTTGGTGGGCTTAGGCCGACTTCATTTTTTACCGAGCTAAACGAGCTACTCACGAGTTCGATGAGATCGGCTCGTTTACCTTGAACTCGTTTAGCGACAAAATATGAAACTCGGCTTGGCTCGTTATACGCCGAGTTCGAGTCGAGGCGAGTCGAGTCGCGAGTTACTCGTTTAGCTCACGAGTTTCGAGTTTTAATTCCAGGCCTACACAGAAATCATTAACTGGCACTCCATCTTTGTTTGTATGAACAATTCTGAAAAGTTCTGTTCTAGACACTGTTCTTTCCTGCCTCAGTTCCTACAGCAGTGCAAGTGCATGTGTCAGCATATCATATTTAAAATGTTTCCGCAAAACTTATCATTGTGTACAACGATGCATTCAAATGTACCTCCTGATCGTGGACAACAGCAAAACTACGTGTTCCAGCTGTATGGAGACAGTTAGCTTGATTTAATCTGGTGTTTCTGTTCTTAGATGCCAGTACCTGCATAAAATCCTTATTAACTAAACAAGCACAGCACATGTTTACTCTGACTAAAAAAGTGCCTGAAGGAGAAAGTCAAAAAGTACTCAAAACTAGCACATAAGATGGGTTACTGACCATTGAACTACTTTTCCTCCAGTACTTGCACAGTTTTTTCCACTGTTCTCCATGAATTCTTTGCCCACAGCCATTTGCACAATTCTGGTTAACCGACAATTCCGCTTTCCAGAAAGTTTTTTTCAGATACCACTTAAAGGCTCTCCACTTCTTGCATGCTGATTTTATCACCCAGTCCTTGTGTGCTTCAGTTAGGTTGAAGAAACCCTGTCAAAAAGAAATGTTTACGAGATACATTCTCCATTTGTGAGGACATAAGCAGTAATCATTGAAAAACCTACACAATTCTAGTTACCTTCACAGTCATCCATAACTTCTCTTTTTCTGCAGTTGGAACCTTTCTCCAACGTACATGACCCATTGACACGTCTTTTCCTTTGACCAAGTATGCAATGAAGTTTGTTAACTGTGAAGTGTTCACTCCACATGGCTGTCCAAGATTGTTGAATTCAACAATTACTTTGTTATGTGGACCATGCCTATTCCAAAACTTCTTCATATCAGTAGGCCCTCTTGTTCTTTTCTCCTTGACTGAAAATTAAAACAGTACAGCGAGTAAGAGCGTACAACACTTTTAGCACATGGAATCCAGCAAACTGACGACCATACCTTGTTGTGCTTGAAGCTGTCCTCTTTCTTGAGGTTGTTCAATTACCTCCTCCTCTTCTTCTTGTTCCTCCTCTTCTTGTTCCTCCTCTTCTTCACTGTCCTCTTCTATGTTATCTACTGCTTCATCTTCGGTATCATCACTGTCATTTTCTTTTCACCCTTCTGAATCATATATCCTTGCAGACTGCCATTTGAACAGTTATCCAATTCATTAATTACAGACTGCAAATTGAATGAGTTTTCCTTATCTGAAATGATGCATGAATGAGAACTTACTTCTAGCATATCGTAGTAAACTCCCTTTGCCATTGCTTCCTTCATAAGAGCTATTCTTTCCATTTCATGGGAGATGAGTTCAGATGGTTGTACATCTCTTGTAGGCAGATTTAATTTCTTTTGTTTGTGGTTGAGCATGCTCATCTTCCTTTCTTGGCTTTCCAGCATTTTTGTTCCTGTATGAATAATAAATGGCATTTTAAACGTATATAAAAAAATTTCCTTGGTTTACACAAAAAATGGTGCAAAAAACACTCACATTTTTCAACATCCACACCATCCATATCAAAGAAATCTCTAATTGTTGGAGTGATTACAGCGTTCCATTCAATATCAACTGGGTCTTGCACATAGTAGACTTGTATGGCTTGGCTTGCAAGAATAAACGGTTCGCTATGTTCGTCTTGTGCATTGTAGGTATGGTTGAAATTGACCTCGGTTATTCCGAAACCATCCAACTCCCTAACTCCGTTACTTTTTACCCAATCACATTTGAATAACACTACGTGGCCTCCATTTGAGTAATTTAACTCAATTATTTGACTAATTCTACCATAGTATGTGACATATCCTAAAGTAGGATTTTTGTCCTTAGAACTTGCATAACTCGATGTTTTTGCAACATGTGAAACTCCATCACACTGTGTTGCTTTTCCTACACTATATGAATGTGTATGATAGGTGCAGCCATTTATACTATAGCTATTATAAGATTTAACCATCCTGTACGGCTTTTGAGATAACAGAAAAATTTCATGTGGTACATCAAGTCCTTGATCTTTCAGATTTTGTACCTAGTACAGAAATGAACCATGTTAGTGATGTCATTTTTATTCACCAAAAAAGATTTTTGCTGCACTACTTACATGGTTAGAAAACCAGTCTACGAATGTGCTGTGGTGAGCATTCTCAATATCTCTTTTTGACTTCCTTTTTCCTCTGGCCAGGAAATTTTTATGCTCTCTACATGATTTAAATGGGGTTAGACACTGGTCTGATATCAAAAGGAACATTTAGTTTATGGAACTAGTTTGGGAATGTACTCACTGCGCATATTTTTCAATTTTGGGATAGTTGACAAGCACACATCGTTGTGCTTGAGACCAAGCAATGAAATCCAGCTGATTTGCAGCGAAAGCTGATAATGGCCTGCCGATGATCCTCAAATAAGGTTGTCCAGCACAATTAGGTTCAGTAGTATCATGTCTACTAGGTCTATTGAACTTTGTAGCACAGCCATTCAGATATCTTGAGCAGAATGTCAGGCATTCATCGAACTGATAATTTTCTGCCAATGACCCTTCTGGATAAGTCATGTTCTGTACAAAGTCCTTCAATGTTCCTACGAACCTCTCAGTACACCACATATCTCTGAATTGAACAGGTCCGGCAATTCTTACTTCACTTGCTAGGTGGATAGTTACATGCACCATCATGTCAAAAAATGATGGAGGAAATATCATCTCTAACTGACACAAGATTTCTGCAATCTCAGCTTCCCAATACTCCATCTCATCAACATCTATCACCTTACCATAAAGTACTTTGAAGTATTTGCAAAAGCGTATCAGCGGCATAGCTACACTCCTAGGCAGCGATCTACACAGTGCCAACGGCATGAGATCCTGCATTATGATGTGGCAATCGTGGCTCTTGAGGCCGGTTAGCCTTTTGTCTTCCAAGTTTACCTTGTGGTACATGTTTGATGCATATCCATCTGGAAATGTTGCATACTTGATTACAGTGCAAAATATATTCTTGCCCTGAGGTAGCATCTGGTACACTGCCCTAGGTATGATAGGTTTTGCTGCCGTCATATCAGCATGGAGGGCAGTTCTAATTTTCATATCCTGCAGATCCAATCTAGCATTCAAGTTGTCCTTCGATCTTTGATCAACATCCAGAACAGTATTCACTATGTTCTCAAAAACATTTTTCTGTACATGCATGATATCTAGGTTATGTCTTATTAGTAGTGTCGGCCAATATTCCAACTGGAAGAAGACACTTCTTTTTTTGAAAGTTTCCTCGACACTGTGAATATAAATGTCATCATTCTCCTCTAATTCCGCAGCACTCCTCTTTTTTCTCCTAGGTGGCTTCTTGTGTTTCTGTAACTTGCCATAATCTGTATGCAGAGTTGCAGTCATTACAGATATTTCTTGACCTGTAATCTTAGGTGGGGGATCTCTGAGTTCATCTTTTCCATTGAAAGATGCACCATCTGTTCGGTACGGGTGACCATCAACCAAAAATCTTCTATGACCCAGGAAAACTGTTTTCTTGCAATGCTTCAACCACCTACTGCATGTGTTTGTGAGACAATGTGCACAGACAACCAAGCTCTCGCCACTTATGCAGCCTCTGCCTAGCCAATCAGTTATAGTCCAAAGCAAAGCAGCACGTAGCAAGAATTTCTCACCAGTAACTGCATCATGTGTCCATATTCCAGGTTTCCACGATTCTTGAAGATCATCTATGGCCAGCTGCATGTAAACATCCATTTCCTTGCCTGGACCCTTCCTCCCAGGAACAATAACACTTAGGATGAAATTTGATTGTTTCATGCATACCCATGGAGGAAGGTTAAGTGGAATCAGAATAACTGGCCATATGCTGTATGATATGCTCATGTTTTCAAATGGATTGAACCCATCAGTAGCTAATGCAAACCTAACATTTCTTGGGTCGTCACTGAAATTGCGATGCGTAAAATCAAAGTGTTTCCATGCTGGAGAGTCTGCTGGATGCCTCAATTTTGCATCCTTAGTTCTGCCTTTACTGTGCCAGGTCATGTAAGGTGCTGTTTTAGAGCACATGAAAAGCCTTCTGACCCTTGGTTTCAGTTTGAAGTGCCTGATAACTTTCTGAGGAACCTTGTACACCCTTTTCCCACCAACTCCTGTGTTCTCACTCTTCCATCTGCTTGTATTACATACTGGACACACTGTGTCGTCCTTGTGTGCTCCTCTGAACATGATGCAGTCATTCTTGCATGCATGAATACTTTCATAACCAATGCCGATGTCTTTTATGTACCTCTTTGATGCATGCAGATTTTTGATTCCTGATAGTGCATGAGGTTGTGGAAGAGCTTCCTTAAATAATGACAATATCTCATCATAGCATCCATTGGGCACTTTCCATGTATTCTTTATGTTCAACAGCCTAACTATGAACTGTAGTTTTGAAAAACTTGTGCAGCCTACATACAAGTCCTGACTACCATCTTCCACTAGCTTTTTGTAGGCTTCAGCATCAGCAGTAACATCATCAATGTTACTGTCCTCTTCATCTTCATCATCTGCACTATCGCCATCTTCCTGGTTGCCTAAAACCCCAGTGTCATACATTCCAAAATTGTCCAACAACATCTGGTCCATCTCATCACTATCAGCTAATTCTTCAGGTTGAAATTGACTTTCAGTTCTACCTACAGCTTCAGGCTGGGGAGATAAGTGCGGCACAAGAGGTTCTACACTATCTTCTCCATGGAAAACCCAAGTATGGTATCCATGCATGAACCCATTGCATATCAAATGCTCACTGACAATGCTATTGGTTTTCCAAAACCTATTTGCACAACGGGTGCAAGGACACAAAACTCTATCTTGCATTCCAGCATTTGCAGCTGCATATAGCAGGAAATTGGTAACACCAATACCATATCTTGAACTAGACCTTGGTTCCTTCATCCAACTTTTATCCATTTTAACCAGTAATAATTGGCAGCAATAGAAATTAAGCAAACATAAGTTCAAGCGATTAGGCTTTTGCATGTAGAGTATTTTCCGTACATATTAGTGACTTCATTCCATACATATTAGTGACTTCAGTCAAATTATAGTGTACTTTGAAAGCAAATTCTTAGCTGTTTGTTGGTTTCAATTCAAAGCAAACTAACAATTAAATTTATAGTGTAGTTTTTTATGTGGAGGGTTCAATTCAAATCGAACCAACAAGTCAAGGCAAGCCAACAATTCAAGCAAGCAATTGTACAGAAAAACAACAATTTAAGCAAGCAATTCAAGCAACAATTTAACCAACAGAAAAACTGCAATTCAATCAATTCAAGCAAGCAATACAGAGGTACTGCATTTGTGCTCACCAGAGGAGGTTGCATCGATAGATGATCTACTGAGGAAGGACCTGCGCGCATCTATTGTTGACGGCATGCAGAACTTGAGTTCCTGGCGCGAATCCATTGTTGACCTCCTCGATCACCTCCGCCTTGACGGCCCTGACGATCTTGTCGATCTGCTCCACGCCCTCACGAGCTCGACGGAGATCCCTTCCTTGAAGGCGAGCCCTCGATCCTGCAGCCAGCCAAACATAAGAGAAAATTTAGTCTCGAGTTCTCAGTACAACGCCGAAGCCAAAGGAATGGCTACCAGAGCACCAGCTCCTGCTGTTGCGCCGCGGCGAAATGGATCAAACACGTCCCTCAAAGCTGCTAAGTACCTTTCCCCCTGCCCTGACAGGACCAATCGCCGGGATTCCTCGGCCTGCACTCCTCCAGGACACCTACCGTCAAAAATTCCATCAAACACCTCACGTGCACGAGCACACGGCTCCCAAATTGGGGCAAAATCATCTCATCGAAACCATGGGGAACAGGAGAGGGTGCTCACCGCGTTGACGCCGGCGCCGGAGCTCGTCCCCTTGTCGTGGCAACCAGCGGCGCGCCCGGACGCCCTCACGAGCTCGACGGAGGCCTTGACGGAGGGCTTGATGAAGGGCTCGACGGGAATCGCTCCGCGACGCAACGACCCCTCGATCTGCTCCGCGACCCCTCGATCTGCTCCGCGACGGAGGGTGCGATGGAGGGCTCGACGGCGAGCTTGACGGCGAGCTCGACGGAGGGAATCGCCGCCGCGGAGCAGAATTGGGGATTTAGGGTTCGCGGAGCAGAATTGGGGATTTAGGGTTCGCGGAGCAGAATTGGGAATTTTTTCGTATTTTGGAGAGACGAAATGAAGAGACGAAGCGGTGGGGGAGGGTAGTTTTGGAAATGCAGAGACGAAGCGGTGGGGGGAGTTTTTCGTAATAACTTTTAGCGGTGGGGGTAGTTTTTCGCAAAAACGTTTGACAGCCTATTTAAAGGCAGCCGTCGCCAAGCCGAAAAGTTTTCCCTCATTCTCCCCCCTTCAACCAGATTCGGAGAGATTCGGAGAGATTCTAGCGACCTCCTCGGAGAGATTCGGAGCCGCCACCGACGACCGTCTCCGACGACCGTCTCCGACGACCGTCGAAGCCGGAGGTACATGCAAGTCCCAATCTGTCGATCTCTTTGCAGATCCCAATCTATTGGTCATTTGCAGATCCAGTGTTCTTTTGACTGTTCCGGTCTGTTCCAAGAATTGATTTGATTTGGCTTCAATAGAAACGTGTTTTCCATGCTGGATTGGGGATTACAAGATACATGCAATGTACATTTCAGTGTGTAATATTTGTTTTTTTAAATAAAATATATTCCTTGCATTCTCTCCAAGAAATGATTTGAATGTGTGGAGGATTTGGCTTCAATACAAACTAGTTTTTCATATCTGGATTAAACCATTAGGGTTCTTTTTTTTTCAATACAAAGTAGAACCCTGTATTAGGGTTCTGTTTGTCTGCATTGGTGAAGATAATACTAGTTATAAAATTGCATTACAAATAGGAAACCATTACTTGTATTTTCCTGCAGTGTCAAAGCATGTGCAGCACAGATATGTTCTTGGTTAAAATATACATACAATTGTTTCACATTTTACAGGATATTCTTGATTGTAAAGCATATATAGTATAAGTTAGGAAAGCACAAGAATAACAACTAGTGAAACTCCAAGTGAACCCTAGAAAATCAGAAGATATCGGTATCAACACATGGACTAGTATTAACTGGTTAATGCTGAGCAACAAAACATGTATCATGGTGTCCAGTAGTCAAGTTGTTTTAAGAATTCATATGACACACTACTGAACCCTATTTCCACTGTTTACTTGTGTCCCCATTTAACATGTGTGCACCACTACACAACAACATTCAACATTCAGAGGATACAAAGAGGGTGGTTAGCGAGATAAAATTGAGCATGGTAATTAAAAGAGTGGTTCAGTTTTGATTTATAAGAAAACTTGTACACAATTGTGTTTGTGTGGGCAGGAGAATTTTCTTATCAACTCCCATTATAAAAGATTGCTTCCTGTGTTTTCACCATTAAAATTCTTTTAATCTTAATTCTTTTGGGCATTATATTAATTGTGTTATCATTATTTTTACATACATGTGGTGTCAGTGTAATTCAAGTTTGATGCACTAACTATTTCTAAACTATTTGACAGATGGGGAGATGGAGGGGACCTTGTATGCTTGGGGAACAAGAATTCGACAAGCACTGCATGTTTGGCAACGACATGTACCTTAGTGCAGATAACTGTTCATTTCTGAATGAATTCTGTGAGGAATCTGGTCGCAACCATATGAGATTTTATGTGCACAGGATGACCTATTCAAACGTCGTCTCAAAGAGGGCCAAAATGGTAATATGCTTTGTCTTACTGGAACGATAAGATGATACGTCAACATAAATGGGAATTCAGCTGTGTTAACACTTTCCAAATTTCATGTGCACAGGTTTTCGGAGCTGGGTTCAGTAAGTTGCATCTGCAAAGATACTTAGATGATGCTATCAGGGTGCAGGTTCATTGCACCAGCAATGATGAGATGTTTGAAGTGAGGATGAAGAAGGGAATGGGAACAAACCAAGCCATCATGACAAGTGGTTGGGATGATGTAGTCAAGGAATACAACTTCGAAGAGGATGACATTGTTCTTTTCTGCTTTGATCCAAAAAGATCTGGAGGCCTGAATCTTCTACTTGTGCACATGCCTGTCGAGGAGGAGGAGGACGACGAAGGCGAGCACAACATCAACGATGACGATACTGAAGATACTGAAGATAGTGAAGAGGGTCATGACATACAAGAGATCAGTGATGATACTGCTGAAGATGATCATGACATATATGAGATCAGTGATGATTCTGGTCAAGGTCAAGTTGCTGATGATGCTGGTCAAGGGGATCCATATTTTCAAGGGACGTGTGTTTTCGGAAACAAGTTCAGCATGAACAATACCCAAATCATGCACCTTAAAGATGTTGTTGATTACTACCCCAACGCGCCAATCCCACAATATGTCTACTGCTTGACACAGTCCTCTCTCAACAAGATGGTCAGTTTTCTACTTCGTACCTAAGCTTTATTTAATATTAAATATCCAATCTGGTTGCTAAATGCGATAGTATTTTGTACTAGTTAGTGCTGAAGTACAGTAGTTGGTACCCCAATTACTGGACTCGACTCGTCGACCAGTAATCCTTGATATGAACATAACTTCTACACTTGTGTTTCAGGAATTTTCTGAGGATTTCACAGAGACCTACCTGCTTCAGTTCTTGCACAAGTCAGTCCTCGTAGTAGTTAACTGCACAACAAGTCTGCAAACTATGTACGCAGAGATGAAACTTGAAGAGCAGAAAGCAGTGATGAAGGCAAACTGGAGCGACACTGTCGAAGCCCACGAACTGCAGGTGAACGATGTCTGCGCCTTCAGCTTCAGGGATGAGAGCAAATCACCTCATAGGGACCGCAGTGCGTATCTTAGGCTGGTGATAACCAAGCTTAGGAACTGATCCTTAGCAAGCTCAAGCACCTTAGGAACTGAGTTTAAGTCCTTAGTTATGTGTTATTATGTGAACTTGATTATGTATTAAGTAGAACCTGGTAACCCTGCAACAACTACTTTTGGTGAGATATATGCTGAACTACTTATGTTATGTATTACCTACTGGTGAGAAGTATGCTGAATTATGTGGTTGTGTTATGTAACTGCTTACAGTATAGATTGCATTCTGTTTGGAGCTAGGTTTTTGAACAATGCAAGACATCCTAATGCAGTTGTGCTTGTTGATCACAACTGCTTGGAAAATTTCTTGCAAAATACCTTGGTTATTTCCTGTTTGAAATGGCATTCAATCTTTTGCTCTTTTTTCTGCAAGTTATGAACGCAAGACATCCTACTGCAGTTATGCTTGTTGATCACAACTGCTTGGAAAATTACTTGCAACATACCTTGGTTATTTCCTTTCATGAAAATATCTTAGTTGTTTTTATTGATCGCAATTGCATGTAATTATGTAATTATTCTTGCAAAATCCCAAGATTTTCTTTATTATAGAATATTTTGCTGCCAAAAAAAAAATGTGCTGGCCTAACCAATACAGGCCGACCTATCCAATACGGGCCGACCTAACCAGTATGGGCCGGCCTGACAGTTTGGACACAAAGAGGCAGTTGGTCTTGCGATGGTGGAGCATTAACCCTCTCGTTGGAGAAACCGAAGAGGCAGGCCACTCATTTCTCCCACCGTGTTCTCTCTGGACGGACGAGCAGTTCTAGGTCTTCACCATTCATCTTCCCTCCATCCTTGTGCTACTGATTCTGGTAATGTTTCTTCTTCTTCTTCTTCTTCTTCTTCTTCGTCTTCTTCTTCTTCTTCTTCTTCTTCTTCTTCTTCTGGTTCTTCCTTTTCACTTTCGATTCAACCAACATTTCCTCCGTTGCTTCTTCTTATTTTACTTCATCTGTTGCTTCTTCTTGTTCTTCTTGATCAACTTGTTCTAGTTCTTGTTCTTGATCTAGTTATTGTTCTTCTTCTTCTTGCTCTTGTTCTTCTTCTTGTTCTTCTTCTTCTTCTTCTTCTTCTTCTTCTTCTTCTTCTTCTTCTTGTTCTTGATCTTCTTCTTCTTCTCCTTGTTCTTCCTGATCTAGTTTTGGTTCTTTATGATCTTGTTCTTCTTGTTCTTCGTCTTCTTCTTCTAGTCAAATTAGATCTGTTTGATTATTCTTATCTGCATTGCCTTCGTTTTCATGCTGTTCTTGCTTCTTGTGTTTTGTAGCGTCTTATTCTTCCAGAGTTATTCTTCCAAAGATTTGCGGATTTGCTTCAGCAAATTCAAGGTATTTGTAAACCACCAGGGTTACTAACTAATGTAGTTGGAAAGCATAGGACGGTAATTTATGAATTAATGTTACTTAGATAGGGTTTGTTTACTGCCACATGAAAGCATGTTACTTAGTTAGGGTTTGTTACTTACACATGAAATCATGTTGCAGTTGTTTACTTATTTTAAAATGCCATGTATGTTGAAAACTGAATATGGTGTTGATTCAGTTTGAAATTCCATCGAAGCCGAACTGTAAATATGGTCTTGATTCTGATTACAATGTATTCTACGCTGAACTCTGAATATATGTGTTAAGCTCTGAACATGTTTTCTGTAAACCACCAGGGGTACTAAGTTATGTATTTGAAAAAAAAACACTTAAAAGCATAGCATGGTAATATATGAGTTAGTGATACTTAGTTAGGGTATATTCTTAATAATGAATTGACATGCTTTGTAGGTAAATATGGAAGGAGAAGCGTGCCCTGTCTGCACGCAGCCGATCACCAACTGTCGACGTTCTGACAGGCGTGCCTCAAGCTTCAAGATAATCGTGCCAAGTACCTACGAAGAATATGTGGTGAGTAATCATAGCAATTCTTCACGGTCATGATGCCATCTACTAGCCTAATTGTTTCTTTAGCTTTGACAGCAATTGTTTGAACTAAATTATTTTGCTTTCATATTTTTGTCAGACTATACCTTGTTATTTCAAGGAACAACTGAACAAGTACGCAGACAAGTGGTTGCATGGTCTGGTTGGATGCCACAGGTATGAATTTTACCTGGAGAAGAAGGAAACCTGCACTACCTTGGGAGGACCATTCTGGTATTACTTTTTGAGGGCACACCATCTCGAGGTCGACGATGTTGTGACCTTTAAATTACCATCTGATGATGACACTGATGAAGAAGATTCAGCTGATGATACTGATGAAGAACATTCGGAAGAACTGGATTATGAAGAAGATATTAATGCAGATGTGTTTGAAGTAACTATAACCAACCCTGATGGTGAAATTAAACCATATGACATGAGGGATGGTATGTTCATGCTTTCAATTTGCTACTCCTTCCATTACAACAATTGGTTCTTTAATACTTGTATATAATTAGATCTCATACTATTTTTGCAGCCGCCCCATATGTCCCTGAGTCCGTTAGAGTCCCATTTTACAAGACTATTTACACAGACATGCTCTCTGTTGGTGAGGCAGACCTGGCAGCCATAACATTTCAAATGTTCAAGGATGTGAACAACATTGGACATGATGAGGAAGCAATTGCTGACCTACAGTACTTTGTACACAGAGTTGATCGATCTGACCTCCGTTTTAACCGCTTCGTAAGTTCTTTGGCAGAAAGCTTATCTTCTCAAAGCTTATCTTCTAAAATATAGTTTTGCAAGACATAATAAATGTGGTTTAATTCCGCAGATGATGCCATCCCACATCCTTAGTGGTTACCAGTACAAACCTAGGGGCATAGCTGTATACTCAAGCAGGGTTATGAATGATGAAATATCTGGAGAGTATATTCTGCACCGTGGCAACCAAAATAAGGTGGAATTTCGGATGAACCAAGATCAAATGGACTATATCCGCAGAGAGAACTACATTAATCGTGGTTCACTGATTCTTATGAGGGTTGATAAGTTGGAGGACAACATTCACCTCTTTCTGGAGAAGATTGACGACTGAAGACATTCATTAGCTGCCTGTGTTATGGATTAGGTTGTTATGGATTAGGTAGTAAGACTGCTGTTGCTGTAGGTAGTAAGACTGCTGTTGCTGTTGTTCTAGGTTGATGTTTATTTTTGTTATGAATGTGCTTGCAAGGAGACTGGTATTATTATTTTGTAATGTGCTTGCAAGGAGACTGGTATTATTATTTTGTAATGTGCTTATACTGGTTGATGTAATATTGTGGTTTATGTAAGTTTATTATCGATCACTAGTTGATATTTGGGTTTGTAAAAAATTGCATAAACTACCCATGGAGATGTGTTGTTCATCACATCTACCTGGGTAAGTACTTGCAATATTTTGTCTATTGCATTTTTCTAAAGCTTTTTTCAAATTGCAAAAACGTTTGCTGCAGTTCTTTTTTCATCAAATCTGATTGTGATGCAAAGGTATGGCCTGGGCTTACTACCATGGAGATTTGTTGTTCATCACATCTACCTGGGCTTTACAATATTTTTTACCGTGCATAGTTATGAAGCTTTCTGAAATTGCAAAAAATAATTGCTAAGTAGTTGGCCTGCTCATATTTGCATGGTAAATAAAAGTGAGAAAATTTCAGACGGCAAGGGTGTTTTCTGTAAAAATGACTGACGTGGAGGGATTACTTTGTTGAACTTAAAAATATCTTGGGTTATTTTGTAAAAGCTGCAAGCTCATAAAAATCACGGCAGCACATACTTCACTTGCAGTTCCCACCTTCCTCCCTTCGTTAGGGTTTCCATCTGAGAGAAGAACATCAACGTCGGATCCAGGTTAGTATCTTCCTTCCCATCTTCCTTCCCATCTTCCTTCCCATCTTCCCTCCCATCTTCCCTCCCATCTTCCATCCAATCCTGTCTACGTTTCCAGATCTGGTCTACGTTTCTTTGATCTTGATTTGGTTTTTCAAGGCAGGGATATGGTGGACACGAGGTGGTGTGTTACCTACACCACGTTCGTCAACAGCCGTAAGAAGGCCAAGCACAAGGGCTCGATGGTCCTACGGGCCGATGTGAGTCGCATCGTCCTGTACGACCAAGACGACCATGTCGTCGATGTACGCCCTCTAGAAGCTGGGGAGCTGATCTATCACGGATCAGTGGTTCACCTCCCTTCCCACATAGTTGACGTTGGCGAGCGCATCACGCCCAGCCGAGGAATTAACCGTCAGGTAATTCATTTAACCTGTGCACTGACTTGGCCTTATTTGAACTGTGCTCAATGATGATATGAATAGGAATTTCTGATTACATACCATGAACTGCTGTAGCAGCTTGATGTTACTGATATGCTTGCATACTCAATTTTAATCAATTTGTTCCTAAAAGTGTTAAATTATTACTATCATTGTGTTCATGTCTGCTGATTGCAATTTTACCTAGCAAGTACTAGTTGAGATTTAAGTGAATGGCTGGTTTGCAGTAGGTGGTCTTGATTGATTGACAATGCTGTCCCTTTTGATCCTGAAATCTGTTGTATAGGCAAAACCTATCATCTATCTAATGATGATTTTGAGTGCTTGATTATAATATGCTTGATTATAATTTTACCTATCTGCTGATTGCAATTATTGTACTTCTTGTCTTCATTTAGAGTGCCACATGGTTTTTTTTAAGACGAAATGATGCTACACCATTTTGATCAGCACGTGCTGTTTAATGCAATGCTTTGGCTGCCTTACTGTTAATCATTAACTGCAATTCTCATAATTGGTGTACATTACTTTAAATCTTTGTTTAACAGCTCTTCCCTTCAAACAAAGTTGACATTGACGAGCGCATCAGACCCAGCCGAGTAACTAACCGTCAGGTAATTCATTTTTGTGTGCCTGCCTTATTTTTAATCATTAACTGCAAGTCTCATAATTGATCCTATCCTGAAAATGTTTTTTTACCAGATTAGGGCTACAGTTTTGGTTAGTATTTCATATGGCCTGATTTTTTCTCCTTCATTGCTTTCTCTAGTCAACCGAGAAGGACAGCTGCCACAGTAAGATTCCCCTGTTGAAAGATAACCGAGACAATGAGAAGTGCCTGGAAGAAGATAACAAATACAAGAAGAAGCGCCTGGGAGAAGATAACCGAGACGATGAGAAGCGCCTGGGAGAAGATAACAAGTACAAGAAGAAGCGTCTGGGAGATGATAACAGAGACAGGTAATTAAAACAGAGACAGTAATTTATGAGTTAGTGCTGCATAGTTACTGTCAAGTGATTACATTGTTACTGCCACAAGTGAATCGCCAAACAGAGAAGGACAGTTTTATAAAATAATAAAACTTACTGTTCTTCTGATTGTGGATTGAATCTTGTAGATATTTTGTGCTAGCTTGATTTGGTGTTTGCAATTCAAACAGTTGCTTGATGTGGTTCAGTCTCAAACAATTCAAACAATTGCTTGATTTTGTGTTTGCAATTAAAACAATTGCTTCATGTGGTTGCATTTGAAATAATTGCTTGTTATCTGCAGGGATGAAGTAGATGAAGCTGTTAACATTGGTGATACAGAAGTGTTTGCCTACATGAAGAATGAGCAAATCCCTGCTCATGACCAAGAGGAGGATGAGTACATCTTTTCTTCCGATGATGAAGAGTACATACCAGCACATGAGGAAGATGATGAGGAGGATGAGTACATACCAGCAGATGAGGAAGACGACTACATCTCTGATGATGACGACGACTACATCCCTGTTGAATACAATGATTACTTCATTCATGTCGACAGCGATGATGAGAAGAATAAGATAACAGCAAGAGGTTAGGTTACTGTGTACCTTTGCTTCATAGAAATATTAGCGACTCCCCGCGGTCGCCGCCGCAACATTGATGGTAACACAAGATTATGTTGGAATGTAGGACCTGGCTGTACAGGTGAAGAGTCATTTGATAGGCAATGCATCTTTGGCAATGAGGTGGAAATGAACTATCAGCAAACGATGCAACTGAAAAGCTATGTTGAGCAGTTAGCAAAACAACCAGAGAAAGAATACTTTGATGGCTACCAAAGACCATTTGTGAAGAGATATATCTGCAGACTCACCAAGAGTATGGTCAAATCAGATGGAGAAATGGTCAGTACATTTGTTGTACTTATGCTTGATTATATTTCATGTTTGCAGTCACCATATAACATGGATCTTTCAGTCTTCTATCATGTTTGATATTACCATAGTGCATCTTCCTGATAACAACATCTGACTTCAAATGCAGGAATTCTCACAAGTGTATACGAAATCACAGTTGCTGAAGTTCATCATGACGCAGAATGCTATGAGGCGTGGTGTTCCAGTAAAGGCAGAAGTAGTTGGTGTGGTGGTGAACTGCACTGAAGGATGCATAGGATCAGCTGTTGATAAATATTGCTTCATGTATCTTGATGCATCTGGAATGGCCAAAATGACAGAAGGATGGCCAAGAGTTGTGAAAGGATTCAGCTTGAAGGAAGGAGACATTTGGATGTTCACGTTCGACGACGAGAGGGGGCTCCTTCCCATGAAGAAAAGGGATAAATTTGGAGCCTGGCTTAGGATCACCATGATGAAGCTTCAGATGGAGTGATGGATTACTTAGGACCACTAAGTATTACTAGTTATGGTTTAATTTAAGAATGTCTGATCTGAATTTTTGTTAGACTATTATGACTGGTTGGAATTATGTAATGTTGTCATGTATTTAAGACGATACAACGTGCATGAATGTTGTCTTGTGTTTAAGTGATGCCTACTTTGTTATAGTTGTGCACTTCGTCCGCAATTGACTAGCATGCCATAAGTGTTCTGAACTTAACCTATAGTCAGAACAAAGGCATGTAGTCAACATTTTGTTGGTACATTTGAAGTTCTAAATCATATGGTTTTAAAAAATTTTGAAGTGCAACTTTATGATTCAATGTATTTTTCATTGTATCAATGTTGTATTGTGTTGAAGTGATGCCTACTTTGTTATAATTGTGCACTTCATCCGCAATTGAGCATTTGTTTTTTATGTATGTTGAAAAAATGACTAGCATGCCATAAGTGTTCTGACCTTAACCTATAGTCAGAACAAAGGCATGTAGTCAACATTTTGTTGGTACATCTGAAGTTGTAAATCATATGGTTTTAAATAATTTTGAAGTGCAACTTTATGATTCAATGTATTTTTCGGTGTGCTGATGTTTTCCATCCGTAGTAGTGAACTTCTTGAACAGCCTATATTTGGACTACATGTGTAAAGTGGATGGGAAATTCATTTTTCTAGCCCATTAAGTGTGAACTTCTTGACAGAGATTACATAATAGCAGTGGGCTCCATTTTTCCATGAGATACTTTGTGTTTGAATTTTGAACTTACAGGATAGCAACCACCACCTACCCACAGCCTCATTAAATAGGTTGTAGGCAGTTACTAGTACTTATTGTATTTATAATGCCCCTGGTTGGTTTTGCCTTCTGCCCTCCGGTGAAGCAAGTCTCCTTCTTTCTCTCTTCGTGCTGAAAACTCTTGTCTCTACGAAGATTCTTGTTTGTTTTAAGAGGTAGGAAAATATGTTTTAACATGTCACTACTTCATCTCCTATTTCTCTGTTTGTTCAAAATCCTTTTTCTCTTCTGAATAATATTGTTTGTTCAGATCTATGAATAGATTTCTATGAATATGCCCTAACTACCTGTATTTTTTTCTAGCTTTGGTAATTGCTAAATATACGCAGGATGAACTGTGTTGTTTGTGGTTCGATGGGCAACCATTGTGAAAAGAGGCGGGAGACTCTCAGTTCATTTCGTTGTTATCTTGGAAGCAGATTTGATGAGTTCATGGTATATATCCTTTTTTTAGTCTGTATCTTTTTTGTTGACAGATTATAGACTATATCCTTATTTTCTGCATGTTTGTTCTACTGTTTTTTCAGACTGTGCCTTGTTTTGTGAGGAGGCAGTTCAACAACCTTGTTGGTAATATCTTTTTTGTCGCTACATCGGATGAAGTGAAGTACAAGTTTCATGTTAAGAAAGGCAGTTCGAAGACACGTGTTTTTGGAAGTGGATACCAAAAATTTCTTCATGACTACGACCTGAAAGTTGGCGACTGTATCATGTTAGGGTTTGATAATGCTCCTGAATTGTTTGGGATTATTGCAGAAGGTCCTGATGGCACTGAAAAGCATCATGTCAATGGTAATTCTGTTTTCTCCTTTACCATGTGTTGCCCATTTTTGTAATATAACTGATGTTATATCTCCTCTTTTTTTGATTCTTTTATTAATTTTAAATTTGTATGCAGAAATTCCAACTGCAGTTGTCCACACTAAAGGTGTTATGCTTACTAATGCTCAAACATTGAAGAAGGAACATCTTCTCCGTGAGCGTGGTCTTGGTCTTGGTGTTGTTTTTGTGCACACCTTGACGAATACTGATTTGAAGGGCAATGGACTGGTATAAATCTCCTTTTCTTTATGTAATCTTTGTTATCCTTTATATCCTTTCCATATATAATTTAATTTTTATTATTCAGCGTATACCGAAGGAAGTTGTTAGGTCCTTGAATATCTCTGAAAGCGGCGAGGCATGTTTTTTTGTTGATGACTATGGCTACCGCCCTAAGGGTGCATACTACACTACTACTGATGGAAGGCTGAAGTTCGATTCCTGCTGGTCGGAGTTTGCTAAGGAGTATAACTTTGAATCTGGGAGTGTTGTTCTCCTTCTTTTCAACCAGGGCGGCCGTGGTGGTATTGAAGTTTCAGTTGATATCATATGATATAATCTTTATCATATGATATAATTGTTTTAGTCTACAATTTGTGTGTGTCCATTGTGTGTTTATGTCATTTTGCTACCCTGGCCGCTTGTTTGACTATATATGTCGCAGTATCTATTATGCAGACTATATTTCTGAATTTTGTTTGATTAGGGTTTTGGGGGGGGTAACTCCGCCTACCATATTCTTGGTAGCCGGTCCCAAGCCCGGATAAAGGAGGAGGGTCTCTCTGTTTCTTTCTTCTCAGTATTCAGCGATATTTGGTCCTGCATTTTTCAAACTGCCAGTTCAATTTTCACTGATTTTAATTGTTCATTTTTTTGCAAAGTAATATATACTTCCCTGGGCCTTGGGGAAAAACAGAACAAGCCCACTAGGACAGAAGTTAATTGTTTTACTTCCCTGGGCCTTGGGGAAAAAACAGAACAAGCCCACTAGGCCAGAAGTTAATTGTTTTACTTCCCTGGGCCTTGGGGAAAAACAGAACAAGCCCACTAGGCTGGAAGTTAAGTGTTTTACTTCCATGGGCCTTAAAAGCAACGTGGGAACAGGGGAAGTGGGATCAATCGTGGGTGGAATAACTGCTTGTTCGACCACCCCTATATTCCCACCCTTCTCTTTCAATCACAGGCATACACAGTTCTTTCTAAACTGTATGTCTCTTCTGTTCTTCGAACAATCAAAGTTCTTCTGTTCTTCGATATCTCTTTTTTCTAATTTGATTTCTATTAATTGTTCATCCTCTCCTTGTTCTCAATTACTGGTTCCTTGGTTGCTCCTATTAATTGTTCGATCCAACATGTGCAGAACCTGAAAGGTCTAGCAGTTCATCCTCTCCAAATCGAACTGCTGTTTGACGGTGAGTTTTATGTTTTCTGCAGATTAAGATTTCTGATTAAACTATTAATTGTTCATCCTCTCCTTGTTCTCAATTACTGGTTCCTTGGCTGCTTCAATTAATTGTTCGATCCAACCTGTGCAGAACCAAAAGGTCTAGCAGTTCATCCTCTACAAATCAATCTGCTGTTTGACGGTTAGTTGTTTACTTCCTGTATCTCTCACCCTGTGTCCATGCATAAATTATTTACCTGGATAAATGTTTGTTTACATCTAGCTATGTGATGGAAGAGAACAAGGCAAGGATTACCCTCTAGCTATGACAGACACCGTTGTATTCCTTTTTCTGTTTTGTCCGCTCCCTTTTCGTCTGGTCACCATGCATGGCACACACCGCATGAACGTATGTTTTACCTACAGAATGTACCTTGTTCATTCAGAGAGAAGTTGAACAAGTTCTCGTACTGTCAGATTTATTACAACTTCTTTTTTCTAGTAGTTCAGGCTTTTAAGTTTGAAGGATTTAAGGAGTAATGTTAGTTTTGTCAGGTTCATTCGTAAGTTATTTTCTCCCTAGTTAGATTCAATTAATTGCCAACACATACAAACATGTGAACGACACAGCAGAAAGTTAGATTGCATGGACCACCTCGTGGCTGTCGGATGCATCTCGTGGCTGTCGGAGATGGAGCCGACGGAGTGGAGGAAGCTAGTCCCGAACGGATGAAGTTGGCCCAGAACACCACCCGTTGATCGCGGAAGCAGACCATAGCTCTCCATTATGTACCGTGCAACCGTAGCTCTACATTATACAAACCAATTTGATTAGGAATACATACTGTAAACGGACATGTGCATGCATAAATTGTAATTTTTTTACATCATCTCCTAAATCTCTCCAATTCTATTATAGGTGATGGCCGAAATGACTTGTGTTGGCTGTGAGCAACCTTCTGAAAATTGTGGCCGTGCAGAGAGGAAAAAAACAAGTTTCAATGTTATCGTCGTTCCTGGATTCCTACATGGTGTGGTAAGACATGTTGAAACTGGATAATGTGGTTTCCATTCATTGTGATACAGTAGCCAATCATATTATTTATAACTTAACACTTTTTGTTTACATACAGAATGTACCTTGCTCCTTCAGAGAGAGGTTGAACAAGTTCACGAAGAATTGGCTAGTTGCCAGGACACCGAATTTCCGCAAATATGATTTGTTCCTGAGAAAAGATATGTTGAGGACATACATTTGTGGTCCTTACTGGAAATCTTTAATCAGGGCTTATGATATAGAACTGGGAGATGTTGTGCATTTCAAATACAATGAAGATTCTCTTGATAGACTGTCCAACTTATTCAATGTTACTGTTTACAAGAACAATATTGAGAAAGCTGTAGTTGAAGAAACTGTTATATTCTTGCTCAACTTCATGGTTTTTAAATTTAGTATTGCTGAACCTGTAGCCATTCCTATATGTTACTGAAATTGTATGACACACATGCTGCGGTGGTTGGAGATATGCCTAGTTCCATAAGGAGCATCTGTACGTAATCGTATTCAGACATCAATTCGATTCTTGAGCAGGAGATGGCTGCCATTCTTTTTGGAATCTACAAAGATGTTTATGTCACCGAACATGAATTCTATGAACTGAAACATGAGAAGAATTTTTGGGTGCACAAGATGGATGAGGACAGTCAGGAATTTGAAGCCTTGGTAAGTTTGTCTGGTTTGGTTTGTGCTAGTAGCTAATTATTATCATGTTTGTCATGCATTTGAATGCAATAATTAGATGTTGACAAATTATTATTTGCTCTTATGTCAGTACATGCCTAGTGAGGCTGTGGATGGCTACAGGTACCCAGTTTTTGGAAAAGCAAATCTTTCAAGGAATGGCCAACCCCTAGAAGGAGAAGAAGAAGACTTTATTGACTGCACCTACAAAATTGAATGGGAACTTGGACATGTATGCTTTCAAAATGGTTGGACAGACTTTGTTGCTGCTGCTCACATTGGAGTTGATTCAACTGTTTTGATCAAGATATATCCAATGCAGGAGTACATAAGTCTCAACTTTGTTGAGATCATCAACTAGTGGGGGCAATGAGCTAGTTCAGATTATCAAGTAAACTTGTTCTAGTTTAATGTTCTACAGTAAACTTGTTCAAATTATCAAGTAGTTTGGATTATCACCTAGTTTAGCTTCAAATTATCAAGTAGTTTGGATTATCACCTAGTTTAGCTTTCAAGTTCTATGTGATGGTTTGTAGGAATTTAAGTGTTTGAATTATCTGTTTCTATTACCAGATGTTTATGTCTGTTGTTTACACATAATTTGTTGTTTTTAACTTTATTTGAATTTGTAACTAAGCACTTGAATTTGGCGGTGGAGGCCGTGTGTGCGCTGCTGGGCTGACTGCCTGAGCGGCTGTGCTTTGGTCAGTAGGACTTGTCCCTTTCGGATGACCTGGAAGGCTGGAAGCCGTGGCATCCCCATCTTGTCTCTACTTTGTTTCATGAAAGCTATTGTGCCTATCGTCCACTCTGCTCTGTAGTTTGTACGATTGCAGAATAATTGTATCCACGGAAATGAGCCAACAACTGGCTGCCGGATTTTAAAATGCCGAAGAAACCGAACTTGGGTACATGAGAGTGAGCAGGAGAGGCGGCAGCCAGAACACATCTACGGTTCCGTTCTCCTCGGTGGCGACGCCGTTAGCGCTTGGGGTCTTGGGGAAGGGTGGCACACCACCACCTCACCGGCGGGAAATTTGGGGCATTTGTGAAACTGCCCCAATAGGTATATAGCAATTGGGGCACTTTCTGAAACTGCCCCAATAGGTGTATACCAATTGGGGCACTAGTCAAACTGCCCCAATAGGTGTATACCAATTGGGGCACTTCTCCAAACTGCCCCAATAGGTGTATACCAATTGGGGCACTTCTTAAAATTGCCCCAATAGGTGTATACCTATTGGGGCACTTCTCAAAACTGCCCCAATAGGTGTATACCTATTGGGGCACTTCTCAAAACTGCCCCAATAGGTAGGGCATTAGAGGCATTTTGGCAAAAGTGCCTCTAAAAGGGGTATTTAGGGGCACTTTGAAAAGTGCCCCAGGGCAAAGTGCCCCTAAATCCCTACCGTGTAGTAGTGGTGCGGCGTTGGGCGTGCGCCTCGACGGCGCACCCATGGAGGCGATCACGGACGTGTTCTTCGTGCCCTACATTGAGCACTATTTTCCGGACTACCGCCTGCTGGCCGTGACACCGGACGGGAGCCTGAGCTTCGTGTACGCGCTATTCACCGGCCTCACCATCACCGTGGAGAGCCTGAAGCCGCAGAGCCTGAGCACGGCTTCAACTGAGTGGGAGTTGCGCGAATTGATGGACGTTCCCGAAGCCCCGGTGAGTGGAGGGACCGCGTTTAAGTTGCGGTGGTTCAACGAGAAGAGCGGCACCGTGTTATTCACCACCAGGGAAGGCGGAGACGCTACCAGCGGCGCCATCATGTTGAACCTCGCGACGAATTCGCTGGAGAAGCTTGCGGGCGGCGTCGAGTGCCATGGATGGAGAAATTTTTGTGGGTATGAGATGGACCGTGCGGCGCTCCTTGTTTCCACAGCCCGCTTCTGAGTCCTTGTTACCATGTGGCATGTGCTACGTTTGTAACTGATGATGTAATCTTGGTTTCTTAACACATACAGTACTCTTATTCATTCACAATTAAAGTTGCATTTACGTCGCCAACCAAAAATGGAGTACTTCAAAAATCTGAACTTTTAGATTTTGCCATATGGGCTAATTCATGAACTCCTCGCCGGAGTGTCGAGGCTTTTTCGCAGCGGAGGGGAGTAGGGTTTCAGAACCGAACTCCCCTCCCCGACCTGGTTAAATAGGGGCCGCGCTCAGTTTCTCAGGCGCCCCGAGAAATTTTTTTGGGCCGGGCCGCCGATTCAGGCGTTGCTCTATACGCTTTCCGCTCGAACCCGTAAATCCGTCGGAAGAATTCAGTTTCGGCAGCATTTACGGGCTCCGCTAGAGTTGCTCCTAGAGCATCTCCGGTCGTGTCCCCCAAAGCGTCTTCCAAATATTTTTTAGGCGCGCTGGACATTTTTTCTTTCCCAACCACCACCCCAAGGGCCCTTTCCGTAAAGACGAATTTTGTAAAGACGAATTTTGTAGAAGCGCCAGACTTGCTCAGATGAAAATGCTCAAATTTAATGAAAGTTGCGTACATATCTGAGGATCATGCACGTAAATTGGCAGATTTTTCTGAGTTAGCTACAGAGAATCATACCCAAATTCGTGACAGCAAGAAATCTATTTCTGCGCAGTAATCCAAATCTAGTATGAACCTTACTATCAAAGACTTTACTTGGCACAACAAATGCAATAAAATAAGATAAGGAGATGTTGCTACAGTAGTAACAACTTCCAAAACACAAATATAAAACAAAATTTCTGTAGTAAAATAAACACATGGGTTATCTCCCAAGAAGTGCTTTCTTTATAGCCATTAAGATGGGCTCAACAATTTTAATGATGCACTCCCAAGAAATAAGAGTTGAAGCAAGAGAGAGCATCAAGAAGCAAATTCAAAACAAATTTAAGCCTAACCCACTTCCTATGAAAAGGAATCTTGTAAATAAACAAGTCATGTAGGCATAATGCAACAAGCATAAAAAGATAAAACAAGTGTAACTTCAAAAATTTCAGCATATAGAGAGGTGTTTTAGTAACATGAAAATTTCTACAACCATATTTTCCTCTCTCATAATAACTTTCAGTAGCATCATGAGCAAACTCAACAATATAACTATCAAATGAAACATTTTTATCATGAGTCTCATGCATAAAATTATTACTCTCCACATAAGCATAGTCAGTTTTATTAGTTGTAGTGGGAGCAAATTCATCAAAGTAGCTATCATTATTATTCTCATCAAATGTAGGAGGCATAGTATAATCATAATAAAATTTACTCTCCATAGTAGGCGGCACAAAAAGACCACTATCATTATAATCACATATATAGGAGGCATATCATAATCAACATAGACTTTCTCCTCAATACCCGGAGGGCTAAAGAGATCATTCTCATCAAAACCAGCTTCCCCAAGCTTAGCATTTTCCATATCATTAGCAACAATGGTGTTCAAATTATTCATACTAATATCATTGCTACTAGCATGCAAATAAGGTTCCATATGTTTTTAATTTTCGCATTAAACCATTCATGTCTTGACTCAGGAAATAGTACAAAAAGCTCACATATGTTTTCCATTATGCCTTACTAGTGTTTAACAAGAAACAAAAAGATGCAATTGCAGGATCTAAAGGAAATAGCTTCGAGCACACACACAATGGCAACAGAAAAGTACTTAGTTACCTGGGACCGGAGTATGAGTGCCTTTTACCTTTCCTCCCCGGCAACGGCGCCAGAATAGTGCTTGATGTCTACGGGTGCTTCTATTCTTGTAGACAGTGTTGGGCCTCCAAGAGCAGAGGTTTGTAGAACAACAGCAAGTTTCCCTTAAGTGGATCACCCAAGGTTTATCGAACCTCTACCTCCCCGAGTTCGATAAAACTTGGGTGATTCACTTAAGGGAAACTTGCTGCTGTTCTACAAACCTCTGCTCTTAGAGGCCCAACACTGTCTACAGGAATAGAAGCGTGCGTAGACATCACACACCAGTAATCTTCGGCGTGCTGCTATGCCCCGGAAATAACAAAGGACCTAGACGAGCCTCTATGATAGAATCCATTGCATACACGATAGGAATATCCCCCCGCGGAAGACCGAGTGTGCGGTAAATGGAATCAGCATTGAGAGGGATTCTGCCACGCCCTTGTATGACAAACTCTCGAGAATGACTATCATACAAAGGAGCAAGCCAGCTTATCAAAGGGTTGTGAAGAACATGGCACTTGATGTCAAGCATTGAACCAAGATCCATATCCTCAATCAATTTCTTCTGATCAGAACTTAGATGTTCATACAACCTGACAACAGGAAAAGGATAGGCCCGATTCCTAGCACGCTCACTAGCATTGGGCATTTTGCGAACACCTAGCTGTTACTGCCCGCCATGGAAACAACAACGCTGCAATACAAACAGATGCCATGATAATGAGAAAAATTGATAAGGGGTGGCCCGATCTTCTCAGTAAGCAACGGTGGTGATGATGATCACGGGATGATGACAGCGGAGAAACACGACGATGTAGTGGATGATAACTTGTATGACGCAACGAGATCTCTCGATTGGTCCCTGTCGCCAATGCAACAGCTCTCAACCCTGCAAGATATTCGCAACTCCACACACTTGCGCACGTAGCCGCCGACCACGAAGCGGTAAGTTGCAACCGTCTAATTCCCAATGGAACAGCAGATCACACAAGACTTAAACAGGATCTACACAATATCCAAGCAATATGGTGTAGGGAATTCAATAGTTTTGCAGAGCAAACAACTAAGAACTAGGGTTTATCTTAAACGTGGTCTGAAGCAGCTAGGGGGGCGTCCTGGGCACTTATATAGGTGTCCGGGACGAGTTCTGGTCGAAAAACACAAGTAAAAACCGACCCAGAATAGATCTGGTCGAGACAGACTCGGACTGGTCCGGTCTGGGATCCGGTCAACCGGGCTGTGGACCGGGCTGTCCGGTTTGTGGTCCGGTCAACCGGACTGGGGACCGGGCGGTCCGGTCGGGGGTCCGGTCAACCGGTCGGAAACCGGGAAAACTGCGAAGTTTCCGGTCTCGCTCCGGTACGATAAATTTCCTCCGGTTGGTGGCCGGTTTACGACCGGTCGACCGGGCCAGGGACCGGACGGTCCGGTCTGGGGGCCGGTCTGACCGGGTTCTGGACCGGCCTGGACTTCTTCTTCTCCTCTCGCGCATTCCTCCCGCTCCTCCCTCGCGCGTCCATGAGATATCTTCATGTCCAGCTCCATGTCCAGCTTCACGGCCCTCTTGACGTCCGTCTTCATGTCCAGCTGCTCCTCTCCTCGTGCGATGCTTGTCTCCTCTTGATACCTGATGATACATAAGTAATAGGACTTAGGCAGTATAAAGTTCTCATCAATCAAAGTATCGTTTAGGAACAAGTTCACCTGTTGATTAAGTAGCTTCGCACGAGCTCTTGTAATTGGTCCAATCCGAACTTCATTGGACTTGAGCTTCACAGCAGGTTCATCTTCATTTGTTAATGACGGAGGTAGTAGTGAGGTAGGGATGTCCTCATCATCTCCCCCCCCTTCAAAAGGCGTCGACCCCGACGCTCCAAGGTCCTCTCCGTCATATGGTGTCAAATCAGCAACATTGAAAGAATTACTGACACCAAACTCATCAACTGGAAGATCTATCGAGTATGCATTATCATTGATCTTGGCAAGCACTTTGTAAGGACCAGCACCACGCGGCTTCAACTTAGACTTCCGCAGCTTCGGGAACCTATCCTTGCGAAAATGTACCCAGACCAAATCACCAGGCTTGAACAACATCTCTTTGCGCTTCTTGTTCATCCTTGCAGCATTGCTCTTGCCTTTCTTCTCGATCAACTCTTTAGTCTTCACATGGATCTTACGCACAAAATCTGCCCTCTTGGATGCCTCCATATTAACTCTCTCATGTATGGGCAAAGGCAACAAGTCAAGTGGAGTAATGGGTTTGAAACCATACACCACCTCAAAAGGACACAGCTCCGTGGTAGAATGTACCGCCCTGTTGTAAGCAAACTCCACATGCGGCAAACACTCTTCCCACTCCTTCAGGTTCTTCTTGATCATGGATCTTAATAGTTGTGACAAGGTTCGATTCACCACCTCAGTTTGACCATCAGTTTGAGGATGACAAGTAGTACTGAACAATAGCTTTGTCCCCAGCTTCCCCCAAAGTGTCTTCCAGAAGTAGCTCATGAACTTCACATCACGATCAGAAACAATAGTCTTCGGGACTCCATGTAGTCGAACAATCTCCCTGAAAAACAGGTTAGCAATATGCGACGCATCGTCGCTTTTGTGGCAGGCAATAAAGTGTGACATTTTAGAAAATCTGTCCACTACCACAAATATAGAATCATGGCCTCTTTTAGTACGCGGCAAACCCAACACAAAATCCATACTTATATCCTCCCATGGTGTAGTAGGTGCCGGTAACGGAGTATACAAACCGTGAGGCTTCAGCTTGGACTTGGACTTGTTGCAAGTAATGCACCTCTTCACATACCTGTCCACGTCCCGCCTCATCTTTGGCCAATAAAAATGATCAGCGAGCATGAGTAGCGTCTTCTCACGCCCAAAGTGACCCATCAAACCTCCAGCATGTGATTCCTGCAATAAGAGCAAACGCACAGACGATTCTGGAACACATAGTTTGTTAGCTCTAAACAAGAACCCATCATGTATGTGATATTTTTCCCATGCTTTACCAAGAGCACATAAGCGATATGGTTCAGCAAAATCATGATCAGTAGCATACAAATCACATAGTATCTCTAAACCAGGAATTTTAACATCAGGTTGAGTTAATAGCATATTCTTCCTAGATAGAGCATCAGCAACAATGTTATCTTTTCCCTTCTTATGTTTAATGATGTATGGAAAAGACTCAATGAACTCAACCCACTTAGCTAGACGCTTATGCAAAGTAGATTGTGCTTTCAGGTATTTTAAAGCTTCATGATCAGAATGTATGATAAATTCTTTTGGCCACAAATAATGTTGCCAAACCTCAAGAACTCTAATTAAAGCATACAATTCTTTATCATATATAGGATAGTTCAACTTAGCACCAGATAATTTCTCAGAAAAATATGCAATTGGGCGACCCTCTTGCATCAACACACCACCAATTCCAATACCACTAGCATCACATTCAATCTCAAATTGCTTATTGAAATCAGGAAGTGCAAGCAACGGTGCAGAAGTTAACAATCGTTTCAGTTCATCAAAAGCATTAGTAGACAGGTGCAGCAATAGTAGAAAAATTGGGCACAAAACGGCGATAAAACCCAGCTAGACCATGAAAACTTCTAACTTGACTCACATTCATGGGAGTAGGCCAATTTTGAATAGCTTCAATTTTAGACACATCTACTTCTACTCCATGCTTAGAGACAACATAACTTGAGAAATATGACCTTATCTTTGCAAAATGTGCACTTCTCAAGATTACCATAGAGTTGATTATCACGCAACACTTGCAAAACATGTCGAATATGTATAGTATGATCAGATTCATTGCGGCTGTAGATTAATATGTCATCAAAGTATACAACCACAAATTTGCCAATAAATTCACGCAAAACATGGTTCATTAATCTCATGAAAGTGCTAGGTGCATTAGTTAACCCAAAAGGCATTACTAACCACTCATATAAACCAAATTTTGTTTTAAAGGCGGTTTTCCACTCATCCCCTTCTTTCATCCTAATTTGATGATAACCACTACGCAAATCAATTTTAGAGAACACAGCAGCACCACTCAATTCATCTAGCATATCCTCTAAACGGGGAATAGGATGACGATATCGAATAGTAATGTTGTTTATAGCTCTACAATCTACGCACATACGCCAAGTACCATCTTTCTTAGGAACTAGAATAACAGGAACAACACAAGGACTAAGGCTTATGCGGATATAACCTTTGTCGAGTAGCGCTTGTACTTGCTTCTGTATCTCCTTCGTCTCTTCGGGATTAGTGCGATATGGCGCCCTATTGGGCAGCGATGCTCCGGGAATCAAGTCAATTTGATGCTCAATACCTCGCAATGGTGGTAGTCCTGCGGGTACCTCCTCCGGAAACACGTCGCCGAATTCCTGCAAAACACTAGAAACACCAAGAGGAAGAGGGGTCATGTCGTTAGAAACCAAAACCGTACCCCTGTACAAAAGCACAAGAGGCATGGTCGTAGGATCCTCACTAAATTCTCTCATGTCTTCTTTGGTGGCTAATGAAACTAAGGAATTCACTCTCTCACTTTTCGTTATATCACTCACGACATTACAATTCTCTCGCCTATCTAGAGGTGCATCCTCCAAATTCACTTCAATCTTCTGACGAGACTCATTGACAATCTGTTGTGGTGACATAGGCTGTAAGTTAATTTTCTTGCCCTTGTACTCCAAGTGATATGTATTGGCGCGGCCATTGTGTTGCACAGAACGGTCATAGAGCCAAGGCCGACCCAATAAGAGGTGACAAACCGTCATAGGAACCACATCAAAATCAATGCAATCCTTATACGGTCCAATCTCAAACTCAACACGCACCATATGGTTTACCTTCATCTCACCATTGTCGCTCAACCACTGAATATAATATGGATGCGGGTGCGGTAGGTACTTCAACTTCAGCTTGGTACATAACTCCTTGCTTGCTAAATTGCGGCAACTCCCGCCATCAATAATGACCTTGCAAGCCTTGTCAGGACCAACCAAAGCTTTTGTTTGGAACAAATTGCAGCGCTGAGTAGATGCACTAGGCAACACATTAAGAGCACGCTGCGACACAACAATGGTACGAGCATCAGAAGGATATGCATCTTCACCATCAGTGTCATAGTCAGCATCGTCTGGAGCATTTGGATCAACATCATCTCCAGTCTCATACTCATTGTCCTCATTGATAAACATGACTTTGCGGTTAGGATAATCTCTCTTGAAGTGACCCTTGCCACCACATGTATGGCAAAGCATATCGCGGTTGCGCGTTGTAGACACACTAGAACCACTCGTACTTGTCGCAGATTCGGACTTCTTTGCATTAGATACATTGGAGACCGGTTTGCTAGGCGGAGTAGAGTAAGGAACGGAGCGCGTCGACGGTGCCGGCGCCGTAGAGGGCGCGCGGGGTGTAAAACGCCCAGCTCCCGTAGCACGTCCTTTAACCTTTGCTTCTTCAGCCAACTGTGATTCAGCTTCTCTTGCATGATGTAACAATTGATTCATATCGGTGTAGGTGTAATGACGAACAATGCCTTTAACATCATACTTCAATCCATTGAGAAAACGCTGCATTGTCATCTCTAGAGACTCACAGACACGACCACGCTGCATAAGCATCTCCATCTCCATGTAGTACTCATCAACAGTCTTCACACCTTGCCTCAATAGTGTTAGCTTATCAAATATATTCCGCATGTAATTTGTAGGCACAAAACGAGAAGTCATAACTTCCTTCATAGCACGCCATGTACGGATAGGTTGTGCACCATCTTCGTCGCGGTTACGAACCAAAGAATCCCACCAACGCAATGCATAACCATCAAATTCAGAAGAAGCAAGCTTGATCTTCTTATCTTCAGAGTAGTTGGGATGTAAGCTCCATAACTTCTCAATCTTGAGCTCCCAAGTGAGATATTCTTCAACATCAGCTCCCCCTTCAAACTTGGGTATGGAAAACTTGGGCTTACCCAATCCATCTTCTTCATCTTGCCCACGACCATTACGGCCAAGTGGAGCCCGACCACGCGGACGATGACCATGAGGCGCACCACGAGCATTGTGTGCGTCATCTTCAAGCTCAGGATCTTCATCATCGTCTTGTTGTTGTTGTGTAGTCAAATTCTCAATAGTAAGGCGCATATCGGCAAGAGTGCGCTGTATATCGGTCATTTGATCAGCCAATCCAAAGGATTGACGGGTGATATTAGTAGCATCCGGCGTCTGCTTGATCTCGTCAACCGTATCCTTAAGCTCATCATCCTTAGTGCGGAATTCACGTCGCATCTCGTTACGAAGAGCTTCATACTCCCTCCATGTGACGATATCTCACGAATTCTTGTTTTCTGGTTAACAATCTTATTATCACTAGCAGACATGATTAGTAGGTTAGTGCACTAAATCAAGAATATATGGTGGTACTCTCACAACTCACTCAAAACTGATAAGAAAAGGAAATCTTACCGTTCCAAAGTAAATTAGTGTTGCTTACCACTTGTAGGAACAACTAGTGCACGGATGTAGCGAAGCGAATATCAAGGGTATAAGAACAATCACACGACAAAGCAGGATATATGTGGGGCTGTAGGTAGGCTACCTATTTGCACCAATAACAAGCTCTAGCGCTGACCGTAGACAACCAAAGATACTCACACAAGGCGATATAATGGGGCAATGCAACTATATGTGGGAAAGGTTGCAATGCACTAGAGAGACGCTAGCAAAGCTCAATGAGACAGGCACAAGATTGCTCAACTACGGGTGCAGTAAAGTAAACTTAGGCCTTCACTTGATTCAACTAGCACAACACTTTTCTTTTTTATTTTTCTTTTTGTATAACACACGCAGCTATGTAGCTCTTTTTGCTTTTTTTTTTTGACTCAACTCCTTGATAACACGGCCAACAGAAATTGCAAAGCACCAAAACCCTAACGAGCAGCCTGTCGAGCGGTAAAACTAGTCTCTTCTGGGGAAGTTCCTAGTCACTTTATATCGATAGGCTGTGTCTATGGTTGGGAACAAGCACACTGTACGCTATGTGGACTCGGAGTAACAAAACTGACACACTATAATAAACTAGACACAAGATGATAGGGAAACGCAAACCCTAACAATTCTACTAGAAGAAAGATAAAGATACGCAAAAACAACTACGAAAAGCAACTAAAACTCGAAATTAGTGCAATCTAAGGCTATGGCAAACCCTAACCCTAATTTTTTTTTATGGCTTTTTCTGGATAGGAAAACACTCACAACTCAACTATGGGGTGGATTGTGGATGGCTTACCGAGGAAAACTGGAAATCTGATACCAAGATGATAAGGGGTGGCCCGATCTTCTCAGTAAGCAACGGTGGTGATGATGATCACGGGATGATGACAGCGGAGAAACACGACGATGTAGTGGATGATAACTTGTATGACGCAACGAGATCTCTCGATTGGTCCCTGTCGCCAATGCAACAGCTCTCAACCCTGCAAGATATTCGCAACTCCACACACTTGCGCACGTAGCCGCCGACCACGAAGCGGTAAGTTGCAACCGTCTAATTCCCAATGGAACAGCAGATCACACAAGACTTAAACAGGATCTACACAATATCCAAGCAATATGGTGTAGGGAATTCAATAGTTTTGCAGAGCAAACAACTAAGAACTAGGGTTTATCTTAAACGTGGTCTGAAGCAGCTAGGGGGGCGTCCTGGGCACTTATATAGGTGTCCGGGACGAGTTCTGGTCGAAAAACACAAGTAAAAACCGACCCAGAATAGATCTGGTCGAGACAGACTCGGACTGGTCCGGTCTGGGATCCGGTCAACCGGGCTGTGGACCGGGCTGTCCGGTTTGTGGTCCGGTCAACCGGACTGGGGACCGGGCGGTCCGGTCGGGGGTCCGGTCAACCGGTCGGAAACCGGGAAAACTGCGAAGTTTCCGGTCTCGCTCCGGTACGATAAATTTCCTCCGGTTGGTGGCCGGTTTACGACCGGTCGACCGGGCCAGGGACCGGACGGTCCGGTCTGGGGGCCGGTCTGACCGGGTTCTGGACCGGCCTGGACTTCTTCTTCTCCTCTCGCGCATTCCTCCCGCTCCTCCCTCGCGCGTCCATGAGATATCTTCATGTCCAGCTCCATGTCCAGCTTCACGGCCCTCTTGACGTCCGTCTTCATGTCCAGCTGCTCCTCTCCTCGTGCGATGCTTGTCTCCTCTTGATACCTGATGATACATAAGTAATAGGACTTAGGCAGTATAAAGTTCTCATCAATCAAAGTATCGTTTAGGAACAAGTTCACCTGTTGATTAAGTAGCTTCGCACGAGCTCTTGTAATTGGTCCAATCCGAACTTCATTGGACTTGAGCTTCACAGCAGGTTCATCTTCATTTGTTAATGACGGAGGTAGTAGTGAGGTAGGGATGTCCTCATCAAAAATTCTTAGTGACATCAATGATAACAAGTCGAAAATCAAAATAACAATGGCTTGGTTAATATATCAAGCCCAACCAAAAATCCCCACTGTAAAAAGGTAGAAATCAGCAGCAGCAACAAAAAAACATATGCAGGAGTACAAATGAGTTCATCATTCCCTTAGCATAGAAAAGTAGGTGGGTAACTTCAGAACGTATGTGTTGGTTAAACGTTGAGATACTTGTTGATGAAAAGTGAATGAGTGAGTTGATAAAACAACCCCCATAACAGAGATTTGTGAACCCCTTGAAACAAGTCCCATGATCTCTGCTATCTCCTGCTACAAAACCCTAGAAATTGTGCACGAAAAGCAGTGCAACGGGCCAAATCATAACAACAATGAACATGGAAACAGCGACAACGCAATTTACAGCCGCCCCATAACAGAGATTTGTGAACCGAGGGACGGAGAAAGAACCTAGGCGGAGAACAAAATCCACCCAAAACAAACCCTCCCCGGCACAATCCCTCGCCGGACAAACAAAATCCCATCAGCATAATCCACGGTGGAACAATCCCTCGCCGGACAAACAAACCGGCCGGCGAGACCCAGATCTCCCCACTAGATCCAGTTCGAATACTAACCTTACAGCGCCGGAATCGATTGGCCCTTGCTAGTGAACTGAGAGCAGGAGAAATCTAGGTCACGCGCACTAGCCACGGGGAATCGGACCCTCGCCGCCGCCGTCGCCCTCTCCGTCGGGGCTGAATGGGAGAAGAACAGGGGAGAGAGGAGAACGGGCGGAGGGAGGGGAACACGAAATCGATTCGAATTATTTCGAAAAAGCCGGGCCGAAAAGGGAAAGTCGAACGATTACCAAAAATAGAAATACACGTGTCGCGACCAAAGGGAATTGACTCGCGCTTCCGCGCGAGCGCTCCGCGCCGACAGAAACCGATCGCTCGAGCGAGTGATTGCCAAGGAGGGGATTCGGTTTATATACACCAATACATGAGGAGAGGAGGTAACCACCCAAAGCCCTAGGTCCTAGTCCATATTTACAGGAGAGAACCAGGGAAAGTAGAGAACGAAGGTTAGGTAAGATACAATACAACTATGGTTGTTTACAGATTTGTCTTCTCGTGAAATGTCATAAGAATTTAGGTCTGCTTTTGAGTACTCACAATGGCCATTTTGTATTTCATCATTTTTGGATTTTTGTTTACTGTACTTTTGAACATAAAAGTTTGTCCAGAAGAAGATATAAAAAAGACACGGGGGCGATCTGCTGGAGGGTGCTCACTCGTACAGCAATGGGAGGATCTACAGGAACAAGTCGGCAGAGGTGAAATGGATACTGTGCAGCGATTGGGCCGCCATTGTATAGCGATAAAGCGCTCCAATAGGCGCTCCAGCCTCTACTCTTCCACAAAAGCCATAAAACTCCACCTTGCGACTAACTTTGTGCTGTACTGTTGGGCGCGTAGCGCAACACAGAAGTTCCTGGTACCCTTTCATGTATAACAAATGCCACGAGTTAAATCAACGGTCCTGACGCCTTCCATTCTCAATGGAAAATCACTCTAACAGAATGCTCCCGTTTTAGCATTACTATGTATGTTTAAGCACCAACCAGCTCATCGGATCCACCTTGTTCGTGAAGCTAGCAACAGTTGAAGAACAATACTTGTTTTTGAAAGAGAATCTAATGGCAGCTATCGACTAGAGAAAAACAATGCTTGCTTGTTAGCATGCAATCGCATATGTGCGGAGGTGCAGTGTGCAGGCTCTTTTATAGTCAGTGACCCGGTTCTCCAAGAGTAATTAAGAGGGAGAGAAGTCCATCTCAGTTCACCCACCATCTATTCACGACCATCAACTAATATTTATATTTTAAGTATCTAAGTGTACTTGTGGGTCCATCGCAGTTTCTGACCACCATAGTCTCTTGAGCCCGAAGTGGCTCATCTTGGCGATAGAAACAATCTCGCCTTTACAAATTCGCAAGGCAAACATCCTCCATCTTTCCTATAAGGGCATCTCCAGCGGCGCCACGTAAACGGACGCTGAGCGATCGTTTGTGTCCGCGTGGACCGGAAATGCGTCTGGCACCCCTCCAGCGGAGCGACGCAAAGTGATCGGACCGTCCGCGGAGACGCAAACCTGATCCAAATATGCGTCAGGTTTCCGTCTCTGCGGACGCTCGGCGGACGCGCAAAGTGTCCGCTCGCTTCACCACCGGGCCCGCCTGGCAGCGAGCCTGCATCGTGGGCATCGCTTCGGCGGTCAGCGCTTCCGCGTCTGCGCCGCAGCCTTCGCCATCAATGGCGCGACTGCCTGTTCTGCACGCGCACTGGCGGGCGACGGCTGAGCTTCTGCGCCGCCTTCAATGCCATCGTATCCCGCGCGTGGCCGCGCTTAAAAGACCACCGGCCGCGTTCCTCCTTCCCCCACACCTCCACTCGCACCACCACCGCCGCAGCGCCATGGGGAAGAAGAACGTCTTCGAGGCCTCCGGCAGCGGCTGCAAGAGGGTGCCGCTCCCCGTCACGCTGGGGAGGCTCATGCACGGCAAATGGATGCCGTGCGAGGGCTGGTCCGGCGTGCAACTGCCTGGCGGCTGGCGGCTCAGCTGCCACCGGGTGCCCATCCCTCCCGTCCCTGCGCGCGAGCCTGATCGGACCGCGGAGATCCGGCGAAGGAGGCGGTACCTGCTGCCGGACCTCCGCGACGATCCGGCGTACGCCATCGACTCCGACAGCTGGCGTACGTATCTATCGACCGAGGCGGATAAGAGAAGAAGGGCTGGCTTCATGGGCGACAGGGATTTTCCCTTCGGGTCTCCACCGCCGACTCGTCCACGAAGACAGGAGGCGCTGAGGCGTCGTCAGCAGGCGGCGACGCGCACGCAGCACAATGACGATGACGACCACGACGACGATGCCTACACCGCCTACGACGATGAGGACGACTACATCGAGGCGCTCGCGTACCATAACGAGGAGGTGAAGGACGACAGCGACGACTACGTCGCGGCCGTCTTCCACGAATGGCAGCAGGCCGTGGCGGAGGGCCGTGTTTTCGAGTTCCCGGAGAACATGACGGACGACGAGATGGCGAAGCTCGGCGTCCTCGCCTTCGAGAACGACGCGCCTGTGCAGCCGCCGCTGCCCCGGTATGCCACCGGCGTCATGCCGCCGGGCCTGTCGGAGGATGAAGCCCTTCGACTGGCACTACAGGACTCGGCGGCGCCACAACTGTAACACCCCAAATTTCAAAACAAAGAGAAAATGAATTTCCTTTTTCCAAAAATGAGAACCAACAAAAACTTTTCTTACTTTGAGTGCTATGCATAGTGCTCATACCTAATACTTGTGTTTTGCCATGATGAGTGTTATTATGCTTATGTGATAAACCCTAAAACCCTAAAGTAATCAAGTGAAGATCACAAACCCAATAAAATAAAAGAGAAAGAAATCAAATAAGAAAAACCCTAAACCTTGATCTTCTCAAACACCAATGGATCTATTTTGAGAAACCAAAATAAAGAAAAAAGACATATATAGGCATATAGCCCTAATAGGAAAATCTGGAACCCTACCTTTATTATTTTTGCTAAATGGTGGTGAACCATTGTGAACCCCACCAAACCCTAGACCTCATACTCTCTTGTCACAAATCTTTGAAAAACCAAAATAAGAAGAGGTGATTTTAAATAAGAAAAAGGGGCATATGCAAGCCCATGGCTATTTTGTGTAAAAACTAAAACTTTGTTTGCTTACCTTGTGTAGATGATTGGAAATACCTCAACACACTCAAACAGGTACTCACCAACCAATTTAAGTGAGAATCAAAATAAAATCCATCTTATGCATAGAGGCATATGTGGCACTTAGCCAAACTATCAAATCTTGACCTAGCCACCTCCATTGTCCTAAAATGGTTTGAACCTTTCACCCAACTAATTCTAACCCCAAATAAACCTCACCCTTGTCAAAGGGAAGCAAAGAAAAATAAAAGAATAAAAGTTTGAAATTCACAAAACCCTCACATATGGTTTATGCCATTTTTATAAATCTTGACCTTAGACCATTTTGGCCTTCACCATTAGTTATATTACATTACTAAACCCTTAATACAACTTTTGGAATCATTGAAACTCAAATCAAATCAAAATTCAACTCAAATTGGGCTCACATATGATGATGGTCAATTCTGCCAATTATATTCTGGTCACCACTTTGAGCCCCTGCAATTCAATATTTTCAAACTAAACTTTCCCAACTCTTGGCATGTCATCCAAGAGGACAGTAAGATGAACACTTTTTTGTAAAGATCATCATGCCAAATTCTTTCTTGATCAATAACTATGCTCATCCAAAGTTGCAACATTTTAACAAGTATAACAATCTCCCACTTATCAATTTTGCAACTCTTTGATTCTAACAATTCCATCACCACCTCTCATCATCTCTGGTATTTTCTAACTCTTCTAAACACACACCATTCAAATTGGTCGACCTTTTGACTTTACTCAAATTTGGACAAATTTCACAAAATTCAACTATGGAACTATTTGACATCATTTGACTTAGTGCTCTACACAAACCTAATCTACACCACACTACTCTAAATGATTCCCATGCTCCCTCTCACCCCTAATGACCCACAGTAACCCTAAGGAGAGAGGAGGGCAAGCTAGGGCATGGCCATGCCGGCCATGTCACCACCCCGGCGCACCTCCCCTCTTCTCCTTCATCGCCACCACTGGCCACCGTGCCAAATGTCGCCACCTAGCTCCCCTACACCAGACTACACCAGCCCTTGTCGAGGAGGACGTCGACAGCCGCCGCACGACGCGCGCCCAGGACGGCCAGGACATGCCGCTGACGTCGCAGTAGTGCACGTACGGGCACCACTGGACACGCGCCGCGCCACCACCTCGGTCACGCCCTGTACCTCCTCTCGACGCCGTGAGCGTCACCATGCCACCACGGACGCGCCACACACGCACGCGACCATGACCCGTGCCCGCCGCCGCCGGAGACAAGGACGGAATCCCGCCGCATCCGCGCCAGTACAAGCCATCGCCCGACAGTCGTACACCACTCCGTACCGCGCCATTAAGGCCCCAAGGACCGCCGTGACGTCGCCTACCTCCTGCGCACCTTCCTTGCTCCTTCGTCGCCCTGGAACGACGACTTCGCCGTTGACCTCGCCCGCGCCCCGCAGCACCCTTGCCATCTATAAATACCGCGTTCCCTGGACGAAGCTGAGCACACCATCTCGTTTCCCATCCTCCACTGCTTCTCCTCCACCCAGTAGCTACCTCGATCGACGCCGGAGCAGCCCCAATCGATCGATCGGAGCCGCGGAAGCCCTGGTGCAATCGCCGTCGACTGGAGCCTCCCCGAGCGACGCCACTGCTACAAGCTTCTTCCTCGTCCTCGACAACCTCGAACGGAACACCGCCGCCGCTCGCCAGACCCACGGATCGCCCTCCGACCCCCTACTGCCGCCGCGCCGGTGAGCTCCTCTCATCGTCGACGACGACGAACGAGCGCCGTCGATCCGCGCTCTAATCCTACGATCCACGATAGCCGGTACCGATTCGGTGTTTAACAGCCACTGACAGGCGGGCCCCCCTGCTGTCAGGCAGCCCACGCGTCTGTGGACCGTGGTGGGCTGGGCAGGCTGTTAAAATTTTGAATCTGGCCCGTTAGATTTTTCCCGCTCAGCCCATTTATTCAAATTTGAATCTCCAGATTTTGTCTAAATTTAATACTGGCCCTGTGTTTGAAATTCAATAGAATCTGTTTGGCTTGGCCAAATTTAGCAAACTTTATATGGTTGAAAAGCTACTGAAAAGATCTACAAAACCCCACTGGTCCCACTTCCAAATCTTGTGTAGAATTAATGTGACAAAAATAACAAGTCAGAGACTTCTACCACTTCAAATAATTATTAAAAATCAACCAAAATAGTTATTTAAGTAATTCCAACTCTCATAGCTCACTTTTGACTTACACTAATTGTTTCTGCAACAATATGCCATGGTTACTTTGAATGATCATGGTCTAGCTTAATTAAAGGACTATATGGCTATTTCTAGTCAAAGATATTGTCCAAAACTATTAATAAATCACTTGGGAGTTTTTCTCTCATTTAAATCTTGTCATGAACAATTCAAAATGAGATAGAGACTCTGGTCATATATGTCTCATATGAATTGTTGATGATATTAACTCACCTCAATAGTAGTTGTTAACTTAGTTACAACTATGTGTTAAATCATATGAGAGGTAATCCTCTCATTTAAATCTTGGTCTCAAGTAATTCAACATGAGGTAGTGACCATGGTCTATAAAATCTCATTTTGAGTTATTTGGTGACATTAAATCACTACCATGTTAGTATTAAAGTGCATGAGGTATGGAACCTCATTTAAATCATTTTCTCAGATGAAAAGTATGAAGAGGTTGACTTTGGTCAATCTAGGTCATATCTTATTCATAAGAGAAATTAAATCTTAATAAGATAATGAGAGGAAATTATTTCTCTAAGTAATTAAAAGTAACACCTAAGTTAGTATGAGAGGAAATTAATTTTTAACTAAGAAAACAACACACCTATCCACTTAATAGTAATGTGTGATGCTAGTTTAATTTGTGTAAAGTATATGAGGTGTTTCACTTCATTTAAATCTTGTCCCAAGTACTTTCATATGAAGTTTGAACCCCTGGTTAAATGCTCTCATATGAAATATTTGGAGATTTTAAATCATTTGTAGAAGTGTTAAATAGTATGAGGTATCTCTGCCTCATTTAAATCATTTTTTCAAATGATGATGATGAATGGTTGACTTAGGGTAACCTGAATTCATGGGTAATTGTTTGAGAAATTAAATCTTAAAGAAGATTCAATGAGAGGAAATTATTCATCAAGAACTATATGGAAACTATCATGTACATATGAAATGAGAGGAAATTATTTGTCCTCAAGCAAGACCACCAATGCACCAAATTGTATTAATTGTGGGAATAGAATAGTTTGTGTGAATACATGTGATCTTTAGAATAGACAATGAATTGTTTGGTGATTGTACCCCGTATTTCGTATTTTAGACGCTAGTACCGAGGAGTATCAAGAGGAGGAGGAAGTCTACTTTCAAGGAGAAGAAGACCACTTTGATCACCTCAACCACCAAGGCAAGCTATACTCTTGCAAGCTAACACCATTGCAAGTTATATTGTTGCAAGATAATACCCTTGCAAAGTGCAAAGCTCACCATGAGCAAGGCATTACCCATTTACTTTATGTTCATGATCCTATTTCCCAGTTTTACTTTACAAGCTTTATTTACTTTTGTTATATCAAAGTACTTTTTGATTCATGATTCACTGGGTTAGTATTGGATTAGTACAAGAGTATCAAAGTTAGTCTAGAAGCAAAGCAAATTACTTAGCACCCCTCATACCTAGATGCTAGTGCTACATTGAAATTGGTTATGCTAGATGGGAACTTGTGTGAGTGAAATGACTTTGAAAACCTTGGAATGATGAGTAATTCTATTGAAAGATTTTGAAGGTGAATATGACTTGTGAATGACATGGTGAAATTTACCAAAAACTGATGGTTGGGTTCGGATGCGATACCATTCCAATTTTGCAAGTACCCCCACAATACCTGATTATGGGTAAGGGCTTAACTAGAAGTTTATGTACCTTAGTATGGGTTCCCTCTAAACAAGCGTCATCGGGGTTATGCTGGAGGCTGCCTCTACAACAAAAGCAATGATGAGAAATGACGTGAGTTGAGGTGAATGTCCGGCCCAAGCCCTGTGCAGTTCCCAGGCTGACGGTTTGTCTTCACTGGGAGGCCAAGCTCATGGGGAGAGGTGCCTATACTAGGGTATGTAGGTGAAAGGTTATGGTTGGTAGTCCGCACACGGAGTGTGATAAATCAGGGCCAGTTAACCCTGACGGATTATTGCAAATGTTGTGGCACAAGTGTACGACCTCTGCAGAGTGTAGAACTATTCGAATAGCCGCGTCCACGGTTATGGACGGTTGGAAAGGCCATACTGTTCCGTTATCAGAACTTTTCTAAAAGGTGACATGTGAAGGGTGACTTGTGATTTGAACTTGAAATGGCGACTTTGACTTGAAAACACATTGAGTTGTGGGAATGACACTAATGTTCCCATTTGAGTTAGTTAGCACATGAAGAGTTTTTATTTCAAATACTTGTGAACTAAAATTGGCTTTATGCAAAAGAAACTAGAACTTAGCATCCCCCTTACTAGAATGGCTAGTACTTACATTAGTATTAGTTTGCGAGTACTTTAAAGTACTCACGGCTTTGTCCCTGGCTATTCAAATGGCCAGACTATGAAGCAGAACAGCAGTATGAAGAGGACAACCAGCAGGACGCCTACGACAACTAGGGAATCTTCTGACGTCAAGCGTTGGCCTGTGGACTAGAGAGTCCCTTATCTTTACGCTTCCGCTATGTATTTGTGATGTGTGTTGAAACAATAGTTCAACTATTATTGTAATATTGGATCATGTGATCTATTTGTAAGACGACTATGATATGTAATGAATGATGACTTATGATATTCAACTGTTATGTCTCGCAACAACAATATTCCTGGGATTGCGATGTATGGCATAACAGGCATCTGGACTTAAAAATCCGGGTGTTGACAACAACCGCAGCCCTGGGAACCTCCACTGTCGCCACAGCCGCAGCCCTGGGCGCCTCCTCCACCGCCGCCACAGCCGCAGCCCTGGGCGCCTCCTCCACCACCGCCACAACCATACCCCTGTGCGCCTCCACCGCCGCCACAGCCGCAGCTCTGGGCGCCTCCACCGCCGCAGCCCTGGGCGCCTCCTCCACCTCCAGCACCGCCGGCGCGCCCGTCGTACGCTCCCCCGGATGACAACTGGCCGTGGGTGATACCGGAGCTCATCGTGCTCGACAACGACGAGGAGCAGCAGTAGGCGTTAGGTTTTTTTTTTCATGTTTTAACTATGTAAATTATGTTTCATGTATTAAAAAAATGATTCGGCCAAAAAAAATGCGTCGTGCCGCTGGAGCCATCCCCCGACGAAAACGGAGATGCGGTCGATTTCGATCATTTCGGCCGACGCAAACGGACACGCGCGGACGCTAAAACAAGTGTGACATGTTGCGAGTATATTCTACTCCCTCTCCATTTCAATGAATAGGACTTCACATATTTTTGTATTTTTTCTTTGATCAAAATTTACTTCAAAAGTTCAAAGATATAGAGGTTATTGGTAATACATCATTTGAAAGTTTTTCAATACGAATTTAACAATACTACTTACTTACAATATAATTAAGATTTTGCTGCTCATGTTTTTCGTCCAAAATCGAAACGGAGTTAGTATTGGTTTACCTGTGCTTAGCCAAATAAAAAAAAAAAGAGAAATCAAAATACATTGTTTTCTCGGATTGACAAGAATTTACTAGTAGTAACATCTTCTTGAGAGCAGCAATTGTAGCGTGCATGGAACACCGTGCGCGTAGATGTCGTCCATATCTCTCTGATTGCTTTGGGATTGATGCATCAAAGGGCATGTTATCTATCCCACACTATTACTTTCTCTCTCATTCTTTTAATACATGTATTTATTTTCTAGTGTTAAATTTAAAAGAGTTATATTTATTGTAACATATATCAGATTAAAATGCATTTAAATATGTGTATTTCTTTCAACTATATCTTTTAAAAACCAATTTTTTTAAATAAAATTCAAAATTTTGAGTTTTGAAACAAAATCAAACATGATGATACAAAATGAAACTCGATAATAGTTGATACAAAAAAATTGTGTGTCCAAATTAAACTCTTAAGATAATTTCCAAATATTTTGTAAGTCTGATGAACCAAGTTTAGAACATCGTGAGATTGTTTCTAAGGAAAATGGATCAAGTTTCGCTAAGTTCTGTTAATTTTTATCAGTCAATTCTCAAAAAATATCAAAATATAGTCAATATTAGCATGTTTTGTAGCTCCTTTCACTAGGAACTCAAATATTCAAATAGTTTATATACAACTTTTAGGGTGGTTGGAGAATTTAGGAGCCGTTGAAGCTACTTAATCTGACGGTGGAAAAAATAGTAGTACCAGAAAGTAATGGATGAAAAGTACTGAAATTATCATTTATTTTAATTAAATATGAGGGTAGCCATGTAATTTCACATTCAGATGGCAATTCCTCATCGCCGTCTCTGTCTCGAGTCTCCATCCTGTTGCGCCATGGAGCAGCCGCCATGTCCCCTCCCCGCGTCGTCGCCGCAGCGCCCTCTTCTCCTCTCCCACGGCCACCCCCTCCCCGCCAGCGAACTGCTTGGCCACCCGTCCACGCTCGGTCACCACCGTCATCCTCTAGGCCTTGCAAAAAATTCCCCTTCCGTCAGCCCTCTCCGGCCGCCACTCCGACACCGTGCTGGCCGGAGGCCGCGCCTCGTTCAGCACCCTGCAGAGTCGCACGGGATTCAGCGCCCAGGATAGCATGATGTGGCTCTCTACCTTTAGCCTTCAAATCGTCCAAGCTCGTGGCCGCCGAGGCTTCATCATTGTGAGTTTGTGCGCGGCGTGTCCGGCGGCGAGCGGAAGCGCGTGAGCACCGGGCATGAGCTGCTATGATCCCGAGCCTGCTGGTCCTCAACGAGGCCACCTCCGACTCCACCGCAGCGTGCTGCCTCGTCTCCACGCTCTCGGCGCTATCATGCAAGGGGTGCAGGGTGTGAGCTCGCGTGAGCGAGGACGACACGGACGAGCTCCACCGGCGTGAGCTCCGATTGAGCGAGCGAGGACGCCGCGGCCGTGCGCCCCATCCCGGAGTGACAGCAGGAGCAACAGACGCATGCGCGGCCTCGTGAAGCGCGGCTAGCTGGACGACGCCCTGTACTCTGCGCCGGCTCTAGTCGCGCGACAAGCTGCAAGGCGCCCTTCACTTTGTGGACTCCATCCCGGCCGCGGAAAGCACCCGTGTCGCCTTTCCCAGTTTCCCTCCCCCACCTCGCCGAAGGGGTGGCAGCGGCGTCCAGCAATTGGAAGACGTGGTGCAGCCGAGCTGGGCCAACGACGACATCGTGTGCGAGGGCGTCCCCCTCAAGCTCCGGCTCGACAGCTTCTCAGGTAAGAGATACCCCTCGTTGTTTCAGTCTTGAGAGGATCCATGTTCAGAAATGTAGTTGTTTTGCTGATGTTTATGCATTTGGGTTCCACGGGAGGAGGTTTGCGTCGAAGAACAAGTTCCTGTATCAAAATGCGACGGCTGATCTGAAGTTCGGAGTGGGAGGTCCCTGGTGGTTCCGTTGCTGCGCAGTTACCGAGAGGAGCGAGCGACCTCGTGCACGACACGGACAAGCTCGAGAGCGAGCAGGCGAGGCGGCCGAGCTCCAAGGTGAGGAAGGTGATCCGGGGCGCGGTGGATGCGAAGGCAGAGCACTGATTCGGCTGCGCGTCGGTGGCGGCGGCGGCGAGCGGCTTTGCGCCCGGCAAGCGGCAGTGGTGGCGGATTAGAAACGGAGGGTCGGAGGCGAGGCAGGGGGCGGCGCGTCTGGGGAGGGATTGACTCGTCACAAAGGCTGGTCGAGCGGTTCAGTTCTGGAGGGTGAAGTTACCATATTACTCCTCAGGACATTGATTTATCTCAACTGCTAAAAAGTACTCGGGTGCTGGTTAACACTCGGAGCACTCGTTTATGGACCGTCCGATCCACACGATTAAGTCACATGTCGCTCTACCATTCAGACAGATATCCACCTGGGGTCCCACCGCCCCACCCTCCCACCCACCGCGAACCTCCTGCCCCGTCCCCCGCCGCCGGCCTGGTTTTTGGCTCGCCGCCCGCTGCCGGCCTGGTTTCCGGTTCGCCGTCGGCCTGTTCTCCCGCGAGCCGCCGGCCTATTCTTCCGCGCGCCGCCCGCCGCCGCACTAGTATCGCGCATCTCCCGCCGCTGGCCGGTTATCCAACTTGTTAATCGTTCCAACATCGACAGTGGTGGCCTCCCCTGTGACCAGTGCGTCGCCGCCCTGAGGCGTGCGCCGCCTTCCACATCCTCCCGCTGCGACACCTCCCAAATCCTTCTGCGCGCCGCCCTTCACCTCGCAGGCTCCCACCCCACGACGTCCTACACCTCCCACCGGGCGCCGCCCTCCAGCCCCTCCTGCCGCGCGCCTCCCTCCACCTCCCGCCTGCCGCCACCCTCCACTATGCCGATGTTGCTCTTCACGTCCACCTCGATGTTGCGGCACGATGCAGATGTCGCTGGTGCTCTCCGTGACCTCCGATGCATATATCGTATGTCCCCACGCAGCCGAAATTGGGAAGAGGAGAGGAAGTGAGGAGGTGGACTGGTGGAGGCGAGAACTTCTCGGTGGAGAGGGACATGAGCATGCGGGCGGAGAGCCGGCAGCGAGCAATGCTCGGCCACCACGGAGTGAAAATCTGGAACTAATCAGGAGTGAGGAAGAAGAGATAGGGAATCTTATCTCTTTGGCTATTTTCGTTGTAGTCCTCTGACTCTACTGCATTTACAAATAAGTACATGCATGTCCAGCCATTGAGAACTTAAAGACATGGTCGAATTACATTGCAACTACATTTGCGGATAAATTGCTCAGTGCCCAGTAACTAATGCCTTTAGTGGTTCTTATTTTTTTTGCTTCGCTTCTTTTATTCTTGTTTGATTAAAATCCATTGGCTTGCGGCATCGACACATCCATTGATCAAGGTGGATTTATACCTCGTGGCGACAGCAACCACGAACATAGCAAACTTTTTTTCGCACATTTGTGAAGTTGTATTTTTTTCCGACCGTATTATTGGTTTGGCAAATTATTTAGATTGTATTTTGCACAAAATAAATTATTCTCTCACATACTTGCTAAATTGTGTTTGTATTGTTGCTTCACACATTTGCTAAGTTGTATACCCATTATTTGCTAACTTGTATAACCCCTAGCGCTAAGTTGCATACCTGTTATTTTGCCAAGTTGTATGGCCATACTGCTAACTTGGATACCTCATCTATGAAGTGGCCTACTACTACACCATAATTGGGTCAACTTATTTCAAGAAACGGCAACAACTATAGCCTGCACCAAATGCAAATCAGTGGGGTTATGATTGCAACTAAAACACCATCAAGAGTAAGTTTGTATTTTCCCCAAATTGCATCCATTTTACGAACCGTGTTGTGGCTAGGACAAGTAAATTTGCATGATGTAGATGATAAATTATTTTTTTATCCCATGTACCAATTTATGCAATTTGATGGTTTTATTAGTTCATGATCCCGAGCTAGAAACATCTGGTCTGGCTCCGTGGGGCTGGGGGCTGGCGGTCTCAAAACGGCATTCCCTTTGGTTTCTTGCAATTCATGTTGCGCCTCTTGTCGTAGCTCGTGGCATCAGCCACACCATGTTGATTGAGGTTGTGTTGTATCTCGTAGCGGTGGTGGCTGCCATGAAGATGTACAACAATTTTTTTTCACACATGTACTAAGTTGTATTCTTTCACTGGTATTATTAGTTCCAAGAATGACCTAAGTTGTGTTTTGCACACAATAATTTGTTTATTCACACATTTTTTAAGTCGCGCTTCTCAGGGAGACAACAAATTTGTTTCTTCACACATGTGGCAAGTTATATTTTTTCGACGGTATTATTGTTTCCACATATGAGCTCAGTTGTAATTTGCACACACAGAATTGTTCACTCACACATTTGCGAAGTCGTGCTCGTAGACTGTAAAATTGTTTGCTTCACACATGTGGTAAATTGAATTTTGTCAGTGGTTTTATTGGTTCCACAGATGAGCTAAGTTGTATTTTTCACACAAAATATTATTTTTCACACATTTGTTAAGTTGTGTTTTGTAGATAGTAAATTGGTTATTCACACAGATACTAAGTTGCATACCCGTTATCTCTAAGTTTATATTCCATTGTCATAAGTTATACACCACATGTAGTAAGTTGCATAATCATCATTATTACTAAGTTCATATACCACTAGTGCTAAGTTATACACCATTGGTGCTAAGTTGTGTACCTCATATGTGAAGTTGTCTACTTCTACACGAGAGTGCCAACAACTGGTCGTACCTATAAATGCAAGTATTCCCATGCTAAGTTGTCTACCGCTAGTGCTAAATTGCATGAGTTGCCTAGCGTGATGTCACATCCTCTCTTCATCTCGCTCGATTCGCTCCTATTGCCGACATATACCGAGCTAGAAAGTCCATCCACATCTCGTTGCATCTAAGTTGCATATCTTTGCACCTAAGTTGTGTACTAATTTATTATGAAGTTGTATTTTTGTTGCTATTAAGTTATATGGTTACCCACGGTATTAGAAACTATGATGGACAACTAGTATTGCAATACTGCAAGTCTTATTACTATGAAATTGTTTGCTATTGTTGCTAGTATGTATCTCGGAAACTAAATTGGCTATAAACATATATATAAAATAGTGTAAGCAACTTTTGTACGAAGTTGTATTGCTACAACACTAGAGTTGATTTTCCATAGCAACTAAGTTGCTTTTTGATTATTTTTTTGTCGAAACATGTACAAATGAGATCTAGTTTTAAAGATCTCGTCGCGGGAGACCTAACGGTGAAAACGGATTGTAATTCCGACGCATAGTTTAAGAGTTATGACATTTTTATTTCTCTCATTGTGAAATTAAATGCACACGTGGTAGTGTATTGTGGGTGATTCACGTGAGCTCTCAACTTTCCTGTTTTAGACATTGCACATTTTCCCTTTATGGATGAGTGCTAGGATGAGCACACAAGCATCCGGATGCTGCCTAGGCGCGTCCTTGATTTATAGATTAAATTAATTTAGCTAATCGGACGGCCAGAATTAATCAGAGTGTTAGTACTCGGTAGTACTGGGTAGTACTACCCAACCACCGTAACACAGCTCTAGTTTAGTAATGTGCAGATACTAGATTGATACTCTCAAGCCTTTTCCCTGTGATTCATAGTCCAATATGCATGTTGGATAAGTTCACGGTAGTTTTTTTTTTTTTTTTGGCAAATTAGCTTCCCTGACAAAGTTAAGTTTGATGTGTACTCCATGCATTGTTAATCCGAAGGATCATTGTGTTACCAAGTTGTGAAGCCCGACGAATTTTCTTTGTAGGCGAGCGTCACAAAAGAGCATGATATGTGTACGTCCGTTGTTGAAACCGAGTCGTACGTGAAGTACTCGGAGTGGCAAACCGAAACGAATTCAGCTAGGGATCCCATCCTTAAGAAGCGTCCAGCATCACCACAGGGACGAAACGAATCTAAGATGATGAGCACAGCACAAACATAGCCTTGAGCCTGTATCGATCGAAGAAGCAAGTTGCGAACGAGGAAGCCATCAGGAAACAAATGGAACGAAACCAAGACCTGGCAGCGGCGGCGCTTCTGCTGCTGCTTCCTGAAGACATGCTCGCGGACGTCCTCGGCCGGCTTCCGCCGCGCCTCGTCGCCGCGTCCCGCTGCGTCTGCAAGACGTGGCGTGACATCGTCGACGGGCACCGCGCGCCTGCTGCGGCTGGACCTCCCGCGCGCACACGGTGGACAGCATCATCCTCAACCTGTATGGCCTGAAATCCTCGCGGTTCCTCACCCGTCCGTCCAGAGGGTCCGCGACCTCAGCCGACCTCGACCGCACCGTCTCCGGCGAGCTCGACCACCTCCGCGATCCGTCAGCCTACGTCAGCGATCACTGCAACGGCCTACTCCTAATCCACGACTGCGTGGTCAACCCCGCCACGGGACAGTTGGCTCGCCTCCCCAAATGTCCATTCCCGTCCATGGGAGCTTCCTCCTACACCAACAAGTTCCTCGCGTTTGATCCCGTGGTGTCGCCATACTATGAGGTGTTCGCGATCCCTCGTGTCCGTAGCCTTGCAAGTTTCGTCAAGTTCCGAGAGCCGGCCATAGAGAATTTGGAATGGCCGCCGCCGCAATGCATCCTCCATGTCTTCTCGTCTCGGTCGGGGCGATGGGAGGAGAAGTCCTTTGTTCGGGAAGGGGAGGCTGCGGGGATTGTTGCAGGCATGCGGGCGGACACGAAACCAAGAAAGCGCCATGCTGTCTATTGGCAAGGGACACTTTACGCACACTGCGAAAATAACTTTGTAATGAGGTACCTATCTACTCCTACTTCCTCCTTTCACTTCAGCATGATTTCTTAGTTATATGATGTCATTATTCAGCTGCTTCTGCTTGCATGATTTATCTAACACAGTGTCTTCTCTCTCTAGAATGTCACTATCAAATGGCAAGTACAGCGTGATTAAACCAGTTCAAGATATGATGCAGAGTAAATATCCAAATATCTATCTAGGAAGATCAGTACATGGGGTGTACTGCGCAACTGTCAAGCTTAAGATCCTTCGGGTTTGGTTCCTTAGTCAATCCCACGGCCAAATGGAGTGGGTGTTGAAGCACACCAGTGACCTGTGTCATGTGCTACCACCTCTAAAGTATGACTTCCAACGTCGTTGCGTGCTACCGCCTCTAAAGTGTGATGGGAATGGACCATGGACCTTGCATCGTGCAGAAGCTTACAACGATCACATCGTCGAACTAGTGTGGGATCACATTGGCAAAATTGACCGAGACCCCGATAGTGGTGTTGATATCGATCTTAAAGACAGGACTGAAAAACACCACTCTGATTACACCACCCTTCTAGGATTCCATCCATATGAAGAGGTTATATTCCTCGGCGCAAGATTCAGAAGAGGACTTGGCTACAATTTGAATGACTTTACAACACAAGAACTGGGGGACTTGTGCTCACCATTTTATCAAGATACCATTAAGAATCCGTACATAGATGCGTCTTTTGTGTACACGCCTTGTCTGATAGGGAAGTTCCCCGAGAACAGTTAATTTAGGAACTCATCTCGATGATTTGAAGTTATTGATTGAATGGAATGAATGCCTGTCACGGACGTGTTTGACACCCCGTTAACTGTATCCATATACATACAGAATCATGTATATCACCTAGGGGGGAGAATTCACAACTTGCTGCTTTTATTTGTCATATTTTGCATCACTTCCTTCATCAAGGCGTTAGAAATTTGCACCAGAATTCTCATTACTCTGCAGAAATAAAAACAGATGGGTTAGGATCAATAGCTATTCTAATCCTACGAAAAAAACAGCAGGATAAAAGGAATTTATAAACCTCTGTTACCTTCCTCTGGAAATCAGTCCATCGTAGTACAATATTCAGCTATCTCCCTCTTCCATTTTTCTAAAAGACCATTTCAAAAAAGCTATCTCCCTCTTGTCCTGCTCTTTGCTCCCAAGCTTCGCCAACATTGCCAAACAATGAACACTAGAGGCTGGGGCACGCCTTTGCACACCTCTTGGTATGTACCTTCTCACAGATAATTATGAAAATTAGTAAATAGACGGTACAGCTACTCATTTCTTTCTCAAGCTTCACAGATAATTATGTATATTTGAATTGCAAATCATTTGATGTAGCCCAATATAAATTATATTGTACAAAACACGTATTTTTCATTTTGTAATTCTTTTTGTTTGAATCCCTTAGTCTATTTACTATTTATGTGCCCTTGGATTATTAGTACTACTCTGTTTTGCCCTCAAGTTCTGTCACAAATGCTCTCAGAAGCCCAAACTTATCCTGATTGGCTTAGCCGTTGTCACACGGATCGACTCCACGAACCGTTGATCAACTGATCTAACGGGAGTGTACCCCTCCCCGTCTCTTCGTGGCCACCCCTCTCTCTCTCTTCGTGGCCACCCCTCTCTCTCTCTGTCGGTGGATGCATTATTGTCACCCCTCTAACAATTATCAACTATCTTTCGCTTTCCTTTTTCTTTTAGGGGATATAGTTTTGGCATATAGTTTTAGTAATTTGAAACGGCCCAAAAGTGGTATAATTTTGGTATAAACATGAGGCATACATATTTGCAGATTTCGGTGAATGCATTATTGTCACCCCCTAACAATTATCAAATATCTTTCGCTTTCTTTTTTCTTTTAGGGGATATAGTTTTGGCATATAGTTTCGGTAATTTGAAACGGCCCAAAAGTGGTATAATTTCGGTATAAACATGAGGCATGCATATTTGCGGATTTCGGTGAATGCATTATTGTCACCCCTCTAACAATTATCAACTATCTTTCGCTTTCCTTTTCTTTTAGGGGATATATTTTTGGTAATTTGAAATGGCCCAAAAGTGGTATAATTTTGGTATAAACACGAGGCATACATATTTGCGGATTTCGGTGAATAGATTATTGGGAGCCCTAGATTATTTGTCACCCCTCTAACAATTATTGGGAGCATTCCAATACAGTTGGTAATTTCGGTGAATGCACACACTAACTATGAAAACAACTACAAGTACATGTAACTGGATAATGAATTTGTAACAAGGTATCCCTTGTAACAACTTCTAGCGCCTGGTGAGCAATGATAAGAATCCGATCGCAATTATACAACAGAAAAAACAACCAGCCATCAGATTAGCTTGCTTCTTCAACTCGATTAGCTGCCTTAACTGCTTGTTCATTTTCTTCAGTTCTCCCTTCACTTCCACCAGTCCTGCATTGGGAGCATTAGGCATAATCAGAACGGCTCCTCTCTCCGCCGCATTCTCTACAGCAAGTCCCCCCCTACCAAATTGCGCTCCCCAATAGCGCCAATTGATTCCTGCAATTGAAGCCTCTGAACGTACACATCGATCCACTCGAAATGCCTACATTTCTTCAGGATCTGAAAACAACAACGGAAATCCTAAATCCCAAATTCGAGGGAATAGCAAGAAAATCGAGAGAAAACAGAGAAATTGGAGCGAGATCTAACCTTATCCCCCTCTCTATATGGCAAGCTCTCGCATGCAAGGAACTCACGCCCACGGTTGCCGTTCTCGTCCGTCTTACAGATCGACCGCTTCAGAGGCTCCTGGCGTGGGAAGTCACGACATCTTGTCAAAGGCACGGGTCCATACTGCGGCCATGAAGAACGGGAGGTCGAAGAGAAACTAGACATCACCCGCCTGCCGGAGAAGGGCTGCCGCTGGCGGAGAAGAAGAACAATGGGGCGCGGGGAAAGAAAGGGAAAACAATGGCACGGGCACGGGCGCGGGGCTGGCTCGGGCTGATGAGGGACAGTATATAAAATAAAATAAAAATAAAACATAAGTAAGATCTAGTACTAGCTTCTACACACTTCTACTATATTCTAGGTAATATGGTCCTCTAGTTATGTGTGTTGTAGTGGTTTCCAGAGTATTCTAGTATAAGTTGTAACTAGGATATTTGTAGTTCTTTCCCTAGCTTATGTAGTGTTCTCTAGAACACTCTAGTTGTAAGTAGAGCTAAGTAGTGAAGGCTCATGCAGCCTATAAATAGAGGTCCAACCTCTACCTATGTAGTCGGACTATGTACCCCTATTTATCAAATAAATGGAACCTTGTGTTCTGTCTTAAGATCTTGGACTAGATCTTGTGTGTTGAGAGTGTTGGATTGAACTCTTGACAGCCCGCCCCTAGAGCGATATCTAGCCTACGCCCCTAGAGCGATATCTAGCACAGCACGTTGAAGCGGTTCCTTCAACAATTGTGTTGTCCACGTTGTGGCAACACGGTGGAGTTGTTCCTCCACAACCTTGTGCTGCTCCAGGTGGTATCAGAGCCTTGCTGATCCGATCCAGCTGTTGGTCTCCTCATTGAGAGCTGCACCAAGCAATGGAGGAATTGGGGAAAAGAGTGGATGTTGTAGATCAACAAATCCAAGCGCTCCGTGAAGACCTTAACCGCAGATTTGATCAGCTAGTTGAGATGGTAAGAAAGGGTGTTCCTCCTGTTGCCAATGAAGAATCATCAAAGGAGGCAGATGATAGGCGTCGAAGAATGGGAGGTCGTATTGAAGCAATATGATGTGAATACAACACACAAAGGGAAGGAAAATTCTTACTCTTTCACTTGGAACAAGCGGAAGATCATCATTCTACCAAATCAATCAAATCGTAATAGCTCCAAGGAGAAGGAGAAAAGTGACCACAAACGGAGGCTAAAATCATTCCAGGTTGGTGATAAGGTGATGGTATACCTCCGGAAAGAAGGACCACCATTAGACATCAAAGAGAAACTTAGATGGTGGAAATACCGACCCTTCTCTGTTCTAAGGAAGATAAATGATAATGCCTACATGATAGATCTTCCAGCTGAGATGGGAATATCCAACATATTCAATGTGGCAGACTTGGCTCTTTATCATCAAGAACAAGCACTCTATGAAGATAACTCGAGGTCGAGTTCTAAACAACCAGGGGAGAATGATGAGGGACAGTATATAAAATAAAATAAAAATAAAACATAAGTAAGATCTAGTACTAGCTTCTACACACTTCTACTATATTCTAGGTAATATGGTCCTCTAGTTATGTGTGTTGTAGTGGTTTCCAGAGTATTCTAGTATAAGTTGTAACTAGGATATTTGTAGTTCTTTCCCTAGCTTATGTAGTGTTCTCTAGAACACTCTAGTTGTAAGTAGAGCTAAGTAGTGAAGGCTCATGCAGCCTATAAATAGAGGTCCAACCTCTACCTATGTAGTCGGACTATGTACCCCTATTTATCAAATAAATGGAACCTTGTGTTCTGTCTTAAGATCTTGGACTAGATCTTGTGTGTTGAGAGTTTTGGATTGAACTCTTGACAGCCCGCCCCTAGAGCGATATCTAGCCTACGCCCCTAGAGCGATATCTAGCACAACACGTTGAAGCGGTTCCTTCAACAATTGTGCTGTCCACGTTGTAGCAACACGGTGGAGTTGTTCCTCCACAACCTTGTGCTGCTCCACGGGCTCCCATTTTACAACGGTCACCTGGGTAAGCTGTGGGTCCGGCGCACTAACGAGGACAGGTTATTGGTCCCACGATGATCTGGATAAGTGAAGACGTGTCCACTGCGGGGCACCAACAGCGGCCCCACTTGCCAGCACCAACCAACGTCAACTAAACGGAATCCTCCATCCGAGCTCCTTCTGCGGGTTTCAGACAAGGTCTTGGCGAAAACTGAGGAAAAACTAAGGGGCTGGGGAAAACTGAGCACAACTAAGAAGTCAGGGGCAGGAAAATAGAAATCCCTATTTTTATTTCTTACACTTTAAACCAACTACAGATGATGCCCTCAAAAACGCTAGTTAACCATAACAACAACAACAACAAAAAAAGACCGGAGCACACCATACATGGCTGGTCTAGTTAGAGCTTTGGATGAAAATTGGAGAAGAGCGAGGTTTGAGGTGATTGTGGAGTTGGCGCTGAATGAGGTGTATTTGGCGACTCAACTCCAGAGTTCGAGCATGCATGAAAAAACTGTTCGATATAGTCTAGTCATAGTCTAGTCCGGTTGAGAACGGCGCCATGTATCTTGATCGAGCTACGTTCTAGATAGGGCATGCAGTTGATTCGGCCATTGCCATGTTTACACAAACAACGCCAGTTCACCCTAGAACTCGTGACGTCTTAGGGTGCGTTTAAATTTTGGATAGCTAGCTGACCAGATGAGTCACTAAAAGCAGGGTTAGTTGTTTGGGTAACGGGCTAGAATCGCTAGTTAACTACCGCACAACGCCCACCATCGTGTTCTATATTGCCATGCGGGAGAGCCAAATTTGGCTTTTCACGGCCGTTACATGCATATGCCAGATTGCAAAGCTCCCTTGCCAAGAACCCAAACGCACCCTGAGTAACAAGTCATTCCGGTCCAATTTAACAAGTCAACGGTTTCCTGCTGCGGTTCAATCTTTGCTGCGTTTGCTTGCTCACTCTCTTCGACGGCTTAAAGTGTACATTCTCGTGCATAACTGGAGAGATTTGCCGGCACGAATCTACTGTGCAGAGAGTTCAGATGTCTCGATGCCTCCCATTCATATACACACAATTTGATAGATGGATCTACCATATGCATGTTCTCTAGAAATTACACAACATACATGCGCGCGAGAAAACCATTACTTCAACCAAACAGGTATATATATCAATCAAATTTGGTTGTACGAACCAATCCAGGTCCCCTACAGCCTCTGCAATCCACTCCTAGTGAATCATATCATCTCTTTTTTTTTTAATCTGGTGAGCAGGTGAGATACATGTCATGTTGTAGTCCATGAAATATATAATAGGAAAACCTTATCAAACTAGTACTCCCTCCGTTCTTATTTAATTGACATTGGTTACAACCACAGCTAGTTCATTTGCTTTACATCCATGCGTCAATTAAATCCGTACAGAGGTAGTACAAGGATGGTAAATATAAATGTGGAAGTGCATCTACCGCATATTAATTACTTAGGACATCTCTAGCGGATCCCTTAAAATCGGTTAGAGGTGTATTTTTGTTTTTGTTTTTTGGGGGTTCAATCGCACCTAGCCGATCCATCAAACTGGTTAGAGGAGTAAAAGGTTTTCCGCCACATCTCCTCGCCTCCAGTCCATTCCGTCGCCTCAAACCCTCCGCCGCCATTGTCTCCTCGTTGTTGGCGCTCTCCACGCACTTCCAGGGGTGACCCTAGACACCTACTCCATTCGCGACTCGTCTGACGGCGGCAGTAGCAATGGCACTCTCCCCCTCCCATCCGCACATTATCATGCACCCCTTCTTCTACAGCTTACACGCCTACGTGCAGGTCGGGCGAGGGTGGACTCGCACAATTTCTCGAAGCCGAGCGAGTACCTCGGAAGCTGGGAGCCCTCGTCGGCGGGCGACCCCCGGGAGGCATGGGCTCGAGCTCGACTAGAGCGTTTGAGCAAGGTGTACGGACGTGACGTGCATGATCTGTGGAACCAGTACGCCTATGAGGAGGTGCGGCTGCTGGAGGCCGAGCAGCAGTGCAAGGCGGAGGCCCATGATGACCCACAAGTATAGGGGGTGTATCGTAGTATCTTCGATAAGTAAGAATGTCGATCCCAACGAGGAGCAGAAGGTGTTGACAAGCAGTTTCGATGAAGGATTCACTGTAAATGCTCACAGACAAGTATTCAGGGGGTTTTGATGTAACAGTTGAATAAAGTACGAGTATGTAAAGTGCGAGAGTAACAATTGCAGCGAGTGGCCCAATCCTTTTTAGCACAAAGGACAAGCCGGTTTGTTTACTTATAATGACCAAACGTTCTCGAGGACACACGGGATTTTAGTCTAGTGCTTTCGCTACATACGGCTAAATAATCTTCATTGTTGTGATAAGTGTTGTGTGGGTGAACCTATGCTAATGTACCGCCCTTCCTAGGACTAATACATACTTGTGATTATACCCCTTGCAAGCATCCGCAACTACAAGAAAGTAATTAAGAATAAATCTAACCACAGCCTTAAACTCTGAGATCCTGCGATCCCTCCTGCATCGATATACCAACGGGGGTTTAGGTTTCTTGTCACTCCGGCAACCCCGCAATTAGCAAACGAATACAAGATGCATTCCCCTAGGCCCATAAATGGTGAAGTGTCATGTAGTCGACGTTCACATGACACCACTAGAAGAATAACACCACAACTTAAATATCACACCATTGAATATTACTCAACCATAGTTCACTACTAACATTTAGACTTCACCCATGTCCTCAAGAACTAAACGAACTACTCACGAGACATCATATGGAACATGATCAGAGGTGATGTGATGATGAATAACAATCTGAACATAAACTTGATTCAATGGTTTCACTCAATAGCATCAACAACAAGTATAGATCGATACCGGGAGAGTTTCCCCTATCAAACAATCAAGATCAAACCCAAATTGCTACGGCGGTGACGGTGTCCAGCGGTGATGACGGCGGTGATGATGGTGGAGATGATGATGATGGTGATGGTGATGATGTCCAGCTCGATGTCGGTGACGATGGCGTCGATTTCCCCCTCCCGGAGGGAATTTCCCCGGCGGATTCCTGCCCGCCGGAGAGCTCTTTTCTCTCTGGTGTTCTCCGCCCCGCAGAGGCGGCTGTAACTCTTCGTGAGGTACCCCTTCTGGCTTAGGTTTTCGGGACGAAGGATTTCGCGAAGAAAAGGAGGCGAAAGGGGGCGTGGGCCCTCCACACCACATGGCGGCGCGGCCAGGGCCTGGGCCGCGCCGCCCTAGGGTGTGGGCCCACCCTGGCTCCTCCTGGCTCCTCCTTCTGGCTTCCTCCGTCATCTTGAAAAATAGGATTTTTGGTATAATTTCCTTCCACAGGTGATCTTCCGAAATATTGCCTTCTGACGGTGCTTTTTCCAACCAGAATCCTCGCTCCGGTGCTTGATCCTCCAATAATGATGAAACATGCAAAATAGATGAAATAACATAAGTATTGTGTCCCAATATGAAATATATCAATGAATAACAGCAAATTATGATATAAAATAGTGATGCAAATTGGACGTATCAGCCCACGCCAAGGCAGCCCACATCGCCTATGAGAAGCACATCTAAAGGTATGAACGGTGTGACCCCATAGCGCCCTCTGGGGCTATCGACGCAAGGCAAATGGCGAGCACGGGCTGGACAGTTGCTTCGCTAGCGACTCCACCGAGTGGGCCATGTGGCAGCATCTGGTTGGCCTGGAAGGAGGGGAAAAGGCAACGGGTCTCCTCCCGGTCGTGACCCAGCAAACCCTATCCCCGCGCGCCTCACAGCCGCTGCTCGCGCCTCCCATCCCCGCTGGCGTCGTGCGCCTCTTCTCGCCCACGGCGCGGCCGGTTCCTGCTCCGCGTCTGCGCTGGCGCGGCGTCCTACTTTTCCCCATCGCCATCCTGGCCTCCTCAGCTTCAGCCGACGGTCGGCCACTCCGCGCGATGGTGTACGATGGTGCGGAGGCGGAGCCACGCGCCACAGCCTCCGGCCCCGAGCTCTCCGCCTCGACTCACCGCCTCCCCTGCTCACCGAAGGAGGAGGCCGAACCATCCACGATGCAGGCGTCATCGTCCTCGATGTGCGCGTCGGCGCGCGGGAAGGAGGCATCCTTGCCGCAGGTGGAGCTCCGACGGCCGAGCTGGCTGCAGCGCCGCCGCCTCGCTCTCGCAGAGCACGAGCCGCCGGGATGAGCCACAGGCCGCCGCTTGCGCCCCCACCGTGCAAGGACCGGCAGCGCTCGCCAGGGCGGTGGAGCATGGTGCAGCCATCGTGCTCGTACATCTCAGGCATCTCTCTCCATGAGAAGCCCCATGGATCCTCTCTCGTTTGGCATCTCTTTTTACTCAGATTCTATTTTATGTATGCTCGGAAGGTGTTTGACATAATTCATGCAGGGCAAGATTGATCTATTTCATATCTTTACTATATTGATTGCGCAATAATTTCGTTCTTCTCTGTAAAAAATAGCTCTAGCGCGTTCCAAGATTTTGCATAAATTTTTTGCATAAAAAATAGCTCTAGTGCGTTCCAAGACTTGGTATTCCATTGTGCATTAGGGATAATTTTTTTTGTTTCAGCATATATACTTCAGTCCATATGTGCATTATTTATTCCTTGGTGTTTGACATGACGCTGGATGGTGGCGAGCAGTTTCAAGGTGCACACGAGCTTCTTCTACTATTATTCTGTTATTGATGCCACCTCATGAGATTTGTCCAACTCCACTTTGTTTGGTCCATATATACGATGTATTCATGGATTGGGATAAATATTTCCTTCTTTTCTCGTCACGGTTTGGTGTTTCTCATCTGAACATGGATTTAGTATGTGCCCTTCTGCATCCAAGCATATTTTTGTATTGAAATATACTTCATCACCAAATTATGGCAGTAGGCTGGTTTTGAGTTATAAAAGGTTCCAACTGTTTTATTTTCTCAATAAGGTGTATGATTCATAAAATAAAATAAAATCCTTATTTGTTTTGTCCAGGAATGGCACTCTCGACAAGGTCGATGACATGCTAGCATTGGCAACGCAAGTTTAAGTATTTATTTCTTATACCTTCAGAACTTAAACTCGGCTTTGATGATACAATACTGAAGTGTTTGATGGATCGTGGATTCGATTTAATTGATGCAAGCTTGTATGGTCCTTGGGATTTTTAGTGATGGCCATTATATTGTGCCAGCATTGTGGCTATATCCGCAACTGTTTTGGTCAACATGGTATGGATTTCTTGGCATTTTTCTTCTGTCTTTTGAGTTATCTTGTTTGAAAAATTATCCAACTAAGATTATGCAGAAGGAGCAGCTCTGATTTATTAATGCATGTACTCCAAATATTTATCTAAAGTATTTCATATTTGGAAATTTGGTGAAAGCATTTTCTCCACTATTTTGTAATTGGTCACAGGGTGCCATACAAATTCCATTGCATCTGTAGTCATTCTTTCTTGACATCACTCAATTAGCTCTACGAAAATGCGAAATTTTCATTTACCTAACCTACAGTTAAATTTCTTAATTTATTTTGTCACGCAATGGCAATTTGTTACCGCTTTTAAATTTTTTAAACAAGCTCATTTTGATTTGTAAGGTGGATAAAGGGTTCATGTTATTTTACAACTAACAGTGGCAAAACTATTTAGGAAGGTGTACATGACCCTTGCAGCTCTATTCAGGTAGGGAAAGACATTGAAGCAAAACAACAATAAGAAAATGTATCTGAGATGTATCTTATACCTAGAGGGAGTGTGCATACCTGAAATTTAATACTTTAAATTGCAGGTCATATGACAAGGGTGCCAATTGTATATTGTCTGACATGTCGAGCCTTTTGTTCTACAGGAAACCCCATTGTTTATTTCATGTAAGCTTGCTTCTCTTCTTTACACCTCTTCTTAATATATGATTGACCATTGGTTCTTATTAGATTACAAGGTAGCTGCTTGTGTTATTCATATTGGATTCCAGTTTGTTATGGACTCATCCATTGCTAAGTATCAACCCATATTTCTTCTTAAATAGAAGCATAAGCTTCTACCTATTGTTGCTTAACACGTATAGATAGTGAAGCATCAAGCACCATAATTTTAGCAAGCTTCGTGCAGGCTATGGTCAGTGCTGAGTATCTTGTTTTCCTTGTGCCTAATAGTTGATATAATCTCTTTAGCTTATTCAAGATGGAAAGTAGGTTAGTGAGGTGAGAGCTCCTGATTTTGGATAGAGAATTCCAGCTTATAGGATATTGTTGTCCTTATACAGGCTTAAGCAAGTCAATTCCAAATAGATATTGTTGTCCCTTCCTGCAGCCATACCTGGCCTCCTCCAGCCCCACACTGCCCCTCGCACATGTATGATTTTCAACACCTTTAATCTATAAAATACATGTATCCTTTTTTTTTCATTGGTTCAGATATATTCTGAATATAATATCTTCCGCCGTGACCATGTTTTAGTTTGATATATATACATATTGCAGCAACGATGATGATCTGGATGCACATTGCAAGGAGGCCTCAAATTATTTTTACTGCACTATAATAGATGAGCTTAGTATATCATGTAGTTATGTCTGTAAACCATGTTCTATACATGATTTTGCTTTCCATATTCAACTCCCCAAAAATTTAGGCTCAGCTTTATTCGATGATTTTCTTATGTTTAATGCATCAATTTTCTTTGCAGTACAACTATAAGGTCTTCTTGTAGGTCTGATCATAACAAATGAATGCGAGTGGTTAATGTTACATTTAGTTCCGATGTCCTGACCAAGTCATGCCATTAGGATGTCCAGGCATATATGACAAAAAACTTCCTCTTCGATCTGAAATGGGTAATTATAACAGTTTTCATTTGTTGTTTTCTTTTCTCACACTTTTCAGCTTGTTGTGATCCAAAAACGCTACTGATATTTTTAGACAATGCATTCTTCCAACCCCATGTATGGTTTTAGACAAATAATATATGCCAATGTTAATTTTCGGCTGATGGTATTTTCTAATATCTTAGTTTATCCAGAAGGGAGTTATGTTGGCTGGTGGTTGTTGATACAAGAATGTGGAACTCTATAGGCTTCACATCACAGAAGGCATGCTAATGCGTTTGCATTAGTGGTCTACTACTGCGCTTTGCCACTTTCTTCTTATCATTCATTAGTTATGGTTTCAAGCTGCTCAAGTATGATGTTGAGCATGAGCATGCTCTGTTGCTGAGTGGTTGATACCATCAGGGCATAAATCCGATGAATGGACTCTCCAGCAATCCCGTGAGATGAACATGTGAGCTGCATTTGACCATTGATTGTTGACCTTTGTCAAAAACCCAAACTGGAACCCTATAACAGTTAATTCATATGGTCAGAGTTAACTTTTCGATGCCTTGAAACTCATGTAATTACTTTAGTTTTGGAAGTATGCATGACAAGCATGGCACTCTATTATATGTACAGGTAGAATGCTAAGAATTATGGTAGAAAATTAGATTTTAGTAGTTAAGTTAAAGTTCATTGAATATGTTAACGAGGCGGGCAGGAAATTGTCTCCTGTGCTGCAATAGTCGTGCAACTTATGTGGATGTTTCTTTCGCCATTTTTTCTTTGCTTCCATTTTGAACGGTCATGTGTGTTTTTCACTTTGTTAGTCATAACATATTGAGTCCCAGATCCAGGAGATCCACACAAAAAAAAGCATACATCATAAGAACAGAATATATTGGTTCCTGTTAGAGATATATTAGGTAGTATTAGATGTCACGGGATTTGTATAGGATTTGTCATTCATCTCCTGCCTTATCTCTGGGAGAGCTTCTTAGCCTCCAAGTCTTGTACCCTATATATACTCGCCCATAAGGCGCAATACAACATCCAACATATTCCGTCAATCTCTCTCCCTCTCTATCCTTCTACATGGTATCAGAGCGGCACGCTCCTTGACCTAGCCGCCGCCCGCGCTTCCGCTCGCGCCGCCCCCGGGGAGGTCAATCTCCATGGCCTACTCCGGGGGCCGCGCAACCCGTATGAGGGTTCGTCCGCCGATCTGTTGATCAGCTGCCCTCGAGTCATTTTTTTTTCCAATCTGTAGATTGGTTTTCTTTTTCCTCCGCCGGTCGCTCGACCGGCGTTTTCTTTTTGGTTTTACCGATCATAGATCGGATTGAGTCGCCCACCGCCGCCGTCATCACGCGCCTCTACTCCAACATCGGCGTCGACTTTGCACCGGCTCTCCTCCATCATCCGCCCTACGCCGGCCACCGCGGTCGACTCGCTGGCTGGCTGTAGCGCCTGCCTTGGTAGGCTGCCGCGGCCGGCTCGCCCGCGTCGTCTCCGCCTCGGCCTGTCCGGCCCAGCAGCCGGTTTGACCGGGACCGTGGCCGGCTGGTCCGGTCCATCAGCCGGTCTGACCGGGCGGCCGACCGAGCGGGTGAGCGGTGCCCCCTGGACGACCGGGACTGTGGCCGGCTGGTCCGGTCTAGCAGCCGGTCCAACCGGGACCAGGGCCGACCGGGCCGGTCGTAGAGCCGGTTGACCGGGCCTGGCACCGCCTCCATCGACCGTGCGGCACGGCTGCACGCGATGCACATGGGACGCCGTTTGCGTCACAGCCGGCCGCCTTCGCCTGCACGGTCTCCATCGCCGGTTCGTCTCCGCCGTCATCGCCCAGGACATCAACGACAACGTCGCCAACGACTCCGATCTGCGGCGCGTAGTCTACGCCATGGCACGTGTAGCGCCGCCGTCGGTCTGATCAACCGAGCCCGCACACGTCTCCGCCAAGCACGTCCCCGAGCACGCGCATACCACCGATTGAGCATCGGGTTGCCGCTGCGTCGCCCCTTCGGGTCGCAGCGCCGCCGCCTTTGGTCCACACTTCTAGCCAACGACGCGCCTTCTGAGGCACGTACGTCGCTGGTGGCGTCCCGCCGCTGCACCGACTCGCGACCTGCAGCTACACCGGCCCCTCAGGCCGTGGCATCGCCGCACGCGGTCGCCTTCGCCGTCCCCCGCGCGTCGATGTCCGAGGCCACCACAGCGCCGCCTCTTCGGCGCGGGTCGCCTCCATCCGCGCATGGTCTTCGTCACGCCGCTGGGTCTTCCTCGCCTACTTCGTGTACCGCCGCCGTGCCCCCACCCCAGGTCGCCGCTGGGCTAGCCAACCACTTCAGGTCGCGCTGGGCTCGCCGACCACCGCAATGCCCGTCTAGGCGTCCAGCATGACCACCCATGGTCACCGCTGGATTAGCCGCCTTCTACGTCTCCAACCGTCTCGACTTCGTCGCCCGTGCCATCGCCTCGTCCCCGTCTACACCACCTGCTACTCTACTCTGAGAACCGCGGGCAGCGTCGGCATCTCCGTCGATCTGCGACCGCGACGCTTCCGGAGGCCTCCTCTGCTAGTCCCTCTGACACGGCGATAAGTTCATGATGGTCCCTGCCCTTCGCATGCCCGGTACTGGCAACACCGGAAGTGCCTTCGTCCCCGACACGTTCCCGAGTCTGGCAAACTCGCGCCGGACGTCTCGTCTTCATCGGCTTCGACAACGTCTTCATCGGCATCGCCTCTACGACTGCCTCGACCGCGTCACCGACTTCTTCTATGTGTACTCGGTTCTGGCAGAACCGAAGTATGCCTTCGTCCCCGACGTGCGCCTGGTTCTGGCAAAACTAGGGCCGCACCTCGTCCTCGACGGCTCGGACTGCATCGACTTCGGCATCGACAAACCTCCACGACTGCCTCGATGCGTCTCCGTCACTCTCCTCGCGCACTACGCGCTTGCGGCTACATCGACACCGGCACCCGCCCACGACATCGACCACGGCAATTCCTCGCGCGGCTCCCTCGACCAAGGTTGCGGCACCCACGCTCTCGGCTACCTCGACATCGGCACAAAGGGCTACCACCTCGCCTGCGCCTCACCAGCTTCTTCTCCAGTCTGACCGTCCGCGACGCTACTCTTGTTCACGTCGCTACCGCTACGACTGCGGGGGGGTGTTAGAGAGATATTAGGTAGTATTAGATGTCACAGGATTTGTATAGGATTTGTCATTCATCTCCTGCCTTATCTCTGGGAGAGCTTCTTAGCCTCCAAATCTTGTACCCTATATATACTCGCCCATAAGGCGCAATACAACATTCAACATATTCCGTCAATCTCTCTCCCTCTCTATCCTTCTACAGTTCCAATAACTAAGAGTAAGATATTCAGAAGTTATGCAAATTTTTATCTTAATTGCTTCCATTAAAAGCTAAAAACTCATATTGGCAACTATTTTGTCTCAGTTATACAAAATGATTATTGCCATGATCTCCATGGAATCGTGCGCCAAGGTGCACATCTAAATCTAGTAGTTGTCAAGGATGTCACTTGGCAGACGCGGGCAGTGGAATGGCACACTTTCGAGCTCGATTTTTTTCCGTTGAAGGATCCTTGCAGGTGCTAATCGTCCCGTCATTGTCACCATCATCGTCACTCGCTGCGGAGACGCATAACAAGTGTTCGATGAAATATGTGAGCTAAATGTAGGCTTTGAAAAGTTAAGCATGGGTTCGGTTAGAATCACATTTTTTAGAGGAGCAAATATATTCTTTGAAGGATACTCAGGTGGTTAGTCGTCTACATTGTAAGGGATCCGAAGTTCTCACCAAAGTTGGTGGAATTTTAATAAACAAATAACTCAATAAAGACTAGGTTTAAATGTAATTTACTTAAAATTAAGCGTAAGAAACTTTCTTCATAGATTTTAGCCTAATATTTCGTACTCTTTCGTCCTATAACAGTTATCTAAGATTTTTCAAAATTCTAGGATATCTAGATAGTTTCACGAGACGAAAGGAGTATTTAGAATCCCTACATTTCTGGAATATTCTTAATTTCATTTGAGGGATTTTGTTCCTCGAGCCAAACTCGGGAGCGGAACCGTCCGAGTTCCCAGTTGGCCAGTTTCCTATCGCCCGGGCCGCCGCCGCGGCCGCCGCCGCCATTCCCATCTACAGCACCCGGTTACTCGACTCGCCCGTGGCTGCCTTCTGTGCGAGCTCACTGATGGAGTTACGGTCCGGCCGTCGACTCATCCCACCATCGCGGCACGGAGCACGCCGTCGCTCTTTAGCGGACGGCGACGGCGTGGATCGGATCAGTTCCCTTCCCGATGACTTGCTCCTCCAGATCCTCGGCCGCCTCCGTTGCGCCCGCGACGCCGCCCGCACTAGCTTCCTCTCCCGGCGTTGGCGCGGCCTGTGGAGGTGCCTACCGGAGCTCCACTTCCGCGAGATCGGGGCAGGCGCTCTCGGCGCCGCGCTCGGCCAGGCCGGGCGCCCCGCTCTGTCCTTCCTCGAAATAGACATACCCGAAAAACACAGGATCACGGACCCTGCGCGCGTCTCCGCACTGCTCCGTGCCGCCGCGCGGCTCGCGCCGGCGAATCTCGTCCTCACCGACAAAGATCGATCCGTCCCCTGCTTCGACCGCGCAATCTCGATGAAGCTGACCGTGCACAACCTCCAGCTGACACCGCCGGCGCAGGGCGCCGTGTTCCCGGTGCTGGAGCGGCTGACCATGTCGCGCTGCCACTTGAACACGGATGCGCTGGTCAGGCGGTGCCCTCGCCTGCGCGTCCTAGAGTTGCTCCAGTGCGCCATCGGCACGATCAAGGTTCACTCGCCAACGATCGAGGAGCTTGTGGTGAAGCAGAGCTTTTATACGCAGTGCATTCACATAATGGCTCCCGTGCTTAAGCGGCTGACAATGGATATCCAAGTGTGGTTCTTCTTCACCTTGTCGTGCTTCTCGGCGCCGATGGTGGAAGATGTCTTGTGGGAGTGCCGTAGTTCCTACCAAAATATTGGGGTTGGCGAGTGGTGGCGTCTGCAAAGACTCAAACTATTGACAGAGAATAGTGCCCGCACCCTACGGCTGTTCATAGACGCTAAGATGCTTCGGCATACGGTATGGTTGTCTACTGAACCTTTATATTCTTGTTAATTAACTGGTAGTTATCTGAGACTACATGAGCAACATGTCAACATGTATATCTAAATAATAGTTTGTCTATGACACAATAGACGAGATGTAATGGGTTTATGCATCAATCGACGAGACCTGGGGCATCCTCTTTCTCAAAAAATAATAGAGGAGATGCATACTTGGACCTTATATGTTTATCTAGAATTATAGTACAAAAAGTAAAGGATTTCAGTAATATGAATGTAGCATGTTCAAATGTCATGTATAGTCCTTGTTATAGACAATCTCAAAAAAAAATCCTTATCGAGATCAGGTAGACAAGTTGTAAATAGGGCAACACATGCTGTCAGGTTTCTCAAATTAACTGAATACCAAGCAGTACACATAACTGAAAAAGTGAGTAATTTCTCGAAATCTTATTGCTAAAGACCCCACTAAAAGTAAGGTGATAAATCTTCTTACTTTATATGCGTTTTTGTTATCGAGAATGGAAAGTGGATGGAGGAATACAAATATGTTACATGACTTGTTCAAGAGTTCGATGTATATGTTGGTTCTGCTATTGTATACTTGTATGCATGTGCTTAGAGCATCTCCCCTAAGATCCACAATATTTCACTTCCAAAAGGATGTTTTTGGGACAGGGGAGAGATTTTTTGGGGGAGTCAAAATTGCTCGTCTCTAGCAACTTTCCTAAAAGGTGGTCCATAAATTTAATTCTTGGACTAACATACGAGATAAAACTACTTCATGCCTTTATATAATCATACTATTGCAATTATAATCGTGCACCGTAGACATATTTCTTTGCCAAGAGCTTATGTTTTGATCTTCGTCTCCAACCTAGATGCAATGGCCTTTATCTTGTGTTCGTGGAGGATATTGTCCAAGTGTAGCTCAATTTTCATTGTCTTCTTGAATTTTCTTATCTTCTTCGATTGACTTCTTTTCTTCCTCGATCTTCTTCATTGCTTCTCCATCTTCCAGGTTGCGTCTAGTGCTAGCTCTAGCTTCTCTTCGGTCTTCTTCCTTTATTCATCAGATATCTTCTTCTCGTAGATTGTGAAGTTCAACTATTCCAAAATAAATATTTTTTAATACATGTGTGGGTGTATCGCAAGAAGTTTCAAATTTATCCATAGATAAGATAATGAATGGCTGATGTTTACTCACCTTGGTGTAAACTTCAGTTTAGTTTTGCATAAAACTTGGCAACTACCATTTTGATGTCTCTCTTCGAAGGCACTTCCTTCCATGGAAAACAAAAAAACCTTCATTTTCCCTTCTTTTGAAACTAACAACGAATAGACCTTGTATCATAGATCACACAAGTATGCATGTTCCACTTTGGTGATCAAATTACTTCTGTGGTACTGTATATGCTATATTGTTAATTATTTCCTTTTCACACGCCATTTTTTAACATTTGCAGAAGCATATGCCGCCCGCGGAGCGAAACTTTAATCAACATATAGGACCGCTCCCCGCCTTTTCTGTTCTGGAGCTATATTTACTCAACGGAGAACATGTTTTTGGAGCAGCAGTGTTGAACCTACTTGAAATTCGTTCCACTATAAGAAGGCTTAAGGTGGTCATTCGACATCATGCGGTAATTGATTCTTTAACCAAGATCCTTGATGTATACACTTTTCAAAATCTGTTTAGTTTATTGAGTTAGCTACGTAAGTTGATGATGTTTTCGCATATGAAGAATCTGCATTACTTCACTTTTGTTTCAGGACGAAGAATCATGTCCACCAGAATGTGCTTGTGATCTACCACGAAACTGGAGAAGTCAGAGCGTCTCCTTGGTGGCTCTTGAACAAGTGGAAATAAATGGTTTCAATGGAAATGACCACGAAATTGATTTCTTGAAACTTCTGTTCCGATGCGCAACTCAGATGAAGACAATGACGGTGCAACTTTCCACCAATATTTTGGGAAGTAACAGAGAATGGGCGGAAATATACAACATCTTTAAGGAAAATCCTTCTGTCGAATGTTTTGTTACTGTAGCAGCAAGCAGCAAGCAGCTTCTGTTCTAGATGATGACTCTATGCTTCTTGGCGCGACAAGAGTCTATATGTAAAAAAGATAGTCTCTATTTAGTCAAAACCTCTGTCCCGAATGCCTCCATTTGTACAAACGCCTCGTTTGACCTGCATAATTTATTCTTTTAAAGGAAGGCATGTATGTTTCTTGTCATAATAAGGAAGCCCGGCATGTTCTTCTTTTTATTGAATGTCTATTGGATGATTCCTATTCCTGTTGATAAAAAGAGTAGCTGGCTGTCATCTTTTCTTCGGTTGTGATTATTTGGTTTGTTTGGGCTCGGGGGCTGTCATTCTAGGATGGATGTCTAATCATTCTTCAAATAATGCATCATATCTTAGTGGTGACTTCGTCAACCTCAAGATATGCAGGCTCAGTGCTCATAGGGGTAGGGTGTGCGTACGTGCGTTCATAGGGGTGTTTGTACGTGCGTGTTTGTAAGCGTCTGCGTTGTACTGTGTTCTCAAAAAAAAAAGCATCCTATCTTAGTTAGTTTGATGCTTAGATTGGTTAGAGCATCTCCACCGGCGCTCCCGATAGCATTTTGGGGGCTAGCATCAAAAATGCGCTCGCACCGCGCGCCCCAAAAAGTGCCAGCGCAATTTCGAGCCCAATAGAAGGACGTGAATCGGGCGCGACGGCACCTCGCGGCATGTCGGTTTTTGCGGGTGGGCTCCGCCTGGCAGCGAGAGGAGGCGATGGGTAGCGTTGAAAACGACACGGGAAGGTTGGTTGTCGGCGTTAATGGTCTCCCGTGTGGAAACCGAAGCGGCGACGAGAACGGCGACTGGCCACGCGGCATCCACCCACCTCCCACACGAGCCTTCAATGTGCGTCCGCTACTGTCCTTAAAACTGCACCGGCACGCTCCTCTCCTCTTCTCCCCCGTCTTCCAACCCTAGCCGCCGCGACCACCAATTCGCAGACGCCGCGCGACACACCCACCCACCGGCAACACACCCTCCGATGGCACACAATGCCGAGGCCGACAGGAGCAGCGGAGGCAGTGGGCTCCGGTCGCTCCAACTGACCTACGACGTTGCGGACATTCTCTATTGGCAGCGCATCCCCGTGCCGCTGCAGTTCAAGCTGTCGCACGGGTGGCACATGTCCAACGCCGGCTACGCCGTGCCGCCGCCGCCACCGGCTGGACCGAAGATGCGCGCCCTCATCACCGAGCGATGAGCGCACATGTCGCCGGTCGACAGAACCTAGCCTTCGAACGCGCTCAACAGCCCCATGTGGCCGCGGCGGTTTGAAGAGGATCCCACCATTGAGCTCGCGCGGTCGGTCGGCCGCGACGCCGACCGTTTCAACCACGTCGGCCGTCGGGCCTAGTGGCAAGGCCGCGACGTCGACATGATGCTGGCGGAGTACGGCTACCGCCAGCGCATCCACGGAGACGCCCGCGTGTCACGCTCTACTACCCGCAGGCGGAGTGCATGGCGCCGGAGGCGCCGCCTCTACAGAGGCCGCCAGCAAGGACGACGGCGTCTAGGAGCTCGTGCACCGGATCGTCGATCGTCGGCGGCCGCACGCGCTCGGCCGCAAACGCGCCTCCTTCGGGCGGCGTCGTCATCCACAACGGGACAAGGCGCGCATCTTCGGCTCCGGCTCGGAGGACGACCGGGACGGTCCAACGCCGCCGCCTTAAGGAGGAGGACGCCGCGGGCTCGCCACCACTTCCGCCGGCGAAGAAGAGATGGTGGGAGATGGAGGCGGGGGCGCAGGCAGCCCTCCGTGGCGGCGACGACCCGGAGGAGTTCCCCGGGCAGCACTTCATCATCGGCCGCTCCATCGACGAGGACTACCGGCAGATCACGCTCACCCCGCGGCAGGCGGCGGTGTGGTCCGCCAGGGACCACGGCGAGAACTTTGTCGACCTCGCCGGTCCTTCTGAGCCGCCGACGCCAAAGGAGGAGGACAACTGGTCCTTCGACTTCACCAATGAAGGATGTTGTGCCGGCGTCTTCCATATGGCAGTGGCGGCGTTTCTGCCGGCGCCTATTTAGGGAGCGCAGGTGGATATGTTAGTTTATGTGTTTTATATATCGTAGATCACCTTGGAAAGCTTTTCACTGTAGAGTGGACGGTCTGGTAGGTTCTGAATGCAGCGGGTGGTCTACACGCACATGCAGCTTCAGCACACGAGCAAAATCTAGGTACTCCTATGCCATCTTTGTCACGACCTCTGCTGGGAAGAAGTCACTTGAAAACTGAATGACATTAGGAAACACAGCTTTCTCTGTTTTTAACTTACTATTATCTTTAAATTTTGTTCGGGAACGTGGACGTTTCAGTTATTGCAATTCCAGCATGTACATGATATGGGTACAAGTACAAGAAAATCAACAAACTTGTGGCACTGTATATACTCTACACAGAGTCACAGAATGGTAACCGGAGTCGGAGAGCAATCCGTCCACGATTCATATATGCATGGCTGATCGATCGAGGCGATCGTCCCAGGCCTACAAATATGCCCTCGACAGAAACATAAGGATCCCATTAACACGCCCAGATCGATGCCTCCGATTCGACGACACCTGGATTGCGCCCGTTCCGCGGCGACGCCGTACCCCAACGGCGGGTGGCTGTCGCGACGCCACCGCCGGAGCAGAACCAGGCGCGCCGATGGTGATGGGGCCCTACCGGCCAACGTCCTCTCCGAGATCATTGCCCGCGCATCTTCGGGCGCCGCCGACGTCGCGCGCTTCTCCTCCACGTGCCGCCGCTGGGGCTTCGCCGTGGCGACGCACGCCGCCGCCATCTGCCGCGTTCTGCCTCCGCCCACACGGTACCAGACGCACCTCACCCTCGGCTTCTTCCATCAAGAAAACGAAGACGCCCGCGCCTTCCACAGGCGCCGCCGACCTTGCGACTCCGCGCAGCCGAGCTTCGTGCCGACAGCGTCCGCCTCGGCGCACCTCCTAAGCACGCTGTCGCTGGGCTCCCATCTCTTGGGCGGCCTGTTCGAGCATGCCCGCCCTGTCGCGTCCCGGAACGGGCGCCTCGTCCTGGAGCTCCGGCGCGAGGAGCGCGCCCAAGGCCTCACCCTCAGCGTCTACAACCCCATGACCGGGGAGGTGTCCGTGCTTCCCTCCCTCGCCGGCGAGGACTGCCCCGGGTACTACGCGTGCGCCATACTCACGGGCGACGATCTTGACGCCGCCAGCACTCCGCCGGGCTTCTTCCGCGTGCTCCTCGTCTACAACCGCCGCAGTTTCACGGCGCTGCGGATCTTCTCCTCCGACGTCGGCAGCTGGGGGGCGGAAGGCAGGATGCCCGGCGCAAAGATGGATGCCGGTAAGCTGCGCCGGCTAGGCCCTGCTGTCGTGGTCCGCGGAGTGGCATACTGGCCCATGCACCGTGCGGCGTTGGGCGTGCGCCTCGACGGCGCACCCATGGAGGCGATCACGGATGTTTGCTTCGTGCCCTACATCGAGCACTATTTTCCGGATTACCGCTTGCTGGGCGTGACACCGGACGGGAGCCTGAGCTTCGTCTACGCGCTATTCACCGGCCTCACCATCACCGTGGAGAGCCTGAAGCCGCAGAGTTTGGTTACTGAGTGGGAGTTGCGCGAATTGATCGACGTTCCCGAAGGCCCGGTGAGTTCAGGGACTGCGTTTAAGTTGCGGTGGTTCAACGAGAAGAGCGGCACAGTGTTATTCACCTCCAGGGAAGGCGGAGACGCTACCAGCGGCGCCTTCATGTTGAACCTCGCGACGAATTCGCTGGAGAAGCTTGCGGGTGGCGTCGAGTGCCATGGATGGAGAAACTTCTGCGGGTACGAGATGGACCGCGCGGCGCTCCTTGCTTCCATAGCTCGCTTCTGACCGTACGTGCGGCAGATTATGGACCAGCGCCTCCTCGTTGACGCCGCGCGTCATAGCGCCGGACGCGCTCCGCATCTCATCCAGGCCGGCGCACCTGCCCCGCATCCACTGCTCGACAAGGTGGAGAGGTCACGCACGTTAGGGACTGGACTGCGGGAGGAGGCGGTGGTGCATCCAGGCGCTCCTGCCCCGTACCCCGGTGAAGCTCCATGGATGGATCGAATCGGGTCGATCCATGCCAGCTGGCGCGCGCATGGATGGATTAATTGTGCTCACGACGCGCGCGTGCGAGTCATCGATCAATTCATTTAGTTTGGTCCATGCGAGTCTTTTCTTTTCTTTCTCGCGCACACGATCCAGCCCGCAATAATTAACTTCCCGGGACTGGAATTAGTAAAGGAATAAAGGATGCTGCTGTACATCGATAGCGATGGCCGCGAAACCAAAATCCATTAAGGAACCAACTTTTGTTAAAATTACCCAAAGGCCGGCCCATAAAATTAATGAGCGATCCATCATTAGTGTCACCCAAAGACTACGCAACTTCCTCCCTAATTAATCCATTCGCTCGCTCGCGCCCGGAGTCGATCAAACCAGCTCCATCCATCCATCCTAATTAATTTCCTTTTTCTTTTTGTATTCTTCTCACTTCGACGTGTATCATCATTTTCTAGCCAACACAAACTTTTCGGGATGGAAATTAGTAAGGAATCTCGTTAATTACCTGCCGAGAATTAAAATGAGCGATCAATTAATTCGGATCAATTAATTCGGAATCCATTAACTCGCTCGCGCCGGAAATTAATTGCCGTGTCCATCAACCAACACAGCTGTATCTATTCGCATATACAACGATCTCTTGACAAACCAAATAACTAAACCCATCTTCACTCTTCTCCTCCAAACGGCGCCTGATCGAGCGTTTGTGGGATACCTCCGCTTCGTGCCATGTTTGGGCGCGTCGCTGCCCAATCACAATACCCAAACGCATCCCCTAAACATTAAAATAACTCTTTCTTTTGCATTTTCATTTCAATAAAGAGAAGGAATTTACATGTACAATCGAGATTTCTAAAGTAGTGCAGCATATTGAAACAAATTAAACATAAAAACTGCGAAAATATATGTTCAAACTACTTCTTCTTTGATGCCCCGTCTCGTCGTCCTCACAGAGCCGCTTCCTGCTCGTCACGTCTTCCGAAGAGATAGTGACGTTCGACACGTCCGAGGAGCTTGTGTCCCCCTCCGACGAGTAGTCATTGGTGTATTCGTCGTCGTCGGTGCTCGCCGGCTGCGCCTCCGCCTTCGCCTTCGCCCTAGCCCTTGCCTCCTTCTTTGCCACCGCCTCCAGCCGTCTCCACCCTCGTCCTCTTCCTCCTCCTCCTCCTCCTCCTCATGGCTGTCGTCGGTGATGGCCTCCCCCTCCTCCCTCCTCGCCCTCGTCGGCCTCTTCCTCGTCCTCCTAGACGTCCATCGGCGGGGAACTAGAGCTGCTAGATGTGGCAGTTCTTTCCCACCAATGGGCGCCATCTCGGCGGCTTCTCCTCACTATTCGTGTATGATGGCAAAGAGAGGTTGCTCATGGTCAAAGAGGAGAGGATAGATGAAGGGCGCCGACCGGTTGGACATCGGAATGCGCAGACATATGGGTCTTATTGAGCGGGGATGAATGGCGGCGCAGATATCGAAGAGGGTTGAAGTTGCTCTTCTGCGGAATTCGCGCTCCTTTCCGGCGGTTCGCGCGTCGATCAACGCGGTTGCCACTGCGGCGGTTCCCCTTCCCAACAACTGCGCCGTCGTTGCGTGCCAATAATAACTCTGCCGCGAGGTAGGCGACGGTTGGGCGTCGTTCGTGTGTCAATGACGCATCGGGACCGCCACTCCCCGCCTCGCTTCTCGCTCTTTCCAGCGCACCCGAAGCGTCCCCAGTGGAGCGGGGACGGGCTCGGAGCGCCGGACACCGTATTGGGCCGCGCCGGGCGGAAGGAGGCTTTGGAGCGCGCGACTGGGGACGAAAAAAATGTCCGGCGCACCCCAAAGACCTTTGGGGGACGCGACTGGAGATGCTCTAACACTTGAAAGGAGGAGGATATTGTATGCTACCACTTCCTCTCCAAAGTGGACTACTCCCTCCCGATCCATAATAAACGTCTGGCCTTTAGTTCATTTTTTTTTCAAATTTAAACTAAAACCTCGACACTTATCATGTATCAGAGTGAGTAATAAACCAGCAAAATATCTCTGCATTTCATTTAAGAAAAAAACTAATTCAACAGCTACCTAGTACTAATCGGAAGGGAAATTTTGCAACGGGTTTTGATCTTTTTCGGGCCTCCGGATCACACAAGCACACAATATACTACCGGTACAGAAATAAATACTAACATACAAACAACATAGCTCATGCAACCAGTCAATCTTATGATGGCTATTACACCAACAACACATGCATGCATCAGGCTGCTCATGCATTGCAGCCATCACGTATCTAACCAAGGTGATAGCCAAGAGGCTAGCTCCTGCTCGACAAGTAGTCTCCTATTTGTCCCTGGGGTCTTCTTGATATGCGCCTTAATTGCACTTACAAATGATGGACATGTGTTCAAGCTCGGCATCGTTAGTGGGTGAGTTGAAAATGGTGTCCTCTTACTCGGTACCGTGCACGGAACATTTGGCAAACCTCTCCTGCGTAAAATGCTTGTCAGATGTCCTTGTAAGGCACTCGGATTTTTTCTATACGTTCTTGTTTTCTCCTATTTTGTGTGAATGTTACGTAAAGCACCACCTTTTGAGTTCACCATCTGCCTCTCTTACCCACCGCTTTATCTTGACATCTCTTTACCTCTCTCTCTTCCACTCTGTTTCTTCTCACCCCTTTCCTGAAACTTTCTCTCATCATAGCCGTGGCTTTGTTTTACAATTAACAAATACGAAAGGACATAAATCACCAATTTGGAACAAATTTAGGGTATGAGAGCCATAGAACAAATTAAGGGACACATGAAAATCAATGCAAGAACCAATCTTGCAAAAATATTTTGGACTTTTAGTTCGCAATCCCACTTTAAAAATCTCCCCCGCTCTTTTATTGGGGCTTAATATGTGGGCATATAAGGGAGGTGTAAATAGACAAATCACATGTAATTGCCACTTACGATAGAAAGTTAAGGGGGTTGACGTCACGAGTTCCACATAATAGAGTTGCTCTATAAACGACATGAGGAATGGTCACACACAATAGAGTTTCTCTAGAAACGATGCCAGGAAGGGGCACATGAGATCACGCCAAAAAAAACCTCTAAAACCCTATATTTATTTTTTTGGACTCGAGTCCTATTATGGGTATATGTAGTTGATGTAAACTGGAAACTTGCGTACACTTAGTGGCGTCTCCTTCACAAACAAGACTATCTTGAGGAAGTTTTTGGACTTGTAGTGGAAAACTCATGCTTCGAAACAACCTCGTTTTTAAGAACTTGACATATATTTGAGTTTGTCTTTTTTCTATGCTATATTATATCAATAAAAAAGGAAAGTCACATAAAATCACCGATTTTTGTGTAAAAAACTAGCCTATTTTTGTTATGGGTGCGCGTAGGACATTGGGACACATGAAATCATGTCAAACATTGTCGGAAGCCCTAGCTTTGTTGTTGGAACTCATAATATGGTATATAATGTTTTTGTACATAGTAAAATGGATACATAACTTCTAAATGGCACCTCTTTTAAAACATGACTATCCCAATTTCCTGGACTTATTGGAGAAAACTCGAACTTCGAAGCAACCGAACCAACATTTCTAAGAATTTGGCCTCTTATTAAGTTTGTATTTCTTTACCCTATTCTACCACTAAAATACGAAATTTACATAAAGTAACAACTTTGGGGTGAAGGCCACATGTTTCCCTTTCCATGGACATGTATTAAGGAGATGGCACAGTAAATCATGGAAAAACCCTTGAAAACCTTATCTTTTTTTTGCATGGAGTTGATTTAAAAAGAAAAACCCTAGTATGCGTACATAAGGTTGATTTAAATAGAAAGACACAATACAAAACTTTGTATTGTGTATGAATTTTAATATGGGTGCTACCATCGGGGTATGCTGGGTGCATCACCCTAGATCATCTCTCTCTAGTTGTATGTAAAGTCCTTCGACTCCATGGCCCTCCACCTATTTTCATTCTTGACAACGTTACTATCGGTGTTGTCTCTCAAAAACCGCCTCCCGACCCTGGTCGCCCTCCTCACATTGGTGATCACGGACGATGATGAGGAGCATGTGGCACAACATGGTGGCATCGATTTGATATTAGGCGACTGCCAACATCAAGGAAGGTGGCCATCATGTTCTTCGTGGTCATAAACCTCGTTCTCGATCCTGGTGCATGCATACTAGAGCATCTCCACCGGTATCATTGTTTCTTTGTTAATTACTTTTACTTCAATCACATACTGCAGCATGGTGGTGACCTCCACCCAACCAACATATATATGATAGGTCTACACACGGTACATACATAAAAGCATACATTCATCAATAATTAAGCTAGCTAGCCATGAAAAGAATGTCAACACTCTTTGCATTTTTATGTGGGCACGGTTGGCCATGTATACATTCTTCCCCCCCCCCCCCCCTCGGACATGCATGCATGTTCTTCGTCATTGCATGCGTACAAGGATTGAAAACTTAGCGTGCTTACCAACTTGCGCATCCATGCTTCCTCCCTCTCCCCCTCATTTTCTCTTCTCTCTCATGCTATCTTCTCCCACCATGTGGCCAAAACCATGGCCCCCCTCGGCGACCACCCTCACCACCACTACAACATCACAGGAGCCAACACAGAGAAGGTGACAACGAGAATAGTCCGAGGTGTCTGTGTGTGTGTCGGGGGGGGGGGGGAGAGGGTGCGCTAGCACTAGAGATAAAGATGGTGGCATCAGAGTTTACAGTGATGGTTAGGGTGGTGGATTGAAGGAGGAGGACTGGGAAGTATGGGGCGGTGAGGCACCGCTTAAGCGTGCAAGCCTCGAGCAGGGCTGGCTCTGGATTTTCAGAGGCCCCAGGGCGAACTCAATGAATGGGCCCAACGTTTATACCAAAGAAAATAAGCCAATTTCATAAATTAATGGACAAAATAATTGTTCATCTACCTTTCTAGGATTCTAATGGTCGCTACAATTTTCAGTATACTCTTGGGCATCGGAAGTCTCATCATGTTGTTGTTGTTGTTCGGCATTATTGATATCTAATTTCTCACAATTCCTGTCACGCCTTAATGCAATTTACTGATAGCCCTTTTTTTGAAGATTCAATTAACTTATTTTCCCATTTCGTCATGTTTCTTTCCTCGCATTCTTATAAATGTTTTTTGGGCAACATAAAAAAGAAGAAGAGATCACACCTGAACGTTGCAGTTATTTATTCCTTTATCCCAAACCGAACTATCCCATCATCGAAAACCAGGTGATGTACTATCTGAATACTGAATCAATGCTAAAGAAGCAGCTGCAAGTGTAGTCTGTAGAAATTAATTAAAATTATTGAGATTGAGAAAGGGGCAACTGCCGTGGAAAAAGAATACGAATCAATAACCAGATTGGTAAAATAAAAAAGTACGACATGCAGAGCCCGGGCTAATAGAAACTAATCTGAAAATTGCCTGTAGAATATTGCTCTGCTATGTAGCTAGTTTCCTTGTCGTCGCTCCATCATGCATGCCTCCGTGCCTGATGGGTTCGTATGAGAACGAAGAGGTACCTAGAGAACAATCTAATATTTTCCTTTGTTTTAGGGAAACGAGTATGTGCAGATTCAGGTCAGCTTTTCGTTGGATAGATGTTGGGCATGTGCTGTTTTTTTCTACCCTGCACTACCTATGTACTATTTTTTTTTGTTGAGCCGATGCACTACCTATGTACTAGTATTGCATTACTCGTTATGGGCTCCAAGTTTGGATGGGCCCCGGGCAGTCGCACCTGCTGCCCTGGGCTAGAGCCGGCCCTCGAGCAGAGAGGACGGTGGATGTGGTAGAGGAACAGAAGTGGTTGTGGTGGTGCGACACCTTCTTCTCCCTCCTCTCCCAGTAATGACGGTGGTGCTCATATCCTCCTATTATTCTTCTCACTCCGTTCAGAGAGCTACCGGACAAAACCAACGGTTGGAATTTTACCGGAGATAGAATGGGTGACCATAATCTAGCAACAACAGATGAAGTCGTGGTTTGTAGATATCTAGGCATTCTTTCGTTGAGCTCTCCAAGAATTGAAGAGGAGGGTTCTTAATATCACGTACATATGTGCCAGTGGCGGAGGCGGGGGCCAACAGGGCCTGCCCCTGACTCTCTTCTACCTCGAGGAGAGTATCTAGTGGTATCAAGTGAGAGAATGATTGGACTCCTCCTCGGAGAGAGGGGGACTGGGGAGGGATATTTATAGGGAGAGAGGGTGAGGAAACCCCTTCTACACAGCTCAGTGGTGATGTGAAAGGACATGCATGCTTGTATGGCCACAACAGGCGCATGCCTTGGCCGTCCACGGGTCTTCCACCCCCATGCTCGTGTTAGTGCCGTCTACGACACTTAACAATGTGATGAAGGAATGCCATTGATCGAGCACATGAGCTTCAAGGCGAGTGGGGTTCGAGCCTCGAGGCCAGCAAAGACGGTGCCGACACACACAATCTAGACAGGGCGAGGCCGTTGTCGGCTTGGAGGAGCGTGCTTCTGCTCCAAACCCCCATCGTCCACCTGGAGTAGGAGTAGTTGACGTACAACGGCTGCAACCAGCATGGCAATTGTTGCAGCGGTGGTCGTGCACCATGTCTTTAGATTTATCTCTCATGTAGCTCGTGACTAGAGGGAGAGTTGCAGCAAGTTGCAAAAGAAAAGAAAAGTTAGCAATGCTAAGCTAGCAACTTGGGCATTTCACGTAGATTTTAACATTTTTTAAATGAGACACCTTTGCATGTTTTGATCAATTACCGTAATTAAGTTTTTTTGCAACAATTATGGTAGGGACATAAGTGAGCAAACATAATTACGATTGGAAATAAACTCGGTGCCCTTTTTTCTCCGTCCAGTTCGTGTATGGAAATGCCGTCGGAAATTTTGGAATCGAACAAATGACGGAACGGAAATTATGGGCAAACATTATTCGTCAATCAAATCACACAAAACCCGCCTTGTTTGGGTCGCCGATCTGAGCCATCATCCAACAACACCCACCGCCTGCGCCGCCGCTCACCTATGCGGGCGATGCCCCTCGCCGCTGCTCGCCGGCGCTGCTCCGTCTCCCACCCCCCGCTGACTCCGCATCCACGCCCCTCCAATCGCTAACCCAACCTGCTCGTGCGCCGCGCCTCACCGGACGGCTCCCAAGCCATGGGGGCCGGTCGCTCCTGGACTTCCATGGCCACCGGCCGATCCCGCCATGGGGGGCTTCTACCGGTCGACGGAGATGCTTGCACGCCGGCCACCAGGACGCGACCCCGCAGAGGGGATCAGCAGACGCAGGCAAGGAGATGACGCCCGCCTTGTCCCTGCCGCCGCCTTCCTCGCATCCTCCTCCGCGCGAGGAAAATCGGTCGCAGCAGCGCCTGTGGTATGTCTCCTCCGACGTGCACGCCGCCGGTGAGACCTCTAATCTTTCTATACAGAACCGATCTGGCAGGACTTTTACATGGATGGTTACAATCCATTGTGTGCAAGACGAAGAATGTGTAGCAGATGTGATTTTATTTCTCTAGGCGAACCTTTTCACAACTCACACGAGCTCAGCCATGCACGCTATGCATGTTTTTTTATCACACAAATTCAGATTGCTTAGAATGGAATGTCTTCTTCGGTGGTTACAGTTACTTCGTTCAGATTGGTGTTTGTAGATTCATGAGGTGTCAGTTATGGATTTACTGCAGTAGCTTTCTACAGATTGGTTTGAGAATTATCCATTTGCTACCAAGTTGCCTCCTACATCTTATATCTTAGATGTGTTATTTCCTGTCTAATTTCATATCTTGTGTATGTACTACTGAAAGTCTGATGTGGTCTAACTTAGTATACCTCGATTATTCAGGCACCCCACTGAAACTTTGCGCTTTAGTCGTTGGTAATGACGTGTGACTGCGGCTTGCAGGAGGGGATCGCCGTGGCGTGCTGGGATGGCGGCGGGAAGGCACCTAGGACGAGCTGGTTGTCACCTGCCCTGGCCGCTGCTGCTGACAATCAAGCTCGAGCTGCTGTCAGCGTCTTTCGGCCACCGGCCACATCCCTGAGCTGATGCGTGCCTACCGGTGAGTTCTCTCTTCTCTGCTTTATGTATCTTTGCTAAAATTTTGTTCCTTTTCCTGTAGAATGTGTAGAGAAATTTATATACTTCCATGAATGGAAATTTTGTTCCACCCAGTAAAAAAGGTTTTCTTTTTTGCATAGGCAGTAGATGTATGCTTTCGCCGGTGGGAGACAATGATAGTGGAGGAGCTTCGCAGCTCAACAGTGGGCTGCAACCATGATTGCCCTCTTGCCAGTGCCAACGCCATGCTGTAAGCACCCTTGCCTCGACCTAGCTGCAGGACGACCAAAGGCTGCTCCTGCTGCTCCCTATCTTCGTCGAGGTTGTTTTGCCACAGGGAGGTATAAATCCCTCTTAGATCCATCTAGTGTTGTTCTCTGTGTGATCTGTACCTTAACTCTTCTCTGAATCATCTAGTGGATCAATCAAACTTCCAGAGGACACATTCAGAGCTCTTTATAATATTTTCGCAAAGCACCTATTGGATCAGAGCATGATTTGGAGTAGTTCATCATATACTGATGCTGCATTCACGGGTTCGGTTTATTGATTCACCAGAAAATAGTATGTAATTGCAGTTACACTAGTAGTGAAATAGGCGTATGAATGTACGCGTGTAGTTTGGTTTGCCGTCTGATGCTTGTGCAAGAAGTAAGGTTTTAAGTTCCTTTGGCTGTAGTGGGTCTAGACGGGTCACAATAACCCCATTATGTGGGCCAAAGATTAAAATACTCACATTTTGTGTGTGATTGATTCAACAACATGTCTATGCTGCTTGCAAATGTATCACTGTGGTATTCTTATATGCATCGTAAACTGAGTATGAACTTTGTTCTGTTATTCATCTTTTGTACAACTTTCTGGTGTATGTATTCATTTGAGGTAACCAAATCGCATGGTAAAAACTTGGAAGCTATTGGTATGCGCTTGCATGCTTAGATCATCAGATAAGCACTTATGATTTGTGTGCATAAACCTCTTCCCAGTGTGGTCATTTTGTCTGAGCCACCTTTTGAACATAATACATGTTGTATCTCTGAAAGAAAGTATAAAAATATTCCTTTGTTTTTTTTGCTTCTGTATAATCCTACTATACATTGCAGATTTGCTAATGAAATCGTGCACCACTCACTTTTGACAGCAAAAAATGATTATAAGTTGTCATGTTTCGAGTGAATAAGCAAGACATCAGGAGGAGAGGCGGAGCTCGATGGCTAGTGGTGACCACAACTGCTCTCTTGCCAGCGCTGCCGCCACAGCATGTGCGATCCTTCTCGGGCCTCCCCACTGCCAGGGCCAAGAACTGAGAGGCGTGCAAATACTCCCTGCCCTAACCTAGCCGACGACACATTGCTGCTGTTGCATCTGATAATGATGATGCATGTCACCATCAAGGTGGTTTTGCCATTTCCAGTGAGGTAGATCTTTCATCTCTATGTCTGTTTCTGGTGCCGCTTTGTGTGTATTATGCTAGTTAGTTCTTATCTGAATTTTAAGATCCATTCAAATGTTCATAACTTTGTTCAAAAAAAAGTTCATAACTTCTGTTGGTGAGATGCATCTGTCTTCTTGCAAAGCATGTAATGGACCAAATCTTGGTTTGGAGTCTGATTGATCATAGCGAAGATCAATTTAACCCTTCGTTGCTGAACATGCAAGAATTGGCTGATGCAAAGTTCTGTTATATTGTTGTGCTGTTGTTATCTGATGGTGTTATCACAAGCGTGATTTTGTGGGAGACCGCTTAATTGGCTGGTATGCATGTCAATGGTCTTTGGTTTGTAGTTTGTCTCCTGGAATGTTTAGAGGACATGTGGGATTTTTATTTAATGAAGACATCTGGTAGCTATCATGTATTATGCCGGTGGTGTTGAAGACACCATTTATGCCCTTTTGTACATGTGCGTCTTGTGCTAACCATTCTTGATGATGACTTTGCATGCCACTCTTACACATGAGGTCGTAGTTGTACATGTTCTGTTCAAAGTGTAGCTCTGTTCCTGATATTGGCTTAAAGTTAATTATTTGCTTACGCTAGAATTCTCCCAAAACTTAGTCCTAGTAAAAAATCATGTCTTGTTCATTTTTCATTAGCTGCAGTGGGTTATTTTTTTATATAAAACATGATGGCTCTAAAGTTATTTCTTGTTCCTATTTTGGTAATGGCATGATTCTGCATATGTATAATTGATCATGCTTGTGCCCGTGCAGAAAAGGAGATCAAGGCTGGCCTCCCTGTGCTCCTGCTAGTGCACACATGTTTGGGGGTTGTTGTTGTTGTTTTCCCTATCCGTGTCCCCGATCTGCTGCTGCGGGTACGGCTTCTCGGCCTCAGATGCGGCCCTAGATTCCTGCACTAGTCGTCGCAAGCATCGACCAGCGGTGGGCTAGCATTCCGGGTGGATGACACCACTTGGTGCACTGAGATTGGCATCGACTACAATCCGTCCTAGGTGAGCTCCAACTCTTATCCTCTGCCCTGACCTATGGCATCGTTCCATGTTGTTCTAAGTTTAGAATTTGTTCCTGTTGTATGGCGTGATGACTTTGATTGCATTAGATTGCAAATCTACAGGAAAACTTGAGATTCTGTTAATTTAGTCACTCCTGAACTGCTATATACCTGAATGCTATTTGTAATGTGTTGTTCATTATCATTATTGCCATGGACATGCCTAGCAGGGGCATTCTAGGATAGTTGACTTTTAGTAGAAATATACTGATCTGCTACATACCAATTAGTACGTTACTAAGAACCTTAGGTTGGATGATAAGCGAAGTAAAGATAGCATAAGTGACGAAGACAAGAGGAACTTGTGACCTTAGAATGTTGTGGGACTTTGGGCCTTTATGAGATGTACTAAAATTTTCGCATTTCAAGATTTAAGGTTCTTCAATTGCCTGCATGCCTTACCTTTTAAAACATAGGTAGTATACTTAGATTTTTTATATTGATATTCTTCTTATTAATGTTATCATTGATAATAATACCGGTTCCTTTCACCCATTAAATGATATAAGCTTGTCTATTTGTTTGACCCATGTTCTCCTGTAAAGTGCGTGAATCCTTACCTCTTCAGGATATTTTGGATTGACACAGTGTTTCCTCTAGAAACAATCTGTGTTTTATATCTAAATGTAGTGGCCCTGTTAATATTACTTTTCTACTGCAAACATTCCAAATTACAGAATTATTTTTTAGCAGCAAGCATATGATAGTTTTATAATTTTGTGACAGATCTGGAAGGGACATCTTCAAGATCATGTGCATCCCGAGCCTTCGTCTTCTGGCTAAGGAGACTAGTCACTAGCTGATTTGACACCAGATTCTGTTGTACCCACTAAACTTCCTCGGGTCCCTAAATATGTGAATTCTTCTCAAGGACCTGTTAGTAATACATCATCAACATCCTAGCATGGTGCTGCGAACTCAGCTGTGAGTGTTCCATATATGCTTCTCGTTGCCAAGCTCTTCGATGGGATCTCTTAGCTCGGACAAATCAAGTTTCAACCTAGATGCTAAGGTTCGGTATGTGATGCATATTATACTTGTCCATGCTTTTTTTTCTTTTGTTTCCTATTGCTCACCTGTGTCAAGTGCACTAACAATTGCTATTTCTAGACCAGGAATTCAAGTTGAACCCAAATGATAAGGATTTCACTCCATTGACTTCTTCTGTCAGGCCATGTCGCCTTCTAGCAGCTGATGCAACTTACTATTATCCTAATAACATGCAAACTACTAATGGACCTTTGCATGGCCACATGGGGGTGAGTTTCTAATATTTTAAACACATTTTCCTTATTTACATACTATTTACATGAAATGGGTGCAATACTGAATTCAAATATATATGTCTGAATTATGACCTATTTTTTGAGTTTATTTTCAAAAAGAATTGGGAAGAGTGGCAGTGGTACCAGGTTGTTGATTTGGTACTGAGGTTTAGTTACCTGCTAGTCAAGATGTCGGTGTTGTAATAATCCTTATTGAACATCCTTTTTAAATGATGTGGCCCTTCACTAATTTCCAAGGTTCCTAAAGCTGATACACCATGCTTTCCTATTGATGACAATTACTTGTTCGATTTTTTGTGGTCTCGATTCTCGAACAATCCATGAGATGCATGTTGTATTGTATTGGTTTCTGAAGCTTCTAGGGCTGTTGGGTTTTTTTTAATGTATACAGGCAAATGCATACTTTTGCAATTTGTCTTGTCATGCCGATCCAATCAGCTTCCAGATTCTTAGATTTGGGTAATGATATTCACTCTGAATTTGCAGCTCTTTTTTGGTATTCAAAAATTTTCGTAGGGTCTGAATTTTGAGCATGTATTAGTTTAAGAATTTATGGGGGGAATTGAAAGCTCAGGAAATAATGTGGTCCTATTTTTAACTTTCTTCCAGTACATGTGCTTCTGGGACCTTCTCTTTTCGAGTTCACTGTTATTACATTGAATTGTTGTGTTGTGTTGTCTTCTCTTTTCCTTCTCTAATTGCCAACCATCTTGGTTAGGTTTCTTCTAGTGGCCTGTAATTTGAGCTTATTGGTAGTTTGAGCTTCTAGATAATTTGAAGTTATGGTGATTGCTTTCTAGAATGTAAAAGTTTTTTTCCTTTCTTCTTCTAATGAAGCCAAAATCTCCAAAAGCTTTGTTTCCTGTTACTCTTGCCTTTCTGCATCAGTTTTGTTGTCGGGTTACAACACTAGATATTTTTTTGCTAATGAAATCCTCTCTTTTTCATCAAAACTAAGTGCTTATATTAGCTTATTATGTATCCTGTAAACATCATTTTTGATGCCGTGGAGTTTTCTAAGCTAAGAAGGTTCATCCCTTCCTTGCAGATTGATTAGGAAGCTAAGCCTCACATCTCATCGATAACGTAGTGGTTGAAGCATCTTTGAGCACTCTTATATTGTGTTTAATAAGCTACCCCTTACAATTATTCAGTACTCGCTCAATACTCAAATATCAACGCAATTTTCCTGTTTAACCGTGGTTTTCTTCCTAACATGTTTTTATCCTTATGGCTGGATGAAATAAACACACACACACACACCGGTGCAATTATTTGATTCTGGTTTCTTGTGCTATCTGATTATTTGCCATAGTATATAGACAGTACAAATTCAGAAGCAAAGGTTCTTCCTATCTTGATAACAAAGGAGGAGTACATTGCCCAAAACTTTCTGGATCCATTGTGAAAGTTGAAGGACCACTTTGTGCCTTTAAGCCTGCAAAAATATGCAGATGGAGTTGTGTGACCGCAGGGCAGCCTAGATGGAGTGCCCCTGGAGGACTTTTGCACCTGCGGGGTGGGGTTGTGGTGGCTGCAGCTGCAGGGCTAGTGCGCCGACTTGTAGATCCTTACGCTATAGTGGCAGCACTTGTAGATTCGCACATGGGTACCACGACAACATATCTGGGTGATGGTCTCATCACCAAAAAGGGTGCAAAGTCACTAAAGGGAGGATCTAGCGCTTGAGGTGGACGAGGACATGCTGCTGCGGAGGGACATGATGGTGAGTCGATGTGCTAAGTGATTGATATCACTTGTGCTTTTCCGCTGGTTATAGAGATATGATGTTGGTTATATTTTAGAGTCTCCTTCTATATATCTATAATGCTGTTGTTTGAAATCTGCTTGAACATTGCAAGTACTTGATACTGATTCCACTTCTTGTAGGTGAACATATCATCGCAAGCCTAGGAGCATGCATGTACTTTGTCGAGAACTTCCCATGTTCTCATCACTTCCATTTCGGTGAACTCTCGAATAAGGTAAATTCTTGGTTTCTTTTTCTTTTTCGTCTACTTGCTCTTTGCGGGCATGTACAATGCAAGCTGCGTAGAGAGGTGCTTAGGGAGTTAGCAAAATCAACCGGTTTTTTGCTTATGCAATGGTGCTTATTTACACTAGGCTGATGCCTAAGTAGGCACCTCTCCTATACAAATAAGCACCTGTGCTTAACAAAATGCTTGGTTTATTTTTGTAAGCACGTCCTTGCATCGTACATGCCCTGATAGAAAGTCCATCAAGCCATGGTTGTTCTGTGCTCTGGACAACCTATAACATACTGGTTGGTTTAGTGTTGGTAATATGGATAGGATTTGGTTTTGCATTTTTAGCATGATTCAAGCGATGTCACAAAAGTGAAATGATTTGTGTTGATTCAGGGTACAAGAAGTTGAACAAGGACTACCCCCACAGGTGGCTGTCATCCAGCTGGGCAGTGTCGGTCTCCCCGAGCTCCTTCTGGTGGTTGCCTGCATGGGCTGTTGCTGGCGACTACTGTCTCGCTACCATGCAATGACATGACGGAAAGTTCACCGTGGTGCAACTGCGGCAGAGGCGGTTTCTTCATCGAGGCCGTGATTTAGTTGAGTTTTTGGTTCTCCTTTTCTTTAGATCAAATGAATTGAGTGTAAGGCAGCTGACGTTCTCATGCAAATCTTCAGTCACTGTTCTTGACATACGCCGTCGTTTGGGTATGCAGGCATGTAGCTGAGGCGCAATATCACTGATGGAGCGGCCTCCAAGCCAACGGTCCTCCCTTGCCAATGGTCATCGTGGTAGAGGCAAATAAGATTGCACGTTCTTACACGGGAGAATTGGAGCTCTAGGTTGCTCCAGGCACCTGTGTCAGTGTGGCTCAGCCAGTGCAGTGCCAGACCTTCACAGCCTAGACTATGCACTCCAAGGCCACCTGGAGCAATTTCCCTGCAGACACGCCTCCAATTGACATGGTGGTTTCCTCCCTTTGCATCTGCCCTGCCTTCCCAGAAGAACCCTCCTTCGATTTTTTTGAATTGTTTGATGCTCTTCTTTGGCGGTGCGAGGACCAGCAGCTGATGCACAGGGATGTCATTGAGCACAGACTTGATGAGTACGAGGCAGCCAGGCTTATTCATCAGACGAGCCTTACAGGTTGGTAGCTTTCCTCGCATCTTCTCGGCCACTGGATGTAGCTGGGCAGTGGCCAGCCACTTAAGTGGGAGAGGGATGCCCAGGTAGCCGATGGGAAACTCGACGATTGGGCAGCCAAGGTCCACCGAAACCTTCATGGCATCGATGTCGCTGTAGTTCATCAGTGTAGTTGTGCTTTTCGTGTAATTGACATGCAGCCCTAATGCTTGGCCAAACAATTGCAGTATCTTCTTCACCGTCATGATGTTGTTGCACTATTTCAACTTATTTATATCATTGCTAGATCAATTAGGTATTGGTGTTGCTTATCCATGTTGTTTGGTTTGATTAAATGACTTATTGTCTCAAGTATCTCGTGAATAGTTTGGCTCCTTTAAGGGGTATGTTTCTTGACTTTGTCGAATGGATGAACCTACTAATTACTTTGGCAAATGGCAGCTACAAGAAAGCAATAATGATGACAAATGTTGAAGCAATCTTGCCGGTATGTTTATATTTCCCATCTCATAATTATTTTTGTACTCCCTCCGATCCATATTATTTGATGCTAAAATGGAGGTATCTATAACTAAAATATGTCTAGATACATCTATATAGCATCAAGTAATATGAATCGGAGGGAGTATATTTTTGTGCTTGAAAACCGAAGTTACCTATCTTCTTGTGGGTGTAGTACTACCGAAGGATACTTATCTTCCGTGTTGGTGTTCTTTTTATTCTTGGATAAGATGAAACAAGTCTTTATTTGTTTGGTGATTAATGTGGATACATGTATTGTCCTTTTTGCCGAAAATATTTCATGGTTCCTATGATGTCACGCCTAGCTCTTTCTGGTTTTGTTTTTCTGCAATTCTTATATATGTAATAATACACTTATGAGATTACTTGCAAAGGTTAAATTATCCCATGGCTTGGTAGAGGAATAAAATCCCGTGTTTATTTTCCTGATTTTGTTCTCCTGTTTGGTAGTGGTAAATAGACAGTTGGTGATTAAAAAGTAGATGTGGTTACATTTTATATAAAATAGGTTCATATCACTGGAATATATGCATGTAATGTAAACATTGCTACTGATTGGCATGTTGCTTTGTCGGTTGTCCATTTTTCATCCAACTTGGAACTTGCATACAGTATGTAGGTAATGTTGTCTGTTACATGGATGTTTTATTCATCACTTGTTAACCTGAACCTGTATACAATAGTTAGGTACAATAAGGTTCATTAATCAACACCACAATGTATAAATACATATATATATGAGTGAATACTATCAGTAGTAGATGATAGGTGCGTTCAGGTTGCAGATTCAGCTGGTGTTGTTGGTGGCATGTGCTTTCTGGTACATGTAGTGTCCTATTGTTATTTGATTCATGCTAGTCCTAGTGAAGCTCTTCTTTTTCAACTTCTTGGCATTTTTCTTTGTGCTAAATTTATAGTTTCTCAGATTCAAATTGTTATTGTGTTATTTTGTTTAACAGTTCCTTTTTGTTCTGCAAGTTTATATTTGTTTTTGAAACAATTACTCTTTGAACTTTATGTGATTAATTGCCATGCATCCTGATTCAGATAGCCTATGGAATCTCCCAGGTTTCCTCCGTGGTTCCTGATGGTGTCAACGATTGTGACTGGTTTCAACCATGGCCTCTCGTAATACAGTCGTAGGCCATAGTTGGAAGTTGAAGGAGCACTTTGTGCATTTTAGCCTGCAAATATGCAGTTCTAAAGAGTGAACCTCAATTTCATGTTCTCTCTCCAGTGATATTGTTGCAGCCCACAGAAGATGTTTTTATTGAAGTTTTTTTTGTTCACAGCTTTGCGGAGATCTTTCATTCCGCTCTACAAACACTTGCGTTCTAATTATTGACATCTCATAGTAGAAACTATCTGATGCAGATATTAAACTTAGTTGTAATTTCTCATCGATTAATTTTATTTCTGTTTATCCCAGGAAATTGTAAGAGGAATATTTTAACCTCGTCTAGACTGATATTCTGCAGAATCCTGATTGAGTTCTGGTTAACATCTATGCTTGGTAGCAATCTCAATTAAATAAATAATCAGAACTTGAGATGGTACATTCTACTTTGGTAGGCCACTAACAAAAGAGAGTTGCAAGACATGTACTCAAGAGAACTGGGAAATTCATAATATCTGGCATTTAGGTAAGTTTCCAGTTCCGCTCTCCTCTTTGTACTTTGTTATAATATTGTGCGTTTATGTAAGTTTCTAGTTCCTCTCTGATATTGCGTGTGTGGTGAACAGGATTTCATTAGCACACTAGAGAATCAAAAGGAATAAAGATTCTCCTGTCATTTAATATTTTTTTACTTACATTCCTAAGAAGACCACTCAAATTTCTTGAGCAGTGGCGAGTGGTAATTTGTTTCCTAAGACGGCATTCAGTCTAACTTACGGCTTAGACCCATCTGTTAATCTTCATCCTTTGGTGCTTATGTCGGTGCGTAGTGTTGTCACAGTTGCTAAGAGATAATGGACATTTTATTTGAGTATGTTCTAAGTAATCCTAATGCTGACCAAGTTTTGCTGGTCTTGTCATTTGTTAAACATTTTCTGTGTATCCTTGTTTGTGTGTTGAGCAATATTTTCCTATGCCAGTCGTGGAGCTAAACCTTTCTTGGTTTATGGTGGTGCAGGTGATAGGATGTACAGGCAGCATGTTGCCGTGGCCCTTGCTCTTGAAGGAAGGAGTGGAGCGGCCGGACGTGCTTCCTTTGTCAATTTCATTGACTGATCCAGTGGCATGTTCACTGCCTGTTAGGTAGTAATGAGTAGGTGGAGTATTGTTTGGGCAGAAGCATCTACGTGGATGGAATGTCCTTTATTTATAATACTATGCAATATAATGTTGGTACCAGAAATTTCTTCGGCTGATCATATTCAACCTGATGGAAGAGTGAGAGATCCATGTGGGTTCTTTTTATGCCAAAACTGATAGAATTAACATTTCACATTGATGAGAGATGCATGTAGTGCTTGTTTTCTTTCTGTCTTCCTGGCTGTATTACTGTATAAACGACACCGTTTTGATTGTGTGGAACATACATATACTTGCCCAGAAATAGATACAATTCCGTGTGCAAGTAGACACCTGATTTGTTGTGTATGAATCCTTGGCTCCAACATCTATCTTCACTGTGTTGGTTAACTAAAAGCAACCAAGGTCAAGCACGGGCTGATTTCTAGGAACCCAACCGAATGATTCATGTATATATATCTAGCAAAGAAAAAGAGGTATGAGCCGATTGCTGTTCCGTAAAAGGGGTATAAATTTAGTCTAAAATCAAGATAATTTTGTCCATTTTTTTTGAAAAAAAAATAGTAGGTGGTACATGCATGGATTTCTGTAGCGTCAGCTCCCACTAATACAGGGAATGACGTGAATACCTGGAGCAGTTATTAGGACTTTTGTACTCAAGGAACGAGTAGCTGGTACTCCAATACTCCATGCATGCATGGATTTCGTGGCTAGAAGGGGCATTGAGCTCGGCGTGATGCAACGGTGCATGTAGAATCATTCGAGAAATCCATCCACACCGGCTGTGTCGGCTTCCACTGATTCCTGGAGCAGTTGCTGGAGAACGGATCAGGTATGGATGAAAACTAAAATAGCGAAAGGGACGAGTAGGTGCATGCATGCATTTCTTGGCTAGGACGTGCATCCGTGCCCGTATACACAGCTTAAAATTAAGAACGGATAGCATTAAATCATTGGCCGAATCCATTCACGACACTAAAACAAGGAGGGATGCTGATTCCTGGAGCAGTTATTGGGAAGGAATTCTTTCACGGGATGGAAGAGTAGGTGGTGCATGCATACATGTTTTTTGGGCTAACACAGAAAGGGATGTTGAGTTATTAGAGGAAAGAAATCATCGTTAATTGATCAAGGAAGGAGAACATCACCCTTCACGTCGCCGATCCGAGGCACCACCCACTACGGGAAAATATGTCTTTGCCGTGCAACTATTTGCACGGCAAAGGGCACTATATGCACGGCAAAGGGCACTATATGCACGGCAAAGACTTTGCCGTGCGGGAACACACGGCAAAGATCGCACGGCAATGCCATCGACGGCAAAGGCTTCTTTGCCGTGTGACTCGCCAACGTTGAACGGCAAAGGCTTTGCCGTGCGATGCCGCACGGCAAAGGTCGCTTCTTTGCCGTGTGCCAAACATGTTTTATCTAAAAAAAGGCCCAAATTGGTTGGTCGATCCGGGAATCGAACCTAGGACGCATAGTAGGGAAAGCATGCGACCTTGCCACTGGGCTAAGTGTTTGTTTGTTGATAACTATACCATGCCACATCTTTTGAGATGAGAAGAAATCCAGTTTTTACATCTTTGCCGTGCGCTTACACTAGGCAAAGGCTGCTTTGCCGTGCGCCAACGTTACACGGCAATGCCTAACGCCTTTACCGTGCACCGAATCTTTGCCGTGCGGTGTGTTGGGCCTTTGCCGTGTACATTTCTTTGCCGTGCGGCCTCTTCCGTCATTGCCGTGAATCGTATCTTTGCCGTGCGCTCGTGTCTATCTTTCCCGTGGCCAAGATCTTTGCCGTGCGTTTTTATCTGTGCGTCTTTGCCGTGCGGGAACACACGGCAAAGAAAGGATGCACGGCAACGCCTATTTTTCCCGTAGTGACCCATCGTAACCGTCTGTTGTGCTTCACCTGTAATGTAATCAAGGGCTATGGATGGAAACTAAATTAGCGGGACGGAGGTAGGGAAAATGCGCCGACAGAGCCTAAAAATTTCGAGCAGAAATTCAACCCACAGCTTGTCCTTCCAGCTGTCTAAGTACTAATACGGGTGGAGCTATCGTGTCCAGCTAGCGCGTAGAACCGAGTTAGATTTTAACTCTTGCTCGTCGAATCATTCGGGAATCCATCCACCGGCTTAGATGTAACCTAACTGTTTCTAATAAAATCATTCGCGGAATCCATCCACCGGCCATGTTGGGTTCCGTTGATTCTGGAGCGATTATTAGAGAACAGATTAGTTATGGATGGAAACTAAAATAGCAAAAGGGACGAGTAGGTGGCATGCATGCATTTCTCAGCCTGGACACACAGCTGAGCCCTGATGCATATGTGCCCGTATACATAGCCACAAATTAAGGCCAAAGAGCATTGAATCATTGGTCGAATCCATCCACGACATTAAAACGGGGAGGGATGTTGACTCCTGGAGCAGTTATTAGGCAAAAAGAATTCTTTCACCGGATGGAACAGTAGAAAGGGATGTTGAGTTATTAGGGAAAGAAATCACCGTTAATTAATCAAGGAAGGAGAACGGCACCCTTCAAGTCACCGATCCGAGGCACCACGCATCTCAGCCGTTTGTTGGGCTTCACCTGTAATGTAATCAAGGGATATGGATGGAAACTAAATTAGCGGGAGGGAGGTAAGGAAATGGCGTGTGAGCCTAAAATTTCGAGCAGAAATTCAACCCACAGCTTGTCCTCCTCCCGCCTGTCTATAAGTACCACTAGGGGTGAAGCGACCGCGTGCGGCTAGCGCGTGCGACCGACTTAGACTTTGACTCTTGCTCGTCGAGGAGAGGAGAGGTGAGGAGATGACACCCTGCTTGGAGATGAGATAGCCAGGTATGATGTGATCTTGTCGTGCTAACGCGGTGTTAATTGCATACATATGCGCCAGAGTATTGTATCTCTAACACTTGGTTTATGCATCAGGCTGGTAACTCAATTGGGCACAGGAGTAGGCGTGTCGTGGGGAGCGAGCAAGGAGTAGCGTCGTCAGGTCGGGACACTTGGGGACGGACGGAGGCGAGCACCGTCGGTAATTTCACCAGGTAACTCGTTGACTCGGTAGGTTCTCAGGTGTTGAACTTGCTTGCATGGTCGATCGTACCGGCGGCTAATGGACACGCATGGATTCAGCCAGCCAGTGGTTTGTCTTAGCTAGATATACGTTTGGATAGATTAAAGACGCGAAATAGAATTAACGATTGATCCAATGGAATTAATTTTCTTTTAGTTTGGCTGACAATCATAGTCCCTCAAATCTAAAACCTCCTAGATAATTGGAGACGAGCGAGGGTTGAGGAATGGGAATCAGAGGTAAAGACCAGGTTGCGCTTCCTATTTTTTCCCTCGCACTATCTTAGGCCTGAGAGGCTGAGAGTCAAAAGTTAGGACTCATGACGCAAGCAAGTGACCTATTGGAGCGTGGCTTCAGTTGCGCCATTCTGGTCAACTGTGAATCCTGGGTGTCTTAGAATGTACTGCCCACTGAAAAAATTCTTTCATCTCTGAATCCTAGCATTTTCTACTACTCGGTTACTCGATTCGCCCTTGGCTGCCTTCTGTGCCAGTTCACTGATGGAGTTACGGTCCGGCCGTCGACTCATCCCGCCACCGCCGCACGGAGCCCGTCGTCGTTCTTTAGCGGACGGCGATGGCGTGGATCGGATCAGTTCCCTTCCCGATGACTTGCTCCTCCAGATTCTCGGCCCTAGCGATCAGAATAGCCAACATATCCGCAACAATATTAAATAGAATGGGAGACAGATGATCGCCCTGTCTAAGACCTTTTTTGTTTGAAAATAACGACCTATGTCATTTTTTACTCTCATTCCCACACTACATTTCTCAATATAATTCTAAATCCATGAACACCAGTTAGGATCAAAACCTTTAAATGCATAACGCTTGTTGCAAAAAAGCCCCAATTTACCTTGTCATATGCCTTTTCAAAATCTATCTTAAACAAAACACCATCTGATTTCTTCCTATGAAGTTCGTGTATGGTTTCGGGAAGGATAACAACACCCTCGAGAATGTGTCTACTAGGCATGAAAGCAGTTTGGGTCGGCTGGACCACACTTTCAGCAATATCTGAAATACGATTAGTCCCTACCTTGGTGAAAACTTTGAAGCTTACATTTAACAAGCAAATAGGACGATATTGTCGTATTTGGATGGCATTTTCTTTTTTGGGGAGAAGGATGATCGTTCCAAAGTTCAAATGAAAAAGAGGTAACTCTCCTCTCTGAAAACATTCGAACATCGCTATCAAGTCGGATTTCAAGATATCCCAAAACTTTTGATAAAATTCAGCCGGGAACCCATCCGATCCCGACGCCCTATTCTTTTCCATTTGCATTATGGCCTTCTTAACCTCTTCCGCAGTAAAATCACAAATCAAAATCGCATTTTCCTCAGCAGAAATTTTCTTTATATCATGATTCATCGATTCGACCATAATACAAGAACTAGGTGGTGGCGGTCCAAAAAGATTTTTGTATTACTCAGAGATATAATGTTTGAAATTTTTCTGACCCAAAATTGTTCCTTCCTCTTGTTCTAATTGGAAAATTCTCTTTCGACGACTTTTGCACGCTCGTCCCACTTAGACTCCTCTTCGCGACGTAGCTTAGCTAAATCAGCATTTACCTTACGCATGGTATGTCTCTCTTGAGCATCTAACGGGACTGTTTCCGCTTTGCAACCAAGGATCTCAACAATATTTAAGAGCCTATCTTTGTCAATTTTATATTGTCCGCTTAAATTACGTGCCGAACCACGAAGATATTTTGCGGGAAATAATTTCTTGGAAATAAGCAAAAAAACATCGACAAACACTTTTGTCTTTGACTTCACAGTGAGAAAAAATTCCAATTTATATGAGTTTGTTCCAATTTATACGGGTGGTTTCCTCCCTTTGCATCTGCCCTGCCTTCCCGAAGAACCCTCCTTCGATTTTTTGAATTGTTTGATGCTCTTCTTTGGCGGTGCGAGGGACCAGCAGCTGATGCACAGGGATGTCATTGAGCACAGACTTGATGAGTACGAGGCAGCCAGGCTTATTCATCAGACGAGCCTTACAGGTTGGTAGCTTTCCTCGCATCTTCTCGGCCACTGGATGTAGCTGGGCAGTGGCCAGCCACTTAAGTGGGAGAGGGATGCCCAGGTAGCCGATGGGAAACTCGACGATTGGGCAGCCAAGGTCCACCGAAACCTTCATGGCATCAATGTCGCTGTAGTTCATCAGTGTAGTTGTGCTTTTCGTGTAATTGACATGCAGCCCTAATGCTTGGCCAAACAATTGCAGTATCTTCTTCACCGTCATGATGTTGTTGCACTATTTCAACTTATTTATATCATTGCTAGATCAATTAGGTATTGGTGTTGCTTATCCATGTTGTTTGGTTTGATTAAATGACTTATTGTCTCAAGTATCTCGTGAATAGTTTGGCTCCTTTAAGGGGTATGTTTCTTGACTTTGTCGAATGGATGAACCTACTAATTACTTTGGCAAATGGCAGCTACAAGAAAGCAATAATGATGACAAATGTTGAAGCAATCTTGCCGGTATGTTTATATTTCCCATCTCATAATTATTTTTGTACTCCCTCCGATCCATATTATTTGATGCTAAAATGGAGGTATCTATAACTAAAATATGTCTAGATACATCTATATAGCATCAAGTAATATGAATCGGAGGGAGTATATTTTTGTGCTTGAAAACCGAAGTTACCTATCTTCTTGTGGGTGTAGTACTACCGAAGGATACTTATCTTCCGTGTTGGTGTTCTTTTTATTCTTGGATAAGATGAAACAAGTCTTTATTTGTTTGGTGATTAATGTGGATACATGTATTGTCCTTTTTGCCGAAATATTTCATGGTTCCTATGATGTCACGCCTAGCTCTTTCTGGTTTTGTTTTTCTGCAATTCTTATATATGTAATAATACACTTATGAGATTACTTGCAAAGGTTAAATTATCCCATGGCTTGGTAGAGGAATAAAATCCCGTGTTTATTTTCCTGATTTTGTTCTCCTGTTTGGTAGTGGTAAATAGACAGTTGGTGATTAAAAAGTAGATGTGGTTACATTTTTATATAAAATAGGTTCATATCACTGGAATATATGCATGTAATGTAAACATTGCTACTGATTGGCATGTTGCTTTGTCGGTTGTCCATTTTTCATCCAACTTGGAACTTGCATACAGTATGTAGGTAATGTTGTCTGTTACATGGATGTTTTATTCATCACTTGTTAACCTGAACCTGTATACAATAGTTAGGTACAATAAGGTTCATTAATCAACACCACAATGTATAAATACATATATATATGAGTGAATACTATCAGTAGTAGATGATAGGTGCGTTCAGGTTGCAGATTCAGCTGGTGTTGTTGGTGGCATGTGCTTTCTGGTACATGTAGTGTCCTATTGTTATTTGATTCATGCTAGTCCTAGTGAAGCTCTTCTTTTTCAACTTCTTGGCATTTTTCTTTGTGCTAAATTTATAGTTTCTCAGATTCAAATTGTTATTGTGTTATTTTGTTTAACAGTTCCTTTTTGTTCTGCAAGTTTATATTTGTTTTTGAAACAATTACTCTTTGAACTTTATGTGATTAATTGCCATGCATCCTGATTCAGATAGCCTATGGAATCTCCCAGGTTTCCTCCGTGGTTCCTGATGGTGTCAACGATTGTGACTGGTTTCAACCATGGCCTCTCGTAATACAGTCGTAGGCCATAGTTGGAAGTTGAAGGAGCACTTTGTGCATTTTAGCCTGCAAATATGCAGTTCTAAAGAGTGAACCTCAATTTCATGTTCTCTCTCCAGTGATATTGTTGCAGCCCACAGAAGATGTTTTTATTGAAGTTTTTTGTTCACAGCTTTGCGGAGATCTTTCATTCCGCTCTACAAACACTTGCGTTCTAATTATTGACATCTCATAGTAGAAACTATCTGATGCAGATATTAAACTTAGTTGTAATTTCTCATCGATTAATTTTATTTCTGTTTATCCCAGGAAATTGTAAGAGGAATATTTTAACCTCGTCTAGACTGATATTCTGCAGAATCCTGATTGAGTTCTGGTTAACATCTATGCTTGGTAGCAATCTCAATTAAATAAATAATCAGAACTTGAGATGGTACATTCTACTTTGGTAGGCCACTAACAAAAGAGAGTTGCAAGACATGTACTCAAGAGAACTGGGAAATACATAATATCTGGCATTTAGGTAAGTTTCCAGTTCCGCTCTCCCTCTTTGTACTTTGTTATAATATTGTGCGTTTATGTAAGTTTCTAGTTCCTCTCTGATATTGCGTGTGTGGTGAACAGGATTTCATTAGCACACTAGAGAATCAAAAGGAATAAAGATTCTCCTGTCATTTAATATTTTTTTACTTACATTCCTAAGAAGACCACTCAAATTTCTTGAGCAGTGGCGAGTGGTAATTTGTTTCCTAAGACGGCATTCAGTCTAACTTACGGCTTAGACCCATCTGTTAATCTTCATCCTTTGGTGCTTATGTCGGTGCGTAGTGTTGTCACAGTTGCTAAGAGATAATGGACATTTTATTTGAGTATGTTCTAAGTAATCCTAATGCTGACCAAGTTTTGCTGGTCTTGTCATTTGTTAAACATTTTCTGTGTATCCTTGTTTGTGTGTTGAGCAATATTTTCCTATGCCAGTCGTGGAGCTAAACCTTTCTTGGTTTATGGTGGTGCAGGTGATAGGATGTACAGGCAGCATGTTGCCGTGGCCCTTGCTCTTGAAGGAAGGAGTGGAGCGGCCGGACGTGCTTCCTTTGTCAATTTCATTGACTGATCCAGTGGCATGTTCACTGCCTGTTAGGTAGTAATGAGTAGGTGGAGTATTGTTTGGGCAGAAGCATCTACGTGGATGGAATGTCCTTTATTTATAATACTATGCAATATAATGTTGGTACCAGAAATTTCTTCGGCTGATCATATTCAACCTGATGGAAGAGTGAGAGATCCATGTGGGTTCTTTTTATGCCAAAACTGATAGAATTAACATTTCACATTGATGAGAGATGCATGTAGTGCTTGTTTTCTTTCTGTCTTCCTGGCTGTATTACTGTATAAACGACACCGTTTTGATTGTGTGGAACATACATATACTTGCCCAGAAATAGATACAATTCCGTGTGCAAGTAGACACCTGATTTGTTGTGTATGAATCCTTGGCTCCAACATCTATCTTCACTGTGTTGGTTAACTAAAAGCAACCAAGGTCAAGCACGGGCTGATTTCTAGGAACCCAACCGAATGATTCATGTATATATATCTAGCAAAGAAAAAGAGGTATGAGCCGATTGCTGTTCCGTAAAAGGGGTATAAATTTAGTCTAAAATCAAGATAATTTTGTCCATTTTTTTTGAAAAAAAAATAGTAGGTGGTACATGCATGGATTTCTGTAGCGTCAGCTCCCACTAATACAGGGAATGACGTGAATACCTGGAGCAGTTATTAGGACTTTTGTACTCAAGGAACGAGTAGGTGGTACTCCAATACTCCATGCATGCATGGATTTCGTGGCTAGAAGGGGCATTGAGCTCGGCGTGATGCAACGGTGCATGTAGAATCATTCGAGAAATCCATCCACACCGGCTGTGTCGGCTTCCACTGATTCCTGGAGCAGTTGCTGGAGAACGGATCAGGTATGGATGAAAACTAAAATAGCGAAAGGGACGAGTAGGTGCATGCATGCATTTCTTGGCTAGGACGTGCATCCGTGCCCGTATACACAGCTTAAAATTAAGAACGGATAGCATTAAATCATTGGCCGAATCCATTCACGACACTAAAACAAGGAGGGATGCTGATTCCTGGAGCAGTTATTGGGAAGGAATTCTTTCACGGGATGGAAGAGTAGGTGGTGCATGCATACATGTTTTTTGGGCTAACACAGAAAGGGATGTTGAGTTATTAGAGGAAAGAAATCATCGTTAATTGATCAAGGAAGGAGAACATCACCCTTCACGTCGCCGATCCGAGGCACCACCCACTACGGGAAAATATGTCTTTGCCGTGCAACTATTTGCACGGCAAAGGGCACTATATGCACGGCAAAGGCTTTGCCGTGCGGGAACACACGGCAAAGATCGCACGGCAATGCCATCGACGGCAAAGGCTTCTTTGCCGTGTGACTCGCCAACGTTGAACGGCAAAGGCTTTGCCGTGCGATGCCGCACGGCAAAGGTCGCTTCTTTGCCGTGTGCCAAACATGTTTTATCTAAAAAAAGGCCCAAATTGGTTGGTCGATCCGGGAATCGAACCTAGGACGCATAGTAGGGAAAGCATGCGACCTTGCCACTGGGCTAAGTGTTTGTTTGTTGATAACTATACCATGCCACATCTTTTGAGATGAGAAGAAATCCAGTTTTTACATCTTTGCCGTGCGCTTACACTAGGCAAAGGCTGCTTTGCCGTGCGCCAACGTTACACGGCAATGCCTAACGCCTTTACCGTGCACCGAATCTTTGCCGTGCGGTGTGTTGGGCCTTTGCCGTGTACATTTCTTTGCCGTGCGGCCTCTTCCGTCATTGCCGTGAATCGTATCTTTGCCGTGCGCTCGTGTCTATCTTTCCCGTGGCCAAGATCTTTGCCGTGCGTTTTTATCTGTGCGTCTTTGCCGTGCGGGAACACACGGCAAAGAAAGGATGCACGGCAACGCCTATTTTTCCCGTAGTGACCCATCGTAACCGTCTGTTGTGCTTCACCTGTAATGTAATCAAGGGCTATGGATGGAAACTAAATTAGCGGGACGGAGGTAGGGAAAATGCGCCGACAGAGCCTAAAAATTTCGAGCAGAAATTCAACCCACAGCTTGTCCTTCCAGCTGTCTAAGTACTAATACGGGTGGAGCTATCGCGTCCAGCTAGCGCGTAGAACCGAGTTAGATTTTAACTCTTGCTCGTCGAATCATTCGGGAATCCATCCACCGGCTTAGATGTAACCTAACTGTTTCTAATAAAATCATTCGCGGAATCCATCCACCGGCCATGTTGGGTTCCGTTGATTCCTGGAGCAGTTATTAGAGAACAGATTAGTTATGGATGGAAACTAAAATAGCAAAAGGGACGAGTAGGTGGCATGCATGCATTTCTCAGCCTGGACACACAGCTGAGCCCTGATGCATATGTGCCCGTATACATAGCCACAAATTAAGGCCAAAGAGCATTGAATCATTGGTCGAATCCATCCACGACATTAAAACGGGGAGGGATGTTGACTCCTGGAGCAGTTATTAGGCAAAAAGAATTCTTTCACCGGATGGAACAGTAGAAAGGGATGTTGAGTTATTAGGGAAAGAAATCACCGTTAATTAATCAAGGAAGGAGAACGGCACCCTTCAAGTCACCGATCCGAGGCACCACGCATCTCAGCCGTTTGTTGGGCTTCACCTGTAATGTAATCAAGGGATATGGATGGAAACTAAATTAGCGGGAGGGAGGTAAGGGAAATGGCGCTGACAGAGCCTAAAATTTCGAGCAGAAATTCAACCCACAGCTTGTCCTCCTCCCACCTGTCTATAAGTACCACTAGGGGTGAAGCGACCGCGTGCGGCTAGCGCGTGCGACCGACTTAGACTTTGACTCTTGCTCGTCGAGGAGAGGAGAGGTGAGGAGATGACACCCTGCTTGGAGATGAGATAGCCAGGTATGATGTGATCTTGTCGTGCTAACGCGGTGTTAATTGCATACATATGCGCCAGAGTATTGTATCTCTAACACTTGGTTTATGCATCAGGCTGGTAACTCAATTGGGCACAGGAGTAGGCGTGTCGTGGGGAGCGAGCAAGGAGTAGCGTCGTCAGGTCGGGACACTTGGGGACGGACGGAGGCGAGCACCGTCGGTAATTTCACCAGGTAACTCGTTGACTCGGTAGGTTCTCAGGTGTTGAACTTGCTTGCATGGTCGATCGTACCGGCGGCTAATGGACACGCATGGATTCAGCCAGCCAGTGGTTTGTCTTAGCTAGATATACGTTTGGATAGATTAAAGACGCGAAATAGAATTAACGATTGATCCAATGGAATTAATTTTCTTTTAGTTTGGCTGACAATCATAGTCCCTCAAATCTAAAACCTCCTAGATAATTGGAGACGAGCGAGGGTTGAGGAATGGGAATCAGAGGTAAAGACCAGGTTGCGCTTCCTATTTTTTCCCTCGCACTATCTTAGGCCTGAGAGGCTGAGAGTCAAAAGTTAGGACTCATGACGCAAGCAAGTGACCTATTGGAGCGTGGCTTCGATTGCGCCATTCTGGTCAGCGTGAATCCTGGGTGTCTTAGAATGTACTGCCTTTGAAAAAATTCTTTCATCTCTGAATCCTAGCATTTTCTACTACTCGGTTACTCGATTCGCCCTTGGCTGCCTTCTGTGCCAGTTCACTGATGGAGTTACGGTCCGGCCGTCGACTCATCCCGCCACCGCCGCACGGAGCCCGTCGTCGTTCTTTAGCGGACGGCGATGGCGTGGATCGGATCAGTTCCCTTCCCGATGACTTGCTCCTCCAGATTCTCGGCCCTAGCGATCAGAATAGCCAACATATCCGCAACAATATTAAATAGAATGGGAGACAGATGATCGCCCTGTCTAAGACCTTTTTTGTTTGAAAATAACGACCTATGTCATTTTTTACTCTCATTCCCACACTACATTTCTCAATATAATTCTAAATCCATGAACACCAGTTAGGATCAAAACCTTTCGTACGCAACGCTTGTTGCAAAAAAGCCCCAATTTACCTTGTCATATGCCTTTTCAAAATCTATCTTAAACAAAACACCATCTGATTTCTTCCTATGAAGTTCGTGTATGGTTTCGGGAAGGATAACAACACCCTCGAGAATGTGTCTACTAGGCATGAAAGCAGTTTGGGTCGGCTGGACCACACTTTCAGCAATATCTGAAATACGATTAGTCCCTACCTTGGTGAAAACTTTGAAGCTTACATTTAACAAGCAAATAGGACGATATTGTCGTATTTGGATGGCATTTTCTTTTTTGGGGAGAAGGATGATCGTTCCAAAGTTCAAATGAAAAAGAGGTAACTCTCCTCTCTGAAAACATTCGAACATCGCTATCAAGTCGGATTTCAAGATATCCCAAAACTTTTGATAAAATTCAGCCGGGAACCCATCCGATCCCGACGCCCTATTCTTTTCCATTTGCATTATGGCCTTCTTAACCTCTTCCGCAGTAAAATCACAAATCAAAATCGCATTTTCCTCAGCAGAAATTTTCTTTATATCATGATTCATCGATTCGACCATAATACAAGAACTAGGTGGTGGCGGTCCAAAAAGATTTTTGTATTACTCAGAGATATAATGTTTGAAATTTTTCTGACCCAAAATTGTTCCTTCCTCTTGTTCTAATTGGAAAATTCTCTTTCGACGACTTTTGCACGCTCGTCCCACTTAGACTCCTCTTCGCGACGTAGCTTAGCTAAATCAGCATTTACCTTACGCATGGTATGTCTCTCTTGAGCATCTAACGGGACTGTTTCCGCTTTGCAACCAAGGATCTCAACAATATTTAAGAGCCTATCTTTGTCAATTTTATATTGTCCGCTTAAATTACGTGCCGAACCACGAAGATATTTTGCGGGAAATAATTTCTTGGAAATAAGCAAAAAAACATCGACAAACACTTTTGTCTTTGACTTCACAGTGAGAAAAAATTCCAATTTATATGAGTTTGTTCCAATTTATACGGGTGGTTTCCTCCCTTTGCATCTGCCCTGCCTTCCCAGAAGAACCCTCCTTCGATTTTTTTGAATTGTTTGATGCTCTTCTTTGGCGGTGCGAGGACCAGCAGCTGATGCACAGGGATGTCATTGAGCACAGACTTGATGAGTACGAGGCAGCCAGGCTTATTCATCAGACGAGCCTTACAGGTTGGTAGCTTTCCTCGCATCTTCTCGGCCACTGGATGTAGCTGGGCAGTGGCCAGCCACTTAAGTGGGAGAGGGATGCCCAGGTAGCCGATGGGAAACTCGACGATTGGGCAGCCAAGGTCCACCGAAACCTTCATGGCATCAATGTCGCTGTAGTTCATCAGTGTAGTTGTGCTTTTCGTGTAATTGACATGCAGCCCTAATGCTTGGCCAAACAATTGCAGTATCTTCTTCACCGTCATGATGTTGTTGCACTATTTCAACTTATTTATATCATTGCTAGATCAATTAGGTATTGGTGTTGCTTATCCATGTTGTTTGGTTTGATTAAATGACTTATTGTCTCAAGTATCTCGTGAATAGTTTGGCTCCTTTAAGGGGTATGTTTCTTGACTTTGTCGAATGGATGAACCTACTAATTACTTTGGCAAATGGCAGCTACAAGAAAGCAATAATGATGACAAATGTTGAAGCAATCTTGCCGGTATGTTTATATTTCCCATCTCATAATTATTTTTGTACTCCCTCCGATCCATATTATTTGATGCTAAAATGGAGGTATCTATAACTAAAATATGTCTAGATACATCTATATAGCATCAAGTAATATGAATCGGAGGGAGTATATTTTTGTGCTTGAAAACCAAGTTACCTATCTTCTTGTGGGTGTAGTACTACCGAAGGATACTTATCTTCCGTGTTGGTGTTCTTTTTATTCTTGGATAAGATGAAACAAGTCTTTATTTGTTTGGTGATTAATGTGGATACATGTATTGTCCTTTTTGCCGAAATATTTCATGGTTCCTATGATGTCACGCCTAGCTCTTTCTGGTTTTGTTTTTCTGCAATTCTTATATATGTAATAATACACTTATGAGATTACTTGCAAAGGTTAAATTATCCCATGGCTTGGTAGAGGAATAAAATCCCGTGTTTATTTTCCTGATTTTGTTCTCCTGTTTGGTAGTGGTAAATAGACAGTTGGTGATTAAAAAGTAGATGTGGTTACATTTTATATAAAATAGGTTCATATCACTGGAATATATGCATGTAATGTAAACATTGCTACTGATTGGCATGTTGCTTTGTCGGTTGTCCATTTTTCATCCAACTTGGAACTTGCATACAGTATGTAGGTAATGTTGTCTGTTACATGGATGTTTTATTCATCACTTGTTAACCTGAACCTGTATACAATAGTTAGGTACAATAAGGTTCATTAATCAACACCACAATGTATAAATACATATATATATGAGTGAATACTATCAGTAGTAGATGATAGGTGCGTTCAGGTTGCAGATTCAGCTGGTGTTGTTGGTGGCATGTGCTTTCTGGTACATGTAGTGTCCTATTGTTATTTGATTCATGCTAGTCCTAGTGAAGCTCTTCTTTTTCAACTTCTTGGCATTTTTCTTTGTGCTAAATTTATAGTTTCTCAGATTCAAATTGTTATTGTGTTATTTTGTTTAACAGTTCCTTTTTGTTCTGCAAGTTTATATTTGTTTTTGAAACAATTACTCTTTGAACTTTATGTGATTAATTGCCATGCATCCTGATTCAGATAGCCTATGGAATCTCCCAGGTTTCCTCCGTGGTTCCTGATGGTGTCAACGATTGTGACTGGTTTCAACCATGGCCTCTCGTAATACAGTCGTAGGCCATAGTTGGAAGTTGAAGGAGCACTTTGTGCATTTTAGCCTGCAAATATGCAGTTCTAAAGAGTGAACCTCAATTTCATGTTCTCTCTCCAGTGATATTGTTGCAGCCCACAGAAGATGTTTTTATTGAAGTTTTTTTTGTTCACAGCTTTGCGGAGATCTTTCATTCCGCTCTACAAACACTTGCGTTCTAATTATTGACATCTCATAGTAGAAACTATCTGATGCAGATATTAAACTTAGTTGTAATTTCTCATCGATTAATTTTATTTCTGTTTATCCCAGGAAATTGTAAGAGGAATATTTTAACCTCGTCTAGACTGATATTCTGCAGAATCCTGATTGAGTTCTGGTTAACATCTATGCTTGGTAGCAATCTCAATTAAATAAATAATCAGAACTTGAGATGGTACATTCTACTTTGGTAGGCCACTAACAAAAGAGAGTTGCAAGACATGTACTCAAGAGAACTGGGAAATACATAATATCTGGCATTTAGGTAAGTTTCCAGTTCCGCTCTCCTCTTTGTACTTTGTTATAATATTGTGCGTTTATGTAAGTTTCTAGTTCCTCTCTGATATTGCGTGTGTGGTGAACAGGATTTCATTAGCACACTAGAGAATCAAAAGGAATAAAGATTCTCCTGTCATTTAATATTTTTTTACTTACATTCCTAAGAAGACCACTCAAATTTCTTGAGCAGTGGCGAGTGGTAATTTGTTTCCTAAGACGGCATTCAGTCTAACTTACGGCTTAGACCCATCTGTTAATCTTCATCCTTTGGTGCTTATGTCGGTGCGTAGTGTTGTCACAGTTGCTAAGAGATAATGGACATTTTATTTGAGTATGTTCTAAGTAATCCTAATGCTGACCAAGTTTTGCTGGTCTTGTCATTTGTTAAACATTTTCTGTGTATCCTTGTTTGTGTGTTGAGCAATATTTTCCTATGCCAGTCGTGGAGCTAAACCTTTCTTGGTTTATGGTGGTGCAGGTGATAGGATGTACAGGCAGCATGTTGCCGTGGCCCTTGCTCTTGAAGGAAGGAGTGGAGCGGCCGGACGTGCTTCCTTTGTCAATTTCATTGACTGATCCAGTGGCATGTTCACTGCCTGTTAGGTAGTAATGAGTAGGTGGAGTATTGTTTGGGCAGAAGCATCTACGTGGATGGAATGTCCTTTATTTATAATACTATGCAATATAATGTTGGTACCAGAAATTTCTTCGGCTGATCATATTCAACCTGATGGAAGAGTGAGAGATCCATGTGGGTTCTTTTTATGCCAAAACTGATAGAATTAACATTTCACATTGATGAGAGATGCATGTAGTGCTTGTTTTCTTTCTGTCTTCCTGGCTGTATTACTGTATAAACGACACCGTTTTGATTGTGTGGAACATACATATACTTGCCCAGAAATAGATACAATTCCGTGTGCAAGTAGACACCTGATTTGTTGTGTATGAATCCTTGGCTCCAACATCTATCTTCACTGTGTTGGTTAACTAAAAGCAACCAAGGTCAAGCACGGGCTGATTTCTAGGAACCCAACCGAATGATTCATGTATATATATCTAGCAAAGAAAAAGAGGTATGAGCCGATTGCTGTTCCGTAAAAGGGGTATAAATTTAGTCTAAAATCAAGATAATTTTGTCCATTTTTTTTGAAAAAAAAATAGTAGGTGGTACATGCATGGATTTCTGTAGCGTCAGCTCCCACTAATACAGGGAATGACGTGAATACCTGGAGCAGTTATTAGGACTTTTGTACTCAAGGAACGAGTAGGTGGTACTCCAATACTCCATGCATGCATGGATTTCGTGGCTAGAAGGGGCATTGAGCTCGGCGTGATGCAACGGTGCATGTAGAATCATTCGAGAAATCCATCCACACCGGCTGTGTCGGCTTCCACTGATTCCTGGAGCAGTTGCTGGAGAACGGATCAGGTATGGATGAAAACTAAAATAGCGAAAGGGACGAGTAGGCACTACAGGAATGGCGGGATACGCCGACGGCCAAACCCTACGCCGAGGGCTTTTTATCGGGGCCGTCGGCGTACGGCCTCGCCGGGGCAGCGCCGGAAGACGCCCGTCGGCGTACACTTGCCGTCGGCGTAGAGGATGCTACGCCGAGGGCAGCCGTCGGCGTCAACCTGGCCCTCGGCGTAGGCACTAGCGTAGCTGCTGCTCCATCGGCGACGCGACGGCGCGCTCACGGCGTCAGGCTAGACGCCGAGGGCTACCCTCGGCATAGGGCATGGCCCCCCCTATGCCGACGGCCACCCTCGGCATATAGTTTTTTTATTTTTTCTTTTTTTTCTCTCTCATATTATTTTATATTATGTTTCTATTATTTATTTACTAGTATGAATTATGTAAAGAAAGGTTCTATTTTTTAAGAATTCGACGATGCATTGCATATATGTAGGTCCCACGGGTGACGCTCTTCGCAGACGGGTCAACCGGAGCCACTAGGCTGAACTTCTGCTATCTATCTACATATGTCCTTAAACATTTAGGAAAAATTCCATTGCTAACCCTAACTCCAACCCTAACCCTAACCGAGGCCATTCCCGCCCTAGGGTTTCCCGCTTCTGCGGGCCAACTTTCTATTTTGCGAACATTTTGGTAACCCTAAACCTCACCCGGATCCTATCCCTAACCCTAACCCTAGGGTTAGATCTGCGGGGTCCCCTCCCTAGGGTTTGGCTAACCTTGCATGTGCCCGGCGTTGACGATTTCCACATACATGGGCTAGCACTTGGTAAAATCCAGGATCTGTATGTGCAAACTCCCGGCACGGCTCAAACGGAGCCTATTTTATGGTAAAGTATGCCCAACCTATGGTTTCCATGTACATATGTCCTAAACAAAGCAAAACAAGTAAAAAAGTCCATTGGTAAACCCTCGCACGGAGAAAGCTATAGGGGTAGATCTGCGGGGTCCCCGCCCTAGGGTTTTCCAAGATACAGACCACCGGAGCGTCGGAATCGCTGGAAAACTTGTGTGTGTCCACATGGAATGCACAAAAGTGATTTGAGATGGTTCTATATCCAAGGCTACCCCCCCAGGTGTGTCCGGCTTCTCGGACAGGGGGTTCCTACACTTAGGCAGATTCTGCGTGTATAGGGGGGAACTCCCTCGGAGTTGAACCGGAGAGAAACTTGGGATCATATGTGATCATCCTAAATGTTTCCACATGTACCTATGACCTAACCAAGCTCAAATGGAGGCATATGCCCACCGGGGGACCCCCGATGGGATGCAGTCAAAGGGGTAGACCGCGCGGTCAACAGAACTAGGGTTTCGTCAGAAATCGAGCGTCGGATCTAGGGAATGGCCCCAGAACTTGTGTGTGTCCACATGGCATGCACAAAAGTGATTTGAGATGGTTCTATATCCAAGGCTACCCCCCCAGGTGTGTCCGGCTTCTCGGACAGGGGGTTCCTACACTTGGGCAGATTCTGCATATATAGGGGGAACTCCCTCGTACGTGAACCGGAGAGAGAAACTTGATATCATATGGGATGATTTTTGTTTCCACATGTACCTATGACCTAACCAAGCTCAAATGGAGGCATATGCCCACCGGGGGACCCCCGATGGGATGCAGTCAAAGGGGTAGACCGCGCGGTCAACAGAACTAGGGTTTCGTCAGAAATCGAGCGTCGGATCTAGGGAATGGCCCCAAAACTTGTGTGTGTCCACATGGAATGCACAAAAGTGATTTGAGATGGTTCTATATCCAAGGCTACCCCCCAGGTGTGTCCGGCTTCTCGGACAGGGGGTTCCTACACTTGGGCAGATTCTGCATGTATAGGGGGGAACTCCCTCGTACGTGAACCGGAGAGAAACTTGATATCATATGGGATGATTTTTGTTTCCACATGTACCTATGACCTAACCAAGCTCAAATGGAGGCATATGCCCACCGGGGGACCCCCGATGGGATGCAGTCAAAGGGGTAGACCGCGCGGTCAACAGAACTAGGGTTTCGTCAGAAATCGAGCGTCGGATCTAGGGAATGGCCCCAGAACTTGTGTGTGTCCACATGGCATGCACAAAAGTGATTTGAGATGGTTCTATATCCAAGGCTACCCCCCCAGGTGTGTCCGGCTTCTCGGACAGGGGGTTCCTACACTTGGGCAGATTCTGCATGTATAGGGGGGAACTCCCTCGTACGTGAACCGGAGAGAAACTTGATATCATATGGGATGATTTTTGTTTCCACATGTACCTATGACCTAACCAAGCTCAAATGGAGGCATATGCCCACCGGCCCGATGGGATGCAGTCAAAGGGGTAGACCGCGCGGTCAACAGAACTAGGGTTTCGTCAGAAATCGAGCGTCGGATCTAGGGAATGGCCCCAAAACTTGTGTGTGTCCACATGGAATGCACAAAAGTGATTTGAGATGGTTCTATATCCAAGGCTACCCCCCCAGGTGTGTCCGGCTTCTCGGACAGGGGGTTCCTACACTTGGGCAGATTCTGCATGTATAGGGGGGAACTCCCTCGTACGTGAACCGGAGAGAAACTTGATATCATATGGGATGATTTTTGTTTCCACATGTACCTATGACCTAACCAAGCTCAAATGGAGGCATATGCCCACTGGGGGACCCCGATGGGATGCAGTCAAAGGGGTAGACCGCGCGGTCAACAGAACTAGGGTTTCGTCGGAAATCGAGCATCGGATCTAGGGAATGGCCCCAGAACTTGTGTGTGTCCACATGGCATATGCACAAAATTGATTTGAGATGGTTCTATATCCAAGGCTACCCCCCAGGTGTGTCCGGCTTCTCGGACAGGGGGTTCCTACACTTGGGCAGATTCTGCATGTATAGGGGGGAACTCCCTCGGAGTTGAACCGGAGAGAAACTTGATATCATATGGGATGATTTTTGTTTCCACATGTACCTATGACCTAACCAAGCTCAAATGGAGGCATATGCCCACCGGGGGACCCCCGATGGGATGCAGTCAAAGGGGTAGACCGCGCGGTCAACAGAACTAGGGTTTCGTCGGAAATCGAGCATCGGATCTAGGGAATGGCCCCAAAACTTGTGTGTGTCCACATGGAATGCACAAAATTGATTTAAGATGGTTTTATATCCAAGGCTACCCCCCAGGTGTGTCCGGCTTCTCGGACAGGGGGTTCCTACACTTGGGCAGATTCTGCATGTATAGGGGGGAACTCCCTCGTACGTGAACCGGAGAGAAACTTGATATCATATGGGATGATTTTTGTTTCCACATGTACCTATGACCTAACCAAGCTCAAATGGAGGCATATGCCCACCGGGGGACCCCCGATGGGATGCAGTCAAAGGGGTAGACCGCGCGGTCAACAGAACTAGGGTTTCGTCAGAAATCGAGCGTCGGATCTAGGGAATGGCCCCAGAACTTGTGTGTGTCCACATGGCATGCACAAAATTGATTTGAGATGGTTTTATATCCAAGGCTACCCCCCCAGGTGTGTCCGGCTTCTCGGACAGGGGGTTCCTACACTTGGGCAGATTCTGCATGTATAGGGGGAACTCCCTCGTACGTGAACCGGAGAGAAACTTGATATCATATGGGATGATTTTTGTTTCCACATGTACCTATGACCTAACCAAGCTCAAATGGAGGCATATGCCCACCGGGGACCCCGATGGGATGCGATCAAAGGGGTAGACCGCGCGGTCAACGTAACTAGGGTTTCGTCAGAAATCGAGCGTCGGATCTAGGGAATGGCCCCAAAACTTGTGTGTGTCCACATGGCATGCACAAAATTGATTTGAGATGGTTTTATATCCAAGGCTACCCCCGGGTGTGTCGGCTTCTCGGACGGGGGGTTCCTACACTTGGGCGGATTACGCATGTATAGGGGGAACTCCCTCGTACGTGAACCGGAGAGAAACTTGATATCATATGGGATGATTTTTGTTTGCACATGTACCTATGACCTAACCAAGCTCAATTGGAGGCATATGCCCTCCGGGGTTACCCGGTTGGGATGCAGTCAAAGGGGTAGACCGCGCGGTCAACAGAACTAGGGTTTCGTCGGAAATCGAGCATCGGATCTAGGGAATGGCCCCAGAACTTGTGTGTGTCCACATGGCATGCACAAAATTGATTTGAGATGGTTTTATATCCAAGGCTACCCCCCAGGTGTGTCCGGCTTCTCGGACAGGGGGTTCCTACACTTGGGCAGATTCTGCATGTATAGGGGGGAACTCCCTCGTACGTGAACCGGAGAGAAACTTGATATCATATGGGATGATTTTTGTTTCCACATGTACCTATGACCTAACCAAGCTCAAATGGAGGCATATGCCCACCGGGGGACCCCCGATGGGATGCAGTCAAAGGGGTAGACCGCGCGGTCAACAGAACTAGGGTTTCGTCAGAAATCGAGCGTCAGATCTAGGGAATGGCCCCAAAACTTGTGTGTTTCCACATGGCATGCACAAAATTGATTTGAGATGGTTTTATATCCAAGGCTACCCCCCAGGTGTGTCCGGCTTCTCGGACAGGGGGTTCCTACACTTGGGCAGATTCTGCATGTATAGGGGGAACTCCCTCGTACGTGAACCGGAGAGAAACTTGATATCATATGGGATGATTTTTGTTTCCTCATGTACCTATGACCTAACCAAGCTCAAATGGAGGCATATGCCCACCGGGGGACCCCCGATGGGATGCAGTCAAAGGGGTAGACCGCGCGGTCAACAGAACTAGGGTTTCGTCGGAAATCGAGCATCGGATCTAGGGAATGGCCCCAAAACTTGTGTGTGTCCACATGGAATGCACAAAAGTGATTTGAGATGGTTCTATATCCAAGGCTACCCCCCCAGGTGTGTCCGGCTTCTCGGACAGGGGGTTCCTACACTTAGGCAGATTCTGCATGTATAGGGGGGAACTCCCTCGTACGTGAACCGGAGAGAAACTTGATATCATATGGGATGATTTTTGTTTCCTCATGTACCTATGACCTAACCAAGCTCAAATGGAGGCATATGCCCACCGGGGGACCCCCGATGGGATGCAGTCAAAGGGGTAGACCGCGCGGTCAACAGAACTAGGGTTTCGTCGGAAATCGAGCATCGGATCTAGGGAATGGCCCCAAAACTTGTGTGTGTCCACATGGAATGCACAAAATTGATTTGAGATGGTTTTATATCCAAGGCTACCCCCCAGGTGTGTCCGGCTTCTCGGACAGGGGGTTCCTACACTTGGGCAGATTCTGCATGTATAGGGGGAACTCCCTCGTACGTGAACCGGAGAGAAACTTGATATCATATGGGATGATTTTTGTTTCCTCATGTACCTATGACCTAACCAAGCTCAAATGGAGGCATATGCCCACCGGGGGACCCCCGATGGGATGCAGTCAAAGGGGTAGACCGCGCGGTCAACAGAACTAGGGTTTCGTCGGAAATCGAGCATCGGATCTAGGGAATGGCCCCAAAACTTGTGTGTGTCCACATGGAATGCACAAAAGTGATTTGAGATGGTTCTATATCCAAGGCTACCCCTGTGTGTGTCCGGCTTCTCGGACAGGGGGTTCCTACACTTAGGCAGATTCTGCATGTATAGGGGGGAACTACCTCGGAGTTGAACCGGAGAGAAACTTGAGATCATATGGGATGATACTTGTTTCCACATGTACCTATGACCTAACACAACACAAAGGAAGAGAAAAGTCCATTGATCAGCTGTCATCGGAGGTCGGTCAAAGTGGTAGATCTACGGGGCTACCGGATTAGGGTTTTGTCTACCGGAGGGAATAGTGATGTAAGATAGGGTAATTATTGGTACTACATGTTCCGATGAACTAACACAACACAAAGTAAGAGAAAAGTCCATAGTTCAACTGTTATCGGAGGCCGGTCAAAGGGGTAGATCTGCGGGGCTCCCGGATTAGGGTTTCGTCTACCGGGGGGAATATTAAGTTAAGATATGGTAAAAATATTTATGTGCATTGTACCCCATCCCACCAGAGTTCAAACCCTAGGTTTGACATCTGTGTGTCTCATAAAGGCGGAATATTCATTCAGTGGGAGGCGACGTTCCCGTCGACAGCGGCGCCTGTGGTGACTTCGTCAATTTCAAGATCCAATCCGTCGGCTCAGTCTTCCGGAGGTGCTCATAGGGGCAGGGTGTGCGTGTGTGCGTTCATAGGGGTGAGTGTATGCGCGTGTATGTGAGCGTCTGCGTTTTTACTGTGTTTATAAAAAAAAAAAAAAAAAAAAAAAAAAAAAAAAAAATTCTATGCCGAGGGCCACCCTCGGCGTATAGCCGGCCCTCGGCATAGGGGGGGCGCCGGACCCGTTTAGGGCGCCTGGTCGAGCCGGACCCGCCCGCGCCCATCTCCTCCCCCCGCGCCCATCTCCTCCACCCGCCCGAGCCCATCTCCCTCCCCCCGCGCGCCCGCCGCCACCGGATGCGCCGCTGCGCCGCCCGCCTCCCGCCGCCGGCCGTGCCGCCGGCCGCCGCCCGCCGGCCGCGCGCTGCCCCTCCTCCCGGCCGGCCTCCTCCCCACCTCCCCGCCCGCCGCCTCTGCGCCGCTGCGCCCGCCCGCCTCCCCGTCGCCGGCCGCCCGCCGCCGGCCGCCCGCCGGCCGCTTCGCTGCCCCTCCCCGCCGCCGGCCGCGCCGCCTCCGGCCTCCCCCCCCCCCCTGCCGCCCCCAGCCCCCCCCAGCCTCTCCCATGGTAAATTTTTTTTAAATTTTTTTAACTTTTATTTGTAATATTGTATGCTATTTAGAAATACAAATAGAATGGAAAATGTGAAAATGTGAAAATGTGAAATAGAAAATGTGAAATAGAAATACAAATAGGAAATGGAAATAGGTGAAAGGTGAAAATAGAAAATGTGAAATATAGGAAATATGTGAAATGTTTGTGAAAGGTGAAAATAGAAAATGTGAAAATGTGAAATAGAAAATGTGAAATATAGGAAATGTGATATGTGAAATAATTTGTTTTTTAATGAATGGAAATAGGTGCCGTCGTGACCGCCGACCTCGTGACCGCTCCGTCGTGACCGCTCCGTCGTGACCGCCGTGTCCGTGATTCTCTCCGGTCGCCGAGGGTGAGCTAAAACATCGCCTCCCCTTCTCCGCATTTTCTTATGTCACTAGATTAATTTTCCAAGTCCAGTTGCGTAACCTAGGTGTCACTTCCCGTCCGCGAGCGTTACGCGGATAAATATGCATTAGTGGTCCGCATATTTTGAACCGTAACGCTTGCGGCATTTACGGGACAGTCGGCGGATGCGTAGTTGTCACGTTTTCCATGTTCTACTCCGGTCCGAGTCAGGATTTCGGCGGCGCCTCCCCGTTGTTCTCCGGATGCACATCCTCTCGGCTTTTGCCGAGACGTGTATCGGGAGAGCAGCGGGAGGTGCTGCCGAAATTCTGACTTGGACCGGGTAGAGCATGGAGAACGTAGCCAACTACGGATCCGGCGGCTGCTAGGAGCCCACCTAGTAGAGATGTAGGTTGATGCATGCGTTTCGCCCGGTAAAATAAATAAAAATATGATGCATTTAATTTCCTATTTGATATAAATGCTATGTCTGTGGTTTGGCTCCCAATAAAGCAGAGGATGGCTGATAATGGATGGATGTACAATGAGCGTGTTAGTGCGACTGAGAAAACAGATGAGTGGACAAGGAAGACCCATTTTCTAGTGAATGAGTTAGCGCGTGGTACAAAGGGGCTGGTTCGGGCACTTTGCCCTTGTGTTCGCTGCGTGAAGCGTCAACGTCGTGGGAAGGATGAAATGTATAGACACCTTCTGCAATATGGGTATATGCATGGGTACGTCGCGGAAATCGACTTTGATGAGCGCGAACGTGACAGAGGTGAGGTGATGCGGCAGCGGCTCAATGGCAATGAGTACGATGGAATTAGAGACTTTCTAGATGATCTCGTCCATGCCGATGTCCCGGATTCGCCACCTCCAGAACCGGAGGCGCCGCCAGAACCGGAGGCGCCGCCAGAACCGGAGGAACCAGAGCCAACCGCGAAGGCCTTCTATGATATGATTGCCGCGGCTAAGAGGCCTCTGTACGAGGGCGCCGCGATTTCTCAGCTCGATGCCATCTCCCAATGTCTAGCCGACAAGACCCGGTACAACACCACCCGTGAGGGCTTTGAAGCAAGTCTGAAAACAACTGGTAACATGTTGCCCAAAGATCATTGTCTGCCTCAAAGCCTGCACGCGACGAGGAGAATGATGAAGGACCTCAACATGGATTATCAAAGGATAGACTGTTGTCCCAAAGGCTGCGTTCTATTTTGGAGACAGTATGCGGAGGACAAGTACTGTCCCATCTGTAAGCAGTCTAGGTATGAAGAGGTAACGGGAAAGGATGGTCAGGTGAGGCAGTCAAGCACCGCAAAGTCGATTCTTCGATATCTCCCATTCATAAAAAGAATCCAGCGGCTTTACATGCACGAGGAGACAGCCAAACAGATGACGTGGCACAAGTATGGGAAGAGATTCGTGGACGAAAACAAGAAGTTGAAGATGGGACATCCATCCGATGGTACGGCATGGAAGAACTTCGATACAAAACACCCGCTTAAGGCAGCCGAGGCTCGGAATGTCAGAATTGCGATAGCATGATGGTTTCAATCCATATGGTATGTCGACTGCCAATTACAGTTGCTGGCCCGTGTTTGTTATTCCGCTCAATCTCCCTCCCGGAGTCCTAATGACGAGGAAGACCATGTTTCTTTCGCTGATCATTCCAGGCCCTCATTACCCGGGGAAGAATTTGAGTGTCTACATGCAGCCGATTGTGGAAGATTTGAACCACTCTTGGCACCACGGGACATTGACGTACGACCGAGCATCGAAGACAAACTTACGCATGAGAGTTTGGTTGCGGTATACCATGCATGACATGCCCGGCACGCCCTAACATGTGGATGGTGTACAGCTGGTAAGTGGCCATGCCCGGTGTGCGGGCATCGGCTTGAGTTCCTTTGGCTACTGGAAGGGTCGCAAGTATGTTGCGTTTGACACGAATCGGCAGTTCCTCAAAAGGAGGCATCCGTTTAGAGAAGACAAAAAGAACTTCAAGAAGGGCAAAGTTGTGCATGAAAAAAGATGTGCCGAAGTTTGATGGTACACTTGTTGAAGCCGAGCTACGTGCTCTCGTGCCGGCAGCGACGCCAACTGGCCATCAATTTGAGGGATATGGTGTAACGCACAACTGGACTCACGAGGCGGCTTTAACGAAGCTCGAGTATTACAAGCACCTCGAACTTCCCCATAACATCGATGTGATGCACACTGTAAAGAATGTCGCGGAGTCCGTCTTTCACACATGCCTGAACATTCCCGGGAAGTCAAAGGATAATGTCAAGGCTAGAGTCGATATTGAGATCCTCTGTGATAGGGAAAAATTACACATGAAGCGTCCTATTGGCCGTCAAAAGAATTGGTTCAAGCCGCATGCCAACTTCTGCCTTGATTCCATCCAAAAGAAGGAGGCATTCAGGTGGCTCAAATACGTCGTGATGTTCCCGGATGGTTATTGCTCGAATATGAGTAAGGGAGTTAATCTTTCGACGGGAAAAGTCACCGGGCTCAAGAGTCACGACTATCATATATGGATTCAGCGGCTCATGCCGGTGATGCTTCGAGGGTATATCCCGAGAAAGTTCAGCAGTGCTTGCGCAGTTGAGCCATTTCTTCCGCACGCTATGTGCTAAGCAGATATGTCCCGAGGTTATTGCAAAGCTACAACATACAGTGCCGGAGTTGCTATGCAATTTGGAGATGATATTTCCGCCAGGCTTCTTTACTCCGATGGCACATCTCATTGTGCACCTCGCCAACGAGGCACTCTTGGGTGGTCCGGTGCAGTTTCGTTGGCAGTTCTGTATTGAGAGAGAGTTTAAGTATATTCGAAAGATAACTGGAAACAAGGCAAAGATTGAAGCATGCATAGCTGAGGCAATATGCCTTCGGGAGATGGCAGATGCCGCGACAACGTACTATCCCGATGATGTTCCCACTCAGCATAACCCGGTCACTCGTTACAATGTCGACGTGCCCGAGAATGACCCCAAGCTAAAACTATTCCAATTCCCCGGTGGCAAGGCTGGTAAAGGAACAAAATATAAATTGGATAACGAAGAGAAGGATTGTATAATGCTATATGTGCTTACGAACATGGAGGAAGTGATCCCATTCGTAAGGTAAAATGGTGAACAAATTACTTTGCAGCTAGTAACCTCGTCTCGGTCTAATGCTTATTTACTCCTTTCAGCAAATTCACGGATGAAATGTGGCCGTATGATGAATTGCCCGAACCCTCGGAGATGGACACTCTACTGAAAGAGGGTGCTCCCGGAATTAATAAAAACTTTGTGACATGGTTCATGGAAAAAGTAATTTCTAACCTTTCCTCTTACATTGCAACATGTGACTTGTCCCTCTTATTACACGTAACTAATGCACACAACAAATTTGAAATGTTCTTGTAGGGCCGTGAGAGAAACGTTGATATGATAGATGAGTTGAAATGTGTTTCCCAAGGTTGTAGCCGTGAGGTGACCAAGTATGAGAAGTATGATGTGAATGGGTTTCGCTTCCACACAGAGACGCACCAGAAGGGCCGGGCGAATCCCAAAACGATAAATACTGGGGTCTTCACCAAAGGAGCCAACAACTTTGATTACTACGGAAGGTTACAAAGTGTATACGAGTTGACATTCAATCGTACGAACGTGCAACTCAATATCGTCGTGTTCAAGTGTCATTGGTTCGACCCAATAGGTGGACAGAGAAGTGATAAGTCCATTGGGTTAGTTGAAGTTAAGCCTTCAACCACCTATAGCGGAGCCGATGTCTTTGTTGTGGCTCACCAAGCCAAGCAAGTTTATTATTTGCCCTACCCATGCCAGAAAGCGGAACTCAAGGATTGGGAAGTCGTCTTCCAGGTATCGCCACATGGTAACCTACCGATTCCCTCTGATGATGATTACAACAACATTGACCCCGTGACATACGAGGGGATTTTCTATCAAGAGGAACAGGACTTCGGGGAATATATTTTAGAACCGTTTGTTCAAGAGGACCTCGGGAACGATGCAGAAACTCGTGGTGAGTCAGTGGTGGATCTAAAGGACATATCTATGCTGGAGAAGTTACTTGAGGCGAATGACAATTATGATGAGCCTCCACCCGTCGACCCTTCAACTTTGTACTCACAAGATAGTGATAGTGATAGTGATCCAGAGAAAGAGAAAGAGAAAGAGACGGAGTATGAGAGTGAGCGTGAGAGCGATGATGGCTGGTGAGGGTCTTTTATTCTTAGTATTTATTTGTCAACATGCTTCTTAATTGCATTGTGTCTTTTATTCTTAGTATTTATTTGTCAACATGCTTCTTAATTGCATTGTGTCTTTTATTCTTAGTATTTATTTGTCAACATGCTTCTTAATTGCATTGTGTCTTTTATTCTTAGTATTTATTTGTCAACATGCTTCTTAATTGCATTGTGCCTTTTATTCTTAGTATCTTCATATAATATGTCTTTGTGCTTAACTGTTTTATTCTTCTCAATGCAGGTGACTGAACAATATGAGCAGCGGCAAGGCAGACTCCGAGAGCTTGCTTAAGACGCTCGCGCAGGTGAAGAGGAATATTCCTAGACCACCCACTAGACGGAGTGATCGAGCCCCGGTGCGCAATCCGCGTTACGACGATGGTACCGATGGAGGACGAGGACGAGGAGGACGAGGAGGACGAGGTGGAGGACGAGGAGGACGAGGAGGACGAGGTGGAGGACGAGGTGGCGGCGGGGTACACATGGACTTTGACGAGCCACCCTCCGCTTCTGGCGACGTGGCTCCTGAGTTGTTCCTAGAGGGTCCGTCTAGTGGGGAGGTGGAGATGGAGACAGAGTCTACACACGAGTCGGACTCTAGGGCTGAGATGGAGGTGATGGAGGATGGGGGTGCGCCGAAGCCCTTGAAGCTTCGTGGAGAAGCTAGAGTCCCCGATGCGAGGAAGGAGCCGAAGACCCATGATGACAAGGCCCTTATCATTCCTTCGAGCGATGAGTAAGTGTACTACTTCAGAAATTTCGAACATGTATTTTCATCTTGGGCATAATAAACAATTTGGCATGTGTACTAATGTGTGATTTATTTGCAGCAACTGGACATGGGATGCCAAGCCCCCCCGCATGCCTAACAGCTTGCTTGGGGCTCTGATTAAGAAGTTCTGGCCCGGCAGATACACTCCCCTTAGCACGGTCCCCGGTGGCGCGACGAAGCTAGCCACTACTTGGGCGGACTATGAGGATGCCCCTGCCGTAGGCTTCGCGACAGCTGCTGAGGCTGTGACCACCAAGTTCTGGGTAAGGCATATATTTCTCGAGCACCGTTCATAGTTAATGACCCTAATGTGCTAACTCATGACTTTCACAACTCATTTATGCATGATTGAAGTGCTTCTATCGTGTGGACCCGGAGCATGACACGCAGGCGCGTCTCACTTTGCGTGGCGCTTGCGAGAGGTTGACACCGCAGCAGTGGTACAACCAAAAGTTCACCAGCGCTAGTGCCTTCTGGGCTAACAAGGGTAAGAGGGTCAAGAAGGAGTACTTTGTTGGTAACGAGCCTACGGAGGAATGGGCAATGACCATTGAGGAGTACATGTCGGTGAGTAAAATGTCAATGAGATTCTACATTGCTGCTAAGTTTTCATTGGATTATCTTGAGCTGACTATTGCGTTTTCAGGTTTGTCCGGAGTGGGCCGAGCAGCATAGGGAGGCATGGGAGGAGCTGATTAGGGCGAGGTGGCTCAGGCAGGACGAGGAGTTTGCAGCCGTGTCGAGGCGTAACATGGAGAACCGAGGCACCGGTGGCACACACTGCGCGGGAAACCGCGACTACACCCGCTTCAAGGGGAAAAAGGTATGTATATACATGGAACGACCTTCATTCATTTCCCGCCATGTCTCATTTGTGGTACGCTTAACTTTTCTTTTCGCGATGCAGGTGGCCGAGGCACCACCTGGGGTGGTGCTTCATGATGCCCAGATATATGACATGATGCGGACGAAGCAGAAGCCCAATCCCGCATTGCCTCAGCCACAGTACTACGGCAATGCCAAGGCCGCCAAGGAGGACTACTGCGACATGGTCAAGTCTCGTCACCCCGAGGTGGATGACCCCTTGAGCATTCCGGTCGACGAGGAGTCGTTGGTCCTGTCGGGGCACGGGCGTCCGCATGGCCGTTTCCCTTGGATGAATAAGGCGGTCAAGCCTACCCACTCCACGAGCTACACGCGCCTCAAGCATACCCTCACCGCCGACAGCCCCCAGCCTCGTCCACGGCCTGCTCGTCCACCCGCCTACGATGTAAGTTTCCTCATTTTCATCCTCTTTCCGGTTTTCCTTCCTACATGGCTAAGTGTTTACGAGATTCATTGTTTCTGAAATTGTAGCCTGACTTCGAGGCGGCCTTCGAAGCCTGCAATGAAGCGTATCAGCAGGCCGCTGCGCAGTGGAATAGGCAGAATACGGCCTACATGGCGTACATAGGAGTAAGTCTGAATCTTTCTTCTCGCAAGTAGATGACAAGTCTCAGTTTGATGCTTTATTTCTGCAAAAGGCCTAACTTGTAACCTATCTTGCAGGAAATGATGATCTCTATGTCTACTGGTACACCGCCACCGGCTCGAGTTACCGTGGCGGGGGACATGCCTATCATGCCATCGAAGGCAGCTTTCGCTGCGACTTACTACGGAGCCACACCGGAGGTAAGTTCTTTGCCAAACCGGTAGTTACCACTTTCCTTTGCCTCGCAAGTTGCTAACATGTAGGGAACACGTAGGGAACGGGATGGTCCGGGAACCAGGCATCGCCGGGTGGGCGCGAGGTCACACCGGTTCATGAAGGTGGTCGGTCTCCTGGGCGTTCTGCTGGTGCCTCTCCGTCGACTACTCCTGGGACTACTCCCGGTGCCTCTCCGTCGACTTCTCCTGGGCGTAGCACCGGTCCTTCTCCAGGTGGTTCTTCTGCAGCTTCTACCGGAGCGCAACCCCGGGCTGCTCGTTTCGCCAACGATGTGGGCGGACACACCCCGCCCGGGTCCTTCCTCCGCTAGTCGGCACCGGGCTTCTTGCTTGCCATCATGTGCTACCTAGTACTATGTATTGGATGACATGGCACTCTCCTCTTGTATGCTATTACATGCACCATGTATGCTACTATGTGGATTTCATGCTATTTATGTGAATTATGGTGATTTTGGATGAATTTGGATGCTACTATGTGGATTTCATGCTATTTATGTGAATTATGGTGAATTTGGATGAATTTGGATGTATTTGGATGTATTGGACCTGCTGAACTGAATTTAGATGAATTGGAACCCAATTTAAATAGAAAAAAAAAATGGTAGGGCATATGCCGAGGGCAATGCCGTCGGCATAGGGCCATGCCATGACCATATGGTCGACCCTATGCCGAGGGCATTGCCGTCGGCATAGGCCACCTCACCTGGTCGCGCCACGTAGCCGCCCAGCTGGCAGCGCCACGACGGGCCACGTCGCGCACGCGTAGACGCCCAGCCTGCATGCCCCATGCAGATGCCGAGGGCTTAGCCGTCGGCGTAGACGCGCAGATGGCAGCTCCACGACGCGCCACGTCGCTCACGCTTTGACGCCCAGCCTGCCCTATGCCGAGGGCTTGGCCGTCGGCGTATGGTGGCGACCGTTAACGGCGACGGCGCCGTGCCACGAGACGCCGAGGGCTGGGACGCCGAGGGTGAACGCACACCGTCGGCATAGGCGGCGTACGCCGACGGCAAGGGCTACGCCGACGGCACGGTGCCGTGTGCCGAGGGACCTGGACGCCGACGAGGTACGCCGAGGGCTGCCGTCGGCGTAGCCTACGCCGAGGGCCAGGCATGGCTACGCCGAGGGCAGCCGGCCGTCGGCGTAGCACCCCGTTCCTGTAGTGAGGTGCATGCATGCATTTCTTGGCTAGGACGTGCATCCGTGCCCGTATACACAGCTTAAAATTAAGAACGGATAGCATTAAATCATTGGCCGAATCCATTCACGACACTAAAACAAGGAGGGATGCTGATTCCTGGAGCAGTTATTGGGAAGGAATTCTTTCACGGGATGGAAGAGTAGGTGGTGCATGCATACATGTTTTTTGGGCTAACACAGAAAGGGATGTTGAGTTATTAGAGGAAAGAAATCATCGTTAATTGATCAAGGAAGGAGAACATCACCCTTCACGTCGCCGATCCGAGGCACCACCCACTACGGGAAAATATGTCTTTGCCGTGCAACTATTTGCACGGCAAAGGGCACTATATGCACGGCAAAGGCTTTGCCGTGCGGGAACACACGGCAAAGATCGCACGGCAATGCCATCGACGGCAAAGGCTTCTTTGCCGTGTGACTCGCCAACGTTGAACGGCAAAGGCTTTGCCGTGCGATGCCGCACGGCAAAGGTCGCTTCTTTGCCGTGTGCCAAACATGTTTTATCTAAAAAAAGGCCCAAATTGGTTGGTCGATCCGGGAATCGAACCTAGGACGCATAGTAGGGAAAGCATGCGACCTTGCCACTGGGCTAAGTGTTTGTTTGTTGATAACTATACCATGCCACATCTTTTGAGATGAGAAGAAATCCAGTTTTTACATCTTTGCCGTGCGCTTACACTAGGCAAAGGCTGCTTTGCCGTGCGCCAACGTTACACGGCAATGCCTAACGCCTTTACCGTGCACCGAATCTTTGCCGTGCGGTGTGTTGGGCCTTTGCCGTGTACATTTCTTTGCCGTGCGGCCTCTTCCGTCATTGCCGTGAATCGTATCTTTGCCGTGCGCTCGTGTCTATCTTTCCCGTGGCCAAGATCTTTGCCGTGCGTTTTTATCTGTGCGTCTTTGCCGTGCGGGAACACACGGCAAAGAAAGGATGCACGGCAACGCCTATTTTTCCCGTAGTGACCCATCGTAACCGTCACATTGTGCTTCACCTGTAATGTAATCAAGGGCTATGGATGGAAACTAAATTAGCGGGACGGAGGTAGGGAAAATGCGCCGACAGAGCCTAAAAATTTCGAGCAGAAATTCAACCCACAGCTTGTCCTTCCAGCTGTCTAAGTACTAATACGGGTGGAGCTATCGCGTCCAGCTAGCGCGTAGAACCGAGTTAGATTTTAACTCTTGCTCGTCGAATCATTCGGGAATCCATCCACCGGCTTAGATGTAACCTAACTGTTTCTAATAAAATCATTCGCGGAATCCATCCACCGGCCATGTTGGGTTCCGTTGATTCCTGGAGCAGTTATTAGAGAACAGATTAGTTATGGATGGAAACTAAAATAGCAAAAGGGACGAGTAGGTGGCATGCATGCATTTCTCAGCCTGGACACACAGCTGAGCCCTGATGCATATGTGCCCGTATACATAGCCACAAATTAAGGCCAAAGAGCATTGAATCATTGGTCGAATCCATCCACGACATTAAAACGGGGAGGGATGTTGACTCCTGGAGCAGTTATTAGGCAAAAAGAATTCTTTCACCGGATGGAACAGTAGAAAGGGATGTTGAGTTATTAGGGAAAGAAATCACCGTTAATTAATCAAGGAAGGAGAACGGCACCCTTCAAGTCACCGATCCGAGGCACCACGCATCTCAGCCGTTTGTTGGGCTTCACCTGTAATGTAATCAAGGGATATGGATGGAAACTAAATTAGCGGGAGGGAGGTAAGGGAAATGGCGCTGACAGAGCCTAAAATTTCGAGCAGAAATTCAACCCACAGCTTGTCCTCCTCCCGCCTGTCTATAAGTACCACTAGGGGTGAAGCGACCGCGTGCGGCTAGCGCGTGCGACCGACTTAGACTTTGACTCTTGCTCGTCGAGGAGAGGAGAGGAGAGGAGATGACACCCTGCTTGGAGATGAGATAGCCAGGTATGATGTGATCTTGTCGTGCTAACGCGGTGTTAATTGCATACATATGCGCCAGAGTATTGTATCTCTAACACTTGGTTTATGCATCAGGCTGGTAACTCAATTGGGCACAGGAGTAGGCGTGTCGTGGGGAGCGAGCAAGGAGTAGCGTCGTCAGGTCGGGACACTTGGGGACGGACGGAGGCGAGCACCGTCGGTAATTTCACCAGGTAACTCGTTGACTCGGTAGGTTCTCAGGTGTTGAACTTGCTTGCATGGTCGATCGTACCGGCGGCTAATGGACACGCATGGATTCAGCCAGCCAGTGGTTTGTCTTAGCTAGATATACGTTTGGATAGATTAAAGACGCGAAATAGAATTAACGATTGATCCAATGGAATTAATTTTCTTTTAGTTTGGCTGACAATCATAGTCCCTCAAATCTAAAACCTCCTAGATAATTGGAGACGAGCGAGGGTTGAGGAATGGGAATCAGAGGTAAAGACCAGGTTGCGCTTCCTATTTTTTCCCTCGCACTATCTTAGGCCTGAGAGGCTGAGAGTCAAAAGTTAGGACTCATGACGCAAGCAAGTGACCTATTGGAGCGTGGCTTCAGTTGCGCCATTCTGGTCAACTGTGAATCCTGGGTGTCTTAGAATGTACTGCCCACTGAAAAAATTCTTTCATCTCTGAATCCTAGCATTTTCTACTACTCGGTTACTCGATTCGCCCTTGGCTGCCTTCTGTGCCAGTTCACTGATGGAGTTACGGTCCGGCCGTCGACTCATCCCGCCACCGCCGCACGGAGCCCGTCGTCGTTCTTTAGCGGACGGCGATGGCGTGGATCGGATCAGTTCCCTTCCCGATGACTTGCTCCTCCAGATTCTCGGCCCTAGCGATCAGAATAGCCAACATATCCGCAACAATATTAAATAGAATGGGAGACAGATGATCGCCCTGTCTAAGACCTTTTTTGTTTGAAAATAACGACCTATGTCATTTTTTACTCTAATTCCCACACTACATTTCTCAATATAATTCTAAATCCATGAACACCAGTTAGGATCAAAACCTTTCGTACGCAACGCTTGTTGCAAAAAAGCCCCAATTTACCTTGTCATATGCCTTTTCAAAATCTATCTTAAACAAAACACCATCTGATTTCTTCCTATGAAGTTCGTGTATGGTTTCGGGAAGGATAACAACACCCTCGAGAATGTGTCTACTAGGCATGAAAGCAGTTTGGGTCGGCTGGACCACACTTTCAGCAATATCTGAAATACGATTAGTCCCTACCTTGGTGAAAACTTTGAAGCTTACATTTAACAAGCAAATAGGACGATATTGTCGTATTTGGATGGCATTTTCTTTTTTGGGGAGAAGGATGATCGTTCCAAAGTTCAAATGAAAAAGAGGTAACTCTCCTCTCTGAAAACATTCGAACATCGCTATCAAGTCGGATTTCAAGATATCCCAAAACTTTTGATAAAATTCAGCCGGGAACCCATCCGATCCCGACGCCCTATTCTTTTCCATTTGCATTATGGCCTTCTTAACCTCTTCCGCAGTAAAATCACAAATCAAAATCGCATTTTCCTCAGCAGAAATTTTCTTTATATCATGATTCATCGATTCGACCATAATACAAGAACTAGGTGGTGGCGGTCCAAAAAGATTTTTGTATTACTCAGAGATATAATGTTTGAAATTTTTCTGACCCAAAATTGTTCCTTCCTCTTGTTCTAATTGGAAAATTCTCTTTCGACGACTTTTGCACGCTCGTCCCACTTAGACTCCTCTTCACGACGTAGCTTAGCTAAATCAGCATTTGCCTTACGCATGGTATGTCTCTCTTGAGCATCTAACGGGATTGTTTCCGTTTTGCAACCAAGGATCTCAACAATATTTAAGAGCCTATCTTTTTCAATTTTATATTGTCCGCTTAAATTACGTGCCGAACCACGAAGATATTTTTGCGGGAAATAATTTCTTGGAAATAAGCAAAAAAACATCGACAAACACTTTTGTCTTTGACTTCACAGTGAGAAAAAATTCCAATTTATTCTCTGAGATAACCAATAAAGACATTCATCCTATTTTGGTTGTAAACTTATTTACTTACGCTACGCATACCAAAATTTAATAAAGGACTATTAAGGTTTGTACAATAACTTGTATGGTGTCATTTTTACGAACTATGATGATGCTCTATTTAGTGTAAAAACGGTAGTCTCTAAAGCATAATCTACAAAAATATAATTGTATCATTTTATTTTATATCATCATTAATCTAACAAGCTTGCACGTGGAGTTGAGTATCATGGATGGGGAAACTTTTGCGGGTATGAGGTGGACTTTGTATCACTCCTTGCGTCCATAGCCTGTTTGTGAGTCCTTTTTTTTTTGCGAAAGTGAGTCCTTATTACCACGTGCAACTTTTGTAAATGATGCAATTTTAGTTTTTCTTAACACATAATTCCTCTTTATTCATTCATAATCAAAGTTACATCGTCAATTAAAAGAGATGCTATGGTTTTTTCTTGGAAGATCTTTTTTGGGTGATCGAGAGTTTAGGGATTCGCAATCGACTTAGACGACATAGCAATCCGGTATGAAATAGCAGACATATACTCCCTCTGTGCTAAATTGTAAGACAATTAAGTGTAGTAAAACAGTGTGTCACAACGTCTTATATTTCCACAGAGGGAGGGAATATAACTAAAGTTTGTCTAGATCATATTGACACACCACCCGATCCAACGTCAAATCATTGACTCGGTACAGATGATGAAGGCTAAGCTATGTTAGGAAGTACTGTACTAATTGGAGCCGAAGGCCGTGTGATATATTCAGTCATCAATGCCGAAGTCAGGCTCACGGGGCTTAGGCACGGGGACATGGATCATGACCTCCTCATCCCGCTTGGAGCGTTGCCTGTGCATCTTGGCGGCGAAGCGGGACACCAGTATGGTGGTCTTGAAGCTGGACGATCGGCCCTCCTCTTCCTCCTCCTTCCGCCGCAGCTCGGCGGCCTTCCGCTTGAGGTGCCGCCGCCATGCCGCCTGGATGTAGGTGGCCGCCCAGGTGCGCCACTGCTGGGAGTAGAACCGGAACGTGTGCTGCACCTGCTTGCTGTGCATGCGGCGGAACTGCCCCGCCACGAACTTGAGCTCCTCGGCGTGCAGCGCGAATGCCTCGACCTCGGAGAGCGCCATGACGGTGCGCGTGGAGGAGGGCAGGCTGACCCCGGACTTGGGGTCGAGCGCCCAGGTGAGCAGCTCCTCGCCGCAGAAGTCGCTCTCCTGGAGCATGCTGCGGTTGAAGAAGCCGCTGCGGCCGCCGTCGGTGGTGATGCTCTCGAGGCTGCCGCGGATGATGAAGACCATCTGGTCCACGGGGTCTCCCTCGCGGATGATGTAGGTGCGCTCCGTGTAGAGCGCCGGCTTGAGCCGCTCGCAGATGGCGTCCAGCAGCCGCTCGTCCATGTTGTCGAAGAGCGGGACGCGGCGGACCAGGCCCAGGCAGAGGTGGCGCTTGATGTCGCGGCGGAGGTCCTTGGGCAGGTTCTGGACCAGCGCCTCCTCGTCGACGCCGCGCGTGTTCACCCACTTGTACTGGTCGTAGCGCCGGACGCGCTCGCGCAGCTCCTGCGGCAGGAGGCGGTGGTGCATCCACTGCTCCGAGTCGCGCCGCTTCACCCGCATCTCCTCCAGGCGCACCGTCAGGGACTGGAGATACGTCTGCATTTGCGCAATCCCCCACATGTTGTCACTTGTCAGTACACTTCAGACAGTAAATTAGTTCAATCTTGTGGGGGCTTGGGGCTACCTGAATGTTTCCGATGAGCATGGCCATGAGGATGAGGCCGAAGGTGGCGAGCGATATGGCGAAGAGCGACTCCCCGGTGTAGATGGTTGTCTTGAGCCCCTGGCCGAGCGTACTGATCGATCGATCGATCGATCACCAATGTTAGTACTCTACCATTGCAACACAAATCGATCATGGTAGCTGCGCCTAGAACTTGGGGATACCTCAAGTTTGCGAGGCCAAACCATAGGCAGAAGAGCAGCTTGGTGGTCATGTCTTTTGACCTGATGACCTCCGAGGTGACGGCGGAGGAGTAGATGCCGTAGTCGAAGGGGTTCTGTCCGTCGGGCTCGCAGTTCTCGTAGATGACCTGCTTGATCACGGTGGTCCACTCCTTGAACTCGTCGTTGTTCTCCTCCGTGGAGCCGCAGTACATGTAGATGGTGTTACATCCGGGGAACTCGTCGCAGTTGGCCCTCCAGCAGTCGCTTACCCGCTCGATCGACAGCAGGTACCAGAACGCGCCCACGATCTGACACAATCAAGAATGCTCGATCGATCAGCGGATGATGAGGATGCAGGGTCATGATGGATCCGATGATACATATAGGGTGGGACGTACATGGCTGGCGAGCATGTACCAGAGGAGGTAGTAGGCGGCGCCGGCGAGGGCCGTCTCGGCGAAGACGCCGCTGGTGCGCTTGAGCTCCGTGGAGAGCGGGTATATCCGCACCAGCCGCGGCACGTACTGCGCGATGATGATGAAGAGCAGGTTGTCCTTGGTCTCCAGCACGGCGGTCTTGCTGTTGCTGAAGAGGAACCTCCAGATGATCACCTGCGGCAGCGGCAGGATGGAGAGCACGTCGGCGACGAAGAAGCGGCGGAAGTAGCGCTTGGCGATCTCCACCGTGTCGATGACCAGCTCGCCGCGGCCGAACACCCTGGAGGAGGGCGCGATGAAGGCGGTGCGGAACTGCAGCACGATGCGCGCCAGGAAGAAGAGGTCCACCACGGTGCGGAGCACGGCGGTGGAGATGGCCAGGCTCCTCTCGATGCCGATGCACATGTTGTTTTTGTTGTTATCCAGGGTCACCACGGGCCCGTAGAAGAACATGGGGTCGATGGCGATGGACAGGATGCACGAGATGAGGAAGCTCCGGTTCAGACGCACCAGGAGCCGGTCCTGCGGGTCGAAGATCTTCTTGGACGTGGTCTTCAGGTCCTCCTGGAACACCGCCGCCATGGCCGCGCCCGTGCGGATGGACCGCCCCAGCGTGCGGAGCTGCGCCGACCCCGTCGTGATCACGCCGCGCGCCAGGGCCTCCGGCTGCGCCAGCCGGCGCCGGGAAGCGCCAACCACGCCGCCGTACCCGATGTGGAAGGCGGAGCGCCGCCGCTCCCCGCCGCCGATGCCGGCGGTGGACGCCTCGTACGACATCCTGCTGCTCGCGGCGTCCTCGTCGTCGTCAAGCCTAAGCTACGAGGCAAAACAGAACGTTCAATTTCCATCCACCATGCGGGCGATCCGCTCCGGTCCGACGATGACGCGCGCACCTTACGAATTTCTTCTTGCTGCCGTCGATGAACTTGGTCTTGTAGCGGCCGCAGCCGAACATGATATGCTAGCTGCTGCTCCCGGAAGGTGGCCGATCCGATTCATAATAATAATGTGGCCATGAACCAAAGGTTCCAGATTATTTCACTGCCGCTTCACTCTCTATCGATCGATCGATTCCTCCTCTCGATCTGCCGCTGAAAGGCCCAAATGCTTAAAAACAGAGAACTGTTATCTGCAATCAACGGAAGAAACCAAATTATTTTTCGTACGAACAGAAAGCCTCTCTAATCAGTGGATCGGTATGGAAAGAAACGAAACCTTGTTCGTCGCTTCCCCACTCCAAACCGCTCTCTGCATTTCCCCGTTCGCACTTGGCCCAACCAACCACCATGTGGCTAAAAATAGCAAAGTGAATCGCCGGCTGAGGATGCAGGTAGATAGGTCCGCGGCGAAACCCCAATTTGGCTGCCCGCTTTGCTCGGTGGACTAGTTTCGCGCGCTGCTTGTAAGCTTGAGGCTTGGAATTCCGACTGCGAGCAGATTAGGAGCTGCGGATTGTTCCTATCTGTTAAGTCTAGTTATTTGCAAGTGACTGTACTAGTAGAATTATTGGGATTTGCTAGTTCTTATCTACGTACCTTCGTGCTCAGTTATCTCTCGCCATTTGATTTGCATCGTAATTCAGGTTAGTCGTGAGGTGCAACATGATTTACAATTGAGATTTGATGACGTTATTTGACTGAGAACAAAGTTTGAAATATTCACGCCCAGAATTATTTGATTATGATATTTTGCTCACACTCAGCCCGACTAGACAACATCGGATCTCAACCTAGTATCACTCTTTTTTGTTGTTGCTTTCAGATGCCTAGCCTTCGGCCTCTTCTTTCCACCCAAATTCGGTAATAACGAGCTGTTGAAGGTTATGTGTTGTGTCTTGGTTCAAAGGTCAAGTGATCAATATACAAACCCGACACAAAACCCATGAATAATGGTTGTACGTTGTACAATTTTATAGGGAATGCACATCAAACTAAGAAAAAAGGATGCAAATTACAATCATGTCGTGTTTTAATTTCTCATACTGTCTATTACAACTGATGATATTCCTATAGAAACTACACATAAAACACACATTTTTTACAAATTTATAGTTTAACCTAGGAGAACATGAAATACATATTTGACAATGGATAATCCAATAAACGAGAAATGCCAAAGGGAGAAGGACAAGTCCTTGAGGAAATCTTGTATATGCTCTAGATTTTTCCATTTACTTGCACCTAAGATAGGCAACCGTATACTATACTCTATAAATGCCCGTAAAATCGTTAGATGCCATGTTAGCCTTAGATCTTCATGTTGGAATATTTATGATAAAATTGACAAACACACACATGTACATTATTAATAATATATTTGCCACTAATAATCTGCATAGGCACTATCCATTATATTTTTATACTATATTTCTGGTATATATGGGACTTGAAATAAAGGATTTAAGACTTGGTGCATATAAAGGAAACACCTCATGTAATTTTATTGCGAAACAATGTGTAAATTTTACGGGAATATAGATAAAAATCAAATATTAACACTGTACAAAATTTAATTTATTCTAATAATTAGTATCACTATCATGTGATTAATTTTGGTAAGTGTAATAGCAGCTATGGTTTTCTTACGTAGGAGGTGGGATAACACACAGGTGAAGAATTGAGAACGTGGCCCGTGTTTTTAGTAAGGCTGAAAATTTTAACCAAATCAGTACACACCAGTCCATAGGTTCTCTGTATCATGCATAGTCCGTAGGTTTTAGCATTATTGGTGTATAGAGACCAAGTTGAGTTTGTTGTCGAGGTTGATTATTAACTTAGAAATAAATAAATAAATGAGACCTTCCTCTATTGCATTGATGGTCCCACGAAATAGAAATCCCTCAGGTGTGGCAATACAGTACACGGTGCCCATTCAGATCAAAATAACTTACAAACAAGAGTAATGGAGAATGAAAATTTTCTTTAATATACTTACCATTGCACCCTTGAAAAAATCCGCAAGCAAATCGGCCTCGGGAACAAGAACCCACCTATCTTGTTGAAAGCTAGGTTGTCAAGACTAGGCTATCATCATGGTGATGTTTGTCAAAATCGCACATAGTTGACGAATACATCACCAAGTAAATAGTGTAGAACCAATCTCAACCAATCTCGATCGTGCATTTCTGTCCAATCTGTAGTGACAAGAGTGTGTAGTGACGAGAGCATGTGCGGCTGCCCGACCAATACCTCTATTCACCATATCCGACTGGAATCAATGGAAACAAAGATGATAAACAGACAATGCATCAAATTGACAAGACATAAAACATATTTTCTTCAAAAGGAAAAAAACAAAAGAAGATGAAGAACTAAATTGATCCAGCAAGCAGGACACATTACTTGCCGTTCTTTCCAGTTGTCGGGACGTTGGATGGTTGTCATCTGCCCCTCCCTTGATTGCCCAAACGGTGTGGCTGGAGAACCACCTAGGCTATGTAGTCATTCTTGACCCGGATGACGTTCTTCCAATTCTAGTGCATGACGTTCTTCCAGTTGTAGTGCATCATTGTCCAAACTGCCAACCATGGTACCTGAGAGACCCATAGATCATGCCATTAGACACGAGGTGCAAGATTGCAAGAAGTAAATAAATGCAAGAACATAACTTTTTTAATTTATGAGAAGAGCAATGTGTGTCCTCGGTTTATAAAGGTACCTGCGGGAAGAACAGGTGCTTCTAGCTTAACCTGGGGCAGAAATGGATGCATGCACATGCTGTGAGGCAGTTCATATTTGCTGCTCACCGGGCAGCGAGTGCCATGCCGCGCACCCGTGGCTTTTGGGTCAGAATCATTTGTGGGGGCTTAGTTTTTTGGTCGGTTTTCTTTATTTTTATGTTTTCTTTTTCCTCCATTTTTTAGTTTTTATTCTCCTTTTCTTTCTCTTTTTTCAGTTTCTATTTCTTTGTTTTAATTTTATGCTTTTTTCATATTAAACTTTGTTCAAGTGGTTTTATTAAATATCCATTGGTTTTAAAATATTATTTATGGATTCCAAAAATAGGTTAACGGATTAAAACTGTTCACAAGGTTTTAATAAATTATTCATGTTTTCCAAAAATAGGTTAACAAAAATTCGAAACAATGTTTACGGGATTCATAAAATGCCTTCACAGACTCAAAATATATTCTTATCGTATCTAAAAGTTGTTCATGTTGTTTAAATAATGTTCACTAGGTTCTATATATTATTCATGTGTAAAAAACTATGTTTAAGGATTCTTTTTTTGCATGTATTCAGACAAATATTCATGGTTTTGAAAAATACATGTTCATGTATTCTTAAAAAAGATTCTAGGTTCAAAGATATCATAGCACAAAAACTGTTCATGTTCCGTTTAGAAAATGAAAAACATAAAACATATAAAAAAGAATAGAAAAATGGAAATCACCTAGAGTATTATAATGTGCCCCTATTCTCTCCTTAAGTTGTTGGTAGGCTTGCTCCGCATAGTGTGACCCGCCAAGGGCCGCTAGGTAAGAAGTAAAAAATTTCATTATTTCTTTTTTTTTTCATTTTTCTTTCTAGGTGCATTTTGAAATATATAAATTTTAAAACTATTTAAATCTAAAAAATTAAACTAAAAAGTTCTGATTTAAAAAATGTTCAAAATTTTAAAAGTTTAGATAAATGTTGAAAATCTAAAAATTAAAATTTGAAAAATGTATAAGTCTAAAAGGTTTAAACTTGAAAATTTTCAATTTTTTTTCAGGTTTAAGAAAAAGTTCAAAAAACCCGGGGAGAACAAAAAAAGAGCAAAACAATGTACTCCTTCCGGCCGAATTAATGGGCGCGGCCGTGTTTTAACCCGATTTTACAAAAACCCCCTGAATAGTTTAAATTCATTTCAAAATTGGTCCAAACCAAGGGGTCTCCTTCTTCCTCGCGTCGGGGCAGGCCGCACGTTGCTGCCATCGGCAGCTCCCCGGCGAGATGGAGTCCGCGCGGATCCACTCGCAGTTGGGATGCTCCCGCGGAGGAGTCGCGCCGACCGGCCGCTTCCCGTTTCCCTGCCCAGGTCGGCCGTTTTCCCTTTCCCTTCCCCTGACGGCACCTCCACCATCGAGCACGGCTGCCGTCGGCCGTCGAGCTCCGGCCTCCTCTTTCTCAACACCCTCTCCACCGCCGCTCTGCCTCCGTCGGACGCACTCGCTGCCGCCCCTTCCGTGCCCATCGACGCTGCCCCTTCCGCGCCCCTCTATGTCGTGGTCCTCCTTGGACACGCCTTTGCCTCGGTGAGTAATCCACCACAATACATGTTGCTCAAGCTTGTAGTCATCTGCCCTATGTAGGAATTGTAGGAACTGGTCATTTGTCCAGCACCTGTATTGACTCCAGTTGAGCTTGTTGCCACCATATAGACTGTAGATGAAAAAGCAAGGAGAGACAGTTGTAAGCATAACTCGGAGTACACATGCAATGCTGAGAAAAACAAAAGCACTATCGAAAGAAAAGCAAACACAGGCAGTGCCTAAATTAATGACTGTATCTGAATTTCCATTTATTAGTCATCTTCAACAGAGATATATTTCAGCAGTTTTAAGATTTATTTGCACATCAAGAATTGTGTTGAAGATTTCTAGGGTTGGAATACTTTCTCTGCTGTTTACAGAGTTCATTGATTTAATGCTAACAAATGTATCCAGAAAATATTTCTCTGGAAGAAAACGGTCTGCTAAGTCTATGGCATTTGCAATTCCTGAAAACACAGCCTACTATTAGTGAGTACTCCTATTTTTGATGGAGTACTTTTTTATGGAGCTAAAACTGCATAGTTTAGGTACAGTATGATATCCTCTTAAAATCTAACCTATTAGTATGCATCTCATCCACAACGACCAATCTGAACCAGTGACACACAGATCAGATAGCAGGAACAAAATGGCAAGAAAAACCGCTTCTGCTCCAGTGCTCCCCCCCGGGAAAAGTCTGGACAAGCCAAACACATGGACGGCTGAGATCTTCTGATACCTCTTCGGCAGCGGGGGTAAAATCATAATTTCGCTATGCGTAGACCGTCCGTAGAGCCCTGTACAAGCCCGTATGGCCCGCGCACGTCATTCTGTACGTATCTACATCGTGCCTACAGCACGTGCGTACGAGCGTGCGTGTACCGAAATAGAATCCCATATAAAACGCCGACGTTTCCTTCTCCGCCTCCCTCGCCCCACCATTCCCCCCCAAATCAGGTACGGAGAAAACCCTCTCCTCCTCCCTCGGCCACTTCGTCTTCTCCACTCCCTCTCCACCTCCAGTTCTCCTTCTTTAATCCCTTCTTCTCCGCGCATTTACGTCGAATCGGAGGCCGATGGAGGGTAGCAGCTCCACCGCGAGGGCGGCCGCCGCAGCCTTGGTCAAGAACACCGGCGTGGCGGAGGCAGATGTGGTGCCGGGTGGATGGAGCCGTCGTGGTGCGGCCGCGTCGGGCGGAGGCTTGGTGCTGACGGCGGCGGATGAGCAGGAGCACGGATTGGGCGGCGAGATCGTGCCGGATCTGAATGTGCAGCCAACGGTGGAAGACCCTCTGGTATGTGCTATCCTCTCAACTCCTCAGCTCATTTGCCCTTATTTGATGGTGATTAGGGTTAGATGAAACCGAAGAATAAACGAATCATGTGATTTGTGATTAGGGCTTACTGTGGACCAAATGGATCTAGCAGACTGTCCTGTGGTTTGTGTATGTTGGCAAGGGTTTTTTTTTAATCTGGTTTGACATCCGTGTGCATTCGTAGTTAAGGGTGGTTTTATTGCCATGTGACCCCAATTTATATACCGTGTGCACAATTTATCTGGTTTGATTACTGTGTGCTCAATTTATTTGTTAGTAGTAGCATCAATTGTTTGCTACAGAGCTTCATTAGTATGTTTTTATTACATGATTGCATAATTGCTTTAGGGATTCACATTGATTTGTAAATCTATGGTAATGTTGTTGTGCTCCAGGAGTGTTATCTTGCTATGATGGCAACAACATTGACATAATAATTTGTTCCCTGCTATGGGAAAATATGTAGTTACTATAATTGTACATCACCACAGTATGAATAATAGCATGTGTACCTATTATTTGAAATGGTATGATTTGGCAGGACCTCCACTTCTGGGTGTTAGAAGCTAAAAACCCCTAAATGCTGCTTACTTAATATCTTATGGTGATAATTATTGCTTATTAAATTTATGGTACTGCTGCTCTAGGGGCATTCCCATTTGTGCATAAGATGTTTCACCTTAACATAGTAGGAGAAATATAATGTTACTGGCCTATTATTGTAATGATTGCAATAAGGATTTGTAGTATATGTGTTATGCTGCTATGATTGCAATTTAGATTGACATAATAATTTGCTCCCTGCTAGTATATTAATTGAAATGGAATGATAGCACCTGTATATGGTACTATAAACTGTAAATATGCTGAGTTATTAGTTCCCAAAGTTTTGTACTAGCATTATCCATTTGATAAACATTGTACAATTAATTGCAATGTGTACTCCTTAATTTATAACAATGCATCATTGAGTTTATTATTTGCTTAGTTTTCCCACTTTTTGTCTTTAAATTAGGCAATGTGAAATCTGTATATATGACCATTGTTATTAAATTTATTCTTATCAGGTTGGTGAGACCTCCTCTGTCCGCAAGAGGAAGTTTGAGGAGTTGGATGACTCGGAGGACTCTGGCCACTCCTACATTTCCTCCGAGGTCGAGTCCGGGGACGCCGTGTCGGTAAGATAGCTTTCTCAATATTGATTGTGCATGGTTGACAAGTTTATTGAACTCATTGCTGTACAATAGTTGTGACATATGATTGTGACATTGTTGTTTTGCAGTACAACTCAGATGCTTCATCTGATAATGAAGTCAGCAAGTACAATGTGCTGTCATATGAGAAGAAGGTGGAGGAGAAGATCTGGGCTGAGGGAATCGGTGCTTACATGAAACCTGATGGGAGGTACTACTGCAAGTTCCATCCCTCCAAGCAGGTTCCTAGGGATGGTATGCGTGAAGGACTTGTTGGCCATGTGAAGGATGTGCACCCGAAGTATCTCCGCGACAAGGCGAACCATGCTGCCCTGAGGAAAGTACTGGAGTACTATGGTCAGGATTGACTGAATGCCTGAAAAAGTTAGTGAAGAAGTACATCATCAGTATATATGATGATGTTAAGTAATGTATGTTATTAAGAACTGCTAGTTTATGTGTGCACCTTCTGTTATGGTGCGGTAACTATGTATGGACTTGCTAGGCATGTGAACTTTAGCTATGGTAGCTATGTATGCACTGTACCAGTGTGCTAGATGGTATGTAGCACACTATGTTTGCTTTTGCTGGTTCTTCACTTTGTTATAAGATAAGTGAAGTTATAGATGGCTACAAAGTATTGTCAGCCTTTTTATCTACCATCCATGTTCTGTTGGAAAAATGGTAGTCCATAAATATTATCTTGTTTGCAAGGAAATGGTAATTCTAAAATTTTGCTTGTTTGAAAATTTGATAGTTCAGTAATATTGAGTTATGTACCAATTTGATCTCTGTCATAATGTATTCAATAGTTTAAAAAACATAGTAGATAAGTTACATGAATGAATAGCAAGCCGCTATGTGATGAGAATAGCAACCACCAATGTCATGAGAATAAAACAGAGTAGCAATTTCATATGTTATTTGTATCTGATATTTCATATGTGAATTTAAAAAATCGAATTTGTAAAAAGTTCATATACAGAAAATGTACAAAAGATGCATTGAAGGTTAGCAGATCAACCCAACCTTGTATGTTTTCATTAATCTGTTTTAGAATTGTCCTTTATCAAAATATATACTTGAAAGTATAGTGATTTTTCGGCCTCCTCCAAATCACCTCAAATTTTTATCACATTGTATGTAACACAAGAAAACATGGAATGTGACGATTTTTTTTTCATTCTGAATTTTTTTGAATTACTAATGGATGCTCCATGGTTGGGAGGTGCCGATACTAGGGTTTTAGGGTCAAAATGGTCTACCATGGCCTAAAAAATAGCAAACCACCTTGGGTGGGGCCAATATTTGGCACACGTGTGCATGGTGGTGTGCCCCACCCTTTTTGGCTTGCTCTTTGTAGGTTGGTTTTCACATGCATGGTGATCCCATGGTTGGGAGGTGCCGATACTAGGGTTTTAGGGACAAAATGGTCTACCATGGCCTAAAACATACCCAACCACCTTGGATGGGGCCAATATTTGGCACACTTGTGCATGGTGGTGTGCCCCACCCTTTTTGGCTTGCTCTTTGTAGGTTGGTTTTCACATGCATGGTGATCCCATGGTTGGGAGGTGCCGATACTAGGGTTTTAGGGTCAAAATGGGTCTACCATGGCCTAAAACATATCAAACCACCTTGGGTGGGGCCAATATTTGGCACACTTGTGCATGGTGGTGTGCCCCACCCTTTTTTGCTTGGTGTTTCTATTTTGGTTTTTACATTCATGGTGATCCCATGGTTGGGAGGTGCCGATACTAGGGTTTTAGGGTCAAAATGGTCTACCATGGCCTAAAAAATAGCAAACCACCTTGGGTGGGGCCAATATTTGGCACACTTGTGCATGGTGGTGTGCCCCACCCTTTTTGGCTTGCTCTTTGTAGGTTGGTTTTCACATGCATGGTGATCCCATGGTTGGGAGGTGCCGATACTAGGGTTTTAGGGTCAAAATGGTCTACCATGGCCTAAAACATACCCAACCACCTTGGATGGGGCCAATATTTGGCACACTTGTGCATGGTGGTGTGCCCCACCCTTTTTGGCTTGCTCTTTGTAGGTTGGTTTTCACATGCATGGTGATCCCATGGTTGGGAGGTGCCGATACTAGGGTTTTAGGGTCAAAATGGGTCTACCATGGCCTAAAATATATCAAACCACCTTGGGTGGGGCCAATATTTGGCACACTTGTGCATGGTGGTGTGCCCCACCCTTTTTGGATTGTTGTTTCTATTTTGGTTTTTACATTCATGGTGATCCCATGGTTGGGAGGTGCCGATACTAGGGTTTTAGGGTCAAAATGGTCTACCATGGCCTAAAAAATAGCAAACCACCTTGGGTGGGGCCAATATTTGGCACACTTGTGCATGGTGGTGTGCCCCACCCTTTTTGGCTTGCTCTTTGTAGGTTGGTTTTCACATGAATGGTGATCCCATGGTTGGGAGGTGCCGATACTAGGGTTTTAGGGTCAAAATGGTCTACCATGGCCTAAAAAAAGCAAACCACCTTGGGTGGGGCCAATATTTGGCACACTTGTGCATGGTGGTGTGCCCCACCCTTTTTGGCTTGCTCTTTGTAGGTTGGTTTTCACATGCATGGTGATCCCATGGTTGGGAGGTGCCGATACTAGGGTTTTAGGGTCAAAATGGTCTACCATGGCCTAAAAAATAGCAAACCACCTTGGGTGGGGCCAATATTTGGCACACTTGTGCATGGTGGTGTGCCCCACCCTTTTTGGCTTGCTCTTTGTAGGTTGGTTTTCACATGCATGGTGATCCCATGGTTGGGAGGTGCCGATACTAGGGTTTTAGGGTCAAAATGGTCTACCATGGCTTAAAACATACCCAACCACCTTGGATGGGGCCAATATTTGGCACACTTGTGCATGGTGGTGTGACCCAACCTTTTTGGCTTGGTGATTCTAGGTTGGTTTTTACATTCATGGTGATCCCATGGTTGGGAGGTACCGATACTAGGGTTTTAGGGTCAAAATGGTCTACCATGGCATAAAAAATAGCAAACCACCTTGGATGGGGCCAATATTTGGCACACTTGTGCATGGTGGTGTGCCCCACCCTTTTTGGCTTGGTGTTTCTATTTTGGTTTTTATATTCATGGTGATCCCATGGTTGGGAGGTGCCGATACTAGGGTTTTAGGGTCAAAATGGGTCTACCATGGCCTAAAACATACCCAACCACCTTGGATGGGGCCAATATTTGGAACACTTGTGCATGGTGGTGTGCCCCACCCTTTTTGGCTTGGTCTTTCTAGGTTGGTTTTTACATTCATGGTGATCCCATGGTTGGGAGGTACCGATACTAGGGTTTTAGGGTCAAAATGGTCTACCATGGCCTAAAACATACCCAACCACCTTGGGTGGGGCCAATATTTGGCACACTTGTGCTTGGTGGTGTGCCCCACCCTTTTTGGCTTGGTGTTTCTATATTGGTTTTTACATTCATGGTGATCCCATGGTTGGGAGGTGGCGATACTAGGGTTTTAGGGTCAAAATGGTCTACCATGGCCTAAAACATACCCAACCACCTTGGGTGGGGCCAATATTTGGCACACTTGTGCATGGTGGTGTGCCCCACTCTTTTTGGCTTGGTGTTTCTATTTTGGTTTTTACATTCATGGTGATCCCATGGTTGGGAGGTGCCGATACTAGGGTTTTAGGGTCAAAATGGGTCTACCATGGCCTAAAACATACCCAACCACCTTGGATGGGGCCAATATTTGGCACACTTGTGCATGGTGGTGTGCCCCACCATTTTTGGCTTGGTCTTTGTAGGTTGGTTTTTTACATTCAAGGTGATCCCATGGTTGGGAGGTGCCGATACTAGGGTTTTAGGGTCAAAATGGTCTACCATGGCCTAAAAAATATCAAACCACCTTGGGTGGGGCCAATATTTGGCACACTTGTGCATGGTGGTGTGCCCCACCCTTTTTGGCTTGGTGTTTCTAGGTTGGTTTTTACATTCATGGTGATCCCATGGTTGGGAGGTGCCGATACTAGGGTTTTAGGGTCAAAATGGTCTACCATGGCCTAAAACATACCCAACCACCTTGGATGGGGCCAATATTTGGCACACTTGTGCATGGTGGTGTGACCCACCCTTTTTGGCTTGGTGTTTCTATTTTGGTTTTTACATTCATGGTGATCCCATGGTTGGGAGGTGCCGATACTAGGGTTTTAGGGTCAAAATGGTCTACCATGGCCTAAAAAATAGCAAACCACCTTGGGTGGGGCCAATATTTGGCACACTTGTGCATGGTGGTGTGCCCCACCCTTTTTGGCTTGCTCTTTGTAGGTTGGTTTTCACATGCATGGTGATCCCATGGTTGGGAGGTGCCGATACTAGGGTTTTAGGGTCAAAATGGTCTACCATGGCCTAAAACATACCCAACCACCTTGGATGGGGCCAATATTTGGCACACTTGTGCATGGTGGTGTGCCCCACCCTTTTTGGCTTGCTCTTTGTAGGTTGGTTTTTACATTCATGTTGATCCCATGGTTGGGAGGTACCGATACTAGGGTTTTAGGGTCAAAATGGTCTACCATGGCATAAAAAATAGCAAACCACCTTGGATGGGGCCAATTTTTGGCACACTTATGCATGGTGGTGTGCCCCACCCTTTTTGGCTTGGTGTTTCTATTTTGGTTTTTACATTCATGGTGATCCCATGGTTGGGAGGTGGCGATACTAGGGTTTTAGGGTCAAAATGGTCTACCATGGCCTAAAACATACCCAACCACCTTGGATGGGGCCAATATTTGGCACACTTGTGCATGGTGGTGTGCCCCACCCTTTTTGGCTTGGTCTTTCTAGGTTGGTTTTTAGATTCATGGTGATCCCATGGTTGGGAGGTACCGATACTAGGGTTTTAGGGTCAAAATGGTCTACCATGGCCTAAAACATACCCAACCACCTTGGATGGGGCCAATATTTGGCACACTTGTGCATGGTGGTGTGCCCCACCCTTTTTGGCTTGGTGTTTCTATTTTGGTTTTTACATTCATGGTGATCCCATGGTTGGGAGGTGCCGATACTAGGGTTTTAGGGTCAAAATGGGTCTACCATGCAATTCTTAAACTTGTGTAGAAATTTATGGACGAAATAATTTAATATTTTATTAATGTTGTCCAAATTTACATATCAACATTGTTCATGATAAGTATAGATTATAATTTTGTTGTTTAATTTCGTTGGCCCAACATGGACCAACCCAAAATGCCAAATGCAACCATGAAAGTGAAAAAATCTAATTTAAAAAAGGCCCAACCCGAAACGGCGGATGGAAGTGCACCATTACGATCTTCACGCGCGGCACGATCTTATCGTGAATGGTTTGCGCATGGCATGTTCCGGAAATGACGTACGACGTGGTCGGCCTATAAAAAGGTGTTCGTGCTGCCGTCATAAAGATCTTGCAAACCTTAGAGCCGCCGCCACCGCCACCGCCCGCGCAGTCGCCCTCTCTATTCTCCCCGCCTCCTCCGTCTCAAAGGCGATCTCATCCCCGCCACCGCCGGTATCTGCAAGGTACCCTCACCTGAGACCGCCGTACCCACGAATCTTCTCCACGCCAGGCCCAACACCGTCACCTAGATCTCATCGGAGACAGACCAAGACGGTTCCAACACTGCCTCGTCAAGTAAGTACACATCAAGACCTTCGTATCTACATCGTATGAAGCAAGTAAAATTTTTATAGGTTAGAGTCGCCGTGTGTATTCGGATTTGCAGTTGTTACAATAATTTTCTTAAGTGTTGACTGATTAGGACTTGTAGTTGTTGTGCTGGTTTCGTGCATGCATGTGCACACCTCTAGTCACTTCGTTTAGGTTAAGTAAAATTCAACGTGACTTCATGCCCGACTACGTCGGATCCAGTCGGATCGTTTGTCAGCAGTTCGCCTATATATGCATCGCTCTTGTAGCATGAAAATAGGAAACATTGCAAGTATCGGTTTTTAAGATGTAAATTTTATTGAGGGGTTTCATATATAGGGCAGATGTTTGCTCTCAATTTTTTTGTATAATATTTCACGATGATTTGTCTGTTCAAAGCATGTCATCTCACACATCGTATGTAAAATCATGCCATCTCACGCATCGTATGTAAAATCATGTTTTATTCAAGTCTCCCTCTTGCACATTTAATTTAGTTTTTTGTACGTGACATATTACTTTCTCTTAATATAGTGTTTTTCCTTGATAGAATGGACGAGCTTAGGGGTGAAGTTTGTTGCAACATCGAAAAATTGTGTAGGCTCATGGCCCGTCTTACCGTGGATCAACGTGCTAGACTAGCTCTAACTAATTTAAGAAGTATGATGATGATTCCTTCTGTGAAGATGCGTACAATATTGATCAGGTACACCTTCTCACATGTATATTACGTAATATTGCATTACATGTTCATATTTCATTTGTATTTCGTGGATTACTTTTGCATAGTAGTTATTGATTCATGTTCATTTTTGTTCCAGGTTCATGCTTGATGTTTTTCACCCTGCCACTAGTACATTCGAAATAGGAGAGAACAATGGCGCGGTGTCTCTTGGTTTTGTCGATGTTGAGTGTCTCATTGGTCTGGTTAATGAAGGTTTTTCAGCTGGGGAAATTCTTACCGAGGAAGGTGAAGACGTGAAGCATCGCATCCCACCACAGTTCATAAGCAAATCAACCGGTAACATTGTTATCGATGAATTAATTGACGACATCATTAAAAGTAAACTTGCCGATGATGACTTCCTGAGGAGGGTAGTCCTAGTGCTTCTTGGAACAGTACTTGCGCCTATGGCGACGAAGATTGTTCCACACAAGTTCTATGCACTAGTAGAAGATGTGGAACGAATGTCAAAAATCAATTGGAACGCATTCACTCTAAGGGTTCTGTTGGATAGCATTAGGCTGGTAAGAAAAGGTAGACAAATCCGTCAGTGGCCGAAAGGGAACTTAGGAATGTTGCAGGTATGTATGTTCTTATGTCGGAGTGTTGTTCATAGTACATCTCACTGCATTTTTCACGTATAGATAATTAATTTACTCTCCTTTGTTTACATGCAGTACCTATACTGGGAAAAATGTCAGCCGCTAGAAGGCGAGTGTGCATTTAATCCTAAACTGTCCATGCGCCCTCTAATGAGGAACTGGAATGAAGCAGCGGCCACGCGGAGAGACAATTTTGACTATGAGAATGGTCGCGAACGTGGTAACGTGAAGGTACTAATTTCAGTGTTACGAGTAGGCACACTTAATTTTGTAAATATAAATACTGAATTCAAAACTGTAGTACTTAACTCTTGCATTATATAACGTGCAGATTGATGAAAATATCACTGAAGAGTATCGGTTGATGGAGCCAGTTGTGCCAGATCCTGTGGCTGCTCCTCAGAATAATGCCAAGCCCGCGAGTGCTGTTCCAAGAAAGAAACAGGCTCCAAAACCCATTGATAACGGTCAAACGGAAATTCTGATAAATCGTTTAACGGGTTACCTAGATGCACAATTGCAGAAGATGTTGGCTACCATCCCTGCCTTATGTGCTCAGGTGAAACGCCTAACTGTTGTGTCATTTTCTTTTGTTATTGAAAATGCAATCGTTCATGAACTTATATATTTTTGTGTTGCAGAGAACATTGGAGATGTTTAATAAGGAAGGCGTGACTTACAAACCGGCAGCCGCAGCGGTTTCCGGTAACATGGAGGACCAGGAAGATGTCAACTCTTTCCGGAACGGGCCTCGTGATAAAAAAGAGTTCATGTACAAGGAAGAGAGCGATTCAACACGAGGTGGAGATTCTATTCATATGATTGACATGAACCTGGCTAATGAATTTGATAAATTGGAAAAAAAATTCAAGGAGCCTGCTAAGAATGGTAATGCAAAGAATGCAAATGATGCTATGCGCACACCTGCCAAGGCTAGTGGACTGAATGATACTCCAGCAGAAAAGCCATTTGGCGATGTTGGTAGCACACCGGATAATCCGTTCATCATTGAAAATGCTGATCCGGTGACATCAGATTCAGATATTGATCTTGACGCAGTAACTATTAGCAAGTTCATATCTAAATCAAAGGAAGATGAGTTGGCTGGGAAGAGAAAGCGAACAATTCCCAAGAAATTTCAATCTCCCTATGCTCTAGACAGACTCACCAAGCGTCAAGTCCGTGGTTCATCCTCAAAAGGTAGTTTATTTTCCGTTTTTTTAATATTCTATATAAGAAATGTTGTATTTGCTAAGACTTTTCATATGCATGCAGCTCTGAATTTCGATGATAAATCTGGAGCAGATAAAAATGCAAAATAGGATGCATCATCTGATTTGTCACCTGAACTAGTAGATGCAGCTATAGTCTTCCTCGAGCTTGCATCAAGGTCAGAGCAGCACAAGAAAAAGAATGTTTACCGGAGTGTCAGGGGCGATGAAGTAAACGCTGAACGTCTTCGCGTTGTTCTCGGCGAAAGATGGTTGTCAGACGATGTAAGTGTGTACAACACGTCTATTCCATACATTTAATATTTACATGTATGTTATTAACATAAAATGTCATCATGTTATTCGCAGGTCATAGATGGTTACATTGGGCATCTGAACCTTCGTGTTGGGGATGACCGCTTCTTGTGTCCAGCATGGAGATCTAAATATCTAGTAGACCGGGCAAATGCCGGAGACAAACCCAAAGAATCCAGCAAGAACATGGATAGCGCGATGGTAAGATCTGGCGCGGTTGGTAGAGTGGTGACGGAATACACCGTCCGTGACAAGGTACGTAATATATGATTGTTATAAAATATTGTAGTATTCTGCTAATAAACATGCCGAATGACATCTCATTTTGTTGATATGTTATAATTTTTTGCAGGTTTATTTTCCACTCAACATTGGCAATACACACTGGACGACCGTTGTCATGCACATACCGAGCAAGAATTCCAAGTTCTCGACTCGCTTTATCCTCTAGAGTTTACGTTGGAGACTGTTGAGGCATGATGACCCACAAGTATAGGGGATCGCAACAGTCTTTGAGGGAAGTATTACCCAATTTATTGATTCGACACAAGGTGAGACAAAGAATACTTGGAAGCCTTAACAACGGAGTTGTCAATTCAGTTGCACCTGGAAACAGACTTGCTCGCAAGAGTTTATCAGTAGTAACAGTTTTATAGCAGTAGTAGTAGTGAAATAACAGCAGCAGAGTAACAAAGACAGCAGTAGTGATGATAGTAAACAGCAGGATTAAAATACTGTAGGCACGGGGACGGATAACGGGCGTTGCATGGATGAGAGAAACTCATGTAACAATCATAGCAGGGCATTTGCAGATAATAATAAAACGGTGTCTAAGTACTAATCAATCAATAGGCATGTGTTCCAATTATAGTCGTACGTGCTCGCAATGAGAAACTTGCACAACATCTTTTGTCCTACCAGCCGGTGGCAGCCGGGCCTCAAGGGAAACTACTGGATATTAAGGTACTCCTTTTAATAGAGTACCGGAGCAAAGCATTAACACTCCGTGAACACATGTGATCCTCACGTTACTACCATCCCCTCCGGTTGTCCCGATTTCTGTCACTTCGGGGCCATTGGTTCCGGACAGCAACATGTGTATACAACTTGCAGGTAAGACCATAAACAATGAATATCATGATGAAACAATAACATGTTCAGATCTGAGATCATGGCACTCGGGCCCTAGTGACAAGCATTAAGCATAACAAGTTGCAACAATATCATAAAAGTACCATCTACGGACACTAGGCACTATGCCCTAACAATCTTATGCTATTACATGACCAATCTCATCCAATCCCTACCATCCCCTTCGCCTACAGCGGGGGAATTACTCACACATGGATGGGGGAAACATTGTTGGTTGATGTAGAGGCGTTGGCGGTGATGGCGGTGATGATCTCCTCCAATTCCCCGTCCCGGCGGAGTGCCAGAACGGAGACTTCTGGCTCCCGCGACGGAGTTTCGCGATGTGGCGGCGTTCTGGAGGGTTTCTGGCGACTTCGACTTCTCCCCCGGTGTTTTTAGGTCGAAACGAATAAGTAGTCCGAAGGGGGGCGTCGGAGGCCGGCCGAGGGGGCCACACCACCTGGCCGCGCGGGCCCCCCCTGGGCCGCGCCGCCTGGTGGTGTGGGGCCCTCGGGCCTCCACTTCAAGTGCCCTTCTGGCTCCGTTAGTTTCCTGGGAAAATAGGGCCTTCTGCATAATTTCCGAGGTTTTTCCCGAAAGTTGGATTTCTGCACAAAAACGAGACACCAGAGCAGTTCTGCTGAAAACAGCGTTAGTCCGTGTTAGTTGCATCCAAAATACACAAATTAGAGGTCAAACAATAGCAAAAGTGTTCGGGAAAGTAGATACGTTTTGGACGTATCAACTCCCCCCAAGCTTAGCTTATTGCTTGTCCTCAAGCAATTCAGTTAACAACTGAGCGATAAAAGAACTTTCACGAACACATTTGCTCATATGATGTATATATTCTCATGATATGGCTAATACTTGAGCAGCTCATAATAAGGTACATGCAAATAAGATCATCTAACAGCTATATCAATCATGAAGAGGTACCAACAATTAATAATAAGCATCATGAATCATGTATATAAGCAGGATTGTAATGTTCATAAGAGAGTATGATAAAGTGGTATCTCGCTTGCCTGTATTTGATTGGCAAAACATAAATGCCCGGGCACCTCTGGAGTTCATAGAAAGACTAGAAGTAGTGATTGTCAAAGATAAAAGCATCAAAGTTATACCACAATCAATCATATTTTGAGACAAGCATATTATACTAAGAATGACAGTTGTGCTCTCAAGAAAGTGCTCAAAGAAAGGATGGAGACACAACATAAAAGTAAAAGATTGACCCTTCGCAGAGGGAAGCAGGGATTAACATGCGCTAGAGCTTTTCATTTTTATAAATCAGGAGTAAAATTATTTTGAGAGGTGTTTGTTGTTGTCAACGAATGGTAATGGGTACACTAACTACCTCGCCAACCGGACTTTCAAGAGCGGCTCCCATGAATTATTGCATATTTATTTGGCACTCCTTCCAACCTTTCTTGCACAAACCATGGCTAACCGAATCCTCGGGTGCCTGCCAACAATCTCATACCATGAAGGAGTGCCTTTTTATTTTAGTTTTATTATGATGATGACACTCCCCCCAACCTTTGCTTACACAAGCCATGGCTAACCGAATCCTTCGGGTGCCGTCCAACAATCACAAACCATGGAGGAGTGTCTATTTAAGTTTAATTAATTCGGGACTGGGAATCCCATTGCCAGCTCTTTTTGCAAAATTATTGGATAAGCGGATGTGCCACTATTCCATATGAGAGTCCGTCAAAAGTAAATGACAAGGTTGAAAGCTAAACACCACATACTTCCTCATGAGCTATGAAACATTAACACAAATTAAGAAGCATTTTGAAGGTTTTAAAGGTAGCGCATGAGAATTTACTTGGAATGGTTTGAAATGCCATGCATAGGTATTTATGGTGGACACTCTGGAATAACTTGGTTTTCATGTGTTTGGAGGCACGAGCAGCGTTCCCGCTCAGTACAAGTGAAGGCTAGCAAAAGACTAGGGAGCGACAAATCAAGAGAGCAGTAACTGTCATAATCATGCTTGCGGCAAAATAAATTAACAGAGGCATAAAAGTGATACAAGAACTCTGAAGCAGTATAGATCATCGAGGCTTAATTGACTTTTTGTTCAGTCATATGCATGCGTGAGCATGTGCCAAGTCGATATAAATGAATTATTCAGAGGAGGATACCACAATGCCATACTTACTTATGAATAAAACAATGCAAGCAAACATCCATGACATGCTACTCATATTAATAAATTGGAGCTAAACATGAGAGATCATGAACCACTAGACTTTCTCAAATAACATATACCTCACATGAACCAACTAAGCATGCTCACATGGATGAGTATATGTACAAAAATGAAAACAAATAGAGTTCATACCAGCCTCTCACCACAATCAGATTGTCGTAGATCGTCATTATTGCCTTTTCACTTGTGTAGCTTGGATAATATGAAATGAAAACCATGCTCCAGCCACCGAAGACCATTGAACTCATAAAGAACTTTACAAACCAAAGAAGAACAGCAAATATTTTTGGTATTTTCGAATTAGAGACAAGAACAAAAGGAAACAAACAAACAAAGCAAAATCTTTTTGGGTTTTCTTATAGCAAACTAGCAATAGCAAATAAAGTGAAACAAATGCAAGAAACCAAAGCAAACAAATGGTGAAGAGAAACAACAGAAATATTTTTGGTATTTTTGTGTTTTGGGAAAGAAATAAAGCAAGAACAAGAAATAGCAAATTAAAAGAAACACAGAAAAGCGAGATGGCAGAAATCTGCCAAAACTTGACAACAGTACAGAAATCGATTTTTACAAAAATCTTACGTTGCTCAGTCCAAAAAGTGTTCAACTAATGAAAGTTAGAAAACAACCTGGGGAACCTGCACAAAAATTTTCAACTCAAAATAACGTTCTGGCTGTGCACACGAATTTTTACGGTAACAGCCCAGAATCTGTTTTCAGGCAGCACTTCCCCAAATATCATCTTCCTCTCATTAGAAAACCACTCAAAGGGACTAAACAAGTATATACAAGTATCCAGCAATCATAATATGCAAAGAATGAGTGATGCCGGTATACCTCCCCCCAAGCTTAGGCTTTTGGCCTAAGTGGAGTTCAATCCCATCGATCCCATGAAGTAGTATCTCCGTAATATGAAGATGGGTCGTATTCCGGGTATGTGCTAGAAGAAACACCCGGATATGTGCCGGTGTGGTCGTAGGAGGTCCCGACGTCCTCGGAGTCATGTTGCTGGTGGAACTCTTGTATCTTCATATGTTCTTCCACCTCCTCCTTAGTGCGCGACCATGGTTGCCTGTCAATATCAAACAAGCCTGGCTGGGGAAGAGGGATTTCTTTCTCATCCCCGTCAGCAAACAACATTCTATAGGCCATATTATCCAAAGTAGACTCAGTGGTAACAAAATGATGACTCTTCATGGCAGCAATATCAAGTCTCCTAGGGGCCAATGGCACATCATTAGGATCAATAGGAAGATCCAGATATGTTAAAACACGCAGTGCAATAGTTCCTCCAAAAATAGGTCCCCTGGTAGACAGGCGACGAGCAATAAGAGCACCAAGGTGATAGGATGTTTGACCAGTAAGTGCAATGTTCAAGAAAGCAAGATGGTAGCTAGAAATATTACTAGTGTTCTCCCTACCAAGAATGCTAGTAGCAATGTAGTATGCAAAATATTTAATGGCGGGGAGTTGAATGTTCCTTATCTTGCCCCGCTGAATGGTGCGACAGTCGTCATTGGTAATCCCTCGGTAGAGCTCCAACAAGTCCCGAGGGTTGTCATCAATCCTACTTGCTGTACCTGCAGGGTCAATATCCAAAGCAAGACAAAAATCCTTCAATTGCATAGTAACAGGATTACCATAAATCCTGAATGCAACCGTTGGCTCATATTGTTTATTGTCAAACTGGAAACTCTCGACGAAAATTTTTGTGAGCATATAATACTGCTCCCTTTCGTCTCCAACGTAAGTGGCTAAGCCCGCCCTGTTGACAAGGGTGAAGAAATCCTCCAATATTCCTGCATTCCTTAGAAAATAATAGCATGGAAAAGTAGAAGCATTAGGAGGCCCGTTGTCCTCTTCGGGCGCGAAGCTAGGCGCGAGGATGTTTTCATTGTATGATTGCCTAATCCGGGTGGCGGCCCTAGAAGGCCTCCCGGTGCTGGTTGTCCCCTTCTTGAACAACTCTCCAAATTTGAACTTCTTCATTTTCTGAAATTTCCAACAAACAATATAAAACTTGATTTGGTGACATAAAATTGAGGGAAACTACTATAGGAACTTGCTAGAGTGCTAATCATGCATCAAAACTAGTTTCTACCACTTAGAACAAGCATGCAAGCTCACTAAACATGTTACCTACAGCAGCAAAATATTCAAGATATACTCAACCAAACAAAGTTCTACTTGGATGGGTGGAGGAGTCACATACCGAAGAGCAAATGTGCCAAATTTCAGACAGAAATCTGGGCTGAGCAAAGAGATCGAGAAATCTGGAGCTCTGGAGCAAAAACGCGAGAGAGATGAACTTGGTACGAGTTTTTTCGGGAGAGAGAAGGTGCTGGGAGGAAGAGATGGCAAGGTGGGGCAAAGAGGGGCCCACACCACATGGTGGCGCGGCCACCTCCTTGGCCGCGCCGGCCAGTGGTGTGGCGCCCTCTGGTGCCCCACAGGTCATCCTCTGGTGCTCCCAGGTGCCTCGTCGAAAAATAGGACCAACGGTATAATTTTCGCGAATTTTTGGAAACTTTGAAAAATGCACATTTTCTGGGTATTAGGTTTATTATTACTGGCCAGGAAAATTTTTGAAATCTCAAATCAACTAAGAAACTTTGCAAATTAAAAGTGCTACAGCAACTAAAACAAGTGGAGAAAGAAAGAAATGTTGTTTACCTCCTCTATGCATATAAAAGGTATTTGTTAACAAGGTTGATCAAGTCTTGCCACCAAATAAATTTTACATAGCATATGAAGAAATAAACCTCAAATCAATCATGTTACCTTGAATTGTATTGATATGGATCCAATCACAAGAGTTTGATATTCTTCTTTAGGCTCATATATAGGACAATCGATGGATCCCACTTTGATAGTTCTCACATGAGAAATAGTATTAACTCCACACGCTTTCTCAATCCTCTTGGGGAAATAAACGGTATGTTCCCTATCATCAACATTGAAAGTAACCTTCCCTTTATTGCAATCAATAACAGCCCCTGCGGTGTTAAGAAAAGGTCTCCCAAGAATAATAGACATATTATCATCTTCAGGCATTTCCAACACAACAAAATCAGTTAATATCAAGCAGTTAGTAGTAACTTGAACAGGGACATTCTCACATATACCAACAGGAATAGCAGTAGATTTATCAGCCATTTGCAAAGATATATCAGTAGGTATCAACTTATCTAAGTAAAGTCTCTTATAAAGAGAAAAGGGCATAACACTAACACCGGCTCCCAAGTCACATAGAGCAGTTTTAACATAATTATTCTTAATAGAACAAGGAATAGTAGGTATACCTGGGTCGCCCAACTTCTTTGGAATTTTGCCATTGAAAGAGTAATTAGCAAGCATAGTGGAAATTTCCTCATTGGGGATTTTCCTTTTGTTAGTAACAATATCTTTCATATACTTTGAATAAGGAGGCAATTTAATAGCATCAGTCAAAGGGATTTGCAAGAATAAAGGTTTCATCCAATCACATAATTTATTATAGTGTTCTTCTTCCTTTGATTTTAGTTTCTTAGCAGGAAAAGGCATTGGCTTTTGCACCCAAGGTTCTCTTTCATTACCATGTTTCTCAGCAATAAAATCTTCTTTAGTATACTTTTTATTTTTAGCATGCTTTTCAGGTTCTTCTTCAACCTCTTCTTTATCAGGAGTATCATTCTTATCATTATCTTTATCATTATCATGTTCATTACCACTTTCAGTTTCAGCATCAGAAATAGAAATACCATTAGGATCATTAACAGGTTCAGAGGATTCTACAACATTTTTATGTTTCTTTTTCTTTTTCTTCTTAGAATGAGCACTAGGTTCAATGCGTTGAGAATCTTGTTCAATTCTTTTGGGATGCCCTTCAGGATATAGAGGATCCTGGGTAGAGACACCACCTCTAGTTGTTACTTCATAAGCATGTTTTTCTTTAGAATTATTTCCTAACAAGTCATTTTGCACTTTAGTGAGTTGATCAATTTGAGTTTGAATCATTTGAAAATGTTTGACAAGCATCTTAACATCATTGGAGGTTCTCTCCACAATATCATGCAATTGACTAATAGCTTGAGAATTTTCCATTAGATGATTCTCTACTCTCATATTAAAATTTTCTTGCTTAACAATATAATTATCAAACTCATCTAAGCATTGTGCAGGAGGTTTTGAATACGGAATATCTTCCCTAGTAAAGCGTTGAAGGGAGTTTACCTCAACCATGGATGAAGGGGGAATTATCTCACATATATCTTCTATAGGAGGTAGATTCTTCACATCTTCAGATTTAATACCTTTCTCCTTGAGAGACTTCTTGGCTTCCCTCATATCTTCATCATTCAATTTAATTAAACCCCTCTTCTTCACTATTGGCGTTGGAGTTGGTTCAGGCGTATTCCAATCATCATAATTCCGACCTATTTTAGCCAATAATTCTTCAGCGTCGTCTGGAGTTCTTTTCCTGAAAACACAACCAGCACAACTATCCAGGTATGCCCTAGACTCAATGGTTAGTCCACTATAAAATATATCAAGTAAATCATGCTTTTCTAAATCATGGTCAGGCAAAGCTCTAATAAGAGAGCAAAATCTCGTCCAAGCCTCAGGCAATTTCTCCTCATCTCCCTGATCAAAATTATAAACTCTCTGCAAAGCAGCATGTTGAGCACTAGCAGGAAAGTATCTGCGGAAGAAAACCTCAAGCAATTATTTCGGACTTTTAATAGAATTAGGTGGAAAATTATTATACCAAGTTTTAGCGTCATCCTTCAATGAGAATGGAAATATTTTAGCAACAAAGTAAGTACGCTTCTTAACATCATCAGAAAACAAGCTACTCAAAGTGGATAACTCAGTCATGTGTTCAACAGCACTTTCTTTTTCAGTACCACAAAAAGGTGTTTTCTCAACAATAGCTATATGAGATAGATCAATAGAAAAATCATAATCTTTATCCCTAATGTTTATAGGAGATGTGGCAAATTTAGGATCAGGAGACAGTTTATATCTAACAGTATGTTCTGCAAGCAACTTTTTAATTTTTCTTCCATCAGTAGTAGCATGGCATTTTTCAATAAAATCATCATTAAGATCCACATAATCTTCATCAAAATCATCACTAGAGTATTCAAGTTCAGGTGAACTAACAGGTGTAGTAGCATTAGGAGTTTCAGTATTTTCAATTTGTCTAGATTTAGCAATTGTAGCATCTAGAAAAGATCCCAATGAACCACTATCATCAAGCACAGCAGAAACATTATCAATATTATGAGAGTGTTCAGATTCAGCAGATGTACCCGCATGCGAAGCATGTGGCGGTGAAACAAGTTTATCAATCACAGATGGTGAATCAAGTGTAGCGGAGGTACTCAGAATTGTACCTTTTCTTGTAGTGGATGGTAATATGGCGATCTTAGTATCGCGAGGTTTACCCATGATGGAGAATTTGCAACGGACAATATCAATCCAAGTGAACTTCCAAATAAAGCTATGCTCCCCGGCAACGGCGCCAGAAAATAGTCTTGATGACCCACAAGTATAGGGGATCGCAACAGTCTTCGAGGGAAGTATTACCCAATTTATTGATTCGACACAAGGGGAGACAAAGAATACTTGGAAGCCTTAACAACGGAGTTGTCAATTCAGTTGCACCTGGAAACAGACTTGCTCGCAAGAGTTTATCAGTAGTAACAGTTTTATAGCAGTAGTAGTAGTGAAATAACAGCAGCAGAGTAACAAAGACAGCAGTAGTGATGATAGTAAACAGCAGGATTAAAATACTGTAGGCACGGGGACGGATAACAGGCGTTGCATGGATGAGAGAAACTCATGTAACAATCATAGCAGGGCATTTGCAGATAATAATAAAACGGTGTCTAAGTACTAATCAATCAATAGGCATGTGTTCCAACTATAGTCGTACGTGCTCGCAATGAGAAACTTGCACAACATCTTTTGTCCTACCAGCCGGTGGCAGCCGGGCCTCAAGGGAAACTACTGGATATTAAGGTACTCCTTTTAATAGAGTACCGGAGCAAAGCATTAACACTCCGTGAACACATGTGATCCTCACGTTACTACCATCCCCTCCGGTTGTCCCGATTTCTGTCACTTCGGGGCCATTGGTTCCGGACAGCAACATGTGTATACAACTTGCAGGTAAGACCATAAACAATGAATATCATGATGAAACAATAACATGTTCAGATCTGAGATCATGGCACTCGGGCCCTAGTGACAAGCATTAAGCATAACAAGTTGCAACAATATCATAAAAGTACCATCTACGGACACTAGGCACTATGCCCTAACAATCTTATGCTATTACATGACCAATCTCATCCAATCCCTACCATCCCCTTCGCCTACAGCGGGGGAATTACTCACACATGGATGGGGGAAACATTGCTGGTTGATGTAGAGGCGTTGGCGGTGATGGCGGTGATGATCTCCTCCAATTCCCCGTCCCGGCGGAGTGCCAGAACGGAGACTTCTGGCTCCCGCGACGGAGTTTCGCGATGTGGCGGCGTTCTGGAGGGTTTCTGGCGACTTCGACTTCTCCCCCGGTGTTTTTAGGTCGAAACGAATAAGTAGTCCGAAGGGGGGCGTCGGAGGCCGGCCGAGGGGGCCACACCACCTGGCCGCGCGGGCCCCCCCTGGGCCGCGCCGCCTGGTGGTGTGGGGCCCTCGGGCCTCCACTTCAAGTGCCCTTCTGGCTCCGTTAGTTTCCTGGGAAAATAGGGCCTTCTGCATAATTTCCGAGGTTTTTCCCGAAAGTTGGATTTCTGCACAAAAACGAGACACCAGAGCAGTTCTGCTGAAAACAGCGTTAGTCCGTGTTAGTTGCATCCAAAATACACAAATTAGAGGTCAAACAATAGCAAAAGTGTTCGGGAAAGTAGATACGTTTTGGACGTATCAAGGCACTTGTAAGTGAAAAACAAATTGTCCACATTACTTCTAACAAACTGAATTGCGCAAATAAACATAACTGTTATGTGTCTACAGCAGCGCCAAATTGCAGAAGACATGCAAGTGGCCAACGAAGTCACGAGTGGAGATCATCCCGATGTTTCAAAGTAGCCGATATTAGAGTACGACATGCCGCAGCAACATGACGGGTGAGTTAATGTTACACCAATTTAAGTTTATGATCAATATATGGGAGGATTAACCTTATCGAGATTTTGCATTTACAACAGGAACTCTTGTGGATTGTTTGTGATGGAATGCATGGAGCATTGGGATGGGGATCAGATGACTGCAGAGATTTCACAGGTTTGTTAAAAATCGTCTGTATGTACACCCTTGGATTAACAAAAATGTGTTACATCTAACCCATATTTCCTAATATTGTATAGATCAAAATTAATGCAAGGCGAAGACGAGTTGTCGCTGAAATGATGTTATCACCTTCGAACACGTTAGAGATCGTGAAAGAGAAAATTCGGTCCATCGCTTCCAGGATCAACAAGAAGACATAGAAAATGGAAGATAAAAGTTTGAGTGGTTAGGTTTTAGTCCCGAAGAAGGTTTCCTGACCATGAATAGCTTTTTTCCTTCTATCAACTATGTTATGTTGTAAAGTGACCATGAATACTTTTTCGTTTTCTTCAAGACATATGGCTATCCTATTATTTTGTTTGCTTAATCATATATTGTTGTTTGTTGATTTATTGAGCTGCACATACAGACACACACCTACATTTTTGTTGATCATGTTTTCTTGATGATTTTTTCAGTTGCACACAAACACTGAAAGTAACATTTAAGCTACATACACAAACACAGTGTACCAACTCGGTATCATTTTCGTTGAAGATTTTTTCAGGTGCACATACACGCTTTGCATTTCTAAAGGATCATACACCAACATAGTAGCCTTTTTTCAGCTACACACTCACACACACTAGAATTTTTCACGTACACACATCAATTTCGTTGAAGATTTTTTCAGGTGCACATACACACTTTGCATTTAGTCAAGTAGTTCAACCCATTTACAAAACCGTAGTATCAACATACACACTTCACAGAACATAGATCTATCTAGGGTGTGTTTGGGGCATCACCACTCCAATCTATCTTCGGCTTCTTCTCCTCTGGCCACTCGTCCCAGTGGCCCCCAGGAAAACGAGGAGGGCTTGTTTGATAAAACATGGGAAATCTCCAGGACGCGGCACTCCAATATTCATGCCCATCAGTGATGCGAGTGTATGTCCACCCTTCATCCCCACTTGGGCGCTTGGTGCCAGCCAATTCTTTTCCTTTGCTGCTGCTCGATGAAGAAGCATTTGTGCCGCCCGTTGAACTGGGTTGCAATGCAGTTGGTGTTGCTTGCGGAGGTAGCCGGTGGCGCTGTCCATAGTTGCATTGACGGATTATATGGTACAGTTTGTACGCCACAAACCCATCTCTGGCTGCATACTCCAGATTAATTTCATCGAGGGGATTCTTCTCCCAGAACTTGTGCTGGACAGATGGGAATTCTTTCTTCATTCCTTTGTAGCTCATATCGATGAGTGCGGCTGCCATGTCAGCCATCCCAGTCCTGTCGCGTTCAAGCTGGAACAAGTCCTGCAGATCGATGTGGTACTCAATTGGTATCTCAATATTCCAACTTCGCTGCATTGCTATTCTGTCATTTCTGATATCGACGCTAGCAAAGTGGACACCACTGCGTAGGAAATCCATGAGTTTGGGACACCACGGTTGGCTACTGCTCCACCATAAAAATGGAAAAGATTAACTGGTAAAATATTGTTGGGAAAAAATGCTGAAATTGAGTTGTGAAATGCAATGAAATTATGTGATAATATTTCATTCCTACGTGTCATTTAACATTTTTTGTCTGAACTTGAATGGAAGTACATATCATGGTTCATATCAGTACATTCAAATGGATTTAGAAGTTCAGATTTTATCCTTAAAGATGAATGAGTACCAGTACTATGTTTGTGAGGGGGATTTACCATAACTACAGGCACATGAGTAACTAAATAACAACTAAGTAACCACATCAAAAATATCAAAACACAGAAATGAACTAGCATGAAGCATCAAATCAAGATGATAGAGGTTATGTAAAACCGGGTTTCATATTTCAAGTTTGCAAGAGCAACTGTAAAAATCAAATATACATACCTTGACCATTGGTAGACCAATACGTGATCTTTCATCGCCAGTTGGACGACGGCGATCCGATAGTCACCTTTGTACTCCGGGTCGCAGTACTCGAAGTCCAGGCCCATGAACTTGTATTCATCCTTACTCAACCACTGCTCGTACATGTCCACAATCTCGGCTGCTTTATGGTTGTCGTCGGTGTAGACAACCTCAATCTCAGTTTGATGTGCGACAATCTTCCGGATTTCAGTTTTGTGACTGGTAACCTCCCATTCCTGATCCGTGTCACTGCTCTGATTGCTAACCTCCCTTTCCTGATCCATGTCAGTGTTGTGATTGCTGAACTCTCTTTCCTGATCCATTTCGAGAGGTAGACGAAGAGGGCAGTGTGGAGAAAGGAGGAGAAAGAAGGGGAGGGAAGATGAATCGGTGGGAAATGCACTGCAGAATAAATGGCAAATGAGGAGGAGAAAGAAGGGGAGGGAAGATGACTCGGTGTGAACTGCCCTGCACAAAAAATGGCAACTGCCCAGCCGAAATTAAACCACGTTATGCGGGAACACACCGAAATGGGCTACCTTTTTACGCGGGCCCTGCACATCTTGAAGCTACGCAATATGGCCTAGATTTGGTGCATGATGACGCCACTTTTTATGCAGTGCTTATGTGATTGATTAATAGCAAACACCACTATGTCATGACAATAAAACATGCGTTAATCATTATTGAAACATAATATGCAGCACACACTAATGTCATGACAATAAAACATGTGTTAACAATTAATCAAACATAATATGTAGCACACACTAATGTCCATGTTTCATGACACAGTTGTCATGTGTAAGCATTTAAAATACGTGGTGATTTCATAGTTGATCAACTAGGAGCTTCAGACCACCCTCCTTGCTACCACGAAACCAGAATATGTAGATTTCACCAACTTGCATCTTATTTTGCTTCACAACATCCATCCAATTTGAGGTAATCATGGCAGTTTTTCCTACTTTGCTCAAGACCATCCTAACTTTAGCAACTTTTCTATTCCTGGAAAAGACTTGAATTTCGGATGGTAATTTCAGATTCTTCACAATGTACTCCATGGTGTAGGCCTTTGAGAAGTACTGCAAAAGGAGTCAATGAGCAATCATTTGTTAGCAAACAAATTTGACATACGCTTGGACAGTAATGATGGCTTATGATTTATTCAAAAATTGATTACCATTTTGGCTTTGCCCTTGATGATGATTGAATTTTTTATGGTGAAGACATAGAGGGGTCTACTTGGGTTGTGCTTACAAACTACACGCTTCAGTCTAGCAAGTTGTTCATCATCCATCTCCACCAGATTGGCAAACACACAGAAGGAGTCAAAATCTGCATTCCCCATAATTCCTGGACCTGAATGCATAATTTTGGATATTAATGAACAATAATATATGTACTGAAACATTATTGTTGGAAGGATCATTCTTACCTCTCATAGTAATTCTTTTCTGCGCATCCCCAGGAGCAACAACTTCAGGTACGTGAGCGTCCATGTTCACCTTCATACCATTACGAGTGATCAAACATAGTTATAAAAAATGCATTTAATGTAAAATTCATGATGATCTATGACATATGTTACATGACAACTTCAATAGTATGACCTCAAAATGTACAAGATTCAATCTTTTAGTACTGCATGTTACTGTAGCAGATCTAGGTGTTGTCGACAAATAGATGAGAATCTGATTGCAGTTACTGTAGCAGATCTAGGTGTTGTCGACAAATAGATGAGAAACTGATTGCAGTTACTGTAGCTAATGTAGGTGTTGTCGACAAATAGATGACAAAAATGAATGCATATTAGGCCCGGGACATCAGATGAAAAACAGATCTAACATGGCGCATGTACTGGGCAATAATTGCTGCAGATAATGTATGAGATCTATGTGTTGTCGACAATTTGATCAATTGTCAGAAACAACCGCACGGAGAATAGAGGGGAGATAGATGAGCAACAGAGGGGAGATAGATGATCTACTTCCGGACGGATATGCATAGGGTTTTATCATACCTCTCACCGACGACAGCTCCACAATGGTACGCAGGGTTCTGAGGCGGCGACGGCAAAAAAATGGGAATAATTTATCAGGCAATCCCACGATTAGGGTATAAGAAAGCGTTGAGCTTGTATATAGGTGCGGGATGGGCCGTCAGGCCATTATTTTTTAGCTTTTCAATTTGGGTAATACTGGGCCACCGGAACTATTAAGTTATCCTAATGCGGCCCGACTGACTCAACTCATTTATATTTTTATTCTGTAATTTTCTATTACAACATAAAATTGGTACACCTATGCACAAGTGTGCCAAATATTGGCCCCATCCAAGGTGGTTGGGTATGTTTTAGGCCATGGTAGATCCATTTTGACCCTAAAACCACTACTAGGAAAATGGCTATAGGTGGAGGCAAGTGGTGCCGGCGCACCACCTAAGAAACGCGCCGGTGGAAAGGGTTGCCGGCGCACCTGTTTTCAGCCGCGCCGGCGATGAGGGCCTACTGCCGGCGCACCTGCCGGAAAGACGCGCCGGGGAAAAAACTTGGCATGGCCGCGGTCGATTCGGGCCAGGCCCAAGAGTCATTGCCGGCGCACCAGCCCAGGGGTGCGCCGGCGGAAAACGGGCTATTGCCGGCGCACCCCTGGGCTGGTGCGCCGGCAATGACTCTTGGGCCTGGCCTGGGGGTGGTATAGCCGAAATAGCTATGTTCTGCCGGCGCACCCGTGCCATGGTGCGCCGGCAGTAACCTGGGCAGTTATTTCTGCTAAACAACCACTCCCACACTCTACTACCACTCCACTCCCCACACAAACCCGAGCCTTCTCCCAACCCAGCTCATTTCTGCCCATTTCTATCCCCAATTTGACCAATTTGACCAAACAAAATCATATTTTTTGAGCAAATCTTCCCTTCCTACATGCATCTCCCACATCCCCCTATGTAGATCTAGATCTAATATCCCGCATTGACCGCTCAATCTAGATCTAGATCTAGAAAGTCGGCTTCCATACGCCATTGTCGCAGCGCGTCGTCTCGATCTCATCGACGAATATATCAAACAAATAGGTGATTAATGAACAAATTAAGGAATGAAATCGACGTATGTTGGACATTTGAAGCAAAGCTAGCTCTCGTGTGTGGCATATATATATGTTGTGCTTTGTGCTTGTGTGTGTGTTGGCGTTGAAAATGAGTTGCCAACGTTGCGCCGAAATGTTGATTCTTCAAGTTTCCGTTTCGGCACATTTCTGGCGCTCCTATGTCCTACCGTGTAGGAAGGTCATGCCGAAATTTTCCATGAAAACTACCGACGGATGCATGGTTCTAATCAATTATGTAATCTTACCATGCAGGCGATAATGGTTATCGAGATGAGTGAAAGCATCGTGATGAGATATCTGAAACACGCGATCATCGACATGTATGAAAATAACCGCATGGAGGTATTGTGTCCGTGCCGGAGATGCAAACGAAGGAAATGGTTTGACCCGTATTCAGGCAAATTGCAGGGGCACCTGCTCACTAATGGTTTCATGCATGGACACACTCAATGGATGAGTGATGATGGCGCGGAGGTCAATGGGGCGACGGCGTCAGGTGGTAATAATGGCCGGCAAGAAGGAGGGCATCATGATATTGATGACGATGAAGAGTTTGTCGCACAGGACGATAACCTTGACGACGACAATAACCTTGACGATGACAATAACCTTGACGGCGACGAAGAGGTGCCGCTAGCTTCAGTCGTGCGGGACCCTCATCTTCAAGATCTGCTTCTCGAAAAGACGAAAGGCGGCGCCAAGCGGAAATCAAAGCTTGAGCAACTCGAGATAGACTCGAATACTCCGTTGTACGACTCAGGTCGCGGGTTGGGGGAGTCTCGCTTGAGAGTAGCTCTCGATGTGATGCAGATGAAGGTGAAACACGGATGGACGGACAGAAGCGTCGACGACCTCCTGGAATACGTGAAAGATCTCCTTCCTGCCGGGAACACGTGTCCTGGAAGTCTAGCCGAGGCCAAGAGAATCACGTGCCCTCTCGACTTACCCCATGAAAAGTATCACGCCTGCATCAACGACTATATCATGTATCGCAAGGAGCACATGGACAAGACCAAATGTCTTGTGTGTGAAGCTGAACGGTACAAGAAAGGGAAGAAGAAAGCTCCTCGGAAAGTTGTGTGGTACTTCCCGCTCGCCCCCCGGCTTCAACGGTTCTACGCGGACCGCAAGGAGGCAAAGCTCATGCGCTGGCACGCAGAAAGAAAGGAGGAAGTGTTGAATGATAAAGAGCGGATTGAGCACCCAGTGCTGACGCACCCTTCGGATGCAAGCCAGTGGAAAGCATTAGACAATGAATTCGGAAGTTTTGGGGCAGATCCCAGAAACATCAGGTTGGGTGCGAGCACGGACGGATTCAATCCGTTCGGAAACCAGAGCAGCACACATAGCACATGGCCCGTGTTTGTATGGATCTACAACCTCCCGCCCTGGCTGTGCATGAAGAGGAAGTACATACAGATGAGCATGCTAATTCAAGGGCCGACACAGCCAGGAAACGATATCAACATGTATCTTGAACTATTAAAGGAGGAGCTTGAAACGTTGTGGGCGGAGGAAGGGGTAGATACATGGGACGCCGTCGCGGAAGAACATTTCCCTTTGAGAGCCGCGTTGATCACGACGGTGCAGGACTACCTCGGATATGGTTACATTTCGTGCCAGGTGTGCCATGGACACAAGGCATGTGTCAGGTGCATGGAAGAGACGATGTTTTTGCAGCTTGGTAAGGATCCCGGCTCTTCGAAAACAGTTTACATGGGGCATCGAAGGTGGCTACAGAAGACTGACCCGTGGAGAAAGCGTGGAGATCTGTTCGATGGTACAAATGAACCCCGAGGACCTCCACGTAAGAAGAGCGGCGAAGAGATCGATACATTACTGAAAGGTTGGAAGGAGTGCCCTGCGCCGGGAAAGATTCGTCAAAAGCCTGGAGAGAAGAAGAATAAAAAGGAAACGACGCCGCTCATTGGTGTATGGAAAAGGAGGTCCGTGTTTTGGGACTTGCCGTACTGGAAAATTCTCGATACACCTCACTGCCTTGATGTCATGCATATTACAAAGAACGTGTGCGAGAGCTTGCTTGGCACTCTTCTGAACATGCCGGACCGGACCAAAGATGGGCCGAAAGCAAGACACGACCTGAAAGTTTTGGGCATCAGGGAAGAGCTTCAGATCCCGGTGGCCCAAGAGGGACATTCGGAGGAGGAGGCGGACAGCGGTCAGAAGCGCAAAAGGATTAAGCATCCAGACTATTACTGTCCCCCCTCCTGCTTCACTTTTAGTCCGGCCGAGGTCGATCAATTTTTCAATTGCCTTCTAGGAGTCAGAGTGCCCTTTGGTTACTCCGGGCTAATAAGCAGATACACGGACCCCAAGAAATGAAACTTCAGCGGCATGAAGTCTCATGACTGTCACATGATGATGACGCAGATTCTTCCGGTTGCAATCCGAGGTATAATGGATGACCATGTCCGTGCAACGCTGACTGGGCTCTGCAACTTCTTCGACGTCATAACTCGGAAGTCGATAAGCGTGAAGAAACTCGCAAGGCTCCAGGAAGAGATCGTGGTGATCCTATGTGAGCTTGAGATGTACTTCCCGCCTGCATTCTTTGACATGATGGTCCATCTGTTGGTCCATATCATGGATGATATCGTCAGTCTAGGGCCGGCATTCTTACACAACATGATGCCGTTTGAAAGAATGAATGGGGTCATTAAAGGATACGTTCGTAACAGGTCACATCCGGATGGAAGCATCGTCCAGGGCTGGCTCACCGAAGAGTGCATCTCTTTCTGCACGAATTATCTAGACATCGAGGACCCTGTTGGTTTGCCTCAAAACAAGCACCTCCGCAGGTTCGAGGGAGTAGGCCACAAAAATGGAAGGAAGGAACTGCACGTGCACATGTCTGGTCGGACTTCCGACTTTGACAGGGCCATCTTAGTAGCGCTACAACACATTGCTTGATCGATCCTTGGTTGAAAGAGCACAAAACCATGATAGAGAACAGTGGCAAGCCGATGATGACGGAAGCAGAAATATACAGAGAGCACAACTCCTCTTTCGCGCGCTGGTTCAAAGACCACATTGATGCTAATCCCCCACCAATGGATTCTGACAAGGATAAACTAGTATTGGCCTTGTCACATGGCCCCGCGCCCAACATCATGACTTACCAAGCGTACGATATCAACGGGTACACATTCTACACGGAAGAAAAAGACAAGAACAGTGTTTACCAGAACTCAGGGGTAACGATGGATTCCTGGACGGGTGACGTAAAGACTACATACTACGGAAGAATCGAGGAAATCTGGGAGCTTAGCTACGCTGGGGAGAAAGTGCCGATGTTCCATATCAGATGGGCTAAGAGCGTCAGAAAAGAAGACCGGTATTTCACCACCATGTTTCTACCCGAAGCCAACAAATCAAAGTCCACGAACGCCACCGCGCAGAATGAGCCATGGGTACTGGCAGAACACGTGCACCAATGCTTCTTCATAACCGACCCATCCAGGCCTAGCCGTGTTATCGTGAGGAGAGGCAAGAGGACCATTGTCGGAATGGATGGAGTCGCCAACGAGGAAGACTTCGAAGGACAAGTCGGAGACCCAATGATGGAAGAATCCGAGGACGAAGAGACAACATACACCACAAGAAGAAGCAGGACCACGCTACCGAGGTCAGGTCGACCCTTCAAAAGAAGAAGTCACGACACGGGGCTAAATTATTCAACGACGAGCAAGAAAAGAAAGAAGAAAGCGAAACACTCTTCTCAATCGATGATGTAAAACTTTATTTGCAATCTATAACTCATATTTTGTGTAATTCATAACTACTCATATGGTCATGGCCAATATTTTATGTATGAATAATTAATATTGTGTTGGTCAATATTTTGTGTATGTATAACTCATTTTTTTTGTAATGCATAATTAACTCATATTGCTTTGTTATTATCTTGAAAAGAGAAGGAAAAAAATAGTATAGGATTTGTGGGAAAAGAAAAGAAACATAAAAGAAAGTGAAAAGAAATAAAGAAAAGAATAAAAATAAAATAAAATAGAAAAGGAAATGGCCAGCCAGGGTTGGGGACATGTCCCAGGTATAGCCGGGCTCACCTTATTGCCGGCGCACCACCTGTTTGGTTCGCCGGGGGTATAATTGTCCCCGGTGAACCAATCATGTGGTGCGCCGGCAATAAGGAGGGTCCGGCTATAGCTGGGACTTAACCGCCGCGCGACCCTCTTCTCCCTCCCCATTCCCAATCGAGCGCCGCTGCCACTGTCGATCTCGAGCGCCGCCACCACCGTCGATCTCGAGCGCCGTCGCGCGGAAGCCCTGGACCAAGAGACCTCGCTGCACGCCGGAGCTGCCGCGCAAGGAGGAGCAGGGCATCGCCGCGGAGAGGAGGGGGAGGGCGTCACGCGCCAGCCACCGTCGCCACTGTCGCCGAGAGGAGGAGGGCGTCGCCACCTTCGGTAAGAACCGTCCTCTTCCTTCCCCAACGCCGCCAGGACCTCCTCCACCTCCCCTCCCCTCCCCTTCTTCCTTCCCCTCTCCCTTCCCCTCTCCCTGCCTCCGAAATTGCTATTAGGGTTCTTGCAGTTCTTGAAGTAGCCCTAACAAAATTGCAAATGAAAATGTAGTAATTTTTAAATGAACCATATTGCAATTTCCTTGTTCAAATTGGAAATAGGGTTCTCTGATTTGAATTTTTAAATTAACCTTATTGATAATTTTTTCAAACCAGAGAACCAATTGGTTTAGTTAAATGCAAATAGGGTGGTTTAGCTAGCAGTAGGTTTCAATTTTTTAATGCTAAAAATTGGTTTCAAATTCTAGCAGTAGGTTTCAATTTTTCATTATAAGTTATACATAAAATTTTGAATGCTAGTAGTAGGTTTCATTTAATTGATTTAGTTAAATGCTAAAAATTGTACATTGAATTGTTTGCAGTAAGAAAAATTGAAAATGAAAATCAAATGAAATGATGCTCAGATGCTTGCAAATGCCTAATGCAAATTTACCTAATGGGGCATTTACCTAATGCTTTAAATTATGATAGCACTTGTATTATACGAGTATTATACAAATGCCTAATGCTTACAAATGCCTAATGCACTGCAGGTGACTACCTTTCACTGTTTTTCTGTTCTTTTTTTCTTTTATAAGTATGGGTGACTCCTATAAACTATGGTGGCTTGCACATGAGTGTTTCGTGAACCTTTACCTTTTTTCTGATATTCAGCTTAAATGTGTGTTTTGTTCTTTCCGTGTATATCTCCTGGGATGGTGTTTCAAGTTTCATTTTATCTGAAAGAAAAAGATCAAACTAGATGCCACCAATTTGGTCAGTTAGACCTATGTTCCAGTGGCATTTGTTCTGTCTTATTTTACAGCTCCCTATACGTTTTGCTGCGACTATTTTCTTCCGTTGGCTGCAAAGGCAGTAATCAAATTGCTTTAACCTGAATGATTTCTACAATCTGGATCAATCTGAATAATAGGTCATTTGTGTACATCAGCAGTGTACTGAATTGTACTTTTAAGGCATACACGCAAGAAAGATAAAAGGCACACTACACTTGTTTGTCCAAGCAGATAATTGGTACAAGCAAAATATTACAGAAGAATGGATTGAGAAATATAGCAATAAGTAGTATTTTTTAAATGAACAACCATATTGCAATTATCAAGTCCATGATTCTGCCAATAATGGTTTGCTAAAATGGTTCATGTGTATTAAATGATTTAGGATTTAAATTGGTGCTATGCATGGTTGATGCTAGTTCTCTGGTTTAGGATTTACATGTTCAAAACCTTGTGATCTGTACCTCTCTTTTTCTCGGTAATGTTTAGATGAAAAGCAATTCTCTGGTTTAGATGTCTCTGGTTCATAAAATGCCATAAGTATATGCTTTTGGTTTGCTTCTGGTTGAGATGGTGATGTTTGGTTGATGCACTGGTTCATTTAAATGCCTAATGAAATGCTACTCATTTAAATGCTACTGGTTCATTTAATCTAAGTGTATTTCTAATGCACCTAGTTATTGTTATGTATTATGATGGTTATGGTGAAATGAAAATGAAAATCAAGCTGCTCCCCTACTGTAATGGTCAAGTTATATTGTCTCTCGTTTATGGTGATGGTTATGGTGTTCATGGCTATATATATGTGAATTGCATTTCTGTTACACAGGGATTGAGTTGCTATTGAGTGCCGGAATGTCGATTCATTTCCGTTCCGGCAATTCTAGCACTCGGCATGACCAATTTTTAGCAAAGGTCATGCCGAATTTTTCCGTGAATTCTAACTCTTTTTCATCATCTATTAGTGCAAGCCACCATGGCGTCTCAAGAAGAATTAGAGGAGCACTACAATAGGCACTTCTTTAGGACGGAGGAGGATGCCGAGGCCGCTGGTGTTGGCGGCGACGAGGACCATGAGATGGAGGATGACGCTGGGGGTAGTGGCGAGGAGCCAAGCGGCAACGAGGCAAGCGACGCCGCCGGGGGTAGTACCTACGCGCCAAGCGGCGACGAGGCAACCGGCGCCGCCGGGGGTGGTGGCGAGACAAGCGGCGACGATCCTAGCGGCGCCGCCGGGAGTAGTGGCACCGGGACAAGTGGTTCCAAGAGGCCGCGGAAGGCAAGGCGCCAAAACACGGTCGGCACCGGCAGAGACACAGTCAAAGAGGTGGACCCCGCCAGTGGTTTGCCGGTGGAGCCTAAGGATGTTGCCAAGGGGTACGGCAACCAACTGGCATGTATCCTCCGAGAGGTCGTCAATCTCAACGAGACGGACCTCCGAGCTGAGAGCAAAGCGCCTTTGCGAGCCCAGCTCATTGCGAGGTTGCACGCACGATACAAGTTCCTAGGAGACTACGCCTCCAGTCATCAAACCAACAACATTGTGAACTCACAAGCCCTCCTGAAGTTCACCAAACACCTCAGCAGCTATAAGTACATGGTGCGGAAGCTGATTGATGAGAGCAAAGGTTTCGAAGAGGTCCACTCCGCCTTTCCGCATGTCTCCCAGGCGGACTTTGATGCTTTTGTGGCCAATGAAGAGCTACAAGCAACCAAGAATCGCAAGTTGTGGGGGAAGGAAATGCGGGAGCTTAACATCGGCAACCACAACCTTGGGAGCCGTGGGTACGAGGGAAAGGAGCCCTATTGGGCGAAGGAGGACGAGGCGTATGTAAATGCCGGCATTGAGAACCCCTGGCTCAAGTACAAGGACCCGCTTGAAAGAAGATTCATCAGGTCCCGGTACCATAAGAAGAAACTAACCGGGGAACTTGTCACGGACCCGAAGGTCGTAACCGACATAATTTGGTTCACGAACGACAAGAAGGTCCTGGCGTTGGAGAAAAAACTGGTAAGCAATTTACCGGTTTAATTAGATCAAGTATCGTTCATATAATAGTAGCAACATTTCTAAATGGTTCGCGTTTCTTCCGTAGGAAGAAGAAACACAAAGACTTTCTCAATGTGACGAAGGCTCCTCCTCCCAGGCGTCGACGGGCAGGGTAGCCTGGGACAAGCCTCTCGTACGGGCGCTAAACATCGTTAATGAGCATTCACCGACGAGAAGGCCGCATAGAGGCCGTGTGGCTGGCGCCGGTACAGGCTACAAGCATGGTCACTACGGCTTGTCGTCTGTGGCCGATAAAAATGCGCGCTGTGAGAGGAAGCAGCGGGAGGCGGAGGAAATGAGGGACTCAATCCTAGCCCAAGTCCAAGCTGGTTTGGTACCGCAACTGGTACCGCAACTCAAAGCTACGCTCGTACCTGAAGTCAAAGCTGAAGTCGCCGCTTCAGTCCAAGCAGATTTCGACGCTTTACACGCGTGGTATGAGGGTGGCAAACAAGCCCCCCCCCCCCCGAAAATGCAAGTGGTTAGCTTCGACGGCAGCAACTCGATGGCGCCGCCGTCCGCCGGCAATGACAATGTTATAATGGAGACTCCTCCGGCCGCCGGCAATGTCGCTGGTGCTAGGGATTCACCGTCCATGCCGGGTAGCAGCCCCTCCATCACTTGCACGCCCGCCGCCGCATGTGCCGGCCCGTCGACATTAGCCGAGCTCAATGCCCTCACGGTAATTAACTAATGTGTACATCAAGTTAATATATTAGTTTCGTCATCCTTGCCCTCTCTCTAACGCCATACACATGTTCTCGCAGGCTAACTCAACGCCATGCACCTTCCTGATGAGAGTAAACGGCGAACTCAAAGACGTCGCGAGGGGGTCCATCCTTCGGCCCCTGGATAAGAAGTGGCACACACGAGATATGGCGGATGACGTTTACCGGGTTGAAGTGGATCGGGCGTTACCGGGCTATGAGGATTTGTTTCCTCCTAATCAACCGCATGGTGCCGATGACGATAGCCCGTTGAATCTGGCCTCACTGAAGGGTTGGGTACTGCTATGGCCGAAGACCCTAATTCGGATCAACACCTACTCGGGGTCGACGGCAAGCAAAGACAAGCACCTTGCGGCGCCACATGTCAGCATCCCTCCACGACAGCCAGCGGCGCCGGTGGTCATCGCCCCACCAGAACGGCCAGCTGCGCCAGAGGTCAGCGCCCCACCACAACAGCCAGCTGCGCCAGAGGCCGAGGAATACGAACGTGAGAACTTCCAATGGGATATTCCTACGTCTTCACAAGTTGTCCATGAGGATGCGCCGGCATTGAAATATGTGTGCTCCAAGAAGCTGTTTGATTCTCAAGAAACGGCTGAGGAGGAAAATCCTGAGGAGGTCGGCACCGCCGCCGTCAAAAATATGCTGAGCCCAAACACACTCCGTGCTACGGCCACTACGGCGATGGATGGTCCAGCACTACAACCCAAGAAGAGGAAGAGGGCAAATAAGAAGGACGCCAAAGACAAGGCGGCGGCCAAATCCAAGGACAAGGTCCCACTCCTTGACAAGTTGCCAAACAATTGGCGACCTCTGCATCACTTGGGTGAACCGATGCTGCCGGAGCATGTCCTGAATAAACTCACCCCGGATATGAGGAGCTTGCATGAGACTGTCAGGCATGTGGAGAACTTACTTCTCAAATCAAAAGATCCTGCTTACCCTCTCTTCGTGGCGAAGGTGCCAACTGGCATGAACTTCGTCGAGAAGTACCCCGCGGACTTGTGCTTCATCCGGTTCAACAACATCTTCAGCATCTATCGCATGCAAGCGCTCCACTTTAGTGTGGTTCGCCTAGTTGCTCTTAGCTTGTCTTCCAAGATTGTTAAGGAGGGGACGCCGACCATCGCGATAATGGACCCCTTCTATATGCGGGAGAGAATCATCTGCAACGCTGGGGATCGCGCGATTGCCACCCAGCAGGTCGAGGATTTCATGCTGGCGAACATTAAAAAGGGCGCCATTCTCATCCCTTACTTCCCCGAGTAAGTAATCACTCGCTAGTCCCCCATCACCATTCTATCCTATATCTCCATTTGCATTTCCAAAGGTTAATCCGTGTGTTTTCCGCAGAGACAAGTTCTGCACCCTCATCGTCGTGCACCCGCAACACTCGCATGCAGTCTATCTCGACTCGGGTAGGGACCGCAAGAAAGACTACACCCACATCAGGGCCCTTCTCAATGATGCTCTCACCGGCTTCGCCAACAAGGCAGGCCCCCTCAAAGTAGAGAGGAAATCCCGAGGAGGCTTGGTCTTAACCCACACAACCAACTTCCCCTGCCTCAGGCAGTCGACGCAAGACAATGGGATGGACGCGTGGTACGCCATCCTTCAGATGCAGGAGTACATAAAGTACGCAGATGACATGTTGCTGCCAGAGAATCTCAGAAACAGGTTTGCAAACATGGCGGATGTCCCTGATAGAGAGATTAGAAAGAACTGGGGTCGCATCCAGCAGTTCATTTGCACGGTAATCCTGCAGGATGTCAACGCTAGGTCTGGCGAGTTCTTCTACGGCTACGGTCTACCACCTAATGACGAGATATTACTCCGCTTGGAGATGTCGCGTGATGAGAGGCCGTTCAACTCGCTTGAGGGCTGCCGTCCATTCCCCCCTAGGCGTACAACCTGATCTTACGACGGGAACACTTGCTAAAGCTTGAACGATATGTCCTTGACCTTCTGTATTGTAATAATTGCTATATATTCCAATAGAATCGACTTGTTGCTTTTATTTAGTTGTATGAATGTGCATGTGAACATGTGTCTATTGTTTCATTTACTTTGCTATATATTTCAAGATTATGGCGTAGATAGCTTAATAATTATTTGCATTACTTGCCTCGTATTTTGAGTTCGCCGATGATTAGAATGTTCGGTCACTCGTACACTCGGGGGTGGAGCCAGTGAGCCTTGGTGAGACGGCCACAAGTATCAATCTCTTGTGCATCCTACCTAGCCTCACTGACTCCATCCCTGGATGTTAATATTTGTTTCGACCGACAAAGTATGAGGCACGCTATTTAATTCGTACTACTTGTCTTTTATTTGAGTTCGCACTTCTTAATTGCATTGGCCGATGATTAAAATGTTCGGTCACTTGTACACTCCGGGGTGGGGCCAGTGAGGCTTGGTGTGATGGCCACAAATATCAATCTATTGTGCATCCTACCTAGCCTCACTGACCCCATCCCTGTATGTTATTATTTATTTCGACCAACAAAGTATGAGGCACATGCTATTTAGTTCATACTACTTGTCTCTTATTTGAGTTGGCACTTGTTCATTGCATTGGTACTAACGTTTTACTTGTCTTGTGCATGGAGATGCCGACGACATATGTCGTGTACAAGGGGAGGGTTCCTGGAGTCTACAACGACTGGGAGGACTGTCGGAGATAGGTGCACCGCTTCAGCGGCAACAGCTACAAGGGATACCCCACTAGGGTGGAGGCGGAAGGAAGATACGCTTGTTATCTAGCGGGAGAGATGAGGGACATGAGGAGGAACCGGATGAAGACCATGGCCTTCGTGATGATGGTCATCGTGACCATGTTGTTCATGTTCTATGTGATTGTAGTTTAGGTTAGGAGCTACATTGTGAGGTGTATGACGACACATGTGACGACTACCGAGACTTCTAACTTTATGAAACTTAGTCATTTGGTGTTGCATATGCACATGTGTTGTATGAATCAACATTCCGGAACGAGACTTGTGTATTTGTGTATTGATACCGAAATGATACTTGACTCTCTACGTGCTTCTCATATTGCATGTGCTGCTGTACAAATATGAACTGTGTTGTAAATATATACTGCTGTCAAATATGTATTCTAATATGCTGGAAAAAAGCTGAAAAAATAATTTTCGAATTTATTGCCGGCGCACCTAAATGAGCTACTGCCGGCGCATGTGGCATGCGCCAGTGCTGGAAGCACTACTGCCGGCGCAGCTGCTGGTGCGCCGGTGGAACTTTTCCTTTGCCGGCGAATCAGCGATGGCGCGCCGGCAGTATCCGTCCTATCGCCGGCGCACTGCCTGGTGCGCCGGCAGTGGACAGTTATCACCGGCCCGTTCGCACCGGCGGGCTCATGGTGCGCCGGCAATGGTCCATTTAGGTTCGCCGGCGGTAGGCCTTTCCCTTGTAGTGAACCCTAGTATCGGCACCTCCCAACCATGGGATCACCATGAATGCAAAAACCAACCTATAAAGAGCAATCCAAAAAGGGTGGGGCACACCACCATGCACAAGTGTGCCAAATATTGGCCCCATCCAAGGTGGTTGGGTATGTTTTAGGCCATGGTAGACCCATTTTGACCCTAAAACCCTAGTATCGGCACCTCCCAACCATGGGATCACCATGAATGCAAAAACCAACCTACAAAGAGCAATCCAAAAAGGGTGGGGCACACCACCATGCACAAGTGTGCCAAATATTGGCCCCATCCAAGGTGGTTGGATATGTTTTAGGCCATGGTACACCCATTTTGACCCTAAAACCCTTGTATCGGCACCTCCCAACCATGGGATCACCATGCATGTAAAAAACAACCTACAAAGAGCAATTAAAAAAGGGTGGGGCACACCACCATGCACAATTGTGCCAAATATTGGCCCCATCCAAGGTGGTTGGGTATGTTTTAGGCCATGGTAGATCCATTTTGACCCTAAAACCCTAGTATCGGCACCTCCCAACCATGGGATCACCATGAATGCAAAAACCAACCTACAAAGAGCAATTAAAAAAGGGTGGGGCACACCACCATGCACAAGTGTGCCAAATATTGGCCCCATCCAAGGTGGTTGGGTATGTTTTAGGCCATGGTAGATCCATTTTGACCCTAAAACCCTAGTATCGGCACCTCCCAACCATGGGATCACCATGAATGCAAAAACCAACCTACAAAGAGCAATTAAAAAAGGGTGGGGCACACCACCATGCACAAGTGTGCCAAATATTGGCCCCATCCAAGGTGGTTGGGTATGTTTTAGGCCATGGTAGACCCATTTTGACCCTAAAACCCTAGTATCGGCACCTCCCAACCATGGGATCACCATGAATGCAAAAACCAACCTACAAAGAGCAATTAAAAAAGGGTGGGGCACACCAGCATGCACAAGTGTGCCAAATATTGGCCCCATCCAAGGTGGTTGGGTATGTTTTAGGCCATGGTAGACCCATTTTGACCCTAAAACCCTTGTATCGGCACCTCCCAACAATGGAGCATCCACTAGGTCTTCCAAAATATCTAAAAATGAAAAATATCTTCACATTCCATGATTGTTTGTGTTACATACCATGTCTACAAAATTTGAGGTGATTTGGAGGATGTCGAAAAAATCACTTGCTTAAAAAATGGGGATAAAGTTATACCAAACGGTCCGTCGTAGAGCAAGTGAATTTTTCGACCATCTCTAAATCACCTCAATTTTTTTTTATAGGCTCCCATGTATGTAATATCAATTATTAATAAAAAACATTTAAAAATAAAGTTTACAAGAATATTGTGGGGTACACCATGGTTAGTTGCACCCAGACACCCGAAACATAGGGTTTTAAGCGGAAACATGCATTTTTTGGGTAAATCAGGTAGATGGGCATGCTTGGGTGAGGCCACACTTGCACATGCCTGCACCATTCGCTCTACAAGAATATTGGCCCCATCCAAGGTGTTTGAATCTATTTTAGTGCAAGTTAGACTCATATTCACCATAAAACCCTTTTCGCCACATCCTAATTCAAAAATATTTATAATGATAAAAATATCATCACATTCCATGTTTATTTGTGTTACATACCATGTGTGAAAATTTTGAGGACATTTGGAGGAGGTCGAAAAATAGGTTGCTTCAAAAAATGGGGCTAAAGTTCCGAACGGATATGCATAGTAGCCATTTTTCAGCTACAAACTCACACACAGTAGCATTTTTCAGGTACAAACAAAAACACACTTCCATTTCATCTGAAACCACATTTAATTTTTCATCCACACACCGAAACACACTTGCATGATATTTTGACATGACCACATCATTGGAAATAATTTTTTCATCTTGACATTTCCAATTACACACCTGACTAATTTGAATATGTTGCAAATAAAACAACTATTTGAAATGCTTGCATATTATTCCTACTACTAACCCAAACATTGCAACACACATTGTTGCTAGAAAGCAAATAATATTGTCCTTAGACTTCAACACTTTTCTCTGCATTTTCAATTGTATCTTCAAGGTTTTTTCTTTGTCTTCATTTTCGTTCTGCACCTTGTTGATCTTCTCGGATAGTTGCCCTATCACATATCTTTCTATTCCTTTCCATTCACTGTCAACCCACTCTACATACGCGCATGTATGTATTCCCTGAAAGAAAACATATCATATGAAAACATAGCATATAAATAAAGTTCACACATGAAATTATATGGTTTGAAAGTATACCTCATATGGACAACCCAAAAACCGTCTTCCAGTGTCGTAACCGTCGTTGCAAACACGGCGAGCAGGGAACACCGAGTGGCCACACATGTTCTTTGTGTTCTTCTCAATACCGTAGTACAATGGATCAAACTCGTACTGCGGCAAAACATCAACAAACTGAACCATGCCTTCGTCATCATCCTATATTTCATCATATCAGATTATGGGTTATGGAAGAATTCTTTTAAAAAACAGCAAATAATCAGGTACTAACCGGCTCAACTAGGGTATGTCTTTGCGCGGTCTTCATCTTCCCTCTGTTGTAATGCACAACAGATGTAAGCTTCGCCCATCCGTGGTCGCCGTCCATCGGATCCGCTGTATCCGATGAGTTCACGAGCGCGTGCAGCCACCGATCACCCCCGCGGCGAGACATAGGCAACACAGACGAACCCTAACGGCGAGTTAAATAGAAACGGCCCATCGAGTTAGGCTTTATATTTAATTGGGCCGCCAACTCTATCGGCCCAATACATGCTATACCCACCACGTAAAGCTCAACATCCACGCATGCAAAAAAAATTGTTGGTTTATTATTTTAACATCATTTAGGAAAGATAATTCTTTGTGTTATCACAAATTTGTAATGGAATCGAAAATATTACGATTTATTGTGAAACATTATAGGAAAGAATAAAACTATAGTACAGAGAACCAACATGAAAGCAAACAATAATATAGAAAAAATTGAAGAAAAAAACAGGATACATAAAAGAGAAGCCACCCAGTAGAAATCAGCTTTAGAAGAATTGAGTTAATTGACTCATAAAAAGAGAACATAGTTCAGTACAAATCACTCATAAAAACATAATAAACACAGTAATCCTTCCATGATTATTGAAGTTCAGCAAAAGAACATACAATTTCACATAAAAAGAGAGAGGTAGTTCAAATAGTCGCGACGATTACATAGATTAGCACAAAAGACACCAGAGTGAACATATCCACCACTTTACAAACAGTAGGTTCATCGTCTGAAACTTAAACCCCTACATCTTACTGGAAATATATAACAAAGTACGTGAAGTAATCACTCGATCACATCAACAGACATAAAAAGCATGCCCTCCATCTTAAAGAACAAACACAGGACTAACAGGCCAGCCACCAAGTTATTCTTAACACAGAAGTCGCTCCAACCCGACTTAAACCTGATTCTGCCATCAACGGATGTGTAGTAGACAGCATGGCTGTCATCATCATCCTCACCCCTCAGAAAGTAGATATCACCACTACGACGAACGTCAAGAACAGATACAATAGTCTTCGGGATACGCTGTGATATAATCAAAAAAAAACCACATCAAAAAGACAATCATTCAAAAATGAACAGAAAAAACATATATCAAGGAAATTACCAGTGCATTGGAAGCAACATCATATGTAGATAGGCGATGTACAAAAACACCGCCAAGGCCCAGACCACGGTCGTAAACACGGCTGTTGATATTGATGATCTCAGAATTTTTAAGTTCAACAGTTTTTGAGATAAAGATGGATTTAGCATCTCCTTCAAAATAAAAAACTTCTGTAGGAAAAAACAATGAGAGAAAAATCCATGATAAAAAGAGCAGTTTGTTAAACACAAACAACAGATGAACAAAAAAGTGACAGCAAATTACCTTTGAATAATTCCTTGGAGTAATCTTCAATGTCTAGTGCAGTAACAAACACATTTTCTTCTTCCTCTATGATATCAAATCTTATCTTCTCATTCAGATGCATATCATAATCAGTGAGGAATTTCTTGTAGTCAGGACCGAAAATACGAGTCTTCTTGTCCATCTTGTCCAGCAGAAAACTGTAAACACCCCTGTCCCCAGACTCAACAAGTAGACTTGTTGATATACTTCCTAACATAGCAAGGGATGTTCTGCAACAAAGTTCACATTAGTAATCTCCCAAACCTATTTTCCGTGCATAGAATATTTAGCTGCATGGCAAATTAAGATTGTGGATACTAAATAAAAATGCAAATCTGCTGGTTGTGTGAAGTGATCTCATTTCACATTGTCTACAGTACTGTCTACAAGCTAACACCACAATTTCCAGCAAAGAATGAAGCTAGCAAACCTAAAAAAGCCAACCACCAAAAAATTCTTTATTCAAATATATGTGCTATATTACAAAACAATCAGTTCTTCCATCCACCAAAATGATACTGATGTATAACAACAACAGTCACACACTTGTGATGTTTGTTCAATCTGAAAAATAAATGGGGAATGGATTCTAAATACACCAGTAACACAACAAGCATATCAAATAACTTACAGAGTATTCTTCAAAGTTTGTACGCATAGTAATGCAAAAGAACTCTGGTTCCTTCAGCTTCATGTGGCAACCACCATCACGGTTTCCACAGATTGGACACTTCATCTAATATATGAATACAAAATTATTATAAATGATACAAATGGGCATATCTAAATTCATACAAGAAACCATATTCAACAAATGAACAACACTCTTGAGTACACTGGAAAAAATGAAATATCATAATTTCTCTGCATACCAAAAAGAGGTGAACAACATCTGAATGCTTACTTTACTACATTGTTCATATTGTTACTCAAATAAATCCTAAACCATTATGAAGTGCAAAAAATATAAATTAGACTCAAACCCTAAAGTAACAATCTAATTAAGAATTCATGCAAACCATAATTACTAGAAAGAAATGCAGACCACAATTTAAAATGGTTATAAGTGATGCTATAAAAAAATATTAAAACATACATAATCCCATTAAGAGTAAGAGGAAAAGTAAGAGGATAAGTTTTACGATTTTCTCATCTTAAACACACATGCTGCATACAGAGAACAGCTCCATTAGGACCCAGCATAAATAATAGGGATAGAAAAGTAGGGGAAAGTAATACAAAGACAAAGACAAAAAAAACAAGTACGAGAAAAGGACCACACCAGTAGGACCGCACAGCACGTGCACATACAAAAGAAGGACTTCCAGATCTGGGTGGTGGATAGAAAAGGAAAGAAAAAAGAGGGCTTCCTCTGACAAGGAATTGATGAAAAGCGTCACAGTCACTAGATCGAGTACTAAAACCGTCCGATCTGCTTGGATTTACCTTGTTCCCTCCTCTGCAACAGCCGGTTCAGACGGCCACCTCCACAAGCTCCGACGTTGACCAGGAGAGGAGGAGAACAGTCGACACTAGGGGATGGAGAAGAACCGACCGGTCCAGGAATGGGAGGCTTGAAGCAGAGTTAAATATGAACGGCCCAACAAAATGAAAGACAAGGCCCGCCGGTAAAAAAGCCCAGTAAACACGCAGTCACAAAAAAACCCAACCCAAAAGCCTGTCCCCGGAGCCCAACCCACGAGATAATGATGAAACATTTGCTGAATTTTTGTTTATTTGTCATTTCTATTTTATTTACTGAATAATGGCTAAACCTTCAAAATATTTCAAAAACTTCACCTGGGCCACGTTAACTGTTTACGTGCATAATTAATTAGTAGTGCTGATTGTAGTTACATGTAGACCTGAAAAGCTATTGATTTTATCACAGTGTACAGATATGCATGCTCACTACTTAGGCCACTATTAAATGCAACTTAACATGGAAAAATCTTCGTGTACAAGCTATAAGAGTTGCCATTCAACATAAGATGATGCATGAGTCCACTGCTGATGCCGCCAGTACATATATAATGGTAACAGTTCTTGTACTACCTGCATTGGAAATTACATGCTAATTATAAAATGCTACTTTTGTTGAATTATGTAAGTAGGACAGCTTATAGGCACTCACTTGTTGTTAAGTTTGCATTTCTTGCTGCGCCGGTTGTGACCTGGCTCTTTGCAAGCCCCGCACTTAATTTTGTGCTCGTCGTACGATAGAGGTCTTCCATTTTTAGACTTGGGACGGTTGTCATCATCTGAATTATGTGTACCTTTCATCGATACTTTAATAGGATCCTGGACCTTAACCATGTTTCCTTCTCGGTCCTCCACATGTTCAACTGCTAATGAGCTTAGAAAAATCGGAACAGCACCCACCGTACCCTCCTTGTCGTACTCAATCGCCTTTGCTATCACGTCCTTTAAACTGTCCTGTAACTGAGCCCAAAGTGTTGGGTGTTTGCATGCTGCATGCATAGCTTGCGAGGATAACACACTGACCTTGCTATATTCAATTCTATCCGCTGTACCTGACCAACCTACTCCAAACATATCACTCGTTCGCCTAACAGGAAGTCCATTTCTTGCGTCTTTTGATAACCGACGAAGAACACAACACTTTGGAATTTCAGATATTTGCAGAACACATAGAACATGGAATATATGTTTGCAAGGGAGTCCTTTTCGAATCATTCTCCTGCAGCTGCACTTTATAGTTTCTTTAGGATTTCCCGGTGTATATTCCACGGTGAACTGCCTCTTTGGTTTATTATGCCATGCCACGACAAAAGTTTCAGACCCACATCCCAGCTTTCTTTCCAAAGTCACTATGCCGCCAACTGACCTCAAATCTAACTGCAATATATAGAAGTTTGTCGGCGTAAACACGTGGGTAGCAAATACCTCCAGATCCCTGCAGCTTGTTACGGGCACAGGTAATGTCTGTGAGGCCGTGCAGTCATCATGCGCCTCGTTCTCACGGATGCGGGTAATGCAATTCTCATAGTGCAATATCATGTCCACCAAAGTCATTTCTCCATCAAGGTGCAGGTGAAGGCAGGAATTCAGACTTTCACTCCGCTGGTTGCTCTTCATACCAAGCCAAAAACCCTCTCGTCGAAAAAGCTGCAGCCCACAGGTGCCTCTTCCTGTACATCCTCCTCAACCAAATTTCCGTGTTCTCTGTCTTCCATCTTTTTAAAAAAGCCTGCCATCTCTGCTCAAATTCGGCTATGGACGTGCTATAGTACAACATAGACCGGAACTCGCCCAACGACTTGTGACTGAGATGGATCTTCATATTTTTTTCAACATGCCAAGAACATATGCGGTGCTAGACATCGGGAAATACAGTGCGGATTGCCCTAATCATCGCTGAGTCGGCGTCCGTAATTACACTCAAAGGCTTCTTCTAACACATTGCCTTCAGAAATGTTTGCAGCAACCACACATAAGTTTCTTCTTTCTCATCTGAAACTATGGCACAAACAAAAACCGTAGTCCTACGGTGATTGTTCAGACCAACAAAAGGTATGAATGGCATACGATAGCGATTCATCTTATACGTGCTGTCAAACACAAGCACATCTCCATAGTCCTCATAGTCCTGTACAGACCACGAGTCACACCAGAACATTCTCTTCAGCCGTCCTTCTTCATCCAAGTCATAGTCGAAATAAAAACTTGGGTCCTTCTCCTTTCTGCTGAGCATAATGCCTATGGTCGTGGCAGCATCACCCTTCGCAAGTAGTTTCCTCTTTTCCTTGCCGCAAAGGTTGTACAGATCCCGTCGGACGTACCCAACGCCGCCATACCATCCACTTCTGCTAATCATGGAATCCATTATGGTGTGCTTCCTAATACCTGCAGCTCCCATAGCTAAGATCTCAGCCTTCTGATGATCTCTGATTTTTCTATGCGACCAAAGAAAAGGTGTTTCATCCGCTCTTGCTAACGTATGACTGTGCTTGTCATCAAAACTATCAACATACCAGAAACCAAGTTTTTCATTCAGCTTCACAGTCATGTGCGCCTCACAGTTGCATCGAGACAGTGGTCTGAGCCTCCGGCTATGTCCCTCTGCGGTCATCAACTTTGGATCACGCTCACCTTCCCTTGAACACAAAAAACGCCTGTAACGCCTATGTTTTGTAATTTTTTTGCTATATCTGACCTTGTCCAATCTGATGCTGAATCCATTATCGTTGGCATAGCTGTTGTAGAATTCGAATGCAGCTTCTTCACTAGGAAAAGTCATCTCCTTTATCATCATGTACAACTCTATCGTATCCTCTGCCTGACAAGCTTGACTGAGGTTCGCGTCATCACCATCATCAACATGGGACTGTCACATAAAAACATAGCAGTCAAACTCTAATTTTTTTATGTGGCTATTAAAAAAAATTTGGTTTCCACAAATAATTAACCAATACGTACCTCCTTGCTATTCGACGGCTTTGCTTCCACATAATGTTTGCCAACTACTGACTCATCATAAAAACAATTCTCCATGTCTGATTCACCATAATAGTTATACACATTTTCAAGTCCAAATATTTCCTGGAAAAATTTAAGACAACAAGTAAATGTACCTCATTACTGTTTCCCACTTTGTAATGGTAATCTCATTTCATTGCATATCAAATAACAATTACACTACATGTACCTCATTGCTGTTTTCATCCAACTCAACATCATCACTAATATCTCTCTCATAATCATTGTCAATGTCGTCCATCTACATATTCAATGATAACATGGCAATGTTAAAACATTTATCCTTCTGCATTTGCTTTCCATGAAAAAAATTGAATATATCAAATACACTTACATTAATAATTGCTTCCATCCCATGCTCTAAGCTCATGGAATTATCTGACCTTGAACCAACGAAAATATTCTCCCTCCCTGACAAAGATTCATTACCAAGCCACGTTCTAGAATTATCTGACTCATCTCCATGAACTCCAATTCCAGGAACATTCTCTACCTCACAAACAACAGACATCGTCTCATCCATTTCCTAGCTACAACAAAAATCTCAAATTCAGTACATCCGCATCAAATTCTTTCACAAGTTAAAATGACCCAACAAGAGGTGAGTTATCATGTACGTACCTACCAATCGATCGATGCGCCGGCCGGAGTAAACCTACACCCACCACAGGGGTCGATCGATGCGTCCGAGGAGGAAGAAGCCGCTAGGCCACGCTCAAGGGCAAGAGGAGCTGGCCCTAACCCTAGCCACGCTCGCCAACACTTATCTGGTTGGAGCGATCAACGGCGACGGCGGAGACGGCCGGCGCGCCAGCGGCAGATCCCACCCGGGAGGAAGAGGAACCCTACCCCCACCAGCTCGGTTGATGCGTCGGGCTCGCGCTAGGGTTCCAACTAGGAGTAAAATGCTCACGGCGATCGCGACAACAGAAGGGGACGTGCACGACGGCGGAGACGGCCGGCGCGCCGGCCGCAGATCGATCCCTCCCGAGAGGAAGATCAACCCTACCACCACCAACTCGTGCTCGCGCTAGGGTTTCCGACGACGGAGGAGTACAACTTCTTCTCACGATGATCGCGGCAACAGAAGACACATGCACGACGATCGGCGAGTTTTAAGCGGATTAGACCTTAATTAACTGCTCACGTGATCACCTTTTTTTTAAAACGTCACGTACATATACCGTATCCATACATATGGGTATACACGGGCTGGATATGGGTTCGGGCTAGCCCAACGCTTAAAAAAAACTCAATATGACCCCTCAACTTCACTTAGGGGGGAGCACCGGAGCATCCCTCAAGAAAAACTGCGTCATATGAGAGGGTCCAGATAGTTTCTTACATCATCCTTCTTGGAGCAGACTCTTTGTGGGAAAACATACTCTGCAGTTGCTGAATTGGTGATAATTTTCCACTTGCGCCTTCTCCCGAACCTGGAGTACTGTAGTATCTACATTGAAACCTCTATTAGTACAACATGGTCGATCAGTTTAGGGATCAATAAGTATATCGTGCCCATAATTTGGTAACCATGTGTACCTTACTAAAAATGTGAGATGTGCTTCCTAGGTTGGTGCAATTGATCGACAACTCATCAGGTGTCTCCAGTCCCATCTGAACAACAGTAATGTCACAAACTTTGAGAATGTATCCTGCCCCTGCATACTTGTAGCCGACAGCCGATGACCGGGAGGACCGGGCATTGCAGCTTGTCATCCTCACTCATCCTGCCCCTGGAGCTATATCCTGCATAGCTCCCATGTATACAAATAGACACTAGTCATCTTCAACAAAGATATATTTCATCATATGAAACTGTTTACCTGCATACAAATATTTTGTATGCAAATAGAAATGCAAGGAATAAACCTTCTAAAACATGTTGCTCGTTGATGCAGGATATAGAGAATGGGCCTGGATCTCAATGACAGACTAGAAGAGGAGGAGGATAGAGGGTTGTACCTAGATCTCAACATCACACTAGAAGAAGAAGAACATGTCTTGCTCCTAGACCATATTCCCGAAGAAGAAGAAGAAGAAAATGAGGAGGAAGAAGAACAACATGTTGTGCACCCAGACCATATTCCCGAAGAAGAAGGAGAAGAACATGTTCCGCAGAGGCACCGTACAGATCTACCAGAGAGTCATAAATTCGCAGCATATATTGTGTTGAAAGCTCTCGGCAACTATAAACCAATTGAGAAGGCAGATGAATAACTTGTGGCTCAACTTTTGAAAACAAGTCTTAGGACCATTTAAAATACATGGAAGAAGGCACTCGATCTAGAGGAAAAAATGAAGAATCTGATTTTTCAAATAAGCGAAAGGGCAGATGTGGTCGAAAGAGGAAAGTGCTTAATCTCTCTAAAAGGGTGCCTCAGGTTGCACTCGACAAAAGGGGTATATTGAGAGCGCTGGCAAGGTCCCTTGATATCCCTTATTCTACACTACAAAGACGGTTAACATGGGGCGAGTTAAGATGCCACACCAATAGCCTCAAGCTATTTCAGTCTGTGGTAAACAAGATCAAATGACTCAAATTCTGCATTTCAATGGTTGATGCAACAACAACAACAACAACAACAACAACAACAAATGGAATGCCTTTGTTCAAAAACATGGAGAACACAATTCACATAGACGAAAAATGGTTTGATATGACCAAAAGAAATCGAACGTATTACCTCCTTCCAGAAGAAGAAGATCATGTGCGCACTATTCAAAACAAGAACAGTATTGGCAAAGTCATGTTCTTAACTGCGGTTGTGAAACCCAGACATGATGGGCGAAGAAATGTAACCTTCATGGGGAAACAATATGGATACAACAAGACAATGCTAGAACGCATGTTCTGCCAGATGATCCCGCTTTTCTGGCTGCCGTTAAAGATTCAGGACTGGATATCAAGTTGACTTACCAACCTCCAAATTCACCTGACTTGAATGTCCTAGATCTTTGTTTTTTGAGACAGTGTTTATAACCTTGCAAACTGTCTTGCTGGAGGTTTTGAAAGACGAAGGTGGAAACAAATACAAGACACCCCACATGGGCAAGGACAAACTCAAAAAGGAGGGAAAGTTGTCTAACACACTAGAAGTTGACGACAAACTCTATCAAAAAACCTTGGAGCTGATAGCCAACTATGAGCAACAATGCACACTACAAAACCGTGTGGCGGCATTGGCTCAACAAGAGGAGCAAGAGGAGAAGAAGATCAAAGGAGAACAACCAGCCAAAGCATGAAAGAGAAAAGCACGCGGGACTGGCCCCCAAGTAATTTTGGATGATCACATAATTATCCCAGGAAATACATATGATACATGGTTGAATGACCCATCAAGCCTTGTCCGTCAAAGGCATCGAGTCGAGAAACAGAAAATGAACCTCATCCGGGAAACCCAAATAGGAGAATTCCAAGCTTCAATACAGGAGAAGCTCGGCCAAGGAGAAGCTCATCCAAAATAGGCGCAAACAAACATTCCTAAAATAGCTAGCATGGAGTACTGTACATTAAATAGAGGAGAAGCATGGTATATTGCAAAAAAATGTAAAGGTGAAAGATGGTTGTACTCAAGCCATATAATTGTGTTGGCTGTAATTGTTTGAACTCAAGCCATTATTCTACATCGCTACCTTCTAATCAAGGCATTATTCTACAACTGTGTTTAGTACTTTTAATATATGTACTTGAGCAATAACAATGAAACAAAATGGCAATGTTGTATTTTATGAGTATAACTTATGTACAGATTTAGTTTTATGAGTACCTAGATGTAGACCCTTCTCACTCTGCACTGCCAACATCGATCCTTGTCATTGATGGTCTCACCAGTTGCCCTGCAGAGTTATTAGTATTTGCATCTTGTAGTCAGCTCCCTAGCAGGTAGAACACTTCATTAAAGCCCCAGAATTTCAGCCCTTGCCGTAGAAAGAACACGCTATAGTGAGATTTTAAAGAACACGGTATCGTGAGATTTCAGAACCAACAGGCTGTACTACATGCAAGGTTACACAAGGAAGCAGACTAGTAGATTGATGGCATATACTGGTAGATTGCAATGACAGGGACAAGGAGTAATAGATTGATGGCATATACTGGCAAGATCTTACACATAGTGCTTGTCAACACCCAGATTTTTAAGTCTAGATGCCTATTATGCCATACATCGTAATCCGAGTAAGATTGTTTTTGCGAGACATAACAGTTGATATCATAGAGGCATCATTCATTACAAACCATAGTCGTCTTACAATAATAGATGACATGATCCACCCTTACAATAATAGTTGATCTAATGATCAACAAACACAACACATAGCGAAAGCGAAGTAGTAGTAGTAGTCCATCTAATCCACAGGCAACGCTTGACGTTAGAAGACGATCCTAGTTATCGTAGACGTCCTGCTGTCTGTCATCCTGATACTGTTGCTCCTCTTCATAGTCTGGCCATTTGAATAGCCAGGGACACAACCATGAGTACTTTAAAATACTCGCGAACTAATACTAGTGTAAGTACTATCAATTTTAGTAAGGGGATGCTAAGCTCTAAGTTTATTTGCATACAGCCAATTTTAGTTCATAAGCATTTAGTAAAAGACTCTTCATTCTCTAACTAACTCAAGTGGGAACATTAGTGTTATTTCCACAACCATGTTGTGTTCAAGTCAATTCACCTTTCAATTCACCATTCATTTTTAGGAAACACTGACAACGGAACAGTATGGTCATCCAACCGTCCATAACCGTGGACACGGCTATTCGAATAGGTTTACACTCTGCAGAGGTTCTACACTTGTGCCATAACTTTTGATTACATCCGTCAGGGATAGCCCTGAATAATCATACTCAGTATGCGGATCATCAACCATAACTTTTCCCTTACATACTCTAGTATAGGCACCTCTCCCCATGAGTTTGGCCTCCCGGTGATAGCCAACTGTTATCCTGGGAACTGCACATGGCTTGGGTCGTACATTCACCTCACTTCACGTCATTTCACTTTCAACGGAGACAGCCTCGGCATAACCCCTATGACGCTTGTTTAGAGGGAACCCATACTAAAGCGCATAAGTTTCTAGTTAAGCCTTACCCATAATCAGGTATTGTGGGGGTACTCTAAAATTGGAATGGTATCGCATCCGAACCCAATCATCAGTTTTTGTTCAAGTCACCATGTCATTCACAAGTCATATTCACCTTTAAAATCTTTCAATAGAATGACTCATCATTCCAAGGTTTTCATAGTCATTTCATTTCACATGTTCACATCTAGAGTAGTCACTTTTAGTTCTTAGCACTAGGAACTGGTCATGAGGGGTGCTAATTAGCTTGTATTGCTCTAGGCTAAATTTGATGCTCTTGTACTACTTTATATCTAGACCAAGTGAATCATGAATCAAAAATAAACTTTGATAAAACCAAAGTCAAAAACTTGTAAGGTAAAAACTTGGGTTGGGATCAATAAACACAAGTAATATGTAATGGTGCCTTGCTCTAGTAGAGTTTTGCACAAGGTAGCTTGCAAGAGTATAGCTTGCCTTGAGTGGTGTATTGATCAAAGTTTTCTTCTTCCACCTCGTAGACCTCCTCCTCCTGGTATTACTCGGTACTAGCGTCTATAAACGGATACGAGGTATACAATCAGCAAACAATTCTTAAGGGCTAGACTAAGCACACAAATGATACACACAAGCTATTCTACCATCACATCCTTATTCACATGGTGGTTACTTTGTTTTCTTTTTAAGAAAAATAATTTCCTCTCATTAAAATATTTATTAGGGTTTCTATTTATTATCTTTGAGAAGTAATTTCCTCTCATTATATCTTGTTAAGATTTAATCTCCTCAAATAATAAAGTATGATCACATGTTGACCAAGGTCAGCACTTCATAAATTATCATTTGGAAAAATGATTTAAATGAGATCCTTCATCTCATGCAATTTAAATACTACTATGTAACAATTTAATATCACTAAGTAATTAAATATGAGGTGCTAAATACTAAGGTTGTTACCTCATATTGGATTACTTAGGACCATGATTTAAATGAGAGAGTACCTCTCATACTATTTAAATAAATTAATTTAAATAATTTAAATGGACTAGAAATGGCCAGATAGCCATTATTTTGCTCTAGCCCATGATCATAGTAAACAACTATGCTATATTTTTACATAATCATGTAGTTTTTTTTAAAAAAAGTATTTGAAATGTGATTTATGAGAGTTGGAATCAACTCAAAAACATTTATGGTTAATTTTTAATAAATGTTTGAAGTTTGAAAAGGCCCTGCCTTGTTATTTTTACTACATTATTTCTACAACAAATCTAGGGTTGAGACTGGTGTGGTTGGATAGATAATTTCATAGGCTTTCCAACAATATCAAATTCATCAAATTTGGCTCAGTAGATTTGATTCCATTTAATTTTGAAAAAGGTACCAGTATTAAATTCAACTAGTTTAATTTAAATCGAATTCAAACGAGTGGGCTTGCGCGGGAAAACAACTTGGGCCAGAGAGAAAAAGAAAAATGGGCTGGCCCACTTCGCGTCTAGCACGAGCAGGCCGCCTGACGGCGGGCTCCACCGGTCAGTGGCTCATAACACGCGAAGGGGTATGTTTGAATCTGAGACGTAAGATTAGAAAAGGATCGGGCGGTCCACGTGTGTCGTCGTCGACGACAAGCACGGGCTCACTGGCGGCGAGCACCAGGGGATCGGAGGGCCTACCGGTGCTCCGGCGATCGTCGGCGAGGTGCGCAGCAACGTTGTCATGGACGGGGAGCCTCCTGGTACTGGTGGCGTCACTCGAGGTGGCTCCAATCGACGGCAAGGTGCTGCAGGTACTGGCGGTGCTCCGGCGACAAATTGGAGCGGCTCCGGCTACAATGTGGCGAGGGAGGTGGTCGACGAGAAGCAGAGATGGGAGGAGAAGCTGATGGTCTGAAGAAATGAAGAGGGGAGGCGCTCTATTTATAGCGGCGGGGTGTGCTGCGGGGGTGCGCTTCGGGTCGTCCATGGCGCGGCTGCTCTGGTGCGCGAAGAGGCAAGGCGAGGACGGCGTGGGATGGCTGGCATCGTGGCGATGCTAGCGTGCTTGCTAGCGCGGCGAAAGTGAGACGAGATGGCTCGAGATGATGCAATGTCTACGGCGGTACTGGCGGCAAAGTTTGGAAGGCGACGACAGCGACAGGGCGTCCGCGAGTAGCTAGGCGTGTCTAGGCGCTAGGTAGAGGTGTGGTGATGAGCTATGCAGCGGCGGAGAGGTAGGGGAGGACAGAGGCGACGGGGCACGCTCGCGTTCTGGCGCGTCCAGGGCACGGTGAGCGTGCACGCTCTGGCAAGCCTGGGCATATTGGGCGCGTGCGTTCCTGGCCAGGGCGAGCCTCTCCGTGGCCAATGGCTGGTGTGGTCCTGCTCAGTGATGCATGGGGAGGCTGCTGGACATGATTAAAGAGAGAGGAGAGGGCTGAGAGGGAAGGTGGCATGGAGGTGTGCATGGTGCACGGCATGGCCGTGCTCTGCCTCTCCCCTTGCTTTAATCACCACGGGCAAGTGTAGGGTTTGGTCCAAGAGACTAAGAAGTACAACAATGATCACAAAGCAAATCGGGTTTAGTCAAGAAACTACTGGATAAAAGAGTGTGTGAGTAATTCGGTTTGATGCCTGCCAGGTGTTCGATGATATGGCCGCAAGAAGTGAATTTTCGAATTTTGCAGAGATTTTTGGTGGAGTCATTTCAATTAATATTTGGCACACAATGGTGGTGGTGGTGTGCAAAATGGTGGTGATTTGTGAAAAACCAAAATGTGTATGATCTTGTTTTGTTTCAGTGTTGCTACTTGGCATTATTATATTAAGCAATTGAGACAGAGTCAACCATGTTGGTCAACACAAAAAGTGTTCACCTTTATGTTCTCTTGGATGAGGTGGAAAGAGTTGGGAGGGTTAGGTTTAAGATTTGCTTAGTACGGAGGCTCAAAGTGGGTAACATGTTAATAGGGGCAGATTGGACCATTATCATATGTAACTTGTATTTGATTTTTCCTTTGACTTGATTTGTGTTTCTTGGATTCCAAAGTGTTTGTTATTGATTTAATGATGTTTCCCAACCATTGGCACAATTCAATATGGCCTTGGTTAAAGATTTGCAAAATGGCTATTTGCTCTCATATGTCTTTTTCCTTTATTTTCCCTTTCTCTTATTTTATTTCTTTTTGCCTCTAAATAGCAAGGGTTAGGGTTTTAGGGGTATGAGTAACACTTAATCAAGCAATCATGGCAAAACTCAAACCAAACAAGCATGATCACTATGCACACTATGCAACATATTTAAAGTTTTTATTAGTTCCAAAATTTGAATAATGGGGACTTATCTCTTTATTGATTTGAAAATTTGGGATGTTACAGTGCTTATAGAGAACTAGCTGGGATAGATAGAGAACTAGCTGGGATAGACAAGAATCTTTCCCCTCTATGTTGCTGTAAGATAGATAGAGAACTAGAACTAGCTGGGACATTTTGTAAACTGGGTAGAAGACTAGTTTAAACCACAAGCCATAAGTCAAAATAAATAAAGACTGAAATGGCTTGAAGCTAAAACTAGCATAGAATTCATCTTTGGCATTACAATTTCTGATCAAGGGACACTGCTACTTGAGATGAATATTACAGTACAAACATAACTACTCAATAGGACAACAATACACTGGGAGAAACCAGGGAGACGTAACGATTCTGCTGCAATCGCCCCGCCGCTACACCCACATAAACAGATCCACATAAACAGATATGTGACACTGGCTGGGTCATTGACAATTGGAGAGCAACATGTATCATTGGAAATCAGAGTACAAGCGGGACGACCTAAGCTACAGCTAGCAGCTTAAATCAATTTTGGTAATGCTGTGGAATGCTTCAAGCAGGAAGTGCTGGAATTATGTTTTACAGGAACATAGAAAGGAAGCTGACAGGTAGTGTCTCGGAATCATGGATTGTTTCGGGTTCCTTTTCACTCTATCACTGTTGTGTATTTGTACTTGCCCATGTAGTGTGATTATATTGAGATTACCCGATTCAACTTTTTTGTTGGTGGTACATCAAGAAGAAAACTGAATCTCTATTACGGAGTACCATCTAAACACACAGAATTGCAAGTCAGTTGTTAGTTGTTACCTTAGGCACACACTGCTCCGGCGAGCGGGGGCGTCGGACGGAACAGGGGCGAGTTATGGTGAGGAGTGGACCGTGGGGGAGGGGGAAGAGCTGCACGGGTAGAATCCGTGGGTGCAAGAGCTCCCTGGGCTCCGACGGTGGAGGAGGAGTCTGATGGCGTGTAACTCACACGTTCGTTGGGAACCCCAAGAGGAAGGTATCATGCGCACAGCAGCAAGTTTTCCCTCAGAAAGAAACCAAGGTTTATCGAACCAGGAGGAGCCAAGAAGCACGTTGAAGGTTGATGGCGGCGGGATGTAGTGTGGCGCAACACCAGAGATTCCGGTGCCAACGTGGAACCTGCACAACACAACCAAAGTACTTTGCCCCAACGAAACAGCTAGTGAGGTTGTCAATCTCACCGGCTTGCTGTAACAAAGGATTAACCGTATTGCGTGGAAGATGATTGTTTGCAAGAAAACAGTAAAACAAGTATTGCAGCAGATTTGTATTTCAGTATAAAAGAATGGACCAGGGTCCACAGTTCACTAGAGGTGTCTCTCCCATAAGATAAAAGCATGTTGGGTGAACAAATTACAGTCGGGCAATTGACAAATAGAGAGGGCATAACAATGCACATACATGTCATGTTAAATATAGTGAGATTTAATTGGGCATTACGACAAAGTACATAGACCGCCATCCAGCATGCATCTATGCCTAAAAAGTCCACCTTCAGGTTATCATCCGAACCCCTTCCAGTATTAAGTTGCAAAGCAACAGATAATTGCATTAAGTATGGTGCGTAATGTAATCAACAACTACATCCTTAGACATAGCATCAATGTTTTATCCCTAGTGGCAACAGCACATCCACAACCTTAGAACTTTCTGTCACTGTCTCAGATATCAATGGAGGCATGAACCCACTATCGAGCATAAATACTCCCTCTTGGAGTTAAGAGCAAAAACTTGGCCAGAGCCTCTACTAATAACGGAGAGCATGCAAGATCATAAACAACACATAGGTAATAACTTGATAATTAACATAACATAGTATTCTCTATCCATCGGATCCCGACAAACACAACATATAGTATTACAGATAGATGATCTTGATCATGTTAGGCAGCTCACAAGATCCAACAATGAAGCACAATGAGGAGAAGACAACCGTCTAGCTACTGCTATGGACCCATAGTCCAGGGGTGAACTACTCACTCATCACTCCGGAGGCGACCATGGCGGTGAAGAGTCCTCCGGGAGATGAATCCCCTCTCCGGCAGGGTGCCGGAGGTGATCTCCAGAATCCCCCGAGATGGGATTGGCGGCGGCGGCGTCTCTGGAAGGTTTTCCGTATCGTGGCTCTCGGTACTGGGGTTTCGCGATGGAGGCTTTAAGTAGGCGGAAGGGCAACGCGGGGGGCCACACGAGGGCCCCACACCCTAGGTCGGCGCGGCCAGGGCCTGGGCCGCGCCGCCCTAGTGTGGCGGCGCCTCGTGGCCCCACTTCGACTCCTCTTCGGTCTTCTGGAAGCTTCGTGGCAAAATAGGACCCTGGGCGTTGATTTCGTCCAATTCCGAGAATATTTCGTTACTAGGATTTCTGAAACCAAAAACAGCAGAACAAAGAATCGGCTCTTCGGCATCTTGTTAATAGGTTAGTTCCAGAAAATGCACGAATATGACATAAAGTGTGCATAAAACATGTAGATATCATCAATAATGTGGCATGGAACATAAGAAATTATCGATACGTCGGAGACGTATCAGCATCCCCAAGCTTAGTTCTGCTCGTCCCGAGCAGGTAAAACGATAACAAAGATAATTTCTGAAGTGACATGCCATCATAACCTTGATCATACTATTTGTAAACATATGTAATGAATGCAGCGATCAAAACAATGGTAATGACATTAGTAAACAAGTGAATCATAAAGCAAAGACTTTTCATGAATAGTACTTCAAGACAAGCATCAATAAGTCTTGCATAAGAGTTAACTCATAAAGCAATAAATCAAAGTAAAGGTATTGAAGCAACACAAAGGAAGATTAAGTTTCAGCGGTTGCTTTCAACTTGTAACATGTATATCTCATGGATAATTGTCAACATAGAGTAATATAACAAGTGCAATATGCAAGTATGTAGGAATCAATGCACAGTTCACACAAGTGTTTGCTTCTTGAGGTGGAGAGATATAGGTGAACTGACTCAACATAAAAGTAAAAGGAATGGTCCTTCAAAGAGGAAAGCATCGATTGCTATATTTGTGCTAGAGCTTTTATTTTGAAAACATGAAACAATTTTGTCAACGGTAGTAATAAAGCATATGAGTTATGTAAATTATATCTTACAAGTTGCAAGCCTCATGCATAGTATACTAATAGTGTCCGCACCTTGTCCTAATTAGCTTGGACTACCGGATCATCGCAATACACATGTTTTAACCAAGTGTCTGTTATCACCAGAATTTGACCGAGTCAGAGGTGGGCCGCGACCGAGATGGATTTGAAGGATATACATAGAAGGAATATGTGAATCAGCCTTGTATACCAAGTTGGGCTAAACTGCCCGTGTATCTGTAACATATTAGATCGCATCTTAGTTTAGAAGTTAGAGTTTTACCCGTGCACGGTTTAGTGCACGCCCACGTTAGAAAGTCCGTTGGACTATAAATATGTATCTAGGGTTTATGGAATAAACAACAACCAATGTTCAACCACAAACAAATCTCGGCGCATCGCCAACTCCTTCGTCTCGAGGGTTTCTACCGGTAAGCATCATGGTGCCTAGATCGCATCTTGCGATCTAGGCAGCACAAGCCTGCCCACGTTGTTCATGCGTTGCTCGTGCTGAAGCGTTTTTGATGGCGGGCAACGTAGTTATCTTAGACATGTTAGGGTTAGCATTGTTCTTCATGTTACATGCTTTCGTAGTGCAACCCTTGCATGTCTAGCCGCCCTTACACCTATCTTAGGTGTAGGGGCGGCACCCCGCTTGATCATAGTTTAGTAGATCTGATCCGTTACGATTGCTCCTTGTTTTACAAGGATTAGTTTAATATCTGCAATAGTTAGGCCTTACAAAGGGGTGGAGGATCCAGCGGCACGTAGGGTGTCGTTCGTTGGCCCTAAGCAGGATGTTCCGGGGATCAACCTCGTGTTGGTTTTTAGGCCTTGTTTAGGATCGGCTTACGATCACCGTGCGTGGCCGCGAGGCCCAACCTAGAGTAGGACGATCCGATTATGCGATGAAAACCCTAGATCGTCGTGGATCTCATTAGCTTTATCTTGATCAAGCAGGACCACCATATATTCGGACACCCCGTCTGAATCATGGGTGGATCGGCTCTTTGAGCCGATTCACGGGATAACCTGAGAGCCGATCGAGGCTCGTATTTAACGTTTACGTGTGTGCCCTGCAGGAAACTAAGCGAGGCATCATCCACACCTTCCTGACCAGGTATAGGTCAGGTGGCACGCCCTTGTGATAAACATCGGCGCGTGCGACCAGGAGGCTTTGCGGGCCGTCGCTCTGAGGGACTGGGGCCAGCCGCAGCCCTAGTTGTTCCCGGCTCTACGGTGTTGCCCGTCTCTGCCCGCTAGGGGGTTTCTGACGTCAACACATTCTGGCACGCCCGGTGGGACAGTCGACGACATCCACGACATCGCCATCTACATCCGAGATGGCGGAAGACACTCCGGTCACGTACGAGGATCTTCCTGATGAGCTCAAGAAGAAACATGACGAGATCAAGGCAGCCCTCGAAGCCGAACTCATCGGCTCCTTCCACCGAACCCGCTCCCATGGCGTCAGGTGGAAGGGTTTCACACCTGAAGGCGCGCTCGATGGAGTGGACCTGTCCGCCCTGTCAGAAGAACGCACTAGGTCGCTGCGGCAGGAGATCAACTACATGGTGGCTCATTCGCTGCACCGCCACTCTGAGAGCCTGGTGAACACCTTGGAGCGTGTCGCTCTGCGCGTCGTCAAGGAAATCATGAGTCACCGGTACTCCCCGTCGGGACCGGCTCTGGGGACTTTCAAGGGAGAGATGCCGCTCCAGCCCCAGCCGTTCGCATGGGCGGCACCGGAACTGCCGAACTCATCGGCATACGTCGTCTACAAGATTGGTGGTGATCCTAGTGACTACCAATTCCTACCTGAGGCACCCAAGGAGATCCCGCATGGATACACGTGCGCATATGTACCGGACTGCAACGCCTGGGCACTCTCGAACCAGGCTGCAATGTCAGGAGCCTCCGGAACGGCAGGAGGAACGTCAGGAGCCGATCCTGAGAAGCAATCGTGGCTGGCTAAGTATGCCACCCCGACGAACCTCCAAAGCCCAGCTCCTGCAGTTGGCTTAGAACCGGAAAAACAAGCATGGCTGGTTAAGTATGCCACCCCGGCGAATCTTCAGGGTTCGACACCTTCAGCCATCACAGCGGATCAGATTTGTGCAATTCTGAAAGATCAGTTCGGTATGATGCCGAAAAGGAAGGCGTTCGGCTACACCAAGCCGTACCCCAACAGCTACGAACTGATCCCGCTGCCACCCAAATATCGGCTCCCGGACTTCACAAAGTTTAGTGGATCAGATGGGTCCAGCTCCATCGAGCATGTGAGCCGATATTTGGCACAGCTGGGCACGATCTCAGCGTCAGATGAGTTGCGCGTGAGGTTCTTCTCACAGTCCCTCACAGGATCGGCTTTCGGGTGGTACACGTCGCTACCCCCAAACTCCATCCAAACTTGGAAGCAGTTGGAAGAACAGTTCCATGAACAGTATCACTCAGAGGCTTCCGACGTTGGTGTTGCCGATCTAGCGCAAGTACGACAGAAGCGCGGGGAGACAGTGGCAGAATACGTCCAGCGCTTCAGGACGATTAGGAACCGATGCTTTTCAGCTCGTATAAGTGAAAAAGAAGCGGTCGAGTTGGCGGTGGTGGGTCTCTCATCATCAATCAAGGACGTGGCCTCCCAAGCAGACTACCCTTCGTTAGCGCACATGGTGCAGAAGCTGTCAGCATACGAACAGCGCCACCCAGATGTTTACCAGGACAAATTCAAGCGGGTGGTGACTGTGGTTGAGGCAGACGAAGATGAAGGTGCCATGGGAGATCAGGAGGTAGCAGTGGCTGAATGGACTCGAGCGACGGGCCCCGTGACCTGCAAATGGGTGAAGCCACAAGGCCCTCCAAAAGGGTTCGACTTCGACGTGACTAAGACGGAGCAGATTTTTGACCTCTTACTCGCGGAGAAGCATATAAAGGTACCCGAAGGCCACAAGTTCCCCACGGTGCAAGAGCTGAACGGAAGGCCATACTGCAAATGGCATAACACGTTCTCCCACACCACCAACGACTGCAGGGTGTGGCGGCAGCAGATCCAAATGGCGATAGAGAATGGACGATTGATTTTTAACCAGTACGCCATGAAGGTCGACACACACCCTTTCCCCGCCGTTAACATGGTGGAGTGTTCTTGACACGAGGGTTGCCAGCCAGGGTCTCCGTTCAGCATCAACATGGTAGATCTTGGACACCCCGCTGGCAAGGATGGAGATGAGGGCAGCTGCTCTCATAGCAAAGAAACAGAGGAAGCCGCTCCACGCGATCGGCTCCGCCAAGACGGCAAGCGCTACGTAACAGAGGGAGAAGTGAAGAACATAAGATATCAGCGACCTCTCTCTGATCACCTCCTCAACAAGTATGTGAGTCAGTACGACCAACACCGACAGTCCAGCAATGACAATGAAAGAGATCGTTTGGCTAGAAAAGCCAGAGGACATCGTCGGCATAATCGCGGTGAGGATGAGCATGAACGTAGTGCCAACGAAAAGGCAAGGGAGCGAGACGACGAGGACAGGCACTGGAATTGTCCCTTCTTCAGACACTGCTGGGATTCAGGAATGAGCCGATTGCCAACAATCGGCAATTGCCCAGAATGTAACCAAAAGAAGAAGGAGGCAGCCAATGTATCCGTGTTCGAACGCCTAGGGCCTCTCCCGCCACAAAGCAAACGCGCTGAGTCCCCTCGATGGCAAGATCTCGAGGATTCGGAAAATGAGGGACAAGAAGAAGAAGAAGACAGGTACCACCGGCCAAGGTGGTGCCCTGACGGACTCAGCCGTTCCCAGAAACGCAGGGTTCAACGATTGCGCGGCCTGGAAGAAGCCGAGAGGTTATACTTGCATACATTGAGAAAGGCAAGGCCTGATCTGGCTGCGAAGGTTCAGCGAACCCTGGATGAAGAGGGTCGTCCACAAAGAAAAGAGTGGCGCCCCAAGCAAAGGAAAGCCGATGATGAAACATCGGCTGGCACAAACATGGTGCTCGTTCTTCCGATGAAGCTTAGTGCTCCACGTTTACACGATGCACTCAAGGTGGACGACGGCGAGCACACTAACAGGATAAAATCAGAGATTGGGTTGGTTTTGTCTACCGGCCTGAGCGAGTAGCAAGAGCTCGTCAATAAGCTAGCATGGCGAGGCTGATCCTTGTGATCGGCCCCAAAAATTTATGAAGGGACATTACAAAACCTTCATCGAACAAGCAACATGGGGGCCGATTCCAGCAATCGGCCAAAATTATCCTCACCCTCCATTTTGCCTGGGTTCGGCACGTTATCCAACAGAGCCGATACCATCAAATCTCTTGACAGAATCGGCTCGGGGGGGGGGGCACCCAGGTGGATAGAACACGAGGATATGGCTATGCAATGGAAGCGTCTCATCCTTTGTCGATGGGTATTAAAGTATGGGGGCCGATGCACGAGTCGGCCGTAAAAATCCAAAAATTCGAAATTTTTCGAGCACAGCCGATGCAGCAGACATCGACTTAAGGATATGAAAGCCGGTACATGGCCATCGACTCAAGAGGAATGACTGTTTCGATCAGAGGGTCAATAGAGCACAGAGGAAGATTTTAATGGAAAAACTCCTCAATGGAGTGGTTTAAGAGCTCGGATCCTCTCTTCAAGGACATGGCTATGCAATGGAAGCGTCTCATCCTTTGTCGATGGGTATTAAAGTATGGGGGCCGATGCACGAGTCGGCCGTAAAAATCCAAAAATTCGAAATTTTTCGAGCACAGCCGATGCAGCAGACATCGACTTAAGGATATGAAAGCCGGTGCATGGCCATCGACTCAAGAGGAATGACTGTTTCGATCAGAGGGTCAATAGAGCACAGAGGAAGATTTTAATGGAAAAACTCCTCAATGGAGTGGTTTAAGAGCTCGGATCCTCTCTTCAAGGACAAGGCCAAGAGCAGCCTGGACGTGCAGAAGAACTGAAGAAGCTCGGGGGGCAGCCCACCTTGAAGGCTCTCTGCTTTGAGAAGCCGATTTATGTTCAAATCGGCTGGCTCCGCGTTATGGCCTGAGGACGATGGCGGCACATTTGGCTGATTTACTACCTTTGTCGCCTGGACTGAGGCTCAGGGGGCAGCTGGCCTGGCAGATGCTTTGTTTGGAAAGCCGATTAGGTGGCCATCGGCTAAGTCCTGAGTCGTGACCTTTGTCAAGGGTAATCCGGTGGAACCCAAAGTCATTATTCGAAAAGGACGAAGGATAATTCAGGAAGGCCTGATGTGTTATCATCGGCTCATTGAGGATCGGTTTAAAAGAAATCAACCAAATCAAATTGGGGGAATTTCTTCATTAATAAAGAGGATTTTTTACAAAGGAGAGCCGATTGCTCAAGGAAGGAAGAACAAAAGAAGGGTCTATTGACCAATCCACTAATACAAGGCCTATGCTAGTAGATCCTAATCTACGGGCCATCACTGCCCTCATCATCCTCGGAACTCTCATCGGCACTGCTGCCGATGGGCTCCTCGTCGCTACTCCCGTAGCCCTCCGCGGGGGCTTCATCCCCGTCTTCGTCGTCGCTGCTGTCGTCGTCCCACCACATGCGGAGGCGTTTCGCCGGCGGGTAGCCCTCGAGGGAGTCGTCGTCGCCGTCGTCTTCCTCTTCCTCTTCTTCAGAGGTGGGGCAGCCGTCCCAGGAGAGCTGGTCGTCCTCGCTGTTTGACTCCAGTTCCCCGTCGGCGAGGAACCGAAGATCTTCATCCCCGCTGGTCAAGGACTTGTCGTCCTCGGACCAAATCGAGGAGGCGTGGCTCTCCTCGTCCCATTCTTCTGGGGCACAGATTTCCGGTGGCGTCTCGCGGGAGGAATCGGACCCGTAGGAGAGCTCGGAGGAGGAGGAGGAAGACGTCATGGCACAGAGGGTTTTTTTGTGCTAATGCGAGGAGGACGAAGGAGACGCAAAACTGTTTAGAACGGTTAAATAAAGGGGATATGAGAGGGATTCAATGCCACCGCAGTTTCCAAGGAAATGTTGCCCAACAGGAAATTTTTGCGGCCATGTGGAGAAGTGGAAGGGGCAAGGACATCATGATGACGGATACTGCAAAAATCCTGCCACGACATGACCCGACGAAAGAAAGGCGAAATGATTTTGGAAATATCATTTCCAAAACCAGGGGGGCATGTGTTATCACCAGAATTTGACCGAGTCAGAGGTGGGCCGCGACCGAGATGGATTTGAAGGATATACATAGAAGGAATACGTGAATCGGCCTTGTATACCAAGTTGGGCTAAACTGCCCGTGTATCTGTAACATATTAGATCGCATCTTAGTTTAGAAGTTAGAGTTTTACCCGTGCACGGTTTAGTGCACGCCCACGTTAGAAAGTCCGCTGGACTATAAATATGTATCTAGGGTTTATGGAATAAACAACAACCAACGTTCAACCACAAACAAATCTCGGCGCATCGCCAACTCCTTCGTCTCGAGGGTTTCTACCGGTAAGCATCATGCTGCCTAGATCGCATCTTGCGATCTAGGCAGCACAAGCCTGCCCACGTTGTTCATGCGTTGCTCGTGCTGAAGCGTTTTTTATGGCGGGCAACGTAGTTATCTTAGACATGTTAGGGTTAGCATTGTTCTTCATGTTACATGCTTTCGTAGTGCAACCCTTGCATGTCTAGCCGCCCTTACACCTATCTTAGGTGTAGGGGCGGCACCCCGCTTGATCATAGTTTAGTAGATCTAATCCGTTACGATTGCTCCTTGTTTTACAAGGATTAGTTTAATATCTGCAATAGTTAGGCCTTACAAAGGGGTGGAGGATCCAACGGCACGTAGGGTGTCGTTCGTTGGCCCTAAGCAGGATGTTCCGGGGATCAACCTCGTGTTGGTTTTTAGGCCTTGTTTAGGATCGGCTTACGATCACCGTGCGTGGCCGCGAGGCCCAACCTAGAGTAGGACGATCCGATTATGCGGTGAAAACCCTAGATCGTCGTGGATCTCATTAGCTTTATCTTGATCAAGCAGGACCACCATATATTCGGACACCCCGTCTGAATCATGGGTGGATCGGCTCTTTGAGCCGATTCACGGGATAACCTGAGAGCCGATCGAGGCTCGTATTTAACGTTTACGTGTGTGCCCTGCAGGAAACTAAGCGAGGCATCATCCACACCTTCCTGACCAGGTATAGGTCAGGTGGCACGCCCTTGTGATAAACATCGGCGCGTGCGACCAGGAGGCTTTGCGGGCCGTCGCTCTGAGGGACTGGGGCCAGCCGCAGCCCTAGTTGTTCCCGGCTCTACGGTGTTGCCCGTCTCTGCCCGCCAGGGGGTTTCTGACGTCAACAGTGTCACAATGGGGTACCTCCATACCGCCTGTACAAAGGTCTAAGGAGAAAGCTCGCATTTTGGATTTCTCGCTTTTGATTATTCTCAACTTAGACATCCATACCGGGACAACATGGACAACAGATAATGGACTCCTCTTTAATGCATAAGCATGTGGCAACAATTATTATTCTCATATGAGATTGAGGATATATGTCCAAAACTGAAACTTCCACCATGATTCATGGCTTTAGTTAGCGGCCCAATGTTCTTCTCTAACAATATGCATGCTCCAACCATTAAGGTGGTAGATCTCTCTTACTTCAGACAAGACGGACATGCATAGCAACTCACATGATATTCAACAAAGAATAGTTGATGGCGTCCCAAGAAACATGGTTATCGCACAACAAGCAACTTAATAAGAGATACCACAATAGTTTTTAAGCTATTTTGTCCCATGAGCTATATATTGCAAAGGTGAATAATGGAATTTTAAAGGTAGCACTCAAGCAATTTACTTTGGAATGGTGGAGAAATACCATGTAGTAGGTAGGTATGGTGGACTCAAATGGCACAGTGGTTGGCTCAAGAATTTTGGATGCATGAGAAGTATTCCCTCTCGATACAAGGTTTAGGCTAGCAAGGTTATTTGAAACAAACACAAGGATGAACGGTGCAGCAAAACTCACATAAAAGACATATTGTAAACATTATAAGACTCTACACCGTCTTCCTTGTTGTTCAAAACTCAATACTAGAAATTATCTAGACTTTAGAGAGACCAAATATGCAAACCAAATTAGCAAGCTCTAAGTGTTTCTTCATTAATGGGTGCAAAGTATATGATGCAAGAGCTTAAACATGAGCACAACAATTGCCAAGTATCAAGTTATCCAAGACATTTTAGAATTACTACATGTAGCATTTTCCAATTCCAACCATATAACAATTTAACGAAGAAGAAACTTCGCCATGAATACTATGAGTAGAGCCTAAGGACATACTTGTCCATATGCTACAGCGGAGCGTGTCTCTCTCCCATACAGTGAATGCTAGGATCCATTTTATTCAAAAAAAAAACAAAAACAAAAACAAACTGACGCTCCAAGCAAAGTGCATAAGATGTGGCCGAATAAAAATATAGTTTCAGGGGAGGAACCTGATAATGTTGTCGATGAAGAAGGGGATGCCTTGGGCATCCCCAAGCTTAGACGCTTGAGTCTTCTTAGAATATGCAGGGGTGAACCACCGGGGCATCCCCAAGCTTAGAGCTTTCACTCTCCTTAATCATATTGTATCATACTCCTCTCTTGATCCTTGAAAACTTCCTCCACACCAAACTCGAAACAACTCATTAGAGGGTTAGTGCACAATAAAAAATAACATGTCCAGAGGTGACACAATCATTCTTAACACTTCTGGACATTGCATAAAGCTACTGGACATTAATGGATCAAAGAAATTCATCCAACATAGCAAAAGAGGCAATGCGAAATAAAAGGCAGAATCTGTCAAAACAGAGCAGTCCGTAAAGATGGATTTTATTAAGGCACCAGACTTGCTCAAATGAAAATGCCCAAATTGAATGAAAGTTGCGTACATATCTGAGAATCACTCATGTAAATTGGCATAATTTTCTAAGTTACCTACAGAGAATTAGACCCATATTCGTGACAGCAAAGAAATCTGTTTCTGCGCAGTAATCCAAATCTAGTATTTACTTTACTATCAAAGACTTTACTTGGCACAACAAAACATAAAACTAAGATAAGGAGAGGTTGCTACAGTAGTAAACAACTTCCAAGACTCAAATATAAAACAAAAATACTGTAGTAAAAACATGGGTTGTCTCTCATAAGCGCTTTTCTTTAACGCCTTTCAGCTAGGCGCAGAAAGTGTAAATCAAGTATTATCAAAGGGTGGTGCACCTACAACGGGGTTTGGAGTTTTCTCAACCAAGCATAGTATATTGGATACATAAGTTTCAGCGTCTCCCTTTTCATTAGTCTTGGGCTTGCTACTCTCATCAAACAAATTTTCAGGAACAAGCCAAGCATAGTTATTTTCTAGCGCTTCATTCATTGCTAGGAGCTTACATGGTATTGGTGCTTTGATCTCCCCAGCATCATTAATATTATTAGTGTACCTTATTCTATCCATGTCCATTTTTTCAAGGAGACCAACAAAATTAGTATGAGAACCAAGCATATTAAATTTAGCAAAGACTTTTCTAGCCTCTCTTGCTAGACCACCAAATTCTCTAAGAAGGGTTTCTAAAACAAAATCTTTCTTTTCCCCCTCTTCCATGTCACCGAGTGTAAGAAACATATGTTGGATTATAGGATTGAGATTAACAAATTTAGTTTCCAACATGCGAACTAAAGCAGCGGCAGCAATTTCATAAGTAGGAGCAAGTTCTACCAAGTGTCTATCTTCAAAAGCTTCAAATGTACTAACATGATTGAAAAATTCTTCTATATTGTTTCTCCCAACTATAGACCCACGTCCTACCGGTATGTCTTTTGTGGTAAAATTAAAAGGAAACATGATGACTCAAGTAAAGCAAATGCGAGTAACTAATTTTTTTGTGTTTTTGATATAGCAAACAAGATAGTAAATAAAGTAAAGCTAGCAACTAATTTTTTTGTGTTTTGATATAATGCAGCAAACAAAGTAGTAAATAAAATAAAGCAAGACAAAAACAAAGTAAAGAGATTGGGAAGTGGAGACTCCCCTTGCAGCGTGTCTTGATCTCCCCGTCAACGGCGCCAGAAAAAGAGCTTGATGGCGTGTAACTCACACGTTCGTTGGGAACCCCAAGAGGAAGGTATGATGCGCACAGCAGCAAGTTTTCCCTCAGAAAGAAACCAAGGTTTATCGAACCAGGAGGAGCCAAGAAGCACGTTGAAGGTTGATGGCGGCGGCATGTAGTGCGGTGCAACACCAGAGATTCCGACGCCAACGTGGAACCTGCACAACACAACCAAAGTACTTTGCCCCAACGAAACAGTGAGGTTGTCAATCTCACCGGCTTGCTGTAACAAAGGATTAACCGTATTGTGTGGAAGATGATTGTTTGCAAGAAAACAATAAAACAAGTATTGCAGCAGATTTGTATTTCAGTATAAAAGAATGGACCGGGGTCCACAGTTCACTAGAGGTGTCTCTCCCATAAGATAAAAGCATGTTGGGTGAACAAATTACAGTCGGGCAATTGACAAATAGAGAGGGCATAACAATGCACATACATGTCATGATAAATATAGTGAGATTTAATTGGGCATTACGACAAAGTACATAGACCGCCATCCAGCATGCATTTATGCCTAAAAAGTCCACCTTCAGGTTATCATCCGAACCCCTTCCAGTATTAAGTTGCAAAGCAACAGACAATTGCATTAAGTATGGTGCGTAATGTAATCAACAACTACATCCTTATACATAGCATCAATGTTTTATCCCTAGTGGCAACAGCACATCCACAACCTTAGAACTTTCTGTCACTGTCCCAGATATCAATGGAGGCATGAACCCACTATCGAGCATAAATACTACCTCTTGGAGTTAAGAGCAAAAACTTGGCCAGAGCCTCTACTAATAACGGAGAGCATGCAAGATCATAAACAACACATAGGTAATAACTTGATAATTAACATAACATAGTATTCTCTATCCATCGGATCCCGACAAACACAACATATAGTATTACAGATAGATGATCTTGATCATGTTAGGCAGCTCACAAGATCCAACAATGAAGCACAATGAGGAGAAGACAACCATCTAGCTACTGCTATGGACCCATAGTCCAGGGGTGAACTACTCACTCATCACTCAGGAGGCGACCATGGCGGTGAAGAGTCCTCCGGGAGATGAATCCCCTCTCCGGCAGGGTGCCGGAGGTGATCTCCAGAATCCCCCGAGATGGGATTGGCGGCGGTGGCGTCTCTGGAAGGTTTTCCGTATCGTGGCTCTCGGTACTGGGGGTTTCGCGACGGAGGCTTTAAGTAGGCGGAAGGGCAACGCGGGGGGCCACACGAGGGCCCCACACCCTAGGTCGGCGCGGCCAGGGCCTGGGCCGCGCCGCCCTAGTGTGGCGGCGCCTCGTGGCCCCACTTCGACTCCTCTTCGGTCTTCTGGAAGCTTCGTGGCAAAATAGGACCCTGGGCGTTGATTTCGTCCAATTTCGAGAATATTTCGTTACTAGGATTTCTGAAACCAAAAACAGCAGAAAACAGCAACTCGCTCTTCGGCATCTTGTTAATAGGTTAGTTCCAGAAAATGCACGAATATGACATAAAGTGTGCATAAAACATGTAGATATCATCAATAATGTGGCATGGAACATAAGAAATTATCGATACGTCAGAGACGTATCAGAGTCCGGAACTCGCCGGCACCGAGTATCCTCGAGATACCTCCACACCCTCTGGATTCACCCCGACACTGCTATTCTCTGGATTGGCCCGGCCGTCCACGAGCACTGCCACCGGAGTCGGCAAAGTGAAGCGCATGGGGGGAAAAGGGATCCCTTTCATCTTTGATCTCCCTCCTTGTTAGGTTCCGATTGGAAGCAACGCGGGAGACGAGGAGGAAGCAACGCGGCCGGCGAGGGAAGGGCGGAGCAGGCAGCGCGGGCGAGAAAGTGGTGGCCAGCGGGGGAGCGGCGGGGGAGTGTGAGGAAGAGAGACGACGCCAAACTCAGCTGTTTGTCGGGAAATACGTAAGGGGTGTTTTGCAAAAGTAACATCACGCCCATTAATTCGCGCCGGAGGGAGTAGTAAAAACCAAAAGAAAACCAAAAAACATAAAGAAAACCGTACTACCGTGGCTAACGGGCCTGGCCACGGTGGGGTTCTAGGCATCTGGCCTTTAGTCCATATACCAAAGGGATTTCTATTTTCGTGCCCTCGGTTCCTTAGTTGTGCTCAGTTTTTCCCAGCTCCTTAGTTTTTCCTCAGTTTTCCCCAAGTCCTTGTTTGAAAGCCGTAGAAGCAGCTCAGACGGCAGGATTCCCGTTAAGTTGACCGTTCCGTGCTGACGTGTGGGGCCGCGTCGTGTGGGCCCGCGTCGCGTGGGGCTGGTAGAAAGGGACTGCGTGGGACGTGAGCAGGAGCTGGGTTTTGTCTCTCTCGGCCCAAATTGGCATTTTTAAGAGCACCTTTTCCCCTCTTTCTCTCTATGTCTTTTTCACCAAATTAGTATCAAATCTAGAGAAGCTTCTATTTCTGTCTTTCTTCAATTATTTATGCCTTTTGGCCCTCATTTTTTGCCCAATATGGCAGCAAATTTAGTAGCAAATCTCGAAGCTAGTATATGATAATTCACATCAGCATAATCGGAAAACTAAGTATAATACATAAACTGCATACAGCAGCCAAAAGCAGCCAATAACGTTGTTAATGTTCACGACAAACTAAGCTGGAAAAAATATAAGACGCACGCAATGTATGGCCAACAAGAAGATTCCTCATTGCTCATATATTTCTTCGTCGCCCCATTCATGCATTATCCCAAGGAAATATTCATTGAACTCCTTCCGTCTGCAGTGTGCGGCCAATACATCCTCCAGACGGTATGGCCTGTGTTCATATCTCAGACCGTAGTTTCCCATTCTATCCACATATCGTGGCCACTCATCCCAGGCCTTTGTATCATGAATGTACTCTCTGATATCACCCAAATCGGCGTAGTAGATGCAGCCAGGTCGAAGTGTCGGGTGCACTCTAGTGTCGATGAAGATACACCGGATATAATGCACGAAGAAGACATGACTGCCAATGTTACTGACCGGATGGAGAGAGCGGCTCTGAGTGTCCACACGGTACACCAATGGTTGGTCCTCCAAAAGCATGTTGTCCAACAACACAAGCAGCAGATCACCATCCGACTTCACAAGATAGAACTTGTCATTTCAAAGTTGTGGAAATGAAATTAGTGTCTCCATCTTGACAGTGCTCGCGCGCTGCTGCAACTGTACATTGGTGCACACTATTCTTCCGGACTCGAGATTGTCCACAGCTATTGCATACAGTTCACCATTGAACGGGGTAATGCAACGCAAACCATGGTTCTCGATCGAAAAACTTCCATCTCCCCAATCTTCATATATATCCTTAGTTGGAGTGCTCTCATCGACCCAACTAATTTCGTTCGGGTAATGTGAGCAAACGAAGACCATAGTCGGGGATTTGATTAAAGTGACTGAATCCAGAAAAAAAAGATGGCATCTGCGCCTCAAACATAGTGTTCGATGCCTTTGTGAGTGGGTTCAGAAGCCGTATCTTGTGCGGCGGGTTCTTCTGGGCAAGCACGATGACGCCACGGCAAAAGCCGATGAAGTAGTATCTAAAATATATTGATGAAGATAACATTCAGCACTAAGATTGAAAATAAGAATAGATTAACCCTATAGATATGGAGGAATTTGAACCTTGCACGAACTTCCGATAGATCTATGGTGACGTAGCGGGATGTGCCGAGTTGGAGGAAGGTGAACTCAGCGGCGCGTGGAAGGGTGTGGTCTACCATGATCCATTCGTGCAGGTGCACGTCGGGCTCAGGTAAACCTGAGCGCCAATTTCTACAGACTTACCTCATAGCAGAGTAGGCGTCCACGTACTCCTCATTCGCCAGTAAGCATTCGCCGATCTTGTGAAGTGGTCCGTCACCCATGAGAGAGGCCCAGCTCACGGAGGCGTCGCGCTTGGATGCGCCGCCCTCGGAGGCGACGGGCTCGGAGGCGATGGGCTCTGAGGCGACGGGCTCGGCAGCGACGGGCTCGGAGGCGACGGGCTCGGCGGCGACGGGCTCGGTGGCGACGGGCTCGGATGCGATGGGCTCGGAGGCGACGGCCTCGGAGGTGATGGGTGATGGCGTGTAACTCACACGTTCGTTGGGAACCCCAAGAGGAAGGTATGATGCGCACAACAGCAAGTTTTCCCTCAGAAAGAAACCAAGGTTTATCAAACCAGGAGAAGCCAAGAAGCACGTTGAAGGTTGATGGCGGCGGGATGTAGTGCGGCGCAACACCAGGGATTTCGGCGCCAACGTGGAACCTGCACAACACAACCAAAGTACTTTGCCCCAACGAAACAGTGAGGTTGTCAATCTCACCGGCTTGCTGTAACAAAGGATTAACCGTTTTGTGTGGAAGATGATTGTTTGCAGAGAAAACAGTAAAGAACAAGTATTGTAGCAGATTTGTATTTCAGTATTAAAGAATGGACCGGGGTCCACAATTCACTAGAGGTGTCTCTCCCATAAGATAAAAGCATGTTGGGTGAACAAATTACAGTCGGGCAATTGAAAAATAGAGAGGGCATAACAATGCACATACATGTCATGATAAGTACAGTGAGATTTAATTGGGCATTACGACAAAGTACATAGACCGCCATCCAACTGCATCTATGACTAAAAAGTCCACCTTCAGGTTATCGTCCGAACCCCCTCCAGTATTAAGTTGCAAAGCAACAGACAATTGCATTAAGTATGGTGCGTAATGTAATCAACAACTACATCCTTAGACATAGCATCAATGTTTTATCCCTAGTGGCAACAGCACAACACAACCTTAGGGGTTTCTGTCACTCCCCCAGATATCAATGTAGGCATGAACCCACTATCGAGCATAAATACTCCCTCTTGGAGTTACTAGCATCAACTTGGCCAGAGCCTCTACTAATAACGGAGAGCATGCAAGATCATAAACAACACATAGGTAATAACTTGATAATTAACATAACATGGTATTCTCTATCCATCGGATCCCGGCAAACACAACATATAGCATTACAAATAGATGATCTTGATCATGTTAGGCAGCTCACAAGATCCAACAATGAAGCACAATGAGGAGAAGACAACCATCTAGCTATTGCTATGGACCCATAGTCCAGGGGTGAACTACTCACTCATCACTCCGGAGGCGACCATGGCGGTGTAGAGTCCTCCGGGAGATGAATCCCCTCTCCGGCAGGGTGCCGGAGGAGATCTCCAGAATCCCCCGAGATGGGATTGGCGGCGGCGGCGTCTCTGGAAGGTTTTCCGTATCGTGGTTTTTCGCATCAGGGGTTTCGCGACGGAGGCTTTAAGTAGGCGGAAGGGCGGAGTCGGAGGGCTGACGAGGGGCCCACACCATAGGGCGGCGCGGGCCCCCCTCTGGCCGCGCGGCCCTATGGTGGCGGCGCCTCGTCGCCCCACTTCGTATCCCTTTCGGTCTTCTGGAAGGTTCGTGGCAAAATAGGACCCTGGGTCTTGATTTCGTCCAATTCCGAGAATATTTCGTTACTAGGATTTCTGAAACCAAAAACAGCAGAAAACAGCAACTGGCTCTTCGGCATCTTGTTAATAGGTTAGTTCCAGAAAATGCACGAATATGACATAAAGTGTGCATAAAACATGTAGGTATCATCAATAATATGGCATGGAACATAAGAAATTATCGATACGTCGGAGACGTATCAACATCCCCAAGCTTAGTTCTGCTCGTCCCGAGCAGGTAAAACGATAACAAAGATAATTTCTGAAGTGACATGCCATCATAACCTTGATCATACTATTTGTAAACATATGTAATGAATGCAGCGATAAAAACAATGGTAATGACATGAGTAAACAAGTGAATCATAAAGCAAAGACTTTTCATGAATAGTACTTCAAGACAAGCATCAATAAGTCTTGCATAAGAGTTAACTCATAAAGCAATAAATCAAAGTAAAGGTATTGAAACAACACAAAGGAAGATTAAGTTTCAGCGGTTGCTTTCAACTTGTAACATGTATATCTCATGGATAATTGTCAACATAGAGTAATATAACAAGTGCAATATGCAAGTATGTAGGAATCAATGCACAGTTCACACAAGTGTTTGCTTCTTGAGGTGGAGAGAGATAGGTGAACTGACTCAACATAAAAGTAAAAAGAATGGTCCTTCAAAGAGGAAATCATCGATTGCTATATTTGTGCTAGAGCTTTTATTTTGAAAACATGAAACAATTTTGTCAACGGTAGTAATAAAGCATATGAGTTATGAAAATTATATCTTACAAGTTGCAAGCCTCATGCATAGTATACTAATAGTGCCCGCACCTTGTCCTAATTAGCTTGGACTACCGGATCTTTGCAATGCACATGTTTTAACCAAGTGTCACAATGGGGTACCTCCATGCCGCCTGTACAAAGGTCTAAGGAGAAAGCTCGCATTTTGGATTTCTCGCTTTTGATTATTCTCAACTTAGACATCCATACCGGGACAACATGGACAACAGATAATGGACTCCTCTTTAATGCATAAGCATGTGGCAACAATTATTATTCTCATATGAGATTGAGGATATATGTCCAAAACTGAAACTTCCACCATGATTCATGGCTTTAGTTAGCGGCCCAATGTTCTTCTCTAACAATAAGCATGCTCCAACCATAAAGGTGGTAGATCTCTCTTACTTCAGACAAGACGGACATGCATAGCAACTCACATGATATTCAACAAAGAATAGTTGATGGCGTCCCCAGAAGCATGGTTATCGCACAACAAGCAACTTAATAAGAGATAAAGTGCATAAGTACATATTCAATACCACAATAGTTTTTAAGCTATTTTTCCCATGAGCTATATATTGTAAAGGTGAATGATGGAATTTTAAAGGTAGCACTCAAGCAATTTACTTTGGAATGGCGGATAAATACCATGTAGTAGGTAGGTATGGTGGACACAAATGGCATAGTGGTTGGCTCAAGGTTTTTGGATGCATGAGAAGTATTCCCTCTCGATACAAGGTTTAGGCTAGCAAGGTTATTTGAAACAAACACAAGGATGAACGGTGCAGCAAAACTCACATAAAAGACATATCGTAAACACTATAAGACTCCACACCGTCTTCCTTGTTGTTCAAAACTCAATACTAGATATTATCTAGACTCTAGAGAAACCAAATATGCAAACCAAATTAGCAAGCTCTAAGTGTTTCTTCATTAATGGGTGCAAGGTATATGATGCAAGAGCTTAAACATGAGCACAACAATTGCCAAGTATCAAATTATCCAAGACATTTTAGAATTACTACATGTAGTATTTTCCAATTCCAACCATATAACAATTTAACGAAGAAGAAACTTCGCCATGAATACTATGAGTAAAGCCTAAGGACATACTTGTCCATATGCTACAGCGGAGCGTGTCTCTCTCCCACACAGTGAATGCTAGGATCCATTTATTCAAACAAAAACAAAAACAAAAACAAACCGACGCTCCAAGCAAAGTGCATAAGATGTGACGGAATAAAAATATAGTTTCAGGGGAGGAACCTGATAATGTTGTCGATGAAGAAGGGGATGCCTTGGGCATCCCCAAGCTTAGACGCTTGAGTCTTCTTAGAATATGCAGGGGTGAACCACCGGGGCATCCCCAAGCTTAGAGCTTTCACTCTCCTTGATCATATTGTATCATACTCCTCTCTTGATCCTTGAAAACTTCCTCCACACCAAACTCGAAACAACTCATTAGAGGGTTAGTGCATAATAAAAATTCACATGTTCAGAGGTGACATAATCATTCTTAACACTTCTGGACATTGCATAAAGCTACTGGACATTAATGGATCAAAGAAATTCATCCAACATAGCAAAAGAGGCAATGCGAAATAAAAAGGCAGAATCTGTCAAAACAGAACAGTCCGTAAAGATGGATTTTATTAGGCCACCAGACTTGCTCAAATGAAAATTCCCAAATTGAATGAAAGTTGCGTACATATATGAGGATCATGCACGTAAATTGGCTTAATTTTCTGAGCTACCTACAGGGAGGTAGACCCAGATTCGTGACAGCAAAGAAATCTGGAACTGCGCAGTAATCCAAATCTAGTACCTACTTTACTATCAAAGACTTTACTTGGCACAAAAAAACATAAAACTAAGATAAGGAGAGGTTGCTACAGTAGTAAAAAACTTCCAAGACTCAAATATAAAACAAAAATACTGTAGTAAAAACATGGGTTGTCTCCCATAAGCGCTTTTCTTTAACGCCTTTCAGCTAGGCGCAAAAAGTGTGAATCAAGTAACATCAAGAGACGAAGCATCAACATCATAATTTGCTCTAATAATAGAATCAAAAGGTAACTTCATTCTCTTTCTAGGGAAGTGTTCCATACCTTTCTTGAGAGGAAATTGATATTTAATATTACCTTCCTTCATATCAATAGTAGCACCAACGGTTCGAAGAAAAGGTCTTCCCAATATAATGGGGCAAGATGCATTGCATTCAATATCCAAGACAACAAAATCAACGGGGACAAGGTTATTGTTAACCATAATATGAACATTATCAACTCTCCCCAAAGGTTTCTTTCTAGCATTATCAGCGAGATTAACATCCAGATAACAGTTTTTCAATGGTGGCAAGTCAAGCATATCATAGACTTTCTTAGGCATAACAGAAATACTTGAACCAAGATCACATAAAGCATTACAATCAAAATATTTGACCCTCATTTTAATGATGGGCTCCCAACCATCCTCTAGCTTTCTAGGAATAGAAGTTTCAAGTTTTAGTTTCTCTTCTCTAGCTTTTATTAGAGCATTTGTAATATGTTTTGTGAAAGCCAAATTTATAGCACTAGCATTAGGACTTTTAGCAAGTTTTTGTAAGAACTTTATAACTTCAGAGATGTGGCAATCATCAAAATCTAAATCATTACAATCTAAAGCAATAGGATTATCATCCCCAAGGTTGGAAAAAATTTCAGCAGTTTTATCACATGCAGTTTCAGCAGTTTTAGCAGTTTCAGGTAATTTTGCACGCTTTGCACTAGGAGTAGAAGCATTGCCAACACCAATTATTTTACCATTGATAGTAGGAGGTGTAGCAACATGTGAATCATTAGCATTGCTAGTGGTGGTAATAGTCCAAACTTTAGCTACATTTTTCTCTTTAGCTAGTTTTTCATTTTCTTCTCTATCCCACCTAGCACGCAGTTCAGCCATTAATCTTATATTCTCATTAATTCTAACTTGGATGGCATTTGCTGTAGTAACAATTTTATTTTCAATATCCCTATTAGGCATAACTTTCAATTTCAAAAGATCAACATCAGAGGCAAGACTATCAACCTTAGAAGCAAGAATATCAATTTTATTGAGCTTTTCCTCAACAGATTTGTTAAAGGCAGTTTGTGTACTAATAAATTCTTTAAGCATAGCTTCAAGTCCAGGGGGTGTATTCCTATTATTGTTGTAAGAATTCCCATAAGAATTAGCATAACCGTTACCATTATTATAAGGATATGGCCTATAGTTATTACTAGAATTGTTCTGATAAGCATTGTTGTTGAAATTACTATTTTTAATGAATTTTACATCAACATGTTCTTCTTGGGCAACCAATGAAGCTAACGGAACATTATTAGTATCAACATTAGTCCTATCATTCACAAGCATAGACATAATAGCATCAATCTTATCATTCAAGGAAGAGGATTCTTCAACAGAATTTACCTTCTTACCTTGTGGAGCTCTTTCCGTGTGCCATTCAGAGTAATTAATCATCATATTATCAAGGAGCTTTGTTGCTTCACCAAGAGTGATGGACATAAAGGTACCTCCAGCAGCTGAATCCAATAAATTCCGCGAAGAAAAATTTAGTCCTGCATAGAAGGTTTGGATGATCATCCAAGTAGTCAGTCCATGGGTTGGGCAATTTTTAACTAGAGATTTCATTCTTTCCCAAGCTTCAGCAACATGTTCATTATCCAATTGTTTAAAATTCATTATGCTACTCCTCAAAGATATAATTTTAGCAGGGGGATAATATCTACCAATAAAAGCATCCTTGCATTTAGTCCAGGAATCAATACTATTCTTAGGCAGAGATAGCAACCAATCTTTAGCTCTTCCTCTTAATGAGAAAGGAAACAATTTTAATTTTATAATGTCACCATCTACATCTTTATATTTTTGCATTTCACATAATTCAACAAAATTATTGAGATGGGCAGCAGCATCATCAGAACTAACACCAGAAAATTGCTCTCGCATAACAAGATTAAGTAAAGCAGGTTTAATTTCAAAGAATTCTGCTGTAGTAGCAGGTCGAGCAATAGGTGTGCATAGGAAATCATTATTATTTGTGGTTGTGAAGTCACACAACTTAGTATTTTCAGGGGTGGCCATTTTAGCAGTAGTAAATAAAGCAAACTAGATAAAGTAAATGCAAGTAACTAATTTTTTTGTGTTTTTGGTATAGCAAACAAGACAGTAAATAAAGTAAAGCTAGCAACTAATTTTTTTGTGTTTTGATATAATGCAGCAAACAAAGTAGTAAATAAAATAAAGCAAGACAAAAACAAAGTAAAGAGATTGAGAAGTGGAGACTCCCCTTGCAGCGTGTCTTGATCTCCCCGCTAACGGCGCCAGAAAAAGAGCTTGATGGCGTGTAACTCACACGTTCGTTGGGAACCCCAAGAGGAAGGTATGATGCGCACAACAGCAAGTTTTCCCTCAGAAAGAAACCAAGGTTTATCGAACCAGGAGGAGCCAAGAAGCACGTTGAAGGTTGATGGCGGCGGGATGTAGTGCGGCGCAACACCAGGGATTCCGGCGCCAACGTGGAACCTGCACAACACAACCAAAGTACTTTGCCCCAACGAAACAGTGAGGTTGTCAATCTCACCGGCTTGCTGTAACAAAGGATGAACCGTATTGTGTGGAAGATGATTGTTTGCAGAGAAAACAGTAAAGAACAAGTATTGCAGCAGATTTGTATTTCAGTATTAAAGAATGGACTGGGGTCCACAGTTCACTAGAGATGTCTCTCCCATAAGATAAAAGCATGTTGGGTGAACAAATTACAGTCGGGCAATTGACAAATAGAGAGGGCATAACAATGCACATACATGTCATGATAAGTACAGTGAGATTTAATTGGGCATTACGACAAAGTACATAGACCGCCATCCAACTGCATCTATGCCTAAAAAGTCCACCTTCAGGTTATCGTCCGAACCCCCTCCAGTATTAAGTTGCAAAGCAACAGACAATTGCATTAAGTATGGTGCGTAATGTAATCAACAACTACATCCTTAGACATAGCATCAATGTTTTATCCCTAGTGGCAACAGCACAACACAACCTTAGGGGTTTCTGTCACTCCCCCAGATATCAATGTAGGCATGAACCCACTATCGAGCATAAATACTCCCTCTTGGAGTTACTAGCATCAACTTGGCCAGAGCCTCTACTAATAACGGAGAGCATGCAAGATCATAAACAACACATAGGTAATAACTTGATAATTAACATAACATGGTATTCTCTATCCATCGGATCCCGACAAACACAACATATAGCATTACAGATAGATGATCTTAATCATGTTAGGCAGCTCACAAGATCCAACAATGAAGCACAATGAGGAGAAGACAACCATCTAGCTACTGCTATGGACCCATAGTTCAGGGGTGAACTACTCACTCATCACTCCGGAGGCGACCATGGCGGTGTAGAGTCCTCCGGGAGATGAATCCCCGCTCCGGCAGGGTGCCGGAGGAGATCTCCAGAATCCCCCGAGATGGGATTGGTGGCGGCGGCGTCTCTGGAAGGTTTTCCGTATCGTGGTTTTTCGCATCAGGGGTTTCGCGACGGAGGCTTTAAGTAGGCGGAAGGGCGGAGTCGGAGGGCTGACGAGGGGCCCACACCATAGGGCGGCGCGGGCCCCCCTCTGGCCGCGCGGCCCTATGGTGGCGGCGCCTCGTCGCCCCACTTCGTATCCCTTTCGGTCTTCTGGAAGGTTCGTGGAAAAATAGGACCCTGGGTCTTGATTTCGTCCAATTCCGAGAATATTTCGTTACTAGGATTTCTGAAACCAAAAACAGCAGAAAACAGCAACTGGCTCTTCGGCATCTTGTTAATAGGTTAGTTCCAGAAAATGCACGAATATGACATAAAGTGTGCATAAAACATGTAGGTATCATCAATAATATGGCATGGAACATAAGAAATTATCGATACGTCGGAGACGTATCAACGGGCTCGGGGGCGATGGCCGCCGGCGCATTCTTCTTCTCCATCGCCGGCAGGGCTCGTACGGCGGTTGGGGTTTTTCTTTCGATTTGGAGAAGTTGATGGGACGTGAGAGGCGTGGTTTCGTGCGTGAGCGAGAATGAGACGTACTGTGTGCAGAGGGAGGGAGAGAGGGGCTTACGCGTCCTAAATGCGACCCGCGTCCTACGCGTCCACTATTGCACGTTTGCAACGCGACACGCGTCAACAATGGCACGTCTTCCACTTCTGCACCGCAACACGCGTCCTCGAGTCTAACCCTGGAAATTTAGATATACTCAGGTATACCCTCGAGTCATATACTAGCATTTTTTGTGTGCTCAGTTTTCCCCTTGAGTGCTAATACTGGCTAGTGCAATATACTCAGTTTTACCCTCAAGTGGCTGGTCAACAGAGAGTCAACAAATGGGATTAAGCAGTTAAATGAGTTATTTAATGTGCAAAAAATTCTGAAAAAGAGTGGCACTTACTCATGGAGTCTTTACCACAAATTGCCACTTCTCAAATCATAGATAAATCAAGTTTTACCACAAATTGCCACTTCTCAAATCACCTAGTAGGTATGAAGGTGCATGGTTTTCCACAATAAGCCCTACCCAAAACAGCTTTCCCCAAAACATACTTTGTCTGAATGAGGCCATAATTTTCACACTCATGTATATTTGTATTGCAAATAGTTTGAGGTAAGCCAAGATGGGTTTCATTGTACAAAACACGCATTTTCCATTTTTTAAATCTCATATTTGAATCCCTTAGTCTGTTTACTACTCACTTGCCCTTGGTTTCTTGATACTACTCAGTTTTGCCCTCTTCCTTCACAAACTCTCACAGACGCTCAACATTGCCCTGATTGGTCTAGCCCATGTCACGCGGGTCGTGCCCGCCGACCGTTGATCGTATGATTTAACGGGCATGATAACCCCTATCTCTCTCTGGTCGGGTGATGTCTACGGGTGCTTCTATTCTTGTAGACAGTGTTGGGCCTCCAAGAGCAGAGGTTTGTAGAACAGTAGCAAGTTTCCCTTAAGTGGATCACCCAAGGTTTATCGAACTCAGGGAGGAAGAGGTCAAAGATATCCCTCTCAAGCAACCCTGCGATCACAATGCAAGAAGTCTCTTGTGTCCCCAACACACCTAATACACTTGTCAGATGTATAGGTGCACTAGTTCGGCGAAGAGATGGTGAGATGCAAGTAATATGGATGAGTATGAGTGGTAATAGCAATCTGAATAAAATATGGAAGCAAGTAAACATGCAACAAAACAGTAAACAAACGGAGATTCGATGCTTGGAAGCAAGGCCCAGGGATCCTGCTTTCACTAGTGGACACTCTCAACAATGATCACATAATAGAACTACTCTACACCCTCTTGTTGGATGATGAACACCACTAACTGTGTAGGATTACACGAACCCTCAATGCCGGAGTTAACAAGCTCCACAATATTCGATATTCATGTTTAAATAACCTTAGAGTGCAAGATAGATCAACACAATTACACCGAGAACTAACATAGCATGCACACTGTCACCATCACACTATGAAGGAGGCATAGATCACATCAATACTATCATAGTAATAATTAACTCCATAACCTACAAGAGATTATGATCATAGACCACACCAAGTACTACACGATGCACACACTGTCACCATTACACCGTGCAGGAGGAATAAACTACTTTAATAACATCACTAGAGTAGCACATAGATAATATTCAACTTGATCACATAAAGAGAGAGATGAACCACATAGCTACAGCGGAGCCCTCAGCCCCGGGGGTGAATTACTCCCTCCTCATCATGGAGACAGCGATGGCGGTGAAGATGGCGGTGGAGACGGTGGTGGAGATGACTCCGGGGGCAATTCCCCGTCCCGGCAGGGTGCCGGAACAGAGACTTCTGTCCCCCGTATTGGAGTTTCGCGATGGCGGCGGCTCTGGAAGGTTTTCTCTGGTTTCGTCGAACGGGGTAGGGTTTTCGCGACGGAGACTTTAAGTAGGCGGAAGGGCAGGTCAAAGGGCGTCACGAGGGGCCCACACACCAGGGCCGCGCGGCCAGGGCCCAGGCCGCGCCGCCCTGTTGTGTCGCCACCTCGTGGCCCCACTTCGTCTCCCCTCTGGTCTTCTGGAAGCTTCGTGGAAAAATAGGACCCTGGGCGTTGATTTCGTCCAATTCCGAGAATATTTCCTTACTAGGATTTCTGGAACCAAAAACAGCAGAAAACAGGAACTGGCCCTTCGGCATCTCGTCAATAGGTTAGTTCCGGAAAACGCATAAATATGACATATAATGTGTATAAAACATGTAGATATCATCAATAATGTGGCATGGAACATAAGAAATTATCGATACGTCGGAGACGTATCAGCATCCCCAAGCTTAGTTCCTGCTCGTCCCGAGCAGGTAAACGATAACAAAGATAATTTCTGGAGTGACATGCCATCATAACCTTGATCATACTATTGTAAGCATATGTAATGAATGCAGCGATCAAAACAATGGTAATGACATGAGTAAACAAATGAATCATAAAGCAAAGACTTTTCATGAATAGTACTTCAAGACAAGCATCAATAAGTCTTGCATAAGAGTTAACTCATAAAGCAATACATCAAAGTAAAGGTATTGAAGCAACACAAAGGAAGATTAAGTTTCAGCGGTTGCTTTCAACTTATAACAGGTATATCTCATGGATAATTGTCAACATAGAGTAATATAACAAGTGCAATATGCAAGTATGTAGGAATCAATGCATAGTTCACACAAGTGTTTGCTTCTTGAGGTGGAGAGAAATAGGTGAACTGACTCAACATAAAAGTAAAAGAATGGTCCTTCAAAGAGGAAAGCATCGATTGCTATATTTGTGCTAGAGCTTTGGTTTTGAAAACATGAAACAATTTTGTCAACGGTAGTAATAAAGCATATGTATCATGTAAATTATATCTTACAAGTTGCAAGCCTCATGCATAGTATACTAATAGTGCCCGCACCTTGTCCTAATTAGCTCGGATTACCAGGATTATCATCGCAATACACATGTTTTAACCAAGTGTCACAAAGGGGTACCTCTATGCCGCCTGTACAAAGGTCTAAGGAGAAAGCTCGCATTTGGATTTCTCGCTTTTGATTATTCTCAACTTAGACATCCATACCGGGACAACATAGACAACAGATAATGGACTCCTCTTTAATGCATAAGCAATTAGCAACAATTAATGTTCTCATATGAGATTGAGGATATATGTCCAAAACTGAAACTTCCACCATGATTCATGGCTTTAGTTAGCGGCCCAATGTTCTTCTCTAACATTATGCATGCTCTAACCATTAAATGAGTGGTAAATCTCCCTTACTTCAGACAAGACGGACATGCGTAGCAACTCACATGATATTCAACAAAGAGTAGTTGATGGCGTTGATACGTCTCCAACGTATCGATAATTTCTTGTGTTCCATGCCACATTATTGATGTTATCTACATGTTTTATGCACACTTTATGTCATATTCGTGCATTTTCTGGAACTAACCTATTAACAAGATGCCGAAGTGCCAGTTCCTGTTTTCTGCTGTTTTTGGTTTCAGAAATCCTAGTAACGAAATATTCTCGGAATCGGACGAAATCAACGCCCAGGTTCCTATTTTACCCGGAAGCCTCCAGAACACACGAGAACCGCCAGAGAAGGGAGGCAGGGCCACCAAACCCTACCCCGGCGCGGCCAAGGGGGGGGCGCGCCCCCCTAGGGTGTGGGCCCCCCTTCGACCTTCCTGCGCCGCCTCTCCGCCTATAAGAAGCCCCTGGATCAGAAAACCCTACACGAATTGACGAAACCCACGAAAACCTTCCAGAGCCGCCGCCATCGCGAAGCCAAGATCTGGGGGACAGGATCTCTGTTCCGGCACCCTGCCGGAGCGGGGAAGTGCCCCCGGAAGGCTTCTCCATCGACACCGCTGCCATCTCCACCGCCATCTTCATCACCGCTGCTGCTCCCATGAGGAGGGAGTAGTTCTCCATCGAGGCTCGGGGCTGTACCGGTAGCTATGTGGTTCATCTCTCTTCCATGTACTTCAATACAATGATCTCATTGAGATTCATATGAGTTTGTATCACAATTTATCTATGTGCTACTCTAGTGATATGTTATTAAAGTAGTTTTATTCCTCCTACACGTGTGCAAAGGTGACAGTGCGTGCACCGTGTTAGTACTTGGTTTATGCTATGATCATGATCTCTTGAAGATTGCGAAGTTAACTATTGCTATGATAATATTGATGTGATCTATTCCTCCTACATATGCATGAAGGTGACAGTGTGCATGCTATGCTAGTACTTGGTTTAGTCTGTTGATCTATCTTACACTAAAGGTTACTAAAACATGAGCATTATTGTGGAGCTTGTTAACTCCGGCATTGAGGGTTCGTGTAATCCTACGCAATGTGTTCATCATCCAACAAAAGTGTAGAGTATGCATTTATCTATTCTGTTATGTGATCAATGTTGAGAGTGTCCACTAGTGAAAGTGTAATCCCTAGGCCTTGTTCCTAAATACTGCTGAGTTACTACTGCTTGTTTACTGTTTTACTGTGTTACTACTGCTGCAATATTACCACCATCAACTACACGCCAGCAAGCACTTTTCTGGCACCGATGCTACTGCTCATACTTATTTATACCACCTGTATTTCACTATCTCTTCGCCGAACTAGTGCACCTATTAGGTGTGTTGGGGACACAAGAGACTTCTTGCTTTGTGGTTGCAGGGTTGCATGAGAGGGATATCTTTGACCTCTTCCTCCCTGAGTTCGATAAACCTTGGGTATCCACTTAAGGGAAACTTGCTGCTGTTCTACAAACCTCTGCTCTTGGAGGCCCAACACTGTCTACAAGAATAGAAGCTCCCGTAGACATCAGGCGTCCCCGGAAACATGGTTATCGCACAACAAACAACTTAATAAGAGATAAAGTGCATAAGTACATATTCAATACCACAATAGTTTTTAAGGCTATTTTGTCCCATGAGCTATATATTGCAAAGGCGAATGATGGAAATTTAAAGGTAGCACTCAAGCAATTTACTTTGGAATGGCGGAGAAATACCATGTAGTAGGTAGGTATGGTGGACACAAATGGCATAGTGGTTGGCTCAAGGATTTTGGATGCATGAGAAGTATTCCCTCTCGATACAAGGCTAGGCTAGCAAGGTTATTTGAAACAAACACAAGGATGAACCGATGCAGCAAAACTCACATAAAAGACATATTGTAAACATTATAAGACTCTACATCGTCTTCCTTGTTGTTCAAACTCAATACTAGAAATTATCTAGACTTTAGAGAGACCAATTATGCAAACCAAATTTTAGCAAGATCTATGTATTTCTTCATTAATAGGTGCAAAGTATATGATGCAAGAGCTTAAACATGAGCACAACAATTGCCAAGTATCAAATTATCCAAGACATTTTACCAATTACTACATGTAGCATTTTCCGTTTCCAACCTTATAACGATGAACGAAGCAGTTTCAACCTTCGCCATGAACATTAAAAGCTAAGAACACATGTGTTCATACGAACCAGCGGAGCGTGTCTCTCTCCCACACAAGAATTTATTCAAACAAAAACACTAACAAAAGCACATAGACGCTCCAAGTAAAGTACATAAGATGTGACCGAATAAAAATATAGTTTCAAGAGAAGGAACCTGATAATTTGTCGATGAAGAAGGTGATGCCTTGGGCATCCCCAAGCTTAGATGCTTGAGTCTTCTTGAAATATCCAGGGATAAACCACTGGGGCATCCCCAAGCTTAGAGCTTTCACTCTCCTTGATCGTAGTATATCATCCTCCTCTCTTGACCCTTGAAAACTTCCTCCACACCAAACTCGAAACAAACTCATTAGAGGGTTAGTGAATAATAACAATTCACATGTTCAGAGGTGACACAATCATTCTTAACACTTCTGGACATTGCACAAAGCTACTGGAAGTCAATGGAACAAAGGAATCCATCCCACATAACAAAAGAGGCAATGCGAAATAAAAGGCAGAATCTGTCAAAACAGAACAGTCCGTAAAGTCGAATTTTATTGAGGCACCAGACTTGCTCAAATGAAAATGCTCAAATTTAATGAAAGTTGCGTACATATCTGAGGATCACACACGTAAATTATCATAATTTTCTGAGTTACCAACAGAGAATTAGGCCCAGATTCGTGACAGCAAGAAATCTGTTTCTGCGCAGTAATCCAAATCTAGTATGAACCTTACTATCAAAGACTTTACTTGGCACAACAATGCAACAAAATTAAGATAAGGAGAGGTTGCTACAGTAGTGACAACTTCCAAGACACAAATACAAAATAAACACATGGGTTATCTCCCAAGAAGTTCTTTCTTTATAGCCATTAAGATGGGCTCAGCAGTTTTAATGATGCACTCGCAAGAAATAGTAGTTGAAGCAAAAGAGAGCATCAAGAGGAAAATTCAAAACAAATTTAAGTCTAACATGCTTACTATGCATAGGAGTTTTGTAAATAAGCAAGTTCATGAAGAAAAAAGTAACAAGCATAGGAAGATAGAACAAGTGTAGCTTCAAAAATTTCAGCACATAGAGAGGTGTTTTAGTAACATGAAAATTTCTACAACCATATTTTCCTCTCGCATAATAACTTTCAGTAGCAACATGAGCAAACTCAACAATATAACTATCACATAAAGCATTCTTATCATGAGTCTCATGCATAAAATTATTACTCTCCACATAGGCATAATCAATTTTATTAGTTGTAGTGGGAGCAAATTCAACAAAGTAGCTATCATTATTATTCTCATCATCAAATATAGGAGGCATATTGTAATCATAATCAAATTTATCCTCCATAACAGGTAGTACTAAAAGACCAATATCATTATAATCATCATAAATAGGAGGCAAAGTATCATCAAAGTAAATTTTCTCCTCAATGCTTGGGGGACTAAAAATATCATGCTCATCAAAGCCAGCTTCCCCAAGCTTAGAATTTTCCATATCATTAGCAACAATGGTGTTCAAAGCGTTCATACTAATATGTTCCATAGGTTTTTAAATTTTCGCATCAAACCATCCATGTCTTAAATCAGGAAATAGAATAAGAAGCTCATTGTTGTCCATTATGCCTAACTAGTGTAAACAAGAAACAAAAAGATGCAATTGCAGGATCTAAAGGAAATAGCTTCGAGCACACACACAACGGCGCCAGAAAAGTACTTTACCTAGGACCGGAGTATGAGAGCCTTTTACCTTTCCTCCCCAGCAACGGCGCCAGAAAATAGCTTGATGTCTACGGGTGCTTCTATTCTTGTAGACAGTGTTGGGCCTCCAAGAGCAGAGGTTTGAAGAACAGCAGCAAGTTTCCCTTAAGTGGATCACCCAAGGTTTATCGAACTCAGGGAGGAAGAGGTCAAAGATATCCCTCTCAAGCAACCCTGCGATCACAATGCAAGAAGTCTCTTGTGTCCCCAACACACCTAATACACTTGTCAGATGTATAGGTGCACTAGTTCGGCGAAGAGATGGTGAGATGCAAGTAATATGGATGAGTATGAGTGGTAATAGCAATCTGAATAAAATATGGCAGCGAGTAAACATGCAACAAAACAGTAAACAAACGGAGATTCGATGCTTGGAAGCAAGGCCCAGGGATCCTGCTTTCACTAGTGGACACTCTCAACAATGATCACATAATAGAACTACTCTACACCCTCTTGTTGGATGATGAACACCACTAACTGTGTAGGATTACACGAACCCTCAATGCCGGAGTTAACAAGCTCCACAATATTCGATATTCATGTTTAAATAACCTTAGAGTGCAAGATAGATCAACACAATTACACCGAGAACTAACATAGCATGCACACTGTCACCATCACACTATGAAGGAGGCATAGATCACATCAATACTATCATAGTAATAATTAACTCCATAACCTACAAGATATTATGATCATAGACCACGCCAAGTACTACACGATGCACACACTGTCACCATTACACCGTGCAGGAGGAATAAACTACTTTAATAACATCACTAGAGTAGCACATAGATAATATTCAACTTGATCACATAAAGAGAGAGATGAACCACATAGCTACAGCGGAGCCCTCAGCCCCGGGGGTGAATTACTCCCTCCTCATCATGGAGACAACGATGGCGGTGAAGATGGCGATGGAGACGGTGGTGGAGATGACTCCGGGGGCAATTCCCCGTCCCGGCAGGGTGCCGGAACAGAGACTTCTGTCCCCCGTATTGGAGTTTCACGATGGCGGCGGCTCTGGAAGGTTTTCTCTGGTTTCGTCGAACGGGGTAGGGTTTTCGCGATGGAGACTTTAAGTAGGCGGAAGGGCAGGTCAAAGGGCGTCACGAGGGGCCCACACACCAGGGCCGCGCGGCCAGGGCCCAGGCCGCGCCTCCCTGTTGTGTCGCCACCTCGTGGCCCCACTTCGTCTCCCCTTCGGTCTTCTGGAAGCTTCGTGGAAAAATAGGACCCTGGGCGTTGATTTCGTCCAATTCCGAGAATATTTCCTTACTAGGATTTCTGGAACCAAAAATAGCAGAAAATAGGAACTGGCCCTTCGGCATCTCGTCAATAGGTTAGTTCCGGAAAACGCATAAATATGAAATATAATGTGTATAAAACATGTAGATATCATCAACAATGTGGCATGGAACATAAGAAATTATCGATACGTCGGAGACGTATCTGCATCCCCAAGCTTAGTTCCTGCTCGTCCCGAGCAGGTAAACGATAACAAAGATAATTTCTGGAGTGACATGCCATCATAACCTTGATCATACTATTGTAAGCATATGTAATGAATGCAGCGATCAAAACAATGGTAATGACATGAGTAAACAAATGAATCATAAAGCAAAGACTTTTCATGAATAGTACTTCAAGACAAGCATCAATAAGTCTTGCATAAGAGTTAACTCATAAAGCAATAAATCAAAGTAAAGGTATTGAAGCAATACAAAGGAATATTAAGTTTCAGCGGTTGCTTTCAACTTATAACATGTATATCTCATGGATATTGTCAATGTAAAGTAATATAACAAGTGCAATATGCAAGTATGTAGGAATCAATGCACAGTTCACACAAGTGTTTGCTTCTTGAGGTGGACAGAGATAGGTGAACTGACTCAACATAAAAGTAAAAGAAAGGTCCTTCAATGCACAATTTTTCACGAAGTTCCATTTCCGTCAAGATTAGTCCGCATTACTTTTTTGTTGAGACTCCCTCCGTCCACAAATAAGTGTACTTTTAGCTTTTGTACTAAGTCAAATATTTTAAGTTTTGACCAACCGTAAATAAACCCCTACAACGGTCATCTCTCCCTTATAAAAACCCACAACGGCCATCCCTTGTGTCAATAGGTTCTTCCTCTCTCTTCTTCGTTCACATACACTTGATCCATTGCCATGGCTTCCACGTCTCGGACGCGGACCGGAAGGGGAAGGGGAAGGGGCGGCCGGGGTGGTGGATCATCATCATTGCCACCACCACCGTCAACACTGCCATTGATCATATAGGAGTTCTTCATCGTCGTCTATGAAGACCCTTTGGTCAAGAAGGTACGTACGCGTTCCCAAATATATGATGCATGTGATTAATTATGGGCATGTTCTAAAAAAGTTTAATTTCAAACGATCGACGCTCGATCTCTTTGCAGGCACTCCCAAAAAAGTTTGCGGACTATCTTGACGGCTAGTAGCCAGCTAAAGTGTATCTGCGAGCAGCTGACTGTGGTCCTCGTCTCTGGACCGTGGAGGTCCTATTTGACGGTCAAGGCCGGATGTACCTCGACAAGGGCTGGGAGAATTTCGCCATCGCACACGGTGTGGATTTCGGCTGCTTCGTACACTTCAAATATGAAGGTGATGATGTGCTCACAGTGAAGGTGTTCGACGGAACAATATGCAGGAAGTACTACTACTCGGACGACGAAGATACTGACGATGAAAGCGACGACGACGTGAAGCCATGTATCCATCCCCTTTAGATAAGGGGATTATGACCAAGAATATATATGTAGCTTCATATGCATCGATTTAGAGATCTAGCTATTTTCCTATATATTATGCATTTCAAAAATTATATCGCAATTTCCACCATGATTCGAGCACCACAGCCTCCAAACGATGCCGATATCGGCATGGTCAGAGCGGCTATGCTCGCCGCCACTACTAGGTCACCGTCGGGAAGCACCATGTTTAGCATAAGATTCACTTTAGATTAAGCTGCGAAAATAGTCACCTGCCATTGGCTGAGGTGGCCCCACAGAGCGGCTCTATATGATATTCTCTAAATAAATACACGACCCCAGCGGTCATTGGCTGCGGAGGCCCCACAGAGCGGGAATATATGATTTTCTCTAAATAAATAGAAGACCCCAGTGATTATTGGCTGCGGCAGCCCCACAGAGTGGCAATATATGTCTTTTCCTGAAAAATAGATGACCCCACTGGTCATTGGCTGCGACAGCCCCACAGAGCGGTTATATATGTCTTTTCCTGAAAAATAGACGACCCCACTAGTCATTGGTTGCGGCAGCCCTATAGAGCGGCCCCATTTGTCATTGGCAGCACCGCGTATACAATCAGGAAATAAAACGGCCCACGCGTCAGCGACAGATGGATGGCTACCCGTCAGCACGAGACGGTCAGAGAGGAACTGCCCTCTGTGCAGCCCCACCCGTCAGATTAACAGTAACGGTAAGGCCTCTGACCTGACGGCAACCCTCCCGTCTGAGCGTCTACGAGTGAGGGAGGAGAAAACTGAGGAAAAACTAAGGAGCTGGGGAAAACTGAGCACAACTAACGAACCAGGGGCACGAAAATAGAAATCCCTATACCAAATATCATCTCAAAGGAAAAAGCCATAGGCTTGGGCGCTTGGGCCACGTAGCGTAGCAGAACAAGGGGTCGCCTCTACCTGCCTACTGGTTGAACCCCCTCTCCCTCGCACGCCGCCGCATTTACCCAACCCTCCCAAAACCCGCCACCGGCGAGAAAAAAATGCCTCTTCCGCCTCGGCGGCCGGTGGAGGCGCTGTACGTGCCGGCGAGGGGCCTCCTGGAGGCCCGCGTGCCCTGGGGCCGGGACCGCGCGCTGGACCACGTCGTGGAGCGGGAGCGCCACCTCGTGCCCTTCCTCCTCACCAAGGACGCGCTCCTCACGGCCGCGCCGCCGCCGCACGCTGTGCCACTCCACGCGCTACCCCCTCCATCCCCTTCCCGTTCTGCGCTCTCCACTTCCTCCGCCTCTACGGCTCCGCCTTCGTGCTCTCGGACCACCCCGTCGCCGTCTTCCCCACGCAACGCCTCAGCGCTCCACCTCGACGAGGCGCAGGCCGCCGACGCCACCCGCGCCGACGTGGCCGATCGCCTGATGCGCCTCCTCATGCTCGCGCCCTCCTGCGCGCTCCCGCTCCACCTCGTCGCCCGCGTCCACCTCGACCTCGGCCTCCCCTTCGACTTCCCCTGCTCGCTCCTCCTGCACCACCTAGACTACTCCGCGCTCTTCGCCAACGGCCACCTCCTCGAGCTCGTCTGCTACCGGAAGGACCTCGCCGTCTCGGACGTGCAGTTCTACGCCCAGCGGACCGGCGGGTACAAGGTTGGGGACCACATTGCTTTCTAGCTCTCGTTCCCCCGCGGGTTTGAGCTCCACAAGAACGTCCGCAACTGGCTGGACGAATGGCAGAAGCTTGCATACATCTCGCCGTACGAAGATGGAACTCACTTGGGTCCAAGGAGCGACATCACGGAGAAGAGGACCGTGGCGGTGCTCCATGAGGCGCTCAGCCTCACTGTAGGGAAGAAGATATGGAGAAGGAGGATCTGAATAGCCGAGTGATGACCCACAAGTATAGGGGATCGCAACAGTCTTCGCGGGAAGTAAAACCAATTTATTGATTCGACACAAGGGGGACAAAGAATACTTGTAAGCCTTAACAGCGGAGTTGTCAATTCAGCTGCACCTGGAAACAGACTTGCTCGCAAGAGTTTATCGGTAGTAACAGTTTTATAGCAGTAGCCATGGTGAAATAACATCAGCAGTGTAACAAAGACAGCAGTAGTGATTATAGTAAACAGCAGGATTAAAATACTGTAGGCACAGGGATGGATGAACGGGCGTTGCATGGATGAGAGAAACTCATGTAACAATCAAGGCAGGGCATTTGCAGATAATAATAAAACGTTATCCAAGTACTAATCAATCAATAGGCATGTGTTCCATATATAGTCGTACGTGCTCGCAATGAGAAACTTGCACAACATCTTTTGTCCTACCAGCTGGTGGCAGCCAGGCCTCTAGGGAATCTACTGGAAATTAAGGTACTCCTTTTAATAGAGCACCGGAGCAAAGCATTAACACTCCGTGAACACATGTGATCCTCATATCACCGCCTTCCCCTTCGGTTGTCCCAATTTCTGTCACTTTGGGGCCTCGGGTTCCAGACAACAATACGTGTATACAACTTGCAGGTAAGATCATAAAACAATGCATATCATCATGAAACAATAACATGTTCAGATCTGAGATCATGGCACTCGGGCCCTAGTGACAAGCATTAAGCATAACAAGTTGCAACAATATCATAAAAGTACCAATTACGGACACTAGGCACTATGCCCTAACAATCTTATGCTATTACATGACCAATCTCATCCAATCCCTACCATCCCCTTCAGCCTACAGCGGGGGAATTACTCACACATGGATCGGGGAAACATGGTTGGTCGATGGAGAGGCGTCGGTGGTGATGATGGCGATGATCTCCTCCAATTCCCCGTCCCGGCGGAGTGCCAGAACAGAGTTTCTGGTCCCGAGACGGAGTTTCGCGACGGTGGCGGCGTACTGGATGTCTTCTGGCGATTTCTTCTAACCCCCGTGTGTTTTTAGGTCGAAGGCGTTAAGTAGTCTAGAGGAGGGCGTCGGAGGCCAGCTGAGGGGGCCACACGCTAGGGCGGCGCGCCCCCCCTCCAGGCCGCGCCGGCCTAGTGTGTGGGGGCCCTGGGCCTCCGCCAGGCCTGCCCTTCTGGCTCCGTGATTCTTCTGGAAAAATAAGACCTTTGGCATAAATTCCGAGGATTTTCCTGAAAGTTGAATTTCTGCATAAAAACGAAACACCAGAGCAATTCTGCTGAAAACAACGTTAGTCTGTGTTAGTTGTATCCAAAATACACAAATTAGAGGCAAAACAATAGCAAAAGTGTTCGGGAAAGTAGATACGTTTTGGACGTATCAACTCCCCCCAAGCTTAGCTTATTGCTTGTCCTCAAGCAATTCAGTTAACAACTGAGTGCGATAAAAGAACTTTCACGAACACATTTGTTCATATGATGTAAATATTCTCATGATATGGCAAGTACTTAAGCAATTCATAATAAGATACATGCAAATAAAATCATCTAATAGCTATGTAAATCATGGAAAAGGTACCAACAAATTAATAATGAGCATCATGAATCATGTCTATCAGCAGGATTGCAATGTTCATAAAAGTATATGATAAAGTGGTATCTCGCTTGCCCGTATTTGTACAGCAAAACATAAATGCTTGGGCACTTTTGAAGTTCATGGGAAGACTGGAAGTGGAGATTATCAAAGATAAAAGCATCAAAGTTATACCACAGTTAATCACATTTTTGGACAAGCATATTATACTAAGAATGATAGTTGTGCTCTCAAGAAGGTGCTCAAAGAAAGGATGGACACACAATGTAAAAGTAAAAGATTGAACCTTCGCAGAGGGAAGCAGGGATTAACATGTGCTAGAGCTTTTCATTTGTAAAACAGGAGTAAAATTATTTTGAGAGGTGTTTGTTGTTGTCAACGAATGATAGTGGGTACTCTAACTACCTCGTCAACCATACTTTCAAGAGCGGCTCCCATGAAGGACGTTATCTCTACCAGCAAGGTAAATCATCCCTCTTCTCTTTTGTTTACACACGTACTTTAGTTTTATTATGGATGACACTCCCCCCAACCTTTGCTTACACAAGCCATGGCTAACCGAATCCTCAGGTGCCTTACATCAATCACATACCATGGAGGAGTGTCTATTTGCAATTTAAGTTGCTTACTGATAAATCAGGGCAAAACATGTGAAGAGAATTATTAACGAAAGTTGATTAATTGGGGCTGGGAACCCCGTTGCCAGCTCTTTTTGCAAAATTATTGGATAAGCGGATGTGCCACTAGTCCATTATGAAAGTCTGTCAGGAGTAAATGACAAGATTGAAAGATAAACACCACATATTTCCTCATGAGCTATAAAACATTGACACAAATTGAGAAGCATTTTAAAAGTTTAAAGGTAGCACATGAGAATTTACTTGGAATGGTTTGAAATGCCATGCATAGGTATTTATGGTGGACACTTTGGAATAACTTGGTTTTCAGGGGTTTGGAAGCATGAGCAGCGTTCCCGCTCAGTACAAGTGAAGACTAGCAATAGACTGGGAAGCGACAATCAAGAGAGCAGTAACTGTCATAATCATGCTTGCGACAAAATAAATTAACGGAGGCATAAAAGTGATACAAGAACTCTGAGGTAAAGTAAATCATCGAGGCTTAATTGACTTTTGTTCAGTCACATGCATGCGTCAGCATGTGCCAAGTTGATTCAAGTGAATTATTCAGAGGAGGATACCACAATGTCATATCTATCTATGAATAAAGCAATGCAAGCAAATATTTATGATATGCTACTCACATTAATAAATTGGAGCTAAACATGAGAGATCATGAACTACTAGACTTTCTTAAATGACATATACCTCATATGAACCAACTAAGCATGCTCACATGGATGAGTGTAACACCCCAAATTTCAATAAAAAGAAAGTTAGAGAATTCCAGAAAGCAAAATTTCAAACCAACAAAAACTTTTCTTTTTGCATATAGTACCATGCATAGGACTTGTGCATTTGAGCGATATGCCATGATGATTGTTATTACTTGTATTTGATATGCTCTAAAAATCTAGGGTGATCATATGAAGATCACCAACCAAATAAATCAAAGAGGAAGAAAATCCAATAATTGGAAAACCCTAAAAACCCTCACATATGCCCTATGGCATTTTTATAAATCTTGACCCTAGACCTATTTGGTCTTCACCATTAGTTGGAGAATGTTCTTAAACACTTATCCCAACTTTTGGAATCAAGGTTTCACAATTCAAATGAAATTCAAAGACAATTCCCACTCACATATGATAGTGGTCAAAACTGAAATTTATAGTCTGATCACCACTTTGAGCCCCTGCAATTCATTTTTTCCCAAACCAATTCTTGCTAACTCCTTGCACCATTTCAAAGTCAATATCAAGGTGAACAACTTTGATGAAGATCACCCTGCCAAATTCATCTTGGATCATTAGCTATGCTCATCCAAAGTCTTAACTTTTTAACATATTCAACATTCCTCACTTAGCCATTTTGGGCCAATTCTTGAATTCAAACTTTTCCACCACCACCTCAAACCACCTCTGGTCTTTTACAACTAATAACAACACTCACTTTTCAAAAACTTTCACCTTGTGAATTATTTCAAATTTGGAGAATTTTGCAAATTGCAAAATAGGACACTATTACACACTATTGCAAATAGTGAATCTACCTCACCTAACCTACCACAACCTACCCCAATTGGTCCCCTGGTCCCCTCTCACTCTCAATGCAGCATAGAAACCCTAGTGGTGCATGCATAGCATGCATGCACACACCATGCCGGCCATGGCGCCACCTTGCCGAGCCTCCCCTCTCTCCCTTGCTCTCCAACCCTGGCCACCTTGCCCTAGCTCGCCACCTCGCTCCTCTACGTCGTATAGCACCAACAGAAGCAAGGTAGATGCCCTAGCTACGCCGGAGGACGCGCGCCCCAAAACCGCCAGTACGCCGCTCGCGTCGCGACCATGCGCGCCATGGACGCGCACTGGCCACGCGCCACCCCGCCAGTACACGCAGCCCCTGGACCCCCTGCGAGCACCTTGAGCCTCACCGTGACACCGCGACGCCGTTGGACACGCCCTCGACCACGACCAGACCCTGGACCGCCGCCGCCGTGAACGGGGAAGAAGATCCCGCCACTGCCGCGACATGCCTGGAAGCAATGCGACCAATCCAGACGCCGCCCGACCAAGCTGTCGCCACCGTTCACTTCGCCAGGAACCGCAGAACAGCGCCACGCCCTCGCCTAGCTCGCTAGCTCACCGGAACCGCCGCGCCATGGTCGACCTTGCCACTGCCCCGCAGCACCCTTGCTCGCCTATAAAAGGAGACCCCTTCTCGTTGATCTGAGCACACCATCACCTTCCCCTCTTCTCACTCGACCGCCAGAACCACTCCACCGTCGACATTAGCCACTGACGCCGCCCAATTTCTACCTCACTGCCGACGGACGCCGCGGAAGCTCGCCGCCGATTGACGCCATTCTAGGAGGAGCCGCCGGTGCCAGGAGCTTCGTCATCTACTACATCTTCCCCGAGCACACTGCCAGCCACCGCGGGAGCCCTGGTTAGCCCGCTGACCCCCTAGCGCCGCCGTGCCCGTAACCCTCTCTCGTCGGAGAAGACGATGGCTCTGAGCCGTCGATCTGCTCTCTAATCCAACGCACCACGCGTCTCCATACCGTTTCGGGTTTTAAAAGAGGCTGACAGGCGGACCCCACCCTGTCAGGCAGCCCGCGCGGTACTGGACCGTAGCTGGGCTGGCCTTGGGCCGTTTTCAAATCTTTGAGCCCACCTAGCTTTCCCGCCGGCCTTTTTATTCAAATTCGATTCAAATAATTCCCAAACAATTTCCTCACAGCACCAACTTTGAAATTCAATAATTTCAAATTGGCTAAACCAAATTTAGTGAATTTTATGTTGTTGGAAAGCTACTGAAATTCTCTACAACATGCCACTGGCCCCATGGCCAGATTATTTGTAGAATAAATGTGATAAAAATAACAAGACAGGGACTTTTCCCTATTCAAATAATTCTTAAAAATCAACCAAAATAGTTATTAAGTTAATTCCAACTCTAATAGCTCACATTTGACTTACACTAATTGTTTATGCAATAAAATGGTGTGGTCACTTTGCATGATCATGCCATAGTTAAATGAATGGATAATTTGACTAGTTTAACTAGTTGATATTGTCCAAAACTATTAAAGTAAATTGTGTGAAGTCTGAGACTTCATTTAAACTTGTCTCACATGCATTCATGGGATGTTTGTACCTCTGGTCCAAACTCTCTTATATGAATGGCTTGAGATTTAAATCATATGTAGGGTTATTAAAATGGTATGAGGTGATCTACCTCATTTAAATCATGTTCTCAAATACTGATGATGAATGGTTGACCTAGGTCAATACCCATTTCATGTATAATTGTTTGAGAAATTAAATCTTAAGAAGATTTCAACGAGAGGAATTTATTTCTCAAGAACCCTATGGAAACTATCATTTACATATAAAATACAAAGAAGTGAATTCCTTTTTAAACCCCACAACCCATGCACTCTAGTTAATTTATTTGTGTGCATAGAGTAGTTTGTGTGTGTTATATGTGATGTATGGAATAGCCATTGAATTAGTGAGTAATTATACTCGTATTCAAATTTAGACGGTAGCACCGGAGAGTACGCCGAAGAAGAAGGATACTACCAAGAGGAGGAGGAAGAACAGTTTGAGAACTACCAAGGCAAGCTAATATTCTTGCAAAGTGCAAAGCCCCTTGGGGCAAGGCACCATGACCCTTACCTTTTCTCACATAAGCCTATCCCAAGTTTTTACTTTACAAGCTTTTACTTGTTTTCTCAATAAGTTACTTTTATCGTTAACTTTGGTCAAAGTACAAGTTGGTTACTAGAGTAGTGAAGTAGTTCTAACAAGCAAAGCAAGATAGCACCCCTCATGGATTAGAGCTAGTGCTAATGAATTAAAACCTGACTACTCTAGATGGGAACAATGTGAATTTGAAATGAATTTGAAACCTTGGAATGATGATGCATTCCATTGAATGATTTTTGAAGGTGAATATGAACAAGAGAAGATGGTGATTTTTGATAAAACAATGATGTTGGTTTGAATGTGATACCTTTCCAATTATCAAGTACCCCCACAATACCTGATTATGGGTAGGGCTTAACTGGAAGTTTGTGTGTCTTAGTATGGGTTCCCTCTAAACAAGCGTCATCGGGGTTATGCCGAAAGCTGCCTCTACCACAAACAACTGAGACGATATGATATGATGCGAAATGAGGTGAATGTCCGGCCCAAGCCCTGTGCAGTTCCCAGGCTGACTGTCTGTCTTCACTGGGAGGCCAAGCTCATGGGGAGAGGTGCTCATACTAGGATGTATAAGTGAAAGGTTATGGTTGATGATCCGCGTACTGTGTTACGATGATTCGGGGAAATCCCGACGGATGAAATCAAATGTTGTGGCACAAGTGTGCAACCTCTGCAGAGTGTAAACCTATTCGAATAGCCGCGTCCACGGTTACGGACGGTTGGAAAGGCCATACAGTTTCCGATGTCATATTTTTGAAAATGATGTTGAAAGGTGATGGTGAAATGACTTGTGGTGAATTGAATTGAAATCACCACTTGAATGGTGGGAATGACACTAATGTTCCCACTTGAGCTAGTTAGCACTGGAATAAGCTTTTTCTCAAACTTTGCGAACTAAAACTAGCTTTATGCAAATAAACTAGAGCTTAGCAAACCATACTAGAATGTCTAGCACTTACTTTAGTATTAGTTTGCGAGTACTTAAAGTACTCACGGCTTTGTCCCTAGCTATTCAAATGGCCAGAGTATGAAGAGGAACAAGGAGATGACCAGCAGGACGCCTACGACAACTAAGCGCCTTCCGACGTCAAGCGTTGGCCTGTGGACTAGAGAGTCCTTGTATCTTACGCTTCCGCTATGTTGAACTATGAACTTGTGTTTGTTCGTTGATCGATAGATCAACTATTCGTGTAATATGGATGATGTGATTCCAAATTGTAAGACTTATGGTATGTAATGAATGATGACTGTGATACTTAACTATTATGCCTCGCAACAACAATATTCCTGGGATTGCGATGTACGACATAATAGGCATCCGGACTTAAAAATCCGGGTGTTGACAAGTTGGTATCAGAGCCATTGTTTGACCTTAGAAGACCTTAGTTAGAATGGGCGTTCTGAAAAATTTAATTTTTAAAATCAAATGAAAGAAAATATTTGTGAAAAACTTACTACACTCTTGTCTTAAGACTTTGCCAAAATTTGATGAATCATGTTCTATCTTATTTGAATCAACTTAAAATTTTGCCACACTTTGCCCTCTCTAACTTACTTATCCAATTCTCTTTCAGATGGAGCCAAATGAACCCATCAACACCAAGTTTTATCAACTTGGGAACGGAGGGAGCTTGATCTTCGAGAACGACCTCGACGCCGTCTCTGAATTCCTTGGGCGCCCACACCCCGAGTTCCACGGGGTTCAGCTGGACGACACGCCCGGGGGAGAGTTGCAGTGGGTGATCACTAACGACTTGAGGGGCAAGATGGAGCCTCCCACCTCGGAGAGGATCCTGTTCTCGTTCCGGGAGAGCAACTGGTTAGATGGACTTGCACATGCCCTTCAGGAGGCACTTGCTCGTCTTTGTGGCCAGAATGCGGTACGCCTGCTTGCGTCTCGCTACGCACACCTTGTGAGGCGTGATGCTGCGGGAGTGCCCATGGAGCTGCAGCCGCACCCGGAGTTGAGGCACCATGCTGAGCACCTGGACTTCATGCTCTACCAGACTCAGAAGGACCTCGACGCCTCTCGCGCTTACACGAACCAGACCCATGCTCACATCACCGAGCAGGGTGAGGCGATCAAGCTACTCAACAACGACCGCAGGAGCCTTCGCTAGCAGCGCGCCAAGAAGGACGCTACGATTCGTCGCCTTCGCGCCAGGATCGCGTCACTTGAGGCCACTGTCAAGGCCCAGGAGGATCAGATTCGTTAGTTGGAGGATGACGATGGAGGCATCGACATTCAGGGAGGAGACGCCTTCCTGAGCGACGACGACGACTTTGAGGATGATGAGAACACCGAGGAGGAGGACTACGAGTTTCTGGAGGCAGGACCCGATGACTACGTCCCGATCGATGTTGATGATGAGGAGTAGTTGCACTAGTCTCACTTATAGTAGGTGTGAGTTGTATCCCGTCCCTTGTATCGTAGCAAGAGAATGGTTCTTAAAACCATGGAAGTATGTCTGTTAGTTTGTACCATGTGTTGCATGAATGAAGGAATGTTATGTTTGTCATGAAAAGTTTACAAGTTTTCAAATGTTTTTCAAACTTAACCAAAATGAACCATAGAATGTTCCCTCTTATCTCATGATCTTCTATATCTTCAGATGGCCCCTCCAAATCGCACCAACGACGCGATGCTGCAACTGCTGCAAACCATGCTTGCCGACAGAGAGACAGAAAGAGCCGAACGCCAAGCCAACCTCATCGCCTTGCAGAACATCGCCAACCAAGGCCATGGAAATCATGACCACCCCGGATCCAAACTCAAGAACTTCCAAAACACCAACCCTCCGGTGTTTAGCAAGACCGAGGAACCCCTTGACGCCGATGATTGGCTCCAGACTATGGAGAACAATCTTGAGGTAGCCGGAGTAGAAGCCAACGAGAAAGTTCTGTTCGCCACCCACTATCTCGCTGGACCAGCCCGCGCTTGGTGGACAAGCACCCGTGCCATGAACGGAGGTCAATTCATGACTTGGGAGGATTTCAAACTCAAGTTCAGCAAGTACCATGTACCCCCGGGTCTTATCAAGAAGATGAGGGATGAGTTCCGTGAACTGAAACAAGGCCGCATGACGGTGGTTGAATACCGCGACAAGTTTCTTACACTGTCAAGGTATGCCCCTGATGAGACCGACACCGTTGAGAAGAGGAAGGAGAGATTCCTGAACGGACTGCATGATGAGATGCAAACTGTCCTCGTCAACATCCCCTTTGCAGACCTCGAAGCCCTTGTTGACTCCGCCATCCAGATGGAGGGCAAGTTAAACCAAGCCAATGAGAACCGCAAGCGCCGCATGGCGAATCAGAGTGGATCCATCCACCCCCAAAGGTTTCGCCCTAGCTCAAGCGGAGGTTTCACTCCGAGAAACAATAAGCCACCGGTGCAGAACTCGCGCCCCAGTTATCAGAATCGGAGTGGAGGAAACTCCAAGCCAGGGGCTACAACAACAACTACTACAACCGCGCACCACCCCGAGCCCCTAACAACAACAACAACAACACCAACACCGCTCCCAGAACCGGAAGCAATGCCATCCCCGTCGCGAACAAGCAGGACAAGTCCACCATCACTTGTTATGAGTGTGGTGTAGTGGGGCACTACTCCAACGAGTGTCCCAAGCGTCTCGCCAAGCTCGCCGGCAACACCGCTGCACCTGCTCAGCAGCAACGCCGTGTCTCCACCGGCAAGAAGTTCGCCCCCAACAACCCCAACAACCGCAACGGCTGTCTCTTCCACATGAGCGCCGAAGAAGCCCAGGAAGCACCAGATGTTGTACTGGGTATGTTTTCTGTCAACCACACCCCTGCCAGAGTGTTGTTTGATTCCGGAGCATCTCATTCTTTTGTCACTGAAGACTTTGCATCAACAAGTAAAATTCAACCCCTCAGTTTGAAGCATGTTATGATAGTTCAAATCCCCGGATCCACCACCAAGGCCAGAAAATTTTGCAAAAATGTACCCATCATAATACATGAGGTAGAATTCTATGCAAATCTCATCATTCTTGGAACCAAAGGTTTGGAAGTTGTCCTAGGGATGGACTGGATGTCCAAGCACAATGGATTGATAGACTGTGCCAAGAAAGCCATAACCATGACTAGCAGCACCGGTATCGTAGTTGAGCACGTCTCTGAAAAACTACCCAGAAAATTCACGTGTAACCAAAGTGTAGCCAAGCCAACTCTGGATCAAATCAGCGTCATCTGTCGATACCCTGATGTGTTTCCGGATGATCTACCCGGTATGCCCCCAGATAGGGATATCGAGTTTATCATCGAGTTAATTCCCGGAACTGGACCCATAGCCCAGAGAGCCTACAGCATGAACGCAACGGAGCTTGTGGAGCTGAAGAAGCAGATAGATGATATGTTGGCCAAGGGTCTGATTAGACCAAGTGCATCTCCCTGGAGATCCCCCGTCTTGTTTGTAGACAAGAAGGATGGTGCAAATCGTTTATGTACCGACTATCGAAAGCTTAACGACGTCACCATCAAAAACAAATACCCCCTACCCAAGATAGAAGACTTGTTTGATCAACTCACCGGAGCCAAAGTTTTCTCCAAAATGTTGTGGCACAAGTGTGCAAACTCTGCAGAGTGTAAACCTATTCGAATAGTCGCGTCCACGGTTACGGATGGTTGGAAAGGCCATACAGTTTCCGATGTCATATTTTTGAAAATGATGTTGAAAGGTGATGGTGAAATGACTTGTGGTGAATTGAATTGAAATCACCACTTGAATGGTGGGAATGACACTAATGTTCCCACTTGAGCTAGTTAGCACTGGAATAAGCTTTTTCTCAAACTTTGCGAACTAAAACTAGCTTTATGCAAATAAACTAGAGCTTAGCAAACCATACTAGAATGTCTAGCACTTACTTTAGTATTAGTTTGCGAGTACTTAAAGTACTCACGGCTTTGTCCCTGGCTATTCAAATGGCCAGAGTATGAAGAGGAACAAGGAGATGACCAGCAGGACGCCTACGACAACTAAGCGCCTTCCGACGTCAAGCGTTGGCCTGTGGACTAGAGAGTCCTTGTATCTTACGCTTCCGCTATGTTGAACTATGAACTTGTGTTTGTTCGTTGATCGATAGATCAACTATTCGTGTAATATGGATGATGTAATTGTAAGACTTATGGTATGTAATGAATGATGACTGTGATACTTAACTATTATGCCTCGCAACAACAATATTCCTGGGATTGCGATGTACGACATAATAGGCATCCGGACTTAAAAATCCGGGTGTTGACAATGAGTATATGTACAAAAATATAAACAAATAGAGTTCATACCATCCTCTCACCACAATCGGATTGTCGTAGATCGCCATTATTGCCTTTTCACTTGTGTAGCTTGAATAATATGAAATGAAAACCAAGCTCCCGCCACCGAAAACCATTGAACTCCAAAATGAACTTTACAAAACCAAAGAAGAACAACAAATATTTTTGGTGTTTTCGAATTGGAAACAAGAACAAAAGGAAACAAGCAAACAAAGCAAAATCTTTTTGGATTTTCTTATAGCAAACCAACGATAGCAAATAAAGCAAAATAAAAGCAGGAAGCCAAAAATAAACAAATGGTAAAGAGAAACAACAGAAATATTTTTGGTCTTTTTGTGTTTTAGGAAAGAAACAAAGCAAAAACAAGAAAATGAAAACTAAAAGAGTCACATAAACACAAAGCAGCAGAAATTCGTCAAACTTGACAGCAGTACAGTAATCGATTTTTAAGAAATTCTTCCGCTGCTCAGCTCAAAAAGTGTTCAACTAATGAAAGTTAGATAATAACCTGGGGAACATGCACAAAAATTGGCTTCGCAAAATAACGTTCTGGCTGTTTTTGAGAATTTTTTTGGTATCAGTACAGAATCTGTTTTCAATCAGCACTTCCCCAAATATCATCTCCCTCTTATTAGAAAACCACTTTAAAGAGCTAAACAAGTATGTACAAGTATCCATCAACTATAATATGCAAAAAATGAGTGATGCCGGTATACCTCCCCCCAAGTTTATTCTTTTGGCCTAAGTGGAGATCAACCCCAGCGAGGGTCAGGGTTCCACGCCGGTGGATCATACATGGCGTAGTCATAATAATGTCCCGGTGCAGAAGAAAAGGGTGAAGGCTCCTCATTCCCAACATGTTGATGCGAAGAACTTGCTGCATCGGATGACGAGTCGAGGCGTTCATCGGCCTCCTCCGTGTCGTCTCTTGCATGATGGCCATCTCCCTCTATATGCATTCAGTTCACCTTCCGTGACTGACCAATCCTTCCTGGAATCAAAGTTAAACAGAACAGGTGCAGGCAATCCTACTAGTTTTTCAGTTTCTTAGTTGTTCTCCAAGTTTTCTTGTAAAATGTTATCTTGTAAGACAGGTTACTCAAATTAGACAAATCAGAAACAAATTCATGCTTAATCATGGAGACTATGTCAAGTTTCTCTATGGAGAGCTGAATATCAAGATGGTGAGGTTCTACACCATGCAAAGCTAATAAACGAGAGGCGATGAGACCTCCACAAATTCCTCCCTTCTCACGGTTAGTAGCAAGTCTATAGGCTATCAAAGCACCCAAGTTATAAGTCCTATCACCTTGTAATGCAGCAGCTAGAAAAGCTAAATCTTGGATAGATAACTTACTTGCATTCTTTCTAGCAAGAACGCACTTGGTGATGAAATAAGCAAAGTAGCGAATAGCTGGGAGTTGAATACTACTGATTTTACCACCATCCTCTGAGAATCTTCTTCCATGACAAATCATCTTGTAGAGATTCAAGAGCTCATGCGGCAGTCCCCTTATCTTCTCGCATGATCCCCATTGTGGCACTCTAATTGCTGCACAAAAGTCATCGAATGGCAAGTTGACAGTTTTATTATAAATTTTGTATCGAACCATGGGGTTAGTCTGGGACCAATTGAATTAAAAATCTTGCACTACAGACATGGTCAGTTTTGCATATTGGTATGGTTCACCAACAACAAAATTTCCCAAACCTGCATTGGAAATCAGATTTTGAACATCTTGCAAGATTCATGCACTTCTCATAAAATCAACGCATGGGTAGTAAGAGGGGTATACTCCTTCTTCGCGGTGAACACTCATAACCTGTTGCACCTCCAATTCTTGTTGGTTGAGTTGGTGCCTATTCCACTCCATTTTCTGAAATTTTTCAACGAACATTATAAAATTTGATTTTGGTGACATATAATTGAGGGAAACTACTATAGGAACTTGCTAGAGTACTAAACATGCATCAAAACTAGTTTTTACCACTTAGAACAAGCATGCAAGCTCACTAAACATGTTACCTACAGCAGCAAAATATTCAAGATATACTCAACCAAACAAAATTCTACTTGGATAATCGGAGGAGTCACATACCGGAGAGCAAATGTGCCAAATTTCAGACAGAAATCTGGGCTGAGCAAGGAGATCGAGAAATCTTGAGCTCTTGAGCAGAAACGCGAGTGAGAGAAAGCTGGTGCGAGTTTTTTCGGGAGAGAGAGTAAGATGGGAGAAAGAGATGAAGAAGTGGGGCAAGGAGGGGCCCACACACCAGGGTGGCGCGCCCCCCTTGCTGGCCGCGCCGGCCTGTGGGGTGCCACCATGGGGTTCCCCACTGGTCATTCCCAGGTGCCCCCAGGTGCCTCTTCGAAAAATAAGACCAACGGTATAATTTTTGTGAATTTTTGAAAACTTTGAAAAATGCACATTTCTGGGTATTAAATTTATTATTACTGGGCAGAAAAAGATTTTTGAAATCTCTAATTAACTAAAGAACTTTGCAAAACAAAAGTGCTACAGCAAGTAGAACAAGTGGAGGAAGAAAAAGATGTTGTTTAGTTCCTCTATGCATATAAAATGAATTTGTTAACAAGGTTGATCAAGTCTTGCCACCAAATAAATTTTACATAGCATAAGAAGAATTAAACCTCAAATCAATCATGTTACCTTGTATTGTATTGATATGGATCCAATCACAAGAGTTTGATATTCTTCTTTAGGCTCATATATAGGACAATCAATAGTTCCCACTTTGATAGTTCTCACATTAGAAATTGTATTAACTCCACATACTTTATCAATCCTCTTGGGAAAATAAACGGTATGCTCCTTATCATCGACATTGAAAGTAACTTTTCCTTTATTGCAATCAATAACAGCCCCTGCGGTGTTAACAAAAGGTTTGCCAAGAATAATAGACATATTATCATCTTCAGGCATTTCCAACACAACAAAATCAGTTAATATCAAGCAATTATTTGTAACTTGAACAGGAACATCCTCACATATGCCAACAGGAATAGCAGTAGATTTATCAGCCATTTGCAAAGATATATCAGTTGGTATCAACTTATCTAAATAAAGTCTCTTATAAAGAGAGAAAGGCATAACACTAACACCTACTCCCAAATCACATAGAGCAGTTCTAACATAATTATTCTTGATTGAACAAGGAATAGTCGGTATACTTGGGTCTCCAAGCTTCTTTGGAACCTTACCATTGAAAGAGTAATTAGCTAGCATAGTGGAAATCTCCTCATTAGGAATTTTCCTTTTGTTAGAGACAATATCTTTCATATACTTTGAATAAGGAGGCAATTTAATAGCATCAGTCAAAGGGATTTGCAGGAATAAAGGTTTCATCCAATCGCAAAATTTATTATAATGTTCTTCTTCCTTTTATTTTAGTTTCTTAGCAGGAAAAGGCATTTGCTTTTGAACCCAAGGTTCTCTTTGATTACCATGTTTCTTAGCAATAAAATCTTCTTTAGTATACTTTTTATTTTTAGCATGCTTTTCAGGTTCTTCTTCAACCTCTTCTTTATCAGAAGCATCATTCTTATCATTATATTTATCATGTTCATTACCACTTTCAGTTTCAGCATCAGAAATAGAAATACTATTAGGATCATTAACAGGCTCAGAGGATTCTACAACAGTTTTATGTTTCTTTTTCTTTTTCTTAGAAGGAGCACTAGTTTCAGTTCGTTGAGAATCTTGTTCAACTCTTTTGGGATGCCCTTCAGGATATAGAGGATCCTGGGTAGAAACACCGCCTTTAGTTGTTACTTCATACGCATGTTTTTCTTTAGAATTATTTTTTAACAAGTCATTTTGCACTTTAGTGAGTTGATCAATTTGAGTTTGAACCATATGAAAGTGTTTAACAAGCATCTTGACATCATTGGAGGTTCTCTCCACAATACCATGCAATTCACTAATAGCTCGAGAATTTTCCATTAAATGATTATCTACTCTCATATTGAAATTATTTTGCTTAACAATATAATTATCAAACTCATCTAAGCATTGAGCAGGAGGTTTTGAATACGGAATATATTCCCTAGTAAAGCGTTCAAGAGAGTGTACCTCAATCATGGATGAAGGGGGAGTTATCTTGCATAAATCTTCTATGGGAGGTAAATTCTTCACATCTTCGGATTTAATACCTTTCTCTTTAAGATATTTCTTGGCTTCCCTCATATCTTCATCATTTAATTTAATCATCCCCCTCGTCTTTGGTTCAGGTGTAGACCAATCATCATGATTCCGGCCTATTCTCGCCAATAATTCTTCAGCGTCGTCTGGAGTTCTTTTCCTGAAAACACAACCAGCACAACTATCCAGGTATGCCCTAGACTCAATGGTTAGTCCACTATAAAATATATCAAGTAAATCATGCTTTTCCAGATCATGTCCAGGCCGAGCTCTAATAAGAGAGCAAAATCTTGCCCAAGCCTCAGGCAATTTCTCTCCATCTTCCTGGTCAAAATTATAAATTCCCTGCAAAGCAATATGTTGAGCACTAGCAGGAAAGTATTTCCGAAAGAAAACATCAAGCAACTCTTTTGGACTATCAATGGAATTAGGTGGCAAACTATTGTACCAAGTTTTAGCATCATCCTTTAATGAGAAAGGAAAAAAAATTAGCAACGAAATAAGTACGCTTCTTAACATCATCAGAAAACAAGTTACTTAGAGTAGACAGCTCAATCATGTGTTCTACATCACTTTCTTTTTCAGTACCACAAAAAGGTGTTTTCTCCACAATAGATATATGAGATAAATCAAGAGAAAAATCATAATCCTTATCCTTAATGTTTATAGGAGATGTGGCAAATTTAGGATCAGGAAACAGTTTATATCTAACAGCACGTTGTGCAAGAAGCTTTTTAATATTACTTGCATCAGTAGTAGCATTGCATTTATCAATGAAATCATCATCAAGTTCTACATAATCTTCATCAAGATCATCACTAGAGTATTCAACAGACTCAGGTGAATTAACAGGTGTAGCAGCATTTTCCCTTGTTAGCTAGGGATCCCTTGTTGTTATGTTGTTAGTATGATGCTGCTGTGAAGAACCTCGAACCTATTACTATGTTGTCTGATGTGTATGCAGCTTATTATCTAGGGAGAGATCCCTATTATCTATCCCTATTCTACTATATTTTGTTGGCCCTACTTTGTTTTCTCGATTTAGTATGACTGTGAATTTATCGTACATTACCCTGGAGATTTGCTTCTAGATTTAACTACATACATATGGACCAGAGGGAGTACTAGATTTGCTGCCATATTGGGCAAACAACGAGGGCCAAAAGGCACAAATAATTGAAGAAAGACAGAAAAGCAAGCTTCTCTAGATTTGATACTAATTTGGTGAAAAGGGACAGAGAGAAAGAGGGGAAAAATGTGCTCTTAATAATGCTAATTTGGGGCCGAGAGAGACAGAACCCACCTCATGTTCACGTGCAACCAAACGCGGTCTCGTCCTGTCCCACACGGTCCCTTTCTACCAGCCCCACGCGACGCGGCCCCACACGACGCGGCCCCACACGTCAGCACAGAACGGTCAACTAAACGGGAATCCTGCCGTCTGAGCTGTGATACGTCCAAAACGTATCTACTTTCCCGAACACTTTTGCTATTGTTTTGCCTCTAATTTGTGTATTTTGGATGCAACTAACGCGGACTAACGCTGTTTTCAGCAGAACTGTTCTGGTGTCTCGTTTTTGTGCAGAAATCCAACTTTCAGGAAAAACCTCGGGATTTTGACGAAAGGGCCTATTTTCCCAGAATAATGATGGAGCCAGAAGGACGATTGAAGTGGAGGCCCGAGGGCCCCACACCACATGGCGGCGCGGCCCAGGGGGGGCCCGCGCGGCCATGTGGTGTGGCCCCCTCGGCCGGCCTCCGACGCCCCCCTTCGGACTACTTATTCGCATCGACCTAAAAACGCACGGAGAGAGGTCGAAGTCGCCAGAAACCCTCCAGAACGCCGCCACATCGCGAAACTCCGTCGCGGGAGCCAGAAGTCTCCGTTCTGGCACTCCGCCGGGACGGGGAATTGGAGGAGATCATCACCGCCATCACCGCCAACGCCTCTCCATCAACCAACCATGTTTCCCCCATCCATGTGTGAGTAATTCCCCCGCTGTAGGCCGAAGGGGATGGTAGGGATTGGATGAGATTGGTCATGTAATAGCATAAGATTGTTAGGGCATAGTGCCTAGTGTCCGTAGATGGTACTTTTATGATATTGTTGCAACTTGTTATGCTTAATGCTTGTCACTAGGGCCCGAGTGCCATGATCTCAGATCTGAACATGTTATTATTTCATCATGATATTCGTTGTTTATGATCTTACCTGCAAGTTGTATACACATGTCGCTGTCCGGAACCAATGGCCCCGAAGTGACAAAAATCGGGACAACCGGAGGGAATGGTAGCGATGTGAGGATCACATGTGTTCACGGAGTGTTAATGCTTTGCTCCGGTACTCTATTAAAAGGAGTACCTTAATATCCAGTAGTTTCCCTTGAGGCCCGGCTGCCACCGGCTGGTAGGACAAAAGATGTTGTGCAAGTTTCTCATTGCGAGCACGTACGACTATAATTGGAACACATGCCTATTGATTGATTAGTACTTGGACACCGTTTTATTATTATCTGCAAATGCCCTGCTATGATTGTTACATGAGTTTATCTCATCCATGCAACGCCCGTCATCCGTCCCCGTGCCTACAGTATTTTAATCCTGCTGTTTACTAAAATTACTATTGCTATCTTTGATACTCTGCTGCTGTTATTTTACTACTGCTGCTACTATAAAACTGTTACTACTGATAAACTCTTGCGAGCAAGTGTGTTTCCAGGTGCAGCTGAATTGACAACTCCGCTGTTAAGGCTTTCAAGTGTTCTTTGTCTCCCCTTGTGTCGAATCAATAAATTGGGTAATACTTCCCTCGAAGACTGTTGCGATCCCCTATACTTGTGGGTCATCAAGACTATTTTCTGGCGCCGTTGCCGGGGAGCATAGCTTTATTTGGAAGTTCACTTGGATTGATATTGTTCGCTGCAAATTCTACATCATGGGTAAAACTCGCGATACTAAGGTCGCCATATTACCATCCACTACAAGAAAAGGTACAACTCTGAGTACCTCTGCTGCTCTCGATTCACCATCTGTGATTGATAAACTTGTTTCACCGCCACATGCTTCAAATGCTGGTACTTCTGCTGAATCTGAAAACTCTCATAATACTGATCATATGTCTGCTGTGCTTGATGTTAGTGGTTCATTGGGAACTTTTCTAGATGCTAAAATTGCTAGGTCTAGACAAATTGAAAATGCTGAAACTCCTGATGTTACTACACCTGTTAATTCACCTGAACTTGAATACTCTAGTGATGATCTTGATGAAGATTATGTGGAACTTGATGACGATTTTATTGAAAAATGCCATGCTACTACTGATGCAAGAAAAATTAAAAAGTTGCTTGCAGAACATACTGTTAGATATAAACTGTCTCCTGATCCTAAATTTGCCACATCTCCTATAAACATTAAGGATAAAGATTATGATTTTTCTCTTGATCTATCTCATATAGATATTGTTGAGAAAACACCTTTTTGTGGTTCTGAAAAAGAAAGTGTTGTTGAACACATGACTGAGTTATCTACTTTGAGTAGCTTATTTTCTGATGATGTTAAGATGCGTACTTACTTTGTTGCTAAAATTTTTCCATTCTCATTAAAGGATGACGCTAAAACTTGGTATAATAGTTTGCCACCTAGTTCTATTAAAAGTCCAAAAGAATTGCTTGTTGTTTTCTTCCGGAAATACTTTCCTGCTAGTGCTCAACATGCTGCTTTGCAGAGAGTTTATAATTTTGATCAGGGAGATGAAGAGAAATTGCCTGAAGCTTGGGCGAGATTTTTCTCTCTTATTACAGCTCTGCCTGACCATGATTTAGAAAAGCATGATTTACTTGATATATTTTATAGTGGACTAACCATTGAGTCTAGGGCATACCTGGATAGTTGTGCTGGTTGTGTTTTCAGGAAAAGAACTCCAGACAACGCTGAAGAATTATTGGCTAAAATAGGCCGGAATTATGATGATTGGACTACGCCTGAACCAACTCCAACGCCAATAGTGAAGAAGAGGGGTTTAATTAAATTGAATGATGAAGATATGAGGGAAGCCAAGAAGTCTCTCAAGGAGAAAGGTATTAAATCTGAAGATGTGAAGAATCTACCTCCTATAGAAGATATATGTGAGATAATTCCTCCTTCATCCATGATTGAGGTAAATTCCCTTCAACGCTTTACTAGGGAAGATATTCCGTATTCAAAACCTCCTGCGCAATGCTTAGATGAGTTTGATAATTATATTGTTAAGCAAGAAAATTTTAATATAAGAGTAGAAAATCATTTAATGGAAAATTCTCAAGCTATTAGTCAATTGCATGATATTGTGGAGAGAACCTCCAATGATGTTAAGATGCTTGTTAAACATTTTCATATGGTTCAAACTCAAATTGATCAACTCACTAAAGTGCAAAATGACTTGTTAGGAAATAATGCTAAAGAAAAACATGCTTATGAAGTAACAACTAGAGGTGGTGTCTCTACCCAGGATCCTCTATATCCTGAAGGGCATCCCAAAAGAGTTGAACAAGATTCTCAACGAACTAAAACTAGTGCCCCATCTAAGAAAAAGAAAAAGAAACATAAAAATGTTGTAGAATCCTCTGAACTTGCTAATGATCCTAATAGTATTTCTATTTCTGATGCTGAAACTGAAAGTGGTAATGAACATGAAAAAGATAATGATAAGAATGATACTCCTGATAAAGAAGAGGTTGAAGAAGAACCTGAAAAGCATGCTAAAAATAAAAAGTATACTAAAGAAGATTTTATTGCTGAGAAACATGGTAATGAAAGAGAACCTTGGGTGCAAAAGCAAATGCCTTTTCCTGCTAAGAAACTAAAATCAAAGGAAGAAGAACACTATAATAAATTCTGTGATTGGATGAAACCTTTATTCTTGCAAATCCCTTTGACTGATGCTATTAAATTGCCTCCTTATTCAAAGTATATGAAAGATATTGTTACTAACAAAAGGAAAATCCCCAATGAGGAAATTTCCACTATGCTTGCTAATTACTCTTCCAATGGCAAGGTTCCAAAGAAGTTGGGCGACCCAGGTATACCGACTATTCCTTGTTCTATTAAGAATAATTATGTTAGAACTGCTCTATGTGACTTGGGAGCCGGTGTTAGTGTTATGCCTTTTTCTCTTTATAAGAGACTTTACTTAGATAAGTTGATACCTACTGATATATCTTTGCAAATGGCTGATAAATCTACTGCTATTCCTGTTGGTATATGTGAGGATGTTCCTGTTCAAGTTACTAATAACTGCTTGATATTAACTGATTTTTTTGTGTTGGAAATGCCTGAAGATGATAATATGTCCATCATTCTTGGGAGACCTTTTCTTAACACCGCAGGGGCTGTTATTGATTGTAATAAAGGAAAGGTTACTTTCAGTGTTGATGATAAGGAACACACCGTCTATTTCCCCAAGAGGATTGAAAAAGCGTGCGGGGTTAATACTATCTCTCATGTGAGAACTATCAAAGTGGGAACTATTGATTGTCCTATATATGAGCCTAAAGAAGAATATCAAACTCTTGTGATTGGATCCATATCAATACAATTTAAGGTAACATGATTGATTTGAGGTTTATTTCTTCATATGCTATGTAAAATTTATTTGGTGGCAAGACTTGATCAACCTTGTCAACAAATACATCTTATATGCATAGAGGAGGTAAACAACATCTCTTTCTTCCTCCACTTGCTTTAGTTGCTGTAGCATTTTTAATTTGCAAAGTTTCTTAGTTGATTTGAGATTTCAAAAAATTTCCTGGCCAGTAATAATAAACTTAATACCCAGAAAATGTGCATTTTTCAAAGTTTTCAAAAATTCGCGAAAATTACACCGTTGGTCCTATTTTTCGACGAGGCACCTGGGAGCACCAGAGGATGACCTGTGGGGCACCACAGGGTGCCACACCACAGGCCGGCGCGGCCAAGGAGGTGGCCGCGCCACCATGTGGTGTGGGCCCCTCCTTGCCCCACTTTGTCATCTCTTTCTCCCAGCACCTTCTCTCTCCCGAAAAAACTCGTACCAAATTCCTCTCACTGGCGTTTTTGCTCAAGAACTCCAGATTTCTCGATCTCTTTGTTCAGCTCAGATTTCCTGCTGAAATTTGGCACATTTGCTCCTTGGTATGTGACTCCTCCACCCATCCAAGTAGAATTTTGTTTGGTTGAGTATATCTTGAATATTTTGCTGCTGTAGGTAACATGTTTAGTGAGTTTGCATGCTTGTTCTAAGTGGTAGAAACTAGTTTTGATGCATGATTAGTACTCTAGCAAGTTCCTATAGTAGTTCCCCTCAATTATATGTCACCAAATCAAGTTTTATATTGTTTGTTGAAAATTTCAGAAAATGAAGAAGTTCAAATTTGGAGAATTGTTCAAGAAAGGAACAACCAACACCGGGAGGCCTTCTAGGACCGCCACCCAAATTAGGCGGTCGTACAATGAGGACATCATCGCGCCTAGCTTCGCGCCCGAAGAGGACAATGGGGCTCCTAATGCCTCATCCTTCCCATGTTATGATTTTCTGACAAATGCAGGGATATTGGATGATTTCTTCACCCTTGTCAACAGGGCGGGATTAACCACCTACGTTGGAGATGAAAGGGAGCAATACTACATGCTCACCAAATTTTTGTCGAGAGCTTCAATTTCCAAAACACGGAATATAATCCGACAGTTGCATTCAAGATCTATGGTACTCCTGTTACTATGGAATTGGATGAATTTTGTCGTGCATTGGATATTGCCCCTGTAGGTACAGCAAGGAGGATCGATAACAACCCTCGGGACTTGTTGGAGCTCTATCGAGGGATCACCAATGATGATTGTCGCACCATCCAGCGGGGCAAGATAAGGAACATTCAACTCCCCGCCATTAAATATTTTGCATATTACGTTGCCACTAGCATACTTGGTAGGGAGAACACTAGCAATATTTCTAGTTACCATCTTGCTTTCTTGAATATTGCACTTACTGGACAGACGTCTTATCATCTTGGTTCTCTTATTGCTCGCCGCTTGTCTACCAAGGGGCCTATTTTTGGAGGAACTATTGCACTGCGCATTTTAACACATTTAGAGCTTCCTGTTGATCCTAATGATGTGCCATTAACCCCTAGGAGGCTTGATATCATTGCTATGAAAAGCCATCAATTTGTTACCACCGAGTCTACTTTAGATAATATGACCTATAGAATGTTGTTTGCTGACGGGGATGAGAAAGAAATCCCTCTTCCCCAGCCAGGTTTGTTTGATATTGACAGGCAACCATGGTCGCGCACTAAGGAGGAGGTGGATGAACATATGAAGATACAAGATTTCCATCAGCAACATGACTCCGAGGACGCCGAGCCCTCCTACGATTACACCGTCACGTATCCGGGTGCTTCTTCTAGCACATACCCGGAATACGATCCATCTTCGTCATACTACGGAGACACTACCTCATGGGATCGATGGAATTGAACTCCACTTAGGCCAAAAGCCTAAGCTTGGGGGGAGGTATACCGGCATCACTCATTCTTTTCATATTATGATTGCTGGATACTTGTATATACTTGTTTAGTCTCTTTGAGTGGTTTTCTAATGAGAGGAAGATGATATTTGGGGAAGTGCTGCCTGAAAATAGATTCTGGGCTGTTACCGTAAAAATTCGTGCGAACAGCCAGAACGTTATTTTGAGTTGAAAATTTTTGTGCAGGTTCCCCAGGTTATTATCTAACTTTCATTAGTTGAACACTTTTTGAACTGAGCAATGTAAGATTTTTGTAAAAATCGATTTCTGTACTGCTGTCAGGTTTTGGCAGATTTCTGTCATCTCGCTTTTGTGTGTTTCTTTTAGTTTGCTATTTCTTGTTTCCACTTTGTTTCTTTCCCAAAACACAAAAAGACCAAAACTATTTCTGTTGTTTCTCTTCACCATTTGTTTATCTTGGTTTCTTTCAATTGTTTCGCTTTATTTGCTATTGCTAGTTTGCTATAAGAAAACCCAAAAAGATTTTGCTTTGTTTGCTTGTTTCCTTTTGTTCTTATTCTCAAATTCGAAAACACCAAAAATATTTGCTGTTCTTCTTTGGTTTGTAAAGTTAATCATGAGTTCAATGGTCTTCGGTGGCTGGAGCATGGTTTTCATTTCTTATTATCCAAGCTACACAAGTGAAAAGGCAATAATGACGATCTACGACAATCTGATTGTGGTGAGAGGCTGGTATGAACTCTATTTGTTTTCATTTTTGTACATATACTCATCCATGTGAGCATGCTTAGTTGGTTCATGTGAGGTATATGTTATTTAAGAAAGTCTAGTAGTTCATGATCTCTCATGATTAGCTCCAATCTATTAATATGAGTAGCATGTCATGGATGTTTGCTTGCATTGTTTTATTCATAAGTAAGTATGGCATTGTGGTATCCTCCTATGAATAATTCATTTATATCGACTTGGCACATGCTCACGCATGCATATGACTGGACAAGAGTCAATTAAGCCTCAATGATTTACATTGCTTCAGAGTTCTGGTATCACTTTTATGCCTCAGTTAATTTATTTTGCCGCAAGCATGATTATGACAGTTACTGCTCTCTTGATTTGTCGCTCCCTAGTCTTTTGCTAGCCTTCACTTGTACTGAGCGGGAACGCTGCTCGTGCCTCCAAACACATGAAAACCAAGTTATTCCAAAGTGTCCACCATAAATACCTATGCATGGCATTTCAAACCATTCCAAGTAAATTCTCATGCGCTACCTTTAAAACCTTCAAAATGCTTCTTAATTTGTGTTTATGTTTCATAGCTCATGAGGAAGTATGTGGTGTTTAGCTTTCAACCTTGTCATTTACTTTTGACGGACTCTCATATGGAATAGTGGCACATCCGCTTATCCAATAATTTTGCAAAAAGAGCTGGCAATGGGATTCCCAGTCCCGAATTAATTAACTTAAATAGACACTCCTCCATGGTTTGTGATTGTTGGACGGCACCCGAAGGATTCGGTTAGCCATGGCTTGTGTAAGCAAAGGTTGGGGGGAGTGTCATCATCATAATGAAACTAAACTAAAAAGGCACTCCTTCACGGTATGTGATTGTTGGCAGGCACCCGAGGATTCGGTTAGCTGATACGTCTCCAACGTATCGATAATTTCTTGTGTTCCATGCCACATTATTGATGTTATCTACATGTTTTATGCACACTTTATGTCATATTCGTGCATTTTCTGGAACTAACCTATTAACAAGATGCCGAAGTGCCGATTGTTTTCTGCTGTTTTTGGTTTCAGAAATCCTAGTAAAGAAATATTCTCGGAATTGGACGAAATAAAAGCCCAGAGGCCTATTTTCTCACGAAGCTTCCAGAAGACCGAAGACGAGACGAAGAGGGGCCACGAGGGGGCCACACCCTAGGGCGGCGCGGCCCCCCCCTTGGCCGCGCGGCCCTGTGGTGTGGGGCCCTCATGCCGCCTCTTGACCTACCCTTCCGCCTACTTAAAGCCTCCGTGACGAAACCCCCAGTACCGAGAGCCACGATACGGAAAACCTTACTGAGACGCCGTCACCGCCGATCCCATCTCGGGGGATCCTGAAGATCGCCTCCGGCACCCTGCCGGAGAGGGGAATCATCTCCCGGAGGACTCTACACCGCCATGGTCGCCTCCGGAGTGATGAGTGAGTAGTCTACCCCTGGACTATGGGTCCATAGCAGTAGCTAGATGGTTGTCTTCTCCCCATTGTGCTATCATTGTCGGATCTTGTGAGCTGCCTATCATGATCAAGATCATCTATATGTAATTCTATATGTTGCGTTTGTTGGGATCCGATGAATAGAGAATACTTGTTATGTTGATTATCAAAGTTATGCTTATGTGTTGTTTAAGATCTTGCATGCTCTCCGTTATTAGTAGATGCTCTGGCCAAGTAGATGCTTTTAACTCCAAGAGGGAGTACTTATGCTCGATAGTGGGTTCATGCCTGCATTGACACAGGGACGATGTGAGAAAGTTCTAAGGTTGTGTTGTCTTGTTGCCACTAGGGATAAAACATTGATGCTATGTCTAAGGATGTAGTTGTTGATTACATTACGCACCATACTTAATGCAATTGTCTGTTGCTTTGCAACTTAATACGGAGGGGGTTCGGATGATAACTTTGAAGGTGGACTTTTTAGGCATAGATGCAGTTGGATGGCGGTCTATGTACTTTGTCGTAATGCCCAATTAAATCTCACTATATTCATCATAATATGTATGTGCATTGTCATGCTCTCTTTATTTGTCAATTGCCCAACTGTAATTTGTTCACCCAACATGCTGTTCGTCTTATGGGAGAGACACCTCTAGTGAACTGTGGACCCCGGTCCAATTCTCTTTACTGAAATACAATCTACTGTAATACTTGTTTTTACTGTTTTCTCTGCAAACAATCATCTTCCACACAATACGGTTAATCCTTTGTTACAGCAAGCCGGTGAGATTGACAACCTCACTGTTTCGTTGGGGCAAAGTACTTTGGTTGTGTTGTGCAGGTTCCACGTTGGCGCCGGAATCCCTGGTGTTGCGCCGCACTACATCCCGCCGCCATCAACCTTCAACGTGCTTCTTGGCTCCTCCTGGTTCGATAAACCTTGGTTTCTTTCGAGGAAAACTTGCTGCTGTGCGCATCATACCTTCCTCTTGGGGTTGCCCAACGAACGTGTGAAATACACGCCATCAAGCTCTTTTTCTGGCGCCGTTGCCGGGGAGATCAAGACACGCTGCAAGGGGAGTCTCCACTTCTCAATCTCTTTACTTTGTTTTTGTCTTGCTTAGTTTTATTTACTACTTTGTTTGCTGCACTAAATCAAAATACAAAAAAATTAGTTGCTAGTTTTACTTTATTTGCTATCTTGTTTGCTATATCAAAAACACAAAAAAATTAGTTTACTTGCATTTACTTTATCTAGTTTGCTTTATTTACTACTGCTAAAATGGCCAACGCTGAAAATACTAAGTTGTGTGATTTCACTAGCACAAATAATAATGATTTCTTATGCACACCTATTGCTCCACCTGCTACTACAGCAGAATTCTTTGAAATTAAACCTGCTTTACTGAATCTTGTTATGAAAGATCAATTTTCTGGAATTAGTTCTGATGATGCTGCTGCCCATCTTAATAATTTTGTTGAACTATGTGAAATGCAAAAATATAAAGATGTAGATGGTGATATTATTAAACTAAAATTGTTCCCTTTCTCATTAAGAGGAAGAGCTAAAGATTGGTTGCTATCTCTGCCTAAGAATAGTATTGATTCATGGACTAAATGCAAGGATGCTTTTATTGGTAGATATTATCCCCCTGCTAAAATTATATCTTTGAGGAGTAGCATAATGAATTTTAAACAATTAGATACTGAACATGTTGCTCAAGCTTGGGAAAGAATGAAATCTCTAGTTAAAAATTGCCCAACCCATGGACTGACTACTTGGATGATCATCCAAACCTTCTATGCAGGACTAAATTTTTCTTCACGGAATTTATTGGATTCAGCTGCTGGAGGTACCTTTATGTCCATCACTCTTGGTGAAGCAACAAGGCTTCTTGATAATATGATGATCAACTACTCTGAATGGCACACGGAAAGAGCTCCACAAGGTAGGAAGGTAAATTATGTTGAGGAATCCTCTTCCTTGAATGATAAAATTGATGCTATTATGTCTATGCTTGTGAATGATAGGACTAATATTGATCCTAATAATGTTCCATTAGCTTCATTGGTTGCACAAGAAGAACATGTTGATGTAAACTTCATTAAAAATAATAATTTCAACAACAATGCTTACCGGAACAATTCTAGTAACAACTATAGGCCATATCCTTATAATAATGGCAACGGCTATGGTAATTCTTATGGAAATTCTTACAACAATAATAGGAATTCACCCCCTGGACTTGAAGCCATGCTTAAAGAATTTATTAGTACACAAACTGCTTTTAACAAATCTGTTGAAGAAAAGCTTGGTAAAATTGATATTCTTGTTTCTAGAGTTGATAGTCTTGCCTCTGATGTTGATCTTTTGAAATCAAAAGTTTTGCCTAATGAGAATTATCATAATAAAATTACTACTACAGCAAATGCCATTCAAGTTAGAATTAATGAGAATATAAGATTAATGGCTGAACTGCGTGCTAGGTGGGATAGAGAAGAAAATGAAAAACTAGCTAAAGAGAAGAATATAGCTAAAGTTTGGACTATTACCACCACTAGTAATGCTAATGCTACACATGTTGCTGCACCTCCTACTCATACTAATAAAAGAATTGGTGTTAGCAATGTTTCCACTTCTAATGCAAAGCGCGAAAAACTGCACAAATCGCTAAAACTGCTGAAACTGCCTGTGATAAAGCTTCTGAAATTTTTTCCAACATTGGGGATGATGATCCCATTGCTTTAGATTATAATGGTTTGAATTTTGATGATTGCCACATCTCTGAAGTTATAAAGTTCTTGCAAAAACTTGCTAAAAGTCCTAATGCTAGTGCTATAAATTTGGCTTTCACGCATCATATTACAAATGCTCTCATAAAAGCTAGAGAAGAGAAATTAGAGCGCGAAGCCTCTATTCCTAAAAAGCTAGAAGATGGTTGGGAGCCCATCATTAAGATGAAGGTTAAAGATTTTGATTGCAATGCTTTATGTGATCTTGGTGCAAGTATTTCTGTTATGCCTAAGAAAATTTATAATATGCTTGACTTGCCACCGCTGAAAAATTGTTATTTGGATGTTAATCTTGCTGATCATTCTACAAAGAAACCTTTGGGTAAAGTTGATAATGTTTGCATTACCGTTAACAATAATCTTGTTCCCGTTGATTTTGTTGTCTTGGATATTGAATGCAATGCATCTTGTCCAATTATATTGGGAAGACCTTATCTTCGAACTGTTGGTGCTATTATTGATATGAGGGAAGGTAATATAAAATATCAATTTCCTCTCAAGAAAGGTATGGAACACTTCCCTAGAAAGAGAATAAAGGTACCTTATGATTCTATTATTAGAACAAATTATGATGTTGATGCTTCATCTCTTGATGTTACTTGATATACACTTTCTGCGCCTAGCTGAAAGGCGTTAAAGAAAAGCGCTTATGGGAGACAACCCATGTTTTTTTACCTACAGTACTTTGTTTTTATTTTGTGTCTTGGAAGTTGTTTACTACTGTAGCAACCTCTCCTTATCTTAGTTTTGAGTTTTGTTGTGCCAAGTTAAGCCGTTGATAGAAAAGTAAGTACTAGATTTGGATTACTGCGCAGTTCCAGATTTCTTTGCTGTCACGAATCTGGGTCTATCTCCCTGTAGGTAGCTCAGAAAATTACGCCAATTTACGAGCATGATCCTCAGATATGTACGCAACTTTCATTCAATTTGAGCATTTTCGTTTGAGCAAGTCTGGTGCCATTTTAAAATTCGTCAATACGAACTGTTCTGTTTTGACAGATTCTGCCTTTTATTTCGCATTGCCTCTTTCGCTATGTTGGATGAATTTCTTTGATCCACTAATGTCCAGTAGCATTATGAAATGTCCAGAAGTGTTAAGAATGATTGTGTCACCTCTGAATATGTCAATTTATATTGTGCACTAACCCTCTAATGAGTTGTTTCGAGTTTGGTGTGGAGGAAGTTTTCAAGGGTCAAGAGAGGAGTATGATGCAACGTGATCAAGGAGAGTGAAAGCTCTAAGCTTGGGGATGCACCCGTGGTTCACCCCTGCATATATCAAGAAGACTCAAACGTCTAAGCTTGGGGATGCCCAAGGCATCCCCTTCTTCATCGACAAATTATCAGGTTCCTCCCCTGAAACTACATTTTTATTCGGCCACATCTTATGTGCTTTTTCTTGGAGCGTCGGTTTGTTTTTGTTTTTGTTTTGTTTGAATAAAATGGATCCTAGCATTCACTTTATGGGAGAGATACACACTCCGCTGTAGCATATGGACAAATATGTCCTTGGTTTCTACTCATAGTATTCATGGCGAAGTTTCTCCTTCGTTAAATTGTTATATGGTTGGAATTGGAAAATGATACATGTAGTAATTGCTAAAAATGTCTTGGGTAATGTGATACTTGGCAATTGTTGTGCTCATGTTTAAGCTCTTGCATCATATGCTTTGCACCCATTAATGAAGAAATACATAGAGCATGCTAAAATTTGGTTTGCATATTTGGTTTCTCTAAGGTCTAGATAATTTCTAGTATTGAGTTTGAACAACAAGGAAGATGGTGTAGAGTCTTATAATGTTTACAATATGTCTTTTATGTGAGTTTTGCTGCACCGGTTCATCCTTGTGTTTGTTTCAAATAACCTTGCTAGCCTAAACCTTGTATCGAGAGGGAATACTTCTCATGCATCCAAAATACTTGAGCCAACCACTATGCCATTTGTGTCCACCATACCTACCTACTACATGGTATTTTCCGCCATTCCAAAGTAAATTGCTTGAGTGCTACCTTTAAAATTCCATCATTCACCTTTGCAATATATAGCTCATGGGACAAATAGCTTAAAAACTATTGTGGTATTGAATATGTAATTATGCACTTTATCTCTTATTAAGTTGCTTGTTGTGCGATAACCATGTTTACTGGGGAACGCCATCAACTCATTGTTGAATTTCATGTGAGTTGCTATGCATGTTCGTCTTGTCTGAAGTAAGGGCGATCTACACTGAGTTGAATGGTTTGAGCATGCATATTGTGAGAGAAGAGCATTGGGCCGCTAACTAAAGCCATGATCCATGGTGGAAGTTTCAGTTTTGGACAAACATCCTCAAATCTCTAATGAGAAAAGAATTAATTGTTGTCAAATGCTTAAAGCATTAAAAGAGGAGTCCATTATCTGTTGTCTATGTTGTCCCGGTATGGATGTCTAAGTTGAGAATAATCAAAAGCGAGAAATCCAAATGCGAGCTTTCTCCTTAGACCTTTGTACAGGCGGCATAGAGGTACCCCTTTGTGAAACTTGGTTAAAGCATATGTATTGCGGTGATAATCCAGGTAGTCCAAGCTAATTAGGACAAGGTGCGAGCACTATTAGTACACTATGCATGAGGCTTGCAACTTATAAGATATAATTTACATGATGCATATGCTTTATTACTACCGTTGACAAAATTGTTTCATGTTTTCAAAATCAAAGCTCTAGCACAAATATAGCAATCGATGCTTTTCCTCTATGAGGACCATTCTTTTACTTTCAATGTTGAGTCAGTTCACCTATTTCTATCCACCTCAAGAAGCAAACACTTGTGTGAACTGTGCATTGATTCCTACATACTTGCTTATTGCACTTATTATATTACTCTATGTTGACAATATCCATGAGATATACATGTTACAAGTTGAAAGCAACCGCTGAAACTTAATCTTCTTTTGCGTTGCTTCAATATCTTTACTTCGAATTATTGCTTTATGAGTTAACTCTTATGCAAGACTTATTGATGCTTGTCTTGAAGTGCTATTCATGAAAACTCTTTGCTTTATGATTCGCTTGTTTACTCATGTCATACACATTGTTTTGATCGCTGCATTCTTTACATATGCTTTACAAATAGTATGATCAAGATTATGATGGCATGTCACTCCAGAAATTATCTTTATTATCGTTTTACCTGCTCGGGACGAGCAGAACTAAGCTTGGGGATGCTGATACGTCTCCAACGTATCGATAATTTCTTGTGTTCCATGCCACATTATTGATGTTATCTACATGTTTTACGCACACTTTATGTCATATTCGTGCATTTTCTGGAACTAACCTATTAACAAGATGCCGAAGTGCCGATTCTTTGTTTTTGCTGTTTTTGGTTTCAGAAATCCTAGTAAAGAAATATTCTCGGAATTGGACGAAATAAAAGCCCAGAGGCCTATTTTCTCACGAAGCTTCCAGAAGACCGAAGACGAGACGAAGAGGGGCCACGAGGGGGCCACACCCTAGGGCGGCGCGGCCCCCCCCTTGGCCGCGCGGCCCTGTGGTGTGGGGCCCTCGTGCCGCCTCTTGACCTACCCTTCCGCCTACTTAAAGCCTCCGTGACGAAACCCCCAGTACCGAGAGCCACGATACGGAAAACCTTACTGAGACGCCGTCACCGCCGATCCCATCTCGGGGGATCCTGAAGATCGCCTCCGGCACCCTGCCGGAGAGGGGAATCATCTCCCGGAGGACTCTACACCGCCATGGTCGCCTCCGGAGTGATGAGTGAGTAGTCTACCCCTGGACTATGGGTCCATAGCAGTAGCTAGATGGTTGTCTTCTCCCCATTGTGCTATCATTGTCGGATCTTGTGAGCTGCCTATCATGATCAAGATCATCTATATGTAATTCTATATGTTGCGTTTGTTGGGATCCGATGAATAGAGAATACTTGTTATGTTGATTATCAAAGTTATGCTTATGTGTTGTTTAAGATCTTGCATGCTCTCCGTTATTAGTAGATGCTCTGGCCAAGTAAATGCTTTTAACTCCAAGAGGGAGTACTTATGCTCGATAGTGGGTTCATGCCTGCATTGACACAGGACGGTGACGAGAAAGTTCTAAGGTTGTGTTGTGATGTTGCCACTAGGGATAAAACATTGATGCTATGTCTAAGGATGTAGTTGTTGATTACATTACGCACCATACTTAATGCAATTGTCTGTTGCTTTGCAACTTAATACTGGAGGGGGTTCGGATGATAACCTGAAGGTGGACTTTTTAGGCATAGATGCAGTTGGATGGCGGTCTATGTAATTTGTCGTAATGCCCAATTAAATCTCACTATATTCATCATAATATGTATGTGCATTGTCATGGTCTCTTTATTTGTCAATTGCCCAACTGTAATTTGTTCACCCAACATGCTGTTCGTCTTATGGGAGAGACACCTCTAGTGAACTGTGGACCCCGGTCCAATTCTCTTTACTGAAATACAATCTACTGTAATACTTGTTTTTACTGTTTTCTCTGCAAACAATCATCTTCCACACAATACGGTTAATCCTTTGTTACAGCAAGCCGGTGAGATTGACAACCTCACTGTTTCGTTGGGGCAAAGTACTTTGGTTGTGTTGTGCAGGTTCCACGTTGGCGCCGGAATCCCTGGTGTTGCGCCGCACTACATCCCGCCGCCATCAACCTTCAACGTGCTTCTTGGCTCCTCCTGGTTCGATAAACCTTGGTTTCTTTCTGAGGGAAAACTTGCTGCTGTGCGCATCATACCTTCCTCTTGGGGTTGCCCAACGAACGTGTGAAATACACGCCATCATTAGCCATGGTTTGTGTAAGAAAGGTTGGAAGGAGTGCCACATAAAAATGCAAATAATTCATGGGAGCCGCTCTTGAAAGTCCGGTTGGCGAGGTAGTTGGTGTACCAATTACCATTCGTTGACAACAACAAACACTTCTCAAAATAATTTTACTCCTGCTTTACAAATGAAAAGCTCTAGCGCATGTTAATCTCTGCTTCCCTCTGCGAAGGGTCAATCTTTTACTTTTATGTTGTGTCTCCATCCTTTCTTTGAGCACTTTCTTGAGAGCACAACTGTCATTCTTAGTATAATATGCTTGTCTCAGAATATGATTGATTGTGGTATAACTTTGATGCTTTTATCTTTGACAATCACTACTTCTAGTCTTTCTATGAACTCCAGAGGTGCCCGGGCATTTATGTTTTGCCAATCAAATACAGGCAAGCGAGATACCACTTTATCATACTCTCTTATTAACCTTGCAATCCTGCTTATATACATAATTCATGATGCTTATTATTAATTGTTGGTACCCCTTCATGATTGACATAGTTGTTAGATGATCTTATTTGCATGTACCTTATTATGAACTGCTCAAGTGTTAGCCATATCATGAGAATATATACATCATATGAGCAAATGTGTTCGTGAAAGTTCTTTTATCGCTCAGTTGTTAACTGAATTGCTTGAGGACAAGCAATAAGCTAAGCTTGGGGGGAGTTGATACGTCCAAAACGTATCTACTTTCCCGAACACTTTTGCTATTTTTTTGCCTCTAATTTGTGTATTTTGGATGCAACTAACGCGGACTAACGTTGTTTTCAGCAGAACTGTTCTGGTGTCTCGTTTTTGTGCAGAAATCCAACTTTCAGGAAAAACCTCGGGATTTTGACGAAAGGGCCTATTTTCCCAGAATAATGACGGAGCCAGAAGGACGATTGAAGTGGAGGCCCGAGGGCCCCACACCGCGGCCCAGGGGGGCCCGTGCGGCCATGTGGTGTGGCCCCCTCGGCCGGCCTCCGACGCCCTGATGGCGTGTATTTCACACGTTCGTTGGGCAACCCCAAGAGGAAGGTATGATGCGCACAGCAGCAAGTTTTCCCTCAGAAAGAAACCAAGGTTTATCGAACCAGGAGGAGCCAAGAAGCACGTTGAAGGTTGATGGCGGCGGGATGTAGTGCGGCGCAACACCAGGGATTCCGGCGCCAACGTGGAACCTGCACAACACAACCAAACTACTTTGCCCCAACGAAACAATGAGGTTGTCAATCTCACCGGCTTGCTGTAACAAAGGATTAACCGTATTGTGTGGAAGATGATTGTTTGCAGAGAAAACAGTAAAAACAAGTATTGCAGTAGATTGTATTTCAGTAAAGAGAATTGGACCGGGGTCCACAGTTCACTAGAGGTGTCTCTCCCATAAGACGAACAGCATGTTGGGTGAACAAATTACAGTTGGGCAATTGACAAATAAAGAGAGCATGACAATGCACATACATATCATGATGAATATAGTGAGATTTAATTGGGCATTACGACAAAGTACATAGACCGCCATCCAACTGCATCTATGCCTAAAAAGTCCACCTTCAGGTTATCATCCGAACCCCTCCGCATTAAGTTGCAAGCAACAGACAATTGCATTAAGTATGGTGCGTAATGTAATCAACAACTACATCCTTAGACATAGCATCAATGTTTTATCCCTAGTGGCAACAGCACAACACAACCTTAGAACTTTCTGTCACTGTCCCAGGTGTCAATGCAGGCATGAACCCACTATCGAGCATAAGTACTCCCTCTTGGAGTTAAAAGCATCTACTTGGCCAGAACATCTACTAATAACGGAGAGCATGCAAGATCTTAAACAACACATAAGCATAACTTTGATAATCAACATAACAAGTATTCTCTATTCATCGGATCCCAACAAACGCAACATATAGAATTACATATAGATGATCTTGATCATGATAGGCAGCTCACAAGATCCGACAATGATAGCACAATGGGGAGAAGACAACCATCTAGCTACTGCTATGGACCCATAGTCCAGGGGTAGACTACTCACTCATCACTCCGGAGGCGACCATGGCGGTGTAGAGTCCTCCGGGAGATGATTCCCCTCTCCGGCAGGGTGCCGGAGGCGATCTCCAGGATCCCCCGAGATGGGATCGGCGGCGACGGCGTCTCAGTAAGGTTTTCCGTATCGTGGTTCTCGGTACTGGGGGTTTCGTCACGGAGGCTTTAAGTAGGCGGAAGGGTAGGTCAAGAGGCGGCACGAGGGCCCCACACCACAGGGCCGCGCGGCCAAGGGGGGGCCGCGCCGCCCTAGGGTGTGGCCCCCTCGTGGCCCCTCTTCGTCTCGTCTTCGGTCTTCTGGAAGCTTCGTGTAAAAATAGGCCTCTGGGCTTTTATTTCGTCCAATTCCGAGAATATTTCTTTACTAGGATTTCTGAAACCAAAAACAGCAGAAACAAAGAATCGGCACTTCGGCATCTTGTTAATAGGTTAGTTCCAGAAAATGCACGAATATGACATAAAGTGTGCATAAAACATGTAGATAACATCAATAATGTGGCATGGAACACAAGAAATTATCGATACGTTGGAGACGTATCAGCATCCCCAAGCTTAGTTCTGCTCGTCCCGAGCAGGTAAAATGATAATAAAGATAATTTCTGGAGTGACATGCCATCATAATCTTGATCATACTATTTGTAAAGCATATGTAAAGAATGCAGCGATCAAAACAATGTGTATGACATGAGTAAACAAGTGAATCATAAAGCAAAGACTTTTCATGAATAGCACTTCAAGACAAGCATCAATAAGTCTTGCATAAGAGTTAACTCATAAAGCAATAATTCAAAGTAAAGGTATTGAAGCAACACAAAAGAAGATTAAGTTTCAGCGGTTGCTTTCAACTTGTAACATGTATATCTCATGGATATTGTCAACATAGAGTAATATAATAAGTGCAATAAGCAAGTATGTAGGAATCAATGCACAGTTCACACAAGTGTTTGCTTCTTGAGGTGGATGGAAATAGGTGAACTGACTCAACATTGAAAGTAAAAGAATGGTCCTCATAGAGGAAAAGCATCGATTGCTATATTTGTGCTAGAGCTTTGATTTTGAAAACATGAATCAATTTTGTCAACGGTAGTAATAAAGCATATGCATCATGTAAATTATATCTTATAAGTTGCAAGCCTCATGCATAGTGTACTAATAGTGCTCGCACCTTGTCCTAATTAGCTTGGACTACCTGGATTATCACCGCAATACATATGCTTTAACCAAGTTTCACAAAGGGGTACCTCTATGCCGCCTGTACAAAGGTCTAAGGAGAAAGCTCGCATTTGGATTTCTCGCTTTTGATTATTCTCAACTTAGACATCCATACCGGGACAACATAGACAACAGATAATGGACTCCTCTTTTAATGCTTTAAGCATTTGACAACAATTAATTCTTTTCTCATTAGAGATTTGAGGATGTTTGTCCAAAACTGAAACTTCCACCATGGATCATGGCTTTAGTTAGCGGCCCAATGCTCTTCTCTCACAATATGCATGCTCAAACCATTCAACTCAGTGTAGATCGCCCTTACTTCAGACAAGACGAACATGCATAGCAACTCACATGAAATTCAACAATGAGTTGATGGCGTTCCCCAGTAAACATGGTTATCGCACAACAAGCAACTTAATAAGAGATAAAGTGCATAATTACATATTCAATACCACAATAGTTTTTAAGCTATTTGTCCCATGAGCTATATATTGCAAAGGTGAATGATGGAATTTTAAAGGTAGCACTCAAGCAATTTACTTTGGAATGGCGGGAAAATACCATGTAGTAGGTAGGTATGGTGGACACAAATGGCATAGTGGTTGGCTCAAGTATTTTGGATGCATGAGAAGTATTCCCTCTCGATACAAGGTTTAGGCTAGCAAGGTTATTTGAAACAAACACAAGGATGAACCGGTGCAGCAAAACTCACATAAAAGACATATTGAAAACATTATAAGACTCTACACCGTCTTCCTTGTTGTTCAAACTCAATACTAGAAATTATCTAGACCTTAAAGAGACCAAATATGCAAACCAAATTTTAGCATGCTCTATGTATTTCTTCATTAATGGGTGCAAAGCATATGATGCAAGAGCTTAAACATGAGCACAACAATTGCCAAGTATCACATTACCCAAGACATTTTTAGCAATTACTACATGTATCATTTTCCAATTCCAACCATATAACAATTTAACGAAGGAGAAACTTCGCCATGAATACTATGAGTAGAAACCAAGGACATATTTGTCCATATGCTACAGCGGAGTGTGTATCTCTCTCATAAAGTGAATGCTAGGATCCATTTTATTCAAACAAAACAAAAACAAAAACAAACTGACGCTCCAAGAAAAAGCACATAAGATGTGGCCGAATAAAAATGTAGTTTCAGGGGAGGAACCTGATAATTTGTCGATGAAGAAGGGGATGCCTTGGGCATCCCCAAGCTTAGACGCTTGAGTCTTCTTGATATATGCAGGGGTGAACCACGGGTGCATCCCCAATCTTAGAGCTTTCACTCTCCTTGATCACGTTGCATCATACTCCTCTCTTGACCCTTGAAAACTTCCTCCACACCAAACTCGAAACAACTCATTAGAGGGTTAGTGCACAATATAAATTGACATATTCAGAGGTGACACAATCATTCTTAACACTTCTGGACATTGCATAATGCTACTGGACATTAGTGGATCAAAGAAATTCATCCAACATAGCGAAAGAGGCAATGCGAAATAAAAGGCAGAATCTGTCAAAACAGAACAGTTCGTATTGACGAATTTTAAAATGGCACCAGACTTGCTCAAACGAAAATGCTCAAATTGAATGAAAGTTGCGTACATATCTGAGGATCATGCTCGTAAATTGGCGTAATTTTCTGAGCTACCTACAGGGAGATAGACCCAGATTCGTGACAGCAAAGAAATCTGGAACTGCGCAGTAATCCAAATCTAGTACTTACTTTTCTATCAACGGCTTAACTTGGCACAACAAAACTCAAAACTAAGATAAGGAGAGGTTGCTACAGTAGTAAACAACTTCCAAGACACAAAATAAAAACAAATTACTGTAGATAAAAACATGGGTTGTCTCCCATAAGCGCTTTTCTTTAACGCCTTTCAGCTAGGCGCAGAAAGTATGTATCAAGTAACATCAAGAGATGAAGCATCAACATCATAATTTGTTCTAATAATAGAATCATAAGGTACCTTCATTCTCTTTCTAGGGAAGTGTTCCATACCTTTCTTGAGAGGAAATTGATATTTTATATTGCCTTCCCTCATATCAATAATAGCACCAACAGTTCGAAGAATAGGTCTTCCCAATATAATTGGACAAGATGCATTGCATTCAATATCCAAGACAACAAAATCAACGGGGACAAGGTTATTGTTAACGGTGATGCGAACATTATCAACTTTACCCAAAGATTTCTTTGTAAAATGATCAGCAAGATTAACATCCAAATAACAATTTTTCAGCGGTGGCAAGTCAAGCATATTATAAATTTTCTTAGGCATAACAGAAATACTTGCACCAAGATCACATAAAGCATTGCAATCAAAATCTTTAACCTTCATCTTAATGATGGACTCCCAACCATCTTCTAGCTTTTTAGGAATAGAGGCTTCGCGCTCTAGTTTCTCTTCTCTAGCTTTTATGAGAGCATTTGTAATATGATGCGTGAAAGCCAAATTTATAGCACTAGCATTAGGACTTTTAGCAAGTTTTTGCAAGAACTTTATAACTTCAGAGATGTGGCAATCATCAAAATTCAAACCATTATAATCTAAAGCAATGGGATCATCATCCCCAATGTTGGAAAAAATTTCAGCAGCTTTATCACTGGCAGTTTCAGCAGTTTTAGCAGTTCAGTTTTAGCGCTTTGCATTAGAAGTGGAAACATTGCTAACACCAATTCTTTTATTAGTATGAGTAGGAGGTGCAGCAACATGTGTAGCATTAGCATTACTAGTGGTGGTAATAGTCCAAACTTTAGCTATATTCTTCTCTTTAGCTAGTTTTTCATTTTCTTCTCTATCCCACCTAGCACGCAGTTCAGCCATTAATCTTATATTCTCATTAATTCTAACTTGAATGGCATTTGCTGTAGTAGTAATTTTATTATGATAATTCTCATTAGGCAAAACTTTTGATTTCAAAATATCAACATCAGAGGCAAGACTATCAACTCTAGAAACAAGAATATCAATTTTCCCAAGCTTTTCTTCAACAGATTTGTTAAAAGCAGTTTGTGTACTAATAAATTCTTTAAGCATGGCTTCAAGTCCAGGGGGTGAATTCCTATTATTGTTGTAAGAATTTCCATAAGAATTACCATAGCCGTTGCCATTATTATAAGGATATGGCCTATAGTTGTTACTAGAATTGTTCCGGTAAGCATTGTTGTTGAAATTATTATTTTTAATGAAGTTTACATCAACATGTTCTTCTTGTGCAACCAATGAAGCTAACGGAACATTATTAGGATCAATATTAGTCCTATCATTCACAAACATAGACATAATAGCATCAACCTTATCATTCAAGGAAGAGGATTCCTCAACAGAATTTACCTTCTTACCTTGTGGAGCTCTTTCCGTGTGCCATTCAGAGTAGTTGATCATCATATTATCAAGAAGCCTTGTTGCTTCACCAAGAGTGATGGACATAAAGGTACCTCCAGCAGCTGAATCCAATAAATTCCGTGAAGAAAAATTTAGTCCTGCATAGAAGGTTTGGATGATCATCCAAGTAGTCAGTCCATGGGTTGGGCAGTTTTTAACCAGAGATTTCATTCTTTCCCAAGCTTGAGCAACATGTTCAGTATCTAATTGTTTAAAATTCATTATGCTACTCCTCAAAGATATAATTTTAGCAGGGGGATAATATCTACCAATAAAAGCATCCTTGCATTTAGTCCATGAATCAATACTATTCTTAGGCAGAGATAGCAACCAATCTTTAGCTCTTCCTCTTAATGAGAAAGGGAACAATTTTAGTTTAATAATATCACCATCTACATCTTTATATTTTTGCATTTCACATAGTTCAACAAAATTATTAAGATGGGCAGCAGCATCATCAGAACTAATTCCAGAAAATTGATCTTTCATAACAAGATTCAGTAAAGCAGGTTTAATTTCAAAGAATTCTGCTGTAGTAGCAGGTGGAGCAATAGGCGTGCATAAGAAATCATTATTATTTGTGGTTGTGAAGTCACACAACTTAGTATTTTCAGCGTTGGCCATTTTAGCAGTAGTAAATAAAGCAAACTAGATAAAGTAAATGCAAGTAAACTAATTTTTTTGTGTTTTTGATATAGCAAACAAGATAGCAAATAAAGTAAAACTAGCAACTAATTTTTTTGTATTTTGATTTAGTGCAGCAAACAAAGTAGTAAATAAAATAAGCAAGACAAAAAACAAAGTAAAGAGATTGAGAAGTGGAGACTCCCCTTGCAGCGTGTCTTGATCTCCCCGGCAACGGCGCCAGAAAAAGAGCTTGATGGCGTGTATTTCACACGTTCGTTGGGCAACCCCAAGAGGAAGGTATGATGCGCACAGCAGCAAGTTTTCCCTCAGAAAGAAACCAAGGTTTATCGAACCAGGAGGAGCCAAGAAGCACGTTGAAGGTTGATGGCGGCGGGATGTAGTGCGGCGCAACACCAGGGATTCCGGCGCCAACGTGGAACCTGCACAACACAACCAAACTACTTTGCCCCAACGAAACAGTGAGGTTGTCAATCTCACCGGCTTGCTGTAACAAAGGATTAACCGTATTGTGTGGAAGATGATTGTTTGCAGAGAAAACAGTAAAAACAAGTATTGCAGTAGATTGTATTTCAGTAAAGAGAATTGGACCGGGGTCCACAGTTCACTAGAGGTGTCTCTCCCATAAGACGAACAGCATGTTGGGTGAACAAATTACAGTTGGGCAATTGACAAATAAAGAGAGCATGACAATGCACATACATATCATGATGAATATAGTGAGATTTAATTGGGCATTACGACAAAGTACATAGACCGCCATCCAACTGCATCTATGCCTAAAAAGTCCACCTTCAGGTTATCATCCGAACCCCCTCCAGTATTAAGTTGCAAGCAACAGACAATTGCATTAAGTATGGTGTGTAATGTAATCAACAACTACATCCTTAGACATAGCATCAATGTTTTATCCCTAGTGGCAACAGCACAACACAACCTTAGAACTTTCATCACATCGTCCTGTGTCAATGCAGGCATGAACCCACTATCGAGCATAAGTACTCCCTCTTGGAGTTAAAAGCATCTACTTGGCCAGAACATCTACTAATAACGAAGAGCATGCAAGATCTTAAACAACACATAAGCATAACTTTGATAATCAACATAACAAGTATTCTCTATTCATCGGATCCCAACAAACGCAACATATAGAATTACATATAGATGATCTTGATCATGATAGGCAGCTCACAAGATCCGACAATGATAGCACAATGGGGAGAAGACAACCATCTAGCTACTGCTATGGACCCATAGTCCAGGGGTAGACTACTCACTCATCACTCCGGAGGCGACCATGGCGGTGTAGAGTCCTCCGGGAGATGATTCCCCTCTCCGGCAGGGTGCCGGAGGCGATCTCCAGGATCCCCCGAGATGGGATCGGCGGCGACGGCGTCTCAGTAAGGTTTTCCGTATCGTGGTTCTCGGTACTGGGGGTTTCGTCACGGAGGCTTTAAGTAGGCGGAAGGGTAGGTCAAGAGGCGGCACGAGGGCCCCACACCACAGGGCCGCGCGGCCAAGGGGGGGCCGCGCCGCCCTAGGGTGTGGCCCCCTCGTGGCCCCTCTTCGTCTCGTCTTCGGTCTTCTGGAAGCTTCGTGTAAAAATAGGCCTCTGGGCTTTTATTTCGTCCAATTCCGAGAATATTTCTTTACTAGGATTTCTGAAACCAAAAACAGCAGAAAACAGCAACTGGCACTTCGGCATCTTGTTAATAGGTTAGTTCCAGAAAATGCACGAATATGACATAAAGTGTGCATAAAACATGTAGATAACATCAATAATGTGGCATGGAACACAAGAAATTATCGATACGTTGGAGACGTATCACGCCCCCCTTCGGACTACTTATTCGCATCGACCTAAAAACGCACGGAGAGAGGTCGAAGTCGCCAGAAACCCTCCAGAACGCCGCCACATCGCGAAACTCCGTCGCGGGAGCCAGAAGTCTCCGTTCTGGCACTCCGCCGGGACGGGGAATTGGAGGAGATCATCACCGCCATCACCGCCAACGCCTCTCCATCAACCAGCCATGTTTCCCCCATCCATGTGTGAGTAATTCCCCCGCTGTAGGCCGAAGGGGATGGTAGGGATTGGATGAGATTGGTCATGTAATAGCATAAGATTGTTAGGGCATAGTGCCTAGTGTCCGTAGATGGTACTTTTATGATATTGTTGCAACTTGTTATGCTTAATGCTTGTCACTAGGGCCCGAGTGCCATGATCTCAGATCTGAACATGTTATTATTTCATCATGATATTCGTTGTTTATGATCTTACCTGCAAGTTGTATACACATGTCGCTGTCCGGAACCAATGGCCCCGAAGTGACAGAAATCGGGACAACCGGAGGGAATGGTAGCAATGTGAGGATCACATGTGTTCACGGAGTGTTAATGCTTTGCTCCGGTACTCTATTAAAAGGAGTACCTTAATATCCAGTAGTTTCCCTTGAGGCCCGGCTGCCACCGGCTGGTAGGACAAAAGATGTTGTGCAAGTTTCTCATTGCGAGCACGTACGACTATAATTGGAACACATGCCTATTGATTGATTAGTACTTGGACACCGTTTTATTATTATCTGCAAATGCCCTGCTATGATTGTTACATGAGTTTCTCTCATCCATGCAACGCCCGTCATCCGTCCCCGTGCCTACAGTATTTTAATCCTGCTATTTACTAAAATTACTACTGCTGTCTTTGATACTCTGCTGCTGTTATTTTACTACTGCTGCTACTATAAAACTGTTACTACTGATAAACTCTTGCGAGCAAGTTTGTTTCCAGGTGCAGCTGAATTGACAACTCCGCTGTTAAGGCTTTCAAGTGTTCTTTGTCTCCCCTTGTGTCGAATCAATAAATTGGGTAATACTTCCCTCGAAGACTGTTGCGATCCCCTATACTTGTGGGTCATCAAGCTGCTTCTGCGGATTTCAAACAAGGGCTTGGGGAAAAATGAGGAAAAACTAAGGAGCTGGGGAAAACTGAGTACAACTAAGGACCTAAGGGCACTGAAACCAAAAACAGCAGAAAACATCAACTGGCTCTTCGGCATCTTGTCAATAGGTTAGTGCCGGAAAATGCATAATAATGACATAAAGTGTGTATAAAACATGTGAGTATCATCATAAAAGTAGCATGGAACATAAGAAATTATAGATACGTTTGGGACGTATCAAGCATCCCCAAGCTTAGTTCCTACTCGCCCTCGAGTAGGTAAACGATAACAAGGATAATTTCTGAAGTGACATGCTATCATAATCTTGATCAATACTATTGTAAAGCATATGAGATGAATGCAGCGATTCAAAGCAACGGTAAAGACAATGAGTAAACAATTGAATCATATAGCAAAGACTTTTCGTGAATAATACTTTCAAGACAAGCATCAATAAGACTTGCATAAGAGTCAACTCATAAAGCAATAGATTCTTAGTAGAAAGCTTTGAAGCAACACAAAGGAAGATATAAGTTTCAGCAGTTGCTTTCAACTTCAACATGTTTATCTCATGGATAATTGTCAACACAAAGTAATATAACAAGTGCAATAGGTGAACATGTAAGAATCAATGCACGCAGTTCACACAAGTGTTTGCTTCTAAGATAGAAGGAAGTAGGTAAACTGATCAACAATAAAGTAGAAGATAGGCCCTTCGCAGAGGGAAGCATGGATTACTATTTTTGTGCTAGAGCTTTTCATTTTGAAAACATAGAAACAATTTTGTCAACGGTAGTAATAAATCATATGTGTTATGTATAAAACATCTTATAAGTTGCAAGCCTCATGCATAGATTACCAATAGTGCTCGCACCTTATCCTAATTAGCTTGGATTAACATGGATTATCATTGCATAACATATGTTTCAACCAAGTGTCACAAAGGGGTACCTCTATGCCGCCTGTACAAAGGTCTAAGGAGAAAGTTCGCATTGGATTTCTCGCTTTTTGATTATTCTCAACTTAGACATCCATACCAGGACAACATAGACAACAGATAATGGACTCCTCTTTAATGCATAAGCATTCAACAACAGATAATATTCTCATAAGAGATTGAGGATTAGTTGTCCAAACTGAAACTTCCACCATGATTCATGGCTTTAGTTAGCGGCCCAATGTTCTTCTCTAACAATATGCATACTCAAACCATTTGATCATGAAAATCGCCCTTACTTCAGACAAGACGAACATGCATAGCAACTCACATGATATTCAACAAAGGAAAAGTTGATGGCGTCCCCAGAAACATGGTTACCGCTCAACAAGCAACTTATTAAGAAATAAGATACATAAGTACATATTCTTCACCACAATAGTTTTTAAGGCTATTTTCCCATGAGCTATATATTGTAAAGGCAAAGAACAGAATTTTAAAGGTAGCACTCAAGTAATGTACTTTGGAATGGCAGAGAAATACCATGTAGTAGGTAGGTATGGTGGACACAAATGGCATGGTTTTTGGATCAAGGATTTGGATGCACGAGAAGAATTCCCTCTCAATACAAGGCTAGGCTAGCAAGGTTGTTTGAAGCAAACTCAAGTATAAAACGGTGCAGCAAGACTCACATATGAACATATTGTAAGTATTATAAGACTCTACATTGTCTCCTTGTTGTTCAAACACCTTAACCAGAAAATATCTAGACTAGAGAGATCAATCATGCAAACCAAATTTTAACAAGCTCTATGTAGTTATTCATTAATAGGTGCAAAGTACATGATGCAAGAGCTTAAACATGATCTATATGAGCACAACAATTGCCAAGTATCAAATTATTCAAGACATTATACCAATTACCACATGAAGCATTTTCTGTTTCCAACCATGTAACAATGAACGAAGCAGTTTCAACCTTCGCCATGAACATTAACAGTAAAGCTAAGAACACATGTGTTCATGTGCAACAGCGGAGCGTGTCTCTCTCCCAAACAAAGAATGCTAGGATCTGATTTTATTCAAACAAAAACAAAAACAAAAACAAAAACAAACAGACGCTCCAAGTAAAGCACATAAGATGTGACGGAATAAAAATATAGTTTCACTAGAGGTGACCTGATAAGTTGTCGATGAAGAAGGGATGCCTTGGGCATCCCCAAGCTTAGATGCTTGAGTCTTCTTAAAATATGCAGGGATGAACCAAAGCGGCATCCCCAAGCATATACTTTTCACTCTTCTTGATCATATTGTATCATCCTCCTCTCTTGACCCTTGAAAACTTCCTCCACACCAAACTCAAAACAAACTCATTAGAGGGTTAGTGCATAATTGAAAATTCATATATTCAGAGGTGACATAATCATTCTTAACACTTCTGGACATTGCACAAAGCTACTGAAAGTTAATGGAACAAAGAAATCCATCAAACATAGCAAAACAGGCAATGCGAAATAAAAGGCAGAATCTGTCAAAACATAACAGTCCGTAAAGACGAATTTTTCTGGAGCACTTAACTTGCTCAGATGAAAATGCTCAAATTGAATGAAAGTTGCGTACATATCTGAGGATCACGCACGTAAATTTGCAGATTTTTCTGAGTTACCTACAAAAGGGGCTGCTAAATTTCGTGACATCAAGAAATCTGTTTCTGCGCAGTAATCCAAATCTAGTATTGACTTTACTATCAAAGACTTTACTTGGCACAACAATTCAATAAAATAAATATAAGGAGAGGTTGATACAGTAGTAACAACTTCCAAGACTCAACAAAACAGTAATAAAAACATACATGGGTTATCTCCCAAGAAGTGCTTTCTTTATAGCCATTAAGATGGGCTCAGTAATTTTAATGATGCTCTCCCAAGAAATAAGAGTTGAAGCAAAAGAGAGCATCAAAAGCAAATAAGAAACACTTTTAAGTCTAACCCACTTCCTATAAAAAGGAATCTTGTAAGGGAACAAGTACTGAAAGCACAAAGCAACAAGCATAGAAAGGCAACACAAGCGCAACTTCAAGATTCTTAACATAAAGAGGGGAAACTTAATATTATTAAGATGCATATAACCATGTTTCCCTCTCTCATAATAACTTTCAGTAGCATCATTGATGAAATCCACAATATAAATATCACATGAAACATTCTTATCATGAGCTATATGCATAAAATTATTACTCTCCACATAAGCATAGTCATTACCATTAATTGTAGTGGGAGCAAATTCAATAAGATAGCTAACATTATTATTCTCATCACCATAATCATCATATATAGGAGGCATGTTGTAATCATAATTAATTTTCTCCTCAATAGTAGGTGGACTGAAAATATGATAGTCATCATTGTAATCATCATATATAAGAGGTAAAGTATCATCAAAGTAAATTTTCTCCTCCATGCTTGGGGGACTAAAAATATCATGCTCCTCAAAACCAGCTTCCCCAAGCTTAGAATTTTCCATAGCATTAGCAACAATGGTGTTCAAAGCATTCATACTAATAACATTGCCATTAGCATGCATATAAAGTTCCATAGGTTTTTTAATTTTCTCTTCAAACACCTCATGTCCTAACTCAAGATAAATACTATAAAGATCTCTAATATTTTTGTTGTTTTCCATTAAGCCTAACTAGTGAAATCGCACTACTTAGTGTTCTCAGGAGTATTCATTTTAACAATAATAAAAATAAGTAAAGCAAACTGAATTAAATAAAGTAAATGCAAGTAACTATTTTTTTGTGTTTTTAATATAGAGATCAAGACAGTAAATAAAGTAAATCTAGTAACTAATTATTTTTTTGTGTTTTTGATACAAAGAGAAAACAAAGCAGTAAATAAAGTAAAGTAAAGCAAGACAAAAACAAAGTAAAGAGATTGGATGTGGGAGACTCCCCTTGCAGCGTGTCTTGATCTCCCCGGCAACGGCGCCAGAAAACTGTCTTGATGGCGTGTAAAGCACACGTCCGTTGGGAACTCCAAGAGGAAGGTGTGATGCGTACAGCGACAAGTTTTCCCTCAGTAAGAAACCAAGGTTATCGAACCAGTAGGAGTCAAGGAACACGTGAAGGTTGTTGGTGGCGGAGTGTAGTGCGGCGCAACACCAGGGATTCCGGCGCCAACGTGGAACCTGCACAACACAATCAAAGTACTTTGCCCCAACATAACAGTGAGATTGTCAATCTCACCGGCTTGCTGTAAACAAAGGATTAGATGTATAGTGTGGAAAATGATGTTTGTTTGCGAAGAACAGTAAAGAACAAGTATTGCAGTAGATTGTATTTCAGATGTAAAGAATGGACCGGGGTCCACAGTTCACTAGTGGTGTCTCTCCCATAAGATAAATAGCATGTTGGGTGAACAAATTACAGTTGGGCGATTGACAAATAAAGAAGACATAATAATGCACATACATATATCACGATGTGTACTATGAGATTTAATCAGGGCATTACGACAAAGTACATAGACCGCTATCCAGCATGCATCTATGCCTAAAAAGTCCACCTTCAGGTTATCATCCGAACCCCTTCCAGTATTAAGTTGCAAACAACAGACAATTGCATTAAGTATGGTGCGTAATGTAATCAACACAAATATCCTTAGACAAAGCATTGATGTTTTATCCCTAGTGGCAACAGCACATTCACAACCTTAGAACTTTCTGTCACTGTCCCAGATTCAATGGAGGCATGAACCCACTATCGAGCATAAATACTCCCTCTTGGAGTTACAAGTATCAACTTGGCCAGAGCCTCTACTAGCAACGGAGAGCATGCAAGAACATAAACAACATATATGATAGATTGATAATCAACTTGACATAGTATTCCATATTCATCGGATCCCAACAAACACAACATGTAGCATTACAAATAGATGATCTTGATCATGATAGGCAGCTCACAAGATCTAACATGATAGCACAATGAGGAGAAGACAACCATCTAGCTACTTCTATGGACCCATAGTCCAGGGGTGAACTACTCACACATCAATCTGGAGGCGATCATGGTGATGAAGAGTCCTCCGGGAGATGATTCCCCTCTCCGGCATGGTGCCGGAGGCGATCTCCTGAATACCCCGAGATGGGATTGGCGGCGGCGGCGTCTCTGGAAGGTTTTCCGTATCGTGGCTCTCGGTACTGGGGTTTTCGCAACGAAGGCTTTAAGTAGGCGGAAGGGCAGGGTTGGTGGAGGCACGAGGGCCCCACACCATAGGGCGGCGCGGCCCCACCCTTGGCCGCGCGGCCCTGTGGTGTCGGCGCCTCGTCGCCCCACTACGTAATCCTTTCGGTCTTCTGGAAGCTTCGTGGAAAAATAAGACCCTGGGCGTTGATTTCGTCCAATTCCGAGAATATTTCCTTTGTAGGATTTCTGAAACCAAAAACAGCAGAAAACAGCAACTGGCTCTTCGGCATCTCGTCAATAGGTTAGTGCCGGAAAATGCATAATAATGACATAAAGTGTGTATAAAACATGTGAGTATCATCATAAAAGTAGCATGGAACATAAGAAATTATAGATACGTTTGGGACGTATCAGGAATGAAAATAGAAATACCTTTAAAATAAATGCAATGGTCTCCTTCCATCATTGAAAAACCATATGATGTTATAGAATTATCAAACAAAATATACCATTGCCTAGAAGCTTGCTTAAGACCATAAATAGATCTATTTAACTTAGAGACCTTTTCCTGATTTCCTTTTTCAGTAAAACCATCAGGTTGCAGCATATAAATTTCCTCATCTAAATGGCCATTGAGAAAAGCCGTTTTAACATCCATCAGATGCAACTCTAGATCAAAGTATGCGGTCAATGCACCCAATATGCGAATAGAAGTAAATTTAGCTAAAGGGGAGAAAGTTTCCACAAAGTCAATGCCTTCCCTTTGTGTGTACCCCTTAGCAACCAGTCTAGCTTTATATTTTTCAATATCACCAGAAGCATTCAGTTTCCTCTTAAAAATCCACTTAGACCCAATTGGTTTCCGGTTACTAGGTAGATCAACCAATTCCCAAACCTTATTTCTTTCCATAGAGTCTAGTTCCTCACGCATGGCTTCCATCCATAATTTAGATTGAGGACAAGAGATGGCATGTTTAAAAGATTTTGGTTCTTCCTCCAAACTACAAGTTTTAGAGTGCACTTCCCCAATAAAAACATAGTAATCATCAAGATATGACGACGCAGCTACATTCCTCCCACTTCTCCTAGGTACACTAGTTGAGGGATTGTCACCATTAATTTCAACAGTAAATGGAGTTTCCTGATTATTAGAATCAGTTTCAGTATTTAGTTCACTTGTATCCAATGGGGTTGCTAACAATTCCACTCTCGCACGTTTAGCATGGCGAGTTGTATCCTGGTCCAGAAAAATTGCATCTCTACTTTCTATTAGCCTTTTCTTTTCAGCATCATAAAATCTATAACCTTTTGAACCAAAAGAATAGCCAATAAATATTCCTGGAAAACTTTTAGGTTCCATTTTAGTTCTTAGTTGACTAGGAACTCTAATTTGTGCATTACAGCCCCACACAGCTAAGTTTAGCAATGTAGGTTTCCTCCCTTTCCATAATTCATAAGGAGTATAGCTAACAGATTTAGAAGGCGAATGATTAAGCAAGTAAACAGCAGTATGAAGAGCCTCTCCCCAAAAAGATAAAGGAAGATCGGAGTATGCCATCATGGACCTAACCATATCCATTAAGGTTCTATTCCTCCTTTCAGCCACGCCATTTTGCTGAGGAGTGTAAGGTAAAGTATAATGATTAACAATTCCATTTTCCTTGCAAAAATCATCCATAATTCCTGATGTGTATTCACCACCATGATCAGTTCTTAGCACCTTAATCTTTTTATTGAGTTGATTCTCTACTTTAGCTTTAAATATCTTGAACATGTCAAAACCTTCGGACTTACGCTTAACAAGATAAACATAGCCATACCTTGAGTAATCATCTATAAATGTAATGAAGTAGAGTTTCTGTCCAGTTGTGGGTGTAGACATTTCCCCACAAATATCTGAATGAATTATATCAAGTGGTTCACTTGACCTTGACGCCTTGGGAAAGGGCGCCCTAGTCATCTTTCCTACGACACAAGCCTCACAAATGCCATAGTCTTCCCACTTGAAGTTTACAATTCCATAACTAATTAGCCTTTTAATTCTGTTCTTTGAGATATGCCCCAGCCGAAGATGCCAAATATATGATTCAGAAATATTATTTTTACCATTTATATTCCTCACCACGGAGTTTTGTTCAGTAACCATGCAATCCATTTTATCAATATCTAGGAAATACTCAATATAATACAGGCCATCAAATCTATTTCCTAACTGAACTAATCTTCCGTTCATCAGTATTTTAACTTTTGCATCTCCAAACAAGACCTTAAAACCAATTAATTCCAGCCTAGAAAGAAACGGAGATCAGATTCTTTCTCATATTTGGTGAGTAGACCGTGTCTTTCAAAATTAACTTTCCTCCACTAGGGAGTTTAAGAGTATAGTCACCAAGTTCTAATATATCAGCTTTAGCAGTAATTCCTAGATAAATAAATCTAGTTCCCTTTTCAATTGGTTTTAAAGACAAGAAGCCAGACTCATTCCTTGCAATATGCGAAGTGGAACCAGAATCTACTACCCAATGATCTGACGCTTGTCCTGATACTTGTCCCGATGCTTGTCATCATGCTTGTCATGATTTGGTCTCTTATGCTTCTCATAGGGTTTGGATGGTTTCCTCCTCTTCTTGCAATCATTGCGAAAATGCCCATAATCTCCACAATTGTGACACTTGAAATACTTCTTGTCGAAATTCTGATTTGAACCCCTTCTGTGATGATTATCCCAATTTCTCTTTCTTTTATTTTGTCCCTCAAGTCTCCTGTAGAATTCCTTTTATTCCAGTTTCTCCTATCTTCGCCAAGGTGTAACTCATTATGATGTGAGTGTCGCTCCTTCCCTTGTGAAGATTTTCTGTCTTCTTCCATGAGCAAATGATGTCTGAGCGAGCGCATGTTCAGAGTTCTCTCAGAATGGCAAAAAGAAATCTTGAATTGTTCCCATGAGTGTGGCAAAGAATTCAGCGCCACCATGACTAGTACTTGTTCAGGAAAAGGGTAGCCTGCAACTCTCAAACTCCTCATTCAACACAGATAATTTATTCAGATGCTCATTAACAGAAACACTATCAGTCATCTTTGCTGTCAAAAATCTGTTGAACAAGCTAAGAACTTTGATTAAAGAAACTTCACCGAAATCCTCCTCTAGCCTTCTCAAAATTCTGTAGGAAGCCTTCTCAGATTCATACTCAGTAGCTAATGAATCAGACATAGAACTAAGTATATAGACTCTAGCCTTTTTTATTATCAGTAGTCCACTCCTTCATCTCTTCTTCATAATTATCTCTTTCCTCTTCCAAAGCATTAACAGATGGTTCGTTTGGCTCAGGTGTCATAGTAATATAATCTATGCTTTCAGCAGTGAGCAAAAACATGATTTTGCTCTTCCAAACAGTATAATTAGATCCATCCAATTTGTATGATCTCAGCAATTCAGCAAAAACAATATTGGAAGCCATTGGATATCTTGCGCTGACGTTGATAATTCCAAATAGCAGGAAAAAATCCCGAAACAGCAGCAGATAACACCTCAATGCAGTAGCAGCTAAGAAAAAAGAAATTGACCTTCAGATTCCAAGCTTGCAGATCGTGAGAGACGTACTGATGCTGATGATTCCAAACAGCAGGATTGGGTGAGGATGTGGACGGGATCCCGGATGTGGACGTTGGAAACTGAGAGTGGCAGACGGATCGACGACCGGGCGTACGTAGCTCAGGTGGAGACGAAGGCGTGGCGTTCCCTGCTCGCGGCGGAAGGGCGTCGGGCGGTGGCGGGGCGGACTAGAGTATCGGCGATCGAGATCGGCGAGGCCGGCCGGGCGTGGACTGGCTTCTAGAGTGGGCGGCGTCTTTTGCAGAGAACAATGGGCTTGGGCGCAGGTGGATATCGATTGGATGCGGCGGCGTAAAGCTAGATCGATCTTGAATAGGCGAGATTGGTTGTGAACTTCTGTACGCGACGGACGGGTAGGAGCAGAGTTGCTGCAGAAGCAATATGGATCGGTGACGACCGAAACTAACCGTACTCGATTCCGGTTAATCGTCGTCAACCTAAACTGTGCGCTCTGATACCAATGTAAGAAACCGACAAGATTAAGATCTACCCTCTATTCCTCTGCACTTTTCCGTGGTGCCGCTCACAATTGCAATTAAGGCTAGAGGGTAGGGACCTACTTATATTGTAATTTTCAGAGTCCAACTCCAATTACAAATAAGCTTCCAAGTTATTTTCAGCGTATCACAGACACTGTATTTCAATATTAATCAACCAGCTTCCTTAAGCAAATCCTTAAGTACAAGTTCCAGCAAGCATAATTTCCATGCTAATTAACCATAGCAATTCCATGTATAAATACATGTTTCAATTCCATAATGAGGTAACAGAATATATGAAGTTCCAAATAAATTGAATATAGTTGTAGGACACATATTTCTACATTATTTACAAAGAAAATTGGCTTTACGCAAAATAAGCTCCACATAAAGCCTCGCATACTAGGTTTTCTAACAGGTTGTATTAAGTTTGTTGAGTCCCTGTACTCAGCTTTGCATATTTTGTTTCGGACGAAGTGTCTTCAACAAATGATGGTTTCTACGTAACGTCGACGAGTAGTTTGGAGTTCCCAGATGGTTGCCTGAAACTTATGGGCTGGGACGTGATGGCGTGTAAGACACACGTCCGTTGGGAACCCCAAGAGGAAGGTGTGATGCGTACAACGACAAGTTTTCCCTCAGAAAGAAACCAAGGTTATCGAACCAGTATGAGTCAAGGAACACGTGAAGGTTGTTGCTGGCGGAGTTTAGTGCGGCGCAACACCAGGGATTCCGGCGCCAACATGGAACCTGCACAACACAATCAAAGTACTTTGCCCCAACGTAACAGTGAGGTTGTCAATCTCACCGGCTTGCTGTAAACAAAGGATTAGATGTATAGTGTGGAAGATGATGTTTGTTTGCGAAGAACAGTAAAGAACAAGTATTGCAGTAGATTGTATTTCAGATGTAAAGAATGGACCAGGGTCCACAGTTCACTAGTGGTGTCTCTCCCATAAGATAAACAGCATGTTGGGTGAACAAATTACAGTTGGGCAATTGACAAATAAAGAAGGCATAACAATGCACATACATATATCACGATGAGTACTATGATATTTAATCAGGGCATTACGACAAAGTACATAGACCGCTATCCAGCATGCATCTATGCCTAAAAAGTCCACCTTCAGGTTATCATCCGAACCCCTTCCAGTATTAAGTTGCAAACAACAGATAATTGCATTAAGTATGGTGTGTAATGTAATCAACACAAATATCGTTAGACAAAGCATTGATGTTTTATCCCTAGTGGCAACAGCACATCCACAACCTTAGAACTTTCTGTCATTGTCCCAGATTCAATGGAGGCATGAACCCACTATCGAGCATAAATACTCCCTCTTGGAGTTACAAGTATCAACTTGGCCAGAGCCTCTACTAGCAACGGAGAGCATGCAAGAACATAAACAACATATATGATAGATTGATAATCAACTTGACATAGTATTCCATATTCATCGTATCCCAACAAACACAACATGTAGCATTACAAATAGATGATCTTGGTCATGATTGGCAGCTCACAAGATCTAACATGATAGCACAATGAGGAGAAGAGTACCATCTAGCTACTGCTATGGACCCATAGTCCAGGGGTGAACTACTCACACATCAATCCGGAGGCGATCATGGTGATGAAGAGTCCTCCTGGAGATGATTCCCCTCTCCGGCAGGGTGCCGAAGGCGATCTCCTTAATCCCCTGAGATGGGATTGGCGGCGGCGGCGTCTCTGGAAGGTTTTCCGTATCGTGGCTCTCGGTACTGGGGTTTTCGCGACAAAGGATTTAAGTAGGCGGAAGGGCAGGGTTGGTGGAGGTACGAGAGCCCCACACCATAGGGCGGCGCAGCCCCACCCTTGGCCTCGCGGCCCTGTGGTGTCGGCGCCTCTTCGCCCCACTTCGTAATCCTTTCGGTCATCTGGAAGCTTCGTGGAAAAATAAGACCCTGGGCGTTGATTTCGTCCAATTCCGAGAATATTTCCTTTGTAGGATTTCTGAAACCAAAAACAGCAGAAAATAGCAACTGGCTCTTCGGCATCTCGTCAATAGGTTAGTGCCGGAAAATGCATAATAATGACATAAAGTGTGTATAAAACATGTGAGTATCATCATAAAAGTAGCATGGAACATAAGAAATTATAGATACGTTTGAGACGTATCAAGCATCCCCAAGCTTAGTTCCTACTCGCCCTCGAGTAGCTAAACGATAACAAGGATAATTTCTGAAGTGACATGCTATCATAATCTTGATCAATACTATTGTAAAGCATATGAGATGAATGCAGCGATTCGAAGCAATGGTAAAGACAATGAGTAAACAATTGAATCATATAGCAAAGACTTTTAATGAATAATACTTTCAAGACAAGCATCAATAAGACTTGCATAAGAGTCAACTCATAAAGCAATAAATTCTTAGTAGAAAGATTTGAAGCAACACAAAGGAAGATATAAGTTTCAGCAGTTGCTTTCAACTTCAACATGTTTATCTCATAGATAATTGTCAACACAAAGTAATATAACAAGTGCAATAGGTGAACATGTAAGAATCAATGCACGCAGTTCACACAAGTGTTTGCTTCTAAGATAGAAAGAAGTAGGTAAACTGACTCAACAATAAAGTAGAAGATAGGCCCTTCGCAGAGGGAATCATGGATTACTATTTTTGTGCTAGAGCTTTTCATTTTGAAAACATAGAAACAATTTTGTCAACGGTAGTAATAAATCATATGTGTTATGTATAAGACATCTTATAAGTTGCAAGCCTCATGCATAGATTACCAATAGTGCTCGCACCTTGTCCTAATTAGCTTGGATTAACATGGATTATCATTGCATAACATATGTTTCAACCAAGTGTCACAAAGGGGTACCTCTATGTCACTTTGTACAAAGGTCTAAGGAGAAAGTTCGCATTGGATTTCTCGCTTTTTGATTATTCTCAACTTAGACATCCATACCGGGACAACATAGACAACAGATAATGGACTCCTCTTTAATGCATAAGCATTCAACAACAGATAATATTCTCATAAGAGATTGAGGATTAGTTGTCCAAACTGAAACTTCCACCATGATTCATGGCTTTAGTTAGCGGCCCAATGTTCTTCTCTAACAATATGCATACTCAAACCATTTGATCATGAAAATCGCCCTTACTTCAGACAAGACGAACATGCATAGCAACTCACATGATATTCAACAAATGTGTAAAAGTTGATGGCGTCCCCAGAAACATGGTTACCGCTCAACAAGCAACTTATTAAGAAATAAGATACATAAGTACATATTCTTCACCACAATAGTTTTTATGGCTATTTTCCCATGAGCTATATATTGTAAAGGCAAAGAATAGAATTTTAAAGATAGCACTCAAGTAATGTACTTTGGAATGGCAGAGAAATACCATGTAGTAGGTAGGTATGGTGGACACAAATGGCATGGTTTTTGGCTCAAGGATTTGGATGCACGAGAAGAATTCCTCTCAATACAAGACTAGGCTAGCAAGGTTGATTGAAGCAAACTCAAGTATAAAACGGTACAGCTGATGTCTACGCACGCTTCTATTCCTGTAGACAGTGTTGGGCCTCCAAGAGCAGAGGTTTGTAGAACAGCAGCAAGTTTCCCTTAAGTGAATCACCCAAGGTTTATCGAACTCAGGGAGGAAGAGGTCAAAGATATCCCTCTCAAGCAACCCTGCAATCACGATACAAGAAGTCTCTTGTGTCCCCAACACACCTAATACACTTGTCAGATGTATAGGTGCACTAGTTCGGCGAAGAGATAGTGAAATACAAGTGGTATGAATGAATATGAGCAGTAGTAACGGCGCCAGAAAATAGCTTGTTGGCGTGCAGTTGATGGTAGTAAAATTGCAGGAAGTAAAGATGCAGTTAAACAGTAAATAAGCGATGATTGCAGTATTTGGAAACAAGGCCTAGGGATCATACTTTCACTAGTGGACACTCTCAACATTGCAATCATAAAGGAATATAAATAACCACTTCACTATGCTATTCTAAATTACTCTCTGGCAAGATAACGAACGCTAATTCATCATGTAGGCAAACCTTAAAGATGTATTCCCAAGTACTAATAAACACCCCACGCTGTCACTGTGAGCATTCATAGGAGGTACTAACACACCACAATTTCATAGAGACATCCAACTCAAATCATAACTCAGTGAATAAGTATTCTGTGAAATATAGCCTAAGAGACCCACACGGTGCACACACTGTCACCTTTACACACGTGGGACAAGGAGTCTCCGGAGATCACATAAGTAAAATCCACTTGAATAGCATAACGACATCTAGATTACAAGCTCATCATATGGATCTCAATCATGTAAGACAGCTCATGAGATCATTGTATTGAAGTGCATAGGAGAGAGAAATGAACCACATAGCTACCGGTACAGCCCTTAGCCTCGAGGGAGAACTACTCCCTCCTCATGGGAGACAGCAGCGTTGATGAAGATGGCGGTGGTGTCGATGGAGATGCCTTCCGGGGGCACTTTCCCGTCCCGGCGGCGTGCCGGAACAGAGACTTCTGTCCCCCAGATCTTGGCTTCGCGATGGCGGCGGCTCTGGAAGGTTTCTCGTACCGTGGCTTATTCGTATCGAAGATTTAGGTCAGGGAGCTTTAAATAGGCGAAGAGGCGGAGTCGGAAGGGCTACGGAGCAGCCACACAACAGGGGGGCGCGCCCCCCTGGGCCGCGCCGGCCACATGTGTGGGGCCCACCTGGCTCTCCTCTGGCCCCTCTCCGGTGTTCTGGAAGCTTCGTGGGGTTATAAGATGCTGGGCGTTGATTTCGTCCAATTCCGAGAATATTTCCTTACTAGGATTTCTGAAACCAAAAACAGCAGAAAACAGGAACTGGCACTTCGGCATCTCGTCAATAGGTTAGTTCCGGAAAAATGCATAAATATGACATATAATGTGTATGAAACATGTGAGTATCATCATAAAAGTAGCATGGAACATAAGAAATTATAGATACGTTTGAGACGTATCAAGCATCCCCAAGCTTAGTTCCTACTCGCCCTCGAGTAGGTAAACGATAACAAGGATAATTTTTGAAGTGACATGCTATCATAATCTTGATCAATAGTATTGTAAAGCATATGAGATGAATGCAGCGATTCGAAGCAATGATGAAGATAATGAGTAGGCAAATGAATCATATAGCAAAGACTTTTCATGAATAATACTTTCAAGACAAGCATCAATAAGACTTGCATAAGAGTTACTCATAAAGCAATAGATTCTTAGTATAAAGCTTTGAAGCAACACAAAGGAAGATATAAGTTTCAGCAATTGCTTTCAACTTCAACATATTTATCTCATGGATAATTGTCAACACAAAGTAATATAACAAGTGCAATAGGTAAACATGTAAGAATCGATGCACACAGTTGATACAAGTGTTTGCTTCTAAGATAGAAAGAATAGGTAAACTGACTCAACAATAAAGTAGAAGAATGGCCCTTCGCAGAGGGAAGCATGGATTACTATTTTTGTGCTAGAGCTTTTCATTTTGAAAACATAGAAACAATTTTGTCAACGGCAGTAATAAAGCATATGTGTTATGTATAAGATATCCTATAAGTTGCAAGCCTCATGCATAGTATACCAATAGTGCTCGCACCTTGTCCTAATTATCTTGTATTAACATGGATTATCATTGCATAGCATATGTTTCAACCAAGTGTCACAAAGGGGTACCTCTATGCCGCCTGTACAAAGGTCTAAGGAGAAAGCTCGCATTGGATTTCTCACTTTTGATTATTCTCAACTTAGACATCCATACCGGGACAACATAGACAATAGATAATGGACTCCTCTTTAATGCATAAGCATTCAACAACAGATAATATTCTCATAAGAGATTGAGGATTGGTTGTCCAAACTGAAACTTCCACCATGAATCATGGCTTTAGTTAGCGGCCCATTGTTCTTCTCTAACAATATGCATACTCAAACCATTTGATCATGAAAATCGCCCTTACTTCAGACAAGACGAACATGCATAGTGATACGTCTCAAACGTATCTATAATTTCTTATGTTACATGCTACTTTTATGATGATACTCACATGTTTTATACACATTATATGTCATATTTATGCGTTTTCCGGAACTAACCTATTGACGAGATGCCAAAGGGCCAGTTGCTGTTTTCTGCTGTTTTTGGTTTCAGAAATCCTAGTAAGGAAATATTCTCGAAATCGGACGAAATCAACGCCCAGCATCTTAGAATTCCGCGGAGCTTCCAGAACACCCGAGAGCCACCAGAGGGGGGCCACAGGGCCACCAGATGATAGGGCGGCACGGCCCAGGAGGGCGCGCCCCCCTATTCTGTGGAGCCCCCGTCAGCCTTCCGACTGCGCCTCTTCTCCTATTTAAAGGTCCCTGACCTAAATCTTCGATACGAAAAAACCACGGTACGAGAAACCTTCCAGAGCCGCCGCCATCGCGAAGCCAAGATCTGGGGGACATGAGTCTCTGTTCCGGCACGCCGCCGGGACGGGGAAGTGCCCCCGGAAGGCATCTCCATCGACACCACCGCCATCTTCATCAACGCTGCTGTCTCCCATGAGGAGGGAGTAGTTCTCCATCGAGGCTAAGGGCTGTACCGGTAGCTATGTAGTTAATCTCTCTCCTATGTACTTCAATACAATGATCTCATGAGCTGCCTTACATGATTGAGATTCATATGAGTTTTGTATCACTATTCATCTATGTGTTACTCTAGTGATGTTATTAAAGTACTCTATTCCTCCTCCATGGTGTAACGGTGACAGTGTGTGCATCAAGTAGTACTTGGCGTAGGCTATGATTGTAATCTCTTGTAGATTATGAAGTTAATTATTGCTATGATAGTATTGATGCGATCTATTCCTCCTTCATAGTGTGATGGTGACAGTGTGCATGCTATGTTAGTACTTGGTGTAATTGCAATGATCTATCATGCACTCTAAGGTTATTTAAATATGAACATTGAATGTTGTGGAGCTTGTTAACTCCGCATTGAGGTGCTCTTGTAGCCCTACGCAATTAGTGGTGTTCATCATCCAACAAGAGAGTGTAGAGTAGTTTTATTATGTGATCGTTGTTGAGAGTGTCCACTAGTGAAAGTATGATCCCTAGGCCTTGTTTCCAAACATCGAATCTCCGTTTATTTACTGTTCTATTGCATGTTTGCTTGCTGCCATATTTTATTCAGATTGTTATTACCACTCATATCCATCTATATTACTTGTATTTCACTATCTCTTCGCCGAACTAGTGCACCTATACATCTGACAAGTGTATTAGGTGTGTTGGGGACACAAGAGACTTCTTGTATCGTGATTGCAGGGTTGCTTGAGAGGGATATCTTTGACCTCTTCCTCCCTGAGTTCGATAAACCTTGGGTGATCCACTTAAGGGAAACTTGCTGCTGTTCTACAAACCTCTGCTCTTGGAGGCCCAACACTGTCTACAAGAATAGAAGCACCCGTAGACATCAAGCACTTTTCTGGCGCCGTTGCCGGGGAGGAAAGGTAAAAGGCACTCATACTCTGGTCCCAGGTAAAGTACTTTTCTGGCGCCGTTGTGTGTGTGCTCGAAGCTATTTCCTTTAGATCCTGCAATTGCATCTTTTTGTTTCTTGTTTTACACTGGTAAGGCATAATGGAAAACATCTGTGAGCTTTTTAAACTATTTCCTGAGTCAAGACATGAATGGTTTAATGTGAAAATTAAAAAACCTGTGGAATCTTATTTGCATGCTAGTAGCAATGATATTAGTATGAACGCTTTGAACACCATTGTTGCTAATGATATGGAAAATTCTAAGCTTGGGAAGCTGATTTTGATGAGCATGATATTTTTAGTCCCCCAAGCATTGAGGAGAAAATTTTCTTTGATGATACCTTGCCTCCTATTTATGATGATTATAATGATAGTGGTCTTTTGGTGCCGCCTACTATGGAGGATAAAGCTTATTATGATTATACTATGCCTCCTATATTTGATGATGAGAATAATAATGATAGCTACTTTGTTGAATTTGCTCCCACTACAGCTAATAAAATTGATTATGCTTATGTTGGAAGTAGTAATAATTTTATGCATGAGACTCAGAATAAGAATGCTTTATGTGATAGTTATATTGCTGAATTTGTTCAGGATGCCACTGAAAGTTATTATGAGAGAGGAAAATATGGTTGTAGAAGTTTTCATGTTACTAAAACACCTCTCTATATGCTGAAATTTTTGAAGTTACACTTGTTTTATCTTTCTATGCTTGTTGCATCATGCTTCATGAATTTGTTTATTTACAAGATTCCTATGCATAGGAAGCATGTTAGGCTTAAGTTTGTTTTGAATTTCCTTCTTGATGCTCTCTTTTGCTTCAACTCTTATTTCTTGCGAGTGCATCATTAAAACTGCTGAGCCCATCTTAATGGCTATAAAGAAAGCACTTCTTGGGAGATAACCCATGTGTTTATTTTACTACAGTACTTTTGTGTTATATTTGAGTCTTGGAAGTTGTTACTATTGTAGCAACCTCTCCTTATCTTTATTTTATTGCATTGTTGTGCCAAGTAAAATCTTTGATAGTAAAGTCAATACTAGATTTGGATTACTGCACAGAAACAAATTTCTGTCTTTCACGAATTTGGGCAGGGTTCTCTGTAGGTAACTCAGAAAAATCTGCCAATTTACGTGCGTGATCCTCAGATATGTACGCAACTTTCATTCAATTTGAGCATTTTCATTTGATCAAGTCCAGTGCCTCTAAAAAATTAGTCTTTACGGACTGTTCTGTTTTGACAGATTCTGCCTTTTATTTCGCATTGCCTCTTTTGCTGTGTTGGATGGATTTCTTTGTTCCATTAACTTCCAGTAGCTTTGTGCAATGTCCAGAAGTGTTAAGAATGATTGTGTCACCTCTGAATATGTGAATTTTTGATTATGCACTAACCCTCTAATGAGTTTGTTTTAAGTTTGGTGTGGAGGAAGTTTTCAAGGGTCAAGAGAGGAGGATGATATACTATGATCAAGAAGAGTGAAGAGTCTAAGCTTGGGGATGTCCCCGTGGTTCATCCCTGCATATTTCAAGAAGACTCAAGCATCTAAGCTTGGGGATTCCCAAGGCATCCCCTTCTTCATCGACAACTTATCAGGTTTCTTCTCTTGAAACTATATTTTTATTCGGTCACATCTTATGTGCTTTACTTGGAGCGTCTGTGTGCTTTTATTTTCGTTTTGTTATTTTAATTCTCTGAATAAATTCATGCTTGTGTGGGAGAGAGACACGCTCCGCTGTTGCATATGAACACATGTGTTCTTAGTTCTATCTTTAATGTTCATGGCGAAGGTTGAAACTGCTTCGTTCATTGTTATATGGTTGGAAACAGAAAATGCCGCATGTGGTAATTGGTATTATGTCTTGAATAATGTGATACTTGGCAATTTTTGTGCTCATATAGATCATGTTTAAGCTCTTGCATCATGTACCTTGTACCCATTAATGAATAACTACATAGAGCTTGTTAAAATTTGGTTTGCATGATTAGTTTCTCTAGAGTCTAGATATTTTCTGGTTAAGGTGTTTGAACAACAAGGAGACGATGTAAAGTCTTATAATACTTACAATATGTTCATATGTGAGCTTTGCTGCACCTTTTATACTTGAGTTTGCTTCAAACAACCTTGCTAGCCTAGCCTTGTATTGAGAGGAATTCTTCTCGTGCATCCAAATCCTTGAGCCAACTACTATGCCATTTGTGTCCACCATACCTACCTACTACATGGTATTTCTCCGCCATTCCAGAGTACATTACTTGAGTGCTACCTTTAAAATTCTATTCTTTGTCTTTGCAATATATAGCTCATGGGACAAATAGCCTTAAAAACTATTGTGGTGAAGAATATGTACTTATGTGTCTTATTTCTTAATAAGTTGCTTGTTGCGCGGTAACCATGTTTCTGGGGACGCCATCAACTTTTACACCTTTGTTGAATATCATGTGAGTTGCTATGCATGTTCGTCTTGTCTGAAGTAAGGGAGATTTTCATGATCAAATGGTTTGAGTATGCATAATGTTAGAGAAGAACATTGGGCCGCTAACTAAAGCCATGATTCATGGTGGAAGTTTCAGTTTGGATAATTAATCCTCAATCTCTTATGAGAAAATTAACTGTTGTTGAATACTTATACATTAAAGAGGAGTCCATTATCTATTTTCTATGTTTTCCCGATATGGATGTCTAAGTTGAGAATAATCAAAAGCGAGAAATCCAATGCGAGCTTTCTCCTTAGACCTTTGTACAGGCGGCATAGAGGTACCCCTTTGTGACACTTGGTTGAAACATATGCTATGCAATGATAATCCGTGTTAATCCAAGCTAATTAGGACGAGGTGCGAGCACAATTAGTATACTATGCATGAGGCTTGCAACTTATCAGATATCTTATACATAACACATATGATTTATTACTACCGTTGACAAAATTGTTTCTATGTTTTCAAAATGGAAAGCTCTAGCACAAAAATAGTAATCCATGCTTCCCTCTGTGAAGGGCCTATCTTCTACTTTATTGTTGAGTCAGTTTACCTATTCTTTCTATCCCAGAAGCAAACACTTGTATCAACTATGTGCATTGATTCTTACATGTTTACCTATTGCACTTGTTATATTACTTTGTGTTGACAATTATCCATGAGATATATATGTTGAAGTTGAAAGCAACCGCTGAAACTTATATCTTCCTTTGTGTTGCTTCAATGCCTTTACTAAGAATCTATTGCTTTATGAGTAACTCTGATGCAAGTCTTATTGATACTTGTCTTGAAAGTATTATTCATGAAAAGTCTTTGCTATATGATTCATTTGTTTACTCATTGTCTTCACCATTGCTTTGAATCGCTGCATTCATCTCATATGCTTTACAATAGTATGGTCAAGATTATGTAAGTAGCATGTCACTTCAAAAATTATCCTTGTTATCGTTTACCTACTCGAGGGCGAGCAGGAACTAAGCTTGGGGATGCTTGATACGTCTCAAACGTATCTACAATTTCTTATATTCCATGCTACTTTTATGATGATACTCACATGTTTTATACACATTATATGTCATATTTATGCGTTTTCCGGAACTAACCTATTGACGAGATGCCAAAGGGCCAGTTGCTGTTTTCTGTTGTTTTTGGTTTCAGAAATCCTAGTAAGAAAATATTCTCGGAATCGGACGAAATCAACGCCCGGCATCTTAGAATTCCACGGAGCTTCCAGAACACCCGAGAGCCACCAGAGGGGGGCCACAGGGCCACCAGATGATAGGGCGGCGCGGCCCAGGGGGGGCGCGCCCCCTATTGTGTGGAGCCCTGATACGTCTCCGATGTATCGATAATTTCTCATGTTCTATGCCATATTATTGATGATACCTACATGTTTTATGCACACTTTATGTCATATTCGTGCATTTTCTGGAACTAACCTATTAACAAGATGCCGAAGTGCCAGTTCCTGTTTTCTGCTGTTTTTGGTTTCAGAAATCCTAGTAACGAAATATTCTCGGAATTGGACGAAACAAAGACCCAGGGGCCTATTTTTCCATGGAGCTTCCAGAAGACCGAAGAACATACGAAGTGGGGCCACGAGGTGGCGACACCACAAGGCGGCGCGGCCCAGGGGGGCCCGCGCCACCCTATGGTGTGGCCCCCTCGTCTGGCCCCCGACTCTGCCCTTCCGCCTACTTAAAGTCTCCGTCGCGAAACCCCTGATGCGAAAACCACGATACGGAAAACCTTACTGAGACGCCGCCGCCGCCGATCCCATCTCGGGGGATTCTGGAGATCTCCTCCGGCACCCTGCCGGAGAGGGGATTCATCTCCCGGAGTACTCTACACCGCCATGGTCGCCTCCGGAGTGATGAGTGAGTAGTTCACCCCTGGACTATGGGTCCATAGCAGTAGCTAGATGGTTGTCTTCTCCTCATTGTGCTTCATTGTTGGATCTTGTGAGCTGCCTAACATGATCAAGATCATCTATCTGTAATTCTATATGTTGTGTTTGTCGGGATCCGATGGATAGAGAATACCATGTCATGTTAATTATCAAGTTATTACATATGTGTTGTTTATGATCTTGCATGCTCTCCGTTACTAGTAGAGGCTCTGGCCAAGTTTTTACTTTTAACTCCAAGAGGGAGTATTTATGCTCGATAGTGGGTTCATGCCTGCATTGACACCTGGGACGATGTGAGAAAGTTCTAAGGTTGTGTTGTCTTTGTTGCCACTAGGGATAAAACATTGGCGCTATGTCCGAGGATGTAGTTGTTGATTACATTACGCACCATACTTAATGCAATTGTCTGTTGCTTTGCAACTTAATACCGGAGGGGTTCGGATGATAACTTTGAAGGTGGACTTTTTAGGCATAGATGCAGTTGGATGGCGGTCTATGTACTTTGTCGTAATGCCCAATTAAATCTCACTATACTTATCATGTCATGTATGTGCATTGTTATGCCCTCTCTATTTGTCAATTGCCCGACTGTAATTTGTTCACCCAACATGCTTTTATCTTATGGGAGAGACACCTCTAGTGAACTGTGGACCCCGGTCCATTCTTTTAATACTGAAATACAAATCTGCTGCAATACTTGTTTTACTATTTTCTCTGCAAACAATCATCTTCCACACAATACGGTTAATCCTTTGTTACAGCAAGCCGGTGAGATTGACAACCTCACTGTTTCGTTGGGGCAAAGTACTTTGGTTGTGTTGTGCAAGTTCCACGTTGGCGCCGGAATCTCTGGTGTTGCGCCGCACTACATCCCGCCGCCATCAACCTTCAACGTGCTTTTTGGCTCCTCCTGGTTCGATAAACCTTGGTTTCTTTCTGAGGGAAAACTTGCTGCTGTGCGCATCATACCTTCCTCTTGGGGTTGCCCAACGAACGTGTGAAATACACGCCATCAAGCTCTTTTTCTGGCGCCGTTGCCGGGGAACTGAAGAAAAGCTACACCAAAAGATTTCTAACTCCCACGTCAACTACGCGCCAGCAACTCTTTTTCTGGCGCCGTTGCCGGGGAGATCAAGACACGCTGCAAGGGGAGTCTCCACTTCTCAATCTCTTTACTTTGTTTTTGTCTTGCTTTATTTTATTTACTACTTTGTTTGCTGCATTATATCAAAACACAAAAAAATTAGTTGCTAGCTTTACTTTATTTACTGTCTTGTTTGCTATATCAAAAACACAAAAAAATTAGTTTACTTGCATTTACTTTATCTAGTTTGCTTTATTTACTATTGCTAAAATGGCCAACCCTGAAAATACTAAGTTGTGTGACTTCACTAGCACAAATAATAATGATTTCTTATGCACACCTATTGCTCCACCTGCTACTACAGCAGAATTCTTTGAAATTAAACCTGCTTTACTGAATCTTGTTATGCGAGAGCAATTTTCTGGTGTTAGTTCTGATGATGCTGCTGCCCATCTCAATAATTTTGTTGAACTATGTGAAATGCAAAAATATAAAGATGTAGATGGTGACATTATAAAATTAAAATTGTTTCCTTTCTCATTAAGAGGAAGAGCTAAAGATTGGTTGCTATCTCTGCCTAAGAATAGTATTGATTCCTGGACTAAATGCAAGGATGCTTTTATTGGTAGATATTATCCCCCTGCTAAAATTATATCTTTGAGGAGTAGCATAATGAATTTTAAACAATTGGATAATGAACATGTTGCTCAAGCTTGGGAAAGAATGAAATCTCTGGTTAAAAATTGCCCAACCCATGGACTGACTACTTGGATGATCATCCAAACCTTCTATGCAGGACTAAATTTTTCTTCGCGGAATTTATTGGATTCAGCTGCTGGAGGTACCTTTATGTCCATCACTCTTGGTGAAGCAACAAAGCTCCTTGATAATATGATGATTAATTACTCTGAATGGCACACGGAAAGAGCTCCACAAGGTAAGAAGGTAAATTCTGTTGAAGAATCCTCCTCCTTGAGTGATAAGATTGATGCTATTATGTCTATGCTTGCGAATGATAGGACTAATGTTGATCCTAATAATGTTCCATTAGCTTCATTGGTTGCCCAAGAAGAACATGTTGATGTAAACTTCATTAAAAATAATAATTTCAACAACAATGCTTATCGGAACAATTCTAGTAATAACTATAGGCCATATCCTTATAATAATGGTAACGGTTATGCTAATTCTTATGGGAATTCTTACAACAATAATAGGAATACACCCCCTGGACTTGAAGCCATGCTTAAAGAATTTATTAGTACACAAACTGCCTTTAACAAAGCTGTTGAAGAAAAGCTCAATAAAATTGATATTCTTGTTTCTAGAGTTGATAGTCTTGCCTCTGATGTTGATCTTTTGAAATCGAAAGTTATGCCTAATAGGGATATTGAAAATAAAATTGTTACTACAGCAAATGCCATCCAAGTTAGAATTAATGAGAATATAAGATTAATGGCTGAACTGCGTGCTAGGTGGGATAGAGAAGAAAATGAAAAACTAGCTAAAAAGGAAAATGTAGCTAAAGTTTGGACTATTACCACCACTAGCAAAGATAATGATTCATATGTTGCTGCACCTCCTACTATCAATAATAAAATAATTTGTGTTGGCAATGCTTCTACTCCTAGTGCAAAGCGCGCAAAATTACCTGAAACTGCTAAAACTGCTGAAACTGCTTGTGATAAAACTGCTGAAATTTTTTCCAACCTTGGGGATGATAATCCCATTGCTTTAGATTGTAATGATTTAGATTTTGATGATTGCCACATCTCTGAAGTTATAAAGTTCTTACAAAAACTTGCTAAGAGTCCCAATGCTAGCGCTATAAATTTGGCTTTCACAAAACATATTACAAATGCTCTCATAAAAGCTAGAGAAGAGAAACTAAAACTTGAAACTTCTATTCCTAGAAAGCTAGAGGATGGTTGGGAGCCCATCATTAAAATTAGGGTCAAAGATTTTGATTGTAATTCTTTATGTGATCTTGGTGCAAGTATTTCTGTTATGCCTAAGAAAGTCTATGATATGCTTGACTTGCCACCATTGAAAAATTGTTATTTGGATGTTAATCTCGCTGATAATGCTAAAAAGAAACCTTTGGGGAAAGTTGATAACGTTCATATTATGGTTAACAATAACCTTGTCCCCGTTGATTTTGTTGTCTTGGATATTGAATGCAATGCATCTTGCCCCATTATATTGGGAAGACCTTTTCTTCGAACCGTTGGTGCTACTATTGATATGAAGGAAGGTAATATTAAATATCAATTTCCTCTCAAGAAAGGTATGGAACACTTCCCTAGAAAGAGAATGAAGTTACCTTATGATTCTATCATTAGAACAAATTATGATGTTGATGCTTCGTCTCTCGATGTTACTTGAGATACACTTTCTGCGCCTAGCTGAAAGGCGTTAAAGAAAAGCGCTTATGGGAGACAACCCATGTTTTTACTCCAGTATTTTTGTTTTATATTTGTGTCTTGGAAGTTGTTTACTACTGTAGCAACCTCTCCTTATCTTAGTTTTATGTTTTTTTGTGCCAAGTAAAGTCTTTGATAGAAAAGTAAGTACTAGATTTGGATTACTGCGCAGTTCCAGATTTCTTTGCTGTCACGAATCTGGGTCTATCTCCCTGTAGGTAGCTCAGAAAATTAAGCCAATTTACGAGCATGATCCTCAGATATGTACGCAACTTTCATTCAATTTGAGCATTTTCGTTTGAGCATGTCTGGTGGCCTAATAAAATCCATCTTTACGGACTGTTCTGTTTTGACAGATTCTGTCTTTTATTTCGCATTGCCTCTTTTGCTATGTTGGATGAATTTCTTTGATCCATTAATGTCCAGTAGCTTTATGAAATGACCAGAAGTGTTAAGAATGATTGTGTCACCTCTGAACATGTGAATTTTTATTATGCACTAACCCTCTAATGAGTTGTTTCGAGTTTGGTGTGGAGGAAGTTTTCAAGGATCAAGAGAGGAGTATGATGCAATATGATCAAGCAGAGTGAAAGCTCTAAGCTTGGGGATGCCCCGGTGGTTCACCCCTGCATATTCTAAGAAGACTCAAGCGTCTAAGCTTGGGGATGCCCAAGGCATCCCTTCTTCATCGACAACATTATCAGGTTCCTCCCCTGAAACTATATTTTTATTCCGTCACATCTTATGTACTTTGCTTGGAGCGTCAGTTTGTTTTTGTTTTTGTTTTGTTTGAATAAAATGGATCCTTGCATTCACTTTATGGGAGAGAGACACGCTCCGCTGTAGCATATGGATAAATATGTCCTTAGGCTCTACTCATAGTATTCATGGCGAAGTTTCTTCTTCGTTAAATTGTTATATGGTTGGAATTGGAAAATGATACATGTAGTAAAATGCTATAATGTCTTGGATAATGTGATACTTGGCAATTGTTGTGCTCATGTTTAAGCTCTTGCATCATATACTCTGCACCCATTAATGAAGAAACACTTAGAGCTTGCTAATTTGGTTTGCATATTTGGTTTCTCTAGAGTCTAGATAATATCTAGTATTGAGTTTTGAACAACAAGGAAGACGGTATGGAGTCTTATAATGTTTACCATATGTCTTTTATGTGAGTTTTGCTGTACCGTTCATCCTTGTGTTTGTTTCAAATAACCTTGCTAGCCTAAACCTTGTATCGAGAGGGAATACTTCTCATGCATCCAAAATACTTGAGCCAACCACTATGCCATTTGTGTCCACCATACCTACCTACTACATGGTATTTATCCGCCATTCCAAAGTAAATTGCTTGAGTGCTACCTTTAAAATTCCATCATTCACCTTTGCAATATATAGCTCATGGGACAAATAGCTTAAAAAACTATTGTGGTATTGAATATGTACTTATGCACTTTATCTCTTATTAAGTTGCTTGTTGTGCGATAACCATGTTTCTGGGGACGCCATCAACTATTCTTTGTTGGATATCATGTGAGTTGCTATGCATGTCCGTCTTGTCTGAAGTAAGAGAGATCTACCACCTTTATGGTTGGAGCATGCATGTTGTTAGAGAAGAACTTTGGGCCGCTAACTAAAGCCATGATTCATGGTGGAAGTTTCAGTTTGGACATATATCCTCAATCTCACATGAGAATAATAATTGTTGCCACATCCTTATGCATTAAAGAGGAGTCCATTATCTGTTGTCCATGTTGTCCCGGTATGGATGTCTAAGTTGAGAATAATCAAAAGCGAGAAATCCAAAATGCGAGCTTTCTCCTTAGACCTTTGTACAGGCGGCATGGAGGTACCCCATTGTGACACTTGGTCAAAACATGTGCATTGCAAAGATCCGGTAGTCCAAGTTAATTAGGACAAGGTGCGGGCACTATTAGTATACTATGCATGAGACTTGCAACTTGTAAGATATAATGTACATAACTCATATGTTTTATTACTACCGTTGACAAAATTGTTTCATGTTTTCAAAATAAAAGCTCTAGCACAAATATAGCAATCGATGCTTTCCTCTTTGAAGGACCATTATTTTTACTTTTATGTTGAGTCAGTTCACCTATCTCTCTCCACCTCAAGAAGCAAACACTTGTGTGAACTGTGCATTGATTCCTACATATTTGCATATTGTACTTGTTATATTACTCTATGTTGACAATTATCCATGAGATATACATGTTACAAGTTGAAAGCAACCGCTGAAACTTAATCTTCCTTTGTGTTGCTTCAATACATTTACTTTGATTTATTGCTTTATGAGTTAACTCTTATGCAAGACTTATTAATACTTGTCTTGAAGTACTATTCATGAAAAGTCTTTGCTATATGATTCACTTGTTTACTCATGTCATTACCATTGTTTTGATCGCTGCATTCACTACATATGTTTACAAATAGTATGATCAAGGTTATGATGGCATATCACTTCAGAAATTATCTTTGTTATCGTTTTACCTGCTCGGGACGAGCAGAACTAAGCTTGGGGATGCTGATACGTCTCCGACGTATCGATAATTTCTCATGTTCTATGCCATATTATTGATGATACCTACATGTTTTATGCACACTTTATGTCATATTCGTGCATTTTCTGGAACTAACCTATTAACAAGATGCCGAAGTGCCAGTTCCTGTTTTCTGCTGTTTTTGGTTTCAGAAATCCTAGTAACGAAATATTCTCGGAATTGGACGAAACAAAGACCCAGGGGCCTATTTTTCCACGGAGCTTCCAGAAGACCGAAGAACATACGAAGTGGGGCCACGAGGTGGCGACACCACAAGGCGGCGCGGCCCAGGGGGGGGCCGCGCCGCCCTATGGTGTGGCCCCCTCGTCTGGCCCCCGACTCTGCCCTTCCGCCTACTTAAAGTCTCCGTCGCGAAACCCCTGATGCGAAAACCACGATACGGAAAACCTTACTGAGACGCCGCCGCCGCCGATCCCATCTCGGGGGATTCTGGAGATCTCCTCCGGCACCCTGCCGGAGAGGGGATTCATCTCCCGGAGGACTCTACACCGCCATGGTCGCCTCCGGAGTGATGAGTGAGTAGTTCACCCCTGGACTATGGGTCCATAGCAGTAGCTAGATGGTTGTCTTCTCCTCATTGTGCTTCATTGTTGGATCTTGTGAGCTGCCTAACATGATCAAGATCATCTATCTGTAATTCTATATGTTGTGTTTGTCGGGATCCGATGGATAGAGAATACCATGTCATGTTAATTATCAAGTTATTACATATGTGTTGTTTATGATCTTGCATGCTCTCCGTTACTAGTAGAGGCTCTGGCCAAGTTTTTACTTTTAACTCCAAGAGGGAGTATTTATGCTCGATAGTGGGTTCATGCCTGCATTGACACCTGGGACAGTGACAGAAAGTTCTAAGGTTGTGTTGTGCTGTTGCCACTAGGGATAAAACATTGGCGCTATGTCCGAGGATGTAGTTGTTGATTACATTACGCACCATACTTAATGCAATTGTCTGTTGCTTTGCAACTTAATACTGGAGGGGGTTCGGATGATAACCTGAAGGTGGACTTTTTAGGCATAGATGCAGTTGGATGGCGGTCTATGTACTTTGTCGTAATGCCCAATTAAATCTCACTATACTTATCATGGCATGTATGTGCATTGTTATGCCCTCTCTATTTGTCAATTGCCCGACTGTAATTTGTTCACCCAACATGCTTTTATCTTATGGGAGAGACACCTCTAGTGAACTGTGGACCCCAGTCCATTCTTTTAATACTGAAATACAAATCTGCTGCAATACTTGTTTTACTATTTTCTCTGCAAACAATCATCTTCCACACAATACGGTTAATCCTTTGTTACAGCAAGCCGGTGAGATTGACAACCTCACTGTTTCGTTGGGGCAAAGTACTTTGGTTGTGTTGTGCAGGTTCCACGTTGGCGCCGGAATCTCTGGTGTTGCGCCGCACTACATCCCGCCGCCATCAACCTTCAACGTGCTTTTTGGCTCCTCCTGGTTCGATAAACCTTGGTTTCTTTCTGAGGGAAAACTTGCTGCTGTGCGCATCATACCTTCCTCTTGGGGTTGCCCAACGAACGTGTGAAATACACGCCATCAAGCCCCCGTCAGCCTTGCGACTCCGCCTCTTCGCCGATTTAAAGGTCCCTGACCTAAATCTTCGATACGAAAAAGCCACGGTACGAGAAACCTTCCAGAGCCGCCGCCATCGCGAAGCCAAGATCTGGGGGACAGGAGTCTCTGTTCCGGCACGCCGCCGGGATGGGGAAGTGCCCCCGGAAGGCATCTCCATCGACACCACCGCCATCTTCATCAACGCTGTTGTCTCCCATGAGGAGGGAGTAGTTCGCCATCGAGGCTAAGGGCTGTACCGGTAGCTATGTGGTTAATCTCTCTCCTATGTACTTCAATACAATGATCTCATGAGCTGCCTTACATGATTGAGATTCATATGAGTTTTGTATCACTATTCATCTATGTGTTACTCTAGTGATGTTATTAAAGTACTCTATTCCTCCTCCATGGTGTAACGGTGACAGTGTGTGCATCATGTAGTACTTGGCGTAGGCTATGATTGTAATCTCTTGTAGATTATGAAGTTAATTATTGCTATGATAGTATTGATGCGATCTATTCCTCCTTCATGGTGTGATGGTGACAGTGTGCATGCTATGTTAGTACTTGGTGTAATGCAATGATCTATCATGCACTCTAAGGTTATTTAAATATGAACATTGAATGTTGTGGAGCTTGTTAACTCCGGCATTGAGGTGCTCTTGTAGCCCTACGCAATTAGTGGTGTTCATCATCCAACAAGAGAGTGTAGAGTAGTTTTATTATGTGATCAATGTTGAGAGTGTCCACTAGTGAAAGTATGATCCCTAGGCCTTGTTTCCAAACATCGAATCTCCGTTTACTTACTGTTCTGTTGCATGTTTGCTTGCTGCCATATTTTATTCAGATTGTTATTACCACTCATATCCATCCATATTACCTGTATTTCACTATCTCTTCGCCGAACTAGTGCACCTATACATCTGACAAGTGTATTAGGTGTGTTGGGGACACAAGAGACTTCTTGTATCGTGATTGCAGGGTTGCTTGAGAGGGATATCTTTGACCTCTTCCTCCTTGAGTTCGATAAACCTTGGGTGATCCACTTAAAGGAAACTTGCTGCTGTTCTACAAACGTCTGCTCTTGGAGGCCCAACACTGTCTACAAGAATAGAAGCATCCGTAGACATCACATAGCAACTCACATGATATTCAACAAAGGTGTAAAAGTTGATGGCGTCCCCAGAAGCATGGTTACCGCTCAACAAGCAACTTATTAAGAAATAAGATACATAGCTACATATTCTTCAGCACAATACTTTTTAAGGCTATTTTTCCCATGAGCTATATATTGCAAAGACAAAGGATAGAATTTTTAAAGGTAGCACTCAAGTAATGTACTTTGGAATGGCAGAGAAATGCCATGTAGTAGGTAGGTATGGTGGACACAATGACATGGTTTTTGGCTCAAGGATTTGGATGCACGAGAAGAATTCCTATCAATACAAGGCTAGGCTAGCAAGGTTGTTTGAAGAAAACTCAAGTATAAAAGGTGCAGCAAAGCTCACATATGAACATATTGTAAGTATTATAAGACTTTACATTGTCTCCTTGTTGTTCAAACACCTTAACCAGAAAATATCTAGACTCTAGAGAAACCAATCATGCAAACCAAATTTTAACAAGCTCTATGTAGTTCTTCATTAATGGGTGCAAAGTACATGATGCAAGAGCTTAAACACGATCTATATGAGCACAACAATTGCCAAGTATCAAATTATTCAAGACATTATACCAATTACCACATGAAGCATTTTATGTTTCCAACCATATAACAATGAACGAAGCAGTTTCAACCTTCGCCATGAACATTAAGGATAAAGGTAAGAACATATGTGTTCATATGAAAAAGCGGAGCGTGTCTCTCTCCCACACAAGCATGATGGATCAGATCTTATTCAAACACAAAACAAAAATAAAAGCACACAGACGCTCCAAGTAAAGTACATAAGATGTGACGGAATAAAAATATAGTTTCACTAGAGGTGACCTGATAAGTTGTCGATGAAGAAGGGGATGCCTTGGGCATCCCCAAGCTTAGACGCTTGAGTCTTCTTGAAATATGCAGGGATGAACCACGGGGGCATCCCCAAGCTTAGACTCTCCACTCTTCTTGATCATAGTATATCATCCTCCTCTCTTGACCCTTGAAAACTTCCTCCACACCAAACTCAAAACAAACTCATTAGAGGGTTAGTGCATAATCAAAAATTCACATGTTCAGAGGTGACACAATCATTCTTAACACTTCTGGACATTGCTCAAAGCTACTGGAAGTTAATGGAACAAAGAAATCCATCCAACACAGCACAAGAGGCAATGCGAAATAAAAGGCAGAATCTGTCAAAACAGAACAGTCCGTAAAGACGAATTTTTTAGAGGCACCAGACTTGCTCAGATGAAAAATGCTCAAATTGAATGAAAGTTGCGTACATATCTGAGAATCACTCAGGCAGATTTTTCTGAGTTACTTACAGAGAATCATACTCAAATTCGTGACAGCAAGAAATCTGTTTCTGCGCAGTAATCCAAATCTAGTATCATCTTTACTATCAAAGGCTTTACTTGGCACAACAATGCAATAAAATAAAGATAAGGAGAGGTTGCTACAGTAGTAACAACTTCCAAGACACAAATATAAAACAAATTTGTTGTAGTAAAATAAAAACATGGGTTATCTCCCAAGAAGTGCTTTCTTTATAGCCATTAAGATGGGCTCAGCAGTTTTAATGATGCACTCGCAAGAAATAAAAGTTGAAGCAAATTAAAGAGAGCATCAAGAAGCAAATTCAAAACAAATTTAAGCCTAACCCACTTCCTATGAAAAGGAATCTTGTAAATAAACAAGTCATGTAGGCATAATGCAACAAGCATAGGAAAACTAGACAAGCGCAACTTCAAGATTTTCAACATAAAGAGGGGAAACTTAATATTATTAAGATGCATACAACCATGTTTCCCTCTCTCATAATAACTCTCAGTGGCATCATGAACAAACTCAACAATATAACTATCACATAAAGCATTCTTACCATGAGTCTCATGCATAAAATAATTACTACTCCCAACATAAGCATAGTCATTCTTATTAATTGTAGTGGGAGCAAATTCAACAAAGTAGCTATCATTATTATTCTCATCATCAAATATAGGAGGCATATTGTAATCATAATTAGATTTATCCTCCATAGTAGGCGGCATCAGAAGACCACTATCATTATAATAATCATAAATAGGAGGCAAAGTATCATCAAAGAAAATTTTCTCCTCAATGCTTGGGGGACTAAAAATATCATGCTCATCAAAACCAGCTTCCCCAAGCTTAAATTCTTCCATAGCATTGGCAACAATGGTGTTCAAAGCATTCATACTAATAACATTCCCATTAGCATGCATATAAAGTTTCATGGGTTTTTTAATTCTCTCTTCAAACACATCATGTCCTAATTCAAGATAAAGTTCATAAAGATCTCTCATATTTTTGTTGTTTTCCATTATGCCTTACTAGTTTAAAATAAAAACAAGAAACAAAAAGATGCAATTGCAGGATCTAAAGGAAATAGCTTCGAGCACTTACAACGGCACCAGAAAATATATTAGTTACCTGGGACCAGAATATGAGTGCCTTTTACCTTACCTCCCCGGCAACGGCGCCAGAAAATAGCTTGATGTCTACGCTCGCTTCTATTCCTGTAGACAGTGTTGGGCCTCCAAGAGCAGAGGTTTGTAGAACAGCAGCAAGTTTCCCTTAAGTGAATCACCCAAGGTTTATCGAACTCAGGGAGGAAGAGGTCAAAGATATCCCTCTCAAGCAACCCTGCAATCACGATACAAGAAGTCTCTTGTGTCCCCAACACACCTAATACTCTTGTCAGATGTATAGGTGCACTAGTTCGGCGAAGAGATAGTGAAATACAAGTGGTATGAATTAATATGAGCAGTAGTAACGGCGCCAGAAAATAGCTTGCTGGCGTGCAGTTGATGGTAGTAATATTGCAGGAAGTAAAGATGCAGTTAAACAGTAAATAAGCGATGATTGCAGTATTTGGAAACAAGGCCTAGGGATCATACTTTCACTAGTGGACACTCTCAACATTGCAATCATAAAGGAATATAAATAAGCACTTCACTATGCTATTCTGAATTACTCTCTGGCAAGATAACGAACACTAATTCATCATGTAGGCAAACCTTAAAGATGTATTCCCAAGTACTAATAAACACCCCACACTATCACTGTGAGCATTCATAGGAGGTACTAACACACCACAATTTCATAGAGACATCCAACTCAAATCATAACTTAGTGAATAAGTATTCTGTGAAATATAGCCTAAGAGACCCACACGGTGCACACACTGTCACCTTTACACACGTGGGACAAGGAGTCTCCGGAGATCACATAAGTAAAATCCACTTGAATAGCATAACGACATCTAGATTACAAGCTCATCATATGGATCTCAATCATGTAAGGCAACTCATGAGATCATTGTATTGAAGTACATAGGAGAGAGAGATGAACCACATAGCTACCGGTACAGCCCTTAGCCTAGAGGGAGAACTACTCCCTCCTCATGGGAGACATCATCGTTGATGAAGATGGCGGTGGTGTCGATGGAAATGCCTTCCGGGGGCACTTCCCCGTCCCGGCGGCGTGCCGGAACAGAGACTTCTGTCCCCCAGATCTTGGCTTCGCGATGGCGGCGGCTCTGGAAGGTTTCTCGTACCGTGGCTTATTCGTATCGAAGATTTAGGTCAGGGAGCTTTAAATAGGCGAAGAGGCAGAGTCGGAAGGGCTACGGAGCAGCCACACAACAGGGGGGTGCGCCCCCCCCTGGGCCGCGCCGGCCACATGTGTGGGGCCCACCTGGCTCTCCTCTGGCCCCTCTCCAGTGTTCTGGAAGCTTCGTGGAATTATAAGATGCTGGGCGTTGATTTCGTCCAATTTCGAGAATATTTCCTTACTAGGATTTCTGAAACCAAAAACAGCAGGAAATAGGAACTAGCACTTCGGCATCTCGTCAATAGGTTAGTTCCGGAAAAATGCATAAATATGACATATAATGTGTATGAAACATGTGAGTATCATCATAAAAGTAGCATGGAACATAAGAAATTATAGATACGTTTGAGACGTATCAACATCAAAACTTACATATGAACATATTGCAAGCATTATAAGACTCTACATCGTCTCCTTGTTGTTCAAACACCTTAACCAGAAAATATCTAGACTCTAGAGAGATCAATCATGCAAACCAAATTTTAACAAGCTCTATGTAGTTATTCATTCATAGGTGAAAAGATACATGATGCAAGAGCTTAAACATGATCTATTTGAGCACAACAATTGCCAAGTATCAAATTATTCAAGATATTATACCAATTACCACATGAAGCATTTTCTATTTCCAACCATATAACAATGAATGAAGCAGTTTCAACCTTCGCCATGAACATTAACAGTAAAGCTAAGAACACGTGTGTTCATATGCAACAGCGGAGCATGTCTCTCTCCCAAACAAAGAATGCTAGGATCCGATTTTATTCAAACAAAAACAAAAACAAAAACAAACAGACGCTCCAAGTAAAGCACATAAGATGTGACAGAATAAAAATATAGTTTCACTAGAGGTGACCTGATAAGTTGTCGATGAAGAAGGGATGCCTTGGTCATCCCCAAGCTTAGATGATTGAGTCTTCTTTAAAATATGCAGGGATGAACCACGGGGGCATCCCCAAGCTTAGACTTTTCACTCTTCTTGATCATATTGTATCATCCTCCTCTCTTGACCCTTGAAAACTTCCTCCACACCAAACTCAAAACAAACTCATTAGAGGGTTAGTGCATAATTGAAAATTCATATATTCATAGGTGACATAATCATTCTTAACACTTCTGGACATTGCACAAAGCTACTGAAAGTTAATGGAACAAAGAAATCCATCAAACATAGCAAAACAGGCAATGCGAAATAAAAAGCAGAATCTGTCAAAACAGAACAGTCCGTAAAGACGAATTTTTCTGGGGCACTTAACTTGCTCAGATGAAAATGCTCAAATTGAATGAAATTTGCGCACATATCTGAGAATCACGCACGTAAATTGGCAGATTTTTCTGAGTTACCTACAGAAGGGGCTGTAAATTTCGTGACAGCAAGAAATCTGTTTCTCCGCAGTAATCCAATTCTAGTATTGACTTTACTATCAAAGACTTTACTTGGCACAACAATGCAATAAAATAAAGATAAGGAGAGGTTGCAGTAACAACTTCCAAGACTCAAATATAAAACAAAAGTGCAGAAGTAAAATAATGGGTTGTCTCCCATAAGCGCTTTTCTTTAACGCCTTTCAGCTAGGCGCAGAAAGTGTGAATCAAGTATTATCAAGAGATGAAGCATTAACATTCTTACCAGGGGCTTTACGCTTACCCTTCTTACTCTTTGGTTTAGGGAATACATGACCGCATCCGGGCGTAGAGGTAAAATTTAGAGTGCCTTTCCCCACATCTATGATTGCTCCCACGAGTTTCAGCAGAGACCTTCCAAGTGTGATTTGTCGTGTCCTTACACATTCAATAACGAGATAATTAGTGGATACCGTTCTTCCAAGAAAGGTTGTGAACACACCTTCAGCTATACCCTTAGGAATTATAACAGAGTTATCAGTAAGAGTTATTCCTTCTCCTCCTTCAGTAAGTTCCCAAAGTGTCAAAGATTCATAAATTCTTTCAGGCATAAGGCAAAACTCAGACATAATATCACAACGGGCATGAAAAGTTTCACCACAAATAGCAAATTTAATAGTAGGCACCCACATTGAAGGTTCAAAGCTTACTGGAACATAATCATAATACTCACGAATCTGGTTGTACCCTTCTTTTAAACAAGATATATTCGTTTCGAGAGTGTTTAATCTATTATGAATGCTAGCAAGAGATGAATCAAAATTATTAGCGGAGCTAAATGATGCAACCATTTTTTTTATGGCATTATAAGCTTGATCCCCATCACAGTGAAGGAAATCTCCTCCCACTACAGCATCTAAGGCATATCTATAGCGAAGAATAAGCCCAAAATAAAAGTTACTAAGAAGCAAACTTAGAGTCATTTTAGGTTCAGTTTTACTATAAGAATCAAAAATTCTAGACCAAGCTTCTTTAAAACTCTCCTCACCCCCTTGTTTAAAAGTAAAGATCAATTTCTCAGGTGACAGAGTATCAACTACAGGACTAGTCATGATAACAAAATAAAGTAAATGCAAGTACCTAATTTTTTGTGTTTTTAATATGGAGAACAAGACAGTAAATAAAGTAAAGCTAGCAACTAATTTTTTTTGTATTTTTGATATAGAGAACAAACAAAGCAGTAAATAAAATAAAGTAAAGCAAGACAAAAACAAAGTAAAGAGATTGGATGTGGGAGACTCCCCTTGCAGCGTGTCTTGATCTCCCCGGCAACGGCGCCAGAAAACTGTCTTGATGGCGTGTAAGACACACGTCCGTTGGGAACCCCAAGAGGAAGGTGTGATGCGTACAACGGAAATTTTTCCCTCAGAAAGAAACCAAGATTATCGAACCAGTAGGAGTCAAGGAACACGTGAAGATTGTTGGTGGCGGAGTTTAGTGCGGCGCAACACCAGGGATTCCGGCGCCAACGTGGAACCTGCACAACACAATCAAAGTACTTTGCCCCAACGTAACATTGAGGTTGTCAATCTCACCGGCTTGCTGTAAACAAAGGATTAGATGTATAGTGTGGAAGATGATGTTTGTTTGCGAAGAATAGTAAAGAACAAGTATTGCAGTAGATTGTATTTCAGATGTAAAGAATGGACCGGGGTCCACAGTTCACTAGTGGTGTCTCTCCCATAAGATAAACAGCATGTTGGGTGAACAAATTACAGTTGGGCAATTGACAAATAAAGAAGGCATAACAATGCACATACATATATCACGATGAGTACTATGAGATTTAATCAGGGCATTACGACAAAGTACATAGACCGCTATCCAGCATGCATCTATGCCTAAAAAGTCCACCTTCGGGTTATCATCCGAACCCCTTCCAGTATTAAGTTGCAAACAACAGACAATTGCATTAAGTATGGTGCGTAATGTAATCAACACAAATATCCTTAGACAAAGCATTGATGTTTTATCCCTAGTGGCAATAGCACATCCACAACCTTAGAACTTTCTGTCACTGTCCCAGATTCAATGGAGGCATGAACCCACTATCGAGCATAAATACTCCCTCTTGGAGTTACAAGTATCAACTTGGCCAGAGCCTCTACTAGCAACGGAGAGCATGCAAGAACATAAACAACATATATGATAGATTGATAATCAACTTGACATAGTATTCCATATTCATCGGATCCCAACAAACACAACATGTAGCATTACAAATAGATGATCTTGATCATGATAGGCAGCTCACAAGATCTAACATGATAGCACAATGAGGAGAAGACAACCATCTAGCTACTGCTATGGACCCATAGTCCAGGGGTGAACTACTCACACATCAATCCGGAGGCGATCATGGTGATGAAGAGTCCTCCGGGAGATGATTCCCCTATCCGGCAGGGTGCCGAAGGCGATCTCCTGAATCCCCCGAGATGGGATTGGCGGCTGAAAGGACACGGATGTCGCCTAGAGGGGGGGTGAATAGGCGATTTAAAACTTTTACGAGATGGTGATGGCGTGTAACTCACACGTTCGTTGGGAACCCCAAGAGGAAGGTATGATGCGCACAGCAGCAAGTTTTCCCTCAGAAAGAAACCAAGGTTTATCGAACCAGGAGGAGCCAAGAAGCACGTTGAAATTTGATGGCGGCGGGATGTAGTGCGGCGCAACACCAGAGATTCCGGCGCCAACGTGGAACCTGCACAACACAACCAAAGTACTTTGCCCCAACGAAACAGTGAGGTTGTCAATCTCACCGGCTTGCTGTAACAAAGGATTAACCGTATTGTGTGGAAGATGATTGTTTGCAGAAAACAGTAAAGAACAATTGCAGTAGATTGTATGCGATATAAAGAATAGGACCGAGGTCCACAGTTCACTAGAGGTGTCTCTCCCATAAGATAAAAGCATGTTGGGTGAACAAATTACAGCCGAGCAATTGACAAATAGAGAGGGCATAACAATGCACATACATGATATGATAAGTATTGTGAGATTTAATTGGGCATTACGACAAAGTACATAGACCGCTATCCAGCATGCATCTATGCCTAAAAAGTCCACCTTCAGGTTATCATCCGAACCCCTTCCAGTATTAAGTTGCAAAACAACAGACAATTGCATTAAGTATGGTGCGTAATGTAATCAATAACTACATCCTCGGACATAGCATCAATGTTTTATCCCTAGTGGCAACAGCACATCCACAACCTTAGAACTTTCTCACATCGTCCCAGATTTAATGGAGGCATGAACCCACTATCGAGCATAAATACTCCCTCTTGGAGTTAAGAGCAAAAACTTGGCCAGAGCCTCTACTAATAACGGAGAGCATGCAAGATCATAAACAACACATAGGTAATAGATTGATAATTAACATAACATAGTATTCTCTATCCATCGGATTTCGACAAACACAATATATAGTATTACAGATAGATGATCTTGATCATGTTAGGCAGCTCACAAGATCTGACAATGAAGCACAATGAGGAGAAGACAACCATCTAGCTACTGCTATGGACCCATAGTCTAGGGGTGAACTACTCACTCATCACTCCGGAGGCGACCATGGCGGTGAAGAGTCCTCCGGGAGATGAATCCCCTCTCCGGCAGGGTGCCGGAGGCGATCTCCTGAATCCCCCGAGATGGGATTGGTGGCGGCGGCGCCTCAGTAAGGTTTTCCGTATCGTGGCTCTCGGTACTGGGGGTTTCGTCATGGAGGCTTTAAGTAGGCGGAAGGGCAGGTCAAAGGGCGTCACGAGGGGCCCAGACGACAGGCCGACGCGGCCAGGGCCTGGGCCGCGCCGCCCTGGTGTCTGGCCACCTCGTGGCCCCACTTCGTCTATCCCTCGGTCTTCTAGAAGCTTCGTGCAAAAATAGGACCCTGGGCGTTGATTTCGTCGAATTCCGAGAATATTTCTTTACTAGGATTTCTGAAACCAAAAACAGCAGAAAACAACAACTGGCTCTTCGGCATCTTGTTAATAGGTTAGTGCCGGAAAATGCATAAATATGACATATAATGTGTATAAAAAATGTAGATATAATCAATAATGTAGCATGGAACATAAGAAATTATCGATACGTCGGAGACATATCAGCATCCCCAAGCTTAGTTCTGCTCGTCCCGAGCAGGTAAACGATAACAAAGATAATTTCTGAAGTGACATGCCATCATAACCTTGATCATACTATTGTAAGCATATGTAATGAATGCAGCGATCAAAACAATGGAAATGACATGAGAAAACAAATGAATCATAAAGCAAAGACTTTTCATGAATAGTACTTCAAGACAAGCATCAATAAGTCTTGCATAAGAGTTAACTCATAAAGCAATAAATCAAAGTAAAGGTATTGAAGCAACACAAAGGAAGATTAAGTTTCAGCGGTTGCTTTCAACTTATAACATGTATATCTCATGGACATTGTCAACATAGAGTAATATTACAAGTGCAATATGCAAGTATGTAGGAATCAATGCACAGTTCACACAAGTGTTTGCTTCTTGAGGTGGAGAGAAATAGGTAAACTGACTCAACATAAAAGTAAAAGAAAGGTCCTTCAAAGAGGAAAGCATCGATTGCTATATTTGTGCTAGAGCTTTTATTTTGAAAACATGAAACAATTTTGTCAACGGTAGTAATAAAGCATATGAGTTATGTAAATTATATCTTACAAGTTGCAAGCCTCATGCATAGTATACTAATAGTGCCCGCACCTTGTCCTAATTAGCTTGGACTACCGGATCATCGCAATACACATGTTTTAACCAAGTGTCACAATGGGGTACTTCCATGCCGCCTGTACAAAGGTCTAAGGAGAAAGCTCGCATTTTGGATTTCTCGCTTTTGATTATTCTCAACTTAGACATCCATACCGGGACAACATGGACAACAGATAATGGACTCCTCTTTAATGCATAAGCATGTGGCAACAATTAGTGTTCTCATATGAGATTGAGGATATATGTCCAAAACTGAAACTTTCCACCATGATTCATGGCTTTAGTTAGCGGCCCAATGTTCTTCTCTAACAATATGCATGCTCTAACCAATAAAGTGGTAGATCTATCTTACTTCAGACAAGACGGACATGCATAGCAACTCACATGATATTCAACAAAGAGTTGATGGCGTCCCCAGGAACATGGTTATCGCACAACAAGCAACTTAATAAGAGATAAAGTGCATAAGTACATATTCAATACCACAATAGTTTTTAAGCTATTTGTCCCATGAGCTATATATTGTAAAGGCGAATGATGAAAATTTAAAGGTAGCACTCAAGCAATTTACTTTGGAATGGCGGAGAAATACCATGTAGTAGGTAGGTATGGTGGACACAAATGGCATAGTGGTTGGCTCAAGGATTTTGGATGCATGAGAAGTATTCCCTCTCGATACAAGGTTTAGGCTAGCAAGGTCATTTGAAACAAACACAAGGATGAACGGTGCAGCAAAACTCACATAAAAGACATATTGTAAACATTATAAGACTCTACACCGTCTTCCTTGTTGTTCAAAACTCAATACTAGAAATTATCTAGACTTTAGAGAGACCAAATATGCAAACCAAATTTTATCAAGCTCTATATATTTCTTCATTAATGGGTGCAAAGTATATGATGCAAGAGCTTAAACATGAGCACAACAATTTCCAAGTATCAAATTATTCAAGACATTTTAGAATTACTACATGTAGCATTTCCCGATTCCAACCATATAACAATTTAACGAAGAAGATTCAACCTTCGCCATGAATACTATGAGTAAAGCCTAAGGACATATTTGTCCATATGCAACAGCGGAGCGTGTCTCTCTCCCACACAGTGAATGCTAGGATCCATTTTATTCAAATAAAAACAAAAACAAAAACAAACAGACGCTCCAAGCAAAGCACATAAGATGTGACTGAATAAAAATATAGTTTCAGGGGAGGAACCTGATAATGTTGTCGATGAAGAAGGGGATGCCTTGGGCATCCCCAAGCTTAGACGCTTGAGTCTTCTTAATATATGCAGGGGTGAACCACCGGGGCATCCCCAAGCTTAGAGCTTTCACTCTCCTTGATCATATTGCATCATACTCCTCTCTTGATCCTTGAAAACTTCCTCCACACCAAACTCGAAACAACTCATTAGAGGGTTAGTGCACAATAAAAATTAACATGTTCAGAGGTGAAATAATCATTCTTAACACTTCTGGACATTGCATAAAGCTACTGGACATTAATGGATCAAAGAAATTCATCCAACATAGCAAAAGAGGCAATGCAAAATAAAAGGCAGAATCTGTCAAAACAGAACAGTTCGTAAATACGAATTTTAAAATGGCACCAGACTTGCTCAAATGAAAATTCCCAAATTAAATGAAAGTTGCGTACATATCTGAGGATCACTCACGTAAATTTGCATAATTTTCTGAGTTACCTACAGAGAATTAGGCCCAGATTCGTGACAGCAAAGAAATCTGTTTCTGCGCAGTAATCCAAATCTAGTATGAACCTTACTATCAAAGACTTTACTTGGCACAACAAAACACAAAACTAAGATAAGGAGAGGTTGCTACAGTAGTAAACAACTTCCAAGACTCAAATATAAAACAAAGTACTGTAGTAAAAACAATGGGTTGTCTCCCATAAGCGCTTTTCTTTAACGCCTTCCAGCTAGGCACAGAAAGTGTGTATCAAGTGTTGTCGAAAGATGATGCATCTTCAGCGGGGTTTGGAGTTTTCTCAACTATGCATAGTATATTGGATACATAAGTTTCAGCGGCTCCCTTTTCATTAGCCTTGGGCTTGCTACTCTCATCAAACAAATTTTCAGGAACAAGCCAAGCATAGTTATTTTCTAGTGCTTCATTCATCGCTAGGAGCTTACATGGTATTGGTGCTTTGATCTCCCCACCATCATTAATATTATTAGTGTACCTTACTCTCTCCATGTCCATCTTTTCAAGGATACTAACAAAATTGGTATAAGAACCAAGCATCTTATATTTAATAAAGACCTTTCTAGCCTCTCTTGCTATACTACCAAATTCTCTAAGAAGGGTTTCTAAAACAAAATCTTTCTTTTCCCCTTCTTCCATATCACCGAGTGTAAGAAATATGTGTTGGATTATAGGATTGAGATTAACAAATTTAGTTTCCAACATGCGAACTAAAGCAGCAGCAGCAATTTCATAAGTAGGAGCAAGTTCTACCAAGTGTCTATCTTCAAAATCTTCAACGGTACTAACATGATTGAAAAATTCTTCTATATTATTTCTCCCAACTATAGACCCACGTCCTACCAGTATGTCTTTTACGGTAAAATTAAAAGGAAACATGTTGAAATAAGTAAAGCAAATGCAAGTAACTAATTTTTGTGTGTTTTTGATATAGAAAGCAAGACAGTAAATAAAGTAAGCTAGCAACAAATTTTTTTGTGTTTTGATATAATGCAGCAAACAAATAGTAAATAAAATAAAGCAAGACAAAAACAAAGTAAAGAGATTGGGAAGTGGAGACTCCCCTTGCAGCGTGTCTTGATCTCCCCGGCAACGGCGCCAGAAAATATGCTTGATGGCGTGTAACTCACACGTTCGTTGGGAACCCCAAGAGGAAGGTATGATGCGCACAGCAGCAAGTTTTCCCTCAGAAAGAAACCAAGGTTTATCGAACCAGGAGGAGCCAAGAAGCACGTTGAAGGTTGATGGCGGCGGGATGTAGTGCGGCGCAACACCAGAGATTCCGGCGCCAACGTGTAACCTGCACAACACAACCAAAGTACTTTGCCCCAACGAAACAGTGAGGTTGTCAATCTCACCGGCTTGCTGTAACAAAGGATTAACCGTATTGTGTGGAAGATGATTGTTTGCAGAAAACAGTAAAGAACAATTGCAGTAGATTGTATGCGATGTAAAGAATAGGACCGGGGTCCACAGTTCACTAGAGGTGTCTCTCCCATAAGATAAAAGCATGTTGGGTGAACAAATTACAGTCGGGCAATTGACAAATAGAGAGGGCATAACAATGCACATACATGATATGATAAGTATTGTGAGATTTAATTGGGCATTACGACAAAGTACATAGACCGCTATCCAGCATGCATCTATGCCTAAAAAGTCCACCTTCAGGTTATCATCCGAACCCCTTCCAGTATTAAGTTGCAAAACAACAGACAATTGCATTACGTATGGTGCGTAATGTAATCAATAACTACATCCTCAGACATAGCATCAATGTTTTATCCCTAGTGGCAACAGCACATCCACAACCTTAGAACTTTCTGTCCATCGTCCTGCATTTAATGGAGGCATGAACCCACTATCGAGCATAAATACTCCCTCTTGGAGTTAAGAGCAAAAACTTGGCCATAGCCTCTACTAATAACGGAGAGCATGCAAGATCATAAACAACACATAGGTAATAGATTGATAATTAACATAACATAGTATTCTCTATCCATCGGATCCCGACAAACACAACATATAGTATTACAGATAGATGATCTTGATCATGTTAGGCAGCTCACAAGATCCGACAATGAAGCACAATGAGGAGAAGACAACCATCTAGCTACTGCTATGGACCCATAGTCTAGGGGTGAACTACTCACTCATCACTCCGGAGGCGACCATGGCGGTGAAGAGTCCTCCGGGAGATGAATCCCCTCTCCGGCAGGGTGCCGGAGGCGATCTCCTGAATCCCCCGAGATGGGATTGGCGGCGGCGGCGCCTCAGTAAGGTTTTCCGTATCGTGGCTCTCGGTACTGGGGGTTTCGTCACGGAGGCTTTAAGTAGGCGGAAGGGCAGGTCAAAGGGCGTCACGAGGGGCCCAGACGACAGGCCGGCGCGGCCAGGGCCTGGGCCGCGCCGCCCTGGTGTCTGGCCACCTCGTGGCCCCACTTCGTTTATCCCTCGGTCTTCTGGAAGCTTCGTGCAAAAATAGGACCCTGGGCGTTGATTTCGTCCAATTCCGAGAATATTTCTTTACTAGGATTTCTGAAACCAAAAACACCAGAAAACAGCAACTGGCTCTTCGGCATCTTGTTAATAGGTTAGTGCCGGAAAATGCATAAATACGACATATAATGTGTATAAAACATGTAGATATAATCAATAAACATAAGAAATTATCGATACGTCGGAGACGTATCAGATGGGCTTAACAAATGCGGAATAAAACTAGCGTTTACTTTGTCAAGACCAAAGCCTATAAGCTATGGTTCACCTATGTGCACCAACAACTTATTCTAAGCAATGGTTCAGCTATGTGCACCAACAACTTATGCTAAGCAAGACAAGCAACTTATGTGATAGCAAGATATATATATAACTTCAAGCACGATGGCTATCACAAAGTACTGTGCATAAGTAAAGAGCTCGGGTATAGGAATAACCGAAGTGACGCGGAGACAACGATGTAGCCCGAAGTTCACACTCTTGCGAGTGCTACTCTCCGTTGGAGCGGTGTGGAGGACAAGTCACTCCAAATGCACGAGGGGCACCGTATTCTCCTCGAGAATTCCCACCAAAAGGGATGTCCTCGATCCACTATGGGACCTTAGGAAGGTCACCGAACCCGCACAAAGCTTGGGGCTATCTCCACAACTTAATTGGAGGCTCCCAATAAATTGCCACAAAGGCCTTGCCCTTGAAGATTCTCCACAACTTAATTGGAGTCCCCAAGAACACCACTAAGATGCCACAAAGGCCTTGCCCTTGAAGATTCTCCACAACTTGATTGGAGTCCCCAAGAACACCACAAAGATGCCACAAAGGCCTAGAATCCGTCTAGGGTTCCAAGAACCCAAGAGTAACAACTTTCTTGCTTTCACCTCCACGAATCACCGTGGAGAACTCAAACCGATGCACCAAATGCAATGGCAAGAACACCACAAAGATGCTCAAGTCCTTCTCTCTCAAATTCCAACAAAGCTACAAAATCTATTGGGGGAATAAGAGAGGAAGAACAAAGGAATTCACAAAGAACACCAAGATCAAGATCTAGAGAGTTCCACTCACAAAGAGATGGATTTGATTGGTAGAAATGTAGATCTAGATCTCCTCTTCCTTTTCCCTCAAATGGATTCAAGAATCATTGGAGGAGTAGAGGGATGAGGCAAGCTCTCAAGGTCAACAATGGTGGAGAGCAAAAGGAGGAAGAAGAAGTGGGGAGAAAGAGGAGGATGAAAGCCTTAAATAGGGGTCTTAGATTTCTGCCCGTTGGGGCCAAAATCATGACAGGCCGGCAGTGCCGGCCTTGTTCCACCGGCAGTGCCGGCGTGGCTGGAAGTGCTGGCCTTTTTCCACCGGCAGTGCCGGGGTGTTCCCGGCGGCAGTTCCGGCCCCCCAGTTTTTGCCCAAACACCCGATACGAAAACCTTAATAACATTTGCATCCGGACTCCGATTTCGATGATCTTGGGCTCGTTGAAATCACAACAATGAGCTCTACAACAATATGCATAGAAACATCATAGTCCAGCAAAGTAGGATAGAAACAAATGGATAGAGGTTTTACCTATCTATAAACAACAAACCGGTAAAACCTCCAATATGGAAAATGCAACAACTTGAGTTAAGAAACTCGGATTTTGGTGAAACCAATTTTGTTGTAAAGAAGATGAAAAGAGCTACCCCACAAAGAGTTAAAAGCTTAAGAACAAGTGGTGTAGGTTTTTCTATATATTTTAGAGTGAAACCTCTCAATATGAGAAACCGAGAAAAACTCCAATATCGAAAACGCAACAAGTGATTCATGCGGAATCCGTTTTCGATGAACTAGAGCATGTCATGAGAATAAGCACAAGCTATAAAACACCATATGGATAAGATCCAAATAACAACCAAGAAATATGATGCAAGGATGCAAAGGTTTGAGCTCTCCGAAGGATACGATCGAGTTACTCACTCGAGAGCCCTCTTGATAGTACGGCAACTAAACTATAAACCGGTCTCCAACTACACTATGAGACCGGTGAGAAAGAAACCCTATCAAGAGCAAACCTTATACTTGCGCATTCCACTTGAGCTCGATGATGACGATCTTGACCGCAACAAGATGGAATGCCTTTCTTGCTTGTGCTTGCTTGACGAAGTCTTGTAGATTGCTCCCCCATAAACCACCATGGGAGAGCTTCTTCTTCGGCGCAACTTCACATATCCATGATCACCATATGGATGTCAAGAGTCAATCAAAGGATCTCTTCAAGATGGCTCATCTTGAACTAGCACTTCATTTCTCCATGGCAAGCTTCAAGCTTATGATCTCTTCGAGTTGGCTCATCTTGAACTTGCACTTCATTTCTTCATTATTCATCATGTTGATGTCTTGAAGTAACTTGAGGGCTCACTTCATCTTCATATTCAAGACATACTTGACACTTGATATCCTTCATCAATTTCTTCTTATTGCAACCTAATACAAACATGTTGATGTCTTGAAGTAACTTGATGGCTCACTTCATCTTCATCTTCAAGACATACTTGACACTTGATATCCTTCATCAAATTCTTCTTATTGCAACCTTGAAGCCAACATATGGTTCAAGAATTGCCTATGGACAACTCCTACAAATATAACTCAATGCAAACATTAGTCCATAGGGATTGTCATTAATTACCAAAACCACACATGGGGGCTCCATGCACTTTCAATCTCCCCCATTTTGGTAATTGATGACAATCTCGTTGAGAGGGTTTATATAAGGAATTGAAGTAACAAACAAGTTGAATATATAGAGCAAACTCCCCCATAATATATGCGTGTGTGAATGATCTTGACTTTCATTGCATATATTGGCATTCAAAGCCTAGTGGAGTTTCCTCTAACTATTCAACTATGCAAAGCAACAAGATGCAATGCAATAAAGGCACATGCTTAAGCACAAAGCAAAGACATAACCAAATTCCCTTAAACCCTCCAAACTTCTCCCCCATTGGCACCAATTGCCAAAATGGGTGGAAAATTTAGAAGGTCAATATAGTGAGAGTTCCTCCATAGCGTGTGCATTTCTCATAATTTGAGTGGAATCAAATGCACGTATCCAATGATGAATATTCGGAAGGAATCACACTATAGATAGAATCAAAGATTGCAAAAAGATAACAAAGTCTAGAAGCTTCAACAAATGAAGCAAGCAACCAAATGAACCACAAAGAAGATACCAAAATAAAGATAGATATTATGATAAGATCAAGAATATTACTCGAAATAATATGAGGAAGCTCCCCAAGGTTTGTGCACAAAACTAGACAATTTGCATTGGAGTAGAAAGTGCACAAACATGGAATCATCACTCCCATAATATCATTCAAAAAAAAGGTACCAAGTGAATCAAACTCTAATGATCACCAAAAGATAGTTCTCTAAATCAAATGAGGAAGCTCCCCAAGGTACATGCATAAATTAAAATGTTGTATTTGAATACAATATGCATAACATGGAATCCTCACTCCCTCATTACCATTTAAAACACAAACATTTGCAATAGATCATAGATAGAAAAATAAGCTTAACACTTGCAACAAACAAATAGTTGAGCAACAAGTAAGAGGCACCATAATAAAAAGGCTCAACCAAGAGGATATGTGAAAGGCATGATAAAGCATATTATAAGACTATTACAAGGATGAGCAGAAAGCATCATCATAGTCTTCAATGAATTATATGCTTAGCATGACCAATCAACATGCAATAAATAAATAAGATATCAAAAGGAGATGTATCATCTCTTATGTGTATAAGTTTCTCTAAGTGGGCAATATCACAAAGATATTTATCCACAAAGAAATATGCACACATAAAATAGATACGCAAGAAATATAGTATGATATCCAAGACGAAGTCATGCAATATACCAATAAGAATTTTTGCTTAATAGCATGGCCAAAGGCTCAATTTTATCTTATTGTACATTCATGAACTTCAACCACAAACAACTAAAATACATCACAAATATAAACAAGGGATAGAAGATAGTTGGGATGCATTTGAGAAAGACAACAAGTATCACAAACGAGGATACCAAAAGAAGTAACTAAATTTGCACTTTCATCTATATTGCACATGTGAGAGCCTTGAGGAATTGATATGCAATAAAATTGCTAGATAGGCATAGTTGGGATGGATGAATCATGAGCATGATTTAAAATACTTCCCAACAAATGCACTCATCTCAAATTACTCACATTCACAATAAAGAGGTTTCATAAAGACTTTTGCAAGAAGCACAACATTTGCAAATCAAGAGATTCATGCCAAGATGCAACCACATGGTTGGATGCTAGAAAAATATGCATGAGAAGATACTTGTTACCGAGATAACATTGGTGTGGATGTAGTAGATATGTGTTCATTGACCAACCTAGCTTGCCTCAAGTTACCATTGAGTCACCACTTATTCCTAAGAGTGAGACAAGCATCCAATGTATATCCATTGTACCTAACACACGGGTAAGAACAAAAAGGTCCCCAAACTAATTGGGTCCGAAGTAGTTAGACACACTACAACATATAGGACAAACTCCACAATTCTATGTGCACATATATATGAAATTGAATTTCATGCACATCTAAGCCAAATTAGGATTTGATGGAGTTTACCCTATATATTGGATAAAAGAAAGTGACACATGTCATAAGATATACATATATTAAATATGCATGCACAATACTTTCAAGAGCCAAATGGAGATACAATTTGGACAAAACACCAAATAAATCAAGAGACAATGGTTGCCCAAATTGTATCAAAGAATCAAATCAACACAAGATTGACTCCAAAGACTTATCTCATTATAAGAAGCTAATTAAGCCTAAACACAAAGGAATGAGATAACCAACTCCCAAGAGAGCAAGGTTCCAACAAATAAACCAAACCCTCGACACTTTTTATGATGGCACAAAGTACCAAAAAGAAAATTTATGTCTCCCAAAAACAAATTTTTGATAAAGATCAAGAGATGTTAAGCATTCAAACAAATATAGGAGAGCTCCCCCAAGATTAGTGCATTATCTAGGATTTGGCATATGAATATAAAATGCACAAAACTAGGATCATCACGCTACCTATATCTACTAAAATGCTAAGAAAGTTTGAATAGACAAATTAGATCCATAAGATACAAGGAAGACACATGGGAGTCAAAGCACAACAAATTCATGGCAATAAATAAGGCAATTTAAACACAAGAGCCAATGTAGATATGATCAATAAATATCTACCTCATAATGATTACCAATTGTCCTAGGACAAGAGGTATTAGGAAATATTTCCCAGTGGTAGTTTGTAAGTATACATAAGATCATATTGACGACGAATAAAGCATATGGTAAAAGATAAGAGTTAACCATCATGCAAAGATAGTTTCTTGATAGCTTCATTTAGTCATACCAACATGCAAAGCAATTAATAGTACTCATACCAACATGCAAAGCAATTAATAGTATTCATACCAACATGCAAAGCAATTAATAGTATTCATACCAACATGCAAAGCAATTAATAGTATGACTTGAAGCACATGGTTTTCAAAAAAAATGTATTGAGGGACACGTTGTGAAAAACCATGCCAAGAAAAACTTTCACAAAAAAGATCCGCAAAGATATTAGCAATGAAGCTATTTAAACAAATTGGAACTTGTTTGAGCAAACATGCCACATAGGAGAGAGATAATTTACGATATCAATTCTATGTGACACAACCTCAAATGTTCACATTTTCTAGGCTTGTAATATGCACAAAGCTTATTACTCCCCCATAATGTGATAAGGAATTTATTTTCACAAGAGGCAAATAAGATCCAACTAGAGATATTAATGGACATTAGAATTTGAATTTCTCATGAAGATGACATACCACATAGAGACTAGATAATCTTGCAATATCAATTCTAAGTGATATTCCTCATGTACACACATTGTTAGGATCATGAAATTCCCAAAGGAATATCACTCCCCCAAAATGGGATAGTCCATTAATCGCTCATAAGACCCATATAAGATACAACAAGATGCAAAGTGGCTCCAACACAAACACAAATACATGGTGTGCAACCCAACATGCATAGACTTGATTTCTCAAGAAAGCAAGTAGGAAGCACAACATATACAAACACATGTTAGGAACAAAACTAACACATGCTAAGGGGCGAGTAACTTTCAATATAAATGAGTTGAGCACAAGTTACCGCAAGGAGGAACATTAGATATATGATAGAAGCAAGATAATCAAAAGACTTGGCTTGAGATAATATAAATGATGAAGATCCCTTAATTCTTCATGATGTAGCCAAGTCTCCAATGCCCTCCAACAAGCACCTATTGATAAAGCTTTGGATTGTTGGTCCCCAACTAAGTTGGGTCCTAAGAGGTTAGTCACAATAGGCTTGGCAACCCAAATGGTTCTTTTCTTGACCCCACTTTGAGCACCAACAAATTTTGCAAACACATTGCCACCCTCATCCTTACGAAGAGAATAAACATTATCAATGGTGATAGAGTTGGATGAGGTACCGATAGTGCAAAAGGAGGAGATGTGGCCCTTCTCACGGCATATGTAGCAAGTTCTTTTCTTCTCCTTCTTCTCACTAGATTTCTCCACAATGGGAGCATTGGCTTGCTTCTTCTTGGGAAGTGGCATTTCTTCAACTTGAGGTTGAATATGAGTTTGAGCTTGAGACCGCTTCCCTTTTTGCTTCTTCTTCAAAGGGCAAGATCTAACATGGTGCCCTTCAATTTTGCACTTGAAGCAAACAATCTTGGCCGGGTCTTTGACTTGTACTTGGCCCTTGTTGTTGTTGTTGTTGTTCTTGTTGTTGTTGTTGTTGTTGTTGTTGTTGTTGTTGTTGTTGTTGTTGTTGTTGTTGTTGTTGTTGTTGTTGTTGTTGTTGTTGTTGTTGTTGTTGTTGTTGTTGTTGTTGTTGTTGTTGTTGTTGTTGTTGTTGTTGTTGTTGTTGTTGTTGTTGTTGTTGTTGGACTTGTTCTTGTTGTTGGATTTGAATCCAAGTCCACTCTTGTCATTGGGGGATTGTTGCACACTTAACATCGTGTCAAGTTTGCATTTCCCTTCATGACTCTTTACCAAGTCGGTCTTCAAAGAAGTGACTTGGGCCTTGAGCTCTTTGATTTCCTCTACATGGTTAGTAACAACACAAGTACTAGAGGAAGTAGAACCTTCATTGTTAGAGCAACAAGGCAAGGAAGATAATTCATCACAAGATTTAGCAATACTATGAGTGGATGAATTACTAGGACTAGCACATGGCAATATAGCTTTTTGGGTAGTAGTGCTAGTATCCACATGAGGCTCACAAGGTGTTGCCTTTGATATGATAGCCTCATGAGCTAACTTTAGCCTATCATGGGAGGCTAGAAGATCCTCATGGGAGCTAGACAGCTTTCCATGATTTTCTTCCAATTTTCCCATAATTGCTAGTTAGCAATTCAAGTTGAGCCCTTAGCTCAACATTCTCCTTCAAGATAGATGCTTCACAAGAAGTGGAGTTAGTAGCACAAGCATCATCACAAGACATATTAGGAAGAGAGGGTAACATAGCATGCTCTTTTAAATATGAAGCTTTAAGTTTCTCATGCGACTCGGTGAGTTTGGTGAGCGCACTCTCAATAACCCTTGAGTCCTTTTTGAGTTGCTCAAAATCCTCAAGGAGTTTAGCATTAACAAACACAAGCTTATCATTTTTTAGCTTTAGTTCATTTGCCACCTCAAGAGCTCTATCATGGTTTTCCTTTTCTCTAGACAATTCTAGAGCAAAGGTTTCCTCAAGAGCTTCCTTGGTGGTTTGTTCTTCTTCAAGTTCATCCTTTAGAGATGCCACATCATTGACATACTCTCGTTCAAGAGCACCCATTTTATCAAAGGTGTTCTCATGCATCCATATAAGTTTTTGGCTCTCAATAGCGGTAGTCAAGATTTCAAAGAAGTGAGTGCTAGCAATTTTATCTTTGCAAATAACCTTGAATACGCTCTTACCCTTATCGCGTAGAGAGACAACCCAATCCTCTTCTTCATATTCATCCTCATCCTTATCACCACGAGACATATTAGGTTCCATGGTAGGAGGTACCGTGGAACCCTTGGCCATAAGGCATATATGAGGACCGTGAGATAAAGATGAGGAGTTACTTGAGGCTCCTTTCAAGATCTTGTCTTGACCAATAGAATCTTTGGTTTCCTCTACATTGTTAGACACACAAAAACTAGAGGAAATAGAAGCATTTTTATCATGGCCACAAGACAATGCAAGCATATCATCATTAGATTTATTCAAGCAACTTACACATGATATGCAAGGACTATCAACACAAGCATGTAAATAATTTCTAGTGCTAGGTGTGTTTGAGTCCGTAGATGAAGCATTGCAATGAGATAGAGATGAAGAATCATCAATAGTAAGCTCAATATCAACATTGCAATTTTCATCACCACTCACCATATCATTACCTTGTGTCTTGACACACTTTGGTGAAGTGGATGAAGATGAGAACTCATCACGGCCGGAAGTGGAAGCAATACAATCATCCTTAATAATATTGGACACATCATATTTGTCTTGAAGCTTTGTCCATTATTCATGAGAGCTCCCAAAATGCATGATTGACGAAGTAACTACATTGCTCACAACAATGGAAAACACATGAGAAGCAAGAGCATCGAGGCAAGAGTTTTTCTCCTCCTCAAGAGATAAATTTTGAGGATCCTTAGGAGAAGAAAAACCCATGCCAAGAAATCGCTCCATGTCCGGGGACATACCCCGTAAGATTTTAAGCACATAAATTTTCCATAGATCATAATTTGTGCCATCAAATATAAACAAGTTATTGTGCAATAATCCCCTAACCGACATCTTTACTCTCAAGGCGGTGAAGCCTAAGAATGAGAGACCTTGCTCTGATACCAATTGAAAGGACACGGATGTCGCCTAGAGGGGGGGTGAATAGGCGATTTAAAACTTTTACAAAATGGGCTTAACAAATGCGGAATAAAACTAGCGTTTACTTTGTCAAGCCCAAAGCCTATAAACTATGGTTCACCTATGTGCACCAACAACTTATTCTAAGCAATGGTTCACCTATGTGCACCAACAACTTATGCTAAGCAAGACAAGCAACTTATGTGATAGCAAGATATATATATATATATATATATATATATATATATATATATATATGTATAACTTCAAGCACGATGGCTATCACAAAGTAATGTGCATAAGTAAAGAGCTCGGGTATAGGAATAACCGAAGTGACGCGGAGACAACGATGTAGCCCGAAGTTCACACTCTTGCGAGTGCTACTCTCCGTTGGAGTGGTGTGGAGGACAAGTCACTCCAAATGCACGAGGGGCACCGTATTCTTCTCGAGAATTCCCACCAAAAGGGATGTCCTCGATCCACTATGGGACCTTAGGAAGGTCACCGAACCCGCACAAAGCTTGGGGCTATCTCCACAACTTAATTGGAGGCTCCCAATAAATTGCCACAAAGGCCTTGCCCTTGAAGATTCTCCACAACTTAATTGGAGTCCCCAAGAACACCACTAAGATGCCACAAAGGCCTTGCCCTTGAAGATTCTCCACAACTTAATTGGAGTCCCCAAGAACACCACAAAGATGCCACAAAGGCCTAGAATCCGTCTAGGGTCCCAAGAACCCAAGAGTAACAACTTTCTTGCTTTCACCTCCACGAATCACCGTGGAGAACTCAAACCGATGCACCAAATGCAATGGCAAGAACACCACAAAGATGCTCAAGTCCTTCTCTCTCAAATTCCAACAAAGCTACAAAAGCTATTGGGGGAATAAGAGAGGAAGAACAAAGGAATTCACAAAGAACACCAAGATCAAGATCTAGAGAGTTCCACTCACAAAGAGGTGGATTTGATTGGTATAAATGTAGATCTAGATCTCCTCTTCCTTTTCCCTCAAATGGATTCAAGAATCATTGGAGGAGTAGAGGGATGAGGAAAGCTCTCAAGGTCAACAATGGTGGAGAGCAAAAGGAGGAAGAAGAAGTGGGGAGAAAGAGGAGGAAGAAAGCCTTAAATAGGGGTCTTAGATTTCTGCCCGTTGGGGCCAAAATCGCGACAGGCCGGCAGTGCCGGCCTTGTTCCACCGGCAGTGCCGGGGTGGCCGGCAGTGCTGGCCTTTTTCCACCGGCAGTGCCGGCCCGGCGGCAGTGCTGGGGTGTTCCCGGCGGCAGTTCCGGCCCCCCAGTTTTTGCCCAAACACCCGATACAAAAACCTTAATAACTTTTGCATCCGGACTCTGATTTCGATGATCTTGGGCTCGTTGAAATCACAACAACGAGCTCTACAACAATATGAATATAAACATAATAGTCCAGCAAAGTAGGATAGAAACAAATGGATAAAGGTTTTACCTATCTATAAACAGCAAACCGGTAAAACCTCCAATATGGAAAATGCAACAACTTGATTTAAGAAACTCGGATTTAGGTGAAACCAATTTTGTTGTAAAGAAGATGACAAGAGCTACCCCACAAAGAGTTAAAAGCTTAAGAACAAGTGGTGTAGGTTTTTCTATGTATTTTAGAGTGAAACCTCTTAATATGAGAAACCGAGAAAAACTCCAATATCGAAAACGCAACAAGTGATTCATGCGGAATCCGTTTTCGATGAACTAGAGCATGTCATGAGAATAAGCACAAGATCTAAAACACCATATGGATAAGATACAAATAACAACCAAGAAAGATGATGCAAGGATGCAAAGGTTTGAGCTCTCCGAAGGATATGATCGAGTTACTCACTCGAGAGCCCTCTTGATAGTACGGCAACTAAACTATAAACCGGTCTCCAACTACACTATGAGACCGGTGAGAAAGAAACCCTATCAAGAGCAAACCTTATACTTGCGCATTCCACTTGAGCTCGATGATGACGATCTTGACCGCAACAAGATGGAACGCCTTTCTTGCTTGTGCTTGCTTGACGAAGTCTTGTAGATTGCTCCCCCATAAACCACCATGGGAGAGCTTCTTCTTCGGCGCAACTTCACATATCCATGATCACCATATGGATGGCAAGAGTCAATCAAAGGATCTCTTCAAGATGGCTCATCTTGAACTAGCACTTCATTTCTCCATGGCAAGCTTCAAGCTTATGATCTCTTCGAGTTGGCTCATCTTGAACTTGCACTTCATTTCTTCATTATTCATCATGTTGATGTCTTGAAGTAACTTGAGGGCTCACTTCATCTTCATATTCAAGACATACTTGACACTTGATATCCTTCATCAATTTCTTCTTATTGCAACCTAATACAAACATGTTGATGTCTTGAAGTAACTTGATGGCTCACTTCATCTTCATCTTCAAGACATACTTGACACTTGATATCCTTCATCAAATTCTTCTTATTGCAACCTTGAAGCCAACATATGGTTTAAAAATGGCCTATGGACAACTCCTACAAATATAACTCAATGCAAACATTAGTCCATAGGGATTGTCATTAATTACCAAAACCACACATGGGGGCTCCATGCACTTTCAGCGGCGGCGGCGTCTCTGGAAGGCTTTAAGTAGGCGGAAGGGAAGGGCTGGTGGAGGCACGAGGGCCCCACACCATAGGGCGGCGTGGCCCCACCCTTGGCCACGCGGCCCTGTGGTGTCGGCGCCTCGTCGCCCCACTTCGTAATCCTTTCGGTCTTCTGGAAGCTTCGTGGAAAAATAAGACCCTGGACGTTGATTTCGTCCAATTCTGAGAATATTTCCTTTGTAGGATTTCTGAAACCAAAAACAGCAGAAAACATCAACTGGCTCTTCGGCATCTCGTCAATAGGTTAGTGCCGGAAAATGCATAATAATGACATAAAGTGTGTATAAAACATGTGAGTATCATCATAAAAGTAGCATGGAACATAAGAAATTATAGATACGTTTGGGACGTATCAGGACGTCGCCTTATATTTTGGCCTCTTAGGCCCTCTGGTGTCTTGTTATTTAGAATAACATAATTTGCTTTCCGTTGCTTATTGTAATATGGTCAGTGACCTATGCATGTAAGAATTTGGATTTTAACTCTGTTAAGAGTTGTAATATATTTGCTTCAAGTCGTAGAGTCATTGTTGTGTTACCGATTCTCGCCCCGTAGACGCTAGAGATCTAGGTTAGGCTTATACCAGATGTGAATCTGGATTTGTCAATATACATAACCCGAGGGAACCACATGAATAATGGATGTAGGGTGTACAATTTTATACGGATTGCACATCAAACTAAGAAAAAGGATGCAAAATACAATCATGTCGTGTTTCAAGTTCTCATAGTGTCTATTACAAGTGATGAAAACACGCATTTTTTTTTGCAAATCTATAGTTTAATCTTGGAGAACATGAAATACATATTTGACAATAGAAAATCCAATAAACGAGAAATTCCAAAGAGGGAAGGACAAGTCCTTGAGGAAATCTTTTATGCTCTAGACCTTTCCATTTACTTGCACCTAAGATAGGCAACCGTATACTATACTCTAGAAATGCCTGTAAAATCATTAAATGTTAGCTTTAGATCTTATTAATGTTGGAATATTTATGATAAATTTGACAAATGAACACATGTACATTATTATTAATATATTAGCCACTAATAATTTGTAGAGGCACTATCCATTATATTTTATATTATATTTCAGGTATATATGGGACTTGAAATAAATAATTGAAGAGTTGATGCATGTAAAGGAAACACCTCATGTAATTTTTATTGCGAATCAATGTGTAAATTTTTTAGGAATATAGTTCAAAAAACAAATATTAACATTGTACGAGAATTAAAATTTATTCTAATATAATTAGTATTACTATCACGTGATTAAGTTTGGTAAGTGTAATAGAGACCAACTCAACTTAGAAATAAATAAATAAATGAGGCTCTTGCTCTAGTGCACTGGTGGTCCAATGGAATAGGAATCCCTCACACAGGGACCAATCTAGCAAAATAGTTAATGAGTTCATCTCTACAAAACTATATTATTAAAGCAAGTGATTAACGGGCTGGAGTGTAGTCTAGATTACCACACATATCCATTCGGTTCCAAAATAGTTTAGCAAAATTTTGAAAGAATGTTCACAAGATTCACAAAATGCCTTCACGGAACTCAAAAATGTTTTTATCCTATCTAAAAGTTGTTCATGCTTTCAGTAATGTTCATGATGTTGTAAATATTATTCATGTGTCAAAAAATAAGTTCAAGGATTTTTTTTTTGCATGTGTTCAGACAAATATTCATGGTTTTGAAAAATATATGTTCACGTATTCGCAAAAAAAAAATCTAGGTTCAAAGATATTCATGGTACAAAAAATGTTCATGTTCCGTCTGAAAAATGAAAAACATAAAAAGTACAAAAACAGAATAGAAAAAAAGGAAATCACCTATTATAATGAGCCCCTATTCTCCGCCTTAAGTTGGCGCTATGCTCGCTCCACCTCGTGCGTTCCCGCCAAGGGCCGCCAAGTAACAAGTATGTTTTTTCATTATTTTTATTTATTTTTCTTTCTGGTTGAATTTTGAAACACATAAATTTTGAAACTATTTAAATGTAAAAAAGTTAAACTAATTGTTCTGATTTAAAAAAGTTCAGATAAAGAATGTTCAAAATATAAAAAGTTCAAATTTGAAAAATGTTCAAATATGAAAAAAAAAATTTGAGAGAAAATATGAAGTGTAAAAAGTTTAAAATTAAAAATTCAGGTTTAAGAAAAGTGAAAAAACCCTGGGAAAACAAAAAAGACCAAAAAAATGCAGTAAAAACCGAAAGAAAACCAAAAAAACATAAAGAAAAACGTACTACCGTGGCTGTGGTTCTGGCCTTCAGCCCATATACCAAATATCATCTCAAAGGAAAAAGGCCTAGGCTTGGGCGCTTGGCCCAGGTAGCGTAGCAGAACAACTGCACAAGGGGTCGCCTCGTTGAACCCTCTTCCTCGCACGCCGCCGCATTTTCCCAACCCTGCCCAAACCGCCGGCGAGCAAAAAAATGCCTCTTTTGCCTCGGCGGCCGGTGGCGGCGCTGTACGTGCCGGCGAGGGGCCTCCTGGAGGCCCGCGTGCCCTGGGGCCGGGACCGCGCGCTGGACCACGTCGTGGAGCGGGAGCGCCACCTCGTGCCCTTCCTCCTCACCAAGGACGCGCTCCTCACGGCGGCCCCGCCGCCGCACGCCGTGCCGCTGCACGCGCTGCCCTCCTCCATCCCCTTCCCGTTCCGCCCGCTGCGCTTCCTCCGCCTCTACGGCTCCGCCTTCGCGCTCTCGGACCACCCCGTCGCCGTCTCCCCCACGCACCGCCTCAGCGCGCTCCACCTCGACGAGGCGCAGGCCGCCGACGCCACCCGCGCCGACGCCGCCGACCGCCTGCTGCGCCTCCTCATGCTCGCGCCCGCCCGCGCGCTCCCGCTCCACCTCCTCGCCCGCCTCCGCCTCGACCTCGGCCTCCCCGCCGACTTCACCCGCTCGCTCCTCCCGCACTACCCGGACTACTTCGCGCTCTCCGCCGACGGCCGCCTCCTCGAGCTCGTCTGCTACCGGAAGGACCTCGCCGTCTCCGACGTGCAGTCCTACGCCCAGCGGACCGGCGGGTACAAGGTCGGCGACCCCATCGCGTTTCACCTCTCCTTCCCCCGCGGGTTTGAGCTCCACAAGAACGTCCGCAAGTGGCTGGACGACTGGCAGAAGCTCCCCTACATCTCGCCGTACGAAGACGGAACTCATTTGGGTCCGAGGAGCGACATCACGGAGAAGAGGACCGTGGCGGTGCTCCACGAGGCGCTCAGCCTCACCATCGGCAAAAAGATGGAGAAGGAGGTTTTGGTCAAGCTTGGGGAGGCTCTACGGCTGCCACCGGGGTTCAGGAAGGTGCTCGCCAAGCACCCAGGGATTTTCTACCTGTCGCATAAGCTGAGGACACAAACTGTGGTGCTCCGGGAAGCCTACCGGAGGCATATGCTGGTGGTCAAGCACCCGATGATGGGGATAAGATATCAGTACCTGCATTTGATGCATATGGGGAAGGAGGAGGCTGGGAAATCCAAGGGAAAGGAAAGGAAGACGGTGCGTGGCGAGCAGATGATGGGAGATGAGTATGGCGCGGATGAGGACAATGGGGAAGAGGAGTACGATGATGAAGAGGATGAGGAAGATGAGGGCGATGACATAGAAGCCGGTGCTGCCTCAGAGAATGAGGATAGCGATGATGAGGATACAGAGAACGTTGGTAATTCTGCAGAGGGATAAGCTGGAGAACTGCAGTCAGAGGCATCAGGAAGAATATACTCCGTAAACTGAAAATAAAGCCTGCATCTTAGCTCTTCTTCTAATGCCTTTGTCGCCTTGTTTTGAGTTATGACTGAAACTAGAGTCTGCATCATAGCTGTCCATAAACTGGAGAGTGGTAGTCGTAGACATGAGGAAGAGTACAGTCCGCAAACTGAAAGTAGAGTCTGCATCATAGCTGTTCTTCTAATGCCAATGTCACTGTGCTTTGAATTACATGAATTCGGAGAAACAACTCAGCGACAGAATGTACAATCAGAACTTTTATAGCAGGTATAAACCTACTAGAAGATGGAAGCTTATTTTTGTTTTTCTTGATTGTGAAGTAGCTGGTGATCGTTAAGTAAAATCATTCTTGTTGTACCCTGGTGCCTTCACCTGAATTATTAATATATATCTTAGATTTTCGGAGTATATTACTGATAGCTTCTTTTCTTTCCTTAATGTGCTAATCCCTTGTTCAGTTGAAAAACTGCTCAATGTGCGTCACTTTTGTTCTAACTCTGTACTTGCAACCTTCGGAAACCATATACTTTTAAATTTATCATTTTGCTATTCTGACAAGATTTTTTTTTGTTTGCATGGCAATCAGTTGAGGCCATCCTTTCTATAGGTTGATTATAATCGTGTATGAACCAACTTACCAAACATGAAACAGTATGTTCCTCTTGTACTCTCATATCTGTATTGATTCACATCTTTTCAAACGTATAGATATGTTCTAGATATTCTTGTGAAAGCGTACATATATAACTTCCTTTCAAAGGGGCTAGCCTATTCAGTCTGTGAGAATTTCTTCCGATTGGATGGCCCGATTCACCCTAGACTCAGCTCTGGCTGCTTCTTTACCATCAGTTTCTGCAATTTGGCTTTTACTCTCTTTTGACATCGTGGCGTGGCTGCCATCCAGCCCAGTCTGAGCCTCTGAGGCTGGTCCTGCTCTACAGGCAGTGTAGGAATATTTTTCCTGAGTACTGCACTTGTTTGTACAAATTGTGTGGATGTTTTGTTTTTTATATTCCGCACTAAGCAAATATAATCAACTATAGCTGCCTGTATGAGAAATAGTGAAAAAATAAATTTAACATAGTTATCAATTCTCTACTGAAGATATCTTGAACATAAAGAAGGTATCTGAACTAGAATTTTCATTAATATGTTTCAATATAAAGTTAGCGTAAATTAATTTGTTCTATGCTTGGTGGATGCTAACGGGGATGGTGGACATTGTTCGATCTCGAGATTGCCATGACCTCTCGGCTGTGTGGACCATGGACAGGGATGGCGACCCTTGCTGGCACATGTGCTACCTTTCTTTTTGTTCCTGTTCTCATGTGTTGGGAGTTTTTTCTAGAGCCTTTGTTTTCTTTAACAATACATGGCTTGATTGCTATCAATATTTAGGATTTGTTACAGTGACATATAATCTATGTGACAATACTCATTAATTACCAAAATTATCTTGTTGTGGCCATATTAACTAGTATATTGGGTTGATACATGCTTGATGCTACAGCTACAGGTGGCAACTAGGAATTTTAAGGCCCCAATCTATGATGCATATACGAAATGGATGAATCTTAGAATTTTGGAAGGCCCCAATCTATGATGCATATACCAAATGGATGAATCTAGGAATTTTGGAAGGCCTCAATCTATGATGCATATACCAAATGGATGAATCAATTTTATTCCATTTCTGCATTTAGGATAGATCCTTCCTTGATTTTAGCAGCTCTGGCTTCAAGGTCCCAAGTTAAGGTTTTGCTTGCTACTTTACTCATCAACGTCTTTGTTGTGTGCTACGTTATCAGGGATGCAATTTGTGTGCTAATTTGGATGGCTTATAGTGGCACTCTAGTGCAGGTCAGTCGAACTGTTTGGTTTAGATTGTACGTAGTGTGGAAAATAATACTTGAGCTAGCTATATACATGTTCATCAATGTTCTGGATTGAGACAAATATCGTTCATTATCGTTCATTAATGTAAGTATTAATTAATTTGTCTGTTTCTTTTTTTCTCGAACGCATGCCAAAGCATGCGTCATAATATTAGAAGAAAACCGTCGAGAAGACGGGAGCATACAGGGAGTAGCAGAGCTACAAAGGAATTTCAGAGAAAAAGAAAAGAAGAAAGAAATAAAACTGTACAGGGCTAACTTTGTTAGTCCTAGGGACTTTAAGGGAGTTCTGCATCGGGAGGCCTAGCGTGTAAGGGGAGCCGGCGCAGGGCTTTTGCGCCGGCTATCATCCACAGCTTAGCTTCCTCCAGGATCGAGACGACCAGGTCCTGCCTGTTAGGCGCAGTGTTTTTGAAGACTGCATCATTCCGAGTTTTCCAGAGTCTCCACATGATTAGGATAATAATCGACTTGGCACCCTTCCGAACTGAGCTCTGTGCATTCATCGTGGCGGTCTGAAACCAGGTGCTGAACTCGCTGTTGCAGTCTGGTATGCATGTCTGGAGGTTTAGCCTGCTACATACGTCAAACCAGATTTGTTGCGAAAAGGAGCACCTTAACAGGAGATGTGTTATGGACTCGGAGTCTTGATCACAGAGCGCACAAGTGTCGCTGTTGGCCAGGCCGTGGCGTAGGCGTCGCTCATTGGTCCAGCATCGATCTAGGGAGGTGAGCCAGGCAAAGACTTTGCACTTAAGAGGTGCCCAACATTCCCAAATAGCGCTGTGGTGAGGTGAAGTCACAGTCCCTGCGAAGAGGGCTCTGTAGGCAGATTGGGAGGAGTATTCACCAGAGGCCGAAAGGTGCCAAATGATCTCATCTTCGGCTTCAGGGTTTGTCTGTTGTGTATCAAGGATCTCGACCAAGTTGAGGAATTGGACAATACCATCCATAGATAAAGCAGCAGTGATGTCTTGTATCCAGGCATTTCCAGGGAGAGCTGTAGCCACTTTCTGGGTTCTGGAAGTGCGGGCATTGACGGCGGAGAAGACCTGTGGTGCCAAGTCAGAGATGCTCTGCCCCTGGATCCAACGATCAGTCCAGAACAGAGCTTTGCTGCCATTGCCAAGTTTGACGACGGTTGCAGCATGGAGCAGAGAGGTGATGTTTTTGTTGATCTTGATAGGGAAATTGGCCCAAGGTCTTGTGTTATCTGTACGACCCAACCAAGGCCATCTAGCCCGAAGTGCCCAGCTCATCCGTTTGATGTCAAGGACGCCCAGTCCACCAAGATCAGTTGGGCGGCAGACGTTCTTCCAAGCAACAGCGCAACTACCACCGCCGTCGTCCCGCCCATTGGCCCAGAAGAAGGTCCTCTGGCATTTGATAATGGCATCCTTGATGAGCTTGGGAATATCGGTGGCGAGCATGATATGGATGGGGGTTGCAGCAAGCACAGATTTGACAAGTACTAGTCTATCTCCTTTGGATAACAAGCCAGCACGCCAGCCAGAGAGTTTGTTGTGGAGATTGTCAATTAGCGGCTGTAAGTCCTGCACACGAAGTTTCCAGATAGATAAGGGAACGCCTAGATAGGGAATAGGAAAATCCTTGACTGGGCAGAGCAAGTGTTGGGCGATGATTCCTCGCTCTTCTTCACTGCAACGAATCGGGGTGGCGGAGCTTTTGAGGATGTTGGTGTGTAAGCCACTGGCCACCCCAAACAGCTGAAGCAAATCCTTGAAAGTTTCGCAGTCAGAGATGGTAGGCTTGATGAAAACGACCGTGTCGTCGGCGTAGAGGGAAGTACGACATGCCCCACGGCTCCCAGGCAAGACAGCCAGCAGACCCAGGCGGGCGGCAAAGTCGATGAGGAGGTGGAATACTTCCATGGCCAGGACAAAAAGCATCGGTGACAGGGGGTCGCCTTGTCGCACGCCACGATGGTGAAATATTTCGTCCCCAGGGACACTGTTAACAAGGATGCGAGTCGATGCCGTGGATAGCAGTAAGCAGACGATGTTGATCCAAATATGGCCAAAACCCAAATGTTGGAGCAGCTCAATGATGAAGGGCCAGGAGACAGTGTCGAAAGCACGGGCAATGTCAAGCTTGAGTAGCACTGTAGGTGTGTTGGCGTTGTGAAAGGACTTAGCCATTTGCTGTACTAGCATGAAGTTGTCATGGATTGCCCTTCCTTTGATGAAAGCTGACTGATTTGGGGAGACCAGAGTTGGAAGGACGGGCGCTAAGCGCAGAGACATGACTTTGGCGATAAGCTTGGCAATGCAGTGTACCAGGCTGATTGGACGGTAGTCTCGGACCGTGGATGCATCTTGTTTCTTAGGCAGTAAGGTGATCAGCGCCTTGTTGAGCTTAGCAAACCCGTGTGTGCGACCAAGATAGACAGCTTGGAAAACTGCCATGATATCTCCCTTGATTGTTTGCCAGCAGGCCCTTAAGAATGTGCCAGTGAATCCGTCAGGCCCGGGGGATCTATCGCCGGGAGTGTCTTTGACAGCAGCCCAAACTTCCTCCTCGGTGAATTCTGTGTCTAGGAGAGTAAGGTTGTGTCGTGGAACCCCGATAGCATCAAGGTCAATACTGAAGTCACGGTCAGGAGGGGTACTGAATAATTGCTCGTAGTGCTCAGCAAAAGCATCCTCAATCTGGGTTTGCTCCACCAGAATGGTGTCATTGTGAGTGATTTGGGGTATGTAGTTTTTGCGACGACGATGGCTGGTGTGAATGTGGAAGTATTTTGTGTTGGCCTCTCCCTCCCGGAGCCAGTTGATGCGGGATCGCTGCCGAGCAATGGTGCGTTGTAGCGAGCACAGCCCCAGATATTTCCTCTTCAGCTCACGTCTGAGCCATGCTTCCAATGGGCTCAATTGCCTGACTTCCTGGGCTACATCAAGACGGAAAATGAGTTCCTTGGCCCATTCAATTTGGAGCCTGATGTTGCCGACTCTTTTGTCACTCCAGGACTTCAGCCGTCTACTAAGCGTCTTGAGCTTTCGATCAAGGACGGTAATAGGATTGCCAAAGGCAGGCTCAGCCCAGGCTGCCTGGACTGTTTCCTGGAAACCCGGGATCTGCGGCCAGAAGGATTCAAAGTGAAACCGTCGGTGCTGCGGAGACGAGAGCTCCGTATGTAGCAGCAAGGGGCAGTGATCACTCATAAGTGTGGCCACACAGGTCAGGAAGCAGTTAGGATGTCCAGCCTCCCAATCAACCGAGCAAAAGATGCGGTCTAGACGTTCTAGAGTTGGGGTTTCGCGCTCATTCGACCAAGTATAGCGACGACCATGCAGCGGGAGCTCCCGGAGCTCAAGATCATCGATGGCTCGACGGAAGCGTCCCATAGATCTGCGGGAGACATTGGGGTTGTTCTTATCGCACGCCTGATAAATCATGTTGAAGTCGCCCATGACGATCCAGCCCCCATTGTGTGTCGCTCGAATGTCACGCAGCTCGTTGAGGAATTCCACCTGCTCATCATCAGTGTGGGGGCCATAGACAGTAGTTAGCCACCAAGAGTTGGCGCCATGGGCGAAGCGTGTAGTGACCGAGAAACGACGAATGTCATGGTCCGAGCCAGTGATATAATCGGGCTTCCAAGCAACAAGGATACCACCACGGGTGCCATTAGCCGGCAGGTAAGCAAAATCCAAAAATTCATTTCCAAGGGTTTGCATTACAATTGTAAGGGAAATGTGAGCTAGCTTGGTCTCCTGGAGGCATACGATTGATGCACCAGAGGACTGAACCATGTTTCGAACACCAGAGCGACGACCAGGGGCGTTTAGTCCCCTCGGGTTCCAGTTGACGACCATGATTGGCTGGGCTACCATCTAATTATGCGGACGACCTGTAACGACCAAGGGTGTTTCAGCAGCTGCAGCGTGAGATTGCAGCTCCTCGTCAGACGGCACCTCCCATCCGTAGAGGGAAGCAAGGGCAACAATCTGGTTGCGCCCTAGCACTTTCCTGAACATACGCTCATAGCGCTCCATGGCGGCAGGGGTGGGCGCCTCGCGATCATCCTCATCAACGCAGATCCCAAGCTTCTTGAGGATGGCCTTGGTGCAGCTGCGTGTTGGGCCTCCAGAGCGTCCTCCACCACGAGCTTGTACCCTTTTACTTCGGCGAGGGACGAAGTTTTCAGGAATAGCTTTCCTTCGTGGTTTCTGAACTGCAGGGCGTGGCAGGAGATGCCTGGCTGGGGATGCCAGGGCCTTGAGAGTGGCAGCTCGTGTGCAAGGTCTAGGTGATGGTGGATCAGGAAGTGAGACCGCTTTGGGCCGACGGCTATAGACGGCCCAGGAGCTGCCCTCGAAGTCCAGGTGGCGCCTGGTGTTTGTTGGTGCAGGGGTGGGAGGATTCCCCTCTATTGGTTGAGCAGGAGACTGCTGTTGGAGGGAGTCAGCAACTGGTGGTGGTGGTGGTGGTGGTGGTGGTGGGGTTATAGGATCAGGGGTAGACATGACCAAGTCTAAGATTGGGCTGTGGCCAGTCAAGGTTTCTGGAGAGGTGTCCCAGAGAGGACAAGGGAGCAAATCTGCAGTAGCTTCCATAGTGGGCCCTTCAGGTGTAGAAAGCAGGAAGCTGCCAACCATGAATTGTAGCCGCGGAGCATTGCTGGGTGGAGGTGGGGTTGCTTTGTCGTTGCTTTGCAGGGGCACGGTCCGGGCCAGGGTGGCATCGTCGACGTGTCCCAACGGCGTCGCCTAATTTGTCTGTTTCATTCCTCATTAACTAATTTTTATGTTTATATGTCGCCGATTAATCTAGCCTACCTAGACAGTTAGCTGGGTCCATGCTGCTTGGACATACAATTCAGTCTGAATGTTTCCTTTTCTTTAACACATTATCTTGCCATTGAGGTTTGGGATTAGTTCGTTGCTCTGTTTTTGTTCAGCAATAGAGCTAGCTGAGAGTGCAAGTTATGAGTTAGTAAACTACAAAATATACTAACTTAACATGCAATTGTTTCCTCTGTTTTCCATCCATGCTTCCGCAGTAGAAGGTGAAAGCAAAGCCGAAAATAGAAGCACCGAAACTGATCTAAAGAAAAAAGTGGGGCTGCAGGCAGTCGAAGAACTAAAAGGAGCAGTTGGTAACTATCTTATGAATTCCTTGTACTGTTCATTATCTCCACATATTTTTCGAGTGGTAGAGTTCCTCTTTTGCTTACCATTTTCTCCGGTTCAGTCTTCCTAGCATAATAATTATTTGAATGGTAGCATGCAATAATTAGTTTCAGCTTCTTTGTATGCAAGTTTTCTTACAATCTGATTCAGTGTTTTATTTTGGTCTTTCGATGTAGCTGCCACTTATTTTCCTACTTTTAGTATTTAGTGATCGAAAATTTGGGAACCTCGATTGCCCTTCTACGTGTGGAATGGCATTCAATTTTAACAAATAGGTGAAAAAAGGAAAAAAAATGTTTCTTTTCTCTCCTTGGCACCCGCGTAAATGATTTGGGCTGCTGCGTATAAGAGGTTTAATATTTTTACATGTTGGCATGGTGCACATTGAATCATGAAGAAATATTTAGCTCATTGACTCGAGGAGGTTCCAAGATGGTCCATGAGTTTTGTTCTGTCGTGTGCTATCCTGTATGAATTGCTCGATTCTTCTGAATAATAACCATAATGGTTAAGATATATAAGTGTTCATGTTTTGCGTAATTAGTTTATTGGTTCTATTTGTCATTATCGCTTGGCACACTGGCTGGTGAGAGATCCAAAAATGTTCTCTACCACCGAAGCCTGAAGTGAATATGTAATAATCTATGGTCAAGCTACGTTTGCCCTTTACAGCGTTGCAGGATGTCCTGTATGATTGTTAACGTAGTATTAATTTTGATTTTACTTTGTCATTAGCGGCCTCTTGAACCCTGGGTAAGAAATTGATGAAAAGCGAAAAATATGTTAGCTTCCTAATAATATCTACATGAAACATGATAATGACAAGGAGAACTAATAAACTAACCCGGAATATAGTTTATCAAGGTTGTTTTGATATTCCAGAGACACATGGGAGTTTAAGAAAAAAATGTTTGACAATGATTTTCTTGCATCTTCAGAAAAAGGGAGACGCTCAACAATGTGGCTCTCCTGAAGGTATGTCTTATGCGCTCCGATATTTAATTATTTACTACGAGCATCGTTTAGTTTAGATAGAACAGTGTGCTTTGAGACTGATGTATGTGTTGTGTTCTTCTATTGTTAAGAAAAGTCATTCTTGGGCTTTATTCTGCAAGGAGATTGTGTGACTCCTTACAAGCATGCCATCCCGGTACTAGGTAAAGTTCCCTTGAGTATTAGGGTGATGGCTTGCATTCTTGGGCTTTTGTTCCGTTTATTGTATAGATTATGTAAGAGCAATCCCAGTCTGTTCATTGGTCTGTGACATCTGTCCCAAACCATGGTTCATCTATCATTGGTTATTTGGTTGTAGATTTGTAGTTGCTCATCAGACCATATGAAAATTCAGTGTGATATACAATAAAAGTGTTGCACATTGTTTTACCATGCATTTTATATAGGACCCGGTGATCCCATCTAACCATCTTGGCTGAGCTTGTTCAATGCAAATGAATTCAACCATGTAAAACTCTCACATCTTATATTGATACTATTAAAACTGAATTGCCCCTTATGAATTATACTGAAAATGAATTTGTAAATTATTAAATTGGAGTAATAAAATAAATTTCTATAAACATGAATGCAAATAACAATGTTCAAGACATGGTGACCATGTTTGTGGCCGCGTTGAATGAAAATAACAACTTCAATTTCCAATCAACAACTTCAATCCATGGTGAAATGGTGACCATGTATCATAACCCTAGGTGGCCGCGTTGATCTAATGCCCCAACTGTCCTGGAGTTGTCCCTCTTGTTTGTGCTAAAACATGTTTACATTTCAAGAGAAAATTTGGGCTTTCGCTTTGGTCTAATACATCACCAGTTTCCTTTTTTTGGCTGTACATATGGATAAACAGTGAACAGTAAAAGAAAACAGATTTGATGAGTTCTGTGAGTTTTCCAAGTTATGTAATGTTGGATTTTTTCCTCATTCTTGATATAACATAAATTTGTAAAATAAATTTTGTTTGCATATAACATGGATGATAAAGTTTCTGTGATTAATCAAATTGTGTTACAGTACTAAAATTACATAGTGATGGAATATGGATCTTTCATAATGCAATTGACAATACTTTTCCCAGTTTTGCTCTATTGTTGTTTTTCACATTTTTGTGCGAGAGAATGTTTTTTATTTACCTACTGTTGTTCAGTTCTCATATGTGTATTTTTGTTCCAGCTGGTTTATCTATTGCCCTCTTTCATTGAGCATTGGTGCATGTATTGTGCTATGATTTCTTAGTTCCTTTACTTCCAAGGTGAGCTCATTAGTGATATAAAAAAGCTATAGCATCTTGCGTTTTTTCTTATTACCCTTGCATTTCATCACTTTCTGTTCTGAATGCTATGTCACTCTTGGTTGCCCCTTTCTGTGCTTTGATCTCTCTCACAGTACCCTCTAAAACATTTTATAGCTTATCTAAGCTTGCGTTGTCTTGTACAGAGTTAGTCTTCATGTTTTTTTTGGCATGGCATACAATTTTTGGTACGAGTACAGAAACTAGTGAAGCTAACATGACCAGAAAGAACCTGGAGGGGAAGAAAGTCAAGTGGTAGGAGAGGTGCGTGCCTACAGCCTTTTATGATAGTTATCTAAACGTGTGGTGTTTGCATTTTGTTTCTACTTATCATACAGTGATTCCTGGTCTGACACTACACTACCTTTATGTTTTAGATACCTCTGTAGACCGCCTGCTACTTCCTTCTTCATGTTGTAGTGAAGTACTAGCTTTTGATGTTCTAAGGCCGTTATCGTTAACGCCCTAACTGTTGAATTCGTGATATAAACCTGAAAGTAAGCAAACAACCTACCATGCATACTTAGGAAAGTTATACCAGTATTGATTATGGTACTGGTGCTCTCTCTCTTGGTAGCTGGACATTATGTGTTTCGTATCATCTGAGCAAATTTTTTTACTTGCCTTGGTTGCTCCTGGTTCTTAAATGTCTTACTTTGCTTCTGTATTTGGTGTACATAGACAATGGCTGCACTAATCTACAATAGCATTAGCAATCTAGCATGTTGTGCAGCACTTGTAAACTTTGTCTTTTCTTTGAAAGAGGAAAAAGCTTTGCACGCGTCAACTTATGATACATAATAATGCTCAACCATCACTGTACCTTTCCTTGCTTCACAGGGTTTTTAAAATACACTAGCCATGGTAGACATGGCCCTCGAATTAAACTAACTTCAAGCTTCACATCTGAATATAAATAATGCTGTGCAATCTGACCCACATAACACACCTACACAGTACACTAACCACGGACATCACATCATTCTGATTCTAGAAAATCTCTCCATCGCCTGTTTTTCTGTAGATTTTTTTTCTGGATTTCACCACTGCTTTTGCCTCATTGATCCCATCCCATGCTGCTAAAGTAACATACTTCTGTGGATTTTTCCATTCCCTATTATTTATTAGCTTACTTTCTTGCCAAATTCCAGAGCCTGCCCCCTTTTCTTCTCCCAGTTCCACTCTTTTGTCCAAAAATTCTGTATCTGCAATTCATCATCCGCATGGCAGCATTGCACAGAGCTTGACTACGATAAGGCAGAGGTTACAACACTAGCCGGAGCTCGTCTTGCATGGTGACGACAGAGGTGCCATTGAAGGCCTCAGGTTTGATCTTATCCCAATAGTATTTCTAGCTCCAGATATGGGTGTAGATGTTCCAATCTACAAAAGCTTGTCTGTGGCATCTAGAGAATGTTCCAATCTTTCTAAGCTCGTCCAAGGCCTCGGCAGCATGTATTGACCTTGCCCAAGGTGGCAGCACAGTAAGAAACTAAGATTCTAAGAGGGAGAGGACCGTCTAGTGCTTCTGGTGACTGATGACCTCAAGGAGTTTCTTTCTGAAACAAGTTGCAATGGACTTCCTGAACTTGGTGCTAATATGAAAGGGTATTTAGTTTTTTCCATAATCAGTGCCCTTTTAGTTTATCACCATTGCGAAGTCCGCAGAAATTTGTGACGCGCTTATTTTAGGGGCATGTGGACTATTAGACTAAATCTCTGTCCTGTTCCAAAATTGCAAAACAATCATCGGCATTTACCAAATGTTCCTTCAGTTGCCTCAGTACGAGGGGAAATACTTTGGTCAAGCTCTGTAGCCCATATGTTGCCTTTTGGGCTAGAAGCTGCTAGACACCTACACCCACATCTGTAACTAGAAATACTATCGGGATAAGATTAAACCCAATTTATTGCGCTGCCCAGTCTAATATACTTTAGATTCGTTTAACCTGCTTAATGGTGATGCCCAGTTGTGGAACACAATAAAATACTAAAATTTGCAGTGATGTGGAATTTAGTTTGAGAGAATGTCAGATAATTTTCCCAGAAAAAGGTCAGGCAATTTGCGCCAGATGTGAAGTTCCATTAGTTTGTATTTCAGTTTTCATTTTTTGTAGCAATATTTCAATATGAGTTAATATCGTTCTATACTAGCATTTACCATTCACATTGCTCGAGTGATTGGGTTCACCATGCTTCTGTACAGGGAAGGATGCAATGGGTGATAGAGGCCTTGATGATACCCATCTGTGGATTGTTCGCCCAAAGATCATGTTAGAGAAAGGCCTACTACTGAAGTTGCTGACTTGTGGTGTCTACATGTTAACATCTCTAGAAGGTGTTGGAAAATAACCTATGGTAGCAGGTGCTGGAACATGAACAATAATATAGAGGTAAGTCATATTGATTTAAACTGCATTCTAATTAGTTGTATGCACTAGAGAATATAAAGGGAGTAAGGGACTAGTAACCGAGCTTTGCTCAATATGATTGGATGAGTAAAATTTTGCTATCTGCTTTATCCTTGTTGATGGTGTGTCACATTTGGTTATGATATAAGCTGCTTTTGCCGAATCTCCTCATGTTATTATTCTGGCTTATGATTCCATGCCAAGTAATGCACAACGTAACGGGGAAAAGAAAAAGAAAAGGAACACTCCATTTGATGGTTAGTTGCTAATAGTTTGGTGAGAAGACAGTAAGGATAGCTACAGCACCTGCTACCATAGGTTATTTTCCAAAAAAAATTGGTCCTATTTTTTTAAGAGGGATCTCTTCCTTCTTTCTTACAGAATGAAGCATGACCTAAAAACCCCTCTCTTAGCCTGACTAGACGCTTTGTAGTTCTCTTTGTGTTATGCCCAGGGCTAGGGAGGAGGCGTTTTGGCTCATAGGAGCATTTGCACCTATTATGCAAAATAATTAAAAAACAATTTTAAAAATGTTAAAAATTCTGACATAAGGTGTATGTTGTGACCTTTTATGTTTGTACATAAGTTTTCGTGAAAAAACAACATTTTATGTGGCATGTACAAAAAAGACAAAAAAAATGTCCTGTACGTAGTCGTGTTGTAGCATCAGAACTTGTCTTTTTTACAAGAGACGCAGAATTTTTTTTATGGAAAAAATATACGAACATAAAATGTCTAGATGTACATGCAAAATTTTATTTCAGAATTTTTTGACACTTCAAAATGTATTTTCACACAACGGGTTCACATGCTCCTATAAGCCAAAGTGGATTTTCCCAGGGCTAGGCCCTTTTGTACATTCCCTCCTGTCTTCTCCTCTTGTACATGTTTTATCTCTTTAAATAAAAATTTACTGTCGGGGCCTACCCTACAGTTTTCAGCTCAAAAAAAAGGATAGCTACAGCATCATTTCCCCAAAAGCGCCATGTGAACTGTTGGGTGCTGTTTAGTCACCTTTATGCTGTCTACTCTGCTGAACGATTCAGTCACTAGCTTCAAATGCTGACTTACAGGCCCAAAAAAGCATTCAAAAGGTTCCCTGCATCTTGTAATTGAATATGAAAATTTTGTTGGTGTAAGTGCTGATTGTCTTTGTCCTTTGGTCCAGGGGTCTTGACCTGCAATCTTATATGACTGAGCACGCGTTTATCTACTGAATCTTGCTTTTTTTTTCTCCTACTTTGTTCATCTGGCAATATCATTGCACAGTGCATTGTTTTTCATCAGATCTCTAGAAGTCTTAGTAAGCTTTCACAGACAAGCCTCCTGATTTGCACTAGGTCTGTCCACACGTGGATGACTATCTTGGATAGGTTGAACTGTGGGAAAAAAACAGCAAAGTATAGATTAAGGCGTTCTTCAGTAACACCAATGCACAGAACTAATTGTAGCCACATATATATTATTCGAGTGTGTACCTACCACACGGGCGTCAGCATTACTAGTGGCCATTGCATCTTCTGAATTATTTTTGTATGGATTCTTTTGACTTGGTAATCATCTCTGTTTATCTTCTGTAGCAGCTGCCCTAGAAGAAACACCATTGCGCAGAAGATGGCGGGAGTACATCATCAGTGAAAACAATTTGTGGTAGCACCTACTAAGGTAAGATCCCCCCTAATAAATCCCTAATGTTTGTACCGGTTCCTTACTAACGTAGCGGAGCCTGAGGGTCAACGTATGGGGGAAACTAAAGCGCAGGGACAGAGTTGAGCGACGTTTCTTCTTATGTGGCAGAGATGCTGACTTGGATAGGTTCTGCATGTCAAGAGAAATAGGTTAGTGGATTGTCTCTGTTGCGTAACGACGAGTGAGGTGACACATAACATGGTAGATACTTGGACACAGCCATGCGACCGAGCACCCAACCGCGGGGAGTTAAATGCCAAGTGTTGGTACCAACGGTACACCACCATGTGTTAGCTCCTGGACCTCGGAAGGTTTCGGTCATGTGGTCATCCGGAATCTGAACGTGGCGTGCGTGCTAGATTTTGTATTCAGTGTTTAGTGGTTACCAAACGTAGGATACAAATTGTTAGAGGACGTAATGGGCTTGGGCTGGCGGTATAGCCCGTTAGTCTTAGGGTTAATTAGAGATAAGGGTCGTTTGCTTAGGGGTCAAGTAAACCTCTCTATATAAGGAGAGGAGGCGTATCAATCTAATCAAGCAAAAATTAAGAAGGAAATCCCTTCCCTCTTGCCACCAGCTGTGGGCAAGGCCCCCGGCCGGCCCTCTCGCGCCATCCCTCTAGCAGCACCATAACACAAATGGTTCACGCTGGTCGATAACCTTAGTGGCGGCGCATTTGTTTGGCGGGGTTGCTGAGGCGTAACATGTGCTAGCATCGTCAGCCTCCTTTTTGCGGGAGCGATCAGGATTCAGGTACTGGCGAAGTGGCAAACCAACCGCCCCTATCCGGAACAAGCATAGATAGACCAACTAACGAGCGAGCGAGTTGGGTCTAACGGGAGGCCCAGAATCGCTCCCCGGCACAAGTCGATCGTATCGATGAAAGCAGGCCACATGACTGCAATCGGACCGTTCACACGTCAGGTATGCGGCGGTGTGTCGGCGAATGGATGGATGAATGATCAACTGAAATTGCAACTGTAAGGTTGTGTATCGGCAACCGGAACTGAATGTAGTGGCTCGTGATCCCCAAAACTTGGACACAAGCCCCTTCCTAATTCCTTGGATATTGTATCATGCATGTGCACCTCATGGGAGGGACACACACGCACCAACGACGCACTCTCAACTTTGGTGAAATTTCACCCGGCGTCCACGGTTAACCAGGGGATTGCCACTAAGGTAGCTAGCCACTGATTTTCTGGTAGGTAAGGTCAATGTCCAATGGTTTCAAAATCCACATGTACTAGTAGCACATTTTTTCTTTGCCACAATCCTTTTTAGGAAAATAAAAGTGACAATCATGTCTTAGAATTCTCTCCAACTTCTCTACGTGTTATTTGATAGATGGTCTGTTCTGTCCCAACAAGTTCCCTTGTTAATTTGATTGATTGCATCACTGCATGCGTATAGAAGACGCTTTTTCCCATAGTTAGTTGATCTTAGGCAGTTGGTTGATCGACGCTTTTTCCCATAGTTAATTGATCTTAGGCATTTGGTTGATCGCGCCGCTCCCACTAGTAATCATCATATACTCAATGATTGGGGAGTTTGGTCATGAAATTACTTAAACGCGTCCAGACTACTTTTCAGCCAATGTGTGGCAGTGTGTTCATTTGCCTTTTCTTTCTGTCTTTCTGGCGAGGCTTTTGGCGTGGCCAAGAAAGTCGCAAACTGTCGTGTATCCATTAACTACTCTAGCCTATGGTTGATATTCAAGGCCTAGCATGTACGATATATGGTCTGGCCCTGCTTAGGATCTAGCAAGCCGGATCTTGTCCATATTATAACCTAATCTATCCCACTACAAAATGCTTGGATCGTTAATCGCATGTGATCAACATAAATAAACAAATTATGCCACATCTGCGAGATAATGACCGGCCCTGGAAAGCCCAGCATGCGCGGCGCGCCTGTATGCAGACCGCGGATCGCTGCATATTTTAAGCATACTAGAAGATTGCTAGCATACCCAAGTACCCAATCATACGTAACTTACGTCGGTTCATCAGTTGATCCATTTGTTTAATCTTCTCTCTCAGACCAGCTTAGCTACCTGCATTATGCCGACGGCCTGTCAGTGTCGAAAGGATTTGAAGATTCGTGCGCTGCGTATGTCATCGTCATTGATGGATTGACTGGGCATGCAGAGGTTTTCTGCCCCTTCTTTCCCAGGCCGATAACATACATTACTGTATCCATGCGAATTAAAAAAAACCTTTGTGGTTAATTTGGATAATGATGTTGCTCAAAAGTTGATGATCGCGTACTTGTTAGTTAGTTTGGAGATCACTAGAGGTAGTTATGCCGTGTGATCATCTGATCCCATTTTCATAATCCCTAGCACGATCAGGGTATTCGTCAGCAAAGTGAAGTGGCGGAACAAAAGGGAGCGTTCCCACCACGTCATGCAATATGAAGTGGCAGTTAGTACTTCCTACATGCATTGTATATATTACCATCACACGGCTTATTAGTTAGATCCTGAACCACGCACATTACCCGTGGTGCATAATCTTCTTGAGCGAAAAGGGAACACATGTCGATATCTGTTCCTTTTTGCAAAGAGATGAGCGTTTTCCATCTTATAATTTTCATTTTAATTACTTGGGTGCTTGGCTAGGTACAAGGAAAAAATGCAGGAACAGAACATCATGTCATGTTGAATCATGCAGGATTAGAAAACTGCAGAAACTTACATCAAACTAGAAGGGATGTCATCACGAAAATAAATAAAAGAATTGTAAAAAGAAGTTTAAGTGGATGGACAATTTCCCCTAAAACATAGAGCAATGTAATACATAGGGAGAATTCACAGGGCTTTCATCCTATGAATCAAATGGCATACATAGAAACAAATAATAAAAAAGAAACAAATCCAAATGGATAAAATCCCCCACCTATGGAATTCCTTTGAATCAAAGGAGCCCTTTCAAAAGTATCTTTATAGCGTATTTAATAACACAAATGATATACTTGAAAGTACAACCTTTACTTAGGATATTGTCTGGTTTTTATAAAACATAATATAATTTTGGAGGGCAACATATAAGACTTATGACATGAAACTAATTTTCATGTACTTTAACAAAGAAGTGTGTAGTAGGAATGCAAGTGATAACATGTGTAGAACAGAATAGGTGCTAATCAAATTTTAATTATTTTGAGCAAATTTAGGCTTGGCGAGAACAGAAAGCCAAAATATCATGTTAGAGAAATACCCACCACTGAAGTCGATGACTTATAGTGTCTGTAGTTGAATATCTGTAGCAGGTGCTCAAACATAAACCTGTAGTAGCAAGTGTTCGAACATGAAAACAACATAGAAGTAAGTAATATTGATTTAAACTGCATTTTAATTAGTTTTATGTAGTATTGGATGCAGAGTCCTAAATTAATTGGTAACCGAGATCTGCTAAATATGATTGGTCGAGTGAACTTTTGCTATCTAATCTATCATTGTTGATGTTGTTTTGCATTTGATTATGATATAAGCTGCTCTTGCCGAATCTCCTCATGTGATTCTTCTGTCGTATGATTCCATGCCAAGTAACGCAGAACTTAATGGGGAAAGAAAAAAGACAAAAAAAAAACAAAAAAAAAACACTCCATTTGATGTTAGTTGCTCGTATAGTCTGGTGAGAGGACAGTAAGGATAGCTGCAGCATGTGAACTGTTGGGTGGTGTTCAGTCACCTTTTTATGTTGTCGAATATGCTGAAAGTTTCAGTCACTAGCTTCAAATGCTGACTTACATGCCCAAAAAAGCATTCAAAAGGTTCGTTTGCATGTTGTGATTGAGTATGACGATTTGGCAGAGGGCACAATCCTAACCTGCCAGATAACTGTTTTCCCCATCCGATATCTTGGGCTCCAACTGGCCTTAAAACCGCTAACTAGGGCGCAATGGCAACCCATGATTGATGCAGCAGTAAGGATTGCACCTCCTTGGCAGAGGGGCTTGATCACCAAGGCTGGAAGGGTCGTGTTGGTACAAGCAGTGATGACGGCGAGGCCCATACACCATCTGCTGGTTGCGGAAGCCCCGGCATGGGTTTTGGAGGAAATCGAGAAGGGGCTGAGAGGGTTTCTTTGGGCAGCCAAGGACAAGGCGAATGGAGGACAATGCCTGGTCGCTTGGGATCAAGTCTGCAGGCCCAGGGAGTTTGGAGGGCTAGGCATAAGGAATCTTCGCCTCCAAGGTTTGGCGTTAAGGATGAGATGGGAGTGGCTCCGGAGAACTGACAACACCAGGCCATGGCAAGGACTGCCGATGCTCAAGGACGACAAGGCGAGAGAGGCATTCGACAGTTTGGTCAAGATCGATACAGGCTCGGGAAGGTCGGTTCTCTTCTGGAGGGACAGATGGATTCATGGGTGTGCGACGGAAGACTTCGCCCCGGGAATTACGCAACATGTCAGGACCAGGGTGAGAAACACTAGGACGGTGGAGCAAGCGATGCGCGGGAACGCCTGGATGTTAGATATACAAGGTTGTGTCGCAACGCTTGGGGCAAGGGAGTGTGTCAGGCTCTGGCTTGCGATATCCTCCACTCGGCGCGATCCAAGTGTAGATGATGTCTTCAGATGGCCGTGGAGTGGTTCTGGTGCATACACGGCGAGTTCGGCGTACGAGATGCTGGCCCAGGGCTGTGTCAGATTTGAGTTGGCTGATGCGATCTGGAGGAGCCATGTAACGCCCAAGAGCAAGCTTTTTATCTGGCTTGCGGTGCAGCACCGTATATGGACGTCTGATCGACGTACAAGGCACGGCTTGCAGGATGCTCCATCCCCCTGTTATATCTGCCTACAGGAGGAGGACACGGCTGAGCATATCCTTGTCAGGTGTGTCTATGCCAGGGAGATCTGGTGGAGGTGCTGCCAGAGGCTTGGGATGCAATTCCAAACCCCAGATGTCAGTAGCTCTCTGAGGGAGTGGTGGACTAAGGAGAGAGGAAGGTTTAGGGCAAAGGAGAGAAGATGGTTCGATGGCTTGGTTTGCACAGTAGGTCACGCGCTATGGAAGCAAAGGAATGCGTGCTGCTTTGCCAATGTCCACAGACAGCACCCGGCGGAGACGTTGGTTGCACACATTTTGGAGGAGCTTAGGATGTATCGTGTATCGCATGATCAGGGTGTAGGAGTGTTAGACAATGGTTAGAGAGAGTAGTCTTGCTTAGTGTGGTGGAGTCAAATCCTTGCATGGTTCCATGTAAGGTATTCTTGTAAATACTGCTTCTACCTTCTATAAAAGTACGGTACGCATTCGCGTACTCTCAAAAAAAAAAAAAAAAGTATGACGATTTGGTTGGTGTAAGTTGTGATATGCACATTGTGTTGCCTTTGGCCTTTATTTGGTCCTGTTGTATTGACCTGCAATATTATATGACTGGGTACACATTTGATCTACTGAATCTTGCTTCTTCTTTTCCTAGTTAGTTGATTTGACTTTATTATTGTACATCGTTCTTCAGGTGACCAGGTCTTTAAAAGTCTTACGAACCTCCTGATTTTCTCTAGGTCTGTCTTTACGCGGATGACCATCTTGGTCAGGTTGAACTGTGGGTAAAATATAACACTGCAAAGTACAGATTAAGGCGTTGTTAAGTAACACCAATGAACAGAACTAATTGTAGCCTTCGAGTATACCTACCACACGCGTTCAGCATTACTAGTGACCACTGCGTCTTGTGAAATTATTTTATATGGATTCTTTTGACTTGATATTTGCTTTCTGTTGTTCATCTATAGCAGCTGCCCTAGAAGAAACACAATTGCACAAAAGATGGCCAAACCGCCGCGGGGAGTGCATCATCACTGAAAACAATATGTGGTAGGGTTTTTTGAGAGAAAAGAAGAATCTACTACTAAGGTGAGACCTCTCCCTTTGTTTGTACCGGTCGTTTCTTATCTTCCTCGGTCGATGGCTCGACGAGTGAAGTGACACATAACATGGATTGCCCATGGGAGCAGCCCATAGATAGATACTTGGACACGTCCATGTGACGGAGCACCCAACCCAACTGCCGGAAGATAAGTGCCAAGTGTTAGCACCATAGTACCACCATGTGCCACTGCCTCGCCTCCAACTTTGAGTAGAGCACCACCGTTGCAGTGGCCACCAGTGTTTGGTGCTGAGATCCCGACAGTTCCTTCAGGAAGGTTTCGGTCATGTCGTCCGGGATCTGAATGCGACGTGCATGCTACATTTTGTATCCCATGGTACCAATGCCAAGATAAAGATACACATGTGTTTTGTTTGTCGATTCGGTATAGACGATGATGATAACCATACGTGGCGGTGCCTTTGTTTGGCAGGGTACGTTAGCCAGCGCTGCAGATGGAGAGACGTAACATGTGCTAGCAACATCAGCCTCCTTTCTGACGGGGCGATAAGGATTCAGGTGGTGGCGAACTAACCGTCCCTATCCGGCCGGAACATGCACTCACGCCAGTCGTAGACCAAGCAACCAACGATTTCAGTCAAACGGGAGGCCCAGAATCGCTCCACGGCACATCGTGTCCAGCGAACGCAGGCCACAGGACTGGAATCAGGAATCGTATCGTCCGTACGTCAGGTAGGCGCCGGTGCGTCAGCGAATGGATGGATGACAGGATGAGTGATCTAATTCCTTGGCTATCATCATATCATGCATCTGCACTTCATGGGACACAAAGCACAACCACGCACGCACTCTGTAAATTTGGTACAAATTCATCCGGACTACACTGAATTTAGCGGATTAGAGCATCTCCAGTCGCGTCCCCCAAACCGTCCCCCAAACCGCGCCGGATCGAGCGTTTGGGGGACGTGTTTTGTTCGTGCCGCGTTTGGGGGACGTCGCTCCCCAGCCGCGTCCCCCAAACGCCGCCCCCAAATGAATATTTGTGCACGAAAATAAAGGTTTTCATTCAATTTTGATTATATATTACAAAGTTTGAATGAAAACGGCTAGATTTCATCTAAACCTAGACTACTGACCATCTAAACCTAGACTACTGACCGCCCGCGCGCCTCCTCTCCTTGCGTTCGGCGGTGGCCAGACGGTGCCGCTCCCGCCGATAGTCCTCCTCCGCCCTCCCCTGCTGGGCCGCCTGGAGGGAGAGCTCGACGGCGCGACGAATCTGCGCCTCTTCGCGGGCACGGGCGTCGTCCTGGAGCTTCTTCTCCGACTCGAAGGACTCGACGAGGGCGCGTTGCTGATCGGCCGTCTCATCCGGGTGCGGGGCGTCGTCGTCGGACCAGTCGAACTCGTCGTCGTCGTCGTCCTCCTCCACCTCGGTCTCCTCCGCCTCGGCCTCCTCCTCCATTGGCGCCTCCTCCTCCACATCTGTTGGCGCCTCCATCATCGCCGCCGCAAACGCGTCGGCCGCCGCCAACTGCTCCGCCCGCCTCCCCCATAGCGCCGTAAGCACCGACTCCCGCTGTCGACGCTCCTCCGCCGTCGCCTGCTACTGGAGCTCGATCGACTCACGCCGCCGACGCTCGATCGAGTCACGCCGTTCACGGAACAGCGCCTGCCACTCATCGCGCTGGCGCCGTCAGCCCATCGCTGCTCCATCTCCTCCCGGTACCGGCGCCGTCGCGCCTCTTGTCCCGTCGAGGCGTCGAACGCCGCAACGGTGTCGCACTGCTGCTCCTGCCACGCTGCTGCCGCCGCGGCCTCCTCGGGCTGCGGAGGCGAGGGCGGAGAACGCCGCTAGATCCGCCGCTGCTGCGCCTCACGCCGGCGGCGGGCCTCCTCCTCGAGTGCCTCCTCGAGTGCCGCACGCCGCTGCCGGCTCGTCAATGGAGGAGACGGCGGTGGAGGGAAGTGGCCATCGCCGGGCGGTTCGCCATTGCCAGCGGTGATGGAGGAGACGGGCGTGGAGCGACGAGGGCTGTGTTTGTTGCCGGCGGGGTGTGGTGGCTACCATTGATGAGCCGGGAGACCTTTTATAGACGCCGGCGTCGGGAAGAAAGCGCGGGAACAGACGAGAAGAGGCGGGAAGATCGCGCGGGAACGGGCGGTGGCGTGCGAACGCCAGCGACGCGTGGAGGCTGCGCAGCACCGACGAGACGTCTCGCCTGCCCCTCCGTCGCCATTAAGTTAAAGATGCCGCTGCGCGCGAATAACTTCCGTCGCGAGGTAGGCGACGGTTAGGTTAAAATTAACTGTGCCGCTGACGGGTCGGCCCCGTCACTCCCCGCCTCGCTTTTCGTTGTGTCAGGCGTGCCCGGTGCGTCCCCTGTGGGACGGGGACGGGCTCGGGGCGCCGGACACCGTATAGGGGCGCGCCGGACAAAAATGGGCTTTGGGGGACGCGACTGGAACGCATTTTCTGTCCGGCGCGCCCCAAATCCCTTTGGGGGACGGTTTGGGGAACGCGACTGGAGATGCTCTAAAGCTTCTTAAAGGGGTAATCTACACGAATTTTCGCTTGAGGAGGGTAATTAGTGTCATCAAATACATAACTAGAGGGTAAAATGTGGAAAACACTCTAATTCTTATAGTGATTGTAATTTAAATATGAACTAAAACCACAATTACGAATTATATTACGGAGGAAGTAGTATATTTTTCTTTCTTTCTGTTAGGAAAAAAAGATGTGACAATCGTGTCTTAGAATTCTATGTATATGTGATAGATGATGTGTTCTGTCCCAACAAGCTTCCTTGTTAATTTGGCCGATGGCATCACTGCAGACGTATATAAGACGCTTTTTCCAATACTTAATTGCTCTTAAGCATTTGGTTGATCGCTCCGCTCCCACTAGTTATCGTCATGTATCAATGATTGCGGAGTTTGTTCATGAAAATTAGGTAAACGCGGCCAGACTACTTTTGCAGTTGATCTGTGGCGTGTTTATTTTCCCCTTTTTCTTTCTGTCTGTGGCGAGACCGTCATCTTTACTCCCTAAAGTTGTTGCCGAAGAAGCCCTGAACAATTCGTAGCCGTACGCCCTATGCGGCTATGCCTATGTTTGATATATATTCAAGGCCTAGCACGTACATATATGGACCAAGCCTGATCTTGACCATACTATCCTAGTCTGTCCCACTACCAAATGCTTGGTTCGTTAATCCCATGTGATCAACATAAATAAATAAAAATTATGGCATGTATGCTGGATAATGACCGGTGTTGTAAAGCTAACCATGCTCCCCGCTCTGTATGCAGACCGCGGAAGGCTGCATATTCTCTTTACTACTACCTATTTGTTCCGTGTTCTGAAATGTAAGCCTTTGTGGCTAAAAGGGCTTACATTTTGGAATGAAGGTAGTAGAAGATTGCTCGCACACCCAAGTACCCAATTATACATAACCTATGTACGTCTGTTCATCTGTTGATTCACTTGTTTAATCTCTCTTGGACCAGCTTACGGCTACCTGCATTATGCCGACAGCCGGTCAGTGTCGAAAGGATGTGAAGATTCATGCACATGTCATCGTCGGCTGAGCGATGGGCATGCAGATTGCATATGTTATTTGCTTTCTTTTATCCCCGATCGATAAGATTCATTCCAATATCCTTGTGAAGTAAACAAAGCGTGTGTGGTTAACGTTGATAATGCTGCTCAAAAGTTGACGATCGCCTACTTGTTCGTTAGTTTGGAGATCACTCGAGGAAGTGATGTCGTGTGATCCTCTGATCCCATTTTCATAATCCCTAGCACGATCTGGGTATTCATCGTCAAAAGTGAAGTGGCCGAACTAAAGGGAGCGTTTCCCACCACGTCATGCATGTGGAGTATAAATGTATAATATATCACACCGGTTAATTAGATCCTGAACCACACACGTTACCCGTGGTGCAGGAACTTCTTGAGCAGAAAGGGAATATACATGTCGATCTCTGTCACCTTTTCTTTTCCTTTTGCAAAGAGATGGCCGTTATTCCATCTTATAATCTTCATTTTAAGTATTTGGGTACGTACTTTGCTAGCTACAGGAAAAAATGCAGCAATGGAGCATCATGCCATGTTAAACCATACATGATTAGAAAACTACATGAATTAAGGAATTGTAAGACAAGTTAAAGTGGAGTATTTTTTTCCCGAAAATGAGAAATGTACTATTTTATATGTACGAAAAAGTTCACATATATTTCAACCCTATGAATCAAACGGCATATATAGAAAAAAGCCTAAATGGTTAACATACTTCACCTATGAAATTCCTTTGAGCCCTTGCAAAAAGATTTTCTATCGTGTTTAATAACACAATACGATATACCTGTAAGGGCATCATTTGGTTAGAATATTGTCTGGTTGTTATATAACATAAGAGAATTTTGGAGGGAAACACATAAGAGTTATGGCATGTAACTAACTTTTAAGTTAAGGAGTGTCTAATAGGCATACAAGTTATGACATGTGTAAACTTTAGATTTTCACCATACTTTCTTCACCTCTATTTGCACGGCCCGCTCATGTTTCCTGAGTATCCTTTAACGGTTAATTTGAGTAACAATAAATGATTTTTGTATCATAAAAATAACATCATTGATTTTTGAAATATAAATATGATAGTATAGTCTGTAAAACATGTTTTGTTGGTCAAACTAATGGTAGAAAGTCATCCATACACTTCAGGATGGGACCCTCTGAGCTGATCCTTGGAGAAATTAAGTTGTTGTTGGATGTGTTAAATGATTCATTATCTCAAAATATTTTGGAATGCCAACTGGGGTTGGAAGATCAATGAATGATGCTTTAAAGTATATCAAGGAGGGAATCTAGGACAATGTACCCGGTTATTCCTCAGCAAGACGAAAAGGAGTAGAAATTAAGGCTATTCCAACCTCCCCATTGGATGGAACAAATTCTCTCGGCGAGGTGCAAAGGAGTACTAATAAAGTTTGTAATTCAGGACATTCCAACCTTCTCTGTATCTTGTTTTAAGCTAACAAGAGGCCTATGCGAGCATATTAACTCCATGATTCGGAGTTTCTGATGGGGCTCAAAGAAAGGTAAACGCAAGCCACATCGGGTTTCTTGAGAAGTACTGGCGATGCCAAAGTATGATGGTGGCATGGGTTTTAGAGACATGGAGCTATTCAACTTGGCACTTTTGGCTCGTCAAACATGGAGGTTGTTCACTAGCCCTTATTATGAGTGGTAGAATTTTAAATTCGGTCTACTTCCCAATGGGAACATAGTATCACCTGAACTCGGATCATAGCCGTCTCAGATTTGGCGGGCAATATGTGTACGGAGAGACATGGTCTAGATTGGTTTGCTTAAACACACCGGAACATGAGAACACACAACGGCTTGGAGTGACAATTGGCTTCCAAGAGATGCACAACAACACCCGAAAGTTTCTACTCTGAGCTATGGGTGTTGTAATTAATTGATCATGGATCATTTAGCAACGAAACATACATTGTAGATCATGGACCATTTATCAGAGGAACATACATTTTTTCTGCTAATGGACATAGAAGGTGGTCTGTAACGCAGGGCACTGGTGTCGTCACGACAATTTCTGGGCGGAACTTTGATAACATGGCAACTTCTCGGTGTGCTCCGAGTTTGACCGGCGAAATTTAAAGCCACCTTATATTTTATGACGGATGGAGTAGTAAGAAAGATTGATAAATAAGTAGTTTAACCATTGCTTACTTCTTGGCAGCAGAGCCAGAGAATTCTAGCAAACAACTACTTCTACTACTAGAGAGTACTATATATGTATGGGTTATTTTTATTTAAAAAAAGAATATGTAGATTATTGGCACAATTAATGGAGAGATGATGAGGTCATAGAATACTGGGTTGAAGATTTTGCAAATCTTCCAAGGGACGGCGATGCAGGTGAAGTGGTGAGGGGTGGCCATGGGAAGTGGCGATGGGTGGCTAGGTCACATGTGGCGCCATGTGCCGGCGACGGCCCTGGATGTTGATCGGTCGGTTATCTCGGTACCCCAGCGCCGCGCGGGAGCTATCATGGATAGATGCATCAATGCGTGTGAGCTCGAGCTGGTCTCCATGTCCATGCCGGCAAGATATCTCACCTCAGATCGTCAGTTATGTTCGCTGTTATCTGAGTGTTAATTTTCTTCTATTCTCCTCAGAAGTTAACGTTGGTTTTCTGCTGCTTCATGCATGCATGTCCTCTCCTAGCTCGCAGCTACCACATGGAAGTATCATGCATATAGATCTTTGCGGGAGCTTAACATGGACGCTCCTACGGCCGGCCAGAATGTGCATGCACGTAGATACATATGGGGTTCCGGGACATACAACAAGTTGATATCGATTCTGCGAGAAAACTACTGTAAGTCACTTGTATCGTTCAGACATTCAGACCAATGTGATTCTGAGGGGTCGATCTATTCTTAAACAGTATACCCTACTACGAACTTGTAGTTCTTCATTACAAATGTGGCCTGGCTCACATCCCTTGCTAACTACTAGATAACTCGATCAGTAGGAGGAGTACCACGTTGTTAATTGTTAATTAAGCAACTAACTGGGCGGCGCCGCGGCGGTCGAGCGGCTGGCTGTCTGTCAGTTTGCGCAATTAATTGGACCATGTTGATTCGTGTGATGACCATGTTGGACCTTACTTAACCACCAAGATCAGGGATTAATCAAATCAACTGAAGCACGTAGAATATTCTCCCCAAGTCAACAACAGCACGAGAAAGCAAGCACTCCACCTACTTTGTTTAGATGGGACGACCGTGTGACCTACAAGAGGCTCCAATTGCAAGCTCTCACGTTCTACAATCAATTCAACTCTTAGTGTGTGTATAGATTATATGTTAACCATATGCTCCATGAACCTTTCAATATACAGACTCATATGTACCTGAATCTGGCATGCATGTCCCCCAAATCCCGGTTAACATTTCTTTAAGCTTTACAATCATTATCTCGCGTATAACAAGCTTATATGAATATATGATCATGGCAAGTTGCTCATGTCGCTAGGATTCTGTGCTCTTGCATGTGAGCCGTCTAAGATTTGGATCGGTCGCCAACCGCCAGAACCGGCCAGCCGCGCGGCCCTGACGGGGACGGCGGCCGGCGGCCAGGCGCACGACATGGCCGGCACGATCTCGTCTGACAGCACACGGTCTCTCATGCGTGCAGGGCCACTACCCGCTTTGCCAAGTGGTTACATTAACCTCTCGATCGATCGATCAACAACTGGATTGGGGACGCTGCCTCGCTAGCTCGAGCCCCGTGTTAACATTATGTGCCAAATGCTGTACTCAGGGTCGTAGTTAATCGTTTGGTAGCAGAAGCTCAGGCCGGTTGTTTTGGTTGGATCCTTCTTCTGTTTCATGTTATCAGCCTGTATTTGCTTACATGCCATTTTCCATATACGGTTACCACGTTCGTTTCGTGGTGAGTTTACCATAACGCTGAGTAGTGCATACAAGGTGTTCAAAAGAATAACATTTCATGCAAGGTTAATATATAACACACAACAACAACATAAACATAGTTTTAGCATTGGATTAGGTTGTTGCACCACATGTCCACAAACAACTACTCATGATGCAACAAAAGTTCATCGACCGAGGGGTTAATAAATACCTCCTCGTCATACCTAGCTACCACAAAAAATATACAGACTTGGCATCAACTGTCATCAAAACTAGCTACTTCGAAAATATACATCATCTTCTTGATGTTCATCACCATCATCAACACGAGAACGAGCACCACAAGAAGAGCTCAATAGTTAGGTTTCTCAAAGGTAATACTTCTACAGAAAGGCAGTAAACCAAGACATTCTGCACTTAAGGCTCATCGCAAGGTACCTGGCGGCGTGCACACTGTGCTCCATAAGGTGGCTAAGAGCACGGTGGGTCACGGTGGGAGAGATGTGTGCATGTGGAACACACCCAACTTAGATCATCTTCATCTGAGCATTGGTTGTGATGGGCTGGTTGAGTAGATTTGCTCCGGGGCAACTACGTGGCCATAGTAATTGAGAACAGACTCTTCAATATCCTTGAGGTACGCCTCCTTGAATCCACTGTCCATTCTAACCCCTCTCTTGATAAGGTCACACACCCCCTTTTGAACGAATATGGACAGAGCAGGTGGCCATGTCATAATGTTCATCTTCGTCATCGGGCAGCACTTATCAGGCACCGGCATGTACCAAAGCGACACCGCCGCATCCGCCTGCAGCACGTAGTTTGCAGACAGATATGGCGATTTTTCCTTCTCCTACGGCACAAATGAAAGTACCATAGGACAAATTAGCAAGCTCTTACAACAAAGCATGGAGCAAACACCTTCATGGGAGCTAATTAAAAAGCATTTACAACATAGCATGCATCAAACACCTAGGAGGCAAGCAAATTAACAACCTCGTGCAACATAGCACACATTAAATACCTTGCAGACAAGAACAATAACAAGCACTTAGAACATAGTATGCATTAAACACCTTGCCGGCAAGCACAATACTAACAATCTCTTTTGCCTGCTAGCATGTATAAGTCCAAAGTTGGTATCAGGAGAGCACATACATGTTGTAAAAGTAATCCTCGTACCAACTATTACACTTATATGTGGCCTACACATCAATGAAGATCACACTTCGCAATGAACACAAGCAGAAGACATAGATCTGTCAGTACTAGATGCTTCATGAAGAAACTACAGATCTAGCATGAACTAAGTACCTCCAAATCTAAGGAAACAAGGCTGAACAAACAGATCTAAGCTAGGGTTCCATGTTCACCTTAATCTGATGATTGGACACATCGGACAAGGTCGGCATGTCGGCGACGATGATGAGGATGTCTTGCTACGGTAGGGCTATATCAGCCAGAGAAGATGCAGTCGCTTACCTGCTTGTCGGTGAGCATGTGCCCTGTATGGAGAGCTCGAAAGGGAGAAAATGGCGGCGGGCGGTTTTCTAGTGATGCGTAGTGGTCTAAATAGGTGTCGAGTTTTGACAGGAGGTGAGAGAATTTCTCCTGCGGGATTTTCCCGTCCGCGCGCGAGCTCGTGTCATCTCTCGCTCACACAAGTTGAACGCAAATTTTTCTCCACGAGCGCGAGAAGAGTTTGGCTCACCAGGATCGCCCAAGTGAAGCGTGCCTCCTCATACATGCTCTATCGCTGTTACGAGAATCATGCGATGCAGAGAAGCGGAAAGCATGAAAAACCAAACTCTCGTTTCTTGCATCAGCACATGCGGGAAATTGGTTCGCAAGGAACCAAACGAGCCCAGAATGTAGATCGATGTAGTCACAAAGTGTCAGTTGTGTGGCAGCTGGGAGCACACACATTGCGCTTATGTGTACTAGTAGCTAGCTAGCTGAGTTGTCGAATGAGTTTTAGGTTCCACATTTAATCAAGTAGTACATGAATGTACTTCTTCAGATTCATATTATTTTTCATTAGTGTGGATGTATCTAGAACTAAAATATATCTAGATATATCTGTATTAGTGGCAAGTAATATATATCGGATGGAGTAGTAGAATGTTGCAGTTGTACGTATACGTGACCCTAGGACAGGCGCATGTGGTGCAAACTACGCCACCTAGTGTCGTGATGCATGGCATTGCGCGGACGGGCGGTAGGCGTGACAATTATCCCACTGGCAATGCCTCGTTGCAACTTGCAATTGCGCCTACAAGTGCACGATCGAACTCGCAACTTGCTAAGCTATCTAGCTTGCTCCATTATGCTGGGGAAGTGACCGGTGAGTACTGACCGACTAACGTGCCTAGCTCACTTAACTGGATGCTGTATCATGCATTTTATTGTCTGACGATCGACCAATAAGTTAGACCAAGTCATATTATTCTAAATGAACTGCAGAGGATACCTAACTTGCGGACAGGAGATATCAATCGTAAGCAAGTGCAGTGTGCCAGCTTAATTAATTTTGTACACAAATTTGACGGAGTGTTTGACACATGGTAGTTCAGGAGCTCTTTGGTCCATGCGTATTTGACGGAGTGCCATAGCACGCATCTATCCCTTCCGATCACAACTATACCCGGTCAATTTGAGACATTATTAGTCCAGTGACTGCTACCAAGAAATATAAAGATAAAGCACACAAGGACCACTAAACAGAAACGGTAGGCGAGCCGCTACCAAGAAATATAGAACAAGCACACAAGGGCCAGCAAAATGATTGAACAAGAAAAATTATTGGAAAGCTTATTGCTAGAAGCATCTGCATGCGCCAAAGTGCAACAGAGACTGCTAACGGAACCGATCAGCAGTCAGCAGAGTGAATATGTTGCCACTAGCTAATGTTTATATATAGAAAAAGGGGTTCGTTTTTTTGGCCCAACCTACTCCGCGAAAAAGATAGGCTTGACACGTGTGTGGTCTTTTAGATTATGCTGCCCAACTACCGGTCAGCAGGTGGCTGGCTCCGCATTTTTCAATTGGTGTAGTTACATTTTTTTTTGGGTACAAAAGTGTTTTTAAAGTGGAAATTGGGCCTAAACCGAAAACTCTCATTGGCTCTGGAGCTCTAATTAACTATCCTTTTTTATTTTTCTTAAAAAAATCACACTTACAAGTTAAAAAAATAAAAAAACTTCATGTACTCGGTGATGTATCTTACAACTTAAAAGCATGTAAAACACTTTGTATTATAGATTACACAAAAATGATTAATCTTATAAGTTTTGGAGTTTTTGGAAATGTGCATTGTTCACATACTCAAACCCACTCTAACTGTCATTTGTGAGAATCTCAAAATATAGAATATTTTAAATGGATATTTTGCATGTTTATTTGGGATACATTATTGATTATCAAAATTATTTCTCTAATTTTTTAGAAAATTTGTAAATGTGATATTTGAGATTTAAAACATAAAGGAATCACTAGAGCTCGGAAGCCAGAAACCCCCTTCCTGATCTAAAGCCTCAACGCAAAATCCTTGTATAGGACGTACGCCTTATTCAGGTGTGGACAAACTGGTCCGAGCTCCATGGAGTCCTTTAGTTTAATTTTTTTGAAGATAATAGTTCAAAGATATAAAAAGGGAAACAATTTTATAGGTAGTCAATTATATGTAACATGGACGTGCATAATCTGAGTGCAAAATTGTTTGTACCTTGAGCTATAAACAAAAGCAAAGATCTGAAGAATTTGGAATTCAGAAAATGTGTACTCTTTACTTTCTTTAGATCCACGCTTTTGTAATTTTTGTGTAGCCTAGAATGCATATTATTTTGCATTTAGATTTTTCACGCCAATAGTATATATATCATTGATAACCTATAATTATTTCAAAAATAGAAATTTAAAATATGATTTTTTTTGAATTTTTGAATTAAAGAGCTACATGAAGGTCATTCTCCATTCTGAGTTTCCGGTATAATAGTAATAATAATAATATTATTATTTAGATGCAGTAGCATCTAAATCTCTTTTATATTCCATCCGTTCCATAATAAAAAAATGGTATTACAACCAATACATGTATGTTGGTTATAATAACATCTTATATTATTTATTTATTTGTTTGAAAAAACAATTAATCTATTATCCGACTACAGATAGATATAGAAAGGTTAATGTACGGAGGCTGAGCTCTAAGACAACGGAGTGTTCATATCACTAGATGTTGGATAATTAGGCACAATTTTTATGATTAATTCCATGATATTAAGCATGATAACAACAAATACCAATATGTGAAACTCGAACATACTAGATGCAGTAATCAACATGAACAGTAGCAGTGCAAACGATACAATAGTCATGGACGTATCTATAATTTCTGATGTTCCATGCTAGTTTTATGACAATACCTACATGTTTTGCTCACACTTTATAATGATTTTATGCATTTTCCAGAACTAACCTATTAACAAGATGCCGAAGTGCCAGTTCTTGTTTTCTGCTGTTTTTGGTTCCAGAAAGGCTGTTCGGGCAATATTCTCAGAATTCGACGAAACAAAAGCCAAACATCTTATTTTACCGAGACGGACCAGAACACCGAACGGGAGACGGAGTGGAGGCCCAGGGCCCCCACACCATAGGCTGGCGCGGCCAAGAGGGGGGGGGGGGGGGGCGCCCTATGGGGTGGCCCCCCCAGGCACCTCCTTGCGCCGCCTCTTCGCCTATATAATCTCTCGCGACCTAAAAACCCGACACCAATTGACGAAACTCCAGAAAGACTCCAGGGATGCGGCCGCCATCGCGAAATTCCGTTTCGGGGGACAGAAGTCTCTGTTCCGGCACGCCGTCGGGACGGGGAATTGCCCCCGGAGTCATCTCCATCGATACCACTGCCATCTTCATCGCCGTTGCTGACTCCCATGATGAGGAGGGAGTAGTTCTCCCCCGAGGCTAAGGGCTCTACCGGTAGCTATGTGGTTCATCTCTCTCTCCCATGTGATCTTTATGTGATCATGAGCTTTGTATCACTATTAATCTATGTGATACTCTAGTGATGTTATTAAAGTAGGTTATTCCTCTTCCATGATGTAAAGGTGACAGTGTGTGCATCATGTAGTACTTGGCGTAGGTTATGATTGTAATCTCTTGTAGATTATGAAGTTAACTATTACTATGATAGTATTGATGCGATCTATTCCCCCTTTCATAGCTATTGGTGACAGTGTGTATGCTATGTTAGTACTCGGTCTAAATTGCAATGGTCTATTATGCACTCTAGAGGTTACTTTAATATAAACTCCGAATGTTGTGGAGCTTGTTTACTCCGGCTTGAGGTGTGCTCTTGTAGCCCTACACAATGAATGGTGTTTGTTATCCAACAAGAGAGTGTTTGAAAGGAGCACAAGTGAAGAGAAGTTATTTATTTATGTGATCATTGTTGAGAGTGTCCACTAGTGAAAGTATGATCCCTAGGCCTTGTTTATAAGCATTGAAACACCGTTTTCAACAAGTTCTGTTACATGTTTACTTGCTGCCATATTTATTTCAGATTACAATTACTACTTGCAATCATCCATATTACTTGTATTTCACTATCTCTTTGCCGAACTAGTGCACCTATACATCTGACAAGTGTATTAGGTGTGTTGGGGACACAAGAGACTTCTTGTATCGTAATTGCAGGGTTGCTTGAGAGGGATATCTTTGACCTCTACCTCCCTGAGTTCGATAAAATTTGGGTGATTCACTTAAGGGAAACTTGCTGCTGTTCTACAAACCTCTGCTCTTGGAGGCCCAACACTGTCTACAGGAATAGAAGCGTGCGTAGACATCAAGCTATTTTCTGGTGCCGTTGCCGGGGAGGTAAGGCAAAAGGTATTCACATCCTCCGACTACTAAGCTATTTCGTAGCACTGTTGCCGGTGTGTGAGTGCTCGAAGTTATTTCCTTTAGATCCTGCAATTATATCTTTTTGTTTCTTGTTTTTATTTCACTAGTTAGGCTTAATGGAAAACAATAAAAAAATTAGAGATCTTTATGAACTTTATATTGAATTAGGACATGATGTGTTCGAAGAGAGAATTAAAAAATCCATGGAACTTTGTTTGCAAAATAGTTGTAGCAATGTTATTTGCATGAACTCTTTGAACACTATTATTTCTAATGCTATGGAAGAATTTAAGCTTGGGGAAGCTGGTTGTGATATTTTTAGTCCCCCAAGTTTTGAGGAGAAAATTTTCTTTGATGATACTTTGCCTCCCATTTATGATGATTATAATGATAGTGGTATTTTGGTGCCACCTACTATGGAGGATAAAGTTTATTATGATTATATCATGCCTGCAATTTATGATGATTACAATGATGGTTGTGATAGTTTTACTCCCACTATTACTAATAAAATTGATTATGCTTATGTGGAGAGTAATGATACTTTTATGCATGTGAATAAGAATGTTTCATGTGCTAGTTATATTGTTGAGTTTGTTCATGATGCTACTGGAAATTATTATGAGAGAGGGAAACATGGTTATATGCATCTCAATATTAAGTTTCCCCTCTTTATGTTGAGAATCTTGAAGTTGCACTTGTGTTGCCATTCTATGCTTATTGCCTTATGCTTACATGACTTGTTTATTTACAAGATTCCTTTTCATAGGAAGTGGGTTAGACTTAAAGGTGTTTCTTATTTGTTTTTGATGCTCTCTTTTGCTTCAATTCTTATTTCTTGCAAGTGCATCATTAAAATTACTGAGCCCATCTTAATGGCTATAAAGAAAGCACTTCTTGGGAGATAATCCATGTTTTTATTTTTACTATTGTTTTGTTGTGTGTTGGAAGTTGTTACTACTGTAGAAACCTCTCCTTATCTTTATTTTATTGCATTGTTGTGCCATGCAAAGTCTTTGATAGTAAGGTTGATACTCCCTCCGATTCATATTAATTAACTTCAATATGGATGTATCTAGAATTAAAATATGTCTAGATACATCTATATTAGAGTCAATTAATATAAACCGGAGGGAGTACTAGATTTGGATTACTGCGCAGAAACAGATTTTTTGCTGTCATGAATTTGAGTAGGTCTCTCTGTAGGTAACTCAGAAAAATCAGAGAAAATTCATGAGTCATCCTCAGATATTTATGCAACTTTCATTCAATTTGAGCTTCTTCATCTGAGCATGTTAAATGCCTCCAAAAAATTCATCTTTACGGACTGTTCTGTTTTGACAGATTCTGCCTTTTATTTCACATTGCCTCTTTTGCTGTGTTGGATGGATTTCTTTGTTCCATTAACTTTCAGTAGCTTTGAGCAATGTCCATAAGTGTTAAGAATGATTGTGTCATCTCTGAACATGTAAATTTTTGATTATGCACTAACCCTCTAATGAGTTTGTTTTGAGTTTGGTGTGGAGGAAGTTTTCAAGTGTCAAGAGAGGAGGATGATATAATATGATCAAGAAGAGTGAAAAGTCTAAGCTTGGGGATGCCCCCGTGGTTCATCCCTGCATATTTCAAGAAGACTCAAACATCTAAGCTTGGGGATGCCCAAGGCATCCCCTTCTTCATCAACAACTTATCAGGTCACCTCTAGTGAAACTATATTTTTATTCCGTCACATCTTATGTGCTTTACTTGGAGCGTCTGTGTGCTTTTATTTTCGTTTTGTTATTTTCATTCTCTGAATAAATTCATGCTTGTGTGGGAGATAGACACGCTCCGCTTTTTCATATGAACACTTGTGTTCTTCGTTTTACTTTTAATGTTCATGGCAAAAGTTGAAAGCTGCTGCATTTATTAATATTTGGTTGGAAACAGAAAATGCTTCATGTTGTCTTGAATAATTTGATACTTGGCAATTGTTTTGCTCAAATAGATCATGTTTAAGCTCTTGCATCATGTACTTTGCACCTATTTGTGGAGAATTACTGTAGAGCTTGTTGAAATTTGGTTTGCATGATTGGTCTCTCTAAAGTCTAGATATTTTCTGGTGAAGTGTTTGAACAACAAGGAAGACAGTGTAGAGTCTTATAATGCTTGCAATGTGTTCTTATGTAAGTTTTGCTGTACCGGTTCATACTTGTGTTTGCTTCAAACAACCTTGCTAGCCAAAACCTTGTACTGAGAGGGAATGCTTCTCGTGCATCTAAAACCTTGAGCCAAAACCTATGCCATTTGTGTCCATCATAACTACCTACTATGTGGTATTTTTCTGCCATTCCAAGTAAATTGCTTGCGTACTACCTTTAAAAAATTTCATTCTTTGTCTTTGCAATACATAGCTCATGGGAAAATAGCCTTAAAAACTATTGTGGTAAAGAATATGTAGCTTATGTATCTTATTTCTTATAAGTTGCTTCTTGAGTGATACGTCCCAATCGTATCTATAATTTCTTATGTTCCATGCTACTTTTATGATGATACTCACATGTTTTATACACATTATATGTCATATTTATGCATTTTCCGGCACTAACCTATTGACGAGATGCCGAAGAGCCAGTTGCTGTTTTCTGCTGTTTTTGGTTCAGAAATCCTAGTAAGGAAATATTCTCGGAATTGGACGAAATCAACGCCCATGGGCCTATTTTTCCACGAAGCTTCCAGAAGACCGGAGGGGAGACGAAGTGGGGCCACGGGGCGCCGCCACACTAGGGCGGCACGGCCTAAGGGGGGCCCGCGCGGCCCTAGCGTGTGGGGCCCCCGTGACTCTCCCGACTCCGCCCTTCCGCCTACTTAAAGCCTCCGTCGCGAAACCCCCAGTACCGAGAGCCACGATACGGAAAACCTTCCAGAGACGCCGCCGCCGCCAATCCCATCTCGGGGGATTCAGGAGATCGCCTCCGGCACCCTGCCGGAGAGGGGAATCATCTCCCGGTGGTTTCTTCATCGCCATGATCGCCTCCAGATCGATGTGTGAGTAGTTCACCCCTGGACTATGGGTCCATAGCAGTAGCTATAGATGGTCGTCTTCTCCTCATTGTGCTATCATGTTAGATCTTGTGAGCTGCCTATCATGATCAAGATCATCTATTTGTAATTCTACATGTTGTGTTTGTTGGGATCCGATGAATATTGAATACTATGTCAAGTTGATTATCAATCTATCATATATGTTATTTATGTTCTTGCATGCTCTCCGTTGCTAGTAGAGGCTCTGGCCAAGTTGATACTTGTGACTCCAAGAGGGAGTATTTATGCTCGATAGTGGGTTCATGCCTCCATTAAATCTGGGGACAAAGGATGTGAGAAAGTTCTAAGGTTGTGGATGTGTTGTTGCTACTAGGGATAAAACATCGATGCTTTGTCTAAGGATATTTGTGTTGATTACATTACGCACCATACTTAATGCAATTGTCTGTTGTTTACAACTTAATACCGGAGGGGGTTCAGATGATAACCTGAAGGTGGACTTTTTAGGCATAGATGCATGCTGGATAGCGGTCTATGTACTTTGTCGTAATGCCCTGATTAAATCTCATAGTACTCATCATGATATATGTATGTGCATTGTTATGCCTTCTTTATTTGTCAATTGCCCAACTGTAATTTGTTCACCCAACATCTGCTATCTTATGGGAGAGACACCACTAGTGAACTGTGGACCCCGGTCCTATTCTTTACATCTGAAATACAAACTGCTGCAATTGTTCTTTACTGTTCTTCGCAAACAAACATCATCATCCACACTATACATCTAATCCTTTGTTTACAGCAAGCCGGTGAGATTGACAACCTCGCTGTTACGTTGGGGCAAAGTTCTGTGATTGTGTTGTGCAGGTTCCACGTTGGCACCGGAATCCCTGGTGTTGCGCCGCACTACACTCCGCCGCCATCAACCTTCAACGTGCTTCTTGGATCCTCCTGGTTCGATAAACCTTGGTTTCTTTCTGAGGGAAAATTTGCTGCTGTGCGCATCACACCTTCCTCTTGGGGTTCCCAACGGACGTGTCAACTACACGCATCATTGAGCGGTAACCATGTTTCTGGGGACGCCATCAACTATTACACCTTTGTTGAATATCATGTGAGTTGCTATGCATGTTTGTCTTGTCTGAAGTAAGGGTGATTTATCATGATCAAATGGTTTGAGTATGCATATTGTTAGAGAAGAACATTGGGCCGCTAACCAAAGCCATGAATCATGGTGGAAGTTTCAGTTTGGACACTAATCCTCAATCTCTTATGAGAATATTATCTGTTGTTGAATGCTTATGCATTAAAGAGGAGTCCATTATCTGTTTTCTATGTTGTCCCGCTATGGATGTCCTTAGTTGAGATCTATCAAAAACGAGAAATCAAATGCGATCTATCTCCTTGGACCTTTGTACATGCAACATAGAGGTACCCCTTTGTGATACTTGGTTGAATCATATGTAATGCAATGATAATCCATGTAAATCCAAGCTAATTAGGACAAGGTGCGAGCACTATTGGTATTCTATGCATGAGGCTTGCAACTTATAGGATGTCTTATGCATAACACATATGAATTATTACTACCGTTGACAAAATTGTTTCTATGTTTTCAAAATAAAAAGCTCTAGCACAAAAATAGTAATCCATGCTTCCCTCTGTGAAGGGCCTTTTTTTTACTTTATGTTGAGTCAGTTTACCTACTTCTTTCTATCTTAGAAGCAAGCACTTGTGTCAATTGTGTGCATTGATTCCTACATATTTGCTTATTTGCATTCATCATATTACTTTGTGTTGACAATTATCCATGAGATATACATGCTAAAGTTGAAAGCAACTGTTGAAACTTATATCTTCCTTTGTGTTGCTTCAAAACCTTCTACTAAGAATTTATTGCTTTATGAGTTAACTCCTATACAAGTCTTATTGATGCTTGTCTTGAAAGTACTATTCATGAAAAGTCTTTGCTATATGATTTAGTTGTTTAGTCATTGTCTTTACCATTGCTTTGAATCACTTCATTCATCTCATATGGTTTACAATAGTATTGATCAAGATTATGATAACATATCACTTCAGAAATTATGCTTGTTATCGTTTACCTACTCGAGGGCGAGTAGGAACTAAGCTTGGGGATGCTTGATACGTCTCCAATGTATCTATAATTTCTGATGTTCCATGCTAGTTTTATGAAAATACCTACATGTTTTGCTCACACTTTATAATGATTTTATGCATTTTCCGGAACTAACCTATTAACAAGATGTCGAAGTGCCAGTTCCTGTTTTCTGCTGTTTTTGGTTCCAGAAAGGCTGTTCGAGCAATATTCTCGGAATTCGACGAAACAAAAGCCAAACATCTTATTTTACCGAGACGGACCAGAACACCGAAGGGGAGACGGAGTGGAGGCCCAGGGCCCTGATACGTCTCCGAAGTATCGATAATTTCTTATGTTCCATGCCACATTATTGATGATATCTACATGTTTTATGCACACTTTATGTCATATTCGTGCATTTTCTGGAACTAACCTATTAACAAGATGCCGAAGTGCCAGTTCCTGTTTTCTGCTGTTTTTGGTTTCAGAAATCCTAGTAACGAAATATTCTCGGAATTGGACGAAATCAACGCCCAGGTTCCTATTTTGCCCGGAAGCATCCAGAACACCAGAGAACCGCCAGAGGATGGCCTTGTGGGCCCCACACATGCAGGTGGCGCGGCCCAGGCCCTGGCCGTGCCACCCTAGCGTGTCGTCGCCCCTTCGACCTTCTGACGCCGCCTCCTCGCCTATATAAAGGTCCTAGACCTAAAACCTCGACACAGAAAAAGCCACGGTACGAGAAACCTTCCAGAGCCGCCGCCATCGCGAAGCCAAGATCTGGGGGACAGGAGTCTCTGTTCCAGCACGCCGCCGGGACGGGGAAGTGCCCCCGGAAGGCTTCTCTATCGACACCACCGCCATCTTCATCAACGCTGCTGTCTCCCATGAGGAGGGAGTAGTTCTCCATCGAGGCTCGGGGCTGTACCGGTAGCTATGTGGTTAATCTCTCTCCTATGTACTTCAATACAATGATCTCATGAGCTGCTTTACATGATTGAGATCCATATGATGAGCTTTGTATCGCTACTAGTTGTGTGCTACTCATGTGATGTTATTAAAGTAGTCTATTCCTCCTGCATGGTGTAAAGGTGACTAGTGTGTGCACCGTGTGGTTCTTGTCGTAGGCTATGATCATGATCTCTTGTAGATTGTGGAGTTAATTATCATTATCATAGTATTGATGTGATCTATTCCTCCTTCATAGTGTAATGTGGACAGTGTGTGCGCTATGTTAGTTCTTGGTTTATTTTTCAATGATCTATTATGCTCTAAGGTTATTTAAATATGAACATCGAATGTTGTGGAGCTTGTTAACTCCGGCATTGAGGTGCTCTTGTAGCCCTACACAACGACTGGTGTTTGTCATCCAACAAAAGAGTGTATGTAGCACATATGAGAAAGAGTTATTTATTATGCGATCAATGTTGAGAGTGTCCACTAGTGAAAGTGTAATCCCTAGGCCTTGTTCCAAATACTGCTATCGCTGCTTGTTTACTATTTTACTGCGTTACTACTGGTCATATTCATTCATACCACTTGTATTTCACTATCTCTTCGCCGAACTAGTGCACCTATTAGGTGTGTTGGGGACACAAGAGACTTCTTGCTTTGTGGTTGCAGGGTTGCATGAGAGGGATATCTTTGACCTCTTCCTCCCTGAGTTCGATAAACCTTGGGTGATCCACTTAAGGGAAACTTGCTGCTGTTCTACAAACCTCTGCTCTTGGAGGCCCAACACTGTCTACAAGAATAGAAGCACCCGTAGACATCAAGCTATTTTCTGGCGCCGTTGCCGGGGAGGTAAGGTAAAAGGTATTCACATCCTCCGACTACTAAGCTGTTTCCTAGCACCGTTGCCGGTGTGTGAGTGCTCGAAGCTATCTCCTTTAGATTCTGCAATTGCATCTTTTTGTTTCTTGTTTACACTAGTTTGGCATAATGGACAAGAATGAGCTTCTTATTCTATTTCCTGATTTAAAACATGGATTGTTTGATGCGAAAATTAAAAAACCTATGAAATCTTATTTGCATGCTGGTAGTAATATTAGTATGAACGCCTTGAACACCATTGTTGATAATGATATAGAAAGTTCTAAGCTTGGGGAAGCTGGTTTTCATGATCTTTTTAGTCTCCCAAGCATTGAGGAGAAAATTTTCTTTGATGATACTTTGCCTCCTATTTATGATGATTATAATGATAGTGGTCTTTTGGTGCCACCTACTATGGAGAGTAAATTTTGTTGTGATTATACTCTGCCTCCTACACTTGATGAGAATAATAATGATAGCTACTTTGTTGAAATTGCTCCCACTATTACCAATAAAATTGACTATGTTTATGTGGAGAGTAATAATTTTATGCATGAGACTCATGATAAGAATGCTTTATGTGATAGTTATATTGTTGAGTTTGCTCATGATGCTACTGAAAGTTATTATGAGAGAGGAAAATATGGTTGTAGAAATTTTCATGTTACTAAAACACCTCTCTATGTGCTGAAATTTTTGAAGCTACACTTGTTTTATCTTCCTATGCTTGTTACTTTGCTCTTCATGAACTTGTTTACTTACAAGATTCCTATGCATAGGAAGCATGTTAGACTTAAATGTATTTTGAATTTGCCTCTTGATGCTCTGTTTTGCTTCAACTACTATTTCTTGCGAGTGCATCATTAAAACTGCTGAGCCCATCTTAATGGCTATAAAGAAAGAACTTCTTGGGAGATAACCCATGTGTTTATTTTGCTACAGTACCTCTATTTTATATTTGTGTCTTGGAAGTTGTTACTACTGTAGCAACCTCTCCTTATCTTAGTTTTGTTGCATTGTTGTGCCAAGTAAAGTCTTTGATAGTAAGGTTCATACTAGATTTGGATTACTGCGCAGAAACAGATTTCTTGCTGTCACGAATCTGGGCCTAATTCTCTGTAGGTAACTCAGAAAAATATGCCAATTTACGTGAGTGATCCTCAGATATGTACGCAACTTTCATTCAATTTGAGTATTTTCATCTGAGCAAGTCTGGTGCCATTTTAAAATTCGTCTTTACGGACTGTTCTGTTTTGACAGATTCTGCCTTTTATTTCGCATTGCCTCTTTTGCTGTGTTGGATGGATTTCTTTGTTCCATTAACCTCCAGTAGCTTTGTGCAATGTCCAGAAGTGTTAAGAATTATTGTGTCACCTCTGAACATGTGAATTTTTGATTATGCACTAACCCTCTAATGAGTTTGTTTCGAGTTTGGTGTGGAGGAAGTTTTCAAGGGTCAAGAGAGGAGGATGATATACTATGATCAAGGAGAGTGAAAGCTCTAAGCTTGGGGATGCCCCGGTGGTTTACCCCTGCATATTTCAAGAAGACTCAAGCATATAAGCTTGGGGATGCCCAAGGCATCCCCTTCTTCATCGACAACTTATCAGGTTCCTTCTCTTGAAACTATATTTTTATTCGGTCACATCTTATGTACTTTACCTGGAGCGTCTTTTTGTTTTTTTTGTTTGTGTTTGAATAAATTCATACTTGTGTGGGAGAGAGACACGCTCCGCTGGTTCATATGAACACATGTGTTCTTAGCTTTTAATGTTCATGGCGAATGTTGAAACTGCTTCGTTAATTGTTATATGGTTGGAAACGGGAAATGCTACATGTAGTAATTATAAAATGTCTTGGATAATGTGATACTTGGAAATTGTTGTGCTCATGTTTAAGCTCTTGCATCATATACTTTGCACCCATTAATGAAGAAATACGAAGAGCTTGCTAAAATTTGGTTTGCATATTTGGTCTCTCTAAAGTCTAGATAATTTCTAGTATTGAGTTTTGAACAACAAGGAAGACGGTGTAGAGTCTTATAATGTTTACAATATGTCTTTTATGTGAGTTTTGCTGCACCGGTTCATCCTTGTGTTTGTTTCAAATAAACCTTGCTAGCCTAAACCTTGTATCGAGAGGGAATACTTCTCATGCATCCAAAATCCTTGAGCCAACCACTATGCCATTTGTGTCCACCATACCTACCTATTACATGGTATTTCTCCGCCATTCCAAAGTAAATTGCTTGAGTGCTACCTTTAAATTTCCATCATTCGCCTTTACAATATATAGCTCATGGGACAAAATAGCTTAAAAACTATTGTGGTATTGAATATGTACTTATGCACTTTATGTCTTATTAAGTTGTTTGTTGTGCGATAACCATGTTCCTGGGGACGCCATCAACTCTTTGTTGAATATCATGTGAGTTGCTATGCATGTCCGTCTTGTCTGAAGTAAGAGAGATCTACCACCTTAATGGTTGGAGCATACATATTGTTAGAGAAGAACATTGAGCCGCTAACTAAAGCCATGAATCATGGTGAAAGTTTCAGTCTTGGACATATATCCTCAATCTCATATGAGAACACTAATTGTTGCCACCTGCTTATGCATTAAAGAGGAGTCCATTATCTGTTGTCCATGTTGTCCCGGTATGGATGTCTAAGTTGAGAATAATCAAAAGCGAGAAATCCAAAATGCGAGCTTTCTCCTTAGACCTTTGTACAGGCGACATGGAGGTACCCCATTGTGACACTTGGTTAAAACATGTGTATTGTGATGATCCGGTAGTCCAAGCTAATTAGGACAAGGTGCGGGCACTATTAGTATACTATGCATGAGGCTTGCAACTTGTAAGATATAATTTACATAACTCATATGCTTTATTACTACCGTTGACAAAATTGTTTCATGTTTTCAAAATAAAAGCTCTAGCACAAATATAGCAATCGATGCTTTCCTCTTTGAAGGACCTTTCTTTTACTTTTAATGTTGAGTCAGTTCACCTATTTCTCTCCACCTCAAGAAGCAAACACTTGTGTGAACTGTGCATTGATTCCTACATACTTGCATATTGCACTTGTTATATTTCTCTATGTTGACAATTATCCATGAGATATACATGTTATAAGTTGAAAGCAACCGCTGAAACTTAATCTTCCATTGTGTTGCTTCAATGCCTTTACTTTGATTTATTGCTTTATGAGTTAACTCTTATGCAAGACTTATTGATGCTTGTCTTGAAGTACTATTCATGAAAAGTCTTTGCTTTATGATTCATTTGTTTACTCATGTCATTACCATTGTTTTGATCGCTGCATTCATTACATATGCTTACAATAGTATGATCAAGGTTATGATGGCATGTCACTCCAGAAATTATCTTTGTTATCGTTTACCTGCTCGGGACGAGCAGGAACTAAGCTTGGGGATGCTGATACGTCTCCGACGTATCGATAATTTCTTATGTTCCATGCCACATTATTGATGATATCTACATGTTTTATGCACACTTTATGTCATATTCGTGCATTTTCTGGAACTAACCTATTAACAAGATGCCGAAGTGCCAGTTCCTGTTTTCTGCTGTTTTTGGTTTCAGAAATCCTAGTAACGAAATATTCTCGGAATTGGACGAAATCAACGCCCAGGTTCCTATTTTGCCCGGAAGCATCCAGAACACCCGAGAACCGCCAGAGGAGGGCCTTGTGGGCCCCACACATGCAGGTGGCGCGGCCCAGGCCCTGGCCGCACCACCCTAGCGTGTCGTCGCCCCTTCGACCTTCTGACGCCGCCTCTTCGCCTATATAAAGGTCCCAGACCTAAAACCTCGACACGGAAAAAGCCACGGTACGAGAAACCTTCCAGAGCCGCTGCCATCGCGAAGCCAAGATCTGGGGGACATGAGTCTCTGTTCCGGCATGCCGCCGGGACGGGGAAGTGCCCCCGGAAGGCTTCTCCATCGACACCACCGCCATCTTCATCAACGCTGCTGTCTCCCATGAGAAGGGAGTAGTTCTCCATCGAGGCTCGGGGCTGTACCGGTAGCTATGTGGTTAATCTCTCTCCTATGTACTTCAATACAATGATCTCATGAGCTGCTTTACATGATTGAGATCCATATGATGAGCTTTGTATCGCTACTAGTTGTGTGCTACTCATGTGATGTTATTAAAGTAGTCTATTCCTCCTACATGGTGTAAAGGTGATTAGTGTGTGCACCGTGTGGTTCTTGTCGTAGGCTATGATCATGATCTCTTGTAGATTGTGGAGTTAATTATCATTATGATAGTATTGATGTGATCTATTCCTCCTTCATAGTGTAATGTGGACAGTGTGTGCGCTATGTTAGTTCTTGGTTTATTTTGCAATGATCTATTATGCTCTAAGGTTATTTAAATATGAACATCGAATGTTGTGGAGCTTGTTAACTCCGGCATTGAGGTGCTCTTGTAGCCCTACACAACGACTGGTGTTTGTCATCCAACAAAAGAGTGTATGTAGCACATATGAGAAAGAGTTATTTATTATGCGATCAATGTTGAGAGTGTCCACTAGTGAAAGTGTAATCCCTAGGCCTTGTTCCAAATACTGCTATCGCTGCTTGTTTACTATTTTACTGCGTTACTACTGCTCATATTCATTCATACCACTTGTATTTCACTATCTCTTCGCCGAACTAGTGCACCTATTAGGTGTGTTGGGGACACAAGAGACTTCTTGCTTTGTGGTTGCAGGGTTGCATGAGAGGGATATCTTTGACCTCTTCCTCCCTGAGTTCGATAAACCTTGGGTGATCCACTTAAGGGAAACTTGCTGCTATTCTATAAACCTCTGCTCTTGGAGGCCCAACACTGTCTACAAGAATAGAAGCACCCGTAGACATCAGGCCCCACACCATAGGCCGGCGCGGCCAAGAGGGGGGGGCCGCCCTATGGGGTGGGCCCCCCAGGCACCTCCTTGCACCGCCTCTTCGCCTATATAATCTCTCGCGACCTAAAAACCCGACACCAATTGACGAAACTCCAGAAAGACTCCAGGGACGCCGCCGCCATCGCGAAACTCCGTTTCGGGGGACAGAAGTCTCTGTTCCGGCACGCCGTCGGGACGGGGAATTGCCCCCGGAGTCATCTCCATCGACGCCACCGCCATCTTCATCGCCGTTGCTGACTCCCATGATGAAGAGGGAGTAGTTCTCCCCCGAGGCTAAGGGCTCTACCGGTAGCTATGTGGTTCATCTCTCTCTCCCATGTGATCTTTATGTGATCATGAGCTTTGTATCACTATTAATCTATGTGCTACTCTAGTGTTGTTATTAAAGTAGTCTATTCCTCTTCCATGATGTAAAGGTGACAGTGTGTGCATCATGTAGTATTTGGCGTAGGTTATGATTGTAATCTCTTGTAGATTATGAAGTTAACTAGTACTATGATAGTATTGATGCGATCTATTCCCCCTTTCATAGCTATTGGTGACAGTGTGTATGCTATGTTAGTACTCGGTCTAAATTGCAATGGTCTATTATGCACTCTAGAGGTTACTTTAATATGAACTCCGGATGTTGTGGAGCTTATTTACTCTGGCTTGAGGTGTGCTCTTGTAGCCCTACACAATGAATGGTGTTTGTTATCCAACAAGAGAGTGTTTGAAAGTAGCACAAGTGAAGAGAAGTTATTTATTTATGTGATCATTGTTGAGAGTGTCCACTAGTGAAAGTATGATCCCTAGGCCTTGTTTCTAAGCATTGAAACACCGTTTCCAACAAGTTCTGTTACATGTTTACTTGCTGCCATATTTATTTCAGATTACAATTACTACTTGCAATCATCCATATTACTTGTATTTCACTATCTCTTCACCGAACTAGTGCACTTATACATCTTACAAGTGTATTAGGTGTGTTGGGGACACAAGAGACTTCTTGTATCGTAATTGCAGGGTTGCTTGAGAGGGATATCTTTGACCTCTACCTCTCTGAGTTCGATAAACCTTGGGTGATTCACTTAAGCGAAACTTGCTGCTATTCTACAAACCTCTGCTCTTGGAGGGCCAACACTGTCTACAGGAATAGAAGCGTGCGTAGACATCAGTCACACTTACCAATCTGGTGAAGGTGGTGGTGGAGGTGTAGCAGTTGTCGTCGCAGCAGTAACGTTGTTGATAACAAGGTTGTTAACGACGGTCGTAGTAGACGGCGTTGAAGACGATGGTAGGCAGCACCGCCCGACTTAGAAGGAAGGCGACCCGTGACGAAGAGCTTGATCAGTCGCGTATAGCACTTCATAAAAACATAATTCGCCCTCTCTCGTAAGGATCACAAAGGCGAGAGGTTCTAGAGACCTGCTCTCCAATTCGCCGGTGCACGCCGGCGAGCGGGATGGAGTAGGCTACGATGGTGGCGCAAGCAGAGAGTGTGACATATATGTTTCTGCGGTAGCCGGGCAAGAGATTATATAGGCATAGGAAACCCTAGGCAACGTGAGCCACGCCCACGTCACACGTTTCGAGTCGGTTACATTTATCCCACGATCTGGGAGCGACCCGACCCTACTAACTGCGAGGCCTCCATTTAGGACTCTATTCGTTTTCCTGAATTGCAAAAAAAAATATGGACTCGAGGCTCAATCCACTCAACACGAGCACGCCAAGTCGAGTCGAGACGAGGAGGAGGAGGAGGAGGAGGAGGAGGAGGAGGAGCGTGTCTGTATCACTCCTCTTCTCACTCACTTACTAGTGATGGAACAATCTACCTATAAGGTGGTTTAGCTTTCTCCCAACTTTTCAGGTGGGCTTAAACTTTTCACCTATTGCATGCCACTCCTTTGTGAGCTGTCACCAACTTGACTCAAACTCACATGGGCTACCACATTTGGGAGCTTTGAAATTTATAGAAAAATCTGAAATCTAATATGGGTCACTCATATGGACCCAATATTTCAACACTAGAGTCCCAAGAATAACATCTTATATTATTGTATGGTTTTTCTCAAAAAAAAAAATTTATTGTATGGTGGAAATACATGCTACTAGTAAATCTTGATAAATGAGTATGTTGTCTACCTAAACTAAGCTAGGTAACTCGCGCATGGCCAATGGGTGGTCGTAACGTCGGCACGCCTCTTTCTCCTATGCTGCAAGATTTGGTTTACTGAATAATCGAGTCAGTTATAGTTGTAGTTAGCGGGGACATGGAAAATGACCCGCGCTGGTGTGGTGCTGCGCAAACAACAGAAAAGAATTCGCCGACCAAAACACCTTAACCACTAGAAAATGGCGTCGCTAATCAGTTCTGTTAGTCGGGACAAAAAGGGCACCTGATTAGAGCAGATAACTGACGTGATCAACAACGGCACAGGGACGAGGATCAATATATAATGAAAACTCGTCGTTGAAGACGGTCCGGATCGTTCTCCGATCGGAAAAAGCGCCGGAAGCAAGCGTGGGCGGCGGCGTCGCTGTTGCTGGTGGGCGCTAGCGCCAATGGGGCAAAGGCACGTACCTGCCCGTCCCGGCTCCCCTTGCGTGCATGCTGCCTGCGACATTGACCCATGACCATGACCACAAAGGACGGGAACGGGATCCTTAGAGCATCTTCCTCAGCCGCGTCACCCAAAACAATTTGGGGTGTGCCGGACCAAAAAACCGTTTCAGCCGCGTTCCCTAAAGTCCATTTCTGTCCGGCGCGTCCCGATACGGTGTCCGGCGTCTCGAGCCCGTCCCCGTCCCACAGGGGACGCTCCGGGCACGTCGGACACAACGAAAAGCGAGGCGGGCTCCCACATGTCGGCGACTATTTGCATAAACCGTTGGTTCGCGCCTCTTTTCTCGTCGCTCCTTCCTTCCCGCGCCTCCCACCCCTCCGCCGCCACTGGATTTCCCGGCTGTTTGGGCGTCTGATCTCTGCTGAGAGTCGGCACCGTCGTCGCGGCTGGGGCTCCCGCCGGTCGTGCCGCCGTCGCCGCTTCGCCAGCACGACCCAGAACGCGCCGTCAAATCCGCCCCACCTTCGCGCACACAAGGTGCTCGACGACTTGCCAGGTAGGCGCGATAGGCCGTTGTTCGTTGCGTCGTCTGCCTCGGCGCAACCATTGATTTTGCTTTAGCCATGGACAACGACGATGAGATGCTTGCCCTGCTGCTGGAGGACGAGCAAGCCTTCGACGACGACCTGCGGGAGCATTTGCTGATCATCGCGTCCCTCCAGGACATGGTTGACGCTGAGGCGGAGAAGAGGAAGAGGCCGCGCCGCGGAGGATCAAGGCGGGGGAGAAGGAAGTCCAAGCCCCGGCAGAGGATGGAGGGGCATACCATGCTGCACAACAACTACTTTGCAGACGGTGCAACACATGAAGACAATTTTCGGCACCGGTATAGGATGAGCAAGGGACTGTTCATGAATATCCTCCACGGCGTTCGAGAGTTCGACCCCTACTTCAAGCTCAAGCTCGACGCTGTAGGCGTTGTCGGGTTCTCGTCCATTCAGAAGTGCACCGCCACCATGAGGATGCTTGCATACGGAGCACCTGCCGATAAACAGGACGACTACCTTCGCATGAGTGAGTCTACTGCCATTGAGTGCATGTACAAGTTTTGCCGAGCTGTGGTGGGAAAGTTTGGCAAATACTATTTGAGAGGGCCAACTGAGGAAGAGACTGCAAGGATCATGGCACAAAATGTTGCCAGAGGATTCCCTGGAATGCTTGGAAGCATCGATTGCATGCACTGGGCATAGAAGAACTTCCCGTTTGCTTGGCAAGGTATATACAAAGGGCGTCATGGATATTGCAGTGTGGTGCTTGAAGCTGTGGCAGATTATGACCTGTGGATTTGGCATTCTTTTTTTGGCATGGCGGGATCACACAATAACATCAGCGTGTTGCAGCAGTCTCCGGTGTTCAGCAGGCTAGTGGAAGGGCATGCTCCACCATGCAACTATGAGATCAATGGCCACCAATATACCAAAGGCTATTATCTAGCCGATGGTATATATCCAAAATGGGCCACTTTTGTCAAAACAATATCGAATCCATCAGGTCTGAAGAATTCCCACTTTGCTACGCGATATGAGGCTTGCAGGAAGGATGCCGAGCGGGCATTTGGTGTGCTTCAAGCACAATTTGCCATTGTCCGGTACCCTGCTCTAAGCTGGTCTCACGACCAAATGTGGGAGGTGATGCAGGCTTGTTTGATCATGCACAACATGATCATCGAGGATGACCGCAAGAATCATGCCAGGACACATGTTGCGGTGACCCAGCATACCACTGCATGTTGTAGTATACAAGTCGTTGATATGATCTTTGTGAAGGGACTTCTTCACAATTGCCATATCCCTCAGAGTGGTACAACAGAAACATTGCAGGTCATAACACTCCAAATATTATTACAAACATTGTCTTAACAAGTTGGCATTCTCACAGGTCCTGTGAGAACATCCTAAGATACTACTTAAGTACGATTACAACTCACATATATATATATATGAAAGAGAGCTCAGCAACTTATTTAGGTAAGTTCTACGCTGCTCGGCTCGATGCTACTAGGGTATATCACTACTCCTCCACCTCCGTGTCGTCGGGTCCGTAGACTATCCCATAGTCTACTCCTTCAACTTCTCCGGTAAGATCAGGTTCCTCGTAGACCAGCTCGTAACTTCCTTCTGGTGCTCCATCGGCGATGGCCTCCACTTCCGTTTCACAGTCTAGCAAGGGTGTCGAAAGAAAGTGAGTACAGGGGTACTCAGCAAGTTCAAAAGAGTAAAAGGTGTTTGATGCACTAGCTACGACCATTGATCAGGAAATCGCAGGTCAATGAATGTTTTGAAATCATTTCTTCAAAAGGTTGCTTTTATTATGAAAACTATGCCCATCAGTCTTCACAGGTTGACCAGAACTTCGTGGAGTTCCTTTCCTGCCGCGTTCGCAGTTCCCTTCCCGGAACAAGGAGTGACAACCACAATTTGATACATTCTGCAGAGGTGCGTTACTTTTCCCATAAGAGATCCCATCCTTTTTGCCATCCGCATGGACTTTCCCCCGTTCACACTTCCTTTGGTGTGAGGCCAGGTATGAAAATCCAAGCCCACACCGCCTTCTCCGCGACCCTGCAAACCCACCCTTTTGTCCAACCGTACACCCCCAGTAGACATCTCCCGATCATACGGCTTTACTCACGGTGTACTTTGGACAATCCATCATAGACCATAGAGCCCGTCATCCACAGGGATGGAGATTTAAAATGCCATCACAACCTACGGCAGTGCCTCCAGCACCCCGCAGCTCTACCAGTCCGTTGGCGTGCAGGAGGGAAAAGATACGGCTGGCTTCCCTAGAGCCATTATAGATCTTATGGTTAACGCGGTATGTACGGCGCTAGAATCACTGGACGACATTGGTAATTACTCCTAGGTTAATATAACCCATGCAATGGAACCTCCACCATATCAACACATACCATGGTTCCATTGCCAGCCACATAGTCATAATCATAATTGGAAAAGTAACATTTTATTTGCCATGCAGGAATGGTAAGTATATAGCTTTGCAGTAAAGTAGTAGAAAATACTCAAGTCGGTATGAGCAAGGGTGAACTTTCCTGTGGACTGCCAGATAGTGCAGTTCAATGCAGTGGATGGAACCTGGACCTCGGGTTCTGTAAGAAGCATCATTGTCCGGTAAGGACAATGTTATAAAATCCAAATAATGCAGTCATGAATGTATTATTTTATGTGGAATTCCTTTACCCCAATTATTTATTACAATTTAGGGTTGAATTAAGATTTATGCCTTTGGCAGTAATTTGCAATTGCTTTTATATTTGCAATAACACTTTAATCCCATAAATAAGAATGGTTCATAGTAATATTACTTTACCTTTGTGATTCATTATTCATACCAAAATAATTTGAAATAATAGAGTTGCCTCTATATTTTTGGAATAAGAAGAATAGAATATTTTCCTTTGGAAAATATCTTTCTTTAATAGAAATGACTTGGAATAATAGAATTTCATTTTGAAATGTTTGAAAATCAGTATTTGAACTTATTTGAGATTTTTTCTTGATTTTTAAATCCAAGGAAATAATAGTTTAAAGGGATTTCTATTTTCCTGCCCCTGGCTCCTTAGTTGTGCTCAGTTTTCCCCAGCCCCTTAGTTTTTCCTCAGTTTTCCCCAATACCTTGTCTGAAACCCGCAGAAGGAGCTCGGACGGAGGATTCCGTTTAGTTGACGTTGGTTGGTGCTGGCAAGTGGGGCCGCTGTTGGTGCCCCGTAGTGGACACCTCTTCACTTATCCAGATCATTGTGGGACCTACAACCTGTCCTCGTTAGTGCGCCGGACCCACAGCTTACCCAGGTGACCGTTGTAAAATGGGAGCCCGAGCCAGCCCCGCGCCCGTGCCATTGTTTCCCCTTTCTTTCCCCGCGCCCCATTGTTCTTCTTCTCTGCCAGCGGCAGCCCTTCTCTGGCAGGCGGGTGATGTCTAGTTTCTCTTCGACCTCCCATTCTTCATGGCCGCAGTATGGACCCGTGCCTTTGACAAGATGCCCTGACTGCCCACGCCAGGAGCCTCTGAAGCGGTCGATCTGTAAGACGGACGAGAACGGCAACCGTGGACGTGAGTTCCTTGCATGCGAGAGCTTGCCATATAGAGAGGGGGATAAGGTTAGATCTCGCTCCAATTTCTCTATTTTCTCTCGATTTTCTTGCTATTCCATCGAATTTGGGATTTAGGGTTCCCGTTGTTGTTTTCAGATCCTTAAAAAATGCAGGCATTTCGAGTGGATCGATGTGTATGTTCAGAGGCTTCAATTGCACGAATCAATTGGCGCTATTGGGGAGCGCAATTTGGGAGGGGGGACTTGCTGTAGAGAATGCGGCGGAGAGAGGAGCCGTTCCGATTATGCCTAATGCTCCCAATGCAGGACTGGTGGAAGTGAAGGGAGAACTGAAGAAAATGAACAAGCAGTTAAGGCAGCTAATCGAGTTGAAGAAGCAAGCTAATCTGATGGCTGGTTGTTTTTTCTGTTGTATAATTGAGATCGGATTCTTATCATTGCTCACCAGGCGCTAGAAGTTGTTACAAGGGATACCTTGTTACAAATTCATTATTCAGTTACATGTACTTGTAGTTGTTTTCATAGTTAGTGTGTGCATTCACCGAAATTGCCAACTATATTGGAATGCTCCCAATAATTGTTAGAGGGGTGACAAATAATCTAGGGCTCCCAATAATCTATTCACCGAAATCCGCAAATATGTATGCCTCATGTTTATACCAAAATTATACCACTTTTGGACCGTTTCAAATTACCAAAACTATATCCCCTAAAAGAAAAGGAAAGCGAAAGATAGTTGATAATTGTTAGAGGGGTGACAATAATGCATTAACCGAAATCCGCAAATATGTATGCCTCATGTTTATACCGAAATTATACCACTTTTGGGCCGTTTCAAATTACCGAAACTATATGCCAAAACTATATCCCCTAAAAGAAAAAGGAAAGCGAAAGATAGTTGATAATTGTTAGAGGGGTGACAATAATGCATTCACCGAAATCCGCAAATATGTATGCCTCAAGTTTATACCGAAATTATACCACTTTTGGGCCGTTTCAAATTACCGAAACTATATGCCAAAACTATATCCCCTAAAAGAAAAAGGAAAGCGAAAGATAGTTGATAATTGTTAGGGGGTGACAATAATGCATTCACCGAAATCCGCAAATATGTATGCATCATGTTTATACCAAAATTATACCACTTTTGGGCCATTTCAAATTACTAAAACTATATGCCAAAACTATATCCCCTAAAAGAAAAAGGAAAGCGAAAGATAGTTGATAATTGTTAGAGGGGTGACAATAATGCATCCACCGACAGAGAGAGAGAGGGGTGGCCACGAAGAGAGAGAGAGAGGGGTGGCCACGAAGAGACGGAGAGGGGTATACTGCCCGTTAGATCAGTTGATCAACGGTTCGTGGAGTCGATCCGTGTGACAACGGCTCAACCAATCAGGATAAGTTTGGGCTTCTGAGAGCATTTGTGACAGAACTTGAGGACAAAACTGAGTAGTACTAACAATCCAAGGGCACATAAATAGTAAATAGACTAAGGGATTCAAACAAAAAGAATTACAAAATGAAAAATGCGTGTTTTGTACAATATAATTCATATTGGGCTACATCAAATTATTTGCAATTCAAATATACATGAGTGTGACAATTATGGCATCATTTAGACAAACTATGTTTTTGGGGAAGATGTTTTGCAAAGGGGTTTGAGTGGAAAACCATGCATCTTCATAGCTACACTAGTGATTCCGAGAAGTGGCAATTTGTGGTAAAACTTGATTTATATACGTTTGTTAAGGTTTTCTTGGTGGCAGGTTGCGTAGGAAGACTCCATGAGTAGGTGCCACTATGTTTTTATTTTTTTTGAATTTTTTTGCGCATGAAATGCCTCAATTAGATATGTTAATCTCATTTGTTGACTCTCTGTTGACTAGCTACTTGAGGGTAAAACTGAGTATATTGCACTTGCCAGTCTAAGTACTCGAGGGGAAAACTGAGTACAGATAAAATCTCTGTATAAGGCCCGAGGTTATAACTGAGTACACCAAACGTCCCAGGGTTAGACTCGTGTCGCGGTGCACACTGCAGCCGTGCATAGCGGACGCGTGTCGCGGTACACGCCACCTTCGTCTTTATAGAGCCCTTTTCCTCTCCCTCGACGCACGTTCTCACTGCAACCGCCTCTCCTTTCCCATCATCTTCTCCACAACCGAAGAAAAAACCCCGAAGAAAACCGCCGGCGATGGAGAAGAATGAGATGTCCATTGTCGGCGCATCAGCCGCCGGCGCATCGGCCGCTGCCCCCGTCCAGGCCCCTGTCGCTGCTTCCAACGTAGCAGCCAGCGCATCAGCCGCCGGCGCATCGGCCGCCGCCACCGTCTAGACCCCCGTCAAGGCCCCCGTCGCTTGGGACCTGTACGAACCAGTGCCGTACGTCGCGCCGGAGAACCCCTACGACACCAGCATCGTCGACGACGAGCCGGAGGTAACCCTTTGCTCCCTTGTTCTTATCCCATTTTAATCCTTTTGTGCTAGATCTAGTGTTATTAGGGTTCGTCTGTTCCTAGTTCAATCCATTTGTGTTAGATCTTGCGTTATTAGGGTGCGTCTGTTCCTAGTTCAATCCTTTTGTGTTAGATCTTGCGTTATTAGTGCTTGTGATTTGCTTTTGTTTAAGATTTGTGCCGATGATGATGAATATTTGGGCACAAATTGATTCAGGGTTTGGTCAGTAAACAATTGGTGTGTTCAAATTTGTTGTGCATGATCTTTGGTTTACTCACTCAAATCCTGGATATAAGTGTGTGCAATGTAACTGAGGCTACCTCTTTTCTTCGAGCCCATATTATCATGCATGATCTTTGTTCACTCTCTGTTCCATCATCGTTGCAATTGACTCCGTGTTTTTTGCACGATCTTTGGTGCTACGTGACAGGTGCAGAGCAGCGACGTCGACAGCGACGACGAGTCCTTCCACACCAAGACTCGTCACGTCCTCGGGAGGCTGCAGTCTGGCCATTACGATGGCCCCTTTGCTCGAGGCATTTGTAAGTGCCCCTTCTGTAACAGGAAGCTCCGCGCCACCGACTTCAACTGCCTGGTGAACCATGCTGAATCCATTGGCAGATGCGGCACTAGAGTTCGAACGACGGTGAACGTGCATGCGTTCATGGCCAAACACAAAGCACTTGAGATTCACGTGCGCAACCTCCAGGTGAGTCACAAGCGCAACCTGGAGGCGTTGAACATGCCTACTGCACTCTCTGTATGTGACTGCTCTATCTGTAGAGCAGCTTAAATTCATGTAAAATGTAGTTTATGTTGTAGGGTTCTATCGGTACTATTGTTGGATCTATCGTGAATATATCTATGCTATGTTGGCTACTGTATGCAGCTTATCCTATATTTTTTCTGGATTTGTGCCCTAGATTTCCTACCTCATTGGGTAAAAACGAAGGCATAAAGAAATGAATGTCGTTAAAAAACAGAAGAAGAAGAAGCTTCTTTAGATTTGCTACCAATTTGGGATATCAAATATGAATGATATCGAGCGAGAGAGAGGAAAAATGTACATTGGAAACTGCTAATCTAGGCGAAAGAGACAGAAACCACTCGTGCCCACGTCCCGGACCCACACGGCTCCACACGCTAGGGCTCCACACGCTACAGCCCCACACGCTACGACCACACAAACATGGTCTCGTCCTGTCCCACGCGGTTCCTTCCTACCAGCCCCACACGACGCGGCCCCACAAACGACACGACCCCACTCGTCAGCACGGAACGGCCAACTTAACGGATTCCTTCCGTCCGAGCTCCTTCTGCGGGTTTCAGACAAGGTCTTGGGGAAAACTGAGAAAAAACTAAGGACCCGAGGGCACAAAAATAGAAATCCCTAGTTTAAAATTCCAAGTTTTAATTTAAATTCATAAAATTCCAAAGTTTGAATTTGTTTCCTAAATTCAAATTCTTATTTTATTCTTATTAAGAATGATTTATCATTTACAAATCCAATTTTTCATGGATTTTTAGAGGTATATTTTATTTACTAAAATTTGGTGAATTCTGGCATTTTTCCAAAATGTGAAAAGACTAAAATACCCCTGGTCCCTATTGGTCCAGCCCATTAACTAGGCCCATTGGGACAGCCCACCATGGCTTGTCCCAAAACGGGTCGGTGGCGCCACTACGGCCCACCTCACTCACTCGCTCGCTCTCTTCTCTCTCATTCGACCTAACCCTAACTCTCTGGCGACGCGCGTGGCGATGCCGTCGCCGCCATGGCCACCGTCTTGCTCCGGCCATCTCCGTGCTCCTCTGACCTCGCCACCTATACGATCTGAACCGCCGCGCGACGATCTATCGATCTGTCCACGTGGTTTCGTCGATCTCTTCCTCCTCTGGCGGATCGCCTCCTCACTGGATCTCGTGGTGAATCGCCTCCGGCGATTGACTAGCTCCGACGAGCTGGCGTCCTTGCCGTCGACGTGTGCGCATCTCTGGGACTGACCTGGCGCGGGTGCTGTGCTCGCAGCACCTGTGCCGTCGTCTCTGGGTGCTGTGCTGCTCGTGGTGTTCGTCGGCGTAACGCCGGCGTCTTCCCTAGCTTTGCAGCTGCTATGGCTGCGCGTGCACTGCCTCGCCATGCCATAGCTTCTGCCTCCAGGCGCGGGTGAGGTCTTTTGCTCCTCCTACTTCTCAACTCCATCTCTGTGCGCCTCCCATGCCTCTGTGCTTCTTCTACCTCTTGCTCTACGGCCTCCTGATGATCCTATGATCATACAGAGCATTGCTGCTGCTACTGCTGCTGCCTACGCTTCCTATGCTTCTGCTTTGCAAGCCCTGGCCAATCCACCAAGCTCTGGTTACTGGCCAGTGTGTGTTGCTTGCTGTGCATGTCCTGTGTTGCTTGCTTATTTCTCCTATCATGCTATGACTTGCTATGCCATGATGTACATGCTTATGAGCTTGCTTGTGCTTACTGGCATCCTATGCTTGCTTGTCTAGGTGTACTGCTATGCATCTGTGACACTTGTGATGCTTGTGAGGTGCTTCTGTGCCTTCTGTGTGATCCAATGATCCATTGGATCAATAATTTCTGTTGGCTAGACTCTCAGTGTTGCTTGACTTGCTTTAATTGATCCATCTGATCAATCAAAGGTCAGTGACTTGATTTGCTTACTGATGCTGCTATTCAAGCATGCTTATGCTACTACGTGTATGTGCTGCTGCTCTCCCTAGCCTTCTGGACTTGATCCAGTAGCTATGATGCAGTGACATGTGCTTGTGTTGCCTCACAGTGTGCTACTGTCAAAATATTGCATGGATTTGTTATGTATTCATGCTTGGATGAATTAATTAATGATGAACTGCTTATGCAGTAATGATTAAATGACTTGTTGTGTATGATTTTACTTTCCATGATTAATTGGCAAGTAAATGGAGTATGAATCCATTACTGGATAATGATGCTTTGTTATTTGGCTATGCTTTGGATGGTTCTATGTTTGATGTGACCTCAGTAGCTTTGCTACTGACTGGTTGCTCACATAGTTGGCTGGATCTTGTTGGCTACTCATCTTTGCTTGCATATTTGGGGATCATAATCAATAGGAATGCCAATTTGCTTGCCTGTGAAGAATTCTAGGGTTTTCCTGATGGTTGCGTGCTTAGGATCTTGTTGTGTAGTCTTGGTAGCTTCTATTCCTTGCAATTCATCTACTGGTGTTGTCTGTGCATGTGTTCTTGCTAGTGTGTGCATCTGTGCATGATCTCTAGCTTCTGTGCACAAGATTTGTATCTAGATGGTTTCTGTGTTAGTGGCTTTCTAGACTGCCAGCGATCCTTGGTGAAAACCAAGTGTGAGCTACCCATTGAGCATCTGCTCAATCCCATGACATATGTCATGCATAATTTATGGACTGGATCCATTGGATCTTCTCCGGGAACTAGGTATACGTTGTTCCAGCTCCTAGGGTGAAATATTTTATTGATGCAGACTTCTGGTTTATGTGTCACAGCCCTGCACCTCCAGTTCTTGGTTGATCTTCTCAGGTCACCATGATTTCTGGTGGTTGGTTGGGTTTTGTGTTGGCTTGTGCTGTTCTTGAGCAAGAACAGGATGAACTATGCCTATTCTATCTTCAGCTTACCTTGTGAATCCTTATCCGGTCGAATGTGCACTGTTTCTAGGGTTTGTGCACTTTTATACCAACTCTACTTCTATTCTTGCAATGCCTCACAGGCCTGGCTTGCTTTGGTGACTAGGCCAGTGCATGGCCTTGCTGTGGCTTGCTCAGCACATATGAGCTCTGTGCTCTCATATGCTGAAACTTGAGCCCTGGTGGTGCTCAGGTTTGGTCTGCTGTTGCTCTTATCCTGTGCTGTCCAAGGTTAGGATCAAATATTGTAATCTTCATTTTCATTTCTGTTTATTTTCCTTTAATTCTTGTATCAAGAATGTTGTAAAGACAATGTAAATTGTGTTGTGATATCAATAAAGCTCAAGTTTTGTTGATGAGCTTTTTTTGGTTTGTAATGTTTATATTTCTGAATAAATGTTGTATTTATAATTCAATTTGAAATTCAAAGTCATTTGAATTCATAAGTTGTATTTAAATTGTGAATTCCATTTTCTATAATCATTATTGCTTATTGGTTAATGTTATCAATGTATTATGACTTCTCAAATGAATTCAACTCCCAAATCAACAAGATACAAAAGAGATCATGTCGAAATTTACTAACTCACCTTGCCTAACCCTAATTGATAAATGAGAGAGAACCTCGATCCCTTTTAGGTTTAGTTAAAATAAGGCGCGAAAATTTTCCCCGTTTTGCGATGAAATGCACATCCCATTTCTAAATCTACCCTTCGTTGTTCCTATGTTCTGGGTTATTACACATGTTGGTCCCTATGAGTGTCAGGGCCCTCTTGCGGAGGTTGATCATGAGTTGCCTGCAGATTTTGCTGATTTTCTCGCCATGCACGCAGAGATCCGTGACAGCAATGTTCATGAACAACTTCAAGCTGATCTCGTTGAGCATTTGTGGAAGATCAAAGGAAATACCGTGGCACCTTGATCTAGCATCTAGCCCTATTTATTATATTTGTTTACTTGTTTTATTGTTTGTTGTAATTTAATTTGAAAACAATCCTCGCAAACATTTTTATTCATATGCTATATTTGATAAATGGTTCTGTGTTAAAAAGAAGTATTTTAAATGTTTGGGGGAGGCGTTTGGGGGATGCGGCTGGGGAGCGACGTCCCCCAAATGCGGCACGAACAAAACACGTCCCCCAAACGCTCAATCCGGTGCGGTTTGGGGTACGCTTTGGGGGACGCGGCTGGAGATGTTCTTAAGAGCATGTCCAGTCGCGTCCCCCAAAAATTCCCACAAAGCAATTTGGGGCGCGTCAGACCAAAAATGGTTCCAGGAGGGTCCCCCAAAGCCTAATTTTGTCCGGCGCGGCCCGATACGGTGTCCGGCGCCCCGAGCCCGTCCCCGTCCCACAGGGGATGCTCCGGGCACGCCGGACACAACGAAAAGCGAGGCGGGGAGTGGCGGGGCTGACGCGTCAGCAGCATAATAAATTTTAACCTAACCGTCGCCTACCTCGCGGCGGAAGTTATTCGCGCGCAGTGACACACGACGACATCTTTGCCTTAATGGGAAGGGGCAGGCGAGACGTCTCGTCGGTGCTGCGTAGCCTCCACGCGTCGCCCGTGTTCACATGCTGATGGCGTGTATTTCACACGTTCGTTGGGCAACCCCAAGAGGAAGGTATGATGCGCACAGCAGCAAGTTTTCCCTCAGAAAGAAACCAAGGTTTATCGAGCCAGGAGGAGCCAAGAAGCACGTTGAAAGTTGATGGCGGCGGGATGTAGTGCGGCGCAACACCAGAGATTCCGGCGCCAACGTGGAACCTGCACAACACAACCAAAGTACTTTGCCCCAACGAAACAGTGAGGTTGTCAATCTCACCGGCTTGCTGTAACAAAGGATTAACCGTATTGTGTGGAAGATGATTGTTTGCAGAGAAAATAGTAAAAAAAGTATTGCAGCAGATTTGTATTTCAGTATTAAAGAATGGACCGGGGTCCACAGTTCACTAGAGGTGTCTCTCCCATAAGACGAACAGCATGTTGGGTGAACAAATTACAGTTGGGCAATTGACAAATAAAGAGAGCATGACAATGCACATACATATCATGATGAGTATAGTGAGATTTAATTGGGCATTACGACAAAGTACATAGACCGCCATCCAACTGCATCTATGCCTAAAAAGTCCACCTTCAGGTTATCATCCGAACCCCCTCCAGTATTAAGTTGCAAAACAACAGACAATTGCATTAAGTATGGTGCGTAATGTAACTAGTGACTACATCCTTGAACATAGCACTAATGTTTTATCCCTAGTGGCAACAGCACAACACAACCTTAGAACTTTCTGTCACTGTCCCAGGTGTCAATGCAGGCATGAACCCACTATCGAGCATAATTACTCCCTCTTGGAGTTACAAGCATCTACTTGGCCAGAGCATCTACTAGTAACGGAGAGCATGCAAGATCATAAACAACACATAAGCATAACTTTGATAATCAACATAACAAGTATTCTCTATTCATTGGATCCCAACAAACGCAACATATAGAATTACATATAGATGATCTTGATCATGATAGGCAGCTCACAAGATCCGACAATGATAGCACAATGGGGAGAAGACAACCATCTAGCTACTGCTATGGACCCATAGTCCAGGGGTAGACTACTCACTCATCACTCCGGAGGCGACCATGGCGGTGTAGAGTCCTCCGGGAGATGATTCCCCTCTCCGGCAGGGTGCCGGAGGCGATCTCCTGGATCCCCCGAGATGGGATCGGCGGCGGCGGCGTCTCGATGGGTTTTCCGTATCGTGGCTCTCGGTCCGGGGGTTTCGTCACGGAGGCTTTAAGTAGGCGGAAGGGCAAGTCAAGAGGCGGCACGGGGGGCCCACACCATAGGCCGGCGCGGCCAGGGGTGGGGCCGCGCCGCCCTAGGGTTTGGCCACCCCGTGGCCCCTCTTCGTCTCGTCTTCGGACTTCTGGAAGCTTCGTGAGAAAATAGGCCCCTGGGCTTTTATTTCGTCCAATTCCGAGAATATTTCTTTACTAGGATTTCTGAAACCAAAAACAGCAGAAAACAGCAACTGGCACTTCGGCATCTTGTTAATAGGTTAGTTCCAGAAAATGCACGAATATGACATTAAGTGTGCATAAAACATGTAGATAACATCAATCAGGTGGCATGGACCCCAAGACCTTATCGAGACGGCGGAGACGTATCAGCATCCCCAAGCTTAGTTCTGCTCGTCCCGAGCAGGTAAAACGATAACACAGATAATTTCTGGAGTGACATGCCATCATAATCTTGATCATACTATTTGTAAAGCATATGTAGTGAATGCAGCGATCAAAACAATGTGTATGACATGAGTAAACAAGTGAATCATAAAGCAAAGACTTTTCATGAATAGCACTTCAAGACAAGCATCAATAAGTCTTGCATAAGAGTTAACTCATAAAGCAATAATTCAAAGTAAAGGTATTGAAGCAACACAAAAGAAGATTAAGTTTCAGCGGTTGCTTTCAACTTGTAACATGTATATCTCATGGATATTGTCAACATAGAGTAATATAATAAGTGCAATAAGCAAGTATGTAGGAATCAATGCACAGTTCACACAAGTGTTTGCTTCTTGAGGTGGAGAGAAATAGGTGAACTGACTCAACATTGAAAGTAAAAGAATGGTCCTCATAGAGGAAAAGCATCGATTGCTATATTTGTGCTAGAGCTTTGATTTTGAAAACATGAAACAATTTTGTCAACGGTAGTAATAAAGCATATGCATCATGTAAATTATATCTTATAAGTTGCAAGCCTCATGCATAGTGTACCAATAGTGCCCGCACCTTGTCCTAATTAGCTTGGACTACCTGGATTATCACCGCAATACATATGCTTTAACCAAGTTTCACAAAGGGGTACCTCTATGCCGCCTGTACAAAGGTCTAAGGAGAAAGCTCGCATTTGGATTTCTCGCTTTTGATTATTCTCAACTTAGACATCCATACCGGGACAACATAGACAACAGATAATGGACTCCTCTTTTAATGCTTTAAGCATTTGACAACAATTAATTCTTTTCTCATTAGAGATTTGAGGATATTTGTCCAAAACTGAAACTTCCACCATGAATCATGGCTTTAGTTAGCGGCCCAATGTTCTTCTCTCACAATATGCATGCTCAAACCATTCAACTCAGTGTAGATCGCCCTTACTTCAGACAAGACGAACATGCATAGCAACTCACATGAAATTCAACAATGATTTGATGGCGTTCCCCAGTAAACATGGTTATCGCACAACAAGCAACTTAATAAGAGATAAAGTGCATAATTACATATTCAATACCACAATAGTTTTTTAAGCTATTTGTCCCATGAGCTATATATTGCAAAGGTGAATGATGGAATTTTAAAGGTAGCACTCAAGCAATTTATTTTGGAATGGCGGGAAAATACCATGTAGTATAGGTAGGTATGGTGGACACAAATGGCATAGTGGTTGGCTCAAGTATTTTGGATGCATGAGAAGTATTCCCTCTCGATACAAGGTTTAGGCTAGCAAGGCTTATTTGAAACAAACACAAGGATGAACCGGTGCAGCAAAACTCACATAAAAGACATATTGAAAACATTATAAGACTCTACACCGTCTTCCTTGTTGTTCAAACTCAATACTAGAAATTATCTAGACCTTAGAGAAACCAAATATGCAAACCAAATTTTAGCATGCTCTATGTATTTCTTCATTAATGGGTGCAAAGCATATGATGCAAGAGCTTAAACATGAGCACAACAATTGCCAAGTATCACATTACCCAAGACATTTATAGCAATTACTACATGTATCATTTTCCAATTCCAACCATATAACAATTTAACGAAGGAGAAACTTCGCCATGAATACTATGAGTAGAAACCAAGGACATACTTGTCCATATGCTACAGCGGAGCGTGTATCTCTCCCATAAAGTGAATGCTAGGATCCATTTTATTCAAACAAAACAAAAACAAAAACAAACCGAAGCTCCAAGAAAAAGCACATAAGATGTGATGGAATAAAAATATAGTTTCAGGGGAGGAACCTGATAATGTTGTCGATGAAGAAGGGGATGCCTTGGGCATCCCCAAGCTTAGACGCTTGAGTCTTCTTGATATATGCAGGGGTGAACCACCGGGTGCATCCCCAAGCTTAGAGCTTTCACTCTCCTTGATCATGTTGCATCATACTCCTCTCTTGATCCTTGAAAACTTCCTCCACACCAAACTCGAAACAACTCATTAGAGGGTTAGTGCACAATATAAATTGACATATTCAGAGGCGACACAATCATTCTTAACACTTCTGGACATTGCATAATGCTACTGGACATTAGTGGATCAAAGAAATTCATCCAACATAGCGAAAGAGGCAATTCGAAATAAAAGGCAGAATCTGTCAAAACAGAACAGTTCGTATTGACGAATTTTAAAATGGCACCAGACTTGCTCAAACGAAAATGCTCAAATTGAATGAAAGTTGCGAACATATCTGAGGATCATGCTCGTAAATTGGCGTAATTTTCTGAGCTACCTACAGGGAGGTGGACCCAGATTCGTGACAGCAAAGAAATCTGGAACTGCGCAGTAATCCAAATCTAGTACTTACTTTTCTATCAACGGCTTAACTTGGCACAACAAAACTCAAAACTAAGATAAGGAGAGGTTGCTACAGTAGTAAACAACTTCCAAGACACAAAATAAAAACAAAGTACTGTAGGTAAAAACATGGTTTGTCTCCCATAAGCTCTTTTCTTTAACGCCTTTCAGCTAGGCGCAGAAAGTGTGTATCAAGTAACATCGAGAGATGAAGCATCAACATCATAGTTTGTTCTAATAATAGAATCATAAGGTACCTTTATTCTCTTTCTAGGGAAGTGTTCCATACCTTTCTTGAGAGGAAATTGATATTTTATATTACCTTCCCTCATATCAATAATAGCACCAACAGTTCGAAGAAAAGGTCTTCCCAATATAATGGGACAAGATGCATTGCATTCAATATCCAAGACAACAAAATCAACGGGAACAAGATTATTGTTAACGGTAATGCGAACATTATCAACTTTACCCAAAGGTTTCTTTGTAGAATGATCAGCAAGATTAACATCCAAATAACAATTTTTCAGCGGTGGCAAGTCAAGCATATTATAAATTTTCTTAGGCATAACAGAAATACTTGCACCAAGATCACATAAAGCATTACAATCAAAATCTTTAACCTTCATCTTAATGATGGGCTCCCAACCATCCTCTAGCTTTTTAGGAATAGAGGCTTCGCGCTCTAGTTTCTCTTCTCTAGCTTTTATGAGAGCATTTGTAATATGATGCGTGAAAGCCAAATTTATAGCACTAGCATTAGGACTTTTAGCGAGTTTTTGCAAGAACTTTATAACTTCAGAGATGTGGCAATCATCAAAATTCAAACCATTATAATCTAAAGCAATGGGATCATCATCCCCAATGTTGGAAAAAATTTCAGCAGCTTTATCACAGGCAGTTTCAGCAGTTTTAGCAGTTTCAGGCAGTTTTTCGCGCTTTGCATTAGAAGTGGAAACATTGCTAACACCAATTCTTTTATTAGTATGAGTAGGAGGTGCAGCAACATGTGTAACATTAGCATTAGTGGTGGTAATAGTCCAAACTTTAGCTATATTCTTCTCTTTAGCTAGTTTTTCATTTTCTTCTCTATCCCACCTAGCACGCAGTTCAGCCATTAATCTTATATTCTCATTAATTCTAACTTGAATGGCATTTGCTGTAGTAACAATTTTATTTTCAATATCCCTATTAGGCATAACTTTTGATTTCAAAAGATCAACATCAGAGGCAAGACTATCAACTCTAGAAACAAGTATATCAATTTTACCAAGCTTTTCTTCAACAGATTTGTTAAAAGCAGTTTGTGTGCTAATAAATTCTTTAAGCATGGCTTCAAGTCCAGGGGGTGAATTCCTATTATTGTTGTAAGAATTTCCATAAGAATTACCATAGCCGTTGCCATTATTATAAGGATATGGCCTATAGTTGTTACTAGAATTGTTCCGGTAAGCATTGTTGTTGAAATTATTATTTTTAATGAAGTTTACATCAACATGTTCTTCTTGTGCAACCAATGAAGCTAACGGAACATTATTAGGATCAATATTAGTCCTATCATTCACAAGCATAGACATAATAGCATCAACCTTATCATTCAAGGAAGAGGATTCCTCAACAGAATTTACCTTCTTACCTTGTGGAGCTCTTTCCGTGTGCCATTCAGAGTAGTTGATCATCATATTATCAAGAAGCCTTTTTGCTTCACCAAGAGTGATGGACATAAAGGTACCTCCAGCAGCTGAATCCAATAAATTCCGTGAAGAAAAATTTAGTCCTGCATAGAAGGTTTGGATGATCATCCAAGTAGTCAGTCCATGGGTTGGGCAATTTTTAACCAGAGATTTCATTCTTTCCCAAGCTTGAGCAACATGTTCAGTATCTAATTGTTTGAAATTCATTATGCTACTCCTCAAAGATATAATTTTAGCAGGGGGATAATATCTACCAATAAAAGCATCCTTGCATTTAGTCCATGAATCAATACTATTCTTAGGCAGAGATAGCAACCAATCTTTAGCTCTTCCTCTTAATGAGAAAGGGAACAATTTTAGTTTAATAATATCACCATCTACATCTTTATATTTTTGCATTTCACATAGTTCAACAAAATTATTAAGATGGGCAGCAGCATCATCAGAACTAATTCCAGAAAATTGATCCTTCATAACAAGATTCAGTAAAGCAGGTTTAATTTCAAAGAATTCTGCTGTAGTAGCAGATGGAGCAATAGGTGTGCATAAGAAATCATTATTATTTGTGGTTGTGAAGTCACACAACTTAGTATTTTCAGCGTTGGCCATTTTAGCAATAGTAAATAAAGCAAACTAGATAAAGTAAATGCAAGTAAACTAAATTTTTTTGTGTTTTCGATATAGCAAACAAGACAGCAAATAAAGTAAAACTAGCAATTAATTTTTTTGTATTTTGATTTAGTGCAGCAAACAAAGTAGTAAATAAAACTAAGCAAGACAAAAACAAAGTAAAGAGATTGAGAAGTGGAGACTCCCCTTGCAGCGTGTCTTGATCTCCCCGGCAACGGCGCCAGAAAAAGAGCTTGATGGCGTGTATTTCACACGTTCGTTGGGCAACCCCAAGAGGAAGGTATGATGCGCACAGCAGCAAGTTTTCCCTCAGAAAGAAACCAAGGTTTATCGAACCAGGAGGAGCCAAGAAGCACGTTGAAGGTTGATGGCGGCGGGATGTAGTGCGGCGCAACACCAGAGATTCCGGCGCCAACGTGGAACCTGCACAACACAACCAAAGTACTTTGCCCCAACGAAACAGTGAGGTTGTCAATCTCACCGGCTTGCTGTAACAAAGGATTAACCGTATTGTGTGGAAGATGATTGTTTGCAGAGAAAATAGTAAAAACAAGTATTGCAGCAGATTTGTATTTCAGTATTAAAGAATGGACCGGGGTCCACAGTTCACTAGAGGTGTCTCTCCCATAAGACGAACAGCATGTTGGGTGAACAAATTAAAGTTGGGCAATTGACAAATAAAGAGAGCATGACAATGCACATACATATCATGATGAGTATAGTGAGATTTAATTGGGCATTACGACAAAGTACATAGACCGCCATCCAACTGCATCTATGCCTAAAAAGTCCACCTTCAGGTTATCATCCGAACCCCCTCCAGTATTAAGTTGCAAAACAACAGACAATTGCATTAAGTATGGTGCGTAATGTAACTAGTGACTACATCCTTGAACATAGCACTAATGTTTTATCCCTAGTGGCAACAGCACAACACAACCTTAGAACTTTCTGTCACTGTCCCAGGTGTCAATGCATGCATGAACCCACTATCGAGCATAATTACTCCCTCTTGGAGTTACAAGCATCTACTTGGCCAGAGCATCTACTAGTAACGGAGAGCATGCAAGATCATAAACAACACATAAGCATAACTTTGATAATCAACATAACAAGTATTCTCTATTCATCGGATCCCAACAAACGCAACATATAGAATTACATATAGATGATCTTGATCATGATAGGCAGCTCACAAGATCCGACAATGATAGCACAATGGGGAGAAGACAACCATCTAGCTACTGCTATGGACCCATAGTCCAGGGGTAGACTACTCACTCATCACTCCGGAGGCGACCATGGCGGTGTAGAGTCCTCCGGGAGATGATTCCCCTCTCCGGCAGGGTGCCGGAGGCGATCTCCTGGATCCCCCGAGATGGGATCGGCGGCGGCGGCGTCTCAGTAAGGTTTTCCGTATCGTGGCTCTCGGTACTGGGGGTTTCGTCACGGAGGCTTTAAGTAGGCGGAAGGGCAAGTCAAGAGGCGGCACGGGGGGCCCACACCATAGGCCGGCGCGGCCAGGGGTGGGGCCGCGCCGCCCTAGGGTTTGGCCACCCCGTGGCCCCTCTTCGTCTCGTCTTCGGACTTCTGGAAGCTTCGTGAGAAAATAGGCCCCTGGGCTTTTATTTCGTCCAATTCCGAGAATATTTCTTTACTAGGATTTCTGAAACCAAAAACAGCAGAAAACAGCAACTGGCACTTCGGCATCTTGTTAATAGGTTAGTTCCAGAAAATGCACGAATATGACATAAAGTGTGCATAAAACATGTAGATAACATCAATAATGTGGCATGGAACACAAGAAATTATCGATACGTCGGAGACGTATCACATGCCACCGCCCGTTCCCACGCGATCTTCCCGCATCTTCTCGCCTCTTCCCACGTCGGCGTCTATAAAAGGTCTCCCGGCTCACTGGTAGCTACCACAGCCGCCGGCAACAAACACAGCGCTCGTCGCTCCACCGCCGTCTCCTCCACCACCAGTGGCAATGGCGAACCGCCCAGGCGCTGGCCAGTTCCCTCCACCGCCGTCTCCTCCACTTCCAGTCCCGAATTCGCAGGTCGACACCGACCCCGCGGCCCGGGAAGAGCGGCGACAGCGAGGGATCCAGAACTGGCATGCACATCGTCAGCAGCGGCAGGAGGCACTCGAGCAGCAGGCCCGCCAGCAGCATGAGGCGGTGCACACGGCGGATCTAGCGGCGTTCTGCGCCCCTGGCCCCGCAGCTGACGAGGCTGCGGCGGCAGCAGCGTGGCACGAGGAGGCGATGGCGGACACCATTGCAGTGTTCGACTCCTCGACGGCAGAAGAGGTGCGACGGCGTCGGACGGAGGAGATTGAGCAGCGGTGGGATGATGAGCACCGGCGCTAGCAAGATGAGCGGGAGGCGCTGTACCGTGAACGGCGGGAGGCGATCGAGCGCCGGCTGCGGGAGTCGATCGAGCGCCAGCAGCAGCTGGCGGCGGAGGAGCATCAGCAGCGGGAGGCGGCGCTGGCGGCGATCTGGGGGAGGCGGGCGGACTAGTTGGCGGTGGAGGCCGACGCGTTGGCGGTGGCGATGATGTAGGCGCCAACGGATGTGGAGGAGGAGGAGGAGGCCGCGATAGAGGAGGAGGAGACCGAGGTGGAGGACGACGACGACGACGAGTTCGAGTGGTCCGACGATGACGGGCCGCACCTGGCCGATCAGCAACGGGCGCTTGTCGAGTCCTTCGAGTCGGAGAAAAAGCTCCAGGACGACGCCCGTGCCCGCGAAGAGGCGCAGATGCATCGCGCCGTCGAGCTCTCCCTCTAGGTGGTGCAACAGGGGACGACGGACGACGACGCGCTGCTGGAGCGGCGGCGTCTGGCCACCACCCAACGCAAGGAGAGGCAGCGCGCGCAGCAGGAGTTGCGGCGGAGGGGAGGCGACGACGGGGCGGGGCCGTCGAACGCACCGCCGGGCGGTCAGTAGTCTAGGTTTAGATGAAATCTAGCCATTTTCATTCAAACTTTGTAATATATAATCAAATTTGAATGAAAACCTTTATTTTCGTGCACCAATATTTATTTGGAGGCGGCGTTTGGGGGACGCGGCTGGGGAACGACGTCCCCCAAACGCGGTACGAACAAAACACGTCCCCCAAACGCTCGATCCGGCGCTCTTTGGGGGACAGTTTGGGGGAGGCGACTGGAGATGCTCTAAGCCATCTCCAACAGGTGATCCATCCCGCGGTCGCGTGTTCAGATTAGTTGAACTAGATAAATATGTGATTCAACTTGTACGGACATATCTCTAAAACAGATGACCACAGTGTCCGGGACGACCCAAACCTGTCTAAATCTGGGCCTGGTTTGCGTGACCGCTGACGCCGAGAGCTGGCCTCTTCTGTCCTCCCCTGACTCGCATGTCTGCCTCCCAAACCACAACCCCCTCGCGGACAACTTCCCCCTCCCCCACTCCGCCGCCACCCCACTACCGCCGATTTGCGACCGCTGTCGATGCCAGCCACCGACGTCAAGACGCCGCCGTCAGATTGGCAGCATAGGACGTGCCCCGGCGGTTTTGCCTGTGCTTTCGCGGTCTCGGTGCAGCGTCTGAGGACGCTGCTGCCGATGTTGTAGTACTCTCGCCGTCGCGAGTGCTCCCGCCGTCATCAGCTTCGCCATTGCTGAAAAAGGTGAGCTCTTGTGCATCGTGCTTCCAGGCCGCAAGTTGCCGAGGCGACCATTGTTGCAGGTCCCTACGAAGGCATTGGATTTCCCTTGTAGATCATGGTGGGTAGCGGCGACGAGTTCTTCTACAAACTAACGTCATCGACATGTCCTCAGACGACGAGTCAGACGATGACTTACTCATGGAGGTTGCGTTGCTCATCCACGAGTACAATGTCGCGCAGATCCCTGTGTACCGGAGGTCCTTGCCGAAACGCACGCTGGCCTTGGATCGCAAAAGAGAACGCGGCCACGACATGCTCTTTTACGACTACTTCCACTACAGCAAGGCATTGTTCACGCCGCAAATGTTTCGCCGCCGTTTTCGGATGTCCAGACCGTTATTCAACTGGATAATGGATGTCGTCAAGGTTTACGACGACTACTTCATCGCCAAACATGATGCAGTTGGCAAGGTAGACCTATCTTCATATCATAAATGCACAACAGATATTAGGATGCTAGCATATGGTGTTGCCGGTGACTACATAGATGAGTACATCCGGATGAGCGAGTCTAGCAGCTTGGAAGCGATGTATATGTTCTGCAGAGTAGTGATCGATGTGTTTGGTGGTGAATTTCTGAGACAACCTACTGCAGAGGACACAACCCGTCTGTTGTCAATCAACGCTTTCAAGGGGTTTTCTGGGATGCTTAACATCATAGATTGCATGCACTGGAAGTAAGAACTGCCCTTTTGATTAGCAGGGGTCGTTCAAGGATCATTCTGAGGGGCGCACAGTGATTCTTGAAGCGTTGCTTCACATGACACATGGATTTGACACTCATTTTTTCGGAATGGCCGGCTCACACAATGACGTCAATGTGCTGCAGCACTCTCCAGTGTTTGATATGCTTGCGCACGGTCAGTCCCCTGATGTGGATTTTCAGATCAACGGCCACAACTACAACAAGGGGTACTACCTTGCTGATAGTATCTATCCACCTTGGGCTATGCTCGTGAAGATAATCCGTCGTTCCAAAAGAGAGCACGAGGCAAGTTTTGCCAAAGAGCAAGAGGCATCCCGGAAAGATGTCGAGCAGGAGTTTGGTATCCTCCAAGCTTGTTGGGCTATCGTCAGGCACCCTGCTAGAACATGGAGTGTGCAAACCATGTGCGAGGTGATGACCGCTTGTGCAATCATGCACAACATGATTGTTGAGGTAGAGCGGGATGATTCACTGTATGATAATGATTGGGAAGGCCAGGAAGAGTTGGTTGCTCCTCAAGGTGGTCCGGCTTCATTCCAGGATATCCTCCATGTGCATCACGAAATTCGGGGCCAAACGGTTCACAACCAACTCCAGGCTAATTTGGTTGAGCACATGTGGATGCATGTTGGCAACAATATTGCAAACAATAACAATGATGAAAATCCCGAATAAAACAAGGCCTAGGCTATTTGCATCAATTTACATTTTGTTTAAATAAGTACTTTGTCATTTAATAGGTGAACAATAATTTTATGTTATAAATCTGGATAATTTAAACTTATTTATGTTTTTTTATGATTTTATATGCCCTATATTGAGTTAAAAGCCAAATGCCAAATACTTTGCCACGGCCCATATTTGGCCACGTTTGGTGTAGCGCGCGACCCAAACCGTCGGGCGGACGCCAGCCATTGTCCGCACATCCACCAAAACAGACAAAAATGGATAGCCCAGCGCCGCCAATTTGGATCTTCCCCTTGGAGATGGCCTCAATGCATGCCATGCCGCTCATGGATGCACACCACACAAATGCGAAAATGGATTTTCCTACTCCCGATAGTACACAATCAATCATTATAGTGTCATTTCTATATTTTGTTATTTTTCATGTTGGCCACATACTATAGTATTTCTTCGTGAAAACTTACACAAGTATCAACATAATATGTACACGAAAAAATTTATTTCAATTTTTTGAGATTTTGAAATATTATTTTTCCAATATTAGAGGAAATAGATGCACATGCACCCGGGTTCATCCTGCTATTTTCCTGCACGATACCTTCTATATTACTCATTTTTGTTAGAGCACCTAGGCTAGGAGCAAACCGATTTTTTATCCACACAAACGCAAATGGGCGATTTTGGTATATTTACGTCGGACCGGTGGAAAGCTCATCTGCTCATCTCCAACGTCCAAACACAATGGAGCGTGAAGATAGATAAAACATGACCAGAAAATGGAGCAAAGGGCACATACAAACTCATTTTAATTAGCAAAATTTAGGCTGGAAACGGCACAGGTACACCGCTAGTGGCTCCCATGTATTGGGACTGCAACTCAGCAACTCAAGAAAATAGTTAAGGAGTTTTTCAATACATTTAGCTAGATTTAGAGTAGACCATCTTTAGAAAGTTCGTGTGCCCTACTAGCCGCGATCCTCCGCTCCGACTCCACCTAGCGCGCAGTGCGGTGGGCCATGGCAAAGGAGACCTAGACAGATGCGCGCCTGCTGCTCGGCAGCCATGGTGGCCACGTGGGAAGCATGTGGGAACGTGTAGTCGGCATTAGTCGTCGTGGTGCCGATGATGGTGGAAAACAAATACATCGGATCGCTACGTTTGCCCCAGCCCTAACAGATAAAGAGGAGTACGCAAGCATAATTTTGTTCGTGGTCTCACCAAAACGGACATAGTTTGTGTGCCCGAACTTGGTTGGAAGTGTGGAGATGGCCTTGCTAGCAATGTTTTTTCCTTGTTGGTCTTCATCGTTTTTCGGGGAGGATAAATTTGAGTTTCACGTCACCGGTCAACCGTGCGGTTTGTCATGGAGTACAACTAGAAGCAGTGAAATTGACTGACCAAGTAGGCATGCAGTTCGTACGCACCTGAGGCTATATATATAGAAGATATTTCGGACGGATTGGATAATCGATATCGATGGGGATTCCACGACCGCCTCGGAAAATTTCTTGTTCGTCTTCATTGTTTGCGGGGAGGAGAATTTCTCTTCACGTCACCGGCCCTCCATGCGATTTATCATGTGCTCCATGCGGCCAATTATGCATGCGCCTGAGTGAGCGAAGATATTTCGGACGTCCGGGAGAAGAAGCGATCTGGATTCCATGGCCGCCGAGGAAAATCCGGAGAAGGTCCTTTCGACACATGGACCTGATAGAAACTGGTGCTTGCTGCTGCCTAGCCCAAGATCATCATGCAAACAAAGAAGTGAAGTGACAGTCTAATCCCGAGGAAACTGTCCAAAACCGATGCGGATAAAATACAAGGAAACATTTCGTTTCTTCTTCTGCTACGATTCCGGTTACGGAAAACGACCGCGCGTCTACGGCAGATTTAGTATGGAAAGCTCGGCGGCCAATGAGCGTCCAACGCGTGTGGCCGTCAACCTCTGGATAAGGACACGTGTATTTGACACCCAATGACAGAGCCACACGCGTCCCGACAGCGTTTTCGCAAGGAACAAAAATGGCGAAAATAATATTACCAACTGTTACAGCGACGAGTGATGTCGCCGTCGAGGCCGCAACGGTGGAGATCGCCGTCGAGGAACGCGCGCTAAGGCTTAGACATTTTTGGCCGATGCGTGACGTCCATGTGTGTGGCAGCAGCAAGATTAACGGAAAGCTTGTGTCGGTTTCCATTTGACCGTGTTTGATTTTAAGAACGGAGAGCGAGCGATCAGGCTGCCAAATTGGTGCGATACGCATGTGCTGTCCTTCTCCGGCTTCCGGGTCCCCGTCGTCCATGGCCAACAGGCATTCCATTCCGTTCCCGCCATCCTTCCCGTTCCCATGTCGGCCTTCCTTCCTCATATTAGTCGACGCGTTGGGCGACTGTCCACCTGATTCATTCGGAAGCTTGTGCTAATTAAGCGCGTGTAATTGCACATGCCTCACGCTCTGGTGTGCAGTCGCTTAGCTTGCTGTCAAATTGTTGTGCACCATGTAAAAGACTTTCAGTCCGGGGTGTGGGCATATCGCCCTACCACCATCAAACACAATCGGCGGTGGTGTTTATGTCCCCACGTGCCAATTTTGCTCCCCTGACCTAATATAAACTTTTTTTTTCGGCAAAAAACCACTTTAATAGATAATGCATTGTATGACTTATACCTAATGCCTTCTCTAGCTGATGTGACGGGGTAAGTGAAGACATGCCTTCTCTACTATTGTACATGCCCTAATGTGGGGAAAAAAAGGTTGGGCAATTGCATAACCTGCAATCCTAATTTTGACGAACCACATTCCAAATATAACGTTCTTAAAGTTGTTTTAAAAGTAATTTAATTCTCAGTTTGATCTAGAGCGAGCAAAAGGATTGTACTAAAATCAACCGTTTATAATAAGGCCACCCACCCTATAGTCTTTTCGTGTATCCCAAAACTACTCTCAGAGTTAAGCCAAGTGCAAGGTATGATTGTCAAAACAAATAAAAAGTGCAAGGTATGATTGTCTCCAATAAAATATATTATTAAGATTTAACTCTAGTTGGCACGAGATTAAGATAAAATGCACCGAGGTGCTTTATCTAACGCATGTTGAGTGCCTAAAAACAAAGGTTAAGGTACAAGACACTAGGATTACTCTTCCACCACTACAGGACTACGGTTTTATGCTAACAGCCTTTGCAGTTGGCATAGGAGGGTCTCCAACCACCTTCCAACTATACTTGTGAAATACAACATGCGTAGACACTCATAGGTAACATTAGTCTACATTTTAGCTCCGGAATTATCATTAATTAAAATAAGGGTTAAGTATAAAATACCCTTACAACATATAGTAGCAAAAATATGGCCAGTGTGGGAGATTTTTCGGATAAAATTGTGAGATCCGAGGAGAATACCTAAGTGGGGGGGGGGGGGGGGGGGGGGGGGGAGAAAAATCCACCAAAAATTACTTTGATGTGGCAATTTAAGAGAAGGATTTAAGAGGGGAAGCGAGAGGATCCAGCACTGCCGTCCTAGGCCATAGCCTGTTCGTGGTGTGAGGTGCAGAGGGTTGGTGGGATTGGGCCATGTTAGACCATCTCCACCGATGCTTCTCAAATAGGCGCCGGCAGGTGCACCGGCACTACCGAATTGGAGGCGTCGGCACACCATCCTCCGTTCCGGGACGTCCCCAATACGGCGACCCCGATAGAATATTTTTAGTTAAATAAAGATTTTTTATTTTAGTTATATATTACAAATTTGCTGCATTGCTACACTTGTAGCCTGCTAGTCACCCAGCGGTGCGTTGGATGGCCCCGACCAACCGAATCCTAGCTTCTCGTATGCCATGCACCGCCTCTTTCGGTCCTCGCTTAGCCATTCCCTATGCCCGGCGGAGAAACGGCGGTCCGCCCCGATGGAGAGGTCGACGGCGATGCGCCACAACTCCTCGTTATCCTCCTTGTGGGCATGCGCGTCGTCCTCAACCTTCTTGAGCGACTCGAAGGACTCGCAGATCGCCTTCTGTTGCGCCGCCTGCTTCTCCGCGTTTGGCCCGTCGTCGGACCAGTTGATGGACTCGTCGTCCTTCACTTCCGCCGCTGCCGCTTCCTCCTCCCAGGCCACCAAATCCGCAGACGCCGGCTCCTGCTGCAGCTGCAGCTCCTCCCGCCACCGCTGGTGCTCCACCCTCTGCGTCCGCAGCCGTTGCTGTAGCGCCTCCACATGCCGACTCAATCGCAGTTCATCCTAGCATGGACGTTCCTCCTGCGCCTCCAGGCACCACGCGTTCACCTCCCATAGCCGCTGCCGCTCTGCCTCCTGCTGGTGTTGCTCGTCCGCGACAAAAGCATCAATGGTCGCCGCAAGCGCCGCTGCTTCCCAATGCTCGTATTTTGCGAGATGCGAGTCTGATAGCGGCTGACGGGCTTGATGATTCCACAACAACTACGCCAAAAAAGATCTTGATATATTGGGACTCCAAGTGTAGAGTGTTGCATCAAAGAAGTATCCTCCCCCACAAGGGTGACTCAAGGGTTTATATAGAACTCTCGGGGAACTAGATGGAAAAGTATTTCTCTTCTCTCTTCTTCAAGCAATCCTGCAAGTAAGTAAATGCCTTGTGTCCCCAACTTCACCGTGTGGTTGTCAAGCACAAGGTTTCGCGTAAGTAAATAACACAAGTACTAATAAAACAAGTAGTAAACTAAAGAGAATAAAATAACTAAGTAAACTCTGTAAAGAGGTTGATTTTTTTGGTCTTTTGGATACAAATAATAAAAGTAAATATTTTTGTATTGTCGGAATAAAATAGTGCAGTTAATAGAAAACAATGTAAGTACAAGATAAATGTGTTTCTTATGATAAAAAGTGGACCGGGGTTCATAGGTTCACTTGGCTATTCTCTCGTAAAGTTGTGGTCGATAAAAAGCAATTCATCAATGAGGTATGAAGGTCCAAATCATATTATATGTAATATCAGTATTTATATAGGCATGACGTCCTAACATAGAGATGATGCAACACACCTCTCTTATGCTCCGCAAAAATGAAACTTCATCAATCTTGTATTAAAAATTAACCGAGCAGAGCAATACGTACTTTGACATGAAGTTTGAATATCAAATATGCTACCTTGAATAAACAAGATCACCATTACTGTCACATGATAACATAGCACGTGCATTCACTTTACCCCTAGTGAGGTAGCAAAAGAAAGACAAATCCATAATAACTCTTGAACATATTGTCACTATCAAATTACTAAAACCTTGCTACTCCATCTAACACACACACCACCCCACAGACGCTCTTGCATAAATGTTGGATCGGAATATAAACTTAAGAACTGGATACATAATATGCATCTATCAACACATCTCACAAATATAATACGATCAGATCTCATATAACAATATCATAGAACAAGGATCTACCACATAGGTGTTCCAAATATGAACATAATCATGATAGGCAGCTCATATGGCACTGAAGAACATGAGAGAAATAGATCAAGCTACTGCATCAAACCCGTAGTCTAGAGGTGGACTACTCCCTCTTAGTCATGATGATGATGGTGAAGACGTTGGAGAAGGTCCCGCGGTGATCCCGACGGAGTTTCCCCCTCCAATCTTCTCTGCAGCAGCCTCCATTTTGGTGTTTCTGTCTTTCTGCGGCGCTCTCCTCTCGAGAACTCTTTGATGCTATATATAGTCATTTTTTTGGGCAAAATATGTCGGTGGGCGAACGAATCAGGGCAATCGGACGATCGAAGTCCGAACGAAGGTAGGTGGCGCGGCCATGAAGTTGGGCCGCGCCACCTGGTCTCGTTCGATCCTCGGGCCTCTCCAAGTGTGCTCCAAAAGTCCATTATGTTCCTCCCGGTGAAAAAATGATGCTCCAAAAATCCCAGGTCAAATTGACTCTGTATAAGTCTCTAAAAATTAAAATACGCGAAACAGGTTTTTTTGTACAGATCGCAAGTGCTATGTAGGTAGGTATGATAGTTGAATTTGAGTAGATCTTGGAAACAAGTATATGCTTGTGTAATAATTCAAATGTTTTGGTAGCAAGAGGTCTAAAAGCATGCAATAGCATCCATAGACTATTCCATCCATAATCAAACAATGATACTTAATGTTAAACATCTTTGTATACTAGCAAGAAGTGGTACTGAATGAGGCATATAACAAATCATCACTCAATAGAGCATGTGAAACTAGAGATACAATACACAAAATAAATTTCAACTTTTAGGTATTCCTTCTTTTCTTCAAGAGTATGCAGCTTATTTTACTTTGAACATTCAGAGATAAAGAGTTTAGTCCTGTAGCTCATGCATATGCATCATAAACACTCAATATGATGGTCCTCTCACAAAACAAAACAAAACAAAACAAAAAGAGACGAATAAAATAAGGACGCTTCAAATTTTTGCGAAAATTCCGTGTTGCTAAAAAACAGAGTTTAGAGGTGCTCAAACTAGGGATTTTAATGAGTCTAGTGGGGTTGCATGGGTATCCCCATGATTATGATCTTCATCATACATGAATCATCTTAGTGTGATATTCCTCCATTCCCTGTGAAAAAAATTTAAAATAAATTTTTACGTCCATTCTTTTTTATGGGTGACATTAGAGGTACAAATAAATTATGCTTGCTGCTATTTTACTCAAGAATAAAATTATATCTTTATGAATCAGAGTGCGCATAATGTTATACTCATTCTAGCATATCAAAAGATCCAAGTAAAAAATCACTTTGATACATAGAAGAATGCATCTAACAAAACAAGGCAGAATTTGTCCAGAACTTTTACTGCAGCAAAACTGAATTTTTTTGCTCGACTTAGATACCTCAGAAAATTAATCCAATTTACGTATATATAGTATATATAGAGGAAGTTGCAGCTACAGTATTAAGGACAAATTTTCGGAGCTACCAGTAAAAATAGAAAAATCGTGCACTAAAAAGTCTAGCGCATGAATTAGCGACTCCATATTATGTTTGCAACTTTAAACATCCAAATCGGTAAAAACTTGATACTTTATTTAAAAAGTAGAGAGTAAACTAAAAGAAAACTAACATTTTACAGCAAGCATGCAAAAACAAAAAGCACAAATAAAAACATCTCGGGTTGTCTCCCGTAAAACGCTTTCTTTATAGCAATATAGCTAGGCTTACTTACTTGATTCAAATGACATGGAATTTTTGTGGTAGCATAAATGATACCTCCATATTCCTTGGAAAGTGTTCCATACACTTATTATGAGGGAACTGAAACTTAACATTCCCTTATTTTGAATCAATGATAGCCCCTGCTGATCTCAGAAAGGGTCTTCCAAGGATAATAGGGCTAGAGGAGTTTCTTCCCATGTTCATAACAATAAAATCAAAGGTACATATGTCATATGTAATTCAACCACAACATCTTTTACTTTGCCTAATTTCTTTGTGGTTGAATCATCAGCAAGTAATAAATCAATAGAGCATGTTTCCATATTTTTAAGGTTGAGTAAATCATATAGTTCTTTAGAGATAACAGAAACACTAGATCCTAGATCAAGAATAGCATGATGTGTTTCTTTGTCAATAGATATTAAAATCTTGGGAATCCACACATCCCCAAGCTTAGGTGGTATCATGGCCTCATTATTATACTTCTGGATCTTTTCTTTAATAACATAGTTAGCAATATAAGAACCAAAACCAGCTTGATTAACAATGATAGTGGGATCTATAGCAATTTTTCTATTATAGCAATCAATTCATTCAAGATACATTTATCAAGATCCAAGAGTGGTTCCTTAGCTTCACTAAGAATTTCAACTTTTTCAACATGTTTATCGTTAGTAGGCTCAAGATTTTATTTTCCATACATATCACTCAAAGATGTAGTTTCCTCAACTACATAATTTTCTTGGATACACATATCTCTAATTCCCGCTTCTTTTATGCTCTTGTATATATTTTCTTCTACTAGCATTCCATCCAATATAGTAAAATAATCATAATGTTTATTAAAGAGAAAGCGTATGTCGGATTCCTTATCTAAGAGTTGCCTGGTCTGTTGATTTAAACCATAGCAGAAACTATTTAAAAGCATATAATCTCTTAGCCCAAGTTCCAAATTGCATGTATATCTTTTCAATATTTTCCAAGCTTGAGTAATGCTTTCTCTCTCTATTTGCTTAAAATCAAGCATAAGTGCTTGATGTTCAATAGTACATTTACCAAATCTTTCTAAGATGAAGCTCTTAAATTAAACCATAATCTTTTCTCCTTTTAAGCACCTTTTAATACCATGCCCTAGCTAATCCTATAAGGGAGTGTGGGAATAACTTGACTCTTAACACCCCAGAATACATATTAACAGGTTTAATTTTATCACAGAGTTCATCAAAAAGTTTAACATGCGACTCAGCGGCTGTGGTATTCCCATAAGAAAATCTGGTACTATAGATTGTAACCATTGTCAAGGGATTTAATCTACTCTTCAATTTCTTATTGTGGATAACATGGCTGCACCCTTGTGTTGCCATTCTCACTTTTTTGTGTTGCCTAATCATGACTGATACTACTTTTTATGTGTTTTTCAATTTTTAACAAAGAGAACTAACAAGCAAAAACTAAACACAAGCAAACAAATACTAAAAACAAGCAAACAAATACTAAAAACGAGACAAATAAAATACAATGCAAAATCTAAAAGAGATAGAAGAGCTCACAATGATGTTACCTCCCCAAGCTTGGGTCAAAGACGGCCCCAGAAAATCTCTTCCAGTGCTTAGAGTTTCTTGCGCAACAACCACTTGTGATGTAACTATTCTTCATTCCCTGGCAACGGCGCCAGACTAGCAGTTGCCGTGGGAACTTACTTATGCTTCTCCACGCAGAAACCATTGTGATATAACTCTTCCTCAGTTCTCCGGTAACGGCGCCGGAAAATACTCTTGATAGCGGTTGACGGGCTTGATGATTCCCCAGCAACTACACCAAAAAGATCTTGATACGTTGGGACTCCAAGTGCAGAATGTTGTATCAAGGAAGTATCATCCCCACAAGGGTGACTCGAGGGTTTATATCGAACTCTCGGGGAACTGGATGAAAAAGTATTTCTCTTCTCTCTTCTTCAAGCAATCCTACAAGTAAGTAAATGCCTTGTGTCCCCAACTCCACCGTGTGGTTGTCAAGCACAAGTTTTCGCGTAAGTAAATTACACAAGTAGTAATAAAACAAGTAGTAAACTAAACTAGTTTAAACAACTAAGTAAAAACTGTAAAGAGGTTGATTATTTTTGGTCTTCTGGATGCAAATAAGAAAAGTAAATATTTTTGTATTATCGGAATAAAATAGTGCAGCTAATTGAAAACAATGTAAATGCAAGATAAAGGTGTTTCTTATGATAAAAAGTGGACTGGGGCTCATGGGTTTACTTGGCCATTCTCTCGTAAAGTTGTGGTCGATAAAAAGCAATTCATCAATGAGGTATGAAGGCACAAATCATATTATATGTAAGATTAGTATTCATATAGGCATCACGTTCTAACATAGAGATGATGCAACACACCTCTCTTATGCTCCACAAAATGAAACTTTATCAATTTTGTACTAAGAATTAACAGAGCATGACAATAAGTACTTTGACATGAAGTTTGAATATCAAATATGCTACCTTGAACAAACAAGATCACCATTACTCTCACGTGATGAACATAGCACATGCATTCACTTTATCCCTAGTGAGGTAGCAAAAGAAAGGCAAAACCATAATAGCTCTTGAACATCCAATTACTAAAATCTTGCTACTCCATCTAGCACAAACATCACCCCACTTGCATAGATGTTGGATCAGAACATGAACTTAAGAACGGGGTACATAATATGCATCTATCAACATATTTCACAAATATAATACGATCAGATCTCATATAACAATATCATAGAACAAGGATCCACCACATAGGTATTACAAATATGACCATAATCATGATAGGTAGCTCATATGGTGCTAAGTACTATGAAGAACATCCCTACTACTTATAAAGGCACGAAGTGCCGTTGAAAAATTGAATCTGAAACGTCCATTCATTTGCATCACACGGTTAACAGTAATCTGTTCTCCCCACCCATGATTTTCGCCAGCGCCATCTCCCCCATGCTCATTTTCCAAAAATATCTGGCTCAATACATCTGCGTTGCCCAAATTACGGAACGACAAGGAAACGGTCCCTCTAAATCTGGCCCTTCCTAGCGAGCTCTCCATGTCTGGAAGAACCTCGCCGCCACGCTCCATCCACCCTCCTTCTCTTCCGCCGCCCCCGAGTCCTGACTGCCCTCATTGTTGTCTGCCCACGAGCCTCCTCCGCGGCTCCTTTTGCGCCTCCTCCGTGGTGCAGCCCCAGTTGGAGGCAGCAGAGGCAGAGACACACGTCATGCCACCACATCTGGAGCGGGAGTGCAGGGCGCACCAGATGTGCCTCGCCCCTCGCGGGTGAGCAACAGCCAGGGTTGCTACGCTCCCTAAATATCTCTCTAAAGCTTCTAATTTTGGGTTTTTCTTCGAGCTTGTGCAGATGAGCTACTCGGGCTAACGCTCCACCCCCAGGCATATCGATCTGGATCGCCTTTGCGTTCGTCACAAGCGGCAGGTTGAGCGACCTCTTTAGCTACCTAGCCTCTATCCCGGTGCAACTGAGGATTTGAACTGCTTTCAACGTTGCTGGGCTGGCGGCCTGGCTCTCCTGGACCTGACGGTAAGGTGCGATTTTGTTTATCGTCTCTGCTTTGAAGTATTGCTTAACATCATGGCATAACTATTAAAGCAACACGGGTGTGTATGGCTCTGATAAGGGCATCTATGTGTATGACTGTGATGCATTCAGGCTTCTATTTTCTGATTTAGAATTATAATTCCTTGGCACTTTGCTTGAATTCAGAATTTTGGTATTTTAGTGTTAGGAGGTGTAACTATAGTTGTTGCTAAACGAATATACTCATCATTGTACTTTCAGTTTATTAGTTTGCATATACCATCATGTCAGTTGGTAAGATTGTTTACCTTCATTTTCTTTAGTTTTGCCGTCTGACTCTAACTATGTGCGCATTCCAGAGACCAAAAGGCCAATACAAAATATGCAGATTCCAGTGTAGCACCGAGCTTAAAAACTGAAGAGCCTAACGGTGTTTTCGAAACGTATGCAGAAGCACAAATAGGTGTCAGGGTGCAGGCAACCTGTGTTTCTTCCTGTGTCACACTTTTTCCAACGTTCACCCCAATGGTACGGAGACTCGCCTAAAGGTTAAGTGAAATGGGGACATTGGCATCGGTATCACCAGAGCTGCTTGATTGGGCCAGGACCCAAGGATTATTATTGTCTTCATATGTAGAACGAAAGAATGATTTTCCTTTTGATATGTATTCTTTAGAATTTATCGTTCATTTTAAATACTATCTGCAATGGCCTATGCACATTGATTATTAGCACTACCGTTTTCAAACTACATAATACTCCGCGCGCTGCGGCGGGAATTCATGGTGTCATACTTTAGCAAGGCTATATATGATATGGGAAATATGTTATGTTTATATTGACTAACAACATAATCTTTCACTTGCTATGACTTAAAAGATGATGTGGCTGCAGGATATTGCAGAGAATTCTTGTAGTGGGGGGCTGCTATTTAGAGATAAAAGATTTCACTCTTCAGTTATCGCCGTTTTCATGTCCACTAGAGCTGGTGCATCCGGCTAATGACACTGACAACAAGGTCACAACCTCAGGTTCCCAAGTACGACTGCACTATTTGCTTCAAGCTGCTAGGATACATCCTGATAAGTGAGTGACTCAGTTCATGTATGATGCACTCGTTGTGGACAGGGCCGTCGTGCTCGCTGGTGGAAAGGTGAAGCAAGAGCCAAGAGGGGCACAAGTCTGAGAGAGGTGACACTGGATCTGATGAAGATCTAGAGACATCTTGTAAATTTTGGTACTGCTACTTCATTTGCAAGCTCAACATTAAATGTAATTGTATAATTGTATTGATACTTATGTTCAGTTTTTTCTTTATTGAAAAAATCTAAACCTAACTATGTAGTTGATTGTTGACATTTGACTGCCCCAGTAGAATGATTAGATTACTTAACATTCTTCTGTAACAGACATTTGCTATCATGAGTACAAAGTAATACAATATTACCTTTAAAATTGAGCAAGGGAAAGTTTTAATGTCTTGGACAACATTATTTAAAAAAAAATCAGGCAAAATATTACTTGGATAAAGACGTGCGTTGCACGTATACGCTAACTAGTGAGAGAAATAGATAAAGCTATGGCCACAAACCCATATTACAGAGGTATACTCATTGTCTTAAGTAACACTAGCTAAAAACTAAAACGAATTTAAAGAGAAAATATAAGTATTAAAATATATACAAAAGAAAGTTAAAAAAATGAAAATTCCATATTACACATGGCAAAGGCCAAAACACACGGCAAAGCCTTTATTTGCCGTGCATGACCTTGCTCACGGCAAAGGGAATTACACGGGGCAATTCGGCGTGGCTTTCTTGTGCATTATGTCTTTGCCGTGCGCCTCTTTCACTCTTTGCCGTGAAGCTATTCTTTGCCGTGCGCTTTAAATTTCTGTTGTTTGCCGTGCTATACGTCTTTGTCGTGCGCTTTATCTATTCTTTGCCGTGTGCTTGTGCTTTGCCGTGCGTTTTCCTATAGTCGCACTGCAAAAAAAAAAAGGTTGACGGTAACCGCCGGTTTTTTCCGTAGCGAGGGGTGGCCCAGACCGTCGTACTCGCTAGTCATAGGCACTGTTCAAGAGTTGGGTGAAGGGAAACGGTGCATTGTCGTCGCAGTGTAAACAGAACCACCGGCTGGTTGGGCTCACCGGTCAAAGCCTGAGCAGAGCTGGTCATGTGAAATGCAGCAGCAAGTGGTACTAGGAAGTAGAAAGAGGCCCGGCAGCTCGCCGCCGACTGTCCTGCTCCGGCCGTGCCAAATGTGTGCGCATGTGGGGTGTCATTGTGTCAAGAGTGGAGGGGGGCATGGCCGCGGCGTGGGGGATGGCTGCTGTCCATCTCATCTCCGCCTCACGGGCGACACGGTGGAGGCCACCACCTCCTCCGGCCGGGCCCACCGGCGCTGCGCAAGGGCGACACGCCCGGATGGTGTGTGTACGTGGCGCGTGGACGCTCCCAGACGGGGATCGATCGCCGGAAGGGAGACGCCGCCGCGCGCGGCCTCGCTAGCTTGGCCATGTCCGGCACCACGCGTGCAGCACCTGATCCTTTTGTCCCATTCCCGTCCCTTGATACTCTTGGAACCGCGCGTGCCTGGCCTTGCCCAGGTTAATTAACCTACGATTGATCACGAGTTAATTTAAACGTGTCTCTACCTGCCATATGCCCATATTCCATGTTCGTCGAGCTCCGCTCCGCTCTATACAGGTAGGAAAATCAATTGATGCTCCTGTCGAGTCTAATTTACGCCTGCTTTCCCGCCGACCAAGCACGACTGACGAGCGTAGTGCCGCAAGCGCAAGGCAAAGGGAGCAACAAATGGTTTGATTTGTCCAAATGTCCCCGGACCAACGGTATCAGAGGGCCACGGTCTGCGTCCATGTCGCACACGGCCATATACGCCGCGACCTCGAAGGCGGACGATCGGGTGCACTGCGAGCTCGAGCGTCCAAGCATTGCCACATCCACGGGAATCCTGTTTAGTTAGAGCATCTTCAGTCGCGTCCTCCAAATCGTCCCCCAAACCGCGCCGGATCGAGCGTTTGGGGGACGTGTTTCGTTCGTGCCGCGTTTGGGGACGTCGCTCCCCAGCCGCGTCCCCCAAACGCCGCCCCCAAACATTTAAAATAATTTTTCTTGGCATTTTTATTTCAATTTCCACAAACTAATACATAATTGGGAACGTGGTTTACACGAAGACATAGTTTGGAACATGGTTTTCCACAAACTAATACATAGTTTGAACCATGGTGAACACAAATATAAAATATTGCAAAGAAACTAAACCTAACTAGGCCGTGCATCGAAGGTTTCCTGTGTTCGCTGCTAAGAAAGAACACTCGAGGACACACCCAGTCACCTAAACTGGAAAATCCAGCGGGAGGATGGTGCCCTTGTTGGTTCTACCGATGAGGCGAACAGGCAGAAACCTCCGTGCACGTATTCGCTGCGAAGAAACAACACTCAGTAGTCCTCCTCGTCGGTGTTGTCGTCGTGGGAGTCCCTGTCGCCGTGGTAGTCCCGGAGGCAGCGCCTCTCGTCGAAGACCTTGACGCTCATGTCCCTGTTGCCGAAGTAGGAGAACACGAGGATGAAGCCGGCTTCGAGGCTGTGGTGGCGCGCGAACTTCTCCCAGCCGATGTTGAGGTACATCTTGCCGCGCGCGTCGTAGATCGCGTTGACGATCCACCGGCAGTAGCCGCACGAATGCTCCCGCAGATGCATCGTGCGCGGGCGTACGCCGCCGACGTACTCGGCGAAGGAGTCCGGCAGCCTCTGGATGCCGCGCGGGTCGCCCTTGAGGACGTGGACGAACTCGAACAGGACGTCCGGCTCCACGTCCATCTCCGACGATGAAGACGACGGCGTGGGAGGCGACGACGAGCGTTCAGCTATGCCGCGGCCACGACCACGACCACGGCCGCGGCCACGAGGTCGGCCTCCGCCTCTACCAGACATAGCGTCGAGTCTTGTTGAGAGATGGTGGCGGCTAGGGTTTGGGAGAGAGGCGCTAGGGTTTGTGTGTGAGAGGGACGATGAGAGGCGCCCCTTTTTATAGGCCGGAGGGAGGCGGAGGAGCGGTGGCGCTCATTAACGCCGGCACGCAGAGCTATGCGCGACGGGACGCGTCGCTGCGCCCTCTGCGGGAACTGCACCGTCGCTGCGCGCCAATAACTTCCGTCGCGAGGTAGGCGACGGTTAGGTTTAAATTAATTGTGCCGCTGACGGGTCGGCCCCGCCACTCCCCGCCTCGCTTTTCGTTGTGTCTGGCATCCCCGGTGCGTCCCCTGTGGGACGGGGACGGGCTCGGGGCGCCGGACACCGTATAGGGGCGCGCCGGACAAAAAAGGGCTTTGGGGGACGCGGCTGGAACGCATTTTCTGTCCGGCGCGCCCCAAATCCCTTTGGGGGACGCTTTGGGGGACGCGGCTGGAGATGCTCTTAGAGCATTGACATCACCTAATAAAAAATAGCTTTGGTGGCAAATAGCTAAATATTCTACAGTGCGTAGATTGCCAAAAAAAATCTACGCTCTCCCTCCAAAGTTTTACATGGCCCACATCAAAGAGAGACACTAAAGAGAGGGAAGAGAGAAAGACCATTTGGCTATAGCAGTGTCTACTTGCTCTCATGCCATGATTTTTAGCTAGGGCAATGCCCTCTACAATAAAAGAAACCAATAACAAAAGGCAAATTTACTATTTAAAACTACTATTTAGCATATAGTGTGAATGCTCTAATGGTACCTCGTTATCGTCATACAAAGAGATTTAGGGCGCATTTGGTAGCCTGTGCCAGATTCGTGGATCATTGGCGCAGTGGTGCGAGGGCACCCGCGTGTTCAGAACGAGCCACGGATTGGAATTGGCCTATTGTTTGGTAAGTCAGGCTGCATAGTTTGGACCAAAAAGTTCTTTTTGTTTGTTTGCCTGCAACCAACACCAAATCTCGATGAAGATGAAATTACCTTGTTTGGTACCATCCAGGCAAGCCCAAGGTCACATCTTATGTACAACGGGTAGCCTTACCATACTATCACCTCCTATCACACAGAAATCACATTCCATGACAGTTGCAGACTTACGAAGCCAGCAGTTCACGAAATCAACCCTAATTAGTACGAATGGTAGTTCATAACAATGCTCCCTAGCTACTACGAATGGTAGTTTTTCATCACGGGGTAGTTCAACATACGGTGATCAAAGGGGTTCTTCTTCTTTATTTATTTTTCACTTCTTCACTTCACTTCTTCTGTTCTTCTCCTTCTCAAATGGTGGTGTTGCCTCTGGCTTTCCACATTGCGTCTGCCTACTCTTGCCTCTTCTTCTTCGAGGCTTCATTGTCGTCCGCCTCCACGCAAATGTATCTACTTTTCCAAGCACTTTGCTCAATGAATTACTCCGAAATCTCACCATATTTGGATAAAAACTGCTGAATCTGATGTTGTTTTAAGCAAACTCTCGCTTTTTCAAGTTTTCACATGAAATAAAATCGGGGAAAAATACCATGGAAGCTTTTCACCAAAAGGAAGCATCTAGAGCTTTAGATCACAAGAGGGGAGCCACGAAGCTCGAACGAGCCCAGGTGGCGCGGCCCAACTTCTTGGCCGCGCCACCAGAGGCTGTTCGGCCCTCGATCGTCGTCTCGCCTCCCCCCTTCGCGTGGTGCCTTATATATCCTAAAAACTGACCCCCCAGGAGGAGATGACGTTTCGCGAAACGGAGCACCGCCGAGACCATGATCTTCGTTCCAGGGGTCAGATTGAACCTGCTCTCCACCCCGGAGAGAGGGATTTCGAGGGCTTCTTCATCATCACCGCCACCGACGTCATCACCAACCATCATGTACTTACTCCTCATCACCAACTGAGTGAGTAGTTCTCTATAGGTTTAGAGGTGGATGGGTTTTGGATGAGATTGATCATGTAATCCTCCGCATATGTCGAGATTTTAGGTGTTCGTCTTGAAGATATTCTTGTATGAGTGTTGGTACACCTTTGCTATGTTTAATGCTTGTTACTAGGGCCCGAGTAATTTGATTTCAGTGCTAAACTTATATTGATTTATCATATATATGATGTTGGTATTTATCTGCGAGGTGTATCACTTGTTATTATGTTGATCCTTCGAATCCCTGGGTGACAGGTGGGGAAAAACAAAGGTGAGGTGTAATAATTTCGAGGGTTATGTGTATTCATGAATCTTAATGCTTTTTCTGGCCTATTCGGAAGGGTATAGTTTAATTTCTTGTAGTTCCAAGTTGGCCCCGGTGAAATGGGCAAGTGATGACCCACAAGTATAGGGGATCGCAACAGTCTTCAAGGGAAGTAAAACCCAATTTATTGATTCGACACAAGGGGAGCCAAAGAATATTTGTAAGCCTTAACAGCGGAGCTGTCAATTCAGCTGCACCTGGAAACAGACTTGCTCGCAAGAGTTTATCAGTAGTAACAGTTTTATAGCAGTAGCAGTGGTGAAATATCAGCAGCAGTGTAACAAAGACACCAGTAGTAATTATAGTAAACAACAGGATTAAAATACTGTAGGCACCGGGATGGATGAACGGGCGTTGCATGGATGAGAGAAACTCATGTAACAATCAAGGCAGGGCATTTGCAGATAATAATAAAGCGGTATCCAAGTACTAATCAATCAATAGGCATGTGTTCCATATTTAGTCGTACGTGCTCGCAATGAGAAACTTGCACAACATCTTTTGTCCTACCAGCCGGTGGCAGCCGGGCCTCTAGGGAATCTATTGGAAATTAAGGTACCCCTCCGGTTCATATTAATTGACTCTAATATGGATGTATCTAGACACATTTTAGTTCTAGATACATCTATATTGAAGTCAATTAATATGAATCGGAGGGAGTACTCATTTTAATAGAGCACCGGAGCAAAGCATTAACACTCCGTGAACACATGTGATCCTCATATCACCGCCTCCCCCTTCGGTTGTCCCGATTTCTGTCACTTTGGGGCCTCGGGTTCCGGACAACAATACGTGTATACAACTTGCAGGTAAGATCATAAAGCAATGAATATCATCATGAATTGTTAACATGTTCAGATCTGAGATCATGGCACTCGGGCCCTAGTGACAAGCATTAAGCATAACAAGTTGCAACAATATCATAAAAGTACCAATTACGGACACTAGGCACTATGCCCTAACAATCTTATGCTATTACATGACCAATATCATCCAATCCCTACCATCCCCTTCGCCTACAGCGGGGGAATTACTCACACATGGATGGGGGAAACATGGCTGGTCGATGGAGAGGCGTCGGTGGTGATGATGGCGATGATCTCCTCCAATTCCCTGTCCCGGCAGAGTGCCAGAACGGAGTTTCTGGTCCCGAGACGGAGTTTCGCGACGGTGGCGGCGTCCTGGATGTCTTCTGACGATTTCGTCTAACCCCCGTGCGTTTTTAGGTCGAAGGCGTTAAGTAGTCCAGAGAGGGGCGTCGGAGGCCAGCCGAGGGGGCCACACGCTAGGGCGGCGCGCCCACCCTCCAGGCCGCGCCGGCCTAGTGTGTGGGGGCCCTGGGCCTCCCCCAGGCCTGCCCTTCTGGCTCCGTGAATCTTCTGGAAAAATAAGCCCTTTGGCATAAATTCCGAGGATTTTCCTGAAAGTTGGATTTCTGCACAAAAACGAGACAGTAGAGCAATTCTGCTGAAAACAGCGTTAGTCTGTGTTAGTTGCATCCAAAATACACAAATTAGAGGCAAAACAATAGCAAAAGTGTTCGGGAAAGTAGATACGTTTTGGACGTATCAACAAGCTAGACAAAAGATGTTATGCAAATTCTCATAGTTAGTACGCATAACTATATTTAGAGCACACACCTACACACAACTGAATTAGAGACGAGTGCTATGTGATGTATACGCACGCTTCTATTCATGTAGACAGTGTTGGGCCTCCAAGAGCAGAGGTTCGTAGAACAGCAGCAAGTTTCCCTTAAGTGAATTACCCAAGGTTTATCGAACTCAGGGAGGTAGAGGTTAAAGATATCCCTCTCAAGCAACCCTGCAATTAAGATACAAGAAGTCTCTTGTGTCCCCAACACACCTAATACACTTGTCAGATGTATAGGTGCACTAGTTCGGCGAAGAGATAGTGAAATACAAGTAATATGGATGATTATAAGTAGTAATTGCAATCTAAAATAAAAATGGCAGCAAGCGAACATGTAGCAGAACTTGTTGGAAACGGTGTTTTAATGCTTAGAAACAAGGCCTAGGGATCATACTTTCACTAGTGGACACTCTCAACAATGATCACATAATTGAATAAATAAATGCTACTCTCAAACACTCTCTTGTTGGATAACAAACACCATTCTTTGTGTAGGGCTGCAAAAGCACACCTCAAGCCGGAGTAAACAAGCTCCACAACGTCATAAAGGAATCACACACGATGCGCACACTGTCATCATCACACCGTGGAGAGTGACTCCGGAGTTCATATTAAAGTAACCTCTAGAGTGCATAATAGACAAGAGTAACATCTACATATTCAACTAGATTACAAAGCTCATGATCACATAAAGATCACACCATGGGAGAGAGAGATGAACCACATAGCTACCGGTAGAGCCCTCAGCCTCGGGGGAGAACTACTCCCTCCTCATCATGGGAGACAGCAACAGCGATGAAGATGGCGATGGAGTCGATGGAGATGGCTCCGGGGGCAATTCCCCGTCCCGGCGGCGTGCCGGAACAGAGATTCTGTCCCCCGAAACTTGTCGTCGATGGAGGCAGCGCTGCGGAACCCCTGGTGGAATATGACTGGCTTCTTTAGGGTTTTCGCATTTCGAGCAATATATAGGCGAAGGGGCAGCGTCGGTGGAGTCCCGAGGGGCCCACCCCACCCGGCGGCGCGGCAGAAGGTGGGGCCGCGCCACCCTATGAGGTGGCCAGCTCGTGGCCCCCCTTCGTCTCTCCTTCGGACTCCGTGAAGTTTCTGGAAAAATAGGGACGTGGCCTTTTGTTTCGCGCAATTCCGAGAATATTCGCAGAAGTAATTTTCTGGAACCAAAAATAGCAGAAAACAGGAACTGGCACTTCGGCATCTTGTTAATGGGTTAGTCCCGGAAAATGCATAAAAATGATATAAAGTATATAAAAACATGTAGCAATTGGTATAATATAAGCATGGAACATCAGAAATTATAGATACGTTGGAGACGTATCAAGCATCTCCAAGCATAGTTCCTACTCACCCTCGAGTAGGCAAACGATAAAAAGAATAATTTCTGAAGTGACATGCTACCAACATAATCTTGATCAATACCATTGTGAAGCATATGAGATGAATGAAGTACAGTTATCGAGTTTTAAGAAATTCTTCGGCTGCTCAGCTCGAAAAGTGTTCAACTAATGAAAGTTAGATAACAACCTGGGGAACATGCACAAAAATTGGCTTCGCAAAATAACGTTCTGGCTGTTTTTGAGAATCTTTTTGGTATCAGTCCAGAATCTGTTTTCAATCAGCACTTCCCCAAATATCATCTCCCTCTTATTAGAAAACCACTTTAAGAAGCTAAACAAGTATGTACAAGTATCCAACAACTATAATATGCAAAGAATGAGTGATGCCGGTATACCTCCCCGCAAGCTTAGGCTTTTGGCCTAAGTGGAGATCAACCCCAGCGAGGGTCAGGATTCCACGCTGGTGGATCATACATGGCGTAGTCATAATAAGGTCCCGGTGCAGAAGAAAAGGGTGAAGGCTCCTCATGCCCAACATGTTGATGCGAAGAACTTGCTGCATCGGATGACGAGTCGAGGCGTTCCTCGGCCTCCTTCGCGCCGTCTCTTGCATGATGGCCATCTCCCTCTATGTATGCATTCAGTTCACCTTCCGTGACTGACCAATCCTTCCTGGAATCAAGGTTAAACAGAACAGGTGCAGGAAATCCTACTAGTTTTTCAGTTTTCTTAGTTGTTCTCCAAGTTTTCTTGTAAAATGTTATCTTGCAAGACATGTTACTCAAATTAGACAAATCAGAAACAAATTCATGCTTAATCATGGAGACTATGTCAAGTTTCTCTATGGAGAGCTGAATATCAAGATGGTGAGGTTCTACACCATTGATACGTCCCCGACGTATCCATAATTTATGTCGTTCCATGCTTGTTTTATGACAATACTTACATGTTTTGCTTGCACTTTATGATGATTTCATGCGTTTTCCGGAACTAACCTATTAATGAGATGCCACAGCTGCAGTTCCTGTCATTGTTTTTGGTTCCAGAAAGGCTGTTCGGGCAATATTCTCGGAATTGGACGAAATCAACGCCAAACCTCCTATTTTCTCCGGAAGGCTCCAGAACACCGAAGAAGAGTCGGAGAGGGGCCAGGGGGCCACCACACCACATGGCGGCGCGGGCCAGGCCTAGGCCGCGCCGGCCTAGGGTGTGGCGCCCCCAGGTGCCCCACTGCGCCGCCTCTTCGCCTATAAAAGCCCTTTCGACCTAAAAACACCGTACCACTTGACGAAACTCCAGAAAGACTCCAGGGGCGCCGCCACCGTCGCGAAACTCCAATTCGGGGGACAAAACTCTGTCCCGGCACCCTGCCGGGACGGGGAAGTGCCCCCGGAAGCCATCTCCATCAACGCCATCGCCTCCATCATGCTCCGTGAGTAGTTCCCCCATGGACTACGGGTTCTAGCTGTAGCTAGTTGGTATTCTCTCCCCCATGTACTTCAATACAATGGTCTCATGAGCTGCCTTACATGATTGAGATTCATCTGATGTAATCGGTGTTGTGTTTGTCGGGATCCGATGGATGATACATTATGATTAGTCTATCTACAAAGTTTATGAAGTTATTGTTGCTGCAATCTTGTTATGCTTAATGCTTGTCACTAGGGCCCGAGTGCCATGATCTTAGATTTGAGCTCTATACTTATTGCTTAGATTGTATCTACAAGTTGTATGCACATGTCACTGTCCGGAACCAAAGGCCCCGAAGTGACAGAAATCGGGACAACCGGAGGGGATGGTAGTGATGTGAGGATCACATGTTTTCACGGTGTGTTAATGCTTTGCTCCGGTGCTCTATTAAAAGGAGTACCTTAATATCCAGTAGTTTCCCTTGAGGCCCGGCTGCCACCGGCTGGTAGGACAAAAGATGTTGTGCAAGTTTCTCATTGCGAGCACGTACGACTATATATGGAAAACATGCCTACATGATTAATGAATTGATGTTCTTTCTTAATGCTTTATCAATCCTATCAATTGCCCAACTGTAATTTGTTCACCCAACACTTGTTATTGGAGAGTTACCACTAGCGTAGATCGCTGGGAACCCCGGTCCATCTTTCATCATCATATACTCGTTCTACATGTCAACTGTTTTTTGGTGCCATTGCTCTCATATTACTATTACTGCTGTTGTGTTACTGTTACTATTGCTCTCATACCACTGCTACTTTCACATCACCCCTGTTGCTAGTGCTTTTCTAGGTGCAGCTGAATTGACAACTCAGTTGTTAAGGCTTATAAGTATTCTTTACCTCCCCTTGTGTCGAATCAATAAATTTGGGTTTTACTTCCCTCGAAGACTGTTGCGATCCCCTATACTTGTGGGTTATCAAGACTATTTTCTGGCGCCGTTGCCGGGGAGGCATAGCTCTACTCATAAGTTCACCTGGGGAGTACACTCTACCTCTCTCTCTACTTTTATTTTATTTTGTTTTGCTAGTTTACTTTTGTCTAGTTTATTTGTGCTTAGTTTATTTCTGTCTAGTATTAGTTTGCTTAGTTTACTTTTGCTTAGTTTATTTTTGTCTTGTTTTATTTGTCTCATATACCCAAAAATCCATAAAATTTTGAAAAACCAAAAAATTAAAAACTGCTGTTATGGGAGAACCAACAACTTACTTGGAGCTTATAGAATGTTATAATTGTTATAGAGAATCAAGAACTGGTAAAATAATGAGTGCTATGATAGAAAAATTGAATACAATTGCTAAAATCTTGCTTAAATGCCATGATATAAACTGTTGCTCTCAACAGGATACTAAACATCTTAAATTTCAATGTGGCTTTAGTGAGGAATTTTTAATTAAGAACTATAATCGGAATTGCTATATTCATTATGGGTTCGAAGAGGTAGAACAATTTGTCTTATTTATGGGAGCCTCCGAGATAGAATCCTTCATGGTTGAGAATTATGAAACTTGTGTTGTTTGTAAGGGCCTTAAAGATTATGTCTCTACTATCCTTAATTCTTGCATAGAATGCTACAGTAGGAATCCTTATATCCTTGATTATAAAGAGAGACACATTAATGCACAAGAATGCACTCACAATTTGCAGGAACCGATGGAAGAAGAAATTGATGAACCTGAATGCTCATTGGATGAAAAAGAAGAGGAGAGCGACGAACAAAAAGAGGAAGAATGGATTAGCTACCCATGTCAACCTTCTAATGAGAGTAACTCTTTATCTCTTACACTATTTGATTGTCCTCCATGCTTACCGGAAGAGGTTGAATGTTATGTTCCTGTGGATTCTCTTGAAGTACTGCCTATGAGTAAAACTTGTGAAAATAATTATGCTACTGTTATTTATGATAATCCATGCTACTTTGATAAATCTTATGATAATGCTTTGTTTGTGCCTGATGTCGAAATGCATGGTACTAAAGAATTTTGCGTAGCAAATGTTTATGATAAAGCTCTTGATGATGGTCCTATGTTACTTGATAATATTAATTGTACTACTAATGAAAATGGGATTGGAGAAGTATTGACTTTATGTAGGAGTCCCATATCTCTTGAGATTGATCAACTACCTTGTTATATTATTAATAAAAGTAAGTTTGAAAGTTTTAATTCCACTATTCTTGAACTTGATAAAAATTATGTGTTTGGAAATCATGAAGAGTATGCTGCATGTGATAGTTATATTGTTGAGTTTGTTCATGAAGCTACTGAAAATTATTATGAGAGAGGTAAATATGATGGTAGAAATTTTCATGGTACTAATACACCTCTCTATATGCTGAAATTGTTGAAGTTACACTTGTTCTATCTTCTTATGCTTGTCACTTTGTTCTTCATGAATTTATTTGTGTACAAGATTCCTTTGCATAGGAAGCATGTTAGACTTAAATGTGTTTTGGATTTGCCTCTTGATGCTCTCTTTTGCTTCAAATACTATTTCTTGCGAGTGCATCATTAAAACTGCTGAGCCCATCTTAATGGCTATAAAGAAAGCAACTTCTTGGGAGATAACCCATGTGTTATTTTGCTACAGTACTTTGTTTTATATTTGTGTCTTGGAAGTTGTTTACTACTGTAGCAACCTCTCCTTATCTTAGTTTTGTGTTTTGTTGTGCCAAGTAAAGCCTCTAATCGAAGGTTGATACTAGATTTGGATTACTGCGCAGAAACAGATTTCTTTGCTGTCACGAATCTGGGTCTAATTCTCTGTAGGTAACTCAGAAAATTATGCCAATTTACGTGAGTGATCCTCAGATATGTACGCAACTTTCATTAGTTTTGAGTTTTCTGCTTTGAGCAACGGAAGTATTTTATTAAAATTCGTCTTTACTGGCTGTTCTGTTTTGGCAGATTCTGTCTCTGTTTTTTGCATTGTCTCTTGTGGACTTTAAGCGAGGTTTTCTAGACGTAGAGAGCTGTAGCTAATGTTTTATTGAGTTCTTGCAATGTGCCACTACAGGACCAAGGTGGATTCAAATTTTTTGAGTACTAACCCCTCTAATGAAGTTTATGAGAAGTTTGGTGTGAAGGAAGTTTTCAAGGGTCAAGAGAGGAGGATGATATATGATCGAGAAGAGTGAAAAGTCTAAGCTTGGGGATGCCCCCGTGGTTCATCCCTGCATATTTCAAGAAGACTCAAGCGTCTAAGCTTGGGGATGCCCAAGGCATCTCCTTCTTCATCAACTTATCAGGTTCCTCCCCTGAAACTATATTTTTATTCGGTCACATCATATGTGCTTTACTTGGAGCATCTGTGTGTTTATTTTCGTTTTGTTTTGTTTGAATAAGATCGGACCCTAGCTATCCTTGTTTGGGAGAGAGACACGCTCCGCTTTTTCATATGAACACATGTGTTCTTCGTTTTACTTTTAATGTTCAATGATAAAAGTTGGAAGCTACAATACTTATCTTTATTTGGTTGGACAAGGAAAATGCCTCATATGTCGTGGATAATTTGACACTTGGCAATTGTTTTGAGCTCTCAAGTAGATCATAAGTTTTTTTTCATGTAGTTTAAACCTATTAGTGGAGAACTACCGTTAAGCTTGTTAAAATTGGTTTGCATAATTGATCTCTCTAAAGGTCTAGATATTTTCTGGTAAAAGTGTTTGAGCAACAAGGAAGACAGTGTAGAGTATTATAATGCTTGCAATATGTTCTTATGTAAGTTTTGCTGTACCGGTTCATACTTGTGTTTGCTTCAAACAACCTTGCTAGCCTAAGCCTTGTATCGAGAGGGAATACTTCTCATGCATCCAAAATACTTGAGCCAACCACTATGCCAATTGTGTCCACCATACCTACCTACTATGTGGTATTTCCTGCCATTCCAAAGTAAATTGCTTGAGTGCTACCTTTAAACAATTCAAAATGCTTCTCAATTTGTGTTAATGTTTTATAGCTCATGAGGAAGTATGTGGTGTTTAGCTTTCAACCTTGTCATTTACTTTTGACGGACTCTCATATGGACTAGTGGCACATCCGCTTATCCAATAATTTTGCAAAAAGAGCTGGCAATGGGATTCCCAGTCCCGAATTAATTAAACTAATTAGACACTCCTCCATGGTATGTGATTGTTGGAAGGCACCCGAAGGATTCGGTTAGCCATGGCTTGTGTAAGCAAAGGTTGGGGGGAGTGTCATCATCATAATAAAACTAAAATAAAAAGGCACTCCTTCATGGTATGAGATTGTTGGCAGGCACCCGAGGATTCGGTTAGCCATGGTTTGTGAAAGAAAGGTTGGAAGGAGTGCCACCCAAAAACAATAATTCATGGGAGCTGCTCTTGAAAGTCCGGTTGGCGAGGTAGTTAGTGTACCCATTACCATTCGTTGACAACAACAAACACCTCTCAAAATTTTACTTTTTATACTCTCTTTATGTTTTCAAAACCAAAGCTCTAGCACAAATATAGCAATCGATGCTTTCCTCCTGGAAGGACCATTCTTTTACTTTATGTTGAGTCAGTTTACCTACTTCCTTCCATCTTAGAAGCAAACACTTGTGTCAACTGTGCATTGATTCTTACATACTTGCATATTTGCATTCATCATATTACTTTGTGTTGACAATATCCATGAGATATGCATGTTGAAAGTTGAAAGCATCCGCTGAAACTTATATCTTCCTTTGTGTTGTTTCGATGCCTTTACTTTGAATTTATTGCTTTATGAGTTAACTCTTATGCAAGAATTTTGATGCTTGTCTTGAAAGTACTCTTCATGAAAAGTTTTGCTATATGTTATCTACTTGTTAGCAACTATAGATCATTGCCTTGAGTCACTTCATTCATTTCATATGCTTTGTAATAGTATGATCAAGGTTATGTAAGTAGCATGCCACTACAGAAATTATTCTTTTTATCGTTTACCTGCTCGGGACGAGCAGGAACTAAGCTTGGGGATGCTGATACATCCCCGACGTATCCATAATTTCTGTCGTTCCATGCTTGTTTTATGACAATACTTACATGTTTTGCTTGCACTTTATGATGATTTCATGCGTTTTCCGGAACTAACCTATTAACGAGATGCCACAGTGCGCTTCTCGTTTTCTGCTGTTTTTGGTTCCAGAAAGGCTGTTCGGGCAATATTCTCGGAATTGGACGAAATCAACGCCAAACCTCCTATTTTCTCCGGAAGGCTCCAGAACACCGAAGAAGAGTCGGAGAGGGGCCAGGGGGCCACCACACCACATGGCGGCGCGGGCTAGGCCTAGGCCGCGCCGGCCTAGGGTGTGGCGCCCTGTGTGCCCCCTGCGCCGCCTCTTCGCCTATAAAAGCCCTTTCGACCTAAAAACACCGTACCACTTGACGAAACTCCAGAAAGACTCCAGGGGCGCCGCCACCGTCGCGAAACTCCAATTCGGGGGACAGAACTCTGTCCCGGCACCCTGCCGGGACGGGGAAGTGCCCCCGGAAGCCATCTCCATCAACACCATCGCCTCCATCATGCTCCGCGAGTAGTTCCCCCATGGACTACGGGTTCTAGCTGTAGCTAGTTGGTATTCTCTCCCCCATGTACTTCAATACAATGGTCTCATGAGCTGCCTTACATGATTGAGATTCATCTGATGTAATCGGTGTTGTGTTTGTCGGGATCCGATGGATGATACATTATGATTAGTCTATCTACAAAGTTTATGAAGTTATTGTTGCTGCAATCTTGTTATGCTTAATGCTTGTCACTAGGGCCCGAGTGCCATGATCTTAGATTTGAGCTCTATACTTATTGCTTAGATTGTATCTACAAGTTGTATGCACATGTCACTGTCCGGAACCAAAGGCCCCGAAGTGACAGAAATCGGGACAACCGGAGGGGATGGTAGTGATGTGAGGATCACATGTTTTCACGGTGTGTTAATGCTTTGCTCCGGTGCTCTATTAAAAGGAGTACCTTAATATCCAGTAGTTTCCCTTGAGGCCCGGCTGCCACCGGCTGGTAGGACAAAAGATGTTGTGCAAGTTTCTCATTGCGAGCACGTACGACTATATATGGAAAACATGCCTACATGATTAATGAATTGATGTTCTTTCTTAATGCTTTATCAATCCTATCAATTGCCCAACTGTAATTTGTTCACCCAACACTTGTTATTGGAGAGTTACCACTAGCGTAGATCGCTGGGAACCCCGGTCCATCTTTCATCATCATATACTCGTTCTACATGTCAACTGTTTTTTGGTGCCATTGCTCTCATATTACTATTACTGCTGCTGTGTTACTGTTACTATTGCTCTCATACCACTGCTACTTTCACATCACCCCTATTGCTAGTGCTTTTCCAGGTGCAGCTGAATTGACAACTCAGTTGTTAAGGCTTATAAGTATTCTTTACCTCCCCTTGTGTCGAATCAATAAATTTGGGTTTTACTTCCCTCGAAGACTGTTGCGATCCCCTATACTTGTGGGTTATCAACCATGCAAAGCTAATAAACGAGAGGTGATGAGACCTCCACAAATTCCTCCCTTCTCATGGTTAGTAGCAAGTCTATAGGTTATCAAAGCACCCAAGTTGTAAGTCCTATCACCTTGTAATGCAGCAGCTAGAAAAACCAAATCATGGATAGATAACTTACTTGCATTCTTTCTAGCAAGAACACACTTGGTGATGAAATAAGCAAAGTAGCGAATAGCTGGGAATTGAATACTACTGATTTTACCACTATCCTCTGAGAAGCTTCTTCCATGACAAATCATCTTGTAGAGACTCAAGAGCTCCTGCGGCAGTCCCCTTATCTTCTCGCATGATCCCCATTGTGGCACTCTAATTGCTGCACAAAAGTCATCGAATGACAAGTTGACAGTTTTATTATAAATTTTGTATCGAACCATGGGGTTAGTCTGGGACCAATTGAATTCAAAATCTTGCACTACAGACATGGTCAGTTTTGCATGTTGGTATGGTTCACCAACAACAAAATTTCCCAAACCTGTATTGGAAATCAGATTTTGAACATCTTGCAAGATTCCTGCACTTCTCATAAAATCAACGCACGGGTAGTAAGAGGGGTATACTCCTTCTTCGCGGTGAACTCTCATAACCTGTTGCACCTCCAATTCTTGTTGGTTGAGTTGGTGCCTATTCGACTCCATTTTCTGAAATTTTTCAACAATCATTATAAAATTTGGTTTGGTGACATATAATTGAGGGAAACTACTATAGGAACTTGCTAGAGCACTAATCATGCATTAAAACTAGTTTTTAACACTTAGAACAAGCATGCAAGCTCACTAAACATGTTACCTACAGCAGCAAAATATTTAAGATATACTCAACCAAACAAAATTCTACTTGGATAATCAGAGGAGTCACATACCGGAGAGCAAATGTGCCAAATTTCAGACAGAAATCTGGGCTGAGCAAAGAGATCGAGAAATCTTGAGCTCTTGAGCAGAAACGCGAGTGAGAGAAAGTGAGTACGAGTTTTTTCGGGAGAGAGAGTGAGATGGGAGAAAGGGATGAAGAAGTGGGGCAAGGAGGGGCCCACACACCAGGGTGGCGCGCCCTCCTTGCTGGCCGCGCCGGCCTGTGGGGTGTCACCCTGGGGTGCCCCACTGGTCATTCCCAGGTGCCCCCAGGGTTTCTTCGAAAAATAAGACCAACGGTATAATTTTTGTGAATTTTTGAAAACTTTGAAAAATGCACATTTCTGGGTATTAAATTTATTATTACTGGGTAGAAAAAGATTTTGAAATCTCTAATTAACTAAAGAACTTTGCAAAACAAAAGTGCTACATCAAGTAGAACAAGTGGAGGAAGAAAGAGATGTTGTTTAGTTCCTCTATGCATATAAAATGAATTTGTTAACAAGGTTGATCAAGTCTTGCCACCAAATAAATTTTACATAGCATAAGAAGAAATGAACCTCAAATCAATCATGTTACCTTGTATTGTATTGATATGGATCCAATCACAAGAGTTTGATATTCTTCTTTAGGCTCATATATAGGACAATCAATAGTTCCCACTTTGATAGTTCTCACATCAGAAATTGTATTAACTCCACATACTTTGTCAATCCTCTTGGGAAAATAAACGGTATGCTCCTTGTCATCGACATTGAAAGTAACTTTTCCTTTATTGCAATCAATAACAGCCCCTGTGGTGTTAAGAAAAGGTCTCCCAAGAATAACAGACATATTATCATCTTCAGGCATTTCCAACACAACAAAATCAGTTAATATTAAGAAATTATTAGTAACTTGAACAGGAACATCCTCACATATACCAACAGGAATAGCAGTAGATTTATCAGCCATTTACAAAGATATATGAGTTGGTATCAACTTATCTCAATAAAGTCACTTATAAAGAGAAAAATGCATAACACTAACACCTGCTCCCAAATCACATAGAGCAGTTCTAACATAATTATTCTTGATTGAACAAGGAATAGTCAGTATACCTGGGTCGCCAAGCTTCTTTGGAACTTTACCATTGAAAGAGTAATTAGCAAGCATAGTGGAAATATCCTCATTAGGAATTTTCCTTTTGTTAGTGACAATATCTTTCATATACTTTGAATAAGGAGGCAATTTAATAGCATCAGTGAAAGAGATTTGCAGGAATAAAGGTTTCATCCAATCACAAAATTTGTTATAGTGTTCTTCTTCCTTTGATTTTAGTTTCTTAGCAGGAAAAGGCATTTGCTTTTGAACCCAAGGTTCTCTTTCATTACCATGTTTCTTAGCAATAAAATCTTCTTTGGTATACTTTTTTATTTTTAGCATGCTTTTCAGGTTCTTCTTCAACCTCTTCTTTATCAGAAGCATCATTCTTATCATTATCTTTATCATGTTCATTACCACTTTCAGTTTCAGCATCAGAAATAGAAATACTATTAGGATCATTAACAGGCTGAGAGGATTCTACAACAGTTTTATGTTTCTTTTTCTTTTTCTTAGATGGAGCACTAGTTTCAGTTCGTTGAGAATCTTGTTCAACTCTTTTGGGATGCCCTTCAGGATATAGAGGATCCTGGGTAGAAGCACCGCCTCTAGTTGTTACTTCATAATCATATTTTTCTTTAGAATTATTTTTTAACAAGTCATTTTGCACTTTAGTGAGTTGATCAATTTGAGTTTGAATCATATGAAAATGTTTAACAAGCATCTTAACATCATTGGAGGTTCTCTCCACAATACCATGCAATTCACTAATAGCTCGAGAATTTTCCATTAAATGATTCTCTACTCTCATATTGAAATTACTTTGCTTAACAATATAATTATCGAACTCATCTAAGCATTGAGCAGGAGGTTTTGAATACGGAATATCTTCTCTAGTAAAGCGTTCAAGAGAGTGTACCTCAATCATGGATGAAGGGGGAGTTATCTTGCATAAATCTTCTATGGGACGTAAATTCTTCACGTCTTCGGATTTAATACCTTTTTATTTAAGAGATTTCTTGGCTTCCATCATATCTTCATCATTTAATTTAATCATACCCCTCTTTTTCAATATTGGTGTCGGGGTTGGTTCAGGTGTAGACCAATCATCATGATTCCGACCTATTCTCGCCAATAATTCTTCAGCGTCGTCTGGAGTTCTTTTCCTGAAAACACAACCAGCACAACTATCCAGGTATGCCCTAAACTCAATAGTTAGTCCACTATAAATATATCAAGTAAATCATGCTTTTCCAGATCATGTCCAGGCCGAGCTCTGATAAGAGAGCAAAATCTCGCCCAAGCCTCAGGCAATTTCTCTCCATCTTCCTGGTCAAAATTATAAATTCTCTGCAAAGCAATATGTTGAGCACTAGCAGGAAAGTATTTCCGAAAGAAAACATCAAGAATATCTTTTGGACTATCAATGGAATTAGGTGGCAAACTATTGTACCAAGTTTTAGCATCATCCTTTAATGAGAAAGGAAAAAATTTAGCAACGAAATAAGTACGCTTCTTAACATCATCAGAAAACAAGTTACTTAGAGTAGACAACTCAATCATGTATTCTACAGCACTTTCTTTTTCAGTACCACAAAAAGGTGTTTTCTCAACAATAGATATATGAGATAAATCAAGAGAAAAATCATAATCCTTATCCTTAATGTTTATAGGAGATGTGGCAAATTTAGGATCAGGAGACAGTTTATATCTAACAGCACGTTGTGCAAGAAGCTTTTTAATATTACTTGCATCAGTAGTAGCATTGCATTTATCAATGAAATCATCATCAAGTTCTACATAATCTTCATCAAGATCATCACTAGAGTATTCAACAGACTCAGGTGAATTAGCAGGTGTAGCAGCATTTTCATTAGGAGTTTCAGTACTTTCAATTTGTCTAGACCTAGCAATTGTAGCATCTAGAAAAGATCCTAATGAACCATCATTATCAAGCACAGCAGAAGCATCATCAAAATTATAAGAGGAATTTTCAGATCTAGCAGAAGTACCAGCATGTGAAGCTTGTGGTGGTGAAACAAGTTTATCTATCACAGATGGCGAATCAAGAGCAGCAGAGGTACTCAGAGTTGTACCTTTTCTTGTAGCGGATGGTAATATGGCGACTTTAGTATCGCTAGGTTTACCCATGATGGAGAATTTGCAGCGAACAATATCAATCCAAGTGAACTTAGAAATAAAGCTATGCTCCCCGGCAACGGCGCCAGAAAATAGTCTTAATGACCCACAAGTATAGGGGATCGCAACAGTCTTCGAGGGAAGTAAAACCCAATTTATTGATTCGGCACAAGGGGAGCCAAAGAATATTTGTAAGCCTTAACAGCGGAGTTGTCAATTCAGCTGCACCTAGAAACAGACTTGCTCGCAAGAGTTTATCAGTAGTAACAATTTTATAGCAGTGGCAGTGGTGAAATATCAGCAGCAGTGTAACAAAGACACCAGTAGTGATTATAGTAAACAGTAGGATTAAAATACTGTAGGCACAGGGATGGATGAACGGGAGTTGCATGGATGAGAGAAACTCATGTAACAATCAAGGCAGGGCATTTGCAGATAATAATAAAGCGGTATCCAAGTACTAATCAATCAATAGGCATGTGTTCCATATTTAGTCGTACGTGCTCGCAATGAGAAACTTGCACAACATCTTTTGTCCTACCAGACGGTGGCAGCCGGGCCTCTAGGGAATCTACTGGAAATTAAGGTACTCCTTTTAATAGAGCACCGGAGCAAAGCATTAACACTCCGTGAACACATGTGATCCTCATATCACCGCCTTCCCCTTCGGTTGTCCCAATTTCTGTCACTTTGGGGCCTCGGGTTCCGGACAACAATACGTGTATACAACTTGCAGGTAAGATCATAAAGCAATGAATATCATCATGAATTGATAACATGTTCAGATCTGAGATCATGGCACTCGGGCCCTAGTGACAAGCATTAAGCATAACAAGTTGCAACAATATCATAAAAGTACCAATTACGGACATTAGGCACTATGCCCTAACAATCTTATGCTATTACATGACCAATCTCATCCAATCCCTACCATCCCCTTCAGCCTACAGCGGGGGAATTACTCACACATGGATGGGGGAAACATGGCTGGTCGATGGATAGGCGTCGGTGGTGATGATGGCGATGATCTCCTCCAATTCCCCGTCCCGGTGGAGTGCCAGAACGGAGTTTCTGGTCCCAAGATGGAGTTTCGCGACGGTGGCGGCGTACTGGATGTCTTCTGGCGATTTCGTTTAACCCCCGTGCGTTTTTAGGTCGAAGGCGTTAAGCAGTCCAGAGAGGGGCGTCGGAGGCCAGCCGAGGGGGGCACACGCTAGGGCGGCGCCCCCCCCTCCAGGCCGCGCCGGCCTAGTGTGTGGGGGCCCTGGGCCTCCCCCAGGCCTGCCCTTCTGGCTCCGTGAATCTTCTGAAAAAATAAGCCATTTGGCATAAATTCCGAGGATTTTCCTGAAAGTTGGATTTCTGCACAAAAACGAGACACCAGATTCTGCTGAAAACAACATTAGTCCGTGTTAGTTGCATCCAAAATACACAAATTAGAGGCAAAACAATAGCAAAAGTGTTCGGGAAAGTAGATACATTTTGGACGTATCAGCAAGCTGGACAAAAGATGTTATGCAAATTCTCATAGTTAGTACGCATAACTATATTTAGAGCACACACCTACACACAACTGAATTAGAGACGAGTGCTATGTGATGTCTACGCACGCTTCTATTCATGTAGACAGTGTTGGGCCTCCAAGAGCAGAGGTTCGTAGAATAGCAGCAAGTTTCCCTTAAGTGAATCACCCAAGGTTTATCGAACTCAGGGAGGTAGAGGTCAAAGATATCCCTCTCAAGCAACCCTGCAATTAAGATACAAGAAGTCTCTTGTGTCCCCAACATACCTAATACACTAGTCAGATGTATAGGTGCACTAGTTCGGCGAAGAGATAGTGAAATACAAGTAATATGGATGATTATAAGTAGTAATTGCAATCTGAAATAAAAATTGCAGCAAGCGAACATGTAGCAGAACTTGTTGGAAACAGTGTTTTAATGCTTAGAAACAAGGCCTAGGGATCATACTTTCACTAGTGGACACTCTCAAAAATGATCACATAATTGAATAAATAAATGCTACTCTCAAACACTCTCTGGTTGGATAACAAACACCATTCACTGTGTAGGGCTGCAAAAGCACACCTCAAGCCGGAGTAAACAAGCTCCACAACGCCATAAAGGAATCACACACGATGCGCACACTGTCATCATCACACCGTGGAGAGTGACTCCAGAGTTCATATTAAAGTAACCTCTAGAGTGCATAATAGACAAGAGTAACATCTACATATTCAAATAGATACCGGTAGAGCCCTCAGCCTCGGGGGAGAACTACTCCCTCCTCATCATGGGAGACAGCAACATCGATGAAGATGGCCATGGAGTCGATGGAGATGGCTCCGGGGGCAATTCCCCGTCCCGGCGGCATGCCGGAACAGAGATTCTGTCCCCCGAAACTTGTCGTCGATGGCGGCGGCGCTGCGGAACCCCTGGTGGAATATGAATGGCTTCTTTAGGGTTTTCGCATTTGGGGCAATATATAGGCGAAGTGGCAGCGTCGGTGGAGTCACGAGGGGCCCACCCCACCTGGCGGCGTGGCAGAAGGTGGGGCCGCGCCACCCTATGAGGTGGCCAGCTCGTGGCCCCCCTTCGTCTCTCCTTCGGACTCCGTGAAGTTTCTGGAAAAATAGGGACGTGGCCTTTTGTTTCGCGCAATTCCGAGAATATTCGCAGAAGTAATTTTCTGGAACCAAAAACAGCAGAAAACAGGAACTGGCACTTCGGCATCTTGTTAATGGGTTAGTCCCGGAAAATGCATAAAAATGATATAAAGTGTATAAAAACATGTAGCAATTGGTATAATATAAGCATGGAACATCAGAAATTATAGATACGTTGGAGACGTATCAAGCATCCCCAAGCTTAGTTCCTACTCACCCTCGAGTAGGTAAACGATAAAAAGAATAATTTCTGAAGTGACATGCTACCAACATAATCTTGATCAATACCATTGTGAAGCATATGAGATGAATGAAGTGACTCAAAGCAATGGTCTATAGTTTTCTAACAAATAGATAATGACTAAACAACTGAATCATATAGCAAAAACTTTTCATGAATAGTACTTTCAAGACAAGCATCAAAAAGTCTTGCATAAGAGTTAACTCATAAAGCAATAGATTCTTAATAAAAGGTTTTGAAGCAACACAAAAGAAAGATTTAAATTTCAGCAATTGCTTTCAACTTTTAACATGTATATCTCATGGATAATTGTCAACACAAAGTAATATGATGAGTGCAATAAGCAAACACATAAGAAATGAAGCACACAAAGTTGACACAAGTGTTTGCTTCTAAGATAGAAAGAAGTAGGTAAACTGACTCAACATAAAGTAAAAGATAGGCCCTTCGCAGAGGGAAGCAGGGATTAAATCATGTGCTTGAGCTTTTCAAGTTTTGAAATCATATAGAGAGCATAAAAATAAAGTTTTGAGAGGTGTTTGTTGTTGTCAACGAATGGTAGTGGGCACTCTAACCCCCTTGTCAAACAGACTTTCAAAGAGCGGCTCCCGTGAAGGACGTTATCTCTACCAGCAAGGTAGATCATCCCTCTTCTCTTTTGTTTACACATGTATTTTAGATTTATTTATAGATGACACTCCTCCCAACCTTTTGCTTTCACAAGCCATGGCTAACCGAATCCTCGGTTGCCTTCCAACATTTCACATACCATGGAGGAGTGTCTATTGTAAAATTAAGTTGCTTACTGATAAATCAGGGCAAAACATGTGAAAAGAATTATTAATGAATGTTAATTAATTGGGGCTGGGCACCCCGTTGCCAGCTCTTTTTGCAAAATTATTGGATAAGCGGATGTATATGCCACTAGTCCAATGGTGAAAGTATGCCCAACAAGATTGAAAGATAAAACACCACATACTTCCTCATGAGCTATAAAACATTGACACAAATAAGGAGTAATAAAGTTTTGAATTGTTTAAAGGTAGCACATGAAGTATTTACTTGGAATGGCAGAAAAATACCACATAGTAGGTAGTTATGGTGGACACAAATGGCATAAGTTTTGGCTCAAGGTTTTGGATGCACGAGAAGTATTCCCTCTCAGTACAAGGCTTTGGCTAGCAAGATTGTTTGAAGCAAACACAAGTATAAACCGGTACAGCAAAACTTACATAAGAACATATTGCAAGCATTATAAGACTCTACACTGTCTACCTTGTTGCTCAAACACTTTTACCAGAAAATATCTAGACCTTAAAGAGACAAATCATGCAAACCAAATTTCAACAAGCTCTACGGTAGTTCTCCACTAATAGGTTTAAACTACATGATGCAAGAGCTTAAACATGATCTACTTGAGAGCTCAAAACAATTGCCAAGTATCAAATTATTCAAGACAGTATACCAACTACCGCATGAAGCATTTTCTGTTTCCAACCAAATTGCAATAAGTGCAGCGACTTTCAGCTTTTGCCATGAACATTAAAAATAAAACGAAGAACACCAGTGTTCAAATGAAAAAAGCGGAGCGTGTCTCTCTCCCACACAAGCATGCTAGGATCCGATTTATTCATAGAATGAAAATAAAAAACGAAAATAAAAGCACATAGACGCTCCAAGTAAAGCACATAAGATGTGACGGAATTAAAATATAGTTTCACCAGAGGTGGCCTGATAAGTTGTTGATAAAGAAGGGGATGCCTTGGGCATCCCCAAGCTTAGACGCTTGAGTCTTCTTGAAATATGCAGGGATGAACCACGGGGGCATCCCCAAGCTTAGACTTTTCACTCTTCTTGATCATATTATATCATCCTCCTCTCTTGATCCTTGAAAACTTCCTTCACACCAAACTCAAAGCAATCTCCTTAGAGGGTTAGTGCATAATCAAAAATTCACATGTTCAGCAAGGACACAATCATTCCTAACACTTCTGGACATTACCCAAGGTTACTGAAATTTAATGGAGCAAAGAAACCCACTCAAACACAGTAAAAGAGGCAATGCGAAATAAAATGCAGAATCTGTCAAAACAGAACAGCCCGTAAAGACGAATTTTTTCGAGGCACTTAACATGCTCAAATGGAAAAGATCCAGTTGAATGAAAGTTGAGTACATATCTGAGGATTACTCATGATTTTTTTCAGAATTTTTAGACTTTTCTACAGAGAGAAAAACTCAAATTCACGACAGCTAAAAATCTGTTTCTGCGCAGAAATCCAAATCTAGTATCAAGTTTCTATCAAAGACTTTACTTGGCACAATGATGGCGTGTAACTCACACGTTCGTTGGGAACCCCAAGAGGAAGGTATGATGCGCACTGCAGCAAGTTTTCCCTCAGAAAGAAACCAAGGTTTATCGAACCAGGAGGAGCCAAGAAGCACGTTCAAGGTTGATGGCGGCGGGATGTAGTGCGGCGCAACACCAGCGATTCCGGCGCCAATGTGGAACCTGCACAACACAACCAAAGTACTTTGCCCCAACGAAACAGTGAGGTTGTCAATCTCACCGGCTTGCTGTAACAAAGGATTAACCGTATTGTGTGGAAGATGATTGTTTGCAGAAAACAGCAAAACAAGTATTGCAGCAGATTGTATTTAATATAAAAGAATGGACCGGGGTCCACAGTTCACTAGAGGTGTCTCTCCCATAAGATAAAAGCATGTTGGGTGAACAAATTACAGTCGGGCAATTGACAAATAGAGAGGGCATAACAATGCACATACATGATATGATAAGTATTGTGAGATTTAATTGGGCATTACGACAAAGTACATAGACCGCTATCCAGCATGCATCTATGCCTAAAAAGTCCACCTTCAGGTTATCATCCGAACCCCTTCCAGTATTAAGTTGCAAAACAACAGACAATTGCATTAAGTATGGTGCGTAATGTAATCAATAACTACATCCTTAGACATAGCATCAATGTTTGGCAACAGCACATCCACAACCTTAGAACTTTCTGTCACTGTCCCAGATTTAATGGAGGCATGAACCCACTATCGAGCATAAATACTCCCTCTTGGAGTTAAGAGCAAAAACTTGGCCAGAGCCTCTACTAATAACGGAGAGCATGCAAGATCATAAACAACACAAAGGTAATATATTGATAATCAACATAACATAGTATTCTCTACCCATCGGATCCCGACAAACACAACATATAGAATTACAGATAGATGATCTTGATCATGTTAGGCAGCTCACAAGATCCGACAATGAAGCACATGAGGAGAAGACAACCATCTAGCTACTGCTATGGACCCATAGTCCAGGGGTGAACTACTCACTCATCACTCCGGAGGCGATCATGGCGGTGAAGAGTCCTCCGGGAGATGATTCCCCTCTCCGGCAGGGTGCCGGAGGCGATCTCCTGAATCCCCCGAGATGGGATTGGCGGCGGCGTCTCAGTAAGGTTTTCCGTATCGTGGCTCTCGGTACAGAGGGTTTCGCGACGAAGACTTTAAGTAGGCGGAAGGGCGGAGGTGGGAGAGTCACGGGGGCCCCACACGCTAGGCCGGCGCGGCCAGGGCTTGGGCCACGCCGCCCTATTGTGTCGGCGCCTCGTGGCCCCACTTCCTTTCCCCCTCGGTCTTCTGGAAGCTTCGTGCAAAAATATGACCCTGGGCGTTGATTTCGTCCAATTCCGAGAATATTTCCTTTGTAGGATTTCTGAAATCAAAAACAGCAGAAAACAGCAACTGGCTCTTCGGCATCTCGTTAATAGGTTAGTTCCGGAAAATGCATCAATACGACATATAATGTAGCATGGAACATAAGAAATTATCGATACGTCGGAGACGTATCAGCATCCCCAAGCTTAGTTCTGCTCGTCCCGAGCAGGTAAACGATAACAAAGATAATTTCTGGAGTGACATGCCATCATAACCTTGATCATACTATTGTAAGCATATGTAATGAATGCAGCGATCAAAACAATGGTAATGACATGAGTAAACAAATGAATCATAAAGCAAAGACTTTTCATGAATAGTACTTCAAGACAAGCATCAATAAGTCTTGCATAAGAGTTAACTCATAAAGCAATAAATCAAAGTAAATGTATTGAAGCAACACAAAGGAAAATTAAGTTTCAGCGGTTGCTTTCAACTTATAACATGTATATCTCATGGATAGTGTCAATGTAAAGTAATATAACAAGTGCAATATGCAAGTATGTAGGAATCAATGCACAGTTCACACAAGTGTTTGCTTCTTGAGGTGGAGAGAGATAGGTGAACTGACTCAACATAAAAGTAAAAGAAAGGTCCTTCAAAGAGGAAAGCATCGATTGCTATATTTGTGCTAGAGCTTTTATTTTGAAAACATGAAACAATTTTGTCAACGGTAGTAATAAAGCATATGAGTTATGTAAATTATATCTTACAAGTTGCAAGCCTTATGCATAGTATACTAATAGTGCCCGCACCTTGTCCTAATTAGCTTGGACTACCGGATCATCACAATACACATGTTTTAACCAAGTGTCACAAAGGGGTACCTCCATGCCGCATGTACAAAGGTCTAAGGAGAAAGCTCGCATTTTGGATTTCTCGCTTTTGATTATTCTCAACTTAGACATCCATACCGGGACAACATGGACAACAGATAATGGACTCCTCTTTAATGCATAAGCATGTGGCAACAATTAGTGTTCTCATATGAGATTGAGGATATATGTCCAAAACTGAAACTTCCACCATGATTCATGGCTTTAGTTAGCGGCCCAATGTTCTTCTCTAACAATATGCATGCTCTAACCATTAAAGTGGTAGATCTCTCTTACTTCAGACAAGACGGACATGCATAGCAACTCACATGATATTCAACAAAGAGTTGATGGCGTCCCCAGGAAACATGGTTATCGCACAACAAGCAACTTAATAAGAGATAAAGTGCATAAGTACATATTCAATACCACAATAGTTTTTAGGCTATTTTGTCCCATGAGCTATATATTGTAAAGGCGAATGATGGAAATTTAAAGGTAGCACTCAAGCAATTTACTTTGGAATGGTGGAGAAATACCACGTAGTAGGTAGGTATGGTGGACACAAATGGCATAGTGGTTGGCTCAAGGATTTTGGATGCATGAGAAGTATTCCCTCTCGATACAAGGTTTAGGCTAGCAAGGTTATTTGAAACAAACACAAGGATGAACCGGTGCAGCAAAACTCACATAAAAGACATATTGAAAACATTATAAGACTCTACACCGTCTTCCTTGTTGTTCAAAACTCAATACTAGAAATTATCTAGACTTTAGAGAGACCAAATATGCAAACCAAATTTTAGCAAGCTCTATGTATTTCTTCATTAATGGGTGCAAAGTATATGATGCAAGAGCTTAAACATGAGCACAACAATTGCCAAGTATCACATTATCCAAGACATTTTAGAATTACTACATGTAGCATTTCCCGATTCCAACCATATAACAATTTAACGAAGAAGATTTAACCTTAGCCTTGAACATTATGAGTAAAGCCTAAGGACATATTTGTCCATATGCAACAGCGGAGCGTGTCTCTCTCCCACACGGTGAATGCTAGGATCCATTTTATTCAAACAAAAACAAAAACGAAAACAAACAGACGCTCCAAGCAAAGTACATAAGATGTGACTGAATAAAAATATAGTTTCAGGGGAGGAACCTGATAATGTTGTCGATGAAGAAGGGGATGCCTTGGGCATCCCCAAGCTTAGACGCTTGAGTCTTCTTAAAATATGCAGGAGTGAACCACCGGGGCATCCCCAAGCTTAGAGCTTTCACTCTCCTTGATCATATTGCATCATTTCCCTCTCTTGATCCTTGAAAACTTCCTCCACACCAAACTCGAAACAACTCATTAGAGGGTTAGTGCACAATAAAAATTAACATGTTCAGAGGTGACATAATCATTCTTAACACTTCTGGACATTGCATAAAGCTACTGGACATTAATGGATCAAAGAAATTCATCCAACATAGCAAAAGAGGCAATGCGAAATAAAAGGCAGAATCTGTCAAAACAGAACAGTTCGTAAAGACGAATTTTAAAATGACACCAGACTTGCTCAAATGAAAATGCTCAAATTGAATGAAAGTTGCGTACATATCTGAGGATCACGCATGTAAATTGGCATATTTTTCTGAGCTAGCTACAGAGAATTAGGCCCAGATTCGTGACAGCAAAGAAATATGTAACTGCGCAGTAATCCAAATCTAGTATGAACCTTACTATCAAAGACTTTACTTGGCACAACAAAACATAAAACTAAGATAAGGAGAGGTTTCTACAGTAGTAAACAAATTCCAAGACTCAAATATAAAACAAAAATACTGTAGTAAAAACATGGGTTGTCTCCCATAAGCGCTTTTCTTTAACGCCTTTCAGCTAGGCGCAGAAAGTGTATATCAAGTGTTATCGAGAGATGAAGCATCGACATTACCTTGGGCTTTACCCCTACCTTTCTTGTTCTTTTTCTTACTCTTTGGCTTAGGGAATATATGGCTACCCCCGGGTGTAGAGGTGAATTTTAGGGTGCCTTCTCCCATGTCTATGACTGCTCCCAATAGTTTCAGCAGGGATCTTTCGAGTGTGATTTGTCCTGTTCCTGCGCATTCAATAACAAGATAATCAATGGATATTGTTCTCCTAAGAATGGTTGTATGCACACCCACAGCTATTCCTTTAGGAATTATAACAGAGTTATCAATAAGAGTTATTCCTTCTCCCCCTTCAACAAATCCCCAAAGTTTCAAAGATTCATGAATTCTCTTAGGCATTAGGAAAAATTCAGACATAATATCACAATTAGCATGAAGAGTTTGGTCACCGATAGCAATTTTAATAGTAGGATCCCATAATGAAGGTTCAGAGTTCACTAAAAGTTGATCAAGACGGTTACGAATATATCCATAATTTTCATTTAAGCGAGATGCACTTGTCTCAAGAGTGTTTAATCTATTATAAATGCTAATAAGGGCTGAATCAAAGTTATTAGCTGAATCATGTGATGCAACCAACTTCTTTATGGCATTAAAAGCTTGATCCCCATTGCAATGAAGGAAGTCTCCTCCCACTAGAGCATCCAAGGCATATCTATAGCGAATCATAAGACCAAAATAAAAATTACTAAGGAGCAAACTTAGAGTCATTTGAGGTTTAGTTTTACGATAAGAAGTAAAAATTCTGGACCAAGCATCTTTAAAACTCTCCTCATCCCCTTGTTTAAAGGTGAAGACTAATTCCTCAGGTGAAGAAGTAACAAGTGCAAAACTAGACATAGTAACAAAAGTAAAATGCAAGTAACTAATTTTTTTGTGTTTTTTGATATAGAGTGCAAGACAGTAAATAAAGTAAAACTAGCAACTAATTTTTTTTGTGTTTTGATATAATGCAGCAAAAAAAGTAGTAAATAAAATAAAGCAAGACAAAAACAAAGTAAAGAGATTGGGAAGTGGAGACTCCCCTTGCAGCGTGTCTTGATCTCCCCGGCAACGGCGCCAGAAAATATGCTTGATGGCGTGTAACTCACACGTTCGTTGGGAACCCCAAGAGGAAGGTATGATGCGCACAGCAGCAAGTTTTCCTCGTAAAGAAACCAAGGTTTATCGAACCAGGAGGAGCCAAGAAGCACGTTGAAGGTTGATGGCGGCGGGATGTAGTGCGGCGCAACACCAGGGATTCCGGCGCCAACGTGGAACCTGCACAACACAACCAAAGTACTTTGCCCCAACGAAACAGTGAGGTTTTCAATCTCACCGGCTTGCTGTAACAAAGGATTAACCCTATTGTGTGGAAGATGATTGTTTGCAGAAAATAGTAAAACAAGTATTGCAGCAGATTGTATTTAATATAAAAGAATGGACCGGGGTCCACAGTTCACTAGAGGTGTCTCTCCCATAAGATAAAAGCATGTTGGGTGAACAAATTACAGTCGGGCAATTGACAAATAGAGAGGACATAACAATGCACATACATGATATGATAAGTATTGTGAGATTTAATTGGGCATTACGACAAAGTACATAGACCGCTATCCAGCATGCATCTATGCCTAAAAAGTCCACCTTCAGGTTATCATCCGAACCCCTTCCAGTATTAAGTTGCAAAACAACAGACAATTGCATTAAGTATGGTGCGTAATGTAATCAATAACTACATCCTTAGACATAGCATCAATGTTTTATCCCTAGTGGCAACAACACATCCACAACCTTAGAACTTTCTGTCATCCGTCCTGCATTTAATGGAGGCATGAACCCACTATCGAGCATAAATACTCCCTCTTGGAGTTAAGAGCAAAAACTTGGCCAGAGCCTCTACTAATAACGGAGAGCATGCAAGATCATAAATAACACATAGGTAATAGATTGATAATCAACATAACATAGTATTCTCTATCCATCGGATCCCGACAAACACAACATATAGAATTACAGATAGATGATCTTGATCATGTTAGGCAGCTCACAAGATCCGACAATGAAGCACATGAGGAGAAGACAACCATCTAGCTACTGCTATGGACCCATAGTCCAGGGGTGAACTACTCACTCATCACTCCGGAGGCGATCATGGCGGTGAAGAGTCCTCCGGGAGATGATTCCCCTCTCCGGCAGGGTGCCGGAGGCGATCTCCTGAATCCCCCGAGATGGGATTGGCGGCGGCGGCGTCTCAGTAAGGTTTTCCGTATCGTGGCTCTCGGTACAGAGGGTTTCGCGACGAAGACTTTAAGTAGGCGGAAGGGCGGAGTCGGGAGAGTCACGGGGGCCCCACACGCTAGGCCGGCGCGGCCAGGGCTTGGGCCGCGCCGCCCTATTGTGTCGGTGCCTCGTGGCCCCACTTCCTTTCCCCCTCGGTCTTCTGGAAGCTTCGTGCAAAAATAGGACCCTGGGCGTTGATTTCATCCAATTCCGAGAATATTTCATTTGTAGGATTTCTGAAACCAAAAACAGCAGAAAACAGCAACTGGCTCTTCGGCATCTCGTTAATAGGTTAGTGCCGGAAAATGCATAAATACGACATATAATGTGTATAAAACATGTAGATATCATCAATAATGTAGCATGGAACATAAGAAATTATCGATACGTCGGAGACGTATCACACAACAATGCAAGAAAATAAAGATACAAAGGTATTGCTACAGTAGTAACAAGCACCTTGACTCAAATATAAAACAAAAATTGCAGAAATAAAACAATGGGTTGTCTCCCAAGAGCGCTTTTCTTTAAAGCCTTTTAGCTAGGCATGATAATTTTCATGATGCTCTTATAAAGATGAGAGTTGAATATAAGAGAACATCAAAAAGAAAATACCAAACACATTTAAGTCTAACCCACTTTCTATGCAAACGAATCTTGTAAGAAAACAAATTATTGAAGCATGAAGCTACTATCATAGAAAGACAAAGCAAGTGCAACTTCAAAATTTTCAACAAAAAGAGAGGTGACTTAATATTATTGAGATATATAAACCATGTCTCCCTCTCTCATAATAGTTTTCAGTGGTATCATTGATAAACTCAACAATGCAGCTATCGCATAAAGCATTCTTATCATGATACACATGCATAAAAGTATCATTACTCTCCTCATAAGCATAATCAATTTTATTAGTAATAGTGGGAGTAAAACTATCACATCCATCATTATAATCATCATAAATTGGAGGCATAGAATAATCATAATGAATTTTATCCTCAATAGTAGATGGACTGAAAATATCACAAGCATCATTCGAATTACCACATATCTATTATATACTAAAAGCACAATATGAGGGTCTGAAATAGAGACACCACATTAATCCACATAGCCTGAAAAGATATAGTCTATTGATCTTAATATTCACGGTTGAGATCAAAAAATAAATAATGTTATGTACAACATTAAACACGTACACATAACATAACTAGCACGTTAGAAGTACAGTTCCGTTTTACACGTCAAATTTTGGTGGGACCATGCCATATTGCAAGCCATGGTACAAATAGGTTGGCCCGATTGCATAAATTGTGCACTAACAGGACTCTCACCTATCTTACGTGTTAGAGAAAAAGAATTAATCGGAGACTCACGCCACTTATGTGTAAGAGGGGAATAAAAGCATTGAAAAAATTAGCTCATCCCAGCGTTTTAGGTTGCCTTTTCTTTTAGAGGAATAACGTATTTTATTAATAGAAAATCAAATTACATAAGCAAACAATTATGAAAACTAACATAAATACTAGGGAAAATACTTGCCTTGAAAACTTTGCAAAAAAATGTCCCTAGACTTTTCTACACTCGCCGAAGCTAGCGGCCACCACCAAACTCCAACGTCGCATAGACACACGATTAGAAGAGATGGCAAGCCTCCACCATTGCAAAATCCGAGCACCATCGCCAACTAGACTTTGTGAGTTGATGAAAAGGCCCATTGCAAGCAGCGAGGCATATGTCATTGTGGCACGTTGACTGGGGGATGTCCCCGTGCTACCTTGAACCTCGATCCTCCGCATCCTATCGAGGAAGTCAAGAAATAATCACAAATCCACTACCTCCAGACCAACATCATCGCTCCATAGAATCCATCTCGCCCAGCCCTAGCATCGTTGTTGATAACGACGAGCGCGAGCGACACACAAAGAAACATATCTTGCTAGATCAGAAGAAAGGCGATAAGACCAAGCCGCCGATCTGAAGGATCGACAAGCACATGGTGACATCAACTCCGAGACTCCGCTATGAAGGTCGGCGCCGGTGTGGGAGTAGATTTGATGCAAATTTATTCGTTTGGTCGCTGCTCCCACCACCACAACAGTGCACCAGAACAGATAAATCATAACCTTAAAAACTAGACCAAAATGGAGGAACGAGGCCCTCCATCCCTCCTGCAGCCGGAGTGTCAAGTGAAGGGTGAGGGAACCAACACCTTGGCCAGTGGAGATTCGAGTTCGACGAAGTTAGGTCGTTGTTGCCCGCCTAGGAGACAAGGACGAGGCGAAATGTTTCATGCGACTACCAACTTGTGGAAGTGGTTTTTTTTCTTTCAAAAACTGTCATAATGACTCGGATTGGAAACAAGATAAGGATATATATGCATATCTCTTTCCCTAGGAACAGCCCAGCCCGTTTAAAAAAAAGTGCAAATATTTCATGCACTTGATGGCTAGCTAGGTAGCTTGAACGTGGTGCGAAAATATGTGCTAGGATATATGTATAAACTGGTCATCTAATACGGAACTGATGAGTGCGTATACTGATACGTTGATATATGTTTCATTTTGTTCTTTGGTAAGTATATTGTATCAAACAACTAAAGCTAACCACATATTATTGGAGACAAATAAAAAATAAAGGAAAAGGCTTTCAGAATATAAGTGAAACGGCATTACACAGTATAAAATAGTTGAGACTGCTTTCGGAGTGATTTAGTGTTAAACTTTTTTTCCTCTAAAATGAATTCACATGGAATTAAGTGGAAAATCAGAGGTATACAATATTGACAATACATTTTAATGTATACTACTTGCAGAAATTATATACTGATTGGTAAGATACGTACAATGTTTTTTGCTCTTTACCATTTTAATTGTACTTTTTCGTGTAGTATCAAGATGATGCTCATCTCTTTTAATCTATCTGGTGTATGTGCACATGCATGCACGTAAGTATCTTTGATGTAATATAATGGTGTTCCCGAGCTCCAGTGCTCTCTTTATATTAAAATAAATTAGATAACATATTTAGAAGTCTAAAAGTATAAGAAAAATAATTCTGGAGTTTGCAAAGGATATATCCTACAATCATGCAAAATCTCAACATGAAATTGCTTTTATTATGGGCTGGACAAAAATGACAAAATCTGATATTTTGGGACATTCAGAAATGTACATACTCACATCTAAACTTTTTTCATTTTTTTGTAGCTTGAGATACAAAGTATTTGAATTTTCATTTTGAAAGTTTATCGGATACAACATTACCTATATCCCTTTTTCAAATAATTTCTAAAAAGAAACAGGATCACGGTACCCATGTGCACAAAATCTGCACTCCATCTCCCCCCTCTACTAAGTTTCCAGCATGATATATACTTCTCATTCCTTAAATTTAAGAAAGTTGGTTTTCCACGCAGGTGATGTTTTTCAGTGTAACATTTGCAAGAGTTATAGAGTTGTATTATTTCGGATAGCTAATAATTATTTCTATTATAAATTTATAGTATTTTTATCTAATTATTTAAATATAATAAAGATGGTGTTCTCGCATTTGCGAGGGTCAATCTTCTAGTTGGAGACAAAGCATTATCAAGGCAAAATACTTCATCCAAAGCTAAGGAGCAAAAAAGATTATTTTTATATAAACTAGCTTCCCCAAGCTTGGGTTTTTCCATAGCATTAAAAATAATGGTGTCCAAAAAATTTATACTAATAACATTACTACCACTATTATGCAGAAAAACTTCCATAGGTTTTTTAATTTTCTCTTCAAAAGTATCATGTCCTAATTCAATATAAATTTCACAAAGATCTCTAATTTTTTTGTTGTTTTCCATTAATCCTAACTAGTGAAATAAAAATAAGAAACAAAAGATATAATTGCAGAATCAAAAGGAAATAGCTTCGAGCACTCACACACCGGCAACAGTGCTAGGAAATAGCTTAGTAGTCGGAGGATGTGAATACCTTTTACCTTACCTCCCCGGCAACGGCGCCAGAAAATAGCTTGCTGTCTACGCACGCTTCTATTCCTGTAGACAGTGTTGGGCCTCCAAGAGCAGAGATTCGTAGAACAGCAGCAAGTTTCCCTTAAGTGAATCACCCAAGGTTTATCGAACTCAGGGAGGTAGAGGTCAAAGATATCCCTCTCAAGCAACCCTGCAATTAAGATACAAGAAGTCTCTTGTGTCCCCAACACACCTAATACACTTGTCAGATGTATAGGTGCACTAGTTCGGCGAAGAGATAGTGAAATACAAGTAATATGAATGATTATAAGTAGTAATTGCAATCTGAAATAAAAATGGCAGCAAGCGAACATGTAGCAGAACTTGTTGGAAGCGGTGTTTCAATGCTTAGAAATAAGGCCTAGGGATCATACTTTCACTAGTGGACACTCTCAACAATGATCACATAATTGAATTAATAAATGTTACTCTCAAACACTCTCTTGTTGGATAACAAACACCATTCATTGTGTAGGGCTGCAAAAGCACACCTCAAACCGGAGTAAACAAGCTCCACAACGTCATAAAGGAATCACACACGATGCGCACACTATCACCATCACACCGTGGAGAGTGACTCCATATTTCATATTAAAGTAACCTCTAGAGTGCATAATAGACAAGAGTAACATCTACATATTCAACTAGATTACAAAGCTCATGATCACATAAAGATCACACCATGGGAGAGAGAGATGAACCACATAGCTACCGGTAGAGCCCTCAGCCTCGGGGGAGAACAACTCCCTCCTCATCATGGGAGACAGCAACAGCGATGAAGATGGCGATGGAGTCGATGGAGATGGCTCCGGGGGTAATTCCCCGTCCCGGCGGCGTGCCGGAACAGAGATTCTGTCCCCCGAAACTTGTCGTAGATGGCGACAGCGCTGCGGAACCCCTGGTGGAATATGACTGGCTTCTTTAGGGTTTTCGCATCTGGGGCAATATATAGGCGAAGGGGCAGCATCGGTGGATTCCCGAGGGGCCCACCCCACCTGGCGGCGCAGCAGAAGGTGGGGCCGTGCCACCCTATGAGGTGGCCAGCTCGTGGCCCCCCTTCGTCTCTTCTTCGGACTCCGTGAAGCTTCTGGAAACATAGGGACGTGGCCTTTTGTTTCGCGCAATTCCGAGATTATTCGCAGAAGTAATTTTCTGGAACCAAAAACAGCAGAAAACAGGAACTGACACTTCGGCATCTTGTTAATAGGTTATTCCCGGAAAATGCATAAAAATGATATAAAGTGTATATAAAACATGTAGCAATTGGTATAATATAAGCATGAAACATCAGAAATTATAGATACGTTGGAGACGTATCACTATGTTAGTTTTATTACATTACATGATCAATATCTTCCATATATCACCCCACTACTGTCTCATGCCTAAGCTTTTAGCCACTGCAAGTTTCATATTACTAATTACGGTGAAAACTGGAAATCTGCTGCTTTTATTTACTGTTTTCTTTTACTACTTTGAATCAAATGCTATAAAATCACCAGTTTCTTTGTGAGTTTATTGATATACATGTGTTATTGAGAGTGACGTCTCAATTCCTAGTCTTATTGGTATTCTTGTGTTCCCCTTGAGTCAAACTATAAATTTGGGTAATACTTCCCATCGAAGATTTTAGCTGTCGAGGGTACTCCTCGGCAATGCCCACCTTTTGGGGCTTCGGGTCGACGGAATCCTACAGGCTGACATGAGACATCGGATACCGAACAAACGGGGAGAGAGATTTACCCAGGTTCGGGGCCCTCGATGAGGTAAGATCCTTACTCCCTGCTTGTCTGATTTTGATTATTGAAACTATGGGGTTACAATGGGGTAGCCGAAGGCTAAGACTAAGATCTCGTCGAGAGGCTAAGATTTCGTATGACCTAGCTCTAGACTTGTGGTGGTTCTGGCTAAGTTGATTGTGTGTCCCTCGGCAGACCCTCTCCCGGCCCTTATATTGTGAGCCAGGTCTCGAGAGGTCTGTCCGGATACGACTAGGTTACAAAGAGTTCTACGTCTAAACTTTCCTTGTTCTTCGTCTTCTTGTCTTGTTCATCAAGTATATTTCTTCGGAACCGACATAGAGGACTACCTTGGTCTATGGATGATCTTCATGGGCTCCTGGTTGTGCCGTAAGAGGTAGCATAATACGGTTTACCCGAAGGGTAATGCCCACATCATCAGCGATCCCCTATACTTGTGGGTACCACATGGCCAATCTCAACTTCATCAAAAGTGACAACCTCTTGGAAGAACTCATCCTCACCCCAACCTAGGATCCAGTTGTGAAGAATGCATCAAGCAAGAACTAGCTTTACTTGAGTGTCAAAAGTGTGGAACGGTTTCTGGTCAAGGACCTTGAACCTGTTCTTCAATGCAGCAAAGACACTCTTAATGGTGACTCTAAGGCTTGAATGTCTCAGATTAAACAACTCTTTCACATTCTGAGATTGGTTCCTGGGAGTGAACTCGTTGAGGTTGTACCTTGTTTTCCTGGAGGGAGGTAGAATACCAGGTCGACATGCATATCCAACACCTCCAAGGTAGAACTTACCCTCAGGGATTTGCAGCCCATCAGGCCTGGTCATGCTGTCGGCCAGGATGCTCGCATCATGAGCTGAACCCTCCCATCCAGCAAGCACGTATGTGAACCTTACATCAAAATCCACAACTGCTAGCACGCTCTGGCTGGTGTAGTGCTTCCTCCTGTGGAATGTTGTAGGCATTTATCTCGGTACCTTTGTAGTCACATGAGTACCATCAATAGACCCAATGCAATCATGTCAAACAATTAGCACACAGTCATGTTTGTGACAGTACCACACATCTGATAATTAGAACGAACATGATTTTGTACTCACCCTGAAATACGGAAACCACCTGTAGCTGTTCTTGATCTTGGGTGGTGTGTTCGTTGATACTGGTTTGATCATTTCACCACTGAGCTCCACAACTGCGTACAACACCTGCTAGAAGTACCGAGAGATAGTCTCTGTGGATCATCTGAATGAGCTGTGGATGACTCTGAACGTCTTGTTATGAACCACGACGTGAAGAAACATAGCGACTTGTTCTTCGACAGAGGTGTGGATGCTATCAACCAGCAGTCCTCTAGAACTGAACAGTTTCACAAGTGTATAGAAAGGGGATCTTCTCGTCCGAAGCATCTAGATAACCTCTACATCATTGCAGTTGTAGATATAGTTTAGGTTGGCCATCCTCGCCTGATGTCGTTGTAACATAGGACCGTAACTGGTAGGTGGAAAAGTATCATGCCTAACTGCTCTCTTGTGCACCATCAAAATCTAGGCTTGTATGCAAATGATGAGTGCTACGGTGTGATGCACAAGCTGGAGCTGGTCGGTCTGCTCAAACTAGATCTATGCATTACAAATGGTCTTATCGAACCCAACTAGTTCTACCAACATGAATCTAACACTACAGTAGGGCAGGAGATTTTTCCCTTACCTGTGTCATGGTAGAAGATGGAGACAACCGGAAGTTGGAGAAGATGTGCTGATGCATGTAAAATGCATACATAAAATTTGTCCTTTATCATATTGAATTCCCACATATTTGCAACATATATGATGATAATACCATATTTTACATTGATTTATGGGGATTAACCAATGATCTCCTTTATTTGGTTATGACACTGCAAAACTGGAACCTTGTTTTGTGTATTTTCATTTTCAGAGACCTATATGGAGTCAAATTGACCTGGGATTTTCGGAGCATCACTTTTTCATTTGGAGAAGCACCCTGGGCCCTCGAAGCACACTTGGAGAGGCCTGAGGGCCGAAAGAGGTCAGGTGTTGCGCCCAATATGTTAGGGCGCGCCACCCACCTTCGTCCGGCCATTGATCGTTCGATTGCCCTAATTCTTTCGCCCAACGATGTTTTTTTGCCCTGAAAATGACTATATATATGACCTCGAAGAGTTCTCGGGAGGAGAGCGCCGCACAAACACAGAAACACGAAAACGGTGGCTGCTGAAGAAAAGATTGGTGGTGGAAACTCCGTCGGGATCACCGCCGGAGGGATCTCCACCTTCTCCAACGTCTTCATCATCATCACCATGACCAAGAGGGAGTAGTCCACCTCGGGACTACGGGTTTGTGGTAGTAGCTTAATCTATTTCTCTCATGTTCTTCATAGTTCTTAGTGCCATATGAGCTGCCTATCATAATTATGGTCATATTTGTAATACCTATGTGGTGGATCCTTATTCTATGATGTTATTTTATGATATCTGATCATATTAATTATATTGTGAGATGTATTGATCGATGCACATTATGTACCCCTTTCTTTAGTATTTGTTCTGATCAAACAGATGTGCAAGAGGGTGTGTGGGGGTGATATGATTGCATTAGATGAAGTAGCATGGTTTTAGTAATTGGATAGTGATAATATATTCAAGATCTATTATGGTTTTGCCTTTATTTTGCTACCTCACTAGCGATAAAGTCAATGCATGTGCTATGTTCATCACGTGACAGTAGTAGTGATCTTGTTTGTTCAAGTTAGCATATTTGATATTCAAACTTCATGTCAAAGTACTTATTGCTATGCTCTGTTAATTCTTAATACAAGATTGATGTAGTTTCTTTCTTGTGAGTATAAGAGAGATGTGTTGCATCTTCTCTATGTTAGGACGTGATGCCCATATTGATTATGATCTTACATATACTATTATCCGCACCTTCATATCTCATTGATGAATTGCTATTTGTCCAGCACAACTTTAAGAGAGAATACACAGGTGAACCCATAAACCCCGGTCCACTTTTTATCATAAGAAACACCTTTATATTACTTTTACCTTGTTTTCTATTTGCTGCATTATTTTAATCTGAAAATACAAAATATTTACTTTTATTATTTGCATCCAAAACACCAAAAACAATCAACCTATTTACAGTTTATTAATTAGTTATTTTTATCTAGTATAGTTTTATTCGCTTTATTTATATTTGTGTTATTTACTTACATGAAACCTTGTGCTTGACAACCACAAAGTGGAGTTGGGGACACAAGGCATTTACTTTACCTGCAGGATTGTTAGAAGAAGAGAGAAGAATATACTATTTTGTCCAGTTCCCCGAGAGTTCCATATAAACCATCAAGTCACCTTGTGGGGAAAATACTTTGCTAACATAACACTCTGCACTTGGACTCCCAACGTCATCAAGATATTTTCTGGTGCCGTTGTCGGGGAGCTGCAAAGAGTCGCACTACAAAGATTGCCAACTTCCACAGCTGGTGCATGAATTTTCTGGCACCATGTCTCATCAAAGCTTGGGGAGGTAACATCACTATGACCTCTCTTATCTCTTTTAGATTTTGCATCACATTTTATTTGTCTTGTTTTTAGTCTTTGTTTGCTTGTTTTCAGTTTTTGCTTGTTAGTTTTTTTCTTAAAAAATTGAAAAACTCATAAAAATTCGTGTCAGCCATTTTATCCTCAATAAAAATTGAGGAATAATCCCATAATAATAACTAAAATCTATAATACTAGATTTGTTAATGGGAATACCATAGCCACTGAGTTGCATGTTAAACTTTTTGATGAACTTTGTGATAAAATTAAACCTGCTAATATGGATTTTGGGGTGTTATGAGTGAAGTTATTCCCACACTCTCTTACATGATTAGGTAAGACATGGTATGAAAATGTGCCTGAAAAAGAGAAAAGACTATGGTTTAATTCCAGAGCTTCATTTCTAGAAAAAATTGGGAAATGCACTATTGATCATCAAGAACTTATGCTTGATTTTAAGCAACTAGAGAAGGAAAGCATTACTCACAGTTGGAAAAGATTTAAAAATACACATGGAATTTAGAACATGGGCTAAGGGATTATATGTTTTTTTATTAGTTTCTACCATGGTTTAAATAAGCAGAGCAAACATCTTCTAGTTAAAGATTCTAACATACGTTTCCTCTTTAATAAACCTTATGACGGATTCACTATATTGGATGGAATGTTGGTAGAAGAAAATATATACAAGAGCATAAAAGAAGCTAGAATTAAATATATGTATGTTAAAGGAAACTATGAGATAGAAAAAGAGAAAAAGGAAACTGCACCTTTGAATGATATGGATGAAAAAGAAACCCTTATGCTTGCTAATGATAAACATATTGAAGACATTAAAATGCTTAGTATAGCTAGGAACTACTCTTGGATCTCGATAAATGTAGCTTGAATGAATTGATTGCTATACTTGATAAATTTGCTGAAGATCCCACCATTAATGTTAATCAAGATGGTTTTGGTTCCTATATTGATAACTATGTCATTAAAGAAGAGATTCAGATGTATAATAATGAGGCCATGATACCACTTAAGCTTGGGGATGCCTGGATCCCCAAGATTTTAATATCTATTAACAAACAAACACACCATGTCATTCTAGATTTAGGATCTAGTGTTTCTGTCATATCAAAAGAGCTATATAAATTGCTTAATCTCAAAAATATAAAAATGCTCTATTGATTTATTATTTGCTGATGTTTCAACCAAAAAGGCAATAGGAAAAGTAAAATATGTAATGGTTGAATTGCATATGACATATATGCATGTTGATTTCATTGTTACGGACATGGGGAGAAATACCTTTTCAGAGAACAACATGAGCTATCATTGATTCTAAAGAAGGAAATGTCAAGTTTCAATTCCCTCATGAGAAGTGTACGGAACACTTTCTAGGAAAGAAGGAGGTATCATTTATGCTACTAATACGTTGCAAATGTATCTATAATTTTTGATGCTCCATGCTTGTTTTACACCAATTTCTATATGTTTTGTTTACACTTCATTGCACTTTTATACATTTTCCGGAACTAACCTATTGACAACATGACACAGTGTCAGTTCCCTGTTTTCAGTTGTTTTGTATTTCAGAAAAGTTGTACAAGAAATATTCTTGAAATTGGATGAAACAAAAGCCGAAGTTCCTATTTTACTGTAACGAAGATGGAGTCCGGAGGGGAGACAAAGAAGCACCACGAGGCCGCGCCATGGGGTGGTGTGGGCCCCTCGGGCACCCACCGATTCTCCCTTCCGCCTATTTATTCACCTGTTCGGGAAAAACCTAAATACCCGAGCCTCGATCCACGAAAAGTTCCGTCGCAGCCACCATCGCTGACCCTAGCTCGGGAGGGTTCTGAAGATCTTCCCGGCACCCTTTCGGAGAGGGAGATCATCATCGGAGGCCTCTACATCACCATGCCCGCCTCCAAAGTGATGCGTGAGTAGTTCATCTCTAGACTACGGGTCCATAGCAGTAGCTAGATGGTTGTCTTCTCCAATTTATGCTTCATGTTTAGATCCTGTGAGCTGCCTATCATGATCAAGATCATATTTATGTAATGCAACATGTTGTGTTTGCTGGGATCAGATGAATATTGAATATTATGTTGAGATTGATTATATACTTGTCATGTGTTATTTGTGATCTTGCATGCTCTCCATTGCTAGTAGATGCTTTGGCCAAGTATATGCTTGTAGCTCCAAGAGGGAGTATTTATGCTCGATAGTACGTGGGTTCATGCCTCTAGTAATCTGGAAGAGTGACAACAACTTCTAAGTTTGTAGATGTGTTGTTGCTACTAGGGAGAAAACAACATTGCCTAAGGATAATTCTATTGTTTACTTTACACACATTGCTTAATGCAATAATGTGTTGCTTGTAACTTAATACTGAAAGGGGTTCGAATGATAACCAGATGGTAGATTATTAGTCATAGACACAGTTGGATTATGGTCTATGTATTATGTTGTAATGCCCAAATGAATCTCATAGTAATCATCTTGTCATGTATGATCTTTATTCTGTCAATTTCCCAGCTGTAATTTATTCATCCAACATGTTATTTATCTTTATGGAGATACACCTCTAGTGAACTGTGGACCCCGGTCCTTTATTTTACACTGATAAAATCATCCTATTCTGTTTACTTACTGCAAACGCTGGTCTTTTAAATTCCACTGCAAACAAACATCTATTTCCACACTATACGGTTAATCCTTTTTTTAGAAAAACCGGTGAGATTGACAACCTCACTGTAAGTTGGGGCAAAGCATTTTGGTTGTGTTGTGTGCAGGTGATACGTCTCCAATGTATCTATAATTTATGATGTTCCATGCTAGTTTTATGACAATACCTACATGTTTTGTTCACACTTTATATCGTTTTGATGCATTTTCCGGAACTAACCTATTAACGAGATGCCGAAGTGCCAGTTCCTGTTTTCTGCTGTTTTTGGTTTCAGAAATCCTACACAGGAAATATTCTTGGAATTGGACGAAACGAAAGCCCACGATCTTATATTTCACGGAAGGTTCCAGAGCACCGAAGAGGGGCCAGAGGGGATCCAAGGGGGGCCCACCCCACATGGCGGCGCGGCCAAGGGGGGGCGCCCCCTAGTGTGTGGGACCCCCAGGACCCCTCCGAGGCTGCCCTTCCGCCTATAAAGCCTCTCCGTCGCGAAAACCCTAAAAAGATAAGCCACGATACGAGAAAAGTTACGCAGCCGCCGCCATCGCGAAGCCAAGATTCGGCGGACTGAAGTCTCTGTTCCGGCACGCCGCCGGGATGGGGAAGTGCCCCCGGAAGGCATCTCCATCGACACCACCGCCATCTCCATCGCCATTGCTGTCTCCTATGATTAGGAGGGAGGAGTTCTCCCCCGAGGCTAAGGGCTGTACCGGTAGCTATGTGGTTCATCTCTCTCTCCCATGTGATCTTTATGTGATCATGAGCTTTGTATCACTATTAATCTATGTGCTACTCTAGTGATGTTATTAAAGTAGTCTATTCGTCCTTCATGATGTAATGTGGACCGTGTGTGCATCATGTAGTACTTGACGTAGGTTATGATTGTGATCTCTTGTAGATTATGAAGTTAACTATTACTATGCACTCTAGAGTCACTTTAATATGAACTCCAGAATTACTCTCCATGGTGTGGCAGTGACAGTGTGTGCATCGTTTGTGATTCCTTTATGACGTTGTGGAGCTTGTTTACTCCGGCTTGAGGGTGCTCTCGTAGCCCTACACAATGAATGGTGTTTGTTATCCAACAGTAGAGTCTTTGAAAGTAGCATAAGAGAAGAGAAGTTATTTATTTATGTGATCATTGTTGAGAGTGTCCACTAGTGAAAGTATGATCCCTAGGCCTTGTTTCTAAGCATTGAAACACCATTTCCAACAAGTTATGTTACATGTTTTCTTGCTGCCATCTTTATATCAGATTGCAACTACTACTTACAATCATCCATATTACTTGTATTTCACTATCTCTTCGCCGAACTAGTGCACCTATACATCTGACAAGTGTATTAGGTGTGTTGGGAACACAAGAGACTTCTTGTATCGTAATTGCAGGGTTGCTTGAGAGGGATATCTTTGACCTCTACCTCCCTGAGTTCGATAAACCTTGGGTGATTCACTTAAGGGAAACTTGCTGCTGTTCTACAAACCTCTGCTCTTGGAGGCCCAACACTGTCTACAGGAATAGAAGCGTGCGTAGACATCAAGCTATTTTCTGGCGCCGTTGCCGGGGAGGTAAGGTAAAAGGTATTCACATCCTTCCACTACTAAGCTATTTCCTAGCACTATTGCCGGTGTGTGAGTGCTCGAAGCTATTTCCTTTAGATCCTGCAATTGCATCTTTTTGTTTCTTGTTTTTATTTTCACTAGTTAGTCTTAATGGAAAACAACAAAAAAATTAGAGATCTTTATGAACTTTATATTGAATTAGGACATGATGTGTTTGAAGGGAAAATTAAAAAACCCATGGAACTTTGTTTGCAAAATAGTTGTAGCAATGTTATTAGCATGAACTCTTTGAACACTATTATTGCTAATGCTATGGAAGAATTTAAGCTTGGGGAAGCTGGTGATATTTTTAGTCCCCCAAGTTTTGAGGAGAAAATTTTCTTTGATGATACTTTGCCTCCCATTTATGATGATTATAATGATAGTGGTATTTTGGTGCCACCTACTATGGAGGATAAAGTTTATTATGATTATACCATGCCTGCAATTTATGATAATTACAATGATGGTTGTGATAGTTTTACTCCCACTATTACTAATAAAATTGATTATGCTTATGTGGAGAGTAATGATACTTTTATGCATGTGAATAAGAATGCTTTATTTGATAGTTATATTGTTGAGTTTGTTCATGATGCCACTGAAAGTTATTATGAGAGATAGAAACATGGCTATATGCATCTTAATAATATTAAGTTTCCCCTCTTTATGTTGAGAATCTTGAAGTTACTCGTGTTTTATCTTCCTATGCTTGTCACTTTGCTCCTCATGAATTTATTTGTGTACAAGATTCCTATGCATAGGAAGTGGGTTAGACTTAAATTTGTTTCATACTTTCTTTTTGATGCTCTCTTTGCTTCAACTCTCATCCTTATGTGAGCATCATTGAAATTACTGAGCCCATCTTAATGGCTATAAAGAAAGCACTTCTTGGGAGATAACCCATGTTTTTATTTTGCTGTTGTTTTGTTGTGTCTTGGAAGTTGTTACTACTGTAGCAACCTCTCATTATCTTTATTTTATTGCATTGTTGTTCCAAGTAAAGTCTTTGATAGTAAGGTTGATACTAGATTTGGATTGCTGCGCAGAAACAGAATTCTTACTCTCACAAATTTGAGTAGAAATCTATGTAGGTAACTCATAAAAATCTGCCAATTTACGTGTGTGATCCACATATATGTACGCAACTTTCATTCAATTTGAGCTTTTTCATCTGAGCAAGTTAAGCACCTCAAAAAAAATCGTCTTTACGGACTGTTCTGTTTTGACGGATTCTGCCTTTTATTTCGCATTGCCTCTTTTGCTATGTTGAATGGATTTCTTTGTTCCATTAACTTTCAGTAGCTTTGTGCAATGTCCAGAAGTGTTAAAAATGATTGTCTCACCTCTGAATATGTGAATTTTTGATTATGCACTAACCCTCTAATGAGTTTGTTTTGAGTTTGGTGTGGAGGATGTTTTCAAGGGTCAAGAGAGGAGGATGATACAATATGATAAAGAAGAGTGAAAAGTCTAAGCTTGGGGATGCCGCCGTGGTTCATCCTTGCATATTTCAAGAAGACTCAAGCATCTAAGCTTGGGTATGCCCAATGCATCCCCTTCTTCATCGACAACTTATCAGGTCACCTCTAGTGAAACTATATTTTTATTCCATCACATCTTATGTGCTTTACTTGGAGCGTCTGTATGTTTTTATTTTTGTTTTGTGTTTGAATAAAATATGATACCATCATGCTTGTGTGGGAGAGAGACACGCTCCGCTCGTTCATATGAACACTGGTGTTCTTAGCTTTACTTTTAATGTTCATGGCGAAGGTTGAAACTGATTCGTTCATTGTTATTTGGTTGGAAACAGAAAATGCTTCATGTGGTAATTGGTATATTGTCTTGAATAATTTGATACTTGGCAATTTTTGTGCTCAAATAGATCATGTTTAAGCTCTTTCATGATGTACTTTGCACCCATTAATGAAGAACTACAATAGAGCTTGTTGAAATTTGGTTTGCATGATTGGTCTCTCTAAAGTCTAGATATTTTCTGGTGAAGTGTTTGAACAACAAGGAGACAGTGTAGAGTCTTATAATGCTTGCAATATGTTCTTATGTAAGTTTTGCTGTACCGGTTCATACTTGTGTTTGCTTCAAACAACCTTGCTAGCCAAAGCCTTGTACTAAGAGGGAATACTTCTCGTGCATCCAAATCCTTGAGCCAAAAACTATGCCATTTGTGTCCACCATACCTACCTACTATGTGGTATTTCTCTGCCATTCCAAAGTAAATTACTTGAGTGCTACCTTTAAAATTTCATTCCTTGTCTTTGCAATATATAGCTCATGGGAAAATAGCCTTAAAAACTATTGTGGTATTGAATATGTTACTTATGTATCTTATTTCTTATAAGTTGCTTGTTGAGCCGTAACCATGTTTCTGGGGACGCCATCAACTATTATACCTTTGTTGAATATCATGTGAGTTGCTATGCATGTTCGTCTTGTCTGAAGTAAGAGTGATTTGTCATGATTAAATGGTTTGAGTATGCATATTGTTAGAGAAGAACATTGGGCCGCTAACTAAAGCCATGAATCATGGTGGAAGTTTCAGTTTGGACATTAATCCTCAATCTCTTATGAGTATATTATCTGTTGTTGAATGCTTATGCATTAAAGAGGAGTCCATTATCTATTTTCTATGTTGTCTCGGTATGGATGTCCTAAGTTGAGATTTATCAAAAACGAGAAATCAAATGCGATCTATCTCCTTGGACCTTTGTACAAGCGACATAGAGGTGTTAAGCTTCATGCACTAGCCACTTGAACCAAAAGTCCGAACTGATAGAAAGGGCTAGGCAATCCACATATACACTTCACAACACCCCCACTCGCGTGTGACGGGAGAAGAGAAAGTCAACACGTGAAAGAAGAAGAGCACACCGAAACAGGGCATCAGCGGTGGCTAAAGAGGGGGCAACAAAAAATTTTAGGCTTAATTGCGAAAACCATGTGAAAGCCAGGATTTGAACTTGAGACCTGGGGCTCTGATACCATGTTAAGCTTCATGCACTAGCCACTTGAACCAAAAGTCCGAACTGATGGAAAGGGCTAGGCAATCCACATATACACTTCACAACAAGAGGTACCCCTTTGTGACACTTGGTTGAAACATATGTAATGCAATGATAATCCATGTAAATCCAAGCTAATTAGGACAAGGTGCGAGCACTATTGGTATTCTATGCATGAGGCTTGCAACTTATAGGATGTCTTATGCATAACACATATGAATTATTACTACCGTTGACAAAATTGTTTCTATGTTTTCAAAATAAAAGCTCTAGTACAAAAATAGTAATCCATGCTTCCCTCTGCGAAGGGCCCTTTCTTTTACTTTATGTTGAGTCAGTTTACCTACTTCTTTCTATCTTAGAAGCAAACACTTGTGTCAACTGTGTGCATTGATTCTTACATGTTTACCTATTGCACTTGTTATATTGCTTTATGTTGACAACTATCCATGAGATATACATGTTACAAGTTGAAAGCAATTGCTGAAACTTAATCATCCTTTGTGTTGCTTCAAAACCTTCTATTAAGAATCTATTGCTTTATGAGTTAACTCCTATGCAAGACTTATTGATGCTTGTCTTGAAAGTACTATTCATGAAAAGTCTTTGCTATATGATCAGTTTTTTAGTCATTGTCTTTACCATTGCTTTGAATCACTTCATTCATCTCATATGATTTGCAATAGTATGATCAAGATTATGTAAGTAGCATGTCACTTCAGAAATTATTCTTGTTATCGTTTACCTACTCGAGGGCGAGTAGGAACTAAGCTTGGGGATGCTTGATACGTCTCCAATGTATCTATAATTTCTGATGTTCCATGCTAGTTTTATGACAATACCTACATGTTTTGTTCACACTTTATATCGTTTTGATGCATTTTCCGGAACTAACCTATTAACGAGATGCCGAAGTGCTAGTTCCTGTTTTCTGTTGTTTTTGGTTTCAGAAATCCTACACAGGAAATATTCTCGGAATTGGACGAAACGAAAGCCCACGATCTTATATTTCACGGAAGGTTCCAGAGCACCGAAGAGGGGCCAGAGGGGAGCCAAGGGGGCCCCACCCCACATGGCGGCGCGGCTAAGGGGGGCGCCCCCTAGTGTGTGGACCCCCAGGACCCCTCCGAGGCTGCCCTTCCGCCTATAAAGCCTCTCCGCCGCGAAAACCCTAAAAAGATAAGCCACGATACGAGAAAAGTTACGCAGCCGCCATCGTGAAGCCACGATTCGGGGGACAGAAGTCTCTGTTCCGGCACGCCGCCGGGACGGGGAAGTGCCCCCGGAAGGCATCTCCATCGACACCACCGCCATCTCCATCGCCATTATTGTCTCCTATGATGAGGAGGGAGGAGTTCTCCCCCGAGGCTAAGGACTGTACCGGTAGCTATGTGGTTCATCTCTCTCTCCCATGTGATCTTTATGTGATCATGAGCTTTGTATCACTATTAATCTATGTGCTACTCTAGTGATGTTATTAAAGTAGTCTATTCCTCCTTCATGATGTAATGTGGACAGTGTGTGCATCATGTAGTACTTGGCGTAGGTTATGATTATGATCTCTTGTAGATTATGAAGTTAACTATTACTATGCACTCTAGAGTTACTTTAATATGAACTCCGGAATTACTCTCCATGGTGTGGCAATGACAGTGTGTGCATCGTGTGTGATTCCTTTATGACGTTGTGGAGCTTGTTTACTCCGGCTTGAGGGTGCTCTCGTAGCCCTACACAATGAATGGTGTTTGTTATCCAACAATAGAGTCTTTGAAAGTAGCATAAGAGAAGAGAAGTTATTTATTTATGTGATCATTGTTAAGAGTGTCCACTAGTGAAAGTATGATCCCTATGCCTTGTTTCTATGCATTGAAACACCGTTTCCAACAAGTTCTGTTACATGTTTGCTTGCTGCCATCTTTATTTCAGATTGCAACTACTACTTACAATCATCCATATTACTTGTATTTCACTATCTCTTCGCCGAACTAGTGCACCTATACATCTGACAAGTGTATTAGGTGTGTTGGGGACACAAGAGACTTCTTGTATCGTAATTGCAGGGTTGCTTGAGAGGGATATCTTTGACCTCTACCTCCCTGAGTTCGATAAACCTGGGGTGATTCACTTAAGGGAAACTTGCTGCTGTTCTACAAACCTCTGCTCTTGGAGGCCCAACACTGTCTACAGGAATAGAAGCGTGCGTAGACATCAGCAGGTTCCATGTTGTTGCTGACGTCAGTAGTGTGCCCTGCCACAAGTCAGCTAGCAACACCTTCGAAAGTCACTCCTTCCTCCTACTGGTCGATTAAACCTTGGTTTCTTATTGAGAGAAAATTTGCTATTGTGCTCATCATACCTTCCTCTTGGGGTTCCCCAACAGTATGCTCTGCACTCACCAGCTACCACATAATTTCCATGACACTTGAATCAAGTAAGTAAGCCTGGCTATATGTCTATAAAGAAAAGCCGAGATGTTTTTATTTTTACTTTTTTATTTTACATGCTTTTTGGTGCATGTTAGTTTTCCTTTAGTTTACTCTCTGATTTTTAAATAAAGTATCAAGTTTTTCTTGTTTGGATGTTCAAAGTTGCAAACATAATATGGAATTGCTGATTTCTACGCTACACTTTTTAGTGCATGATTTTTTTCTTCCTGCTGGTAGCTCCTAGAATCTTGATATTAATACAGTAGCTGCAACTTTTCATACTCTAAATTCATGTAAATTGGCTTAATTTTTTGAGGTGTCCAATTCGTACTATAAATTCAGTTTTTCTGTAGAAAAAAATTCTGGACATGTTCTGCCTTACTTTGTGGATCCATTCTTTTGAATATCAAAATAATTTTTGCTTGGAACTTTTGATATGATAGAATGACTAGAACATTATGTACTCTATATTTTATGAATATATAATTTTATTATAGAGTAAAATAGCAGTAGGCAAGATTTCTTTGTACCTCTAACATCACCCCATAGAAAAGATTGGGCAGAAAATTTTGTGTTGAAATTTTTCACAGGGAATGGAGGAATATCAGACTAAGATGATTCAAGTATGATTAATATAATAAGCTTGGTGATTCCCATGGCACCCCTCTGGACCCATTAAAAACTCTTGGTTTGAGCACCTCTAAACTCTCTTTTTTCGAGCAACATAGAATTTTCGCAAAAACTTGAAGTGTCCTTGTTTTACTTTTGTCTAGTCTTGTTTTGTTTTATGAGAGGACCATCATATTTATTGTTTATAATGCATATGAATGAGATACTTGACCAAATTCTTTATCTCTGAATGTTCAAGGTTAAATAAGTTGCATGCTTATAAAAGAAAAGGAGGAATCCCTTAAAGCTGAAATTTATTTTGTGTATGGTATTTGTAGTTTCACATACTCTACTGAGTGATGATTTGTTATATGTCCTATTCAGTGCTAGTTCTTTCTAGTATATATACATGTTTAATTTTAAGTATTATTGTATGATGATGAATGAATATCATATGGATACTATTGCATGCTTTTAGACCTCTTGATAGCCAAAAGATTTTAATTCTTAAACACGCATAGACTTGTTTCCAAGATCAACTCAAATCCAATGTCTATCATACCTACCTATATAGAAATTGATATTGCAAGCGTAATGTGTGTGGTTTGCCTCCAACCTTTTAAAAATTTCCTTTTTGTGTAATTTAAAGCTCATAAGAAAGTAAGTTTTGGTAGGAAGTACCACTATGCATGTTGTTGGTCTGACTGATTATGAGTAATGAACCAGATCGTAACCATGTTTACTGGGGAAGTATTTCAACATCGCACCTTTGGGGTATTGCACCATGCGTTGATCATAATTTATTTTGTTTTGTTGATGGCTATCTCTTGTGAAATAAGTAGAATTTATTTAAGCAAGTAAGCATGCATTGTTAGAGAAGAGCAATGGGCCGCTAACCGAAGCCATTCTTAATCATGGTGGAAGTTTTCAGCAACGATAATCCTCAATAGGAAGAGTAAAAAAAGAGTTGTGAAAAAAGATTTGTGAAAAAGAGAGTGAGAAAAGAAAAGAAAGAAAAAAGAGTATGAAAACAGTGAGAAGGAGTTAGAGATGATGCTCAACGTCTGTTGTTCATGTTGTCCCAGTATGGATGGCCTATAGTTGATATTTACATCTCATTTGGTCCTTTGTACATGTGGCATGAAGGTACCCCATTGCGATACTTGGTTAAAACATGTATGTTGAAAAGTCTTGGTAACCCGGAGTTGAGTAAGGTGTAGTCCTTAGCATTTAAGAAAGTGATGCAACACTTACTCATAAGAGGTCAAACTCATGACACATAGATATCTTCATGCATGAGATAATTGGTACCCCATCCTTACTATTATTGTTGACATGAATTACATAGCTCAAAACCATATTTTTTGCTCTTTACTTTTTTATTTTGTTGGAGGTTTAGCACATACATTTCCTGCTTACTTTTTTGTGTTCAAGAATCAAAAGAAATATTCCTGAAAAGAGAGGACAAAGAGTCTTGAAACAATTCCATAGGATTCTTCTAAGCATGATTTATGATTCATAATACCTATCATTCATGTTTCTTACAATGCTATTTACTATTATGTGTGCTTTGTAGAATGTAAGAGTTATCACTTGATTAGTTCATATTACTTATTGTCATTCTTTATTGACTGAACCTTGTGATACTTTGCATGATTATTAAGAAGCTATATATTCTAATCTCCAAAGTTCATGTTAGTTCTATCACTTTCATGCTCGGGACAAGCATAGGTTAAGCTTGGGGATGTTGATGCATGTAAAATGCATACATGAACTTTGTCTTTTATCATATTTAATTTCCTTATATTTGCAACACATATGATGATAATACCATGTTCTACATTGATTTATGGGGATTTACCAATGATCCCCTTTATTTGGGTTATAACACTGCAGAACAGGAAAACCCCGTTTTGTGTATTTTTCACTTTCAGGGACCTATACGGAGTCAAAAGTACCTGGGATTTTTGGAGCATCTCGTTTTCATTGGGAGAAGCACCCTGGGCCCTGGAAGCACGCCTGGAGAGGCCTGAGGGCCGAAAGCGGCCATGTGGCTCGCCATGTTAGGGCGCGCCACCCACCTCCGTTCGACCGTCGATCGTCTGATTGCCCTGATTCTTTCGCCCACTGAAGTATTTTGCCCTAAAAACGACTATATATGACCCCGAAGAGTTCTCGGGAGGAGAGCGTCGCACAAACACACAAACACGAAAACGGAGGCTGCTTAAGAGAAGATTGGAGACGGAAACTCCATCGGGATCACTGCCGGAGGGATCTCTGCCATCTCCAACGTCTTCATCATCATCACCATGAGCAAGAGGGAGTAGTCCACCTCTACGGCTGCCTATCATGATTCTGGTCACATTTGTCAAACCTATGTGGTGGATCCTTATTATATGATATTGTATTATGAGATCTGATCATATTACATTGTGAGTTGTATTGATAGATGCATATTATGTACCATGTTCTTAAGTATTTCTTATGATCAAACATATGTGCAAGAGCGTGTGTGGGGTGATGTATGTATTAGATGGAGTAGCATGGTTTTAGTAATTGGATAGTGACAATATGTTCAAGATCTATTATGGCTTTTCCTTTCTTTTGCTACCTCACTAGGGATAAAGTGAATGCATGTGCTATGTTCATCACGTGATAGTAGTAATGACCTTGTTTGTTCAAGGTAGCATATTTGATATTCAAACTTCATGGAAAAGTACTTATATATTGCTATGCTATGTTAATTCTTAATACAAGATTGGTATAGTTTCTTTCTAGTGGAGTATAAGAGAGAGGTGTTGCATCATCTCGACGTGATGCCCATATTAATTCTGATCTGACATATACTATTAACTGCACCATCATATCTCATTGATGAATTGCTATTTGTCCACCAAAAACTTTATGAGAGACTAGTCAAGTGAACCCATGAACTCCGGTCCACTTTTATCTTAAGAAACTCCTTTATATTGATTTTACCTTGTTTTCTATTTGTTGCACTATTTTAATCCAAAAATAGAAAATATTTACTTTTCTTATTTGCATCCAAACCACCAAAAACAATCAACCTCTTTACAGTTTTTACTTAGTTATTTTATCTAGTCTAGTTTAATTCATTTTTTTAATACTTGTGTTATTTACTTACACGAAACCTTGTGCTTGACAACCACACGGTGGAGTTGGGGACACAAGGCATTTACTTTACCTGCAGGATTGCAAGAAGAAGAGAGAAGACTATACTCTTTTGTCTAGTTCCCCGAGAGTTCCATATAAACCCTCGAGGCACCTTTTGGAAAAAATACTTTGTTGGCACAACACTCTGCACTTGGAGTCCCAACATCATCAAGAAATTTTCTGGCGCCGTTGTCATGGAGCTGCAAAGAGTCGCACTACATAGATTGCCAACTTCCACAGCTGGTGCACGAACTTTCTGGCACCGAATCTCATAGCTTGGAGAGGTAACATCACTGTGAGCTCTCTTATCTCTTTTAAATTTCGCATCGTATTTTATTTTCGTGTTTTTAATCTTTGTCTGCTTGTTTTTAGTTTTTGCTAATTAGTTCTTTTTCTTAAAAAATTAAAAAACTCATAAAAAGTAGAGCCAGCCATGTTATCCACAATAAGAAATTGAGTAATAGCATAACTCTCATGATAATGACTACAATCTATAATACTAGATTTGCTAACGGGAATACCACAACCGCTGAGTTGCATGTTAATTTTTTTGATGAACTCTGTGATAAAATTAAACCTGCAATATAGATTATGGAGTGTTAAGAGTCAAGTTATTCCCACACCCTCTTACATGATTAGCTAAGAGATGGTATGAAAATGTGCCTGAAAAGGAGAAAAGACGATGGTTTAATTTGAGAGCTTCATTTCTAATTTTTTTGGGAAATGAACTATTGAGCATCAAAAACTTATGATTGATTTTAAGAAACTAGAGAAGGAAACCGTTACTCGAGCTTGGAAAAGATATTAAAAATACACATGCAATTTAGAATAAGTGCTAAGGGATTATATGATTTTGAATAGTTTCTACTATGGTTTAAATAAGCAGAGCAAACATCTTCTAGTTAAAGATTCCAACATATGTTTCTTCTTTAATAACCTTATGACGCATTCACTATATTGGATGGAATGTTGGTAGAAGAAAATATATACAATAGCATAAAAAAGCTAGAATTAAAGATATGTATGTTACAGGAAACTATGAGATAGAAAAAGAGAAAAAGGAAAAAAGCACCTTTCAATGTTGTGGATGAAAAAGAAACTCTTATGTTGTCTAATGATAAACATATTGAAGAAGTTAAAATGCTTAGTGAAGCTAGGGAACCACTCTTGGATCTTGATAAATGTAGCCTGAATGAATTGATTGCTATACTTGATATATTTGCTAAAGATCCCACTATTAATGTTAATCAAGATGGTTTTGGTTCCTATATTGCAACTATGTCATTAAAGAAAAGATTGAGATGTATAATAATGAGGCCATGATACCATCTAAGATTGGGTATGCGTGGATCTCCAAGATTTTAATATCTATTGAGAAAGAAACACATCGTGCCATTCTAGATTTAGGATCTAGTGTTTCTGTCATATCAAAAGAGCTATATAAATTACTTAATCTCAAATATATAAAATATGCTCTATTGATTTATTACTTTCTGATGATTCAACTAAAAAGGCAATATGAAATGTAAAATATGTAATGGTTGAATTTCATATGACATATGACATATGTACCTGTTGATTTCATTTCTATGGACATGGGGACTTCTAGTCCTATATCTTTGGAAGACCTTTCTGAGAATAACATGAGTATCATTGATTCTAAAGAAGGGAATGTCAAGTTTCCATTACCATATAAGAAGTGTATGGAACACTTTCTAGGGACGAAGGAGGTAGCTGATGTCTACGGGTGCTTCTATTCTTGTAGACAGTGTTGGGCCTCCAAGAGCAGAGGTTTGTAGAACAGCAGCAAGTTTCCCTTAAGTGGATCACCCAAGGTTTATCGAACTCAGGGAGGAAGAGGTCAAAGATATCCCTCTCAAGAAACCTTGCAATCACGATACAAGAAGTCTCTTGTGTCCCAAACACACCTAATACACTTGTCTGATGTATAGGTGCACTAGTTCGGCGAAGAGATAGTGAAATACAAGTAATATGGATGTATATGAGTGGTAATAACAATCTGAATAAAATATGGCAGCGAGTAAACATGCAACATAACAGTAAATAAACGGAGTTTCAGTGTTTGGAAACAAGGCCTAGGGATCATACTTTCACTAGTGGACACTCTCAACATTGATCACATAATAAAACCACTCTACACTCTCTTGTTGGATGATGAACACCACTAATTGTGTAGGGCTACAAGAGCACCTCAATGCCGGAGTTAACAAGCTCCACAACATTCAATGTTCATATTTAAATAACCTTACAGTGCAAGATAGACCAACGCAATTACACCGAGTACTAACATAGCATGCACACTGTCACCATCACACTATGAAGGAGGAATAGATCGCATCAATACTATCATAGCAATAATTAACTTCATAATCTACAAGAGATTACAATCATAGCCTACGCCAAGTACTACATGATGCACACACTGTCACCGTTACACCATGGAGGAGGAATAGGGTACTTTAATAACATCACTAGAGTAACACATAGATGAATAGTGATACAAAACTCATATGAATCTCAATCATGTAAGGCAGCTCATGAGATCATTGTATTGAAGTACATAGGAGAGAGATTAACCACATAGCTACCGGTACAGCCCTTAGCCTCGATGGAGAACTACTCCCTCCTCATGGGAGACAGCAGCGGTGATGAAGATGGCGGTGGTGTCGATGGAGGAGCCTTCCGGGGGCACTTCCCCGTCCCGGCGGCGTGCCGGAACAGAGACTCATGTCCCCCCAGATCTTGGCTTCGCGATGGCGGCGGCTCTGGAAGGTTTCTCGTACCGTGGCTATTCTATATCGATGTTTTAGGTCAGGGACCTTTAAATAGGCGAAGAGGCGGAGTCGAAGGGCTGACGAGGTGGTGACACAACAGGGGGCGCGGCCCCCCCTCTGGCCGCGCCTGCCTAGCGTCTGGTGGCCCTGTGGCCCCCCTCTGGTGCCTCTCGGGTGTTCTGGAAGCTTCGTGGATTTCTAAGATGTTGGGCGTTGATTTCGTCCGATTCCGAGAATATTTCCTTACTAGGATTTTTGAAACCAAAAACAGCAGAAAACTGCAACTGGCCCTTCGGCATCTCGTCAATAGGTTAGTTCCGGAAAATGCATAAATATGACATATAATGTGTATAAAACATGTGGGTATCATCAATAAAGTAGCATGGAACATAAGAAATTATAGATACGTTTGAGACGTATCAAGCATCCCCAAGCTTAGTTCCTGCTCGCCCTCAAGTAGGTAAACGATAACAAGGATAATTTCTGAAGTGACATGCTATCATAATCTTGATCAATACTATTGTAAAGCATATGAGATGAATGCAGCGATTCGAAGCAATGATGAAGATAATGAGTAAACAAATGAATCATATAGCAAAGACTTTTCATGAATAATACTTTCAAGACAAGCATCAATAAGACTTGCATAAGAGTTACTCATAAAGCAATAAATTCTTAGTAAAGGCATTGAAGCAACACAAAGGAAGATATAAGTTTCAGCGGTTGCTTTCAACTTCAACATGTATATCTCATGGATAATTATCAACACAAAGTAATATAACAAGTGCAATAAGTAAACATGTAAGAATCAATGCACACAGTTGATACAATTGTTTGCTTCTGGGATAGAAAGAATAGGTAAACTGACTCAACAATAAAGTAAAAGAATGGCCCTTCGCAGAGGGAAGCAGGGATTAAATCATGTGCTAGAGCTTTTTAAGTTTTGAAATCATATAGAGAGCATAAAAGTAAAGTTTTGAGAGGTGTTTGTTGTTGTCAACGAATGGTAATGGGTACTCTAACTACCTTATCAACCAGACTTTCAAGAGCGGCTCCCATGAAGGATATTATCTCTACCAGCAAGGTAGATCATCCCTCTTCTCTTTTGTTTACACATGTATTTTAGTTTAGTTTTCATTTTTTTATTTTTTTAGATGACACTCCTCCCAACCTTTGCTTTCTCAAGCCATGGCTAACCGAATCCTCGGGTGCCTTCCAACATTTCACATACCATGGAGAAGTGTCTATTTGCAAAATTAAGTTGCTTACTGATGAATCAGTGCAAAACATGTGAAGAGAATTATTAATGCAAGTTAATTAATTGGGGCTGGGAACCCCATTGCGAGCTCTTTTTGCAAAATTATTGGATAAGCGGATGAACCACTAGTCCATTGGTGAAAGTTTGTCAAGAGTAAATGACGAGGTTGAAAGATAAAAACCACATACTTCCTCATGAGCTATAAAACATTGACACAAATAAGAGATAATAGCTTTTGAATTGTTTAAAGGTAGCACATGAAGTATTTACTTGGAATGGCAGAGAAATACCATGTAGTAGGTAGGTATGGTGAACACAAATGGCATAGTTATTGGCTCAAGGATTTGGATGCACGAGAAGAATTCCTCTCAATACAAGGCTAGGCTAGCAAGGTTGTTTGAAGCAAACTCAAGTATAAAACGGTGCAGCAAGACTCACATATGAACATATTGTAAGCATTATAAGACTTTACATCGTCTTCCTTGTTGTTGAAACACCTTAACCAGAAAATATCTAGACTCTAGAGACCAATCATGCAAACCAAATTTTAACAAGCTCTATGTAGTTATTCATTTTAATGGGTACAAGGTACATGATGCAAGAGCTTAAACATGATCTATATGAGCACAACAATTGCCAAGTATCACATTATTCAAGACATTATACCAATTACCACATGCAGCATTTTCTGTTTCCAACCAAATAACATTTAACGAAGCAGTTTCAACCTTCGCCATGAACATTAAAGATAGAACTAAGAACACATGTGTTCATATGCAACAGCGGAGCGTGTCTCTCTTCCACACAAGCATGAATTTATTCAGAGAATTAAAATAACAAAACAAAAACAAACAGACGCTCCAAGTAAAGCACATAAGATGTGACTGAATAAAAATATAGTTTCACTAGAGGTGACCTGATAAGTTGTCGATGAAGAAGGGGATGCCTTGGACATCCCCAAGCTTAGATGCTTGAGTCTTCTTAAAATATGCAGGGATGAACCACGGGGGCATCCCCAAGCTTTGACCTTTCACTCTTCTTGATCATAGTATATCATCCTCCTCTCTTGACCCTTGAAAACTTCATCTACACCAAACTTAAAACAAACTCATTAGAGGGTTAGTGCATAATCAAAAATTCACATGTTCAGAGCTGAAACAATCATTCTTAACACTTCTCGACATTGTACAAAGCTACTGGAGGTTAATGGAACAAAGAAATCCATCCAACACAGCAAAAGAGGCAATGCAAAATAAAAGGCAGAATCTGTCAAAACAGAACAGTCCGTAAAGACGAATTTTATTGAGCCACCAGACTTGCTCAAATAAAAATGCCCAAATTGAATGAAAGTTGCGTACATATCTGAGGATCACGCACGTAAATTAGCAGATTTTTCTGAGCTACCTACAGAGAGTCAGATCGAAATTCGTGACAGCAAGAAATCTGTTTCTGCGCAGCAATCCAAATCTAGTATTGACTTTACTATCAAAGACTTTACTTGGCACAACAATGCAATAAAATAAAGATAAGGAGAGGTTGCTACAGTAGTAACAACTTCCAAGACTCAAATATAAAACAAAATTGTTGTAGTAAAATAAAGACATGGGTTATCTCCCAAGAAGTGCTTTCTTTATAGCCATTAAGATGGGCTCAGCAGTTTTAATGATGCACTCGCAAGAAATAAGAGTTGAAGCAAAAGAGAGCATCAAGAAGAAAATTCAAAACAAATTTAAGTCTAACATACTTCCTATGAAAAGGAATCTTGTAAATAAACAAATTCATGAAGCATAATGCAACAAGCATAGAAAGATAAAACAAGTGCAGCTTCAAGATTTTCAGCAAAAATAGAGGTGTTTTAGTAACATGAAAATTTCTACAACCATATTTTCCTCTCTCATAATAATATCCAGTAGCATCATGAGAAAACTCAACAATATAAGTATCACATAAAGCATTCTTATTCACATGCATAAAAGTATCATTACTCTCCACATAAGCATAATCAATTTTATTAGTTGTAGTGGGAGCAAATTCAACAAAGTAGCTATCATTATTATTCTCATCAAATGTAGGAGGTATAGTATAATCATAATAAAATTTACTCTCCATAGTAGGCGGCACCAAAAGACCACTATCATTATAATCATCATATATAGGAGGCATATCATAATCAACATAAACTTTCTCCTCAATACCCGGAGGGCTAAAGAGATCATTTTCATCAAAACCGACCTCCCCAAGCTTAGAATTTTCCATATCATTAGCAACAATGGTGTTCAAAGCGTTCATACTAATATCATTGTTACTAGCATGCAAATAAGGTTCTATAGGTTTTTTAATTTTCGCATTAAACCATTCATGTCTTGACTCAGGAAATAGTACAAAAAGCTCACAGATGTTTTCCATTATGCCTTACACTAGTGTAAAACAAGAAACAAAACGATGCAATTGCAGGATCTAAAGGAAATAGCTTCGAGCACTGATGCGTGTAGTTGACACGTCCGTTGGGAACCCCAAGAGGAAGGTGTGATGCGCACATAGCAAGTTTTCCCTTAGAAAGAAACCAAGGTTTATCGAACCAGGAGGAGCCAAGAAGCACATTGAAGGTTGATGGTGGAGGAGTGTAGTGCGGTGCAACACCAGGGATTCCGGCGCCAACGTGGAACCTGCACAACACAACCAAAGTACTTTTCCCCAACAAAACAGTGAGGTTGTCAATCTCACCGGCTTGCTGTAACAAAGGATTAGATGTATAGTGTGGATGATGATTGTTTGCAGAAAACAGTAGAACAAGTATTGCAGTAGATTGTATTCAATGTAAAAGAATGGACCGGGGTCCACAGTTCCCTAGAGGTGTCTCTCCCATAAGGTAAATAGCATGTTGGGTGAACAAATTACAGTCGAGCAATTGACAAATAGAGAGGGCATGACCATGCACATACATGATATGATGAGTATTGTGAGATTTAATTGGGCATTACGACAAAGTACATAGACCGCTATCCAGCATGCATCTATGCCTAAAAAGTCCACCTTCAGGTTATCATCCGAACCCCTTCCAGTATTAAGTTGCAAACAACAGACAATTGCATTAAGTATGGTGCGTAATGTAATCAATAACTACATCCTCAGACATAGCATCAATGTTTTATCCCTAGTGGCAACAGCACATCCACAACCTTAGAACTTTCTGTCACTGTCCCAGATTTAATGGAGGCATGAACCCACTATCGAGCATAAATACTCCCTCTTGGAGTTAAGAGTAAAAACTTGGCCAGAGCCTCTACGAATAACGGAGAGCATGTAAGATCATAAACAACACATAGGTAATAGATTGATAATCAACATAACATAGTATTCTCTATCCATCGGATCCCGACAAACACAACATATAGCATTACAGATAGATGATCTTGATCATGTTAGGCAGCTCACAAGATCCGACAATGAAGCACATAAGGAGAAGACGACCATCTAGCTACTGCTATGGACCCATAGTCCAGGGGTGAACTACTCACTCATCACTCCGGAGGCGACCATGGCGGTGAAGAGTCCTCCGGGAGATGATTCCCCTCTCCGGCAGGGTGCCGGAGGTGATCTCCTGAATCCCCCGAGATGGGATTGGCGGCGGCGGTGTCTCTGGAAGGTTTTCCGTATCGTGGCTCTCGGTACTGGGGGTTTCGCGACGAAGACTATATGTAGGCGGAAGGGCAGGTAAAGGGGCGTCACGAGGGGCCCACACAACAGGCCGGCGCGGCCAGGGCTTGGGCCGCGCCGGCCTGGTGTGTCGCCACCTCGTGGCCCCACTTCGACTCTCCCTCGGACTTCTGGAAGCTTCGTGCAAAAATAGGCCCCTGGGCGTTGATTTCGTCCAATTCCGAGAATATTTCCTTACTAGGATGTCTGAAACCAAAAACAGCAGAAAACAACAACTGGCTCTTCGGCATCTCGTTAATTGGTTAGTGCCGGAAAATGCATAAATACGACATAAAGTATGCATAAAACATGTAGATATCATCAATAATGTGGCATGGAACATAAGAAATTATCGATACGTCGGAGACGTATCAGCATCCCCAAGCTTAGTTCCTGCTCGTCCCGAGCAGGTAAACGATAACAAAGATAATTTCTGGAGTGACATGCCATCATAACCTTGATCATACTATTGTAAGCATATGTAATGAATGCAGTGATCAAAACAATGGTAATGACATGAGTAAACAAATGAATCATAAAGCAAAGACTTTTCATGAATAGTATTTCAAGACAAGCATCAATAAGTCTTGCATAAGAGTTAACTCATAAAGCAATAAATTAAAGTAAAGGTATTGAAGCAACACAAGGGAAGATTAAGTTTCAGCGGTTGCTTTCAACTTATAACATGTATATCTCATGGATATTGTCAATGTAAAGTAATATAACAAGTGCAATATGCAAGTATGTAGGAATCAATGCACAGTTCACACAAGTGTATGCTTCTTGAGGTGGAGAGAAATAGGTGAACTGACTCAACATAAAAGTAAAAGAAAGGCCCTTCGCAGAGGGAAGCATCGATTACTATATTTGTGCTAGAGCTTTGGTTTTGAAAACATGAAACAATTTTGTCAACAGTAGTAATAAAGCATATGTATCATGTAAATTATATCTTACAAGTTGCAAGCCTCATGCATAGTATACTAATAGTGCCCGCACCTTGTCCTAATTAGCTTGGATTACCAGGATTATCATCGCAATACACATGTTTTAACCAAGTGTCACAAAGGGGTACCTCTATGCCGCCTGTACAAAGGTCTAAGGAGAAAGTTCGCATTGGATTTCTCGATTTTGATTATTCTCAACTTAGACATCCATACCGGGACAACATAGACAACAGATAATGGACTCCTCTTTATTGCATAAGCATGTAGCAACAATTAATGTTCTCATATGAGATTGAGGATATATATGTCCAAAACTGAAACTTCCACCATGATTCATGGCTTTAGTTAGCGGCCCAATGTTCTTCTCTAACAATATGCATGCTCTAACCATTAAATGAGTGGTAAATCTCCCTTACTTCAGACAAGACGGACATGCATAGCAACTCACATGATATTCAACAAAGAGTAGTTGATGGCGTCCCCAGGAACATGGTTATCGCACAACAAGCAACTTAATAAGAGATAAAGTGCATAAGTACATATTCAATACCACAATAGTTTTTAAGCTATTTGTCCCATGAGCTATATATTGCAAAGGTAAAGAATGGAAATTTTAAAGGTAGCACTCAAGCAATTTACTTTGGAATGGCGGAGAAATACCATGTAGTAGGTAGGTATGGTGGACACAAATGGCATAGTGGTTGGCTCAAGGATTTTGGATGCATGAGAAGTATTCCCTCTCGATACAAGGTTTAGGCTAGCAAGGTTATTTGAAACAAACACAAGGATGAACCGGTGCAGCAAAACTCACATAAAAGACATATTGTAAACATTATAAGACTCTACACCGTCTTCCTTGTTGTTCAAAACTCAATACTAGAAATTATCTAGACTTTAGAGAGACCAAATATGCAAACCAAATTTTAGCAAGCTCTATGTATTTCTTCATTAGTAGGTGCAAAGTATATGATGCAAGAGCTTAAACATGAGCACAACAATTGCCAAGTATCAAATTATTCAAGACATTTTAGAATTACTACATGTAGCATTTCCCGATTCCAACCATATAACAATTTAACGAAGAAGATTCAACCTTCGCCATGAATACTATGAGTAAAGCCTAAGGACATATTTGTCCATACGCAACAGCGGAGCATGTCTCTCTCCCACACAATGAATGCTAGGATCCATTTTATTCAAACAAAAACAAAAACAAAAACAAACCGACGCTCCAAGCAAAGCACATAAGATGTGATGGAATAAAAATATAGTTTCAGGGGAGGAACCTGATAATGTTGTCGATGAAGAAGGGGGTGCCTTGAGCATCCCCAAGCTTAGACGCTTGAGTCTTCTTAAAATATGCAGGGGTGAACCACCGGGGCATCCCCAAGCTTAGAGCTTTCACTCTCCTTGATCATATTGTATCATCTCCCTCTCTTGATCCTTGAAAACTTCCTCCACACCAAACTCGAAACAACTCATTAGAGGGTTAGTGCACAATACAAATTTACATGTTCAGAGGTGACATAATCATTCTTAACACTTCTGGACATTGCACAAAGCTACTGGACATTAATGGATCAAATAAATTCATCCAACATAGCAAAAGAGGCAATGCGAAATAAAAGGCAGAATCTGTCAAAACAGAACAGTTCGTAAAGACGAATTTTAAAGTGGCACCAGACTTGCTCAAATGAAAATGCCCAAATTGAATGAAAGTTGCGTACATATCTGAGGATCACGCACGTAAATTGGCATATTTTTCTGAGGTACCTACAGAGAGGCAGGTCGAAATTCGTGACAGCAAAGAAATCTGTTTCTGCGCAGTAATCCAAATCTAGTATGAACCTTACTATCAAAGACTTTACTTGGCACAACAATGCATAAAACTGTTGGCGTCAGAAACCCACCGGCGGGAAGCGACTGGCAACACAGGAGAGCCAGGAACAACTAAGGGCTGCGGCTGGCCCCAGTCCCTCTGAGCGACGGCCCGCAAAGCCTTCTGGTCACGCGCCCGATGCTGTCGCAAGGGCGTGCCACCTGACCTATAGCTGGTCAGGAAGGTGTGGATGATGCCTCGCTTAGTTTCCTGCAGGGCACACACGTAAACGTTAAATACGAGCCTCGATCGGCTCTCAGGTTATCCTGTGAATCGGCTCAAAGAGCCGATCCACCCATGATTCAGACAAGGTGTCCGAATATATGGTGGTCCTGCTTGATCAAGATAAAGCTAATAAGATCTACGACGATTTGGGGTTTTCACCGCATAATCGGATCATCCTACTCACGATTGGGCCTCGCGCTCGCGTACGGTGATCGTAAGCCGATCCTAGACGGGGTCTAAAAACCAACACGAGGTTGATCCTCGGAACATCCTGTCTAGGGCTAGCAAACTACACCCTACACGCCGCTGGATCCTCCAACCCTTTGTAAGGCCTAACTATTGCAGATGTTAAACTAATCCTTGAAGAATCAAGGAGCAACCGTAACAGATCGAATCTACTAAACCATGATCAAGCGGGGTGCCGCCCCTACACCTAAGATAGGTGTAAGGGCGGCTAGACATGCAAGGGTCGCACTACGATAGCATATTACACGAAGGACAATGCAAACCCTAACATATCTAAGATAACTACGTTGCTCGCCATCAAAAAGGCTTCAGCACGAGCAACGCATGAACAACGGGGATAGGCATTACGCTGCCTAGATCGCAAGATGCGATCTAGGCAGCATGGTGCTTACCGGTAGAAACCCTCGAGACGAAGGAGTTGGCGATGCGCCGAGATTTGTTTGGGGTGAACGTTGGTTGTTGTTTATTCCATAAACCCTAGATACATATTTATAGTCCAGGGGACTTTCTAATGTGGGCGTGCACTAAACCGTGCACGGGTAAAACTCTAACTTCTAAACTAAGATGCGATCTAATATGTTACAGATACATGGGCAGTTTAGCCCAACTTGGTATAAAAGGCCGATTCATGTACTTCTTCCGTATATAATCTTTAACTCCTTCTTGATCGCGGCCCACCTCTGATCTGGTCAAATTCCGGTGATAACACATGGCCCCCTGGTTTTGGTAATGATAATTTCAAAACCACTCTGTTTTTCCTCCGAGGGGTCATGTCGTGGCAGAGCAGAACCGTCGCAGTATTTTCCATCATGACGACTTGCCCTCCCATCTTCTCTGCACGATTTGACAGTTTTTTGGCACTACCTCCTCGAAAACTGTTCGAACATTAAACCTCCACTTCTTTTATTTAACCGCACCGAACAGTTCTCCTCCTCATTCTTTCCGCATTAGCATTCCAAAAAACCCTCCTGTGCACCATGTCTTCTTCTTCCTCAGCCTCATCGGGACTTTCCCTCGAGTCCTCCTCCTCCCATGAGCCGACGCCAGAACGGGACCCACAGGAGGTCCACGCGGCCAACGTCCGCCGCGCCATAGCGGCCGGGGAGGAGCCCGGCCACGACTTCTCCGTCTGGTCCGAGGACGACAAGTCCTCGACGGACGGGGAGAGCGGCCTCCGCTTCCTCGCCGACGGGGAATCGTAGGAGGAGAGCGATGACGATCGCTTCTCCTGGGACGACTTCACCACCTCCGAGGAGGTGAAGGAGGAGGAAGAGGAGGAGGACGACGACGACAGCCTCCCCAACGAGCCGCCGGCCAAGCGCCATTGCCCCTGGCCGGGGAATCTGAGTGACTTCGACAGCGACGGCGACGACGACGACGAGGAGGATGAGGACAACGAAGGTCCTGCCGGCGGCCGCTGGAGCGGCGACGACGAGCCGGCCGGGAGCAGCGCCGACAGCGGCGATGAAGGCGACGACGAGGGCAGCAACAGCCCGTAGATAGGACCCTTAGCTAGGATCAGTAGCAGTAGACGGGGCAATGTATCCCCTTAGTACTCCCTTTTGAGAGCAATCAGCTCTTCTATGTAAGAAATCTCGCTTATGAAGAAATTCCCCAATTCGATTTTGCCGATTTCCCTTATGCCAATTTAGCCGATTTTCCTTGATACTGATCCCGTCGATCGTCACTTAGCCAATGCTTAATGAGCCGATGACAACGCATCGGTCTCTCATGATCCATTCTTCATCTCTTTGACGTTGGAGTAATCGTGAACTTGGTCACTGCTCTATAAGTCAATGTCAACGTATCAATCCTTCACGATCTATCTTTCACCTCTTCGACTGATGAATCAGAGCCCTGGTGGACAAATGAGGCAGACCAACGCCTTCCAAAGAGTCCTAAAACCGCTGCTGAAACAACTTGCCGTTGAAACCGAGACTCCTGTAGTACAGATATCCCTTGTTCTGTTCCTTTGCAGCAACCAGATAGCCCAGAATCAATTCTCCATTGGTGATGATGGATCTCTTTTTTGCAAGAACTCATCGCCTTTGAGAGTAATCGCGTTGCGGGACCAGCCGATGACTCTTCAATCGGCTTCTAAAAACAGAGTATCCACGAGGCCAGCTGCCCCCGAGCCTCAGCCGAGGTGAAAACAGTGATGAGGACCCATAATTCAGATAAACAGACCCGGGTCGGTCATACCTGAGAGAGCTATCATGCGGGGCCAACCAGTCGACCACCTTTCTTCCGTTGTCAGCCGATACTGCAGATGACCACCCACAGTTCAATGAGCAAAAGGCTGCCTTATATGCCAGCACTCCCCTGATAGTCCTGCCGAACTGGCAACCTGGCAACTTTGCGCGCTTGTACTAGAGTCGATGACTGTGCATCGGCTTTGCATCATGAAACACCTCAACAAGGATCATAACCCGATTATGAATCTTACCGGCCGACCCAGTAGGCTGGCAATCTGGTTTTGGGCAGGTGTCTTAAACAGAGCTCTAGATCTGTCGCTGAATCGACTTGCATGCTGAAACTGATAATGTTGCAACATCAGCACCATTCTTCAGACAAGCTGTGATGCAGAGCCAGCCGATTCCAACAAAATCGGCTTCCTGTAGCAAAGGATCCTCCAGGGCAAGTTGCCCCCCGAGCCTCAGTCAGAGCAAGGACAATAGTGAGCCAACCGATTTCAACAAAATCGGCTTGCTAGAACAAAGAATCCCTAGGGCGAGCTGCCCCCCGGGCTTTTCCAGTTCAACTCTTGCGCCTTGCTGCTCCTATCAGCTCATCGTCTTTGGCATCCTGGCGCAAGTCCCAGTGAGAATGTTGATGGAGTTTTGATGTTCTCCACAATCTCTGGATGCCAAGTCACCTGCTCGCACCGCTGAGCCACCCTTGAGTCGATGTCTGCACATCGGCTGTGCTTAAAATTTTTTGGATTTTTTTTACGGCCGATTTGTTCACGTATCGGCCCCCACACTTTATCACAGAATATATCCTGACTCGCTTCAAATTCGTACCCTCGTGTTTTATCCTTCTATGTGTCCCCCGAGCCGATTCTGTCAAGTAATCTGATGGTATCGGCTTTTCAGGCATCTATTGGATCAACGCCGAACACAGACAGAACGTACGTTGAGGATAATTTTGGCCGATTGCTGGAATCGGCCTCCACGTTGCTTGCTCGATGAAGGTTTTCTGCAATGTTCCTCCATAAATCTCTGGGGCCGATCGTCTGGATCGGTATCGCCACATTTGTTCGTCGACGTTGCTCTTGTTACACGGTCAGGCCGGTGGATAAAACCAGCCTAACCCCGTTCTTTGTCACGTCGATGCGCTCGCAGTCGTCCAAATTGATGCCTGAGAGTGGTTCTTGGCCTGATGTCTCCCAAACATTCATGCCAGCCGTTGAAATTTCGGCCGAATCATCTGCGTGGACGACTTCTACTTCATGTCCATCCCACTGTATTAGACATTGGTGCATCGTGGATGGGATGCAACAGTTGGCGTGGATCCAATCTCTTCCTAGCAGGACAGCATAGGAACTCTTGCTGTCGACGATGAAGAACGTCGTAGGGACCGTTTTCTTACCTACGGTCAGATCCACATTCAGAACACCTTGCGCGTCAGATGCTTGTCCGTTGAAATCGCTCAATGTCACGTTGGTCTTGATCAGATCCGAGCTGGAGCGTCCTAACCGACGTAGCATGGAGTATGGCATGATGTTAACTGCCGCTCCGGTGTCCACCAACATTTTGCTGACAGGCTGCCCATTGATGTAACCTCGTAAGTATAGGGCCTTCAGATGCCTGTAGCTTCTTTCTCGTGGCTTCTCGAAGATGACCGGCCGTGGGCCGCAGTCAAGTTGTGCCACGGGTGCTTCGTCGAATCCTGGAGCACTAAACTCCGCTGGAAGGATGAATACCATGTTCGTGCCAGCCGATGTTTCATCATCGGCTTTCCTTTGCTTGGGGCGCCACTCTTTTCTTTGTGGACGACCCTCTTCATCCAGGGTTCGCTGAACTTTCGCAGCCAGATCAGGTCGTGCTTTCCTTAGCGTATGCAAGTATAACCTTTCGGCTTCCTCCAGGCCGCGCAATCGCTGAACCCTGCGCTTTTGGGAACGGCTGAGTCCATCAGGGCACCACCTTGGCCGGTGGTACCTGTCTACTTCTTCTCCCTCGTCTTCCGAATCCTCGAGATCTTCCAACCGAGGTGACTCAGCGCGTTCGCTTTGTGGGGGGAGAGGCCCTAGGCGCTTGAACACAGACACGTTGGCTGCCTCCTTCTTTTTCTGGTTGCATTCTGGGCAATTGCCGATTGTGGGCAATTGCCGATTGTGGGCAATCGGCTCATTCCTGAATCCCAGCAGTGTCTGAAGAAGGGACAGTCCCAGTGTCTATCCACGTCATCCTGCTCCCTTGACCTCCCTCTCGCATGACGATCGTACCTGTCGTCGTTCATGTCATGCTGACGATACCCTCTGTCCTCTGTATCAAACCGACGATACCTCCCATCATCCACGTCGTAGCGTCGATGTCGGTCATACTGCTGCTCGTATTCGTTGAGGGGAGGTGCAGAGAGTGGGCGTCGATACCGCATGCTTCCCACTTCTTCCTCTGTCAGGTACCATCTGTCATTATCTTGGGGCCGGCCGCGTAGATCGGCCTTCTCTTTATCCTTGCCACGGGAGTGGCTGCTTTCTGCTTCATCTCTGCCATGGCGGCTTGCAAGCCCTGCCATGTTGATACCAAAGGAGAACCCTGGCTCCCTTATGGAGTGGCTGAGATCCACCATGTTGACGCCAGGCCACGGACGTGCATTCCCATGGAGCTTGACATCGTGTGAACGGGTCTTTCCAAAGGAGCCGATGAGTTCGGCCTCGAGGACTGCCTCGATCTCGTCATGTTTCTTCTCGAGCCCATCAGACAGATCCTCGTACTTGACCGAAGTGCTTTCCGCCATCTCAGATGTAGATGGCGATGCGGTGGATGTTGAAGATGGTCCCACCGGGCGTGCCAGAATGTGTTGGCGTCAGAAACCCACCGGCGGGCAGCGACTGGCAACACAGGAGAGCCGGGAACAACTAAGGGCTGCGGCTGGCCCCAGTCCCTCTGAGCGACGGCCCGCAAAGCCTTCTGGTCACGCGCCCGATGCTGTCGCAAGGGCGTGCCACCTGACCTATACCTGGTCAGGAAGGTGTGGATGATGCCTCGCTTAGTTTCCTGCAGGGCACACACGTAAACGTTAAATACGAGCCTCGATCGGCTCTCAGGTTATCCTGTGAATCGGCTCAAATAGTCGATCCACCCATGATTCAGACAAGGTGTCCGAATATATGGTGGTCCTGCTTGATCAAGATAAAGCTAATAAGATCTACGACGATTTGGGGTTTTCACCGCATAATCGGATCATCCTACTCACGATTGGGCCTCGCGCTCGCGTACGGTGCTCGTAAGCCGATCCTAGACGGGGCCTAAAAACCAACACGAGGTTGATCCTCGGAACATCCTGTCTAGGGCTAGCAAACTACACCCTACACGCCGCTGGATCCTCCAACCCTTTGTAAGGCCTAACTATTGCAGATGTTAAACTAATCCTTGAAGAATCAAGGAGCAACCGTAATGGATCGAATCTACTAAACCATGATCAAGCGGGGTGCCGCCCCTACACCTAAGATAGGTGTAAGGGCGGCTAGACATGCAAGGGTCGCACTACGATAGCATATTACACGAAGGACAATGCTAACCCTAACATATCTAAGATAACTACGTTGCTCGCCATCAAAAAGGCTTCAGCACGAGCAACGCATGAACAACGGGGATAGGCATTACGCTGCCTAGATCGCAAGATGCGATCTAGGCAGCATGGTGCTTACCGGTAGAAACCCTCGAGACGAAGGAGTTGGCGATGCGCCGAGATTTGTTTGGGGTGAACGTTGGTTGTTGTTTATTCCATAAACCCTAGATACATATTTATAGTCCAGGGGACTTTCTAATGTGGGCGTGCACTAAACCGTGCACGGGTAAAACTCTAACTTCTAAACTAAGATGCGATCTAATATGTTACAGATACATGGGCAGTTTAGCCCAACTTGGTATAAAAGGCCGATTCATGTACTTCTTCCGTATATAATCTTTAACTCCTTCTTGATCGCGGCCCACCTCTGATCTGGTCAAATTCCGGTGATAACAAAAACTAAGATAAGGGGAGGTTGCTACAGTAGTAAACAACTTCCAAGACTCAAATGTAAAATAAAGTACTGTAGTAAAAACATGGGTTGTCTCCCATAAGTAACGCCTTTCAGCTAGGCGCAGAAAGTGTGTATCAAGTATTATCAAGAGACGAAGTATCAACATCATAACTTGTTCTAATAATAGAATAAAAAGGTAACTTCATTCTCTTTCTAGGGAAGTGTTCCATACCTTTCTTGAGAGGAAATTGATATTTGATATTACCTTCCTTCATATCAATGATAGCACCAACAGTTCGAAGAAAAGGTCTTCCCAATATAATGGGACAAGATGCATTGCATTCAATATCCAAGACAACAAAATCAACGGGGACAAGATTATTGTTAACGGTAATGCGAACATTATCAACTCTCCTCAAAGGTTTATTTATAGCATTATCAACAAGATTAACATCCAAATAACAATTTTTCAATGGTGGCAAGTCAACCATATTATAAATTTTCTTAGGCATAACGGAAATACTTGCACCAAGATCACATAAAGCATTACAATCAAAGTCATTGACCTTCATCTTAATGATGGGCTCCCAACCATCTTCTAACTTTCTAGGAATAGAAGTTTCAAGTTTTAGTTTCTCTTCTCTAGCTTTTATGAGAGCATTTGTAATATGTTTTGTGAAAGCCAAGTTTATAGCACTAGCATTAGGACTCTTAGCAAGTTTTTGTAAGAACTTTATAACTTCAGAGATGTGACAATCATCAAAATCCAAACCATTATAATCTAAAGCAATGGGATCATCATCCCCAATGTTGGAAAAAATTTCAGCAGTTTTATCACAGGCAGTTTCAGCAGTTTTAGCAGTTTCCGGCAGTTTTGCAGGCTTTGCATTAGGAGTGGAAACATTGCCAACACCAATTATTTTACCATTATTAGTAGGAGGTGCAGCAACATGTGAAGCATTAGAATTGCTAGTGGTGGTAATAGTCCAAACTTTAGCTACATTATTCTCTTTAGCTAGTTTTTCATTTTCTTCTCTTTCCCACCTAGCATGCAATTCGGCCATTAATCTTATATTCTCATTAATTCTAACTTGGATGGCATTTGCTGTAGTAACAATTTTATTTTCAATATCCTTATTAGGCATAACTTTCGATTTCAAAAGATCAACATCAGAGGCAAGACTACACTACAAGAAAAGTTCTGATAGACAACGTCTCAAAATCGTCCGCTAAGGGGTATTTTTCGTCGCCGATGGGCCTAACCCGACGATATGGGTTCTGTTTTGGAAACTGCGTCAGGCAAAGTCCAACGACGTTTTTTTCGGTCCGTCGCGCTTGGGCGCCCTTCCGCCACGGAAAATCGGACCGTTGCGCAAGTGTTTCCGGGAGCCCGTTGACTGCTGACGTCATGCAAACTGACACGTGGCAGCCGCCGTTAACTGGCAGTTAACGGCGTTAACCGGCTGAAACCCCGTGGTAGATGATAGGCCCACACGAGGCCTGCCACGTCTTAAGCGGGCCGGGCCAGCTGACATAGTTTGACCGGTCAACTATATAGCTGGGCTGGTCCATTAGTTACGTGGGCCGGGCCTAACCTCTAAGGTTGACTGGTCAAAACTTAAATGGGCCGGCCCATTTAACATGTGGGGTCCACCTTACAGCTACTGGGCCGGCCCAAGAAGCAAGTGGGCCGGGCCGAAACACAAGTGGGTCCCACTTTCCTGTTAAAGGGCCGGCCCATTTAGTGTGTGGGGTCCACCGTGTAGCAAGTGGGCCAGCCCAAAAACACAGGTGGGTCCCACTTTCCAGTTAAAGGGTCGGCCCATTTAGTATGTGGGGTCCACCATATAGCAAGTGGGCCGACCCAACAAGATAGTGGGCCGGGCCAAAAACACAGGTGGGTCCCACTTTCCTGTTAAAGGGCCGGCCCATTTGGTATGTGGGGTCCACCATATAGCAAGTGGGCCGGCCCAACAAGATAGTGGGCCGGGCCAAAAGCACAGGTGGGTCCCACCTTCCTGTTAAAAGGCCGGCCCATTTAGTATGTGGGGTCCACCATATAGCAAGTGGGCCGGCCCAACAAGATAGTGGGCCGGGCCAAAAACCCATGTGGGTCCCACCTTCCTGTTAAAGGGCCGGCCCATTTAGTATGTGGGGTCCACCATATAGCAAATGGGCCGGCCCAACAAGATAGTGGGCCGGGCCAAAAGCACATGTGGGTCCCACCTTCCTGTTAAAGGGCCGGCCCATTTACCATGTGGGACCACCATATACCAAATGGGCTGGCCCAACAAGATAGTGGGCCGGCCCAATAAGCATGTGGATCCCACTATCGTGTAACCGGGCCGGCCTACTAAAGAAGTGGGCCGGCCCAAAATGAAAGTGGGTCCCACACTACTGTAAGTGGGCCGGCCCAATCTGTTGTAGTGCCCTACTTGTTTGACTAGTCAACATGCATTAAATTTCATGAGCCTAAAATCTGATATCAATGATACACACAATTACATACACAAATAAAACAAGTAGGAAAATTACAAGGCAATTCATGTGCCCAAATAAAAAAATTACATAGAATCATTGAGGACTTCTATTAGCATCATCAATAACACGTTGACATTTGGCAATCGCCTTGATTGAATCTTGTGTACTCTTTGTCAACATATCAGCTACAGATCTTAAAGCAGCAATACCATGTCTTTTATAAAGTACAGCCTTGAGATATTCTTGTTTGATGAAAGCAATGGTCTAGGTTGACGGCTATGAGAAGATGCATCCGAAGAAATATCAGAAGTTTTTGTGGGCCTCACTTCTAATGAAGATTGCTTCATCAAAACTGCATTCTGATAATAATGCAAAAAGAGTTAAACGATGAACTATGCAAACATTTATTATGAAATGTAGATATAAGATAATAACAAGTTGCATAAATAAGACAATGTATGGAACTTGTACTAAGCACAAACTTACATCATAATGTTGCACAGGGTCGCTACAGATCCTTTTTTGGCGACTATCTTCTAATGATGACTGCTTCATTAAAAATGCAAACTTGTAACAATGCAAACATAGATACAACAATTAACAATTCAAACATGTATTACGCAATGTAGAGATCAGATAACAAAGATGTAGCGAGAAATAAGCACAAGATAAGATAAGATGCATGTACTAAGCACATACGCTCGCCGCAGTCCTTCTCTTGCGTGCACTAGTCGTGGTCAACATGCCTGTCATTTTAGGTTCAGCCATCAAGTGAAATGCTAATCCTCCTGCTCCATTGTCCTTAATGTGTGTTTAGATATCACATTTAAGACCAAGTCACCTGGTTTCAAATAACAAAAAACTTGAGCTGCCAAATGAATAAGCCAATATTTACCAGATATCGATTAAAACCAACTAGATGTTGCTTTGCATGAGATACGAATTTCAGACATTCAGATTTAGAGTAGGGTAATGCCAAGGTTTTCCACATAAAGTAAACTCGGCATTAAGAATGACCAAATGTCTTGTTCAAATCACCTTCGCAGTTTCTCCAAGACAATCATATCAAATTGGCAGAAACATAGTATAGCATGAATGGCATTGCTATGGCAGGGTTCCAAGTGTTAATCTCTTGCATAAGGAACAATGCATATAGGTTATAGATAATTACTAAGTAAGCGCCAAAATTACCAACCAAGAACTCAGATTCCAACCTTCCCTAGCGTCCTCATTGTTAATGTTGGATGTACTCTTAAGTGGTTCGCTGGATCAATCCCTAGGAAAAATAACATTGACAAGTCAGTCTATGATAATACAAAGACCAGACATGCACACAAAGAATAACTATATAAGCTAAAGACGAGGTATAATAGAAAGCAGATTGGAAATGCACATAGCATGATTATAAAAGCAGTGTGAGAATAGCAGACACGAGAAAACAGCTAGCAGCTAGCGGTGAGCTAATGACGTGGTATAAGAACAAGCAGATTGGAAATGCCCATAGCATGACTATAAAAGCAGTGCGACAATAGCATGCAGTACAAAAACAGTTGGCAGCAAATGAATGGGTATAAGGCTATAAATATGTGGATGCACACAGGTGTCAGTAGAATGAACAGGATGGTAGCGACCGGATAATGCTTTTGTACTGTACAATATTTAAACAAACTTCATGCGAAGCAACACATCAAGAAAGTTAACGGCATATGAGATCTGCAAATAACTACACAAAACATGGCTAAAGAAACACCGCGATCTAACGGGCCAGCGTACTAACCAAGCTGCGGCGGGGTGGACGGGGGCGGCAACTTGCATTCCAGCGGAGGCGAACGCGGGAGACGATGAATCGACCCTGTTTCAGTAGAAGCGGGCGTTAGTGAAGCAGATCTGGTTGGCTGGCAAGGGATTCGGTGAAGTTGATACAGCCGCTGCGCCGAGGTAGTCGGTGGCGAGGTCGGCGGTGAAGCAGATCCGTCGGTGGCGAAGTCGGCGGTGAAGCAGATCCGTCGGTGGCGAGGTCGGCGGTGAAGCAGATCCGTCGGTGACGAGGGCGGCGGGGGAGCGGATCAGGTGGGTGGACAGCCAACACGATCAAGGCTACGCCGTGGAGGAGTATGCCGGCGGCGAAGCAGATCTAGTACTGTAGAGAGTCAGAGCTTTGGCGTGTGAGAGTATTTTTGAGCTAATGGGGCGAATGGTTGGTGGGTGGGTGTGGGCCTGTGGGGAGGGTTCGGGATCTAGGCAAGATATTTCATTGTTACCGAATGAGCCCTCCATGGTCGGTGGGTTGTAGCTTCCGGACCAGGGTTAAAAGGGTAAAACTGGTCACGGGATTTTCGAATGGATGCGGCAGGATGATTTGGCGCGCGGCCGAAATTTTCAGTTTCAAGCTACGAGCAGAACGACAAAAATAATGTTCTTCCCCAGGGAGCTCTCATTTCTTCCTCTTCTCTTTCTCCCTCGAGTCTTTCCCACTCCCCCGGCTCCTCTCCCCCTTCTCTCCGGCGGCCTCGCCGGCGGAGACGAGGCCGACTTCTCTCTGTATATTGTACACCCTCCGAACTAAATTAATTGATTCAACTTTCCTTAGACGTGTATGTATCTAGAGTAAAAACATGTGTGGATACATCCATATTTAGATAAGCAAATTTGAGTCAGCTAATTTGGATCCGAGGGAGTTAGTGTTGTTGTAAGCTTAGATCCAGTGTTTCCCATGAGCAGAATGGCGCAATGGAGTCGGGGATCTCGTCATCGGCTTCAGATCTGGCCTGTGGTGAATGCGCGGATCTTGCCGGCCAAACCCCGATCTGGTGCCATCAATGTGATGGCGCTAACGGTGAGGCTTGCTTTGGTCAGTGCTTCAGATCTGGCCAATGGGGAAGTCAAGCTGCTAAAGTTCACAAGCTCGGGGCATACGACGGCGTCATCCGTCTTGCCCGTGCACATCTTGGCCTTTCAGCGGCCCTTCTCAGAGCCAATATGCCGTTGCTGAGGCCCTTCTTCTCCTTCGTCCTGGCGACTACCGGCGACACCGTCCCAAGTGGTGCGTCCCCGGCGACGGAGTTGCTGGAAAGGATGCGGAGCAGAGATCTGATGTGCGGTCGAGAAGGACTCGATTGATTTTCTTCTATATGTTTTGGGGTCCTTTTTGTAAAGTTGCAGGTTCTATTAGTTATTGTCTAGTACTTTTGGTCCTCTATTTAATTTTTTGGAGTAGTTTCCATTGGCACTGATAAACTTGAATTTTGACAAGTTCACAGGGAAAAAAATTCCTTTGCACGTATGGCCTATCATGTATAAACATTCTTGAGATTTAAACTATATGTAATGTGCCATGCATTAACCCTAAACCATATATATGTAACTAACCCTAGCTGATCAAACCCTACTTAATTAAAACAAATAACCCTAAACTATACGCATGCACTTTATGCGCAAAGGCGCGGGTGCCTCTAATAATGTGTGTGCGCACTCGATCGATGATCCCTAAACCTTATACAACCCTGAAACCCTAATCCCTAATCCCTAAACCCTAAACACCCTAAACACTAAACCCTATACCCCAAACCCTAACCCTAAACCCTAATTAAACCCTATATATAGGCCAACGACACTTAATTGTGCATCAAGCAGGCCAGGGGTGCCTCGCGGTCCTCTAATTAAATTAAATGTGCCATGCATTAACCCTAAACCATATATATGTAACTAACCATAGCTAATCAACCCTACTTAATGAAAACACATAACCCTAAAGTATACTAGCTATAACCCGATCTAATAAAAACATGCTCTATATATAGCAGCTAGCTAGCAAACCTTAGATTAACACCAATTAATATATACATGGCCTATATCGATCATGTTGTATAACATATCCCTGAGATTCATTAATTAATTATATAATTATCGTGATAAATTAATTAACTCTAATTTTGACAAGTTCTCTCGAATGAAAACACATTTGATTAAGTTGCCTCATAATATATATATATAATTAGTGTGCATGCATGTCCTACCATGCATTCGTGCATATGTTTTAATGTATATTTGAACATATTCTTGGGGATTTCAATCTCTCTCTCGATCATCTATATATCGTTGGTGGCCAAAAAACACACATATATATGCATGCAATTTATGCGTAAAGGCGCGGGTGCCTCTAATAATGTGTGTGCGCACTCGATCGATGATCCCTAAACCTTAAACAACCCTAAAACCGTAAATATATAATCCCTAATCCCTAAACCTAAACACCCTAAACACTAAACCCTAAACCCGGCCTAGACCCTAACCCTAACCCTAACCCTAAACCCTAGTGATGGCGTGTATTTCACACGTTCATTGGGCAACCCCAAGAGGAAGGTATGATGCGCACAGCAGCAAGTTTTCCCTCAGAAAGAAACCAAGGTTTATCGAACCAGGAGGAGCCAAGAAGCACGTTGAAGGTTGATGGCGGCGAGATGTAGTGCGGCGCAACACCAGGGATTCCGGCGCCAACGTGGAACCTGCACAACACAACCAAAGTACTTTGCCCCAACGAAACAGTGAGGTTGTCAATCTCACCGGCTTGCTGTAACAAAGGATTAACCGTATTGTGTGGAAGATGATTGTTTGCAGAAAACAGTAGAACAAGTATTGCAGTAGATTGTATTTCAGTAAAGAGAATTGGACCGGGGTCCACAGTTCACTAGAGGTGTCTCTCCCATAAGACGAACAGCATGTTGGGTGAACAAATTACAGTTGGGCAATTGACAAATAAAGAGAGCATGACCATGCACATACATATTATGATGAGTATAGTGAGATTTAATTGGGCATTACGACAAAGTACATAGACCGCCATCCAACTGCATCTATGCCTAAAAAGTCCACCTTCAGGTTATCATCCGAACCCCCTCCAGTATTAAGTTGCTAACAACAGACAATTGCATTAAGTATTGCGCGTAATGTAACTAGTGACTACATCCTTGAACATAGCACTAATGTTTTATCCCTAGTGGCAACAGCACATCCATAACCTTAGTGGTTCTTGTCACTCCTCCAGATTCACGGAGGCATGAACCCACTATCGAGCATAAATACTCCCTCTTGGAGTTACTAGCATCAACTTGGCCAAAGCATCTACTAATAACGGAGAGCATGCAAGATCATAAACAACACATAGACATAGTCTTGATAATCAACATAACAAGTATTCTCTATTCATCGGATCCCAACAAACGCAACATATAGAATTACAGATAGATGATCTTGATCATGTTAGGCAGCTCACAAGATCCGACAATGATAGCACAATGGGGAGAAGACAACCATCTAGCTACTGCTATGGACCCATAGTCCAGGGGTAGACTACTCACACATCACACCGGAGGCGACCATGGCGGCGTAGAGTCCTCCGGGAGATGATTCCCCTCTCCGGCAGGGTGCCGGAGGCGATCTCCTGGATCCCCCGAGATGGGATCGGCGGCGGCGGCGTCTCAGTAAGGTTTTCCGTATCGTGGCTCTCGGTACTGGGGGTTTCGTCACGGAGGCTTTAAGTAGGCGAAGGGGTAGGTCAAGAGGCGGCACGAGGGCCCCACACCACAGGGCCGCGCGGCCAAGGGGGGGGCCGCGCCGCCCTAGGGTGTGGCCCCCTCGTGGCCCCTCTTCGTCTCGTCTTCGGTCTTCTGGAAGCTTCGTGAGAAAATAGGCCTCTGGGCTTTTATTTCGTCCAATTCCGAGAATATTTCTTTACTAAGATTTCTGAAACCAAAAACAGCAGAAAACAGCAACTGGCACTTCGGCATCTTGTTAATAGGTTAGTTCCAGAAAATGCACGAATATGACATAAAGTGTGCATAAAACATGTAGATAACATCAATAATGTGGCATGGAACACAAGAAATTATCGATACGTTGGAGACGTATCAGCATCCCCAAGCTTAGTTCTGCTCGTCCCGAGCAGGTAAAACGATAACAAAGATAATTTCTGGAGTGACATGCCATCATAATCTTGATCATACTATTTGTAAAGCATATGTAAAGAATGCAGCGATCAAAACAATGTGTATGACATGAGTAAACAAGTGAATCATAAAGCAAAGACTTTTCATGAATAGCACTTCAAGACAAGCATCAACAAGTCTTGCATAAGAGTTAACTCATAAAGCAATAATTCAAAGTAAAGGTATTGAAGCAACACAAAAGAAGATTAAGTTTCAGCGGTTGCTTTCAACTTGTAACATGTATATCTCATGGATATTGTCAACATAGAGTAATATAATAAGTGCAATAAGCAAGTATGTAGGAATCAATGCACAGTTCACACAAGTGTTTGCTTCTTGAGGTGGATAGAAATAGGTGAACTGACTCAACATTGAAAGTAAAAGAATGGTCCTCATAGAGGAAAAAGCATCGATTGCTATATTTGTGCTAGATCTTTGATTTTGAAAACATGAAACAATTTTGTCAACGGTAGTAATAAAGCATATGCATCATGTAAATTATATCTTATAAGTTGCAAGCCTCATGCATAGTGTACCAATAGTGCCCGCACCTTGTCCTAATTAGCTTGGACTACCTGGATTATCACCGCAATACATATGCTTTAACCAAGTTTCACAAAGGGGTACCTCTATGCCGCCTGTACAAAGGTCTAAGGAGAAAGCTCGCATTTGGATTTCTCGCTTTTGATTATTCTCAACTTAGACATCCATACCGGGACAACACAGACAACAGATAATGGACTCCTCTTTTAATGCTTTAAGCATTCAACAACAATTAATTCTTTTCTCATTAGAGATTTGAGGATGTTTGTCCAAAACTGAAACTTCCACCATGGATCATGGCTTTAGTTAGCGGCCCAATGTTCTTCTCTCACAATATGCATGCTCAAACCATTCAACTCAGTGTAGATCGCCCTTACTTCAGACAAGACGAACATGCATAGCAACTCACATGAAATTCAACAATGAGTTGATGGCGTTCCCCAGTAAACATGGTTATCGCACAACAAGCAACTTAATAAGAGATAAAGTGCATAATTACATATTCAATGCCACAATAGTTTTTAAGCTATTTGTCCCATGAGCTATATATTGCAAGGTGAATGATGGAATTTTAAAGGTAGCACTCAAGCAATTTACTTTGGAATGGCGGGAAAATACCATGTAGTATAGGTAGGTATGGTGGACACAAATGGCATAGTGGTTGGCTCAAGTATTTTGGATGCATGAGAAGTATTCCCTCTCGATACAAGGTTTAGGCTAGCAAGGCTTATTTGAAACAAACACAAGGATGAACCGGTGCAGCAAAACTCACATAAAAGACATATTGAAAACATTATAAGACTCTACACCGTCTTCCTTGTTGTTCAAACTCAATACTAGAAATTATCTAGACCTTAGAGAAACCAAATATGCAAACCAAATTCTAGCATGCTCTATGTATTTCTTCATTAATGGGTGCAAAGCATATGATGCAAGAGCTTAAACATGAGCACAACAATTGCCAAGTATCACATTACCCAAGACATTTATAGCAATTACTACATGTATCATTTTCCAATTCCAACCATATAACAATTTAACGAAGGAGAAACTTCGCCATGAATACTATGAGTAGAAACCAAGGACATATTTGTCCATATGCTACAGCGGAGCGTGTATCTCTCCCATAAAGTGAATGCTAGGATCCATTTTATTCAAACAAAACAAAAAACAAAAACAAACCGACGCTCCAAGAAAAAGCACATAAGATGTGGCCGAATAAAAATGTAGTTTCAGGGGAGGAACCTGATAATTTTGTTGATGAAGAAGGGGATGCCCAAGGCATCCCCAAGCTTAGACGCTTGAGTCTTCTTGATATATGCAGGGGTGAACCACCGGGTGCATCCCCAAGCTTAGAGCTTTCACTCTCCTTAATCATGTTGCATCATACTCCTCTCTTGACCCTTGAAAACTTCCTCCACACCAAACTCGAAACAACTCATTAGAGGGTTAGTGCACAATATAAATTGACATATTCAGAGGTGACACAATCATTCTTAACACTTCTGGACATTGCATAATGCTACTGGATATTAGTGGATCAAAGAAATTCATCCAACATAGCGAAAGAGGCAATGCGAAATAAAAGGCAGAATCTGTCAAAACAGAACAGTTCGTATTGACGAATTTTAAAATGGCACCAGACTTGCTCAAACGAAAATGCTCAAATTGAATGAAAGTTGCGTACATATCTGAGGATCATGCTCGTAAATTGGCGTAATTTTCTGAGCTACCTACAGGGAGATAGACCCAGATTCGTGACAGCAAAGAAATCTGGAACTGCGCAGTAATCCAAATCTAGTACTTACTTTTCTATCAACGGCTTAACTTGGCACAACAAAACTCAAAACTAAGATAAGGAGAGGTTGCTACAGTATTAAACAACTTCCAAGACACAAAATAAAAACAAAGTACTGTAGCAAAATAACACATGGGTTATCTCCCAAGAAGTTGCTTTCTTTATAGCCATTAAGATGGGCTCAGCAGTTTTAATGATGCACTCGCAGAAAATAGTATTTGAAGCAAAAGAGAGCATCAAGAGGCAAATTCAAAACAAATTTAAGTCTAACATGCTTCCTATGCATAGGAATCTTGTAAATAAACAAGTTCATGAAGAGCAAAGTAACAAGCATAGGAAGATAAAACAAGTGTAGCTTCAAAAATTTCAGCACATAGAGAGGCATTTTAGTAACATGAAAATTTCTACAACCATATTTTCCTCTCTCATAATAACTTTCAGTAGCAACATGAGCAAACTCAACAATATAACTATCACATAAAGCATTCTTATCATGAGTCTCATGCATAAAATTATTACTCTCCACGTAAGCATAATCAATTTTATTAGTTGTAGTGGGAGCAAATTCAACAAAGTGGCTATCATCATATATAGGAGGCATATTGTAATCATAAAAGAAAATTTTCTCCTCAATGCTTGGGGTACTAAAAAGATCATGCTCATCAGAGCCAGCTTCCCCAAGCTTAGAATTTTCCATAGCATTAGCAACAATGGTGTTCAAAGCATCCATAGTAATAACATTCCCATTAGCATGCATATAAAGTTCCATGGGTTTTTTAATTCTCTCTTCAAACACATCATGTCCTAATTCAAGATAAAGTTCATAAAGATCTCTCATATTTTTGTTGTTTTCGATATAGCAAACAAGATAACAAGTAAAGTAAAACTAGCAACTAATTTTTTTGTATTTTGATTTAGTGCAGCAAACAAAGTAGTAAATAAAACTAAGCAAGACAAAAACAAAGTAAAGAGATTGAGAAGTGGAGACTCCCCTTGCAGCGTGTCTTGATCTCCCCGGCAACGGCGCCAGAAATTTATGCTTGATGGCGTGTATTTCACACGTTCGTTGGGCAACCCCAAGAGGAAGGTATGATGCGCACAGCAGCAAGTTTTCCCTCAGAAAGAAACCAAGGTTTATCGAACCAGGAGGAGCCAAGAAGCACGTTGAAGGTTGATGGCGGCGAGATGTAGTGCGGCGCAACACCAGGGATTCCGGCGCCAACGTGGAACCTGCACAACACAACCAAAGTACTTTGCCCCAACGAAACAGTGAGGTTGTCAATCTCACCGGCTTGCTGTAACAAAGGATTAACCGTATTGTGTGGAAGATGATTGTTTGCAGAAAACAGTAGAACAAGTATTGCAGTAGATTGTATTTCAGTAAAGAGAATTGGACCGGGGTCCACAGTTCACTAGAGGTGTCTCTCCCATAAGACGAACAGCATGTTGGGTGAACAAATTACAGTTGGGCAATTGACAAATAAAGAGAGCATGACCATGCACATACATATTATGATGAGTATAGTGAGATTTAATTGGGCATTACGACAAAGTACATAGACCGCCATCCAACTGCATCTATGCCTAAAAAGTCCACCTTCAGGTTATCATCCGAACCCCATCAGTTATAAAGAACCTCACAACAGACAATTGCATTAAGTATTGCGCGTAACGTAACTAGTGACTACATCCTTGAACATAGCACTAATGTTTTATCCCTAGTGGCAACAGCACATCCATAACCTTAGTGGTTCTTGTCACTCCTCCAGATTCACGGAGGCATGAACCCACTATCGAGCATAAATACTCCCTCTTGGAGTTACTAGCATCAACTTGGCCAAAGCATCTACTAATAACGGAGAGCATGCAAGATCATAAACAACACATAGACATAGTCTTGATAATCAACATAACAAGTATTCTCTATTCATCGGATCCCAACAAACGCAACATATAGAATTACAGATAGATGATCTTGATCATGTTAGGCAGCTCACAAGATCCGACAATGATAGCACAATGGGGAGAAGACAACCATCTAGCTACTGCTATGGACCCATAGTCCAGGGGTAGACTACTCACACATCACACCGGAGGCGACCATGGCGGCGTAGAGTCCTCCGGGAGATGATTCCCCTCTCCGGCAGGGTGCCGGAGGCGATCTCCTGGATCCCCCGAGATGGGATCGGCGGCGGCGGCGTCTCAGTAAGGTTTTCCGTATCGTGGCTCTCGGTACTGGGGGTTTCGTCACGGAGGCTTTAAGTAGGCGAAGGGGTAGGTCAAGAGGCGGCACGAGGGCCCCACACCACAGGGCCGCGCGGCCAAGGGGGGGGCCGCGCCGCCCTAGGGTGTGGCCCCCTCGTGGCCCCTCTTCGTCTCGTCTTCGGTCTTCTGGAAGCTTCGTGAGAAAATAGGCCTCTGGGCTTTTATTTCGTCCAATTCCGAGAATATTTCTTTACTAGGATTTCTGAAACCAAAAACAGCAGAAAACAAAGAATCGGCACTTCGGCATCTTGTTAATAGGTTAGTTCCAGAAAATGCACGAATATGACATAAAGTGTGCATAAAACATGTAGATAACATCAATAATGTGGCATGGAACACAAGAAATTATCGATACGTTGGAGACGTATCACCTAGCTAACCCTAAACCCTAATTAAACCCTATGTATAGGCCAACGACACTTAATTGTGCATCGAGCAGGCCAGGGGTGCCTCTCGCGGTCCTCTAATTAAATTAAATGTGCCATGCATTAACCCTAAACCATATATATGTAACTAACCCTAGCTAATCAACCCTACTTAATTAAAACACATAACCCTAAACTATACTAGCTAGCTATAACCCGATCTAATAAAAACATGCTCTATATATTGCAGCTAGCTAGCAAACCGTAGATTAACACCAATTAAAATATACATGGCCTATATCGATCATGTTGTATAACATATCCCTGAGATTCATTAATTAATTATATAATTATCGTGATAAATTAATTAACTTGAATTTTGACAAGTTCTCTCGAATGAAAACACATTTGATTAAGTTGCCTCATAATATATATATAATTAGTGTGCATGCATGGCCTACAATGCATTCGTGCATATATTTTATTGTATATTTGAACATATTCTTGGGGATTTCAATCTCTCTCTCGATCATCTATATATCGTTGGTGGCCCAAAAAAACACATATATACGCATGCATGCACTTTATGCGTAAAGGCGCGGGTGCCTCGATCTAATAATGTGTGTGCGCACTCGATGATCCCTAAAACCTTAAACAACCCTAAAACCCTAAATCCCTAATCCCTAAACCCTAAACACTAAACACCCTAAACACTAAACCCTATACCCTAGACCCTAAACCCTAACCCTAACCCTCTGCCCTAGCTAACCCTAAACCCTAATTAAACCCTATGTATAGGCCAACGACACTTAATTGTGCATCGAGCAGCCCAGGGGTGCCTCGCGGTCCTCTAATTAAATTAGTTAAATGCGCCATGCATTAACCCTAAACCATATATATATGTAACTAACCCTAGCTAATCAACCCTACTTAATTAAAACACATAACCCTAAACTATACTAGATATAACCCGATCTAATAAAAACATGCTCTATATATAACAGCTAGCTAGCAAACCGTAGATTAACACCAATTAAAATATACATGGCCTATATCGATCATGTTGTATATAATATCCCTGAGATTCATTAATTAATTATATAATTATCGTGATAAATTATTTAACTTGAATTTTGACAAGTTCTCTCGAATGAAAATTAACACATTTGATTAAGTTGCCTCATAATATATATATAATTAGTGTGCATGCATGGCCTACAATGCATTCGTGCATATATTTTAATGTATATATGAACATATATATTCTTGGGGATTTCAATCTCGATCTCTCTCTCTCGATCATCTATATATCGTTGGTGGCCCAAAAAACACACACATATATATACGCATGCACTTTATGCGTAAAGGCGCGCGCGAGTGCCTCTAATAATGTGTGTGCGCACTCGATCGATGATCCCTAAACCTTAAACAACCCCTAAATTAAACCTTAAATCCCTAATCCCTAGTAGTCCCTAATCCCTAATCCCTAAACCCTAAACACCCAAAATGCTAAACACCCAAAATGCTAAACCCTAACCCTAAAACCCCAACCCCAACCCTAACCCTAACCCTAACCCTAACCCTAACCCTACCCCTAACCCTAACCCTAACCCTAAACCCTAGCTAACCCTAAACCCTAAACCCTAGACCCTAAACCCTAGACCCTAAACCCTAACCCTAACCCTAACCCTAACCCTAAACCCTAGCTAACCCTAAACCCTAATTAAACCCTATGTATAGGCCAACGACACTTAATTGTGCATCGAGCAGGTGAGGGGGTGCCTCGCGGTCCTCTAATTAAATTAAATGTGCCATGCATTAACCCTAAACCATATATATGTAACTAACCCTGGCTAGCTAATCAACCCTACTTAATTAAAACACATAACCCTAAACTATACTAGCTAGCTATAACCCGATCTAATAAAAACATGCATGCTCTATATATTGCAGCTAGCTAGCAAACCGTAGATTAACACCAATTAAAATATACATGGCCTATATCGATCATGTTGTATATAACATATCCCTGAGATTCATTAATTAATTATATAATTATCGTGATAAATTAATTAACTTGAATTTTGACAAGTTCTCTCGAATGAAAACACATGCATTTGATTAAGTTGCCTCATAATATATATATAATTAGTGTGCATGCATGGCCTACAATGCATTCGTGCATATATTTTATTGTATATTTGAACATATTCTTGGGGATTTCAATCTCTCTCTCGATCATCTATATATCGTTGGTGGCCCAAAAAAACACATATATACGCATGCATGCACTTTATGCGTAAAGGCGCGGGTGCCTCGATCTAATAATGTGTGTGCGCACTCGATGATCCCTAAAACCTTAAACAACCCTAAAACCCTAAATCCCTAATCCCTAAACCCTAAACACTAAACACCCTAAACACTAAACCCTATACCCTAGACCCTAAACCCTAACCCTAACCCTAACCCTCTGCCCTAGCTAACCCTAAACCCTAATTAAACCCTATGTATAGGCCAACGACACTTAATTGTGCATCGAGCAGCCCAGGGGTGCCTCGCGGTCCTCTAATTAAATTAATTAAATGCGCCATGCATTAACCCTAAACCATATATATATGTAACTAACCCTAACTAATCAACCCTGCTTAATTAAAACACATAAACCCTAAACTATACTAGATATAACCCGATCTAATAAAAACATGCTCTATATATAACAGCTAGCTAGCAAACCGTAGATTAACACCAATTAAAATATACATGGCCTATATCGATCATGTTGTATAACATATCCCTGAGATTCATTAATTAATTATATAATTATCGTGATAAATTATTTAACTTGAATTTTGACAAGTTCTCTCGAACGAAAATTAACACATTTGATTAAGTTGCCTCATAATATATATATAATTAGTGTGCATGCATGGCCTACAATGCATTCGTGCATATATTTTAATGTATATATGAACATATATATTCTTGGGGATTTCAATCTCGATCTCTCTCTCTCGATCATCTATATATCGTTGGTGGCCCAAAAAACACACATATATATACGCATGCACTTTATGCGTAAAGGCGCGCGCGAGTGCCTCTAATAATGTGTGTGCGCACTCGATCGATGATCCCTAAACCTTAAACAACCCCTAAATTAAAACTTAAATCCCTAATCCCTAATAGTCCCTAATCCCTAATCCCTAAACCCTAAACACCCAAAATGCTAAACACCCAAAATGCTAAACCCTAACCCTAAAACCCCAACCCCAACCCTAACCTAACCCTAACCCTAACCCTACCCCTAACCCTAACCCTAACCCTAAACCCTAGCTAACCCTAAACCCTAAACCCTAGACCCTAAACCCTAGACCCTAAACCCTAACCCTAACCCTAACCCTAAACCCTAGCTAACCCTAAAACCCTAATTAAACCCTATGTATAGGCCAACGACACTTAATTGTGCATCGAGCAGGCGAGGGGGTGCCTCGCGGTCCTCTAATTAAATTAAATGTGCCATGCATTAACCCTAAACCATATATATGTAACTAACCCTAGCTAGCTAATCAACCCTACTTAATTAAAACACATAACCCTAAACTATACTAGCTAGCTAGCTATAACCCGATCTAATAAAAACATGCATGCTCTATATGTAGCAGCTAGCTAGCAAACCGTAGATTAACACCAATTAAAATATACATGGCCTATATCGATTATGTTGTATAACATATCCCTGAGATTCATTAATTAATTATATAATTATCGTGATAAATTAATTAACTTGAATTTTGACAAGTTCTCTCGAATGAAAACACATGCATTTGATTAAGTTGCCTCATAATATATATATAATTAGTGTGCATGCATGGCCTACAATGCATTCGTGCATATATTTTATTGTATATTTGAACATATTCTTGGGGATTTCAATCTCTCTCTCGATCATCTATATATCGTTGGTGGCCCAAAAAACAAACATATATACGCATGCACTTTATGCGTAAAGGCGCGGGTGCCTCGATCTAATAATGTGTGTGCGCACTCGATCGATGATCCCTAAAACCTTAAACAACCCTAAAACCCTAAATCCCTAATCCCTAAACCCTAAACCCTAAACACCCTAAACACTAAACCCTATACCCTATACCCTAAACCCTAACCCTAACCCTAACCCTAACCCTCTGCCCTAGCTAACCCTAAACCCTATAATTAAACCCTATGTATAGGCCAACGACACTTAATTGTGCACATCGAGCAGCCCAGGGGTGCCTCGCGGTCCTCTAATTAAATTAATTAAATGCGCCATGCATTAACCCTAAACCATATATGTGTAACTAACCCTAGCTAACCAACCCTACTTAATTAAAACACATAACCCTAAACTATACTAGATATAACCCGATCTAATAAAAACATGCTCTATATATAACAGCTAGCTAGCAAACCGTAGATTAACACCAATTAAAATATACATGGCCCATATCGATCATGTTGTATAACATATCCCTGAGATTCATTAATTAATTATATAATTATCGTGATAAATTATTTAACTTGAATTTTGACAAGTTCTCTCGAATGAAAATTAACACATTTGATTAAGTTGCCTCATAATATATATATAATTAGTGTGCATGCATGGCCTACAATGCATTCGTGCATATATTTTAATGTATATATGAACACATATATTCTTGGGGATTTCAATCTCGATCTCTCTCTCTCGATCATCTATATATCGTTGGTGTGGCCCAAAAAACACACATATATACGCATGCACTTTATGCGTAAAGGCGCGCGCGGGTGCCTCTAATAATGTGTGTGCGCACTCGATCGATGATCCCTAAACTTTAAACAACCCCTAAAACCTTAAATCCCTAATCCCTAAACCCTAAACACTAAACCCTAAACCCTAAACCCTAACCCTAACCCTAACCCTAACCCTAACCCCAACCCTAACCCCTAACCCTAACCCTAACCCTAAACCTTAGCTAACCCTAAACCCTAAACCCTAAACCCTAACCCTAACCCTAACCATAAACCCTAGCTAACCCTAAAACCCTAATTAAACCCTATGTATAGGCCAACGACACTTAATTGTGCATCGAGCAGGCCAGGGGTGCCTCGTGGTCCTCTAATTAAATTAAATGTGCCATGCATTAACCCTAAACCATATATATGTAACTAACCCTAGCTAGCTAATCAACCCTACTTAATTAAAACACATAACCCTAAACTATACTAGCTAGCTATAACCCGATCTAATAAAAACATGCTCTATATGTAGCAGCTAGCTAGCAAACCGTAGATTAACACCAATTAAAATACATGGCCTATATCGATCATGTTGTACGTATAACATATCCCTGAGATTCATTAATTAATTATATAATTATCGTGATAAATTAATTAACTTGAATTTTGACAAGCAGTTCTCTCGAATGAAAACACATTTGATTAAGTTGCCTCATAATATATATATATAATTAGTGTGCATGCATGGCCTACAATGCATTCGTGCATATATTTTAATGTATATTTGAACATATATATTCTCTTGGGGATTTCAATCTCGATCTCTCTCTCTCGATCATCTATATATCGTTATTGGTGGCCCAAAAAACACACATATATACGCATGCACTTTATGCGTAATTAAAGGCGCGCGCGGGTGCCTCTAATAATGTGTGTGCGCACTCGATCGATGATCCCTAAACCTTAAACAACCCCTAATTAAAACCTTAAATCCCTAATCCCTAATATTCCCTAATCCATAATCCCTAAACCCTAAACACTCTAAACACACTAAACCCTAAACCCTAAACCCTAGCCCTTACCCTAACCCTAACCCTAACCCTAACCCTAAACCCTAGCTAACCCTAAACCCTAAACCCTAGACCCGGCCTAAACCCTAACCCTAACCCTAACCCTAAACCCTAGCTAACCCTAAAACCCTAATTAAACCCTATGTATAGGCCAACGACACTTAATTGTGCATCGAGCAGGCCAGGGGGTGCCTCGCGGTCCTCTAATTAAATTAAATGTGCCATGCGCGCATTAACCCTAAACCATATATATGTAACTAACCCTAGATAATCAACCCTACTTAATTAAAACACATAACCCTAAACTGTACTAGCTAGCTATAACCCGATCTAATAAAAACATGCTCTATATATAGCAGCTCTAGCTAGCTAGCAAACCGTAGATTAACACCAATTAAAATATACATGGCCTATATCAATTTTAATATATATTTGAACATATTCTAGGGGATTTCAATCTCTCTCTCTCTCGATCATCTATATATCGTTGTTGGTGGCAAAAAACACACACATACATATATACGCATGCACTTTATGCGCAAAGGCGCGGGGTGCCTGTAATAATGTGTGTGCGCACTCGATCGATGATCCCTAAATAACCTTAAACAACCCTAAAACTCCCCTAAACCCTAAACACCCTAAACACTAAACCCTAGACCCTAAACACCCTAAACACTAAACCCTAAATCCTAGCTAGACCCTAAACACCGTAAACACTAAACCCTAAACCCTAAACACCCTAAACACTAATTAATTAAACCCTAAACCCTAGACCCTAAACACCCTAAACTAAACCCTAGACCCTAGCTAGCTAAACACCCTAAACACTAAACCCTAAACCCTAAACCCTAGCTAACCCTAAACCCTAATTAAACCCTATATATAGGACAACGACACTTAATTGTGCATCAAGCAGGCCAGGGGTGCCTAGCTCGTGGTCCTCTAGTTAATTTAAATGTGCCATGCGCATTAACCCTAAACCATATATATAACTAACCCCTAGCTAATCAAACCCTAGTTCATTAAAACACATAACCCTAAACTATACTAGCTAGCTATAACCCGATCTAATAAAAACATGCTCGATCTATATATATAGCAGCTAGCTAGCAAATTAAACGGTAGATTAACACCAATTAATATATACGACATGGCCTATATCGATTTCAATCGCTCTCTCGTATGTAGATCTCTCTCTACCTCTCTCTCTGTGTCTCTCTCTCTCTCTCTCTCTCTCTCGTTAATTGGTGGCCAACAACACACACATGCACTTTGTGCGCAAAGGCATGCGCCTCTAATAATGTGTGCGCAGTCGATCAATCTAGTTTTGATTAATCATAGCACACAAATAAAGAAGTTGTATTTGAATCCACACAACCTAATCTAAAACACATAACCCCTAACATGGCCTACACATAAACCCTAAATTGCACAAAATCAAAAGGGGTCCCTCACTAATTGTGCATATCTGCTAGATTGTGATAAACTTTTGCCCCATATATATTTGGTGGATGGGTGCATCTTGGCATGTAAAACAATTAGTGTTTGCAAATGGCGTTGTCAAAATTTATGTACAAATGATTTCTTTCCATCCAAAGTGCATAAAATGGGAGTTTTAATGAAGAAAGTACAAATAAAACAGCTCAACATGCTTCCACACCCCGATTTCCACACGAAGTAGAACATATTTAAAGGATAATTCCAGAGTTTTACTATTTTTCAAGCAACTTTGCTAATTTTCCCCCACTCACATGACTTTATGTCGATTTAACGAAAATATGGCGAATTTCAACTACATGGGCGGGATAGTTTGAATTGTGCGCGCGGCAAAGGGAACCGCCTATTCCTCAACCTTGTGCACGGCAAATTACACACGCAACTCCATTAAACGCCATTTAATTATCACCCCGGCGGCCCGGCCGCATGACCCCCCACCCACCCCTACACAACTTATCCCCGTCTGTGCGAAGAGCTTCCCCTCCCCGTCCCGTCCGTGCGAAGAAGAAGCTTCCCCTCCCCCTCGTTCTTCTCGAGACGCACCGGCGGTCAAGTTGATCCACGGTAGGGCTGCTATCTCTAGCTCAATCATGTATCGGGCAAGACGGCCTAACGATTTATATTTTCTTGATGCTGCTAAAAAAAATCGTCAGTATGCTCGAACTAATTGGCACTTTATAGTTTTCCGCTCGATTTGTCATCGATCAATTTGTTCATTTGCGTGGGCATATAGAGTCAGTTCTGCACTCGATCCGTTAATTTGCTGAAATGTCATGGCAGAGTTTTGTACACGATCTGTTTGCTAAAATGTCGATGGGCATTTTTTGTTTTGTACTCGACATGATTGCTGAAATGCATAATCATGTAGTATAGTTTTGTACTCGATTGATATACATTTCCTACTTCGCCTTAAATTAATCACCAACCACTGTATCTCATAATTAAACAGATGGGAGAACTTGGATACTGCATGGACACTTATGTTCCCCTTCATATATAAATGGTGTTCAACCCTTTATGGGGTTTATTAGAGCTCATGAAGGTCACAACCTGGACGTGTATTGCCCGCGCTGCACATGTATGAATGGTGAGAAGAGGCCTCACCCTGTAGTGGCAGATCATTTACACATTTTTGGGATGGACCGCACATATGTTAGGCGGGTTTAGCATGGTGAACCATATAATGATCCTTTAGCAGAGAAGCGAGATCTTGCTCACACCGTATGTGTCGGCATATGTAGTTAATTATTTATATTGATGCTGCCGCTGTTTCAATCAATAGTTTGCATTGCTGTGCAAGGTTCTGTACTCAAATTTAACTTGTTGCAGATGGATGGACGGGAAGGAGAGAAAAAGCGCTTGCTTCAGGAAACGGGTTTCAGCTCTGGGACATGTGCTGTGCCAGATGAGAAGGTAAATATGTAAAACGGCATTTGTTCAGGTTGCATCCCTTAGATGTTTGTCTAATCGGTTGATGTACTAATTGCAGAAGCATAGAGTTGAAGAGGTCTCTCAGTTTGATGGGAGATTTGAAGATGAATCTCAGTTTGATGCACCTGTGGATGGTACTGATGACGAGCCTTTCATAGACGAAGGTCCTGCACCTGAGATTATCCAGCCTACAGAAGGAGGCAGTGGACCGAGTACACAGCTTTGCGTTGAAGTGGATGCACGCCCGGAGATCATCAGGTGCGTCCGGGTAGTCTCAAGACCAGCCAGCCCTGATGCACCTGTGGATGGTACTGATGACGAGCCTCTCATAGACGAAGGTCCTGCACCTGAGATTATCCAGCCTACAGAAGGAGGCCGTGGACCGAGTACAAAGCTTTGCGTTGAAGAGGATGCACACCCGGAGATCATCAGGGGCGTCCCGGTAGTCTCAGGACCACCCAGCCCTGATGCAAAATGTTGAGCTACTTTATGATTCGTACTCTTATGTTCTGGTGCTGTAGTATGTTATGATTTGTACGCCTTTGGCGCTAGATTAAGCATTCAGTGGATGATCGCGTTGCAAAATTCGACACCCACATAATCAGTTCATCGTATGAGTAGTAGCACAATTACTTCTACAGCGATTCCTGCCAGCGCATTAGTTGGTAGCATGAAACACTTTCAGGTACTCCCCTCTGATTCATATTAATTGACCCAATTCTGTCTAGATATGGATGTATCTAGATGCATTTGTTAACTAGACTAACAAACTTGAGTCAGTTAATATGAATCCGTGTAAACCGCCCAGTCCTCGAGCAGCTAGTTTATTGACTCTGGACTCCAAGCCTCTCGCGGCAAGCCATCGACGAAGCTTTGATCAGATCTTGGCCCGCAATTTTTTGTGTGTGGCGAATAGCAAAGCTTTGACCAGTTCCTCTCGGGATGCAGCACGCCGGTGAGCTTGCACGGTTGCCATGAGCACTTTCCGGCGGAACTTCCTCTTCAGCGCCCTCAAGCCGCTGCTGCGAGACAGCACGCAGTGCCTCGAGGTGGACGGAATTCTGGATCTCAGGGCGGGGGGTCCGCATCATCCGGGAACGATCTCCAGCGGGTTAACGAGGACATGCATGGCGGCCAGGGGATTTTTTTTTTGGTTTGAGCTTGGGATTTGGGGTTTTTTCGGATAGGGGAGGAGGAACCGAGGAAGAGGAAGGAACAGCCGCGTGCTTGGCGCGTGGCGGTGTGCTTGAATTTCTAATTTTTGTGAAATGTTTCATTTCCCCGCTACAATTCGGGGGATTCTTGACGCGCCAATGCGTCCCGCCGGGCAGCTTCAAGTGAATTTGGGGTGCCACGCTATGGGCCCTAGTTTCAGTGAGACATGTAATGACTAGTCACATCAGTAAGTTCACTGTGTAATAAAATATGTTACCCCTCCCCTTTATGTAGCACCCCTTCTCTCCCTATCGATTGCCGATTGCCGACGGATGCAAGCCGCTAGCTCGATCCCCTCCTTTCGCCTCCACCGTCCAGGCATCCAGCTTGGAGGGGCAAGCTGCATCTAGACCAAGCGGACTAGGTAGGACTAGTAATGTTCTTTCCTTTCTCGAGATCGGTTCTTTTTTCCTCTCCTCGATATCTTGCACATCTCTTTTCTATTCTGGGCGAAGGGGCGTCTTTCTGGTCACCCTCGAGCTGGGAGTGATTGATGGGGGTGGGGGGCGGGGGCTACCTTTGCTTGGATTGGGGTGTTCTTCCTTTATTTGTCGACATTTGCAACCTTTGTAGTTTCGCTGATCCTCACGTATATTTTGTCGGCTTGTACAGGAAAGGTAAGACCTCGGCGGTGGGGGCAATGGAGCGTAAGGCCACCACGCATGTGGGCGGTTGGGCTGAGCACGAGCTGCGTCCCCAGCCCCGCGAAGCAGGTACTCCGTTTGCTTATCCACTCTTTACCTTTTAAGTGTCTCTCTGCATCCTCAATCTGTTCCTGTTCTGGAATATGCTTAAAGTAGCACATGTCTTCAGCTGTTTGTGCGTAAAGCCTCTGTGACACCATGCTCTATATTCTCTGTATCAGGTTGGTACCTCCAGGTTCCGTCCGAGGCTATGGGGAACGAGAATAGCGCCCCCACCCGCTGCAGGAGCATGGCCCGATCTGCAGACACAAGAAGCGAAATGCCATCGCCGAGCTGGGCAGGACCGCCTGAGGGTAATTTTTTTTAACCAACTTACCATGATGTAGTCTGAATCGATACTCCCTCGGATCCAAATTAATTGACTCAACTATACTCAGATACGGATGTATCTAGATGTGTTTTAGCTCTAGATACTACTGCCTCCATCCCAAAGCTTTGGGCTTATATTATTTTTAGAAAGTCAAACTATACCATGTTTGACTAAGCTTTTACCAAAAATCAGTAACATGCAAAATACAAAATTAGTATCATTAAATAGATAATAAAATATATTTTCCTACGGTATCTACACAGTATTATATTTGTTGATAGAATGTTCTAAAATTTTGGTCAAACTTTGCTTGTTTTGATTTCTCAAAAATAAATAAGGCTTAAGCTTTTGGATGGTGGTAGTACATTCATATCTAGACAAAGCTGAGTTAACTAGTTTTTTGTCTGTCCATAGCTAGTGTTCACGCTGCAAAAGGCTAAGAGCATCCACTATATGCATCGAGTCTATCTCATACGGTAATTCAATATAACCGCCGAGGTCTGCATTTTGTTTTGCTATTCATATGCAGACTGAAACTTTAGGGCCTTTACTCAAAAGGAAGATCAAAACTGCGGCTGATCAGGCTGCTAGTATGTTGATGCCGCCCCATCTTCTAAATGCCTCTACAAGCACAAGGCCACGCGCCAGCTGGGTGGTGATCTTTTAATGAATATGGTATATTTTCTTAATCCACAAAATATGCCTTGATTTTTCTCTGTTTATTGTCGGTTTTTTCTATGCTTGCCAAAAGTTTACAACAACAACAACAACCAAGCCTTTCAGTCCCAAACAAGTTGGGGTAGGCTAGAGTTGAAACCCATAAGATCTCGAAGCCAAAAGTTTAGAAACACCAAATTCGTTTGCTTACAATCATCATACAGTAATGTTCATCTACTCCAGTTCCCCTAACCCAACAAAAAATGATGTTAATTACGATTTTTAGATTAAAAGAGCACCATTAGGCGCTGTTAATTACGACTTTGAGATTAAAATGTCATTTGCAATTGTTAATTACAATTTTGAGACAAATGGTTTGTTTAACCTCGATCTCTTCTGCTCTCCATTTATCCCAACCGAACAAAAATTTAACCATTCCATTCCTCTGAAATGGAACCATTCCATTCCATTCCACGCTGTTTCAGAACCGAACACACCCTTGCATTGTTGTGAACTGTTGTCCATACACGGCCATACCCTTCCACTTACATCCAGCACTATATGCATCAGTCTGTCTCAGAGTCATTCAATATCACTGCTGAGATCTGTTCCCATTCTTATGCAGGCTGAAACTGCTGCGCCTTTACTCAAGTGGATGCAAACTGAGGCTAATGAGGCTGCTGTGAGGACGATGGTGCCGGCACCATCTTCCGAAAACCTCTACAAGCACGAGGCCATGGGCCACTGGGTGGTGACCTTTTAATGAATCTGGTATATTTTCTTAATCCACATACATGATTTCATTATTATCTGTTTAATTACTGTTGGCTTTGTCTAATGCTTACCAAAAGTTCAGAAACACTGCGTTTGCTTACAATCATCATACACTAATTTTTCACTTTTCAGTCTGTCTCATCCAGTATATAAACTGTTGATTTCCATTGGCTTCTTTTATAATCATTTGCATTGTTGTCAACTGTTCTCTATGCACAACCCTATTCTTCCACTTACACCCGCACTATTTGCATCAGTCTATCTCATAGATTTATTAAATATCAATGATGAGTTCTGTTGCTATTCATATGCAGGATGAAACTTACGTGCCTCTACTCAAATGGATAAACAATGATCCCGATGAGGCTGCTGTGAAGACGATGGTGCCGCCACCATCTTCTCGAAAACCTCCTCAAGCACAAGGCCACGGGCCAGCTGGGTGGTACCCTTTTCAGTAAGCAGGTATATTTTCTTAATCCTCATACATGATTTGATTTTTGTCTGTTTATTGCCGGCTTTGTCTAATGCTTACCAATAGTTCAGAAACACACACACACCTATTCTTACACTTACATCCAGCACTATATGTATCAGTGTCTCATAGATTCATTTTATATATCACTGCTGATGTCTGTTGCTCTTCAATTTTCATATGCAGACTGAAACTGCTAACCCTTCATTGGTCAAAAGGATTGCAACTGCTGCTGATGAGGCATCTGCAGAGGCTGCCACCAAGTTCTTGTCACCCCCACCTTACGGATGCTTATATAAGCTCAAGTCCAAGGACCAGCCGGGCCGTAACCATCCAAGGGTTCGGGTATATTTTCTTAAGCCACATATACATGCCATGATTTATGTCCGATATTATCACCGGCTCTGTCTAATGCTTTTGGAATTCGGAAACACCAAATTAGCATGCTTATATTCATCATACACTAATTTTTCACTGTTCAGTTTGTAACATAGTGTTATGCACTCGCTTGTCAACATTTGCATTGCTCTGAACTATGCACTTTACACAACCTAATTCTTCCACTTACATTCAGCGCTACGCACCAGTAGTACCTCCCATGTTTCCTTCACCATCCCGATGCCGAGCTTGCGGGAATATGGCGGGCCCATGTACATACCCCGCACATAACACCTCCTATGGCTCTATCTACCTTTCTAGTAGCTCCTTCACGAGTTACGGTATGTATTCTCAGTGGTTTAGCATGAATTGGCATATAGTAAAGTCTTGTTCTTAGTCTTCCTGCTTCTTACATTTGTATCAATTTTCACATGCAGACTGTACCTTGTGAACTTCGTCCTATGATTAACCAGATGTGTCCGCATGAAGGGTCTTTCACTATGCATGGCAATGGCAAATTGATGAACACCTACACGGTCTATGAGGTGTATGTCTACACGACGCAGCCATCACATATTTGTATGGACATGATTGGAGAAAGTTTGCTTTTGACTACGGTGCGAAGAAGGGCGACGAGCTGAGGATCAGAAACTCAAACGGGCAGATATACGTAACTGCTTACAGAGTTGGAGACACTTCCAAATATATAATATGTAATTTTTTTCTACTCATATCTTTTGATAACTGTTCTGAGCAGTTGTTCTAAACCATTCCCTCTGTTCTAGCTTGCTGGGTTTAACATGATCAAAGCTGCAGATCCCCTGATGGAACATGAGCGGATGTCACAAAGGGCAACCACACCAGCACCGGCACCGGCTTCCCACTCTCCTGCATCAGCACCGGTTCCTGTACCAGCTCCGTTTACTGCATCTACCCAGCAGTCCCCTACATCAGCATTGGTTCCTGTAGAGGCCCCATATACTACACCTGCCCAGCAGGCTCCCCGCATCAAGCTTGGTTCCTCTAGCTGCACCGTTCTTGCACCTGCCCAACAGTCTCCTGCATCAGCACCGGTTCCTCTAGAGGCACCGTTATCGCACCTGCCCAGCAGTCTCTGCATCAGCACCAGCTCGTGTACCAGCCCAGGCTCCTGCACCTGCCCCAGCCAGATCACCGAGGTCTCAGCTCATTGCTGTGGCCACCCGTGTGGTGACCAGGACGCATCTGAAGGCTATGTTCGTGAGTATATGACAACATAACTGCTCTTATCTTGATGTCTTCTCTGCTCAAAGTCTCACATGGTTCAGTGCATTGGTGCCATTGACTAATTTTTGGTGGTATCTCTTGCTTTGAATCAGAAATTGCCTAAAAGTATCGCCAAGGATCTCAATGCTGGCCGAAGGGGCAAGATTTCCCTCGTCATGGAGAGTGAAGGTCTCACCGTGGAGGGACGGTACTCCGTCAGTCCCACAGATGGCCGCTTGGCTGTTACTTCCAGGTGGAAAAAGTTCATTGACGGTGCCAAACTTCGCATTGGATCAAAGTTGAAGGTCAAGATCTTTCGATGCCGCTGTGACATGCTGGTCATAAAGTTCACGGTTGTCTAGTTCTATTGCCCCATGAGCCCTTAGCAAATGCATTTGTAGTTATACTTATATAAGGTTATCTTATCTGAACTGCTAATTAATTGTATGGGTGGTAAAACTCTGGCAAGCTTTTGCTCTTAGCAAGTATGTATGTATGATCAGCTATTATGATAACTAATGTTTGTGTTCATCTTAATTTGCATTTCCGTTTTAGAAAAAAACTTAATTTCTATTTTGGCTGACCTGTTAGAGAACTATCAGATTGAACCCACAACATGATTCAAATAGATTCATTACACCGAGCCACATGTCTTGACCTTGCTATACACTACTTCCATTAATCAGTGCAAGAAGGCTTACCTGAGCTGCCTGAACCATGGCAGATTCGAATCCACCTTATCTATCTAGAAATACAACCTTTGCAGAAAGAAGATTTGCAGTATGGGGAGGCTGACATTGGGGACCCATGAGCCAGCAGCGTCGTCAACGTTTTAAAGGTGGCAGGAGATCGAAAGAAAAATAAGCCAAAAATCAGTTGGTAAACAAATTCAAGAAAAGAAACATTTACCTTTCTGAGAGGATGACATGCGGGACCCATGAGGCAGCAGCATCCTCAACTATTTCAAGGCGGCAGGGGATCAAAAGAAAAAAAGGAAATAGCCAGAAATTAATTAAGGTCAAAAATAAATCCATCAAAGGAAACTTTTATTGTTCATAGAGGATGACATGTGGGACCGACTTGCCAGCTGCGTCGTCATCGTTTCAAAGGGGGCAGGGGATCAAAAGAAAAAGGCAAATAGCCAGAAATTAGGGGAAAAAATAAATCCAACAAAGGAAACTTTTATTGTTCATAGAGGATGACATGCGGGACCCATGAGCCAGCAGCTTCCTCAACGTTTCAAAGTCGGCATGAGATTGAAAGAAAAAGGCAAGTGACATAATATCAGGAGCCAAAAATAATCCAAGAAAGAAACTTTATTGTACATAGAGGATGACATGCGGGTCCCATTTTATAGCAGTGGTCTCAACGCTTCCAAGGCGGCACAGGACCGAAAGAAAAATGAAGTAGCCGTAAATCGGGGTGTGAAAAAATCCAAGAAAAGAAAGATTTCAATTGGGCTGTATCTGGACATCTGGGCCTTCGAACTATCCTGCTGGGCCTTTTGACTCGTACAATTTCAGCCCACTCCAAAACAGGAAAGGTCGAATTTTTCTAAAAAAAAACAGGAAAGTCCTATGCTTCGCAAAAACAAAAAACAAGGAGATTCAACATATAAGTTTGTTTATGTAGATATAAAGATTTAATTTATCCGTTTGCAATAGCTCAGAGCGAAATACAACGTTTATTGTCTGCAAAATAAAATATCACATGTTTCTTGTACGGGAGGTCGACATCGGGGACCCATGAGCCAGCAGCGTCGTCAACGTTTCAAAGGCGGCAGGGGATCGAAAATAAAAAAAGCCAAAAATCAGTTGGTAAAAAAATACAAGAAAAGAAAACATTTATCGTTCTGAGAGGATGACATGCGGGACCCATGAGGCAGCAGCATCCTCAACGTTTCAAAGTCGGCATGAGATCGAAAGAAAAAGCCAAGTGACATAATATCAGGAGCCAAAAATAATCCAAGAAAAGAAACTTTATTGTACATAGAGGATGACATGCGGGTCCCATTTTGTAGCAGCGGTCTCAACGTTTCCAAGGCGGCACAGGACCAAAAGAAAAATGAGGCAGCAGCATTCTCAACAATTCCAAGGCGGCAGGGGATCAAAAGAAAAAAAGGAAATAGCCAGAAATTAATTAGGGGTCAAAAATAAATCCACCGAAGGAAACTTTTATTGTTCATAGAGGATGACATGTGGGACCGACCTGCCAACAGCGTCCTCATCGTTTCAAAGGGGGCAGGGGATCAAAAGAAAAAGGCAAATAGCCAGAAATTAGGGGTCAAAAATAACTCCAAGAAAGGAAACTTTTATTGTTCGTAGAGGATGACATGCGGGACCCATGAGCCACCAGGTTCCTCAACGTTTCAAAGGTGGCATGAGATCGAAAGAAAAAGGCAAGTGACCAAATATCAGGAGCCAAAAATAATCCAAGATTTATTGTACATAGAGGATGACATGTGGGTCCCATTTTGCAGCAGCGGTCTCAATGTTTGTAATGCGGCTTGAGATCAAAAGAAAAAGAAAGTAGCTAGTAATTAGGGGGTGAAAAAAAATCCAAGAAAAGAAAGTTGATGGACATAGAGGATGACATGCGGGTCCCTTGAGCCAACAGCTTACTCAACGTTTCAAAGGGGGCAGGGGATCAAAAGAAAAAGGCAAGCCAAAAATCAGAGGGTGAAAAAAAATCCAACAAAGGAAACTTTTATAGCACATAGAGGATGACATGCGGGTCCCATGAGCCAGCAGGTCTCTCAACGTTTCAAACGTGGCATGAGATCGAAAGAAAAAGGCAAGTGAAAAAATATCAGGAGCCAAAAATAATTCAAGAAAAGAAAGTTTTATAGTACATAGAGGATGACATGCGGGTCCCATTTAGCAGCAGCGGTATCACCGTTTGAGAGGCGGCAGGGGATCGAAAGAAAAAGGCAAGTGAAAAAATATGAGCAGCCAAAAATAATTCAAGAAAAGAAAGTTTTATAGTACATAGAGGATGACATGCGGGTCCGATTTAGCAAGGCGGTATCACCGTTTGAGAGGCGGCAGGGGATCAAAAGAAAAAAGAAATTGCCAAAAATCAGAGGGTGAAAAAAAACCAAGAAAATGAACTTTTATAGTACATAGAGGATGACATGCGGGTCCCATGAGCCTGCAGGTTCCTCAACGTTTCAAACGTGGCATGAGATCGAAAGAAAAAGGTAAGTGACCAAATATGAGGTGCCAAAAATAATTCAAGAAAAGAAAGTTTTATAGTACATAGAGGATGACATGCGGGTCCCAGTTAGCAGCAGCGGTATCACCGTTTGAGAGGCGGCAGGGATCGAAAGAAAAAGGCAAGTGACCAAATTTGAGGTGCCAAAAAAAACTCCAAGAAAAGAAAGTTTTATAGTACATAGAGGATGACATGTGGGTCCCATTTAGCAGCAGCGGTATCACCGTTTGAGAGGCGGCAGGGGATCGAAAGAAAAAGGTAAGTGACCAAATATGAGGTGCCAAAAAAAAATTCAACAAAAGAAAGTTTTATAGTACATAGAGGATGACATGCGGGTCCCATTTAGCAGCAGCGGTATCACCGTTTGAGAGGCGGCAGGGGATCGAAAGAAAAAGGCAAGTGACCAAATTTGAGGTGCCAAAAAAAACTCCAAGAAAAGAAAGTTTTATAGTACATAGAGGATGACATGCGGGTCCCATTTAGCAGCAGCGGTATCACCGTTTGAGAGGCGGCAGGGGATCGAAAGAAAAAGGCAAGTGACCAAATATGAGGTGCCAAAAATAATTCAAGAAAAGAAAGTTTTATAGTGCATAGAGGATGACATGCGGGTCCCGATTAGCGACAGCGGTATCACCGTTTGAGAGGCGGCAGGGGATCGAAAGAAAAAGGCAAGTGACCAAATTTGAGGTGCCAAAAAAAACTCCAAGAAAAGAAAGTTGATTGCACATAGAGGATGACATGCGGGTCCCATTTAGCAGTAGCGGTCTCAACGTTTCCAAGGCTGCAAGGGATCAAAAGAAAAAGGAAGTAGCCAGAAATCAGGGGGTCAAAAAAAATCCAAGAATAGAAAGAATTTTGGTTCATAGAGGATGACATGCGGGACCCATGATCCTGCATCGTAAACGGCTCGATCGGAGAACGTTGAACGAGATGGCGCGATCGAGAAAAAAAACAATGCCAGAGAGGCTGCCATCTGGGCCCTACATCCCTCGGCGGTGTGGATTTGCGTTGACTCGGCCGGCGAACCCGAGAATTCGCGATGCACCACGTCCCGGGCCACCATACGCGACGTTTTGGCCGCTTTCGTCGGGCTAGGTGGCCTCAAAAACGAGAAAAAAAAAGTTTTGACATGCACCACGGAGGGACCCAAAATCGTCGGCCATGGTACACCAGCAACCACGGCGCGACTTCAACTTCGTCGGCCATGGCAACTTTTCTTGTAGTGCTATCAACCTTAGAAGCGAGAATATCAATTTTATTGAGCTTTTCCTCAACAGATTTGTTAAAAGCAGTTTGTGTACTAATAAATTCTTTAAGCATAGCTTCAAGTCCAGGGGGTGTGTTCCTATTATTGTTGTAAGAATTCCCATAAGAATTACCATAACTATTACCATTATTATAAGGATATGGCCTATAGTTGTTACTAGAATTGTTCCGATAAGCATTGTTGTTGAAATTATTATTTTTAATGTAGTTTACATCAACATGTTCTTCTTGGGCAACCAATGAAGCTAACGGAACATTATTAGGATCAACATTAGTCCTATCATTCACAAGCATAGACATAATAGCATCAATCTTATCACTCAAGGAAGAGGTTTCTTCGACAGAATTTACCTTCTTACCTTGTGGAGCTCTTTCCGTGTGCCATTCAGAGTAATTAATCATCATATTATCAAGAAGCTTTGTTGCTTCACCAAGAGTGATGGACATAAAGGTACCTCCAGCAGCTGAATCCAATAGGTTCCGCGAAGAAAAGTTCAGTCCTTGCAGCGTGTCTTGATCTCCCCGGCAACGGCGCCAGAAAAAATGCTTGATGCGTGTAGTTGACACGTCCGTTGGGAACCCCAAGAGGAAGGTGTGATGCGCACAGTAGGAAGTTTTCCCTCAGAAAGAAACCAAGGTTTATCGAACCAGGAGGAGCCAAGAAGCACGTTGAAGGTTGATGGCGGAGGAGTGTAGTGCGGCGCAACACCAGGGATTCCGGCGCCAACGTGGAACCTGCACAACACAACCAAAGTACTTTGCCCCAACGAAACAGTGAGGTTGTCAATCTCACCGGCTTGCTGTAACAAAGGATTAGATGTATAGTGTGGATGATGATTGTTTGCAGAAAACAGTAGAACAAGTATTGCAGTAGATTGTATTCAATGTAAAAGAATGGACCGGGGTCCACAGTTCACTAGAGGTGTCTCTCCCATAAGGTAAATAGCATGTTGGGTGAACAAATTACAGTCGAGCAATTGACAAATAGAGAGGGCATGACCATGCACATACATGATATGATGAGTATTGTGAGATTTAATTGGGCATTACGACAAAGTACATAGACCGCTATCCAGCATGCATCTATGCCTAAAAAGTCCACCTTCAGGTTATCATCCGAACCCCTTCCAGTATTAAGTTGCAAACAACAGACAATTGCATTAAGTATGGTGCGTAATGTAATCAATAACTACATCCTCGGACATAGCATCAATGTTTTATCCCTAGTGGCAACAGCACATCCACAACCTTAGAACTTTCTGTCACTGTCCCAGATTTAATGGAGGCATGAACCCACTATCGAGCATAAATACTCCCTCTTGGAGTTAAGAGTAAAAACTTGGCCAGAGCCTCTACTAATAACGGAGAGCATGCAAGATCATAAACAACACATAGGTAATAGATTGATAATCAACATAACATAGTATTCTCTATCCATCGGATCCCGACAAACACAACATATAGCATTACAGATAGATGATCTTGATCATGTTAGGAAGCTCACAAGATCCGACAATGAAGCACATAAGGAGAAGACGACCATCTAGCTACTGCTATGGACCCATAGTCCAGGGGTGAACTACTCACTCATCACTCCGGAGGCGACCATGGCGGTGAAGAGTCCTCCGGGAGATGATTCCCCTCTCCGGCAGGGTGCCGGAGGCGATCTCCTGAATCCCCCGAGATGGGATTGGCGGCGGCGGCGTCTCTGGAAGGTTTTTCGTATCGTGGCTCTCGGTACTGGGGGTTTCGCGACGAAGACTATATGTAGGCGGAAGGGCAGGTAAAGGGGCGTCACGAGGGGCCCACACAATAGGTCGGCGCGGCCAGGGCTTGGGCCGCGCCGCCCTGGTGTGTCGCCACCTTGTGGCCCCACTTCGACTCTCCCTCGGACTTCTGGAAGCTTCGTGCAAAAATAGGCCCCTGGGCGTTGATTTCGTCCAATTCCGAGAATATTTCCTTACTAGGATTTCAGAAACCATAAACAGCAGAAAACAACAACTGGCTCTTCGGCATCTCGTTAATAGGTTAGTGCCGTAAAATGCATAAATACGACATAAAGTATGCATAAAACATGTAGATATCATCAATAATGTGGCATGGAACATAAGAAATTATCGATACGTCGGAGACGTATCAAGCACACACACAACGGCAACAGAAAAGTACTTTACCTGGGACCGGAGTATGAGTGCCTTTTACCTTTCCTCCCCAGCAACGGCGCCAGAAAAGTGCTAGATGTCTACGGGTGCTTCTATTCTTGTAGACAGTGTTGGGCCTCCAAGAGCAGAGGTTTGTAGAACAGCATCAAGTTTCCCTTAAGTGGATCACCCAAGGTTTATCGAACTTAGGGCGGAAGAGGTCAAAGATATCCCTCTCAAGCAACCCTGCAATCACGATACAAGAAGTCTCTTGTGTCCCCAACACACCTAATACACTTGTCAGATGTATAGGTGCACTAGTTCGGCGAAGAGATAGTGAAATACAAGTAATATGGATGTATATGAGTGGTAATAACAATCTGAATAAAGTATGGCAGCGAGTAAACATGCAACAGAACAGTAAATAAACGGAGTTTCAGTGTTTGGAAACAAGGCCTAGGGATCATACTTTCACTAGTGGACACTCTCAACATTGATCACATAATAAAACCACTCTACACTCTCTTGTTGTATGATAAACACCACTAATTGTGTAGGGCTACAAGAGCACCTCAATGCCGGAGTTAACAAGCTCCACAACATTCAATGTTCATATTTAAATAACCTTAGAGTGCAAGATAGACCAACGCAATTACACCGAGTACTAACATAGCATGCACACTGTCACCATCACACTATGAAGGAGGAATAGATCGCATCAATACTATCATAGCAATAATTAACTTCATAATCTACAAGAGATTACAATCATAGCCTACGCCAAGTACTACATGATGCACACACTGTCACCGTTACACCATGGAGGAGGAATAGAGTACTTTAAAAACATCACTAGAGTAACACATAGATGAATAGTGATACAAAACTCATATGAATCTCAATCATGTAAGGCAGCTCATGAGATCATTGTATTGAAGTACATAGGAGAGAGATTAACCACATAGCTACCGGTATAGCCCTTAGCCTCGATGGAGAACTACTCCCTCCTCATGGGAGACAGAAGCGGTGATGAAGATGGCGGTGGTGTCGATGGAGGAGCCTTCCGGGGGCACTTCCCCGTCCCGGCGGCGTGCCGGAACAGAGACTCATGTCCCCCAGATCTTCGCTTCGCGATGGCGGCGGCTCTGGGAGGTTTCTCGTACCGTGGCTTTTCCGTATCGATGTTTTAGGTCAGGGACCTTTAAATAGGCGAAGAGGCGGAGTCGGAGGGCTGACGAGGTGATGACACAACAGGGGGGCGCGGCCCCCCCTCTGGCCGCGCCAGCCTGGCGTCTGGTGGCCCTGTGGCCCCCCTCTGGTGCCTCTCGGGTGTTCTGGAAGCTTCGTGGATTTCTAAGATGTTGTGCGTTGATTTCGTCCGATTCCGAGAATATTTCCTTACTAGGATTTCTGAAACCAAAAACAGCAGAAAACAGCAACTGGCCCTTCGGCATCTCGTCAATAGGTTAGTTCCGGAAAATGCATAAATATGACATATAATGTGTATAAAACATGTGGGTATCATCAATAAAGTAGCATGGAACATAAGAAATTATAGATACGTTTGAGTCGTATCAGTAGCATTTATGCTACTACATAATTTTCATGACACTTGAACCAAGTAAGTAAGCCTAACTATATGGATATAAAGAAAGTGCTTTACGGGAGTCAACCCTCTGTGTTTTTTTATTATTTTTAATGCTTGTTGTATCATGTTAATTTTCTTTTAATTTACTCTCTTATTTTTCAATAAAGTATCAAGTTTTTACCCGTTTAGATGTTTAAAGTTGCAAACGTAGTATGAAGTTGCTGATTTCTGTGCTGTAATTTTTAGTGCATGATTTTTGTCTCCCTGCTGCTAGCTTCTAAAATCATGATAATAATACATTAGCTGCAAACTTTCTTCCTCTATATTCACGTAAATTTTCTTAATTTTCTGAGGTGTCTAAGTCTTATTAATAATTTAGTTTTGTTGTAGCAAAAATTCTAGACATATTCTGCCTTATTTTGTTAGATCCATTATTTTGAGTATCAAAATGAATTTTACTTGGAAATTTTGATATGCTAGAATGAGTAGAACATTATGTTCTATCTGGTTCATTAATATACAATTTTCTTCTTTATTAAAATAGCAGCAAGCATGATTTCTTTGTACCTGTATCATCAACCAATAGAAAAAATGGGTAGAAAAATTTGTGTTGAAGTTTTTTCACATGGAATGGAGGAATATTACTCTAAGATGATTCAAGTATGATTAATATGATAAACTTGGGGTTTCCCATGACACCCCACTGGACTCATTTAAAAACTTCTGGTTTGAGCACCTCTAAACTCTGTTTTTTTAGCAACATAGAATATTCGCAAAAATTTGAAGCGTCCTTGTTTTATTTATGTCTTGTCTTGTTTTGTTTTATCAGAGGACCATAATATTGAGTGTTTTTAATGCATATGAATGACCTACTGCACCAAACTCTTTATCTCTGAATGTTCAAGGTTAAATAAGTTGCATGCTTATAAAAGAAAAGGAGAAATCCCTAAAAGCTGAAATTTATTTTATGTATGATATTTCTAGTTTCACATACTCTATTGAGTGACTATTTGTTATGTGAACTATTCAGTGCTACTTCTTGCTAGTATACATAGATGTTTACTTTTAAGTATCATTGTTTGTTGATGAATGAATAGCCTATGGATACTATTGTATGCTTTTAGACCTCTTGCTAACCAAAATATTTGAAATCTTGCACAAACATAGACTTGTTTCCAAGCTCAACTCAAATCCAATGTCTATCATACCTACCTATATAGCACTTGCTATTCCAAGTATAATGTGTGTGTTTGACTCCAATATTTTCAAAATTTCCTTTTTGTGTAATTTAAAGCTCATAAGAAAGTAAGATTTGGTAGGTAATACCACTATGCATGTTGTTGTTTCGACTGATTATGAGTAATGAGCTAGACAGTAACCATGTTTACTGGGGAAGTTTTTCAACATTGCACCTTTAGGGTATTGCACCATGCGTTGATCATCATTTATTTTGCTTTGTTGATGGCTATCTCTTGAGAAATAAGTAGAGTTATTTAAGAAAGTATAAGCATGCAATGTTAGAGAAGAGAAATGAGCCGCTAACCGAAGCCATGCTTAATCATGGTGGAAGTTTCAGCAACAAGCATCCTCAATAGGAAAAATGAATAAATATTTGTGAAAAAAGAGTTCTGAAAAAAAGAGAAAAAAAAAGAAAACGAGTATAAAAAAGTGAGAGAGAGTTAGAGAGAATGCTCAACGTATGTTGTCCCGGTATGGATGACCTATAGTTTAGATGCACATCTCCTTTGATCCTTTGTACATGTGGCATGAAGGTACCCCATTGCGATACTTATTTAAAACATGTATGTCGAAAAGTCTTGATAACCTGGAGTTGAGTAACAAGAGGTGTAGTCCTTAGCATTCAAGAAATTGAGGCAACACTTACTCATGAGATGTCAAACTCATAGAGTTCAAAAAAAAAAGATGTCAAACTCATGACACATAGATATCTTCATGCATGCGATACTTGGTACCCCATCCTTACTATTATTGTTGACATAAATTGTATAGATCCAAACCATGTTTTATGTTCTTTACTTTTTTATTTTGTTGCAGGTTTAGCATATATATTCTCTGCTTACTTTCTTGTGTTTAAGAGTCAAAAGAAATATTCCTAAAAAGAGAGGACAAAGAGTGTTCCAACAATATCATAGGATTCTTCTAAGCATGATTTATGATTCATAATACTTATCATTCAGATTTCTTACAATGTATTTACTATTATGCATGCTTTGCAGAATGTAAGAGTTATCACTTGATTAGTTCATCTTACTTATTTTCATCCTTTATTGATCGAACCTTGTGATACTTTGCATGATTATTTAGAAGATATATATTATAAACTCCAAAGTTCATGTTAGTTCTATCACTTTCATGCTGAGGACGAGCATAGGTTAAGCTTGGGGATGTTGATGCATGTAAAATGCATGAATGAACTTTGTCCTTTATCATACTGAATTCCCACATATTTGCAACATATATGATGATAATACCATGTTTTATATTGATTTATGGGGATTTACCAATGATCACCTTTATTTGGGTTATAACACTGCGGACCAGAAAACCCCCGTTATGTGTATTTTTCACTTTCAGAGACCTATACAAAGTCAACTTGACCTGAAATTTTTGGAGCGTCATTTTTTCATTGGAGAAGGACCCTGGGCCCTGGAAGCACACCTGGAGAGGCCCGAGGGACGAAAGAGGCCAGGTGGCGCGCCCAGTATGTTAGGGCGCACCACCCATCTTCGTTCAGCCGTCGATCGTCCAAGTGTCCTGATTCTTTCGCCCAACGACGTATTTTTCCCTAAAATGATTATATAAATGACCCCGAAGAGTTCTCGCGAGGAGAGCGTCGCACAAACACAGAAACACAAAAATGGAGGCTGCTGAAGAGAAGATTGGAGGCGGAAACTCCACCGGGATCACCGCCGGAGGGATCTCCACCTTCTCCAACGTCTTCATCATTGTCATCATGACCAAAAATGAGTAGTCCACCTCTGGATTACGGGTTTGTGGCAGTAGCTAGATCTATTTCTACCATGTTCTTCATAGTTCTTAGTGCCATATGAGCTGCCTATCATGATTATGGTCATATTTGTAACAAGTATGTGGTGGATCCTTATTCTATGATATTGGTTTATGAGATCTGATCATATTATATTGTGAGATGTATTTATAGATGCATATTATGTACCCGTTCTTAAGTATTTGTTCTAATCAAACATATGTGCAAGAGCGTGTGTGGGTTGATGTCGGTATTAGATGGAGTAGCATGGTTTTAGTGATTGGATAGTGACAATATGTTCAAGATCTATTAGGGATTTTCCTTTCTTTAGCTACCTCACTAGCGATAAAATGAATGCATGTGCTATGTTCATCACGTGACAGTAGTGGTGATCTTGTTTATTCAAGGTAGCATATTTGATATTCAAACTTCATGTTAAAGTAATTATTGCTATGTTCTGTTAATTCTTAATAAAAGATTGATGAATTTTATTTCTTGTGGATTATAACAGAGATGTGTTGCATCATCTCTATGTTAGGACGTGATACCCATATTAATTATGATTTTACATATACTATTATCTGCATCTTCATATCACATTGATGAATTGTTATTTGTCCACCACAACTTTAAGAGAGAATAGTCAAGTGAACCCATCAATCCCGGTCCACTTTTAATCAAAAGAAACACCTTTATATTGCTATTACCTTGTTTTCTATTTGTTGCACTATTTTAATCAGAAAATACAAAAATATTTACTTTTCTTATTTGCATCCAAAACACCAAAAACAATCAACATCTTTACAGTTTTTTACTTAGTTATTTTATCTAATCTAGTTTTATTCAATTTATTTATATTTGTGTTATTTACTTACACGAAACCTTGTGCTTGACAACCACACGGTGAAGTTGGGGACACAAGACCTTTGCTTTACCTAGAGGATTGCTAGGAGAAGAGAGAAGAGTATACTCTTTTGTCAAGTTCCCCGAAAGTTCGATATAATCCCTCGAGACGCCCTTATGGGGAAAATACTTTGCTGACACAACACTCTTCACTTAGAGTCCCAATATCGTCATGTGCGCAGGCTCCGCCGCGACTGGAAACGACAACCCAGGTCCGGCGCCGGAGATCGAAGGGAGGAGCTCCTCATCTAGACCATGGCCGGGGTCAGACGAGCGCAGCCAGATCTGGATCGCTGCGGCCGCCGCTGGTGCGAAAATTGTGGAAAGGCAAATTTTGGGAGGGGCCTAATGGAGAGAGTAATCGAGGAGGGAGGTTACCCCTACCTTTGCCGCGCAACACTGCTCGGATTTCGCGTTCTCCCGCCATGCCGAGATGGCGCGCCCGCTCGAATGGCGTTGATGATTTTCGTCTCGTCGGGGCTTGTCTGTGGAGAAACTGTCAAACTGGTCGTTCCTCCCGAGCCTGTTCCGGAGGTGCTTTAAGAATCGTGCGGTGCGACAACACGACAAGCCCAGGAAACCAAACGGTCCAAAAACTACGGGCACATGCGAGCCAAAGGTGTCCAGGCTACCAAACGCGCCCTTAGCCCTGCCGAGGAAGCTTGGCGGTTTGCGCACATGGAAGAGTCCAACGTTCAAGTAACCAGGAACGGAGAGGAGAAACGACCAAGGCAGAAAAAAAATAACAACCTCCACCCATCGAGTTGTGGCTGCGGCAAGACGGAACTCAATCGTCAGTGTATCTCTAATGGCCTGACGCAAACGGGCGTGCAATGATTGTTTGAGACCACGCGGTCAAAAAATGCGTCTGCATCGACGTCCAGCGGCCCTATGCATAGTAACTCTGTTTGCGACCGCGCGGTCGAAAATTGCGTCTGCATCCAGACCTAGCGGCCCGACGCATAGTGACCCTCGCCACGTGCTTTGCGTCTAGGCAGTCGGGTCGCACACCCGGTGTTCCTCATGTATGGCATGCAAGCCAGTGCCTCAAAAGCAACTCACGCTCCCGCCAGAAACCGCTCACAATCCCAAAAAAATCATATTTGCGTGGGGCCAACAACCCAACCCTAAGATGGATGTCCCCCTCCGCAGCCACCATGAAATCCAAGCAAACCACTGCACCCACCGTCCCAGCCGCAGCCCTACCCGCGATGGAGACAACATCTCCCGCGATGTCAAAGCGTGTTGTCACTGCCAGCCGTGAACGAAGGCCCAGAAGCCAAGGAAGGTGTTGACGCAGAAGGACAAAGGCATCGAGGTTGCGAAGCGACAGGGTCGGCGCAAAAATCCGAACGAGAGGAAAGACGCGGCGGCGACCGAACAATAGCGGATGGTGGCCTCCTAATTGACCTAGGAGATGCAGGCGAAAGCCGATGCCCAAGTTGGCCTTTCGCTTGGCTTCGCCGAGGCCATGCTCTACGTCAAGCAAGAGAGGATTGTCGGCGTCACACCCCCGGCCTCGTCGGTGAGCTCGGTAAGTTCCCAGATGCGACCGAGAACGCCTTCCACCTGTTCGCATGACCACTCGGCGTCCTAGTTCGCCTTCGGCACGTCGGCGCCGATCCAGTTCAACGGGGCCTCAGTTCCTGATCTCAACCGCACGCCGAGAAGCGGTGACTCCTGCCCAGCTTTGACACACATGGAGCGAGCAGTACCGGAGGAGAACATGTCGGCACCCCGTAACCTGTATGGGACGGACGGAATTGCCGCCAGGGGCCATGGCGGCATGCTGCCACGTCACCTTGCCGTTGCCGCCACAGGCAGGGGTGGCAAGGCCCACCGTGGCTCGATGGCACCTGACGGCGACCCTAGGTAGCTATATGCTACGGAGGCATCTTCCACGTGTCGCCTGGGGACCGTGTCGCCACAACGAAGGTGGTATTTTTTTTGTCAATTCTATTTCAGGTGGTCTTTTTTGATTTTTCAGTGGGGTCCGTTGCGTCAAAATTTCAACATCATCAGCCTCCTCGAGGGAGCGATCAGGATTTTTCAGGTGAAGATACTGGCAAACCAACCATCCCTAACCGGAACATGCGCTCACGCGAGGCATGCATAGACCAAGCAGCGCACGAGTTCCAGTCAAACGGGAGGCCCAGAATCGCTCCACGGCACATCGTGTCGAGGGAACGCAGGCCACAAGAATGGAATCGATCGTATCGTATCGTGCGTACGTCAGGTTAGGCGGCGGTGCGTCAGCGAATGGATGGATGGATGAATGATCAACTGAGATTGGAACTGTAAAGTTGTACTATCGACAGCCGGAACTAAGGTATAGTGGCTCTCGTGTGATCTCCAAGCATGGACCGAAATTTCTTTCCTTTCGTATCATGCATGTGCACCTCGTGGAACACATTCCCAGGCACAGCACGCACGCACTCTGAATTTTGGTGAAAATTCACCCGGTCTAGATTACTAGCGATTGATTTTCTGGCAGGTGAGGCCAGTGTCCAGTGGTTTTGAAATCCATATGTACTAGCTAGTAGTAGTATATGTTGTTATTTGCCATCATTCGTTTCAGGAAAAAGAAGGTGACAAATGTCTTAGAATCCTCTCCAACTCCTCTACGTACATGTGATAGATGGTGTGTTCTTTTTCAACAAGTTTCCTTGTTAATTTGGTTATGCCATCACTGCATACGTATATGAGGAGCTTTTGCCATACTTAATGGATCTTAAGCACTTGGTTGAGCGCTCCACTCCCACTAGTAGTATCGTCATGCACTCAATGATTGCAGAATTTGGTCAAGAAATTAATTAAAAGGCGGTTAGACTACTTTTTAGATGATATGTGGTGTGTTCATCTTCATTTTTCTTTACTATTTTTTCGTACGAGAATGCACGTTGTCTCTACATTCTAAATGTCCTTTTTAGATGTTTTACCTTTTTTAAGGTGTTGCCAAAGATACCATGCATGCCTCGGAACAAGTTTTCGCTCCGGAAACTAGGGTTGCAAGCGGCATCCCACATAAGAAGACCAGAAAAGTATTATCTAGTTTAAACTACAGTAGATTAATTTGGTAAAAAAATGTTACAACTAACCCAAGTAATTCTGACTATAAAATGGGACGGACCGGGCGCTGTTGTATATTTTTTTCTCAATAAATGGCGCTTTACATAACACCCCGCATATGCATTACTATTTACTAGGATGCACACAAAGACCCTTTTATAAAGTTTAAACTATCGTATATCCATTGATTATCCGGTGTTTGACATCGAAGGCCTTGCTGGTATACATATTGTCAGACCTGACCTCCATTAGCCTCTACCAAGCCGGTGCTTGGCCAAACTACCTTAATCTATTCCATTACCAAATGCTTGTAACATTAATAACTTGTGGTTAACATAAATAAATTATGCCACGTATATGTGAGATTATGACTGGTGATGTAAAGCCTAGCATGCGCGACGCGCCTTTATGCTGACCATAGTGGTAAGTATCATGTTGTAGTATCATGCATATGATACTTGTGTATGATACTATCTCTATAGTGGTTAGTATCATGAAATAGTACTGTATCATAGTTATGTTATATTTATTACTTTCTAGAATCTCAATGCAAATGTGTGCACAAGATTTGTTTGGCATTAACTTTTCTCGTGACATGCGCTATGATACAGTATCCACCTATGTTACTCTAATCTCCTCTCTCCCTCTTAATTAGCTGCCACATCAGCATTTTTATGGGACCAATAAGTATGATACTAGCACTATGACTAGCCTTATGCAGACCGCGGATCGCTGCGTATTTTAAGCAGTTTCGCTTTACTAGAAGATCTCTTGCACCTCCAAGTATCCAATCACACATAACCTATGTATGTTCAGTTGATCCATTTGTTCAATCTCTCTTGGACCAGCCTACGGCTACGTGCATAATGCCGACGGCCGGTCAGTGTCGAAAAAGATGCGAAGATTCTGGCATATGTCATCGTCGGCTGATCGATGAGGCATGCACTTTGTATAGAAGAACGATAAGGTAGCATATCCGGCAGTGCAAATTAATTAAACAAAGTGTGTGTGGTTAGTTTGGATAATGATGTTGCCCGAAAGTTCACGATCGCATACTTGTTTGTTGGTTTGGGGATCACTGGAGGAAGTGATGTCGTGTGAGCCTCTGATCCCATTTTCTTAATCCCTATTGCACGATCTGGGTGTTCATCGGCAAAGTGAAGTGGCCAAACTAAAGCGAGCGTTCCTACCACGTCATGCATGTGGAGTATAAACTACTAAGTGGTGGCACTAACTACATGCATTATATTATATCACACAGCTTAATTAGATCCTGAACCACACACGTTACCCGTGGTGCAGGAACTTCTTGAGAAAAAGGGAGCACATGTCGATCTCCGTTCTTTTTTTCTTTTCTTTTTTCAAGGAGATGGCCGCTCTTCCATCTTATAATCCTCATTTTAAGTACTTGGCTTGCTAGATTAACTAAGGATCTTTTTAATTCCCACGATTCCCACAAATCATGAATAAAAATAACATGCAGGAACAGAGATCATACTATCATGTTGCAATGTTAGAAAAACTACATTGAAGAAGGGGTGTCATCACTGAAAAACAGGAGAGAAGTGAGGATCGAGTGGATGCAAATTTTCCTCCAAAATATAGAGAAATGCAATACGAGTAACAAAAAAAGAATAGGAATATGTACAAGCAAGGATGTTGTGCACTGATATAAATCACCCCTCGCTCCAACTAGCCTTGTATAACACTACAGGTAAAAACATAGCATCACACTTATTTGAAAATTTAGATTAGGATCCTTGAGAATCGTATATAAGAGTTGTGTATTTCATTTGTACATGACACTGGATTTATATTAGGTGAGCCCACAATAATTAAAACTGTCGAACCAGGAGACACCATAGATCTTTGAATCGAGCATGACATCATAGCACAAGTATTAATCGTGAATTAGACAATTGATTATTTGTGTAATCCGGTAGCATGCAGAATATAACAACAAAATGGAGTACGGGTAAGTGATGTATTTGCCACCGGAGAGCAAATAGAATAAAGCAACATCACAAACAAACATTAGTTGGTTATAAAATGGGAACCATAGATAATAGATATTGAAGGATCAATGAATCTACAACTCTAATATTAGCACTCTAATTAGTACACCTCAGGATAAAAAAAAGTGACTCCCAAGACATTTCAGAATCCAAGAAAGCTTTACTTTAATTTGTGCTTTTACTATTTTAAGGATATGACATCATTAAATTTAGACTTGGATGTAATTTTGAAGCTAATTTACTTTGGCGCTCCATTTTCTCATAATCACGTGTCTAATTTTTTCTGGTTCTCTTGGAACTATTTTATTTTTGAGATGGTGATGCTAATAATAGGAAGGAATTACCAAATCGAGAAGTCTTGGATGTATTATAACGGGCCATAGACACAGAGAAAAACTGAATCCCATAAAATAAACAACCAACAAGAAAAATATTCACCGCTTTGTAAAGTGTTTAATAATTATTTTATTACTTAGGAAAATAGTTTTATAGGACCTGATCCAAAAGTTCACCCCTCTAGACCAATTTCAGCAATTGGCATGTGAGAAGGAGGGAGAAAAAATACATGATTTGATTTTGTATTTTTAGATCTAAACTATCACCCATGCCACGTCTGATAAAAATTATTTCCACCCCCGCTAAGTCCGTTTCGGACTGGCCTTTGCTGGGAACAATATCTCGAACGTACGGTACAATACATGCGACCAAGAGGGAAGCAGCGTGCATGATTTCAGGTTTCCATGGCAGCCACACGGTGTTTACCCGCGCTGCAGACATGCGGCGGAGCCCGACACGTCGGCCCTGCTCTTCCGGAAGCGTGCCGGCACCCGCGCTTCCGCGATCCGTAGATGGCGTTCGGATCAACGGCGAGGCACGAGGTTGGCGGCGCGACGTACGGCCGACAGACCGATAACGAAGGATCGATATTACCTGTGGAGCACGATCGTTTTCACGTCGGTCGCCGTCGCCTCATCCCCTCATCGTCACTTCATCGGCCGACGGATCAGCGGCGCCGGCGCGTACACGTGCGCGCGCCTTAACTTCCCCGCGCGTACGTGTGGGGAGCGGTTGGTTTCCCCGGTATCGCGTGCATGCGGCCGCGCCGGCCGATCGACGTCGACGCTGTTTGACAGGCCAGGAAACTAGAGGCCTGACGCCGACGATCTCGGAGCCGTCCGTCTTTTAGTACTGCTACTTATCGGCATGGCATGCCGGCGACCGTTAACCGTTTCGTGCTCCATCTGCCGATCGGGGAGTTCCACACGGCGGAGGCCGAAACGAAAAGCTCTCCAATTTGCTACCCGAAACATCAGGTGTCCATCGGAGGTTGACATTCGTCTGGTCGGCCTGATTTTCATAGTGGATATGGATCAGCAGTAAATTAATTCTATATCCTGAAAAGTGGCATCACAGTGGACCCTCGTGTAATGCACGCACAACCGGTGCTATTATTTGTGTTCGTGGTGCTGGTGCACCTTGATCAGCATAAGTGCTTGTGTAGTCCTATCCTTATGTGATGGAGCTGCTATGTTGTGCTACTGGAGTTAAACATTTAAAATCCCTGTAACAAGCTGATTGCGTGTATCGCTCGATGCCATGGCTATGGTTTTTGACTCCTTATTTGTTTTATTCGAAAACCCTTTGAACGGCTTCTCAAAGTGTTCAAGATAGCATTTTGATTCATAGGTGTAGATGCCTCATGAAGAAAAACGTACGAAAACACATTAGAAATGCAAAAAAATGGTAAAAGTTGCACCTATCCGGGCATTCTATGTTCGGGCACAAAGTTTTGTGAAATAATAAGTTTTTTGTTAGTTGTGTTGAAAAGACAAAATAATATCGTACAAAGTTATATTGGAGCATCGAAAGTTCTTTTTTCAGACATTCACAAAAGAAGTTCTTTTCCGGATAAACCACAGAAAATGTACCCTATCCCAAAACTTTGTCTATGGACATAAAATGTTTTGGATTTAGACGTGATTTTTATTCCGGTTTTTTCTGACATTTCAAACGTGTTTTTCAATAATGGATTCACATACACCTAGGAGCCACTTCACATACACCTTTTTTTTGCGGCTCCACTTCACATACACCTAGTGACCTATGAGTCAAAGTATATTTCCTCTCAAGTCTTTGATAAAAAGACAAGTTTCAAGAGAACTAATTTGCAGTTGGGTGGTTAGGAGGGCAGTGGCACCCCCATTCCATCAGAGTTCAAATTCGAGGTTTAACACTTTGGTGTCTCACTAAAGGCGGAATATTTTTCAGTGGGAGGCGATATTCCCGTCGACAGCGAGATGTCTGTGGTGACTTCGTCAATCTCAAGACCCGTCGGATGAAGTTTGTTGGACGCAGTTTCTCGGAGGTGCTCATAGGAGTAGGTGTGTACGTGTGTTTATAGGAGTAAGTGTATGTGCGTATATATGAGCGTCTATACTGTGTTTCGCAAAAAAAAAAAAAAATCAAGTGCGAAGATCCGTTTATAAAGAAAGAGCCCTCGCCTACACTGCACCGCGGTGGTCGTGAAACACGATTTCCCTCTCGATCACACAACACTACAACAGATAGAGCATAGCGGCAAGAAGCACGACGGCGATCGAGGGCCACACGAAGCCGAAAGCTACGGACCGACTAGCAGTTACAAGGAGGACCCCAAAACGTCACATTGTTCACGCCGCCGTTCCATGCTTGCCCGCTAATCCTTCCGGTCTTCCTCCCCATGTTCCGATTCCGACTAGGTGTCTCGCACTGATCATCTCGCGTTGATGCTTAGCTAGAAAATCTGTCGGGCAGATAAGTGAGATAACCACATCACTTTTGTTCACCTGTCGTGCTTCAGTGCATGGACATGGACGCCTTGCCTCATGACTCGCGTCCCCATCGGGGCAAAGACCAAATCCGCGATAAACGAGAGCCGGCACTATTCCTTGCGGCAAAATGCTGGAGCAAGAAAGCTCCATAACAGAAACACTGACCATTCCTTCCACGAGGGCGTCGTGGGAATGTCATGACCACTATACTTTGTGTGCCAAGGTAAACCCTAGGACATGTCTGGTCCGGATAGCAGCGTCGTGTTGACAGTGTTTCCCTTCTTGAAGGGGCTGCTAGTATGGGGCGCATCCAGGTGCTTGGAGTGTGGTAGGCCATAGACGGAGGGCGCAGCAATTGCGAGACATCATGTTTCGCCACTTCGACATTGCTTCATTTCTTTTCTTTTGAGGCAAGTTTGTGCTGCTGCCTCTGCAATATCTTTGTTTTAGACTTTTTTTTATCGTTGTCGTTTGTTATATTAATATAACCGGATCAAAACCTCTTTCAATGATTCAATCTCTGTTCGAAGCATGAATGGCCTCGAGATGAAGCTATAAACGACAAGAACCAGTTGAACTCAAAAGGCAGACTAAGGGTGTGTTCGGTTGGAGGAACCAAGCAGAATGTAATAGAATGGTTCTACACCTGAGACTCATTCTTGTGTTCAATTGGGCTACTGGAATGGAACGCACCGGTTCCTCAACGAATATTCTCTCTAGATGCGAAATACGCTGGTTCCACCGAATCGATGGAACACACTGGTTCAACCTCTTTTCCTCACCTCATCTCTCTCACCGACCTCGCCCCCGAAAAAACTCCACCCGAGCTGACCTCCTCATACCCTCGTCTCTCTCCTCTATCTATTTCTGGCGGCGCACGGGAGGTGATGCGAGGCTGGCGATGGGCGACCTAGGCGGCGGCAGAAGTCAAGCAAGCGGTGGCGGTGGGTTGGCAGGCAGCAGCGGCATCGGGCGGGCAGGCAATGGTGGCGGCGGGCGGGCAGGCAGCAACGGTGGCTGGTCGGCAGGCAGCGGCGGCGACAACGGGCAGGCAGGCAGCGGCGGCGCCGGGTCGACAGGCAGCGGCGGTGGGTAGGTGGATACTTCAAGCTTCTATGCCATGTTCTAGACAATTTGGAATGATTAAATTTGTATGACCTTTCATGTACTGTGACTATTAGTATACTTGTATGATTAAAAAAATTCTATCTTTGATGCTATATATTGTTCTATTGTGATTATATGTTGTTGCCAAAATTTTAATTATATGTTGTTGCAAATAAGAACAACTCAAAAACGAGGTAATCTCACCTAGCATAGCAAAGAGGTGAGCTGGAACAAATTCTAGTCACTCCATTCCAGTTTATTTGGCCTCAACCGAACACAAAACAGAACCGCTCCATTACATTTTTTGTCCCAACCAAACAAAGAATGAAACCAACCCAAAACAGAACCGCTCCATTACATTTTTTGTCCCAACCAAACAAAGAATGAAACCAACCCATTCCGTTCCACTTCGTTCCCGAGCCGAACACACCCTAACAGAACATCTCCGAGTTCTCCTCAATTGGAGTAACACTCACTATACACATGATCTTAAGCAGCTGGATAGACGAGCTTCACTTTGGCAACAATTTTTGCATACACTGCAGGTCAACAGAAACACAGAAGCAGAGATGCGTAGAAAGCGAATTAACAGATGATGACAGTGCTATGAAAGAACTGTGGGCAATCACCATCTTATTATTATAGTATCAACAAATGCAGAAACATGAGGCATAAGAACAAACACCTCGGCTGCATCAGCAGTAGCAGCAGCAACCGGGTGGTGGCAAGCATATCCGAAAAAAATTGAAGAACACTATAGTAACTAGCAGCGGGTACCAGCTGAGCTACGGTTGCTCTGAAGAAGCAAGCACCAGCAGAGCAGCTACGAGCTGGACCCCTTCTCTCTCGCTATCTCTAATCCTCCTGCCACTGCCACTGGGAGTGACAGTTAAATCTTACTTACTTACACTAGTGTGGACTGACTGATGGAAGCTAACTAATATGAACAAACGGAACCCGACTATTGCTAACTGTAGACGGAAGGGAAGATTCCGGGGATGCCTGAAGGCTCCTCCCTCTGGCAACAACTTCCTCTGTCCATGTCCTCTGCTTTCTTTCTTGCCCACCTCCGGGAAACGTGGAGGTGTTGGGCAAGTGTGCGGCTCGATCGGGTCGATCAGGCCTGGGATTCGAGCTCGCTGGCGGTGATGAAGGTGCCGTGGAAGCCGTAGGGCACGCGGGACGGCAGCTGGATGGTGGCCTCGAGGCGCATGTCGGCGGCATTGACGACGAGGAGCTCGGAGGTGCCGGCGACCTCGTCGTGCACGAAGGTGAGAATGTAGCCGTCGTCCTCGCCGCGGGACAGCGCCGGGTCCATGGGCACGAAGCAGGGCTCGCCGCCGAACCGGCCCTCCCCGTAGTCGAACTTGGTGAGGTCGCCCGTGGCGAGGTCGACCTTGGCGAAGCCGGACACCTTGGGCCAGGGCTCGGCGACGGCCAGGTAGGCGTAGCGCGTCTTGCGGCCGAGGAGGTTGGAGTTGACCATGCCGACCTCGAGGTTGACCTGGTCGGCGGGGGCCAGGATGGGGCGGCGCGTGGATTCGCCGGTGCGCGTGTTGAGGCGGATCTCCGTGAGCACGCTCTGGAGCGGCACGTCGGAGTCGTTGAAGATGGAGTCGGCGGGGGTCATGCAGGAGCCGATGACGACCACCTCGTCGGTGGCAGGCTCCTCCCACGCGTTCCAGAGGTGGAAGCAGAAGCAGTCCGGCACGTCCACCCAGACCATCTCCGAGGCGTCGGTGGCGCGCTTGGGGAGGATGCCGAAGCGGGAGGTTTTGGCTTTGTCGAGGACCACGGGGGAGCCGCCGCGGAGCATCTCCTGCAGCTTGAACACGACCTGGTGGTCGGGGACGACCACGAAGTTCTGGGTGATTGCGAAGTCGTGGATCATGGTGGGCTGGTCGAGCGGGATCTCCACGTCGGGGGACTTGGTGCCGTCGGCGGCGAAGTAGAAGTACTTGAGGTAGGGCTTCTTGATGACGTCGTAGCTGAGCGCGTGGAGGTCGCCGGTGGCGGGGTCGAGCTTGGGGTGCGCGATCATGGGGCAGGACAGCTGGCCGGCGAAGTCGTAGCGGCCGACGGTGGCGAGGTCCCCGTCGGCGCCGACGCGGACGTGGTACGGGATGTCGTCCTCGGACATGGCGAGGAGGTGCCCGTTGAAGTATACGAGCCCCGCGTTGGCGACGCCCGTGCCGCGGGACGGGTCGACGAGGCCGCAGGCGGCGCGCGCGTAGAAGAGCGCGAGGCGCGCGATGCCCGAGTGGCCGTGCAGCTCGCCGATGGCCTTGGGGAAGATGGGCTTGCCGAGGGCGCGCTCCTGCGTGAGGCGCTCGGTGGCGGTGAAGCGGGACGCGTAGGACTCGGCGGCGCCGTTGCGGATGCGCAGCGCGTGCACCATGCCGTCGCCGTCGAAGAGGTGGTGCCCGGCGACGGGGTCGAAGTGCGGGTTGGCCCCGTTGCGCGCGTACACGCCGTCGATGAAGGGCGGGATGCGGCCGGTGACCGGGAGGGCGTGGGTCGGGGGCGTCTCGCCGACCGGGGCGAAGTTGCCCGCGATCTGGACGGCTGGGTCGACGGTCTTGGAGAGGCCGTGCGGGCGCTCGAGGATGTTGGCGATGAGCCCCTCCTCGAAGGCGTCCAGCGCCATGCCCGCCGCGCGCTGGAAGAGGTTGAGCTTCTTCTTGTCGTCGCGGCGTACGGGTGCTGGTGCCTTGGGGGCGGCAATGGCGGGCTTGGCCGGGGAGAAGTGGGACGGGACCGGCGCGCGGGTAGCGGCGCCCGATGGCGCGGAGCTGACGGCGCGGGCGGTGACCCTGACGGAATTGGGCCGCCCCGTGGACGGGCGCGGCGTGTGCCGGTGTATGGAAACAGAGGTGGGCGCTGTGAGTGTCTGCATCGGGGAGGATTTGGTGTGGTTTACGGTGGAATTGGCGTGGGTTTTGGGGGAGTGCGAGCGGAGGGAGTGATGATCGTCGCTGGTCTGGAAGGACCGAAGGATGGTTGTGAGTTGAGTTGGGAGGGCTAGCGCGAGCCTATATATAGCGATTGGACTTGAGCAGGAGGCAGGGGAAGGAGGGAAGCGAAGCGAGATGATGGAGGGAGAAGGGGACGCGAGACGACGCGGGCGTGGTAGTGGGAGTTGTAGGCGGGGCGCGTGCTGGTGGGGTCATGGACGGTTTGTAGTGGAGGAGTCCAAGAGGAATTGTTGACACGGTGGGAGGGGGAGGGCGCCCACGTGGTGCGCTGCGGGGGGCGGCAGGGGGGACGAGCTGACTGGGACGTGCCCGCCCGCCCCAAGGACCACTGCCTTTGCTGCGCCGCTACTGCTCTGTCCTCTGCCATGCGTATATTTACCTTGGCTTCTCTTCCCTTCCAGGTTTTTAATGATGGATATTTCGCTCTGTGTTTGGCCATGTCCAGCGGCCAAACATCCGGCAGTCTATTTTGATCCGCCTCGATAGCACGATAGGTAACAGCATCTCTAGCACGTTGGCTCCCAACGCCGAAATCTGGCGTTGTTAGAGCATCTCCAGTCGCGTCCCCCAAACCGTCCCCCAAAGCGCGCCGGATTGAGCGTTTGGGGGACGTGTTTTGTTCGTGCCGCGTTTGGGGGACGTCGCTCCCCAGCCGCGTCCTCCAAACGCCGCCCCCAAACATTTAAAATAATTTTTTTAACACATAAACCATTTATATCAAATGTAGCATATGAAAAAAAATGTTTTCGAGGATTGTTTTCAAATTAAATTACAACAAACAATAAAACAAGTAATCAAATATAATAAAAAGGGCTAGATGATACATCAAGGTGCCACGGTATTTCCTTTGATCCTCCACAAATGCTCAACGAGATCAGCTTGAAGTTGCTCATGCACATTGCTGTCACGGATCTCTGCGTGCATGACCACAAAATCAGCAAAATCTGCAGGCACCTCATGATCAACCTCCGCGAGAGGTCCTTGACACTCATAGGGACCAACATGTGACCTAACATGATTCTTGCGGTCATCCTCGATGATCATGTTGTGCATGATCACACAAGCCTGCATCACCTCCCACATTTGGTCGTGAGACCAGCTTAGAGCAGGGTACCGGACAATGGCAAATTGTGCTTGAAGCACACCAAATGCCCGCTCGACATCCTTCCTGCAAGCCTCCTGTCGTGTAGCAAAGTGAGAATTCTTCAGACCTGATGGATTCGAGATTGTTTTGACAAAAGTGGCCCATTTTGGATATATACCATCGGCTAGATAATAGCCTTTGGTATATTGGTGGCCATTGATCTCATAGTTGCATGGTGGAGCATGCCCTTCCACTAGTCTGCTGAACACCGGAGACCGCTGCAACACGTTGATGTCATTGTGTGATCCCGCCATGCCAAAGAAAGAATGCCAAATCCACAGGTCATAATCTGCCACAGCTTCAAGCACCACACTGCAATATCCATGACGCCCTTTGTATATACCTTGCCAAGCAAACGGGCAGTTCTTCCATGCCCAGTGCATGCAATCGATGCTTCCAAGCATTCCAGGAAATCCTCTGGCAGCATTTTGTGCCATGATCCTTGCAGTCTCTTCCTCAGTTGGCCCTCTCAAGTAGTATTTGCCAAACTTTCCCACCACAGCTCGGCAAAACTTGTACATGCACTCAATGGCAGTAGACTCACTCATGCGAAGGTAGTCGTCCTGTGTATCGGCAGGTGCTCCGTATGCAAGCATCCTCATGGCGGCGGTGCACTTCTGAATGGATGAGAACCCAAGAACGCCTACAGCGTCGAGCTTGAGCTTGAAGTAGGGGTCGAACTCTCGAACGCCGTGGAGGATATTCATGAACAGGCCCTTGCTCATCCTGTACCGGCGCCGAAAATTGTCGGCATGTGTTGCCCCGTCGGCGAAGTAGTCGTTGTGCAGCATGGCATGCCCCTCCATCCTCTGCCGGGGCTTCGACTTCCTTCTTCCCGGCCTTGATCCTCCGCGGCGCGGCCTCTTCCTCTTCTCCGCCTCGGCGTCAAGCATGTCCTGGAGGGAGGCGATGATCAGCAAATGCTCCCGCAGGTCGTCGTCGAACGCTTGCTCGTCCTCCAGCAGCAGGGCAACCATCTCATCGTCGCTGTCCATGGCTAAAGCAAAATCAATGGTTAAAATTGCGCCGAGGCGTACGACGCAACAAACAGCGACCAATCGCGCCTACCTGGCAAGTCGTCGAGCACCTTACGTGCGCGGAGGTGGGGCGGATTTGACGGCGCGTTCGGGAGGCGCCGGCGACGCGGCGGCGGCGGCACGACCGGCGGGAGCCCCACCGCGACAACGGTGCTGACTCGCAGCACGCATCGACGCCCAAACGGCCGGGAAATCCAGCGGCGGCGGTGGGGTGGGAGGCGCGGGAAGGAAGGAGCGACGAGAAAAGAGGCGCGAACCAACGGTTTATGCAAATAGTCGCCGACATGTGGGAGCCCGCCTCGCTTTTCGTTGTGTCCGGCGTCCCCGGTGCGTCCCCTGTGGGACGGGGACGGGCTCGGGGCGCCGGACACCGTATCGGGGCGCGCCGGACAAAAAAGGGCTTTGGGGGACGCGGCTGGAACGCTTTTTTTGTCCGGCGCGCCCCAAATCGCTTTGGGGGACGGTTTGGGGGACGCGACTGGAGATGCTCTTACGCGCTGGAGGAGGGGAAGGACCGTCGTACGCTGCGAGTTCCCGTTCGGACGGCGACGAAAGGACTCGTTCTAGACGTCATACTTGTAGAGGAGGTATCGCTCCTCCGCGCGTTGTTCGTCGCTGAGGGTGACTCGCATAGCGTCGATCACGGCATCGAGCACGTCGGCTCCCACCGGAAGCGGCGGGATTGGGACACCCCCCACGCTTAGGCGCCATCCTACGGGCGCGCGAAAGTCTGGCGGCGCCGGGTAGCCCGGCATATGCAGAAGTCCCGCCTCCCACTTGTGTAGGGAACGTCGGCCGAAGCCGTTGTTCGCCGCGCCTTCATCGTGGCCCGCCATTGCTCACTGGAGGATGATTGGGGAGAGAAAACTGGGCTGGGGAGAGAAGGGAGACAGCGGTGGTGAATGCGGTCAGACGCGGTACTGCCGCGATAAATAGAGGGAGCCGAGCGTGAATTCGAGGCGATGGCATTAACTCACAGCGTGGAAGCTACGCGTCCGGCGAAGACTGACCGGCGGCAGGCTTTTGCAGCGCGCGAAAGACGATTGGCCTTTCTCGCCAACAAGTCGGGGCCACGAGCCGCGCGGGAAATTTTCTCGATGTTTCCCGCGCTTTCGTTTCCTCCGGACTCCCCGAGTGCTCCCCGGGGGGGCGGGGATGACCTGGGCTCGCCGGATGGATGAAAGCCCAAATCCGGGCGAAAACGAGGATCCGGGGGCGCGATTGGGCCGTTTTCGTCCACCCGGATGAAAAAAGGGGTCTTGGGGGCCTTCCCGGGGAGACGGCTGGAGATGCTCTAAAATCTAGCCTACTCGTTAGGGGCGTGTTCTGTAACCTGGGCAGAATTCATGCACCACGCTCAGCGAGACGGGCGCCCCTGCGCGTCGCGAACAGACCGCGAGCCACATTTGGCCCAGCGTTTGGCAACATGTGTTGCATCGGCCCGAACAGAAGTGCAGGTTGTTTGGATGCCTGGATACAGTGTTCCATCTCTGTTCAGCCACATCACATGTGTTTGCTTGCCATTTTGGGCACCCAGACAAAACTTCTCCTCACCACATTCAAATATGATGACCTTACCATCACATAACGGCACACAAAAGAGCTCAAAAACGATCATAAGCACAACACACAGTTAGATACACAACGAACATAGTACTCAGTACCTAATCCTAGTGTCAGAGTGGTATGCCGCCTACTTAAACCTGGGGGCAGACTACGCATGTCCAAAGCATTGGTCAGCAGCCTCTACAGGCCAACATAATAGTCACATATGCACAAAAGCAAGTGTTTACCAGTCTCCTAGAGGCGAGCACAACTACTAGCAACACCGATGAAACAACAACAGAGACAGGGATCAAGCACCTGCACCTTAACGGTGAGGATCAGCATAAGGGCTCTCGCGATGTCTCTTGCGGCTGAAGATGCTGGAGCACGAAGTCTCCTTCCTGAAGACGTCGACCTTGAAGCCGTCGTCCTTAGGGGTGAAGGCGGTCGTGTCGTCGACGCGGAGGAAAAGCCTGGCGGTGGACTCGCTCCAGGACTTGATGAAGCCGGCACGCTGGCCCGTCCACTGGAGCTGCACCTTCCACTCGCAGCGCTCGTCCATGTATAAGCACACCTTCCCCGACGGGTCATTGTTCTTCATCTTGTACTTGGTGATCAGGAGCTGCTTCATGTAGGGCGGCACAGCGAGGGCAAGGAGGTCCGGGCTCTCCACCTGCACGTAGAACGTCGGCACCCGCTGCCTGGGAGCGTGCCCCAGGTCAGCAGGACGGCCGGCGTGAACCCTTGGCGCGGTGATCTGCTGGTGCGCTTGAATGAACCCTTCATTGGGGTCACGAAGCTGCACCGGGACGGCCATGTCCTTGCGTCCAGTATGGACCCTTCGATCCGGGAAGGTTTCCAGGAAGACAATTACAATGACCCTTGAATCAGATGCAATGACAATGCGAAGTGTTAGCCAGTTCTGCAGATCAACTCCATGATGGCCATAACAATCACAACAAGATCATCATGCCAATGCGAATGTCCATGATGGAGCTCCATCAAAGGGCATGCCAATGCCAATCCAATGTCAAGCTCCATCATAGGGCATGCCAATGACAATGGCAATGTCAAGCTCCATCATAGGGCATGCCAATGACAAGTCCATGATGTAGTGCATACCATTGTCAAGCCAGGGCGCCCAGCCTATCAAAAGCGCACTAGATGCACCCGTACTACTTTCACTCCGCCAACATAGCCTACCCGGAACACATTTTTTGGCGCAAATTTTGGATGTCAAGAAAGATGTTCTTGACTATCCATGAAGGAGTGAGGGACTACGACCCATCTTCAGATGCTGGCCTGATGTCGCCTGTAAGCTTGGCTTCATTCCTTAACAGAAGTGTTCTACAACTATTCTCATGCTTGCATATTGAGTGGATGGCGATCTTATTGATGAGTACTTGCGAATGCACGAGATGGCAGGTTTTGACTCATTGTAAAAGTTTTGCAAAGAGGTGACTAAGGTGTTCGGTGAGGTTTACTTGAGAGAGTCAAATATTACGTTGGATTGTTCTCAATCCACGAGTCAATGGGTTCTTTCATGGATGATTGGGAGCATACATTGCATGCACTAGAAAGTCAAGTAAGAGGTGATAATAGCTTGTGTAATTTCTTCTGTACATCGTTTGCAAAAAAAGGGGCCTGGTTTTACATAGCCCACAAACGATTAAAGAAGGGTCCAGGTGGATACATTCCAAAGCAGAATGTCCATGGTCGATCGAGCGAGCGCCAGGCGCCCACCTGGATATTTATTTGTGTGGATTAGGGCATCTCCAACCGGGCGACCCATCCCGCGCCCGCGCGTCCGGATGGGTCGAAACGGACAAAACCGCGGCCCAGCGCGCGGACCCATCCCTAAAACGGATGGCCGCGGCGTCCGGGACGACCCAAACCCGGCCCAAATCTTGGACGAGTTTGCGTGGCCGCGGACGCGAAAGGCTGGTCGCTCGCGTCCTCCCTTGTCCGCCCCTGGCCCGCCTGTCTGCCTCCCAAAACAGAAAACACTCCACTGTACTCCCAAAACCTAGAGATGGCCGACGAAGTGACTGCCGCCGCCACCGCCACCGCCACCATCGAAGAGGAGGCACCCGCGGCCGTTGCCGCTCCTGCCGTGGAGGCGGCTCCTGAACTGGCGGTGGCCGAGCTCCCCCCCGGGCCGCCGACGAAGAAGGCGAAGGCCGAGCTCACCCCGGAGCAGAGGAAGCTCGAGAGCAGGAAGAGGGCCGACCGGCGCAGGGCGCTGGACCAACGGAAGAGGGAAACCGCTGCCGAGCTGGAGCGGCAGCGGGCGGCAGAGCAGCTTCTCCAACTCCAGACGGAGGCGAAGAGCAGTCTCCTTCAAGAGCAGCAGGCCATGCTATTTTACGGCCACCCAGCGCTCGGCCAGCACATGATCATCCCCGGCACCGGCGCGGCCTCGGTGGGGAGCTCGGCCTCCTCCGTGACCCGGCCCCTTCCTCCAAGGTCAACTGCCCCGCCGACTGCCCTATTTGGGCACGAAATGGGGGCGCATGGGCGGCAGGCGTACCAGTCACGGGATGGGTCACCGGAGGTGGGTGAGTCCATGACGGGGCCGTCACCTTCGTCCATTGACCTGAACCGTGCGCCGGCGAACTCCAAAGGCCCGAAGAACCTGGGAGCAGCTGCGACGTCCGGTGCACGCAACCTGTTCGACGATATGTCGGCCGCGCGCGCGCAGTCACCGTCCGCCGTGCAGGCCCCTCCGTCTTTCGCGCAGACAATGCCGACGACCCTTCCATATCCTTCGACACAGCAGGCTCCCCAGCCACCTCCCATTGACACACAGGAGGGCACAACTGCCTGTCCCGGCAGCATAAACATTGAGGAGGAGCCGTTGTTCGGTGAGGGCCTCACACAAGCCGCAGCTGCACAAGCTCGAGGTCGCCGGGTAAGCAAACGAACCGCCAACTACACGGAGAAGGAGGACAAGGTGCTCGTCGATGGATGGTTGACCATCGGGCAAGATGCGTTGACGGGTGCCGAGCAGAAGGGGTCCGCATTCTGGCGCCGGATCTATGAATACTTCCATGAACATCGCAAATATGGACAGGAGCCATTTGAGAGCGACCGCAGCGAAATATCGCTCCAAAAGAGGTGGGGAGCAATTCAAACGGAATGCAACAAGTTCCAGGCGGCGTATGAGCACGCGAGGCGGCTCCCCGTTAGTGGCATGGGTGTGAAGGACTTGGTATGATTCATAACCTCAACTTATTCATCCGATGTTTGCACATTTGTTTATCGTTGTTGTCTCGCTTTGCTCTAGGTGTGGCGAGCTTTGGAATTCTACAAAGCCAACAATGGAGAGAAGACCTTTGCCTTCCCTCATTGTTGGAAGGAACTCCACGGCACCCCCAAGTTCCAGGAGGGGTACGAGGGCTACATGGCGACCTTGACTGGCAACAATCCCGCCAAAGATGCCACGGTCATTGACCTTGATGGTGGGCAGCCTTGCGGCAGCTCCGCTTCTCGTGCAAGTCGTCCACGCGGCCACAAGTCAACCAAAGCCGACATGAAGCGTGATGCGTCGTCCATGCTATTGTATGGCACTTTGAAGGAGATGCATGCGGACAGAGAGGTGTCCACGGACAAGAGGGATGAGAGGAGGCGCCGGGAGAAAGAAGAGGACAGGAAGAAATTCTTTGATGTCCAGCAGAAGAAGCTTGAGATTGAAGAGGTCAAGGCGAAGACCAAAGCTAAAGAACTTGAGCTCAAAGAGAGAGAACTTGAGCTCATAGCAATGGCAAGGGCCAAAGAGGTGGAGCTGAAGGCGAAGGAAGTTGAGCTCAAACGCCAAGCCGAGGACAACCTCATCATGAACGCCGACTTGACCAACATGAGCGAGGCAAAGAGAGCTTGGTTCGAGAAGAGACAGAAGGAGATCCTCGAGCGCCCAAATTGAGTTAGACAATCTCAATTGCAATTTTTATATTTTTCTCAAACTATGACACATTTTATTTGATTTATCATGGTACATTTGATAATATTGTATGGTATTTGATAATATTTTATGTTTCCTATATATTATTTTATGTTTACGAGATAATCTCAATTGCAATCTGTGGCCAGAGGACCTATTTTCCAAAGAAATAGGCCAAATGGCCAAATGGCCAAATGGGTGGCCGCTGCGTTGGGCGCAGGACGCGACCCAAACGGACGCGCGGACGCGGGGCTCCGTCCGCGCATCCGCTCGGGCACGCAAACGGCCCAAAACGGACGGCCCAGCGCGTCCGTTTGGGTCGCCCGGTTGGAGATGCCCTTAGATAACAAGTAGGACGAGTAACGACTAACGATCGAGTTTTCTCATGTCTGGCCGCAGTCGCAACTCGGAGGTTGTTCTTTTCTCTGCCCTGTCGTCCCTCGGTACTTGCACCTAGCTTGGACTCTTCCATGTGATATGAAACTGCCAAGCACTTGTTTAGAGGACAAGATGGCACCATTAGCAGCATAATTAAGCATGATCGCCGTGACGCCGGCGATGTGGCAATGCTCGGACGCTGGTTGCTTGCAGGGCAGCCGACCGTCCGCCGTCGATGGACGCGTTGATGGCCGTTTGCGACAAGGACGCAGACCTTGGCCCTCTGGTACCGTTCGTCCGGGGACAGTTGGACAAATCAAACCGTTTGCTGCCCACTTGCCTTGCGGCACAACGCTCGTCAGTCGTGCTTGGTCGGCGGGAAAGCAGGCGTAAATTAGACTCGACAGGAGCATCAATTGTACGTATGTATAGAGCGGAGGTCGACGAACATGCATGTAATATGCCAGATGGAGACACGTACGTTTTAGTTAGCTCGTGATCGACCGTACTGTATCTTAATCAGCCAGGCCACGCGCGGTTCCAAGTATCAAGGCGCGGGAACGGGACAAGGGCGCGGAGTGGCGGGATCAGGTGCTGCCCGCGTGGTGCCGGACATGGCCAAGCGAGCGCGGCGGCGTCCTCTTCCGGCGATCGATCCCCGGCGTGTTCTTGGCTCCGGGCGCCACGTACACTACCATCCGGGCGTGTGACGCGTGTCCCCTTGCGCAGGCGCCGGCGGGACCGGCCGGAGGTGGTGGTGACCTACACCGTGTCGCCCGTGAGGCGGAGATGAGATGGACAGCAGCCATCCCCCACGCCGCGGCCATGCCCCCCTCCACTCTTGACACCCCACATGCGCCCCATTTGGCACGGCCGGACCCGGACAAGTCGGCGGCGAGCTGCCGGCCCTCCTTCTTTCTTCCTAGTACGTGCTACTGACGCTGCAGCGTTTCACATGAGGGCATCTCCAGCGGCGCGACGCAAATGGTCATTTTCGTCTGTCGTGACCGGAAATGCGTCTGGCACCCTCTCCAGTGGGGCGACGCAAAGTGACCGGGCCGTCTGCGGAGACGCAAACCTGGCCCAAATATGCGCCTCGGATGCGTCTCCGCGGACACTGCGCGGACGCCGAAAGTGTCCGCTCGTATCCGGCAGACGTTTCGTCGGGCCCGCCTGGCAGCGTCGATGCGTCTTCTCAAACGCGCCTGCGACTGGCGCCCCTGCATCGCTTCGGCAGTCTGCGCCACGTTAATGGCAATGTCTCGGCTGCCGAGCGGCCGCAGCCCACCTCCGCCAACCACGTTAATGGCGTCTCCACGCGTCCCGCGGCCACCGCATGCCTCCGGCCTATATAAAGGGGCCGCGCCTTCTTCTTCCTCATCCACTCCTCCATAGAAACCCTAGCCGCCACAAAGCTCCAGCGTTCCGCCGCCTAGGTGTTCTTGCGACGCAGCCAGCCCCGCGAGGAAGACCATGGCGGGTCCTGGTGGCCGGCGAGGCGGTCGAGGCCGCGACCCTGGACGGCCCCGGGGACGGGGCAGGGGCCGCCGTGGTGGAGCAGCTACGGCCCCACGCTCGCCGTCGCCTGCGCCCTCTTCGTCTTCCTCCGACGTGGAGGGACGCTGCTTCGAGTTCCTCCTCCGCATCGACGACGACCCGCTCGGCATCAAGCGTCTCCCAGACAAGTTCGCCGAGTTCGTCGACGGCGTCGAGCCGGCGCATATGCAGCTACGGGAGGCCACCGCAACGCGCCGGGCCGTGGAGGTCCTGTTCGACGGGCAGGGCAAGATGTACTTGCACACTGGGTGGGGCAAGTTCGCCCGTGACATGGCGCTCGAGCCCTGCTGCCAGCTCACCTTCCTCTACGAGGGAGACGGTGAGATGGTCGTCAAGGTCTTCGATGACACGGCCTGCCGCAGGCACTACCACACCGGCGAATCCGAGTCGGACTCCGATAGTTAGAACGTAGAGTGTTCTTTCTTTGCAGCGAATCTGGCTACGGGCCAGACGAAGCCAGTAGTGGAAGGTTTCTGTCTGTTCGCCATCGGTAGAACCAACAAGGGCACCGTCAATCCTCCCGCTGGATTTTCCAGTTTGGGTGACTGGGTGTGCCCTCGAATGTTCTTTCTTGGCAGCGAACATACGGAAATCAACACAACTGGTTTCTATTTTTAAAATATTTATATTTGTGTCCACCATGGTGCAAACTATGTATTAGTTTGTGTAAACCATGTTCCAAACTATGTATTAGTTTGTGTAAAATAATCTTCCAATTTGTAATATTTGGAAGTATGTTGAAATGAAAAAGAGAAAAAAAATACGTCGGGCCGCTGGAGCCAACCCCAGACGCAAACGGACACACGGATAAAAACGGTCATTTCAGCGTCCGCTACGCGACGCAAACGGACGCGCGCGAACACTAAAATGCATCGCGCCGCCGGAGAAGCCTGAGCCCTTCTCAGTCAGGCATTGACGACTGGGGTGGCGATTTTGGTCGGTAGAGTACAGCAGCCCGACAAGCCGGTAGTTCTGTTTACACTACGACATGCACCGTGGGCCACAGTGAGACCTTCAACAGTGCCTAGTACTGTATTTTTTCCTTTTGAAAAATGACCCTCGCAATAAAGGATCCATGGAACTGTACAAAGCACCTCAGTAAAAACGAAAATTACATGGAAATCGCACATGCATTTCATCTTCAACCTCCATACCGTGTAGACAACGCAACACCATTGCCGCTCCTCTCTGAGCTGACCGAATGAATCAAGAAGACCACATCCACCCCGAAAAGGAAGAAAAATGAATAACCGTCGATGAAGCTCCTTGACGCTCCCCACAACCAGAAAAAATCCTTGAGAACCACACCACTCCGATAAATTTTTAGACATCGCCGCCAAAATATGGCTGAAGCCGGAAAAACTATATTGGACAAGGTGCCTCCACCAACTAAGCGCCGCTAGCTTCATCAAACCTTAACCGTGAAACCAAGAAATCTAAGCACTCGTCGGGATGGGAGGCGGGGGAAAGGTAACTGTCTATGATCTTCAACAATTCATATGGCTACTCGGCTAGCGTATACCGCAGCCAGTGACAATTGAAAGCAAATTGGCTAGTACAAAGGAGGAAAATAATTCAACTAACGGGTGCTGGGTGCATATGAATTCATTTTGTGAAAATATATTTTAAAATGTTAAAGATATCTGAAAGAAAATTTCGCATGTACATCCATATAATTTATGTTCGCACAGAAGTTTTCCGAAAAAGGAATATTTTTTCGTCCCATGTAAAAAAACACAATTTTTGCAAAAAAAAAAAAAAGAATATTTTTTATGTTCCGTGTAAATTACACAAATTTTGATTCTCTGACATGATGGGAACACTGTTTTGTGTTTGTTTACATAGGCCACATAAACATATATGTTCTCAAAATTTATATGTGAACATAATACGTCTGGATATACACGTGAAATTTTGGTTCAGAATTTTTAACATTACAGATTTTTTTCATGCATTTTTATCGAGGTTTAAAATAGCCTGCTATAGTAGATTTGGACGCCGACGCCAAGTTGCCCTAAAATGCATAGCGTTAAAACTTTTGCCTGGAAAGAATTACAAAAAAAGTATGGTATCGGCATGCATGCGTACGTGATGACCTCTATGAGGCATGTTGACACTGTTGAGTACGCGGGATGCCGTGTTCAAATATGGTTGGTGGACGACGCGCTCGGCATGGTGGAAAACAAACAACGTGTGGAGCACAGGACTCTTGGGCCGACAGTCTGCGTGAAGTTCCGCTGGCAATGTCAATATTGCCACTCAAATATCTCCTGAAATTTTCTTCCAGTTTGAACAGTAACTATGTAAGTATTTCTCGAATAATTTATCTTTACCTGCTACACATTTCTTCGCGAAATAGTCTTCCGTGCTGCTATTTTAATAGAGCAACCATACAATACAAAGATGAGATCACTGCTGGGACAGATATCACAACCAAAGCTCAAACAAAGAAGAGCAAACAACTACAGAAAACAAAGCCGACATCAATGAAAACGCCCCTCCGTAATATTCCCACCACGATCCTAGCACTCTAACTCATCGCGTCACAAGAAACATCTCCAAGAAGGAAAGCGACGATGATGCTACTGCCCGTACAGGTCCTAGGGTTTCCTCTCGGTACGCTATAGAGGGTGGGGAAGGGGTACACTCGATGCCCTTCAGAAAGGAATGGCGACACTTGCAAGCGTCACCGCGTCGGTGCCAAGAAGAAACGAATTTCTCCTGACCCCAAAAAATCACACCTACGGACAGGATGAAGCGCTCCCCCAAGCTTGCCACCCACCAACATACGCCACCACGGTCTTGTAGGCACCATCATTGTCTCACCATGGTAAACACTGCGAGGCCGGGCGAAGTGAGAAGAATTGTTGTATACATGGGAGGCAATACCACGACCATGCGGGAGGGATCACCCTCCACATCCATAGATGGTAGCCGACCAGATGCAATGACAAGAGCATACTTGGGTATTGGGGCTGGAAGGCGGAAGCAGCACAACGACATGGAGGACATCCTCCACCGCCAACGACGGGTGCCGACGAGACACGGCAGCATGGACACACCAACTGTTGTGCATTGGGGGCGGCGGGGGTCACGAAAGGAAGGGTTTTTTCGGGGGTCGGTTTGTGTATCTTTCTCACCTACTGTACATTGGGCCTACAAATATTTTTCACATCAACTATAAACTTCTATAGATAACCTATAAACTTTTCAGAGCAACTATAGACTACACACTTTTGCTTTCGTATTTTATATACTTTTGTGGAGAGTACAACAATAGTACAACCACAACAAAATAAATAACACTACCTCGATAGATATAAAAGTGACATAAAATCTTTTGAAGCCTTTTTTCTCTTGCGCTAGCCCTATGCATCCCAAGAGACTCTTTTTTTGCAAATATTGAGAGATGTTTTCTTGTGTGCATACTTTGGTTTGGATTGATGAATTAGCGAACTGCTTAAGAAGAACGTTAAGCATAGCTCCAGGTCAACCTAGAATTAAGTTAGTTGTAAATTGACTCTAGAAATTATATATGTAGTGTGGTTCGTCAAAATTAGAATTGCGGGTTATGTAATTGTGCATCTTTATTTTTCACATCACACATGAACGGGGGATTGAAAATTAAGTTAGTTCTAAATCGACCGACAATTAGTTGTGTACTTAAGAGAGAATTAGGTCAACTGAGCAGTAAGTAAGTTCGGCTAAACGATTAGTATAACCGAATAGTGGTAATCGACACACGATGAGATCTGAGTAATGACTGCTATTAATCGCTGATTTCAACAATTTTTTAAACAATGTACAAAGGAATGTTTAACGAAAAAACAAGGTTTATATTGAACCAGCAGAGCAAATTAGGCACGTGGGGACAGAAACACCACCGCCCGTTGTGTTTGATGGTGACAGTGCGAAATGTGCACACCCGGGACTGAAAGTCTTTTACGTGGTGCACAACAATTCAAGAACAAGCTAAGCTACTGCACAACAGAGCGTGAGGCATGTGCAATTAGACGCGCCTAAGTAATAACACAAGCTAGAGCTTGCGAAGCAATCAGTCGGACAATCGCCGAACGCGTCTACCAATCTGAGGAAGGAAGGCCGACATGGGAAGGGGAAGGATGGCGGGAAATACCCGTTTGCCCCCATTTACGACAGGGACCTCTGGAGGCCGGAGAAGGACGTGACAGAGCACACGCGTATCACGCCGATTGGCAGCATAATCGCTCTCCGTTCCGTTATCAGACTGGAAACGTAGCTCCGTGAGCACGGTCAAACGGAAACCGACGGAAGCTTTTCCGTCAGTCTTGCTTGTACCAGACAGATGGACGTCACGTAAAGGGCAAAACCGGCATAACTTAACGTGCGTTCCAGGCAGCGTGACCCACTGTTGCGGCCTCGACGGGGACGTCACTCGTCACTGTAACAGTTGAGAATATTGTTTTCGCCATTTTTGTTCCTTGCGAAAACGCTGTCGGGACGCGTGTGGCTCTCTCATTGGGTGTCAACGACACGTGTCCTTGACCAGAGGTTGACGGCCACACGCGTTGGCCGCTCATTGGCCGCCGAGCTTTCCATACTAAATCTGCCGTAGACGCGCGGTCGTTTTCCGTAACCGGAATCGTAGCAGAAAAAAGAAAGGAAACGTTTCCTTGTATTTTATCCGGATCGGTTTTGAACAGTTTCCCCGGGATTTGACTGTCACTTCACTTCTTTATTTGCATGATGAACTTTGGGCTAGGCAGCAGCACGCAGCAGTTTCTATCAGGTCCATGTGTCGAAAGGACCTTCTCCGGATTTTCCTCGGCGGCCATGGAATCCCGATAGGTTCTTCTCCCGGCCGTCCGAAATATCTTCTCAAACTCAGGCGCATGGATAATTGGCCGCATGGAGCACATGACAAACCGCACGGTGGCCGGTGACGTGAAGTCGTGAAGAGAAATTAATTTCCCACACCGAACAATGAAGACGAACGAGAAAAAAAAAACCTGGCTACTAGTGACGAGCAGATCCAGGAAGCCCAAATTTACAAGGTTAGATAATCTGTTTTCATTTAAAGTTGTAAAATATAATCAAATTTGAATAAAAACTTTTATTTTCGCGCACCTTTATTGTATTGGGGCCTGGTGTGTGGGACGCGACTGGGCAGCGACGTCCCCCCCAAACGCGGCATGATGAAAAGCCTTCCCTCTAACGCTCGACTCGACGTGATTTGGGAGACGCTTTGGTTTGGAGAACATGACTGAAGATGCTCTAAACTTGGAGAGCAAATGTCCTGCCGCGAACACATCGTGGACCGCGAGCATGTCCTCCCACTGTCTTTCCAGGCCATCCTCATAGCATGTGCCCCGCTCCGGCTCCTGCGTACGGGTCCACGAGAGGAGCCGTCTCATGTTCATGGCGGGTCTTCCGGAACGGCCACGATTTGCCCATGGCTCGGTTTGTCAATGTGTGGGTGTGTGTGGAGGAGGGAAGTGGTGTGTTCAATGGCGTGGAGGTGCGGAATGACGAAAACGAGCGCTTCTACACGGATTAAAAGAGCAAAGGCACATGCCTCGCCATCGATACTTGGTGTGCCCAGTGCTGCCGCCCGCCAAAACTAGCGCGTAGAAGGTGAAGTGGGCGTTATTAAAATCGACACATAATGGGCAGCGCACACGCCAGCAGGTAGAGATGTCGTCGGTACGTCAAGGTCGACTACCCGCGTGAGCTATACGAGACGGGTTGCCCTATGTCGTGGACAGATGTCAACCTACCTGGATGTTGGCCCCCTCAATTCACAGTGGTTGCCTGTGCCACCCTTGCCGCGAGAGGGTAGAGCGCGGAGCGACAAGTTCGTGTTGGACTCGTACAACTGCCACACCTTCGGTGCCTGGGAGTTCAATAACCGCCTGCGTGTTGGGGTACCTAGGCGACGTCGCCTATTTGAGCACAAGTACGGTGGCTATCTCGATGATAGCGACGATGACGCGCCGCATGATCTCACCATCGCCAACCAAGATCTACAACCGCCCAAGCTGACCGAGGAGGAGGTCATGGAGATAGCCTTTGCCGTAAGAAAGCTCGACTAGCTCGCCAACTGGAACGGCCTTGTCATTCAGCTGTTGGAATCCATGTTTGCGCAGGACATGCTGGTGATGCCGCCGGTCACAGCATCTTGCTTCCCACCTCCCCGCCCGTACCAGCGTGGAAGCCTAGGGCCCACCGATCTTCATCGGCCTCAGTGAGGACTAGGCTAGTATTTTATCTATCTTTTATTTAGGTTCTATTTCATTTTTGGCCTTGTAAAAAAACTTTTATTTATATGAAGTTTTATGGGAAAACAAAATTTGCGTGGAGCCGCTAGGCAGCCCCGACCCAAACAAATGTGCAGTACAATTTAGACATTTCTGCATCCGCGACCCGAGCTAAATTGAAAAAAAAGATGTTTTTCGTATCCGACTTACTGTCAGGCCGCTGGAGATGCCTAAGAAAAATAATTATCATGCTTCTCGCATTTTTGTTTTTTTCCGCTATGTGCATGAGATTGAGTGGCATGGCACGCAGTGACGCCGCTCGTTCCCGTCCTTGTCCTTATCAGGGGTCAACGTCGCAGGTTCCATGCACACCACGGTCGCCGGGTACGTGCCCATACTGCACTGGCGGTCGCCGGGAGCGGCAACAGCGACGCCGCCGCCCACGCTTTCTTCTGCGCTTTTCCCGATCGCAGGACGATCCGGACCGTTTTCACGTACGGGAGGTTTTTCTTTTATTAATCCTCTCGTGATCTACGCTTCTCTTCCTTGCTGATGTTGATCACTTGTGGTATCTGCTCTAATCAGTCGCGTTTTTCGTCCTCGCTGACTAACTGAACTGAGATTAGCGACGCGATTTTCTAGTGCGTAAAGGTGTTTTGGTCGGCGAATTCTTTTCCATTCTTTACGTAGCACGACACCAGCGCGGGTCATTTTCCATGTCCTAGCTAACTACAGCTACAACTAACTCGATTATTCAGTTAACGAAATCTTGCAGCGAGAGAAAATTATACTATGAGAAAGAGGTGTGCCGACGTTACGACCTCCGATTGGACACGCGCGAGCTAGCTATCTCCACCAGCGGTTGCAATTGTGTCTTCAAAAATTCTATTAGAGTGCCGATAACAAAATAGACTTCCACTCGTACACTAAAATCTAGCCGTCATAATTTGAAGTCAATACACGGGAACCCCAAAACGCCCCTACGGACAAGGATCGGGTTCGGAGCGCCCACCCACCAATCCACGTGGGATTTCGCCTCCGGGACCCCACATTAGTCGTATACACCCGTACCCTACCCCTTCCACCCTCCCGGTCCGTTTCCAACCCCGTTGAATCGCCTTCCACTGCCTACCTAGAATCCACACTATCGAGGACACCGCCGCCACCTCCGGCCAACTGCCGCCGTGCTTCCATGCTCTGAGTTGAGCAATCCGATGGTGTTGCCAAGCCCCCTGCCACTTCTGCCGCCATGATCACATGACGTTGGTTTGCGCTTCTATGGTGCTGCACGTCTTCTTTGATCCTGACTTCTCGCCACAACATCGGTAGACGACATGTTGTATGGTGTTGAGATGATGATGGAAGAGGAGGTTGTTGTCCTCGCTGACCAACAACAACAATTGATGATCTTGACGAATCTCCTCCATCTCCGAGAACAGGTCAATGCCGGCCCTCGACGTGGTGAATCAAGGGTTGGTAGGCAGAGAACAAGGAGAACAAGGATCGACATCTTCTTGTCGTTGTTATATTGCTTGACTCCAACTATTTCAAAAAGAACGCACCACAGACTGCTAATGTTTTAAGGCGACGATTTTGGATGAAGGAGTTGTTCATGCGGATTGTGCCCAGTGTCCGGTTGTATGGTACCTACTTCATGTGCAAGAAATACTGCACTGGATCGTGGCGTTTCTCGTCGGTTCAAAAATGCACGGCAGCTCTGCGGTATCTTGCATATGGAGCTCCTCCAGATGGACAAGACGACTATTTGCACATTTCGGATACCACATGCTTTTGGAGCGTCTACATATTTTTCCGAGCAGCTCTGACAGTGTTTGGGCCATATTATTTGAGAGCACCAAGTATAGAAGCTACAACTCGGATGCTTCCACATCAAGAAGAGAACTTGTTAGGATACTTGGGAGCATCGATTGTATGCCTTGGGGTTGGATGAATTCACAATGATATCAACATGTTGCATCGCTCTCCGCTGTTTGCAAGGCTAGCCGAGGGACATGCTTCGGCCGTCAACTATGGGATTGATGGCCACACATACAATAAAGGGTAATATCTTGGCGATGGTATCTATTCAACGTGTTCTTATTTTGCTATAGAGAAGAGATCTTATTTTGCTCAAGGCCAGGAGGCATGTCGGAAGGATGTTGATGGGGATTTTGGTGTGCTCCAACATTGCTTTGCCATTGTTTGGTACCTTTCTCTAACCATGTTGGAATCTCAGATGCGGGACGAAATGAACACTACTAGGAAAACCCTTATAGGTAGGAATGTATTTGAAAGGACACGGATGACACCTAGAGGGGGGTGAATAGGCGGTTTAAAACTTTTTTTACGAGATTGGCTTAACAAATGCGGAATAAAACTAGTGTTTACTTTGTCAAGCCCAAAGCCTATATACTACGGTTCACCTATGTCCACCAACAACTTATGCTAAGCAAGTTAAGCAACTACGAGATAGCAAGATATATATAACTTCAAGCACGAATGCTATCACAAAGTAAAGTGCATAAGTAAAGAGCTTGGGTATAGAGATAACTGAGACACGCGGGAGATGATGTTTTATCCCGAAGTTCACACTCTTGCGAGTGCTAATCTCCGTTGGAGAGGTGCGGTGGCTTAGCTCTCCTGAACGCCACAAGAGGCCTCACCTTGAGGTGTAGTTGCTCGATGCACACCAACGCCACAAAGACCTCACCCCAAGATGCGGTAGTCGCACCACACACCGAGCGTCACGAAGGCGCCTCACCTTATTCTCCGGTGACCCTTACCACAAAGGCCTAGATCACAGTTCCACTAAGGGATTCCTTCGAAGCGGAAACCGGGCCTTAGACAATGGTTCGGGCACACATCCACAACTTAATTGGAGGCTCCCAACAAATCACCACAAAGGCCTAGAACCCTTCTAGGGTTCCAAGAACTCAATAGTAAGAACTTTCTTGCTTTCACTTCCACGAATCACCGTGGAGAACTCAAACCGATGCACCAAATGCAATGGCAAATCCTTCACTCCCAAATTCCACCAAAGCTACAAAAGCTTGTGGGGGAAGAAGAGAGGAAGAACAAAGGAAATTCAAAAAGAACTCCAAGATCAAGATCTAGAGGATTCCACTCACAAAGAGAGGGATTTGATTGGTAGAAATGTAGATCTAGATCTCCACTTCCTTTTCCCTCAAAAAGATTCAAGAAGCATAGGAGGAGTAGAGGGATATGGCAAGCTCTCAAGGTCAACAATGGTGGAGAGAAAATGGAGGAAGAGATGGCTGCCCAAGGAGGAAGAAGGGGGTCTTAAATACCCCCTCCCGTCGAAATATGACCGTTTGGGTCCTCACAGGCCGGATATCTGGGGCCGAATTATTGAAATAATTTGGGCCCCGAAAAACGGCTAAGGACTAGAACAAATATGCCCTTGGATGGGGGATGGATATTTGGCCGGATTATTTGTTTGGGCCGGATATTCTGGGGCCGGATAATCCGCCCCAACTTGGGCCGGAATATACGCTCCCAAAAACTGGCAGAAACATTAAACTGAAATGGGCATAATTTTAGCATCCGGACCCATATTTTGATGATCTTGGGATCGTTTTGAAGCTAGGAACAAGCTCTACAAGATAATCCAGGGAACCAGCATAGTCCAACAAGGGAGAATAGAAATAAATGATGAAAGGTTTGACCTATCTAAAAAGGACATACCGGTAAAACCTTCAACCTCTAAAATGCAACAAGTTTCCCGTGCAAAAACCATTCTCGATGAACTAGAGCTTGTTATGAGAATAATCACAAGCTCTAAAACATCACATGGATAAGATCCAAATAAAAACCAAGAAAGATGATGCAAGAATGCAAAGGTTTGAGCTCTCCGAAGGATACGATCGAGTTACTCACTCGAGAGCCCTCTTGATAGTACGACAACTAAACTATAAAACATTCTACAACTACACCATGGGACCGGTGAGAAAGAAACCCTATCAAGAGAAAACCTTAATCTTGCGCATTCCACTTGAGCGCGCTCGATGATGACGGTCTTGACTGCAACAAGATGGAAAACCTTTCTTGATTGTGCTTGCTTGATGAAGTGATGCGAGTTTCTCCCCCATACTCCACTATGGGAGAGCTTCTTCTTCAGTGCATCTTCATATATCCATGATCACTGATACGTCTCAAACGTATCTATAATTTCTTATGTTCCATGCTACTTTATTGATGATACTCACATGTTTTATACACATTATATGTCATATTTATGCGTTTTCCGGAACTAACCTATTGACGATATACCGAAGGGCCAGTTGTTGTTTTCTGCTGTTTTTGGTTTCAGAAATCCTAGTAAGGAAATATTCTCGGAATCGGACGAAATCAACGCCCAGCATCTTAGAATTCCACGGAGCTTCCAGAACACCCGAGAGCCACCAGAGGGGGGCCACAGGGCCACCAGACGACAGGCTGGCGCGGCCAGAGGGGGGGGCGCCCCCCTATTGTGTCACCGCCTCGTCAGCCCTCCGACTCCGCCTCTTCGCCTATTTAAAGGTCCCTGGCCTAAAACATCGATACGAAAAAGCCACGGATTGATGAAACTCCAGAAAGACTCCAGGGGCGCCGCCACCATCACGGAACTCCAATTCGGGGGGACATAAGTCTCTGTTCCGGCACCCTGCCGGGACGGGGAATTGCCCCCGAAGTGATCTCCACCGCCATCTTCATCGCCATCGCTGTCTCCTATGATGAGGAGGGAGTAGTTCACCATCGAGGCTAAGGGTTGTACCGGTAGCTATGTGGTTAATCTCTCTCCTATGTACTTCAATACAATGATCTCATGAGCTGCCTTACATGATTGAGATTCATATGAGTTTTGTATCACTATTCATCTATGTGTTACTCTAGTGATGTTATTAAAGTACTCTATTCCTCCTTCATGGTGTAACGGTGACAGTGTGTGCATCATGTAAGTACTTGGCGTAGGTTATGATTGTAATCTCTTCTAGATTATGAAGTTAATTATTGCTATGATAGTATTGATGCGATCTATTCCTCCTTCATAGTGTGATGGTGACAGTGTGCATGCTATGTTAGTACTTGGTGTAATTGCAATGATCTATCATGCACTCTAAGGTTATTTAAATATGAACATTGAATGTTGTGGAGCTTGTTAACTCCGGCATTGAGGTGCTCTTGTAGCCCTACACAATTAGTGGTGTTCATCATCCAACAAGAGAGTGTAGAGTGGTTTTATTATGTGATCAATGTTGAGAGTGTTCACTAGTGAAAGTATGATCCCTAGGCCTTGTTTCTAAGCATAGAAACTCCGTTTATTTACTGTTCTGTTGCATGTTTACTCGCTGCCATATTTTATTCAGATTGCTATTACCACTCATATACATCCATACTACTTGTATTTCACTATCTCTTCGCCGAACTAGTGCACCTATACATATGACAAGTGTATTAGGTGTATTGGGGACACAAGAGACTTCTTGTATCGTGATTGCAGGGTTGGTTGAGAGGGATATCTTTGTCCTCTTCCTCCCTGAGTTCGATAAACCTTGGGTGATCCACTTAAGGGAAACTTGCTGTTGTTCTACAAACCTCTGCTCTTGGAGGCCCAACACTGTCTACAAGAATAGAAGCACCCGTAGACATCAAGCACTTTTCTGGCGCCGTTGCCGGGGAGGAAAGGTAAAAGGCACTCATACTCCGGTCCCAGGTAATAAGTTTTTTTCTGTTGCCGTTGTGTGTGTTCTCGAAGCTATTTCCTTTAGATCCTGCAATTGCATCTTTTTGTTTCTTGTTAAACACTAGTAAGGCATAATGGAAAACATCTGTGAGCTTTTTGTACTATTTCCTGAGTCAAGACATGAATGGTTTAATGCGAAAATTAAAAAACCTATGGAATCTTATTTGCATGCTAGTAGCAATGATATTAGTATGAACGCTTTTAACACCATTGTTGCTAATGATATGGAAAATTCTAAGCTTGGGGAAGTTGGTTTTGATGAGCATGACATTTTTAGTCCCCCAAGCATTGAGGAGAAAATTTTCTTTGATGATACTTTGCCTCCTATTTATGATGATTATAATGATAGTGGTCTTTTGGTGCCGCCTACTATGGAGGATAAATTTAATTATGACGATATTATACCTCCTATATTTGATGATGAGAATAATAATGATAGCTACTTTGTTGAATTTTCTCCCACTACAACTAATAAAATTGATTATGCTTATGTTGGGAGTAGTAATAATTTTATGCATGAGACACAGAATAAGAATGCTTTATGTGATAGTTATATTGTTGAATTTGTTCATGATGCCACTGAATGTTATTATGAGAGAGGAAAATATGGTTGCAGAAGTTTTCATGTTACTAAAATACCTCTCTATATGCTGAAATTTTTGAAGTTACACTTGTTTTATCTTTCTATGCTTGTTGCATCATGCTTCATGAATTTGTTTATTTACAAGATTCCTATACATAGGAATCATGTTAGGCTTAAATTTGTTTTGAATTTTCTTCTTGATGCCCTCTTTTGCTTCAACTTTTATTTCTTGCGAGTGCATCACTAAAACTGCTGAACCCATCTTAATGGCTATAAAGAAAGCACTTCTTAGGAGATAACCCATGTGTTTATTTTACTATAGTACTTTTGTTTTATATTTGAATCTTGGAAGTTGTTACTACTGTAGCAACCTCTCCTTATCTTTTTTTATTGCATTATTGTGCCAAGTAAAGTCTTTGATAGTAAAGTCAATACTAGATTTGGATTGCTGCGCAGAAACAGATTTCTTGCTGTCACGAATTTCGATCTTCCTCTCTGTAGGTAGCTCATAAAAATCTGCCAATTTACGTGCGTGATCCTCAGATATGTACGCAACTTTCATTCAATTTGGGCATTTTCATTTGAGCAAGTCTGGTGCCACTTTAAAATTTGTCTTTACGAACTGTTCTGTTTTGACAGATTCTGCCTTTTATTTCGCATTGCCTCTTTTGCTGTGTTGGATGGATTTTCTTTGTTCCATTAACGTTCAGTAGCTTTGTGCAATGTCCAGAAGTGTTAAGAATGATTGTGTCACCTCTGAACATGTGAATTTTTTATTATGCACTAACCCTCTAATGAGTTGTTTCGAGTTTGGTGTGGAGGAAGTTTTCAAGGGTCAAGAGAGGAGGATGATATACTATGATCAAGAAGAGTGAAGAGTCTAAGCTTGGGGATGCCCCCGTGGTTAATCCCTGCATATTTCAAGAAGAGTCAAGCATCTAAGCTTGGGGATGCCCAAGGCATCCCCTTCTTCATCGACAACTTATCAGGTTTCTTCTCTTGAAACTATATTTTTATTCGGTCACATCTTATGTACTTTACTTGGAGCGTCTGTGTACTTTTATTTTTGTTTTGTGTTTGAATAAGATCTGATCCATCATGCTTGTGTGGGAGAGAGACACGCTCCGCTGTTGCATATGAACACATGTGTTCTTAGCTTTACTCTTAATGTTCATGGCGGAGTTGAAAACCGCTTCGTTAATTGTTATATGGTTGGAAACAGAAAATGTTGCATGTGGTAATTGGTATAATGTCTTGAATAATTTGATACTTGGCAATTGTTGTGCTCATATAGATCATGTTTAAGCTCTTGCATCATGTACCTTGTACCCATTAATGAAGAACTACATAGAGCTTGTAAAATTGGGTTTGCATGATTAGTTTCTCTAGAGTCTAGATATTTTCTGGTTAAGGTGTTTGAACAACAAGGAGACAATATAAAGTCTTATAATAGTTACAATATGTTCATATGTGAGCTTTGCTGCACCTTTTATACTTGAGTTTTCTTCAAACAACCTTGCTAGCCTAGCCTTGTATTGAGAGGAATTCTTCTCGTGCATCCAAATCCTTGAGCCAAATCCATGCCATTTGTGTCCACCATACCTACCTACCACATGGTATTTCTCTGCCATCCCAAGCAAATACTTCATGTGCTACCTTTAAACAATTCAAAAGCTATTATCTCTTATTTGTGTCAATGTTTTATAGCTCATGAGGAAGTATGTGGTGTTTTATCTTTCGATCTTGTCATTTATTTCTGACGGACTTTCACAATGGACTAGTGGCTTCATCCGCTTATCCAATAATTTTGCAAAAAGAGCTGGCAATGGGGTTCCCAGCCTCAATTAATTAACTTTCATTAATAATTCTCTTCACATGTTTTGCCCTGATTCATCAGTAAGCAACTTAATTTTGCAAATAGACACTCCTTCATGGTATGTGAATGTTGGAAGGCACCCGAGGATTCGGTTAGCCATGGCTTGTGTAAGCAAAAGGTTGGGAGGAGTGTCATCAATAATGAAACTAAAATACATGTGCAAACAAAAAAGAAGAGGGATGATCTACCTTGCTGGTAGAGATAACGTCCTTCATGGGAGCCGCTCTTGAAAGTCTGGTTGATAAGGTAGTTAGAGTACCCATTACCATTCGTTGACAACAACAACCACCTCTCAAAACTTTATTTGTATGCTCTCTATATGATTTCAAAACTTAAAAAGCTCTAGCACATGATTTAATCCCTGCTTCCCTCTGCGAAGGGCCTATCTTCTACTTTATTGTTGAGTCAGTTTGCCTATTCTTTCTATCCCAGAAGCAAACACCTGTGTCAACTGTGTGCATTGATTCTTACATGTTTACCTATTGCACTTGTTATATTACTTTGTGTTGACAATTATCCATGAGATATACATGTTGAAGTTGAAAGCAACCGCTGAAACTTATATCTTCCTTTGTGTTGCTTCAATGCCTTTACTTTGAATTTATTGGTTTATGAGTAACTCTTATGCAAGTCTTATTGATGCTTGTCTTGAAAGTATTATTCATGAAAAGTCTTTGCTATATGATTCACTTGTTTACTCATTATCTTCATCATTGCTTCGAATCGCTGCATTCATCTCATATGCTTTACAATAGTATTGATCAAGATTATGATAGCATGTCACTTCAGAAATTATCCTTGTTATCGTTTACCTACTCGAGGGCGAGCAGGAACTAAGCTTGGGGATGCTTGATACGTCTCAAACGTATCTATAATTTCTTATGTTCCATGCTACTTTATTGATGATACTCACATGTTTTATATACATTATATGTCATATTTATGCGTTTTCCGGAACTAACCTATTGACGAGATGTCGAAGGGCCAGTTGCTGTTTTCTGCTGTTTTTGGTTTCAGAAATCCTAGTAAGGAAATATTCTCGGAATCGGACGAAATCAACGTCCAGCATCTTAGAATTCCACGGAGCTTCCAGAACACGAAAGATCCACCAGAGGGGGGCCACAGGGCCACCAGACGACAGGCTGGCGCGGCCAGAGGGGGGGGCCCCCTATTGTGTCACCGCCTCGTCAGCCCTCCGACTCCGCCTCTTCGCCTATTTAAAGGTCCCTGACCTAAAACATCGATACGAAAAAGGCACGGATTGACGAAACTCCAGAAAGACTCTAGGGGCGCCACCACCATCGCGAAACTCCAATTCGGGGGACAGAAGTCTCTGTTCCGGCACCCTGCCGGGACGGGGAATTGCCCCCGGAGTGATCTCCACCGCCATCTTCATCGCCATCGCTGTCTCCTATGATGAGGAGGGAGTAGTTCTCCATAGAGGCCAAGGGTTGTACCGGTAGCTATGTGGTTAATCTCTCTCCTATGTACTTCAATACAATGATCTCATGAGCTGCCTTACATGATTGAGATTCATATGAGTTTTGTATCACTATTCATCTATGTGTTACTCTAGTGATGTTATTAAAGTACTCTATTCCTCCTTCATGGTGTAACGGTGACAGTGTGTGCATCATGTAAGTACTTGGCGTAGGTTATGATTGTAATCTCTTGTAGATTATGAAGTTAATTATTGCTATGATAGTATTGATGCGATCTATTCCTCCTTCATAGTGTGATGGTGATAGTGTGCATGCTATGTTAGTACTTGGTGTAATTGCAATGATCTATCATGCACTCTAAGGTTATTTAAATATGAACATTGAATGTTGTGGAGCTTGTTAACTCCGGCATTGAGGTGCTCTTGTAGCCCTACACAATTAGTGGTGTTCATCATCCAACAAGAGAGTGTAGAGTGGTTTTATTATGTGATCAATGTTGAGAGTGTCCACTAGTGAAAGTATGATCCCTAGGCCTTGTTTCTAAGCATCGAAACTCCGTTTATTTACTGTTCTGTTGCATGTTTACTCGCTGCCATATTTTGTTCAGATTGCTATTACCACTCATATACATCCATACTACTTGTATTTCACCATCTCTTCGCCGAACTAGTGCACCTATACATCTGACAAGTGTATTAGGTGTGTTGGGGACACAAGAGACTTCTTGTATCGTGATTGCAGGGTTGCTTGAGAGGGATATCTTTGTCCTCTTTCTCCCTGAGTTCGATAAACCTTGGGTGATCCACTTAAGGGAAACTTTCTGCTGTTCTACAAACCTCTGCTCTTGGAGGCCCAACACTGTCTACAAGAATAGAAGCACCCGTAGACATCAATCACCGTATGGGATGACAAGCTTCAAGCATATGATCGCTTCTAGTTGGGTCATCTTGAACTTCCACTTCATTTCTTCATTCTTCATCTTGTTGATGTCTTGAAGTTAACTTTGAGGGCTCACTTCATCTTCATCTTCATCTTCATCTTCATCTTAAAGACATACTTAACACTTGATATTCTTCATCAATTTATTTCTTATTGCAACCTTGAAGCCAACATATGGTTCAAGCATTGTCTATGGACCACTCCTACAAATATAACTCAATGCACACATTAGTCCATAGGGATTGTCATTAATTACCAAAACCACACATGGGCGCTCCATGCACTTTTCAGTATTATATGGCGCACCTAAAAATGCGTGATCCACAAAAATATTTCTATGGAGCATAAGTAAATATGATCCAAAAAATTGTTCAACTTCTGTAGCGCATAAAACAATGATGTGCCACAGAATTGTTTCTTTCTGTGGCGCATTTAGAGTGATGCCCACGGAAACCTTGTGGGGCCCATGTGGGGTATGGTACTGCACATGGGTGAAAGGAATTCGCTGGCGCATGTGCCAATATGCGCCTGATGACGTTGGGACTCCAAGTGCAGAGTGTTGCGTCGGCGAAGTATTTTCCCCACAAGGGTGACTCGAGGGTTTATACCGAACTCTCGGGGAACTAGATGGAAAAGTATTCTCTTCTCTCTTCTTCAAGCAATCCTGCAATTAAAATAAATTCCTTGTGTCACCAACTCCACCATGTGGTTGTCAAGCACAAGGTTTCGTGTAAGTAAATAACACAAGTAGTAACAAAACAAGTAGAAACTAAACTAGATGAAATAACTAATTTAAAAACTGTAAAGAGATTGATTGTTTTTGGTGTTTTGGATGCAAATAAGAAAGATAAATATTTTTGTATTTTCTGAATAAAATAGTGCAGAAAATAGAAAACAATGTAAATGCAATATAAAGGTGTTTCTTATGATAAAAAGTGGACTGGGGGTTCATGAGTTCACTTGACTACTCTTTCGTAAAGTTGTGGTGGACAAAAAGCAATTCATCAATAAGATATGAAGGTACAAATAATATTATATGTAAGATCAGAATTAATATGGCATCACCTCCTAACATAGAGATGATGCAACACACCTCTCTTATGCTCCAAAATAATGAAATTTCATCAATCTTGTATTAAGAATTAACAGAGCATAGCAATAAGTACTTTGACATGAAGATTGAATATCAAATATGCTACCTTGAACAAATAAGATCATCATTACTGTCACATGATGAACATAGCACATGCATTCACTTTATCCCTAGTGAGGTAGCAAAAGAAAGGCAAAACCATAATAGCTCTTGAACATATTGTCACTATCCAATCACAAAAACCCTGCTACTCCATAAAACGCACACATCACCCCACACACGCTCTTGCATAGATGTTGGATCAGAACATAAACTTAAGAACGGGGTACATAATATGCATCTATCAATACATCTCACAGTATAATAAGATCAGATCTCATAAAACAATATCATAGAACAAGGATCCACCACATCGGTATGACAAATATGGCCACAACCATGATAGGCAGCTCATATGGCACTAAGCACTATGAAGAACATGAGAGAAATAGATCAAGCTACTGCCACAAACCCGCAGTCCAGAAATGGATTACTCCCTCTTGATAATGGTGATGATGATGAAGACGTTGGAGAAGGTGGAGTTTGATACGTCTGAAATGTATCTATAATTTTTGGTGCTCCATGCTTGTTTTACACCAATTCATATGTGTTTTGTTTACACTTCATTGCACTTTTACATGATTTACGACACTAACCTATTAACAAGATGCCACATTGCCAGTTCCATGTTTTCTGCTGTTTTTGTATTGCAGAAAAGTTGTACAGGAAATATTCTCGGAATTGGACGAAACAAAAGCCGAAGTCAATATTTTACCGAAACGAAGAAAAAGTCCAGAGGGGGGACAAAGAGGCGCACCAAGGTGCCCAGACCACCCCTAGGCGCGGCATGGGACTGGCCCGCGCCTAGGGTAGGTGTGGGGACACCAAGCGTCCCACCGACCTAATTTCTCCGCCTATTTATACATCTTCTCAGGAAAACCCTGGATACCCGAGCCTCCATCCACAAAAATTTCTGTCGCGGCCGCCATCGCCGAACCCATCTCGAGGGGTTCTGAAGCTCTTCCCGGCACACTGCCGGAGAGGGAAATCATCGTCGGAGGCATCTACATCGCCATGTCCGCCTCCGAAGGGATGCATGAGTAGTTCATCCCTGGACTATGGGTCCATAGCAGTAGCTATATGGTTGTCTTCTCCACTTTGCGCTTCATGTATCGATCTTGTGAGCTGACCCACATGATCAAGATCATCTTTATGTAATCCTATATGTTTGGTTTGCTGGGATCCGATGAATATTGAATACTATGTTGATATTGATTATATATTCATGTCATATATATGTTATTTGTGATCTTGCATGTTCTCCGTTGCTAGTAGAAACTCTGGCCACGTGGATACTTCTGACTCCAAGAGGGGGTATTTATGCTCGATAGTAGGTTCATGCCTCTAGTTTCCTGGGAGAGTTACTTTATAACTTCTAAGGTTGTAGATGTGTTGTTGCTACTAGGGAGAAAAAATTAATGTTTTATCCAAGGGTAATTATATTATTACTTTACACACATTGCTTAATGCGATAGTCTGTTGCTTGCAACTTAATAATGAAATGGGTTCGGACGATAACCTGAAGGTGGATTATTAGTCATAGACGTAGTTGGATTACGGTATATGTATCATGTTGTAATGCCCAATACCAAATCTCATAGTAATCATCTTTCATGTATGGTCGATATTCTGTTAATTGCCCAGCTGTAATTTGTTTACTCAACATGCTATTTTCTTTATGGAGAGACACCTCTAGTGAACTGTGGACCCCGGTGCTATTTCCTTTACTGATAAATTCAACTGCAATCATGTTCTGTTTACTTTCTGTAAACATCTCATGCCATTCGATACATCTAATCCTTTGTGTTCAGCAAACCGGTGAAATTGACAACCTCACTGTAAGTTGGGGCAAAGTACTTTGGATGTGTTGTGTGCAGGTTCCACGTTGTTGCTGACGCCGATAGTGCACCTTGCCACTAGTCATCCAGCAACATCTTCAGAAGTCACGCCTTTGTTCTACTGGTCAATTAAGCCTTGGTTTCGTACTGAGTGAAAACTTGCTGCTTCTCATCACACCTTCCTCTTGGGGTTCCCCAACAGTGTGTCTGCGTACTACGAGCACACACCATCAAGTTGTTTTCTGGCGCCGCTGTCGGGGAGAAATAGGATTTCTGCAAGGGGAGTCTCTCATCTCCAATCTCTTTACTTTTTTTTATAGTTTGCTTAGTTTACTTTATTTTGTTTTGTTTTCTTTATTATATCAAAAACAGAAAAAAAATTAGTTTACTTTTATAGTTGTCTTTATGTCTAAAACGCACAAAAATTAGATTCTATTATAGTTTTTATTTATGTTGCTTAGTTTAATTTTGCTAAAATGTGTGCTCCTGTTATTATGTCGCCGAGGAAATGATTTTCACTTTCAAACAAGGGAGTGGGGAGAGTTTCAAGGACGCTTGGTCTAGAACTAATAGTTCTTACATAAAAACTGAACCGAGAATGACTTCAAGTTTGCTCCTTAGTAGCTTTTATTTTGGTCTTATTCTGCGTTATAGATATGCTTTGGACACAGTAGCTGGAGGAGATTTCCTTCTTTGTGATGGAGATCAAGCTTTTAATGCCATAAGAAAGTTGATTGCAACATATAGCTCACCTAGTAATTTCAATTCATCCCTTGTGAGCATTTTTACTAGATTAAACACTCTTGAGATAAGTACAACTAGATTGAACGAATGTTATAGTATGCTTCGGGAGAAATATGATCAAGTTTCAATAAATTCTGAACTCACAAATTGGTTCCCTTCAATGAAAGTTGATATAGGTGGTGAATTTTTTTATGCTCGTTGCGATATTATGTCTGAATTGTGCCTTATGCCTAGAGATATTTACGAGTCTTTAAATCTTTAGGGACTTTCCGAGGGAGGAGAAGAAATATCTCTTACCAATAATGTTATTATATTACTCATTGGAATTGCTGAAGGAGTGCATAATAATTTTTTAGGAATAATGGTATCCACTAATTATCCTATCACTGAATGTGTAGGAAAATGACAAATCACGCTTGGGCGATCACTGCTAAAACTCCTGGGAGCAAGGATTGATGTTGGGGAGTGATGCGTGTAATTGACACGTCCGTTGGGAACCCCAAGAGGAAGGTGTGATGCGCACAACGGCAAGTTTCCCTCAGTAAGAAACCAAGGTTTAATCGAACCAGTAGGAGTCAAGAAGCACGTTGAAGGTTGATGGCGGCGGGATGTAGTGCGGCGCAACACCAGAGATTCCGGCGCCAACGTGGAACCTGCACAACACAACCAAAGTACTTTGCCCCAACGAAACAGTGAGGTTGTCAATCTCACCGGCTTGCTGTAACAAAGGATTAACCGTATTGTGTGGAAGATGATTGTTTGCAAGAAAACAGTAAAAACAAGTATTGCAGCAGATTTGTATTTCAGTATAAAAGAATGGACCGGGTGACATAGGCATCCCAAATGGGCCTGCCGAAGATAGTACCCGGGGTTTACTGAAGGCCCATTATCCGAAGAATAAGAAGATTCGGGAGCCCAAGATATATTAAGGAAAGTTAGAGTTGTAATAAGAAGTATTATTTGTAATCTGGCGGGATGAGTTAGAAACCGTCCCGGACTCTGTAACTTGTACGAAACGAAACCCTCGGCTCCACCTCCTATGTAAAGGGGGAGTCGAGGGATGAAGAGATCATCGAATCATTGTCTGCAAACCCTAATTTTCATAATCGTCGAGTACTTTTCGGCTGAAACCTTCGAGATCTACTTGCCCTCTACTTCCAACTAAACCCTAGCCTACAATCCATAGGCATTGATAAGTTGATACCTTGTCAATTGGCGCCGTCTGTGGGAATTAGAGGCGTAAGGATCTGATCTCGATGGCACGTTAAAGATCTTCGACATCGTCAACCGCAAGCAACGCAATGGATCGAGGTAAACAGATCGCTGCTGGTCCTGTCGATTTTGTTCCTCACCCACCCTCCCGTTTGGATGCATATGCGTATCTGGCGGAGCCCATGGAGATGACGTTCGGAAGGTTCCACTTTCGCATCGAGAAGGAAGGATCGTATCGTGTCGAAATTCCGATTTCGTCGGGATCGTCAGCGGTCGATTCTGATTTTTCAAGCTATACATCGTCAACCGAGTCAGGAGAAGAAGAAACTTCGGCACCATGCTACGTCAGCACCAGAGCAAGAGATAAACTCGCCAAGATCTTCAGCGACATGTCGTTTGAGTCATCCGCGGACTCATATATAAGCGATGGCTCAAGCGATGTCGACAGTTACGACTTCATCGACAAATCTATCACAGTGGGCAAGGTCTTCATCAATCTCGACGATGATGTCACCAAACCCAACATAGATCTGAGTACAAAATATCATCAGATTTATGCCATTGAGGATCAAGAGGAAACATCTGAGGCTTTCGACGATCTGGGAAATCCATACGTCGATCCCTCCAATCTGCGACAAGGGCTAGGCAACAAATACGTCGGGCCAGAGCCACGAGACAGAGTTCAACTTTCACAAGCAGCGTGGGACAGAGCCGCGAGAGCTATGAACGGTACAGAACCAATGGCTACCACAGCCACACCAGAGGAATTACAAGCATATTAATATAGGCTCGCACGAGCTGCCAGAGAAATAGAAAAACAAACAGCTGAGTTGAACAGGAGAAAGGAGGCAACTTCTGCATCCAGCAGGAGAAGAGCAGATCTAAGTCGACAATCTAGAGTTTCGGGTGATAGCCATAGGGAGGCTCGAAACTGAGGAAGATCAAGGTTACAACACATACCCGAAGCAGAAAGAGAGCACTTAGTTCAAAACCTCGACATGTCCTTTATGTCGATAGATACAAGAGGAAACATTATCCCTAAGACACCAGAAGCTGGGTATATGGCGACACAAGCTTATATCCTCGCATCTAGGCCACCCCCAGGTGATCCAAGGGAAACATTATACAATATGGCGTTAGCAGGGGTTGGAGCTATGGGGACAGCGTTTGTATCAACACCTCCCGAAGGAGCGGCAAGGCAAAATAGCCCACGACCTGCAGCAGCAACGGCGGCAGCCCCTGAAGGACCAAGTGGAGCAAGAGACACAGGAGCACAAGCAAGGGTCGATAGAGCGAGGCAAAGCAGAAGGGATCATCGGCAATCCCCGGAGCTTAACGACGAGGATATGTGCGGCCTACCATGCTTCACGAGGAGAGTCCGAAAAACTCGAGTCCCCTCCGGATTCAAGTTACCCGACCATTTCAAAAAATTCGACGGCCTGCAAGATCCAGAGGATTGGTTAGTCGATTACCTCGAGACAGTGAAGTTAACTGGAGGGACTAGGGCAACAGCCATGCAAAGTATTCAGGTGCACTTGAGTGGAGCCGCATGATCTTGGATAAAGAAACTTACTCTAGGATCTATCGACAGCTGGGAAAGTTTCGAGGACGTATTCGTCAAGAACTTCAGATCCACGTGCAAAAAACCTGCGTCGTTAGAAGAGTTGAGAGCATGTCGACAAAAGCCAGATGAGTCAACGAGAAAGTATATCCAAAGGTGGAACATCATCAAAAACTCGGCAGAAAATATATCTGACGAGAGAGCAATAGATGCGTTTGTCGCAGGAATCAGGCGAGGAGATTTTGTCGAGGACTTGGGAAGGACCAATCCAAAGACAGTATCCGCGTTAATGGAGATAGCAAACAGATGGGCAGATGGAGAAGATGCTGTCCACAACAAACGGCACAGGTCGCCAGAGGAAGACCGTGGTCGAAATTACCAACCGAGGCGACGATTTCCTCGGCAGTACCAGAACTATGACGCCCCAGGGCAAATTTCGGCAGGTTTCCGGGCAAACACAGGAGGAAACAATAGAGATGATTATCAAAGAAGCAGTGAGCAGCAAGGTGACAACAGGGACGGCTCTCGCAACAGGCAAAATAGTGGGCCGAGATTCCCAAGGCCTTTCGTGTCCCCCTGATTCAGACAAGGTGTCCGAATATATGGTGGTCCTGCTTGATCAAGATAAAGCTAATGAGATCTACGACGATTTAGGGTTTTCACCGCATAATCGGATCATCCTACTCACGATTGGGCCTCGCGCTCGCGCACGGTGACCGTAAGCCGATCCTAGACAGGGCCTAAAAACCAACACGAGGTTGATCCTCGGAACATCCTTTCTAGGGCTAGCGAACGTCACCCTACACGCCGCTGGATCCTCCAACCCTTTGTAAGGCCTAACTATTGCGGATGTTAAACTAATCCTTGATGAAACAAGGAGCAACCGTAACGGATCAGATCTACTAAACTATGACCAAGCGGGGTGCCGCCCCTACACCTAAGATAGGTGTAAGGGCGGCAAGACATGCAAGGGTCGCACTACGATAGCATATTATACGAGGAACAATGCTAACCCTAACATGTCTAAGATAACTACGTTGCTCGCCATCAAAAAGGCTTCAGCACGAGCAACGCATGAACAACGGGGATAGGCATTACGCTGCCTAGATCGCAAGATGCGATCTAGGCAGCATGGTGCTTACCGGTAGAAACCCTCGAGACGAAGAAGTTGGCGATGCGCCGAGATTTGTTTTGGGGTGAACGTTGGTTGTTGTTTATTCCATAAACCCTAGATACATATTTATAGTCCAAGGGACTTTCTAATGTGGGCGTGCACTAAATCGTGCACGGGTAAAACTCTAACTCCTAAACCGATACATAATCTACTATATTAAGATACACGGGCTAACTAGCCCAAACTTTGCACATAAAGGCCGATTCACATATTTATTCCATGTAGATTCTTCAAGTCCATCTTGATCGCGGCCCACCTCTGACTCGGTCAAATTCTGGTGATAACAGATTGTTTGCAAGAAAACAGTAAAAACAAGTATTGCAGCAGATTTGTATTTCAGTATAAAAGAATGGACCGGGGTCCACAGTTCACTAGAGGTGTCTCTCCCATAAGATAAAAGCATGTTGGGTGAACAAATTACAGTCGGGCAATTGACAAATAGAGAGGGCATAACAATGCACATACATGTCATGATAAGTACAGTGAGATTTAATTGGGCATTACGACAAAGTACATAGACCGCCATCCAACTGCATCTATGCCTAAAAAGTCGACCTTCAGGTTATCATCCGAACCCCTTCCAGTATTAAGTTGCAAAGCAACAGACAATTGCATTAAGTATGGTGCGTAATGTAATCAACAACTACATCCTTAGACATAGCATCAATGTTTTATCCCTAGTGGCAACAGCACAACACAACCTTAGAACTTTCTGTCACTGTCCCAGGTATCAATGTAGGCATGAACCAACTATCGAGCATAAATACTCCCTCTTGGAGTTAAGAGAAAAAAACTGGCCAGAGCCTCTACTAATAACGGAGAGCATGCAAGATCATAAACAACACATAGGTAATAACTTGATAATTAACATAACATGGTATTCTCTATCCATCGGATCCCGACAAACACAACATATAGTATTACAGATAGATGATCTTGATCATGTTAGGCAGCTCACAAGATCCAACAATGAAGCACAATGAGGAGAAGACAACCATCTAGCTACTGCTATGGACCCATAGTCCAGGGGTGAACTACTCACTCATCACTCCGGAGGCGACCATGGCGGTGTAGAGTCCTCCGGGAGATGAATCCCCTCTCCGGCAGGGTGCCGGAGGAGATCTCCAGAATCCCCCGAGATGGGATTGGCGGCGGCGTCTCTGGAAGGTTTTCCGTATCGTGGTTCTCGGTACTGGGGTTTTCGCAATGGAGGATTTAAGTAGGCGAAAGGGCAACGTGGGGGGCCACACGAGGGCCCCACACCACAGGCTGGCGCGGCCAGGGGCCAGGCCGCGCCGCCCTATGGTGTCGGTGCCTCGTGGCCCCACTTCGACTCCTCTTCGGTCTTCTGGAAGCTTCGTGGCAAAATAGGACCCTGGGCGTTGATTTCGTCCAATTCCGAGAATATTTCGTTACTAGGATTTCTGAAACCAAAAACAGCAGAAAACAAAGAATCGGCTCTTCGGCATCTTGTTAATAGGTTAGTTCCAGAAAATGCACGAATATGACATAAAGTGTGCATAAAACATGTAGATATCATCAATAATGTGGCATGGAACATAAGAAATTATCGATACGTCGCAGACGTATCAGGGAGGTATCATGATATTCACCACCCCACAAGGTGGTTCTCATTATTTCCCTATGAAAAAGCTTAAAAAGAAGAGAGTTATGCGCAAGGCTTCCGCCATTTATAATGTTTATGCTTCTTCACTTGATAATACTTGATGCTCGCATTTTTACTGCGCCTAGCTGAAAGCGCTTATGGGAGACAACCCATATTTTATTTACAGTAGTTTTTCTTTTTGTTGAGTCTTGGAAATTATTACTACTGTAATGACCTCTCCTTAACATTTTTATTCCGTTTTTGTGCCAACAATAGCCTCTAATAGGAAGAAAGTAATGTTTTGGGGAACTTGTTGTTCTGAAAACAGATTCTGTGTTGTTACCATAAAAATTTGTAAAAATAGCCAGAGAGGAATTTTGAGCTATCATTTTTTATTTATATGCCCCAGGTTATTATCTAACTTTCATTAGCTTACCACTTTTCGAGATAAGCAACAGAGCATTTTCGGAAAAATCGATCTTTACCTGCTGTTCTATTTTGACAAATTTATGCACTATTTGCATTTGCCTCTTAAATCTCTTTCTTTTTGAGTTCTTTTGATCAAAGAGCTTTTTGAAAGGTTGCTACAGTAGCTTATGCTTTAATATATATATGGTATGTTAGTACTGAACACAAGTGGATTTGTTTATTTTAATTGTACTAATGCTGCTACTGAAGAATTGTGCAAAGTTTTTTGTATTAAGGAAGTTTTCAAGTGTAGGAAGAGAAGAATGATATGATGAGATGAATAATGGAAAAAATCTCAAGATTGGGGATGCCCCTGCACCCCAAGACATATTCAAGAGGTACAAGCGTCAAAGCTTGGGCATCCCCTCTTCATCAACAAAGCAACAGGTCATCTCTCTATACGCTATATTTTTATTGCTTCGTACACTATGTTTTGTTCTTGGAGCACCTTTTTTTGTTTTGTTTGCTGTAGCATATGTTGGATCCCGGCACATTTATTTTGGAGAAAGGCCCGCTCCTTTTTAATTGCATAGAACGCTCTAGTTTTCGTTGTTATTGTTCTGCGAGTGTTCTAGTTTTCTGGTATTGCGTTTAGCTATTGTTCTTTCACTTGAATTTTGTTCATTGCATGTTAGTATTTTTTATTTATGTATGATTAGATCTCTGGTCCATAATGAATTTCATCTCTGATAGTTATTTCAAATAAGTTGATTGGTGTTGGATACGCGTAAAATATTTCATAACTATAATGATGCCAAAGGACGCTTGTCTAGACTGTGGCATAGAGTTTGGCATGTCATGTTGGATGTTATTTTTTTCATATGCTTAGTATTTATTGTGGTAGCATGACTTGTTTCAAATGTCTGAGAGTGCATAATGTGTCATTGAAAGAATCATATGTTGTTTTTATCATAAAAGCATAGTATTGTGATATTCTCCTTTGATGCTTTATTGGGTTGACTTGGCGCATGCTTATAACATTTTATGACTATAACCAGTCAACTAAAGCCTCTATGATCATTTAGTTTTTGATTTGTAATATCACTTTATGCTTTGATTGATACTGTTTTGTCGCTATGCATGATTATGACCATTATTGCTTTCTTAGTTGGTCGCTTCCAGTCTTAGCCTTCACCTGTACTAAGTATGAGCTCTACTCATGCATCCAACCACCAAAAACCGAAGTTTCCAATTGTGTCCACCATATCTACCTATATGTGGTACTTCACCGCCACTCCAAAGTAAATTACTTGTGTGCTACCTTTAAAGCTTCAAAAACTATCACCTATTTTGTGTAAATTATAGCTCATGGGAAAGTAGTCTAAAAACTATTGTAGTAAGTATTATGTCCTATGCATTTTTTTTCTTATAAGTTGCTTGTTGTGTGATAACCATGTTGTCATGGGGAACACCATCAATATGCTTTTGTTGAATATCATGTGAATTACTATGCATGCTCATCTCGTTTGAAGTAAGGGAGATTTACCATGAGTTGCAAAGATTAGAATATGCATATTGTTATAGAGTAACATTGGACTGCCAACTAAAGCCATGTTCATATGGTGGAAGTTTCAGCTAGGCAAAAGTCCAAATATCTGTCGTCCTTGCTTTCCCGGTATGGATGTCCAAAAAGTTGAGATACATCAAAATTGAGAAGTCAAATGAGATTCATCTCCTAGAACCTTTGTACAGGAGGCAAGGAGGTACCCCTTTGTGACACTTGGTTAAAACATATGTATGTGATGAAAATCCGTGGAAGTCCAACCTAATTAGGACAAGGTGTGAGCACTATTGGTATATTATGCATGAGGCAAGCAAACTTATAGGAAGTAATTATGCATAAGCCATACTATTTATCACTACCGTTGACATGAGTAGCACCTCTCAAAATAAATATTTTCAACACTCCTATTGCTTTCAAAATAAAAAAGCTCTAGCACATGGGTAATCTCTACTTCCCTCTACGAAAGGCCTTTCTTTTTCTTTTATGTTGAGTCTTCATCTTCTAGTTTATGCACCAATTAAGAGAGCATAGTTGTCATTCTTAGTGCAATGTGCATAGTCCCAAAATTATTATTGATTGATTCATGATTGTGCTATTGCTTGCTCTTAAATTATTTGTATCTAGTCACCCTCTAAACTTTGAAGGTGTCTGATGGCGTGTATTTCACACGTTCGTTGGGCAACCCCAAGAGGAAGGTATGATGCGCACAGCAGCAAGTTTTCCCTCAGAAAGAAACCAAGGTTTATCGAACCAGGAGGAGCCAAGAAGCACGTTGAAGGTTGATGGCGACGAGATGTAGTGCGGCGCAACACCAGGGATTCCGGCGCCAACGTGGAACCTGCACAACACAACCAAAGTACTTTGCCCCAACGAAACAGTGAGGTTGTCAATCTCACCGGCTTGCTGTAACAAAGGATTAACCGTATTGTGTGGAAGATGATTGTTTGCAGAGAAAACAGTAAAAACAAGTATCGTAGTAGATTGTATTTCAGTAAAGAGAATTGGACCGGGGTCCACAGTTCACTAGAGGTGTCTCTCCCATAAGACGAACAACATGTTGGGTGAACAAATTACAGTTGGGCAATTGACAAATAAAGAGAGCATGACAATGCACATACATATTATGATGAGTATAGTGAGATTTAATTGGGCATTACGACAAAGTACATAGACCGCCATCCAACTGCATCTATGCCTAAAAAGTCCACCTTCAGGTTATCATCCGAACCCCCTCCAGTATTAAGTTGCAAGCAACAGACAATTGCATTAAGTATGGTGCGTAATGTAATCAACAACTACATCCTTAGACATAGCATCAATGTTTTATCCCTAGTGGCAACAGCACAACACAACCTTAGAACTTTACACATCGTCCCGGTGTCAATGCAGGCATGAACCCACTATCGAGCATAAGTACTCCCTCTTGGAGTTAAAAGCATCTATTTGGCCAGAGCATCTACTAATAACGGAGAGCATGCAAGATCATAAACAACACATAAGCATAACTTTGATAATCAACATAACAAGTATTCTCTATTCATCGGATCCCAACAAACGCAACATATAGAATTACATATAGATGATCTTGATCATGATAGGCAGCTCACAAGATCCGACAATGATAGCACAATGGGGAGAAGACAACCATCTAGCTACTGCTATGGACCCATTGTCCAGGGGTAGACTACTCACTCATCACTCCGGAGGCGACCATGGCGGCGTAGAGTCCTCCGGGAGATGATTCCCCTCTCCGGCAGGGTGCCGGAGGCGATCTCCAGGATCCCCCGAGATGGGATCGGCGGCGACGGCGTCTCAGTAAGGTTTTCCGTATCGTGGCTCTCGGTACTGGGGGTTTCGTCACGGAGGCTTTAAGTAGGCGGAAGGGTAGGTCAAGAGGCGGCACGAGGGCCCCACACCACAGGGCCGCGCGGCCAAGGGGGGGGCCGCGCCGCCCTAGGGTGTGGCCCCCTCGTGGCCCCTCTTCGTCTCGTCTTCGGTCTTCTGGAAGCTTCGTGAGAAAATAGGCCTCTGGGCTTTTATTTCGTCCAATTCCGAGAATATTTCTTTACTAGGATTTCTGAAACCAAAAACAGAAAACAAAGAATCGGCACTTCGGCATCTTGTTAATAGGTTAGTTCCAGAAAATGCACGAATATGACATTAAGTGTGCATAAAACATGTAGATAACATCAATAATGTGGCATGGAACACAAGAAATTATCGATACGTTGGAGACGTATCAGCATCCCCAAGCTTAGTTCTGCTCGTCCCGAGCAGGTAAAACGATAATAAAGATAATTTCTGGAGTGACATGCCATCATAATCTTGATCATACTATTTGTAAAGCATATGTAAAGAATGCAGCGATCAAAACAATGTGTATGACATGAGTAAACAAGCGAATCATAAAGCAAAGACTTTTCATGAATAGCACTTCAAGACAAGCATCAATAAGTCTTGCATAAGAGTTAACTCATAAAGCAATAATTCAAAGTAAAGGTATTGAAGCAACACAAAAGAAGATTAAGTTTCAGCGGTTGCTTTCAACTTGTAACATGTATATCTCATGGATATTGTCAACATAGAGTAATATAATAAGTGCAATAAGCAAGTATGTAGGAATCAATGCACAGTTCACACAAGTGTTTGCTTCTTGAGGTGGATAGAAATAGGTGAACTGACTCAACATTGAAAGTAAAAGAATGGTCCTCATAGAGGAAAAGCAGCGATTGCTATATTTGTGCTAGAGCTTTGATTTTGAAAACATGAAACAATTTTGTCAACGGTAGTAATAAAGCATATGCATCATGTAAATTATATCTTATAAGTTGCAAGCCTCATGCATAGTGTACTAATAGTGCTCGCACCTTGTCCTAATTAGCTTGGACTACCTGGATTATCACCGCAATACATATGCTTTAACCAAGTTTCACAAAGGGGTACCTCTATGCCGCCTGTACAAAGGTCTAAGGAGAAAGCTCGCATTTGGATTTCTCGCTTTTGATTATTCTCAACTTAGACATCCATACCGGGACAACATAGACAACAGATAATGGACTCCTCTTTTAATGCTTTAAGCATTTGACAACAATTAATTCTTTTCTCATTAGAGATTTGAGGATGTTTGTCCAAAACTGAAACTTCCACCATGGATCATGGCTTTAGTTAGCGGCCCAATGCTCTTCTCTCACAATATGCATGCTCAAACCATTCAACTCAGTGTAGATCGCCCTTACTTCAGACAAGACGAACATGCATAGCAACTCACATGAAATTCAACAATGAGTTGATGGCGTTCCCCAGTAAACATGGTTATCGCACAACAAGCAACTTAATAAGAGATAAAGTGCATAATTACATATTCAATACCACAATAGTTTTTAAGCTATTTGTCCCATGAGCTATATATTGCAAAGGTGAATGATGGAATTTTAAAGGTAGCACTCAAGCAATTTACTTTGGAATGGCGGGAAAATACCATGTAGTAGGTAGGTATGGTGGACACAAATGGCATAGTGGTTGGCTCAAGTATTTTGGATGCATGAGAAGTATTCCCTCTCGATACAAGGTTTAGGCTAGCAAGGTTATTTGAAACAAACACCAGGATGAACCGGTGCAGCAAAACTCACATAAAAGACATATTGAAAACATTATAAGACTCTACACCGTCTTCCTTGTTGTTCAAACTCAATACTAGAAATTATCTAGACCTTTGAGAAACCAAATATGCAAACCAAATTTTAGCATGCTCTATGTATTTCTTCATTAATGGGTGCAAAGCATATGATGCAAGAGCTTAAACATGAGCACAACAATTGCCAAGTATCACATTACCCAAGACATTTTTAGCAATTACTACATGTATCATTTTCCAATTCCAACCATATAACAATTTAACGAAGGAGAAACTTCGCCATGAATACTATGAGTAGAAACCAAGGACATATTTGTCCATATGCTACAGCGGAGTGTGTATCTCTCCCATAAAGTGAATGCTAGGATCCATTTTATTCAAACAAAACAAAAACAAAAACAAACCGACGCTCCAAGAAAAAGCACATAAGATGTGGCCGAATAAAAATGTAGTTTCAGGGGAGGAACCTGATAATTTGTCGATGAAGAAGGGGATGCCTTGGGCATCCCCAAGCTTAGACGCTTGAGTCTTCTTGATATATGCAGGGGTGAACCACGGGTGCATCCCCAAGCTTAGAGCTTTCACTCTCCTTGATCACGTTGCATCATACTCCTCTCTTGACCCTTGAAAACTTCCTCCACACCAAACTCGAAACAACTCATTAGAGGGTTAGTGCACAATATAAATTGACATATTCAGAGGTGACACAATCATTCTTAACACTTCTGGACATTGCATAATGCTACTGGACATTAGTGGATCAAAGAAATTCATCCAACATAGCGAAAGAGGCAATGCGAAATAAAAGGCAGAATATGTCAAAACAGAACAGTTCGTATTGACGAATTTTAAAATGGCACCAGACTTGCTCAAAAGAAAATGCTCAAATTGAATGAAAGTTGCGTACATATCTGAGGATCATGCTCGTAAATTGGCGTAATTTTCTGAGCTACCTACAGGGAGATAGACCCAGATTCGTGACAGCAAAGAAATCTGGAACTGCGCAGTAATCCAAATCTAGTACTTACTTTTCTATCAACGGCTTAACTTGGCACAACAAAACTCAAAACTAAGATAAGGAGAGGTTGCTACAGTAGTAAACAACTTCCAAGACACAAAATAAAAAACAAAGTACTGTAGGTAAAAACATGGGTTGTCTCCCATAAGCGCTTTTCTTTAACGCCTTTCAGCTAGGCGCAGAAAGTGTGTATCAAGTATTATCGAAGGGTGGTACTTCTACAGCGGGGTGTGGGCTCTTCTCAACCAGGCATATTATATTAGATACATAAGTTTTAGCATCTCCCTTTTCATTAGTCTTAGGCGTGATACTCTCATCAAACAAATTTTCAGGAACAAGCCAAGCATAATTATTTTCTAGTGCATCATTCATAGCTAGGAGCTTGCATGGTATTGGTGCTTTGATTTCCCCACAATCATCAATATTATTAGTGTATCTTATTCTATCCATATCCATCTTTTCAAGGAGACTAACAAAGTTAGTAGGAGAACCAAGCATATTAAATTTAGCAAAGACCTTTCTAGCTTCTCTTGCTAGACCACCAAATTCTCTAAGAAGGGTTTCTAAAACAAAATCTTTCTTTTCCCCTTCTTCCATATCACCAAGTGTGAAAAACATGTGTTGGATTATAGGATTAAGATTAACAAATTTGGTTTCCAACAAGCGGACTAAATGCGCAGCAGCAATTTCATAAGTAGGCGCAAGGTCTATCAAGTGTCTATCTTCAAAATTTTCAATGGTACTAACATGGTTGAAGAATTCTTCTATATTATTTCTCCCAACTATAGACCCACGTCCTACCGGTATGTTCTTTGTGGTAAAATTAAAAGGAAACATGATGAAATAAGTAAAGTAAATGCTAGTAACTAATTTTTTTGTGTTTTCGATATAGCAAACAAGATAGCAAATAAAGTAAAACTAGCAACTAATTTTTTTGTATTTTGATTTAGTGCAGCAAACAAAGTAGTAAATAAAACTAAGCAAGACAAAAACAAAGTAAAGAGATTGAGAAGTGGAGACTCCCCTTGCAGCGTGTCTTGATCTCCCCGGCAACGGCGCCAGAAAAAGAGCTTGATGGCGTGTATTTCACACGTTCGTTGGGCAACCCCAAGAGGAAGGTATGATGCGCACAGCAGCAAGTTTTCCCTCAGAAAGAAACCAAGGTTTATCGAACCAGGAGGAGCCAAGAAGCACGTTGAAGGTTGATGGCGACGAGATGTAGTGCGGCGCAACACCAGGGATTCCGGCGCCAACGTGGAACCTGCACAACACAACCAAAGTACTTTGCCCCAACAAAACAGTGAGGTTGTCAATCTCACCGGCTTGCTGTAACAAAGGATTAACCGTATTGTGTGGAAGATGATTGTTTGCAGAGAAAACAGTAAAAACAAGTATCGCAGTAGATTGTATTTCAGTAAAGAGAATTGGACCGGGGTCCACAGTTCACTAGAGGTGTCTCTCCCATAAGACGAACAGCATGTTGGGTGAACAAATTACAGTTGGGCAATTGACAAATAAAGAGAGCATGACAATGCACATACATATTATGATGAGTATAGTGAGATTTAATTGGGCATTACGACAAAGTACATAGACCGCCATCCAACTGCATCTATGCCTAAAAAGTCCACCTTCAGGTTATCATCCGAACCCCCTCCAGTATTAAGTTGCAAGCAACAGACAATTGCATTAAGTATGGTGCGTAATGTAATCAACAACTACATCCTTAGACATAGCATCAATGTTTTATCCCTAGTGGCAACAGCACAACACAACCTTAGAACTTTTCACACGTCCCAGGTGTCAATGCAGGCATGAACCCACTATCGAGCATAAGTACTCCCTCTTGGAGTTAAAAGCATCTACTTGGCCAGAGCATCTACTAATAACGGAGAGCATGCAAGATCATAAACAACACATAAGCATAACTTTGATAATCAACATAACAAGTATTCTCTATTCATCGGATCCCAACAAACGCAACATATAGAATTACATATAGATGATCTTGATCATGATAGGCAGCTCACAAGATCCGACAATGATAGCACAATGGGGAGAAGACAACCATCTAGCTACTTCTATGGACCCATAGTCCAGGGGTAGACTACTCACTCATCACTCCGGAGGCGACCATGGCGGCGTAGAGTCCTCCGGGAGATGATTCCCCTCTCCGGCAGGGTGCCGGAGGCGATCTCCAGGATCCCCCGAGATGGGATCGGCGGCGACGGCGTCTCAGTAAGGTTTTCCGTATCGTGGCTCTCGGTACTGGGGGTTTCGTCACGGAGGCTTTAAGTAGGCGGAAGGGTAGGTCAAGAGGCGGCACGAGGGCCCCACACCACAGGGCCGCGCGGCCAAGGGGGGGGCCGCGCCGCCCTAGGGTGTGGCCCCCTCGTGGCCCCTCTTCGTCTCGTCTTCGGTCTTCTGGAAGCTTCGTGAGAAAATAGGCCTCTGGGCTTTTATTTCGTCCAATTCCGAGAATATTTCTTTACTAGGATTTCTGAAACCAAAAACAGCAGAAACAAAGAATCGGCACTTCGGCATCTTGTTAATAGGTTAGTTCCAGAAAATGCACGAATATGACATTAAGTGTGCATAAAACATGTAGATAACATCAATAATGTGGCATGGAACACAAGAAATTATCGATACGTTGGAGACGTATCAGTGTCCTTGCCTTTATGTTTTGCTATTCCATAAGGACATGTTGAGTACTACTTTGTTATGTTTATAAATACATAGTTGCTTTCAATGCACTATTATTCATGATCCTTCGTTTGAGTTACTCTTCATGTTATAACATAGTTGCGAAGTTCAGCTGAATCATATCTATCATGCCTATGTTAGAGTACTTAGATCCCAGCTCACAATGCTTTACATGCTTGATCGAAATTGTTTTGGCTTCCTGTCACTGATACGTCCAATTTGCATCACTATTTTATATCATAATTTGCTGTTATTCATTGATATATTTCATATTGGGACACAATACTTATGTTATTTCATCTATTTTGCATGTTTCATGATTATTTGGGGATCGAACACCGGAGCCAGGATTCTGCTGGAAAAAGCACCGTCAGAATGCAATATTTCGGAAGATCAACTGTGGAAGGGGGTTTTACCAAAAATCCTATTTTTCCAGATGACGAAGGAAGCCAGAAGGAGGGGCCAGGAGGACCCAGGGTGGGCCCACACCCTAGGGCGGCGCGGCCCATGCCCTGGCCGCGCCGCCATGTGGTCTGGGGGGCCCACGACCCCTTTCGCCTCCTTTTCTTCGCGAAACCCTTCGTCCCGAAGACCTAAGCCACAGAGGAATCCTCACGAAGGGTTACAGCCGCCTCTGCGGGGCGGAGAACACCAGAGAGAAAAGAGCTCTCTGGCGGGCAGGAATCCGCCGGGGAAATTCCCTCCCGGAGGGGGAAATCGACGCCATCGTCACCGCCATCGAGCTGGACATCATCTCCATCACCATCATCATCATCTCCACCATCATCACCGCCATCTCCTCCGCAGCACCTCGTCACCGCCGTAGCAATTTGGGTTTGATCTTGATTGTTTGATAGGGGAAACTCTCCCGGTATCTATTCATACTTGTTGTTGATGCTATTGAGTGAAACCATTGAACTAAGTTCATGTTCAGATTGTTATTCATCATCATATCACCTCTGATCATGTTCCATATGATGTCTCGTGAGTAGTTCGTTTAGTTCTTGAGGACATGGGTGAAGTCTAAATGTTAGTAGTGAACTATGGTTGAGTAATATTCAATGTTATGATATTTAAGTTGTGGTGTTATTCTTCTAGTGGTGTCGTGTGAACGTCGACTACACGACACTTCACCATTTATGGGCCTAGGGGAATGCATCTTGTACTCGTTTGCCAATTGCGGGGTTGCCGGAGTGACAGAAACCTAAACCCCCGTTGGTATATCGATGCAGGAGGGATCGCAGGATCTCAGAGTTTAAGGTTGTGGTTAGATTTATCTTAATTACTTTCTTGTAGTTGCGGATGCTTGCAAGGGGTATAATCACAAGTATGTATTAGTCCTAGGAAGGGCGGTACATTAGCACAGGTTCACCCACACAACACTTATCAAAACAATGAAGATTAATCAGCTGTATGTAGCGAAAGCACTAGACTAAAATCCCGTGTGTCCTCGAGAACATTTGGTCATTATAAGTAAACAAACCGGCTTGTCCTTTGTGCTAAAAAGGATTGGGCCACTCGCTGCAATTATTTCTCTCGCATTTTACTTACTCGTACTTATTTCATCTGTTACATCAAAACCCCCTGAATACTTGTCTGTGAGCATTTACAGTGAAACCTTCATCGAAACTGCTTGTCAACACCTTCTGCTCCTCGTTGGGATCGACATTCTTACTTATCGAAGATACTACGATACACCCCCTATACTTGTGGGTCATCAAGACTATTTTCTGGCGCCGTTGCCGGGGAGTGAAGCGCTATTGGTAAGTGGAATTGGTAAGGAAAACTTTTACTGTTTGTGCTGATTTTATTTCTGCCTGCTGCTATAAGTCATTATGGAGAGATCTTCTCTTAATTTCTATTTGGGAAATCTACTACTACTGCAACGGTAGTGGATGAGGCGCCAGGTGAGGAAGTAATACCATATAAAATACCTACGAAAATTATTGAACATGTTATGGATAACCGCTATGAAGGGGATGGAACTGTCCATCCTGGTGATCATTTACTGTTTTTGCATGAATTATGCGGGTTATTCAAATGTGCAGGTATTGCTATGAATGAAGTTAGGAAGAAACTATTCTCTATATCGCTGTCTGGTAAAGCGGCGCATTGGTATAAATTGCTGAAGAATGGTGATTCTCTTGATTGGGAGGACATTGTGCCTTTATTTTATTCCAAATTTTATCCTCCAAGTGAAATTCACAAAGATCGGAACCGCATATATAATTTCTGGCCTCATGATGGAGAGAGTATTGCCCAAGCTTGGGGGAGATTGAAGTCTTTAATGCTCAAATGCCCCATTCATGAGCTTCCTGGTAATATTATTATTGATAATTTCTATGCAAGACTTTCTTTTCAAGACAAGACCTTGCTGGATACTTCTTGTTCTGGATCATTTACACGCAACAAAGAAGAGTTTAAAAGGGACCTTCTTGATCGGATCCAAGAAAATACTGAAGGATGGGAGAACGACAAAGATAGAGAATCAGATGTGGAAGTTCTATGTGGTAAGATTAAATATCCTGCTGACTTTTTGGTACTTGGTTCTGCTGCTAGTGATTATTGTCCTATCATTTTTGGTAGACCTTTTCTAAATACCTGTGGAGCTATTATAGATTGCAAGAAAGAGAAAATTTTGACCAAATTTGCTGGTGAATCTTATGAGTTTAACTTCTCTAAATTTACTAAAACTCCTTATAAAGCTGATTTGCCTAGTAATGATTTTAAAATGGAGCAGTGTGCATCTATTGTTCTTGTTCCTAATAATCCTTTGCAGCAACATTTGGAGGATAGCGAGAGTGAAGTTTTTAGGAAAGAAAGAGAGGAGCTTGAGGAGATTTTTCTTCGCCAACCTATTCTCAAACATGATTTACCGGTGGAAGACTTGGGTACAACACCGCCACCAAAGGAAGATCCTGTTTTTGACTTAAAGCCTTTGCCTGATAATCTTAAATATGCTCATATTGATGATAAGAAAATATATCCTATTATTATTAGTTCTAAACTTACAGAGTTTGAAGAAGAAAGATTATTGCAAATATTGAAGAAACACCGAGGTGCTATTGGCTATACTCTTGATGACTTGAAGGGGATTTCTCCCTCTATTTGCCAACACGCAATTAATATGGAAGATGATGCGAAGCCTGTTGTTGAACCTCAATGTCGTCTAATTCCTAAGATGAAGGATGTGGTAAGAAATGAGGTATTACGACTTCTTGAAGCTGGTATTATATATCCTATTGCTGATAGTAGATGGGTTAGTCCTGTGCATTGTGTTCCTAAGAAAGGAGGAATGACTGTTGTGCCTAATGATAATGATGAGCTCATACCTCAAAGAGTAGTTGTAGGGTATAGAATGTGCATTGATTATCGAGAAGTTAATAAAGTTACTAAGAAAGATCATTACCCTTTACCATTTATTGATCAAATGCTAGAAAGGTTATCTAAAAATACTCATTTTTGCTTTCTTGATGGTTATTCTGGATTTTCACAAATTGCTGTTAAAGCTAAAGATCAAGAGAAAACCACTTTTACTTGTCCCTATGGAACTTATGCTTATAGGCGTATGCCTTTTGGTTTATGTAATGCTCCTGCTACTTTTCAAAGATGCATGTCTGCTATTTTTCATGGCTTTTGTGAGAGTATTGTGGAGGTATTCATGGATGACTTTTCTGTCTACGGGAATTCTTTTGATAGTTGCTTGCGAAACCTTGATAAAGTTTTGCAGAGATGTGAAGAAACTAACCTTGTTCTTAATTGGGAGAAATGCCACTTTATGGTTAATGAAGGAATTGTATTGGGACATAAAATTTCTGAGAGAGGTATTGAAGTTGATAGAGCTAAAGTTGAAGCTATTGAGAAGATGCCCTATCCGAGGGATGTTAAAGGTATTCGCAGTGTTCTTGGACATGCTGGGTTTTATAGGAGATTTATTAAAGATTTCTCCAAGATTTCAAAGCCTCTTACTAATCTTCTTCAAAAAGATGTACCTTTTGTTTTTGATGATGATTGTAAGGAAGCTTTTGAAACTCTTAAGAAAGCCTTAACAACTGCTCCTATAGTTGAACCTCCTGATTGGAATTTACCTTTTGAAATTATGTGTGATGCTAGTGATTTTGCTGTAGGCGCTGTTCTTGGACAGCGAGTAGATAAAAAATTAAATGTTATTCATTATGCTAGCAAGACTCTTGATGCTGCTCAAAGAAATTATGCTACTACTGAAAAAGAATTATTAGTTGTAGTCTTTGCTTGTGATAAATTTAGATCTTATATTGTTGATTCAAAAGTTACAATTCATACTGATCATGCTGCAATTAGATACCTTATGACAAAGAAAGATGCTAAGCCGAGGCTTATTAGATGGGTACTTCTTTTGCAAGAATTTGATTTACATATTGTAGATAGGAAAGGTGCTGATAATCCTGTTGCTGATAACTTGTCTAGATTGGAAAATATTGCTTATGATCCTGTTCCTGTTAATGATAGTTTTCCAAATGAACAATTGGCTGTAATAAAGGTGAGCTCGCGAGACAGTCCTTGGTATGCTGATTATGCTAACTTTATTGTTTCCAAGTACTTGCCTCCAACCTTTTCAGCTCAGCAGAGGAGGAAATTCTTTTATGACTTGAGGCATTATTTCTGGGATGACCCACATTTATATAAAGAAGGAGTGGATGGTATTATGCGAAGGTGTGTTCCCGAATATGAACAACAAGAGATATTGAGTAAATGCCATGGCAGTGCTTATGGAGGACATCACGCCGGAGATAGAACCGCGCAAAAAGTTCTACAATCAGGTTTTTATTGGCCAACTCTCTTCAAAGATGCAAGGAAGTTTATTTTATCCTGTGATGAATGTCAAAGGGTTGGTAATATCTCCAGACGCAATGAAATGCCTATGAATTATACTCTTGTTATTGAACCATTTGATTGTTGGGGATTTGACTTCATGGGACCTTTTCCCTCTTCAAAAGGTAACACGCATATACTTGTTGCTGTTGATTATGTTACTAAATGGGTGGAAGCCATACCTACAAAAAGTGCTGATGGTGAGACCTCTTTAAAAATGCTTTTAGATATTATTTTTCCTAGATTTGGAGTACCTAGATATATTATGACTGATGGAGGTTCTCATTTTATTCATGGAGGTTTTAGAAAAACTCTTGCTAAGTATGGTATTAATCATAGAATTGCTTCCGCTTATCATCCTCAAACTAGTGGTCAGGTAGAATTATCAAATAGAGAAATTAAATCTATTTTGGGAAAAACTGTTAATAAATCTAGGAAGAATTGGGCTAGTAAATTGAAAGACGCACTATGGGCTTATAGAACTGCTTATAAAAACCCCATGGGAATGTCACCTTATAAAATGGTTTATGGAAAAGCTTGTCATTTACCTTTAGAACTAGAACACAAAGCTTATCGAGCTGTTATAGAATTAAATAAAGATCCTAAACTTGCCGGTGATAAGAGGTTGCTACAATTAAGTTCTCTAGATGAATGGAGAAGTGAAGCTTATGAAAATGCTAAACTCTTTAAAGAGAAAGTTAAAAAATGGCATGATAGAAGGATCATCAAAAGAGAGTTTAATATTGGGGATAAAGTCCTATTGTATCGGTCTCGTCTCAGATTCTTTGCAGGGAAATTACTCTCGAAATGGGAAGGACCATATGTTGTTGAGGAAGTGTATCGTTCAGGAGCAATTAAAATTAGCTCTCTCCAAGGCGATGCTACGCAAGTGGTGAATGGACAAAGACTCAAGCATTATTTCAGGTGATTCTTATAATGTTGATGTTGATATTATTCGAGTGGAAACACCGGAGGCTTTCATCAAAGGACAAATTGACAGTCCGCCAGAACTCGACTTTGAATAGGTAACAGTACTGGTAATGAAAAGTTCGCGATTTACTTTCCGAACATTATTTTTGTTGTTTTTAGAAAATATGAAAAATTACGAGTTCGAAACGGAGTGGAAAAGATGCACGAGGGGGCGAAACCACAGGCCGGCGCGGGCCCCAGCCTGGCCGCGCCGACCTATGGTCTGGCCGCCTCGTTGCCCCTTTCCGACTCTGGTTCGATCTGGTACTTTCCGTTTGTTCTGGAAATTTTGATTATAAAATCCCCCGGACCCCTGGAGGTCCGTATATCGTTTTCTCGACGTGTTTTGTTTCGAGCTGTTTCTACCAGGATCTGTTTTCAGTTTAGAGGCACCATGGTCTCCAAGAACAAGGGCAAGGAGTTTCCGGATAAAGATGATCAGGATCGTAAGTGGAAAGAAGAGGACAAGAGCGTCAAGGAAGAAGCAAAGGAGGATGAAGTGGAAGTCGAAGAAGTTCCGCAAGAGCATCCACGCACCACCATTGCAAGCGTCGAAGTGGTGACCAACTCGCTCAACGCCAAGAAGAGCGCACGGATTAGGACCGGAGGAGGACTTCCCCGCCATTACCTAGCTCCAAGGACATCTTCTTCAGGCATTCACCATCCTTTCCACAATCTGATCTACAATAATCAAATTGAAAGGACTCCCAAGGCAGCACTGCCTAGCAATTGGGATATAGATCGTTCTAACAATGCAGGAAAGACGGAGCCCGAAGCTGAAGGTTGGGGAAATAACTCCAAGAGTTGGGACTCGTCGTCGGACAGACTTCTTAACCGCGTCGAGCACAATTCGGAGATGATTCGCAACCTCATATACAGGATTGATGAGCTTCAGGAGCTCATTGAGAAGCTTGTCAGGAATTCATCACCACCATCGCCAAAGGAGTAATCCATCATCGGTATTGGCATCCCCTTGGTTTGTTCCAAGCTTGGGGGAGTGCCGCGGTATCACATTATCATTACCTTTTACTTTTTACTATTAAGTAGTGTCATATCATGAGTAGGGAAGTTATCGTATGAGATGGGTTGCAGTGTGGAGTATCTCTCCTTTAGTTTGTCTATGTATCCCTTGGTGTGAGTTATCGTTATGGAATATTAATGAGAAGTCTTATCATTTACATATTGCACACCTTATTTTAGTTTGCAATTTCTACTATATGATTGATCTTGATTTTAGTGTTGGTACCACTTTGGGAGCATTGAGTTAATCTATTTAGTTTTGGCAAACTTAGCAATGGTCAATAGCAACAACACTTTGAGTTTAAGAAGAATAGAGGAAATACATGTAGAAGATATTATTATCTTTCTTATCAGTTCTTAGCTTAGTATTCTAGAAGTTAAAACTGTTTGTGCTTACAAGTAAGATGCATGATTGTTTCTATCACATGTATATTTGTTTGTTTCCCTCAACTCTTATGCTTGCTAATTAACCTTGCTAGCCAAAGACCTGTACTGAGAGGGAATACTTCTCGTGCATCCAAACCTGAACCCAAACCTATGCCATTTGTGTCCACCATACCTACCTACTGCATGGTATTTCCTGCCATTCCAAGTAAATACTTCATGTGCTACCTTTAAACAATTCAAAACTTATTACTTCTTATTTGTGTCAATGTTTTATAGCTCATGAGGAAGTATGTGGTGTTTTATCTCTCAGTCTTGTTAGGCAGCCTCCACTAATGGACTAGTGGCTTCATCCACTTATCCTATAATTTTGCATAAGAGCTGGCAACGGGGTTCGCAGCCCCAATTAATCAACTTTCATTAATAATTCTCTTCACATGTTTTGCCCTGATTCATCAGTAAGCAACTTAATTTTGCAATAGACACTCCTCCATGGTATGAGATTGTTGGAAGGCACCCGAGGATTCGGTTAGCCATGGCTTGTGTAAGCAAAGGTTGGGGGGAGTGTCATCCTTAAAATGAACTAAAGTACATGTGTAAACAAAAGAGAAGAGGGATGATCTACCTTGTTGGTAGAGATAACGTCCTTCATGGGAGCCGCTCTTTGGAGGTCTGTTTGGCAAGGGGGTTAGAGTACCCGCTACCAGTCGTTGACAAAAACAAACACCTCCCAAAACTTTACTTTTATTCTCTTTATATGATTTCAAAACTGAAAAAGCTCTAGCACATGATTTAATCCCTGCTTCCCTCTGCGAAGGGCCTGTCTTTTACTTTATGTTGAGTCAGTAAACCTATTTCCCTCCATCTCAAGCAAGTATTTGAGTTGTTGTGATCAAACTATTATATTGTGATTTGCTTCATCATGTCTTTACTCTTTCTTGTTTAGTACAAGTTTTACCTGAATGAACATAGCTTTGAAAGCCATCAATGATTAATATGATTGAGTATGCAAGTTTACCATGAGTTTTTAATATGAGAGCGCTGCTCAATAGATGAATATAATCTGTTAAATGTTCTCTGACCAAGAACAAAGTTTGCCATCACCATTTATGATTTCCTATGCACCCTTATTTGTGATTACCTTATACTTGTTTCAAGATTGAGTTATATGAGAAGGTTGTTTACTACAATGTCTTGTGTGAATGAATATGATGCTTCTTGTCCGTATTCTATATATCGACTCTTCACTCCATAAACATGTGGACCTGTTTACAGAGTTCAGTTTCGCTTGGGGACAAGCGAAGTCTAAGCTTGGGGGGAGTTGATACGTCCAATTTGCATCACTATTTTATATCATAATTTGCTGTTATTCATTGATATATTTCATATTGGGACACAATACTTATGTTATTTCATCTATTTTGCATGTTTCATGATTATTTGGGGATCGAACACCGGAGCCAGGATTCTGCAGGAAAAAGCACCGTCAGAATGCAATATTTCGGAAGATCAACTGTGGAAGGGGGTTTTACCAAAAATCCTATTTTTCCAGATGACGAAGGAAGCCAGAAGGAGGGGCCAGGAGGACCCAGGGTGGGCCCACACCCTAGGGCGGCGCGGCCCATGCCCTGGCCGCGCCGCCATGTGGTCTGGGGGGCCCACGACCCCTTTCGCCTCCTTTTCTTCGCGAAACCCTTCGTCCCGAAGACCTAAGCCACAGAGGAATCCTCACAAAGGGTTACAGCCGCCTCTGCGGGGCGGAGAACACCAGAGAGAAAAGAGCTCTCCGGCGGGCAGGAATCCGCCGGGGAAATTCCCTCCCGGAGGGGGAAATCGACGCCATCGTCACCGCCATCGAGCTGGACATCATCTCCATCACCATCATCATCATCTCCACCATCATCACCGCCATCTCCTCCGCAGCACCTCGTCACCGCCGTAGCAATTTGGGTTTGATCTTGATTGTTTGATAGGGGAAACTCTCCCGGTATCTATTCATACTTGTTGTTGATGCTATTGAGTGAAACCATTGAACTAAGTTCATGTTCAGATTGTTATTCATCATCATATCACCTCTGATCATGTTCCATATGATGTCTCGTGAGTAGTTCGTTTAGTTCTTGAGGACATGGGTGAAGTCTAAATGTTAGTAGTGAACTATGGTTGAGTAATATTCAATGTTATGATATTTAAGTTGTGGTGTTATTCTTCTAGTGGTGTCGTGTGAACGTCGACTACACGACACTTCACCATTTATGGGCCTAGGGGAATGCATCTTGTACTCGTTTGCCAATTGCGGGGTTGCCGGAGTGACAGAAACCTAAACCCCCGTTGGTATATCGATGCAGGAGGGATCGCAGGATCTCAGAGTTTAAGGCTGTGGTTAGATTTATCTTAATTACTTTCTTGTAGTTGCGGATGCTTGCAAGGGGTATAATCACAAGTATGTATTAGTCCTAGGAAGGGCGGTACATTAGCACAGGTTCACCCACACAACACTTATCAAAACAATGAAGATTAATCAGCTGTATGTAGCGAAAGCACTAGACTAAAATCCAGTGTGTCCTCGAGAACGTTTGGTCATTATAAGTAAACAAACCGGCTTGTCCTTTGTGCTAAAAAGGATTGGGCCACTCGGTGCAATTATTTCTCTCGCATTTTACTTACTCGTACTTATTTCATCTGTTACATCAAAACCCCCTGAATACTTGTCTGTGAGCATTTACAGTGAAACCTTCATCGAAACTGCTTGTCAACACCTTCTGCTCCTCGTTGGGATCGACATTCTTACTTATCGAAGATACTACGATACACCCCCTATACTTGTGGGTCATCAGTCACATTAAAAATTATTTTGCTATCACTTATCTACTCGAGGACGAGCATGAGTTAAGCTTGGGATGCTGGTACGTCTCAAACATTACTATTATTTTTATGCTCAATGCTTGTTTTACACCAACTCATATGTGTTTTGTTTACACTTTGTTGCACTTTTACATGATTTCCGGCACTAACCTATTAACAAGATGCAACAGTGCCAGTTCCCTGTTTTCTGTTGTTTTTGTATTTCAGAAAAGTTGTACAGGAAATATTCTCGGAATTGGACGAAACAAAAGCTGAAGTCAATATTTTACCAAAAAAAAGACGAAGTCTAGTGGGGGGACGAAGAGGTGCACCAGGGCGCCCATACCACCCCTTGGCGCGGCCGGCCTGGCCCGCGCCTAGGGTAGGTGTGGGGCTACCAGGCGCCCCACCAACCTAATTCCTTCGCCTATTTATACATCTTCTCAGGAAAACTCTGGATACCCGAGCCTCTGATGTCTACGCACGCTTCTATTCCTGTAGATAGTGTTGGGCCTCCAAGAGCAGAGGTTTGTAGAACAGCAGCAAGTTTCCCTTAAGTGAATTACCCAAGGTTTATCGAACTCAGGGAGGTAGAGGTCAAAGATATCCCTCTCAAGCAACCCTGCAATTAAGATACAAGAAGTCTCTTGTGTCCCCAACACACCTAATACACTTTTCAGATGTATAGGTGCAATAGTTCGGCGAAGAGATAGTGAAATACAAGTAATATGGATGGTTATAAGTAGTAATTGCAATCTGAAATAAAAATGGCAGCAAGCGAACATGTATCAGAATTCGTTGGAAACGGTGTTTCAATGCTTAGAAACAAGGCCTAGGGATCATACTTTCACTAGTGGACACTCTCAACAATGATCACATAACTGAATAAATAAATGCTACTTTCAAACACTCTCTTGTTGGATAACAAACACCATTCATTGTGTAGGGCTATAAAAGTACACCTCAAGCCGGAGTAAATGATGGCGTGTATTTCACACGTTCGTTGGGCAACCCCAAGAGGAAGGTATGATGCGCACAGCAGCAAGTTTTCCCTCAGAAAGAAACCAAGGTTTATCGAACCAGGAGGAGCCAAGAAGCACGTTGAAGGTTGATGGCGGCGGGATGTAGTGCGGCGCAACACCAGAGATTCCGGCGCCAACGTGGAACCTGCACAACACAACCAAAGTACTTTGCCCCAACGAAACAGTGAGGTTGTCAATCTCACCGGCTTGCTGTAACAAAGGATTAACCGTATTGTGTGGAAGATGATTGTTTGCAGAGAAAATAGTAAAAACAAGTATTGCAGCACATTTGTATTTCAGTATTAAAAGAATGGACCGGGGTCCACAGTTCACTAGAGGTGTCTCTCCCATAAGATGAACAACATGTTGGGTGAACAAATTACAGTTGGGCAATTGACAAATAAAGAGAGCATGACGATGCACATACATATCATGATGAGTATAGTGAGATTTAATTGGGCATTACGACAAAGTACATAGACCGCCATCCAACTGCATCTATGCCTAAAAAGTCCACCTTCAGGTTATCATCCGAACCCCCTCCGGTATTAAGTTGCAAAGCAACAGACAATTGCATTAAGTATGGTGCGTAATGTAACTAGTGACTACATCCTTGAACATAGCACTAATATTTTATCCCTAGTGGCAACATCACAACACAACCTTAGAACTTTCTCACATCGTCCTGTGTCAATGCAGGCATGAACCCACTATCGAGCATAATTACTCCCTCTTGGAGTTACAAGCATCTACTTGGCCAGAGCATCTACTAGTAACGGAGAGCATGCAAGATCATAAACAACACATAAGCATAACTTTTATAATCAACATAACAAGTATTCTCTATTCATCGGATCCCAACAAACGCAACATATAGAATTACATATAGATGATCTGATCATGATAGGCAGCTCACAAGATCCGACAATGATAGCACAATGGGGAGAAGACAACCATCTAGCTACTGCTATGGACCCATAGTCCAGGGGTAGACTACTCACACATCACACCGGAGGCGACCATGGCGGTGTAGAGTCCTCCGGGGGATGATTCCCCTCTCCGGCAGGGTGCCGGAGGCGATCTCCTGGATCCCCCGAGATGGGATCGGCGGCGGCGGCGTCTCAGTAAGGTTTTCCGTATCGTGGCTCTCGGCATGCGGGGTTTCGTCACGGAGGCTTTAAGTAGGCGGAAGGGCAAGTCAAGAGGCGGCACGGGGGGCCCACACCATAGGCCGGCGCGGCCAGGGGTGGGGCCGCGCCGCCCTAGGGTTTGGCCACCCCGTGGCCCCTCTTCGTCTCGTCTTCGGACTTCTGGAAGCTTCGTGAGAAAATAGGCCCCTGGGCTTTTATTTCGTCCAATTCCGAGAATATTTCTTTACTAGGATTTCTGAAACCAAAAACAGCAGAAAACAGCAACTGGCACTTCGGCATCTTGTTAATAGGTTAGTTCCAGAAAATGCACGAATATGACATAAAGTGTGCATAAAACATGTAGATAACATCAATAATGTGGCATGGAACATAAGAAATTATCGATACGTCGGAGACGTATCAGCATCCCCAAGCTTAGTTCTGCTCGTCCCGAGCAGGTAAAACGATAACACAGATAATTTCTGGAGTGACATGCCATCATAATCTTGATCATACTATTTGTAAAGCATATGTAGTGAATGCAGCGATCAAAACAATGTGTATGACATGAGTAAACAAGTGAATCATAAAGCAAAGACTTTTCATGAATAGCACTTCAAGACAAGCATCAATAAGTCTTGCATAAGAGTTAACTCATAAAGCAATAATTCAAAGTAAAGGTATTGAAGCAACACAAAAGAAGATTAAGTTTCAGCGGTTGCTTTCAACTTGTAACATGTATATCTCATGGATATTGTCAACATAGAGTAATATAATAAGTGCAATAAGCAAGTATGTAGGAATCAATGCACAGTTCACACAAGTGTTTGCTTCTTGAGGTGGAGAGAAATAGGTGAACTGACTCAACATTGAAAATAAAACAATGGTCCTCATAGAGGAAAAGCATCGATTGCTATATTTGTGCTAGAGCTTTGATTTTGAAAACATGAAACAATTTTGTCAACGGTAGTAATAAAGCATATGCATCATGTAAATTATATCTTATAAGTTGCAAGCCTCATGCATAGTGTACCAATAGTGCCCGCACCTTGTCCTAATTAGCTTGGACTACCTGGATTATCACCGCAATACATATGCTTTAACCAAGTTTCACAAAGGGGTACCTCTATGCCGCCTGTACAAAGGTCTAAGGAGAAAGCTCGCATTTGGATTTCTCGCTTTTGATTATTCTCAACTTAGACATCCATACCGGGACAACATAGACAACAGATAATGGACTCCTCTTTTAATGCTTTAAGCATTTGACAACAATTAATTCTTTTCTCATTAGAGACTTGAGGATATTTGTCCAAAACTGAAACTTCCACCATGAGTCATGGCTTTAGTTAGCGGCCCAATGTTCTTCTCTCACAATATGCATGCTCAAACCATTCAACTCAGTGTAGATCGCCCTTACTTCAGACAAGACGAACATGCATAGCAACTCACATGAAATTCAACAATGAGTTGATGGCGTTCCCCAGTAAACATGGTTATCGCACAACAAGCAACTTAATAAGAGATAAAGTGCATAATTACATATTCAATACCACAATAGTTTTTTAAGCTATTTGTCCCATGCGCTATATATTGCAAAGGTGAATGATGGAATTTTAAAGGTAGCACTCAAGCAATTTACTTTGGAATGGCGGGAAAATACCATGTAGTATAGGTAGGTATGGTGGACACAAATGGCATAGTGGTTGGCTCAAGTATTTTGGATGCATGAGAAGTATTCCCTCTCGATACAAGGTTTAGGCTAGCAAGGCTTATTTGAAACAAACACAAGGATGAACCGGTGCAGCAAAACTCACATAAAAGACATATTGAAAACATTATAAGACTCTACACCGTCTTCCTTGTTGTTCAAACTCAATACTAGAAATTATCTAGACCTTAGAGAAACCAAATATGCAAACCAAATTTTAGCATGCTCTATGTATTTCTTCATTAATGGGTGCAAAGTATATGATGCAAGAGCTTAAACATGAGCACAACAATTGCCAAGTATCACATTACCCAAGACATTTATAGCAATTACTACATGCATCATTTTCCAATTCCAACCATATAACAATTTAACGAAGGAGAAACTTCGCCATGAATACTATGAGTAGAAACCAAGGACATACTTGTCCATATGCTACAGCGGAGCGTGTATCTCTCCCATAAAGTGAATGCTAGGATCCATTTTATTCAAACAAAACAAAAACAAAAACAAACCGACGCTCCAAGAAAAAGCACATAAGATGTGATGGAATAAAAATATAGTTTCAGGGGAGGAACCTGATAATGTTGTCGATGAAGAAGGAGATGCCTTGGGCATCCCCAAGCTTAGACGCTTGAGTCTTCTTGATATATGCAGGGGTGAACCACCGGGTGCATCCCCAAGCTTAGAGCTTTCACTCTTCTTGATCATGTTGCATCATACTCCTCTCTTGATCCTTGAAAACTTCCTCCACACCAAACTCGAAACAACTCATTAGAGGGTTAGTGCACAATATAAATTGACATATTCAGAGGTGACACAATCATTCTTAACACTTCTGGACATTGCATAATGCTACTGGACATTAGTGGATCAAAGAAATTCATCCAACATAGCGAAAGAGGCAATGCGAAATAAAAGGCAGAATCTGTCAAAACAGAACAGTTCGTATTGACGAATTTTAAAATGGCACCAGACTTGCTCAAACGAAAATGCTCAAATTGAATGAAAGTTGCGTACATATCTGAGGATCATGCTCGTAAATTGGCGTAATTTTCTGAGCTACCTACAGGGAGGTGGACCCAGATTCGTGACAGCAAAGAAATCTGGAACTGCGCAGTAATCCAAATCTAGTACTTACTTTTCTATCAACGGCTTAACTTGGCACAACAAAACTCAAAACTAAGATAAGGAGAGGTTGCTACAGTAGTAAACAACTTCCAAGACACAAAATAAAAACAAAGTACTGTAGGTAAAAACATGGGTTGTCTCCCATAAGCGCTTTTCTTTAACGCCTTTCAGCTAGGCGCAGAAAGTGTGTATCAAGTAACATCGAGAGATGAAGCATCAACATCATAATTTGTTCTAATAATAGAATCATAAGGTACCTTTATTCTCTTTCTAGGGAAGTGTTCCATACCTTTCTTGAGAGGAAATTGATATTTTATATTACCTTCCCTCATATCAATAATAGCACCAACAGTTCGAAGAAAAGGTCTTCCCAATATAATGGGACAAGATGCATTGCATTCAATATCCAAGACAACAAAATCAACGGGAACAAGATTATTATTAACGGTAATGTGAACATTATCAACTTTACCCAAAGGTTTCTTTGTAGAATGATCAGCAAGATTAACATCCAAATAACAATTTTTCAGCGGTGGCAAGTCAAGCATATTATAAATTTTCTTAGGCATAACAGAAATACTTGCACCAAGATCACATAAAGCATTACAATCAAAATTTTTAACCTTCATCTTAATGATGGGCTCCCAACCATCCTCTAGCTTTTTAGGAATAGAGGCTTCGCGCTCTAGTTTCTCTTCTCTAGCTTTTATGAGAGCATTTGTAATATGATGCGTGAAAGCCAAATTTATAGCACTAGCATTAGGACTTTTAGCAAGTTTTTGCAAGAACTTTATAACTTTAGAGATGTGGCAATCATCAAAATTCAAACCATTATAATCTAAAGCAATGGGATCATCATCCCCAATGTTGGAAAAAATTTCAGCAGCTTTATCACAGGCAGTTTCAGCAGTTTTAGCAGTTTCAGGCAGTTTTTCGCGCTTTGCATTAGAAGTGGAAACATTGCTAACACCAATTCTTTTATTAGTATGAATAGGAGGTGCAGAAACATGTGTAGCATTAGCATTACTAGTGGTGGTAATAGTCCAAACTTTAGCTATATTCTTCTCTTTAGCTAGTTTTTCATTTTCTTCTCTATCCCACCTAGCACGCAGTTCAGCCATTAATCTTATATTCTCATTAATTCTAACTTGAATGGCATTTGCTGTAGTAGTAATTTTATCATCTAAATCCTCAGGTTTAGCAGCCATTTTATTGATTAAAGAAGATTGTGATGCAGACATGTATGAGATTCGGGTTTCAGCACTAGCAAGTTTAGTTTGCAACCCCGAGATTTCCCTATTCAGATTTTCAAGTTGATTTCCTATATTCTTCAACAAGATAGATTGCTCATTCATAATTTTAGTAAACAATTTATTTTGCTCATATTTTGATTGCATAAAACTCTTGGTGGATCTTTCAATTTCTAACATCTTTTCTTCACTAGGTGAAGCATATCTACCATAAGAGTTACCATTAGCAGAGTATGGCCTAGAATCATTGTGATTGTTATTTTTAATGAAATTCACATCAACATATTCTTTTTGAGCAACTAATGACGCTAACGGAACATTATTAGAATTAACATTAGGCCTACCGTTCACAAGCATAGACATAATAGCATCAATCTTATTACTCAGGGAAGAGGATTCTTCAACAGAATTTACCTTCTTACCTTGTGGAGCTCTTTCCGTGTGCCATTCAGAGTAGTTGATCATCATATTATCAAGAAGCCTTGTTGCTTCACCAAGAGTGATGGACATAAAGGTACCTCCAGCAGCTGAATCCAATAAATTCCGTGAAGAAAAATTTAGTCCTGCATAGAAGGTTTGGATGATCATCCAAGTAGTCAGTCCATGGGTTGGGCAATTTTTAACCAGAGATTTCATTCTTTCCCAAGCTTGAGCAACATGTTCAGTATCTAATTGTTTGAAATTCATTATGCTACTCCTCAAAGATATAATTTTAGCAGGGGGATAATATCTACCAATAAAAGCATCCTTGCATTTAGTCCATGAATCAATATTATTCTTAGGCAGAGATAGCAACCAATCTTTAGCTCTTCCTCTTAATGAGAAAGGGAACAATTTTAGTTTAATAATATCACCATCTACATCTTTATATTTTTGCATTTCACATAGTTCAACAAAATTATTAAGATGGGCAGCAGCATCATCAGAACTAATTCCAGAAAATTGATCTTTCATAACAAGATTCAGTAAAGCAGGTTTAATTTCAAAGAATTCTGATGTAGTAGCAGGTGGAGCAATAGGTGTGCATAAGAAATCATTATTATTTGTGGTTGTGAAGTCACACAACTTAGTATTTTCAGCGTTGGCCATTTTAGCAACAGTAAATAAAGCAAACTAGATAAAGTAAATGCAAGTAAACTAATTTTTTTGTGTTTTTGATATAGCAAACAAGATAGCAAATAAAGTAAAACTAGCAACTAATTTTTTTGTATTTTGATTTAGTGCAGCAAACAAAGTAGTAAATAAAACTAAGCAAGACAAAAACAAAGTAAAGAGATTGAGAAGTGGAGACTCCCCTTGCAGCGTGTCTTGATCTCCCCGGCAACGGCGCCAGAAAAAGAGCTTCATGGCGTGTATTTCACACGTTCGTTGGGCAACCCCAAGAGGAAGGTATGATGCGCACAGCAGCAAGTTTTCCCTCAGAAAGAAACCAAGGTTTATCGAACCAGGAGGAGCCAAGAAGCACGTTGAAGGTTGATGGCGGCGGGATGTAGTGCGGCGCAACACCAGAGATTCCGGCGCCAACGTGGAACCTGCACAACACAACCAAAGTACTTTGCCCCAACGAAACAGTGAGGTTGTCAATCTCACCGGCTTGCTGTAACAAAGGATTAACCGTATTGTGTGGAAGATGATTGTTTGCAGAGAAAATAGTAAAAACAAGTATTGCAGCAGATTTGTATTTCAGTATTAAAAGAATGGACCGGGGTCCACAGTTCACTAGAGGTGTATCTCCCATAAGACGAACAGCATGTTGGGTGAACAAATTACAGTTGGGCAATTGACAAATAAAGAGAGCATGACGATGCACATACATATCATGATGAGTATAGTGAGATTTAATTGGGCATTACGACAAAGTACATAGACCGCCATCCAACTGCATCTATGCCTAAAAAGTCCACCTTCAGGTTATCATCCGAACCCCCTCCAGTATTAAGTTGCAAAGCAACAGACAATTGCATTAAGTATGGTGTGTAATGTAACTAGTGACTACATCCTTGAACATAGCACTAATGTTTTATCCCTAGTGGCAACAGCACAACACAACCTTAGAACTTTCTATCACTGTCCCAGGTGTCAATGCAGGCATGAACCCACTATCGAGCATAATTACTCCCTCTTGGAGTTACAAGCATCTACTTGGCCAGAGCATCTACTAGTAACGGAGAGCATGCAAGATCATAAACAACACATAAGCATAACTTTGATAATCAACATAACAAGTATTCTCTATTCATCGGATCCCAACAAACGCAACATATAGAATTACATATAGATGGTCTTGATCATGATAGGCAGCTCACAAGATCCGACAATGATAGCACAATGGGGAGAAGACAACCATCTAGCTACTGCTATGGACCCATAGTCCAGGGGTAGACTACTCACACATCACACCGGAGGCGACCATGGCGGTGTAGAGTCCTCCGGGGGATGATTCCCCTCTCCGGCAGGGTGCCGGAGGCGATCTCCTGGATCCCCCGAGATGGGATCGGCGGCGGCGGCGTCTCAGTAAGGTTTTCCGTATCGTGGCTCTCGGTACTGGGGGTTTCGTCACGGAGGCTTTAAGTAGGCGGAAGGGCAAGTCAAGAGGCGGCACGGGGGGCCCACACCATAGGCCGGCGCGGCCAGGGGTGGGGCCGCGCCGCCCTAGGGTTTGGCCACCCCGTGGCCCCTCTTCGTCTCGTCTTCGGACTTCTGGAAGCTTCGTGAGAAAATAGGCCCCTGGGCTTTTATTTCGTCCAATTCCGAGAATATTTCTTTACTAGGATTTCTGAAACCAAAAACAGCAGAAAACATCAACTGGCACTTCGGCATCTTGTTAATAGGTTAGTTCCAGAAAATGCACGAATATGACATAAAGTGTGCATAAAACATGTAGATAACATCAATAATGTGGCATGGAACATAAGAAATTATCGATACGTCGGAGACGTATCAGTAAACAAGCTCCACAACTTCATAAAGGAATCACACACGATGCGCACACTGTCACCGTCACACCGTGGAGAGTGAATCCGGAGTTCATATTAAAGTAACCTCTAGAGTGCATAATAGACCGTTGCAATTTAGACCGAGTACTAACATAGCATACACACTGTCAACGATAGCTATGAAAGGGGGAATAGATCACATCAATACTATCATAGTAATAGTTAACTTCATAATCTACAAGAGATTACAATCATAACCTACGCCAAGTACTACATGATGCACACACTGTCAACTTTACATCATGGAGGAGGAATAGACTACTTTAATAACATCACTAGAGTAGCACATAGATTAATAGTGATATAAAGCTCATGATCACATAAAGATCACACCATGGGAGAGAGAGATGAACCACATAGCTACCGGTAGAGCCCTTAGCCTCGGGGGAGAACTACTCCCTCCTCATCATGGGAGATAGCAACGGCGATGAAGATGGCGGTGGTGTCGATGGAGATGACTCCGGGGGCAATTCCCCGTCCCGGCGGCGTGCCGGAACAGAGACTTCTGTCCCCCGAAACTTGTCTTCGTGATGGCGGTGGCTACGGAACTCTACGTGGAATATGACTTGATGTTTTAGGGTTTTCGCAACGGAGAGAATATATAGGTGAAGGGGCGATGTCGGTGGAGTCCCGAGGGGCCCACACCACATGGCGGCGCGGCCAGGGGTGGGGCCGCGCCCCCTAGGGTGTGGCCACCTCGTGGCTCCTCTTCGTCTCCTCTTCGGTGTTCTGGAAGGCTCCGTGAAAAATAAGACAGTGGGCTTTTGTTTCGTCCAATTCCGAGAATATTTCCTGTGTAGGATTTCTGAAACCAAAAACAGCAGAAAACAGGCTGGCGCTTCGGCATCTTGTCAATAGGTTAGTCCCGGAAAATGTATCAAAATGATATAAAGTGTATGTAAAACATGTGAGTATTTTCATAAAACTAGCATGGAACATAAGAAATTATAGATACGTTTGAGACGTATCAGCCTCCATCCACGAAAAGTTCCGTCGCGGCCACCATCACCGAACCATCTCGGGGGATTCTGAAGCTCTTTCCGGCACCCTGCCGGAGGGGGAAATCATCGCCGGAGGCATCTACATCTCCATGCCCGCCTCCAAAGTGATGCATGAGTAGTTCATCCCTGGACTATGGGGCCATAGTAGTAGCTAGATGGTTGTCTTCTCCATTTTGTACTTCATGTATCGATCTTGTGAGCTGCCCTACATGATCAAGATCATCTTTATGTAATCCTATATGTTTGGTTTGCTGGGATCCGATGAATATTAAATACTATGTTGAGATTGATTATATACTCATGTCATAAGTTATTCGTGATGTTGCATGCTCTCCGTTGCTAGTAGAAACTCTGTCCAAGTGGATACTTGTGACTCCAAGAGGGGGTATTTATGCTCGATAGTAGGTTCATGCCTCTAGTTTCCTGGGAGAGTGACTTTATAACTTCTAAGGTTGTAGATGTGCTGTTTCTACTAGGGAGAAAACAACAATGTTTTATCCAAGGGTAATTCTATTGTTTACTTTACACACATTGCTTAATGCGATAGTCTGTTGCTTGAAACTTAATACTGAAAGGGGTTCGGACGATAACCTGAATGTGGATTATTAGTCATAGACGCAGTTGGATTACGGTCTATGTATTATGTTGTAATCCCCAATACCAAATCTCGTAGTAATCATCTTGTCATATATGGTGGATATTCTGTCAATTGCCTAGCTGTAATTTGTTTACCCAACATGCTATTTTCTTTATGGAGAGACACCTGTAGTGAACTGTGGACCCCGGTGCTATTTCCTTTACTGATAAATTCAACTGCAATCTTGTTCTGTTTACTTTCTGCAAACATCTCCTTCCATTCGATACGTCTAATCCTTTGTGTTCAGCAAACCGGTGAGATTGACAACCTCACTGTAAATTGGGGAAAAGTACTTTGGTTGTGTTGTGTGCAGGTTCCACGTTGTTGTTGGCGCCGGTAGTGCGCACTGCCACTACTCAGCCAGCAACACCTTCAGAAGTCATGCCTTTCTCCTGCTGGTCAATTAAACATTGGTTTCGTACTAAGAGAAAACTTGCTGCTGTGCTCATCACACCTTCCTCTTGGGGTTCCCCAACAACGTGTCTGCGTACTACGAGCACACGTCATCAGAGATCCATCCGGCGGTGATCCCGGCGGAGTTTTCCCCTCCAATCTTCTCTGCAGCAGCCTCCGTTTTGGTGTTTCTGGCTTTCTGCGGCGCTCTCCTCCCGAGATCTCTTTGGGGCCATATATATAGGGTTTTTAGGGAAAAAGACAAGTCGGTTCGTGAAAGAATTAGGGCAAACAGACGCTTGAGGGCTGAACGGAGGTGTGTGGTGTGGCCCAGAAGTTTGCCCGCACCACCTTGCCTCGTTTGGCCCTCGGTCCTCTGCAGGTGTGCTTCAAAATTCCATTGTGTTTCTCCCGATGAAAAAATGATGCTCCAAAAATCTCAGGTCAATTTAACTCCGTGTAGGTCCCTGAAAGTGAAAAATACGTGAAAGATGGTTTTCCTGTTCTGTGGGGTTATAAACCAAATAAAGGGGATCATTGGTAATTCCCGTAAATCAATGTAAAACATGGTATTATCATCATATATGTTGCAAATATGTGGGAATTCAATATGATGAAGGACAAAGTTCATGTATGCATTTTACATGCATCAGCGCCAAGTAAAAGTTGGTCTTCTGTGGCGCATGTTGGCATATACGCCACATAATTCCGTGTGCGGGCCCATGCCTGACAGTACCATAATTCGAGGGGAGGGGGTGTAAGATTTCTGGCTACACGATTACCAGAAAATCCCAACCGGTTAATGTACAAAGTTGAATTAAATTTTACCAGAAAAATTCCACGAGGGGAGGGGGTGTAAGATTTTTGGGATCTAATTTTTTTAAAACTCTGCACCAATACAAAAATGCGTAGCCAGCCACCTGCAGACCAATACACGTTTCAGGCCTATATCACTCGCGAAGTAGGTTTGGCCACAAAAACGAACCCGTTTTTTGTTATGTTATAGTATTAAACACTAGTGGCAACATATTCACTCTGCTGATAGGTTCAGTTAGCAGTCTCTGTTGCACTTTGGCGCCTGCAGATGCTTCTAGCAAGAAGCTTTCCAATAATTTATCATGTTCAAAATCATTTCGCGGGCCCTTGTGTGCATCTCTATTCTTCGTAGCAGCTCGCCTACCGTTTCTGTTCAGTGGCTAGGATGTCAGGTCTCTGGACCAATGATGTCTCGAATTGACCGGGAATAGTGGTGCTCGGAAGGGGTAGATGCATGTTATTGCACCCCGTCTCAGATGCATGGACCATAGAGCTCCTGAACTACCAAGTTTTGTGTACACGATTAATTAAGCCAGCCACACTGCCCTTGCTTGCGATTGTTATCTCCTGTCCGCAAGTTAGATACCCTCTGCGGCCAACCAGTTCATTTAAAAATATGTACAGAGACTATATGTACTTGGTTAGTTGGTCTAACTTATTGGTCGATCGTCAGACAATACCATGCATGATACAGCATCCAGTTAGTGAGCTAGGCACGCCAGTCGGTCAGTACTCACCAGTCAATTCCCCATAATAACGGAGCAAGATAGTAGCTAGCTTAGCAAGGAGTTGCGAGCTCCATCGAGCGCCTGTAGTGTAGTGGGATGATTATCACGTCTCTACCGCCGGTCCGCGCAATGCCATACATCATGCATGACGCTAGGTGGTGTATCGTGCACCACATGTGCCTGTCGTAGGGTCATTTATTCGTACCACTACAACATTCTAGTACTCCCTAATATATCAAATCATCTAAATTTGAATGGAAATAAAATTTAGATAAATCTAAGAAAATCTTTCCCACGATGGAGGAAGTACATCATATTGTAGTGCTCGATAAATGTGGGGGTGCAACACATAGGAGGGAACTAAGCTAGCTAGAGCTCAACCATGCATTTATATAGGTGGAATGTATATACTCCCTCCATGTTTATGTAGCTTAGAGGCTTGCTCCAGTACAATCCTCTCCTCTTAACTCGGTTTAAACTCTCGGGTAATTAATTGATTGATTGTAAGATCTTCTAAGTTCATATCCATACCCATTATACCTCTTTATGGATATATCATATATCATGTAGAGCAGGCATGATCTCTCGGGGCGGACCCTGAACAAAGTTTCATTGGGGACCAAACTCATGGGAGGGGACATCTCTTTGGTAAATTTCTCCCCTCACTCACCTTCTCGCTCCGTAAGCGACCACGATCACTAACTTATATCCATTTAGTTTTTTAAAGGACCATCATACTGTAATTATAAAGGGGCATATGGAGTGATCTCAGCCGTTCTTGTGTTTGAGTTTATCTTAATTTGGGTAGAGGTTGCACCGGAGCAAACACCTATAGCTTAGGGCATGTACAAAGGCATCTAACCAGCAGTCTGTTATGGGCTGGGCACGTTGGATGTAATCCTAAGTGGAGGAAAGAGAACAACTAGAAAGAGATAGTCTGTCTGCAAAATAAACGATGGTCTGATCCCGCAAGAATCGCTCCGTAACGACGACTGCCCTCCTGTTGTACGATGGACATTGTCTAGAACTGGTAGTTTTTTTCCTTTCACGTTCGCCCCACGACCCACTTGCTTGCTCCACGTTTTAAGGCTTTTATAGACAGCTTAATAGATAGCTCTACTCATTGTAAAGGGTCACGGGAGTGGTGTTTTGGAACATGGGTGCATATGCTCCCTATATTTTGAAATGCATGTTATGTACATTTTCAATTTCAAAAAAATTGAAACAAAAAATTTGTACATACATCTTCACGTGCTACGCACTCACAAAGTCGTTTCATAAAAAATGGACTTATCATGTGACGTCTGTAAAAAAGACAAAATTCAGTGCTAAAATTAATGTTTTTCATAAGATAAAGTTTGTCCTTTTTACATAGACCACAATAAATATTGGTTTTTCGTGAAACTTAGCGAATGCACATACATTATGGAGATGTTCATGTAGAATTTTTTATCCAAATTGTTTGACATTTGGAAATATGTTTTTTTGGTAGAGGGAGCATACGCACCCGGGAGCCGAATTGAATTTCCGGTATATAATACAGTCTAGCTATGACATGACATGGGATTATAGACAGCAGTTGTCTAAACAATTGTACATGCCCTTAACTGACACTTTGTGAGCCTGCATCGATCATTCTACATCAAATCCAACCGTCAGATCGATCAGCTCGAGTCAGCAAATTAAGGTGCAAACGCGACGTGGAGAATTGGAACATGAAATTCGCTGTTGCGGATGCAATGCCGCGTGACTTTTGTCCGGTCTTTTCCTGGCAGATCAACCCTAGCTAGGCCTCAATAGCATCAGGAAAAAAAGTACTCGATAGGATGAAGTGATGGGTCTCACTATCATCATGCATGTGCACGAGATAAATGATGTAACCAGCTGAAGGAAAACTTAACCACCCTGCAAACACAGTTTCAGTTCAGATCACAAAATTCATTACGGGAACCAGACAAGGTGTCGACGGCCGCCATGCCATCGACACAACTAGAATTGCCGTCGGCACAACCCTGTGTCGACGGTCGCCGTTGGCACCTCGCCGTCGCTACAATATGACCTCGGCACATGCCCATTTCCATCGACACATCATCTTGAGACGATCATTTTGATATATTATTTTTTTCCGTATGCAAAAGATAATGTCATTTACCGAGAAATAAACTTTATATTCCAAAAATGGTCGAAATTAATAATTTATAATTTTCTTCAAAACTAGATGACATAACACATGGTCATCTTGGAGGATTTTATTTTTTGAATTTCCAATTATTTTCTTTTATTTTTTCCAAAATTTAAAAGGCCATATCTCAATCCAAGGTGTGTGTATGTGTGTGGTGCGTGGAGGAAAAAAATACCGTCTGCATAGAGCCTACAACCATTGCCAACGGCCTTGCTATGCCGATTTCAACGGTGGCCGTCGGCTTAAGCTTTTTTATGTTGACACTGGTCGTCGGTGTTAGGGAGACATCCTCCCGTGCGGCTAACCAAGATTAGTTAGGGATATTTCTTGTGTAACAATACTTGTAATCTTGACTTGTATCTCAAGTCCTTGTGCATATAAATAGAAACAGAGGGAGAGGAGGCGTGCTATCGAGCAGCCCATTGTTTCATGGTATCAGAGCGGGTCATCCTCCCCGCCGCCTAAACCCCTCCCTCTCCAACAATCCTAACCCTAGCCGCCAACCTCCCTCCCCTCTCCCACCATGACTCCCGAAGAACTCGCAGCCAAGGAGCGCGAGCTCGAGGCTCGTGCCAAAGCCCTAGATGACCGCGAAGCCTCCATCAACCAACAGATCATCGCCGCCACCAACGCAGCCGCCGCCTCCCTTCCGGCTGGCCAAACACCCTCCTCAAACCCTAACCCAACCGAACCCACCACCACCAGTCCCTCCACCTACGCAACCTCCATCAAGCTCCACGTGCCGATCACCCTCAGCCTCACCGACGGCAACTACACAAGCTGGAGGGAGCTCTTCCTCGTCGCTCTCGGCCGCTACGGTCTCACCGCCCACGTCACCGGCGAAGCCACTCCCTCCGACACGTCTCCTACCTCTGCTTGGGGCCGTGATGACTACACCGTGCTCTCCTGGATCTACGGCTCCATCGACACCGACCTCCTCAGCAGCGTCATGCGTCCTGGCTCCACCGCGCTCACCATCTGGGACGCCATCGAGAATCTCTTCCGCGACAACAAGAAGCACCGCGCCATCCAGCTCGAGGCCGACTTCCGCAACACGCCACATGGCGATCTCTCCATCAGCGACTACTGCGCCAAGCTCAAGAACCTCGCCGACTCCCTCACTGACGTCGGCCAGCCCATCAGCGACGAAATGCTGGTTCTGACGCTCCTCCGAGGCCTTAATGACACTTACGCCCATCTTCGCTCGTTTCTCCCCTTTCAGGTGCCGTTCCCCTCGTTTCTTCAGACGCGCTCCGCCCTCATCCTGGAAGAAACTCAGCGCCGCACCGACGCACGCAACGCTGCCTCCACCGCACTCTGGGCCATGGGCCAGAGCGTACTGCCCAACAATGGGAGCGCCCGCGCCCCTCGTTCTGGTGACCGCTCATCGCCTGCTCCCTTCGGGGGCTCATCGCCTGCTCCCTTCGGGGGCGATCGCGCCGGCGGTCGCGGCACCAACTACTTCACCAACACCTTCCGTGGCGGAGGCCGCGGACGCGGCAGCGGACGAGGACGTGGGCGCGGCCGCGACAACCCCTGGCAGTTCAATCCCTAGACGGGGGCCCCTACTCGCGCCCAGCTACAGCAGGCCCCGTGGCAGCCACCTCCATCAACACAGTGGCAGCCACGCTCACCAACGACATGGCAGCCGCCGTCCCCAGGCCTCCTCGGCCCGTGCCCCAGCATGACACCACAGGCGTATACAGCCCAGGGCTCCTACGTCCCTACCGCCCACCAACAACAGCAGATCGACCCGGCTCTCCTTGTTGCCCTCAACAACCTGCAGCTACCCGGCGGTGATTGGCACATGGACACTGGTGCATCCTCTCACATGGTATCCGATCCTGGTAATCTCCACTCCCTCCTTCCATCCTCATCCCAATTTGTCACCGTTGGAAACCGTGCAACTCTTCCTGTCACCCATGTCGGTTCCCAAACTCTTAATACCCTCACTAAACCCCTTTATCTTCACAACATCTTCCTAGTTCCACAAATCATCAAAAATCTTATATATGTTCGTCAATTCTGCATCGACAATCACTGCACCATTGAATTTGATCGTTTTGGTTTTTCTGTGAAGGCCCTTCCCAGCGGGATCGTGATTCTCCGATGTAACAGTCCAGGCCCTCTCTACACCGTCAATCCACCTGCCTACGCCGCTGCATTCCTCGCCACCATCTCCCACGACCTCTGGCATCGCCGCCTTGGACACCCCGGCAACAGCTCCACGCCATCTCTACCCACTGGCTTGCCATATAAAACAGGACCCTCCCTGTGTCATGCATGTCAATTAGGAAAACATGTTAGGTTACCATTTTCTTTGTCGAACTCCTCTACTACTCGCCCGTTTGAACTATTACATTGTGATCTATGGACCTCCCCAGTCCTTAGCATGTCTGGTTTTGCCTATTATCTAGTCATTATTGATGATTTTTCTCATTATTTTTGGAGCTTTCCTATTCGTAAGAAATCCGATGTCTTTGCCACGTTCGTTACTTTTCATGCCTTTGTCGCCACCCACTTCAATCTCCCTATTCTAACTATCCAATGCGACAATGGAAAAGAATTTGACAACATTAAACTAAACTCCTTCTTTCAATCCCATGGAACCCTTTTTCGCTTCTCATGCCCATACACTTCTCAACAAAACGGCAAAGCCGAACGAGCCATTCGCACCATCAATGATGTTATCCGCACCCTTCTCTTCCAAGCCTCCCTGCCTCCCAATTTTTGGGCCGAGGCTCTCCACACTGCCACTCACCTTCTCAACATTCGTCCCACCGCAGCCCTCCGTAGACAAACCCCACACTTCACCCTCTACGGTACACATCCATCCTATGATCACCTACGCGTGTTCGGTTGTCTCTGCTATGTCAACATTTCCTCCACTAGTCCCAACAAACTAGCCCCACGCGCCACCAAATGCATTTTTCTCGGTTATCCATCCCGCCACAAAGGCTATAGGTGTCTCGATGTGTCTTCCCGACGCATCCTAATCTCCCGACATGTTACGTTCGATGAACACACCTTTCCTTACGCCTCCATCACACAAACATCTACACCACCTGCCATCATCGACCCTATAGATCCCCACTTCCTACCAATACCTCCAACCATATCCACGTCGGCACCACCATCTCCCACTCCACCCCCTGCCGCGGCAGAGATTTCTGCTGCCGCGAGCCCACGCCAGCCTGCCGCCGCCTCCTTTCCTGCCGCGGCAGCCTCTTCCCCTGCCGTGGCACCACTTTCTCCCGACTCGCCTCCACGGCAGCCTGCCGCCGCTCTGTCTCCTGCCGTGGCAGCGCCGCGGCCCAGCATTACTCATGTGTACACTCGCCGCCCTTCGGCACCACCCGTTATCCATCGCACTCGTAGCACCACCGGTAAACTACCACCTCCCATCGATAAACTCAATCTCTCCGCCACCGTATCTTCTCCTATTCCTCACAATTATCTAGTTGCTCTTCGTGATCCTTCCTGGCGCCAAGCCATGCAGGACGAATATGACGCTCTTCTCCAAAACCAAACCTGGACTCTCGTCCCTCCCCCTCCTGGTGCCAACATCGTCAGTGGAAAATGGATTTTTCGTCACAAATTCAATTCCGATGGATCTCTTGCTCGTCACAAGGCACGTTGGGTCGTTCGTGGTTTCACACAACAACCTGGCATTGACTTCGACGAGACTTTTAGCCCTGTCGTCAAACCAGCCACCATCCGTGTTGTTCTCTCCCTCGCCGTGTCTCAAAATTGGCCCATCCATCAACTCGACGTCAAAAACGCCTTTCTTCACGGCAACCTTTCCGAAGAAGTCTACAGCCAACAACCCTCAGGGTTTGTCGATCCCTCTCGTCCCACTCATTTCTGTCATCTCCTCAAATCACTATATGGTCTTAAACAGGCTCCTCGGGCTTGGTTTCAATGATTTGCTACCTTTGCTCGTTCCATTGGCTTCCTTGAATCCAAATCTGATAACTCTCTTTTCACTCTTCATCGCGGTTCTGACATCGCTTATCTACTTCTCTATGTTGATGACATCGTTCTCACCACATCCACCACTTCCTTTCTCCATTCTATCATCAACACTTTCAGCCGCAAGTTTGCCATGAAAGACCTCGGACCTCTTCATCATTTTCTCGGTATCTTTGTCACTCGCCAACCCCATTCTCTTCACCTATCTCAACGGCAATATATCCTCGACATCCTCCACCGTGCCGGCATGAGTGACTGCCATCCGTCCTCCACTCCCGTTGATACCAAAGCAAAACTTCCTGCCTCTACCGGTCCACCTGTGGCCGATCCCTTCCTCTATCATAGTCTAGCCGGCGCTCTACAATACATGACTCTCACTCGGCCCGAAATATCCTACGATGTTCAACAAGTTTGCCTTCACATGCATGATCCACGTGAACCTCACCTCCTCATTGTCAAACGGATCCTTCGCTACCTCAAAGGGACTCTCGATCATGGTCTTACTCTTCACTCCTCCACCTCTCACTCTCTCATTGCCTACTCGGATGCTGATTGGGCAGGATGTCCAGATACTCGCCGATCTACGTCAGGGTACTGTGTGTTCTTGGGTGACAACCTGGTTTCTTGGTCATCTCGCCGACAGCCCACCGTGTCACGCTCTAGCGCTGAGGCTGAATACCGTGCTGTTGCCACTGCCGTTGCCGAGACTTGTTGGCTCCGTAATCTACTGCAGGAGCTCCGGCGTCCCCTTGACAGCGCCACGATTGTCTACTGTGATAATGTGAGCGCTGTCTATCTCTCGGCCAATCCAGTTCAGCATCGGCGTACCAAGCACATCGAACTTGACATACATTTTGTGCGTGAGAAGGTGGCTCTTGGGGCTCTGTGAGTACTACATGTACCCTCCAGTTCTCAGTTTGCTGACATCTTCACTAAGGGACTACCGTCTGTCTTATTTCATGAATTTCGATCCAGTCTTCACGTCGGCGAAGCACCGAGTTCAGACTGCGGGGGCGTGTTAGGGAGACATCCTCCCGTGCGGCTAACCAAGATTAGTTAGGGATATTTCTTGTGTAACAATACTTGTAATCTTGACTTGTACCTCAAGTCCTTGTGCATATAAATAGAAACAGAGGGAGAGGAGGCGTGCCATCGAGCAGCCCATTGTTTCAGTCGGCATAAGCTTTTATGTGCTGATGGCCTTCTTCGCTACCTGATCTGTTTGGAAGCTATACCGATGGCCCCGATACAAAGCCGCCGGCATAACTTTTAGCCTTCCGCACCTTAACGTTTTCATGTAGTGTGATTGGTCACGTTGCTAGTTAATCGTCCACTTAGGCGGGGCGTTTGACGCTGGTGTTTCTTAACTATTTAGCACACAGTATTAGCACGGGGCACAACGCCCGTGTCAGTCAAGTTGTGACCGATCGAGTTAGTTAATTTCCACCACTTGGCCGCGCGCGTATAGTAGTGACACTGCACGCATGAGGCCGCGTGCGGTCAGACGTGATCGTGCCGGCCATGTCGTGCGCCTGCCCGCCGCCTCCGTCCGGGCGTCGCAGCCGTCCGGTCCTGGCGGTTGGCGGCCGATCCAAATCTTGGACGGTTAGGGCATCTTCAACAGGGCGATCCATCCCGCGCCCGTGCGTTCGGATGGGTCGAGCCGGACAAATACCCGGCCCAGCGCGCGGACCATCCCTAAAACGGATGCTCGCGGCGTTCGGATCGACGCAAACCCGGCCCAAATCTTGGCCGGGTTTGCGTGGCCGCGGACGCGAAAGGCTGGTCGCTCGCGTCCGCCCCTTGTCCGCCCCTGACCCGCGTGTCATAGACATAACTAATATTTTTCATTAAATAGAACTCATTACAATTTTTTTTAGCTACTACTTCTATCCTAAATACGTACGGGGCCGGCGGCCTCGCCGACGACTCCTCGCCGGCTCGCCGTCGGGGCCGTGGATTTCACTCGACGCGGGCGGCCTGTACGCGTGAGGATTCCACTCCAGCTTACTACGGGCTGGGTGGCGCGTCGGCGGCGGCGCGGGCGTCGGCGGCGGCGCGGCGGCGGCGGCGCGGCGCGGGCCTCGGCAGCTTGGACGGAGGCCATCATCCTCCTCCTTTCCGTCCGCGCACCTCGGGCGCGCTCGCGCTCCGCCTCCTGCGGCGGAATCATCCGCTTCCCGCATAGCTCCACCTCTGCAGAGCGGCGCGTTCCACGGCGGTGCGCGCCTCCCGGGCGGACGCGGGCGGGTGCACGGCCCTCGTGGATCTCCTGCCGCCGGCGCATGCGCTCTTGCCGGCGCATGCGCTCTTGCCGGCCACGCTCCGCCGACGCAGCATCCTCCTGGGCGCGCCGCTCGGGCGACGGCATCTGGATGAGGTGACGGGCTGCTCGCATAGCGAGCAGCTCGTTCTTCTGGCCGAGGAGGTCGCCTAAGCGGCGGCGGCCGGCCCGCCAGATGCCCTCGTGCTCCTTCGTCACGCGCGTGAGGTCGGCGAGACGCTCCTCGATGGCGGCGTTGATGTTCGCCAGCGCGAGGTCCTCCTCGGCGACGGGCTCCTCCGCGGCGGCCGCCCCCTCCTCCGCGGCCTCGTACCAGCCGTCCGCGGTCTCGTGCCAGCCCTCCGCGGCCGCCTCCCCCATCTCCGCGTCACCGGCCTTCTTTGCCGCCGCCTCGGCAGCGACGCGGAGCGCCTCGTCGTCGGCGACCCACCGCGAGTCCACGCGCTCCTCCTCGTCCGTCCGCGGGAACCTGGCCCGGGCGGCGAGGGAGAGCTTGGCCCATGTGGTCTGAAGGGTGCGCGGCATGGCGCCGGAGAGGGTGGAGGGGGAGAGAACGGTGATGCGGTCTGGGCGAGACCGCCGCCGTCTTTTATAGCCGGCGGTCAGGCGGGAAACTTGAGCGCGAGCGCGCAGCAATGGCGTTTTCGCGCGCGCGGGAACCTTGGTGCGCGCGGGATCTTTCCCGCGCGTTCCACCGTCCACCATGGCTGTCCCGTCGAGGCCTGCCATGGCGCAGCACCGCGCAACGAAGACGAACCACGTGGCGTCTCTTTGGGTCGCCGCGTTGGGCGCCGCGTGCGACCCAAACGGACACGCGGACGCGGGGCGCTGTCCACGTGTCCGGGCGGCCACGCAAACGGCCCAAAACGAACGGCCCAGTGCGTCCGTTTGGGTCGCCCGGTTGGAGATGCCCTTATAGGTCACATGGATCAGCACAAAATCCTAGCGACATGGGCAACTTGCCATAACTACATTAGCTACTATTTTTTTATGAGAGATAATGATTGCAAAGCTTAAACAACGATTAATCGGCCAGATTCAGGTATATATGAGTCGCTGAGACCGTCACCCACTTGGAGTCCAGAGCTTGTAGTATATATAAATGTTCCAGTTTTTAAAAAGGAGTATATCTACCGAGGGTTGAATATAGAATGCTTTTGGCTCATAGGAGCAAATGCTCCTATTATACAAAATAATTAAAAAACAATTTTAAAAATGTCAAAAAATTCTGACATAAATTTTTTGTTATACATCGTGATATTCTATGTTAGTGCACAAATTTTCATGGAGAAACAACATTTTATGTGGCGTGTACAAAAAAGACAAAAAAATATCATGTACGTAGTCGTGTTATAGCATCAAAATTTGTCTTTTTTACTGGAGCCACAAATTTTTATAGTTTTTTTTGAAAACTTATGTACGAACATAAATTGTGTAGATGTACACGAATTTTTTTAGTTTAGAATTTTTTGACACTTCGAAATGTAGATTCACACAATGGGAGCAAATGCTCAAAGTGAATATCCCATGCTACTAGTAGTATATAGAGGTTGAATTGATTGAACAAAATGAGAGAGCTTGCAGTTGGAGCCTCTTGTAGCTAGGTCACAGGGCAGAAACCCCCAAATGTAGCCAGAGCTACATGGCTCCTGTTTCTTTTTTAAATTCGAATTCAACATTTTAAAGTTTCCAAAATCCTGAAAATAATTCTATATGTAACCAATGATGCATTATGCCAACCTGCAAAATATCAGGATGAAATACATTGTATTCTAGGCTACACAAAAATGACCATTGTCTAGCTCTTGAATTTTTGTTCAGAATTTTTTGAAACTATGCAACGACAATTTTGAAATTTTGGAAAAGTGGGCTCAATTTAGCCCGAGCTCCAAAACGCCAAACTCGGTCACACGGTCGTCACATCTAATATAGGAGCACCTTTTATTCATTGGATTTGTACATGAATTGTGTGAGATTTAGATCCCATGGGAAATTTTCAACGTAAGTTGTTTGATTCATAGGAACATATTCCATAGGAGTTAATCATATAGGAATTTTATAGTCTAAATCATATGGAGGAAAAGCATTAGGTCACACCTCATACAAAATTCCTTTTCTACAGTCAAATAAATTTAATTTTCCATAGAATTTCATAGAAAACTAAGAGTCAGCTCTAGCACGTGCTCCTAGGCACTATGTGAGAGTGAATGGTGGGTCATGCACTAATAAAGTAGTACAATTTTATAGCTAACTATTGTACATGTTGGATCTAAAATGACTATATATTTTTTCGAAACGGAGGCAAAAGCTTTGCCTCATTCCATTAATTAAGAAGAAAGTGTCCAATTTTTAGGAGAAAATCGGGCGAAAACCAACAACACACACTTAGCACCCTGACCAACCTGGCTACCCACATGAAGCACAGACGCCATTGAGGAGAAAGACCATCATTGATGATGTCATCGAGCATCATCGTCGTCACTCCACGAGACAGCGATTCCGACTTCACCTTAGACAACCGCCACCGAGACCCTCGCTGCAAACGGCATCGGAACCCAAGTGAGCCTATGCCAAACAGTCGGCCCCCAAGCACGTCGAGGAGGAGGCAGCTCCGACTTCAACCGTGACCTTCATAGGAGAGGTTGCACGCCTTGCACCAACGCAAGCACCAATCAAGTGGCATCGTTGCCACAAGTCGCCTCGCAGCTCCGGCTTCACCATCACGGCAGGGGTGACGAAGGACATGCCGCAACTCCGATCCGCTCACCATTGTCATCGTCGCCACGCAACCCATGACGCCAACACCATCCAACTTCCATGGGTCCCTCTGATCTAAGCAGCTCCAAATCGATGCCCTCAAGAGGGAGGACGACACAAGAGTGCCGCCATCGACCGATCACAAAGGATCTAGGGATTTCCCCGGAGCATATCCCAGACAGGAAGCCACAACGTCACCTCGGCGATGCCTTCAATAAGGGAGTGGCGTCCGAAACCACCGCCATCGCTGTCCTCGGCCAGCTGCCGGCCGGCTAGCAACCGAGACAAGGCGTTAGCCCGGGACTTGTCGCGCCATCCTGCTTCGTGCCCAAGATCAAACCACCTTCTTCCACCTTGCCCACCAACACCTCGCCGCATCCGCCGAGCCGCCGCCACGGCCCGCCTCCCCATCAGATCCGGGCGAGTAGGCCCCTGATCCGCCACCCCACCGTCCCGCCGAGCCAGAAAGCCTGGGCACGCCGGGCCCAGATCTAGCCCGCACGAGCCCAGATCTGGCCCGCACGCTGAGATGCTGCGCAGCCGAGGTCAGCCGTGTTGGAGATATGCCCAAGAGGCAATAATAAATGGTTATTATATATCTTTGTGTTTATGATAATGTTTATATACCATGCTATAATTGTATTAACCGAAACATTGATACATGTGTGATATGTAAACAACAAAGAGTCCCTAGTAAGCCTCTTAACTAGCTTGTTGATTAATAGATGATTAGTTTCATAATCATGAACATTGGATGTTATTAATAACAAGGTTATATCATTATATGAATGATGTAATGGACACACCCAATTAAGCGTAGCATAAGATCACGTCATTAAGTTATTTGCTATAAGCTTTCGATACATAGTTACCTAGTCCTTATGACCATGAGATCATGTAAATCACTTATACCGGAAAGGTGCTTTGATTACACCAAACGCCACTGCGTAAATGGGTGGTTATAAAGGTGGGATTAAGTATCCGGAAAGTATGAGTTGAGGCATATGGATCAACAGTGGGATTTGTCCATCCCGATGACGGATAGATATACTCTGGGCCCTCTCGGTGGAATGTCGTCTAATGTCTTGCAAGCATATGAATAAGTTCATAAGAGACCACATACCACGGTACGAGTAAAGAGTACTTGTCAGGAGACGAGGTTGAACAAGGTATAGAGTGATACCGATGATCAAACCTTGGACAAGTAAAATATCGCGTGACAAAGGGAATTGGTATCGTATGTGAATGGTTCATTCGATCACTAAAGTCATCGTTGAATATGTGGGAGCTATTATGGATCTCCAGATCCCGCTATTGGTTATTGGTCGGAGTGAGTACTCAACCATGTCCACATAGTTCACGAACCGTAGGGTGACACACTTAAAGTTGGATGTTGAAATGGTAGAACTTGAATATGGAATGGAGTTCGAATATTTGTTCGGAGTCCTGGATGAGATCCCGGACATCACGAGGAGTTCCGGAATGGTCCGGAGAATAAGATTCATATATAGGAAGTCATATTCCAAGTTTGGAAATGATCCGGTGCATTTATGGCAGGTTCTAGAAGGTTCTAGAAAAGTCCGGAAGAAACGCACTATGGAAGGTGGAGTCCCGGAAGGACTCCACAAGCTTGGCCAGCCAAACCCTAGAGGGGAAAGTCCAAGGTGGACTTTCCCCCAAGGTGGCCGGCCACCCCCCTTCATGGAAAGGTGGGAGTCCCACTTGAGGTGGGAATCCCACCTTGGGTAGGTTTCCCTACACATGGAAGGTTTTGGGTTGGGGTCTTATTCGAAGACTTGTACACCAACTCTTGGGTGTTCCACCTATATAATGAGGGCCAAGGGGAGGGGGCCGGCCACACCAAAGCCATAGCTTGGCCGCACCCCTTAGTGGCCGGCCACCCCCTCTCCCAAACCCTAGCGGTCTCTCTCCTCCACCACATCCCGCACGCTTAAGCGAAGCTCCGCCGGATTTCTCCACCACCACCGACACCACGCCGTTGTGCTGTCGGATTCAAGAGGAGCTACTACTTCCGCTGCCCGCTGGAACGGGGAGGTGGACGTCGTCTTCATCAACAACCGAACGTGTGACCGAGTACGGAGGTGCTGCCCGTTTGTGGCGCCGGAACCGATCGTGATCAAGATCTTCTACGCGCTTTTGCAAGCGGCAAGTGATCGTCTACCGCAGCAATAAGAGCCTACTCTTATAGGCTTTGGAATCTCTTCAAGGGTTAGTCTTGATCATCCCCTCGTTGCTACCATCTTCTAGATTGCATCTTGGCTTGGATTGCGTGTTCGCGATAGGAAAATTTTTGTTTTCTATGCAACGTTATCCTACAGTGGTATCAGAGCCAGGTCTATGCATAGATGGTTGCACGAGTAGAACACAATGGTTTTGTGGGCATTGATGCTCTTGTTATCTTTAGTTGAGTACTTTGCATCTTTATGGCATAGTGGGATGAAGCGGCTCGGACTAACTTTACATGACCGCGTTCATGAGACTTGTTCCTCGTTCGACATGCAACTTGTATTGCATAAGAGGCTTTGCGGGTGTCTGTCTCTCCTACTATAGTAAAGATTCAATTTACTCTTCTATTGACAACATTAGTATCAACGTTGTGGTTCATGTTCGTAGGTAGATTAGATCTATATCGAAAACCCTAAACCACGTAAAATATGCAAACCAAATTAGAGAGCGTCTAACTTGTTTTTGCAGGGTTTGGTGATGTGATATGGCCATAATGTGATGATGAATATGTATGAGATGATCATTATTGTATTGTGGCAACCGGCAGGAGCCTTATGGTTGTCTTTAATTTTCATGTTGAGTAGTATTTCAAAGTAGTTGTAATAGTTGCTACATGAGGTGAACAACCATGAAGCCGGCGCCATGAACCTTGACGCTACGCCGACGATGATGGAGATCATGCCCGAAGATGATGGAGATCATATCCGTGCTTTGGAGATGAAGATCAAAGGCGCAAAGACAAAAGGGCCATATCATATCACATATGAACTGCATGTGATGTTAATCCTTTTATGCATCTTATTTTGCTTAGATCGCGACGGTAGCATTATAAGATGATCCCTCACATTAATATCAAGATAATAAAGTGTTCTTCCCTCGTATGCACCGTTGCATTGTTCGACGTTTTGAAGCATCTCGTGATGATCGGGTGTGATAAACTTGACATACAACGGGTGTAAGCCATGTTGCACACGCGGAATACTTGGGTTTGCTTGACGAGCCTAGCATGTACAGACATGGCCTCGGGACAATGGAAACCGAAAGGTTGAACACGAGTCATATGGATGATATGATCAACATGTTGATGTTCACCATTGAAACTACATCATCTCACGTGATGATCGGTTTTGGTGTAGTGGATTTGGATCGTGTACCACTTTACAACTATGAGGGATGTTGTATTAAGTTGGAGTTCATTAGTAATTAGATTAAAACATGAACTAATTATCATAAACATAGTCTGAGTAGTATTTTGAATTAATTTTGTAGTATTGGCATCCGTTTACTACTATGCGCTAGTCTTATAATTGAGATAGAAATACTGTTAAAATCTGACTAGAAACTTTACGGATTAGTACCGTATTGTTAATGAATCAAGAAATGATTAAGTCCTATTGCAAACATTTAATGAAACTCACTTTGTTGATTCAGAGAGCTATGGTTTCAATTAGTACCTAAAGTTATCTTGTCTCCGTGAAACTTGAAGTTCAAATCTGTTTGAAAAGTAAGGAGCTGAAAATTTAGTTTTCAGAAATAATCAAGGTATGAGATATATGTGATATCTAAGACCTTATTGCAAGATGATAGAATATAATTTGGTGAGACTACATAAACTCATAAGTTTTATGGGAATGTATGAAGGTTGAAGACGCCAGGCGTCACAATCCTCCAACTATTGGAGCACTAACGATATTCGCATATCCATGAAGTTATCATCCTTAGTATGCACCGTTGCTAAGACTCGTCGTATCGAAGCATCACGTGATGATCGGGTGTTATAGATTCTACGTGTGCTTACAACGGGTGCAAGCCAGATTTGCACATGCAAATACCAAGGTTAAAACTTTACGAGCCTAGCATGTACAGACATGGTCTCAGAAAGTTGTCATGAATTGATGGATAAAATTATGAGTGAAATTGTTCATCATATTACAAAGTTACTAATAGTGAAAACTGGAACACTTGTCATATGATGATCGACTTCAAAGTAAGAACCTCAAGGTGATTGGTATTTGACCAACAAACCTAGAAGTTATTAATGTTGAAGTGTTTTTTTTTTTCTGAATAATGAGGAAAGCTAAAAGAGAAACTGCAAAAGATATTTTGGCAGAAAGAAAGAAAAGACTAGAAAGTCTAGCTCAGGTGTATATAAATGATATACATGTTATGGTTGTATTCCTAGTTAGGTCACAATATGAAATTATTGGGTATTAGTACTATATTGGTTGGTATGAAGTGTCATACAAAACAACGCAATACAAGAATACAATGGCCTAAGTGACTGACAAGGAATATGATAGGAATGCACGACTGGAACAAAATAAAGTGTTATTATGTTCGTCGTTAGCATTCTATCTAGCCCTTAGAATTTATAATAAAGAACTTAATAATTGTTATTTTGCTCTGGTCAAATGAAAACGATGAGTTGGTCAAATTATGACATTACTCCATATACGATGGATAAGTTATTATAAATCTTAATGGTGAAACACACATACATAAAACTGACGCTAAAATGCCATAAGGCAAATGATTTGAATTCCACTTATTTGTGGAACCGCCATTTAGGTCATGTTAGAAAGGAACGCATGAAGGAACTCCATGCAAATGGATTTTTGGAGTCATTTGATTTTTGAATCATTTGACGCTTGCAAATCTTTTCTAAAGAGAATGATTAAAATACCGTTCATAGGCCAAGAGTTGAACGGGCAACAAACTTAGTGGAAAAATACATAATGATGTATATGGTTCACTGAGCATAGTTGTGTGCGGGAGATTCTTCTACTTCATGAAAACTTTCAACAATGAATTGAGTATATATATGGATATATTCGATAAGGAAGAAGTTTGAAACATTTGAATGGGTTCAAATAAATTTCAACATGAAGTGGAAATCAACGTAATAGAAAAGTCAAATATCTATGATTGGATCATGGTGGAAATATTTGAATTACGAGTTTTAGCGAACATCTAAGAGAGTTATGAAATTATTCTACAACTCACATTTCTTGGAGTATCATAATGATGATATAGTATCCGAGATATGTATCCAAACCTTGTTGGATCAATGATGAGATAAAATATTATGACGCCATTATATTTTTGTGGATTATGTTTTAGTGACTACCGCTTTTACACTGAATAGAGCATCATCATGATCCGTTGAAATGACACCATACGAGTTATGGTATGGGTATAAACCCTAATAGTCTTTCTTTAAATTTTGGTCTAAGAGTTTACAACCAAAATCGGATGAATGTCTTTGTTGGTTATCCCAGAGATTTAATTGGGAATTCTTCCCACGAGACAAAGACAAAAGTGTTTGTCAATGTTTCTTATTTCCGAGAAATTGTTTCTAGTGAAGTATTTGAGTGGGAGGACAATATAATTTGATAAGGTTTATGAACCTGAGCATAATGATCAGAGTAGCGCAGCATCGGAATTTGTTTCAGAAGCGGCCACGACGATCATGACTCCCATGACTACAAAGTGTTTTAGCCATGGAGATCGAAGTACATATTGAACCTTGTAGGTATGGTTTACTTTGTGATCAAATAAATGATTTGTGAACAAAGGATTGATTTTGAACAATGATAAACCAACTACAAACAAAGAAGTTATGATGGGCCCTGACTCCGTTAAAATGGTCATACGCCATGAAATCCAAGATAGATGAATACTTTATGAAAGTAAATGGATATATGAAATTGATAGACTTGGATGAAATATCCTTGAAGAAAGCTTGACTTATCGAAAAATTGTTTACGACAAAGTTCAAAGAGTTGAATACGATAAGATTAGATCTTCCGTAGCAATGCTTATAGTCTATGTGGATTATTCTAGTAGGATGGCAAAATACATTACTTATCAGAAGTATGTATTAAAGGTGTATACAAGATACAACCAAGAGTTTTTGCTGGTCCGTGAAATACTAGATAGGTATACGAACTTCAATTGGATGAAGTAAGTATTGCGGAGTTGGAATCTTCACCAGATGAAATAGTCAAAGAGTTTTTTGATTTCATCAAAGACAATGAAGAGGCTTGCATTTGCAAGAAATTAAGTGGGAGCGCTAAGACACATTTATAATACTTTATGTAAATGACATATAGTTGGTTATAAATGATGTAATTATATACTTGATTAAAAAGGTTTCATTGAGAATTAACTTCAATGAAAGGATATGGACCGAAACAAAATTTAGTGTCAAGATCTATAAAGATAGATTGAAACACATAAATAAGTTTAAGTCAAAGTACATATGATGGATATTGAAGTAGTTCAATATAGAAAAATTAAGAAAATGTTCTTGTCATGTGAAGGTTTAACAAGACTTGAGTGTATCTGACACTCAATGAGTAAAAACACATGAGTGATTATAGATCACGAATAATATGTACACAATCAGATATCATGTGCTATAAATTGTTATGAGCATATACCAGAATGATTCATATGATGATCATTGGACAACAGTAAGAATATCCTTGAGTACTTTAGAAGAACTAAGGATATATTATATATATATATATATTTGTATGAAGAAATGACAAACAAATCGCTGTAAGGTGTTACACCGATATTGGTTTTGTCACATATAAAATATAATTTCAATCTCAAATTAGACTAAGTGTTGTTTAAAAGGTAGCACAATGAGCTAGAAGTTGTCTATGCTAGATTTAGAAGAGTTCTAAATATTGTGACGGAATCTACAAAAGAAGGCAAAGTATGTCATTGTTTTGACAATGACAAAGGATGTTAAAGTCAAGAGGTTCTTTGAGAACTTGGTGCAGTTCCGACAGAGTCAGAACTTTGAAGCTATATTGTGTGTGACAATATTAGTGACATATTTCAGACCGCGGAATTAAGGTTCCACCAGAAGACCAAACATATTTAATGCCGACTCATTTGGAAAATGAGTGATGCGTGAAGACGCAAATGAATTGCAAAATACATACGTTTCTGAGTGTGTCAGAACCGTTGACTAAAACCTCTCCCGTGAGCAAAACATGATAAAACACCAGAAGGCCAAGGTGTTATATCTTTACATATGTAAACTAGATTATTGACTCTAGTGCAAGTGGGAGACTGTTGGAGATATGCCCAAGAGGCAATAATAAATGGTTATTATATATCTTTGTGTTTATGATAATGTTTATATACCATGCTATAATTGTATTAACCGAAACATTGATACATGTGTGATATGTAAACAACAAAGAGTCCCTAGTAAGCCTCTTAACTAGCTTGTTGATTAATAGATGATTAGTTTCATAATCATGAACATTGGATGTTATTAATAACAAGGTTATATCATTATATGAATGATGTAATGGACACACCCAATTAAGCGTAGCATAAGATCACGTCATTAAGTTATTTGCTATAAGCTTTCGATACATAGTTACCTAGTCCTTATGACCATGAGATCATGTAAATCACTTATACCGGAAAGGTGCTTTGATTACACCAAACGCCACTGCGTAAATGGGTGGTTATAAAGGTGGGATTAAGTATCCGGAAAGTATGAGTTGAGGCATATGGATCAACAGTGGGATTTGTCCATCCCGATGACGGATAGATATACTCTGGGCCCTCTCGGTGGAATGTCGTCTAATGTCTTGCAAGCATATGAATAAGTTCATAAGAGACCACATACCACGGTACGAGTAAAGAGTACTTGTCAGGAGACGAGGTTGAACAAGGTATAGAGTGATACCGATGATCAAACCTTGGACAAGTAAAATATCGCGTGACAAAGGGAATTGGTATCGTATGTGAATGGTTCATTCGATCACTAAAGTCATCGTTGAATATGTGGGAGCTATTATGGATCTCCAGATCCCGCTATTGGTTATTGGTCGGAGTGAGTACTCAACCATGTCCACATAGTTCACGAACCGTAGGGTGACACACTTAAAGTTGGATGTTGAAATGGTAGAACTTGAATATGGAATGGAGTTCGAATATTTGTTCGGAGTCCTGGATGAGATCCCGGACATCACGAGGAGTTCCGGAATGGTCCGGAGAATAAGATTCATATATAGGAAGTCATATTCCAAGTTTGGAAATGATCCGGTGCATTTATGGCAGGTTCTAGAAGGTTCTAGAAAAGTCCGGAAGAAACGCACTATGGAAGGTGGAGTCCCGGAAGGACTCCACAAGCTTGGCCAGCCAAACCCTAGAGGGGAAAGTCCAAGGTGGACTTTCCCCCAAGGTGGCCGGCCACCCCCCTTCATGGAAAGGTGGGAGTCCCACTTGAGGTGGGAATCCCACCTTGGGTAGGTTTCCCTACACATGGAAGGTTTTGGGTTGGGGTCTTATTCGAAGACTTGTACACCAACTCTTGGGTGTTCCACCTATATAATGAGGGCCAAGGGGAGGGGGCCGGCCACACCAAAGCCATAGCTTGGCCGCACCCCTTAGTGGCCGGCCACCCCCTCTCCCAAACCCTAGCGGTCTCTCTCCTCCACCACATCCCGCACGCTTAAGCGAAGCTCCGCCGGATTTCTCCACCACCACCGACACCACGCCGTTGTGCTGTCGGATTCAAGAGGAGCTACTACTTCCGCTGCCCGCTGGAACGGGGAGGTGGACGTCGTCTTCATCAACAACCGAACGTGTGACCGAGTACGGAGGTGCTGCCCGTTTGTGGCGCCGGAACCGATCGTGATCAAGATCTTCTACGCGCTTTTGCAAGCGGCAAGTGATCGTCTACCGCAGCAATAAGAGCCTACTCTTATAGGCTTTGGAATCTCTTCAAGGGTTAGTCTTGATCATCCCCTCGTTGCTACCATCTTCTAGATTGCATCTTGGCTTGGATTGCGTGTTCGCGATAGGAAAATTTTTGTTTTCTATGCAACGTTATCCTACAAGCCGCACCGAGGGGTCGCAACCGACCTGCAGCTCGCCGCCAACGAAGCACCTCGCCGCCGCCCATGCCGCACGTCGCCGCGCCGGCCACCTCCCACGCTAGTGCAAGGCCCAGATCGAGCCCTCCAAGCCCAGATCTGGCCCGCACGGAAGAGCTCGAGCACATGTCGACGTCGCTCAGGCCGTGGCACTGCCCGCGCAGCCACCACGGCCGCCGAACCTGCCGAAGATGTCCGGGGCCGCCGCCCCGGCGCCCTTGCTCCGCCGCCAGCAGCCCGCCGTCCAGGGCGCCGCGTCGCTCCAGCCGGAGACCCCCGCGCACGAGGGAGGAGGGCCCGCTGCCACCGGCTACCAGACGGGCTTTGCCCACTGGCTGCGCCTGGCGGGGACGAGGGGAGCGGACGGAGGAAGTAGACGTGCTCGGGTGCGAGTTTGGTCACCCGTGTCACCTCCCTGGGAGCGACGCGGACGTAATCATTCTTGTTTTTTCAAGATGACTATAGATGACATGGTATTTGGCTTATAGCCAACAATTGGCTTTACTATTGAACTTGCTCTAACGTGCTTCTGTTGGTTTGATTAATCCCTAATCTTGGTGGTTATGTCAGGTCCAACATGGTCATGAGACGAATCAACATGGTCCAATTAATTGAGCACAGAGACAACCAGCCGTTCGACCACCGCGGCGCGCGCCGCCCCAGTTAGTTAGTTGCTTAATTAGTCAATTAACAAAATGCATGTGTTAACGTGATACTCCTCCTCCTTGTCCTCCTCATCCTGAATACTCTAGTTAGCAAACTAAAGAGGGATGTGAGGCAGGTCACATTTCTAAACGAAGAACCGGCCGATCGATCTCTAACCAATCACATCGGTCTGATCGATACAAGTGTGACTTAATTAGTTTTCTCGCAGAATCGATATCAACTTGGTGTCTGTCCCCGATCCGAATGTATCTACGTGCATGCACATTCTGGTTCTGTCCGGCCGGTAGGAGCGTCCATGTTAAGCTACTCCAGTAGACTCGGAAAGCCCACTACATATCCATGCATGATACTTCCATGTGGTAGCTTCGAGCTAGAAGACGACATGCATGCATGGAGCAGCAGAAACCCAACGTTAACTTATTATTATGCCTTGAAAAGAAACAGAAAATAGCAGAAAACCAGTCAGCACGCAGCGATCATAACTGACAATCTGAGGTGAGATATCTTGCCGCTTGCCGGCATGGAATGGAGACCAGTTCGAGCTTACAAGCATTGATGCATCCATCCATGATATTCGTTGGATACACATTAATGCATGCATGGGCTGACGCGGCGATGATCCTGCGCGGCGGCGGGGTACCGAGATAACCGACCGATCAACCTCCGGGGGACGTCGCCGCCTCGCCGGCACATGGCGCCACATGTAACCCATCGCCAGTTCCCATGTCACCACACCCTCACCTGCATTGCCGTCCCAAGGAAGATCTGCAAAATCTTCAACCCTAATATTATATGATCTCATATATCTCTCCATTAATTATACCAATAATATACATTTTGTTATTTCAAAATAAAATTAACCCACAAACATCTAGATTTAGACAAATCTAAGACATATATTTATAGACGGATATAGTACTATAATACTAGTAGCTTGCTAGAAGCCTCTAACTCTACTGCCAAAATTTAAGCAATGATTAAAACTCTTATTAAACAATCTTCCTTGGCTTGCCTTGGTTTAAAATTCAGAAACATCTTAATCTTTTTTCTCTCCTCGAAAGAGGCTTGCGTCCCACTATATCAATATAGCAACCACACGGTACAACTATTGGGGCCTCAACACAAGCAAGCCCAAAGAAATAAAAAAGAAGAAAGAAAAGAAAATAATGTCAACAATGTTGGATCGATGAAAATGATGCTAACCACAACCACTGCGCCCTTTCGGAGAATTTCCACCAAGCTCTTAGCACTCCGAAGCGTGGCATACAAAGCAACACCTTCAAGAAGGGACGCGACAACGACGATGCTGCTGATCGGACTGGTCTTAAGATTTTCCTCGGTACGCGGAGGGGTGTGTGGAAGGCGTACACCCGACACCCTTCAAGAAGGAATGGTTGCGCCTGCGAGCGTCACCGCGTCGGTGTTGGCCATCCAACAGGAATTTCTCCTGACCCCCAAAAAACCACTACCCTGGATGCTCCATCGCGCTGGACCAACTGGCCCACCACGGTCTTGTAATCACCACCGTCGTTTCATCATGGCAATGTAGCAAGACCGGCGGGATCGACAAGAGACAGTCGGGAGCGAGGAGCAGCCGAACAACGGCCACCAACCGCGTGCAACATCACAAGTAGACCAGGCCTCCTGGGCCCGGCCAAGCCCGCGGGCTCTTGAAGCTCACGTTGCCGCACTGCAGTAGGCGTGCCACTGTCCCGACCATCCCCAACTCAAGCCACTCCTCCGACTGCCGGAGATGACACAGTCACGCCCGGGTCTAGCCCACTCAGACCTAGATAGGGTCAGGAGGATGCCGCCAAGAAGCCGCGACGTCGCCACCGCGCCACCAGGATGGCACGCCGCCGCCGAAACATCCTCGACCTGAGTGCACCGCCACCATCCCGGGATAACCCCACACCTCCCCTCCTAGCGTGCGGGTAGGGGTATGGCCACCGCCAGCACCGCGCAGGCTTTGCCAAGCTGCCTCCACCGACGGCGGCGGTGAGGAGAGGAGGGGAGGGGGCTAGGAGATTGCCCCGACCTTTTTTTCTTCTCAGAAAGTTAATGTGTGGTTTGTGTTATCTAACATGTACGTACGACGACACAATGCGAGTTCTGGACGCACATATGGGCGGACATCATGGTACAATGTGTTAATCTGCGGTTTGTAGCTAGGCTCCCTCTGCTCAAGTAGTCATGTGCTCATGTTGCCAATTTGCGGTGCACTGTGGTGGTCCGCGCGTGTGCGATCGAGCCCTTGAAGTTAGTGTGTTATGGGTCTGCTTCTAGCTCTCGTGCTCTCGTGATCTCTCTCTTCCTCGCATTAATTGGCAAAATGATAATGATATGATGCTACGAACAGTGAGAAAGATACATACATACGGCCAGCCATAATCATGCATACATGTATGTTCCTCGCGCAACTAAAATAAACACGTATAGATAATCCATGTGGCCCAACAAAAATCATACTGGTCGGTCCTCTCTGTCTCATAGTGGGAAGTAATATAGAGTAGTAACATGGTGTATGTTACTACCCTATGTTACTACCTTCATAGTGGATAGTTACTTATATGTGGTATCATGCATGTTATATTTATTAGATTGTAGACTCATCTTGTTTTGAGAAGTGTGATGTTATGGTAACATAGCTAGTTACCACCTCATTCTCTTTCTTCATTTACTATCATGTCATGTCACCAAAATGTTTTGAGGTGTGTGATGTTACTAGCTATGTTACTCCCACTATGGTTTGGGGAGTAGTCTGATCCTCACCGGAATAACTACCAACGGCCAATACCTACCAGCGGGTCTACGCTTCAATCGTTATTCCCATCCATGGTATGTGTCACTTCACTCGTCGAGTCGCCGTTACCCGACTGAGATATAAGAAACGACCGCTGCAAAAAAACGGAGATATCTCATTTTACTAGGTGCGCTCCCATTGATTGTTTTCTCTGATGATGTACTAGGTGGTGGTAACTTCTAAGAACAAAAAAAAACCAGAAAAGAACCAAGTTTGCATCTAGTCTAGTTTCAAACTGAAACCAATCACTTATAAAATTTGTAATTACATACTGTATCCCGAATAAATCTCGGTGGAAAAATATCGAGAACATGAGATATAATTTCAAAGATCTCTCCGCGTAGTCCAACGGTGAAAACAGATCATAAATTGGATATACGGTTTGAGCTACATATTTTTTTATTTTTTTTATTTCGCACTTAATACAGATGATGTCAGCAATTTTATGCTTTGTACATGCATGCAAAATGCTCTTAGCAATTCCAGTAGTAGGAGATTAGGACAATGTGGCTGAAATTGTACTAATGATTCTATAGATTTGCCAAATATTGAACACTTATTTTATTTTAAAAAGGGTCGACCAATCTATTAATAATCATCCATAGTAGTCCAAAGAATCCTAAAAGTAATAAAAATTTCAAATTGGTCGTTAGATCACCTAGCGACGACTATACACACTAGCGTGAACCGAAGGCGCACTGCCGTCCTCGGCCCTACATCAACAGAGCCGTGAGAGCTTATTTTGTAGAGCTTGTTGTAGTAGATAAACGAAAAGTTGCCGTGCTAAAGCTCCAAAGGACAAGTGCACCAAAGAAGAATATTGCCGATCTTCATGGAGGCTCTGGTCCGGTAACGGTATCGGATGTCAAGATACTTTGTTCTTGATTATTCTACGACGTGTGACAGACCGTGAAACCCTACTTTTGATGTAGGTCCGATGCAACTAGTAAGCTAGGCTTCACCTTTTATCAGAAGTGTTACGCTGGTATTCATATGTTTTCCTATGGAGTAGCTAGTGATCTCCTTGATGAGTACTTACGAATGGGCAAGACCATCGACCTTGAGGCGATGTACAAGTTCTATCGAGCTACGATTTCGGTGTTCGGCGATCTTTACTTGAGAGAGCCAACTTTTGCCAACACTCCAGGCTTTTGTCGACCAACGAGGCAAGAGGGTTTATGGAGATGATCAGAAGCATATATTGCATGCATTGGAAGTGGAAGAACTATCCATTTACATGGCAGGAGCAGTATAGATGGCATGCCGAGGGGTGCATTGTCATTCTTGAGGCAGTGGCATCACATGCTATGTGAATTTGACACTCTTTATTTGGCATGGTTGGTTCCTACAATCACATGAAAGTGATCTAGGGCTCTCCGGTATTCTCCTACATGCTTGTAGAAGGCAATGCTCCCATGGTCAGCAATGACAACAATGGCAATACATACGACAAGTCATATTATCTTGTTGATGGCATGTATCTGGACTGAGCCACACTAGTGAAGACAGTCTGTGGGCATTGGCAGGGCATGAGGATAATGAGGAGTACTCACCGCATAAAATTTTATTTGTTTAATTACAAATTTTATTTTCAAGTGATCATTGCTATTTGTTTGGATGTAATAAGGGACTTAGCATTATTTTGTTGCAACATTACTATTCCGTACACCTATGTGTTATTTCCAAGCTGGGGAACTGGTTTCCCTTCTACCTTAATTTTTTCCCACCGCTCTTTTGCTACCACATTTGACTTGCGAATAGAGCGGTCATAGTTCGATGAAAGACTTGGCTGAGGTTGATGAAGGTACTTCAGCATTTTGAACTTTGCTTCCTTAGATATAGGCGGCTCGGGCTCAGGCTGGGGCTTTTTCTTGCCAAACTTGGATTTCATGTATTGTTCCTTTGCGATCTTCTCATTTTCTTCTTCTGTATAGTCGTAAGGTCTCTTGGGAGGAACCTTAGGTACTCTTGGGAGAGGCTCTTGTCGGTGTTTCGGTGATCGGTTACTACTCATTGCCGGAGCGCTTTTCTTTTTTGCTCTTAGACTTAGTGGTGGCTGCAGCGGCGGAGAAGGCTGACACAGCAATGGAGAAGGCTCACGCGACGGCTGCACTCTACTGGAGACGGCTTACGCACTGGAGACGGCTGGCGCGATGGAGACGGTTGCATCGGTAGAGAATGTTGGCTCGGTGGAGACCTTATTGGCGCCGTCCAACCCGGAATCACAATGAATTCCTTTCGCCATAGAACTGTAGTGGCGTAGCCATGTGGAACCGGTCCGCAGTGGTATCTTCGATTAGGTACTGGTGGTAAGACATAGCCGATCGCTGCCTTGAGTGATAAGTAGCCCATCACTTTGACATGTAGCTCACAAGGTGTCGAATCTATGATATGATCCACAGGGTAGCGAGGAGCCATATGCGGATCCACATCTGCATCATCACCCGCCAGCTCCGTGGAAGCCACGCTGCTTTTCCGCTGAGATACCTGGCCGCTAGCATCGAATGCAGCTTCTTCTATCTGCGGATTAGCTTGAGGTTGGGTGACCATTTGGGAGCTTGACATTATATGCCTCACTTGCTCCTCTAGCTTAGAAACGCGTTCTTGAACCACATCCTTTTTCCTCTGACGACTTCTATCGGGATATTTCTTCGTTTCTGCAGGAAACCCAATACACCACGGCTTGCCACCTGGTATGGTTCGTGTTCGTCCTGGCTGTTCAAGATTCGCAAGGGCGCGTGCGAGCTCGTCCTTCTGTCTTTCAGGACGGAACTTCCCCTCTTCAACTTCCTTTGCAACATTTCTAAAGGCTTCGATGGGAAGTGGGTTTTCCTTATGTCTTGGTGTATATATACATTTCCCTTGTGAGTTCAACGTGCCCCCATGCGCGTAAAACCAATCCATTGGCCGTTGGTTCCATTTCACTACCTCTGGCTAGATCCCATTACCAATTAGGTCGTTCTCCCATTTCTTCCACTTAGGCATGCCAGTATTGTAGCCTCGTTGCCCTATGGTATGGAAGTACATATTATTAGCAGCATTTTTCTTATTGATGGCTGGCCTTTTCATTGCCCTCTCCAATGTCTTGTACTTCACAAATTCCTCCCAGTGGTCTTTTATCTTCTCATAGGGACCATTGAAATCCGGAATCTTTTTTTCCTTGACAAACAAGTTGTCCAATTTCTTCTTGTAGCCGTTGAACTGTACTGCCATCTTCTTAAGAGCCCACTTCTTGACTCTTCGTTGTATGATATTCAGTTCAGGATCCTCAGGGTATGGCCTGTCATTCTCACATTCAGAGTCAGTTGGCTCCGATAAGATGAAATTTACCAGGAGCTTCCTAAACATCAGATTTTTGGATCTTGTGTTGACATAAGTAACTCCTTCCGCATTTGTAGGTTTCTTCCATTCTTGAGTGGTGATCGGGATGATGTCCCTAACAATAACTCCGCATTGACTTACAAACTTTTTTGCGTGAGCCTTGGGAGCAATCGGTTCGCCATCTTCAGCGATTTCCGTGATGGTGCACCTTTCATGGTCTTCCATCTTTCTGGGCGCGCCCCGTTTACTTCTAGTAGATTTTGTTGATCGGGAGGTCTAAAAGAAGAAACAACGTTAATATATGTATATGCACAAATCTGGAGGCTTGGTTAATTAATATATATACACCCCGGCGCCGTCAGCTTCTCCCTCATCGGAGTCGTTGCCTTCTCCCTCACCGGAGCCATCTCCACGGTGATCTTGCTCATCTCCCTCACCGGAGCCGTCTCCACGGTTTTACTCGTCTCCCTCACCGGATTCGTTCAGATAAAGAGAGGTGGTATCGTCATCATCACGGATAATGTCCTCGACGATGTATTCCTTTTCTAGGTCCCATTCCATAGTTTCTGCAAAGACTTACAAGCTATTCTAATGCTATAAACACAACGAAGCAGTAATTGAGGATAATGCTCAATACATGATCAGATATTAGAGTTACACATATATATAGGTACTAATTAAGGATAATGCTCAATACATAATCAAAGATTGGAGTTACACATATAGCTCGATCGGGTCTATTTTTATTTAACCCTAATACATCACTAGAACCTCTCAACGGCGTCGACCGGGTCCTGAGCCACGCCGGCTGAACACCCAAAGCCACAGAACAATAACAGGATCACAGCTAATGTGAGATCCCTGCATAACTGACCATCCGCTCCTATACATGGTGTCTAACGCATACAGGTAACGCCTCACGTGCTCGTCCTCCTCTCTAATGCGCTGAGCTACCACCTCCTACGGGGCCAGCTCCATCCGAAACGACCGTGTCCCACGCGACCTCTGCCAGAGAATATCCGGGTCGATTACGGGACCCGGATTCCGCACCAAGGTGCGCGCCCCGGAAGATAACATCTCCCAGTGCCACCCCGGTGGACCCAGTCCCGGACCTCCCCCATCAGCAGCATCTGGTCTAGAACGGTCCCAGCTCCAAGACGCGGCGGGCGCGGCATCATAGCTATGCGAACTCAATAATATATGTACTAACATATTTAAAAAACATAATATTAAATTTGAATAACTTATGAATATATATTACTAACAAATAATACTACTTTTCACTACTTTTTTCTAACATATACATTTTTATCTAACAAATATTTCTAACTAATACCATTAATTTTATATAAATTTCACTACTTTTTATCTTAAAAAAAGTCTAACTATTATTTATAACTAGTTTTTCTAACTAATACTACTACTTTTATACAAATACTACTACTTTTTATCTAACAAAAAATTTCTATATAATTTTTCTAACTAAATACTACTACTTTTTATCTAACAATTATGTAAACTTTAACAAAATAAACCTAACTATAATAACAATATACACTAAACAAACATATACCTAAAAGAAAATGTAACTAATAAACTAAGAAAACTAACAAATTAATAAAAAAAAGTGGAGTTGGCCGGGGTGGCCGGGACCTCACCTTGCCGGCGGCCGGGCGGGAGGATGAGACGGACGGTGGCGCGGGCGCTAGCGGCGGTGGCGTCTGCGGGGCTGGCGCGCGGAGAAGAGGAGGCGGTTGGCGGTGGGGGTTGATGGCGTGTAAGGCACACGTCCGTTGGGAACCCCAAGAGGAAGGTGTGATGCGTACAACGACAAGTTTTCCCTCAGTAAGAAACCAAGTTTATCGAACCAGTAGGAGTCAAGGAACACGTGAAGGTTGTTGGTGGCGGAGTGTAGTGCGGCGCAACACCAGGGATTCCGGCGCCAACGTGGAACCTGCACAACACAATCAAAGTACTTTGCTCCAACGTAACAGTGAGGTTGTCAATCTCACCGGCTTGCTGTAAACAAAGGATTAGATGTATAGTGTGGAAGATGATGTTTGTTTGCGAAGAACAGTAAAGAACAAGTATTGCAGTAGATTGTATTTCAGATGTAAAGAATGGACCGGGGTCCACAGTTCACTAGTGGTGTCTCTCCGATAAGAAATAGCATGTTGGGTGAACAAATTACAGTTGGGCAATTGACAAATAAAAAAGGCATAACAATGCACATACATATATCACGATGAGTACTATGAGTTTTAATCAGGGCATTACGATAAAGTACATAGACCGCTATCCAGCATGCATCTATGCCTAAAAAGTCCACCTTCAGGTTATCATCCGAACCCCTTCCAGTATTAAGTTGCAAACAACAGACAATTGCATTAATTATGGTGCGTAATGTAATCAACACAAATATCCTTAGACAAAGCATCGATGTTTTATCCCTAGTGGCAACAACCCATCCACAACCTTAGAACTTTCTGTCACTGTCCCAGATTCAATGGAGGCATGAACCCACTATCGAGCATAAATACTCCCTCTTGGAGTTACAAGTATCAACTTGGCCAGAGCCTCTACTAGCAACGGAGAGCATGCAAGAACATAAACAACATATATGATAGATTGATAATCAACTTGACATAGTATTCCATATTCATCGGATCCCAACAAACACAACATGTAGCATTACAAATAGATGATCTTGATCATGATAGGCAGCTCACAAGATCTAACATGATAGCACAATGAGGAGAAGAAAACCATCTAGCTACTGCTATGGACCCATAGTCCAGGGGTGAACTACTCACACATCAATCCGGAGGCGATCATGGTGATGAAGAGTCCTCCGGGAGATGATTCCCCTCTCTGGCAGGGTGCCGGAGGCGATCTCCTGAATCCCCCGAGATGGGATTGGCGGCGGCGTCGTCTCTGGAAGGTTTTCCGTATCGTGGCTCTCGGTAATGGGGTTTTCGTGACGAAGGCTTTAAGTAGGCGGAAGGGTAGGGTTAGTGGAGGCACGAGGGCCCCACACCATAGGGCGGTGCGGGGCCCACCCTGGCCGCGCGGCCCTATGGTGTCGGCGCCTCGTCGCCCCACTTCGTAATCCTTTCGGTCTTCTGGAAGCTTCGTGGAAAAATAAGATCCTAGGCGTTGATTTCGTCCAATTCCGAGAATATTTCCTTTGTAGGATTTCTGAAACCAAAAACAGCAGAAAACAGCAACTGGCTCTTCGGCATCTCGTCAATAGGGTAGTGCCGAAAAATGCATAATAATGACATAAAGTGTGTATAAAACATGTGAGTATCATCATAAAAGTAGCATGGAACATAAGAAATTATAGATACGTTTGAGACGTATCAAGCATCCCCAAGCTTAGTTCCTACTCGCCCTCGAGTAGGTAAACGATAACAGGGATAATTTTTGAAGTGACATGCTATCATAATCTTGATCAATACTATTGTAAATCATATGAGATGAATGCAGCGATTCGAAGCAATGGTAAAGACAATGAGTAAACAATTGAACCATATAGCAAAGACTTTTGATGAATAATACTTTCAAGAAAAGCATCAATAAGACTTGCATAAGAGTCAACTCATAAAGCAGTAAATTCTTAGTAGAAAGCTTTGAAGCAACGCAAAGGAAGATATAAGTTTCAGCAGTTGCTTTCAACTTCAACATGTTTATCTCATGGATAATTGTCAACAGAAAGTAATATAACAAGTGCAATAGGTGAACATGTAAGAATCAATGCACACAGTTCACACAAGTGTTTGCTTCTAAGATAGAAAGAAGTAGGTAAACTGACTCAACAATATAGTAGAAGATAGACCCTTCGCAGAGGGAAGCATGGATTACTATTTTTGTGCTAGAGCGTTTCATTTTGAAAACATAGAAACAATTTTGTCAACGGTAGTAATAAATCATATGTGTTATTTATAAGACATCTTATAAGTTGCAAGCCTCATGCATGGATTACCAATAGTGCTCGCACCTTGTCCTAATTAGCTTGGATTAACATGGATTATCATTGCATAGCATATGTTTCAACCAAGTGTCACAAAGGGGTACCTCTATGCCGCCTGTACGGAGGTCTAAGGAGAAAGTTTGCATTGGATTTCTCGCTTTTTGATTATTCTCAACTTAGACATCCATACCGGGACAACATAGACAACAGATAATGGACTCCACTTTAATGCATAAGCATTCAAAAACAGATAATATTCTCATAAGAAATTGAGGATTACTTGTCCAAACTGAAACTTCCACCATGATTCATGGCTTTAGTTAGCGGCCCAATGTTCTTCTATAACAATATGCATACTCAAACCATTTGATCATGAAAATCGCCCTTACTTCAGATAAGACGAACATGCATAGCAAATCACATGATATTCAACAAAGGTGTAAAAGTTGATGGCGTCCCCAGAAACATGGTTACCGCTCAACAAGCAACTTATTAAGAAATAAGATACATAAGTACATATTCTTCACCACAATAGTTTTTAAGACTATTTTCCCATGAGCTATATATTGTAAAGGCAAAGAATAGAATTTTAAAGGTAGCACTCAAGTAATGTACTTTGGAATGGCAGAGAAGTACCACGTAGTAGGTAGGTATGGTGGACACAAATGGCATAGTTTTTGGCTCAAGGATTTGGATGCACGAGAAGAATTCCACTCAATACAAGGCTAGGCTAGCAAGGTTGTTTGAAGCAAACTCAATTATAAAACGGTACAGCAAAGTTTACATAAGAACATATTGCAAGCATTATAAGACTTTACACTGTCTCCTTGTTGTTCAAACACCTTAACCAGAAAATATCTAGGCTCTAGAGAGATCAATCATGCAAACCAAATTTTAACAAGCTCTATGTAGTTCTTCATTAATAGGTGCAAAGTACATGATGCAAGAGCTTAAACATGATCTATATGAGCACAACAATTGCCAAGTATCAAATTATTCAAGACATTATACCAATTACCACATGAAGAATTTTCTGTTTCCAACCATATAACAATGAACGAAGCAGTTTCAACCTTCGCCATGAACATTAAAAGTAAAGCTAAGAACACATGTGTTCATATGCAACAGCGGAGCGTGTCTCTCTCCCACACAAGGAATTCTAGGATCCGATTTTATTCAAACAAAAACAAAAATAAAAGCAAACATACGCTCCAAGTAAAGCATATAAGATGTGACGGAATAAAAATATAGTTTCACTAGAGGTGACCTGATAAGTTGTCGATGAAGAAGGGATTCCTTGGGCATCCCCAAGCTTAGATGCTTGAGTCTTCTTGAAATATGCAGGGATGAACCACGGGGGCATCCCCAAGCTTAGACTTTTCACTCTTCTTGATCATATTGTATCATCCTCCTCTCTTGACCCTTGAAAACTTCCTCCACACCAAACTCAAAACAAACTCATTAGAGGGTTAGTGCATAATCCAAAATTCATATATTCAGAGGTTTCATAATCATTCTTAACACTTCTGGACATTGCACAAAGCTACTGAAAGTTAATGGAACAAAGAAATCCATCAAACAGAACAGTCTATAAAGACAAATTTTTCTGGGGCACTTAACTCGCTCAGATGAAAATGCTAAAATTGAATGAAAGTTGCGTACATATCTGAGGATCAAGCACGTAAATTGGCAGATTGATTTTTCTGAGTTACCTACAGAAGGGGCTGCTAAATTTCGTGACAGCAAAAAATCTTTTTCTGCGCAGTAATCCAAATCTAGTATTGACTTTACTATCAAAGACTTTACTTGGCACAACAATGCAATAAAATAAAGATAAGGAGAGGTTGCTACAGTAGTAACAACTTCCAAGACTCAAATATAAAACAAAAGTGATGTAGTACAATAATGGGTTGTCTCCCATAAGCGCTTTTCTTTAACGCCTTTCAGCTAGGCGCAGAAAGTGTGAATCAAGTATTATCAAGAGATGAAGCATCAACATCATAATTTGTTCTAATAATAGAATCATAAGGTAACTTCATTCTATTTCTAGGAAAGTGTTCCATACCTTTCTTGAGAGGAAATTGATACTTAATATTACCTTCCTTCATATCAATAGTAGCACCAACAGTTCGAAGAAAAGGTCTTCCCAATATAATGGGACAAGATGCATTGCATTCAATATCCAAGACAACAAAATCAATGGGGACAAGGTTATTGTTAACCATAATGCGAACATTATCAATTCTCCCCAAAGGTTTCTTTATAGCTGTAAGAGCAAACTTTAAACCCCAAGTTTTGTGTGTTTGATGACAAAACTTGAGATATCTCACCGTGTGCCTTGAGTATCATTGTTAGATTTGCAAGAGCACGGTGACCTCGCCGGACGCGTCAAGATCGGAAGACTGGAGCGTAGTTGATAGGTTTTCTGGTTTTGTGTGTGTTTAGCGAGGTGACATGGTTGGAGAGAAAAAGGGAAGAAAACCAGATTTAGCCAGGCCGGTACTACCGGTACCTGTAGCGGTAGTACCTCTACCCCTATAGGTACCGCCCTCGGTCCTGCTCTAAGTCTGCGCTGATTTCGTCCTCCAGAACACGATGCGGTACCCCTGCAGTACCTAGGGCGGTAGTACCACTCGCGAGCGGTAGCACCGTTCACAGTACCGCTTAGGTACCGTAACCGAGTTACGGTCGTACCGCCCTGGTACCGCTCTGGTACCGCTTTCGATCCAGTAAGGTCTGGACCCTATTGCGGTACCTCAAGCGGTACCTCGTGCGGTAGTACCGCTCTGCGTACCTTGACCAGATCTGGAGGGATTTCGAACTCAGAGCGGTAGTACCGCTTCCATGAAGCGGTAGTACCGCTTAGGCCAAATCTAGACATAACGGTTGGATTTGGAGGAGCCTATTTAAGGGCCCCTTCTTCCCCAACACGATTTTATCTCTTCCCCTTCTCTCTCCTCCATTGTTGCTGAGCTTAATCCTTGAGGATCTCCTTCCCCATCCAACCAATCTTGCCCAAACTTTGAGGATAGGTGGAGGAGACCCTGATCTATAGTTCTACCAAGAGAGATTTCACCAATACTAGCTATTCCTTAGTGGATCTTGGTGGTTGGGTTCCTTAGTGGGGCATTAGAGAAGAGTTCCTTTGGTGGAGCATTGGAAGAGTTCCTTGGTGGGGCATTGGAGAAGAGTTCCTTTGGTGGAGCATTGGAAGAGTTCCTTTGGTGGAGCATTGGTGATGGGTTCCTATGGTGGGGCATTGGAGATGTGCAGCTATGGAGTCTAGCTTGGTGATGTACTAGATCCATATGGTGTTGGAAGCATCCTTGTGTGTGGAGCTCGCCCCAACCTTGTGAAGGAATCACCGCCTCGACCAGTGCCTTAGTGGAAGAGGGAGAGCACCTCCGTGGAGCTCTCTTGAGGAAGAAGGTGAGGCCTTCCTTCGTGGTGTGGCCGCCTAGTCTCTTGTGTGAGACTAGCGCCTCCTCAACGTAGACGTACTTCCTTTAGTGGAAGGAACTGTGGGAAACAAACCTCGACTCGCCTCGCGCCCCCCCCCCCCCCCGGTTGTCTCGCTCCTTACTCTCGTTATCTTGTTGATTCCTTTACTTGTTGCACTTGTCCGATATTCATTGTAGGATCACCCCTATTGCTAAAGTTCACACCTTTACCTTCTGTTGCCTAAAAATTGAAAAAGACTAAAACTTGCCGTAGCGCCATTCACCCCCCCTCTTGTTCGCTACGATCCATTCAAGTGGTATCAGAGCAAGGTTTTCTTGCTCGGGCTTTACCGCCTAAGAAATGGCCGAACAAGAGGCGGATAAGAATGGGTCACCTTCCCTTGTACCACCCGCTCCATCATCACCCATCAATTCCACGATGGCTACGTTGGATGACCTCAAGAAATTGGAGTCATCCATCGTTGCTCAAATGAAGGCGATGATGATGGAGTTGGTTGTACAAAAACCAAACCCTCCACCAAAAGCAAGTGCCGAGGATCCGCCACCAAAAGCTAACCCCCTTCCTCTTGTTGATTTTGTCGCGCAAGCGACAAAAGACCCACAAAAGGAAGGGCTTGGGGATACCGGCACTTCAACAAAAGGGAAGGATGATGACACACCGGTTGCGGAACGTCTAGGGGGTTATCATGCGGTGCCACCACCAAATGATTACACCATAAACGTTCCAATACCTATGCCGCATATCTTGTCGCATGGTTCACCACCGTCACTTGAGTCAAACAACTTTGAGAATTGGCAATTCTTAATGCGTTCTCATGTGCGCAGCGCTTCTACCGAGCTTTGGCGTATCATTGAGGAGGGCTATTCACCACGAGATCCAAAGAGCTTGACAAGAAGAGATGTGGTGGATGACCAACTCAACGCCACAGCCATCAACATGATTCATATGGCCATCTCCCCAAAGGACCGCGCTCATATCCGCTCGCTCAAGACCGCCAAGGAAGCATGGGACAAACTTGAGAAGCTCTTCCTCGGAAATGCAAGCATCCAAAGCTCTCGTTTTGATGAAGTGAACAATATGGCCGACAACTTCGTCATGGTTGAAGGAGAGTCCCCCGAAGAAATGTATAGGCGCCTTATCGCTCTTGCCGTGCAAATGCAAGATCTTGGAGCAACGTTCGTGGATGACCATTGGATCAAGCACAAGTTCTACAATGCTCTCCTCCCTTATGAGGAAGTGAAGTTGACGGCCATCCGCCAAAATGCCTCCTTCCGTGCTATGACATCCGACGAAGTCCTTAGCGAAGTCATCGCTTTGGACATTTACAAGAAGAATGCGGAGGATCTTGTTGCTCGCACCCACAACTCCCGCAAGACCAACCTTGCATTGAAGATGAAGGTGCATGAAGCTAGTGAAAGCGATGAGGATCCCGTTGAGTGGGGGTCGGATGATCTCAAGATCAACTACCATGAGCACATGGCTCTCGCCGCCAAGAAGTTTTGGGATGGAAACATGTCCCGAAACACAAGACCAAGAAGATCACGTGATTCTCCAAGAAGACTCTCCAAGAGCCCAAGAGAAGGGAGAAAGGGAAGAACATGCTACAATTGCGGTGACAAGAATCATTTTGTCGCGGATTGTATGTTTGAGAGAAGAGAAGATCATGGTGGAAGGCTTATCCCAAAGGATAGGTACAAGCCACTCTCCAAAGGATTTTCCAAGTTCTCCCAAAGGTCCGATGACGACAAGGTCTCCTCCAACAAGAAGCCTAGAGCCTTCATCATTCGAGAAGAGTACTCCTCCGATGAAGATGGAGAGCATGAGGACAAGTGTTCCAACAAGGAAGGAGAGGGAGTGGCCGCCATCGCCATTTCCACTCCCTCTGTCTCCCTCTTCGACTCTCCTAATGAGAACCTCGTCACCAACAATGCACGTTGACTTATGGCAAAGGTATCCACGGAGGTAAAATCCCCTTCCAAACCATCATCTTCGACTAATGCCTTAAATATTGATGATGCCACTAGTCTCACCGTTAAACGTGAGATTATGGGTTTGGATTCCTTGGATTCTTTTCTCACTAACATGAAGGGGGACACCAAGATTCATGTTGGGGCTCTCTTGGCCCAACTTGGTGCGGCACAAGATCTTATTGAGAAGAGAGAGAAGTTGGAAAGGGAAGCGGCCTTTGAGCTTGCCAATCTCAAGGAGGAGCTTGATGATGAACGGAATCTTCGCATGTCTCTTGAAGCTAGTGTCATCGTCCTTGAAGACAAGAACGAGGTTATCGTTTCACGACTCACCAAGGATCGAGACCATGCTCTTGAGTTGGTTGGTGACCTCAAAAAGAAGATGCTCTCTCTCGAGGAAGCCAACAAAGGAAAAGATGATGAAGACCCCAATCCTTGTCACGATGAGCTTGTGGATCAAGTTACTTCCTTGAGGAGGCACAATGCTCTTCTCTTGGAAGTCAATGCTCTTCAAGAAGAAGCCTTGGATGAATATTACCGCTTGTTCAAAGAGAAGACCTCATGTTGCAACCATGAAGAAGAAATTGCCGCTCTTGAGATCACCAAGGCCAAGATATTGAGTTTGAGTAGCAAGCAAGAAGAGTTGTTGGTGGAGTGTCTCCGCATGAGCAAGGAGATGGATACGTGTTGTGATCATGAGGAGGAAATAGCCGCCTTGAAGAGAAGGGAAGCCAAGCTCATGGAGGTCAACTCCATGCAAGAAGAAACCTTGAAGGAGTACTTTCCTTTGAGAAAGGACCGTGCATGTTGCACTCATGAAAGCGACATTGCCAAGATGGAGAATGAGAAGCGCTTGCTCATGAAGTTGAACGCTCTACAAGAATAAGCTTTGATGGAACACTTCCGGGTGAACAAGGCAAAGGAGGTCCAAGTGTTTGATATTTGCCATCCCCACCCGGAGCATGAAGATGAAGTCAATCGCTTGAAGGCCAAGGTTGATAGACTCCAAGTTCAAGCCAAGTACTTGGAAGGAATCATTGAAGCTAAAGATGGAGCCAAAGAGAGCTCGTGCAATGAAGGAGGAGTGGCTACCAAGCCAAAGAGGAAGAGGAGGACCAAGAAGAAGAAGGACAAGGAGAACATGAAGACCAACCTTGAAGGGAGCAATGCTAGCTCAAGAAGAGATGGAGTACCCAACTCCGCCTCGACGGGTTTCGCCGGCTCTAACAACCCTTCTCATGTTCTTTTTGTTGATTACTATGGACATATTCGTGCTCGCTTTATTGTTCCTCAAAAGGAAAATGTTGATTGGACTATTTGGGTTCCCAAACCCCTTGTTACTAACATGCTAGGACCCATTGAAAAATGGGTACCTAAATCCAAGACTTGATTCCTTGTAGGACTATGCTTCCGGTGGCGCTTAATGGGTGGTTGATAGTGGAGCCACAAGTCATATGACCGGAAGCAAGGATATTGTTGTCGACCTCGTGCCTTCTCTCTCTACCGTTTCATATGGCGACAACACGTGCTCTAAGGTATTGGGTCTTGGCAAGGTGGTGGTAACACCCGACATCTCACTTGTGAATGTCCTCCTTGTCGAGACCCTTGGTTACAACTTACTCTCCGTTCATCAAATTGCTCGTATGGGTCTATGCACATTCTTTGTTGAACATATGGTGGTCCTCTTGTGGAGCAAGACACTCAATGTAGCTTTTGTTGGATATGTAGAGAATGGTTTGTATGTTGTCGATTTCTCCAGAAAGACAACGTCTTCCGCTCTTTGCCTATTCGCCAAAGGTGACAAGGGTTGGTTATGGCATCGCCGACTAGCCCATGTCAACATGAGGACTTTGCAAAGTCTCCTCAAGGGTGGCCACATTCTCGGACTAAAAGAAGATGTCTCTTTTTGTAAGGATCGTGTTTGTAGGGCTTGTGTACAAGGAAAAATGCATGCAGCTCCTCACAAGGCCAAGACCATCATTTCTACCACAAGATGCTTGGAGCTCTTACATGTTGATCTCTTCGGTCCACCGTCTCATGAAAGTCTTGGAGGAAAGAAGTATTGCCTCGTCATTGTCGATGACTATTCACGCTATTGTTGGGTATTCTTCTTCAAGTACAAGAGTGAGACTCAACGGACCATGATGGAGTTTACCAACCAAGTTCAACGCAAGTACGACAACAAGATCCTCGCAATAAGGAGCGACAATGGAACGGAGTTCAAGAACTACACCTTGGATGACTTCCTCGGCGAAGAAGGAATCCAACACCAATACTCCACGCCATATACTCCCCAACAAAATGGGGTCGCCGAAAGGAAGAATCGAACCTTGATCGAAGCCGCTCGAACCATGATGATGGAGTACAAGTCTAACTATAACTTTTGGGCGGAAGCTATTTCTACCGCATGCCATGCTACTAATCGCCTCTACTTTCGCAAAGGTCTAGAGAAGACACCATATGAGATTCTCACCGGCAACAAGCCAAATGTGTCATACTTCAAGGTGTTCGGATGAAAATGCTACATACTTGCAAAGACACGCGCCTATCCAAGTTTGATTCAAGAGCTCAAGAAGGAATTTTTGTTGGCTATGCTACGGATTCTCACGCCTATAGAGTCTTCAACAAGTCAAGTGGACGTGTTGTAGAATCTTGTGATGTGACCTTCGATGAAGATGATAGATCTTTGGAGGAGCGAAGTGCTTCTTGTGAGAAAGGAGATGCAATTCCCCCGGATACCATAGGAAGGATGGGTGTTGGCATTCGCCGACCTCAAGAGCTACCTTCTATGAGTACCGGGGAAGGACCAAGTTCCACTCAAGTGGAGACATCTACACCACAAGGCCAAGCTTCTTCCGTTGATCTTACAAATGCAAGTCAACCTCTAAAACAACCTCAAGTTCAACCTCAACCTCAAGATCAACCTCGACATCTACAACAACAATCAAGTCCAAGTTCACCTCAACAAGCTCAAGAACAACATTCACCACAAGCTCGTCTACCTCAACACCCTACATCAAGTGACCAAGGTCAAGCTTCTAGTTCTTCTCCGAGTGGTTCGGGGATAATCTTCATGGATAATACTATTCCCAATACCCCCGAGCCATCCGGATCTCATGACAATGTTGCCCCTTTCAACGACAATGGAAGTCAAGGCGAGGACCTAAACCGTGATGAAGGCCAAGATGACTCACAAGAACCATCTCCTCTAGCCGACACTCGCCATGAAGATCCTACTACAAGACACTTGCGTCTCAAGTCTCATTCCTTGCAAAATATCATTGGTGATCTAAAGAGAAATGTTACCACTCGCACTACAAGAAAAGTTCTGATAGACAACGTCTCAAAATCGTCCGCTAAGGGGTATTTTTCGTCGCCTGTGGGCCTAACCCGACGATATGGGTTCTGTTGTGGAAACTGCGTCAGGCAAAGTCCAACGACGTTTTTTTCGGTCCGTCGCGCTTGGGCGCCCTTCCACCACGGAAAATCGGACCGTTGCGCAAGTGTTTCCGGGAGCCCGTTGACTGCTGACGTCATGCAAACTGACACGTGGCAGACGCCGTTAACTTGCAGTTAACGGCGTTAACCGGCTGAAACCCCGTGGTAGATGGTAGGCCCACACGAGGCCTGCCACGTCTTAAGCGGGCCGGGCCAGCTGACATAGTTTGACCGGTCAACTATATAGCTGGGCTGGTCCATTAGTTACGTGGGCCGGGCCTAACCTCTAAGGTTGACTGGTCAAAACTTAAATGGGCCAGCCCATTTAACATGTGGGGTCCACCCAAAGAATCGGGCCGGCCCAAGAAGCAAGTGGGCCGGGCCAAAACACAGGTGGGTCCCACTTTCCTGTTAAAGGGCCGGCCCATTTAGTGTGTGGGGTCCACCGTATAGCAAGTGGGCCGGGCCAAAAACATAGGTGGGTCCCACTTTCCAGTTAAAGGGTCGGCCCATTTAGTATCTGGGGTCCACCATATAGCCAGTGGGCCGGCCCAACAAGATAGTGGGCCGGGCCAAAAACACAGGTGGGTCCCACTTTCCTGTTAAAGGGTCGGCCCATTTGGTGTGTGGGGTTCACCATATAGCAAGTGGGTCGGCCCAACAAGATAGTGGGCCGGGCCAAAAGCACAGGTGGGTCTCACCTTCCTATTAAAAGGCCGGCCCATTTAGTATGTGGGGTCCACCATATAGCAAGTGGGCCGGCCCAACAAGATAGTGGGTCGGGCCAAAAACACAGGTGGGTCCCACTTTCCAGTTAAAAGGCCGGCCCATTTAGTATGTGGGGTCCACCATATAGCAAGTGGGCCGGCCCAACAAGATAGTGGGCCGGGCCAAAAACACATGTGGGTCCCACCTTCCTGTTAAAGGGCCGGCCCATTTACCATGTGGGACCGCCATATAGCAAATGGGCTGGCCCAACAAGATAGTGGGCCGGCCCAATAAGCATGTGGATCCCACTATCGTGTAACTGGGCCGGCCTACTAAAGAAGTGGCCGGCCCAAAATGAAAGTGGGTCCCACACTACTGTAAGTGGGCCGGCCCAATCTGTTGTAGTGCCCTATTTGTTTGACTAGTCAACTTGCATTAAATTTCATGAGCCTAATATCTGATATCAATGATACACACAATTACATACACAAATAAAACAAGTAGGAAAATTACAAGGCAATTCATGTGCCCAAATAAAAAAATTACATAGAATCATTGAGGACTTCTATTAGCATGATCAATAACACGTTGACATTTGGCAATCGCCTTGATTGAATCTTGTGTACTCTTTGTCAACATATCAGCTACAGATCTTAAAGCAACAATACCATGTCTTTTATAAAGTACAGCCTTGAGATATTTACTGATTGATGAAAGCAATGGTCTAGGTTGACGGCTATGAGAAGATGCATCAGAAGAAATATCAGAAGTTTTTGTGGGCCTCACTTCTAATGAAGATTGCTTCATCACAACTACATCCTGATAATAATGCAAAAAAGAGTTAAACGATGAACTATGCAAACATTTATTATGCAATGTAGATATAAGATAATAACAAGTTGCATAAATAAGACAATGTATGGAACTTGTACTAAGCACAAACTTACATCATAATGTTGCACAGGGTCGCTACAGATCCTTTTTTGGCGACTATCTTCTAATGATGACTGCTTCATTAAAACTGCATTCTGGTAACATTGCAAACATAATTACAACAATTAACTATTCAAACATGTATTACGCAATGTAGAGATCAGATAACAGCATGTAGCAGAAATAAGCACAAGATAAGATAAGATGCATGTACTAAGCACATACTGGCTCGCTGCAGGTCCTTCTCTTGCGTGCACTAGTCGTGGTCAACATGCCTGTCATTTTAGGTTCAGCCATCAAGTGAAATGCTAATCCTCCTGCTCCATTGTCCTTAATCTGTGTTTAGATATCACATTTAAGACCAAGTCAGCTGGTTTCAAATAACAAAAAACTTGAGCTGCCAAATGAATAAGCCAATATTTACCAGATATCAGATTAAAACCAACTAGATGTTGCTTTGCATGAGATACGAATTTCAGACATTCAGATTTAGAGTAGGGTAATGCCAAGGTTTTCCACATAAAGTAAACTGGCATTAAGAATGACCAAATGTCAGGTTCAAATCACCTTCGCAGTTTCTCCAAGACAAGCATATCAAATAGGCAGAAACATAGTAAAGCATGAATGGCATTGCTATGGCAGGGTTCCAAGTGTTAATCTCTTGCATAAGGAACAATGCATATAGGTTATAGATAATAACGGAAGTAAACTGCCAAAATTACCAACCAAGAACTCAGATTCCAACCTTCCCTAGCGTCCCCGCTGTTAATGTTGGATGTTCTAATAAGTGGTTCGCATGATCAATCCCTAGGAAAAATAACATTGACAAGTCAGTCTACGATAATACAAAGACCAGACATGCACGCAGCAATAACTATATAAGCTAAAGACGAGGTATAAGAGCAAGCAGATTGGAAATGCACATAGCATGATTATAAAAGCAGTGTGAGAATAGCAGACACGAGAAAACAGCTAGCAGCTAGCGGTGAGCTAATGACGTGGTATAAGAACAAGCAGATTGGAAATGCCCATAGCATGACTATAAAAGCAGTGCGACAATAGCATGCAGTACAAAAACAGTTTGCAGCAAATGAATGGGTATAAGGCTATAAATATGTGGATGCACACAGGTGTCAGTAGAATGAACAGGATGGTAGCGACCGGATAATGCTTTTGTACTGTACAATATTTAAACAAACTTCATGCGAAGCAACACATCAAGAAAGTTAACGGCATATGAGATCTGCAAATAACTACACAAAACATGGCTAAAGAAACACCGCGATCTAACGGGCCAGCGTACTAACCAAGCTGCGGCGGGGTGGACGGGGGCGGCAACTTGCATTCCAGCGGCGGCGAACGCGGGAGACGATGAATCGACCCTGTTTCAGTAGAAGCGGGCGTTAGTGAAGCAGATCTGGTTGGCTGGCAAGGGATTCGGTGAAGTTGATACAGCCGCTGCGCCGAGGTAGTCGGTGGCGAGGTCGGCGGTGAAGCAGATCCGTCGGTGGCGAGGTCGGCGGTGAAGCAGATCCGTCGGTGGCGAGGTCGGCGGTGAAGCAGATCCGTCGGTGACGAGGGCGGCGGGGGAGCGGATCAGGTGGGTGGACAGCCAACACGATCAAGGCTACGCCGTGGAGGAGTATGCCGGCGGCGAAGCAGATCTAGTACTGTAGAGAGTCAGAGCTTTGGCGTGTGAGAGTATTTTTGAGATAATGGGGCGAATGGTTGGTGGGTGGGTGTGGGCCTGTGGGGAGGGTTCAGGATCTAGGCAAGATATTTCATTGTTACCGAATGAGCCCTCCATGGTCGGTGGTTGTAGCTTCCGGACCAGGGTTAAAAGGGTAAAACTGGTCACGGGATTTTTGAATGGATGCGGCGGGATGATTTGGCGCGCGGCCGAAATTTTCAGTTTCAAGCTACGAGCAGAACGACAAAAATAATGTTCTTCCCCAGGGAGCTCTCATTTCTTCCTCTTCTCTTTCTCTCTCGAGTCTCTCCCACTCCCCCGGCTCCTCTCCCCTTCTATCCGGCGGCCTCGCCGGCCGGAGACGAGGCCGACTTCTCTCTGTATATTGTACACCCTCCGAACTAAATTAATTGATTCAACTTTCCTTAGACGTGTATGTATCTAGAGTAAAAACATGTGTGGATACATCCATATTTAGATAAGCAAAGTTGAGTCAGCTAATTTGGATCCGAGGGAGTTAGTGTTGTTGTAAGCTTAGATCCAGTGTTTCCCATGAGCAGAATGGCGCAATAGAGTCGGGGATCTCGTCATCGGCTTCAGATCTGGCCTATGGTGAATCTGGCGGATCTTGCCGGCCAAACCCCGATCTGGTGCCATCAATGTGATGGCACTAACGGTGAGGCTTGCTTTGGTCAGTGCTTCAGATCTGGCCAATGGGGAAGTCAAGCTGCTAAAGTTCACAAGCTCGGGGCATACGACGGCGTCATCCGTCTTGCCCGTGCACATCTTGGCCTTTCAGCGGCCCTTCTCAGAGCCAATATGCCGTTGCTGAGGCCCTTCTTCTCCTTCGTCCTGGCGACTACCGGCGACACCGTCCCAAGTGGTGCATCCCCGGTGACGGAGTTGCTGGAAAGGATGCGGAGCAGAGATCTGATGTGCGGTCGAGAAGGACTCGATTGATTTTCTTCTATATGTTTTGGGGTCCTTTTTGTAAAGTTGCAGGTTCTATTAGTTATTGTCTAGTACTTTTGGTCCTCTATGTAACTTTTTGGACTAGTTTCCATTGGCACTGATAAACTTGAATTTTGACAAGTTCACAGGGAAAAAAATTCCTTTGCATATATGGCCTATCATGTATAAACATTCTTGAGATTTAAACTATATGTAATGTGCCATGCATTAACCCTAAACCATATATATGTAACTAACCCTAGCTGATCAAACCCTACTTAATTAAAACAAATAACCCTAAACTATACGCATGCACTTTATGCGCAAAGGCGCGGGTGCCTCTAATAATGTGTGTGCGCACTCGATCGATGATCCCTAAACCTTATACATCCCGACCTGTTATCCTTGTCTTGGGTCCATCAATCGCTCCTGTCAGCGTAAGATTTTAGAGATATCGGAGCTGAATGAGAGAGACCGGTCGATAGTTACAGCTACTTTTTATTAAGCTCGAGAGCCCTGATCCTATAATATGTAGACTCTAGTGGACCTAGCTATCCCGCGTTATCCGCTTTCTCTGTGAAATCAAGTGAAAACAACAGTGTCTACTCCAATTGATGAAATGGGTGTAGCCATGATGGCAAGTCAAGGTGGGGCATACAAGAGATGGGACGAAGAAATCCCCTCTTCGATCTCGTGCTTTTCCTGTCATATCTCCTCTTCTACCCTAATCCCTAAACCCTAAACACCCTAAACACTAAACCCTATACCCTAAACCCTAACCCTAACCCAAAACCCTAATTAAACCCTATATATAGGCCAACGACACTTAATTGTGCATCAAGCAGGCCAGGGGTGCCTCGCGGTCCTCTAATTAAATTAAATGTGCCATGCATTAACCCTAAACCATATATATGTAACTAACCATAGCTAATCAACCCTACTTAATGAAAACACATAACCCTAAAGTATACTAGCTATAACCCGATCTAATAAAAACATTCTCTATATATAGCAGCTAGCTAGCAAACCTTAGATTAACACCAATTAATATATACATGGCCTATATCGATCATGTTGTATAACATATGCCTGAGATTCATTAATTAATTATATAATTATCGTGATAAATTAATTAACTCTAATTTTGACAAGTTCTCTCGAATGAAAACACATTTGATTAAGTTGCCTCATAATATATATATATAATTAGTGTGCATGCATGTCCTACCATGCATTCGTGCATATATTTTAATGTATATTTGAACATATTCTTGGAGATTTCAATCTCTCTCTCTCGATCATCTATATACCGTTGGTGGCCAAAAAACACACATATATATGCATGCAATTTATGCGTAAAGGCGCGGGTGCCTCTAATAATGTGTGTGCGCACTCGATCGATGATCCCTAAACCGTAAACAACCCTAAAAACTTAAATCTATAATTCCTAATCCCTAAACCTAAACACCCTAAACACTGAACCCTAAACCCTAGACCCTAAACCCTAACCCTAACCCTGACCCTAAACCCTAGCTAACCCTAAACCATAATTAAACCCTATGTATAGGCCAACGACACTTAATTGTGCATCGAGCAGGCTAGGGGTGCCTCTCGCGGTCCTCTAATTAAATTAAATGTGCCATGCATTAACCCTAAACCATATATATGTAACTAACCCTAGCTAATCAACCCTACTTAATTAAAACCCATAACCCTAAACTGTACTAGCTAGCTATAACCCGATCTAATAAAAACATGCTCTATATATAGCAGCTAGCTAGCAAACCGTAGATTAACACCAATTAAAATATACATGGCCTATATCGATCATGTTGTATAACATATCCCTGAGATTCATTAATTAATTATATAATTATCGTGATAAATTAATTAACTTGAATTTTGACAAGTTCTCTCGAATCAAAACACATTTGATTAAGTTGCCTCATAATATATATATAATTAGTGTGCATGCATGGCCTACAATGCATTCGTGCATATATTTTAATGTATATTTGAACATATTCTTGGGGATTTCAATCTCTCTCTCGATCATCTATATATCGTTGGTGGCCCAAAAAACATACATATATACGCATGCACTTTATGCGTAAAGGCGCGCGCGGGTGCCTCTAATAATGTGTGTGCGCACTCGATCGATGATCCCTAAACCTTAAACAACCCCTAAAACCTTAAATCCCTAATCCCTAATAATCCCTAATCCCTAATCCCTAAACCTTAAACACTAAACCCTAAACCCTAACCCTAACCCTAACCCTAACCCTAACCCTAAAGCCTAGCTAACCCTAAACCCTAAACCCTAGACCCTAAACCCTAACCCTAACCCTAACCCTAACCCTAAACCCTAGCTAACCCTAAAACCCTAATTAAACCCTATGTATAGGCCAACGACACTTAATTGTGCATCGAGCAGGCCATGGGGTGCCTCACGGTCCTCTAATTAAATTAAATTTGCCATGCATTAACCCTAAACCATATATATGTAACTAATCCTAGCTAGCTAATCAACCCTACTTAATTAAAACACATAACCCTAAACTATACTAGCTAGCTATAACCCGATCTAATAAAAACATGCTCTATATGTAGCAGCTAGCTAGCAAACCGTAGATTAACACCAATTAAAATATACATGGCCTATATCGATCATGTTGTATAACATATCCCTGAGATTCATTAGTTAATTATATAATTATCGTGATAAATTAATTAACTTGAATTTTGACAAGTTCTCTCGAATGAAAACACATTTGATTAAGTTGCCTCATAATATATATATAATTAGTGTGCATGCATGGCCTACAATGCATTCGTGCATATATTTTAATGTATATTTGAACATATATATTCTTGGGGATTTCAATCTCGATCCCTCTCTCTTTCTCTCGATCATCTATATATCGTTGGTGGCCCAAAAAACACACATATATACGCATGCACTTTATGCGTAAAGGCGCGCGCGGGTGCCTCTAATAATGTGTGTGCGCACTCGATCGATGATCCCTAAACCTTAAACAACCCCTAAAACCTTAAATCCCTAATCCCTAGTAATCCCTAATCCCTAAACCCTAAACACCCTAAACACTAAACCCTAAACCCTAAACCCTAACCCTAACCCTAACCCTAAACCCTAGCTAACCCTAAACCCTAAACCCTAGACCCTAAACCCTAGACCCTAAACCCTAACCCTAACCCTAACCCTAACCCTAACCCTAACCCTAAACCCTAGCTAACCCTAAAACCCTAATTAAACCCTATGTATAGGCCAACGACACTTAATTGTGCATCGAGCAGGCCAGGGGGTGCCTCGCGGTCCTCTAATTAAATTAAATGTGCCATGCATTAACCCTAAACCATATATATGTAACTAACCCTAGCTAGCTAATCAACCCTACTTAATTAAAACACATAACCCTAAACTATACTAGCTAGCTATAACCCGATCTAATAAAACATGCTCTATATATGTAGCAGCTAGCTAGCAAACCGTAGATTAACACCAATTAAAATATACATGGCCTATATCGATCATGTTGTATAACATATCCCTGAGATTCATTAATTAATTATATAATTATCGTGATAAATTAATTAACTTGAATTTTGACAAGTTCTCTCGAATGAAAACACATTTGATTAAGTTGCCTCATAATATATATAATTAGTGTGCATGCATGGCCTACAATGCATTCGTGCATATATTTTAATGTATATTTGAACATATATATTCTTGGGGATTTCAATCTCGATCTCTCTCTCTCGATCATCTATATATCGTTGGTGGCCCAAAAAACACACATATATACGCATGCACTTTATGCGTAAAGGCGCGCGCGGGTGCCTCTAATAATGTGTGTGCGCACTCGATCGATGATCCCTAAACCTTAAACAACCCCTAAAACCTTAAATCCCTAATCCCTAATAATCCCTAATCCCTAATAATCCCTAATCCCTAATCCCTAAACCCTAAACACCCTAAACACTAAACCCTAAACCCTAAACCCTAACCCTAACCCTAACCCTAACCCTAAACCCTAGCTAACCCTAAACCCTAAACCCTAGACCCTAAACCCTAAACCCTAACCCTAACCCTAACCCTAAACCCTAGCTAACCCTAAAACCCTAATTAAACCCTATGTATAGGCGAACGACACTTAATTGTGCATCGAGCAGGCCAAGGGGTGCCTCGCGGTCCTCTAATTAAATTAAATGTGCCATGCATTAACCCTAAACCATATATATGTAACTAACCCTAGCTAGCTAATCAACCCTACTTAATTAAAACACATAACCCTAAACTATACTAGCTAGCTATAACCCGATCTAATAAAACATGCTCTATATATGTAGCAGCTAGCTAGCAAACCGTAGATTAACACCAATTAAAATATACATGGCCTATATCGATCATGTTGTATAACATATCCCTGAGATTCATTAATTAATTATATAATTATCGTGATAAATTAATTAACTTGAATTTTGACAAGTTCTCTCGAATGAAAACACATTTGATTAAGTTGCCTCATAATATATATATAATTAGTGTGCATGCATGGCCTACAATGCATTCGTGCATATATTTTAATGTATATTTGAACATATATATTCTTGGGGATTTCAGTCTCGATCTCTCTCTCTCGATCATCTATATATCCTTGGTGGCCCAAAAAACACACATATATACGCATGCACTTAATGCGTAAAGGCGCGGGTGCCTCTAATAATGTGTGTGCGCACTCGATCGATGATCCCTAAACCTTAAACAACCCCTAAAACCTTAAATCCATAATCCCTAAACCCTAAACACCCTAAACACTAAACCCTAAACCCTAGACCCTAAACCCTAACCCTAACCCTAACCCTAACCCTAACCCTAAACCCTAGCTAACCCTAAACCCTAAACCACCCTAGACCGTAAACCCTAACCCTAACCCTAACCCTAAACCCTAGCTAACCCTAAACCCTAATTAAACCCTATGTATAGGCCAACGACACTTAATTGTGCATCGAGCAGGCCAGGGGGTGCCTCGCGGTCCTCTAATTAAATTAAATGTGCCATGCATTAACCCTAAACCATATATATGTAACTAACCCTAGATAATCAACCCTACTTAATTAAAACACATAACCCTAAACTGTACTAGCTAGCTATAACCCGATCTAATAAAAACATGCTCTATATATAGCAGCTAGCTAGCAAACCGTAGATTAACACCAATTAAAATATACATGGCCTATATCAATTTTAATATATATTTGAACATATTCTAGGGGATTTCAATCTCTCTCTCGATCATCTATATATTGTTGTTGGTGGCAAAAAACACACACGTACATATATATGCATGCACTTTATGCGCAAAGGCGCGGGGTGCCTCTAATAATGTGTGTGCGCACTCGATCGATGATCCCTAAATAACCTTAAACAACCCTAAAACTCCCCTAAACCCTAAACACTAAACCCTAGACCCTAAACACCCTAAACAACCCTAAATCCTAGACCCTAAACACCGTAAACACTAAACCCTAAACCCTAAACCCTAAACACCCTAAACACTAATTAATTAAACCCTAAACCCTAGACCCTAAACACCCTAAACTAAACCCTAGACCCTAGCTAAACACCCTAAACACTAAACCCTAAACCCTAGCTAACCCTAAACCCTAATTAAACCCTATATATAGGCCAACGACACTTAATTGTGCATCAAGGTGCCAGGGGTGCCTAGCTCGCGGTCCTCTAGTTAAATTAAATGTGCCATGCATTAACCCTAAACCATATATATAACTAACCCCTAGCTAATCAAACCCTAGTTCATTAAAACACATAACCCTAAACTATACTAGCTAGCTATAACCCGATCTAATAAAAACATGCTCGATCTATATATATAGCAGCTAGCTAGCAAATTAAACGGTAGATTAACACCAATTAATATATACGACATGGCCTATATCGATCATATGTTGTATAACATCTCCCTGAGATTCATTAATTATAACCCTAAACCCTAACTCTAACCCTAACCCTAAACCCTAGCTAACCCTAAACCCTAATCCCTAGACCCTAAACCCTAACCCTAACCCTAACCCTAAACCCTAGCTAACCCTAAAACCCTAATTAAACCCTGTGTATAGGCCAACGACACTTGTGCATCGAGCAGGCCAGGGGGTGCCTCGCGGTCCTCTAATTAAATTAAATGTGCCATGCATTAACCCTAAACCATATATATGTAACTAACCCTAGCTAGCTAATCAACCCTACTTAATTAAAACACATAACCCTAAACTATACTAGCTAGCTATAACCCGATCTAATAAAAACATGCTCTATATATAACAGCTAGCTAGCAAACCGCAGATTAACACCAATTAAAATATACATGGCCTATATCGATCATGTTGTATAACATATCCCTGAGATTCATTAATTAATTATATAATTATCGTGATAAATTAATTAACTTGAATTTTTACAAGTTCTCTCGAATGAAAACACATTTGATTAAGTTGCCTCATAATATATATATAATTAGTGTGCATGCATGGCCTACAATGCATTCGTGCATATATTTTAATGTATATTTGAACATATATATTCTTGGGGATTTCAGTCTCGATCTCTCTCTCTCGATCATCTATATATCGTTGGTGGCCCAAAAAACACACATATATACGCATGCACTTTATGCGTAAAGGCGCGCGCGGGTGCCTCTAATAATGTGTGTGCGCACTCGATCGATGATCCCTAAACCTTAAACAACCCCTAAAACCTTAAATCCCTAATCCCTAATAATCCCTAATCCCTAATCCCTAAACCCGAAACACCCTAAACACTAAACCCTAAACCCTAAACCCTAACCCTAACCCTAACCCTAACCCTAACCCTAAACCCTAGCTAACCCTAAAACCCTAATTAAACCCTATGTTTAGGCGAACGACACTTAATTGTGCATCGAGCAGGCCAGGGGGTGCCTCGCGGTCCTCTAATTAAATTAAATGTGCCATGCATTAACTCTAAACCATATATATGTAACTAACCCTAGCTAGCTAATCAACCCTACTTAATTAAAACACATAACCCTAAACTATACTAGCTAGCTATAACCCGATCTAATAAAACATGCTCTATATATGTAGCAGCTAGCTAGCAAACCGTAGATTAACACCAATTAAAATATACATGGCCTATATCGATCATGTTGTATAACATATCCCTGAGATTCCTTAATTAATTATATAATTATCGTGATAAATTAATTAACTTGAATTTTGACAAGTTCTCTCGAATGAAAACACATTTGATTAAGTTGCCTCATAATATATATATAATTAGTGTGCATACATGGCCTACAATGCATTTGTGCATATATTTTAATGTATATTTGAACATATATATTCTTGGGGATTTCAGTCTCGATCTCTCTCTCTCTCTCTCGATCATCTATATATCGTTGGTGGCCAAAAAAACACACATATATACGCATGCACTTTATGCGTAAAGGCGCGCGCGGGTGCCTCTAATAATGTGTGTGCGCACTCGATCGATGATCCCTAAACCTTAAACAACCCCTAAAACCTTAAATCCCTAATCCCTAATAATCCCTAATCCCTAATCCCTAAACCCGAAACACCCTAAACACTAAACCCTAAACCCTAAACCCTAACCGTAACCCTAACCCTAACCCTAACCCTAACCCTAACCCTAAACCCTAGCTAACCCTAAACCCTAAACCCTAGACCCTAAACCCTAGACCCTAAACCCTAACCCTAACCCTAACCCTAAACCCTAGCTAACCCTAAAACCCTAATTAAACCCTATGTATAGGCGAATGACACTTAATTGTGCATCGAGCAGGCCAGGGGGTGCCTCGCGGTCCTCTAATTAAATTAAATGTGCCATGCATTAACCCTAAACCATATATATGTAACTAACCCTAGCTAGCTAATCAACCCTACTTAATTAAAACACATAACCCTAAACTATACTAGCTAGCTATAACCCGATCTAATAAAACATGCTCTATATATGTAGCAGCTAGCTAGCAAACCGTAGATTAACACCAATTAAAATATACATGGCCTATATCGATCATGTTGTATAACATATCCCTGAGATTCATTAATTAATTATATAATTATCGTGATAAATTAATTAACTTGAATTTTGACAAGTTCTCTCGAATGAAAACACATTTGATTAAGTTGCCTCATAATATATATATAATTAGTGTGCATGCATGGCCTACAATGCATTCGTGCATATATTTTAATGTATATTTGAACATATATATTCTTGGGGATTTCAGTCTCTCTCTCTCTCGATCATCTATATATCGTTGGTGGCCCAAAAAACACACATATATACGCATGCACTTAATGCGTAAAGGCGCGGGTGCCTCTAATAATGTGTGTGCGCACTCGATCGATGATCCCTGATACGTCTCCAACGTATCGATAATTTCTTGTGTTCCATGCCACATTATTGATGTTATCTACATGTTTTATGCACACTTTATGTCATATTCGTGCATTTTCTGGAACTAACCTATTAACAAGATGCCGAAGTGCCAGTTCCTGTTTTCTGCTGTTTTTGGTTTCAGAAATCCTAGTAACGAAATATTCTCGGAATCGGACGAAATCAACGCCAAAGTTCCTATTTTTCCCGGAAGCATCCAGAACACCCGAGAGCCGCCAGAGGGGGGGCCTGTGGACCCCAGATGATAGGGCGGCGCGGCCTGGGCCCTGGCCGCGCCGCCATATGGTGTGGCCCCCCTGTTGACCCTCCTGCGCCGCCTCTTCGCCTATATAAAGCCCCTGGATCGAAAACCCTGGGGCGAAGAACCACGATACGGAAAACCTCCCAGAGCCGCCGCCATCGCGAAGCCAAGATCTGGGGGACAGGAGTCTCTGTTCCGGCACCCTGCCGGAGCGGGGAAGTGCCCCCGGAAGGCTTCTCCATCGACACTGCTGCCATCTCCACCGCCATCTTCATCACCGCTGCTGCTCCCATGAGGAGGGAGTAGTTCTCCATCGAGGCTCGGGGCTGTACCGGTAGCTATGTGGTTCATCTCTCTTCCATGTACTTCAATACAATGATCTCATTGAGATTCATATGAGTTTGTATCACTACTATCTATGTGCTACTCTAGTGATGTTATTAAAGTAGTTCTATTCCTCCTGCACGTGTGTAAAGGCGACAGTGGGTGCACCGTGTTAGTACTTGGTTTATGCTATGATTATGATCTCTTGTAGATTATAAAGTTAACTATTGCTATGATAATATTGATGTGATCTATTCCTCCTACATATGCATGAAGGTTACGGTGTGCATGCTATGCTAGTACTTGGTTTAGTCTGTTGATCTATCTTACACTAAAGGTTACTAAAACATGAGCATTATTGTGGAGCTTGTTAACTCCGGCATTGAGGGTTCGTGTAATCCTACGCAATGTGTTCATCATCCAACAAAAGTGTAGAGTATGCATTTATCTGTTCTGTTATGTGATCAATGATGAGAGTGTCCACTAGTGAAAGTGTAACCCCTAGGCCTTGTTCCTAAATACTGCTGAGTTACTACTGCTTGTTTACTGTTTTACTGCGTTACTACTGCTGCAATACCACCACCATCAACTACGCGCCAAGCACTTTTCTGGCACCGTTGCTACTGCTCATATATATTCATACCACCTGTATTTCACTATCTCTTCGCCGAACTAGTGCACCTATTTGGTGTGTTGGGGACACAAGAGACTTCTTGCTTTGTGGTTGCAGGGTTGCATGAGAGGGATATCTTTGACCTCTTCCTCCCTGAGTTCGATAAACCTTGGGTATCCACTTAAGGGAAACTTGCTGCTGTTCTACAAACCTCTGCACTTGGAGGCCCAACACTGTCTACAAGAATAGAAGCTCCCGTAGACATCAAGCACTTTTCTGGCGCCGTTGCCGGGGAGGAAAGGTAAAAAGGCACTCATACTACGGTCTCAGGTAAAGTATTTTTCTGGCGCCGTTGTGTGTGTGCTCAAAGCTATTTCCTTTAGATCCTGCAATTGCATCTTTTTGTTTCTTGTTTACACTAGTTTGGCATAATGTATAAGAGTGAGCTTCTTGTTCTATTTCCTGATTTAAAACTTGGATTGTTTGATGCGAAAATTAAAAAACCTATGAAATCTTGTTTGCATGCTGGTAGTAATATTAGTATGAACGCTTTGAACACCATTGTTGACAATGATATAGAAAGTTCTAAGCTTGGGGAAGCTGGTTTTCATGATATTTTTAGTCCCCCAAGCATTGAGGAGAAAATTTTCTTTGATGATACTTTACCTCCTATTTATGATGATTATAATGATAGTGGTCTTTTGGTGCCACCTACTATGGAGAGTGAATTTGATTATGATTACAATATGCCTCCTATATTTGATGATGAGAATAATAATGATAGCTACTTTGTTGAATTTGCTCCCACTACAACTAATAAAATTAACTATGCCTATGTGGAGAGTAATTATTTTATGCATGAGACTCATGATAAGAATGCTTTATGTGATAGTTATATTGTTGAGTTTGCTCATGATACCACTGGATATTATTATGAGAGAGGAAAATATGGTTGTAGAAATTTTCATGTTAATAAAATGCCTCTCTATGTGCTGAAATTTTCGATGCTACGCTTGTTTTATCTTCCTATGCTTGTTACTTTGCTCTTCATGAACTTGTTTATTTACAAGATTCCTATGCATAGGAAGCATGTTAGACTTAAATGTGTTTTGAATTTGCCTCTTGATGCTCTCTTTTGCTTCAAATACTATTTCTTGCGAGTGCATCATTAAAACTGCTGAGCCCATCTTAATGGCTAAAAAGAAAGAACTTCTTGGGAGATAACCCATGTGTTATTTTGCTACAGTACTTTTTTTTATATTTGTGTCTTGGAAGTTGTTTACTACTGTAGCAACCTCTCCTTATCTTAGTTTTGTGTTTTGTTGTGCCAAGTAAAGTCTTTGATAGTAAAGTAAGTACTAGATTTGGATTACTGCGCAGAAACAGATTTCTTTACTGTCACGAATCTGGGTCTAATTCTCTGTAGGTAACTCAGAAAATTATGCAAATTTACGTGAGTGATCCTCAGATATGTACGCAACTTTCATTCAATTTGAGCATTTTCGTTTGAGCAAGTCTGGTGGCCTAATAAAATCCATCTTTACGGACTGTTCTGTTTTGACAGATTCTGCCTTTTATTTCGCATTGCCTCTTTTGCTATGTTGGATGAATTTCTTTGATCCATTAATGTCCAGTAGCTTTATGCAATGTCCAGAAGTGTTAAGAATGATTGTGTCACCTCTGAACATGTTAATTTTTATTGTCCACTAAACCTCTAATGAGTTGTTTCGAGTTTGGTGTGGAGGAAGTTTTCAAGGGTCAAGAGAGGAGGATGATATACTACGATCAAGAAGAGTGAAAGCTCTAAGCTTGGGGATGCACCCGGTGGTTCACCCCTGCATATATCAAGAAGACTCAAGCGTCTAAGCTTGGGGATGCCCAAGGCATCCCCTTCTTCATCGACAACATTATCAGGTTCCTCCCCTGAAACTATATTTTTATTCCATCACATCTTATGTGCTTTTTCTTGGAGCGTCTGTGTGCTTTTGTTTTTGTTTGAATAAATTGGATTACATCATGCTTGTGTGGGAGAGAGACACGCTCCGCTGGTTCGTGTGAACACATGTGTTCTTAGCTCATAATATTCATGGCGAAGTTTCCTCTTCGTTAAATTGTTATATGGTTGGAATTGGAAAATGATACATGTAGTAATTTGCTATAATGTCTTGGGTAATGTGATACTTGGCAATTGTTGTGCTCATGTTTAAGCTCTTGCATCATATGCTTTGCACCCATTAATGAAGAAATACATAGAGCATGCTAAAATTTGGTTTGCATATTTGGTTTCTCTAAGGTCTAGATAATTTCTAGTATTGAGTTTGAACAACAAGGAAGACGGTGTAGAGTCTTATAATGTTTTCAATATGTCTTTTATGTGAGTTTTGCTGCACCGGTTCATCCTTGTGTTTGTTTCAAATAACCTTGCTAGCCTAAACCTTGTATCGAGAGGGAATACTTCTCATGCATCAAAATACTTGAGCCAACCACTATGCCATTTGTGTCCACCATACCTACCTACTACATGGTATTTCTCCGCCATTCCAAAGTAAATTGCTTGAGTGCTACCTTTAAACAATTCAAAATTTATTACCTCTTATTTGTGTCAATGTTTTATAGCTCATGAGGAAGTATGTGGTGTTTATCTTTCAATCTTGTTGGGCAACTTTCACCAATGGACTAGTGGCTTCATCCGCTTATCCAATAATTTTGCAAAAAGAGCTGGCAATGGGATTCCCAGTCCCAAATTAATTAACAAAAATAGACACTCCTCCATGGTATGTGATTGTTGGACGGCACCCGAAGGATTCGGTTAGCCATGGCTTGTGTAAGCAAAGGTTGGGAGGAGTGTCATCATAATAAAACTAAAATAAAAAGGTACTCCTTCATGGTATGAGATTGTTGGCAGGCACCCGAGGATTCGGTTAGCCATGGTTTGTGAATGAAAGGTTGGAAGGAGTGCCACCCAAAAATAAAATAAAATGGGAGCCGCTCTTTGAAGGTTTGTCTGGCAAGGGGGTTAGAGTACCCGCTACCATTCGTTGACAACAACATACACCTCTCAAAACTTTACTTTTATGCTCTCTTTATGTTTTCAAAATCAAAGCTCTAGCAAAAATATAGCAATCGATGCTTTCCTCTTTGAAGGACCATTCTTTTACTTTTATTGTTGAGTCAGTTCACCTATTTCCCTCCACCTCAAGAAGCAAACACTTGTGTGAACTGTGCATTGATTCTTACATATTTGCATATTGCATTTGTTATATTGCTTTGCATTGACAATTATCCATGAGATATACATGTTACAAGTTGAAAGCAACCGCTGAAACTTAATCTTCTTTTGTGTTGCTTCAATACCTTTACTTTGAATTATTGCTTTATGAGTTAACTCTTATGCAAGACTTATTGATGCTTGTCTTGAAGTGCTATTCATGAAAAGTCTTTGCTTTATGATTCACTTGTTTACTCATGTCATACACATTGTTTTGATCGCTGCATTCACTACATATGCTTTACAAATAGTATGATCAAGATTATGATGGCATGTCACTCCAGAAATTATCTTTGTTATCGTTTTACCTGCTCGGGACGAGCAGAACTAAGCTTGGGGATGCTGATACGTCTCCAACGTATCGATAATTTCTTGTGTTCCATGCCACATTATTGATGTTATCTACATGTTTTATGCACACTTTATGTCATATTCGTGCATTTTCTGGAACTAACCTATTAACAAGATGCCGAAGTGCCAGTTCCTGTTTTCTGCTGTTTTTGGTTTCAGAAATCCTAGTAACGAAATATTCTCGGAATCGGACGAAATCAACGCCAAAGTTCCTATTTTTCCCGGAAGCATCCAGAACACCCGAGAGCCGCCAGAGGGGGGGCCTGTGGACCCCAGATGATAGGGCGGCGCGGCCTGGGCCCTGGCCGCGCCGCCATATGGTGTGGCCCCCCTGTTGACCCTCCTGCGCCGCCTCTTCGCCTATATAAAGCCCCTGGATCGAAAACCCTGGGGCGAAGAACCACGATACGGAAAACCTGCCAGAGCCGCCGCCATCGCGAAGCCAAGATCTGGGGGACAGGAGTCTCTGTTCCGGCACCCTGCCGGAGCGGGGAAGTGCCCCCGGAAGGCTTCTCCATCGACACCGCTGCCATCTCCACCGCCATCTTCATCACCGCTGCTGCTCCCATGAGGAGGGAGTAGTTCTCCATCGAGGCTCGGGGCTGTACCGGTAGCTATGTGGTTCATCTCTCTTCCATGTACTTCAATACAATGATCTCATTGAGATTCATATGAGTTTGTATCACTACTATCTATGTGCTACTCTAGTGATGTTATTAAAGTAGTTCTATTCCTCCTGCACGTGTGTAAAGGCGACAGTGGGTGCACCGTGTTAGTACTTGGTTTATGCTATGATTATGATCTCTTGTAGATTATAAAGTTAACTATTGCTATGATAATATTGATGTGATCTATTCCTCCTACATATGCATGAAGGTTACGGTGTGCATGCTATGCTAGTACTTGGTTTAGTCTGTTGATCTATCTTACACTAAAGGTTACTAAAACATGAGCATTATTGTGGAGCTTGTTAACTCCGGCATTGAGGGTTCGTGTAATCCTACGCAATGTGTTCATCATCCAACAAAAGTGTAGAGTATGCATTTATCTGTTCTGTTATGTGATCAATGATGAGAGTGTCCACTAGTGAAAGTGTAACCCCTAGGCCTTGTTCCTAAATACTGCTGAGTTACTACTGCTTGTTTCTTGTTTCTTTGCGTTACTACACCGCTGCAATACCACCACCATCAACTACGCGCCAAGCACTTTTCTGGCACCGTTGCTACTGCTCATATATATTCATACCACCTGTATTTCACTATCTCTTCGCCGAACTAGTGCACCTATTTGGTGTGTTGGGGACACAAGAGACTTCTTGCTTTGTGGTTGCAGGGTTGCATGAGAGGGATATCTTTGACCTCTTCCTCCCTGAGTTCGATAAACCTTGGGTATCCACTTAAGGGAAACTTGCTGCTGTTCTACAAACCTCTGCACTTGGAGGCCCAACACTGTCTACAAGAATAGAAGCTCCCGTAGACATCAATCCCTAAACCTTAAACAACCCCTAAAACCTTAAATCCATAATCCCTAATAATCCCTAATCCCTAAACACCCTAAACACTAAACCCTAAACCCTAGACCCTAGACCCTAACCCTAACCCTAACCCTAAACCCTAGCTAACCCTAAACAATAAACCACCCTAGACCCTAAACCCTAACCCTAACCCTAACCCTAACCCTAAACCCTAGCTAACCCTAAACCCTAATTAAACCCTATGTATAGGCCAACGACACTTAATTGTGCATCGAGCAGGCCAGGGGGTGCCTCGCGGTCCTCTAATTAAATTAAATGTGCCATGCATTAACCCTAAACCATATATATGTAACTAACCCTAGATAATCAACCCTACTTAATTAAAACACATAACCCTAAACTGTACTAGCTAGCTATAACCCGATCTAATAAAAACATGCTCTATATATAGCAGCTAGCTAGCAAACCGTAGATTAACACCAATTAAAATATACATGGCCTATATCAATTTTAATATATATTTGAACATATTCTAGGGGATTTCAATCTCTCTCTCGATCATCTATATATCGTTGTTGGTGGCAAAAAACACACACGTACATATATACGCATGCACTTTATGCGCAAAGGCGCGGGGTGCCTCTAATAATGTGTGTGCGTACTCGATCGATGATCCCTAAATAACCTTAAACAACCCTAAAACTCCCCTAAACCCTAAACACTAAACCCTAGACCCTAAACAACCTAAACACTAAACCCTAAATCCTAGACCCTAAACACCGTAAACACTAAACCCTAAACCCTAAACCCTAAACACCCTAAACACTAATTAATTAAACCCTAAACCCTAGACCCTAAACACCCTAAACTAAACCCTAGACCCTAGCTAAACACCCTAAACACTAAACCCTAAACCCTAAACCCTAGCTAACCCTAAACCCTAATTAAACCCTATATATAGGCCAACGACACTTAATTGTGCATCAAGCTGGCCTGGGGTGCCTAGCTCGCGGTCCTCTAGTTAAATTAAATGTGCCATGCATTAACCCTAAACCATATATATAACTAACCCCTAGCTAATCAAACCCTAGTTCATTAAAACACATAACCCTAAACTATACTAGCTAGCTATAACCCGATCTAATAAAAACATGCTCGATCTATATATATAGCAGCTAGCTAATAAATTAAACGGTAGATTAACACCAATTAATATATACGACATGGCCTATATCGATCATATGTTGTATAACATCTCCCTGAGATTCATTAATTATAACCCTAAACCCTAACCCTAACCCTAACCCTAACCCTAAACCCTAGCTAACCCTAAACCCTAAACCCTAGACCCTAAACCCTAGACCCTAAACCCTAACCCTAACCCTAACCCTAAACCCTAGCTAACCCTAAAACCCAAATTAAACCCTGTGTATAGGCCAACGACACTTAATTGTGCATCGAGCACGCCAGGGGGTGCCTTGCGGTCCTCTAATTAAATTAAATGTGCCATGCATTAACCCTAAACCATATATATGTAACTAACCCTAGCTAGCTAATCAACCCTACTTAATTAAAACACATAACCCAAAACTATACTAGCTAGCTATAACCCGATCTAATAAAAACATGCTCTATATATAACAGCTAGCTAGCAAACCGTAGATTAACACCAATTAAAATATACATGGCCTATATCGATCATATTGTATAACATATCCCTGAGATTCATTAATTAATTATATAATTATCGTGATAAATTAATTAACTTGAATTTTGACAAGTTCTCTCGAATGAAAACACATTTGATTAAGTTGCCTCATAATATATATATAATTAGTGTGCATGCATGGCCTACAATGCATTCGTGCATATATTTTAATGTATATTTGAACATATATATTCTTGGGGATTTCAGTCTCGATCTCTCTCTCCCGATCATCTATATATCGTTAGTGGCCCAAAAAACACACATATATACGCATGCACTTTATGCGTAAAGGCGCGCGCGGGTGCCTCTAATAATGTGTGTGCGCACTCGATCGATGATCCCTAAACCTTAAACAACCCCTAAAACCTTAAATCCCTAATCCGTAATAATCCCTAATCCCTAAACCCTAAACACCCTAAACACTAAACCCTAAACCCTAAACCCTAACCCTAACCCTAACCCTAACCCTAAACCCTAGCTAACCCTAAACCCTAAACCCTAGACCCTAAACCCTAGACCCTAAACCCTAACCCTAACCCTAACCCTAACCCTAAACCCTAGCTAACCCTAAAACCCTAATTAAACCCTATGTATAGGCGAACGACACTTAATTGTGCATCGAGCAGGCTAGGGGGTGCCTCGCGGTCCTCTAATTAAATTAAATGTGCCATGCATTAACACTAAACCATATATATGTAACTAACCCTAGCTAGCTAATCAACCCTACTTAATTAAAACACATAACCCTAAACTATACTAGCTAGCTATAACCCGATCTAATAAAACATGCTCTATATATGTAGCAGCTAGCTAGCAAACCGTAGATTAACACCAATTAAAATATACATGGCCTATATCGATCATGTTGTATAACATATCCCTGAGATTCATTAATTAATTATATAATTATCGTGATAAATTAATTAACTTGAATTTTGACAAGTTCTCTCGAATGAAAACACATTTGATTAAGTTGCCTCATAATATATATATAATTAGTGTGCTTGCATGGCCTACAATGCATTCGTGCATATATTTTAATGTATATTTGAATATATATATTCTTGGGGATTTCAGTCTCGATCTCTCTCTCTCGATCATCTATATATCGTTGGTGGCCCAAAAAACACACATATATACGCATGCACTTTATGCGTAAAGGCGCGCGCGGGTGCCTCTAATAATGTGTGTGCGCACTCGATCGATGATCCCTAAACCTTAAACAACCCCTAAAACCTTAAATCCCTAATCCCTAATAATCCCTAATCCCTAATCCCTAAACCCTAAACACCCTAAACACTAAACCCTAAACCCTAAACCCTAACCCTAACCCTAACCCTAACCCTAACCCTAAACCCTAGCTAACCCTAGACCCTAAACCCTAGACCCTAACCCTAACCCTAACCCTAAACCCTAGCTAACCCTAAAACCCTAATTAAACCCTATGTATAGGCGAATGACACTTAATTGTGCATCGAGCAGGCCAGGGGGTGCCTCGCGGTCCTCTAATTAAATTAAATGTGCCATGCATTAACCCTAAACCATATATATGTAACTAACCCTAGCTGGCTAATCAACCCTACTTAATTAAAACACATAACCCTAAACTATACTAGCTAGCTATAACCCGATCTAATAAAACATGCTCTATATATGTAGCAGCTAGCTAGCAAACCGTAGATTAACACCAATTAAAATATACATGGCCTATATCGATCATGTTGTATAACATATCCCTGAGATTCATTAATTAATTATATAATTATCGTGATAAATTAATTAACTTGAATTTTGACAAGTTCTCTCGAATGAAAACACATTTGATTAAGTTGCCTCATAATATATATATATATAATTAGTGTGCATGCATGGCCTACAATGCATTCGTGCATATATTTTAATGTATATTTGAACATATATATTCTTGGGGATTTCAGTCTCGATCTCTCTCTCTCGATCATCTATATATCGTTGGTGGCCCAAAAAACACACATATATACGCATGCACTTTATGCGTAAAGGCGCGGGTGCCTCTTATAATGTGTGTGCGCACTCGATTGATGATCCCTAAACCTTAAACAACCCCTAAAACCTTAAATCCATAATCCCTAATAATCCCTAATCCCTAAACCCTAAACACCCTAAACACTAAACCCAAAACCCTAGACCCTAAACCCTAACCCTAACCCTAACCCTAAACCCTAGCTAACCCTAAACCCTAAACCACCCTAGACCCTAAACCCTAACCCTAACCCTAACCCTAACCCTAAACCCTAGCTAACCCTAAACCCTAATTAAACCCTATGTATAGGCCAACGACACTTAATTGTGCATCGAGCAGGCCAGGGGGTGCCTCGCGGTCCTCTAATTAAATTAAATGTGCCATGCATTAACCCTAAACCATATATATGTAACTAACCCTAGATAATCAACCCTACTTAATTAAAACACATAACCCTAAACTGTACTAGCTAGCTATAACCCGATCTAATAAAAACATGCTCTATATATAGCAGCTAGCTAGCAAACCGTAGATTAACACCAATTAAAATATACATGGCCTATATCAATTTTAATATATATTTGAACATATTCTAGGCGATTTCAATCTCTCTCTCGATCATCTATATATCGTTGTTGGTGGCAAAAAACACACACGTACATATATACGCATGCACTTTATGCGCAAAGGCGCGGGGTGCCTCTAATAATGTGTGTGCGCACTCGATCGATGATCCCTAAATAACCTTAAACAACCCTAAAACTCCCCTAAACCCTAAACACTAAACCCTAGACCCTAAACACCCTAAACACTAAACCCTAAATCCTAGACCCTAAACACCGTAAACACTAAACCCTAAACCCTAAACCCTAAACCCTAGACCCTAAACACCCTAAACTAAACCTAGACCCTAGCTAAACACCCTAAACACTAAATCCTAAACCCTAAACCCTAGCTAACCCTAACCCCTAATTAAACCCTATATATAGGCCAACGACACTTAATTGTGCATCAAGCAGGCCAGGGGTGCCTAGCTCGCGGTCCTCTAGTTAAATTAAATGTGCCATGCATTAACCCTAAACCATATATATAACTAACCCCTAGCTAATCAAACCCTAGTTCATTAAAACACATAACCCTAAACTATACTAGCTAGCTATAACCCGATCTAATAAAAACATGCTCGATCTATATATATAGCAGCTAGCTAGCAAATTAAACGGTAGATTAACACCAATTAATATATACGACATGGCCTATATCGATCATATGTTGTATAACATCTCCCTGAGATTCATTAATTATAACCCTAAACCCTAACCCTAACCCTAAACCCTAGCTAACCCTAAACCCTAAACCCTAGACCCTAAACCCTAGACCCTAAACCCTAACCCTAACCCTAACCCTAAACCCTAGCTAACCCTAAAACCCTAATTAAACCCTATGTATAGGCCAACGACACTTAATTGTGCATCGAGCAGGCCAGGGGGTGCCTCGCGGTCCTCTAATTAAATTAAATGTGCCATGCATTAACCCTAAACCATATATATGTAACTAACCCTAGCTAGCTAATCAACCCTACTTAATTAAAACACATAACCCTAAACTATACTAGCTAGCTATAACCCGATCTAATAAAACATGCTCTATATATGTAGCAGCTAGCTAGCAAACCGTAGATTAACACCAATTAAAATATACATGGCCTATATCGATCATGTTGTATAACATATCCCTGAGATTCATTAATTAATTATATAATTATCGTGATAAATTAATTAACTTAAATTTTTACAAGTTCTCTCGAATGAAAACACATTTGATTAAGTTGCCTCATAATATATATATAATTAGTGTGCATGCATGGCCTACAATGCATTCGTGCATATATTTTAATGTATATTTGAACATATATATTCTTGGGGATTTCAGTCTCGATCTCTCTCTCTCGATCATCTATATATCGTTGGTGGCCCAAAAAACACACATATATACGCATGCACTTTATGCGTAAAGGCGCGGGTGCCTCTAATAATGTGTGTGCGCACTCGATCGATGATCCCTAAACCTTAAACAACCCCTAAAACCTTAAATCCATAATCCCTAATAATCCCTAATCCCTAAACCCTAAACACCCTAAACACTAAACCCTAAACCCTAGACCCTAAACCCTAACCCTAACCCTAAGCCTAAACCCTAGCTAACCCTAAACCCTAAACCACCCTAGACCCTAAACCCTAACCCTAACCCTAACCCTAACCCTAAACCCTAGCTAACCCTAAACCCTAATTAAACCCTATGTATAGGCCAACGACACTTAATTGTGCATCGAGCAGGCCAGGGGGTGCCTCGCGGTCCTCTAATTAAATTAAATGTGCCATGCATTAACCCTAAACCATATATATGTAACTAACCCTAGCTAGCTAATCAACCCTACTTAATTAAAACACATAACCCTAAACTGTACTAGCTAGCTATAACCCGATCTAATAAAAACATGCTCTATATATAGCAGCTAGCTAGCAAACCGTAGATTAACACCAATTAAAATATACATGGCCTATATCAATTTTAATATATATTTGAACATATTCTAGGGGATTTCAATCTCTCTCTCTCGATCATCTATATATCGTTGTTGGTGGCAAAAAACACACACGTACATATATACGCATGCACTTTATGCGCAAAGGCACGGGGTGCCTCTAATAATGTGTGTGCGCACTCGATCGATGATCCCTAAATAACCTTAAACAACCCTAAAACTCCCCTAAACCCTAAACACTAAACCCTAGACCCTAAACACCCTAAACACTAAACCCTAGACCCTAAACACCCTAAACACTAAACCCTAAATCCTAGACCCTAAACACCGTAAACACTAACCCTAAACCCTAAACCCAAAACACCCTAAACACCCTAAACACTAATTAATTAAACCCTAAACCCTAGACCCTAAACACCCTAAACTAAACCCTAGACCCTAGCTAAACACCCTAAACACTAAACCCTAAACCCTAAACCATAGCTAACCCTAAACCCTAATTAAACCCTATATATAGGCCAACGACACTTAATTGTGCATCAAGCAGGCCAGGGGTGCCTAGCTCGCGGTCCTCTAGTTAAATTAAATGTGCCATGCATTAACCCTAAACCATATATATAACTAACCCCTAGCTAATCAAACCCTAGTTCATTAAAACACATAACCCTAAACTATACTAGCTAGCTATAACCCGATCTAATAAAAACATGCTCGATCTATATATATAGCAGCTAGCTAGCAAATTAAACGGTAGATTAACACCAATTAATATATACGACATGGCCTATATCGATCATATGTTGTATAACATCTCCCTGAGATTCATTAATTATAACTCTAAACCCTAACCCTAACCCTAACCCTAACCCTAAACCCTAGCTAACCCTAAACCCTAAACCCTAGACCCTAAACCCTAGACCCTAAACCCTAACCCTAACCCTAACCCTAAACCCTAGCTAACCCTAAAACCCTAATTAAACCCTATGTATAGGCCAACGACACTTAATTGTGCATCGAGCAGGCCAGGGGGTGCCTCGCGGTCCTCTAATTAAATTAAATGTGCCATGCATTAACCCTAAACCATATATATGTAACTAACCCTAGCTAGCTAATCAACCCTACTTAATTAAAACACATAACCCTAAACTATACTAGCTAGCTATAACCCGATCTAATAAAACATGCTCTATATATGTAGCAGCTAGCTAGCAAACCGTAGATTAACACCAATTAAAATATACATGGCCTATATCGATCATGTTGTATAACATATCCCTGAGATTCATTAATTAATTATATAATTATCGTGATAAATTAATTAACTTGAATTTTGACAAGTTCTCTCGAATGAAAACACATTTGATTAAGTTGCCTCATAATATATATATATAATTAGTGTGCATGCATGGCCTACAATGCATTCGTGCATATATTTTAATGTATATTTGAACATATATATTCTTGGGGATTTCAGTCTCGATCTCTCTCTCTCGATCATCTATATATCGTTGGTGGCCCAAAAAACACACATATATACGCATGCACTTTATGCGTAAAGGCGCGGGTGCAACTAATAATGTGTGTGCGCACTCGATCGATGATCCCTAAACCTTAAACAACCCCTAAAACCTTAAATCCATAATCCCTAAACCCTAAACACCCTAAACACTAAACCCTAGACCCTAAACCCTAAACCCTAACCCTAACCCTAACCCTAAACCCTAGCTAACCCTAAACCACCCTAGACCCTAAACCCTAACCCTAACCCTAACCCTAACCCTAACCCTAAACCCTAGCTAACCCTAAACCCTAATTAAACCCTATGTATAGGCCAACGACACTTAATTGTGCATCGAGCAGGCCAGGGGGTGCCTCGCGGTCCTCTAATTAAATTAAATGTGCCATGCATTAACCCTAAACCATATATATGTAACTAACCCTAGATAATCAACCCTACTTAATTAAAACACATAACCCTAAACTGTACTAGCTAGCTATAACCCGATCTAATAAAAACATGCTCTATATATAGCAGCTAGCTAGCAAACCGTAGATTAACACCAATTAAAATATACATGGCCTATATCAATTTTAATATATATTTGAACATATTCTAGGAGATTTCAATCTCTCTCCCTCGATCATCTATATATCGTTGTTGGTGGCAAAAAACACACACGTACATATATACGCATGCACTTTATGCGCAAAGGCGCGGGGTGCCTCTAATAATGTGTGTGCGTACTCGATCGATGTACCCTAAATAACCTTAAACAACCCTAAAACTCCCCTAAACCCTAAACACTAAACCCTAGACCCTAAACACCCTAAACACTAAACCCTAAATCCTAGACCCTAAACACCGTAAACACTAAACCCTAAACCCTAAACCCTAAACACCCTAAACACTAATTAATTAATTAAACCCTAAACCCTAGACCCTAAACACCCTAAACTAAACCCTAGACCCTAGCTAAACACCCTAAACACTAAACCCTAAACCCTAAACCCTAGCTAACCCTAAACCCTAATTAAACCCTATATATAGGCCAACGACACTTAATTGTGCATCAAGCAGGCCAGGGGTGCCTAGCTCGCGGTCCTCTAGTTAAATTAAATGTGCCATGCATTAACCCTAAACCATATATATAACTAACCCCTAGCTAATCAAACCCTAGTTCATTAAAACACATAACCCTAAACTATACTAGCTAGCTATAACCCGATCTAATAAAAACATTCTCGATCTATATATATAGCAGCTAGCTAGCAAATTAAACGGTAGATTAACACCAATTAATATATACGACATGGCCTATATCGATCATATGTTGTATAACATCTCCCTGAGATTCATTAATTATAACCCTAAACCCTAACCCTAACCCTAACCCTAACCCTAAACCCTAGCTAACCCTAAACCCTAAACCCTAGACCCTAAACCCTAGACCCTAAACCCTAACCCTAACCCTAACCCTAACCCTAAACCCTAGCTAACCCTAAAACCCTAATTAAACCCTATGTATAGGCCAACGACACTTAATTGTGCATCGAGCAGGCCAGGGGGTGCCTCGCGGTCCTCTAATTAAATTAAATGTGCCATGCATTAACCCTAAACCATATATATGTAACTAACCCTAGCTAGCTAATCAACCCTACTTAATTAAAACACATAACCCTAAACTATACTAGCTAGCTATAACCCGATCTAATAAAACATGCTCTATATATGTAGCAGCTAGCTAGCAAACCGTAGATTAACACCAATTAAAATATACATGGCCTATATCGATCATGTTGTATAACATATCCCTGAGATTCATTAATTAATTATATAATTATCGTGATAAATTAATTAACTTGAATTTTGACAAGTTCTCTCGAATGAAAACACATTTGATTAAGTTTCCTCATAATATATATATAATTAGTGTGCATGCATGGCCTACAATGCATTCGTGCATATATTTTAATGTATATTTGAACATATATATTCTTGGGGATTTCAGTCTCGATCTCTCTCTCGATCATCTATATATCGTTGGTGGCCCAAAAAACACACATATATACGCATGCACTTTATGCGTAAAGGCGCGGGTGCCTCTAATAATGTGTGTGCGCACTCGATCGATGATCCCTAAACCTTAAACAACCCCTAAAACCTTAAATCCATAATCCCTAATAATCCCTAATCCCTAAACCCTAAACACCCTAAACACTAAACCCTAAACCCTAGACCCTATACCCTAAACCCTAACCCTAACCCTAACCCTAAACCCTAGCTAACCCTAAACCACCCTAGACCCTAAACCCTAGCCCTAACCCTAACCCTAACCCTAACCCTAAACCCTAGCTAACCCTAAACCCTAATTAAACCCTATGTATAGGCCAACGACACTTAATTGTGCATCGAGCAGGCCAGGGGGTGCCTCGCGGTCCTCTAATTAAATTAAATGTGCCATGCATTAACCCTAAACCATATATATGTAACTAACCCTAGCTAGCTAATCAACCCTACTTAATTAAAACACATAACCCTAAACTATACTAGCTAGCTATAACCCGATCTAATAAAACATGCTCTATATATGTAGCAGCTAGCTAGCAAACTGTAGATTAACACCAACTAAAATATACATGGCCTATATCGATCATGTTGTATAACATATCCCTGAGATTCATTAATTAATTATATAATTATCGTGATAAATTAATTAACTTGAATTTTGACAAGTTCTCTCGAATGAAAACACATTTGATTAAGTTGCCTCATAATATATATATAATTAGTGTGCATGCATGGCCTACAATGCATTCGTGCATATATTTTAATGTATATTTGAACATATATATTCTTGGGGATTTCAGTCTCGATCTCTCTCTCTCTCGATCATCTATATATCATTGGTGGCCCAAAAAACACACATATATACGCATGCACTTTATGCGTAAAGGCACGGGTGCCTCTAATAATGTGTGTGCGCACTCGATCGATGATCCCTAAACCTTAAACAACCCCTAAAACCTTAAATCCATAATCCCTAATAATCCCTAATCCCTAAACCCTAAACACCCTAAACACTAAACCCTAAACCCTAGACCCTAAACCCTAACCCTAACCCTAAACCCTAGCTAACCCTAAACCACCCTAGACCCTAAACCCTAACCCTAACCCTAACCCTAACCCTAAACCCTAGCTAACCCTAAACCCTAATTAAACCCTATGTATAGGCCAACGACACTTAATTGTGCATCGAGCAGGCCAGGGGGTGCCTCGCGGTCCTCTAATTAAATTAAATGTGCCATGCATTAACCCTAAACCATATATATGTAACTAACCCTAGATAATCAACCCTACTTAATTAAAACACATAACCCTAAACTGTACTAGCTAGCTATAACCCGATCTAATAAAAACATGCTCTATATATAGCAGCTAGCTAGCAAACCGTAGATTAACACCAATTAAAATATACATGGCCTATATCAATTTTAATATATATTTGAACATATTCTAGGAGATTTCAATCTCTCTCTCTCGATCATCTATATATCGTTGTTGGTGGCAAAAAACACACACGTACATATATACGCATGCACTTTATGCGCAAAGGCGCGGGGTGCCTCTAATAATGTGTGTGCGCACTCGATCGATGATCCCTAAATAACCTTAAACAACCCTAAAACTCCCCTAAACCCTAAACACCCTAAACACTAAACCCTAGACCCTAAACACCCTAAACACTAAACCCTAGACCCTAAACACCCTAAACACTAAACCCTAAATCCTAGACCCTAAACACCGTAAACACTAAACCCTAAACCCTAAACCCTAAACACTAATTAATTAAACCCTAAACCCTAGACCCTAAACACCCTAAACTAAACCCTAGACCCTAGCTAAACACCCTAAACACTAAACCCTAAAACCAAGCTAACCCTAAACCCTAATTAAACCCTATATATAGGCCAACGACACTTAATTGTGCATCAAGCAGGCCAGGGGTGCCTAGCTCGCGGTCCTCTAGTTAAATTAAATGTGCCATGCATTAACCCTAAACCATATATATAACTAACCCCTAGCTAATCAAACCCTAGTTCATTAAAACACATAACCCTAAACTATACTAGCTAGCTATAACCCGATCTAATAAAAACATGCTCGATCTATATATATATAGCAGCTAGCTAGCAAATTAAACGGTAGATTAACACCAATTAATATATACGACATGGCCTATATCGATCATATGTTGTATAACATCTCCATGAGATTCATTAATTAATTATATAATTATCGATGATAAATTAATTAACTTGAATTTTGACAAGTTCTCTCGAATGAAAACACATTTGATTAAGTTTCCTCATAATATATATATATAATTAGTGTGCATGCATGGCATGCATTCGTGCATATATTTTAATATATATTTGAACATATTCTTGGGAATTTCAATCTCTCTCTCTCTCTCGATCATCTATATATCGTTGTTGCCCAAAAACACACACACATATACACATGCACTTTATGCGCAAAGGCGCGTGTGCCTCTAATAATGTGTGTGTGCGCACTCGATCGATGATTCATAAACCTTAAACCCAAAATAAACCCTAATCCCTAATCCCTAAACCCCTAAACACCATAAACATTAAACCCTAGACCCTAGACCCTAGACCCTAAACCCTAACCTCCTAACCCTAAACCCTAAACCCTAATTAAACCCTATATATAGGCCAATGACACTTAATTGTGCATCAAGCAGGCCAGGGGTGCCTTAGCTCGCGGTCCTCTAATTAAATTAAATGTGCCATGCATATATATATGTGTTTTATTTGGGGATTTCAATAGCTCTCTCGTATGTAGATCTCTCTATACCTCTCTCTCTCTGTCTCTCTCTCTCTCGTTAATTGGTGGCCAACAACACACACATGCACTTTGTGCGCAAAGGCATGCGCCTCTAATAATGTGTGCGCAGTCGATCAATCTAGTTTTGATTAATCATAGCACACAAATAAAGAAGTTGTATTTGAATCCACACAACCTAATCTAAAACACATAACCCCTAACATGGCCTAATTAATTAACCCCTTCTCTCTACCTAATTAGTGGAAATTGCACAAAATCAAAAGGGGTCCCTCACTAATTGTGCATATCTGCTAGATTGTGATAAACTTTTGCCCCATATATATTTGGTGGATGGGTGCATCTTGGCATGTAAAACAATTAGTGTTTGCAAATGGCGTTGTCAAAATTTATGTACAAATGATTTCTTTCCATCCAAAGTGCATAAAATGGGAGTTTTAATGAAGAAAGTACAAATAAAACAGCTCAACATGCTTCCACACCCCGATTTCCACACGAAGTAGAGCATATTTAAAGGATAATTCCAGAGTTTTACTATTTTTCAAGCAATTTTGCTAATTTTCCCCCACTCACATGACTTTATGTCGATTTAACGAAAATATGGCGAATTTCAACTACATGGGCGGGATAGTTTGAATTGTGCGCGCGGCAAAGGGAACCGCCTATTCCTCAACCTTGTGCACGGCAAATTACACACGCAACTCCATTAAACGCCATTTAATTATCACCCTGGCGGCCCGACCGCATGACCCCCCACCCACCCCTACACAACTTATCCCCGTCCGTGCGAAGAGCTTCCCCTCCCCGTCCCGTCCGTGCGAAGAAGAAGCTTCCCCTCCCCGTCGTTCTTCTCGAGACGCACCGGCGGTCAAGTTGATCCACGGTAGGGCTGCTATCTCTAGCTCAATCATGTATCGGGCAAGACGGACTAACGATTTATATTTTCTTGATGCTGCTAAAAAAATTCGTCAGTATGCTTGAACTAATTGGCACTTTATAGTTTTCCGCTCGATTTGTCATCGATCAATTTGTTCATTTGCGTGGGCATATAGAGTCAGTTCTGCACTCGATCCGTTAATTTGCTGAAATGCCATGGCAGAGTTTTGTACACACTCTGTTTGCTAAAATGTCGATGGGCATTTTTTGTTTTGTACTCGACATGATTGCTAAAATGCATAATCATGTAGTATAGTTTTGTACTCGATTGATATACATTTCCTACTTCGCCTTAAATTAATCACCAACCACTGTATCTCATAATTAAACAGATGGACAGAACTTGGATACTGCATGGACACTTATGTTCCCCTTCATATATAAATGGTGTTCAACCCTTTATGGGGTTTATTAGAGCTCATGAAGGTCACAACCTGGACGTGTATTGCCCGCGCTGCACATGTATGAATGGTGAGAAGAGGCCTCACCCTGTAGTGGCAGATCATTTACACATTTTTGGGATGGACCGCACATATGTTAGGCGGGTTTAGCATGGTGAACCATATAATGATCCTTTAGCAGGAGAAGCAGATCTTGCTCACACTGTATGTGTGCTGGCATATGTAGTTAATTATTTATATTGATGCTGCCGCTGTTTCAATCAATAGTTTGCATTGCTGTGCAAGGTTCTGTACTCAAATTTAACTTGTTGCAGATGGATGGACGGGAAGGAGAGAAAAAGCGCTTGCTTCAGGAAACGGGTTTCAGCTCTGGGACATGTGCTGTGCCAGATGAGAAGGTAAATATGTAAAACGGCATTTGTTCAGGTTGCATCCCTTAGATGTTTGTCTAATCGGTTGATGTACTAATTGCAGAAGCATAGAGTTGAAGAGGTCTCTCAGTTTGATGGGAGATTTGAAGATGAATCTCAGTTTGATGCACCTGTGGATGGTACTGATGACGAGCCTTTCATAGACGAAGGTCCTGCACCTGAGATTATCCAGCCTACAGAAGGAGGCCGTGGACCGAGTACACAGCTTTGCGTTGAAGTGGATGCACGCCCGGAGATCATCAGGGGCGTCCGGGTAGTCTCAAGACCACCCAGCCCTGATGCACCTGTGGATGGTACTGATGACGAGCCTCTCATAGACGAAGGTCCTGCACCTGAGATTATCCAGCCTACAGAAGGAGGCCGTGGACCGAGTACACAGCTTTGCGTTGAAGAGGATGCACACCCGGAGATCATCAGGGGCGTCCCGGTAGTCTCAGGACCACCCAGCCCTGATGCAAAATGTTGAGCTACTTTATGATTCGTACTCTTATGTTCTGGTGCTGTAGTATGTTATGATTTGTACGCCTTTGGCGCTAGATTAAGCATTCAGTGGATGATCGCGTTGCAAAATTTGACACCCACACAATCAGTTCATCGTATGAGTAGTAGCACAATTACTTCTACAGCGATTCCTGCCAGCGCATTAGTTGGTAGCATGAAACACTTTCAGGTACTCCCCTCTGATTCATATTAATTGACTCAATTATGTCTAGATATGGATGTATCTAGATGCATTTGTTAACTAGACTAACAAACTTGAGTCAGTTAATATGAATCCGTGTAAACCGCCCAGTCCTCGAGCAGCTAGTTTATTGACTCTGGACTCCAAGCCTCTCGCGGCAAGCCATCGACGAAGCTTTGACCAGATCTTGGCCCGCAATTTTTTGTGTGTGGCGAATAGCAAAGCTTTGACCAGTTCCTCTCGGGATGCAGCACGCCGGTGAGCTTGCACGGTTGCCATGAGCACTTTCCGGCGGAACTTCCTCTTCAGCGCCCTCAAGCCGCTGCTGCGAGACAGCACGCAGTGCCTCGAGGTGGACGGAATTCTGGATCTCAGGGCGGGGGGTCCGCATCGTCCGGGAACGATCTCTAGCGGGTTAACGAGGACATGCATGGCGGCCAGGGGATTTGTTTTTTTTTTGTTTGAGCTTGGGATTTGGGGTTTTTCGGATAGGGGAGGAGGAACCGAGGAAGAGGAAGGAACAGCCGCGTGCTTGGCGCGTGGCGGTGTGCTTGAATTTCGAATTTTTGTGAAATGTTTCATTTCCCCGCTACAATTCGGGGGTTTCTTGACGCGCCAATGCGTCCCGCCGGGCAGCTTCAAGTGAATTTGGGGTGCCACGCTATGGGCCCTAGTTTCAGTGAGACATGTAATGACTAGTCACATCAGTAAGTTCACTGTGTAATAAAATATGTTACCCCTCCCCTTTATGTAGCACCCCTTCTCTCCCGATCGAGTGCCGATTGCCGACGGATGCAAGCCGCTAGCTCGATCCCCTCCTTTCGCCTCCACCGTCCAGGCATCCAGCTTGGAGGGGCAAGCTGCATCTAGACCAAGCGGATTAGGTAGGACTAGTAATGTTCTTTCCTTTCTCGAGATCGGTTCTTTTTTCCTCTCCTTGATATCTTGCGCTTCTCTTTCCTATTCTGGGCGAAGGGGTGTCTTTCTGGTCACCCTCGAGCTGGGAGTGATTGATGGGGGTGGGGGGCGGGGGCTACCTTTGCTTGGATTGGGGTGTTCTTCCTTTATTTGTCGACATTTGCAACCTTTGTAGTTTCTGCTGATCCTCACTGTATCTTTTGTCAGCTTGTACAGGAAAGGTAAGACCTCGGCGGTGGGGGCAATGGAGCGTAAGGCCACCACGCATGTGGGCAGTTGGCTGAGCCTGAGCTGCGTCCCCAGCCCCGCGAAGCAGGTACTCCGTTTGCTTATCCACTCTTTACCTTTTAAGTGTCTCTCTTCATCCTCAATCTGTTCCTGTTCTGGAATATGCTTAAAGTAGCACATGTCTTCAGCTGTTTGTGCGTAAAGCCTCTGTGACACCATTCTCTATATTCTCTGTATCAGGTTGGTACCTCCAGGTTCCGTGCTGAGGCTATGGGGAACGAGAATAGCGCCCCACCTGCTGCAGGAGCATGGCCAGATCTGCAGCACAAGAAGCGAAATGCCACTGCCGAGCTGGGCAGGGGACCGCCTGAGGTAATTTTTAACCAACTTACCATGATGTAGTCCGAATCTGATACTCCCTCAGATCCAAATTAATTGACTCAACTATCTGTAGATACGGATGTATCTAGATGTGTTTTAGCTCTAGATACTACTGCCTCCATCCCAAAGCTTTGGGCTTATATTATTTTTAGAAAGTCAAACTATACCATGTTTGACTAAGCTTTTACCAAAAATCAGTATTATTTTCCTACGGTATCTACACAGTATTATATTTGTTGATAGAATGTTCTAAAATTTTGGTCAAACTTTGCTTGTTTTGATTTCTCAAAAATAAATAAGGCTTAAGCTTTTGGATGGTGGTAGTACATTCATATCTAGACAAAGCTGAGTTAACTAGTTTTTTGTCTGTCCATAGCTAGTGTTCACGCTGCAAAAGGCTAAGAGCATCCACTATATGCATCAGTCTATCTCATACAGTAATTCAATATCACTGCTGAGGTCTGCCTTTTGTTTTGCTATTCATATGCAGACTGAAACTTTAGGGCCTTTACTCAAAAGGAAGATCAAAACTGCGGCTGATCAGGCTGCCAGTATGTTGATGCCGCCCCCATCTTCTAAATGCCTCTACAAGCACAAGGCCACGCGCCAGCTGGGTGGTGATCTTTTAATGAATATGGTATATTTTCTTAATCCACAAAACATGCCTTGATTTTCTCTGTTTATTGTCGGTTTTTTCTATGCTTGACAAATGTTTACAACAACAACAACAACAACCAAGCCTTTCAGTCCCAAACAAGTTGGGGTAGGCTAGAGTTGAAACCCATAAGATCTCGAAGCCAAAAGTTTAGAAACACCAAATTCGTTTGCTTACAATCATCATACAGTAATGTTCATCTACTCCAGTTCCCCTAACCCAACAAAAAATGATGTTAATTACGATTTTTAGATTAAAAGAGCACCATTAGGCGCTGTTAATTACGACTTTGAGATTAAAATGTCATTTGCAATTGTTAATTACAATTTTGAGACAAATGGTTAGTTTAACCTCGATCTCTTCTGCTCTCCATTTATCCCAACCGAACAAAAATTTAACCATTCCATTCCTCTGAAATGGAACCATTCCATTCCATTCCACGCTGTTTCAGAACCGAACACACCCTTGCATTGTTGTGAACTGTTGTCCATACACGGCCATACCCTTCCACTTACATCCAGCACTATATGCATCAGTCTGTCTCAGAGTCATTCAATATCACTGCTGAGATCTGTTCCCATTCTTATGCAGGCTGAAACTGCTGCGCCTTTACTCAAGTGGATGCAAAATGAGGCTAATGAGGCTGCTGTGAGGACGATGGTGCCGGCACCATCTTCCGAAAACCTCTACAAGCACGAGGCCATGGGCCAGCTGGGTGGTGACCTTTTAATGAATCTGGTATATTTTCTTAATCCACATACATGATTTCATTATTATCTGTTTAATTACTGTTGGCTTTGTCTAATGCTTACCAAAAGTTCAGAAACACTGCGTCTGCTTACAATCATCATACACTAATTTTCACTTTTCAGTATGTCTCATCCAGTAAATAAACTGTTGATTTCCATTGGCTTCTTTTGTAATCATTTGCATTGTTGTCAACTGTTCTCTATGCACAACCCTATTCTTCCACTTACACCCGCACTATTTGCATCAGTCTATCTCATAGATTTATTAAATATCAATGATGAGTTCTGTTGCTATTCATATGCAGGATGAAACTTCTGTGCCTCTACTCAAATGGATAAAAAATGATCCTGATGAGGCTGCTGTGAAGACGATGGTGCCGCCACCATCTTCTGAAAACCTCCTCAAGCACAAGGCCACGGGCCAGCTGGGTGGTACCCTTTTCAAGAAGCGGTGTATATTTTCTTAATCCTCATACATGATTTGATTTTTGTCTGTTTATTGCCGGCTTTGTCTAATGCGTACCAATAGTTCGAAACACACACACCTATTCTTACACTTACATCCGGCACTATATGCATCGTTGTCTCATAGATTCATTTTATATATCACTGCTGATGTCTGTTGCTCTTCAATTTTCATATGCAGACTGAAACTGCTAACCCTTCATTGGTCAAAAGGATTGCAACTGCTGCTGATGAGGCATCTGCAGAGGCTGCCACCAAGTTACTGTCAGCCCCACCTTCTGGATGCTTATATAAGCTCAAGTCCAAGGACCAGCCGGGCCGTAACCATCCAAGGGTTCGGGTATATTTTATTAAGCCACATATACATGCCATGATTTATGTCTGATATTATCACCGGCTCTGTCTAATGCTTTTTGGAATTCGGAAACACCAAATTAGCATGCTTATATTCATCATACACTAATTTTTCACTGTTCAGTTTGTAACATAGTGTTATGCACTCGCTTGTCAACATTTGCATTGCTCTGAACTATGCACTTTACACAACCTAATTCTTCCACTTACATTCAGCGCTACGCACCAGTAGTACCTCCCATGTTTCCTTCACCATCCCGATGCCGAGCTTGCGGGAATATGGCGGGCCCATGTACATACCCCGCATATAACACCTCCTATGGCTCTATCTACCTTTCTAGTAGCTCCTTAACAGAGTTACAGGTATGTATTCTCAGTGGTTTAGCATGAATTGGCATAAAGTAAAGTCTTGTTTTTAGTCTTCCTGCTTCTTACATTTGTATCAATTTTCACATGCAGACTGTACCTTGTGAACTTCGTCCAATGATTAACCAGATGTGTCCGCACGAAGGGTCTTTCACTATGCATGGCAATGGCAAATTGATGAACACCTACACGGTCTATGAGGTGTATGTCTACAAGACGCAGGCCATCACATATTTGTATGGACATGATTGGAGAAAGTTTGCTTTTGACTACGGTCTGAAGAAGGGCGACGAGCTGAGGATCAGAAACTCAAACGGGTAGATATACGTAACTGCTTACAGAGTTGGAGACACTTCCAAATATATAATATGTAACTTTTTTCTACTCATATCTTTTGATAACTGTTCTGAGCAGTTGTTCTAAACCATTCCCTCTGTTCTAGCTTGCTGGGTTTAACATGATCAAAGCTGCAGATCCCCTGATGGAACATGAGCGGATGTCACAAAGGGCAACCACACCAGCACCGGCACCGGCTTCCCACTCTCCCCGCATCAGCACCGGTTCTGTACTCAGCTCCGTTATCGCATCTACCCAGCAGTCCCCTACATCAGCATTGGTTCCTGTAGAGGCCCCATATACTACACCTGCCCAGCAGGCTCCTGCATCAGCACTGGTTCCTCTAGCTGCACCGTTTACTGCACCTTCCCAACAGTCTCCTGCATCAGCACCGGTTCCTCTAGAGGCACCGTTTACTGCACCTGCCCAGCAGTCTCCTGCATCAACACCAGCTCGTATACCAGCCCAGGCTCTTGCACCTGCCCCAGCCAGATCACCGAGGTCTCAGCTCATTGCTGTGGCCACCCGTGTGGTGACCAGGACGCATCTGAAGGCTATGTTCGTGAGTATATGACAGCATAACTGCTCTTATCTTGATGTCATCTCTGCTCAACGTCTCACAGGGTTCAATGCATGGGTGCCATTGACTAATTTTTGGTGGTATCTCTTGCTTTGAATCAGAAATTGCCTAAAAGTATCTCCAAGGATCTCAATGCTGGCCGAAGGGGCAAGATATCCCTCGTCATGGAGAGTGAAGGTCTCACCGTGGAGGGACGGTACTCCGTCAGTCCCACAGATGGCCGCTTGGCTGTTACTTCTAGGTGGAAAAATTTCATTGACGGTGCCAAACTTCGCATTGGATCAAAGTTGAAGGTCAAGATCTTTCGATGCTGCTGTGACATGCTGGTCATAAAGTTCGCGGTTGTCTAGTTCTGTTGCCCCATGAGCCCTTAGCAAATGCATTTGTAGTTATACTTATATAAGGTTATCTTATCTGAACTGCTAATTAATTGTATGAGTGGTAAAACTCTGGCAAGCTTTTGCTCTTAGCAAGTATGTATGTATGATCAGCTATTATGATAACTAATGTTTGTGTTCATCTTAATTTGCATTTCCGTTTTAGAAAAAAACTTAATTTCTATTTTGGCTGACCTGTTAGAGAACTATCAGATTGAACCCACAACATGATTCAAATAGATTCATTACACCGAGCCACATGTCTTGACCTTGCTATACACTACTTCCATTAATCAGTGCAAGAAGGCTTACCTGAGCTGCCTGAACCATGGCAGATTCGAATCCACCTTATCTATCTAGAAATACAACCTTTGCAGAAAGAGGATTTGCAGTATGGGGAGGCTGACATTGGGGACCCATGAGCCAGCAGTGTCGTCAATGTTTTAAAGGTGGCAGGAGATCGAAAGAAAAAATAAGCCAAAAATCAGTTGGTAAACAAATTCAAGAAAAGAAACATTTACCTTTCTGAGAGGATGACATGCGGGACCCATGAGGCAGCAGCATCCTCAACTATTTCAAGGCGGCAGGGGATCAAAAGAAAAAAGGAAATAGCCAGAAATTAATTAGGGTCAAAAATAAATCCATCAAAGGAAACTTTTATTGTTCATAGAGGATGACATGTGGGACCGACTTGCCAGCTGCGTCGTCATCGTTTCAAAGGGGCAGGGGATCAAAAGAAAAAGGCAAATAGCCAGAAATTAGGGGAAAAAAATAAATCCAACAAAGGAAACTTTTATTGTTCATAGAGGATGACATGCGGGACCCATGAGCCAACAGCTTCCTCAACGTTTCAAAGTCAGCATGAGATTGAAAGAAAAAGGCAAGTGACATAATATCAGGAGCCAAAAATAATCCAAGAAAAGAAACTTTATTGTACATAGAGGATGACATGCGGGTCCCATTTTGTAGCAGCGGTCTCAACGCTTCCAAGGCGGGACAGGACCGAAAGAAAAATGAAGTAGCCAGAAATCAGGGTGTGAAAAAAAATCCAAGAAAAGAAAGATTTCAATTGGGCTGTATCTGGACATCTGGGCCTTCGAACTATCCTGCTGGGCCTTTTGACTCGTACAATTTCAGCCCACTCCAAAACAGGAAAGGTCGAATTTTTCTCAAAAAAAAACAGGAAAGTCCTATGCTTCGCAAAAACAAAAAACAAGGAGATTCAACATATAAGTTTGTTTATGTAGATATAAAGATTTAATTTATCCGTTTGCAATAGCTCGGAGCGAAATACAACGTTTATTGTCTGCAAAATAAAATATCACATGTTTCTTGTACGGGGAGGCTGACATCGGGGACCCATGAGCCAGCAGCGTCGTCAACGTTTCAAAGGCGGCAGGGGATCGAAAATAAAAAAAAGCCAAAAATCAGTTGGTAAAAAAATACAAGAAAAGAAAACATTTATCTCTCTGAGAGGATGACATGCGGGACCCATGAGGCAGCAACATCCTCAACGTTTCAAAGTCGGCATGAGATCGAAAGAAAAAGCCAAGTGACATAATATCAGGAGCCAAAAATAATCCAAGAAAAGAAACTTTATTGTACATAGAGGATGACATGCGGGTCCCATTTTGTAGCAGCGGTCTCAACATTTCCAAGGCGGCACAGTACCAAAAGAAAAATGAGGCAGCAGCATTCTCAACAATTCCAAGGCGGCAGGGGATCAAAAGAAAAAAAAAGGAAATAGCCAGAAATTAATTAGGGGTCAAAAATAAATCCACCGAAGGAAACTTTTATTGTTCATAGAGGATGACATGTGGGACCGTGATACGTCTCCGACGTATCGATAATTTCTTATGTTCCATGCCACATTATTGATGATTTCTACATGTTATATGCACACTTTATGTCATATTCGTGCATTTTCTGGAACTAACCTATTAACAAGATGCCGAAGTGCCAGTTCCTGTTTTCTGCTGTTTTTGGTTTCAGAAATCCTAGTAACGAAATATTCTCGGAATCGGACGAAATCAAGACCCAGGTTCCTATTTTCACCGGAAGCATCCAGAACACACGAGAGGGACCAGAGAGGGGGCACTGGGCCCCCAGACCATAGGCCGGCGCGGCCCAGGCCCTGGCCGCGCCGCCCTATGGTGCCGCCGCCTCTTCGACCCTCTGACGCTACCCTTCCGCCTATTTAAAGCCTCCGTCGCGAAAACCCTATTACGAAGAACGAAACCCACAGAAACCTTCCAGAGCCGCCGCCATCGCGAAGCCAAGATCTGGGGGACAGGAGTCTCTGTTCCGGCACCCTGCCGGAGCGGGGAAGTGCCCCCGGAAGGCTTCTCCATCGACACCGCTGACATCTCCACCGCCATCTTCATCACCGCTGCTGCTCCCATGAGGAGGGAGTAGTTCTCCATCGAGGCTCGGGGCTGTACCGGTAGCTATGTGGTTCATCTCTCTCCTATGTACTTCAATACAATAATCTCATGAGCTGCCTTACATGATTGAGATTCATATGATGATGCTTGTAATCTAGATGTCATTGTGCTAGTCAAGTGAGTTTTACTTATGTGATCTCCGGAGACTCCTTGTCCCACGTGTGTAAAGGTGACAGTGTGTGCACCGTGTGGGTCTCTTAGGCTATATTTCACAGAATACTTACTCACTGTTATGAATGGCGTAGTGAAGTGCTTATTTATATCTCTTTATGATTGCAATGTGTTTTGTATCACAATTTATCTATGTGCTACTCTAGCAATGTTATTAAAGTAGTTTTATTCCTCCTGCACGGTGTAATGGTGACAGTGTGTGCATCCATGTTAGTACTTGGCGTATGCTATGATCATGATGTCTTGTAGATTGTGAAGTTAACTATTGCTATGATAGTATTGATGTGATCTATTCCTCATACATAGTGTCAAGGTGACAGTGTGCATGCTGTGTTAGTACTTGGTTTAGTCGTGTTGATCTTTCTTGCACTCTAAGGTTATTTAAATATGAACATTGAATTGTGGAGCTTGTTAACTCCGGCATTGAGGGTTCGTGTAATCCTACGCAATGTGTTCATCATCCAACAAAAGAGTGTAGAGTATGCATTTATCTATTATGTTATGTGATCAATGTTGAGAGTGTCCACTAGCGAAAGTCTATTCCCTAGGCCTTGTTCCTAAATACTGCTATCGCTGCTTGTTTACTGTTTTGCTGCGTTACTACTGCTACCATATTACCACCATCAACTACACGCCATTACTACTGCTCATATTCATTCATACCACCTGTATTTCACTATCTCTTCGCCGAACTAGTGCACCTATTAGGTGTGTTGGGGACACAAGAGACTTCATGCTTTGTGGTTGCAGGGTTGCATGAGAGGGATATCTTTGACCTCTTCCTCCCTGAGTTCGATAAACCTTGGGTATCCACTTAAGGGAAACTTGCTGCTGTTCTACAAACCTCTGCTCTTGGAGGCCCAACACTGTCTACAAGAATAGAAGCTCCCGTAGACATCAGACCGACCTGCCAATAGCGTGCTCATCGTTTCAAAGGGGGCAGGGGATCAAAAGAAAAAGGCAAATAGCCAGAAATTAGGGGTCAAAAATAACTCCAAGAAAGGAAACTTTTATTGTTCGTAGAGGATGACATGCGGGACCCATGAGCCAGAAGCTTACTTAACGTTTCAAAGGTGGCATGAGATCGAAAGAAAAAGGCAAGTGACCAAATATCAGGAGCCAAAAATAATCCAAGATTTATTGTACATAGAGGATGACATGTGGGTCCCATTTTGCAGCAGCGGTCTCAATGTTTGTAATGCGGCTTGAGATCAAAAGAAAAAGAAAGTAGCTAGTAATTAGGGGGTGAAAAAAAATCCAAGAAAAGAAAGTTGATGGACATAGAGGATGACATGCGGGTCCCTTGAGCCAACAGCTTACTCAACGTTTCAAAGGGGGCAGGGGATCAAAAGAAAAAGGCAAGCCAAAAATCAGAGGGTGAAAAAAAATCCAACAAAGGAAACTTTTATAGCACATAGAGGATGACATGCGGGTCCCATGAGCCAGCAGGTCTCTCAACGTTTCAAACGTGGCATGAGATCGAAAGAAAAAGGCAAGTGAAAAAATATCAGGAGCCAAAAATAATTCAAGAAAAGAAAGTTTTATAGTACATAGAGGATGACATGCGGGTCCCATTTAGCAGCAGCGGTATCACCGTTTGAGAGGCGGCAGGGGATCGAAAGAAAAAGGCAAGTGAAAAAATATGAGGAGCCAAAAATAATTCAAGAAAAGAAAGTTTTATAGTACATAGAGGATGACATGCGGGACCCATTTAGCAAAGAGCGGTATCACCTTTTGAGACTCGGCAGGGGATATAAAGAAAAAGGTAAGTGACCAAATATGAGGTGCCAAAAATAATTCAAGAAAAGAAAGTTTTATAGTACATAGAGGATGACATGCGGGTCCCAGTTAGCAGCACCGGTATCACCGTTTGAGAGGCGGCAGGGGATCGAAAGAAAAAGGCAAGTGAAAAAATATGAGGAGCCAAAAATAATTCAAGAAAAGAAAGTTTTATAGTACATAGAGGATGACATGCGGGTCCCATTTAGCAGCAGCGGTATCACCGTTTGAGAGGCGGCAGGGGATTGAAAGAAAAAGGCAAGTGACCAAATTTGAGGTGCCAAAAAAAACTCCAAGAAAAGAAAGTTGATTGCACATAGAGGATGACATGCGTGTCCCATTTAGCAGCAGCGGTCTCAACGTTTCCAAGGCGGCAAGGGATCAAAAAAAAAGGAAGTAGCCAGAAATCAGGGGGTCAAAAAAAAAATCCAAGAATAGAAAGAATTTTGGTTCATAGAGGATGACATGCGGGACCCATGATCCTGCATCGTAAACGGCTCGATCGGAGAACGTTGAACGAGATGGCGCGATCGAGAAAAAAAAACAATGCCAGAGAGGCTGCCATCTGGGCCCTACATCCCACGGCGGTGCGGATTTGCGTTGACTCGGCCGGCGAACCCGAGATTTCGAGATGCACCACGTCCCGGGCCACCATACGCGACGTTTTGGCCGCTTTCGTCGGGCTAGGTGGCCTCAAAAACGAGAAAAAAAAAGTTTTGACATGCACCACGGAGGGACCAAAAATCGTCGGCCATGGTACACCAGCAACCACGGCGCGACTTCAACTTCGTCGGCCATGGCAACTTTTCTTGTAGTGTCGGAGGCAACTTGCAAACTTTTGTGCGCACCATGCCTTTGTCTCTAAGGAGGAACCACTCAAAGTTGATGATGCTCTCAAAGATCACGATTGGTTGAATGCAATGCAAGAGGAACTCAACAACTTCAAGAGGAATGATGTATGGACTCTCATGAAGCGACCCGATCATTGCCGCAATGTTATCGGCACCAAGTGGATCTTCAAGAGCAAGCAAGATGCAAGTGGCACGGTCATCCGCAACAAAGCAAGATTGGTGGCACAAGGCTATTCTCAAATCGAAGGCGTGGACTTTGGTGAAACCTTTGCACCCGTTGCAAGGCTTGAGTCCATCCGTATCCTTTTGGTCTTTGCCTCACATCATGGCTTTAAGTTGCAACAAATGGATGTGAAGAGTGCTTTTCTTAATGGTCCTCTACATGAGGAAGTATATGTGAAGCAACCCCCGGGGTTCGAGGACCCCCATTTCCCGGACCATGTCTTCAAGCTCAAAAAGGCCCTATATGGTCTCAAACAAGCTCCTAGAGCTTGGTATGAGCATCTCAAGGAGTTGCTTGAAGACCGTGGTTTCGAAGTGGGGAAAATCGATCCCACTCTTTTTACTAAGAAGGTCAATGGGGAGCTTTTCGTATGCCAACTCTATGTAGATGACATCATATTTGGCTCTACTAACACAAAATTCAATAATGAGTTTGCTATGTTGATGACAAATAGGTTAGAGATGTCAATGATGGGTGAACTCAAGTACTTTCTTGGGTTCGAGATCAAGCAAATGCGACAAGGCACCTTCATCAATCAAGCGAAATACATCCAAGACATGCTCAAGCGCTTTGATATGAAGGATGCCGAGGGGATTGGAACTCCGATGCAACTCAAGTGTCAACTCACTCTTGACGAGGCCAGCAAGGCGGTGGATACCAAGCTCTACCATTCGATGATAGGTTCGCTTCTTTACCTTTGTGCCTCTCGCCCGGATATAATGTTAAGCGTTGGTATGTGTGCACGGTTTCAAGCAAGTCCTAAGGAAGGCCACCTTGTGGCGGTCAAAAGGATCTTTCGATATTTAGTTGATACCCCACACTTCGGATTATGGTACCCAAGGGACACAGACTTTGCTTTTATTGGCTTCACCGACTCCGATTGGGCGGGCGACAAGATTGATAGGAAGTCTACCTCCGGAGCATGTCATTTTCTTGGAAGATCTTTAGTGTGTTGGTCCTCGAAGAAGCAAAATTGTGTCTTCGTCTCCACCGCGGAAGCCGAGTATATTGCCGCGGCAAGTAGTTGTGCTCAAATCTTGTGGATGAGGCAAACCTTGAGGGATTATGGACTCGAGTATAGCAAGGTGCCTCTTTTGTGTGACAATGAGAGCGCAATCAAGATCGCCTACAATCCGGTTCTTCATGGCAAGACGAAGCACATTGAGATAAGGAACCACTTCATCCGGGATCACATTGCTCGCGGAGATATTGTACTATCCTACATTAGCACCAAGGAGCAATTGGCAGACATCTTCACGAAGCCCTTGGATGAGAAGCGTTTCATTGAGTTGAGGCATGATCTAAATATCATTGATCCATCGAACTTTGCTTGACTGTCGTGCGCACATACCACTCCTTACCGTTATATCTAGATGAAAGGCACGCATGAACATAGGGGGAGTGCGGTTTAAATCCATTGAGCTATCCCTCCCCCCATAATGCATAAAGAAATCCAAAACATTTGCTATTTGTCAATTAAGTGACTTATGAGCTTCATGTTGAGTTGTAGTCCGTGAGTCCTAGATACATCTACGCGACCTCACAACTACTATACTCTTACACGGTGGCTTCGGCCACCAACACCCCCTCTTTGAGGGTTTTTCGGTTTCTTGTGACCTTGTTTTGTCTTTCTTCTTTGCTTTCTTCTTCTTGTTTTTGGAGAACCTCTTTCAAGCTTGTTATCTCGTGATTTTTGCAAGCTTGGTTGTATGTTCTTTTTCTCCATCCTTCTAGTTCCGTTACCCTCCTTTTTGGTGTTCCGATGCCAAAGGGGGAGAAGTTCCTAGGTGGATGGGGACCTTTGTTATTTGTAGCCATTTGGTTCTAGTTGCTTATCTTGTCTTATGGCTACATCAACAACCCTATGGAGGCATCTTATTGAGAGTTTGGGTATTCTCAAGGCTATGGTATGATAACTTCACCCAAATCTCCGTGCATGATCTTATGTTGCCTCCATATTGTGCATATGCTACTTGAACATGTCATTTATCTATGTTGCATATGTGCTTGGTTTGTAAAAACTAGGGGGAGTGATGTCTCTAGAACATGTGTATTTGTATTCAAATACATATTCATGATATGCACATGTGTAGGGGGAGCTCCGTCGAGTGTTTGAAAATCTAAAGTACCTCATCATAATATCATATTTTATTGCCAACTCTTGTGTTGTCATCAAACACCAAAAAGGGGGAGATTGTAAGAGCAAACTTTAAACCCCAAGTTTTGTGTGTTCGATGACAACACTTGAGATATCTCACCATGTGCCTTGAGTATCATTGTTAGATTTGCAAGAGCACGGTGACCTCGCCGGACGCGTCAAGATCGGAAGACTGAAGCGTAGTTGATAGGTTTTCTGGTTTTGTGTGTGTTTAGCGAGGTGACATGGTTGGAGAGAAAAAGGGAAGAAAACCAGATTTAGCCAGGCCGGTACTACCGGTACCTGTAGCGGTAGTACCGCTACCCCTATAGGTACCGCCCTCGGTACCGCTCTGAGTCTACGCTGATTTCGTCCTCCAGAACACGCTGCGGTACCCCTGCAGTACCTAGGGCGGTAGTACCGCTCACGAGCGGTAGCACCGCTCACGGTACCGCTTACGTACCGTAACCGAGTTACGGTCGTACCGCCCTGGTACCGCTCTGGTACCGCTTTGGATCCAGTAAGGTCTGGACCCTATTGCGGTACCTCAAGCGGTACCTCGTGCGGTAGTACCGCTCTGCGTCCCTTGACCAGATTTGGAGGGATTTCGAACTCAGAGCGGTAGTACCGCTTCCATGAAGCGGTAGTACCGCTTAGGCCAAATCTGGACATAACGGTTGGATTTGGAGGAGCCTATTTAAGGGCCCCTTCTTCCCCAACACGATTTTATCTCTTCCCCTTCTCTCTCCTCCATTGTTGCTGAGCTTAATCCTTGAGGATCTCCTTCCCCATCCAACCAATCTTGCCCAAACTTTGAGGATAGGTGGAGGAGACCCTGATCTATAGTTCTACCAAGAGAGATTTCACCAATACTAGCTATTCCTTAGTGGATCTTGGTGGTAGGGTGTAATATCCTAGGTTTAGAGGCAATAAAATGAGAGAACACCAAAGTGTGCATTGCATTCATGCATAGAAAATCCGGGGAATTTTCGCGCTTCAAATAAAACTTACCACAGTAACTGAAGTTTCACTTGACTTGCTGGAATTGAAGTAGATCATCAAGTCAAGCGCTATAAACTTCATTGTGATCTTTGTTAAAACCTTGTTTTGGGTAGAGATGATTTTATCTATGGATTAGACCAAATGGAATTATATTTACAACAACACATTCTTTAAGAATCAAACCCTAACTTATTAACACTTAAAAGTTAGCAACTACCTTTGTGTGTAAATTAATTCACTTCTAAACTCTTTACCAAATAAGGTAAACCACAGGGTCTAAAGTGCATAAAAGCCACACCTTCTTATTTAAATCATAACTTATTAAGTATATGAAATATCATAAAACTAAATCCATTTACATTACGATTTATAGTTCAAACTATTTGAATCAAACTGACTATGAGTATTTTGAAACACTTATGATCATGCCTTGGTGAAATCAAACACCGACTATCCAAATTTGAGGAATAACCTTCAACCTTGATCTTTTGATCAATATTATAATATAAATCCAATCCAATATGATATAGTGACTCATCCACAATAATAAAACCATCCACAAGATATTTAGTAACAAATGCCACTTGGCTATCTAAAAATAAATCATATGAGAGGATAATGATCATGCCACATGTGATGAAAATATCTACATGACTTGCTTTCCAAGTTATGCCACCTCATGCTCAAAGGATTGCTATGGATGAGGGCATGACAACCAAGCACCTTACTCATCAAGCCAACACAAGAGTCACCACCTATGTGTCATGATACTAGAGCTTGCCCAAGCCTATAAATAGAGCCACACCCTTCATACATTTGCTCACCTTGTAGCATGATACAAGGAAGAAAACACATAGAGCCACTTCATGTGAATTAGCTAGGATCAAGATGAAGAAGCTAGGAGGTGGAGGCATACCACAAGATGCAGGTTTATCAGATTTCCTGAAGAACAAGCTACAAAAGAATACCAAGGTAGAATTCCTAGGCAAACCATATATTTAGAGGATCATATCATCATCTCTTAAGTAGGACCTTAGTCTATTCCAAGACATTGAGAAGTGAGAGAAGTTATAATACTAACCATAGCCATGTTCATACAAGCATATTAGAGAAGTACTAAACCTAGTTATTCAAGTCAATATTTGATCTTGGAGGTGAGAATCCTATTCCAATAGCAATACTTTAGGAAACCAATTCCTTAATCATCACAACTTGGTATTAATTATAAACTCTAAGAATCTATTATGAGAGTGATGAGAGGAATATTAAAGAGGGATTAGTGAGGAATGAGTGGATCTTGTCTAATGCATGATTATAACTTGTAGATATAGATGATAAGTTAAACCCATATAATTAATAGATATCATCTATCACATAAAATACTAGGTATATCATTAGTAGTTAACCCCAAACCAATCCTCATGCCTTGTATGGAGGAGTAAGGGCATTAAACCTAAACCTTGTTTATCCAAACATTAGAGACAACCCTAGTATTACTTTGATACAAGATTTCTACCTAAGTTAGGAGAAATAACCCTAGTCAATTAAACATAACTTAGCTTATGCCCATATTCCAATTCTTAGTTGTGTATCACTTGTGTGATCACAACTAAAACCTTAAGATCACATTTGAATACCAATTCAAATATTCCTTTTGAATCATACGTAGAACCCTGCCATGCCTCATGCCTATTGATACTTAAATTAGTGAAGCATTATCAAAACCCTAAACCTCTTCACATAGGATCCAATCCACCTAAAATATTGTTCCCTAACTTGTGTATCATAGATCACAAGTACACATTCCAGCTAGAAGTGCTAAGCAAGAGTCATAACCATAAAGTTATCCAGCCATTTTCTTAAACCTTAGAAATAATTCTTCACATAAAATCATGAACCAATCCAACCTCATTACCATTTCATTTAAACTCTAGGCATAATATAAAATGCATGGGAACAATCAATATTGTTAAGTAACAACAAAACCTAATAACATGTTTACCAAGCACTAGTTATAAATTTCAACTCATTCAAAATAGGTTTGGTTTTAAATACAAAGAAATTGAGACAAATCCTTAAGCCATATCTATTTTAAAAATGCACCTCACTAAAACACAAAACTAATAAAAGATTAAATCTTTGTTTTAAAATAAAACAATGCAGTAACCACTATTATCAAGTGATATGGAAAATTCAAATGTTTTAGAACTTGCAAAAACAAAACAGAATTCAAATTTGAATTCAACTAACAAATGCAAAACAGAAAATAAAAACAGAAAATAGAAAAGAGAGAAAAAGAGAGCTCACCTGGCCGCGCAGCCCAGGACCAGTACCACCTCTACAACCCAGCGGCAGCCCACGTTGAAGCCCAGAAGCAGTCCAGCCCACGTCCAAATACCGTTTCGCTTGCTTTAAAAATCGTGCGTGGAGAAATGACTTCGCCGTCGTCGTCTCCGAGCTCGACAGCGCGGCGGAGCCAGTAGGCCACGATCTCGTCGTCGATAAGCTTGCCCCGGACGTCGTCAGACCTCTCAGAACCGCGCCCAATCTCTCTCGCGTCCGAGCTTATCCGCGGACGAGAGGATCCTTGCCAGCTAGAAGCTTCCAGAGACCGCCACCTCTCCACCATGGCCGTCGCCGTGTCAAGGCCACAGGGATTCCCTTGGCCTATAAATAGGTGGAGGGTATCGCCGTGCACGCCTTGCTCGCCTCCACCACTTCAATCCTTCTCAATCGCTCTCAATCTTCCAAAACCATCTGTGCATTGTCGCCGGAGTCGAAGACGAAGCCGACGGAGGAGGCCACCCCAGCCTCTGGCGCGTGGTCCAGGAGGAGCGCCTGGACTCAAGGAGCATCTGGGAGGAGCCAAGCATCCAGGAGGAGCGCCTGGACTCAAGGAGCATCTGGGAGGAGCCAAGCATCCAGGGGAGCCGTGTGGAGGATCAATTTCCTCGTTCCCTTCTGCGGCACATCGCCGGGAAATCGCCAATCGCCGTCGTCTCCGTCGACCATCGCCGGAGCAGACCACACCTTGAGCTTCAGGGTAAGCATACGCATCTGTAGAGCTAGATCTCGCATCCTAGAACCTCCTGTAGCCTCTGATTCGAATCTCGCCGGAGTAGCACCGCCGCAGAGCTCATCGTCGGTGATGCTCCGTTGATCCCCTCGCTAAACCATCACCACCATTCGATTCACCTCGTTGTACTCGTTCAGTAGAGCCTAGCCGCGCATCTCGGGAGGCCGTAAATCGGCGGCGCCACCGTGCCCTGGCCGCCGGCGGTTAAACGCCTGTGCGGTCAACAGCCTAGTCCACTTTGACCAGTCGTTGCCTGCGTGGCATCCGACGTGGAGACAAGCCCCACCAGTCAGTGAGTAGAGGTAGATCTGTCACGGTACATTTAGTATTTTCGTTTTAATTTAAAAAACCACTAAATAGCTGAAACTTCACAGAAATAGATTAAATTCATTTCAACTCAGAAAAATATGAATAATATATCAAAATGCTCACAAAAATAAAATCTATTCAAATAAAATATAAAACAAAAATGTGTGTCAAAATAAAAATTCACTTATTTTTAACCCTATTAATTATGCCATTTCAATTATTTAACATACAATTTGAATTCAATAATTAATGAAGTTTCAAAATTAAATTTTAACTATTCAATAACTAAGTAAAATGTTAGGATTAATTTTATTTACCAAATTTTCATTAGATTAATTATTAGTGGTAATTCATAAACCCTAATTGCAAATTACTATTTTCTATTTTCTTTAAATAGTAATAACTCAAGAAAATATTATAAGCTAATATTATTTTGGTAAATCAAAACTTATTTACTTAAACATCTTTAGTTAACAAGTTAATTATTTTAAACCCTAGTAACAATTATTAAACCCTAATTCTTAATTAAACTAAAATAGGAGTTACTCTAATTATTAAGTCTTGTGTAGATTAATAAAATGCCAAACCATTACTAATTATGCTTCAAAGTAATTAGTTACCACACTTATATTTCCAATCATCATTTTAGGAGATGTACCATAATTTAGAAACCCTAGTTTCAATTTGAATAAGAACCTTGAACTCATTATTCCATGTGTTCATCCATAGTAGTTGCAAACCAAAAACCCTAGGAGTTTAGCCCATGTGATCATAGCCACCTCAACTCTACATGTAGAACCTTGATAGGTAACCAATGAATGCATGTTTATGATCCACCCACATAAAACCAATTCACATGAGATTATCATTTCATGTTCCTATTCTTAATTAAAACTTATATAATTCACTAGTATCACCTAGGTATAAACCCTAGCTTGATACCACATGTTAGCACCATTGATCATCAATCCTAAATACCACACCATTAAGTTCAACCTCAATCATCCAATCCTAGTAAAACTATAAGATAAACCCTAGTATCAACCTTGTGTAACAATTCACATCACATGCTCCTATTACACTAAACCCTACTTAGGAAATGATAAGCCACTTAGCTTAGAAACCATTAGAGATTATTTAGTAAAGCGAATGTAAAGCCATAGTAAAACTAATAGCAAACCTATAAAACTATTTTAATAACCATCCTTTAATATGGTGTATATGGGAAACAATGGTAATAACCCTATCAATACTTGCTACATATGAACCCATTCTACTTAAAGAACCCAACTAGTTCCTATTAGTGAACTAAATGAATACAATAGTAAACCCTAGAAAACCATAGCTCCTATGTATCGTAGTTCATCTTCTTATTTAATCTGTTCTTCAAAAGTTATTCTTTTGAAGTACAAAGGTTAATCAAACCATAGAAGCCATAGTTCTTATTTGAAATACTTGCTAGTTCTTAATTAACATGTTCTTCAAAAGTTATTCTTTTGAAGTATAATATAAATAATCATCAACCATGTCCTGTAGAACCTAAAATTGACCACTGTTCTTTACATATTGTTCCACCACTATTCTTTATGTGTGTACTTGTTATGATGTCTTATATCACTTGATTATGATGCTAATATAACCAAACCCTAATAAGAACCTTGTTTGAGAACCATTCTAAAAGTGCAACACACCCTAAAGAAATCTGTACAACTCATCAATCTTAAATCATCGAGATTAGGTTACGCTCGGGACGATTGCATTTCATACTATGCATTATAGCATTATTGCCAGTTCTTTAAACATTGTCCTTACCGGACGATGATGGTATTTCAGCATTTGGACTTCTCACGTATCGAAGCTTTTGCCTGCATAATCTCGACCAAGAAAGGCAAGTTCATCGCTTGCTCATGTCATTTGATTATTTTTATCAAATTATATGCAAAGTACTATACTTATCACTCATGCATTGAAAAGCAAAGTATTATTTTACAATTATGAATATGACTATGTGGTGGGCAATGGAACCATGGTATGTGTTGATATGGTGGAGGTTCCATTGCATGGGTTATATCACCCTAGGATTAATTACCAATGCCGTCCAGTGATTCTAGCGCCGTACATATCGCGTTGACCATAAGATCTATAATGGCTCTGGGGAAGTCAGCTGTATCTTTTCCCTTCTGCACGCCAACGGATTGGTAGAGACGGTGGGGTGTTGGAGGCACTGCCGCAATAGGTTGGGATATCCTTTTAAATCCCCATCCATTAGTGATGTTAATGTCTACCATCTATGATGGATTGTCCGGAGTACACCATGAGTAAAGCCGTATTATCGGGGGAAGTCTACTGGAGGTGTACGGTTGGACAAAAGGGTGGGTTTGCAGGGTCGCGGAGAAGGCAGTGATTGGCTTGGATCTTACACCTAGCCCCACACCAAGGAAGTGTGGACGAGAAACGCGTCTCGGCAAGGCATCAAGGATAAGTTCTCTTATGGGAAAAGTAACGCACCTCTGCAGAGGATACTGAATTGTGACTGTCACTCCTTGTTCCGGGAAGGGAACTGCGAACGCGGCAGGAAAGGAACTCCACGAAGTTCTGGTTAACCTGTGAAGACTGACGGGCATAGTTTTCAGAATAAAATAAACCTTTTGAAGAAATGTTTATGAAAACTTGCATTGGCCTATGACTTTCTGGTCTATGGCTGTAGTTAGTGCATGATACACATATTTCCTAATATGAACTTGCTGAGTACGCTCGTACTCATTCTATCTCGTTTGAACCCCCTTCTTAGAGCAATGCATCGAAGGAGAAACTATCGTGGAACTCGAAGACAAAGGAGTCAACTGCAACGAGATGAAGAATCCAATCAAAGAAGTCAATGGAGTCAACTTCTGCATCAGCTATAATGGAAACCTAGACTAGTAATAGAAGGGAACCTTTCCCTAATCCTAGCACCTAAGTAGCTAGATTTCTATAGCAAGCCAAGTAGCTCTTGAACTTGAGTTAGCAATGAGATAGACTACGAGTCGTTCTTTTGGAGCATTATTTGAAGTTTTACCTCACTGTAAAGTAGGAGGCTGTGTGGATCTTATGTAAACAGCTCGTGTGTACTTCTATAGACATACCTTGGACTCGCATATGTTTCTGTTGTACCACTCTGAGAGATGTAATATGAGTGGAACGGTGTTTCACTTGTGTTATGTCAACGACTTGTGTACTACACCATGCAGTGGTACGCTGGGTCATCACAGCTGGTATCAGAGCAAATGCTTTGACCTTAGGATTAAAACCCTTTAAAGGAGACCTATAGGTTTGGTAGTGTCTATAGGAAGTTGTCTTAGTTAAACTAACTATTATTTTGACTTGAGATGGGTATTCACTTGAGAATAATCCTGACACACTTGAGTCAATCTTTCTTATCTATATTTCTTAAATAAGGTTAATTAGTTATCTTGCTTCATTCCAAATAATTAAAACACCATTGAAGCTTAAGATAATGGGTGGTAGTAGACCACAGTTGGTATACAATACATGGTAGTCCAAAGAGAGGATACAACCATAAGGAAGATATCCTATTGGAAGAAGTATACCAATGCAAGTTATAGTTAAGTAAGAGTCATTAAAAAAATGTCAAATGACTGATGTTAAGAAAGGGAGATAAGTTATATAAGGTAGTATATGTCTATGATAAGTCAATCATAGGAGGTAAGGAAGAGTGATAAGAGTTATACAACTCTACATTTCATGGTAAAGTGGGTAATCATATATGATTTACTTGAGAATCATGGTATGATGGAGTAGAACATCATAAGTACGATAACAAAAGAATGATAAGGAGTAAGGATTTAGGGAATAGTTCGAAAGCTTAGGCCTTAAAATCCTGGAAACTGTACCAAGTATGTTAGAATCATAGTCCTTAATTTAAAGAAGGCTTATTTAGAGCATATCACATAGAGAAATCCTAGAGTATAGGTGGTATATTCTAAACAATTATGTGTTTAGAGTAGAAATATTAGAAATAATTGTATTATAGGAAGTAGTCTTCAATAGCACATATAGGGTATACTATTTTGTTAGTACTTCCAAAGAAAACTAGGTTAACTTCAACTATCCCAAGCCATTTTGTTTCAAGTTTGTCTCATTGCAAATGTGCAATTAAGATAAATGTTGAGACAAATAGTAGAAATTCACGTATAAGTGCTAAGTATCACAACCTAAGCCTATCTTATGTGGTGTTATATATTGCACATCTACACCTGATGTTTAGGGATGTCTTACCCAATGATTATATTCAGGCATATAAGGATGTGTATTATGAACACAAAGCTGAATCTTCTTGGATTTTATTGGATTTTCATTGATTGACTAGATCCATACATGAAGTTTGACTTTGATATGCAAATGCATGTTGCAATATCAAGCTCTTACTTGATGTTATAGGTCTAGAGGGTAAAGGTATTCGTGTAAGGAAGTGACGAATTCTGAAGATTTGAAGAAAAGATGAAGGTTCACTTGAAGAAGGAAGTAAGATTGTGGGAAGCAACCACAACAATCTGAAGGAAGGACCAATCAAAACTCCTTTTTATCCTCAATCAAGGAGTACTTCAACATGGAAGTATCATGAAAGTGAGAAAAATAGTGAATATGGAGCAGTAGAAGTGGAGCCATATTCACTATGGAAGAAGGGAATGCAAGTGAAGTCACTTATAATACTATTTCCATAGTGTCAACAAGTGGTTATCTTGCAAAACAAACCCTAGAAGAAGAAAAATAGACAAGTGAAGTCGTAGCTGGTATAATAAGACCGCAGCTGATATAGGATAATCATGAAGAGAAAGTATGTGAAGTGAGGTACATCTTAACTAAAACTATGTAAGTAGCCACAGCTGGTACGTAGATATTGACTAGAACCATAACATAGCCATAGCTGGTATCCAATAAGCCACATCTGGTACTAGGTAGTCTGCAGATGGTACCAGATAGCCCACAGCCTGAACATTTCTTTACCCTAAAAGAAAAGGGGATTCCGCAGCTAGTATTTCACAGCGGGTATTCCATAGCTAATAAATATTTAGTCGGAGGATTCATAATGGATACCCACAACTGTGTGGATACACCGGAAAGAATTCTTCGTGAGACTCTAGATAAGTACAAACTCTAAGCCAGACCAAGACTAATTTTCTAACCTTGGAGTTTATTGATTAGAAGAAAGGAAGTTGGAAGATCATTAGTAAACTCCAAGGGGGAGAGGAAGGTTGAATGAGAAGTATTAAGATATAATATTTCGAGTATGATGGACCTGGAAGAAGGTCTGAACTGAGAGGAAGTCCGATCTTATTTTGATAAGGTTGTTGGGAACTACCCCTATAAAAGTACTCTCAGGAGGTTGTCAGACCAGAAGCCAAGGTTCATATCTCGAGGAAGTAAGGGTTAGACCTTAACTTGAGTGGGTAATTGTAATTACTCGAAACCAAGAGAACTTAAGTAAGTCTTCGATAATGAAGTTGGAGGAAGAAGATATCGGAGGACAATCAAAGCCTAAGAAAACAAAAGATCGAAGGGTTTGACTATACCAAAACATAAGCCTATTAGAAAGATTCCTTTCATGGAACCTAAAGAAATCAAAGGGAAGATAATTAGTATAAACTAGAAGCCATGATTGGATGGACTAAATGAGTCTAATCCATTCGTAGGACTAAACAACCAGGACCATGCCTATTGTAAATACCTTACGAAGTACCATCACTTTCGTTATGGTAGTAAGGGACAACAATACCTTACCTTAAATAAATCTTTTAGAATTAAGGTTTGAACATCGCAGCGGGTACACCATAGTGCCATAATACATCGCAGCTGGATTACCACAGCTGGTAGAACCAAGTTTTGAGTACCCAAATAGGAAGATGTCACCACAACCATTAGTAAAGTCCATTAACACCATAAGATGTCTTAATCCACGAATCTGTGGATAGTAAGCCTATAAGCTTAGAGTGTTGGAAGAAATCATAGAATAGAAGGCAGTATCAGTGCCAGACATCAGAAGACTCCAGGAAGGATCTGGACAAGGGATATATTCCACTATATCTAGTGTGATCACCATGGAGTTGAAGGATGGTGATCTGTTCAAGACATTTCAACATTCCGAAACATGAGAGCGTTCGAACTTCGGGACGAAGTTCAGTTTAAGGGGGAGAGGCTGTAATATCCCAGGTTTAGAGGCAATAAAATGAGAGAACACCAAAGTGTGCATTGCATTCATGCATAGAAAATCCGGGGAATTTTCGCGCTTCAAATAAAACTTACCACAGTAACTGAAGTTTCACTTGACTTGCTGGAATTGAAGTAGATCATCAAGTCAAGCGCTATAAACTTCACTGTGATCTTTGTTAAAACCTTGTTTTGGGTAGAGATGATTTGATCTATGGATTAGACCAAATGGAATTATATTTACAACAACACATTCTTTAAGAATCAAACCCTAACTTATTAACACTTAAAAGTTAGCAACTACCTTTGTGTGTAAATTAATTCACTTCTAAACTTATTACAAAATAAGGTAAACCACAGGGTCTAAAGTGCATAAAAGCCACACCTTCTTATTTAAATCATAACTTATTAAGTATATGAAATATCATAAAACTAAATCCATTTACATTACGATTTATAGTTCAAACTATTTGAATCAAACTGACTATGAGTATTTTGAAACACTTATGATCATGCCTTGGTGAAATCAAACACCGACTATCCAAATTTGAGGAATAACCTTCAACCTTGATCTTTTGATCAATATTATAATATAAATCCAATCCAATATGATATAGTGACTCATCCACAATAATAAAACCATCCACAAGATATTTAGTAACAAATGCCACTTGGCTATCTAAAAATAAATCATATGAGAGGATAATGATCATGCCACATGTGATGAAAATATCTACATGACTTGCTTTCCAAGTTATGCCACCTCATGCTCAAAGGATTGCTATGGATGAGGGCATGACAACCAAGCACCTTACTCATCAAGCCAACACAAGAGTCACCACCTATGTGTCATCATACTAGAGCTTGCCCAAGCCTATAAATAGAGCCACACCCTTCATCCATTTGCTCACCTTGTAGCATGATACAAGGAAGAAAACACATAGAGCCACTTCATGTGAATTAGCTAGGATCAAGAGAAGAAGCTAGGAGGTGGAGGCATACCACAAGATGCAGGTTTATCAGATTTCCTGAAGAACAAGCTACAAAAGAATACCAAGGTAGAATTCCTAGGCAAACCATATATTTAGAGGATCATATCATCATCTCTTAAGTAGGACCTTAGTCTATTCCAAGACATTGAGAAGTGAGAGAAGTTATAATACTAACCATAGCCATGTTCATACAAGCATATTAGAGAAGTACTAAACCTAGTTATTCAAGTCAATATTTGATCTTGGAGGTGAGAATCCTATTCCAATAGCAATACTTTAGGAAACCAATTCCTTAATCATCACAACTTGGTATTAATTATAAACTCTAAGAATCTATTATGAGAGTGATGAGAGGAATATTAAAAGAGGGATTAGTGAGGAATGAGTGGATCTTGTCTAATGCATGATTATAACTTGTAGATATAGATGATAAGTTAAACCCATATAATTAATAGATATCATCTATCACATAAAATACTAGGTATATCATTAGTAGTTAACCCCAAACCAATCCTCATGCCTTGTATGGAGGAGTAAGGGCATTAAACCTAAACCTTGTTTATCCAAACATTAGAGACAACCCTAGTATTACTTTGATACAAGATTTCTACCTAAGTTAGGAGAAAGAACCCTAGTCAATTAAACATAACTTAGCTTATGCCCATATTCCAATTCTTAGTTGTGTATCACTTGTGTGATCACAACTAAAACCTTAAGATCACATTTGAATACCAATTCAAATATTCCTTTTGAATCATACGTAGAACCCTGCCATGCCTCATGCCTATTGATACTTAAATTAGTGAAGCATTATCAAAACCCTAAACCTCTTCACATAGGATCCAATCCACCTAAAATAGTGTTCCCTAACTTGTGTATCATAGATCACAAGTACACATTCCAGCTAGAAGTGCTAAGCAAGAGTCATAACCATAAAGTTATCCAACCATTTTCTTAAACCTTAGAAATAATTCTTCACATAAAATCATGAACCAATCCAACCTCGTTACCATTTAATTTAAACTCTAGCCATAATATAAAATGCATGGGAACAATCAATATTGTTAAGTAACAACAAAACCTAATAACATGTTTACCAAGCACTGGTTATAAATTTCAACTCATTCAAAATAGGTTTGGTTTTAAATACAAAGAAATTGAGATAAACCCTTAAGCCATATCTATTTTAAAAATGCACCTCACTAAAACACAAAACTAATAAAAGATTAAATCTTTGTTTTAAAATAAAACAATGCAGTAACCACTATTATCAAGTGATATGGAAAATTCAAATGTTTTAGAACTTGCAAAAACAAAACAGAATTCAAATTTGAATTCAACTAACAAATGCAAAACAGAAAATAAAAACAGAAAATAGAAAAGAGAGAAAAAGAGAGCTCACCTGGCCGCGCAGCCCAGGACCAGCACCACCTCTACAACCCAGCAGCAGCCCACGTTGAAGCCCAGAAGCAGTCCAGCCCACGTCCAAATACCATTTCGCTTGCTTTAAAAATCGTGCGTGGAGAAATGACTTCGCCGTCGTCGTCTCCGAGCTCGACAGCGCGGCGGAGCCAGTAGGCCACGATCTCGTCGTCGATAAGCTTGCCCCGGACGTCGTCAGACCTCTCAGAACCGCGCCCAATCTCTCTCGCGTCCGAGCTTATCCGCGGACGAGAGGATCCTTGCCAGCTAGAAGCTTCCAGAGACCGCCACCTCTCCACCATGGCCGTCGCCGTGTCAAGGCCACAGGGATTCCCTTGGCCTATAAATAGGTGGAGGGTATCGCCGTGCACGCCTTGCTCGCCTCCACCACTTCAATCCTTCTCAATCGCTCTCAATCTTCCAAAACCATCTGTGCATTGTCGCCGGAGTCGAAGACGAAGCCGACGGAGGAGGCCACCCCAGCCTCTGGCGCGTGGTCCAGGAGGAGCGCCTGGACTCAAGGAGCATCTGGGAGGAGCCAAGCATCCAGGAGGAGCGCCTGGACTCAAGGAGCATCTGGGAGGAGCCAAGCATCCAGGGGAGCCGTGTGGAGGATCAATTTCCTCGTTCCCTTCTGCGGCACATCGCCGGGAAATCGCCAATCGCCGTCGTCTCCGTCGACCATCGCCGGAGCAGACCACACCTTGAGCTTCAGGGTAAGCATACGCATCTGTAGAGCTAGATCTCGCATCCTAGAACCTCCTGTAGCCTCTGATTCGAATCTCGCCGAGTAGCACCGCCGTGAGCTCATCGTCGGTGATGCTCCGTTGATCCCCTCGCTAAACCATCACCACCATTCGATTCACCTCGTTGTACTCGTTCAGTAGAGCCTAGCCGCGCATCTCGGGAGGCCGTAAATCGGCGGCGCCACCGTGCCCTGGCCGCCGGCGGTTAAACGCCTGTGCGGTCAACAGCCTAGTCCACTTTGACCAGTCGTTGCCTGCGTGGCATCCGACGTGGAGACAAGCCCCACCAGTCAGTGAGTAGAGGTAGATCTGTCACGGTACATTTAGTATTTTCGTTTTAATTTAAAAAACCACTAAATAGCTGAAACTTCACAGAAATAGATTAAATTCATTTCAACTCAGAAAAATATGAATAATATATCAAAATGCTCACAAAAATAAAATCTATTCAAATAAAATATAAAACAAAAATGTGTGTCAAAATAAAAATTCACTTATTTTTAACCCTATTAATTATGCCATTTCAATTATTTAACATACAATTTGAATTCAATAATTAATGAAGTTTCAAAATTAAATTTTAACTATTCAATAACTAAGTAAAATGTTAGGATTAATTTTATTTACCAAATTTTCATTAGATTAATTATTAGTGGTAATTCATAAACCCTAATTGCAAATTACTATTTTCTATTTTCTTTAAATAGTAATAACTCAAGAAAATATTATAAGCTAATATTATTTTGGTAAATCAAAACTTATTTACTTAAACATCTTTAGTTAACAAGTTAATTATTTTAAACCCTAGTAACAATTATTAAACCCTAATTCTTAATTAAACTAAAATAGGAGTTACTCTAATTATTAAGTCTTGTGTAGATTAATAAAATGCCAAACCATTACTAATTATGCTTCAAAGTAATTAGTTACCACACTTATATTTCCAATCATCATTTTAGGAGATGTACCATAATTTAGAAACCCTAGTTTCAATTTGAATAAGAACCTTGAACTCATTATTCCATGTGTTCATCCATAGTAGTTGCAAACCTAAAACCCTAGGAGTTTAGCCCATGTGATCATAGCCACCTCAACTCTACATGTAGAACCTTGATAGGTAACCAATGAATGCATGTTTATGATCCACCCACATAAAACCAATTCACATGAGATTATCATTTCATGTTCCTATTCTTAATTAAAACTTATATAATTCACTAGTATCACCTAGGTATAAACCCTATCTTGATACCACATGTTAGCACCATTGATCATCAATCCTAAATACCACACCATTAAGTTCAACCTCAATCATCCAATCCTAGTAAAACTATAAGATAAACCCTAGTATCAACCTTGTGTAACAATTCACATCACATGCTCCTATTACACTAAACCCTACTTAGGAAATGATAAGCCACTTAGCTTAGAAACCATTAGAGATTATTTAGTAAAGCGAATGTAAATCCATAGTAAAACTAATAGCAAACCTATAAAACTATTTTAATAACCATCCTTTAATATGGTGTATATGGGAAACAATGGTAATAACCCTATCAATACTTGCTACATATAAACCCATTCTACTTAAAGAACCCAACTAGTTCCTATTAGTGAACTAAATGAATCCAATAGTAAACCCTAGAAAACCATAGCTCCTATGTATCGTAGTTCATCTTCTTATTTAATCTGTTCTTCAAAAGTTATTCTTTTGAAGTACAAAGGTTAATCAAACCATAGAAGCCATAGTTCTTATTTGAAATACTTGCTAGTTCTTAATTAACATGTTCTTCAAAAGTTATTCTTTTGAATTATAATATAAATAATCATCAACCATGTCCTGTAGAACCTAAAATTGACCACTGTTCTTTACATATTGTTCCACCACTATTCTTTATGTGTGTACTTGTTATGATGTCTTATATCACTTGATTATGATGCTAATATAACCAAACCCTAATAAGAACCTTGTTTGAGAACCATTCTAAAAGTGCAACACACCCTAAAGAAATCTGTACAACTCATCAATCTTAAATCATCGAGATTAGGTTACGCTCGGGACGATTGCATTTCATACTATGCATTATAGCATTATTGCTAGTTCTTTAAACATTGTCCTTACCGGACGATGATGGTATTTCAGCATTTGGACTTCTCACGTATCGAAGCTTTTGCCTGCATAATCTCGCAGTCAAGAAAGGCAAGTTCATCGCTTGCTCATGTCATTTGATTATTTTTATCAAATTATATGCAAAGTACTATACTTATCACTCATGCATTGAAAAGCAAAGTATTATTTTACAATTATGAATATGACTATGTGGTGGGCAATGGAACCATGGTATGTGTTGATATGGTGGAGGTTCCATTGCATGGGTTATATCACCCTAGGATTAATTACCAATGCCGCCCAGTGATTCTAGCGCCGTACATATCGCGTTGACCATAAGATCTATAATGGCTCTGGGGAAGTCAGCTGTATCTTTTCCCTTCTGCACGCCAACGGATTGGTAGAGACGGTGGGGTGTTGGAGGCACTGCCGCAATAGGTTGGGATATCCTTTTAAATCCCCATCCATTAGTGATGTTAATATCTACCATCTATGATGGATTGTCCGGAGTACACCATGAGTAAAGCCGTATTATCGGGGGAAGTCTACTGGAGGTGTACGGTTGGACAAAAGGGTGGGTTTGCAGGGTCGCGGAGAAGGCAGTGATTGGCTTGGATCTTACACCTGGCCCCACACCAAGGAAGTGTGGACGAGAAACGCGTCTCGGCAAGGCATCAAGGATAAGTTCTCTTATGGGAAAAGTAACGCACCTCTGCAGAGGATACTGAATTGTGACTGTCACTCCTTGTTCCGAGAAGGGAACTGCGAACGCGGCAAGAAAGGAACTCCACGAAGTTCTGGTTAACCTGTGAAGACTGACGGGCATAGTTTTCAGAATAAAATAAACCTTTTGAAGAAATGTTTATGAAAACTTGCATTGGCCTATGACTTTCTGGTCTATGGTTGTAGTTAGTGCATGATACACATATTTCCTAATATGAACTTGCTGAGTACGCTCGTACTCATTCTATCTCGTTTGAACCCCCTTCTTAGAGCAATGCACCGAAGGAGAAACTATCGTGGAACTCGAAGACAAAGGAGTCAACTGCAACGAGATGAAGAATCCAATCAAAGAAGTCAATGGAGTCAACTTCTGCATCAGCTATAATGGAAACCTAGACTAGTAATAGAAGGGAACCTTTCCCTAATCCTAGCACCTAAGTAGCTAGATTTCTATAGCAAGCCAAGTAGCTCTTGAACTTGAGTTAGCAATGAGATAGACTACGAGTCGTTCTTTTGGAGCTTTATTTGAAGTTTTACCTCACTGTAAAGTAGGAGGCTGTGTGGATCTTATGTAAACAGCTCGTGTGTACTTCTATAGACATACCTTGGACTCGCATATGTTTCTGTTGTACCACTCTGAGAGATGTAATATGAGTGGAACGGTGTTTCACTTGTGTTATGTCAACGACTTGTGTACTACACCATGCAGTGGTACGCTGGGTCATCACATAGGGTTCCTTAGTGGGGCATTGGAGAAGAGTTCCTTTGGTGGAGCATTGGAAGAGTTCCTTGGTGGGGCATTGGAGAAGAGTTCCTTTGGTGGAGCATTGGAAGAGTTCCTTTGGTGGAGCATTGGTGATGGGTTCCTATGGTGGAGCATTGGAGATGTGCAGCTATGGAGTCTAGCTTGGTGATGTACTAGATCCATAGGGTGTTGGGAGCATCCTTGTGTGTGGAGCTCGCCCCAACCTTGTGAAGGAATCACCGCCTCGACCGGTGCCTTAGTGGAAGAGGGAGAGCACCTCCGTGGAGCTCTCTCGAGGAAGAAGGTGAGGCCTTCCTTCGTGGTGTGGCCGCCTAGTCTCTTGTGTGAGACTAGCACCTCCTCAACACAGACGTACTTCCTTTAGTGGAAGGAACTGCGGGAAACAAACCTCGACTCGCCTCGCACCCCCCCCCCGGTTGTCTCGCTCCTTACTCTCGTTATCTTGTTGATTCCTTTACTTGTTGCACTTGTCCGATATTCATTGTAGGATCACCCCTATTGCTAAAGTTCACACCTTTACCTTTCGTTGCCTAAAAATTGAAAAAGACTAAAACTTGCCGTAGCGCCATTCACCCCCCCCTCTTGTTCGCTACGATCCATTCAATAGCATTATCAGCAAGATTAACATCTTAATAACAATTTTTCAATGGTGACAAGTCAAGCATATCATAGATTTTCTTAGGCATAATAGATATACTTGGACCAAGATCACATAAAGCATTACAATCAAAATCATTGACCTTCATCTTAATGATGGGCTCCCAACCATATTCTAACTTCCTAGGAATAGAAGTCTCAAGTTTTAGTTTCTCCTCTCTAGCTTTTATGAGAGCATTTGTAATATGTTTTGTAAAGGCCAAATTTATAGCACTAGCTAGCATTGGGACTTTTAGCAATTTTTTGTAAGAACTTTATAACTTCAGAGATATGACAATCATCAAAATCTAAACCATTATGATCTACAGCAATGGGATCATTGTCCCCAATATTTTGAAAAATTTCAGCAGTTTTATCACAAGCAGTTTCGGCAGTTTCAGGCAGTTTTGCACGCTTTGCACTAGGAGTAGAAACATTGCCAACACCAATTATTTTACCATTGATAGTAGGAGGTTTAGAAACTTGTGAAACATCATCATTACTAGTGGTGGTAATATTCCAAACTTTAGCTACATTATTCTCTTTAGCAAGTTTTTCGTTTTCTTCTCTTTCCCACCTAGCATGCAATTCAGCCATCAATCTAATATTTTCATTAATTCGAACTTGGATGGCATTTGCTGTAGTAAAATTTTTATTATCTTTATCTTCATTAGGCATAACTTTCAATTTTAAAATATCAACATCAAAGGCAAGACTATCAACCTTAGAAGCAAGAATATCAATTTTACCTAGCTTTTCTTCAACAGATTTGTTAAAAGCAGTTTGTGTACTAATAAATTCTTTAAGCATGGCCTCAAGACCAGGGGTACACTCCTATTATTATTGTAAGAATTACCATAAGAATAACCATAACCATTACCATTATTAGGAGGATATGGCCTATAGTTGTTACCAGAATTATTCCTATAAGCATTGTTGTTGAAATTATTATTTTTAATGAAGTTCACATCAACATGTTCTTCTTGGGCAACCAATGAAGCTAAAGGAAAATTATTAGGATCAACATTAGATCTACCATTCACAAGCATAGACATAATCACATCAATCTTATCACTCAAGGAAGAGGTTTCTTCAATAGAATTTACCTTCTTACCTTGTGAAGCCCTTTCAGTGTGCCATTCAGAGTAATTGATCATCATATTATCAAGAAGCTTTGTTGCCGCCCCCAAAGTGATGAACATAAAGGTACCTCCAGCAGCTGAATCCAATAGGTTCCGCGAAGAAAAATTCAATCCTGCATAAAAGGTTTGGATGATCATCCAAGTAGTCAGTCCATGGGTAGGGCAATTCTTCACCAAAGATTTCATTCTCTCCCATGCTTGAGCAGCATGTTCACTATCCAATTGCTTAAAATTCATTATGCTACTTCTCAAAGATATAATTTTAGCGGGAGGATAATATCTACCAATCAAAGCATCCTTACATTTAGTCCATGAATTAATACTATTTTTAGACAAAGATAGCAACCAATCTTTACCTCTTCCTCTTAAGGAGAAAGGGAACAATTTCAATTTTATAATGTCACCATCTAAATCCTTATACTTTTGCATTTCACAAAGTTCAACAAAATTATTAAGATGGGCAGAAGCATCATCAGAACTAACACCAGAAAATTGCTCTCTCATAACAAGATTTAGTAAAGCAGGTTTAATTTCAAAAAATTCTGCTGTAGTAGCAGGTGGAGCAATAGGTGTGCATAGGAAATCATTATTATTTGTGCTAGTGAAGTCACACAACTTAGTATTTTCAGGAGTATTCATTTTAGCGGTAGTAAACAAAGCAAACTAAATAAAGTAAATGCAAGTAACTAATTTTTTGTGTTTTTGATATGGAGAACAAGACAGTAAATAAAGTAAATAAAGAGCAAACAAAGCAGTAAATAAAGTAAAGTAAAGCAAGTCAAAACAAAGTAAAGAGATTGGATGTGGGAGACTCCCCTTGCAGCGTGTCTTGATCTCCCCGGCAACGGCGCCAGAAAACTGTCTTGATGGCGTGTAAGGCACACGTCCGTTGGGAACCCCAAGAGGAAGGTGTGATGCGTACAGCGAAAAGTTTTCCCTCAGTAAGAAACCAAGGTTATCGAACCAGTAGGAGTCAAGGAACACGTGAAGGTTGTTGATGGCGGAGTGTAGTGCGGCGCAACACCAGGGATTCCGGCACCAACGTGGAACCTGCACAACACAATCAAAGTACTTTGCTCCAACGTAACAGTGAGGTTGTCAATCTCACCGGCTTGTTGTAAACAAAGGATTAGATGTATAGTGTGGAAGATGATGTTTGTTTGCGAAGAACAGTAAAGAACAAGTATTGCAGTAGATTGTATTTCAGATGTAAAGAATGGACCAGGGTCCACAGTTCACTAGTGGTGTCTCTCCGATAAGAAATAGCATGTTGGGTGAACAAATTACAGTTGGGCAATTGACAAGTAAAGAAGGCATAACAATGCACATACATATATCACGATGAGTACTATGAGTTTTAATCAGAGCATTACGACAAAGTACATAGACCGCTATCCAGCATGCATCTATGCCTAAAAAGTCCACCTTCAGGTTATCATCCGAACCCCTTCCAGTATTAAGTTGCAAACAACAGACAATTGCATTAAGTATGGTGTGTAATGTAATCAACACAAATATCCTTAGACAAAGCATCGATGTTTTATCCCTAGTGGCAACAGCACATTGCTGGCGTGTAGTTGACGTGGGAGTTAGAGATCTTTGTGGTGTAGCTTTTCTTCGTCCCCGGCAACGGCGCCAGAAAAAGAGCTTGATGGCGTGTAACTCACACGTTCGTTGGGAACCCCAAGAGGAAGGTATGATGCGCACAGCAGCAAGTTTTCCCTCAGAAAGAAACCAAGGTTTATCGAACCAGGAGGAGCCAAGAAGCACGTTGAAGGTTGATGGCGGCGGGATGTAGTGCGGCGCAACACCAGGGATTCCGGCGCCAACGTGGAACCTGCACAACACAACCAAAGTACTTTGCCCCAACGAAACAGTGAGGTTGTCAATCTCACCGGCTTGCTGTAACAAAGGATTAACCGTATTGTGTGGAAGATGATTGTTTGCAGAGAAAACAGTAAAAACAAGTATTGCAGCAGATTTGTATTTCAGTATTAAAAGAATGGACCGGGGTCCACAGTTCACTAGAGGTGTCTCTCCCATAAGATAAAAGCATGTTGGGTGAACAAATTACAGTCGGGCAATTGACAAATAGAGAGGGCATAACAGTGCACATACATGTCATGATAAGTACAGTGAGATTTAATTGGGCATTACGACAAAGTACATAGACCACCATCCAACTGCATCTATGCCTAAAAAGTCCACCTTCAGGTTATCGTCCGAACCCCTTCCAGTATTAAGTTACAAAGCAACAGACAATTGCATTAAGTATGGTGCGTAATGTAATCAATAACTACATCCTCGAACATAGCATCAATGTTTTATCCCTAGTGGCAACAACACAACACAACCTTAGGGGTTTCTGTCACTCCCCCAGATATCAATGCAGGCACGAACCCACTATCGAGCATAAATACTCCCTCTTGGAGTTACTAGCTTCAACTTGGCCAGAGCCTCTACTAATAACGGAGAGCATGCAAGATCATAAACAACACATAGGTAATAACTTGATAATTAACATAACATGGTATTCTCTATCCATCGGATCCCGACAAACACAACATATAGCATTACAGATAGATGATCTTGATCATGTTAGGCAGCTCACAAGATCCAACAATGAAGCACAATGAGGAGAAGACAACCATCTAGCTACTGCTATGGACCCATAGTACAGGGGTGAACTACTCACTCATCACTCCGGAGGCGACCATGGCGGTGTAGAGTCCTCCGGGAGATGAATCCCCTCTCCGGCAGGGTGCCGGAGGAGATCTCCAGAATCCCCCGAGATGGGATTGGCGGCGGCGGCGTCTCTGGAAGGTTTTCCGTATCATGGTTTTTCGCCTCAGGGGTTTCGCGACGGAGGCTTTAAGTAGGCGGAAGGGCAGAGTCGGGGGGCTGACGAGGGCCCCACGCCACAGGGCGGCGCAGGCCCCTCCTTGGCCGCGCCGCCTTGTGGTGGTGGCCCCTCGTGGCCCCACTTCGTATGCTCTTCGGTCTTCTGGAAGGTTCGTGGCAAAATAGGACCCTGGGACTTGATTTCGTCCAATTCCGAGAATATTTCGTTACTAGGATTTCTGAAACCAAAAACAGCAGAAAACAGCAACTGGCACTTCGGCATCTTGTTAATAGGTTAGTTCCAGAAAATGCACGAATATGACATAAAGTGTGCATATAATATGTAGAAATCATCAATAATGTGGCATGGAACATAAGAAATTATCGATACGTCGGAGACGTATCAGCATCCCCAAGCTTAGTTCTGCTCGTCCCGAGCAAGTAAAACGATAACAAAGATAATTTCTGAAGTGACATGCCATCATAACCTTGATCATACTATTTGTAAGCATATGTAATGAATGCAGCGATCAAAACAATGGTAATGACATGAGTAAACAAATGAATCATAAAGCAAAGACTTTTCATGAATAGTACTTCAAGACAAGCATCAATAAGTCTTGCATAAGAGTTAACTTCATAAAGCAATAAATCAAAGTAAAGGTATTGAAGCAACACAAAGGAAGATTAAGTTTCAGCGGTTGCTTTCAACTTGTAACATGTATATCTCATGGATAATTGTCAACATAGAGTAATATAACAAGTACAATATGCAAGTATGTAGGAATCAATGCACAGTTCACACAAGTGTTTGCTTCTGGAGGTGGAGAGAGATAGGTGAACTGACTCAACATAAAAGTAAAGAGAATGGTCCTTCAAAGAGGAAAGCATCGATTGCTATATTTGTGCTAGAGCTTTTATTTTGAAAACATGAAACAATTTTGTCAACGGTAGTAATAAAGCATATGAGTTATGAAAATTATATCTTACAAGTTGCAAGCCTCATGCATAGTATACTAATAGTGCCCACACCTTGTCCTAATTAGCTTGGACTACCGGATCTTTGCAATGCACATGTTTTAACCAAGTGTCACAATGGGGTACCTCCATGCCGCCTGTACAAACACTACAAGAAAAGTTGCCATGGCCGACGAAGTTGAAGTCGCGCCGTGGTTGCTGGTGTACCATGGCCGACGATTTTTGGTCCCTCCGTGGTGCATGTCAAAACTTTTTTTTCTCGTTTTTGAGGCCACCTTCCCGACGAAAGCGGCCAAAACGTCGCGTATGGTGGCCCGGGACGTGGTGCATCTCGAAATCTCGGGTTCGTCGGCCGAGTCAACGCAAATCCACACCGCCGAGGGATGTAGGGCCCAGATGGCAGCCTCTCTGGCATTGTTTTTTTTCTCGATCGCGCCATCTCGTTCAACGTTCTCCGATCGAGCCGTTTACGATGCAGGATCATGGGTCCCGCATGTCATCCTCTATGAACCAAAATTCTTTCTATTCTTGGATTTTTTTTGACCGCCTGATTTCTGGCTACTTCCTTTTTCTTTTGATCCCTTGCCGTCTTGGAAACGTTGAGACCGCTGCTGCTAAATGGGACCCGCATGTCATCCTCTATGTGCAATCAACTTTCTTTTCTTGGAGTTTTTTTTGGCACCTCAAATTTGGTCACTTGCCTTTTTCTTTCGATCCCCTGCCGCCTCTCAAACGGTGATACCGCTACTGCTAAATGGCACCCGCATGTCATCCTCTATGTACTATAAAACTTTCTTTTCTTGGAGTTTTTTTTGGCACCTCATATTTGGTCACTTGCCTTTTTCTTTCGATCCCCTGCCGCCTCTCAAACGGTGATACCGCTGCTGCTAACTGGGACCCGCATGTCATCCTCTATGTACTATAAAACTTTCTTTTCTTGAATTATTTTTGGCACCTCATATTTGGTCACTTACCTTTTTCTTTCGATCCCCTGCCGCCTCTCAAACGGTGATACCGCTGCTGCTAAATGGGACCCGCATGTCATCCTCTATGTTCTATAAAACTTTCTTTTCTTGGAGTTTTTTTTGGCACCTCAAATTTGGTCACTTGCCTTTTTCTTTCGATCCCCTGCCGCCTCTCAAACGGTGATACCGCTGCTGCTAAATGGGACCCGCATGTCATCCTCTATGTACTATAAAACTTTCTTTTCTTGGAGTTTTTTTTGGCACCTCAAATTTGGTCACTTGCCTTTTTCTTTCGATCCCCTGCCGCCTCTCAAACGGTGATACCGCTGCTGCTAAATGGGACCCGCATGTCGTCCTCTATGTACTATAAAACTTTCTTTTCTTGGAGTTTTTTTTGGCACCTCAAATTTGGTCACTTGCCTTTTTCTTTCGATCCCCTGCCGCCTCTCAAACGGTGATACCGCTGCTGCTAAATGGGACCCGCATGTCATCCTCTATGTACTATAAAACTTTCTTTTCTTGAATTATTTTTGGCTGCTCATATTTTTTCACTTGCCTTTTTCTTTCGATCCCCTGCCGCCTCTCAAACGGTGATACCGCTGCTAAATGGGACCCGCATGTCATCCTCTATGTACTATAAAACTTTCTTTTCTTGAATTATTTTTGGCTCCTGATATTTTTTCACTTGCCTTTTTCTTTCGATCTCATGCCACGTTTGAAACGTTGAGAGACCTGCTGGCTCATGGGACCCGCATGTCATCCTCTATGTGCTATAAAAGTTTCCTTTGTTGGATTTTTTTTCACCCTCTGATTTTTGGCTTGCCTTTTTCTTTTGATCCCCTGCCCCCTTTGAAACGTTGAGTAAGCTGTTGGCTCAAGGGACCCGCATGTCATCCTCTATGTCCATAAAATTTCTGTTCTTGGATTTTTTTTCACCCCCTAATTACTAGCTACTTTCTTTTTCTTTTGATCTCAAGCCGCATTACAAACATTGAGACCGCTGCTGCAAAATGGGACCCACATGTCATCCTCTATGTACAATAAATCTTGGATTATTTTTGGCTCCTGATATTTGGTCACTTGCCTTTTTCTTTCGATGTCATGCCACCTTTGAAACGTTGAGTAAGCTGCTGGCTCATGGGTCCCGCATGTCATCCTCTACGAACAATAAAAGTTTCCTTTCTTGGAGTTATTTTTGACCCGTAATTTCTGGCTATTTGCCTTTTTCTTTTGATCCCCTGCCCCCTTTGAAACGATGAGGACGCTGTTGGCATGTCGGTCCCACATGTCATCCTCTATGAAAAATAAAAGTTTCCTTCGGTGGATTTATTTTTGACCCCTAATTAATTTCTGGCTATTTCCTTTTTTTCTTTTGATCCCCTGCCGCCTTGGAATTGTTGAGAATGCTGCTGCCTCATTTTTCTTTTGGTCCTGTGCCACCTTGGAAACGTTGAGACCGCTGCTACAAAATGGGACCCGCATGTCATCCTCTATGTACAATAAAGTTTCTTTTCTTGGATTATTTTTGGCTCCTGATATTATGTCACTTGGCTTTTTCTTTCGATCTCATGCCGACTTTGAAACGTTGAGGATGCTGCTGCCTCATGGGTCCCGCATGCCATCCTCTCAGAACGATAAATGTTTTCTTTTCTTGTATTTTTTTACCAACTGATTTTTGGCTTTTTTTTATTTTCGATCCCCTGCCGCCTTTGAAACGTTGACGACGCTGCTGGCTCATGGGTCCCCGATGTCAGCCTCCCCGTACAAGAAACATGTGATATTTTATTTTGCAGACAATAAACGTTGTATTTCGCTCTGAGCTATTGCAAACGGATAAATTAAATCTTTATATCTACATAAACAAACTTATATGTTGAATCTCCTTGTTTTTTGTTTTTGCGAAGCATAGGACTTTCCTGTTTTTTTTTTGAGAAAAATTTGACCTTTCCTGTTTTGGAGTGGGCTGAAATTGTACGAGTCAAAAGGCCCAGCAGGATAGTTCGAAGGCCCAAATGTCCAGATACAGCCCAATTGAAATCTTTCTTTTCTTGGATTTTTTTTCACACCCTGATTTCTGGCTACTTCATTTTTCTTTCGGTCCTGTGCCGCCTTGGAAGCGTTGAGACCGCTGCTATAAAATGGGACCCGCATGTCATCCTCTATGTACAATAAAGTTTCTTTTCTTGGATTATTTTTGGCTCCTGATATTATGTCACTTGCCTTTTTCTTTCAATCTCATGCCGACTTTGAAACGTTGAGGAAGCTGCTGGCTCATGGGTCCCGCATGTCATCCTCTATGAACAATAAAAGTTTCCTTTGTTGGATTTATTTTTTTCCCCTAATTTCTGGCTATTTGCCTTTTTCTTTTGATCCCCTGCCCCCTTTGAAATGATGACGACGCAGTTGGCAAGTCGGTCCCACATGTCATCCTCTATGAACAATAAAAGTTTCCTTTGATGGATTTATTTTTGACCCTAATTAATTTCTGGCTATTTCCTTTTTTTCTTTTGATCCCCTGCCGCCTTGAAATAGTTGAGGATGCTGCTGCCTCATGGGTCCCGCATGTCATCCTCTCAGAAAGGTAAATGTTTCTTTTCTTGAATTTGTTTACCAACTGATTTTTGGCTTATTTTTTCTTTCGATCTCCTGCCACCTTTAAAACATTGACGACGCTGCTGGCTCATGGGTCCCCAATGTCAGCCTCCCCATACTGCAAATCCTCTTTCTGCAAAGGTTGTATTTCTAGATAGATAAGGTGGATTCGAATCTGCCATGGTTCAGGCAGCTCAGGTAAGCCTTCTTGCACTGATTAATGGAAGTAGTGTATAGCAAGGTCAAGACATGTGGCTCGGTGTAATGAATCTATTTGAATCATGTTGTGGGTTCAATTTGATAGTTCTCTAACAGGTCAGCCAAAATAGAAATTAAGTTTTTTTCTAAAACGGAAATGCAAATTAAGATGAACACAAACATTAGTTATCATAATAGCTGATCATACATACATACTTGCTAAGAGAAAAAGCTAGACTGAGTTTTACCACCCATACAATTAATTAGCAGTTCAGATAAGATAACCTTATATAAGTATAACTACAAATGCATTTGCTAAGGGCTCATGGGGCAACAGAACTAGACAACCGCGAACTTTATGACCAACATGTCACAGCGGCATCGAAAGATCTTGACCTTCAACTTTGATCCAATGCGAAGTTTGGCACCGTCAATGAACTTTTTCCACCTGGAAGTAACAGCCAAGCGGCCATCTGTGGGACTGACGGAGTACCGTCCCTCCACGGTGAGACCTTCACTCTCCATGACGAGGGAAATCTTGCCCCTTCGGCCAGCATTGAGATCCTTGGCGATACTTTTAGGCAATTTCTGATTCAAAGCAAGAGATACCACCAAAAATTAGTCAATGGCACCAATGCACTGAACCATGTGAGACTTTGAGCAGAGAAGACATCAAGATAAGAGCAGTTATGATGTCATATACTCACGAACATAGCCTTCAGATGCGTCCTGGTCACCACACGGGTGGCCACGGCAATGAGTGAGACCTCGGTGATCTGGGTGGGGCAGGTGCAGGAGCCTGGCTGGTACACGAGCTGGTGCTGATGCAGGAGACTGCTGGGAAGGTGCGATAAACGGTGCCTCTAGAGGAACCGGTGCTGATGCGCAGGAGACTGTTGGGCAGGTGCGATAAACGGTGCAGCTAGAGGAACCAGTCTTGATGCAGGGAACTGCTTGGGCAGGTGTAGTATATGGGGCCTCTACAGAACCAATGCTGATGTAGGGGACTGCTGGGTAGATGCAGAACGGAGCTGGTACAGAACCGGTGCTGATGCAGGAGAGTGGGAAGCCGGTGCCGGTCTGGTGTGGTTGCCCTTTGTGACATCCGCTCATGTTCCATCGGGGATCTGCAGCCTTGATCATGTTAAACCCACCAAGCTAGAACAGAGGGAATGGTTTAGAACAACCGCTCGTAACAGGTTTATCAAAAGATATGAGTAGAAAAAAGTTACATATTATATATTTGGAAGTGTCTCCAACTACGTAGCGATTACGTATATCTGCTGTTTGAGTTTCGATCCTCAGCTCGTCGCCCTTCTTCAGACCGTAGTCAAAAGCAAACTTTCTCCAATCATGTCCATACAAATATGTGATGGCCTGCGTCTTGTAGACATACACCTCATAGACCGTGTAGGTGTTCATCAATTTGCCATTGCCATGCATAGTGAAAGACCCTTCATGCGGACACATCTGGTTAATCATAGGACGAAGTTCACAAGGTACAGTCTGCATGTGAAAATTGATACAAATGTAAGAAGAAGGAAGACTAAAAACAAGACTTTACTATATGCCAATTCATGCTAAACCACTGAGAATACATACCTGTAACTCTGTGAAGGAGCTACTAGAAAGGTAGATAGAGCCATAGGAGGTGTTATATGCGGGGTGTGTACATGGGCCCGCCATATTCCCGCAAGCTCGGCATCGGGATGGTGAAGGAAACATGGGAGGTACTACTGGTGCGGAGCGCTGAATGTAAGTGGAAGAATTAGGTTGTGGAAAGAGAATAGCTCACAGAAAAGCAAATTTTAACAAAAGAGTGAAAAACACTATGTTAAAAACTCAACAGTGAAAAATTAGTGTATGATGAATATAAGCATGCTAATTTGGTGTTTCCGAATTCCAAAAAGCATTAGGCAGAGCCGGTGATAATATCAGACATAAATCATGGCATGTATATGTGGCTTAAGAAAATATACCCGAACCCTTGGATGGTTACGGCCCGGCTGGTCCTTGGACTTGAGCTTATATAAGCATCCAGAAGGTGGGGCTGACAGTAACTTGGTGGCAGCCTCTGCAGATGCCTCATCAGCAGCAGTTGCAATCCTTTTGACCAATGAAGGGTTAGCAGTTTCGATGCATATGAAAATTGAAGAGCAACGGACATCATGATGATATATAAAATGAATCTATGAGACACTGATGCATATAGTGCTGGATGTAAGTGTAAGAATAGGTGTGTGTGTTTCTGAAATATTGGTAAGCATTAGACAAAGCCGGCAATAAACGGACAAAAATCAAATCATGTATGAGGATTAAGAAAATATACCTGCTTACTGAAAAGGGTACCACCCAGCTGGCCCGTGGCCTTGTGCTTGAGGAGGTTTTCAGAAGATGGTGGCGGCACCATCGTCTTCACAGCAGCCTCATCAGGATCATTTTTTATCCATTTGAGTAGAGGCACAGAAGTTTCATCCTGCATATGAATAGCAACAGAACTCATCATTGATATTTAATAAATCTATGAGATAGACTGATGCAAATAGTGCGTGTGTAAGTGGAAGAATAGGGTTGTGCATAGAGAACAGTTGACAACAATACAAATGATTACAAAAGAAGCCAATGGAAATCAACAGTTTATATACTGGATGAGACAGACTGAAAAGTGAAAAATTAGTGTATGATGATTGTAAGCGAACGCAGTGTTTCTGAACTTTTGGTAAGCATTAGACAAAGCCAACAGTAATTAAACAGATAATAATGAAATCATGTATGTGGATTAAGAAAATATACCAGATTCATTAAAAGGTCACCACCCAGCTGGCCCATGGCCTCGTGCTTGTAGAGGTTTTCGGAAGATGGTGCCGGCACCATCGTCCTCACAGCAGCCTCATTAGCCTCATTTTGCATCCACTTGAGTAAAGGTGCAGCAGTTTCAGCCTGCATAAGAATGGGAACAGATCTCAGCAGTGATATTGAATGACTCTGAGACAGACTGATGCATATAGTGCTGGATGTAAGTGGAAGGGTATGGCCGTGTATGGACAACAGTTCACAACAATGCAAGGGTGTGTTCGGTTCTGAAACAGCGTGGAATGGAATGGAATGGTTCCATTTCAGAGGAATGGAATGGTTAAATTTTTGTTCGGTTGGGATAAATGGAGAGCAGAAGAGATCGAGGTTAAACTAACCATTTGTCTCAAAATTGTAATTAACAATTGCAAATGACATTTTAATCTCAAAGTCGTAATTAACAGCGCCTAATGGTGCTCTTTTAATCTAAAAATCATAATTAACATCATTTTTTGTTGGGTTAGGGGAACCGGAGTAGATGAACATTACTGTATGATGATTGTAAGAAAACGAATTTGGTGTTTCTAAACTTTTGGCTTCGAGATCTTATGGGTTTCAACTCTAGCCTACCCCAACTTGTTTGGGACTGAAAGGCTTGGTTGTTGTTGTTGTTGTAAACTTTTGGCAAGCATAGAAAAAACCGACAATAAACAGAGAAAAATCAAGGCATGTTTTGTGGATTAAGAAAATATACCATATTCATTAAAAGGTCACCACCCAGCTGGCGCGTGACCTTGTGCTTGTAGAGGCATTTAGAAGATGGGGGCGGCATCAACATACTGGCAGCCTGATCAGCCGCAGTTTTGATCTTCCTTTTGAGTAAAGGCCCTAAAGTTTCAGTCTGCATATGAATAGCAAAACAAAAGGCAGACCTCAGCAGTGATATTGAATTACTGTATGAGATAGACTAATGCATATAGTGGATGCTCTTAGCCTTTTGCAGCGTGAACACTAGCTATGGACAGACAAAAAACTAGTTAACTCAGCTTTGTCTAGATATGAATGTACTACCACCATCCAAAAGCTTAAGCCTTGTTTATTTTTGAGAAATCAAAACAAGCAAAGTTTGACCAAAATTTTAGAACATTCTATCAACAAATATAATACTGTGTAGATACCGTAGGAAAATATATTTTATTATCTATTTAATGATATTAATTTTGTATTTTGCATGTTACTGATTTTTGGTAAAAGCTTAGTCAAACATGGTATAGTTTGACTTTCTAAAAATAATATAAGCCCAAAGCTTTGGGATGGAGGCAGTAGTATCTATAGCTAAAACACATCTAGATACATCCGTATCTACAGATAGTTGAGTCAATTAATTTGGATCTGAGGGAGTATCAGATTCAGACTACATCATGGTAAGTTGGTTAAAAAAATTACCCCTGGGCGGTCCCTGCCCAGCTCGGCAGTGGCATTTCGCTTCTTGTGCTGCAGATCGGGCCATGCTCCTGCAGCAGGTGGGGCGCTATTCTCGTTCCCCATAGCCTCAGCACGGAACCTGGAGGTACCAACCTGATACAGAGAATATAGAGCATGGTGTCACAGAGGCTTTACGCACAAACAGCTGAAGACATGTGCTACTTTAAGCATATTCCAGAACAGGAACAGATTGAGGATGCAGAGAGACACTTAAAAGGTAAAGAGTGGATAAGAAAATGGAGTACCTGCTTCGCGGGGCTGGGGACGCAGCTCAGGCTCAGCCAACTTCCCACATGCGTGGTGGCCTTACGCTCCATTGCCCCCACCGCCGAGGTCTTACCTTTCCTGTACAAGCTGACAAAAGATACAGTGAGGATCAGCAGCACAAGCCCCCAACTACAAAGGTTGCAAATGTCGACAAATAAAGGAAGAACACCCCAATCCAAGCAAAGGTAGCCCCCGCCCCCCACCCCCATCAATCACTCCCAGCTCGAGGGTGACCCGAACGACGCCCTTCGCCCAGAATAGGAAAGAGATGCGCAAGATATCGAGGAGAGGAAAAAAGAACCGATCTCGAGAAAGGAAAGAAAATTACTAGTCCTACCTAATCCGCTTGGTCTAGATGCAGCTTGCCCCTCCAAGCTGGATGCCTGGACGGTGGAGGCGAAAGGAGGGGATCGAGCTAGCGGCTTGCATCCGCCGGCAATCGGCACTCGATCGGGAGAGAAGGGGTGCTACATAAAGGGGAGGGGTAACATATTTTATTACACAGTGAACTTACTGATGTGACTAGTCATTACATGTCTCACTGAAACTAGGGCCCATAGCGTGGCACCCCAAATTCACTTGAAGTTGCCCGGCGGGACGCATTGGCGCGTCAAGAAACCCCCGAATTGTAGCGGGGAAATGAAACATTTCACAAAAATTCGAAATTCAAGCACACCGCCACGCGCCAAGCACGCGGCTGTTCCTTCCTCTTCCTCGGTTCCTCCTCCCCTATCCGAAAAAACCCCAAATCCCAAGCTCAAACCAAAAAAAAAACCCCTGGCCGCCATGCATGTCCTCGTTAACCCGCTGGAGATCGTTCCCGGACGATGCGGACCCCCCGCCCTGAGATCCAGAATTCCGTCCACCTCGAGGCACTGCGTGCTGTCTCGCATCAGCGGCTTGAGGGCGCTGAAGAGGAAGTTCCGCCGGAAAGTGCTCATGGCAACCGTGCAAGCTCACCGGCGTGCTGCATCCCGAGAGGAACTGGTCAAAGCTTTGCTATTCGCCACACACAAAAAATTGCGGGCCAAGATCTGGTCAAAGCTTTGTCGATGTCTTGCCGCGAGAGGCTTGGAGTCCAGAGTCAATAACTAGCTGCTCGAGGACTGGGCGGTTTACACGGATTCATATTAACTGACTCAAGTTTGTTAGTCTAGTTAACAAATGCATCTAGATACATCCATATCTAGACAGAATTGAGTCAATTAATATGAATCAGAGGGGAGTACCTGAAAGTGTTTCATGCTACCAACTAATGCGCTGGCAGGAATCGCTGTAGAAGTAATTGTGCTACTACTCATACGATGAACTGATTGTGTGGGTGTCGAATTTTGCAACACGATCATCCACTGAATGCTTAATCTAGCGCCAAAGGCGTACAAATCATAACATACTACAGCACCAGAACATAAGAGTACGAATCATAAAGTAGCTCAACATTTTGCATCAGGGCTGGGTGGTCCTGAGACTACCGGGACGCCCCTGATGATCTCCGGGTGTGCATCCTCTTCAACGCAAAGCTGTGTACTCGGTCCACGGCCTCCTTCTGTAGGCTGGATAATCTCAGGTGCAGGACCTTCGTCTATGAGAGGCTCATCATCAGTACCATCCACAGGTGCATCAGGGCTGGCTGGTCTTGAGACTACCCGGACGCCCCTGATGATCTCCGGGCGTGCATCCACTTCAACGCAAAGCTGTGTACTCGGTCCACGGCCTCCTTCTGTAGGCTGGATATTCTCAGGTGCAGGACCTTCGTCTATGAAAGGCTCGTCATCAGTACCATCCACAGGTGCATCAAACTGAGATTCATCTTCAAATCTCCCATCAAACTGAGAGACCTCTTCAACTCTATGCTTCTGCAATTAGTACATCAACCGATTAGACAAACATCTAAGGGATGCAACCTGAACAAATGCCGTTTTACATATTTACCTTCTCATCTGGCACAGCACATGTCCTAGAGCTGAAACCCGTTTCCTGAAGCAAGCGCTTTTTCTCTCCTTCCCGTCCATCCATCTGCAACAAGTTAATTTTGAGTACAGAACCTTGCACAGCAATGAAAACTATTGATTGAAACAGCGACAGCATCAATATAAATAATTAACTACATATGCCAGCACACATACAGTGTGAGCAAGATCTGCTTCTCCTGCTAAAGGATCATTATATGGTTCACCATGCTAAACCCGCCTAACATATGTGCGGTCCATCCCAAAAATGTGTAAATGATCTGCCACTACAGGGTGAGGCCTCTTCTCACCATTCATACATGTGCAGCGCGGGCAATACACGTCCAGGTTGTGACCTTCATGAGCTCTAATAAACCCCATAAAGGGTTGAACACCATTTATATATGAAGGGGAACATAAGTGTCCATGCAGTATCCAAGTTCTGTCCATCTGTTTAATTATGAGATACAGTGGTTGGTGATTAATTTAAGGTGAAGTAGGAAATGTATATCAATCGAGTACAAAACTATACTACATGATTATGCATTTCAGCAATCATGTCGAGTACAAAACAAAAAATGCCCATCGACATTTTAGCAAACAGATCGTGTACAAAACTCTGCCATGGCATTTCAGCAAATTAACGGATCGAGTGGAGAACTGACTCTATATGCCCACGCAAATGAACAAATTGATCGATGACAAATCGAGCGGAAAACTATAAAGTGCCAATTAGTTCGAGCATACTGACGAATTTTTTTAGCAGCATCAAGAAAATATAAATCGTTAGGCCGTCTTGCCCGATACATGATTGAGCTAGAGATAGCAGCCCTACCGTGGATCAACTTGACCGCCGGTGCGTCTCGAGAAGAACGACGGGGAGGGGAAGCTTCTTCTTCGCACGGACGGGACGGGGAGGGGAAGCTCTTCGCACGGACGGGGATAAGTTGTGTAGGGGTGGGTGGGGGGTCATGCGGCCGGGCCGCCGGGGTGATAATTAAATGGCGTTTAATGGAGTTGCGTGTGTAATTTGCCGTGCACAAGGTTGAGGAATAGGCGGTTCCCTTTGCCGCGCGCACAATTCAAACTATCCCGCCCATGTAGTTGAAATTCGCCATATTTTCGTTAAATCGACATAAAGTCATGTGAGTGGGGGAAAATTAGCAAAGTTGCTTGAAAAATAGTAAAACTATGGAATTATCCTTTAAATATGCTCTACTTCGTGTGGAAATCGGGGTGTGGAAGCATGTTGAGCTGTTTTATTTGTACTTTCTTCATTAAAACTCCCATTTTATGCACTTTGGATGGAAAGAAATCATTTGTACATAAATTTTGACAACGCCATTTGCAAACACTAATTGTTTTACATGCCAAGATGCACCCATCCACCAAATATATATGGGGCAAAAGTTTATCACAATCTAGCAGATATGCACAATTAGTGAGGGACCCCTTTTGATTTTGTGCAATTTCCACTAATTAGGTAGAGAGAAGGGGTTAATTAATTAGGCCATGTTAGGGGTTATGTGTTTTAGATTAGGTTGTGTGGATTCAAATACAACTTTTTTATTTGTGTGCTATGATTAATCAAAACTAGATTGATCGACTGCGCACACATTATTTGAGGCGCATGCCTTTGCGCACAAAGTGCATGTGTGTGTTGTTGGCCACCAATTAACGAGATAGAGAGAGAGAGACAGAGAGAGAGAGAGGTAGAGAGAGATCTACATACGAGAGAGCGATTGAAATCCCCAAATTAAACACATATATATACATGCATGGCACATTTAATTTAATTAGAGGACCGCGAGCTAAGGCACCACTGGCCTGCTTGATGCACAATTAAGTGCCATTGGCCTATATATATATAGGGTTTAATTAGGGTTTAGGGTTTAGGGTTAGGAGGTTAGGGTTTAGGGTCTAGGGTCTAGGGTCTAGGGTTTAATGTTTATGGTGTTTAGGGGTTTAGGGATTAGGGATTAGGGTTTATTTAGGGTTTAAGGTTTATGGATCATCGATCGAGTGCGCACACACACATTATTAGAGGCACACGCGCCTTTGCGCATAAAGTGCATGTGTATATGTGTGTGTTTTTTTGGGCAACAACGATATATAGATGATCGAGAGAGAGAGATTGAAATTCCCAAGAATATGTTCAAATATATATTAAAATATATGCACTAATGCATGCATGGTAGGCCATGCATGCACACTAATTATATATATATTATGAGGAAACTTAATCAAATGTGTTTTCATTCGAGAGAACTTGTCAAAATTCAAGTTAATTAATTTATCATCGTTATTATATAATTAATTAATGAATCTCAGGGAGATGTTATACAACATATGATCGATATAGGCCATGTCGTATATATTAATTGGTGTTAATCTACCGTTTAATTTGCTAGCTAGCTGCTATATATATAGATCGAGCATGTTTTTATTAGATCGGCTTATAGCTAGCTAGTATAGTTTAGGGTTATGTGTTTTAATGAACTAGGGTTTGATTAGCTAGGGGTTAGTTATATATATGGTTCAGGGTTAATGCATGGCACATTTAATTTAACTAGAGGACCGCGAGCTAGGCACCCCTGGCCTGCTTAATGCACAATTAAGTGTCGTTGGCCTATATATAGGGTTTAATTAGGGTTTAGGGTTAGCTAGGGTTTAGTGTTTAGGGTTTAGTGTTTAGGGTGTTTAGCTAGCTAGGGTCTATGGTTTAGTTTAGGGTGTTTAGGGTCTAGGGTTTAGGGTTTAATTAATTAGTGTTTAGGGTGTTTAGGGTTTAGTGTTTACGGTGTTTAGGGTCTAGGATTTAGGGTTTAGTGTTTAGGGTGTTTAGGGTCTAGGGTTTAGTGTTTAGGGTGTTTAGGGTTTAGGGGAGTTTTAGGGTTGTTTAAGGTTATTTAGGGATCATCGATCGAGTGCGCACACACATTATTAGAGGCACCCCGCGCCTTTGCGCATAAAGTGCATGCGTATATATGTATGTGTGTGTTTTTTGCCACCAACAACGATATATAGATGATCGAGAGAGAGAGAGATTGAAATCCCCTAGAATATGTTCAAATATATATTAAAATTCATATAGGCCATGTATATTTTAATTGGTGTTAATCTACGGTTTGCTAGCTAGCTAGCTGCTATATATAGAGCATGTTTTTATTAGATCGGGTTATAGCTAGCTAGTACAGTTTAGGGTTATGTGTTTTAATTAAGTAGGGTTGATTATCTAGGGTTAGTTACATATATATGGTTTAGGGTTAATGCGCGCATGGCACATTTAATTTAATTAGAGGACCGCGAGGCACCCCTGGCCTGCTCGATGCACAATTAAGTGTCGTTGGCCTATTCATAGGGTTTAATTAGGGTTTTAGGGTTAGCTAGGGTTTAGGGTTAGGGTTACGGTTTGGGTTTAGGGTCTAGGGTTTAGGGTCTAGGGTTTAGGGTTTAGGGTTAGCTAGGGTTTAGGGTTAGGGTTAGGGTTAGGGTTTAGGGTTTAGGGTTTAGTGTTTAGGGTGTTTAGGGTTTAGGGGTTATGGATTAGGGATTATTAGGGATTAGGGATTTAAGGTTTTAGGGGTTGTTTAAGGTTTAGGGATCATCGATCGAGTGCGCACACACATTATTAGAGGCACCCGCGCGCGCCTTTAATTACGCATAAAGTGCATGCGTATATATGTGTGTTTTTTGGGCCACCAATAACGATATATAGATGATCGAGAGAGAGAGATCGAGATTGAAATCCCCAAGAATATATATGTTCAAATATATGTAAATTAAAATATATGCACGAATGCATTGTAGGCCATGCATGCACACTAATTATATATATATTATGAGGCAACTTAATCAAATGTGTTTTCATTCGAGAGAACTTGTCAAAATTCAAGTTAATTAATTTATCACGATAATTATATAATTAATTAACGAATATCAGGGATATTTATACAACATGATCGATATAGGCCATGTATATTTTAATTGGTGTTAATCTACGGTTTGCTAGCTAGCTGCTACATATAGAGCATGTTTTTTATTAGATCGGGTTATAGCTAGCTAGTATAGTTTAGGGTTATGTGTTTTAATTAAGTAGGGTTGATTAGCTAGCTAGGGTTAGTTACATATATATGGTTTAGGGTTAATGCATGGCACATTTAATTTAATTAGAGGACCGCGAGGCACCCCCTGGCCTGCTCGATCCACAATTAAGTGTCGTTGGCCTATACATAGGGTTTAATTAGGGTTTTAGGGTTAGCTCGGGTTTAGGGTTAGGGTTAGGGTTAGGGTTAGGGTTTAGGGTCTAGGGTTTAGGGTCTAGGGTTTAGGGTTTAGGGTTAGCTAGGGTTTAGGGTTAGGGTTAGGGTTAGGGTTAGGGTTAGGGTTAGGGTTAGGGTTAGGGTTGGGGTTAGGGTTAGGGTTAGGGTTAGGGTTTAGGGTTTAGGGTTTAGTGTTTAGGGTGTTTAGGGTTTAGGGGTTAGGGATTAGGGATTAGGGACTATTAGGGATTAGGGATTTAAGGTTTTAGGGGTTGTTTAAGGTTTAGGGATCATCGATCGAGTGCGCACACACATTATTAGAGGCACCCGCGCGCGCCTTTACGCATAAAGTGCATGCGTATATATGTGTGTTTTTTGGGCCACCAACGATATATAGATGATCGAGAGAGAGAGATCGAGATTGAAATCCCCAAGAATATATATGTTCAAATATACATTAAAATATATGCACGAATGCATTGTAGGCCATGCATGCACACTAATTATATATATATTATGAGGCAACTTAATCAAATGTGTTTTCATTCGAGAGAACTTGTCAAAATTCAAGTTAATTAATTTATCACGATAATTATATAATTAATTAATGAATCTCAGGGATATGTTATACAACATGATGGATATAGGCCATGTATATTTTAATTGGTGTTAATCTACGGTTTGCTAGCTAGCTGTTATATATAGAGCATGTTTTTATTAGATCGGGTTATATCTAGTATAGTTTAGGGTTATGTGTTTTAATTAAGTAGGGTTGATTAGCTAGGGTTAGTTACATATATATGGTTTAGGGTTAATGCATGGCGCATTTAATTAATTTAATTAGAGGACCGCGAGGCACCCCTGGGCTGCTCGATGCACAATTAAGTGTTGTTGGCCTATACATAGGGTTTAATTAGGGTTTAGGGTTAGCTAGGGCAGAGGGTTAGGGTTAGGGTTAGGGTTTAGGGTCTAGGGTATAGGGTTTAGTGTTTAGGGTGTTTAGGGTTTAAGGTTTAGGGATTAGGGATTTAGGGTTTTAGGGTTGTTTAAGGTTTAGGGATCATCGATCGAGTGCGCACACACATTATTAGATCGAGGCACCCGCGCCTTTACGCATAAAGTGCATGCGTATATATGTGTGTTTTTTGGGCCACCAACGATATATAGATGATCGAGAGAGAGATTGAAATCCCCAACAATATGTTCAAATATACAATAAAATATATGCACGAATGCATTGTAGGCCATGCATGCACACTAATTATATATATATTATGAGGCAACTTAATCAAATGTGTTTTCATTCGAAAGAACTTGTCAAAATTCAAGTTAATTAATTTATCACGATAATTATATAATTAATTAATGAATCTCAGGGATATGTTATACAACATGATCGATATAGGCCATGTATATTTTAATTGGTGTTAATCTACGGTTTGCTAGCTAGTTGTTATATATAGAGCATGTTTTTATTAGATCGGGTTATATCTAGTATAGTTTAGGGTTATGTGTTTTAATTAAGTAGGGTTGATTAGCTAGGGTTAGTTACATATATATAGTTTAGGGTTAATGCATGGCGCATTTAATTAATTTAATTAGAGGACCGCGAGGCACCCCTGGGCTGCTCGATGCACAATTAAGTGTCGTTGGCCTATACATAGGGTTTAATTAGGGTTTAGGGTTAGCTAGGGCAGAGGGTTAGGGTTAGGGTTAGGGTTAGGGTTTAGGGTCTAGGGTATAGGGTTTAGTGTTTAGGGTGTTTAGGGTTTAAGGTTTAGGGATTAGGGATTTAGGGTTTTAGGGTTGTTTAAGGTTTAGGGATCATCGATTGAGTGCGCACACACATTATTAGATCGAGGCACCCGCGCCTTTACGCATAAAGTGCATGCGTATATATGTGTGTTTTTTGGGCCACCAACGATATATAGATGATCGAGAGAGAGATTGAAATCCCCAAGAATATGTTCAAATATACAATAAAATATATGCACGAATGCATTGTAGGCCATGCATGCACACTAATTATATATATATTATGAGGCGACTTAATCAAATGTGTTTTCATTCGAAAGAACTTGTCAAAATTCAAGTTAATTAATTTATCACGATAATTATATAATTAATTAATGAATCTCAGGGATATGTTATACAACATGATCGATATAGGCCATGTATATTTTAATTGGTGTTAATCTACGGTTTGCTAGCTAGCTGTTATATATAGAGCATGTTTTTATTAGATCGGGTTATATCTAGTATAGTTTAGGGTTATGTGTTTTAGTTAAGTAGGGTTGATTAGCTAGGGTTAGTTACATATATATGGTTTAGGGTTAATGCATGGCGCATTTAATTAATTTAATTAGAGGACCGCGAGGCACTGGGCTGCTCGATGCACAATTAAGTGTCGTTGGCCTATACATAGGGTTTAATTAGGGTTATTAGGGTTAGCTAGGGCAGAGGGTTAGGGTTAGGGTTAGGGTTTAGGGTCTAGGGTATAGGGTTTAGTGTTTAGGGTGTTTAGGGTTTAAGGTTTAGGGATTAGGGATTTAGGGTTTTAGGGTTGTTTAAGGTTTAGGGATCATCGATCGAGTGCGCACACACATTATTAGATCGAGGCACCCGCGCCTTTACGCATAAAGTGCATGCGTATATATGTGTGTTTTTTGGGCCACCAACGATATATAGATGATCGAGAGAGAGATTGAAATCCCCAAGAATATGTTCAAATATACAATAAAATATATGCACGAATGCATTGTAGGCCATGCATGCACACTAATTATATATATATTATGAGGCAACTTAATCAAATGTGTTTTCATTCGAGAGAACTTGTCAAAATTCAAGTTAATTAATTTATCACGATAATTATATAATTAATTAATGAATCTCAGGGATATGTTATACAACATATATGATCGATATAGGCCATGTATATTTTAATTGGTGTTAATCTACGGTTTGCTAGCTAGCTGCTACATATAGAGCATGTTTTTATTAGATCGGGTTATAGCTAGCTAGTATAGTTTAGGGTTATGTGTTTTAATTAAGTAGGGTTGATTAGCTAGCTAGGGTTAGTTACATATATATGGTTTAGGGTTAATGCATGGCACATTTAATTTAATTAGATGACCGCGAGGCACCCCCTCGCCTGCTCGATGCACAATTAAGTGTCGTTGGCCTATACATAGGGTTTAATTAGGGTTTTAGGGTTAGCTAGGGTTTAGGGTTAGGGTTAGGGTTAGGGTTAGGGTTTAGGGTCTAGGGTTTAGGGTCTAGGGTTTAGGGTTTAGGGTTAGCTAGGGTTTAGGGTTAGGGTTAGGGTTAGGGGTAGGGTTAGGGTTAGGGTTAGGGTTAGGGTTAGGGTTAGGGTTGGGGTTAGGGTTAGGGTTAGGGTTAGGGTTAGGGTTTAGGGTTTAGGGTTTAGTGTTTAGGGTGTTTAGGGTTTAGGGATTAGGGATTATGGACTATTAGCTAGTGATTAGGGATTTAAGGTTTTAGGGGTTGTTTAAGGTTTAGGGATCATCGATCGAGTGCGCACACACATTATTAGAGGCACTCGCGCGCGCCTTTACGCATAAAGTGGATGCGTATATATGTGTGTTTTTTGGGCCACCAACGATATATAGATGATCGAGAGAGAGAGATCGAGATTGAAATCCCCAAGAATATATATGTTCATATATACATTAAAATATATGCACGAATGCATTGTAGGCCATGCATGCACACTAATTATATATATATTATGAGGCAACTTAATCAAATGTGTTTTCATTCGAGAGAACTTGTCAAAATTCAAGTTAAATAATTTATCACGATAATTATATAATTAGTTAATGAATCTCAGGGATATGTTATACAACATGATCGATATAGGCCATGTATATTTTAATTGGTGTTAATCTACGGTTTGCTAGCTAGCTGTTATATATAGAGCATGTTTTTATTAGATCGGGTTATATCTAGTATAGTTTAGAGTTATGTGTTTTAATTAAGTAGGGTTGATTAGCTAGGGTTAGTTACATATATATGGTTTAGGGTTAATGCATGGCGCATTTAATTAATTTAATTAGAGGACTGCGAGGCACCCCTGGGCTGCTCGATGCACAATTAAGTGTCGTTGGCCTATACATAGGGTTTAATTAGGGTTTAGGGTTAGCTAGGGCAGAGGGTTAGGGTTTAGGGTCTAGGGTATAGGGTTTAGTGTTTAGGGTGTTTAGGGTTTAGGGTTTAGGGATTAGGGATTTAGGGTTTTAGGGTTGTTTAAGGTTTAGGGATCATCGATCGAGTGCGCACACACATTATTAGATCGAGGCACCCGCGCCTTTACGCATAAAGTGCATGCGTATATATGTGTGTTTTTTGGGCCACCAACGATATATAGATGATCGAGAGAGAGATTGAAATCCCCAAGAATATGTTCAAATATACAATAAAATATATGCACGAATGCATTGTAGGCCATGCATGCACACTAATTATATATATATATTATGAGGCAACTTAATCAAATGTGTTTTCATTCGAGAGAACTTGTCAAAATTCAAGTTAATTAATTTATCACGATAATTATATAATTAATTAATGAATCTCAGGGATATGTTATACAACATGATCGATATAGGCCATGTATATTTTAATTGGTGTTAATCTACGGTTTGCTAGCTAGCTGCAATATATAGAGCATGTTTTTATTAGATCGGGTTATAGCTAGCTAGTATAGTTTAGGTTTATGTGTTTTAATTAAGTAGGGTTGATTAGCTAGGGTTAGTTACATATATATGGTTTAGGGTTAATGCATGGCACATTTAATTTAATTAGAGGACCGCAAGAGGCACCCCTGGCCTGCTCGATGCACAATTAAGTGTCGTTGGCCTATACATAGGGTTTAATTAGGGTTTAGGGTTAGCTAGGGTTTAGGGTTAGGGTGTAGGCCGGGTTTAGGGTTTAGTGTTTAGGGTGTTTAGGATTAGGGATTAGGGATTATATATTTAAGGTTTTAGGTTGTTTAAGGTTTAGGGATCATCGATCGAGTGCGCACACACATTATTAGAGGCACCCGCGCCTTTACGCATAAATTGCATGCATATATATGTGTGTTTTTTGGCCACCAACGATATATAGATGATCGAGAGAGAGAGATTGAAATCCCCAAGAATATGTTCAAATATACATTAAAACATATGCACGAATGCATGGTAGGACATGCATGCACACTAATTATATATATATATTATGAGGCAACTTAATCAAATGTGTTTTCATTCGAGAGAACTTGTCAAAATTCAAGTTAATTAATTTATCACGATAATTATATAATTAATTAATGAATCTCAGGGATATGTTATACAACATGATCGATATAGGCCATGTATATTTTAATTGGTGTTAATCTACGGTTTGCTAGCTAGCTGCTACATATAGAGCATGTTTTTATTAGATCGGGTTATAGCTAGCTAGTATAGTTTAGGGTTATGTGTTTTAATTAAGTAGGGTTGATTAGCTAGCTAGGGTTAGTTACATATATATGGTTTAGGGTTAATGCATGGCACATTTAATTTAATTAGAGGACCGCGAGGCACCCCTGGCCTGCTTGATGCACAATTAAGTGTCGTTGGCCTATATATAGGGTTTAATTAGGGTTTAGGGTTAGGGTTAGGGTTTAGGGTATAGGGTTTAGTGTTTAGGGTGTTTAGGGTTTAGGTGTTAGGGATTAGGGTTTCACGGTTGTATAAGGTTTAGGGATCATCGATCGAGTGCGCACACACATTATTAGAGGCACCCGCGCCTTTGCGCATAAAGTGCATGCGTATAGTTTAGGGTTATTTGTTTTAATTAAGTAGGGTTTGATCAGCTAGGGTTAGTTACATATATATGGTTTAGGGTTAATGCATGGCACATTACATATAGTTTAAATCTCAAGCATGTTTATACATGATAGGCCATATGTGCAAAGGAATTTTTTTCCCTGTGAACTTGTCAAAATTCAAGTTTATCGGTGCCAATGGAAACTAGTCCAAAAAGTTACATAGAGGACCAAAAGTACTAGACAATAACTAATAGAACCTGCAACTTTACAAAAAGGACCCCAAAACATATAGAACAAAATCAATCGAGTCCTTCTCGACCGCACATCAGATCTCTGCTCCGCATCCTTTCCAGCAACTCCGTCGCCGGGGACGCACCACTTGGGACGGTGTCGCCGGTAGTCGCCAGGACGACGGAGAAGAAGGGCCTCAGCAACGGCATATTGGCTCTGAGAAGGGCCGCTGAAAGGCCAAGATGTGCACGGGCAAGACGGATGACGCCGTCGTATGCCCCGAGCTTGTGAACTTTAGCAGCTTGACTTCCCCATTGGCCAGATCTGAAGCACTGACCAAAGCAAGCCTCGCCGTTAGCGCCATCACATTGATGGCACCAGATCGGGGTTTGGCCGGCAAGATCCGCCAGATTCACCATAGGCCAGATCTGAAGCCGATGACGAGATCCCCGACTCCATTGCGCCATTCTGCTCATGGGAAACACTGGATCTAAGCTTACAACAACACTAACTCCCTCGGATCCAAATTAGCTGACTCAACTTTGCTTATCTAAATATGGATGTATCCACACATGTGAAAGAACATCTCTCACATTATGTTTTGTGTGTTTGATGTCAATACATGTGATACACTAATGTTTGATTAAGTGGTACAGGGATTACATAGTTTTTATTACATGTGTGTTGGATTGGATCGCCTGTCAAAAGGTCTCTGAAAAAGTTTAGCCAGGCCGGATAATCCGGGCCGGATATTGTTGAAATATCCGGCCCCCTGATTTTGGCTAAGTCTTCGAGGAAAAGCGGCTCAGTAAGGGGGCCGGACTTTTGCCCGGATAATGTCCCGGTATTGTACCAGGGCCGGATTATCCAGGCCGGATATTTTGGAAATATCCGCCCCCCCCTGATTTTGGCTAAGGACTGGAAGAAAAGCAGCTCAGTAAGGGGGCCGGACATTTGCCCGGATAATGTCCCGGTATTGTACCAGGGCCGGATTATCCGGGCCGGATATTTTGGAAATATCCGGCCCCCCTGTTTTTTGGCTAAGGACTGGAAGAAAAGCTTCTCTGGCATAGGGCCGGACTTTTGGCCGGATTTTGTCACGGTTTTGTTCGGAAGGCCGGATTATCCGGGGGGCGGATTATCCGGCCCTTACTTAGGCCGGATTATTGATGGCGTGTATTTCACACGTTCGTTGGGCAACCCCAAGAGGAAGGTATGATGCGCACAGCAGCAAGTTTTCCCTCAGAAAGAAACCAAGGTTTATCGAACCAGGAGGAGCCAAGAAGCACGTTGAAGGTTGATGGCGGCGGGATGTAGTGCGGCGCAACACCAGGGATTCCGGCGCCAACGTGGAACCTGCACAACACAACCAAAGTACTTTTCCCCAACGAAACAGTGAGGTTGTCAATCTCACCGGCTTGCTGTAACAAAGGATTAACCGTATTGTGTGGAAGATGATTGTTTGCAGAGAAAATAGTAAAAACAAGTATTGCAACAGATTTGTATTTCAGTATAAAAGAATGGACCGGGGTCCACAGTTCACTAGAGGTGTCTCTCCCATAAGATAAAAGCATGTTGGGTGAACAAATTACAGTCGGGCAATTGACAAATAGAGAGGGCATAACAATGCACATACATGACATGATAAGTATAGTGAGATTTAATTGGGCATTACGACAAAGTACATAGACCGCCATCCAACTGCATCTATGCCTAAAAAGTCCACCTTCAGGTTATCATCCGAACCCCCTCCAGTATTAAGTTGCTAACAACAGACAATTGCATTAAGTATGGTGCGTAATGTAATCAACAACTACATCCTCGGACATAGCGCCAATGTTTTATCCCTAGTGGCAACAACACAACACAACCTTAGAACTTTCTATCACTGTCCCAGGTGTCAATGCAGGCATGAACCCACTATCGAGCATAAGTACTCCCTCTTGGAGTTAAAAGTAAAAACTTGGCCAGAGCCTCTACTAGAAACGGAGAGCATGCAAGATCATAAACAACACATGTATAATAACTTGATAATTAACATGACATGGTATTCTCTATCCATCGGATCCCGACAAACACAACATATAGAATTACAGATAGATGATCTTGATCATGTTAGGCAGCTCACAAGATCCAACAATGAAGCACAATGAGGAGAAGACAACCATCTAGCTACTGCTATGGACCCATAGTCCAGGGGTGAACTACTCACTCATCACTCCGGAGGCGACCATGGCGGTGTAGAGTCCTCCGGTGATGATTCCCCTCTCCGGCAGGGTGCCGGAGGCGATCTCCTGGATCCCCCGAGATGGGATCGGCGGCGGCGGCGTCTCAGTAAGGTTTTCCGTATCGTGGCTCTCGGTACTGGGGGTTTCGTCACGGAGACTTTTTATAGGCGGAAGGGCAGGTCAAGAGGCGGCACAGGGGCCCCACACCACAGGGCCGCGCGGCCAAGGGGAGGGCCGCGCCGCCCTATGGTGTGGCCCCTCCGTGGCCCCTCTTCGTCTCTCCTTCGGACTTCTGGAAGCTTCGTGAGAAAATAGGCCCCTGGGCTTTGATTTCGTCCAATTCCGAGAATATTTCCTTACTAGGATTTCTGAAACCAAAAACAGCAGAAAACATCAACTGGCACTTCGGCATCTTGTTAATAGGTTAGTTCCAGAAAATGCACGAATATGACATAAAGTGTGCATAAAACATGTAGATGACATCAATAATGTGGCATAGAACATAAGAAATTATCGATACGTCGGAGACGTATCAGCATCCCCAAGCTTAGTTCTGCTCGTCCCGAGCAGGTAAAACGATAACAAAGATAATTTCTGAAGTGATATGCCATCATAACCTTGATCATACTATTTGTAAGCATATGTAGTGGATGCAGCGATCAAAACAATGGTAATGACATGAGTAAACAGGTGAATCATATAGCAAAGACTTTTCATGAATAGTACTTCAAGACAAGTATTAATAAGTCTTGCATAAGAGTTAACTCATAAAGCAATAAATCAAAGTAAAGGTATTGAAGCAACACAAAGGAAGATTAAGTTTCAGCGGTTGCTTTCAACTTGTAACATGTATATCTCATGGATAATAGTCAACATAGAGTAATATAACAAGTACAATATGCAAGTATGTAAGAATCAATGCACAGTTCACACAAGTGTTTGCTTCTTGAGGTGGAGAGAGATAGGTGAACTGACTCAACATAAAAGTAAAGAGAATGGTCCTTCAAAGAGGAAAGCATCGATTGCTATATTTGTGCTAGAGCTTTTATTTTGAAAACATGAAACAATTTTGTCAACGGTAGTAATAAAGCATATGAGTTATGAAAGTTATATCTTACAAGTTGCAAGTCTCATGCATAGTATACTAATAGTGCCCGCACCTTGTCCTAATTAGCTTGGACTACCGGATCTTTGCAATGCACATGTTTTGACCAAGTGTCACAATGGGGTACCTCCATGCCGCCTGTACAAAGGTCTAAGGAGAAAGCTCGCATTTTGGATTTCTCGCTTTTGATTATTCTCAACTTAGACATCCATACCGGGACAACATGGACAACAGATAATGGACTCCTCTTTAATGCATAAGCATGTGGCAACAATTATTATTCTCATATGAGATTGAGGATATGTGTGTCCAAAACTGAAACTTCCACCATGAATCATGACTTTAGTTAGCGGCCCAAAGTTCTTCTCTAACAATATGCATGCTCCAACCATAAAGGTGGTAGATCTCTCTTACTTCAGACAAGACGGACATGCATAGCAACTCACATGATATCCAACAAAGAATAGTTGATGGCGTCCCCAGAAACATGGTTATCGCTCAACAAGCAACTTAATAAGAGATAAAGTGCATAAGTACATATTCAATACTACAATAGTTTTTAAGCTATTTGTCCCATGAGCTATATATTGCAAAGGTGAATGATGGAATTTTAAAGGTAGCACTCAAGCAATTTACTTTGGAATGGCAGATAAATACCATGTAGTAGGTAGGTATGATGGACACAAATGGCATAGTGGTTGGCTCAAGTATTTTGGATGCATGAGAAGTATTCCCTCTCGATACAAGGTTTCGGCTAGCAAGGTTATTTGAAACAAACACAAGGATGAACGGTACAGCAAAACTCACATAAAAGACATATGGTAAACATTATAAGACTCCATACCGTCTTCCTTGTTGTTCAAAACTCAATACTAGATGTTATCTAGACTCTAGAGAAACCAAATATGAAAACCAAATTAACAAGCTCTAAGTGTTTCTTCATTAATGGGTGCAAAGTATATGATGCAAGAGCTTAAACATGAGCACAACAATTGCCAAGTATCAAATTATCCAAGACATTTTAGAGTTACTACATGTATCATTTTCCAATTCCAACCATATAACAATTTAACGAAGAAGAACTTCGCCATGAATACTATGAGTAGAACCTAAGGACATATTTGTCCATATGCAACAGCGGAGCGTGTCTCTCTCCCATAAAGTGAATGCAAGGATCCATTTTATTCAAACAAAACAAAAACAAAAACAAACTGACGCTCCAAGCAAAGTACATAAGATGTGGCCGAATAAAAATATAGTTTCAGGGGAGGAACCTGATAATTTGTCGATGAAGAAGGGGATGCCTTGGGCATCCCCAAGCTTAGACGCTTGAGTCTTCTTAATATATGCAGGGGTGAACCACCGGGGCATCCCCAAGCTTAGAGCTTTCACTCTCCTTGATCATATTGCATCATACTCCTCTCTTGATCCTTGAAAACTTCCTCCACACCAAACTCGAAACAACTCATTAGAGGGTTAGTGCATAATAAAAATTCACATGTTCAGAGGTGACACAATCATTCTTAACACTTCTGGACATTGCATAAAGCTACTGGACATTAGTGGATCAAAGAAATTCATCCAACATAGCAAAAGAGGCAATGCGAAATAAAAGACAGAATCTGTCAAAACAGAACAGTCCGTAAAGATGGATTTTATTAGGCCACCAGACTTGCTCAAACGAAAATGCTCAAATTGAATGAAAGTTGCGTACATATCTGAGGATCATGCTCGTAAATTGGCGTAATTTTCTGAGCTACCTACAGGGAGATAGACCCAGATTCGTGACAGCAAATAAATCTGGAACTGCGCAGTAATCCAAATCTAGTACTTACTTTTCTATCAAAGACTTTACTTGGCACAACAAAACATAAAACTAAGATAAGGAGAGGTTGCTACAGTAGTAAACAACTTCCAAGACACAAATATAAAACAAAAATACTGGAGTAAAAACATGGGTTGTCTCCCATAAGCGCTTTTCTTTAACGCCTTTCAGCTAGGCGCAGAAAGTGTATCTTAAGTAACATCAAGAGACGAAGCATCAACATCATTACCAGGGGTGCTGGGAGTTTTATCAATTTTAGGCCTATAGTAATTCTTTGGTTTAGGCACCTTAGAGACATACATGAATTTTTGCTCCTTACCCACATAAGCTTTCTCATTAAATTTAAGAGAAGAAAAAGTTGAACCCAATTTTCCCATAGCTTCTTCAAGTTTACCAATTCTATGGGTTTGATTATCATGGATAGCACAAGTTTCTAGAGTAGCAATTCTTTTATTAATTCCTTCTAGGATTTTATCAAGTTTATCAGTATTATCAAGTAATATTTCCAATTTAGTTTCAACACTACAATTTTTCTCTATGGTTTCCAGTTTTTTCATAACATCCTCAAGGGAGGTTTCAATTTTAGTTTCATTAACAGGTGGGGTTCCAAATAAACTCTCAATAATGCAACTAGCTTCTAAAGCGGGAGCGCCTAGGAAGTTACCTCCCGCGAGACAATCAAGAACATATCTATTCCAGCTAGAGATACCAACATAAAAATTCCTGAGTAGGATAGTGGTGGAGTGTTTCTTAGTGCACCTATTATGGGCATCACTAATTCTATACCAAGCATCTTTTAAACATTCTCCCCCTTGTTGCTTAAATGAACGAACTTCAACTTCAGGATTACTCATTTTAGCAATAGTAAATAAAGCAAACTAGATAAAGTAAATGCAAGTAAACTAAATTTTTTTGTGTTTTTGATATAGCAAACAAGACAGTAAATAAAGTAAAGCTAGCAACTAATTTTTTTGTGTTTTGATATAAGTGCAGCAAACAAAGTAGTAAATAAAATAAAGCAAGACAAAAACAAAGTAAAGAGATTGAGAAGTGGAGACTCCCCTTGCAGCATGTCTTGATCTCCCCGGCAACGGCAGCGCCGAGAAAAGAGCTTGATGGCGTGTATTTCACACGTTCGTTGGGCAACCCCAAGAGGAAGGTATGATGCGCACAGCAGCAAGTTTTCCCTCAGAAAGAAACCAAGGTTTATCGAACCAGGAGGAGCCAAGAAGCACGTTGAAGGTTGATGGCGGCGGGATGTAGTGCGGCGCAACACCAGGGATTCCGGCGCCAACGTGGAACCTGCACAACACAACCAAAGTACTTTGCCCCAACGAAACAGTGAGGTTGTCAATCTCACCGGCTTGCTGTAACAAAGGATTAACCGTATTGTGTGGAAGATGATTGTTTGCAGAGAAAATAGTAAAAACAAGTATTGCAGCAGATTTGTATTTCAGTATAAAAGAATGGACCGGGGTCCACAGTTCACTAGAGGTGTCTCTCCCATAAGATAAAAGCATGTTGGGTGAACATATTACAGTCGGGCAATTGACAAATAGAGAGGGCATAACAATGCACATACATGACATGATAAGTATAGTGAGATTTAATTGGGCATTACGACAAAGTACATAGACCGCCATCCAACTGCATCTATGCCTAAAAATTCCACCTTCAGGTTATCATCCGAACACCCTCCAGTATAAAGTAGCTCACAACAGAAAATTGCATTAAGTATGGTTATTAATCTAATCAACAACTACATCCTCGGACATAGCGCAAATTTTTTAGCCATAGTGGCAACTGCACAACACAACCTTAGAACTTTCATCCTTTGTCCCAGTGTCAATGCAGGCATGAACCCACTATCGAGCATAAGTACTCCCTCTTGGAGTTAAAAGTAAAAACTTGGCCAGAGCCTCTACTAGAAACGGAGAGCATGCAAGATCATAAACAACACATGTATAATAACTTGATAATTAACATGACATGGTATTCTCTATCCATCGGATCCCGACAAACACAACAGATAGAATTACAGATAGATGATCTTGATCATGTTAGGCAGCTCACAAGATCCAACAATGAAGCACAATGAGGAGAAGACAACCATCTAGCTACTGCTATGGACCCATAGTCCAGGGGTGAACTACTCACTCATCACTCCGGAGGCGACCATGGCGGTGTAGAGTCCTCCGGGAGATGATTCCCCTCTCCGGCAGGGTGCCGGAGGCGATCTCCTGGATCCCCCGAGATGGGATCGGAGGCGGCGGCGTCTCAGTAAGGTTTTCCGTATCGTGGCTCTCGGTATTGGGGGTTTCGTCACGGAGACTTTTTATAGGCGGAAGGGCAGGTCAAGAGGCGGCACGGGGGCCCCACACCACAGGGCCGCGCGGCCAAGGGGGGCCGCGCCGCCCTATGGTGTGGCCCCTCCGTGGCCCCTCTTCGTCCCTCCTCCGGACTTAGAAGCTTCGTGAGAAAATAGGCCCCTGGGCTTTGATTTCGTCCAATTCCGAGAATATTTCCTTACTAGGATTTCTGAAACCAAAAACAATGACAAAAAGCAACTGGCACTTCGGCATCTTGTTAATAGGTTAGTTCCAGAAAATGCACGAATATGACATAAAGTGTGCATAAAACATGTAGATAACATCAATAATGTGGCATAGAACATAAGAAATTATCGATACGTCGGAGACGTATCAATTATCCGGCCCCTCGGTAGCTGCAACGGCTCATTTTTGAGAGGGGGTATAAATACCCCCCTTCTTCTACCTTGGTTGCTTGCTCAATCATTATACAAGAAATCTGCCAAGCCACCTCCATTAGAGCCACCTCAAGAAACACAAGATTTGCAAGATCTCCTTGATACGTCTCCAACGTATCGATAATTTCTTGTGTTCCATGCCACATTATTGATGTTATCTACATGTTTTATGCACACTTTATGTCATATTCGTGCATTTTCTGGAACTAACCTATTAACAAGATGCCGAAGTGCCAGTTGCTGTTTTCTGCTGTTTTTGGTTTCAGAAATCCTAGTAAAGAAATATTCTCGGAATTGGACGAAATAAAAGCCCAGAGGCCTATTTTCTCACGAAGCTTCCAGAAGTCCGAAGGAGAGACGAAGAGGGGCCACAGGGTGGCCAAACCCTAGGGCGGCGCGGCCCCACCCCTGGCCGCGCCGGCCTGTGGTTTGGGCCCCCCGTGCCGCCTCTTGACTTGCCCTTCCGCCTACAAATAGCCTCCGTGACGAAACCCCCAGTACCGAGAGCCACGATACGGAAAACATTACTGAGACGCCGTCGCCGCCGATCCCATCTCGGGGGATCCTGGAGATCGCCTCCGGCACCCTGCCGGAGAGGGGATTCATCTCCCGGAGGACTCTACACCGCCATGGTCGCCTCCGGAGTGATGAGTGAGTAGTCTACCCCTGGACTATGGGTCCATAGCAGTAGCTAGATGGTTGTCTTCTCCCCATTGTGCTATCATTGTCGGATCTTGTGAGCTGCCTATCATGATCAAGATCATCTATATGTAATTCTATATGTTGCGTTTGTTGGGATCCGATGAATAGAGAATACTTGTTATGTTGATTATCAAAGTTATGCTTATGTGTTGTTTATGATCTTGCATGCTCTCCGTTATTAGTAGATGCTCTGGCCAAGTAGATGCTTTTAACTCCAAGAGGGAGTACTTATGCTCGATAATGGGTTCATGCCTGCATTGACACCTGGGACGATGTGAAAAGTTCTAAGGTTGTGTTGTGCTGTTGCCACTAGGGGATAAAACATTGATGCTATGTCTAAGGATGTAGTTGTTGATTACATTACGCACCATACTTAATGCAATTGTCTGTTGTTTGCAACTTAATACTGGAGGGGGTTCGGATGATAACCTGAAGGTGGACTTTTTAGGCATAGATGCAGTTGGATGGCGGTCTATGTACTTTGTCGTAATGCCCAATTAAATCTCACTATACTCATCATGATATGTATGTGCATTGTCATGCTCTCTTTATTTGTCAATTGCCCAACTGTAATTTGTTCACCCAACATGCTGTTCGTCTTATGGGAGAGACACCTCTAGTGAACTGTGGACCCCGGTCCAATTCACTTAAATGAAATACAATCTACTGCAATACTTGTTTTTACTGTTTTCTCTGCAAACAATCATCTTCCACACAATACGGTTAATCCTTTGTTACAGCAAGCCGGTGAGATTGACAACCTCACTGTTTCGTTGGGGCAAAGTAGCTTGGTTGTGTTGTGCAGGTTCCACGTTGGCGCCGGAATCTCTGGTGTTGCGCCGCACTACATCTCGCCGCCATCAACCTTCAACGTGCTTCTTGGCTCCTCCTGGTTCGATAAACCTTGGTTTCTTTCTGAGGGAAAACTTGCTGCTGTGCTCATCATACCTTCCTCTTGGGGTTGCCCAACGAACGTGTGAAATACACGCCATCAAGCATATTTTCTGGCGCCGTTGCCGGGGAGATCAAGACACGCTGCAAGGGGAGTCTCCACTTCTCAATCTCTTTACTTTGTTTTTGTCTTGCTTTATTTTATTTACTACTTTGTTTGCTGCACTAAATCAAAATACAAAAAAATTAGTTGCTAGTTTTACTTTATTTGCTATCTAGTTTGCTATATCGAAAACACAAAAAAAATTAGTTTACTTGCATTTACTTTATCTAGTTTGCTTTATTTACTATTGCTAAAATGGCCAACGCTGAAAATACTAAGTTGTGTGACTTCACAACCACAAATAATAATGATTTCTTATGCACACCTATTGCTCCACCTGCTACTACAGCAGAATTCTTTGAAATTAAACCTGCTTTACTGAATCTTGTCATGAAAGATCAATTTTCTGGAATTAGTTCTGATGATGCTGCTGCCCATCTTAATAATTTTGTTGAACTATGTGAAATGCAAAAATATAAAGATGTAGATGGTGATATTATTAAACTAAAATTGTTCCCTTTCTCATTAAGAGGAAGAGCTAAAGATTGGTTGCTATCTCTGCCTAAGAATAGTATTGATTCATGGACTAAATGCAAGGATGCTTTTATTGGTAGATATTATCCCCCTGCTAAAATTATATCTTTGAGGAGTAGCATAATGAATTTTAAACAATTAGATACTGAACATGTTGCTCAAGCTTGGGAAAGAATGAAATCTCTGGTTAAAAATTGCCCAACCCATGGACTGACTACTTGGATGATCATCCAAACCTTCTATGCAGGACTAAATTTTTCTTCGCGGAATTTATTGGATTCAGCTGCTGGAGGTACCTTTATGTCCATCACATTGGGGGCGGCTACAAAACTTCTTGATGATATGATGATAAATTACTCTGAATGGCACACGGAAAGAGCCCCACAAGGTAAGAAGGTAAATTCTGTTGAGGAATCCTCTTCCTTGAGTGATAAGGTTGATGCTATTATGTCTATGCTTGTGAATGATAGGACTAATGTTGATCCTAATAATGTTCCGTTAGCTTCATTGGTTGCACAAGAAGAACATGTTGATGTAAACTTCATTAAAAATAATAATTTCAACAACAATGCTTATCGGAACAATTCTAGTAATAACTATAGGCCATATCCTTATAATAATGGTAACGGTTATGCTAATTCTTATGGGAATTCTTACAACAATAATAGGAATACACCCCCTGGACTTGAGGCCATGCTTAAAGAATTTATTAGTACACAAACTGCCTTTAACAAATCTGTTGAGGAAAAGCTCAATAAAATTGATATTCTTGTTTCTAGAGTTGATAGTCTTGCCTCTGATGTTGATCTTTTGAAATCGAAGGTTATGCCCAATAGGGATATTGAAAATAAAATTGTTACTACAGCAAATGCCATTCAAGTTAGAATTAATGAGAATATAAGATTAATGGCTGAACTGCGTGCTAGGTGGGATAGAGAAGAAAATGAAAAACTAGCTAAAGAGAAGAACATAGCTAAAGTTTGGACTATTACCACCACTAGTAATGCTCACGCTACACATGTTGCTGCACCTCCTACTCATACTAATAAAAGAATTGGTGTTAGCAATGTTTCCACTTCTAATGCAAAGCGCGAAAAACTGCCTGAAACTGCTAAAACTGCTGAAACTGCCTGCGATAAAGCTGCTGAAATTTTTTCCAATATTGGGGATGATGATCCCATTGCTTTAGATTATAATGGATTGAATTTTGATGATTGCCACATCTCTGAAGTTATAAAGTTCTTGCAAAAACTTGCTAAAAGTCCTAATGCTAGTGCTATAAATTTGGCTTTCACGCATCATATTACAAATGCTCTCATAAAAGCTAGAGAAGAGAAACTAGAGCGTGAAGCCTCTATTCCTAAAAAGCTAGAAGATGGTTGGGAGCCCATCATTAAGATGAAGGTTAAAGATTTTGATTGTAATGCTTTATGTGATCTTGGTGCAAGTATTTCTGTTATGCCGAAGAAAATTTATAATATGCTTGACTTGCCACCGCTGAAAAATTGTTATTTGGATGTTAATCTTGCTGATCATTCTACAAAGAAACCTTTGGGTAAAGTTGATAATGTTCGCATTACCGTTAACAATAATCTTGTTCCCGTTGATTTTGTTGTCTTGGATATTGAATGCAATGCATCTTGTCCAATTATATTGGGAAGACCTTTTCTTCGAACTGTTGGTGCTATTATTGATATGAGGGAAGGAAATATAAAATATCAATTTCCTCTCAAGAAAGGTATGGAACACTTCCCTAGAAAGAGAATGAAGTTACCTTATGATTCTATTATTAGAACAAATTATGATGTTGATGCTTCATTTCTCGATAATACTTGATACACACTTTCTGCGCCTAGCTGAAAGGCGTTAAAGAAAAGCGCTTATGGGAGACAACCCATGTTTTTACCTACAGTACTTTGTTTTTATTTTGTGTCTTGGAAGTTGTTTACTACTGTAGCAACCTCTCCTTATCTTAGTTTTGAGTTTTGTTGTGCCAAGTTAAGCCGTTGATAGAAAAGTAAGTACTAGATTTGGATTACTGCGCAGTTCCAGATTTCTTTGCTGTCACGAATCTGAGCCCACTGCCCTGCAGGAAGCTCAGAAAATTATGCCAATTTACGAGCATGATCCTCAGATATGTACGCAACTTTCATTCAATTTGAGCATTTTCGTTTGAGCAAGTCTGGTGCCATTTTAAAATTCGTCAATACGAACTGTTCTGTTTTGACAGATTCTGCCTTTTATTTCGCATTGCCTCTTTCGCTATGTTGGATGAATTTCTTTGATCCACTAATGTCCAGTAGCATTATGCAATGTCCAGAAGTGTTAAGAATGATTGTGTCACCTCTGAATATGTCAATTTATATTGTGCACTAACCCTCTAATGAGTTGTTTCGAGTTTGGTGTGGAGGAAGTTTTCAAGGATCAAGAGAGGAGTATGATGCAACATGATCAAGGAGAGTGAAAGCTCTAAGCTTGGGGATGCACCCGGTGGTTCACCCCTGCATATATCAAGAAGACTCAAGCGTCTAAGCTTGGGGATGCCCAAGGCATCCCCTTCTTCATCAACAAATTATCAGGTTCCTCCCCTGAAACTACATTTTTATTCGGCCACATCTTATGTGCTTTTTCTTGGAGCGTCGTTTTGTTTTTGTTTTTGTTTTGTTTGAATAAAATGGATCCTAGCATTCACTTTATGGGAGAGATACACACTCCGCTGTAGCATATGGACAAATATGTCCTTGGTTTCTACTCATAGTATTCATGGCGAAGTTTCTCCTTCGTTAAATTGTTATATGGTTGGAATTGGAAAATGATACATGTAGTAATTGCTATAAATGTTTTGGGTAATGTGATACTTGGCAATTGTTGTGCTCATGTTTAAGCTCTTGCATCATATGCTTTGCACCCATTAATGAAGAAATACATAGAGCATGCTAAAATTTGGTTTGCATATTTGGTTTCTCTAAGGTCTAGATAATTTCTAGTTTTGAGTTTGAACAACAAGGAAGACGGTATAGAGTATTATAATGCTTTCAATATGTCTTTTATGTGAGTTTTGCTGTACCGTTCATCCTTGTGTTTGCCTCAAATAACCTTGCTAGCCTAAACCTTGTATCGAGAGGGAATACTTCTCATGCATCCAAAATACTTGAGCCAACCACTATGCCATTTGTGTCCACCATACCTACCTACTACATGGTATTTTCCCGCCATTCCAAAGTAAATTGCTTGAGTGCTACCTTTAAAATTCCATCATTCACCTTTGCAATATATAGCTCATGGGACAAATAGCTTAAAAACTATTGTGGTATTGAATATGTAATTATGCACTTTATCTCTTATTAAGTTGCTTGTTGTGCGATAACCATGTTTACTGGGGAACGCCATCAACTCATTGTTGAATTTCATGTGAGTTGCTATGCATGTTCGTCTTGTCTGAAGTAAGGGCGATCTACACTGAGTTGAATGGTTTGAGCATGCATATTGTGAGAGAAGAACATTGGGCCGCTAACTAAAGCCATGTTCCATGGTGGAAGTTTCAGTTTTGGACAAACATCCTCAAATCTCTAATGAGAAAAGAATTAATTGTTGTTGAATGCTTAAAGCATTAAAAGAGGAGTCCATTATCTGTTGTCTATGTTGTCCCGGTATGGATGTCTAAGTTGAGAATAATCAAAAGCGAGAAATCCAAATGCGAGCTTTCTCCTTAGACCTTTGTACAGGCGGCATAGAGGTACCCCTTTGTGAAACTTGGTTAAAGCATATGTATTGCGGTGATAATCCAGGTAGTCCAAGCTAATTAGGACAAGGTGCGAGCACTATTAGTACACTATGCATGAGGCTTGCAACTTATAAGATATAATTTACATGATGCATATGCTTTATTACTACCGTTGACAAAATTGTTTCATGTTTTCAAAATCAAAGCTCTAGCACAAATATAGCAATCGATGCTTTTCCTCTATGAGGACCATTCTTTTTACTTTTATGTTGAGTCAGTTCACCTATTTCTCTCCACCTCAAGAAGCAAACACTTGTGTGAACTGTGCATTGATTCTTACATACTTGCTTATTGCACTTATTATATTACTCTATGTTGACAATATCCATGAGATATACATGTTACAAGTTGAAAGCAACCGCTGAAACTTAATCTTCTTTTGTGTTGCTTCAATACCTTTACTTTGAATTATTGCTTTATGAGTTAACTCTTATGCAAGACTTATTGATGCTTGTCTTGAAGTGCTATTCATGAAAAGTCTTTGCTTTATGATTCACTTGTTTACTCATGTCATACACATTGTTTTGATCGCTGCATTCTCTACATATGCTTTACAAATAGTATGATCAAGATTATGATGGCATGTCACTCCAGAAATTATCTTTGTTATCGTTTTACCTGCTCGGGACGAGCAGAACTAAGCTTGGGGATGCTGATACGTCTCCAACGTATCGATAATTTCTTGTGTTCCATGCCACATTATTGATGTTATCTACATGTTTTATGCACACTTTATGTCATATTCGTGCATTTTCTGGAACTAACCTATTAACAAGATGCCGAAGTGCCGATTCTTTGTTTTCTGCTGTTTTTGGTTTCAGAAATCCTAGTAAAGAAATATTCTCGGAATTGGACGAAATAAAAGCCCAGAGGCCTATTTTCTCACGAAGCTTCCAGAAGTCCGAAGGAGAGACGAAGAGGGGCCACAGGGTGGCCAAACCCTAGGGCGGCGCGGCCCCACCCCTGGCCGCGCCGGCCTGTGGTTTGGGCCCCCCGTGCCGCCTCTTGACTTGCCCTTCCGCCTACAAATAGCCTCCGTGACGAAACCCCCAGTACCGAGAGCCACGATACGGAAAACATTACTGAGACGCCGTCGCCGCCGATCCCATCTCGGGGGATCCTGGAGATCGCCTCCGGCACCCTGCCGGAGAGGGGATTCATCTCCCGGAGGACTCTACACCGCCATGGTCGCCTCCGGAGTGATGAGTGAGTAGTCTACCCCTGGACTATGGGTCCATAGCAGTAGCTAGATGGTTGTCTTCTCCCCATTGTGCTATCATTGTCGGATCTTGTGAGCTGCCTATCATGATCAAGATCATCTATATGTAATTCTATATGTTGCGTTTGTTGGGATCCGATGAATAGAGAATACTTGTTATGTTGATTATCAAAGTTATGCTTATGTGTTGTTTATGATCTTGCATGCTCTCCGTTATTAGTAGATGCTCTGGCCAAGTAGATGCTTTTAACTCCAAGAGGGAGTACTTATGCTCGATAGTGGGTTCATGCACATTGACACACGGGACGATGTGAGAAAGTTCTAAGGTTGTGTTGTGCTGTTGCCACTAGGGATAAAACATTGATGCTATGTCTAAGGATGTAGTTGTTGATTACATTACGCACCATACTTAATGCAATTGTCTGTTGTTTGCAACTTAATACGGAGGGTTCGGATGATAACACGAAGGTGGACTTTTTAGGCATAGATGCAGTTGGATGGCGGTCTATGTACTTTGTCGTAATGCCCAATTAAATCTCACTATACTCATCATGATATGTATGTGCATTGTCATGCTCTCTTTATTTGTCAATTGCCCAACTGTAATTTGTTCACCCAACATGCTGTTCGTCTTATGGGAGAGACACCTCTAGTGATTGTGGACCCGGTCCAATTCTCTTTACTGAAATACAATCTACTGCAATACTTGTTTTTACTGTTTTCTCTGCAAACAATCATCTTCCACACAATACGGTTAATCCTTTGTTACAGCAAGCCGGTGAGATTGACAACCTCACTGTTTCGTTGGGGCAAAGTAGCTTGGTTGTGTTGTGCAGGTTCCACGTTGGCGCCGGAATCTCTGGTGTTGCGCCGCACTACATCTCGCCGCCATCAACCTTCAACGTGCTTCTTGGCTCCTCCTGGTTCGATAAACCTTGGTTTCTTTCTGAGGGAAAACTTGCTGCTGTGCTCATCATACCTTCCTCTTGGGGTTGCCCAACGAACGTGTGAAATACACGCCATCACTCCTTCCTCCCCCAACCAAAGCTCTTGATCTTTGGAGATTCGAAGGAGAAGACCACGATCTACATCCTCACCGAAGCGTTCTTCATTTCCCCCTCTCTTGTTTGAGGGATCTCATGCTAGTGTTCCTATTTGGTTCCCTAGTTGATTTGTTGTTGATGTGTTGTTGTTGATTGTTGTATTGTTACAGATTTGGGAGCCTCCAATTTGGTTGTGGATGTGTGCCCCGAGAACTTTGTAAAGGCCCGGTTTCCGCCTCGAGGAAATCCCTTAGTGGAAGTGGGCTAGGCCTTCGTGGCGTTGCTCACAGGAGATCTGAGTGAAGCCTTCGTGGCTGTTGGTTTGGCTTGCGTAGCAACCACACTCCTCCAAACATAGACGTACCTTCTTGCAAAGGAAGGGAACTACGGGAATCATCTCCGTGTCATCGCGTGCTCCACTCTCGGTTACCTCTATCCCACTCTATCTCCTATTGCATTGCTATACCTTGCTTAGTTGATATCCTTGTCATATAGGTAAATTCACTTAGTTGCATATCTAGAGAATTTATCTATTTGTGTCAAGCCTAAATTGAAAAAGAACTAAAAATTGGTTAGCACCTATTCACCCCCCCCCCCCTCTAGGTGCGGCATACGATCCTTTCAATTGGTATCAGAGCCTCGGCTCTTATTTCGGGCTTAACCGCCTAAGAGTATGCCGAACGAGGAGCCCTCGGAAGGGGCCGCCACGACGGTCTCCGTGGAAGATTTCAATTCGTTGAAGTCCTCCATGGAAGCCCAAATGGAAAGCATGAAAAAGATGATAGCCGAGCTTTTGGCTCCGGCCCTTCCCAAGGCTCCTAGTGTAGAGGTAAAAGACACGGGTGCGTTAAATGAGGGAGAGGCTTCGGACTTACCCTCATCTACCAAACCCGTAGAAGGTGATAACTTAAACACTATCAAATCTACAAGTGCATCTCCTAGGGGAAATAGTGGAGGTGAAAGCTACAATCGAGTAGCTCCACCTTTTCTATCTCCCGATATACTGGTTCCCCATCCCCATTTGAACATTCGGGGCGACCCACCTAAGTTTTCCGTTGATAATTTCGATACTTGGCAATTTGAGTTCCGCTCTCATGTTTGTAGTGCCTCCAATGAACTATGGAGAATCATCTTGGAGGGCTTCAAGCCATACAACCCCGACAAGTTGACTAGAAGAGAAGCAATTGATAGTCAACTCAACAACACCGCCCTACACATGATTCAAACTAGTGTGGGGACACCGGAATTGCATCGAGTCCGGAACTACACCACCGCCAAGGAAGCTTGGGACGGCTTGGCCGCTAGTTGCATTGGAAGTGAGAGCACAAGGAGGAACAAGTATAATGCTCTTAAGAATAAAGCCGAAGGGTTCATGAGGCTACCGGATGAAGATCATCAAGTCATGTATGGAAGACTTCTCACCGTTGCCGATGCCTTCCGGCTTATTGGTGCCACCCACATCAATGACTCTTGGATCAAGGAGAAGTACATTGAATGCATGATGCCATTTGTACCCATTGATGTCAAGACCCTTGTGGGAAGGGAATGCTATTCCTCTCTCACCTCTCAACAAGTCGTGCACGAGATGCAAGCTCTCAAGGTGCTTGAGGAAACCTCTCATGATTCTCGCAATCGTGCTCTTGGGATGGCAAAAGGTTCCAACCTTGCCTTGGTGGTCAACTCCGGTGAAGAAGTGGTTCCTCAAGAATCTTATAGGGCATCTTGGAGTATGTCCTATCCGGAAGATTTGCAATGCCACTACCATGATCACATGGCCTTCCATGCAAAATCCTTTTGGGTTGATCCCTCCAAGGCCAAGGAAGACAACATCAAGAGGAACAACAAAAGTGGTTTCACTAGCTTTGGTCCAAAGACAAGATCTTGCTACAATTGTGATGACAAGCGTCACTTCATTGCCGAATGCCCCTATGAGAATAGAGAGCTTCATAATGGGAGGCTCATTCCCAAGGACAAGAGCAAAGACTCAAAGGGCAAATATTCAAAAGCCCCCAACAAGAAGTTCTACAACAACAAGACCAAGAAGGGCAAGAGGCCCTCAAGAGTTGTGCTAGTGACAAGGGAAGAATATTCATCCGATGAAGTTGAAAGTTCTAGTGGTGATGAAGATGAAGAAAGCTCAAAGGAATTGGCCGCCATCGTCACCACCAACATACCCTCTTCATCTCTCTTTGAATCTCCCAATGAGAACCCTCCTATCAAGAACGCACATTGCTTCATGGAAAGATCCTCCTTGGACACATCTATTGTGCTATCAACTCAACAAGAGTATACCTCTGGAGATGATGATGTTGATGATGAAGAAGATGCATCCTCTAATGGATTGGTCGCTCTAGCCTCCCTCTCCACTAACTCTTCATCACCAAGTGAATCCCCCAATGAGGTCATCCTTGTGGAGGAAGAAAGTTGCCTCATGGCTAAATCCTCCGAGGTATCATCTCCTAACCCCTCTATTCCTAACATATCTAATGAACTAGGGGATGATGATGCTAGTCTAAAAGTGAAACAAGAAATGCTAGATTTTGATGATTTCATTCTCAACCTACAAGGTAGCACTAAAAAGCATGTTTCAAACCTCATGATTCGTTTAACACAACAAAGTGATATGCTTGAGAAAAAGGGTCAAATAGAGAGAGAAGACTCTCTCGAAATCCATGCTCTTAAAAATGCTCTTGAGGAAAGTCAAGAAACCATAGCTTCTCTTGAAGAGAGGTTAGAAAATATTGAAGATCCTCAAGATGAAATCAACAAACTCACTAAAGCTAGAGATCTTGCTAGAGCTAAGAATAAAGTGCTTAAAAAGGATAAGGCCCAATTTGAGGTTGATCATGAGAAACTTGTGAAGGATCTAGATGAACTAGACAAAGCTCACAAAGCTTTGAAGAGTGAATTCACTCTCCTATCCAAATCCTATGAGCAACTTCAAATTAGGCTTGCTTCATATGATGTGCCTAGTTCCTCTACTCCTCTATGTGATCATGCAAATATTGTTGAGGAAAATGCTAGGTTGAAGGATGAACTTGCTAAGGCCTCCTCTCCCCAAAGTAAACTTTCTTTGGATGATCTCTTGAGTAAGCAAAGATCAAACAATGGGAAGGAGGGCCTTGGTTATAATGCCAAGGCAAAGAAGGCAAACAAGCAAAAGGCCAAGCCCGCGCAAGAGAAGAAGAAAGACGTCACTAATGGTGAAGCCCCCAAGGGCAAAACCATGAATGATGATGATGCGGGAATTACTAACCCTCACTATGTTTTATTTAAAGATTATTATGGTGATGTTTATGCTAAATATGTTGGCCCATATGATGGTTATGTTGCTTGGTCTATTTGGGTCCCAAAGACCCTTGTTGCTAACAAAAGAGGACCCATTGCGAAATGGGTACCTAAATCCAAGAATTGATCTCATGTAGGACTATGCCGCCGGAGGTTCAAAATGGGTACTTGATAGTGGATGTACAAGTCATATGACCGGCGGCAAGAACCTCGTCAAGGAGTTGAGGCCTAACATTAATGATATCACCGTCTCCTTTGGCGATAATTCTACATCCGAGGTATTGGGTTTTGGCAAGGTTGTGGTTGCACACAACATTACTCTTGTGGATTTCATGCTTGTCAAAACCCTTGGTTACAATTTACTTTCCGTTTCCGCCCTTGGCAAGATGGGTTTCGCCGTCTTTATTGATAATGATATTGTGGTCATCTTGTGGAGCAAGACTCTAAAAGTCGCATTCGTTGGGTATCGCGAACACAACTTGTATGTGGTGGACTTTTCGGGGACCACCACGTCAAGTGCGATGTGCCTATTCGGAAAGGCGGACGTGGGTTGGTTGTGGCATCGCCGCCTAGCCCATGTCAACATGAGAACTTTGCAAAGTCTTCACAAGGGGAACCATATTGTGGGACTAATGGAAAATGTGTCTTTTGCCAAAGATCGTGTTTGTAGGGCTTGTGTTGAAGGCAAAATGCATGACTCTCCGCACCCAAGCAAGACCATTATCTCTTCCAAGAGGATCTTGGAGCTCCTTCATGTGGATCTCTTTGGTCCCGTTACTCATGCAAGTCTTGGTGCGAAGAAACATTGCTTGGTGATTGTCGATGACTACTCAAGATACACCTGGGTCTACTTTCTCAAGACGAAAGATGAGACTCAACAAATATTCATTGACTTTGCTACCGAGGTGCAACGCCAACACAACCTCCTCATTATGGCAATAAGAAGTGACAACGGCTCCGAGTTCAAGAACTACACACTCAATGATTTTCTTAGTGATGAGGGGATTCGTCATCAATATTCCGCTGCTTACACCCCTCAACAAAATGGTGTTGCGGAGAGGAAGAACCGGACTCTTATGGATATGGCAAGGTCTATGATGGCGGAGTATAAATCCCGCTATAACTTTTGGGCCGAAGCCATCTCCACCGCTTGTCACTCCTCCAACCGGCTCTATCTCCGCAAGGGCTAGAACAAGACTCCATATGAAATACTCACCGGGAACAAGCCTAATATCTCATACTTCAAGGTGTTCGGGTGTAAGTGTTTCTACAAAATCAAAGGAGTTCGTTTATCTAAATTTGCTCCTAAAGCTTTGGAGGGTATATTTGTTGGTTACGGTGCCGAATCTCACACTTACAGAATCTTTGATGTATCCTCCGGGATTATCATTGAATCTTGTAGTGTGAAGTTCGAAGAAAATGATGGCTCCCAAGTGGGGCAAGTTGATGTTTGTGCAGGTGATGAAATACCTCAAGATGCCATAGTAAGAATGGGTGTGGGATTTTTCCACCCCATTGAGGGACACGGTGTGGCGTCTCGGGAAGAACTATGCTCTACCACGGTGGAGCCCTCATCTTCTCAACATCAACAAACCCTACCAAGTGAAGCAAATGATGCACCAACCCAAGAACAAGAACAAGACCCTTCCTCTCATGTGCAAGATCAAGGACAAGATCAAGGTCAAGATGAACCAATCATTCATAATGGCTCCAATGAGGATCCAATCAACTCTTGCCCTTCTCCAAACATTGTTCAAGATCAAGCACATGAGATTGAGCAACCCCAAGCAATTGAGGAAGCTCAAGTTCAAGGTCAAGACGGGGACCCAAATGATCAAGTTGATCAAGTGACACCTCCAAGGCCTAGAAAGACCAAGGAGGAGATCGAGGCCCATCGTCTAGAAAGAAGAGAAAGGAACCTCGAACTTCGTGGACACACTCATGACAAGGTTCTTGGTGATGTAAGGGCAAAGGTTTCCACAAGAAGGCAATTGGCGAACTTTATCCATCATCATGCTTATATCTCCTTAGTGGAACCCAAGAAAGTATTTGAAGCCCTTGAAGATTCGGATTGGTTGGAAGCTATGCATGAAGAACTCAACAACTTCAAGCGCAACAAAGTGTGGACTTTAGTAAAGAAGCCAAAGGAGTGCCGCAATGTTATAGGCACTAAATGGATTTTCAAGAACAAGCAAGATGAGTTTGGAAATGTTGTGAGGAACAAGGCAAGATTGGTGGCTCAAGGGTTTTCTCAAGTTGAGGGTATTGACTTTGGAGAAACCTATGCTCCCGTGGCTCGCCTTGAGTCCATACCTTATGACCGATAGGTTTGAGATGTCTATGATGGGAGAGATGAAGTTCTTCCTTGGTTTTGAGATCAAGCAATTGAGGGAAGGAACCTTCATCAACCAAGCAAAATATCTCCAAGACATGCTCAAGAGGTTCAAGATGACCGAGATGAAGGGTGTGGCCACTCCTATGGTTACCAAATGTCATCTTGCACTAGATCCTAATGGTAAAGAGGTGGATCAAAAGGTATATCGCTCCATGATTGGATCCTTACTTTACCTTTGTGCATCTAGACCGGACATAGTGTTGAGTGTTGGTGTGTGTGCACGGTATCAAGCTTCTCCTAAGGAGAGCCACATGATGGCTCTCAAAAGAATCTTTCGATATTTGGTTGATACCCCAAGATATGGTATTTGGTACCCCAAAGGCTCAAGTTTTATTCTCAATGGTTATACCGATGCGGATTGGGCGGGTGACAAGGATGATAGGAAATCAACTTCCGGGGCTTGCCAATTCCTTGGTAGGTCCTTGGTGTGTTGGTCTTCTAAGAAGCAAAATTGTATATCTCTCTCCACCGCCGAAGCCGAATATGTTGCCGCCGCAAGTGGATGCACTCAATTGTTATGGATGAGGCAAACTTTAAAGGAATACGGTGTCATTTGTGACAAAGTGCCTCTATTATGTGACAATGAAAGTGCCATCAAGATTGCCTATAATCCGGTGCAACATTCAAGAACGAAGCATATTGAGATCCGGAATCATTTCATTAGGGATCATGTTGCCCGGGGTGATATTGAGCTTATCTATGTTCCTACCAAAGATCAACTTGCCGATATATTCACGAAGCCTCTTGATGAAGCAAGGTTCTCTTATTTGAGGAATGAGCTAAATATCATTGATTCAAGGAGTATAGCTTGACCATCTTGCAAACACACTTCCGTCTCAAAACTTTATTTGGTTTAGATGTAGGCATGGAAATAGGGGGAGTGCGGTTTAAATTATTGAGCTATCCCTCCTCCCATAATGCCAACATTAAGAAATCATTCTCTTTATATCATATGTTGATATGTGAGCTTCAATGATGAGTAGTGGCTTGGACCCAAGATATATCTTCGCGGTTCCATGCCACAACACTCATACATGGTGGCCTAGGCCACCACACTCTTCTTTGTGAAGAGTTGGAGTTATTTGGATCTTATCGCCTTTTATTTGACAACTCCATGTTCTTATGGGAAATCACTCAAGTTTGGCCTTATTTGCTCATACCTTGCAAACTTGAGTGATCATGTACCATTAACAGTTTGAACCCTCTAAACCTAAGCCTACACTCTCCAATAAGCCACTTCCATCTTGCTCATTTGTCATGTTTGGTAAAAAACTTGGAGTTTGAGGTTTCTCGGTCGGATGATCTAGGTTGCCCCATCTTATTGGTAAATATGCATCTCATATGTGACGTGATAGTTTATTGCACCACATATGGGTTCGCAAATATCCAACTAAAGATAGGCAGGATTTACGGTATTCTGGAATCTTCCAGAACACCGGATAATCCGCCCCCCTGGTGCCCCGGATTATCCGCCCTCACTTTGGGCCGGATTATCCGGCCTGGGCGTTTTGCGGGAGGACTAAGGGAGGCCGCGGGGTGAACGGTTTACACTCCAACCAGTTCCCCCACGCGCCCCCTTCTTCCTCCTCAGGCCTCCGGAGTTCCTCCTCCTCGCCGGAGTCGCTCCGTCCGCCCCCTCTCGGAGTTCTTGGGTGGATCGGGTGGATCTCCTCCCTAGCTACCTTCTCCTCCAAGCGGTTTCCACAATGGATGTGGGTATGATTCACAATCTCTAACCCCAGATGTTGTGTTTTATATGTGCTATTTTCTTGGTGGAATTGGTGTCTAGTTGTTCCAAATCGTGTGTAGTGTACTCCTCTTGCATGCTATGAGGCCGATCTAGTCTTAGACAAGTTTTTGATTGGAAAACTGCACATCTCGCAGGGCCGGATTATCCGCCCCCCGAGCCGGCCGGATTATCCGGCCAGGCCGGATTATCCGCCCCCAGGGGACCCCGGATTATCCGGCCTGGAGCTTCATCGCCAATGCAGTCTCTGCTTCAATCTATCATGTCTAGATTTGTACCGACTTATAGCATGCTTCTCGAGTATATTACTGTATCTTACATGACTTACGAGCATTACCTTTCCTTTGCTACCCGCCTTTGCTTCTCATAGGTGGTGCTTCTCGGGGTGGTCGGAGACGCTCGAGGCATGATCGATCAAGTGACGAGTTTGCAACCAATGCACCTCGCAAGTCCGTCTCTTCAAGGCGTAAGAACAAGGAAGAGAGGGAAAACTACAAGGCCATGGACCCAGTGTCCTATTCCGCTATTCGCATGAAGAACTGGTATGAAGATGTCCCAAGGGATGAAGAGATTGAGGGCAGGAGATTCTGGTGCATGGAGCAGGAATTCATCTACAAGGACATCTATGAGCCCATGAAGAATCTGAGACCCATGCAAGCTATCGATGTGGACATTCTGGCTGAAAACAATCACTTTGAAGATGCCATCTGGGTAGCTGGAAGGTTGGGTTTGCATGATATCATGAAGATTCAATGTGACTATAGCCCAGATTTGGTGAAGCAATTCTTTGCCACTTTGGCAATCAAGAAAGATGATGAACACACTATGGAATGGATGACTGGCTCCACTCACTGCAGTGCCACTCTACGCCAGTTTGCTGGTTTTCTTGGAGTTCCTGTTGATGGGGGTCGTCGTCTTCATGGACCACAACAGACATATAAGAATGCTCTTGCGCAGCTCTATACCTCAGCAGGGAAAATTGGTTATACTAAGGGGCTGCTTCCCATATACAATCAGCTGCTTCGGTTCTTTCGGGCAACCATTTGCCCAAGTGGTGGTAACAATGATGCTCTCCGGGGAGTCCTTGTGAACCTTATGCACCTCAGCTATAAGTGTGCTCGTGATGGGAATGAGGAACGGATCTTCACTCTTGATATCATGGACTTTATCTTCCATGAGATCCATGATGCCATGGTCTCCCGGACCTCCATACCCTATGCTCCCTACATTCAGCTTCTCATCAACAACTCTGTGGCCGTGGTTGGTGTAGACTTGAGTGGGTACCCTTTGGTGAAGCACCATGTCAAGAAGGCCTACAAGGTTAAGCCAGTCTCTTCAGCTGCTCCTGCTCCTGACTCCTTCATGGGTGATGCTCGTTCTAGTGGTTATGCTCCTGCTCGTCATCGTGATGTCCCGGCTATGAGGAAGCAAGTGACCCGGCTTAGTTGGTTCCAGCGCCACATCCTTTGCATGAACATTGAGATCCATAAGGAAAACTATGAAGCTAGCCGAGAGCGCTCTGAGATTAATCATACCCAAGCGGTTATTCTTCACAAGCTCAGTGGTGATCAAGGTCCTCCGCCTCAGCCTCCAGCTCACCAGGGTTACAGTGGATGGCACTCAGCACAGGTTCCCTGGAGTGATCTTGATGATTGCCTTCAAAGGTCCAACACCTCTCGCCGCTCTCCGGATGCACCTGACACTGATGAAGAAGAAGGAGAAGAAGAAGAAGAAGAGGCGCAAGAGTCCGATGATGATGATGCCTCCGAGTGATTCCCATGGGACGTGTAGCATCGCGCTTGTCCCCTTTTTGGCGTCTCGATGCCAAAGGGGGAGAAGTGTTCTATTAGGATTCTCGGGGATTTGCATGGTTTGGGCACAAGCATATGCGTTTACCATTCTTATATTGCTTGTGTTCCTCTTTATTTGAACTATTTGGTTTGTTTGTGTGCCGTTCAAAACTATGTGCTATGTGGTGTGAGACATTGTTATGGTTTTCGGATTTCTATTTGTTGAGATCAAGGATATTACATTGTGTGTGATGCTATATCTCCGCATTATATATCTACACATGGGTATGATTTCTTGCTTCCTATCTCAACTTCATATGTGTCAATGTCTTTTGCTAGAACTCATGTTGGATATCTCTTGTGTTGAGGCACCATACTCCTATGTGTTGTGTATTTGTATTCAAATGCAAATTACTTATATGCACACATGTAGGGGGAGTGCCTCTATGTTTTGCCATCATGCTTGTCTCTATAGTGATTCCTTTGCAAATCCGTATATTGTCATCAAACACCAAAAAGGGGGAGATTGAAAGAACATCTCTCACATTATGTTTTGTGTGTTTGATGTCAATACATGTGATACACTAATGTTTGATTAAGTGGTACAGGGATTACATAGTTTTTATTACATGTGTGTTGGATTGGATCGCCTGTCAAAAGATCTCTGAAAAAGTTTAGCCAGGCCGGATAATCCGGGCCGGATATTGTTGAAATATCCGGCCCCCTGATTTTGGCTAAGTCTTCGAGGAAAAGCAGCTCAGTAAGGGGGCCGGACTTTTGCCCAGATAATGTCCCGGTATTGTACCAGGGCCGGATTATCCGGGCCGGATATTTTGGAAATATCCCCCCCCCCCCGATTTTGGCTAAGGACTGGAAGAAAAGCAGCTCAGTAAGGGGGCCGGACATTTGCACGGATAATGTCCCGGTATTGTACCAGGGCCGGATTATCCGGGCCGGATATTTTGTAAATATCCCCCCCCCCCCCCGTTTTTTGTCTAAGGACTGGAAGAAAAGCTTCTCTGGCATAGGGCCGGACTTTTGGCCGGATTTTGTCACGGTTTTGTTCGGAAGGCCGGATTATCCGGGGGGGGGGGCGGATTATCCGGCCCTTACTTAGGCCGGATTATCCGGCCCCCCGGTAGCTGCAACGGCTCATTTTTGAGAGGGGGTATAAATACCCCCCTTCTTCTACCTTGGTTGCTTGCTCAATCATTATACAAGAAATCTGCCAAGCCACCTCCATTAGAGCCACCTCAAGAAACACAAGATTTGCAAGATCTCCTTCCTCCCCCAACCAAAGCTCTTGATCTTTGGAGATTCGAAGGAGAAGACCCCGATCTACATCCTCACCGAAGCGTTCTTCATTTCCCCCTCTCTTGTTTGAGGGATCTCATGCTAGTGTTCCTATTTGGTTCCCTAGTTGATTTGTTGTTGATGTGTTGTTGTTGATTATTGTATTGTTACAGATTTGGGAGCCTCCAATTTGGTTGTGGATGTGTGCCCCAAGAACTTTGTAAAGGCCCGGTTTCCGCCTCGAGGAAATCCCTTAGTGGAAGTGGGCTAGGCCTTCGTGGCGTTGCTCACAGGAGATCTGAGTGAAGCCTTCGTGGCTGTTGGTTTGGCTTGCGTAGCAACCACACTCCTCCAAACGTAGACGTACTTTCTTGCAAAGGAAGGGAACTACGGGAATCATCTCCGTGTCATCGCGTGCTCCACTCTCGGTTACCTCTATCCCACTCTATCTCCTATTGCGTTGCTATACCTTGCTTAGTTGATATCCTTGTCATATAGGTAAATTCACTTAGTTGCATATCTAGAGAATTTATCTATTTGTGTCAAGCCTAAATTGAAAAAGAACTAAAAATTGGTTAGCACCTATTCACCCCCCCCCCCCCTCTAGGTGCGGCATACGATCCTTTCAACATGTTTTTACTCTAGATACATACACGTCTAAGGAAAGTTGAATCAATTAATTTAGTTCGGAGGGTGTACAATATACAGAGAGAAGTCGGCCTCGTCTCCGCCGGCGAGGCCGCCGGAGAGAAGGGGGAGAGGAGCCGGGGGAGTGGGAAACTATCGAGAGAGAAAGAGAAGAGGAAGAAATGAGAGCTCCCTGGGGAAGAACATTATTTTTATCGTTCTGCTCGTAGCTTGAAACTGAAAATTTCGGCCGCGCACCAAATCATCCCGCCGCATCCATTCGAAAATCCCATGACCAGTTTTACCCTTTTAACCCTGGTCCGGAAGCTACAACCCACCGACCATGGAGGGCTCATTCGGTAACAATGAAATATCTTGCCTAGATCCCAAACCCTCCCCACAGGCCCACACCCACCCACCAACCATTCGCCCCATTAGCTCAAAAATACTCTCACACGCCAAAGCTCTGACTCTCTACAGTACTAGATCTGCTTCGCCGCCGGCATACTCCTCCACAGCGTAGCCTTGATCATGTTGGCTGTCCACCCACCTGATCCGCTCCCCCGCCGCCCTCGTCACCGACGGATCTGCTTCACCGCCGACCTCGCCACCGACGGATCTGCTTCACCGCCGACCTCGCCACCGACTACCTCGGCGTAGCGGCTGTATCAACTTCACCGAATCCCTTGCCAGCCAACCAGATCTGCTTCACTAACGCCCGCTTCTACTAAAACAGGGTCGATTCATCGTCTCCCGCGTTCGCCGCCGCTGGAATGCAAGTTGCCGCCCCCGTCCACCCCGCCGCAGCTTGGTTAGTACGCTGGCCCGTTAGATCGCGGTGTTTCTTTAGCCATGTTTTGTGTAGTTATTTGCAGATCTCATATGCCGTTAACTTTCTTGATGTGTTGCTTCGCATGAAGTTTGTTTAAATATTGTACAGTACAAAAGCATTATCCGGTCGCTACCATCCTGTTCATTCTACTGACACCTGTGTGCATCCACATATTTATAGCCTTATACCCATTCATTTGCTGCCAACTGTTTTTGTACTGCATGCTATTGTCGCACTGCTTTTATAGTCATGATATGGGCATTTCCAATCTGCTTGTTCTTATACCACGTCATTAGCTCACCGCTAGCTGCTAGCTGTTTTCTCGTGTCTGCTATTCTCACACTGCTTTTATAATCATGCTATGTGCATTTCCAATCTGCTTTCTATTATACCTCGTCTTTAGCTTATATAGTTATTGCTGCGTGCATGTCTGGTCTTTGTATTATCATAGACTGACTTGTCAATGTTATTTTTCCTAGGGATTGATCATGCGAACCACTTATTAGAACATCCAACATTAACAGTGGGGACGCTAGGGAAGGTTGGAATCTGAGTTCTTGGTTGGTAATTTTGGCAGTTTACTTCCGTTATTATCTATAACCTATATGCATTGTTCCTTATGCAAGAGATTAACACTTGGAACCCTGCCATAGCAATGCCATTCATGCTTTACTGTGTTTCTGCCTATTTGATATGCTTGTCTTGGAGAAACTGCGAAGGTGATTTGAACCTGACATTTGGTCATTCTTAATGCCAGTTTACTTTATGTGGAAAACCTTGCCATTACCCTACTCTAAATCTGAATGTCTGAAATTCGTATCTCATGCAAAGCAACATCTAGTTGGTTTTAATCTGATATCTGGTAAATATTGGCTTATTCATTTGGCAGCTCAAGTTTTTTGTTATTTGAAACCAGCTGACTTGGTCTTAAATGTGATATCTAAACACAGATTAAGGACAATGGAGCAGGAGGATTAGCATTTCACTTGATGGCTGAACCTAAAATGACAGGCATGTTGACCACGACTAGTGCACGCAAGAGAAGGACTGCAACGAGCCAAGATGTGCTTAGTACATGCATCTTATCTTATCTTGTGCTTATTTCTGCTACATGTTGTTATCTCGATCTCTACATTGCGTAATACATGTTTGAATAGTTAATTGTTGTAACTATGTTTGCAATGTTACGAGAATGCGATTTTAATGAAGCAGTCATCATTAGAAGATAGTCGCCAAAAAAGGATCTGTAGCGACCCTGTGCAACATTATGATGTAAGTTTGTGCTTAGTACAAGTTCCATACATTGTCTTATTTATGCAACTTGTTATTATCTTATATCCACATTGCATAATAAATGTTTGCATAGTTCATCGTTTAACTCTTTTTGCATTATTATCAGAATGCAGTTGTGATGAAGCAATATTCATTAGAAGTGAGTCCCACAAAAACTTCTGATATTTCTTCTGATGCATCTTCTCATAGCCGTCAACCTAGACCATTGCTTTCATCAAACAGTAAATATCTCAAGGCTGTACTTTATAAAAGACATGGTATTGCTGCTTTAAGATCTGTAGCTGATATGTTGACAAAGAGTACACAAGATTCAATCAAGGCGATTGCCAAATGTCAACGTGTTATTGATGATGCTAATAGAAGTCCTCAATGATTCTATGTAATTTTTTTATTTGGGCACATGAATTGCCTTGTAATTTTCCTACTTGTTTTATTTGTGTATGTAATTGTGTGTATCATTGATATCAGATTTTAGGCTCATGAAATTTAATGCATGTTGACTAGTCAAACAAGTAGGGCACTACAACAGATTGGGCCGGCCCACTTACAGTAGTGTGGGACCCACTTTCATTTTGGGCCGGCCCACTTCTATAGTAGGCCGGCCCGGTTACACGAGAGTGGAATCCACATGCTTATTGGGCCGGCCCACTATCTTGTTGGGCCAGCCCACTTGCTATATGGTGGTCCCACATGGTAAATGGGCCGGCCCTTTAACAGGAAGGTGGGACCCACATGTGTTTTTGGCCCGGCCCACTATGTTGTTGGGCCGGCACACTTGCTATATGGTGGACCCCACATACTAAATGGGCCGGCCCTTTAACAGGAAGGTGGGACCCACATGTGTTTTTGGCCCGGCCCACTATCTTGTTGGGCCGGCCCACTTGCTATATGGTGGACCCCACATACTAAATGGGCCGGCCTTTTAACAGGAAGGTGGGACCCACCTGTGCTTTTGGCCCGGCCCACTATCTTGTTGGGCCGGCCCACTTGCTATATGGTGGACCCCACACACCAAATGGGCCGGCCCTTTAACAGGAACGTGGGACCCACCTGTGTTTTTGGCCCGGCCCACTATCTTGTTGGGCCGGCCCACTTGCTATATGGTGGACCCCACATACTAAATGGGCCGACCCTTTAACTGGAAAGTGGGACCCACCTGTGTTTTTGGCCCGGCCCACTTGCTACACGGTGGACCCCACACACTAAATGGGCCGGCCCTTTAACAGGAAAGTGGGACCCACCTGTGTTTCGGCCCGGCCCACTTGCTTCTTGGTCCGGCCCAGTAGCTGTAAGGTGGACCCCACATGTTAAATGGGCCGGCCCATTTACGTTTTGACCAGTCAACCTTAGAGGTTAGGCCCGGCCCACGTAACTAATGGACCAGCCCAGCTATATAGTTGACCGGTCAAACTATGTCAGCTGGCCCGGCCCGCTTAAGACGTGGCAGGCCTCGTGTGGGCCTACCATCTACCACGGGGTTTCAGCCGGTTAACGCCGTTAACTGCCAGTTAACGGCGTCTGCCACGTGTCAGTTTGCATGACGTCAGCAGTCAACGGGCTCCCGGAAACACTTGCGCAACGGTCCGATTTTCCGTGGCGGAAGGGCGCCCAAGCGCGACGGACCGAAAAAAACGTCGTTGGACTTTGCCTGACGCAGTTTCCACAACAGAACCCATATCGTCGGGTTAGGCCCATAGGCGACGAAAAATACCCCTTAGCGGACGATTTTGAGACGTTGTCTATCAGAACTTTTCTTGTAGTGAAAGGTCTAAGGAGAAAGCTCGCATTTTGGATTTCTCGCTTTTGATTATTCTCAACTTAGACATCCATACCGGGACAACATGGACAACAGATAATGGACTCCTCTTTAATGCATAAGCATGTGACAACAATTATTATTCTCATATGAGATTGAGGATATATGTCCAAAACTGAAACTTCCACCATGATTCATGGCTTTAGTTAGCGGCCCAATGTTCTTCTCTAACAATATGCATGCTCCAACCATTACGGTGGTAGATCTCTCTTACTTCAGACAAGACGGACATGCATAGCAACTCACATGATATTCAACAAAGAATAGTTGATGGCGTCCCCAGAAACATGGTTATCGCACAACAAGCAACTTAATAAGAGATAAAGTGCATAAGTACATATTCAATACCACAATAGTTTTTAAGCTATTTGTCCCATGAGCTATATATTGCAGAGGTGAATGATGGAATTTTAAAGGTAGCACTCAAGCAATTTACTTTGGAATGGCGGATAAATACCATGTAGTAGGTAGGTATGGTGGACACAAATGGCATAGTGGTTGGCTCAAGTATTTTGGATGCATGAGAAGTATTCCCTCTCGATACAAGGTTTAGGCTAGCAAGGTTATTTGAAACAAACACAAGGATGAACGGTACAGCAAAACTCACATAAAAGACATATTGTAAACATTATAAGACTCTACATCGTCTTCCTTGTTGTTCAAAACTCAATACTAGATATTATCTAGACTCTAGAGAAACCAAATATGCAAATCAAATTAGCAAGCTCTAAGTGTTTCTTCATTAATGGGTGCAAAGTATATGATGCAAGAGCTTAAACATGAGCACAACAATTGCCAAGTATCAAATTATCCAAGACATTTTAGAGTTACTACATGTAGTATTTTCCAGTTCCAACCATATAACAATTTAACGAAGAAGAAACTTCGCCATGAATACTATGAGTAGAGCCTAAGGACATACTTGTCCATATGCTACAGCGGAGCGTGTCTCTCTCCCACAAAGTGAATGCTAGGATCCATTTTATTCAAACAAAACAAAAACAAAAACAAACCGACGCTCCAAGCAAAGTGCATAAGATGTGACGGAATAAAAATATAGTTTCAGGGGAGGAACCTGATAATGTTGTCGATGAAGAAGGGGATGCCTTGGGCATCCCCAAGCTTAGACGCTTGAGTCTTCTTAGAATATGCAGGGGTGAACCACCGGGGCATCCCCAAGCTTAGAGCTTTCACTCTCCTTGATCATATTGCATCATACTCCTCTCTTGATCCTTGAAAACTTCCTCCACACCAAACTCGAAACAACTCATTAGAGGGTTAGTGCATAATAAAAATTCACATGTTCAGAGGTGACACAATCATTCTTAACACTTATGGACATTGCATAAAGATACTGGACATTAATGGATCAAAGAAATTCATCCAACATAGCGAAAGAGGCAATGCGAAATAAAAAGGCAGAATCTGTCAAAACAGAACAGTCCATAAAGATGGATTTTATTAGGCCACAAGACTTGCTCAAATGAAAATTCCCAAACTGAATTAAAGTTGCGTACATATCTGAGGATCATGCACGTAAATTGGCTTAATTTTCTGAGCTACCTACAGGGAGATAGACCCAGATTCGTGACAGCAAAGAAATCTGGAACTGCGCAGTAATCCAAATCTAGTACTTACTTTACTATCAAAGACTTTACTTGGCACAACAAAACATAAAACTAAGATAAGGAGAGGTTGCTACAGTAGTAAACAACTTCCAAGATACAAATATAAAACAAAAATACTGTAGTAAAAACATGGGTTGTCTCCCATAAGCGCTTTTCTTTAACGCCTTTCAGCTAGGCGCAGAAAGTGTATATCAAGTAACATCAAGAGATGAAGCATCAACATCATAATTTGTTCTAATAATAGAATCATAAGGTAACTTCATTATCTTTCTAGGGAAGTGTTCCATACCTTTCTTGATAGGAAATTGATATTTAATATTACCTTCCTTCATATCAATAGTTGCACCAACGGTTCGAAGAAAAGGTCTTCCCAATATAATGGGGCAAGATGCATTGCATTCAATATCCAAGACAACAAAATCAACGGGGACAAGGTTATTGTTAACCATAATATGAAAATTATCAACTCTCCCCAAAGGTTTCTTTTTAGCATTATCAGCGAGATTAACATCCAGATAACAGTTTTTCAATGGTCGCAAGTCAAGCATATCATAGACTTTCTTAGGCATAACCGAAATACTTGCACCAAGATCACATAAAGCATTACAATCAAAATCTTTGACCCTCATTTTAATGATGGGCTCCCAACCATCCTCTAGCTTTCTAGGAATAGAAGTTTCAAGTTTTAGTTTCTCTTCTCTAGCTTTTATGAGAGCATTTGTAATATATTTTGTGAAAGCCAAATTTATAGCACTAGCATTAGGACTTTTAGCAAGTTTTTGTAAGAACTTTATAACTTCAGAGATGTGGCAATCATCAAAATCTAAATCATTACAATCTAAAGCAATGGGATTATCATCCCCAAGGTTGGAAAAAATTTCAGCAGTTTTATAACAGGCAGTTTCAGCAGTTTTAGCAGTTTCAGGTAATTTTGCGCGCTTTGCACTAGGAGTAGAAACATTGACAACACCAATTATTTTATCATTGATAGTAGGAGGTGCAGCAACATGTGCATCATTAGCATTGCTAGTGGTGGTAATAGTCCAAACTTTAGCTACATTACTCTTTTTAGCTAGTTTTTCATTTTCTTCTCTATCCCACCTAGCACGCAGTTCAGCCATTAATCTTATATTCTCATTAATTCTAACTTGGATGGCATTTGCTGTAGTAACAATTTTATTTTCAATATCCCTATTAGGCATAACTTTCGATTTCAAAAGATCAACATCAGAGGCAAGACTATCAACTCTAGAAGCAAGAATATCAATTTTATTGAGCTTTTCCTCAACAGATTTGTTAAAGGCAGTTTGTGTACTAATAAATTCTTTAAGCATAGCTTCAAGTCCAGGGGGTGTATTCCTATTATTGTTATAATAATTCCCATAAGAATTAGCATAACCGTTACCATTATTATAAGGATATGGCCTATAGTTATTACTAGAATTGTTCCGATAAGCATTGTTGTTGAAATTATTATTTTTAATGAAGTTTACATCAACATGTTCTTCTTGAGCAACCAATGAAGCTAATGGAACATTATTAGGATCAACATTAGTCCTATCATTCACAAGCATAGACATAATAGCATCAATCTTATCATTCAAGGAAGAGGATTCTTCAACAGAATTTACCTTCTTACCTTGTGGAGCTCTTTCCGTGTGCCATTCAGAGTAATTAATCATCATATTATCAAGGAGCTTTGTTGCTTCACCAAGAGTGATGGACATAAAGGTACCTCCAGCAGCTGAATCCAATAAATTCCGCGAAGAAAAATTTAGTCCTGCATAGAAGGTTTGGATGATCATCCAAGTAGTCAGTCCATGGGTTGGGCAATTTTTAACCAGAGATTTCATTCTTTCCCAAGCTTGAGCAACATGTTCATTATCCAATTGTTTAAAATTCATTATGCTACTTCTCAAAGATATAGATTTAGCAGGGGGATAATATCTACCAATAAAAGCATCCTTGCATTTAGTCCAGGAATCAATACTATTCTTAGGCAGAGATAGCAACCAATCTTTAGCTCTTCCTCTTAATGAGAAAGGAAACAATTTTAATTTTATAATGTCACCATCTACATATTTATACTTTTGCATTTCACATAGTTCAACAAAATTATTGAGATGGGCAACAGCATCATCAGAACTAACACCAGAAAATTGCTCTCTCATAACAAGATTAAGTAAAGCAGGTTTAATTTCAAAGAATTCTGCTGTAGTAGCAGGTGGAGTAATAGGTGTGCATAGGAAATCATTATTATTTGTGCTAGTGAAATCACACAACTTAGTATTTTCAGGGGTAGCCATTTTAGCAGTAGTAAATAAAGCAAACTAGATAAAGTAAATGCAAGTAAACTAATTTTTTTGTGTTTTTGATATAGCAAACAAGACAGTAAATAAAGTAAAGCTAGCAACTAATTTTTTTTTGTGTTTTGATATAAGTGCAGCAAACAAAGTAGTAAATAAAATAAAGCAAGACAAAAACAAAGTAAAGAGATTGAGAAGTGGAGACTCCCCTTGCAGCGTGTCTTGATCTCCCCGGCAACGGCGCCAGAAAAAGATTGCTGGAGTGTAGTTGACGTGGGAGTTAGAGATCTTTGTGGTGTAGCTTTTCTTCGTCCCCGGCAACGGCGCCAGAAAAAGAGCTTGATGGCGTGTAACTCACACGTTCGTTGGGAACCCCAAGAGGAAGGTATGATGCGCACAGCAGCAAGTTTTCCCTCAGAAAGAAACCAAGGTTTATCGAACCAGGAGGAGCCAAGAAGCACGTTGAAGGTTGATGGCGGCGGGATGTAGTGCGGCGCAACACCAGGGGTTCCGGCGCCAACGTGGAACCTGCACAACACAACCAAAGTACTTTGCCCCAACGAAACAGTGAGGTTGTCAATCTCACCGGCTTGCTGTAACAAAGGATTAACCGTATTGTGTGGAAGATGATTGTTTGCAGAGAAAACAGTAAAAACAAGTATTGCAGCAGATTTGTATTTCAGTATTAAAAGAATGGACCGGGGTCCACAGTTCACTAGAGGTGTCTCTCCCATAAGATAAAAGCATGTTGGGTGAACAAATTACAGTCGGGCAATTGACAAATAGAGAGGGCATAATAATGCACATACATGTCATGATAAGTACAGTGAGATTTAATTGGGCATTACGACAAAGTACATAGACCGCCATCCAACTGCATCTATGCCTAAAAAGTCCACCTTCAGGTTATCGTCCGAACCCCTTCCAGTATTAAGTTGCAAAGAAACAGACAATTGCATTAAGTATGGTGCGTAATGTAATCAATAACTACATCCTCGAACATAGCATCAATGTTTTATCCCTAGTGGCAACAGCACAACACAACCTTAGGGGTTTCTGTCACTCCCCCAGATATCAATGCAGGCATGAACCCACTATCGAGCATAAATGCTCCCTCTTGGAGTTACTAGCTTCAACTTGGCCAGAGCCTCTACTAATAACGGAGAGCATGCAAGATCATAAACAACACATAGGTAATAACTTGATAATTAACATAACATGGTATTCTCTATCCATCGGATCCCGACAAACACAACATATAGCATTACAGATAGATAATCTTGATCATGTTAGGCAGCTCACAAGATCCAACAATGAAGCACAATGAGGAGAAGACAACCATCTAGCTACTGCTATGGACCCATAGTCCAGGGGTGAACTACTCACTCATCACTCCGGAGGCGACCATGGCGGTGTAGAGTCCTCCGGGAGATGAATCCCCTCTCCGGCAGGGTGCCGGAGGAGATCTCCAGAATCCCCCGAGATGGGATTGGCGGCGGCGTCTCTGGAAGGTTTTCCGTATCGTGGTTTTTCGCCTCAGGGGTTTCGCGACGGAGGCTTTAAGTAGGCGGAAGGGCAGAGTTGGGGGGCTGACAAGGGCCCCACGCCACAGGGGGGCCCGCGCCGCCTTGTGATGGTGGCCCCTCGTGGCCCCACTTCGTATGCTCTTCGGTCTTCTGGAAGGTTCGTGGCAAAATAGGACCCTAGGACTTGATTTCGTCCAATTCCGAGAATATTTCGTTACTAGGATTTCTGAAACCAAAAACAGCAGAAAACAGCAACTGGCACTTCGGCATCTTGTTAATAGGTTAGTTCCAGAAAATGCACGAATATGACATAAAGTGTGCATATAACATGTAGAAATCATCAATAATGTGGCATGGAACATAAGAAATTATCGATACGTCGGAGACGTATCACACATCCACAACCTTAGAACTTTATGTCACTCTCCCAGATTCAATGGAGGCATGAACCCACCATCGAGCATAAATACTCCCTCTTGGAGTTACAAGTATCAACTTGGCCAGAGCCTCTACTAGCAACGGAGAGCATGCAAGAACATAAACAACATATATGATAGATTGATAATCAACTTGACATAGTATTCCATATTCATCGGATCCCAACAAACACAACATGTAGCATTACAAATAGATGATCTTGATCATGATAGGCAGCTCACAAGATCTAAGATGATAGCACAATGAGGAGAAGACAACCATCTAGCTACTGCTATGGACCCATAGTCCAGGGGTGAACTACTCACACATCAATCCGGAGGTGATCATGCTGATGAAGAATCCTCCGGGAGATGATTCCCTTCTCTGGCAGGGTGCCAGAGGCGATCTCCTGAATCCCCCGAGATGGGATTGGCGGCGGCGGCGTCTCTGGAAGGTTTTCCGTATCGTGGCTCTCGGTACTGGGTTTTTCGCGACGAAGGCTTTAAGTAGGCGGAAGGGTAGGGTTAGTGGAGGCACGAGGGCCCCACACCATAGGGCGGCGCAGGGCCCACCCTGGCCGCGCGGCCCTATGGCGTCGGCGCCTCGTCGCCCCACTTCGTAATCCTTTCGGTCTTCTGGAAGCTTCGTGGAAAAATAAGACCCTGGGCGTTGATTTCGTCCAATTCCGAGAATATTTCCTTTGTAGGATTTCTGAAACCAAAAACAACAGAAAACAGCAACTGACGCTTCGGCATCTCGTCGATAGGGTAGTGCCGGAAAATGCATAATAATGACATAAAGTGTGTATAAAACATGTGAGTATCATCATAAAAGTAGCATGGAACATAAGAAATTATAGATACGTTTGAGACGTATCAGAGGTTGACGGAGCGGATGGGAGGCGCGGGCGGGCGGAGAAGAGGAGGAGACCAACGCGCGGAGAGAGAAGGCGGCGGCACGGACGAGCGGCGCGGGAGGTGGCGCGGGCGGCGGCGGTGAATTTCGGTAGTCTGCCGGTGCCAAAACGCTCCTCGCGCGAGTCCTTAGCGTATTCTGGTGGGGTCGATCTGGGGAAGAAGGAGGAGGCGCGTAATTTAAGTAGTAAGGACCTTTAGCAGCGGTTCCAGCCACGATTGTCGTGGTATCGTCACGGCATATGCCATAGGGTGGCTAATCGAAGGTGGTTCCTGAGAGATCTCACGGCGGTATCCGGAAGCGGGTATGGGCACGAGCGACACGGCGACGTACCCAGGTTCGAGGCCCTCCGATGGAGGTAAAACCTCTACTCCTGCTAGAGTGTATATGATATCACACAGTACAATGGTGCTCCTAGAGCTGTGTCCGGCTGCTCCTGGGAGGCTAAGGGAGACGATGGTCTCTCTCTCAGGGGGGCGCTAAGGGTGAAATGAAGTGAGAATGATCGATCGTCCCCCGCACGAGGGGGGTAGCCCAGCTTATATAGGCGCTGGCACTTTACATATAAGTCCCTATAGTCTACTGGCCGGCTTGAGCGGCTCCGGCTTCCGCTCCTTCCCGAGGCGTTGACGTCATGGAGCCGTTCAGGCGTAGTGTCCTGTCCCGTCCGCCAGAGAAGGTCAGCGGTATGGCGAGGAGGAGTCTCTGTCGCCATCATGCCCTGTAGCCGGTACGGACTATCGTAGGCGATGATGGCATGTCCGGCGCGTGGCACTATTGCTCCACAGTGCCCCGCTCTTTACGGAAGATGAAGTCAGCGTGGACTTTGGGAACCCGGATCACCAACCCGGTTCCTTCCAGTGCAAGACTCGCCAGCCTCGAGTCGGTCTGAGGTACAGACCCCAGTCGGATATGGCTTGTAGAAGCCGGTCCAGATACAGCATTGGCGGCCGTACCCAGGCCGACTAGGACCTGGAGCCAGCCGGCTTCCGGACCAGCCGGCCACGGCGCCAGCCGGCTGCTCCTCAGCCGGCCTTTGCCGCGAGCCGGCCAGCGGTCAGCCGGTTGCTCCGCGTCCATTGCCCTACCCGGGGTCTTCCCCCCGACATTAGCCCCCGAAGCTGGCAAGGTCCTGCGTTTAGAAGGACCTAGGCAGGTTTTCCTGGCTTCTTGAATATACTTGGCGGCACTTGGAGGGGCCGGCTGAGAATTTCCCTTCAGCCGGCTGCGCCCTCTTCCGGCTCATTCTCGCCGGCTGCTTCCAGCCGGCTGCTTTTTATACTTGTGCAGCTTCTGCTTTCCCGCAGGTTTTGGCGGCGTCTCCGCCTTGTTGATGACTTTAGGTCCGGGTTGAACTTCTTGTCCGGCTCCGGCTTGCGACGCGCCGGAGTCTCCGCCGCCTCGGGTCCTGCACCCGACTTGACCGGTCTGACGCCAGGGCTCTGCCGCCGGTTCGTCTGGTCACATCAATGTCCCTCCGGATCCGGTGCGGTCGTGGGCAACGTGGTGTGGCAGTTTCTGGTAACGGTAGCGGTCGTGGGAGGAGTTAGGGCGCAGTAAATCCGGAGACGTGGCCCACGTTGCCCACTTGGAGGCCAACTGCCCACGCCCGAGGGCTTTAAAAGCCGCGGGGGAGGCTCCGAGGCGGCACTTGCCCCTTTCTTCCTCCTTGCGCTCCTGCCCAGCTACTTCTCTCTGCTCGAGCTTTCCACTGCTCCGGTGCGATTTTCTCCACCATTTTTCTGGCGAGCATCGGTGAGTAGGCGTCCCGTCGTTCCTCCGTCGATCCGGCGCTGCAGCTCCGCCGATCCGGCGCCACGGGGCCGCGCGTATCGACGGCGCGCCCTTCTCCACCGCGATCTCCTCCGGTGAGGAGCGGCTCTTCTTCGCCCTTCCGCCTCTCCTGGACTTCCTCTGGTTCTTCTTCCTCGATGGCCCAGCCGAGCGGCTCCTGGAAGGGATCTTACATGCGGGAGGACGACATCGCTCGATTCATGTGCCTCCGCCGCATCCCGGCGGGGGTGATTACGAGGGCGCCGGGCGGGGAGATGGAGCCTCGGCCGGAGCCCGGCGAGCGCGTGGTCTTCGGCGCGCACCTCGACCGCGGATTGGGCCTGCCGGCTTCGAATTTCTTCCGCCGGTTCCTCGACCACTTCGGCCTGCAGCCGCACCACCTGCCGGCCAACGCCATGATCCTCCTCAGCTGCTACGTGGCTTTCATGGAGGGCTACGCCGGCTTGTGGCCGGACGTGGAGTTTTGGAGCCGGCTCTTCTACATCAAGGCGCAAACGACTGAAGGCCGCCTGAGGACTTGCGGCGCCGCCTCCATCTATCCTCGTACGGGTACGTCCTTCCCGAAGATTCCGACTGTCGATTCTGTAAAGAATTGGCAGATGTCTTTCTTCTATGTGCGGAACGAGAGCCCGGCCTTCGACCGGCTCAACCTGCCGGAATACAACCCGGCTCCGCCAGTCGGCCGGATCAACTGGGGCTACAACGCCAAGTCCTCGGACCCGGACGCGGAGGTGAACCTCCTGTGGGACTTCCTGGGCGAGTGCGTCACGGAGGGCCGGCTTAGCGCCGAGGACCACCTCTGCACCTACGTCATGCGCCGGGTCATCCCGCTCCAGTGGCGTGTCCACAAGATCGGCCACATGTCCGGCCGGCTCGACCCGACCCGGACGTCGAAGGTGGAGCTATCCAAGTCCCAGGTGGCTCACCGGGTGAACAACATCACCAAGGCTAACATGCCGGACAGCTGGGATTGGGGGTTGCCGCCTTACGACCGGAAGCAGCCGCCTGAACTGGTAAGTTTGATATTTTGCCGTCTTCCGACTTGCGGCAGCATGGCCGACTTGATATTTAACTTGTCTTGTTTTCAGCTTTTCACCCGCCAAGGCATCGAGGATGGCGACTTGGCGACGAAGGTCTGGACGCCGGATCACATCGACCCGGCCGACCTAGCCGGCGACCAAGCCGGCGACGACGATCTGCCGGTGGTGCAGGATCAGGGCGGCCAGGGGGAGCATAACCCGCTCCCCTCGCCTGAGCATAAGCAGGAGCAGGAGCAGCCGCAGGCGGAGCCGGCGGAATCCGGCACGGGGCCGATCCCGGCAGTGCCTCTGCGCGCGGTGCCGCCTACGGGCACGGCGACTTCCAAGCCGAAGGGGAGGAAGCGGGACGGCGTTGGGTCTACGGCTGCTTCGGAGGCGAGGGCCAAGAAACAGCGCCGGCTGGCGCCCAAGAAGGTCCCGGAGAAAGCCGCGTGAGTTCTTTTCCTTCGTTGTTTGATTCCTTTTCTTTCCTTCCTCTTTGTACTTATCTTTTCTTGCTTGTTCGGCTAGGGCCGCGATTAAATTTACCCAGGGAGGCGGCTCTCGGCAAGCTCCTCCCGTCACGTCGCCGCTCCAGTGGCAGAGGAGGGAGCAAACCCCGCAACCTTCGGCACGCGCGCGCACGCCGCCGGCTGCTAGTGTGCCGCCTGCAGCCACGCCGCCTTCTGCGGGGGTGTCTTCTTCAGCCGCGCCTCCTACGGCGCCTGGCGGCGGAGACCAGGGTCAGTCGGCGCGCCGGCCGACCATAGATGATATGTTCCCGCGCCGCGCCCCGTTTGTGGAGCGGGCCCCTGGAGCCGGCAGAGGCATGCCGCCTGCAGCTGGGGCAGGAGCTGGCGGGGCTGCGCCGCCTGCGACCGGAGTCGGTGGGCCCGCTCCCAACATCGTGGTGCCGGAGAGCACCCCAGGAGGAGCGCCTCAGCCGCCGGAAACGACGGCTCCCACTGGGCCAACTGCTTCGCCCGTGCCGCCTCCGTCTTCGGAGCCGACGAGGGACGAGCCGGCGCGCGCCCAGGACGCCGACTCCCGGGCGCTGGTGAGGACAGAGGGTCCAGCGGGCCCGTCTGAGGGCCTTCACGTGGCCAAGGGGGCCAGGCTGGTGGCTGTGCCGTCCGCCTCCGACTCCAGCTTCGGCTCGGCAGGAACCATGGAGAAGGCATGGCACCAGGCGAACTCCTGCGATATAATCAGCCGGGAGGGGCAGCCTGGCACGGCGCCCATGAAGATGCTTTTCTCCGGCTATCGCGCCTGCCTCAAGAACAAGGCCGCCGAGACCCTTGCCCAGCTGGCGACGCTGGAGGATGCCGAGAAGGTGTGTTCTCTTTTCTTTTGCAATTTTGTTGTTGTCCTGGTAGCCCTCCGAGACGTGGGCCGGCTGCTTGGGGCCGGTCCGGGTTTCGTCTAAGCAACTGATTCTTTCAGACGGTTGAGGAGCGGCGCACCTTGCTGTACAACCAGGTGGTGACCAGCTACCACAAGGCCAAGATCGAGCGAGCCGGCTTGGCTCGCGAGCTGGAGGCTGTCAAGGGTGAGGCCTTCTCTCTTTTGATTTGTTCTTTCTGTTGAGTTTCTTTTTTACTGACGGCTTGTTTTTTCCGGCTTGCAGCTGAGGCCGCCCGGGTCCCGCAGCTTGAGTCGGACCTCCGAGTTGCCCGCGCTCAATGCGTCACGAGCGAGGAGGCGAACCGGGCCGCTGCCGCCAAGCTGAAGGTGGCTGACGGGGAGCTGAAGCGACTGCGCCTCCTCGAGGCTAACCACCTCAAGGAGTTGGCGGCCCTCAAGAAGGAACAGGAGGAAAAGCTGGAGGGCCTGAGCAAGCGGTTGGAGGAGGTGGAGCGGCAACGGCTTGCACTCCAGCAAGAGGTGACCTCCAAGTCCCAGGAGCTGTCGGCCACCGCCAAGCGGTGGTTGGGAGAACTTAGTGGGCTCGACCGCGGCTTGGCGGGTGAGTTTTTTATCTTATGCCTTCCCCTTTGCCGGCTTTCGGCCGTTGGCTGCCGGCTTAGGTTGGCGGCCGGCGGCAGAAACTTATTTTTTCGATATCTCCATCTCCGGGCTGGGGGCAGTCGGTTCTTGCCGGCTACCGCCAGGCTTACTTTTTTACTTCGAAATCTCCATCTTCAGGCTGGGGGCAGTCGGTTCTTGCCGGCTGCCGCCAGGCTTACTTTAGAGCTTCGGAATCTCCATCTTCAGGCTGGGGGCAGTCGGTTCTTGCCGGCTGCCGCCAGGCTTACTTTAGGACTTCGAAAATTTGCATTTTTCAGCTCATTTCGGCTTTGATGGCTTCTGACATACTTTTCTTCTTTGCAGCGGCCTTCCCTGAGGCGCAGGAGGCGGCGTTAGCGGTTGTTGGCAGGGCGCGGGAGGAGCGCCGACAAGCCACTGGGGAGCAGAGCTCCGACTGCTTCACCATGGACGACTATCTGTCGTCCATGGCCGCCCGCGTGGAGCCAATCACCAAGCTTGGCTGGGAGCTGCGGAAGGCGGCGGAGGAGCTGATCCGGCTGCTATGGCCGACGGAGACGCTGCCGCAGGATCTCTCCAATCTCATCACCTGGTTGGACCAGGCTCCTGACCGCTTCTTGGACTGGAAGGAGTCGGCCACGCACGCTGGAGCCGATATGGCGCTGTCGTTCGTGCTCTCCTGGTATAACGAGGTTAGCCTCGACCAGCTGGAGTACCGGCGGGCCGACGTGGAGGACAAGCTTCCAGCGGAGAACAAGACCGCCCGGCTCGCCCGCGCCTGCGCCATTGCCGACTTCGTCGACAAGTCCATCTTCATCTCTGACCCGAATCCGCCGTCTGACGACGAGGAGGAGGAGGCTGAGGACGAGGAGGCGGACGACGTGCCTGAGGATGACCCGGCAGCCGGCTCTGCTGATGCTCCTCCGGCTGGTCCTGATCCAGCCGACGCTTAGTTTCTACCTGTTACCTTGTGCTTTTGCAAGACAGCTCGTTAAATCCCGGGATGCCGGGTGCATATGTAAGACAATATTATTATCCTTTTATTAAGGAGGACTTTAGTGTGTTTGTTAATCATTTGTGTGCCGAGTTGCTTTTTTTCGACTTGTTCGCTTTTTCCTATCCGTCCCACTCTTTGGCTGTGCTCTTGCCGGTCGTACGTCCGACTTGCGATCCGTCGCCGGATCAAGAGCGGACCGCTGAGGGAGGCCGACAGTACTTCAGTCGAACGAGCTGAATTCGGCAATCCGGCACTTTTATGAAAATTTGCAAGTCAACTCGCTTTTACTCTTTCCCTTAGTCGTTTTTCGCGTGCCGGCTCCCTAGGCCTTACTCCCGCCAGCCGGACAGCCGGGTTGCGGTCTGTAGCTGGATCGGAAGCCGGCTGTCGGAAACCGAATCACGTTACTGAGCCGGCCGTGTGAAAGGGTTCAAGCCAATTGGCGAAACGAAGTAGAGTATGCGAAACACTTGTTGGAAACGGCGCTCTTGGCGCATGCTTTTCATAGCTTACAAAAGGGATACAAGGGATACATACATTCCTGCTCTCATGTGTAAAATGGTCGAAGCAACCTGACATTCCAGGGACGTTTAGTCTCCTCGTCAGTTTTGCTTGCCTTGTTCTTTTTGGCCTCTTGGGCATCTATGAGATAGTAGGAATCATTGCCTACTGCCTTGCTCACGATGAAGGGACCCTCCCATGGGGATGCTAGTTTATGCTGTCCGGCTGTCCGTTGGACCAGCCGGAGCACTAGGTCTCCTTCTCGGAATGCTAAGGTCTTGACCTTCCGGCTGTGGTAGCGACGGAGGCTTTGCTGGTATACGGTTGACCTGGACTCGGCCATCAGCCGGACCTCTTCGACCAGGTCGACTCCATCTTCGCGAGCCTCTTTGGCTTCAGCTTCTGTGTAGAGCTTGATCCTTGGCGTGTCGTGCTCGATATCAGTCGGCAGGACGGCTTCGGCCCCGTATACGAGGAAGAAGGGTGTGAAGCCGACTGAGCGGTTTGGCGTTGTGCGCAGGCTCCACAGCACGCTGGGCAGCTCTTCAATCCAGCAGCCGGCTGAGCGCTCGAGCGGCTCCACCAGCCGGGGCCGGATGCCGGCTAGGATCAGGCCATTAGCCTCTCCACTTGACCGTTGGTCTCTGGGTGTGCCACGGAGGATAGGTCCATCCGGATCCCCATTTCTCCGCAGTAGCGTTTGAAGATGCCTTCAGCGAAGTTGCTGCCATTGTCGGTGATGATGTTATGCGGGTAGCCATATCTCACGATTATCTCCTTGAGGAATGTGACGGCTGTGGAGCCGTCCAGCTTCTTGATTGGCTTGGCTTCGATCCACTTAGTGAATTTGTCAATCATCACCAAGAGATGAGTCATGCCGCCTCGGGCTGTTTTGAATGGGCCCACCATGTCCAAGCCCCATACGGCAAATGGCCAAGTAATGGGGATGGTCTTCAAGGCGGAAGCCGGCGTGTGCCTTTGCTTGGCAAAGCGTTGGCAGCCGTTGCACTTCTTCACCAGTTCTTCTGCGTCTCTGAGCGCAGTCGGCCAGTAAAAACCGTGCCGGAAAGCTTTGGCCACTATGGCTCTGGAGGAGGCGTGGTGGCCGCACTCACCCTGGTGGATTTCCCGTAGGAGTTCAATCCCCTCAGCCGGCTCGACGCACCGCTGGAGCACCCCACTTACGCTGCGTTTGTACAGCTCGTGGTTGATGATTGTATAGGCCTTGGCCCTTCTCTCAATCTGCCTGGCCTGGACTCTGTCATCAGGCAGCGCACCATCGGTGAGGTAGGAGAGGAATTCTTGTGCCCATGAAGGTACGCATCTTATCTCGAATACGCTGACCAACATGGCCTCCCTCGTGGGAGCTTCCGGTTTCGACTGCATGGTCGCCGGGTTCGGCTTGCTAGCCGGCGGGTTCGGCTTGCTAGCCCCCGAGTTTGGCGATGAAGCCCCCGGGTTGGACTGAGAAGTCCCCGGGTTCGGCGTGGTAGCCGGCCGGTTCGGCTTGCTAGCCCCCGACTTGGGCGATGAAGCCCCCGGGTTCGGCTGAGAAGCCCCCGGGTCAGCCGGCACGAATATTGAATCCGAGTCCGGTGACGGTATGATGGACGGCTTCTTGATAACCGCCAAGGCGATGCCCGGCGGAATGGCTTGCTGGGTTGAGCCAATCTTGGACAAGGCGTCAGCCGCCTCGTTGTTTGCTCGTGGCACATGGTGGAATTCGCAGCCGTCGAAGAAGCCGGACAACTGCTGGACACGAAAACGGTATGAGGCCATGTTGGCGTCCTTCGCGTCCCAGTCGCCAAATGCTTGCTGTATGACCAAGTCGGAGTCGCCGAAGCATAGTATGCGACGCACGCCAATCTCCTTGGCCAGCTTCAGCCCATGGATGAGCGCTTCATACTCCGCCACGTTGTTGGATGCGGCGAAGTGGATCTGCAGGACGTAGGCCAGCCGGTCTCCCTTGGGAGAGGTGATGACGATGCCGGCTCCCAAGCCGTTGCGCATCTTCGAGCCGTCGAAGTGCATCTTCCAATGTGTGGAATCCGGCACAGGCGGCAGATACTGCATCTCAGCCCAGTCGACGAAGAAGTCCGCGAGGATCTGCGACTTGATGGCTGTGTGTGGCTCGTAGAGGATGGTGTGGGCGGCTAGCTCCAGGGCCCATTTGGCAACCCGGCCGTTGGCATCCTTGCTGCCGATGATTTCCGCCAGAGGCGCTGTGGCAACCACCCTGATGGGGTGCTCTTGGAAGTAGTGCTTGAGCTTCTTGGCTGCCATGTAGACACCGTAGGTGACCTTCTGGTAGTGGGGGTAGTTTTGCTTGGACTGGGAGAGCACTTCGCTGAGGTAATAGACTGGGCGCTGAACCAGCTGTTCCCTATTTTCGGCTTCTTTGCGCTCCACCACCAGGACAACGCTAACCACTCGGTTGGTGGCTGCGATGTACAACAGCATCGGCTCCATTGAACCCGGCGTTGCAAGGATTGGCGCGGTTGAAAGCACGCGCTTTAAGTCACGGAAAGCTTCCTCCGACTGCGGTGTCCAAACGAACTTGTCCGCCTTCTTCATCAATTGATACAGGGGCAGTGCCTTCTCCCCCAGCCGGCTGACGAAGCGGCTCAAGGAAGCCAGGCAGCCAGTGAACTTCTGGACGTCCTTGAGGCACTGCGGCAACTCCATCTTCTCAATGGCACTGATCTTCTCTGGGTTGGCTTCGATTCCTCGCTGAGAGACGAGGTAGCCCAGGAGTTGGCCGGCTGGCACGCCGAATGTGCACTTGGCCGGGTTGAGCTTCATCCGAAATCTTCGCAGATTGGTGAAGGTTTCTCTCAGATCATCAAGGAGGGTAGGCATCTCCTTGGTTTTTACAACGACATCATCCACATATGCGTGAACGTTTCTGCCGATTTGATCCTGCAAACACTTTTGCATGCACCTTTGGTAGGTGGCGCCTGCATTTTTCAAGCCGAACGGCATAGTCGTGTAGCAGTAAGCCCCGTACGGGGTAATGAACGAAGTCTTTATTTGATCATCCGGATTCAAAGGAATCTGGTGGTAGCCTGAATAGGCATCTAGAAAAGACAACAATTCACAGCCGGCAGTCGAGTCTATGACTTGATCTATGCGCGGCAGGGGGAAGGGGTCCTTCGGGCACGCCTTGTTGAGGCTGGTGTAGTCGATACACATGCGCCAGGAGCCGTTCTTCTTCAAAACCAGGACCGGGTTTGCCAACCAGTCCGGGTGCAGCACTTCCATGATGAAGCCGGCTGCCAGCAGCCGGGCGATTTCTTCACCAATGGCCTTCCTTCGTTCTTCGGCGAAGCGCCTGAGAGGCTGCTTCACCGGCTTGGCGTCGGGCCGGACGTGGAGGTGGTGCTCAGCCAACTCCCTCGGCACACCCGGCATGTCTCTTGGAGTCCATGCGAAGATGTCCCGATTCTCACGGAGGAAGCTGGTGAGCTCGCTTTCCTATTTCTTGCTCAAGCCGGCACCGACGGTGACGTACTTGTCCGGCTGCGCCGGGTCCAGCAGGATCTTCTTGGTGTTGTCGGCCGGCTGGAAGTGAGTCGTCCCAGCCGGGTTGCCTACAGCCGGCATGTCCGCCTGCGCGGCCTTAGCCAGGGCGACGGCGTCGTGGATGAGCTGCTTCTCGGTGGCGATGGCCAGTGTCTGGGCCATCTTGGAGCTCTGCGTGGCGCAGTCCATGGAGCGGCGGTAGTCGCCGGCTACGGTGATGACCCCTTTTGGGCCAGGCAGCTTCATCTTCAGGTACCCATAGTGGGGCACCGCCATGAACTTGGTCAGGGCCGGCCTGCCCAGGAGCGCGTGGTAGGGACTCACGAGGTCCACCACCTCGAACTCGATTCTCTCGGTGCGGAAGTGATCCGGCTTCCCGAACATCACCTCCAGCGTGATCCGGCCGATTGGCTGGCAGCAGTGGCCAGACACGATGCCGTGGAAGACGGTGGGGGTGGGGCGCAACTCGGCCTCCTGGATGCCCAGCTTGCGGGCGGTGTCGCGGTAGAGGATGTTGATGCTGCTGCCGCCGTCAATGAGGACGCGCGAAAAACGCACGCTGCGCCGAGTCGTGCCGATGGTGGGGTCGAGGACCAAGGCGTAGCTGCCCGGCCTTGGCAGGACAGCCGGCGTGTCGCGGCGATCAAATGTGATGGCCTGCTCTGACCAGTTTAGGTACTGGGGGACCGGCGGTATGACCGCGTTGACCTCGAGGGAACGGCTCTGCTGGCTCGTCTTGTCCTCGGGCTCGGAGGTGAAGATGATGTAGGTAGCATCTTCGGCCAGATATCGGCCGTGCTGCACTTGGTTAGCCTCGTGGTGCTCGAGGTTGGCGTTCTCTGCGCCGCCTTGACCACCCGGCCCGCCGGCTGGAGGAGGCGGGGGTGAAGGGGGGAGGGGTTCGCCGCTTGTCAGCCGCTTCATGAAGTGGCAGTCGCGGGTGGTGTGGTTCGAGGGGTTCTTGCCGCTGTGGTACTTGCACGACGAGTCGAGCATCTGCTCAAAGGTGTACTTCGGCTTCCACTGCCGGTCTGTTTGCTTCTGGCGCCGGCTGCCGCCTGGCGCCGCATGGTCCGACACGGCTGCCACGTGGGCGGAGCCGTACCGGCGATCCGACTGGTCGCTGTGACGCTTGCCGCGGTAGTTGTCCCGCCGGCTGCCATGCGAGCCGCCCTCGGCCGGCTTGTGCTCAGCCGGCTTGTTGTTGTCCCGTCTTGCTGGGGCCGGTGAAATATCAGCCGGCGCCTTGCCGGCTTCTTCCGCCAGCGCGTACTTGTCCGCGATGACCATCAAGGCGGCCATCGTCTTGGGCTCGCTGCGGCGCAGCTTGTGCCACAGCATGGTGTTGGGCCGGCAGCCTCCCATGAAGAAGCTGATGGCTTGCATCTCGTGCACGCCCTCACAGGAGTTGCGCATCTCGCACCAGCGCGTCAGGTACGCGCGATCCGTCTCGTCCGGGCCCTGCTTGCACATCTCAAGCTGTTGAGGGCGACCCGGCTGGCGATAGGTGCCGGTGAAGTTGCTGATGAAGGCGGCCTCAAAGTCCAGCCAGCCGTTGATGCTGCCGGCTGGCAGGTTGTTGAGCCACGTGCGGGCGGAGCCGAGTAGCATGAGGGGGGAGTAGCGCACAGCCCAGCGCTTGTTGCCCTTGGCGATGCCGACTGCCGTGGAGTAGTCCAGCAGCCAGTCTTCCGGCTTGGCCGTGCCGTCGTACTTGGGGGTGTCGCGCGGGAGCTGGAAGCCGTCGACCATGGGCTCGTTGAGGATCCGCGGCCCGAAGCACTTTGGGCCGGCTGGCCCTTCTTCTTCCGCGATGCGGGACTGAACCAGTCGGTCGAGGCGGTCCCGGGCGTCAGTTGGCTCGATGCGCGGGCCCAGCCGGGAGTGGGCCGGCTGGCGAGCGCCGCTGGCTTCTGGAGCCGGCCGGTGTGGGCGTCGAGGCCCGGAGTCCTGCTCCTGGTTCCGGCTCGGTGGGGCCCGGCTGCGGCTGCTGCCGCCGCCTGGTTGGTGGCTCGGCCGGCTTGAGGTTGCGTGCGTGGCGCGGGAGTCGTTGCGCCGGCTTGGTGCTGGGGAGGCGGACTCGGCCGTGTCCCTGGCATTGCCTGCGGCACCACGAGCGTGAGGAGCCCTGGGGGCTGGGGCGTACCTGGGGTCCTTCGACTGCCTGTTGGCAGCCTTCACCAAGTCAGTCACCCGCATAGTCTGGCGGCGTAACTCTTCGCCCTCGAGGCGGTGCAGCTCTTCTGCGGCGGCTTCGGCCGCAAGCATGTTCTTGTCGGGGGTGTTGTATATGGGCAGCTCCATGGATGGAGTCGGCTCGTCCGCGCCATCGCGGTCGATCTCGGCGCCTAAGTCGCGGCCTCTGCGGCGGATCTGGCCGGCTCGGCTGGGATTGTCGCCGCCTGGGGTGAGGCCGTGGGCGCGGTTGTACTCGCGCTGGGTGATGTCCCACTGGCGCTTAGCAGCAGCCAGCTCCTCGGTTTTCTTGAGGAGGAGCACGCGGTGCGCCTCCAGGTCTGCTTCAACGGCGGCGGCGTCGGCGTCGCTGCCGGTGGTGAGCGGTGTGCTCATCTTTGCCCGGACTTGCTCCAGCCGGGATGGTGGTGGCGGCGCCTTTGCGCCTGATGTGGTTGCGTGCCCGCCGATGTCGCGCTCCAGGTCGGGGCCGCGGACGCGCGTGGACTTGGAGGGGAACTCCTCGCCAGCCATCACGACTTGCACGACGGCGGGGCTGGCGGGAGCGCTGCTGCCGGCTCGCGGAGGAGGGCTGGCGCAACGCAGCACCTGCCGCGGGTAGCGCGGCGGTGCGACGGTGGCGACGTAGACGTCGTGGCCGCCGAAGGAGATGATGCTGCCGCCGGCTGGGAAGGGCCGGTCGGCGAAACAGCCAGCGTTGTCGCTGACGCAGTCGAGGGAGCCGAATCTCCAGACCAAGCCTGAAGCGACTCGCTCGCCGGTGGTGATGGTGAGGCCCGTCCGGATGAAGACACCGGCCGAGGATGCTGAAGGCCCCACGGTGGGCGCCAAATGTCGTGGTATCGTCACGACATATGCCATAGGGTGGCTAATCGAAGGTGGTTCCTGAGAGATCTCACGGCGGCATCCGGAAGCGGGTATGGGCACGAGCGACACGGCGACGTACCCAGGTTCGAGGCCCTCCGATGGAGGTAAAACCTCTACTCCTGCTAGAGTGTATATGATATCACACAGTACAATGGTGCTCCTAGAGCTGTGTCCGGCTGCCCCTGGGAGGCTAAGGGAGACGATGGTCTCTCTCTCAGGGGGGCGCTAAGGGTGAAATGAAGTGAGAATGATCGATCGTCCCCCGCACGAGGGGGGTAGCCCAGCTTATATAGGCGCTGGCACTTTACATATAAGTCCCTATAGTCTACTGGCCGGCTTGGCCGGCTCCGGCTTCCGCTCCTTCCCGAGGCGTTGACGTCATGGAGCCGTTCAGGCGTAGTGTCCTGTCCCGTCCGCCAGAGGAGGTCAGCGGTATGGCGAGGAGGAGTCTCTGTCGCCATCATGCCCTGTAGCCGGTACGGACTATCGTAGGCGATGATGGCCTGTCCGGCGCGTGGCACTATTGCTCCACAGTGCCCCGCTCTTTACGGAAGATGAAGTCAGCGTGGACTTTGGGAACCCGGATCACCAACCCGGTTCCTTCCAGTGCAAGACTCGCCAGCCTCGAGTCGGTCTGAGGTACAGACCCCAGTCGGATATGGCTTGTAGAAGCCGGTCCAGATACAGCATTGGCGGCCGTACCCAGGCCGACTAGGACCTGGAGCCAGCCGGCTTCCGGACCAGCCGGCCACGGCGCCAGCCGGCTGCTCCTCAGCCGGCCTTTGCCGCGAGCCGGCCAGCGGTTAGCCGGTTGCTCCGCGTCCATTGCCCTACCCGGGGTCTTCCCCCCGACAACGAACCGGTGCTAAATGTCTGATTTTTGGCTACCCTTTGGGTGGCGCCAAGGGCACCCTTTAGCATCGGTTCCAGCCATGATTCGGTGCTAAACGTCAAATTTTCATATTATTTTTGTTCTTTCATTGTTTCCCGCCTTTTTTCCTTTCATTGGTTCCCAACGTGTGGGATAGGTTCCCGCCACAACGCCGCGCGGGATAAGTTCCCGCCACACGACGCCGCGCGGGATATTTTCCCGCCACAACGCCGCGGGGGATAGTTTCCTGCCACGACGCGCCACATGGAGATTTCCCGCCTACACGCCCTCCATAAATAGTAGGTCCGCATCTCCCACTTCACTCACCGAACCCTAGCCCATTTCACAATGCCCCCAAAGCCGCTCCTGCCGTCGGTGGAGGTGGACCCGTAGCTCGCGGAGATAGAGGAGTGGGAGGAGCTGCAGCAGCTGTTGCGGCAGAAGGCGGCATCCAGGAGGGCAGCAGCGGATGAGGTGGACCCGCAGCTCGCGAAGATAGAGGAGTGGGAGGAGGCGGCGTTAGCGGCTACCATAGAAGTATTTGAGAGGCAGAGTCTCCAGGAGCTGCATCAGCGAAGGCGTGTGGCGGATCTAGATAGTGATGATATGCATAAGCATCGTCGTGAGGAGGAGCTGCAGCAGCAGCTGCGGCGGGAGGCAGCAGCCAGGAGGGCAGCAGCGGATGCGCGGAAGAACTAGTAAAAATCGTTATTTTAGTTTAAATTTAGTTAATGTATCTTGTTAAATTTCAATAAAGTCGTTGTCGTTGTTTTAATTTAAATTTAGTTAAAGTAATGTGAGTGAGCCTTATCTGAGATGGTGGGTTAGCTTATATACCCCTTTTATCCCGGTTCGTGGCTAGAACCGATGCTAAAGATGGGGGGCTTAATCTGGGGGAGGCTTATCTGGTGTTTGCCTTATCTGGGGGGGGGGCTCATCTGGGGGGGGGGGATTATCTGGAGGCACAATGTTATATATAGCCCCTGCGGGGAGAGCAGAGAGAAAAATCCGAGAGCAGAGAGAGGAGAGGCAACAACTAGGAAGGAAAGAGCCTCTCCGGCGGAGCTTCTCGAAGATGTCTTAGATGGCCGGCCGTCTTAGACATCTTCGGAAGCTCCGCCCGAGGAACTCTTCCCGCAAGCAAGGAGTCCCGCTCGGAAGCTGCTAGTGTACACCCAACAACTAGTAGCTCAGGGTACAAAACAAGGGGAGAGCATAGAGAGCTTCCCGGGAGCTGGTATACACCCGACGACGGCGACCTAGAAGGAAAGAGCCTCTCCGGTGGAGCTTCTCGAATATGTCTTAGATGGCCGACCGTCTTAGACATATTCGGAAGCTCCACCCGAGGAACTCTTCCCGCAAGTAGGACTCCCGCCCGGACGCTGCTAGTAGTATACACCCAACAAGTTCAGCAGGAGGAAGTTTTCCTTTTCATCGCACGAAAAATCCATTTTCCATTTTCGAGGTGCCGAAAAGGGGGTGTGTCGTGAAGCAACCACCAAATTAAAGTTTCACATTGGTAGAAACACATTTCTCAAAAATACTAGACCACCTAAGATGGATAATTTCCCAACCGGTGTATCTGGAAACTTTCCGTCCACCCCTCGTGAAAAATACAAATTCCTGCCGAATCGGCAGGAGGCCGGCTAGATTTAAACTACAGGAACATGATATAATGCTCAAGATTTTTTGTAAAAATCTTTATTGGGTTCACAACATGCTATTTCATCAGAGATCCAGTGCAAGTTTAGCGAAACTCCGCCCCGAGCGAAGGATCTACATGCCCCACCGTTTTGAATATAGTTTCAAACGAGCATAAAAAATCAAAAACGATCCAAACAATGTGAAACCTTCGCGTGCTGTCATATTATGTCTCATAGTTGCAAGGAAAAAATAATAAACTTGGAGAATTTCATACATCACAAAAAATCCTTCCCAATATGAGCTATCGCGTTCGAGGTTTCATGGCATTTAGGTCAAACGACCAATCTTACTGATAGAATCACGACATAGTTTGTGATAATGTGCCCATAATGTGCATCTTGGGATATCTTACAATGTTGCAGGAGGAAGTTTTCCTTTTCATCGCACGAAAAATCCATTTTTCATTTTCGAGGTGCTGAAAAGGGGGTGTTTTGTGAAGCAACCACCAAATTAATGTTTTACATTGGTATCAACACATTTTTTTAAAAATACTAGACCACCTAATATGGATAATTTCCCAAATGGTGTATCTGAAACATTTCGGTCCACCCCTCATGAAAAAGAGAAATTCCTGCCGAATCGGTAGGAGGCTAGCCAGATTTGAACTACAGGCACATGATATAATGCTCAAGATTTTTTGTAAAAATCTTTATTGGGTTCAGAACATGCTATTTCATCAGAGATCCAATGCAAGTTTAGCGAAACTCCGCCCCAAGCGAAGGACCTTCATGCCCGCCGTTTTGAATATAATTTGAAATGAGCATAAAAAAAATCCAAAAACGATCCAAACAATGCGAAACCTTTGTGTTCTGTCATATTATGTGTCATAGTTGCAAGGAAAAATAATAAACTTGGAGAATTGCATACGTCACAAAAAATCCTTCACAATATGAGTTATCGTGTTCGAGGTTTCAAGGCATTTAGGTCAAACGACCAATGTTACTGATAGAATCGCGACATAGTTTGTGATAATGTTCCCATATTGAGCACACATGTGCATCTTGGGATGTCTTACGATGTTGCTGGAGGAAGTTTTCCTTTTCATCGCACGAAAAATCCATTTTCCATTTTCGAGGTGCCGAAAAGGGGGTGTTATGTGAATCAACCATCAAATTAAAGTTTCACATTTGTACCAACACATTTAAAAAAAATTAGACCACCTAAGATGGATAATTTCCCAATCGGTGTATCTGGAACCTTTCCGTCCACCCCTCATGAAAAATACAAATTCCTGCCGAATCGGTCGGAGGTCGGCCAGATTTGAACTACATGCACATGATATAATGCTCAAGAGTTTTTGTAAAAATCTTTATTGGGTTCACAACATGCTATTTCATCATAGATCCAGTGCAAGCTTAGCGAAACTCCGCCCCGAGCGCAGGATCTTCATGCCCGCCGTTTTGAATATAGTTTGAAACGATCATAAAAAATTGAAAACTGATCCAAACAACGCGAAACCTCCGCGTGCTGTCATATTATGTGTCATAGTTGCAAGGAAAAATAATAAACTTGGAGAATTGCATACATCACAAAAAATCCTTTACAATATGAGCTATCGTGTTCGAGGTTTCAAGGCATTTAGGTCAAACGACCAATATTACTGATAGAATCGCGACATAGTTTGTGATAATGTTCCCATATTGTGCACACATGTGCATCTTGGGATATCTTATGATGTTGCAGGAGGAAGTTTTCCTTTTCATCGCACGAAAAATCCATTTTCCATTTTCGAGGTGCCGAAAAGGGGGTGTTTTGTGAAGAAACCACCAAATTAAATTTTTACATTGGTATCAACACACTTTTCAAAAATACTAGACCACCTAAGATGGATAATTTCCCAACCGGTGTATCTGGAACATTTCCGTCCACCCCTCGTGAAAAAGACAAATTCCTGCTGAATCGGTAGGAGGCCAGCCAGATTTGAACTACATGACATGATATAATGCTCAAGATTTTTTTGAAAAATCTTTATTGGGTTCACAACATGCTATTTCATCAGAGATCCAGTGCAAGTTTAGCAAAACTCTGCCCCGAGCGCAGGATCTTCATGCCCGCCGTTTTGAATATAGTTTGAAACAAGCATAAACAAAATTCAAAACCAATCCAAACAATGTGAAGCCTTCGCGTACTATCTGTTATCACCAGAATTTGACCAAGTCAGAGGTGGGCCGCGATCGAAGATGGGCGTGAAGAAATATATGTAGAGGAAGTATGTGGATCGGCCTTTTTACCAAATTGGGCTTAATTGCCCGTGTATCTGTAACATATTAGATCGGGTTTAGTTTAGAGATAGAATCTTACTCGTGCACGGTTTAAGTGCACGCCCTCTTTAGAAAGTCCCCTGGACTATAAATATGTACCTAGGGTTTATGGAATAAACAACAACACAACGTTCACCCCAAAAACAAACCAATCTCGGCGCATCGCCAACTCCTTCGTCTCGAGGGTTTCAATCAGGTAAGCGATATGCTGCCTAGATCGCATCTTGCGATCTAGGCAGCACAAGCTCCATGTTGTTCATGCGTTGCCCGTACTGAAGCGTCTTTGATGGCGGGCAACGTAGTTATCATAGATGTGTTAGGGTTAGCATTGTTCTTCGTATAAACATGCTTACGTAGTGCAACCCTTGCATATCTAGCCGTCCTCATGCCTGTCTCAGGCATGGGGGCGGCACCCTGCTTGTTCATCGTTTAGTAGATCTGATCCGTTACGATTGCTCCTTGCTCTGCAAGGATTAGTTTAATATCTGCAATAGTTAGGCCCTACAAAGGGGGGGAGGATCCAGTGGCACGCAGGGTGGCGTTCGCAAGTCCTAAACAGGATGTTCCGTGGATCAACTACATTGTTGGTTCTTTGGCCTTGTTTAGGATCGGCTTATGAGCACCGTGCGTGGCCGCGAGGCCCAACCTGGAGTAGGATGATCCGATTATGCGGTGAAAACCCTAAATCGTCGTGGATCTCATTAGCTTTATCTTGATCAAGCAGGATCACCAAGTATTCGTGCACCCCGCACGGATCATGGGTGGATCGGCTCTTTGAGCCGATTCACAGGATAACCTGAGAGCCGATCGAGGCTCGTATTTAACGTTTACGTGTATGCCATGCAGGAACTAAGCGAGGCATCCCCCATCACCTTCCTGACCAGGTATAGGTCAGGTGGCACGCCCTTGCACTTCGCATCGCCGCGTGTGACCAGAAGAGCATTGCGGGCCGTCGCTCGGAGGGGTCTCAGCCAGCCGCAGCTCTAGACTCTTCCCGGCTCTACTAGTGCTGACTGTCGCTGCCCGACGGTGGGTTTTGGCGGTCAACACATTCTGGCACGCCCGGTGGGACCATCACATCAACCACATCGCCATCTACATCTGAGATGGCGACGGACGGCACGCCGGTCACCTACGAGGAGCTGCCTGCTGAGCTCAAGAAGAAGCATGACGAGATCAAGGCCACCCTCGAAGCCGACCTCATCGGCTCATATCACAGGACTCGTTTTCATGGCGTCAGGCGGAAGGGGTTCTCACCGGAAGGCGCACTCGATGAAGTGGATCTATCCGTCCCATCAGAGGGGCGCACCAGGGCCGTGCGCCAGGAGATTGGTGGCATGGTGGCTCACTCGTTGCGTCTCCATTCCGAGAGCCTGGTGAATACTTTGGAGCACGTCGCCGTTCGGATGGTCAAAGAAGTCATGAAGAATCAGCACTCTCTATTAGAGTCAGCTCTCAGGACCTACCAAGGAAACGTACCACTCCAGCCCCGTCCACCGTTGTCATGCACATCGGCGGCACCAGGAGCGCATAATTCACTGGCGCGTGCTGTTGACAGGATTAACGGTACTCACCCCGGGAGGTGTCAACCAGGACATCCGTTCAACATCAACATGATAGAACTGAGACGCCCCCTTGATGAAGATAAGGGCGAGGGCAACTGCTCTCGTGGCAAAGATGAGGAAAGGGCTGCTCCATGTGATTGGCCCCAACACCGCCAAAACATCCTGGTGATGATCAAGGTAGAAGCCGACGCTAGTAATCGGCCCGCGGTATCCGTATCTCCCGCTCTCCCAGTATGCGGAGTCGACCTCACAGGTGACGGGAAGCTGGGGTACGGGTTCACATCAGCTGATGAGCTAGAGGAAGTTGACATCGGTCCTGGGGATAAACCTCGACCTACTTTTATCAGCAAGAAGTTAGATCCGCAACTCAGGGGACAGATGATAGCCCTGTTGAAGGAATACCCGGATTGCTTTGCATGGGATTACACGGAGATGCCTGGTTTGGACAGGAGCATCATTGAGCATCGCCTCCCCCTGAAGAAAGGATTTCGGCCGTTCCAACAACGAGCACGTCAGATGAGGGCCGAGATTCTGGAAGAAGTCAAGAAGGAGATTGAGAAAATGTTGGCCGCCGGATTCATCAGGCCATGCAGGTATGCTGAGTGGATCTCCAGTATAGTTCCGGTGGAGAAGAAAGACGGCCGATGGCGCGTGGCCATCGATTTCCGAGATCTTAACAGAGCTACCCCAAAGGACGAGTATCCGATGCCCGTGGCAGAAACATTGATAAACGCCGCGGCTGGCCACAAGGTGTTGAGCTTCATGGATGGCAACGCCGGTTATAATCAGATTTTCATGGCTCCGGAAGACATACACAAGACCGCATTCAGAGTACCAGGGGCAGTAGGCTTGTTCGAGTACGTGGTCATGACCTTTGGGTTGAAGAATGCTGGTGCAACGTACCAGCGAGCCATGAATTATATATTTCATGATCTGATCGGCAAGTTGGTGGAGATCTATATCGACGACGTGGTGGTCAAATCGGTATCCATGGAAGGGCACTTGGACGATCTACGGCGCGTCCTAGAAAGGACTCGGAAATTCGGGCTGAGAATGAATCCAAAGAAGTGTGCCTTTGGCGTGACGGCTGGTCAATTCCTAGGTTTTCTGGTTCATGAACGGGGAATTGAGATCGGCCTGAAAAAGTCAGGAGGCGGTGCGTACCATGCAGCCGCCGACCACGAAAAAAGAGCTTCAACGCCTCATCGGCAAGATCAATTTTGTCAGGCGGTTCATCTCTAATCTGTCAGGACGAATCGAGCCGTTCATGGCGCTGGTGAAGACCAAGTCTGACGACGAATTTCACTGGGGGGCAGAACAACAACAGGCGTTTGATGAAATTAAGCGATATCTGACAACGCCGCCTGTGCTAGTTCCGCCCCAGCAAGACAGGCCATTCTACATCTACCTGTCAGTAGCTGATACATCCATCGCTTCAGTAGTGGTGCAACTTCACGATGGCGTTGAAAGGGTCGTTTTCTACCTCAGCAGAAGGATGCTGGACGCGGAGACAAGATACCCTGAGGTCGAGAAACTTTGCCTCTGCTTATTCTTCACCTGCACCAAGCTTCATCACATCCTGCTGACGGCGGAGATCATCGTCATCTGTAAGTCAGACGTCGTCAAACACATGTTGTCGGCCCCTGTTTTGAAAGGCCGACTCGGCAAATGGATGCTTGCGCTGTCAGAATTTGATCTCCGGTACCAGCCTGCGAAGGCAGTTAAGGGCCAGGCGTTGGCCGATCTCATCGCCGAACGGATCAGCACCAATATAGCAGCACTATCCATTCGTGCATGGGCTATGTTCTTCGATGGATCGGTTTGTGACGATGGTTGCGGCATCGGCATTCTACTCGTATCGCCTCGAGGGACAGAATACTCCTTCTCCATCAGGTTGTCTACCCCTTGCACCAACAACGTAGCAGAATATGAGGCGATACGTAAAGGAATGGAATTGTTATTGGAGGCTGGAGCTGAAGCTGTAGAGCTCTTCGGGGACTCAAAGTTGGTGATTAACCAGCTCACGGAGGAATATAATTGCGAAAGTGAATCATTGTTCCCATATTGGGTGGAATGCCGTGAGTTGATGACACAGTTCCGGTACATCAACTTCAACTGGATCCCAAGGTCCCGGAATACCGATGCCAACAATCTCGCACAAATGGCGTCAGGCTACATAGATATAGCCGACGGAGCGGAAGTTCAGATACAATTCCTGGAACAGAATGATTGGAGAGCCGAGATCTTCGATTATTTGAAAGATTCGGCTCGGGGGGCACCTAAACGGGTGAGATACAGAGCCATGAAGTATGTCCTTATAGGAGACGATATGTTCTACAGGACATTAGAAGGGTTGCTACTCAAGTGCCTAGGACCGACGGAGTCCAATCGGCTCTTACATGAGGTGCATGAAGGCGCCTGTGGAACACATCAGTCGGCTCATAAGATGAAGTGGTTGATCAGGCGATCAGGGTTTTATTGGCCCACCATGTTGGAAGATTGCTTCAATTATTACAAGGGGTGCCAAGCATGTCAGATGTTTGGAAAAATTCAGATGGTGCCAGCATCAGCAATGAACCCCATCATCAAGCCTTGGCCGTTTCGGGGGTGGGGCATGGATATGATCGGCAAAATCCATCCGGCGTCGGGTAAAAAACATGAATGGATTTTGGTTATCACAGATTACTTCACCAAGTGGGTGGAGGCCGTCCCTATGAAAAAGGTGACATCAGAGGACGTGATCAAGTTTGTGAAGGAGCACGTCATTCATAGGTTTGGAATCCCCCAGACTATCACGACCGATGGAGGTTCGGTCTTCACTTCTAAAGAATTCAGGAAGTTCTGTGATGATGTGGGGATTAAACTGATCCGATCATCCCCATACTATGCTCAAGCTAACGGGCAGGCTGAGGCGTCCAATCAAAGCCTGATCAAGCTGATCAAGAGGAAAATTGACGAAAACCCTCGGGATTGGCACGAGAAGCTATCAGAAGCGCTGTGGGCCTACCGCATGTCGTGCCATGGAGCTATAAAGACCTCGCCGTACCAGCTCGTTTATGGACAGGAGGCCGTATTGCCTTGGGAAATTACGGCTGGATCAAGACGCGTCACGTTTCAGAATGATCTGACGGCTGAAGAGTATGCAGCTTTGATGAGCGACACTATTGAGGACGCAACAGAACTCAGGCTTTGGTCGTTGGAGAAGATTAAGGAGAACAAAGCCAGGGTGGCTCGTGCTTACAACAAAAAGGTTAAGCCAAAGGAGTTCCAAGTTGGTGATCTTGTGTGGGAAGCTGTGTTGCCATTGGGAACCAGGGATAAGGCATATGGCAAGTGGTCTCCTAATTGGCACGGTCCGTACAAAGTGGTCCAGGCCTTGAAGGGTAATGCATACATGCTGGAGGAATTGAGCGGCGAAAAGTTCCCTGTGGCTGTTAATGGTCAACACCTCAAGAAATATTTCCCAAGCATGTGGGATGATGGACAGTAAGATGGGCCGATCTCAGAATCGGGACAGCAAGATGTGGGGGCCGATTTCAGAATCGGCCAGTAAAAAAAAAAGGGGGGAGAGAGGCACATATATATAAAAATCACAGCCGATGCACGGACATCGACTTCAGGGAATAGAGCCGATACGCTGATATCGACTTTAGTGAAGTAAGTTTATACAACGGCTTGGCCTCAGATAGCAAGATGAGCCGATATTCTGCCATCGGCTCCCTGTACGACAACTCCATTTGACGATCGGCAAGGGAGTTAAGGAGATTTCTTACATGGAAAGAGCCGATTGCTCGGGAGGAAGAACAAAAGAGGGGTCTATTGACCAATCTACTACTGCTAGGCCTATACTAGTAGATCTTAATCTACGGGCCGTTGCTTCCTTCGTTGTCGTCTTCGGAACTCTCATCGGCACTACCGCCGATGGGTTCTTCGTTGCTGCTCCCATAGCCCTCTACGGGAGCTTCATCTTCGTCTTCATCGTCACTGCTGTCGTCGTCCCACCACATACGGAGGCGCTTCGTTGACGGGTAACCCTCGAGGGAGCCGTCGTCGTCGCCGTCATCTTCCTTTTCCTCTTCTTCAGAGGTGGGGTAGCCGTCCCAGGGAAACTGGTCGTCCTCACTCTCTGACTCCAGTTCCCCGACGGCGAGGAACTGAAGATCTTCGTCCCCGCTGGTCAGGGACTGGTCGTCTTCGGACCAGACAAAGGAAGCGTGGTGTTCCAGGTCCCATGCTTCTGGGGCGCGGATGTCTGGTGGCGTTTCACGGGAGGAAGAGGACCCGTAGGAAAGCTCAGAGGAGGAGTCGTGAAGGACCGACGAGGAAGAGGAAGAAGAGGAAGACATAGCTATGGGAGTTTGGGGGTTTTTGGTACCGATGGCCAGGACGGAGCAAGATGGTGAAATGGCGAACCACTCGAAGCGGTTAAATAAAAAGGGGGCTACGGTGAAAAAATTCAATGCCACAGCAGTTTTCGAGGAGGCGGTACTCAAAGACAACGGTCAAATTGTGCGGAGCAATGGTTCTGCTCTGCCATGACATGACCCGACGAAAAATGCTGCAATGGTTCTGCTCTGCCATGACATGACCCGACGAAAGGAAAACGTAATGATTTTGGAAATATCATTTCCAAAACCAGGGGGGCATGTGTTATCACCAGAATTTGACCAAGTCAGAGGTGGGCCGCGATCGAAGATGGGCGTGAAGAAATATATGTAGAGGAAGTATGTGGATCGGCCTTTTTACCAAATTGGGCTTAATTGCCCGTGTATCTGTAACATATTAGATCGGGTTTAGTTTAGAGATAGAATCTTACTCGTGCACGGTTTAAGTGCACGCCCTCTTTAGAAAGTCCCCTGGACTATAAATATGTACCTAGGGTTTATGGAATAAACAACAACACAACGTTCACCCCAAAAACAAACCAATCTCGGCGCATCGCCAACTCCTTCGTCTCGAGGGTTTCAATCAGGTAAGCGATATGCTGCCTAGATCGCATCTTGCGATCTAGGCAGCACAAGCTCCATGTTGTTCATGCGTTGCCCGTACTGAAGCGTCTTTGATGGCGGGCAACGTAGTTATCATAGATGTGTTAGGGTTAGCATTGTTCTTCGTATAAACATGCTTACGTAGTGCAACCCTTGCATATCTAGCCGTCCTCATGCCTGTCTCAGGCATGGGGGCGGCACCCTGCTTGTTCATCGTTTAGTACATCTGATCCGTTACGATTGCTCCTTGCTCTGCAAGGATTAGTTTAATATCTGCAATAGTTAGGCCCTACAAAGGGGGGGAGGATCCAGTGGCACGCAGGGTGGCGTTCGCAAGTCCTAAACAGGATGTTCCGTGGATCAACTACATTGTTGGTTCTTTGGCCTTGTTTAGGATCGGCTTATGAGCACCGTGCGTGGCCGCGAGGCCCAACCTGGAGTAGGATGATCCGATTATGCGGTGAAAACCCTAAATCGTCGTGGATCTCATTAGCTTTATCTTGATCAAGCAGGATCACCAAGTATTCGTGCACCCCGCACGGATCATGGGTGGATCGGCTCTTTGAGCCGATTCACAGGATAACCTGAGAGCCGATCGAGGCTCGTATTTAACGTTTACGTGTATGCCATGCAGGAACTAAGCGAGGCATCCCCCATCACCTTCCTGACCAGGTATAGGTCAGGTGGCACGCCCTTGCACTTCGCATCGCCGCGTGTGACCAGAAGAGCATTGCGGGCCGTCGCTCGGAGGGGTCTCAGCCAGCCGCAGCTCTAGACTCTTCCCGGCTCTACTAGTGCTGACTGTCGCTGCCCGACGGTGGGTTTTGGCGGTCAACACTATCATATTATGTGTCATAGTTGCAAGGAAAAATAATAAACTTGGAGAATTGCATACATCACAAAAAATCCTTCACAATATGAGCTATCGTGTTCGAGGTTTCATGGCATTCAGGTCAAACGACCAATGTTACTGATAGAATTGCGACATAGTTTGTGATAATGTTCCCATATTGTGCACACATGTGAATCTTGGGATATCTTACGATGTTAGGACGAAGTTTTCCTTTTCATCGCACGAAAAATCCATTTTCCATTTGCGAGGTGCCGAAAAGGGGGTGTTTTGTGAAGCAACCACCAAATTAAAGTTTTACATTGGTATCAAAAAAAAATTCAAAAATACTAGACCACCTAAGATGGATAATTTCCCAACCGGTGTATCTGGAACATTTATGTCCACCCCTCGTGAAAAAGACAAATTCCTGCTGAATCGGTAGGAGGCCAGCCAGATTTGAACTACAAGCACATGATATAATGCTCAAGATTTTTTGTAAAAATATTTATTGGGTTCACAACATACTATTTCATTAGAGATCTAGTGCAAGTTGAGCGAAACTCCGCCCCGAGCGCAGGATCTTCATGCCCGCCGTTTTGAAGATAGTTTGAAATGAGCATAAAAATTTCAAAAACGATCCAAACAACGCGAAGCCTTCGTGTGCTGTCAGATTATGTGTCATAGTTGCAAGGAAAATTAATAAACTTGGAGAATTGCATACATCACAAAAAATCCTTCACAATATGAGCTATCGTGTTCGAGGTTTCATGGCATTTAGGTCAAACGACCAATGTTACTGATAGAATCGCGATATAGTTTGTGATAATGTGCCCATATTGTGCACATATGTGCATCTTGGGATGTCTTACGTTGTTGCAGGAGGAAGTTTTCCTTTTCATCGCACGAAAAATCCATTTTCCATTTTCGAGGTGCCGAAAAGGGGGTGTTTTGTGAAGCAACCACCAAATTAAAGTTTCACATTGGTACCAACAAATTTTTTTAAAAAAAACTAGACCACCTAAGATGGATTATTTCCCAACCAGTCTATCTGGAACCTTTCCGTCCACTCCTCGTGAAGAAGACAAATTCCTGCCGAATCGGTAGGAGGCCAGCCAGATTTAAACTACAGGCACATGATATAATGCTCAAGATTTTTTGTAAAAATCTTTATTGGGTCCACAAAATGCTATTTCATCAGAGATCCAGTGCAAGTTTAGCGAAACTACGCCCCGAGCGAAGGATCTTCATGCCCGTCGTTTTGAATATAGTTTGAAACGAGCATAAAAATCCAAAAACGATCCAAACAACGCGAAACTTTCGCGTGCTGTCATATTATGTGTCATAGTTGTAAGGAAAAAAAATAAACTTGGAGAATTGCCAACGTCACAAAAAATCCTTCACAATATGAGCTATCGTGTTCGAGGTTTCAAGGCATTTAGGTTAAACGAACAATGTTATTGATAGAATCGCGACATAGTTTGTGATTATGTTCCATATTGTGCACACATGTGCATCTTGGGATGTCTTACGATGTTGCCGGAGGAAGTTTTCCTTTTCATCGCACGAAAAATCCATTTTCCATTTTCGAGGTGCCGAAAACAGGGTGTTATGTGAAGCAACCATTAAATTTAAAGTTTCACATTTGTACCAACCCATTTAAAAAAAATATTGGACCACCTAAGATGGATAATTTCCCAACCGGTGTATCTGGAACCTTTCCGTCCACCCTTCATGAAAATATAAATTCATGCTAAATCGGTAGGAGGTCGGCCAGATTTGAACTAGAGGCACATGATATAATGCTCAAGATTTTTTGTAAAAATCTTTATTGGGTTCACAACATGCTATTTCATCATAGATCCAGTGCAAGTTTAGCGAAACTCCGCCCCGAGCGCAGGATCTTCATGCTCGCCATTTTGAATATAGTTTGAAACGAGCATAAAAAATTCAAAACCGATCCAAACAACGCGAAACCTTCGCGTGCTGTCATATTATGTGTCATAGTTGCAAGGAAAGATAATAAACTTGGAGAATTGCATACATCACAAAAAATCCTTCACAATATGAGCTATCGTGTTCGAGGTTTCAAGGCATTTAGGTCAAACGACCAATATTACTGATAGAATCACGACATATTTTGTGATAATGTTCCCATATTGTGAAAACATGTGCATCTTGGGATGTCTTAGGATGTTGCAGGAGGAAGTTTTCCTTTTCATCGCACGAAAAATCAATTTTCCATTTTCGAGGTGCCGAAAAGGGGGTGTTATGTGAAGCAAGCACCAAATTAAAGTTTCACATTTGTACCAACACATTTAAAAAAAATATTAGACCACCTAAGATGGATAATTTCCCAACCGGTGTATCTGGAACATTTTTGTCCACCCCTCATGAAAAATACAAGTTCCTGCCGAATCGGAAGGAGGTCGGCTAGATTTGAACTACAGGCACATGATATAAAGCTCAAGATTTTTTGTAAAAATCTTTATTGGGTTCACAACATGCTATTTCATCAGAGATCCAGTGCAAGTTTAGCGAAACTCCGCCCCGAGCGCAGGATCTTCGTGCCCGCCGTTTTGAATATAGTTTGAAACAAGCATAAAAAATTCAAAACCGATCCAAACAATGCGAAACCTTCGCGTGCTGTCATATTATTTGTCATGGTTGCAAGGAAAAATAATAAACTTGGAGAATTGCATACATCACAAAAAATCCTTCACAATATGAGCTATCGTGTTCGAGGTTTCATGGCATTTAGGTCAAACGACCAATGTTACTGATAGAATTGCGACATAGTTTGTGATAATTTTCCCATATTGTGCACACATGTGCATCTTGGGATGTCTTATGATGTTGCAGGAGGAAGTTTTCCTTTTCATCGCACGAAAAATCCTATTTCCATTTTCTAGGTGCCAAAAAGGGGGTGTTTAGTGAAGCAACCACCAAATTAAAGTTTCACATTTGTACCAAAGCATTTAAAAAAAATACTAGACCACGTAAGAACGATAATTTTCCCAACCGGTGTATCTGGAACATTTCCGTCCACCCCTCGTGAAAAAGACAAATTCCTGCCGAATCGGTAGGAGGTCGGCCAGATTTGAACTATAGGCACATGATATAATGCTCAAGATTTTTTGTAAAAATCTTTATTGGGTTCACAACATGCTATTTCATTAGAGATCCAGTGCAAGTTTAGTGAAACTCCGCCCCGAGCGAAGGATCTTCATGGCTGCCGTTTTAAATATAGTTTGAAACGATCATAAAAAATTTAAAAACGATCCAAACAACGCGAAGCCTTCGCGTGTTGTCATATTATGTGTCATAGTTGCAAGGAAAAATAATAAACTTGGAGAATTGCATACATCACAAAAAATCCTTCACAATATGAGCTATCGTGTTCGAGGTTTCATGGAATTTAGGTCAAACGACCAATGTTACTGATACATCACAAAAAATCCTTCACAATATGAGCTCAAGGTACAGGATAATAATACATTATGATCGCTTTGACCGTAACCATGGAGCATCTTCAGCATTTAACGCGATGGCTGGGTCAATGTTCACTCTGAAGGGCGGAATTTCACCAAACTTATTATAATCTTCTCACATGTCTGTCTTGTCCTCGACTCCCACGATGGTCCTTTTCCCTGAAAGAACTATGTGACGCTTTGGCTCATCTGATGAGCTCATTTCCTTATGTTTTCTTTTCTTTGGTCTGGAGGACATGTCCTTCACATATAAAACCTGAGCCACATCATTGGCTAGGATGAATGTTCCGTCTCTGTAACCAAGATTGTTGGTATCCACAGTTGTCATTCCGTACAGCTGGTCTACCTTTACCCCTTTTACATCCAGCTTGACCCATTTGCACCGAAACAAAGGGATCTTAAAAGAAGGTGCATAGTCAAGTTCACATATCTCCTCTATGTACCATAATATGTGTCCTTTTCCCCATTTTTAGTGTTTGTTGCATCAATGCGAACACAACTGTTTTGATTGGTGCTCTTTTTATCTTGGGCGATCGTGTAGAATGTATTTCCATTTATCTCGTACCCTTGGAAAGTCACTACAGTCGAAGATGGTGACCCGACCAACAAGTACAATTGATCTCCAACATCGTTGTTATTAATGAGATGTGTTCGCAGCCAACCGCCGAATGTCTGCATATGCTTATGGGTAATGCAGTCTTGTGACTGGCTCGGGTGTTGGGAGCGTACAATATTCTTGTTTTCAGTGATATACGGGGTCACCAAGGTGGAACTTTGTAGAACTGTGTAGTGTGCTTGAGTGAAAGAAATCATGTCCCTACATATCATTGATTTCCTTCCTATCGTGCCTTTTCCACTTAGTCTCCCCTCATGCCGCGATTCTGGAACACCAATCGACTTAAGGTCAAGAATAAAGTCAACACAAAACTTAATGACCTCCTCTATTCCATAGCCCTTGGAGATGCTTCCTTCTGGCCTAGCACGGTTATGAACATATTTCTTTAAGACTTCCATGAACCTCTCGAAGGGGAACATATTGTGTAGAAATACAGGACCGATGATGGTAATCTCTTCGACAAGGTGAACCAGGAGATGTGTCATAATATTGAAGAAAGATGGCGGAAACACCTACTCAAAACTAATAAGACATTGCACCACATCCTTCCGTAACCTTGACAGACTAGCTGGATCGATTACCTTCTGAGATATTGCATTGAGGAATGCACATAGCTTCACAATGGGTATTCGAACATTTTTCAGCAGAAGCCCCCTCAGTGCAATCGGAAGCAACCGCGTCATAATAATGTGGCAGCCATGCAACTTCAGGTTTTGCAATTTTTTCTCTGCCATATTTATAATCCCCTTTATATTTGATGAGAAGCCAGACGACACCTTGATAGTGTAAAGGACTTCAAAAATAATTTCCTTCTCTGCTCTGGTAAGAGCGTAGCTGGCAGGACATAAGCGACGCCATGTATCCGTCTTGTAATTCTCCTCTTGCTTGTTTTTGGGACTTTCATACGATACTGGTCATCCCGTGCTTCTGGTGTATCTTTTGTCTTCCCATACACGCCTAAGAAGCCTAGTAGGTTCACGCAAAGATTCTTCGTCACGTGCATCACGTTGATTGAAGAGCGGACCTCTAGGATTTTCCAATAGGGTAGCTCCCAAAATATAGATTTTTTCTTCCACATGGGTGTGTGTCCGGTAGCGACGTCATTCGGAACAGACTGACCGCCAGGACCCTTCTCCCGGTGATCTGCCTCACCTCCGAAATGATTGCCTTTCTTTCCGACAGGGTGCCTCTTTGGAAGAAATCGACGATGCCCCAGGTACACAATCTTCTTACATTTATCCAAATATGCACCTTCGGTCTCATCTAAATAGTGCGTACATGCATTGTATCCCTTGTTTGTCTGTCCTGAAAGGTTAGTAAGAGCAGGCCAATCATTGATGGTCACGAAAAGCAACGCTCGTAGGTCAAATGACTCATGTTTGTGCTCATCCCACGCATGTACACCTGATTTGGCCCACAACTGTAAGAGTTCTTTAAATAATGGCCTTAGGTACACATCAATGTCGTTGCCGGGTTGCTTTGCGCCTTGGATGAGCACTGGCATCATAATGAACTTCCGCTTCATGCACAACCAAGGCGGATGGTTATTGATACATAGAGTTACAGGTCAGGTGCTATGACTGCAGCTCTGCTCCCCAAAAGGATTCATGCGATGTTTCAACCGTGGTATTATAGGGGCATATCACATAACCTTGGCAGGAACCCTCTTCCTGGGGGGCTCGCCCTCAACATCACCAGGGTCATCTCGCCTGATCTTATACCGCAATGCAGTGCATACCGGGCATTTTTCCAAATTTTTGCACTCAGCGCGGTAGAGGATGCATTCATTAATGCATGCATGTATCTTCTGCACCTCCAATCCTAGAGGGCAGAGAACCTTCTTTGCTTCGTACGTACTGTCAGGCAATTTGTTATCCTTTGGAAGCATCTTCTTCATTATTTTCAGTAACTTCTCAAATGGATTATCACATATACCAGCCTTTGCCTTCCATTGCAGCAACTCTAGTGTGGTACCGAGCTTTGTGTTGCCATCTTCGCAATTTGGGTATAACCTTTTTTTGTGATCCTCCAACATGCCCTTTAACTTTCGCTTCTCGTTTTCAGCTTCCGCTTCTCTGTGTGCATCAGCGATGTCCCGACAAAGATCATCATCAACGGGCTCATCTGATGCCTCTTCATCTTCAGCTCCTCCTGCCTCTTCATCTTCGTACTGCCCCGTTGCAGTATCACCGTATTTAGGGTACATATCATCATCCTTTTCTTCTTCTTCATTATCTTCCATCATAACCCCTCTTTCTCCATGCTTGGTCCAACAATTATAGCTGGGCCTGAAACTTTTCCAAAGTAGGTGGGAGTGAATGACTTGCCATTCACGATATTGCTTTAAGTTCCAGCAACCAACACATGGACAACATATAAAACCATCCGCATGTGGGTTTTCCGCAGCCACACGGAGAAAATTTTCCAGGCCCGAAGTGAACTCGGGTAGGCGTCAGTCAACGTACATCCATTGCCGCCGGTTCATCTACATCAAATAATTAAGTTTATCAAAAAACCATTACAAAACATCATAATATATATCAATTGTGGAAATTACCACTGTACAAATGAAAGGGTAAAGTTGGTTAACCTTGATCGAGGAGAAAGCTTAAGTGTCGCTCCGGCACCTCATATCATTTTTGTTTTGTGTGAAATCAAGTGGCATCATTCTCTCAGACATTTCATCGAGCACCTCATGTGCATGGCAAAGAAAAGCAAGCAACCAAACAACCCTCACACCTTCCACCAAGAAAAAATGAAGTGAGGGTTGGTTGGGGGTGAGCTGAATATATAGGGCAAAGGGGAGCTTTAGCACCGGTTCGTGACACGAACCGCTGCCAATGTTTTCCTTTAGCACCGGTTCGTGACACGAACCGGTGCTAAAGATTTCGCGGCTGCCACGTGCCTGGCGACAAACCTTTAGCACCGGTTTGTGTCACGAACTGGTGCTAAAGGTACCACACGAACCGGTGCTAATGCCGCGGCTGGTCTCCTGTACGTCCAGACCGCACGAACCGGTGCTAATGACCCCCTTTAGCATCGTTTCGTGCCAAAACCGGTGCTAATGCTCTTTGGAGCAAAAAAACCAAAGCCATCTTTTCTACTAGTGGCACATAAATTTGATATCATTAGATTGTGGATTTGTATCACGTATGCAAAATACCAATAGAGTAATTATTGGTCAAAAATATGTATTGTTAGATCAAAATACATTCTACATGTTATTTTGCAAACTATTGAGTTTTATATTGGACCAACTAGCATGTGAGGACAGAACCACCACTGCCCCATTATATTTGATTGTCATAGGACTAAATGTGCACATCTTGGTTGGATGGTTAGGAGGTGACAATGAGACCTCCATCCCACCCAGGTTTGATATTTGGTGTCTCGTAAAAGTGGAATATTTTTCAGTGGGATACGATGTTTTCGCTGATAGCGAGACACTTTTGGTGACGTCAATCTTAAGACCCTCGACTCATTCTCCTGAAGGTTCTTATAGGGATAAGATGTACCACTAGTAGAAAAAGAGGCTTCTATCCGCCCCCATTAGTCCCCAAATATAGGAACCGCGACTAAAGGGGTCTTTAGTCGCGGTTCGGGTGGCCAGCTGGTGGACGGGAGGAGCTTTAGTCGCGGTTGGCCAGGCCAACCGCAACTAAAGGTTCTCAGGCCTGGCCCGAAGGCCTTTAGTCGCGGTTGGCCAGGCCAACCGGGACTAAAGGCCCATCCCTATAAAAGGTAGCTCAGCTCAATTCACTTAGCCATTTTGGTGCCACTTCTCTTCACAATCTTCACAAGGGGTGGTGGATTTGCTTTTGGTTCCTCTTATGCACACAAGGTGTTCGATGAAATGCCCGAGAGCATGAAACAAATATGATATGAAGTGTCCGAGCCACACTTGAGCTTTCTCATTTATTTTTCCTCCTCGATCGTGGTTAGCAACTTGAACCTTTCATGTGTCATTGATAAAATATGCATGTGTCTCGTTCATTGTTTAATTTCTATTATTTGTAGCTAGTTAGTTTAACAAATGCATGATGGTTAATTATATACTTTATATAATAATAATGCAGATGAATCGGCAATGGATGTACGGTAACCGACTCTCCGGCGAGTTCATTACGGGTTTGAAAGATTTCCTCGTAGTGGCTAATGCGAACAAGCAGGGGGTTTTGTTATCTGTCCATGTGCTGCCTGTAAGAATCAGAAGGGTTACTCTTCCTCAAGAGACGTTCACCTGCACCTGCTTCGGCAGGGTTTCATGCCAAGCTATAATTGTTGGACCAAGCATGGAGAAAGAGGGGTTAGAATGGAAGAAGATGAAGAAGGGAAGGATATCAATGATGAAAACTATCCTGATCATTTCGGTGATACTTTCCTGGAGGATGCTGAAGGTGGGGAAGGTGAAGGGGAAGGTGAAGAAGAGGCACGTGATGAACCCGCTGATGATCTTGGTCCGACCATTGCTGATGCACGGAGAGGCTGTGAAACTGAAAAGGAGAGGAAGAATTTGGATCGCATGTTAGAGGATCACAAAAAGTCGCTGTACCCGGATGCGATAATGGTCTGAAAAAGCTGGGCTGCACACTGGATTTGCTGAAATGGAAGGCAAAGGAAGGTCTATCTGACTCGGGATTTGAAAATTTGCTAAAAATGATGAAGAATATGTTTCCAAAGAATAACGAGTTGCCCGCCAGTACGTACGAAGCAAAGAAGGTAGTCTGCCCTCTAGGTTTAGAGGTTCTGAAGATACATACATGCATTAGCGACTGCATCCTCTACCGCGATGAATACGAGAATTTGAATGAATGCCCGGTATGCATTGCATTGCGTTATAAGATGAGAGGCGATGACCCTGGAGACGATGTTGAGGGCGAGAAACCCAGGAAGAGGGTTCCCGCCAAGGTGATGTGGTATGCTCCTATAATACCACGGTTGAAATGTCTGTTCAGGAACAAAGAGCATGCCAAGTTGTTGCGATGGCACAAAGAGGACCGTAAGTCGGACATGGAGTTGAGACACCCCACAGATGGAACGCAATGGAGAAAGATCGACAGAGAGTTCAAAGATTTTGTAGCTGACGCAAGGAACATAAGATTTGGTCTAAGTACAGATGGCATGAATCCTTTTGGCGAGCAGAGCTCCAGCCATAGCACCTGGCCCGTGACTCTATGCATCTCCAACCTTCCTCCTTGGTTGTGCATGAAGCGGAAGTTCATTATGATGCTAGTGCTCATCCAAGGTCCGAAGCAACCCGACAACGACATCGATGTTTACCTAAGGCCATTAGTTGATGAACTTTTACAGTTGTGGGGCAGACCTGGTGTACGTGTGTGGGATGAGCACAAAGAAGAGGAATTTGATCTACGAGCATTGCTTTTCGTAACCATCAACGATTGGCCTGCTCTTAGTAACCTTTCGGGACAGACAAATAAGGGATACAATGCATGCACGCACTGCTTACATGAGACTGAAAGTGTGTATTTGCCAAATTGTAAGAAGAACGTGTACCTAGGGCATCGTCGATTTCTTCACCGACATCATAACGTAATAAAGAAAGGCAAGCATTTCAACGGCAAGGCAGATCACCGGCCGAAGCCCGCGGAACGTACTGATGCAGAGGTATTTGATATGGTCAAGGATTTGAAAGTCATCTTTGGAAAGGGTCCTGGCGGACAATCAGTTTCGCAGGGAGCTGACGGGCACGCACCCATCTAGAATATTGAAAAGTCCTAGATGTCCGCTCTACAATCGACGTGATGCATGTTACGAAGAATATTTGTGTGAACCTGCTAAGCTTCTTGGGCATGTATGGGAAGACAAATGATACAAAGGAAGCACGGCAGGACCAGCAACGTTTGAAAGACCCTGATGACTGGCATCCGGAATGGTTTCAAGGTCGTGCCAGCTACACTCTTACCAAAGAAGAGAAGGTCATTTTTTGAATGCCTGAGCAGTATGAAGGTCCCGTCTGGATTCTCGTCGAATATAAAGGGAATAATAAACATGGCGGACAAAAAGTTCCAAAACCTGAAGTCTCACGACTGCCACGTGATTATGACGCAATTGTGCGTGAGGTCGAGGTAGTAGTGGTTCGTGATGGCCGCCCGGCGCGCAGTACCCTGAGGGACGGGAGGGACCGGCACGCCTCCGGCGCTTAGGCTCCAGCCGGCGGGGACGCGGTAGCCCGGTGGGCAAGGGTAGTTCGAGGCGCAAAGCTCCTCCACCTGCTGGTAGGTTAGAGTGGGTACGGTGGAAGCCATGAGAGAGTGATGAGAGATTGTAGAGATGTGATAATGCTGGCCAAGCCGGGCTACATATATGTAGTGAGAAATGGCGGGAAAAATGGGAGTGGGAAGACAGGAGGCGGGAAGAAAGAGGCGGGAAGACAGGGAAGAAATGGCGGGAAGAAGAGGAATCCAGAGCTGGTCATCTAACCTTTAGTCCCGGCTGGTGGGTGCAACCGCGACTAAAGGTGGTTTTGTGTCATCTAAGAAAATTGTCGGTGGGATAAGGACGTCTGGGTAAACTTTAGTCCTGGCTGGAGGGTGCAACCGTGACTAAAGCTGTCGGCAGGATAAGGACGCGTCGGTGGACACACTGCTCGATGAGATAAAGCATGTAGCGCACGATGCCCTGTCGGAGGAACAAGACAAAGCAGAAGCGGCGCCGTGCCTATAAAAGGAGCATCGATACGCCTTGGCAAGCAGACCAACAAGCCAACCTAGCAGGTAGGGAGAGTTTCATCCCCATGGATGGATTAAAGGGTTGGAAAATCTCCCGTGGCACAGCTTCTCGAAGATGTCGTTGGTGCACACGCCCTACGACATCTTCGGAAGTTGCTCCTCGGGAAAATTTTCCTGCAAGCCCGTGAAAGACAGAGGCGGGAAGATAAAGGCGGGAAGAAATGGCGGAAAGACAGAGGCGGGAAGAACTGATGGAAAGAGGGGGGCGGGAAGACAGAGGCGGCCGGGAAGAACTGGTGGGAAGAGGGGGGGCGGGAAGAACTGGCGGGAAGAGGGGGGCGGGAAGACAGAGGCGGGAAGAACTGGCGGGAAGAGGGGGACGGGAAGACAGAGGCGGGAAGAAATTTATTTTTCTGAATTTTTTGATATATTATTTGTATTTTTAAGATTTTGAATTGAATTAGTTTTATTTTTCTGAATTTTTTGATATATTATTTGTATTTTTCAACATTTTGAAATGAATTAGTTTATTTTTCTGAATTTTTTGATATATTATTTGTATTTTTAAGATTTTGAATTGAATTAGTTTGTTTTTCTGAATTTTTTGATATATTATTTGTATTTTTAACATTTTGAATTGAATTATTTTTATTTTTCTGATTTTTTGATATATTATTTGTATTTTTAACATTTTCAAATGAATTAGCTTTATTTTTCTGAATTTTTTGATATATTATTTGTATTTTTAACATTTTGAATTGAAAAGAAATTTGAAAAAGGGCTTTAGTCGCGGTTGGCCTCGCCAACCGCGACTAAAGGGTCTTTCCGCGGGAACCGCGCGAATCCGGCAAAAATACCTTTAGAAGCGGTTGGTGTGGCCAACTGCGACTAAAGGGTGCGCGGCGCGCAGGCGCGATTCACTTGTTCTTCTTCTCGAACCCGCCGCGTTGCCGTCTCTCGCCGCCGACACCTCGCAACGCTCCCGGACGACGCCGCCATGCCGCCGCGCCGCCTCTCGCCGGATCTCGCCGCGCCGCCTCGCTGTACGTCGTTGTCTCTCGCTGCCTCCATGCCGCCCGTGTCCAACGATCGACGACGACCGCCGCCGCGCGCCCGTACGGGTCCCAAAACGACCGCCGCCGTGCCCGTGACCGCCGCCGCGCCCGTGACCGCTGCCGCGCACGCACCGCCACCGTAGACGGGGAGGAGAGAGCCGCCGCGCACGCACCACCGCACGCACACCGCCACACCGCGCGCGTCACAGAGAGAAGGGAGGAAACGGAGAGAGGGAGGAAGAGAGAGGACGGAGAGGGGCCGGGGCCGGCCCCAATTTTTTTTGTTCTTGTTAATTAACAAAAAAAGTACTTAACAAAAATAAAATTAACAAAAAAACTACCTAACAAAAACTACTTAACAAAAACTACTTAACAAACTACTTAACAAAAAAACTACTTAACAAAAACTACTTAACGGTACGGTGGGGGTTCACAGGCAACGTGACGCGACGGAAAGAGAGAGGGAAAAGAGAGAGACGCGACGCGACCGAATCAATCCACCATCTTCCAAGCTCTCAGCGAGCTTCCCTAAAGTAAAGACGCCCTCTTGGTCTTGGATCGCGAGGTCACGAGAAGCCCGCCCGCGCGCGCGGGAGCTCGAGCCAACCAGCCAGGGATCGATCGAGAGAGCGAGCGAGCTTAGCTTAGCTTCTAGGAGACGCGCGCCGCCGGAAGGGATGGACCGAGCGGTGCTGATGTAATATGTGTGTGTCACCGCCACCGCCCTTTCGCCACCGCCACCGTCCTTTCACCACCGCCGCCGCCCCCCTTTCGCCACCGCGCCCCTTCTTCACTTAATGAATTAGTTTTTACTACATGTTTTCAAGACTAACATATGACGGACGATAGAGCTGACCCGATTATGGCCAACTATGATCCGGATGCTGGAGAACATATAATGGGCATCATAAACGGCGATGTTCCTTATGTGCCGACCGAACAAGATGAAGAAGAGGATGTCTCTTCTTATCTGAACCTTGACAGTGAAGATGAAGGTCGTCAACGAGGTGATGACGAAGGAACGAACATTGTCGATGGAGGTCAACCGTCGATAAACGACGATCTTGAATTGCAAGTAGCAACCACCTCCGGCGAGGTATATATATATACATTGAGCCTCTGGTGATACAAACTTACTGATTTGAATAAATATGTATTAACGCGCGCGACTCTATTTCTTTTTTTAGCCCTCGGCCGGATCATCGAAAAAATCGAGTACGGCAAAGCGTGGCATGACCAAGACGCTGAAACAAGGAGAAACATATACCATCGTGGTTGTCAGTGCAACCGGCAAGCCGCTGGAGCCCCAAAAGCACTCCACAAAGTTTATCAACCAATGCGGAGCCGTTGTTAGAGACAACGTCCCGATCACCGTCCAGGAATGGAATGAGCCAAAGAAGGCATGCCTTGGTTTCAGTTTTGTCGACAAGAGAACAAAAAAAAGATTGCTGGAGAAAGCTTATGAAACATTTCATTCTACCTCCGGAATTCAACAAACGCGATAAATAGGGTAACGAGATTCCGGGTGGACGTGAGAGGAGGAGGCTAGTCAAAGAGTTCGCTCTTAAGAAGATGGCCGAAGCATTCCGGAACTTCAAGAAAAATTTAGCCCATGACTTTGTCAACAAGAACAAGACTCCGGATTTCAAAGGACAATATGAGAAAACTGAAAGATGATTGGCGAGAATTTGTGAGGCAAAAGAAATCGGAGCATTTCACTGAAATATCGAAAAAAATAAGGAAAATGCGGCTAAGAAAGAGTACAATCATATTATGGGGCCAGGAGGGTATCGTCTTTCGGAGCCTAAGTGGGAGAAGATGGAGAACGACCTGAGGGCGCGAGGAATCCCTCTAGGTACAAAGGGATGGGACCCAAGGGCCAAAAGCAGGTGGTACGGGCATGGGGGATCGATAGACCCGGAGACAGGGGTGTGTGTTCACCGCAAGAAAGCGTTTAAACCCACCCAAGCCCTTATTGAAGCAATGACCCAAGCTCAAGAGGGGAAGATCAAGTTCAACAGAGAGAACGACGCGCTGACATTTGCCCTCGGGAATCCTGAACACCCAGGATGTGTACGAGGAAAAGGCGCCATTCCGTGGAAAGTAGGGTTCTCCCAGGACGATGACCCGTACGGTTACAGAAGCCGTAAGAGAAAGACGGATCGGGATGCAGATTTTGTGGGGCACTTGGCATCAGAACTCCATCAGGTGAAGCAGATGGTGTATGACCTAGTAAAAGAAAGATCGGCTGCTGCAGGGCCGCATGAAGATCTCGGTAGCTAGCAGCGGAGAAGCAGTGTGGCTTCCACGGAAGCCCCGCCTGGTGCTAATGCACCCTTGCTGGCCCCGGCTGGTGCTACCTCGGCTGGTGCTAATGCACCGACGATCGAGATTCGTGCACCGGAGCCTCACTACCCCGTGGATGATGTAAAGGAGATGAAAGAATGTGATCTGCATTTTCCAGTGGGGGGCATATGTTCCACGAAGGTAGCTAGCGATAGTGCTTTACCCTGTACACCTGGAGAACTCCACCACAACAACCCCATTGAAGATGGCTATGATCGTGTCACGGTGGAAGAAATAGTCCAAGGGTTTGAGGAGCTGGAGATTGACATTGCTACACCCGAAGGGGTGAGAAGACTTGGAGATATCAAGCGCCAGTTCATTCTATGGAAAAATAAGTACATAGTGTTTCCAGGCGAGGCGCCAAGGCTAACAAGTCCACCCACTCCGGTGGTGGTGGTGGCGGTGGTGGTGGTGGTGGTGGTTCTCCTACACCTCCTTCACGTCAGCCGACGCCGCCCCCCAATCCACAACCTCCGGCGGGTAAGCAGCCGCCGCCCCCCAGTCCTCCTCTGGCGCGTATGCCGCCCCCCAATCCACCTCCGGCGAAGAAGCGGAAGCAGGCGGATAGCAAGGCAACCTCCTCCTGGACTATTAACCCGGACCCTTGTGTACCTAAGACCACAAAGGTACCGGAGCCATCACTGAAGCCTCTCCTCCCAAGGCCTTGGGAACGTAGTGTCGAGGAAACTGACGCGGCCGCGGCTGCTCAGTATGAGAAATGGAAGGCGGAAATGAAGGCGAAAAGAGAGCCTGAGCCCAAGCCAGTATTTTCTGAGAAGGAAAAGAAGTGGGCTAAGTCATTTTTGAGCACACCGTCCCAAGCCGAGAAGAATATGCCTGACGACTATGGACGTGAACTTCGTAGGCAAGCACTCATATTGAAGGAGAAGAAAGACTTGGCGGAGAAGGAGAAGAAAGCCTTGGAGGAGGAGAAAAAAGAAAGTAAAAAAAGCGGGAAACAAGTTGCCCAGCTCGGGGAACAAAATAAACAATTGATCCCCCCGCTCATAGTGAAAGCCGCCGGTCCGGATGCTGAACTAATGGACCCCACTATCATAGCAGCTGCGGCAGCACAGGGAATGACTGTAACGGGTGCCAGAGAAAAAGCGGCCGAGATCGGTATGACTCTTCGTGCAGTGTTAGGCCTTGAGGAGGCGCCAATGAGTGAGGTAGCAATTACATATGTGCCGAATGGGCCTCTCATCGAGCCTGCAGGAAGAGGATCTACCACCACAAATGCAAAATCTGCTATGTTGGTACAAGGGTTACATAAAAAATAACGCCGGCAAAGAATACATTTATGCGAAAGTTAGACATGAGCATCACTTCAAACATTACTATGTAACAGTTCATCTGAGTGAATTGTTCCAGCTGTTCAATCTGCGCGAGCTCGACAAATCTATCATCAGTTGCTACGTTCTGTAAGTGATTTATTTCTACCCCATCTCGTTCATTGCCTGCACTATATATATTGTCCTAACTATATTGTTGTGTACGCTATTATGCATAATGAAGATTGTGGAATGCCAAAGAAGGAACATCTATGATGTTGGGTTCATTGACCCACACATCGTTAATGGATATGTGTTAGAAAAACACCCCCGTGACGTGGAGCAAGACCTGTTTGATTTTCTTAGAAAGCAGCAGCTCAAAAGTGAAATTCTATTTCCTTACCATTTTGGGTGAGTGTTTCTGTCTTCAGCACATTCTCTTTTGTTTACTCCATGCATGGTATGTCTAATCAATGAGTTATGCATGACTGTGCATGTATCGTGTCTGCAGGTTCCACTAGATTCTGCTCATAATTGAATTTCACACTTCCAGAGATCTCGTCATGGACTCTCTGAATATGGATCCAAAGCTTTGGGTCAACATGAGAAATATGATGCAAAATTAATTATTTTCAATCATTTGCGCTCTATATCGATCGGCATCTTTCGTTCATTTCCTAATATCAAGTAACTAATAACTCCCTTGTTAATTTAATTTTCTTTCCCCTGTAGGGTTTGGAGACGGTTCACAGATGAAACGGTCGGTGAATTCAAAAAAGAGCTAGAATTTAGAAAGGTAATGTCTGGGGATGTTCAGCCACCGGGGACCAATCTATGTGGATACTATGTTTATGAGTTCATCCGGAGATACACCTCTGAGCGGAAGCCGTCGGAGAACAACGTCAAGAGGAATAACTTGTGGAAGACGCTTAATCCAGAAGCTCGTTTCCGACCAATTCAAGAGGAACTAGCATGATTTTTGATGAGGGAAGTCCTCCATCCTAAAGGAGAACACTATTTCGAGGATGTAGAACTTCTGATGCCGTAAATTATGTATGGAAACTTGTTCAAAATTGTATATGGTCATCCGAGATTGAATATATATTGTATATTCCTCTTGTATTCTTCTTGGTTCTAATTTCAAACTTGTTTGAAATTATACATTCATATGCATGTATAAAGTAGCGTAGAATATGTGAAACTCCTTCAAAATTAAAATAAAACACAAAATAAAATATAAAAGAAATAAAACAATACAAATTAAAAAAGAAACCAGATTTAGGGGGGGGGGGGGCTAAAACTGTAAACCTGCGGCGGTCTTTAGTCGCGATTGGCCAGGAGAACCGCGACTAAAGATCCTCCGCCTCGACGGTCCTTTAGTCGCGATTCGTAAGCAACCGCGACTAAAGAGGAGCCTTTAGTCGCGTTTAATTGGTCCCGGTTGCGCAACCGCGACTAATGGCAGTTGCGAACCGGGACTAATGCCCCTTTTTCTATCATTGTACGTGAATCCATTTATATGGATGAGTGTATGTACGTATTTATAAGCGATGTACTGTTTGTACGTGGTGCGCAGCAATTCGACAAGAAGCTAAGCTATTGCACGAGAGCGTGACACACCTGCAATTAGACACGCCTAATTGGCACAATCTTCGTAATCAATCAGGTGGATAATCGCCCAATGCATCGACTAATACAAGAAAGGCCGACATCGGAATATAATGATGGCGGGAATGCGAACCCTAGTTGGAAATGCATTTTTCAAATGTTAAAAAATTATGAAATAAAAATATCCGGGTACGTACGCATGTTTCATGTGTGCGTAGAAAGTTTTCGTGGAGAAACCACTTTTTTATTTCAGAATCTAAAAAAGACAAAATACGTCACATATATACTGCTATATATCCCTGCGAAATTTCATTTTTTTACCGAGACAAAATAAAAAGTTTTTTCGTCACGAAACTCATATCCAGGGCACATATCTGAGATCATCTGGGAAATCATTTTGTGTTTTGATTTTTAAAACATATTTTGATATCACAAACGGAACTTTTCAAAAAATGGGTTCACATGCCCCCATATTCTATATATGCACACTCGGAATGGAATGCATGTTTGCCAGCGTACACGGAGAAGGATGTGACAACACACGCGTATATCATGCTTATTGGCAGTGCGATCGCTCTCCATTCCGATCTTAAACTGAAAATACTTATATTTGCTACTCCGTTAATCTTGCTTGTACAGTACATAACGTGCGTGCGTCCCAGGGGCTTTCCAGTGTGACCAACTGTTCCAGCGTCGACGGCGACATCACTCTAGCAGTGTACAATTTTTCGCCATTTCTGCTTCGTGGGCAAAGAGAGCTGCCGGGACGCGTGTGGCGCGCTCATTGGATGAAGCTGCCACGTGGCCTTAGAGACGAAGGGGCTGACGGCGGTGCGTGGGCACACGCGTCGGGCGCTCAGTCGCGCTTGCACGGCCACACGCCGTGCTTTTCATGCTAAATCTGGCGTAGACGCGCAGTCGTTCTCCACTGAGAACCCGCTAGCTACCGCTGGAATCAGAGCAGGAAAAGAAACGTTTTCTTGTACCCTCCGTCAATAAATAAATGTCCGGAATTTATTTAAATTTAAATTTATAAGGACAATAAATAATATATATATATATTTAAACAAATCTCAGACGTTGCTATTTATAGACAGAGGTATTGTTTTGTTTGGATCAGTTTTGGACGGCTTTCTCAACCTGGATTTGGGATTATATTGTCACTCCACTCCTTCTTTCTTCACATGAGATGATCTTGGACGTTTCCTGGATTTTCCTCGCCGGCCATGGAATCCCGATTCCCCCGTCCGGAATATCTTCTCGATTGCTTCAGGGGCATCCATCATTGAACATATTTGGTTCCTCATATCGCCGTGTTCCTCGAAGAAGTCGATCCACCACGTATCGTTGTCCACGACCACCCACATCGGGTCATCCAGCTCCTCCTTTTGTCAGCCTGCGGTGGTGGTCATATGGATCTCCTGATAACACCGGTCGCTCCCCACCCTCGGTGTCGGGGGGTTTTGAGGTCGTTTCTTGTCATCTTCCAGCCATTGCTGCTTGTGAGCCACATATCTACCGGCATTGGGTAGTGCGCCTCGTACAAGGTCCAGGCCTCAGAGATTGTGAAGTTGTCGCGCCCGAAGCCATTCACGGTGGCAGCGGTTCGACATGGTGTCGAGGCTATAGGATCTCGAATCGGTAGGGCGGCTAGGGTTAGGAGAGTGGCGAGGATGTGTGAGGGGATGATGCGAACGCGGGTATTTATGCGGCAAAGGCAGGCGAGGGAGCGGTTGTCCACGTTAACGCCAGCGTGCATAGACACGCGGCCATGTACGACGAGAAGTCTCCCTGCGCATTTGAAAACTTGTGTTGCGGCTGCGAAACCTGCACGGCATTTACGCGTCTTGATGAGACGTAGGTGACTCGTTTAAACTATCTATGTGTTAATGACACATGTGTCCTGCCACTTGTCATGCATGCCCTTAGTTGTGTTCGGGGCGCACGCAAGAATCCCTATGTAGCGGAAATGGCCTCGGAAATGGTAATGGGCTGCGTTGGACCAAAAAGCTATTAGGACGCGCGGCTGGGTGACCAATGAGCCCCAAAAGACTTTGAATGGCGCTCCAACTAGCGTCTCCCAAATGGCGTCCGACATGGAAAAGCGTCGGATCGGACGAATGGGGGACACCGTTGGTGGTACCGTGTTTGGGGCGCGTATGTTCCCAATCGAGTTCCCCAAACGTGACCCCTAAACACTAAAATATGGCGAAAATAAAGTTGTTCACTAGAATTTTGATTATATATTACAACATGAATGAAAACGAATATGACTAGCCCCTATCCTAACCGCGGTCCTTCGGGGTGCTCGATGGCCCCGCTCCGGCGCCGCCTTATTCCCTCCTCCGGCTCTCCTACGCCCACCACTCCTTCCTCATCGCTGACGTAAGAGCCCCGAGTTCGTGTGTCTTTGTCATGGAGCTGTTCCCGCTCGTCCGCCATGAGGCGGTGAGCCCATCCTCAATGGGCAACCCTTCAACGGAGATGTCGACGATGCGCCACCACTGCTCCACGAAGGCTTCATCGTAGGAGCGGGTGTTGTCCTCCCCCTTCTTTAGAGTCTTGTAAGACTCAAGAATGGCCCTTTACTCCTCCGACTTCTCCTCCGGGTAGGCCCCTTCGCTCCAACTCTCCCGGTCATCGTCGTCCTCCCCTCCTCCTCCACCACTTCTGCCCGCCTCCTCCTCCGCGTCAGCCAAGATCTATGAGTACATCTCCATGTACTATTCAGGGTCATTGTCGTTGCTGGCTTTGTACTCATTGAACCTGGCTCGTAGAACTCGGGCTCGAGGGGTGGCGTAGGCTCTTCGGCCAGGGGAGATGACGGCGGGGTGGAGACAGAGGTGGAGGTGCTGACCTGACGCGATCGTTGAGGCCTAGCATGGTGTAGGTTGTGGCGTGGCATTTTCATTGAGGCAGGCAGGGAAGAACTACGGGGACGACTGTGGTGGCGCTAGAGAAAAAAGGCGGATTTTTATAGCTAGAGGTGAAGCAGGAAAAGCCGAAAAAAATGACGGGAAACGGTGGGAAAAATGCGGAAACAAGCGGTGGGGCTTTGGAAACAGTTTAAGTTTTCTTCTCCCGTTTTGCTAGAGACTCGGAGTCTACCAGGCCGGGGACGTAGGTTGTAGGGGTGGAAGTGCACAGATCGCGGGGAAGGAAGGCGGCGCCGACGGCCAGCCGCCGACGTGAGGGGGGGGGAGGCGACGCACGGTAGAGAGGCGGCGGCTAGGGTTTGGAACGCCAACTCCTCAGGGAGTTGGCAATAATAGATTGATTATTTCTTGTCCCTTCACGTAGGTATTACAGGGATATATATAGGCTAATGACATAAAGATAAATGGGCTAAGCCCCTAATTTAGGCCCACTAATGGGCTTCTTCCTGCTATAAGACAAACCGGTCATAACATCTCCCCGCCTTCACAAACAGCTCGTCCTCGAGTTGAACCTCTGGAAACTGTTGGTGGAACTCCTCGAGCTTCTCCCAAGTGGCCTCCTCTTCTGGCAGACCGGCCCACTGTACCAGAACATGCCAAACGCCGCAACACTGTTGCGCCAGCATCACCTTCGCCACTTTAGCTGGAGCTGGCAGCAGACGACCATCTGTAGTAGGTGCTGGCGTGTAATTGACACACGTCTGTTGGGAACATCAAGAGGAAGGTGTGATGCGCACAGCAGTAAGTTTTCCCTCAGTATGAAACCAAGGTTATCGAACCAGTAGGAGATGAAGGCCACGTGAAGGTTGTTGGCGGAGGAGTGTAGTGCGGCGCAACACAATCAAAATACTTTGCCCCAACTTAACAGTGAGGTTGTCAATCTCATCGGCTTGTTGTAAACAAAGGATTAAACGTATGGTGTGTAAAATGATGTTTGTTTGCGAAGAACAACAAAGCACAGAGTTTGCAGTAGATTGTATTTCAGATGTAAAGGAATGGACCGGGGTCCACAGTTCACTAGTGGTGTCTCTCCAATAAGAAATACATGTTGGGTGAACAAATTACAGTTGGGCAATTGACAAATAAAGAGGGCATATCAATGCACATAAATATCACGAAGACTAATATGAGATTTAATCAGGGCATTACGACAAAGTACATAGACCGCTATCCAGCATGCATCTATGCCTAAAAAGTCCACTTTCAGGTTAGCATCCGCACCCCTTCCAGTATTAAGTTGCAAACAACAGACAATTGCATTAAGTATGGTGCGTAATGTAATCAACACAAATATCCTTAGACAAAGCATTGATTTTTTATCCCTAGTGGCAACAGCACATCCACAACCTTAGGGGTTGCTGTCACTCCCCCAGATTCAATTGAGACATGAACCCACTATCGAGCATAAATACCCCCTCTTGGAGTCACAAGTATCAACTTGGCCAGAGCCTCTACTAGCAACGGAGAGCATGCAAGAACATAAACAACACATATATGATAGATCAATAATCAACTTGACATTGTATTCCATATTCATCGGATCCCAACAAACACAACATATAGCATTACAGATAGACGATTTTGATCATGATAGGCAGCTCACAAGATCTAACATGATAGCACAAGAGGAGAAGACAACCATCTAGCTACTGCTATGGACCCATAGTCCAAAGATGAACTACTCACACATCAGTCCGGAGGCGATCATGGTGATGTAGAGTCCTCCGGAAGATGATTCCCCTCTCCGGCAGGGTGCCGGAGGCGATCTCCATAATCCCCCGAGATGGGATTGGCAGCGGTGGCGTCACAGTATGTTTTCTCGTATCGTGGCTCTCGGTAATAGGGTTTTCGCGACGGAGAGTTTAAGTAGGCGGAAGGGCAGAGTCGGGGGACTCACGAGGGGCCCACACACTAGGGCGGCGCGGGCCCCTCCTTGGCCGCGCCGCCTTAGTGTGTCGCCACCTCGTGGCCCCACTTCGTATCCTCTTCGGTCTTCTGGAAGCTCCGTGGAAAAATAAGACCCTGAGCGTTAATTTCGTCCAATTCCGAGAATATTTCCTGTGTAGGATTTCTGAAACCAAAAACAACACAAAACAGGAACTGACGCTTCGGCATCTCGTTAATAGGTTAGTGCTGGAAAATGCATATAAATGATGTAAAGTGTGTATAAAACATGTGAGTATCTATTATATACTAAAAGCAATATAAGGATGTTTAACGGAGCCACCACGTTAAGCCACATCACCTAATTTATTTTAATAGTTAGATCTAAAATTTACGGCTAAGATTTTATCAGATATTAGCAGTTTACGTAACTGCTAACACATCTAAAATAAGGTGCATGTCACGTTGGTTAATCCTACACATGGAAGACTCAAAATAGATTGATTCGCATCCTAAAATAGAGTAGACGTATGTGCAAATCCTATGAGAGTCCTGAGCTGGGCTCTTAAAAAAGGTAATCGCACCTGAAAATCCTATTAGAGTTCAGGACTACAACCACTTATAACATACGTTTTATATAAGTGTACGTGCATCACGTGTCTTAATCAAAACAAATACATGTGGTACCGATTTATTACATGTACGTGCATATTTTCGGTTATGTGAAATTTAACTTATTAAGAACTTGCTATCTAGACATTCACAAACCTTTCGGCTAAAATGTTGCCAAAGAGAGTTTTTGGGAATACCTGCTCAAATAACATCCGAGGTTGTCACTTATTTAATCAATTCGTCCAATTTTTTTAATAAAGTTATGTATACCGACAAACTGTGTCCGGTATAATTTTTCTCGATGGTAACCGAAAACATCGGTTCTCAGCGAGGTACCGGTCGAATTTATTGTTGTACTCTATATTATATAATTAGAACTGTGAGAATTTCATAAGCCCCACAAAATACGAATTATATAAAAAAAGCACATGAGATAGGCCAATGCCCATTTGTTGGAATAGTTGAAGAATCATATAACTTGATTTAGGTTCGAGTCATCCATATTGTATTTAAGTCTCGAGGAAAATTTATCACATAAAATTCAGATAAAATCATCTAAAACCTTAAGGATTCTATTATAGCTAAACTCTAAATAAATTTTATATAAAAGTATGGTTGCAACATATAGCAGAAGACTAAAACAAAAATATAGTTCACACCGATAGATGGCAAGCGTTAGCAAATATTTAAAACTTGCTATCTAGATACTCACAAACCTTATCGGCTAAAAATGTTGCCAAAGAGTTTTTTTAGGAATACCTGCTAAAATAACATTCTAGGTTGTCAATTATTTAAATTCGACCAAATTAAAAAAAGAACTAAAATTATGTATACTTACAAATTGTGTCCGGTGTAATTTTTCTCGATGGTAACCGAAAACATCGGTTCTCAGCGAGGTACGGGTCAAATTGTTTTTTGTATTCTATATTATATAATTACAACTGTGAGAATTTTATAAGCCCACAAAATACGAATTATATAAAAAATGCACGTGAGATAGGCCAATGTTGAGATCAATTGATTTAGGTTTGAGTCATCCATATTGTATTTAAGTCTCGAGGAATATCACATAAAGTTCAGATAAAATCATCTAAAAGCATATGGATTCTATTATTGATAAACTCTAAATAATTTTTATATAAAAGTATGGTTGCAAAATATGGCACAAGACTAAAACAAAAAATTACACCGATAGATGATAAGTGTTAGCAACACCCCTCATGTCATATGTCTGAATACGTATGTGAACTAGCTATCGCTTCTTGAATGCATGTGCTGGTAAGTGTTAGACTCAAGAAGAATCAAATATGTGGCATGCCAATATGATATGTGGAACTGTATGGACCCAAAAATTGATGCAAGACTGTATTGTGGCATCAACACCAGAGGTATGAAGCACCAGATCATGTTAACATGGTAAACAATATGGCTCGGTCAAAATAAAAGTGAATACTATAAAAAGGAAAGGCAACAAAATTATTGGTGCGAAGTAAATAACTACCAATGATTAGCAATACAGAAAAAAAGATGTAACAATTCTAGCCGTTCAGATCATCTGAAACAACCACTAACACGGACGAAACAATATCTGGCGAGTAACAATGTACAGCAAGCTACCTCAAAAGGTGACTCCCTTATATTAAAAGCAATATACAATTCTAATTAGAGAGACCATTGTATTCCATATCATCGTAATTATTTAATTAGTTAGATCTATAATTAATGGTTAAGATTAAAAGATACAAATATGTACAACATTAGTAGTGTACAAACCAGGCCGCAACTGCCACGGACGAAACAACATGTGGCATGTAAGGATGTACACCAAGCTAACTCAAAAGGCAATTCCCTTTCATAAAAGCTCAAAAGCTGATTTGTTTTTTTTTTTAAAAAGGTTGATCGAGGAGAACGACGTACATGAAGCTAACTCTGATTTCGCTTCGAAAGAAAAACTTGAAAATTAATTGGTTGTTTTAAAGAAACGTTGATCGATAATCAAAGACTGATCCATAAGTACAGACAACAATCTCCAAAACTAATCGCCACTTTGAAAACAAATAGGATGGTCGGTGTGAAAAAACTCCAAAACTGATTCATACATATAGGAAACAAATTCTAAAAGTGATTGCCCCTTAAAAAAACTCCAAAACTGATCGGCCATGGGAAGAAAACTCAAAAGCAGATCATCGATATCTAATATATGTGGGGCAGAACAACTTAAAGTTACTTGGTCGATAAACCTGCAGCCTGGCAAACTATATTTGCGAGGAGTTATGAGTGCTGAAACTTACAGATTAGAGTTGAACAAGAAATTGATCAATTGATTTTTTTATAAATTTTAAGTGTATATGAGATGACGTGGTTATCCAGTAAAAAAGAGAGATTGAGTGAGATGTGTGCATGTAGGTGGAGGATTGGTGGTTTCTTAATCATGTAACTGCTCAAGGAAGAAATAGTTATGAAAGTCTATGTTCCAGACCAAATAAGGATGATGTTTAGATATTTAACGGAAATAAAAATGATAATGGCACATGACATTTTATTTAGCACATTATCCATGATGGTTATAAAACAACATTGTCATGTATCAGTGCATAATGCGAACTTTCATGAAACCAAAAGTGATCCTCGAGAAACAATCTAAAATCAATAAAAATAATGCCCTCGCATTTGCGAGGGCCATCTTGCTAGTTGTCATAAAAGTAGCATGGAACATAAGAAATTATAGATACGTTTGAGACGTATCAGTAGGGGGAAGGTCCGGCGTCACTGCCAGCGGGTCCCCGTAGTATGCCTTGAGTATGCCGACATGGAAGACGTCATGTAGGCGCGATGCAGCCGGCAGCTCCAAGCGGTATGCGAGTGTGCCAACTCGTTCCAGCACTCGAAAAGGACTGGCGTAGCGGGGTCCCAACTTGCGCTTGGAGCGTGGGTCTAGGGACTGCGTGGTCCTGTGAAGGAGGCGCAGCCAAACCCAATCCCCCACCGCGAACTCCGCCTCGCGGTGATGAGCATCATAGTACTTCCGGGCCAGCTGTTGTGTTGGGAGAAGACGCTGGCGCGCCTCAGTCAGGATCTCATCGCGGGTGCGAAGCAGGTCGCCCACCGTCTCGGTTTGAGCCGTGCCCGACTCATAAGGAAGCATCGCCGGCGGCGTTCGCCCGTAGACCACCTCAAAAGGCATGGCATGCAGGGCGGAGTGATAGGAGGTGTTGCAGCAGTACTCCACCCATGCCACCCAAGCTCGTGGTCGATCACCCGTCACACATCGCAAATACATGGCGATCACCTTATTGACCACCTCGGACTGGCCGTCGGTCTGAGGGTGGAACGCCGTGCTCATGCGGAGCTTCACGCCCGCCATCCGAAAAAGATCCCGCCAGACGTGACCAGTGAACACAAGATCACGATCGCTGACGATGGATGAAGGAAATCCGTGGAGGCGGACGATTGATGACGCGTGAAGCACACGCCCGTTGGGAACCCCAAGAGGAAGGTGTGATGCGTACAGCAGCAAGTTTCCCTCAGTAAGAAACCAAGGTTTATCGAACCAGTAGGAGATGAAGGCCACGTGAAGGTTGTTGGTGAAGGAGTGTAGTGCGGCGCAACACTAGGGATTCCGGTGCCAACGTGGAACCCGCACAACACAATCAAAATACTTTGCCCCAACTTAACAGTGAGGTTGTCAATCTCATCGGCTTGCTGTAAACAAAGGATTAAACGTATGTTGTGGAGAATGATGTTTGCTTGCGAAGAACAACAGAGAACAGAGTTTGCAGTAGATTGTATTTCAGATGTAAAAGAATGGACCGGGGTCCACAGTTCACTAGTGGTATCTCTCCAATAAGATAAATAGCATGTTGGGTGAACAAATTACAGTTGGGCAATTGACAAATAGAGAGGGCATAACAATGCACATACATATCATGATGACTACTATGCGATTTACTTAGGGCATTACGACAAAGTACATAGACCGCTATCCAGCATGCATCTATGCCTAAAAAGTCCACCTTCGGGTTAGCATCCGCACCCCTTCCAGTATTAAGTTGCAAACAACAGACAATTGCATTAAGTATGGTGCGTAATGTAATCAACACAAATATCCTTAGACAAAGCATCGATGTTTTATCCCTAGTGGCAACAGCACATCCACAACCTTTGAACTTTCTGTCACTGTCCCAGATTCAATGGAGGCATGAACCCACTATCGAGCATAAATACCCCCTCTTGGAGTCACAAGTATCAACTTGTCCAGAGCCTCTACTAGCAACGGAGAGCATGCAAGATCATAAACAACACATATATGATAGATCAATAATCAACTTGACATAGTATTCCATATTCATCGGATCCCAACAAACACAACATGTAGCATTACAAATAGACGATCTTGATCATGATAGGCAGCTCACAAGATCTAAACATGATAGCACAAGAGGAGATGATGAGGACATCCCTACTACACCACTACCTCCGTCATTGATAAATGAAGATGAACCTGCTGTGAAGCTCAAGTCCAATGAAGTTCGGATTGGACCAATTACAAGGGCTCGTGCGAAGCTACTTAAACAACAGGTGAACTTGTTTCTAAACGGTACTTTGATTGATGAGAACTTTATACTGCCTAAGTCCTATTACTTATGTATCATCAGGTATCAAGAGGAGACGAGCGTCGCACGAGAAGTAGAGGAGCAGCTGGACATGAAGACGGACGTCAAGATGGACGTGAAGCTGGACATGGAGCTTGACATGAAGATATCTCATGGTCGCGCGAGGGAGGAGCGGGAGGCATGCGCGAGAGGAGAAGACGACGTCCAGGCCGGTCCAGCACCCGGTTAGACCGGCCTCCTGACCGGCCAGCCCGGTCCCTGGCCCGGTTGACCGGCCGCCAACCGGATGTGTTTTATCGTACCGGGCAAAAAATAGGAAAGTTGCGAAGTTTCCGGTTGCCGACCGATTGACCGGACGCCAGACCGGCCGACCCGGTCCCTGGCCTGGTTGACCGGATTCCAGACCGGATTCGTCCGAGTCTGTCTCGACCAGATCTATTCTGGGTCGGTTATTCTTGTATCTTTTCGACCAGAACTCATCCCGGACACCTATATAAGTGCCCAGGACGCCCCCCTAGCTGCTTTAGACCACGTTTAAGATAAACCCTAGTTCTTAGTTGTTTGCTCTAGCAAAACTATTGAATCCCTACACCATATTGCTTGATATTGTGTAGATCCTGAAAAAGTCTTGTGTGATCTGCTGTTCCATTGGGAATTAGACGGTTGCAACTTACCGCTTCGTGGTCGGCGGCTACGTGCGCAAGTGTGTGGAGTTGCGAATATCTTGCAGGGTTGAGAGCTGTTGCATTGGCGACAGGGACCAATCGAGAGATCTCGTTGCGTCATACAAGTTATCATCCACTTCATCGTCGTGTTTCTCCGCTGCCATCACCCCGTGATCATCATCACCACCGTTGCTTACTGAGAAGATCGGGCCACCCCTTATCATCTTGGTATCAGATTTCCAGTTTTCCTCGGTAAGCCGTCCACAATCCACCCCATTGTTGAGTTGTGAGTGTTTCCTATCCAGAAAAAGGCATAAAAAGTTAGGGTTAGGGTTTGCCATAGCCTTAGATTGCACTAATTTCAAGTTTTAGTTGCTTTTCGTAGTTGTTTTTGCGTAGCTTTTCTTTCCATCTAGTATTGTTAGGGTTTGTGTTTTCTCTATCATCTAGTTTATCATATTGTGTCAGTTTTTGTTACTCCGAGTCCACATAGCGTACAGTGTGTGTGTTCCCAACCATATTGAAAGATCGAGATGTCGCCTAGAGGGGGGGTGAATAGGCAATTAAAAACTCTTGCGGATTTGTCTTGTAAGAATGCGGAATTAAACTATCATTTAGTTTACAAGCACAAACCCTAGATATGCTAAGCTCAACTAAGTGTAACAATAACAACTAGAGCTAAGCAAGATAGGCACAAGATATATGTAGCACAAGTGATAGCAAGATATATGAACTTCAAGCACGATGGCTATCACAAGGAAAGAGGGCTCGGGTATAGAAATAACCGAGGCACGCGGAGACGAGGATGTATTCCCGTGTTCCCTTCCTTTGAAAGAAGGTACGTCACGTTTGGAGGGGTGGAGGTCCACGAAGGATTCCCCGCGCCACGAAGGCTCACCCTATTCTCCGAACCACACCCACAAAGGATAATGGCCCTTTCCTTATGGTTAGCTTTTCCTCCGCTCCGGAGATGGCAAGCTCCACAACCACTTCACAAGCTCCATGAAGGAGAAGCCCGGGCCTCTTCACAATCTTCTTGAAGAGATCACCGGAGCACCAACCGCCAAGCCAACTAGGAGGTCACCCTCCAAGAGTAACAAGCTCACGGTCTCTCACTCGAACTAATCGTGGTGGAGAGCTCAACACTATGCAATGATGCAAAGCAAGAACACTAGAGGTGTTCAAATCGTTCACTCTCAAATCCCACCCAAGCAACAAATTCTAAGATGAGATTGGAGAGGAAGAACAATGGGGAAAGTCAACAAAAGACTCCAAGATCTAGATCCCAAGAGTTTCCCTCACTTAGAGGAGAAATGGATTGGTGGAAGTGTAGATCTAGATCTCCTCTCTTAGATCCCTCAAGAATAAGCAAGAATCATGGGGGGAGACAATAGAGAGAGCAAGTTCTTCAAATGCAACAATGGAGGAGAGAGAATAGAAGAACTAACTCAGCCCAAGGTGGAAGAAGGGCTATTTATAGCCCAAGAGCAAATATAACCGTTGGGGGAATGTTGGCCTGAGTCAACCGTCGAGGAAGCCGGTCAACCGGGCCTGGGGCCGGGCCGTCGGTCCAGGGCCCGGTCAGACCGGACCACAGACCGGACCAGCCGGTCCAAACCGGGCGGCAGACCGGACCTCGACCGGGGACACTTTGCGTCTTCCAGGAACTCATCCGGTTGGCGCCCGGTTGGCGACCGGTCGACCGGACGGCACGCCGAGCCCGCCGATTGGTAGGCCGGCTGACCGGGCGGCAGGCCGGAGCTAGTCCGGCGCACGGGCCGGTCCGACCGGGTCCCTGACCGGGAGAGCAGGAAAACATGTTATACAAAAACTGTGATAACTTTTGTGTCCGGGCCCCGATTGACATGAAACCAATTTTGTTGGAAATATGGAGACTCCTCACAGAACATTTTAGATGATTTTAGAGAGGGAGTCTCCCACCGTCAAGAAACGGTGAAGACGTCCAAACCCGAAAACGCAATAGAAGATGCATGCGGATTCCGTTTTCGATGAACTTGGGCTTGTTGTAAAGCTAGCAACAAGCTCAAGAACCTCACACAGAGAAACACCAAGAAGCAATAAGGATATGCAAAGGATGCAAAGGATTGAGCTCCCTAAGACGATGCGATCAAGTTACCCAACCGAAAGCCCCTCTTGATAGTGCGGCTATCTATCCTATAATCCGGTCTCCCAACAACCACCTTGAGACCGGTAAAAGGAAAACCTAGCAAGGCCATACCTTTCCCTTGCGCATCCCGATTGATCTTGATGATAGCTCTTCAAGCTCCACTCAAGCCGAAATGCCTCACTTGATCATCGTCGCTTCGTGAAGACTCACAAATGCTCCCCCATACACCATGATGGGAAAGCTCTATTGATGCACATCTTCACATGTCCATTATCACCAAATGGACGGCAAGCTTCAAGCATGTGATCCACTTGAGATGCTCATCTTGAACTTGCCCGACTCAACCTTGTATCTTCTCATACTCTATCATACTATCTTGAGATGTATATAAATAATTCTTCACTTGGAATCAAGCTCTCAAGATCTTGATCATCCATTGCTTATCACATAAGATAGAGTATGGGTAATATTGAGTTCCACATAAGAACTCCATCTTAATTTCTTCTTCTTGATCATATCACATATATATCTTCAAATCGATGATCTTGATGCCAATACACAATGTGTATCTTTATCTTCATGGCATCCATACTTGAATCCAACACATGGAATACAAGTAGTACCTATGGAATATTCCTTCATATAAACTCAATGAAAACATTAGTCCATAGGGGTTGTCATTAATTACCAAAACCACACATGGGGGCAATGTACCCTTACACATAGACACAGCCTTTCGATATAAAGTGACTAGGAACTTCCCCAGAAGAGACTAGTTTTACCGCTCGACAGGCTGCTCGTTAGGTTATCGGTGCTTTGCATATTTCTGTTGGCCGTTGATACGTCTCCGACGTATCGATAATTTCTTATGTTCCATGCCACATTATTGATGATATCTATATGTTTTATGCATACTTTATGTCATATTTATGCGTTTTCCGGAACTAACCTATTGACGAGATGCCGAAGGGCCAGTTGCTGTTTTCTGCTGTTTTTGGTTTCAGAAATCCTAGTAAGGAAATATTCTCGGAATCGGACGAAATCAACGCCCAGCATCTTAGGATCACGCGAAGCTTCCAGAACACCCGAGAGCCGCCAGAGGGGGGCCACAGGCCCACCAAACAGTAGGCCGGCGCGGCCAAGGGGGGGCCCGCGCCCCCCTGTTGTGTCGTCACCTCGTTGACCTTCTGACGCCGCCTCTTCGCCTATATAAAGGTCCCTGACCTAAAACACGATACGGAAAAAGCCACGGTACGAGAAACCTTCCAGAGCCGCCGCCATCGCGAAGCCAAGATCTGGGGGACAGGAGTCTCTGTTCCGGCACACCGCCGGGACGGGGAAGTGCCCCCGGAAGGCTTCTCCATCGACACCACCGCCATATTCATCAACGCTGCTGTCTCCCATGAGGAGGGAGTAGTTCTCCATCGAGGCTCGGGGCTGTACCGGTAGCTATGTGGTTCATCTCTCTCCTATGTACTTCAATACAATAATCTCATGAGCTGCCTTACATGATTGAGATTCATATGATGATGCTTGTAATCTAGATGTCATTATGCTAGTCAAGTGGATTTTACTTATGTGATCTCCGGAGACTCCTTGTCCCACGTGTGTAAAGGTGACAGTGTGTGCACCGTGTGGGTCTCTTAGGCTATATTTCACAGAATACTTATTCACTGTTATGAATGGCATAGTGAAGTGCTTATTTATATCCCTTTATGATTGCAATGTGTTTTGTATCACAATATATCTGCGTGCTACTCTAGTGATGTTATTAAAGTAGTTTATTCCTCCTGCACGGTGTAATGGTGACAGTGTGTGCATCGTGTAGTACTTGGCGTAGGCTATGATTGTGATCTCTTGTAGATTATGAAGTTAACTATTGCTATGATGGTATTGATGTGATCTATGCCTCCTTCCGTAGCGTGAAGGTGACAGTGTGCATGCTATGTTAGTACTTGGTTTGGTTATGTTGATCTGTCATGCACTCTAAGGTTACTTAAACATGAATATCGAATATTGTGAAGCTTGTTAACTCCGGCATTGAGGGTTCGTGTAATCCTACACAATTAGTGGTGTTCATCATCCAACAAGAGGGTGTAGAGTCTAGCATCTATTTATTTATTCTGTTATGTGATCAATGTTGAGAGTGTCCACTAGTGAAAGTATGATCCCTAGGCCTTGTTCCTAAATACTGCTATCGCTGCTTGTTTACTGTTTTACTGCATCTTTACTTCCTGCAATATTACTACCATCATCTGCACGCCAGCAAGCACTTTTCTGGCGCCGTTACTACTGCTCATATTCATTCATACCACTTGTATTTCACTATCTCTTCGCCGAACTGATGGCGTGTATTTCACACGTTCGTTGGGCAACCCCAAGAGGAAGGTATGATGCGCACAGCAGCAAGTTTTCCCTCAGAAAGAAACCAAGGTTTATCGAACCAGGAGGAGCCAAGAAGCACGTTGAAGGTTGATGGCGGCGAGATGTAGTGCGGCACAACACCAGGGATTCCGGCGCCAACGTGGAACCTGCACAACACAACCAAAGTACTTTGCCCCAACGAAACAGTGAGGTTGTCAATCTCACCGGCTTGCTGTAACAAAGGATTAACCGTATTGTGTGGAAGATGATTGTTTGCAGAGAAAACAGTAAAAACAAGTATTGCAGTAGATTGTATTTCAGTAAAGAGAATTGGACCGGGGTCCACAGTTCACTAGAGGTGTCTCTCCCATAAGACGAACAGCATGTTGGGTGAACAAATTACAGTTGGGCAATTGACAAATAAAGAGAGCATGACAATGCACATACATATTATGATGAGTATAGTGAGATTTAATTGGGCATTACGACAAAGTACATAGACCGCCATCCAACTGCATCTATGCCTAAAAAGTCCACCTTCAGGTTATCATCCGAACCCCCTCCAGTATTAAGTTGCTAACAACAGACAATTGCATTAAGTATTGCGCGTAATGTAACTAGTGACTACATCCTTGAACATAGCACTAATGTTTTATCCCTAGTGGCAACAGCACATCCATAACCTTAGTGGTTCTTGTCACTCCTCCAGATTCACGGAGGCATGAACCCACTATCGAGCATAAATACTCCCTCTTGGAGTTACTAGCATCAACTTGGCCAAAGCATCTACTAATAACGGAAAGCATGCAAGATCATAAACAACACATAGACATAGTCTTGATAATCAACATAACAAGTATTCTCTATTCATCGGATCCCAACAAACGCAACATATAGAATTACAGATAGATGATCTTGATCATGTTAGGCAGCTCACAAGATCCGACAATGATAGCACAATGGGGAGAAGACAACCATCTAGCTACTGCTATGGACCCATAGTCCAGGGGTAGACTACTCAGACATCACACCGGAGGCGACCATGGCGGCGTAGAGTCCTCCGGGAGATGATTCCCCTTTTCCGGCAGGGTGCCGGAGGCGATCTCCTGGATCCCCCGAGATGGGATCGGCGGCGACGGCGTCTCTGGAAGGTTTTCCGTATCGTGGTTCTCGGTACTGGGGGTTTCGTCACGGAGACTTTTTATAGGCGGAAGGGCAGGTCAAGAGGCGGCACGGGGGCCCCACACCATAGGGCCGCGCGGCCAAGGGGGGGGCCGCGCCGCCCTAGGGTTTGGCTCCCCCGTGGCCCCTCTTCGTCTCTCCTTCAGACTTCTGGAAGCTTCGTGGAAAAATAGGCCCCTGGGCTTTGATTTCGTCCAATTCCGAGAATATTTCCTTACTAGGATTTCTGAAACCAAAAACAGCGAAAGACAATCGGCACTTCGGCATCTTGTTAATAGGTTAGTTCCAGAAAATGCACGAATATGACATAAAGTGTGCATAAAACATGTAGATAACATCAATAATGTGGCATGGAACACAAGAAATTATCGATACGTCGGAGGCGTATCAGCATCCCCAAGCTTAGTTCTGCTCGTCCCGAGCAGGTAAAACGATAACACAGATAATTTCTGGAGTGACATGCCATCATAATCTTGATCATACTATTTGTAAAGCATATGTAGTGGATGCAGCGATCAAAACAATGTGTATGACATGAGTAAACAAGTGAATCATATAGCAAAGACTTTTCATGAATAGCACTTCAAGACAAGCATCAATAAGTCTTGCATAAGAGTTAACTCATAAAGCAATAATTCAAAGTAAAGGTATTGAAGCAACACAAAAGAAGATTAAGTTTCAGCGGTTGCTTTCAACTTGTAACATGTATATCTCATGGATATTGTCAACATAGAGTAATATAATAAGTGCAATAAGCAAATATGTAGGAATCAATGCACAGTTCACACAAGTGTTTGCTTCTTGAGGTGGATAGAAATAGGTGAACTGACTCAACATTGAAAGTAAAAGAATGGTCCTCATAGAGGAAAAGCATCGATTGCTATATTTGTGCTAGAGCTTTGATTTTGAAAACATGAAACAATTTTGTCAAATGGTAGTAATAAAGCATATGCATCATGTAAATTATATCTTATAAGTTGCAAGCCTCATGCATAGTGTACCAATAGTGCCCGCACCTTGTCCTAATTAGCTTGGACTACCTGGATTATCACCGCAATACATATGCTTTAACCAAGTTTCACAAAGGGGTACCTCTATGCCGCCTGTACAAAGGTCTAAGGAGAAAGCTCGCATTGGATTTCTCGCTATTGATTATTCTCAACTTAGACATCCATACCGGGACAACATAGACAACAGATAATGGACTCCTCTTTTAATGCTTTAAGCATTCAACAACAATTAATTCTTTTCTCATTAGAGATTTGAGGATATTTGTCCAAAACTGAAACTTCCACCATGGATCATGGCTTTAGTTAGCGGCCCAATGTTCTTCTCTCACAATATGCATGCTCAAACCATTCAACTCAGTGTAGATCGCCCTTACTTCAGACAAGACGAACATGCATAGCAACTCACATGAAATTCAACAATGAGTTGATGGCGTTCCCCAGTAAACATGGTTATCGCACAACAAGCAACTTAATAAGAGATAAAGTGCATAATTACATATTCAATACCACAATAGTTTTTAAGCTATTTGTCCCATGAGCTATATATTGCAAAGGTGAATGATGGAGTTTTAAAGGTAGCACTCAAGCAATTTACTTTGGAATGGCGGGAAAATACCATGTAGTATAGGTAGGTATGGTGGACACAAATGGCATAGTGGTTGGCTCAAGTATTTTGGATGCATGAGAAGTATTCCCTCTCGATACAAGGTTTAGGCTAGCAAGGCTTATTTGAAACAAACACAAGGATGAACCGGTGCAGCAAAACTCACATAAAAGACATATTGAAAACATTATAAGACTCTACACCGTCTTCCTTGTTGTTCAAACTCAATACTAGAAATTATCTAGACCTTAGAGAAACCAAATATGCAAACCAAATTTTAGCATGCTCTATGTATTTCTTCATTAATGGGTGCAAAGCATATGATGCAAGAGCTTAAACATGAGCACAACAATTGCCAAGTATCACATTACCCAAGACATTATAGCAAATTACTACATGTATCATTTTCCAATTCCAACCATATAACAATTTAACGAAGAAGAAACTTCGCCATGAATACTATGAGTAGAAACCAAGGACATATTTGTCCATATGCTACAGCGGAGCATGTATCTCTCCCATAAAGTGAATGCTAGGATCCATTTTATTCAAACAAAACAAAAACAAAAACAAACCGACGCTCCAAGAAAAAGCACATAAGATGTGGCCGAATAAAAATATAGTTTCAGGGGAGGAACCTGATAATGTTGTCGATGAAGAAGGGGATGCCTTGGGCATCCCCAAGCTTAGACGCTTGAGTCTTCTTGATATATGCAGGGGTGAACCACCGGGTGCATCCCCAAGCTTAGAGCTTTCACTCTCCTTAATCATGTTGCATCATACTCCTCTCTTGATCCTTGAAAACTTCCTCCACACCAAACTCGAAACAACTCATTAGAGGGTTAGTGCACAATATAAATTGACATATTCAGAGGTGACACAATCATTCTTAACACTTCTGGACATTGCATAATGCTACTGGACATTAGTGGATCAAAGAAATTCATCCAACATAGCGAAAGAGGCAATGCGAAATAAAAGGCAGAATCTGTCAAAACAGAACAGTTCGTATTGACGAATTTTAAAATGGCACCAGACTTGCTCAAACGAAAATGCTCAAATTGAATGAAAGTTGCGTACATATCTGAGGATCATGCTCGTAAATTGGCATAATTTTCTGAGCTACCTACAGGGAGGTGGACCCAGATTCGTGACAGCAAAGAAATCTGAAACTGTGCAGTAATCCAAATCTAGTACTTACTTTTCTATCAACGGCTTAACTTGGCACAACAAAACTCAAAACTAAGATAAAGAGAGGTTGCTACAGTAGTAAATAACTTCCAAGACACAAAATAAAAACAAAGTACTGTAGGTAAAAACATGGGTTGTCTCCCATAAGCGCTTTTCTTTAACGCCTTTCAGCTAGGCGCAGAAAGTGTGTATCAAGTATTATCGAAGAGTGATGCTTTCTCAGCGGGGTGTGGAGTTTTCTCAACTAGGCATAGTATATTGGATACATAAGTTTCAGCATCTCCCTTTTCATTAGTCTTAGGCGTGCTACTCTCATAAAACAAATTTTCAGGAACTAGCCAAGCATAGTTATTTTCTAATGCATCATTCATAGCTAAGAGCTTACATGGTATTGGTGCTTTGATCTCCCCTCCATCATCAATATTATTAGTGTATCTTATTCTATCCATATCCATCTTTTCAAGGAGACTAACAAAATTAGTTGGAGAACCAAGCATATTAAATTTAGCAAACACCTTTCTAGCTTCTCTTGCTAGACCACCAAATTCTCTAAGAAGGGTTTCTAATACAAAATCTTTCTTTTCCCCTTCTTCCATATCACCAAGTGTGAAGAACATGTGTTGGATTATAGGATTAAGATTAACAAATTTAGTTTCCAACAAGCGAACTAAATGCGCAGCAGCAATTTCATAAGTAGGTGCAAGGTCTACCAAGTGTCTATCTTCAAAATTTTCAATTGTACTAACATGATTGAAAAATTCTTCTATATTATTTCTCCCAACTATAGACCCATGTCCTACTGGTATGCTTTTTGTGGTAAAATTAAAAGGAAACATGATGAATAAATTAAATGCAAGTAAACTAATTTTTTGTGTTTTCGATATAGCAAACAAGATAACAAGTAAAGTAAAACTAGCAACTAATTTTTTTTGTATTTTGATTTAGTGCAGCAAACAAAGTAGTAAATAAAACTAAGCAAGACAAAAACAAAGTAAAGAGATTGAGAAGTGGAGACTCCCCTTGCAGCGTGTCTTGATCTCCCCGGCAACGGCGCCAGAAAAAGAGCTTGATGGCGTGTATTTCACACGTTCGTTGGGCAACCCCAAGAGGAAGGTATGATGCGCACAGCAGCAAGTTTTCCCTCAGAAAGAAACCAAGGTTTATCGAACCAGGAGGAGCCAAGAAGCACGTTGAAGGTTGATGGCGGCGAGATGTAGTGCGGCGCAACACCAGGGATTCCGGCGCCAACGTGGAACCTGCACAACACAACCAAAGTACTTTGCCCCAACGAAACAGTGAGGTTGTCAATCTCACCGGCTTGCTGTAACAAAGGATTAACCGTATTGTGTGGAAGATGATTGTTTGCAGAGAAAACAGTAAAAACAAGTATTGCAGTAGATTGTATTTCAGTAAAGAGAATTGGACCGGGGTCCACAGTTCACTAGAGGTGTCTCTCCCATAAGACGAACAGCATGTTGGGTGAACAAATTACAGTTGGGCAATTGACAAATAAAGAGAGCATGACAATGCACATACATATTATGATGAGTATAGTGAGATTTAATTGGGCATTACGACAAAGTACATAGACCGCCATCCAACTGCATCTATGCCTAAAAAGTCCACCTTCGAGTTATCATCCGAACCCCTCCAGTATTCAGTTGCTAACAACAGACAATTGCATTAAGTATTGCGCGTAATGTAACTAGTGACTACATCCTTGAACATAGCACTAATGTTTTATCCCTAGTGGCAACAGCACATCCATAACCTTAGTGGTTCTTGTCACTCCTCCAGATTCACGGAGGCATGAACCCACTATCGAGCATAAATACTCCCTCTTGGAGTTACTAGCATCAACTTGGCCAAAGCATCTACTAATAACGGAAAGCATGCAAGATCATAAACAACACATAGACATAGTCTTGATAATCAACATAACAAGTATTCTCTATTCATCGGATCCCAACAAACGCAACATATAGAATTACAGATAGATGATCTTGATCATGTTAGGCAGCTCACAAGATCCGACAATGATAGCACAATGGGGAGAAGACAACCATCTAGCTACTGCTATGGACCCATAGTCCAGGGGTAGACTACTCACACATCACACCGGAGGCGACCATGGCAGCGTAGAGTCCTCCGGGAGATGATTCCCCTCTCCGGCAGGGTGCCGGAGGCGATCTCCTGGATCCCCCGAGATGGGATCGGCGGCGACGGCGTCTCTGGAAGGTTTTCCGTATCGTGGTTCTCGGTACTGGGGGTTTCGTCACGGAGACTTTTTATAGGCGGAAGGGCAGGTCAAGAGGCGGCACGGGGGCCCCACACCATAGGGCCGCGCGGCCAAGGGGGGGGGGGGCCGCGCCGCCCTAGGGTTTGGCTCCCCCGTGGCCCCTCTTCGTCTCTCCTTCGGACTTCTGGAAGCTTCGTGGAAAAATAGGCCCCTGGGCTTTGATTTCGTCCAATTCCGAGAATATTTCCTTACTAGGATTTCTGAAACCAAAAACAGCAGAAAACAAAGAATCGGCACTTCGGCATCTTGTTAATAGGTTAGTTCCAGAAAATGCACGAATATGACATAAAGTGTGCATAAAACATGTAGATAACATCAATAATGTGGCATGGAACACAAGAAATTATCGATACGTCGGAGGCGTATCACGAACTAGTGCACCTATTAGGTGTGTTGGGGAGACAAGAGACTTCTTGCTTTGTGGTTGCAGGGTTGCATGAGAGGGATATCTTTGACCTCTTCCTCCCTGAGTTCGATAAACCTTGGGTGATCCACTTAAGGGAAACTTGCTGCTGTTCTACAAACCTCTGCTCTTGGAGGCCCAACACTGTCTACAAGAATAGAAGCACCCGTAGACATCAAGCACTTTTCTGGCGCCGTTGCCGGGGAGGAAAGGTAAAAGGTACTCATACTCCGGTCCCAGGTAAAGTACTTTTCTGTTGCCGTTGTGTGTGTGCTCGAAGCTATTTCCTTTAGATCCTGCAATTGCATCTTTTTGTTTCTTGTTTACACTAGTTAGGCATAATGGACAACAATGAGCTTCTTATTCTATTTCCTGATTTAAGACATGGATGGTTTGATGCGAAAATTAAAAAACCTATGGAACATATTAGTATGAACGCTTTGAACACCATTGTTGCTAATGATATGGAAAATTCTAAGCTTGGGGAAGCTGGCTTTGATGAGCATGATATTTTTAGTCCCCCAAGCATTGAGGAGAAAATTTACTTTGATGATACTTTGCCTCCTATTTATGATGATTATAATGATATTGGTCTTTTAGTACCGCCTGTTATGGAGGATAAATTTTATTATGATTACAATATGCCTCCTATATTTGATGATTAGAATAATAATGATAGCTACTTTGTTGAATTTGCTCCCACTACAACTAATAAAATTGATTATGCCTATGTGGAGAGTAATAATTTTATGCATGAGACTCATGATAAGAATGCTTTATGTGATAGTTATATTGTTGAGTTTGCTCATGTTGCTACTGAAAGTTATTATGAGAGAGGAAAATATGGTTGTAGAAATTTTCATGTTACTAAAACACCTCTCTATGTGCTGAAATTTTTGAAGCTACACTTGTTCTATCTTCCTATGCTTGTTACTTTTTTCTTCATGAACTTGTTTATTTACAAAACTCCTATGCATAGGAAGCATGTTATACTTAAATTTGTTTTGAATTTGCCTCTTGATGCTCTCTTTTGCTTCAACTACTATTTCTTGCGAGTGCATCATTAAAACTGCTGAGCCCATCTTAATGGCTATAAAGAAAGAACTTCTTGGGAGATAACCCATGTGTTTATTTTGTTACAGTACTTTTATTTTGTATTTGTGTCTTGGAAGTTGTTACTACTGTAGCAACCTCTCCTTATCTTAATTTTGTTGCATTGTTGTGCCAAGTAAAGTCTTTGATAGTAAGGTTCATACTAGATTTGGATTACTGCGCAGAAACAGATTTCTTGCTGTCACGAATCTGGGCCTAATTCTCTGTAGGTAACTCAGAAAATTATGCCAATTTACGTGAGTGATCCTCAGATATGTACGCAACTTTCATTCAATTTGGGAATTTTCATCTGAGCAAGTCTGGTGCCACTTTAAAATTCGTCTTTACGGACTGTTCTGTTTTGATAGATTCTGCCTTTTATTTCGCATTGCCTCTTTTGTTATGTGGGATGGATTCCTTTGCTCCATTGACTTCCAGTAGATTTGGGCAATGTCCAGAAGTGTTAAGAATGATTGTGTCACCTCTGAACATGTGAATTTTTGATTATGCACTAACCCTCTAATGAGTTTGTTTCGAGTTTGGTGTGGAGAAAGTTTTCAAGGGTGAAGAGAGGAGGATGATATACTATGATCAAGAAGAGTGAAAAGTCTAATCTTGGGGATGCCCCGGTGGTTCATCCCTGAATATTTCAAGAAGACCCAAGCATCTAAACTTGGGGATGCCCAAGGCATCCCCTTCTTCATCGACAAATTATCAGGTTTCTTCTCTTGAAACTATATTTTTATTCGGTCACATCTTATGTACTTTACTTGGAGCGTCTATTTGTTTTTGTTTGAATAAATGCTTGTGTGGGAGAGAGACACGCTCCGCTGGTTCATATGAACACATGTGTTCTTAGTTCTATCTTTAATGTTCATGGTGGAGTTGAATACCGTTTCGTTAATTGCTAATTGGTTGGAAACAGAAAATGCCGCATGTGGTAAATGGTATAATGTCTTGAATAATGTGATACTTGGCAATTGTTGTGCTCATATAGATCATGTTTAAGCTCTTGCATCATGTACTTTGCACCCATTAATGAAGAACTACATAGAGCTTGTTAAAATCTGGTTTGCATGATTAGTTTCTCTAGAGTCTAGATAATTTCTAGTAAAGAGTTTGAACAACAAGGAAGACGGTGTAGAGTCTTATAATGTTTACAATATGTCTTTTATGTGAGTTTTGCTGCACCGATCATCCTTGTGTTTGTTTCATATAACCTTGCTAGCCTAGCCTTGTATTGAGAGGAATTCTTCTCGTGCATCCAAATCCTTGAGCCAAAAACTATGCCATTTGTGTCCACCATACCTACCTACTACATGGTATTTCTCCGCCATTCCAAAGTAAATTGCTTGAGTGCTACCTTTAAATAATTCAAAATTTATCGCCTCTGATTTGTGTCAATGTTTTATAGCTCATGAGGAAGTATGTGGTGTTTATCTTTCATTCTTGTTGGGCAACTTTCACCAATGGACTAGTGGCTTCATCCGCTTATCCAATAATTTTGCATAAAGAGCTGGCAATGGGATTCCCAGTCCCAAATTAATTAACCTAAATAGACACTCCTCCATGGTATGTGATTGTTGGACGGCACCCGAAGGATTCGGTTAGCCATGGCTTGAGAAAGCAAAGGTGGGGAGGAGTGTCATCATAATAAAACTAAAATAAGAAGGCACTCCTTCATGGTATGAGATTGTTGGCAGGCACCCGAGGATTCGGTTAGCCATGGTTTGTGAAAGAAAGGTTGGAAGGGGTGCCACCCAAAAATAAAAATAATTCATGGGAGCCGCTCTTTGAAGGTTTGTCTGGCAAGGGGGTTAGAGTGCCCACTACCATTCGTTGACAACAACAAACACCTCTCAAAATTTTACTTTTATGCTCTCTTTATGTTTTCAAAACCAAAGCTCTAGCACAAATATAGCAATCAATGCTTCCTGATGTCTACGGGAGCTTCTATTCTTGTAGACAGTGTTGGGCCTCCAAGAGCAGAGGTTTGTAGAACAGCAGCAAGTTTCCCTTAAGTGGATCACCCAAGGTTTATCGATCTCAGGGAGGAAGAGGTCAAAGATATCCCTCTCATGCAACCCTGCAACCACAAAGCAAGAAGTCTCTTGTGTCCCCAACACACCTAATAGGTGCACTAGTTCGGCGAAGAGATAGTGAAATACAGGTGGTATGAATGAATATGAGCAGTAGTAATGGCGCCAGAAAATAGCTTGCTGGCGTGTGGTTGATGGTGGTAATATGGTAGCAGTAGTAACGCAGTAAAACAGTAAACAAGCAGCGATAGCAGTATTTAGGAACAAGGCCTAGGGAATAGACTTTCACTAGTGGACACTCTCAACTTTGATCACATAACAGAATAGATAAATGCATACTCTACACTCTTGTTGGATGATGAACACATTGCGTAGGATTACACGAACCCTCAATGCCGGAGTTAACAAGCTCCACAATTCAATGTTCATATTTAAATAACCTTAGAGTGCAAGAAAGATCAACACGACTAAACCAAGTACTAACACAGCATGCACACTGTCACCTTCACACTATGTAGGAGGAATAGATCACATCAATACTATCATAGCAATAGTTAACTTCACAATCTACAAGAGATCATGATCATAGCATACGCCAAGTACTAACACGGATGCACACACTGTCACCATTACACCGTGCAGGAGGAATAAAACTACTTTAATAACATTGCTAGAGTAGCACATAGATAAATTGTGATACAAAACACATTGCAATCATAAAGAGATATAAATAAGCACTTCACTACGCCATTCATAACAGTGAGTAAGTATTCTGTGAAATATAGCCTAAGAGACCCACACGGTGCACACACTGTCACCTTTACACACGTGGGACAAGGAGTCTCCGGAGATCACATAAGTAAAACTCACTTGACTAGCACAATGACATCTAGATTACAAGCATCATCATATGAATCTCAATCATGTAAGGCAGCTCATGAGATTATTGTATTGAAGTACATAGGAGAGAGATGAACCACATAGCTACTGGTACAGCCCCGAGCCTTGATGGAGAACTACTCCCTCCTCATGGGAGCAGCAGCGGTGATGAAGATGGCGGTGGAGATGGCAGCGGTGTCGATGGAGAAGCCTTCCGGGGGCACTTCCCCGCTCCGGCAGCGTGCCGGAACAGAGACTCCTGTCCCCCAGATCTTGGCTTCGCGATGGCGGCGGCTCTGGAAGGTTTTCCGTATCGTGGTTCTTCGTAATAGGGTTTTCGCGACGGAGGCTTTAAATAGGCGGAAGGGCAGCCTCGGAGGGGGCCTGGGGCCACCACACCATAGGGCGGCGCGGCCCCCCTCTGGCCGCGCCAGGGTGTGGTGTGGGGCCCCAGGTGGCTTCCTACGGCGGCTCTCGGGTGTTCTGGATGGTTCCGGGAAAAATAGGAATCTGGGTCTTGATTTCGTCCGATTCCGAGAATATTTCGTTACTAGGATTTCTGAAACCAAAAACAGCAGAAAACAAGAACTGGCACTTCGGCATCTTGTTAATAGGTTAGTTCCAGAAAACGCATAAATATGACATAAAGTGTGTATAAAACATGTAGATATCATCAATAATGTGGCATGGAACATAAGAAATTATCGATACGTCGGAGACGTATCAGCATCCCCAAGCTTAGTTCTGCTCGTCCCGAGCAGGTAAAACGATAACAAAGATAATTTCTGAAGTGACATGCCATCATAAACTTGATCATATTGTAAACATATGTAATGAATGCAGCGATCAAAACAGTGGTAATGACATGAGTAAACAAGTGAATCATAAAGCAAAGACTTTTCATGAATAGTACTTAAAGACAAGCATCAATAAGTCTTGCATAAGAGTTAACTCATAAAGCAATAATTCAAAGTAGAGGTATTGAAGCAACACAAAGGAAGATGAAGTTTCAGCGGTTGCTTTCAACTTATAACATGTATATCTCATGGATATTGTCAACATAGAGTAATATAACAAGTGCAATATGCAAGTATGTAGGAATCAATGCACAGTTCACACAAGTGTTTGCTTCTTGGGGTGGAGAGAAATAGGTGAACTGACTCAACAATAAAAGTAGAAGAGAATGGTCCTTCAAAGAGGAAAGCATCGATTGCTATATTTGTGCTAGAGCTTTTATTTTGGAAACATGAAACAATTTTGTCAACGGTAGTAATAAAGCATATGAGTTATGTAAATTATATCTTACAAGTTGCAAGCCTCATGCATAGTATACTAATAGTGCCCGCACCTTGTCCTAATTAGCTTGGACTACCGGATCATCGCAATGCACATGTTTTAACCAAGTGTCACAATGGGGTACCTCCATGCCGCCTGTACAAAGGTCTAAGGAGAAAGCTCGGATTTTGGATTTCTCACTTTTGATTATTCTCAACTTAGACATCCATACCGGGATAACATGGACAACAGATAATGGACTCCTCTTTAATGCATAAGCATGTGGCAACAATTATTATTCTCATATGAGATTGAGGATATATGTCCAAAACTGAAACTTCCACCATGATTCATGGCTTTAGTTAGCGGCCCAATGTTCTTCTCTAACAATATGCATGCTCCAACCATTAAGGTGGTAGATCTCTCTTACTTCAGACAAGACGGACATGCATAGCAACTCACATGATGTTCAACAAAGAATAGTTGATGGCGTCCCCAGAAACATGGTTATCGCACAACAAGCAACTTAATAAGAGATAAAGTGCATAAGTACATATTCAATACCACAATAGTTTTTAAGCTATTTGTCCCATGAGCTATATATTGCAAAGGTGAATGATGGAATTTAAAGGTAGCACTTCAAGCAATTTACTTTGGAATGGCGGATAAATACCATGTAGTAGGTAGATATGGTGGACACAAATGGCATAGTGGTTGGCTCAAGGATTTGGGATGCATGAGAAGTATTCCCTCTCGATGCAAGGTTTAGGCTAGCAAGGTTATTTGAAACAAACACAAGGATGAACGGTACAGCAAAACTCACATAAAAGACATATTGTAAACATTATAAGACTCTACACCGTCTTCCTTGTTGTTCAAAACTCAATACTAGATATTATCCAGACTCTAGAGAAACCAAATATGCAAACCAAATTAGCAAGCTCTAAGTGTTTCTTCATTAATGGGTGCAAAGTATATGATGCAAGAGCTTAAACATGAGCACAACAATCGCCAAGTATCAAATTATCCAAGACATTTTAGAGTTACTACATGTAGTATTTTCCAATTCCAACCATATAACAATTTAACGAAGAAGAAACTTCGCCATGAATACTATGAGTAGAGCCTAAGGACATACTTGTCCATATGCTACAGCGGAGCGTGTCTCTCTCCCATAAAGTGAATGCTAGGATCCATTTTATTCAAACAAAACAAAAACAAAAACAAACCGACGCTCCAAGCAAAGTGCATAAGATGTGACGGAATAAAAATATAGTTTCAGGGGAGGAACCTGATAATGTTGTCGATGAAGAAGGGGATGCCTTGGGCATCCCCAAGCTTAGACGCTTGAGTCTTATTATAATATGCAGGGGTGAACCACCGGGGCATCCCCAAGCTTAGAGCTTTCACTCTCCTTGATCATAGTATATCATCCTCCTCTCTTGACCCTTGAAAACTTCCTCCACACCAAACTCGAAACAACTCATTAGAGGGTTAGTGCACAATAAAAATTAACATGTTCAGAGGTGACACAATCATTCTTAACACTTCTGGACATTGCATAAAGCTACTGGACATTAATGGAACAAAGAAATTCATCCACCATAGCAAAAGAGGCAATGCGAAATAAAAGGCAGAATCTGTCAAAACAGAACAGTCCGTAAAGATGGATTTTATTAGGCCACCAGACTTGCTCAAATGAAAATGCTCAAATTGAATGAAAGTTGCGTACATATCTGAGGATTATGCACGTAAATTGGCTTAATTTTCTGAGCTACCTACAGAGAGGTACACCCAGATTCGTGACAGCAAAGAAATCTGTTTCTGCGCAGTAATCCAAATCTAGTATTCACTTTACTATCAAAGACTTTACTTGGCACAACAAAACACAAAACTAAGATAAGGAGAGGTTGCTACAGTAGTAAACAACTTCCAAGACACAAATATAAAACAAAAGTACTGTAGCAAAATAAACACATGGGTTATCTCCCAAGAAGTTCTTTCTTTATAGCCATTAAGATGGGCTCAGCAGTTTTAATGATGCTCACATGAAAAATAGAGTATGAAGCAAAAGAGAGCATCAAGAAGCAAATTCAAAACAAATTTAAGTCTAACATGCTTCCTATACATAGGAATCTTTTAAATAATCAAGTTCATGAAGAGCAAAGTAACAAGCATAGGAAGATAAAACAAGTGTAGCTTCAAAAATTTCAGCACATAGAGAGGCATTTTAGTAACATGAAAATTTCTACAACCATATTTTCCTCTCTCATAATAACTTTCAGTAGCAACATGAGCAAACTCAACAATATAACTATCACATAAAGCATTCTTATCATGAGTCTCATGCATAAAATTATTACTCTCCACATAGGCATAATCAATTTTATTAGTTGTAGTGGGAGCAAATTCAACAAAGTAGCTATCATTATTATTCTCATCAAGTGTAGGAGGCATAGTATAATCACAATAAAATTTACTCTCCATAGTAGGTTGTACCAAAAGACCACTATTATAATCATCATAAATAGGAGGCAAAGTATCATCAAAGAAAATTTTCTCCTCAATGCTTGGGGGACTAAAAAGATCATGAAAACCGGCTTCCCCAAGCTTAGAACTTTCTATATCTTTATCAACAATGGTGTTTAAAGCGTTCATACTAATATTACTACCAGCATGCAAATAAGATTCCATAGGTTTTTTAATTTTCGCATCAAACAATCCATGTTTTAAATCAGGAAATAGAATAAGAAGCTCATTGTTGTCCATTATGCCAAACTAGTGTAAACAAGAAACAAAAAGATGCAATTGCAGGATCTAAAGGAAATAGCTTCGAGCGCACACACAACGGCAACAGAAAAGTACTTTACCTGGGACCGGAGTATGAGAGCCTTTTACCTTTCCTCCCCGGCAACGGCGCCAGAAAAGTGCTTGATGTCTACGGGAGCTTCTATTCTTGTAGACAGTGTTGGGCCTCCAAGAGCAGAGGTTTGTAGAACAGCAGCAAGTTTCCCTTAAGTGGATCACCCAAGGTTTATCGATCTCAGGGAGGAAGAGGTCAAAGATATCCCTCTCATGCAACCCTGCAACCACAAAGCAAGAAGTCTCTTGTGTCCCCAACACACCTAATAGGTGCACTAGTTCGGCGAAGAGATAGTGAAATACAGGTGGTATGAATGAATATGAGCAGTAGTAATGGCGCCAGAAAATAGCTTGCTGGCGTGTGGTTGATGGTGGTAATATGGTAGCAGTAGTAACGCAGTAAAACAGTAAACAAGCAGCGATAGCAGTATTTAGGAACAAGGCCTAGGGAATAGACTTTCACTAGTGGACACTCGCAACTTTGATCACATAACAGAATAGATAAATGCATACTCTACACTCTTGTTGGATGATGAACACATTGCGTAGGATTACACGAACCCTCAATGCCGGAGTTAACAAGCTCCACAATTCAATGTTCATATTTAAATAACCTTAGAGTGCAAGAAAGATCAACACGACTAAACCAAGTACTAACACAGCATGCACACTGTCACCTTCACACTATGTAGGAGGAATAGATCACATCAATACTATCATAGCAATAGTTAACTTCACAATCTACAAGAGATCATGATCATAGCATACGCCAAGTACTAACACGGATGCACACACTGTCACCATTACACCGTGCAGGAGGAATAAAACTACTTTAATAACATTGCTAGAGTAGCACATAGATAAATTGTGATACAAAACACATTGCAATCATAAAGAGATATAAATAAGCACTTCACTACGCCATTCATAACAGTGAGTAAGTATTCTGTGAAATATAGCCTAAGAGACCCACATGGTGCACACACTGTCACCTTTACACACGTGGGACAAGGAGTCTCCGGAGATCACATAAGTAAAACTCACTTGACTAGCACAATGACATCTAGATTACAAGCATCATCATATGAATCTCAATCATGTAAGGCAGCTCATGAGATTATTGTATTGAAGTACATAGGAGAGAGATGAACCACATAGCTACCGGTACAGCCCCGAGCCTCGATGGAGAACTACTCCCTCCTCATGGGAGCAGCAGCGGTGATGAAGATGGCGGTGGAGATAGCAGCGGTGTCGATGGAGAAGCCTTCCGGGGGCACTTCCCCGCTCCGGCAGCGTGCCGGAACAGAGACTCCTGTCCCCCAGATCTTGGCTTCGCGATGGCGGCGGCTCTGGAAGGTTTTCCGTATCGTGGTTCTTCGTAATAGGGTTTTCGCGACGGAGGCTTTAAATAGGCGGAAGGGCAGCCTCGGAGGGGGCCTGGGGCCACCACACCATAGGGCGGCGCGGCCCCCCCTCTGGCCGCGCCAGGGTGTGGTGTGGGGCCCCCAGGGCTTCCCTCTGGCGGCTCTCGGGTGTTCTGGATGGTTCCGGGAAAAATAGGAATCTGGGTCTTGATTTCGTCCGATTCCGAGAATATTTCGTTACTAGGATTTCTGAAACCAAAAACAGCAGAAAACAGGAACTGGCACTTCGGCATCTTGTTAATAGGTTAGTTCCAGAAAACGCATAAATATGACATAAAGTGTGTATAAAACATGTAGATATCATCAATAATGTGGCATGGAACATAAGAAATTATCGATACGTCGGAGACGTATCACTTCCCTCTGCGAAGGGCCTTTCTTTTATGTTGAGTCAGTTCACCTATCTCTCTCCACCTCAAGAAGCAAACACTTGTGTGAACTGTGCATTGATTCCTACATACTTGCATATTGCACTTGTTATATTACTTTACATTGACAATATCCATGAGATATACATGTTATAAGTTGAAAGCAACCGCTGAAACTTAATCTTCCTTTGTGATGCTTCAATACCTTTACTTTGATTTATTGCTTTATGAGTTAACTCTTATGCAAGACTTATTGATGCTTGTCTTGAAAGTACTATTCATGAAAAGTCTTTGCTTTATGATTCATTTGTTTACTCATGTCATTACCATTGTTTTGATCGCTGCATTCATTACATATGCTTACAATTGTATGATCAAGGTTATGATGGCATGTCACTCCAGAAATTATCTTTGTTATCGTTTACCTGCTCGGGACGAGCAGAAACTAAGCTTGGGGATGCTGATACGTCTCCGACGTATCGATAATTTCTTATGTTCCATGCCACATTATTGATGATATCTATATGTTTTATGCATACTTTATGTCATATTTATGTGTTTTCCGGAACTAACCTATTGACGAGATGCCGAAGGGCCAGTTGCTGTTTTCTGCTGTTTTTGGTTTCAGAAATCCTAGTAAGGAAATATTCTCGGAATCGGACGAAATCAACGCCCAGCATCTTAGGATCACGCGAAGCTTCCAGAACACCCGAGAGCCGCCAGAGGGGGGCCACAGGCCCACCAAACAGTAAGCCGGCGCGGCCAAGGGGGGGCCGTGCCCCCCTGTTGTGTCGTCGCCTCGTTGACCTTCTGACGCCGCCTCTTCGCCTATATAAAGGTCCCTGACCTAAAACACGATACGGAAAAAGCCACGGTACGAGAAACCTTCAAGAGCCGCCGCCATCGCGAAGCCAAGATCTGGGGGACAGGAGTCTCTGTTCCGGCACGCCGCCGGGACGGGGAAGTGCCCCCGGAAGGCTTCTCCATCGACACCACCGCCATCTTCATCAACGCTGCTGTCTCCCATGAGGAGGGAGTAGTTCTCCATCGAGGCTCGGGGCTGTACCGGTAGCTATGTGGTTCATCTCTCTCCTATGTACTTCAATACAATAATCTCATGAGCTGCCTTACATGATTGAGATTCATATGATGATGCTTGTAATCTAGATGTCATTATGCTAGTCAAGTGGATTTTACTTATGTGATCTCCGGAGACTCCTTGTCCCACGTGTGTAAAGGTGACAGTGTGTGCACCGTGTGGGTCTCTTAGGCTATATTTCACAGAATACTTATTCACTGTTATGAATGGCATAGTGAAGTGCTTATTTATATCCCTTTATGATTGCAATGTGTTTTGTATCACAATATATCTGCGTGCTACTCTAGTGATGTTATTAAAGTAGTTTATTCCTCCTGCACGGTGTAATGGTGACAGTGTGTGCATCGTGTAGTACTTGGCGTAGGCTATGATTGTGATCTCTTGTAGATTATGAAGTTAACTATTGCTATGATGGTATTGATGTGATCTATGCCTCCTTCCGTAGCGTGAAGGTGACAGTGTGCATGCTATGTTAGTACTTGGTTTGGTTATGTTGATCTGTCATGCACTCTAAGGTTACTTAAACATGAATATCGAATATTGTGGAGCTTGTTAACTCCGGCATTGAGGGTTCGTGTAATCCTACACAATTAGTGGTGTTCATCATCCAACAAGAGGGTGTAGAGTCTAGCATCTATTTATTTATTCTGTTATGTGATCAATGTTGAGAGTGTCCACTAGTGAAAGTATGATCCCTAGGCCTTGTTCCTAAATACTGCTATCGCTGCTTGTTTACTGTTTTACTGCATCTTTACTTCCTGCAATATTACTACCATCATCTGCACGCCAGCAAGCACTTTTCTGGCGCCGTTACTACTGCTCATATTCATTCATACCACTTGTATTTCACTATCTCTTCGCCGAACTAGTGCACCTATTAGGTGTGTTGGGGACACAAGAGACTTCTTGCTTTGTGGTTGCAGGGTTGCATGAGAGGGATATCTTTGACCTCTTCCTCCCTGAGTTCGATAAACCTTGGGTGATCCACTTAAGGGAAACTTGCTGCTGTTCTACAAACCTCTGCTCTTGGAGGCCAACACTGTCTACAAGAATATAAGCACCCATAGACATCAGCCATGTTATCAAGGAGTTGTGTCATATATCAAAAAAACGAGAAAATTGAAAAGAAGCAAAAAGAGCTACATAGCTGCGTGTGTTATACAACAAGCAAAATCCAAAAAGAAAAGTGAAGTGCTAGTTGAATCAAGTGAAGGCCTAAGTTTACTTTACTGCACCCGTAGTTGAGCAATCTTGTGCCTGTCTCGTTGAGCTTTGCTAGCGTCTCTCTAGTGCATTGCAACCTTTCCTACATATAGTTGCATTGCCCCATTATATCGCCTTGTGTGAGTATCATTGGTTGTCTACGGTCAGCGCTAGAGCTTGTTATTGGTGCAAATAGGTAGCCTACCTACAGCTCCACATATACCCTGCTTTGTCGTGTGATTTGTTCTTATACCCTTGATATTCGCTTCGTTACATCCGTGCACTCGTTGTTACTACAAGTGGTAAGCAACACTATTTACTTTGGAACGGTAAGATCTCCTTTTCTTATCAGTCTTGAGTGAGTTGTGAGAGTACCACCATATATTTTTGATTTAGTGCACTAATCTACTAACGATGTCTGCTAGTGATCATAAACTTGTTAACCAGGAAAACAAGAGTGCTGCCGATATCATCACATGGAGGGAGTATGAGGCTCTTCGTAATGAGATGCGACGTGAATTCCGCGCTCAGGATGATGTGCTTAATGGGAAGGTTGAAGAGATCTCCCAAAAGCTGGATGCTACTCATGTGACCGTCACTACAATGCAAGATCAAAAGACGGATGTACAACGCAGTCTTGCTGATTTGCGTTTGGCTGTTGAGAATTTGACCGCGCAACAACAACAAGAAGATGACGAAGATCCTGAGCTTCAAGATGACGCACACAATGCTCATGATGCGCCACATGGTCATCGTCCTCGTGGTTGGGTTCCACTTGGCCGCAATGGTCGTGGACAAGATGAGGAGGATGGGTTGGGTAAGCCCAAGTTTTCTATCCCCAAGTTTGAAGGAGGAGCTGATGTTGAAGAATACCTCACTTGGGAGCTCAAGATTGAGAAGTTGTGGAGTTTACATCCACATTATACTGAAGACCGGAAGATTAAACTTGCTTCTTCCGAGTTTGATGGCTACGCTTTGCGTTGGTGGGATGTTTTTGTTCGTAATCGAGACGAGGATAGTGAGCAGCCTATACGCACATGGCGTGCCATGAAGGAGGCAATGAATTCTCGCTTTGTGGCTACAAATTACTTGCGGAATATATATGATAAGCTGACTCTATTGAGACAAGGTGTGAAGACTGTGGATGAATACTACATGGAGATGGAGATGCTTATGCAGCGTGGCCGTGTCCGTGAGTCTCTCGAGATGACAATGCAGCGTTTTCTCAACGGTTTGAAGTATGATATCAAAGGCATTGTTCGTCACTACAGCTACACCAATATGAATCAGTTGTTACATCATGCAAGAGAAGCTGAATCACAGTTGGCTGACGAAGCAAAGATAAAAGGTCGAGCTACAGGAGTTGGGCGTTTCACACCCCGCGCGGCACCATCTTCGGCGCCGGCGCCTTCGACGCGCTCCGCACCTTACTCTACTCCGCCTAGTAATCCGGTCTCCAATGTTTCTAACACAAAGAAGACAACCATCTAGCTACTGCTATGGACCCATAGTCCAAGGATGAACTACTCACGCATCAATCCGGAGGCGGGCATGGTGATGTAGAGCCCTCCGGTGATGATTCCCCTCTCCGGCAGGGTGCCGGAGGCGATCTCCAGAATCCCCCGAGATGGGATTGGCGGCGCCAGCGTCACAGTATGTTTTCTCGTATCGTGGCTCTCGGTACTAGGGTTTTCGCGATGGAGAGAATAAATAGGCGAAGGGGCAGAGTCGGAGGGCGCCCGAGGGGCCCACCCCACAGGCCGGCGCGCCCCCTTCCAGGCCGCGCCGCCCTAGGGTGTGGGGCCACCTTGGCCCCTCTCTGTCTCCTCTTAGGTGTTCTGGAAGGCTCCGTGCAAAATAAGACCGTGGGCTTTTGTTTCGTCCAATTCCGAGAATATTTCCTGTGTAAGATTTCTGAAACCAAAAACAGCAGAAAACTTGATGGCGGCGCTTCGGCATCTTGTTAATAGGTTAGTGCCGGAAAATGCATCAAAATGATATAAAGTGTATATAAAACATGTGAGTATTGTCATAAAACTAGCATGGAACATAAGAAATTATAGATACGTTTGAGACGTATCAAGCATCCCCAAGCTTAGTTCCTACTCGCCCTCGAGTAGGTAAACGATAACAAGGATAATTTCTGAAGTGACATGCTGCTATCATAATCTTGATCAATACTATTGTAAAGCATATGAGATGAATGAAGTGATTCAAAGCAATGGTAAAGATAATGACTAAACAACTGATCATATAGCAAAGACTTTTCATGAATAGTACTTTCAAGACAAGCATCAATAAGTCTTGCATAGGAGTTAACTCATAAAGCAATAGATTCTTAGTAGAAGGTTTTGAAGCAACACAAAGGAAGATATAAGTTTCAGCAGTTGCTTTCAACTTCAACATGTTTATCTCATTGATAATTGTCAACACAAAGTAATATGATGAATGCAAATAAGCAAGTATGTAAGAATCAATGCGCACAGTTGACAGAAGTGTTTGCTTCTGAGATAGAAAGAAGTAGGTAAACTGACTCAACATAAAGGGGTACCTCTATGTCACCTGTACAAAGGTCCAAGGAGATAGATCGCATTTGATTTCTCATTTTTGATAGATCTCACTTGAGGACATCCGTACCGGGACAACATAGAAAACAGATAATGGACTCCTCTTTAATGCTTAAGCATTCAACAATAGATAATATTCTCATAAGAAATTGAGGATTAATGTCCAAACTGAAACTTCCACCATGATACATGGCTTTGGTTGGCGGCCCAATGTTCTTCTCTAACAATATGCATACTCAAACCATTTAATCATGATAAATCACCCTTACTTCAGACAAGACGAACATGCATAGCAACTCACATGATATTCAACAAAGGTGTAACAGTTGATGGCGTCCCCAGAAACATGGTTACCGCTCAACAAGCAACTTATAAGAAATAAGATACATAAGCGACATATTCAATACCACAATAGTTTTTAAAGCTATTTTCCCATGATCTATGTATTGCAAAAACAAGGAATGAAATTTTAAAGGTAGCACGCAAGCAATTTACTTGGAATGGCAGAAAAATACCACATAGTAGGTAGATATGGTGGACACAAATGGCATAGGTTTTGGCTCAAGGTTTTGGATGCACGAGAAGCATTCCCTCTCAGTACAAGGCTTTGGCTAGCAAGGTTGTTTGAAGCAAACACAAGTATAAACCGGTACAGCAAAACTTACATAAGAACATATTGCAAGCATTATAAGACTCTACACTGTCTCCTTGTTGTTCAAACACCTTTACCAGAAAATATCTAGACTTTTAGAGAGACCAATCATGCAAACCAAATTTCAACAAGCTCTATGGTAATTCTCCACTAATAGGTTCAATTTACATGATGCAAGAGCTTAAACCTGATCTATTTGAGAACTCAAAATAATTGCCAAGTATCAAATTATTCAAGACAATATACCAATTACCACATGGAGCATTTTCTGTTTCCAACCAAATAGCAATGAACGAAGCAGTTTTCAACCTTCACCATGAACATTAAAAGTAAAGCTAAGAACACCAGTGTTCATATGAAACAACGGAGTGTGTCTTTCTCCCACACAAGGAATGCTAGGATCCGAATTTATTCAAACAAAAAAAAGCATACAGACGCTCCAAGTAAAGCACATAAGATGTGACGGAATAAAAATATAGTTTCACTAGAGGTGACCTGATAAGTTGTCGATGAAGAAGGGGATGCCTTGGGCATCCCCAAGCTTAGATGCTTGAGTATTCTTGAAATATGCAGGGATGAACCACGGGGGCATCCCCAAGCTTAGACTTTTCACTCTTCTTGATCATATTATATCATCCTCCTCTCTTGACCCTTGAAAACTTCCTCCACACCAAACTCAAAACAAACTCATTAGAGGGTTAGTGCATAATCAAAAATTCACATGTTCAGAGAGGACACAATCATTCTTAACACTTCTGGACATTACCCAAAGCTACTGAAAGTTAATGGAACAAAGAAATCCACTCAACGCAGTATAAGAGGCAATGCGAAATAAAAGGCAGAATCTATCAAAACAGAACAGTCCGTAAATACGAATTTTTCAGAGGCACTTAACATGCTCAGATGAAGAAGCTCAAATTGAATGAAAGTTGCGTACATATCTGAGGATCACTCATGAATTTTCGCAGATTTTTCTGAGTTTCCTACAGAGCGTTCTACTCAAATTCGTGACAGCTAGAAATCTGTTTCTGCGCAGAAATCCAAATCTAGTATCAACCTTACTATCAAAGACTTTACTTGGCACAACAATGCAATAAAATAAAGATAAGGAGAGGTTGCTACAGTAATAACAACTTCCAAGACACAAATATAAAACAAAAATTGCAGAAATAAAATAATGGGTTGTCTACCATAAGCGCTTTTCTTTAACGCCTTTCAGCTAGGCGCAGAAAGTGTAAATCAAGTAACATCGTCATTATCAGAGTTGGGGGTTTTCTCAACGATGCATTGTATCTTATCTATGTAAGTTTCAGAGGCTCCCCTTTCATTACTTTTAGGCTTACTATTCTCCTCAAATAAATTTTCAGGAACAATCCAATCAAAATTCTTTTCTAATGCCTCATGCATTCCTATGAGCTTAATAGGTATTGGTACTTTAGTCTCCCCCTCACAATTGGTTTTATTAGTGTAATTTAGCCTATCTTTTTCCATCTTTTCAAGGATATTTGCAAAATTCGTATAAAATCCAAGCATCTTATGTTGAATAAAGACTTTTCTAGCCTCTCTAGCTACATCACCAAATTCTTTAAGAAGGGTTTCTAAAACAAAATATTTCTTCTCTCCTTCTTCCATATCAGAGAGTGTAAGAAACATATGTTGCATTATAGGATTAAGATTAACAAATCTAGCTTCCAACATGTGCACTAAAGAGGCGGTAGCAATTTCATAGGTAGGAGCAAGTTCTACCAAGGATCTATCTTCAAAATCTTTAACCGTACTAACATGAGTGAAAAATTCTTCTATATTACCTATTCCAATGATAGACCCACGCCCTACGGGTATATCTTTAAAAGTGAACTTAGGACGAAGCATGATGAAATAAACAAAGGTAAACTGGATTAAATAATGTAAATGCAAAAAACAAATTTTTTTGTGTTTTTGATATAAAGAAAGCAAACAAGACAGAAAATAAAATAAAGTAAAAACAAGTAACTATTTTTTTGTGTGTTTTTGATATAAAGAAAGCAAACAAAACAAAAAGTAAAATAAAGTAAAGCAAGAAAATAAACAAAGTAAAGAGATTGGATGTGAGAGACTCCCCTTGCAGCGTGTCTTGATCTCCCCGGCAACGGCGCCAGAAATTTAGCTTGATGACGCGTGAAGCACACGCCCGTTGGGAACCCCAAGAGGAAGGTGTGATGCGTACAGCAGCAAGTTTCCCTCAGTAAGAAACCAAGGTTTATCGAACCAGTAGGAGATGAAGGCCACGTGAAGGTTGTTGGTGAAGGAGACTAGTGCGGCGCAACACCAGGGATTCCGGCGCCAACGTGGAACCTGCACAACACAATCAAAATACTTTGCCCCAACTTAACAGTGAGGTTGTCAATCTCACCGGCTTGCTGTAAACAAAGGATTAAACATATGGTGTGGAGAATGATGTTTGCTTGCGAAGAACAACAGAGAACAGAATTTCCAGTAGATTGTATTTCAGATGTAAAAGAATGGACCGGGGTCCACAGTTCACTAGTGGTGTCTCTCCAATAAGAAAATAGCATGTTGGGTGAACAAATTACAGTTGGGCAATTGACAAATAGAGAGGGCATAACAATGCACATACATATCATGATGACTACTATGAGATTTACTTAGGGCATTACGACAAAGTACATAGACCGCTATCCAGCATGCATTTATGCCTAAAAAGTCCACCTTCGTGTTAGCATCCGCACCCCTTCCAGTATTAAGTTGCAAACAACAGACAATTGCATTAAGTATGGTGCGTAATGTAATCAACACAAATATCCTTAGACAAAGCATCGATGTTTTATCCCTAGTGGCAACAGCACATCCACAACCTTAGAACTTTCTGTCACTGTCCCAGATTCAATGGAGGCATGAACCCACTATCGAGCATAAATACCCCCTCTTGGAGTCACAAGTATCAACTTGGCAAGAGCCTCTACTAGCAACAGAGAGCATGCAAGATCATAAACAACACATATATGATAGATCAATAATCAACTTGACATAGTATTCCATATTCATCGGATCCCAGCAAACACAACATGTAGCATTACAAATAGACGATCTTGATCATGATAGGCAGCTCACAAGATCTAAACATGACAGCACAAGAGGAGAAGACAACCATCTAGCTACTGCTATGGACCCATAGTCCAAGGATGAACTACTCACGCATCAATCCGGAGGCGGGCATGGTAATGTAGAGCCCTCCGTTGATGATTCCCCTCTCCGGCAGGGTGCCGGAGGCGATCTCCAGAATCCCCCAAGATTGGATTGGCGGCGACGGCGTCACAGTATGTTTTCTCGTATCGTGGCTCTCGGTACTAGGGTTTTCGCGATGGAGAGAATAAATATGCGAAGGGGCAGAGTCGGAGGGCGCCCGAGGGGCCCACCCCACAGGCCGGCGCGCCCCCCTTCCAGGCCGCGCCGCCCTATGGTGTGGGGCCACCTTGGCCCCTCTCCGTCTCCTCTTCGGTGTTCTGGAAGGCTCCGTGCAAAATAAGACCGTGGGCTTTTGTTTCGTCCAATTCCGAGAATATTTCCTGTGTAAGATTTCTGAAACCAAAAACAGCAGAAAACAGGAACTGGCGCTTCGACATCTTGTTAATAGGTTAGGGCCGGAAAATGCATCAAAATGATATAAAGTGTATATAAAACATGTGAGTATTGTCATAAAACTAGCATGGAACATAAGAAATTATAGATACGTTTGAGACGTATCAACGATGCCGTCGAAGAAGGCCCGTGCCACGGACGCGGCTGAATATGGGTGGCCGAGGGCGATGAAGTGCGCGTACTTGGAGAAGCGGTCGACCACCGTGAGGATGACGGACTTGCCACCCACCTTGGGAAGGCCCTCGATGAAGTCCATGGAGATATCCTCCCACACCTGCGAGGGTATGTCCAGCGGCTGCAGCATACCCGCTGGTCGCAGCGTCTCCGTCTTGTTCCGCTGGCACGTCACGCATGACCGCACCCAGTCACGAACGAGCGCACCATCCCCGGGAATGTAGAAATCAGCGCGGAGGCGATGGAGGGTCTTGTGCATGCCCTCATGGCCGGCGGAATGTGCCAGCGACATGACCTGTTGGCGCAGGTCGCCGTGGGCGGGCACGAAGATGTCGCGGCCGTGTAGCAGGAGCCCGTCGTCAAGGCGCCAAGGTGCCCCCAAGTCGCCGTCGGCGAGGCGCCCGCGGAGTGTCTGGGCTTCCGCGGCCGTGGTCGTCGCATGGCGGACGTCGTCGATGAAGGAGAAGGACGGTCCAGAACGGATGCACAAGATGGTGCCTGTCGTGGCCATGTCGTCTGCATCATCCTCAGTGTCTCGTCGGGATAGAGCGTCGGCAACCGTGTTGAGACGGCCGGGCCGGTACTCCACGGTGAAGTCGAAGCCGAAGAGTTTGCTGATCCACTGGTGCTGTTGGACTGTGGAGAGGCGCTGGTCCAGCAAGAACTTGAGGCTGTAGTGGTCCGTGCGCACCCTGAACGACCGGCCCCAGAGGTAAGGGCGCCAGTGGCGCACAGCCTGGACCAGCCCGATCAGCTCGCGCTCGAATGCCGCAAGCTTGTGGTCGTGAGGAGCGAAGGGTCGGCTGAAGAAGGCCAGCGGCCCCTCGCCCTGGTGGAGGACGGCGCCGAAGCCAATGCCAGAGGCGTCGCAGTCCACCACGAACGGCATGTCAAAATCCGGCATCTGGAGGACGGGTCTGTCGCGAGGGCCCGTTGAAGGGCCTCGAAGGCCGTAGTCACCTCCTCGTCCCAGGAGAAGGCGTCGCGTCGAAGTAGACGCGTCAGTGGCGCGGCGATGAGGCCGAAGTCCCGGATGTACTTCCGGTAGTACCCAACGAGGCCCAAGAAGTCACAGAGAGCCCGCGGCGACCGCGGAATCGGCCACGCGGTGACCGCGGCGACCTTGTCGGCGTCCATCGCGACACCGTCCGCCGAGATGACGTGGCCCAAGTATGCGACGGAGGTCGTGCCAAACGAGCACTTCGAGCGCTTGAGGTGGAGACGATGCGCTCGAAGCTCGTTGAAGATGATGGCCACGTGTTGTAGGTGCTCCGCCCACGTTGCACTGTATATAAGAATGTCATCAAAGAAAACAAGCACAAAGCGGCGTAAGTAGGGGCTGAGCACGTCGTTCATTAAGGCCTGGAAAGTCGTCGGCGCATTGGAGAGGCCGAAAGGCATCACCAAAAACTCGAAGTGGCCATGATGAGTCCGGAACGTCGTCTTCTCGATGTCGTCTGCATGCATCCGCACCTGGTGATAGCCTGAGCGCAGGTCAAGCTTGGTGAAGAAGCGCGCGCCGTGTAGCTCGTCCAAGAGTTCATCCACGACGGGGATGGGGAACTTGTCCTTGGACGTCAAAGTGTTGAGGGCGCGATAGTCGATGCAGAAGCGCCATGTGCCATCGGTCTTGCGCACAAGGAGTACCGGGGTGGAGAACGGCAACATCGAAATCCGGATAATGCCCTGCGCGAGCATGACTGCCACCTGGCGTTCGAGCTCGTCCTTCTGCAGCTGTGGGTAGCGGTACGGGCACTCGGCGATAGGAGCCGTGTCGGGCAGCAGGTGGATGCGGTGGTCGCAGGGCCGCGCGGTGGAAGGCCCTGTGGCTCGTCGAAGACGTCGCTGTGCTGATGCATGAGGTCGGCCAGGAGGGGGTGCACCTCGTCGAGAGCTGCCGCCATCAGCTGAAGCTGGGGCGTCGTAGGTGTGGTGCCGCCGATGCCCGTCCAGTGGACGCGGCGGCCTCCTTCGCGCCAGAAGATGAGGGTCAGCACGTCGAAGTCCCAAAGTATAGGACCGAGTGTGGACAGGAAGTCGACGCCGAGGATGAAGTCGTAGCAGCCCAAGTCGATGCCAACGCAGTCGATGGAGAAGTGTTGGTCGCCTATGACAATGGGAACCTGCCATGCCACACCCTGGCAGGCCATGCGGTCCCTTAGCGACGGTGACGCTGAGAGTCTCGGCGCCCGAGGGCTGTAAGGCGAGGCGGCGCATGGCGGTCCCGGACAGATAGTTATGCGTCGAGCCCGTGTCGACGAGTGCGGTGAGGCACGCCCCATTTATAGTCACCGGGAGCAGCATGGTCTTTGGCATCTTGATGCCCGCCAGCGCGTGGAGGGAGACGACGAAGGCGGTAGCGTCGACCAGCCCGTAGGTAGTGACACCGGCCTCGGAGAGCATCGAAGCAGCGATCTCGGTGGTGAGGGCCTCCACTTCCCCGTCGTCGACGGTCTCCAAGTAGAAGAGGCGGGCGCACACGTGGCCCGGCGCGTATATCTCGTCGCAGTTGAAGCACAAGCCCTTGCGGCGCCGCTCGAGCTGCTCGGCCGACGTCAAGCGGTGGAAAGGGCGTGTCGGGGCAGTAGGCGCCCCGGGAGGAGCGGCCGGCAGGGCCGGGCGTGGCTGAGCGGGGACTGCCGGGGCCAGGGCAGCCCGTGGTGGTGGTCGCCCGCCCCGTCCTTGGAACACCTGCTGCATGGCGAGGGCGCGCTGCTCGTAAGCGCGCGCGTAGTACATGGCCGTCTGCAAGTCCGGTGGCTCACGCATCTCCACGTCGACGCGGATGTGGTCTGGCAGGCCGCCGTCGAATAGGTCGGCACGTTGGGGAGCCGTGACACCGGGCGCATGGCATGCCAATGTCTGGAAGCGGTCGGCGAAGTCCTGCACCGAGGATGTTGGGGGGATGACCCCCGGTATGCCAAAGGCATGCCAAACCGGATGGTTCGAGCCATCAAGATACCGGTTTAAATGTTATTTCGGTTAACAAAGGTTGATTCAGAGAATCATACCGGTATCCCAGAAGGGGGATACCGGAACTAGTTAAGAACATACCGGAACTACCGGAATAAGCTACACTGTAGCACGTCGGCAAGACCGGTCAAAGATGCTCTCCAGAGCTAGAAGACAAAGATCAGCGAAGCACTACAGCTTTAATCGAAGCCATGACGCCAAAGGCAAAGGATGACGTAAAAGGTGCCAGAGGATGTCACGGCTTCTGATTAAAGGCGTACCGGCATCACCGGTAGCTAAAGTAGCTTTGTAAAGTAGTTTGTCCAGTCAAAGATCCCATTAGGGTTTCTTAGGGTTTCTTCCCCTATAAGCCACCCTCTCCCCTATATAAGGAGAGGGGGCACACCCCATCGCGGGTATGTAGGTACGTACGACTAGTGTGTTACGCTGTACGCAGAAACCTGTAAGCTCTTATGAACGAGAAGTAGAGAGATCTAGTGCTGTCCTTGTTCTTGAGTTCGTCATCTTCTAACTTCGGCCAAGGCCAAGTTCTTAAGAAATCCATCCGGAAACCTCTCCATCCATACCAAAAACCCTCCCCCGAATCCTCTAGCGTCCATTCGGCCCCAAGATAAGCCATCCTATGGCATCTGTCTGTTCACCACGACGACAGTTGGCGCCCACTGATGTCTACGGGAGCTTCTATTCTTGTAGACAGTGTTGGGCCTCCAAGTGCAGAGGTTTGTAGAACAGCAGCAAGTTTCCCTTAAGTGGATACCCAAGGTTTATCGAACTCAGGGAGGAAGAGGTCAAAGATATCCCTCTCATGCAACCCTGCAACCACAAAGCAAGAAGTCTCTTGTGTCCCCAACACACCAAATAGGTGCACTAGTTCGGCGAAGAGATAGTGAAATACAGGTGGTATGAATATATATGAGCAGTAGCAACGGTGCCAGAAAAGTGCTTGCTGGCGTGTAGTTGATGGTGGTAATATTGCAGCAGTAGTAACACAGTAAAACAGTAAACAAGCAGTAGTAACTCAGCAGTATTTAGGAACAAGGCCTAGGGATTACACTTTCACTAGTGGACACTCTCAACATTGATCACATAACAGAACAGATAAATGCATACTCTACACTTTTGTTGGATGATGAACACATTGCGTAGGATTACACGAACCCTCAATGCCGGAGTTAACAAGCTCCACAATAATGCTCATGTTTTAGTAACCTTTAGTGTAAGATAGATCAACACGACTAAACCAAGTACTAGCATAGCATGCACACAGTAACCTTCATGCATATGTAGGAGGAATAGATCACATCAATACCATCATAATGATAATTAACTCCACAATCTACAAGAGATCATGATCATAGCCTACGACAAGAACCACACGGTGCACACACTAGTCACCTTTACACACGTGCAAGAGGAATAGAACTACTTTAATAACATCACTAGAGTAGCACATAGATGAATTGTGATACAAAACTCATATGAATCTCAATCATGTAAAGCAGCTCATGAGATCATTGTATTGAAGTACATGGAGAGAGATTAACCACATAGCTACCGGTACAGCCCCGAGCCTCGATGGAGAACTACTCCCTCCTCATGGGAGCAGCAGCGGTGATGAAGATGGCGGTGGAGATGGCAGCGGTGTCGATGGAGAAGCCTTCCGGGGGCACTTCCCCGCTCCGGCAGGGTGCCGGAACAGAGATCCTGTCCCCCAGATCTTGGCTTCGCGATGGCGGCGGCTCTGGAAGGTTTTCGTGGGTTTCGTCAATTGGTATCGGGTTTTCTGATCCAGGGGCTTCTTATAGGCGGAGAGGCGGCGCCAGAGGGTCGAGGGGGTGCCCACACCATAGGGTGGCGCGGGCCCCCCCTGGCCGCGCCGGCCTAGGGTTTGGTGGGCCTGTGCCCCCTCCCTGGTGGTTCTCGTGTGTTCTGGAGGCTTCCGGGTAAAATAGGAACTTTGGCGTTGATTTCGTCCGATTCCGAGAATATTTCGTTACTAGGATTTCTGAAACCAAAAACAGCAGAAAACAGGAACTGGCACTTCGGCATCTTGTTAATAGGTTAGTTCCAGAAAATGCACGAATATGACATAAAGTGTGCATATAACATGTAGATAACATCAATAATGTGGCATGGAACACAAGAAATTATCGATACGTTGGAGACGTATCAGCATCCCCAAGCTTAGTTCTGCTCGTCCCGAGCAGGTAAAACGATAACAAAGATAATTTCTGGAGTGACATGCCATCATAATCTTGATCATACTATTTGTAAAGCATATGTAAAGAATGCAGCGATCAAAACAATGTGTATGACATGAGTAAACAAGTGAATCATAAAGCAAAGACTTTTCATGAATAGCACTTCAAGACAAGCATCAATAAGTCTTGCATAAGAGTTAACTCATAAAGCAATAATTCAAAGTAAAGGTATTGAAGCAACACAAAAGAAGATTAAGTTTCAGCGGTTGCTTTCAACTTATAACATGTATATCTCATGGATAATTGTCAATGCAAAGCAATATAACAAATGCAATATGCAAATATGTAAGAATCAATGCAAAGTTCACACAAGTGTTTGCTTCTTGAGGTGGAGAGAAATAGGTGAACTGACTCAACATTGAAAGTAAAAGAATGGTCCTTCAAAGAGGAAAAGCATCGATTGCTATATTTGTGCTAGAGCTTTGATTTTGAAAACATGAAACAATTTTGTCAACGGTAGTAATAAAGCATATGTATCATGTAAATTATATCTTACAAGTTGCAAGCCTCATGCATAGTGTACTAATAGTGCCCGCACCTTGTCCTAATTAGCTTGGACTACCTGGATTATCACCGCAATACATATGCTTTAACCAAGTTTCACAAAGGGGTACCTCTATGCCGCCTGTACAAAGGTCTAAGGAGAAAGCTCGCATTTGGATTTCTCGCTATTGATTATTCTCAACTTAGACATCCATACCGGGACAACATAGACAACAGATAATGGACTCCTCTTTTATGCATAAGCATGTAACAACAATTAATTTTTTTCTCATTAGAGATTTGAGGATATTTGTCCAAAACTGAAACTTCCACCATGAATCATGGCTTTAGTTAGCGGCCCAATGTTCTTCTCTCACAATATGCATGCTCAAACCATTCAACTCAGTGTAGATCGCCCTTACTTCAGACAAGACGAACATGCATAGCAACTCACATGAAATTCAACAATGAGTTGATGGCGTTCCCCAGTAAACATGGTTATCGCACAACAAGCAACTTAATAAGAGATAAAGTGCATAATTACATATTCAATACCACAATAGTTTTTAAGCTATTTGTCCCATGAGCTATATATTGCAAAGGTAAATGATGGAATTTTAAAGGTAGCACTCAAGCAATTTACTTTGGAATGGCGGGAAAATACCATGTAGTATAGGTAGGTATGGTGGACACAAATGGCATAGTGGTTGGCTCAAGTATTTTGGATGCATGAGAAGTATTCCCTCTCGATACAAGGTTTAGGCTAGCAAGGTTATTTGAAACAAACACAAGGATGAACCGATGCAGCAAGACTCACATAAAAGACATATTGTAAACATTATAAGACTCTACACCGTCTTCCTTGTTGTTCAAACTCAATACTAGAAATTATCTAGACCTTAGAGAAACCAAATATGCAAACCAAATTTTAGCATGCTCTATGTATTTCTTCATTAATGTGTGCAAAGCATATGATGCAAGAGCTTAAACATGAGCACAACAATTGCCAAGTATCACATTACCCAAGACATTTTTAGCAATTACTACATGTATCATTTTCCAATTCCAACCATATAACAATTTAACGAAGAGGAAACTTCGCCATGAATATTATGAGCTAAGAACACATGTGTTCATATGAACCAGCGGAGCGTGTCTCTCTCCCACACAATCATGATGTAATTCAATTTATTCAAACAAAAACAAAAACAAAAACAAACCGACGCTCCAAGAAAAAGCACATAAGATGTGATGGAATAAAAATGTAGTTTCAGGGGAGGAACCTGATAATGTTGTCGATGAAGAAGGGGATGCCTTGGGCATCCCCAAGCTTAGACGCTTGAGTCTTCTTGATATATGCAGGGATGAACCACCGGGTGCATCCCCAAGCTTAGAGCTTTCACTCTCCTTGATCATGGTATATCATCCTCCTCTCTTGACCCTTGAAAACTTCCTCCACACCAAACTCGAAACAACTCATTAGAGGGTTAGTGGACAATAAAAATTAACATGTTCAGAGGTGACACAATCATTCTTAACACTTCTGGACATTGCATAATGCTACTGGACATTAGTGGATCAAAGAAATTCATCCAACATAGCAAAAGAGGCAATGCGAAATAAAAGGCAGAATCTGTCAAAACAGAACAGTCCGTAAAGATGGATTTTATTAGGCCACCAGACTTGCTCAAACGAAAATGCTCAAATTGAATGAAAGTTGCGTACATATCTGAGGATCACTCACGTAAATTTGCATAATTTTCTGAGTTACCTACAGAGAATTAGACCCAGATTCGTGACAGCAAAGAAATCTGTTTCTGCGCAGTAATCCAAATCTAGTACTTACTTTACTATCAAAGACTTTACTTGGCACAACAAAACACAAAACTAAGATAAGGAGAGGTTGCTACAGTAGTAAACAACTTCCAAGACACAAATATAAAACAAAGTACTGTAGCAAAATAACACATGGGTTATCTCCCAAGAAGTTCTTTTCTTTATAGCCATTAAGATGGGCTCAACAGTTTTAATGATGCACTCGCAAGAGATAGTATGTGAAGCAAAAGAGAGCATCAAGAGGCAAATTCAAAACACATCTAAGTCTAACATGCTTCCTATGCATAGGAATCTTGTAAATAAACAAGTTCATGAAGAGCAAAATAACAAGCATAGGAAGATAAAACAAGTGTAGCTTCAAAAATTTCAGCACATAGAGAGGCATTTTAGTAACATGAAAATTTCTACAACCATATTTTCCTCTCTCATAATAACTTTCAGTAGCATCATGAGCAAACTCAACAATATAACTATCAAATGAAACATTCTTATCATGAGTCTCATGCATAAAATAATTACTCTCCACATAAGCATAATCAATTTTATTAGTTGTAGTGGGAGCAAATTCAACAAAGTAGCTATCATTATTATTCTCATCAAGTGTAGGAGGCATAGTATAATCACAACAAAATTTACTCTCCATAGTAGGTGGCACCAAAAGACCACTATCATTATAATCATCATAAATAGGAGGCAAAGTATCATCAAAGAAAATTTTCTCCTCAATGCTTGGGGGACTAAAAATATCATGAAAACCAGCTTCCCCAAGCTTAGAACTTTCTATATCATTGTCAACAATGGTGTTCAAAGCGTTCATACTAATATTACTACCAGCATGCAAAGAAGATTTTATAGGTTTTTTAATTTTCGCATCAAACAATCCAAGTTTTAAATCAGGAAATAGAATAAGAAGCTCACTCTTGTACATTATGCCAAACTAGTGTAAACAAGAAACAACAAGATGCAATTGCAGGATCTAAAGGAAATAGCTTTGAGCCCACACACAACGGCGCAGGAAAAATACTTTACCTGGGACCGTAGTATGAGTGCCTTTTTACCTTTCCTCCCCGGCAACGGCGCCAGAAAAGTGCTTGATGTCTACGGGAGCTTCTATTCTTGTAGACAGTGTTGGGCCTCCAAGTGCAGAGGTTTGTAGAACAGCAGCAAGTTTCCCTTAAGTGGATACCCAAGGTTTATCGAACTCAGGGAGGAAGAGGTCAAAGATATCCCTCTCATGCAACCCTGCAACCACAAAGCAAGAAGTCTCTTGTGTCCCCAACACACCAAATAGGTGCACTAGTTCGGCGAAGAGATAGTGAAATACAGGTGGTATGAATATATATGAGCAGTAGCAACGGTGCCAGAAAAGTGCTTGCTGGCGTGTAGTTGATGGTGGTAATATTGCAGCAGTAGTAACACAGTAAAACAGTAAACAAGCAGTAGTAACTCAGCAGTATTTAGGAACAAGGCCTAGGGATTACACTTTCACTAGTGGACACTCTCAACATTGATCACATAACAGAACAGATAAATGCATACTCTACACTTTTGTTGGATGATGAACACATTGCGTAGGATTACACGAACCCTCAATGCCGGAGTTAACAAGCTCCACAATAATGCTCATGTTTTAGTAACCTTTAGTGTAAGATAGATCAACACGACTAAACCAAGTACTAGCATAGCATGCACACCGTAACCTTCATGCATATGTAGGAGGAATAGATCACATCAATACCATCATAATGATAATTAACTCCACAATCTACAAGAGATCATGATCATAGCCTACGACAAGAACCACACGGTGCACACACTAGTCACCTTTACACACGTGCAGGAGGAATAGAACTACTTTAATAACATCACTAGAGTAGCACATAGATGAATTGTGATACAAAACTCATATGAATCTCAATCATGTAAAGCAGCTCATGAGATCATTGTATTGAAGTACATGGAGAGAGATTAACCACATAGCTACCGGTACAGCCCCGAGCCTCGATGGAGAACTACTCCCTCCTCATGGGAGCAGCAGCGGTGATGAAGATGGCGGTGGAGATGGCAGCGGTGTCGATGGAGAAGCCTTCCGGGGGCACTTCCCCGCTCCGGCAGGGTGCCGGAACAGAGATCCTGTCCCCCAGATCTTGGCTTCGCGATGGCGGCGGCTCTGGAAGGTTTTCGTGGGTTTCGTCAATTGGTATCGGGTTTTCTGATCCAGGGGCTTCTTATAGGCGGAGAGGCGGCGCCAGAGGGTCGAGGGGGTGCCCACACCATAGGGTGGCGCGGGCCCCCCCCTGGCCGCGCCGGCCTAGGGTTTGGTGAGCCTGTGCCCCCTCCCTGGTGGTTCTCGTGTGTTCTGGAGGCTTCCGGGTAAAATAGGAACTTTGGCGTTGATTTCGTCCGATTCCGAGAATATTTCGTTACTAGGATTTCTGAAACCAAAAACAGCAGAAAACAGGAACTGGCACTTCGGCATCTTGTTAATAGGTTAGTTCCAGAAAATGCACGAATATGACATAAAGTGTGCATATAACATGTAGATAACATCAATAATGTGGCATGGAACACAAGAAATTATCGATACGTTGGAGACGTATCACCCACCGTGGGGCCAGCAGCGGCGCTTGCTGGAGTACATATTCGGGCGGGCCTCCTCACCGTCGGCGGCGAGCGTGTCGTCACCGCGCTCGTCGAACGCGTCCTCGACCTGGACTTCATCAACGACAACATCGGCTGCTTCACCAATGGAGGTAAGTTCCCCAACAACGGCCTCGTCATCGAGTTCGGGAGCCTGCGCATCTACTACGGCACCGTCCCCGAGCGCCAGTGCCTCTCGCCGGTGCTGGTGGCTCTGGACCCGCCAAGATCTGCGCTTCGCAGCAGCCGCGCCGCCGGCAGCGTCGAGGTACTGGTCGTTGGCGCGGGTGACGCCGGCAAAGAACCTGCGGCGGAAGGCGCGGGACAGATGAAGTCCACGCGCACGGCCAAGCCTCCGACCGAGCGCGACCAGGTGGGTGCAGGTGCATCTACAGTGCCACCGGAGACTCCTCTCCAAGCGGCCATGAGCGTGCTGGCTACGCCCATCGCGCAGAACATCGACCCGGCAGCGGCTCAGGCGGAGCTGGAGGCGCAACGCCAGAAGCTGCTCCCGAACGGCGCCGACATCGTCCGGGCGCAGCGCGAGCTGAACCTAACCCTACGTGAGTATAACGCTGCCCATGGCTTTGCTTCTGTTAGCGCTCAGGCTGCAAGGATACCGGAAAACCGGCTTAGAGCTCGCAACTTAGATCAAGATCTGCGTAAGGAGATTCTTACCGGAAAGAGTGCATCTGCATCGCTGAGCATCGTAGAGAAACCTAAGTACATCAGTCCGGATAAAACTATCAAAGCTGCTAAGGCTGCAGTAGAGTTGTGTGAATCGCTTTCCGGAGATGCATTAGCTAAGCATCAGGAACGTGTTAGAGAGTTGCTTGAAACGATTGAGCAGCAAAATGCTGAACAGCTTGCTAAGTTAAACAAGGCTGCGGCTTCAAAATCCGCGCGTTCAACAAAGAATGCCGGAAGCAAGACCCATGGGCAGGCATCGTCCCCCCATCCGAACAGGAGAAAAGAAAAAGAGGTAAATGCGCAGCAAATGACTGTGTATGATCCGGTTCTTGCCGGGAAACAACAAGCCGGGCGACACGAGGCCGGTAGAAAAAGCCAAGGGGCAGCTCGCGGTTATGCCGGAAAAGGCTATGTCGGAGACGATTATGCCGCTAGAGAAGAAAGCGGGTAAAATTATCGTGCGCCAAGAGGAGCGTATGTGGAGGAGGAAATGCCTCCGCCAAGGTACCGGTAGGCAAGGGCCGCGGTACCGGAACGTTACGGTGAAGCTGATTCAGGAGTTGAAAGAGTTGCAGCCTACCGGAACCCTTTAGGGACGCGGTTAGGAGAAAGACGCCTACCAGACCAGGATGCGAGGCACAGGCTGGATAGGATGTACTTGTCTGAAATGGTTGAGGCGGAAGGCCCTCCAGGTCCCAAATGTTTTGGTCCACGGATCATGAAATAGGAACCGCCGGTTCGCAACTTCACGTTGCCCCGTGAAACAAAAACATACGATGGCACCACTAAGCCCGAAGATTGGCTTGCGGATTACGTGACCACAGTCTATGTTGCTGGTGGCGGAGGAACCGTTACCGGAGGAGGAAACCGGCGTTGGGCCGTGAGAATTGTACCATCTTTCCTGGTAGGGCCGACACGTATCTGGCTGAACAACTTGCCGGCAGGAAGCATAAATGGCTGGTTGGACTTTGAGGAAGCTTTTGTAAGCAACTTCAGTAGTACCTACCAGAGGCCAAACAGGCCTCGGCAGCTCGCCTTGTGCGTCCAGCGTCAGCATGAAACAGACCGGGATTACCTGACCCGGTGGAACTCCATAAGGAACTCTTGTGAAGGAGTAATCGAGGCGCAAGCCATTGCTTGGTTTTGCAATGGGTGCAGAAGAGGTTCACCGCTGTGGCAAAAGCTACAGAGAAACATGCCAACTACTTTGGCAGAAATGATACGTGTGGCGGATAACTATGCGTTGGGAGATCCAATGCAACCGGCAGTACAAGCTGAGCCGGAACAAACAAACCAGCCTCAGCAGCGCCAAGAGCAGTACCGGGATAACCGGCATAATAAAAGAAGGGAAGATTTTCCGGATAGAAGGTATGGGCAACAAGTAACCGCAGTGCAGGATAACTCCGGCGCCAGCGGAAGCCAGAGGCAAAAAACCGGATCACAGCCGTGGGCGGGTCCTAAAAAACAATGGGTTGAGAAGAAGCCTTGGGGCCAGAAAAAGAATTGGCAAGAACATGCAAAATACACCATGGAAGCAGCTATGGACCAACCAGAAGGGATTCGAAGCAAAGAAAACAAAAAAATTCCTACCGCGAGAACGCAATCCAAGCCAAGATGCAATCTAGAAGACGGTAGCAACGAGGGAATGAACGAGACTAACCCTTGAAGATTTCCAAAGCCTACAAGAGGAGGCTCTCATTGCTGCGGTAGACGATCACTTGCCGCTTTCAAAAACGCGTAGAAGATCTTGACGGTGCCACAATCGGGCAGAACCTCCGTACTCGGTCACACATTCGGTGTTGATGAAGACGACGTCCTTCTCCCCGTTCCAGTGGGCAGCAGAAGTAGTAGATCCTCCTTGGAATCCCGGCAGCACGACGGCGTGGTGGCGGTGTCGATGGAGATCTCCGGCGGAGCTTCGCTAAGCGTATGCGGGAGAAGTGGTGGAGGAGGGGCGGCTAGGGTTTGGGAGAGTTGGCTATGGGTGTAGGCCTCAAGGGGGCAGGGGTGGTGCGGCCAAGCCATGGGCAGCCCCCTCCCTCTCCTCCTCATTATATAGGTGGAACCCCAAGGGTTTGCCCAAAGTCTTCGAATAAGACCCCAACAGAAAAACTGCCTTATGGACGAAACCTAGAGGGACAGGGACTCTCCCCTTCCCCCCTTTACTTGGCCGGCCAAGGAGGTGGAGTCCACCATGGACTCCACCCTCCCACTTGGTTGGCTGGTTAGGGTTTGTGGAGTCCCTCCGGGACTCCTCCTTCCATGATGATTTATTCCGGATAATTCTAGAAACCACCTTCCATAAATTCACCGGATCATTTCCAAACTTGGAAAGTGACTTCCTATATATGAATCTTATTCTCCGGACCATTTCGGAACTCCTCGTGATGTCCTGGATCCCATCCGAGACTCTGAACAAAACTTCGAACTCCATTCCATATTCCATATCTACTTAAACGACATCAAACCTTAAGTGTGTCACCCTACGGTTCGCGAACTATGTAGACATGGTTGACACCTCTCTCCGACCAATAACCAATAGCGGGATCTGGAGATCCATAATGTCTCCCACATATTCAACGATGACTTTAGTGATCGACTGAACCATTTACATACGATACCGATTCCCTTTGTCACGCGATATTTTACTTGTCCGAGGTTTGATCATCGGTATCTCTATACCTCGTTCAACCTCGTCTCATGACAAGTACTCTTTACTCGTACCGTGGTATGTGGTCTCTTATGAACCATTCATATGCTTGCAAGCTATTAGACGACATTCCACCGAGAGGGCCCTGAGTATATCTATCCGTCATCAGGATGGACAAATCCCACTGTTGATCCATATGCCTCAACTCATACTTTCCGGATACTTAATCCCACCTTTATAACCACCCATTTACGCAGTGGTGTTTGATGTAATCAAAGTACCTTTCCGGTATAAGTGATTTACATGATCTCATGGTCGAAAGGACTAGGTAACTATGTATCGAAAGCTTATAGCAAATAACTTAATGACGTGATCTTATGCTACGCTTAATTGGGTGTGTCCATTACATCATTCATATAATGACATAACCTTGTTATTAATAACATCCAATGTTCATGATCACGAAACCATGATCATCTATTAATCAACAAGCTAGTTATACAAGAGGCTTACTAGGGACTCCTTGTTGTTCACATAACACACATGTATCAATGTTTCGGTTAATACAATTATAGCATGGTATGTAAACATTATCATAAACACAAAGATATATTATAATAACCATTTTATTATTGCCTCTTGGGCATATCTCCAACAGTCTCCCACTTGCACTAGAGTCAATAATCTAGTTTACATATGTAAAGATATAACACCTTGGCCTTCCGGTGCTTTATCATGTTTTGCTCACGGGAGAAGTTTTAGTCAACGGATCTGACATGGTCAGAAACGTATGTATTTTGCAATTCATTTGCGTCTCAACGCATCACTCATTTTCTAAATGAGTCGGCATTAAATATGTTTGGTCTTCTGGTGGAACCTTAATTCCGCGGTCTAAAATATGTCACTAATATTGTCATACACAATATAGCTTCAAAGTTCTAACACTATCGGAACTACACCAAGTTCTCAAAAAACCTCTTGACTTAACATCCTCAGTCATTGTCAAAACAATGACATACTCTGCCTTCGTTTGTAGAATCCGTCACAATATTTAGAACTCTTCTAAATCTAGCATAGGCAACTTCTAGCTCATTGTGCTACCTTTTAAAACAACACTTAGTCTAATTTGAGATTGAAATTTTATTTTTATATGTGACTAAACAAATATCGGTGCAACACCTTACAGCGATTTGTTTGTCATTTCTCCATACAAAACTATATATATATATATCCTTGGTTCTTCTTAAGTACTCAAGAATATTCTTACAGTTTTTCAATGATCATCACATGAATCATTCTGGTACATGCTCATAACACCGTTAGAGCACAGGACATCTGATTGTGTACATATTATTCGTGATCTATAATCACTCATGTGTTTTTACTTATTGAGTGTTAGATACACTCAAGTCTTGTCAAACCTTCACATGATAAGAACATTTTCTTAATATTTCTATATTGAACTACTTCAATATCCATTCTATGTACTTTGACTTAAACTTATTATGTGTTTCAATCTATCTTCATAGATCTTGACACTAAATTTGTTTCAGTCCATATCCTTTCATTAAAGTTAATTCTCAATGAAACATTTTAATCAAGTATATAATTACATCATTTATAACCAACTATATGTCATCTACATAAAGTATTATAAATATGTCTCAGCGCTCCCACTTAATTTCTTGCAAATGCAAGCCTCTTCATCGTCTCTCATGAAATCAAAAACTCTTTGATTATTTCATCTGGTGAAGATTCCAATTCCGCGATACTTACTTCATCCAATTGAAGTTTGTATACATATCTAGTATTCCATGGACTAGCAAAACTCTTGGTTGTATCTTGTATACACCTTTAATACACACTTCTGTTAAGTAATGTATTTTGCCATCCTACTATCATATCTCATAATAGAAATATGTAGCGATTACTAGAATAATCCACATAGACTATAAGCATCGCTACGGAAGATCTAATCTTATTGTAGTCAATTCTTTGAACTTTGTCATAAACTACTTTTCGACAAGTCGAGCTTCTTCAAGGATATTCCATCCAAGTTCATCAATTTTATAGATCCATTTACTTTCAAAAAGTATTCATCTATCTTGGATTTCATGGCGTATAGCCATTTTAACGGAGTCAGGGCCCATCATAACTTCTTTGTATGTAGTTGGTTTATCATTGTTCATAACCAATCCTTTGCCACAAATCATTTATTTGATCACAAAGTAAACCATACCTACAAGGTTCAATAAGTACTTCGATCTCCATAGCTAAAACACTTTGTAGTCATGGAAGCCATGATCGTCGTGGCCGCTTCCGGAATCAATTTCCGATGCTGCGCTACTCTGATCATTATGCTCAGGTTCATAAACCTTATCAAGTTCTATTGTCCTCCGACTCAAATACTTCGCTAGAAAATAATTTCTTTGAAATAAGCAAGTAACATTAACAAACACTTTTGTCTTTTACTTCATAGTGAAAAGAATTCCCAATCAATTCTTTGGGATAACCAACAAAGAAACTCATCCGATTTCGGTTGTAAACTCTTAGACCAAAATTTGAAGAAAGGACTATTATGGTTTATACCCATGCCATAACTTGTATGGTGTCATTTCAACGGATCATGATGATGCTCTATTTAGTGTAAAAGCGGTAGTCTCTAAAGCATAATTCACAAAAATATAAGGGCATCAATATTTTATCTCATCATTGACCCAACAAGGTTTGGATACATCTCTCGGATACTTCATCATCACTATGATACTCCAAGAAACGTGAGTTGTAGAACAATTTCATAACTCTCTTAGATGTTCGCTAAAACTCGTAATTCAAATATTTCCACCATGATCCAATCATAGATATTTGACTTTTCTATTACGATGATTTCCACTTCATACTGAAATTTATTTGAATCCATTCTAATGTTTCAAACTTCTTCCTTATCGAATATATCCACATATATATACTCAATTCATTGTTGGAAGTTTTCATGAAGTAGAAGAATCTCCCGCACACAACTATGCCCAGTGAAACATATACATCATTATGTATGTTTCCACTAAGTTAGTTGCCCGTTCAACTCTTGGCCTATGAACGGTATTTCAGTCATTCTCTTTAGAAAAGATTTGCAAGCGCCAAACGATTCAAAAATCAAATGACTCCAAAAGTCCATTTGCATGGAGTTCCTTCATGCGTTCCTTTCTAACATGACCTAAATGGCGGTTCCACAGATAAGTGGAATTCAAATCATTTGCCTTATGGCATTTATAGCGTCAGTGTTATGTATATGTGTTTCACCATTAAGATTTATAATAACTTATCCATCGTACATGGAGTAATGTCATAATTTGAACAACTCATTGTTTTTATTTGACCAGAGCAAAATAACAATTATTAAGTTCTTTATTGTAAATTCTAAGGGCTAGGTAGAATGCCAATGACAAATATATTAACACTTTATTATGTTCCAGACGTGCATTATTACCATATTCCTTATCAGTCACTTAGGCCATCGTATTCTTGTATTGCGTTGTACTGTATGACATCTCATACCAACCAATCTGGTACAAATACCCAAGAACTTCATTATGTGACCAAACAAGGAATACATCCATAACATGTATCATTTATATACACCTGAGCTAGACTTTCTAGTCTTTTCTTTCTTTCTGCCAATAATCTTTTGTAGTTTCTCTTTTAGCTTTCCTCATTATTCAGAAAAACACTTCAACATCAATAACTTCTAGCTTTGTTGGTCAAATACCAATAACCTTGAGGTTCTTACTTTGAAGTTGATCATCATATGACAAGTGTTCCGGATTTCACTATTAGTAACCTTTTAATATGATGACCAATTTCACTCATAATTTTATCCATCATATCATGACGACTTTTTTAGACCATGTCTGTACATGCTAGGCTCGTAAAGTTTAACCTCAGTATTCGCATGTGCAAATCTGACTTGCACCCGTTGCATGCACTCGTAGAATCTATAACACCCGATCATCACGAGATGCTTCGAAACGACGAGTCTTAGCAACGGTGCATACTAAGGACGATCACTTCATGGATATGCGAATATCGTTAGTGCCCCAATAGTTGGAGGATTGGGATGCTTTGCGTCTTCAACCTTCGTACATTCCCATAAAACTTATGAGTTTATGTAGTCTCACCAAAATATATTCTATCATCTTGCAATAAGGTCTTAGATATCACATATATCTTATACCTTGATTATTTCTGAAAACTAAAATTTCAGCTCCTTACTTTTTCAAACAGATTTGAACTTCAAGTTTCATGGAGACAAGATAACTTTAGGTACTAATTGAAAACATAGCTCTTTGAATCAACAATGTGAGATTTACTAAAAGTTTGCAATAGGACTTAATCATTTCTTGATTCTTTAACAATATGGTACCAGTCCGTAAAGTTTCTTGTCAGATTTTTAACAGTATTTCTATCTCAATTACAAGACTAGCGCATGGTAGAAAACGGATGCCAATACTACAAAATTAATTCAAAATATTACTCAGACTATGTTTATGATAATTAGTTCATGTTTTAATCTAATTACTAATGAACTCCCACTTAATACAACATCCCTCATAGTTGTTAAGTGGTACACGATCCACATCCACTACACCAAAACCGATCATCACGTGAGATGATGTAGCTTCAATGGTGAACGTCAACATGTTGATCATATCATCCATATGACTCGTGTTCAACCTTTCGGTTTCCGTTGTTCCGAGGCCATGTATGTACATGCTAGGCTCGTCAAGCAAAACCAAGTATTCCGTGTGTGCAACATGGCTTACACCCGTTGTATGTGAACTTTGAGTCTATCACATCCGATCATCACGAGATGCTTCGAAACGATGAACTGTGCAATGGTGCATACGAGGGGAGAACACTTTATTATCTTGATATTAATGTGAGGGATCATCTTATAATGCTACCGTCGCGTTCTAAGCAAAATAAGATGCATAAAGGATTAACATCACATACAATTCATATGTGATATGATATGGCCCTTTAGTCTTTGCGCCTTCGATCTTCATCTCCAAAGCACGGACATGATCTCCATCATCAACGGGCATGATCTCCATCATCGTCGGCGTAGCGTCAAGGTCCATGGTGCCGTCTTCATGGTTGTTCACCTCATGTAGCAACTATTACAACTACTTTGAAATACTACTCAACATGAAATTTAAAGACAACCATAAGGCTCCTGCCGGTTGCCACAATACAATAATGATCATCTCATACATATTCATCATCACATCATGGCCATATCACATCACCAATCCCTGCAAAAACAAGTTAGACGTCTCTAATTTGGTTTGCATATTTTACGTGGTTTAGGATTTTCGAGTAAGATCCAATCTACCTACGAACATGAACCACAACGGTGATACTAGTGTTGTCAATAGAAAGAGTAAATTGAATCTTCACTATGGTGGGAGAGACAGACACCCGCAAAGCCACTTATGCAATACAAGTTGCATGTCGAACGTGGAGCAAGTCTCATGAACGCGGTCATGTAAAGTTAGCCCGAGCCGCTTCATCCCACCATGCCACAAAGATGCAAAGTACTCGAACTAAAGACAACAAAGCATCAACGCCCACAAAACAATTGTGTTCTACTCGTGCAACCATCTATGCATAGACACGGCTCTGATACCACTGAAGGGATTCGAAGCATAGAAAAAAAATTTCCTACCGCGAGAACGCAATCCAAGCCAAGATGCAATCTAGAAGACGGTAGCAACGAGGGGATGAACGATACTAACCCTTGAAGATTTCCAAATCCTACAAGAGGAGGCTCTCGTTGCTGCGGTAGACGATCACTTGCCGCTTTCAAAAACGCGTAGAAGATCTTGACGGTGCCACAATCGGGCAGCACCTCCGTACTCGGTCACACGTTCGGTGTTGATGAAGACGACGTCCTTCTCCCCATTCCAGCGGGCAGCGGAAGTAGTAGATCCTCCTTGGAATCCCGGCAGAACGACGGCGTGGTGGCGGTGTCGATGGAGATCTCCGGCGGAGCTTCGCTAAGCGTATGCGGGAGAAGTGGTGGAGGAGGGGCGGCTAGGGTTTGGGAGAGGGGGCTATGGGCGCCGGCCTCAAGGGTGCAGGGGTGGTGCGGCCAAGCCATGGGCAGCCCCCTCCCTCTCCTCCTCATTTTATAGGTGGAACCCCAAGGGTTTGCCCAAAGTCTTCGAATAAGACCCCAACAGAAAAACTGCCTTATGGACGAAACCTAGAGGGACAGGGACTCTCCCCTTCCCCCCTTTACTTGGCCGGCCAAGGAGGTGGAGTCCACCATGGACTCCACCCTCCCACTTGGTTGGCTGCTTAGGGTTTGGGGAGTCCCTCCGGGACTCCTCCTTCCATAGTGATTTATTCCGGATAATTCTAGAAACCACCTTCCATAAATTCACCGGATCATTTCCAAACTTGGAAAGTGACTTCCTATATATGAATCTTATTCTCCGGACCATTCCGGAACTCCTCGTGATGTCCTGGATCCCATCCGAGACTCCGAACAAAACGTCGAACTCCATTCTATATTCCATATCTACTTAAACGACATCAAACCTTAAGTGTGTCACCCTACGATTCGCGAACTATGTAGACATGGTTGAGACCTCTCTCCGACCAATAACCAATAGCGGGATCTGGAGATCCATAATGGCTCCCACATATTCAACGATGACTTTAGTGATCGACTGAACCATTTACATACGATACCGATTCCCTTTGTCACGCGATATTTTACTTGTCCGGGGTTTGATCATCGGTATCTCTATACCTCGTTCAACCTCGTCTCATGACAAGTACTCTTTACTCGTACCGTGGTATGTGGTCTCTTATGAACCATTCATATGCTTGCAAGCTATTAGATGACATTCCACCGAGAGGGCCCAGAGTATATCTATCCGTCATCAAGATGGACAAATCCCACTGTTGATCCATATGCCTCAACTCATACTTTCCGGATACTTAATCCCACCTTTATAACCACCCATTTACGCAGTAGTGTTTGATGTAATCAAAGTACCTTTCCGGTATAAGTGATTTACATGATCTCATGGTCGAAAGGACTAGGTAACTATGTATCGAAAGCTTATAGCAAATAACTTAATGACGTGATCTTATGCTACGCTTAATTGGGTGTGTCCATTACATCATTCATATAATGAAATAACCTTGTTATTAATAACATCCAATGTTCATGATCACGAAACCATGATCATTTATTAATCAACAAGCTAGTTATACAAGAGGCTTACTAGGGACTCCTTGTTGTTCACATAACACACATGTATCAATGTTACGGTTAATACAATTATAGCATGGTATGTAAACATTATCATAAACACAAAGATATATTATAATAACCATTTTATTATTGCCTCTTGGGCATATCTCCAACACAACCTTGCCGGTGGCACACACCAAATCCGGCTAATCCGTCAAACCATCTGACGAAGGATTGTTCTTGGACCAAGTACTTGATGTTGAAGGGTGCGGTAAAGGATGCGCAAGCACAAGGCTGTACCATGATACTGCCACCATCGCAAGATATGTTGCACCAACACCCACTGCCACCACCACCACCGCTTACCGGAGCAAACGCTTTACCGGTACAACCTCAGCCATACCGGCAGCAACACCAGCAAGTCCATCAGGTGGGAGAAGGCAATGGCCAACCGCCACCGCCGGCACCTTTGGGCCGGAATGTTTACCAGGATCCGGACGTATGCTATGTTGTGTTCGTCACTGAGCCAACAGATAGGCAAAGCCTACATCGCCGTTCCATGAATTGAGGTTAATCTGGTAAAGATCCGAGCAATCGAAAGAATGACTATACCGCACGATCTTAAGGACGTGCAAAAGTTTACCGGAAGCTTGTCATCGCTAAGCCGGTTCATAAGCTAGTTGGGAGAAAAAGCTCTGCCCCTATATGCTTTGATGAAAAAATCTGACACCTTCGTCTGGACCCCTCAGGCAGACGCAGCGTTCAAAGAGCTGAAAACGATGTTGGCCACTGCGCCAATATTGGCTTCGCCTCTAGAAAGGGAGCCCATGCTATTGTACAAAGCAGCAATGAACCGGGTTGTGAGTGTGGTGGTTGTGGTCGAAAGAGAAGAGGAAGGAAAAACCGTGCAGAGGCCGGTATACTACCTGAGTGAGGTGCTCACCCTCTCAAAACAAAACTACCATCACTTCCAGAAAATGACCTATGGCGTGTTCATGGCCACCACAAAGCTCAAGCACTACTTTGAAGAGCACCCGATGAAAGTGGTGAGTGAGGCACCCATTTCTGATATTATGAGCAATAAGGATGCTAGCGGCAGGATTGCCAAATGGGCGATTCAGGTATCACCATACGTTCCGGCGTACGAAAGAAGAGATGCCATCAAATCACAAGCTTTGGCTGATTTCTTGGTTGATTGGGCGGAAATGCAATACAAACCGCCGGAACAAAAGATTGAATACTGGAAGATGCACTTCGATGGATCCAAGCTCAAGGAGGGTCTAGGTGCATTTAAGGGCATCAAACAATGTCGCTGAGTACGAGGCTCTGATTCATGGGCTCAAGGTTGCAAAAAAAATCGGTGCACACAGGGTCATTTGCTATGGTGATTCAGATCTTGTGGTGCAGCAGTGTTCCGGAGATTGGGACGCAAAAGATGCCAACATGGCCTCATACCGGTTTCACGTGCAAAAGATTGCCGGCTTCTTTGAAGGGTGTGAATTTCACCATGTGCCGCGGGCAGAAAATGAAGCCGCGGATACGCTTTCCAAGTTAGGCTCCTCCCGGCAGGAAATTCCTCCCGGAGTGGCTTTGGCTCACTTAAGGATGCCATCAATCAAACCGAGTCCGGAATCGGAATCAATTTTTGTACCGTAATCACACATTGTGCCAATGGACATTGACGAAGGAAACCCGGGGACTATTCCGGTAGACTCGGGGACTGCAGGATCTAAGCCGGAAGAGGCTATGATGGTGGACAATATGGAGATAGATGTACCGGTATTTCTAGTCCGAGAAGCACCAGCTTGGGTTAAACCTATTAAGGAATTCCTGATCGACGGCACCTTGCCGGTTGACGAAAATGAGTCAAAAAGAATCCAAAGGAGATCCAAAGCATACACCATTATCAATGGAGAGGTGTACAAGAGAAGCGTAACCGGTGTCCTCCAAAGATGCGTGGAGCCGGAAGAAGGAAAAGAAATGCTGGCGGAAATTCACCAAGGAGAGTGTGGGCACCATGCCTCGTCAAGAGCGCTGGTGGCAAAAGTGTTCCGGCATGGGTTTTACTGGCCCACAGCGCTGGAAAATGCTGAGGACTTGGTGCGAAAATGCAATGGGTGCCAGCGGTACGCCAAGCAAAACCATACCCCAGCATCCGGCTTAAAGACTATACCATTAACTTGGCCCTTCGCTGTTTGGTGCCTTGACATGGTTGGCCCATTCAAAACTGCAAGGAGCAGCATGACCCACATCCTAGTAATGGTGGATAAGTTCACTAAATGGCTTGAGGTGAAACCTATCGCAAAGTGTGATGGGCATACGACTGTGAAGTTCTTGAAAGATGTTATCTTGCGGTATGGCTACCCGCATAGCATTATCACTGACAACGGAACAAACTTTGCTCAAGGAGAGTTCAAAAGATTTTGTGAGGATAACAACATCCGGTTGGATTTGTGCTCCGTAGCACACCCACAAGGCAATGGCCAGGTTGAAAGAACAAATGCTTTGGTACTTTCCGGTATCAAACCAAGACTCATCGACGCGGTTGAAAAGTCACCGGGGTGTTGGCTCGATGAGCTACCATCAGTGCTGTGGAGCATAAGAACGACTCCGAACCGGTCTACCGGATACACTCCTTTCTTCATGGTTTATGGAGCAGAAGCAGTGATACCAACTGAAATCATACATGATTCACCAAGGGTTCAACTCTATACCGAAGAAGAGGTAAAAGAGGCCCGAGAAAATGATATGGACTTGCTAGAAGAAGCAAGAGAGTTGGCTTTGGCAAGAACAACCATATACCAGCAGAACCTCAGACGCTATCATAGCCGGAAGGTTAAACCAAGGGTGTTCCGGGAAGGAGACTTGGTGCTACGCCTAGTGCAGCGCACTGAGGGGCGCCACAAACTCTCACCTCCGTGGGAAGGACCATTCATTGTGAGCAAGGCTCTACACAATGATGCCTACTACTTGATCGATGCACAGGAATCAAAGAAAGGCAAGGCGGACAGGTCAGGAGAGGAAACCAAGCGCCCATGGAACATAGCACTACTGCGTCCTTTCTATTCCTGAAGTTGTGCTGTAAGGAGTTCTTTTTTTTTACCTTATATGCTATGAATAAAAGATGCCGGCACCTCGAATGAATATCGGGGACTGCCTCTACCGAAAATTGCATGTAATGTGTCTATTTTTTCAGTTTACCGGTTGCTTGGTGAACGTTTTTCCTTTCCGGTTTAGTAACGTGCTAAACCTACCGGAGTCTTCGACTTCGCTGTTGTCCTCAAACCGGCTTCATGGCAAGCAAGATAAACCGGTAGGAATTAAGCACGTGAAACACGAAGAGGAGGAATGGGAACAATCAGTCCGGAAAAAGTTTAACTAACCCCGGTCATACCGGTTTTTTGTGAAAAATTTCGATTTTTTCTAAGTTCAAGAAAATGCTTGCTTGGCAAAAGAACTTTGTAACTCATACGCCAAAAAACCCAGAGAGGTAGGCAGAGGCAAAGCAAAAGAACCAAGTGTGCATCGGATTGGATGCCGAAACAATTCCGGAATCTTCACAGTGCAAGATCAAAGCAAGTGATATGCAAAATGCTAAGTTAGCACACGAAACTTAACTTAATTGGTTACCAGTAAGAAGATACCGGCATAACTGTCGTACCACAACCAAAAGGCATGATAAGTTTTATCTTACATCTTAAACCCCGGCATTCCGGGGTAGAGTTTAACGGGCTTAAAAGTTTTGAGGCAACAGGTAGAAGGAACACAGGATAACAGGTTCAGGCGATGGGGGGACTGCGCGCCGGCCTCAGGAGCTTCCGGGGGAGCATCGCCTCCTTCCGGATCAACCGCGTCCTCTTCGGCGTCCTCATCCTCCTCGTTGTCGGAAAGTGCATCCTTGACGTCAGGGGGAGGAGGGATGAAGGTGCGCACGTGGGGGAACTCGGCGATGCGGTAGGCGCGGTCCTGGCGCTTGGAGACGCGAGCCGGATCCTTGTCAGCAGGCGAGTCGCCACGGAGGGTGTGGAAGGCGTCCAAGTCTAGGTCGTCATACCAGGAGCAGGCGATGCGCAGCGCTGTATCCGCTCCGGCACGAGCCGCTGAGCACTTCCACTCGCGGATCCTCCGGCCTGCGTCCCTCAGGCGATCGGCGGTGAGCGTGACATTGGCAGGCACCGGCTCCTAAGGCCACAGCACCTTGCAGATTTGGATGGCCACTTCCGGAAGATAAGCAAGATGCCGATCCACGGAGCGCATGTGCTGAACCCGGGCGGAAAGCGCAACCAAATGGTCATATGGATCCCAGGGCGCATCCGGGTTGGTCATTTCTTGTGCCGCCCTGCGTTCCGCCACCTTCTTCTGGGCGTGCCCCTGGGAGTCCGGAAAGAGCCCTACAAGAAAAAGAAAAAAGATAAGGATATGCTACCGGAAAATATAAGCTTATAAGCCAAAGGTGAAAAGAAAAAAGGACTCACTGAAAGCCAGCGCATCGGTTTGTACAACCAGCCGGTCGTACTCCTTTTGCTCATCCTTCAAGAGAGCAAGCCGGTCCTGCGCTGCCTTCCGCGCCACGCTTTCCTCCTCCAGCTCCGTCCGCAGCACAGCAGTGGAGTTCGTGTACTCCTTGAGGGTGTCATCTAATTTGGCCTCTGCTGCGGCCTTGGCCTCCTCGAGCTCCCGCGCATGCCGGAGACTAGCTTGCATGGCATGCTCCTTCACCTCGCGATGCGCGGTGATGAGCTGCTCCTTCTCAGCTGGAATCCGGAAGAGAAATGTTAACACAAGACAACCGGTAGGAGGCAGAGAGGCAAACCAGCCGGAAAGAAATGATACCTTGAAGCGCGGCGAGCTGGGCCTTGAGGGCCTCGATGGAGGCTTCCGGAACAGCTGGCGTGCAAAGAGTTTATCAGTACTAAAAGGAAGAAGCTGTTGGTGAAAAGAAGCCGGAGCCACAAAAACTAACCTTGGCACTTGCTGTGGGCTTCAGACAGCTCCCGGTGCTCCCACAGCAGCTCCTCAAAGAGCTGCTTCCGGGTGTCCAGCGTGCTCTGTTCAAGTTGAAGAAGGTTTCGGTAAAAAAGATGCCGGCAAGGAAAACAAAGTTTCGCGCTAAGTGCTGCTCTCTCAACCCGAAACTCGGGGACTGGCTATGCCATTTTTTTGAGTTTCTAACAAAGTTTCGCACTAAGAACTACGTTCTCAACCCGAAACTCGGGGACTGGGAGGATATATATAATCTTGAGGTTTTGGAAAGAAAACCGGCAAAGATGTAAAAAAGTTTGAGCTTATGCGGTTTACCGTCACGTTGGAGCTGGCGTCATGCCAAGCGTTGTCAAACTCTTTGGCCGCGCGCCGCAGCCGGCCAAAATGTTGTCCGGTGCTGCGAGGGCCGGAGGGGTCGACCACCGGAAGCTTATCCTTGCCAAGGCCCCGCGTTGCCGGCGTCAGGTCTGCCTGATTCCACTTTTCAGCGTAATCGAGCAAGTGGCCCAGGTCAGCTCCTTGGCGTCGGAACTCTGTGATCCGGCCTACCTGGGCGGAGGCCGTTTCAGAGGCGACTACGGCTGCGCGGCCGGCGTGCAGAACCAGCTTCTGCGAGCCGGAGGAAGGAGCCGTGGCCGCGGTCACCACCGCAGCGAGCTGCTGGGTGGTGAACCTGTCGCCCTCTGGAGGCGTGGGCTTGGCGGAGACAGGCTTGCCGGCTGACCTTGCCGGAGGAGGGGTTGGCGCAGGTTTTGTTGGCGCAGGAGCTTCGGGAGCGTCCTTTGCCGGAGCGGAGCTAGCCGGCTCGGAAGAATCCGGCACGGCCTTGGAGGGGGAGGAAGCATCAGTCTTCTTCTTCTTTCTCTGGACAGGAGGAACCAGAGGTTCCGCCTGCCCGGCATCTTTGGTGCCGGCGCCGGTGTCTTGGGCTTCTGGAGGGGAGACAAAGTCCTCCTCCGCGCGGTGGTCTGGAGATTTAGGGGCCGCGTGCCCCGAACTTGTGTTGCCCCCCAGAGGGGAGGCAGAAGGATTGCCGGCACCAGATGGTACCGGACTTGGCTGAGGAGGAGTAGAGGTCCTGGTGGCGTCCTCAGAGGACTCCGGCCTCATGCCAGCGGCGCTTTTGGAGATCTTCAGGGCAGGCCTAAAAAGATAGAAAATGAACAAGTTCAGAAAAGGTAACCGGAAAAAGAGAATCAGAAAACAAAGACTCAAGAGAAAAATAGAAAGTGAAATCGGAAACTTACCCGGTAGCCACCGGCATCTCCCGAGACCGGCGGCGCTTGGTGGAAACCTTCTTCCCGCCAATCATTTCCTGCCAGGAGAGCTTACCGGGAGGGGCTTCGCTTGAACCGGCCTCGGGCGTGGGCGCCTTCTGCTTGCGGCCTTGGGAGGCGAGCTTCTCAAGAAACTTGTGGCCTACCTCGGCCTGTATCGGCACAGCGCGCTCCACAATCTGTGGGTTGGCGCTGGCTGAGTGAGCATCTACAGAAAGATGATACATAAGAAAGCGAAAGAGTAAAATACCTCAAGTACGGTAACCTCATCATCCGAACCGGAGCCCTTGCCAGAAAAGTTACCAGGGCGTGGAGTGCGGGTGCGGCCCATCTTCTGCTCTCCCTTGACGTAGGGGTCAGCGTCGGAGTCGTCCTCGAAGACCCGGTCTGGCGTGTAGGAAGCCGGATGCTCCTGGCCGATCCGGCGGAAGTTCTGAGATACAAAGACAACATGTTAGAGCAAGATACGTATGGTAATACCGGGAAAAAGCTTCCGGAAGATCCCAAAGTCTTACTCGCCGCGGAGGAGAGTTGCGGCGACTGTAAGGGGCCAGCCCGTATTTCCCGCTGGGGCTCAGCGGGTTTTGGCAGATCTGCTTGGCCTTAAGGACCAAGTCAGTAGGGCTCAGCCGGTGGGTTGTGATCCTTGTCGAGTCCATTGGCCCCGACATCTCGCTGATCTTGTGGGCGCGCCGCTGAAGGGGCAGCACCCGGCGCGCGAGGAAAGCGCGGACCAGGTCCTCCGCGCAGAGGTTGGTCTCCTCCTTGTTAATGTCGATGAAGCCGGCGATCCGGATGGACTCCTTGTCATCCTTGGGATGGTGGAGCCAGTTCTTCATGGAGGGCGGCCCGGGAGCATACGCCGGAAGATTGATGAAGTCTTCCGGACCGCCGTTCCGGACGTAGAAAAAGGTCCTCTGCCAGGTCCGGACAGAGTCCAGACCGGAGAGTTTGTAGAAGTTGCTCCCGGCGCGGGGAGACAGAATGCAGCCCCCACACCGAACGAAGGGTTTGGGCTGAGGAAGTTTCCTATTCTGGATAGAATTCTTCCGAAGATAGTAAAAGAAAGAGAAGTTGTTGACAGAAGGAGTGATACCGCAGTATCCCTCCATGAAGGCAGTGAAGGAAGAAAGATAAAAGATAGCGTTGCCCGGAAGATGGTGGGGCTGAAGCTCGAAGAAGTCTAGAAAGCGCCGGAAGAAATCTGACGCTGGAAGGCCTAAGCCGCGCTCAAAATGAGCGGCGAAGACCACAACCTCACCCGGCTGAGGCTCGGGCTGGTGCTCCTTGCCGGGGATCCGGCACCAAACCTCTTCCGGAATCCTCCGGGAGCGGTAGAGCCAGTCGATCTCCGCATGGGTCACGTCGGAGCCCATCCAGGCTCCTCGCGTATAGGAGTCCAGATCAACTCCGGCGCCCTGGCTGGAGCTGCCGGCTTCTCCTTGGTTTCCGGTAGCAGGAGTCGAGCTACCGGTACCGGCCTCGCTTTGGGCAAGATCTGCCTCGAGCCCATCAGAATATTTTTCGGCCGAAGCTTCTCCGGAAGAAGACGAGGGGATTACGGTGTGGTGGCTACCGGAAGAGGAATCCGAAAGGTAGTCCACGGAAGACATTTTCCGGAAAGATTCGAGATCTACCTAGAAACCGATTCCCCAAAGTCTAGCCTTGCGCGAAGATCTACGAGTAAGAGGAAAAGCAAAGGAAAAGGAAGAAGTAAATACACTACCGGCCCAAGAACTGGAAAGCGAGAAAGAAGAGGGCAAATGGGCATTGGGGCTCACCTGAGGCAGCGGGAGACGCGAAGAAGAGGCTCGCCGGAGGTGCGGCGAGCTCGCGGTCGTCGAGGAATGCCGGCGACGAAGAGGGGCGAAAGCCGCCGAAGAAAGCTCGAAGCAGCAGCGGCGAAGGAGCGTCGGTGGATCTCTGCACGGCGGAGACCTTCAGCGCAGCGGAAGCAACGGCGCTGGTTCGTCGGGAGCAGTGCTCTGGCGGTGACCGGCGGCGATGAGAACGCAAGGGGCGAGGAGCTCTGTGCGCTGGAAAGAGGGCAAGTGCGGAGAAGAAGATGAAGTGGAACCGCACCCCCATTATATAGAAAGAAGGAGAAGTGGGCCGGCAACCGCTGGGCCGCGGCGGTTCAGTTCGTGGGCCGCCACGTGGCATGCGGATACAGGCGCCAAAAATACGAGGACATAGGGAGGCCACACGAATCCGGAACGGCAGCGCGGATCCGGTGCGGCGACATAAATGCTGGCGCAGAAGACGAACCGAAGTGACCACTGACACTGTCGCGCGCCAGGCACAGTGCGCATGTCACTGACAGGCACAGTACCCGAGATATTCTCGACTTCGTCGAGGAGAGGCTTAATGATAGAGATACCGGAGAAAATCGGTACGAGGACAAAAGTTCGGCAAAAAACACCGAAGAGTTTGATCCGGATTCCGGAAGGGTTAAACCGGTACCTTGAGAAAAGAGAACCTGGCATGGTCTGTTGGATAGGATCCACCAGACTATACCAGCTTCGGGGACTAATGTTGGGGGGATGACCCCCGGTATGCCAAAGGCATGCCAAACCGGATGGTTCGAGCCATCAAGATACTGGTTTAAATGTTATTCCGGTTAACAAAGGTTGATTCAGAGAATCATACCGGTATCCCAGAAGGGGGATACCGGAACTAGCTAAGAACATACCGGAACTACCGGAATAAGCTACACTGTAGCACGTCGGCAAGACCGGTCAAAGATGCTCTTCAGAGCTAGAAGACAAAGATGAGCGAAGCACTTCAGCTTTAATCGAAGCCATGACGCCAAAGGCAAAGGATGACGTAAAAGGTGCCGGAGGATGTCACGGCTTCTGATTAAAGGCGTATCGGCATCACCGGTAGCTAAAGTAGCTTTGTAAAGTAGTTTGTCCAGTCAAAGATCCCATTAGGGTTTCTTAGGGTTTCTTCCCCTGTAAGCCACCCTCTCCCCTATATAAGGAGAGGGGGCACACCCCATCGCGGGTATGTAGGTACGTACGACTAGTGTGTTACGCTGTACGCAGAAACCTGTAAGCTCTTATGAACGAGAAGTAGAGAGATCTAGTGATGTCCTTGTTCTTGAGTTCGTCATCTTCTACCTTCGGCCAAGGCCAAGTTCTTGAGAAATCCATCCGGAAACCTCTCCATCCATACCAAAAACCCTCCCCCGAACCCTCTAGCGTCCATTCGGCCCCAAGATAAGCCATCCTATGGCATCTGTCTGTTCACCACGACGACAGAGGAGGTTAAGGGGAGGCGGCCGAGCTCGGCCAGCCGGCTGCCGCAAATCGGTGGGCCGAAACGGAAGAGGCAGAGGTCGCGGAAGCGCTCCCACGGAGGCATCCCGCCCTCGTCCTGCTCGAGGGCGTAGTACCACGTCTGTGCGGCTCCGCGTAGGTGGTAGGAGGCGATCCAGGTGCGGTCGGACGCCAGTGTCCGCTGGCCTCGGAAAAACTGGTCGCACTGGTTGAGCCAGTTTAGGAGGTCGACGGTGCCGTTGTATGTGGCGAACTCCAGTTTGGAGAAACGAGGTGGCTGTGCAGCGGGCCGCCCGGCGGTGTAGGGCAGCATCAGGGACCCCCCCCCCCCCGCGTAGGGGTTGGCGTAGCCGGTGAATCCCCTGAGGGCCGTCGTCGATGGTGACGCCGACGGCTGCAGCACCGTGGGTTGGGCGGGCGCCGTGGTGAAGACGGGCGCGTCGAGCCACGCCGGGCGCTGCAATGGCGAGGGTGGGAACCGAATTTGGGTTATCGGCACCCCTGCTGGTAGCGGGTGGAGGCCGGCGGTGGTGCCGGGAGGGTGGCAGCGGGCGCGATGGCTGCGGCCGATGGTTGCGGTGGTGGGGCCCTGGAGGTACGTCCGCAGGTTGGCGACCGCCATGGCGAGGTCGCGGACGGCTGCAGACAACTCCGCCAGGGAGAGGGCGGGAGGTGGCTCGGCACCCGGCGGAACGTGCGCGGCGGCGGCGGGGGGGCGGCGTCTCGGAGGTGGCCGCGATGGTGGCGGCGGGTTGGCTCGAAGACATGATCGCAACCGACGAATCTGGTACCAAATTGGTAGAGACTCGGGGTCTACCAGGTCGGGGACGTAGGTTGTAGGGGTGGAAGTGCACAGATCACGGGGAAGGAAGGCGGCGCCGGCGGCCAGCCGCCGTCGTGAGGGAGGGGGAGGCGGCGCACGGTGGAAAGGCGGCGGCTAGGGTTTGGAAAGCCAACTCCTCAGGGAGTTGGCAATAATAGATTGATTATTGCTTGTCCCTTCACGTAGGTATTACAGGGATATATATAGGCTAATGAAATAAAGATAAATGGGTTAAACCCCTAATTTAAGCCCACTAATGGATTTCTTCATGCTATGAGACAAACCGGTCATAACAGGTTTCTGTTCCTTCCGCGACGTGCATGAGTGGCATGGCACGCAGCGACGCCGCTCGTTCCTTTCTCCTCGCCCAAGGGTCAACATCGCAGGTACCATGCACAGCACGGGAGCCTGGACGGGCAAGTGAGGTGCCCATGATCCATTTGCGGAGACGCAGCCGCCCACGCTTTCTTCCGGCGCTTTTCCGATCGGAACCGTTTCAAAGTAATAGTACGTAGCTTTGTTTAGTCTCTTCTTCTCATCTCTGCTCTTGTTGGTCACGTACATTATCTGCTCTAATAAGGCGACTTTTTGTCCCGACTAGCACAACGGATTAACGCGATTTTCTAGTGCGAAAAGTGTTTTGGTCGGCGAATTCTTTCCGGCGGGCCATTTTCCATGTCCGTGCTAACTACAACTATAACCGACCCCATTAACTGATAAACAACAACTACCTCCATACCCATTTATTAGGTTATTTTGGCATTTTAGGGAAAAAAATTGACCATTAATTTGGTCTATAAATTACAAGATATATATTACAACAAAATTATATCATTGGAAACTTCTTCTGAATATGACTCAACGGGAATAAACTTTTTCCTGAATATGAATTCAATGGTTTTAATTTTTGTGGCATATATTCCATATTTTATTGACTAAATTAATGGTCATTTTTTTCTCGATGTCCTTGATACCCTAATAAACCAGTATGAATGGAGTGGTACTAAATAAACCAGCGACACATATTTTCGAACTGAGAAAGTAGCTAGTACATCTCTTTGCAGGAGTAAATGGACGAGAGGTGTGCCGACATTATGACCGCCCATTCGGCATGACTGCGCTAACTAGCTATAGCTAGCTCAAATAAACAATATCTTCGTCACGATTTACTAGTAACTTGTACTTCCTCCATCCTAATATAAGATGTATTATAACCAATATATTGGTTGTAATAACATTTCCTATTATGGGATGGAGTGAGTAGTAACTAGATTTTCTGCTGGTAATCTACATGATAGTCATAATACCCTCTCCTTCCCATGAAAGATATCCCATTATTGAACAAATCTAAAACATGTTTCATAGGGGGAGGGAGTAGTAATAATAATGATAATACAATATAATAATAGAATAAAGAGCACAATAGAATAAAGATTTCCTTACTCCCAAGCTCCGGTCATCCTTTTTGTTTTAAAGTTCAAACAATCTAGAAATAAACTGGTTGTAGTCAATTATGTATCCCAAAAACTTGAAAAAATCCATTAAAATTTTATATACTCTAAGCTACACAAAAATTGACAAAGTCCGGATATGTGCATAGTGAACAATGCATGACATTTGCGTATTCTATAGTACATATATTTCACATGCTTGTAAGATATATCACTGACTACATCAATATATTTTTAAATCCTTTTCAAAATCAAGATATATAAAAAAACTTGTAAATGTTATTTTCATATTTTCTAATAGAACGGCAGCTAGAGCTCGGGATCCAAAGAGAGTTTTAGCTTTAGACCCAACATCCTGTGTAAAACACTTTGGAAAACCCCAAAAATGTAGCTACACCAATAGAAAATGCATAGAAAAATGCATAATCTCAGAGACCGTACACGTGTCAGGCCTACCTTACTCGCGAAGTAGGTTTGGCCATAAAAATGAACCCCTTTTCGTTATATAGAAGAGCACACTAGTGGCAACATATTCAATCTGCTGATCCATTCTGTTAGCAGTCTCTGTTGCGCTTTCGCACTCGTCGGATTTCTATTGGCGCAGATGCTTCTAGCTTTTAAATAATTATTTTTGTTCAATTATTTTGTGGACCCGTCTGCCTGATCTCTATTCTTCGTAGCAGCTCGCCTACCTTTTCTGTTTAGTGGCTTGGATGTCAGGTCACTCGACTAATGATGTCTCGAAATGACCAGGAATAGTGGTATGGTCTGATAGATGCGTGTCAGACCATACACAGAGCTCGTGATCTACAAAATTTGTGTAGAATATTATGATGGGTTTCGTAGCACAGAAAACAAAAAATTTCCTACCGCAAGAACGAAAACACAAGCCAAGATCTAATCTAGTAGATGGTAGCAACGAGAAGATCATGAGACTAACCCTCGAAGATTTCCAAAGCCTAACGAGATTAGATCTCGTCGTGAATGTAGTCGATCACTTGCCGCTTGCAAAAGCGCGTAGAAGATCTTGACCGCTTGCAAAAGCGCGTAGAATAACTTGACGGTGCCACAATCGGGCAGCACCTCCGTACTCGGTCACACGTACGGTGTTGATGAAGACGACGTCCTCCTCCCCGGTCCAGCGGGCAGCGGAAGTAGTAGATCCTCCTCGGAATCCCGGCAGCACGACGGCGTGGTGGCGGTGGTGGTGGAGAACTCCGGCAGGGCTTCGCTTAAGCGTATGCGGGAGTTGTATGTGGAGGAGAGGTAGCTAGGGTTTGGGGAGAGGGGGCTTGGGCGCCGGCCAACTAGGGGCTGCGGCCAAGGGTGGCAAGGTGTGGCCGGCCCCTCCCCTATGCTCCTCATTATATAGGTGGAAATCCCCAAGAGTTGTAGTCCAAGTCTTCGAATAAGACCCCAACAACAAAACCTTCCAAAAGTGGGAAACCTACTCAAGGGGGGAGTCCTACTCAAGGTGGGGCTCCCACCTTTCCTTGAGGTGGGTTGGCCAGCCACCAAGGTGGAGCCCACCTGGGACTCCTCCCCCTTAGGGTTTGGCCGGCCATGCAAGGTGGAGTCCCTCCGGGACTCCACTTTCCATGGTGATTTCTTCCGGACTTTTCTAGAACCTTCCATAAATGCACCGGATCATTTCCAAACTTGGAAAGTGACTTCCTATATATGAATCTTATTCTCCGGACCATTCCGGAACTCCTCGTGATGTCCTGGATCCAATCCGAGACTCCGAACAAAACTTCGAACTCCATTCCATATTTCATATCTACTTAAACGACATCAAACCTTAAGTGTGTCACCCTACGGTTCGCGAACTATGCAGACATGGTTGAGACTTCTCTCCGACCAATAACCAATAGCGGGATCTGGAGATCCATAATGGCTCCCACATATTCAACGATGACTTAGTGATTGAATGAACCATTTACATACGATACCGATTCCCTTTGTCACGCGATATTTTACTTGTCCGAGGTTTGATCATCGGTATCTCTATACCTTGTTCAACCTCGTCTCCTGACAAGTACTCTTTACTCGTACCGTGGTATGTGGTCTCTTATGAACCATTCATATGCTTGCAAGCTAATTTAGACGACATTCCACCGAGAGGGCCCAGAGTATATCTATCCGTCATCGGGATGGACAAATCCCACTGTTGATCCATATGCCTCAACTCATACTTTCCGGATACCTAATCCCACCTTTATAACCACCCATTTACGCAGTGGCGTTTGATGTAATCAAAGTACCCTTTCAGCATAAGTGATTTACATGATCTCATGGTCGAAAGGACTAGGTAACTATGTATCGAAAGCTTATAGCAAATGAACTTAATGACGTGATCTTATGCTACGCTTAATTGGGTGTGTGCATTACATCATTCACATAATGACATAACCTTGTTATTAATAACATCCAATGTTCATGATCATGAAACTATGATCATCTATTAATCAACAAGCTAGTTATACAAGAGGCTTATTAGGGACTCCTTGTTATTTACATAACACACATGTATCAATGTTTCGGTTAATACAATTATAGCATGGTATGCAAACATTATCATAAACACAAAGATATATTATAATAACCATTTTATTATTGCCTCTTGGGCATATCTCCAACAGTCTCCCACTTGCACTAGAGTCAATAATCTAATTTACATTTGTAAAGATAAAACACCTTGGCCTTCCGGTGCTTTATCATGTTTTGCTCACAGGAGAGGTTTTAGTCAACGGATCTGACACGCTCAGAAACCTATGTATTTTGCAATTCATTTGCGTCTCAACGCATCACTCATTTTCCAAATGAGTCGGCATTAATCGTATATGTTCGGTCTTCTAGTGGAACCTTAATTCCGCGGTCTGAAATATGTTACTAATATTATCTTACACAATATAGCTTCAAAGTTCTGACACTATCGAAACTACACCAGGTTCTCAAAGAACTCTTCGACTTAAACATCTTTAATCATTGTCAAAACAATGACATACTCTGCCTTCGTTTGCAGAATCCGTCACAATATTTAGAACTCATCTAAATCTAGCATAGACAACTTCTAGCTTATTGTGCTACCTTTTAAATAACACTTAGCCTAATTGAGATTGAAATTTATTTTTATATGTGACCAAACTAATATCGGTGCAACACCTTACAGCGATTTGTTTGTCATTACCCCATACAAAACTATATATATCTTTGGTTCTTCTAAAGTACCCAAGGATATTCTCACTGTCTTCCAATGATCATCACATGAATCATTCTGGTACATGCTCATAACACTTTAGAGCATAGGATATCTGATTTTGTACATATTAATCGTGATCTAAAATCACTCATGTATTTTTACTCATTGAGTGTCAAATACACTCAAGTCTTGCTAAACCTTCACATGACAAGAACACCTTCTTAATATTTCTATATTGAACTACTTCAATATCCATTCTATGTACTTTGACTTAAACTTATTATGTGTTTCAATCTATCTTCATAGATCTTGACACTAAATATGTTTCAGTCCATATCCTTTCATTGAAGTTAATTCTCAATGAAACCTTTTATAATCAAGTATATAATTACATCATTTATAACCAACTATATGTCATCTTACATAAAGTATTATAAATATGTCTCAGCGCTCCCACTTAATTTCTTGCAAATGCAAGCATCTTCATCGTTTCTGATGAAATCAAAAACTCTTTGACTATTTCATCCGGTGAAGATTCCAACTCCGCGATACTTACTTCATCCAATTGAAGTTCGTATACTTATCTAGTATTCCACGGACTAGCAAAACTCTTGGTTTTATCTTGTATACATCATTAATACACACTTCTGTTAAGTAATGTATTTTGCCATCCTACTATCATATCTCATAAAAGAAATATGTAGCGACTGACAAGGTATTAACTTATCAATGCCTATGGATTATAGGCTAGGGTTTAGTTGGAAGTAGAGGGCAAGTAGATCTCGAAGGTTTCAGCCGAAAAGTACTCGACGATTATGAAAACTAGGGTTTGCAGACAATGATTCGATTATCTCTCCGTCCCTCGACTCACCCTTTATATAGGAGGCGGAGCCGAGGGTTTCGTTTCGTACAAGTTACAGAGTCCGGGACGGTTTCTAACTCATCCCGCCAAATTACAAATAGCACTTCCTATTACAACTCTAACTTTCCTTAATATATCTTGGGCTCCCGAATCTTCTTATTCTTCGGGTAGTGGGCCTTCAGTAAACCCCGGGTACTATCTTCGGCAGGCCCATTTGGGATGCCTATGTCAGCGACTACTAGAATAATCCACATAGACTATAAGCATTGCTACGGAAGATCTAATCTTATCGTAGTCAACTCTTTCAACTTTGTCATAAACAACTTTTCGACAAGTCGAGCTTCTTCAAGGATATTACATCCAAGTCCATCAGTTTCATAGATCTATTTACTTTCAAAACGTATTAATCTATCTTGGATTTCATGGCGCATAGCCATTTTAACGGAGTCAGGGCCCATCATAACTTCTTTGTTTGTAGTTGGTTTATCATTGTTAAAAATCAATCCTTTGTTCACAAATCATTTATTTGATCACAAAGTAAACCATACCTAGAAGGTTCAATATGTATTTCGATCTCCATGGCTAAAACACTTTGTAGTCATGGGAGCCATGATCGTCGTGGCCGCTTCCGGAACCAATTCCGATGCTGCGCTACTCTGATCATTATGCTCAGGTTCATAAACCTTATCAAGTTCTATTGTCCTCTGATTGCGCGTAGTTAACACGTCCGTTGGGAACCCCAAGAGGAAGGTATGATGCGCACAGCAGCAAGTTTTCCCTCAGTAAGAAACCAAGGTTATCGAACCAGTAGGAGCCAAGAAGCACGTTGAAGGTTGTTGGTGGCGGAGTGTAGTGCGGCGCAACACCAGGGATTCCGGCGCCAACGTGGAACCTGCACAACACAATCAAAATACTTTGCCCCAACGTAACAGTGAGGTTGTCAATCTCACCGGCTTGCTGAAAACAAAGGATTAGATGTATAGTGTGGATGATGATGATTGTTTGCAAAGAACAGTAAAGAACAATTGCAGTAGATTGTATTTCAGATGTAAAGAATAGGACCGGGGTCCACAGTTCACTAGTGGTGTCTCTCGCATAAGATAAACAGATGTTGGGTGAACAAATTACAGTTGGGCAATTGACAAATAAAGAAGGCACAACAATGCACATACATATATCATGATGAGTACTATGAGATTTAATCAGGGCATTACGACAAAGTACATAGACCGCTATCCAGCATGCATCTATGCCTAAAAAGTCCACCTTCAGGTTATCATCCGAACCCCCTCCAGTATTAAGTTGTAAACAACAGACAATTGCATTAAGTATGGTGCGTAATGTAATCAACACAAATATCCTTAGACAAAGCATCGATGTTTTATCCCTAGTAGCAACAACACATCCACAACCTTAGAACTTTCTGTCACTGTCCCAGATTTAATGGAGGCATGAACCCACTATCGAGCATAAATACTCCCTCTTGGAGTCACAAGTATCAACTTGGCCAGAGCCTCTACTAGCAACAGAGAGCATGCAAGAACATAAATAACATATATGATAGATTGATAATCAACTTGACATAGTATTAAATATTCATCGGATCCCAACAAACACAACATGTAGCATTACAAATAGATGATCTTGATCATGATAGGCAGCTCACAAGATCTAACATGCTAGCACAATGAGGAGAAGACAACCATCTAGCTACTGCTATGGACCCATAGTCCAGGGGTGGACTACTCACACATCGATCCGGAGGCGATCATGGCGATGAAGAGACCTCCGGGAGATGATTCCCCTCTCCGGCAGGGTGCCGGAGGCGATCTCCTGAATCCCCCGAGATGGGATTGGCGGCGGCGGCGTCTCTGGAAGGTTTTCCGTATCGTGGCTCTCGATACTGGGGGTTTCGCGACGAAGGCTTTAAGTAGGCGGAAGGGTAGGTCAGGGGGCCACACGAGGGCCCCACACAACAGGCCGGCGCGGCCCAAGCCTTGGGCCGCGCCACCCTAGTGTGTGGCCACCTCGTGGCCCCACTTCGTATCATCTTCGGTCTTCTGGAAGCTTCGTGGAAAAATAGGACCCTGGGCGTTGATTTCGTCCAATTCCGAGAATATTTCCTTACTAGGATTTCTGAAACCAAAAACAGCAGAAAACAGCAACTGGCTCTTCGGCATCTCCTCAATAGGTTAGTGCCGGAAAATGCATAATAATGACATATAATGTGTATAAAACATGTGAGTATCATCAATAAAGTAGCATGGAACATAAGAAATTATAGATACGTTTGGGACGTATCAAGCATCCCCAAGCTTAGTTCCTGCTCGTCCTCGAGTAGATAAACGATAACAAAGATAATTTCTGAAGTGACATGCTATCATAATCTTGATCATACTATTGTAAAGCATATGAGATGAATGCAGCGATTCGAAGCAATGATGAAGATAATGAGTAAACTAATGAATCATATAGCAAAGACTTTTCATGAATAATACTTTAAAGACAAGCATCAATAAAACTTGCATAAGAGTTACTCATAAAGCAATAAATTCAATGTAAGGGCATTGAAGCAACACAAAGGAAGATGTAAGTTTCAACGGTTGCTTTCAAGTTCAACATGTGTATCTCATGGATAATTGTCAACACAAAGTAATATAACAAGTGCAATAGGTAAACATGTCAGAATCAATGCACACAGTTGACACAAGTGTTTGCTTCTAGGATAGATAGAAAGAATAGGCAAACTGACTCAACAATAAAGTAGAAGATAGGCCCTTCGCAGAGGGAAGCATTGATTACTATATTTGTGCTAGAGCTTTTCATTTTGAAAACAAGAAACAATTTTGTCAACGGTAGTAATAAAGCATATGTGTTATGTATAAGATATCTTATAAGTTGCAAGCCTCATGCATAGTATACTAATAGTGCTCGCACCTTGTCCTAATTAGCTTGGATTAACACGGATTATCATTGCATAGCATATGTTTCAACCAAGTGTCACAAATGGGTACTTCTATGCCGCATGTACAAAGGTCTAAGGAGAAAGCTCGCATTGGATTTCTCGCTTTTGATTATTCTCAACTTAGACATCCATACCGGGACAACATGGACAACAGATAATGGACTCCTCTTTAATGCATAAGCATTCAACAACAATTAATTTTCTCATAAGAGATTGAGGATTAGTTGTCCAAACTGAAACTTCCACCATGAATCATGGCTTTAGTTAGCGGCCCAATGTTCTTCTCTAACATTATGCATACTCAAACCATTTGATCATGAAAATCTCCCTTACTTCAGACAAGACGAACATGCATAGCAACTCACATGATATTCAACAAAGGTAACAGTTGATGGCGTCCCCAGAAACATGGTTACCGCTCAACAAGCAACTTATTAAGAAATAAGACACATAAGTACATATTCTTCACCATAATAGTTTTTAAGGCTATTTTGTCCCATGAGCTATATATTGTAAAGACAAAGAATAGAAATTTAAAGGTAGCACTCAAGTAATGTACTTTGGAATGGTGGAGAAATACCATGTAGTAGGTAGGTATGGTGGACACAAATGGCATAGTGGTTGGCTCAAGGATTTGGATGCATGAGAAGAATTCCTCTCGATACAAGGCTAGGCTAGCAAGGTTGTTTGAAGCAAACTCAAGTATAAAAGGTGCAGCAAAGCTCACATATGAACATATTGTAACTATTATAAGACTTTACATTGTCTCTTTGTTGTTCAAATACCTTAACCAGAAAATATCTAGACTCTAGAGATCAATCATGCAAACCAAATTTTTAACAAGCTCTATGTAGTTATTCATTAATGAGTACAAGGTACATGATGCAAGAGCTTAAACATGATCTATATGAGCACAACAATTGCAAAGTATCACATTATTCAAGACATTAAACCATTTACCACATGCGGCATTTTCCGTTTCCAACCATATAACAATGAATGAAATAGTCCAACTTTCGCAATGAACATTAAAGATAAAGCTAAGAACATATTTGTTCATACGAAACAGCGGAGCGTGTCTCTCTCCCAAACAAAGAATGCTAGGATCCGATCTTATTCAAACAAAAACAAAAACAAAAACAAAAGCAAACAGACGCTCCAAGTAAAGCGCATAAGATGTGACGGAATAAAAATATAGTTTCACTAGAGGTGACCTGATAAGTTGTCGATGAAGAAGGGATGCCTTGGGCATCCCCAAGCTTAGACGCTTGGGTCTTCTTAAAATATGCAGGGATGAACCACGGGGGCATCCCCAAGCTTTGACCTTCCACTCTTCTTGATCATATTGTATCATCCTCCTCTCTTGACCCTTGAAAACTTCCTCCACACCAAACTCAAAACAACAAATTAGAGGGTTAGTGCATAATCAAAAATTCACATGTTCAGAGGTGACATAATCATTCTTAACACTTCTGGACATTGCACAAAGCTACTGGACATTAATGGAACAAACAAATCCATCCAACATAGCAAAACAGGCAATGCGAAATAAAAGGCAGAATCTGTCAAAACAGAACAGTCCGTAAAGATGAATTTTATTGAGGCACCAGACTTGCTCAAATGAAAATGCCCAAATTGAACGAAAGTTGCGTACATATCTGAGGATCACGCATTTAAATTGGCAGATTTTTCTGAGTTACCTACAGAGAGGCAGGTCGAAATTGGTGACAGCAAGAAATCTGTTTCTGTGCAGTAATCCAAATCTAGTATTGACTTTACTATCAAAGACTTTACTTGGCACAACAATGCAATAAAATAAAGATAAGGAGAGGTTGCTACAGTAGTAACAACGTCCAAGACTCAAGTATAAAACAAAGTGCAGAAGTAAAATAATGGGTTGTCTCCCATAAGCGCTTTTCTTTAACGCCTTTCAGCTAGGCGCAGAAAGTGTGAATCAAGTGTTATCAAGAGATGAAGCATCAACATCATAATTGGTTCTAATAATAGAATCATAAGGTAACTTCATTCTCTTTCTAGGGAAGTGTTCCATACCTTTCTTGAGAGGAAATTGATATTTAATATTACCTTCCTTCATATCAATGGTGGCACCAACAGTTCGAAGAAAAGGTCTTCCCAATATAATGGGACAAGATGCATTGCATTCAATATCCAAGACAACAAAATCAACGGGGACAAGGTTATTGTTAACCATAATACGAACATTATCAATCCTCCCCAAAGGTTTCTTTATAGCATTATCAGCAAGATTAACATCCAAATAACAATTTTTCAATGGTGGCAAGTCAAGCATACCATAAATTTTCTTAGGCATAACAGAAATACTTGCACCAAGATCACATAAAGCATTACAATCAAAATCATTGACCCTCATCTTAATGATGGGCTCCCAACCATCTTCCAACTTCCTAGGAATAGAGGTTTCAAGTTTTAGTTTCTCTTCTCTAGCTTTTATGAGAGCATTTGTAATATGTTTTGTAAAGGCCAAATTTATAGCACTAGCATTGGGACTTTTAGCAAGTTTTTGTAAGAACTTTATAACTTCAGAGATGTGACAATCATCAAAGTCTAAATCATGATGTCCTACAGCAATAGAATCATTGTCCCCAACATTTTGAAAAATTTCAGCAGTTTTATCACAAGCAGTTTCAACAGTTTTAGCAGTTTCAGGCAATTTTGCACGCTTTGCACTAGGAGTAGAAACATTGCCAACACCAATTATTTTACCATTAATAGTAGGAGGTGTAGCAACATGTGAAGCATTATCATTACTAGTGGTGGTAATAGTCCAAACTTTAGCTACATTATTCTCTTTAGCTAGTTTTTCATTTTCTTCTCTTTCCCACCTAGCATGCAATTCAGCCATCAATCTAATATTCTCATTAATCCGAACTTGGATGGCATTTACTGTAGTAACAATATTATTGTCAATATCCTTATTAGGCATAACTTTTAATTTTAAAAGATCAACATCAGAGGCAAGTCTATCAACCTTAGAAGCTATAATATCAATTTTATCAAGCTTTTCTTCAACAGATTTGTTAAAAGCAGTTTGTGTACAAATAAATTCTTTAAGAATGGCTTCAAGACCAGGGGGTACATTCCTATTATTGTTGTAAGAATTCCCATAAGAATTACCATAACTATTACCATTAGCAGAAGGATATGGCCTATAGTTGTTACCAGAATTATTCCTATAAGCATTGTTGTTGAAATTATTACTTTTAATGAAATTCACATCAACATGTTCTTCTTGGGCAACCAATGAAGCTAAAGGAACATTATTAGGATCAACATTAGATCTACCATTCACAAGCATAGACATAATAGCATCAATCTTATCACTCAAGGAGGAGGTTTCTTCAACAGAATTTACCTTCTTACCTTGTGGAGCTCTTTCCGTGTGCCATTCAGAGTAATTTATCATCGTATCATCAAGAAGCTTTGTTGCCGCCCCCAAAGTGATGGACATAAAGGTACCTCCAGCAGCTGAATCCAATAGGTTGCGCGAAGAAAAATTCAATCCTGCATAAAAGGTTTGGATGATCATCCAAGTAGTTAGTCCATGGGTTGGGCAATTCTTTACCAAAGATTTCATTCTCTCCCATGCTTGAGCAACATGTTCATTATCTAATTGCTTAAAATTCATTATGCTACTTCTCAAAGATATAATTTTTGCGGGAGGATAATATCTACCAATAAAAGCATCCTTACATTTAGTCCATGAATCAATACTATTTCTAGGCAAAGATAGCAACCAATCTTTAGCTCTTCCTCTTAAGGAGAAAGGAAACAATTTTAATTTTATAATGTCACCATCTACATCCTTATACTTTTGCATTTCACATAGTTCAACAAAATTATTGAGATGGGCAGCAGCATCATCAGAACTAACACCAGAAAATTGCTCTCTCATAACAAGATTCAGTAAAGCAGGTTTAATTTCAAAGAATTCTGCTGTAGTAGCAGGTGGAGCAATAGGTGTGTGATACGTCTCCAACGTATCTATAATTTCTGATGTTCCATGCTTGTTTTATGACAATACCTACATGTTTTGTTCACACTTTATATCGTTTTTATGCGTTTTCCGGAACTAACCTATTAACAAGATGCCACAGTGCCAGTTCCTGTTTTCTGCTGTTTTTGGTTCCAGAAAGGCTGTTCGGGCAATATTCTCGGAATTCGACGAAACGAAGACCAAACATCCTATTTTTCCCGGAAGGCCCCAGAACACCGAAGGAGAGTCGGAGGCGAGCCAGGGGGGCCCCACACGACAGGGCCGCGCGGGCTCCACCCTGGCCGCGCCGGCCTATGGGGAGGAGGCCCCGTGGCCCCTCCGACTCCGTCTCTTCGCCTATTTAAGCCCTTTCGACCTAAAAACGCAGTACCTCTTGACGAAACTCCAGAAAGACTCCAGGGGCGCCGCCACATCGCGAAACTCCAATTCGGGGACAGAAGTCTCTGTTCCGGCACCCTGCTGGGACGGGGAATTGCCCCCGGAGTCATCTCCACCGCCGTCTCCACCGCCATCTTCACCGCCATCGCTGTCTCCATGATGAGGAGGGAGTAATTCACCCCCGGGGCTGAGGGCTCCGCTGTAGCTATGTGGTTCATCTCTCTCTTTATGTGATCTAGTTGAATATCATCTATGTGCTACTCTAGTGATGTTATTAAAGTACTCTATTCCTCCTCCACGGTGTAATGGTGACAGTGTGTGCGCCGTGTAGTTCTTGTCGTAGATTATGATCATAATCTCTTGTAGGTTATGGAGTTAATTATTACTATGATAGTATTGATGTGATCTATGCCTCCTTCATAGTGTGATGGTGACAGTGTGCATGCTATGTTAGTTCTTGGTGTAATTGTGTTGATCTATTATGCACTCTAAGGTTATTTAAACATGAATATCGAATATTGTGGAGCTTGTTAACTCCGGCATTGAGGGTTCGTGTAACCCTACACAGTTAGTGGTGTTCATCATCCAACAAAAGAGTGTAGAGTGGTTTTATTATGAGATCAAAGTTGAGAGTGTCCACTAGTGAAAGCAGGATCCCTAGGCCTTGCTTCCAAGCATCGAATCTCCGTTTGTTTACTGTTTTGTTGCATGTTTACTCGCTGCCATATTTTATTCAGATTGCTATTACCACTTATATACATCCATATTACTTGTATTTCACTATCTCTTCGCCGAACTAGTGCACCTATACATCTGACAAGTGTATTAGGTGTGTTGGGGACACAAGAGACTTCTTGTATCGTGATTGCAGGGTTGCTTGATAGGGATATCTTTGACCTCTTCCTCCCTGAGTTCGATAAACCTTGGGTGATCCACTTAAGGGAAACTTGCTGCTGTTCTACAAACCTCTGCTCTTGGAGGCCCAACACTGTCTACAAGAATAGAAGCACCCGTAGACATCAAGCTATTTTCTGGCGCCGTTGCCGGGGAGGTAAGGTAAAAGGTATTCACATCCTCCGACTACTAAGCTATTTCCTAGCACTGTTGCCGGTGTGTGAGTGCTCGAAGCTATCTCCTTTAGATTCTGCAATTGCATCTTTTTGTTTCTTGTTTTTATTTTCACTAGTTAGGCATAATGGAAAACAACAAAAAAATTGGTGAGCTTTTTAATCTTTTTCCTGATTTAGAATTGTTTGATGCGAAAATTAAAAAAACCTATGGAACCTTATTTGCATGCTAGTAGCGATGTTATTAGTATGAATGCAATTACTGCTAATGCTATGGAGAAGTCTAAGCTTGGGGAAGCTAGTTTTTGTGATCTTTTTAGCTTCCCATCTTTAGGGGAGAAAATTTGCTCTGATAATACTTTATCTCCCATATGCAATAACTCTAATGATGCTTGTGATATTTTAAATGCACCTACTGAAAGTATTCCATATAAAATCCCTATGAAAATTATTGAACGTGTTGTGGATAACCGCTATGAAGGGGATGGAACTGTCCATCCTGGAGATCATTTACTCTTTTTGCATGAATTATGCGGGTTATTCAAGTGTGCAGGTATCTCTATGGATGAAGTGAAGAAGAAATTATTCTCTATGTCGTTGTCTGGTAAAGCGGCGCATTGGTATAAACTGCTGAAGGATGAGCATTCTCTTGATTGGAAGGATATTGTGCCTCTATTTTATTCTAAATTCTATCCTCCAAGTGAAATTCACAAAGACCGAAACCGAATATATAATTTCTGGCCTCATGATGGAGAGAGTATTGCCCAAGCATGGGAGAGATTGAAGTCTTTAATGCTCAAATGCCCCAATCATGAGCTTCCTGGTAATATCATCATTGATAATTTCTATGCAAGACTTTCTTTTCAAGATAAAACCTTGCTGGATACTGCTTCTTCTGGATCATTCACGCGCAATAAAGAAGAGTTTAAATGGGACCTTCTTAATCGGATTCAGGAGAACGCTGAAGATTGGGAGAACGACAAAGGTAAAGAATCAGGTATAAACTATGATTATGAATGCATTGAAACTTTTATGGATACTGGTAAATTTCGAAATATGAGTGCTACCTATGGTCTTGACTCTCAAGTTGCTGTGAATCTTTATAAAGCTTTTGCCTCTCATTTTGAATTGCCTAGGAAGAATTTTGATAAGTATCATGAACCTTTTAAAGAGGCTTGTATGAAGGATGAAATTGTTGTTAATGATTGAAATAAACATGCTCAAACTCTTAAGAATGCTATTTCCTATAAGCATGTTAATTTTTGTGGAATGCATAGACCTTGTGGAATTAATCAAATCAAAGATGAATATTGTATCCATCATGCTAATGAAAAAACTAGAAAGTGGTTTAGGGTTTTAGATGATCTTGGTAAAAAAGTTTGTGCCCTCTATCCTTTTATTTGTGAAGTTTGCCATGAAGTGGGTCATTTTAATTTTCAATGCTCCTCCAATGATAATTTGAACCCAATGAGTGCTGCAAATTTGTATTGTGATGATGAAATTACTCCTAATCAGCATGATGAACTTACTTTATTTTTGGGGTGTGAAGAACTGTCGAGAAAAATCTCTTTGTTACTGATACGTCTCCAACGTATCTATAATTTCCGATGTTCCATGCTTGTTTTATGACAATACCAACATGTTTTGTTCACACTTTATATCGTTTTTATGTGTTTTCCGGAACTAACCTATTGACGAGATGCCGAAAGGACAGTTGCTGTTTTCTGCTGTTTTTGGTTTCAGAAATCCTAGTAAGGAAATATTTTCGGAATCGGACGAAATCAACGCCGAAAGTCTTAGAAATACGCGAAGCTTCCAGAGCACCGAAGAAAGGTCAGAGGGGTGCCAGGGGGGCCCCACACCTGTGGGCGGCGCGGCCCAAGGGGGGGGCGCGCCCCCCTAGGGTCTGGGCAGCCCAGGCCCCCTCCGACTCCGACTCTTCGCCTATTTAAGTCGTCGTGACCTAAAACCTCGACACCAATTGACGAAACTCCAGAAAGACTCCAGGGGCGCCGCCACCGTCGCGAAACTCCAATTCGGGGGACAGAACTCTGTTCCGGCACCCTGCCGGGACGGGGAAGTGCCCCCGGAAGGCTTCTCCATCGACACCGCTGCCATCTCCACCGCCATCTTCATCACCGCTGCTGCTCCCATGAGGAGGGAGTAGTTCTCCATCGAGGCTCGGGGCTGTACCGGTAGCTATGTGGTTCATCTCTCTTCCATGTACTTCAATACAATAATCTCATTGAGATTCATATGAGTTTGTATCACAATTCATCTATGTGCTACTCTAGTGATGTTATTAAAGTAGTTCTATTCCTCCTGCACGTGTGTAAAGGTGACTAGTGTGTGCACCGTGTGGTTCTTGTCGTAGGCTATGATCATGATCTCTTGTAGATTGTGGAGTTAATTATCATTATGATGGTATTGATGTGATCTATTCCTCCTACATATGCATGAAGGTTACGGTGTGCATGCTATGCTAGTACTTGGTTTAGTCTGTTGATCTATCTTACACTAAAGGTTACTAAAATATGAGCATTATTGTGGAGCTTGTTAACTCCGGCATTGAGGGTTCGTGTAATCCTACGCAATGTGTTCATCATCCAACAAAAGTGTAGAGTATGCATTTATCTGTTCTGTTATGTGATCAATGATGAGAGTGTCCACTAGTGAAAGTGTAATCCCTAGGCCTTGTTCCTAAATACTGCTGAGTTACTACTGCTTGTTTACTGTTTTACTGTGTTACTACTGCTGCAATATTACCACCATCAACTACACGCCAGCAAGCACTTTTCTGGCACCGTTACTACTGCTCATACTTATTTATACCACCTGTATTTCACTATCTCTTCGCCGAACTAGTGCACCTATTAGGTGTGTTGGGGACACAAGAGACTTCTTGCTTTGTGGTTGCAGGGTTGCATGAGAGGGATATCTTTGACCTCTTCCTCCCTGAGTTCGATAAACCTTGGGTATCCACTTAAGGGAAACTTGCTGCTGTTCTACAAACCTCTGCACTTGGAGGCCCAACACTGTCTACAGGAAAGGAGGGGGAACGTAGACATCAAGCACTTTTCTGGCGCCGTTGCCGGGGAGGAAAGGTAAAAAGGCACTCATACTCCGGTTCCAGGTAACAGTACTTTTCTGGCGCCATTGTGTCTGTGCTCGAAGCTATTTCCTTTAGATCCTGCAATTGCATCTTTTTGTTTCTTGTTTACACTAGTTTGGCATAATGGACAACAATGAGCTTCTTATTCTATTTCCTGATTTAAAACATGGATTGTTTGATGCGAAAATTAAAAAACCTATGAAATCTTATTTGCATGCTGGTAGTAATATTAGTATGAACGCTTTGAACACCAATGTTGCTAATGATATGGAAAATTCTAAGCTTGGGGAAGCTGGCTTTGATGAGCATGATATTTTTAGTCCCCCAAGCATTGAGGAGAAAATTTACTTTGCTGATACTTTGCCTCCTATTTATGATGATATTGGTCTTTTAGTGCTGCCTACTATGGAGGATAAGTTTAATTATGATTACAATATGCCTCCTATATTTGATGATGAGAATAATAATGATAGCTACTTTGTTGAATTTGCTCCCACTACAACTAATAAAATTGATTATGCCTATGTGGAGAGTAATAATTTTATGCATGAGACTCATGATAAGAATGCTTTATGTGATAGTTATATTGTTGAGTTTGCTCATGATGCTACTGAAAGTTATTATGAGAGAGGGAAATACGGTTATATGCATTTCAATAATATTAAGTTTCCCCTCTTTATGTTGAGAATCTTGAAGTTACTCGTGTTTTATCCTCTTATGCTTGTCACTTTGTTCTTCATGAATTCATTTGTGTACAAGATTCCTCTTCATAGGAAGCATGTTAGGCTTGAATGTGTTTTTAATTTGCCTCTTGATGCTCTCTTTTGCTTCACATACTATCTCTTGCGAGTGCATCATTAAAACTGCTGAGCCCATCTTAATGGCTATAAAGAAAAGAACTTCTTGGGAGATAACCCATGTGTTATTTTGCTACAGTACTTTGTTTTATATTTGTGTCTTGGAAGTTGTTTACTACTGTAGCAACCTCTCCTTATCTTAGTTTTGTGTTTTGTTGTGCCAAGTAAAGTCTTTGATAGTAAAGTAAGTACTAGATTTGGATTACTGCGCAGAAACAGATTTCTTTGCTGTCACGAATCTGGGTCTAATTCTCTGTAGGTAACTCAGAAAATTATGCAAATTTACGTGAGTGATCCTCAGATATGTACGCAACTTTCATTCAATTTGAGCATTTTCGTTTGAGCAAGTCTGGTGGCCTAATAAAATACATCTTTACGGACTGTTCTGTTTTGACAGATTCTGCCTTTTATTTCGCATTGCCTCTTTTGCTATGTTGGATGAATTTCTTTGATCCATTAATGTCCAGTAGCATTATGCAATGTCCAGAAGTGTTAAGAATGATTGTGTCACCTCTGAACATGTTAATTTTTATTGTCCACTAACCCTCTAATGAGTTGTTTCGAGTTTGGTGTGGAGGAAGTTTTCAAGGGTCAAGAGAGGAGGATGATATACTACGATCAAGAAGAGTGAAAGCTCTAAGCTTGGGGATGCCCCGGTGGTTCATCCCTGCATATATCAAGAAGACTCAAGCGTCTAAGCTTGGGGATGCCCAAGGCATCCCCTTCTTCATCGACAACATTATCAGGTTCCTCCCCTGAAACTATATTTTTATTCCATCACATCTTATGTGCTTTTTCTTGGAGCGTCGGTTTGTTTTTGTTTTTGTTTTTGTTTGAATAAATTCTTGTGTGGGAGAGAGACACGCTCCGCTGGTTCGTATGAACACATGTGTTCTTAGCTCATAATATTCATGGCGAAGTTTCCTCTTCGTTAAATTGTTATATGGTTGGAATTGGAAAATGCTACATGTAGTAATTGCTATAATGTCTTGGGTAATGTGATACTTGGCAATTGTTGTGCTCATGTTTAAGCTCTTGCATCATATACCTTACACTTATTAGTGAAGAAATACATAGAGCTTGTTAAAATTTGGTTTGCATGAGTGGTTTCTCTAGAGTCTAGATATTTTCTAGTAAGATGTTTGAACAACAAGGAAGACGATGTATAGTTTTATAATGCTTGTAATATGTCTTTTATGTGAGTTTTGCTGTACTAGCGTGCTTATGTTTGCTTCAAACAACCTTGCTAGCCTAAGCCTTGTATCGAGAGGGAATACTTCTCATGCATCCAAAATCCTTGAGCCAACCACTATGCCATTTGTGTCCACCATACCTACCTACTATGTGGTATTTCCTGCTATTCCAAAGTAAATTGCTTGAGTGCTACCTTTAAACAATTCAAAATTTATCACCTCTGATTTGTGTCAATGTTTTATAGCTCATGAGGAAGTATGTGGTGTTTAGCTTTCAACCTTGTCATTTACTTTTGACGGACTCTCATATGGACTAGTGGCACATCCGCTTATCCAATAATTTTGCAAAAAGAGCTGGCAATGGGATTCCCAGTCCCAAATTAATTAACAAAAATAGACACTCCTCCATGGTATGTGATTGTTGGACGGCACCCGAAGGATTCGGTTAGCCATGGCTTGTGTAAGCAAAGGTTGGGAGGAGTGTCATCATAATAAAACTAAAATAAAAAGGCACTCCTTCATGGTATGAGATTGTTGGCAGGCACCCGAGGATTCGGTTAGCCATGGTTTGTGAAAGAAAGGTTGGAAGGAGTGCCACCCAAAAATAAAATAATTCATGGGAGCCGCTCTTGGAAGTCCGGTTGGCGAGGTAGTTAGTGTACCCATTACCATTCGTTGACAACAACAAACACCTCTCAAAACTTTACTTTTTATGCTCTCTATATGTTTTCAAAACCAAAGCTCTAGCACAAATATAGCAATCGATGCTTTCCTCTTTGAAGGACCATTCTTTTACTTTTATTGTTGAGTCAGTTCACCTATTTCTCTCCACCTCAAGAAGCAAACATTTGTGTGAACTGTGCATTGATTCTTACATACTTGCTTATTGCATTTGTTATATTGCTCTGCATTGACAACTATCTATGAGATATACATGTTACAAGTTGAAAGCAACCGCTGAAACTTAATCTTCTTCTGTGTTGCTTCAATACCTTTACTAAGAATTTATTGCTTTATGAGTAACTCTTATGCAAGACTTGTTGATGCTTGTCTCGAAAGTACTATTCATGAAAAGTCTTTGCTATATGATTCAATTGTTTACTCATTGCATTTACATTGTTTCGAATCGCTGCATTCATCTCATATGCTTTACAATGGTATGATTAAGATTATGTTGGTAGCATGTCACCTCAGAAATTATCTTTTATCGTTTACCTACTCGAGGACGAGTAGGAACTAAGCTTGGGGATGCTGATACGTCTCCAACGTATCTATAATTTCCGATGTTCCATGCTTGTTTTATGACAATACCAACATGTTTTGTTCACACTTTATATCGTTTTTATGCGTTTTCCGGAACTAACCTATTGACGAGATGCCGAAAGGACAGTTGTTGTTTTCTGCTGTTTTTGGTTTCAGAAATCCTAGTAAGGAAATATTTTCGGAATCGGACGAAATCAACGCCGAAAGTCTTAGAAATACGCGAAGCTTCCAGAGCACCGAAGAAAGGTCAGAGGGGTGCCAGGGGGGCCCCACACCTGTGGGCGGCGCGGCCCAAGGGGGGGGGGGCGCGCCCCCCTAGGGTCTGGGCAGCCCAGGCCCCCTCCGACTCCGACTCTTCGCCTATTTAAGTCGTCGTGACCTAAAACCTCGACACCAATTGACGAAACTCCAGAAAGACTCCAGGGGCGCCGCCACCGTCGCGAAACTCCAATTCGGGGGACAGAACTCTGTTCCGGCACCCTGCCGGGACGGGGAAGTGCCCCCGGAAGGCTTCTCCATCGACACCGCTGCCATCTCCACCGCCATCTTCATCACCGCTGCTGCTCCCATGAGGAGGGAGTAGTTCTCCATCGAGGCTCGGGGCTGTACCGGTAGCTATGTGGTTCATCTCTCTTCCATGTACTTCAATACAATAATCTCATTGAGATTCATATGAGTTTGTATCACAATTCATCTATGTGCTACTCTAGTGATGTTATTAAAGTAGTTCTATTCCTCCTGCACGTGTGTAAAGGTGACTAGTGTGTGCACCGTGTGGTTCTTGTCGTAGGCTATGATCATGATCTCTTGTAGATTGTGGAGTTAATTATCATTATGATGGTATTGATGTGATCTATTCCTCCTACATATGCATGAAGGTTACGGTGTGCATGCTATGCTAGTACTTGGTTTAGTCTGTTGATCTATCTTACACTAAAGGTTACTAAAATATGAGCATTATTGTGGAGCTTGTTAACTCCGGCATTGAGGGTTCGTGTAATCCTACGCAATGTGTTCATCATCCAACAAAAGTGTAGAGTATGCATTTATCTGTTCTGTTATGTGATCAATGATGAGAGTGTCCACTAGTGAAAGTGTAATCCCTAGGCCTTGTTCCTAAATACTGCTGAGTTACTACTGCTTGTTTACTGTTTTACTGTGTTACTACTGCTGCAATATTACCACCATCAACTACACGCCAGCAAGCACTTTTCTGGCACCGTTACTACTGCTCATACTTATTTATACCACCTGTATTTCACTATCTCTTCGCCGAACTAGTGCACCTATTAGGTGTGTTGGGGACACAAGAGACTTCTTGCTTTGTGGTTGCAGGGTTGCATGAGAGGGATATCTTTGACCTCTTCCTCCCTGAGTTCGATAAACCTTGGGTATCCACTTAAGGGAAACTTGCTGCTGTTCTACAAACCTCTGCACTTGGAGGCCCAACACTGTCTACAGGAAAGGAGGGGGAACGTAGACATCAGTTACATATGAGTGATCTTTACATTGATGATGTCCTGCATGGGTGTTTTTCTTATTGCATTGATAATAGCCATACAAATACTTACATACAAAATATTTTAGAAGATGACACCTTGCCAAAATATGATAGGACCGCTGTGTGTTTTCAACTAATTAATGAAAAGGAGGGATCCTCCCAAGTTTCTTCTATTGTTTCTGAAAGTAAATCAGGTTATGCGGACAAGCCACCCTTCAAGCCTCTTCCTCCTAAAGAAGGGAACGAGGAGAAGGAAGAGAAGAAGAAGAAAAAGGGAACGAAGAAGAAGAAGGAGAATAAAAAGAAAGAGGTAACAGCATATCCCCGCGTATATGAGATAACGATAGGTAACCGTAAGTATGTTGCTCCTGACGATTATTGTGATAATGAATCTGAATACGATGATCTTCCTATGCCCTTTACATACATTAGCAATCATGATTTGAATGCGCACACTACTTTTGATATTGCAAATCTCTGGGAAACTAATTCTGAAAATGATGATGTTAATAATTATCATAGTATCAATACTATCCATGCTTCCTCCCATAATGATATAGAAAGCTCTAAGCTTGGGGAAGAGGTGTTTGAAAATCCTTTTGCTACTGATCATTATGTGTTTGATACATCTCCTTCTAATAACAATGATGGTATGGTCACAGATAAATCGACTGTGAAAGATAACTATTCTATTTCTTATGATGACACTGTGCCTCCGACCTTTAATGATTATTATAAAGAATGCTATGATATAGGTTATAACTATCCTTATGAAACTTGTCATAGTTATGATTGGATTGCCAAAAACAATTCCCTTAATATGCAACTTGTTTACCATGTTCAAATTCTTGATAATAATTTTGCTCCAATTACTATTAATGAGAAGAACTCCTCTTATGCCAAAATTAATGATACTCCTATGCATATGAACCATGATAAGAATGTTTTAAGTGATGGGTATATTGTGGATTTCATCAACGATGCTACTGAAAGTTATTATGAGAGAGGGAAACATGGTTATATGCATCTTAATAATATTAAGTTTCCCCTCTTTATGTTGAGAATTTTGAAGTTACTCGTGTTTTATCCTCTTTTGCTTGTCACCTTGTTCTTCATGAATTCATTCGTGTACAAGATTCCTATGCATAGGAAGCATGCTAGGCTTAAATTTGTTTTGAATTTGCCTCTTGATGCTCCTTTTTGCTCCAAATATTATTTCTTGCGAGTACATCATTAAAACTGCTAAGCCCATCTTAATGGCTATAAAGAAAGAACTTCTTGGGAGATAACCCATGTGTTTATTTTGCTACAGTACCTTTGTTTTATATTTGTGTCTTGGAAGTTGTTACTACTGTAGCAACCTCTCCTTATCTTAGTTTTGTTGCATTGTTGTGCCAAGTAAAGTCTTTGATAGTAAGGTTCATACTAGATTTGGATTACTGCGCAGAAACAGATTTCTTGCTGTCACGAATCTGGGCCTAATTCTCTGTAGGTAACTCAGAAAATTATGCCAATTTACGTGAGTGATCCTCAGATATGTACACAACTTTCATTCAATTTGGGCATTTTCATCTGAGCAAGTCTGGTGCCACTTTAAAATTCGTCTTTACGGACTGTTCTGTTTTGACAGATTCTGCCTTTTATTTCGCATTGCCTCTTTTGCTGTGTTGGATGGATTTCTTTGTTCCATTGACCTCCAGTAGCTTTGTGCAATGTCCAGAAGTGTTAAGAATGATTGTGTCACCTCTGAACATGTGAATTTTTGATTATGCACTAACCCTCTAATGAGTTGTTTTGAGTTTGGTGTGGAGGAAGTTTTCAAGGGTCAAGAGAGGAGGATGATATACTACGATCAAGAAGAGTGAAAAGTCTAAGCTTGGGGATGCCCCGGTGGTTCATCCCTGCATATTTCAAGAAGACTCAAGCGTCTAAGCTTGGGGATGCCCAAGGCATCCCCTTCTTCATCGATAAATTATCAGGTTCCTTCTCTTGAAACTATATTTTTATTCGGCCACATCTTATGTACTTTACTTGGAGCGTCTGTGTGCTTTTATTTTTGTTTCTGTTTGAATAAATGCTTGTGTGGGAGAGAGACACGCTCCGCTGTTTCATATGAACACATGTGTTCTTAGCTTTTATTTTTCATGGCGAAGGTTGAAACTGCTTCGTTAATTGTTATATGGTTGGAAACGGAAAATGCTACATGTGGTAATTGGTATAATGTCTTGAATAATTTGATACTTGGCAATTGTTGTGCTCATATAGATCATGTTTAAGCTCTTGCATCATGTACCTTGTACCCATTAATGAATAACTACATAGAGCTTGTTAAAATTTGGTCTGCATGATTGTTCTCTAGAGTCTAGATATTTTCTGGTTGAGGTGTTTGAACAACAAGGAGACAATATAAAGTCTTATAATAGTTACAATATGTTCATATGTGAGTTTAGCTGCACCTTTTATACTTGAGTTTGCTTCAAACAACCTTGCTAGCCTAGCCTTGTATTGAGAGAAATTCTTCTCGTGCATCCAAATCCTTGAGCCAATAACCATGCCATTTGTGTCCACCATACCTACCTACCACATGGTATTTCTCCGCCATTCCAAAGTAAATTACTTGAGTGCTACCTTTAAAATTTCTATTCTTTACCTTTGCAATATATAGCTCATGGGACAAATATCTTTAAAAACTATCGTGGTGAAGAATATGTACTTATGTGTTTTATTTCTTAGTAAGTTGCTTGTTGAGCGGTAACCATGTTTTCTGGGGACGCCATCAACTCTTTTACCTTTGTTGAATATCATGTGAGTTGCTATGCATGTTCGTCTTGTCTGAAGTAAGGGCGGTTTTCACAATCAAATGGTTTGAGTATGCATACTGTTAGAGAAGAACATTGGGCCGCTAACTAAAGCCATGATTCATGGTGGAAGTTTCAGTATGGACAGCTAATCCTCAATCTCTTATGAGAATAATAACTGCTGTTAAATGCTTATGCATTAAAGAGGAGTCCATTATCTGTTGTCTATGTTGTCCCGGTATGGATGTCTAAGTTGATAATAATCAAAAGCGAGAAATCCAATGCGAGCTTTCTCCTTAGACCTTTGTACAGGCGGCATAGAGGTACCCCTTTGTGACACTTGGTTGAAACATATGCTATGCAATGATAATCAGTGTTAACCCAAGCTAATTAGGACAAGGTGCGAGCACTATTAGTATACTATGCATGAGGCTTGCAACTTATAAGATGTCTTATACATAACTCATATGCTTTATTACTACCGTTGACAAAATTGTTTCTTGTTTAAAAAAATGAAAAGCTCTAGCACAAATATAGTAATCAATGCTTCCCTCTGCGAAGGGCCTATCTTCTACTTTATTGTTGAGTCAGTTTGCCTATTCTTTCTATCTTAGAAGCAAACACTTGTATCAACTGTGTGCATTGATTCTTACATGTTTACTTATTGCACTTGTTATATTGCTTTGTGTTGACAATTATCCATGAGATATACATGTTAAAGTTGAAAGCAACCGCTGAAACTTTTATCTCCTTCGTGTTGCTTCAATGCTTTTACTTTGAATTTATTGCTTTATGAGTAACTCTTATGCAAGTCTTATTGATGCTTGTCTTGAAAGTACTATTCATGAAAAGTCTTTGCTATATGGTTCAATTGTTTACTCATTGCATTAACATTGCTTTGAATCGCTGCATTCATCTCTTATGCTTTACAATAGTATGATTAAGATTATGTTGGTAGCATGTCACTTCAGAAATTATCTTTTATCGTTTACCTACTCGAGGACGAGTAGGAACTAAGCTTGGGGATGCTGATACGTCTCCAACGTATCTATAATTTCTGATGTTCCATGCTTGTTTTATGACAATACCTACATGTTTTGTTCACACTTTATATCGTTTTTATGCGTTTTCCGGAACTAACCTATTAACAAGATGCCACAGTGCCAGTTCATGTTTTCTGCTGTTTTTGGTTCCAGAAAGGCTGTTCGGGCAATATTCTCGGAATTCGACGAAACGAAGACCAAACATCCTATTTTTCCCGGAAGGCCCCAGAACACCGAAGGAGAGTCGGAGGCGAGCCAGGGGGCCCCACACGACAGGGCCGCGCGGGCTCCACCCTGGCCGCGCCGGCCTATGGGGAGGAGGCCCCGTGGCCCCTCCGACTCCGTCTCTTCGCCTATTTAAGCCCTTTCGACCTAAAAACGCAGTACCTCTTGACGAAACTCCAGAAAGACTCCAGGGGCGACGCCACATCGCGAAACTCCAATTCGGGGGACAGAAGTCTCTGTTCCGGCACCCTGCCGGGACGGGGAATTGCCCCCGGAGTCATCTCCACCGCCGTCTCCACCGCCATCTTCACCGCCATCGCTGTCTCCATGATGAGGAGGGAGTAATTCACCCCCGGGGCTGAGGGCTCCGCTGTAGCTATGTGGTTCATCTCTCTCTTTATGTGATCTAGTTGAATATCATCTATGTGCTACTCTAGTGATGTTATTAAAGTACTCTATTCCTCCTCCACGGTGTAATGGTGACAGTGTGTGCGCCGTGTAGTTCTTGTCGTAGATTATGATCATAATCTCTTGTAGGTTATGGAGTTAATTATTACTATGATAGTATTGATGTGATCTATGCCTCCTTCATAGTGTGATGGTGACAGTGTGCATGCTATGTTAGTTCTTGGTGTAATTGTGTTGATCTATTATGCACTCTAAGGTTATTTAAACATGAATATCGAATATTGTGGAGCTTGTTAACTCCGGCATTGAGGGTTCGTGTAACCCTACACAGTTAGTGGTGTTCATCATCCAACAAAAGAGTGTAGAGTGGTTTTATTATGAGATCAAAGTTGAGAGTGTCCACTAGTGAAAGCAGGATCCCTAGGCCTTGCTTCCAAGCATCGAATCTCCGTTTGTTTACTGTTTTGTTGCATGTTTACTCGCTGCCATATTTTATTCAGATTGCTATTACTACTTATATACATCCATATTACTTGTATTTCACTACCTCTTCGCCGAACTAGTGCACCTATACATCTGACAAGTGTATTAGGTGTGTTGGGGACACAAGAGACTTCTTGTATCGTGATTGCAGCGTTGCTTGAGAGGGATATCTTTGACCTCTTCCTCCCTGAGTTCGATAAACCTTGGGTGATCCACTTAAGGGAAACTTGCTGCTGTTCTACAAACCTCTGCTCTTGGAGGCCCAACACTGTCTACAAGAATAGAAGCACCCGTAGACATCAGTGTGCATAGGAAATCATTATTATTCGTGCTAGTGAAGTCACACAACTTAGTATTTTCAGGAGTATTCATTTTAGCAGTAGTAAATAAAGCAAACTAGATAAAGTAAATGCAAGTAACTAATTTTTTTGTGTTTTTGATAAAGTGCAGCAAACAAAGTAGTAAATAAAGTAAAGTAAAGCAAGACAAAAACAAAGTAAAGAGATTGGAAGTGGGAGACTCCCCTTGCAGCGTGTCTTGATCTCCCCGGCAACGGCGCCAGAAAAAGAGCTGCTAGCGCAAAGTTGACGTGGGAGTTAGAGATCTCTTGTGGTGTAACTTTTCTTCAGTTCCCCGGCAACGGCGCCAGAAAAAGAGCTTGATTGCGCGTAGTTAACACGTCCGTTGGGAACCCCAAGAGGAAGGTATGATGCGCACAGCAGCAAGTTTTCCCTCAGTAAGAAACCAAGGTTATCGAACCAGTAGGAGCCAAGAAGCACGTTGAAGGTTGTTGGTGGCGGAGTGTAGTGCGGCGCAACACCAGGGATTCCGGCGCCAACGTGGAACCTGCACAACACAATCAAAATACTTTGCCCCAACGTAACAGTGAGGTTGTCAATCTCACCGGCTTGCTGAAAACAAAGGATTAGATGTATAGTGTGGATGATGATTGTTTGCAAAGAACAGTAAAGAACAATTGCAGTAGATTGTATTTCAGATGTAAAGAATAGGACCGGGGTCCACAGTTCACTAGTGGTGTCTGATACGTCTCCGACGTATCGATAATTTCTTATGTTCCATGCCACATTATTGATGATATCTACATGTTTTATACACACTTTATGTCATATTTATGCGTTTTCTGGAACTAACCTATTAACAAGATGCCGAAGTGCCAGTTCCTGTTTTCTGCTGTTTTTGGTTTCAGAAATCCTAGTAACGAAATATTCTCGGAATCGGACGAAATCAAGACCCAGGTTCCTATTTTCACCGGAAGCATCCAGAACACACGAGAAGGACCAGAGGGGGGGGCACTGGGCCCCCAGACCATAGGCCGGCGCGGCCCAGGCCCTGGCCGCGCCGCCCTATAGTGTCGTCGCCCCTTCAGCCCTCCTGCGCCGCCTCTTCGCCTATTTAAAGCCTCCGTCGAGAAAACCCTGATACGAAGGACGAAACCCACAGAAACCTTCCAGAGCCGCCGCCATCGCGAAGCCAAGATCTGGGGGACAGGAGTCTCTGTTCCGGCACCCTGCCGGAGCGGGGAAGTGCCCCCGGAAGGCTTCTCCATCGACACCGCTGCCATCTCCACCGCCATCTTCATCACCGCTGCTGCTCCCATGAGGAGGGAGTAGTTCTCCATCGAGGCTCGGGGCTGTACCGGTAGCTATGTGGTTCATCTCTCTCCTATGTACTTCAATACAATAATCTCATGAGCTGCCTTACATGATTGAGATTCATATGATGATGCTTGTAATCTAGATGTCATTGTGCTAGTCAAGTGAGTTTTACTTATGTGATCTCCGGAGACTCCTTGTCCCACGTGTGTAAAGGTGACAGTGTGTGCACCGTGTGGGTCTCTTAGGCTATATTTCACAGAATACTTACTCACTGTTATGAATGGCGTAGTGAAGTGCTTATTTATATCTCTTTATGATTGCAATGTGTTTTGTATCACAATTTATCTATGTGCTACTCTAGTGATGTGTTATTAAAGTAGTTTTATTCCTCCTACACGGTGTAATGGTGACAGTGTGTGCATCCGTGTTAGTACTTGGCGTATGCTATGATCATGATCTCTTGTAGATTGTGAAGTTAACTATTGCTATGATAGTATTGATGTGATCTATTCCTCCTACATAGCGTGAAGGTGACAGTGTGCATGCTGTGTTAGTACTTGGTTTAGTCGTGTTGATCTTTCTTGCACTCTAAGGTTATTTAAATATGAACATTGAATTGTGGAGCTTGTTAACTCCGGCATTGAGGGTTCGTGTAATCCTACGCAATGTGTTCATCATCCAACAAGAGTGTAGAGTATGCATTTATCTATTCTGTTATGTGATCAAAGTTGAGAGTGTCCACTAATGAAAGTGTAATCCCTAGGCCTTGTTCCTAAATACTGCTATCGCTGCTTGTTTCTTTTTCTTTGCGTTACTACTGCTGCAATACTACCACCATCAACTGCACGCCAGCAAGCACTTTTCTGGCGCCATTACTACTGCTCATATATATTCATACCACCTGTATTTCACTATCTCTTCGCCGAACTAGTGCACCTATTAGGTGTGTTGGGGACACAAGAGACTTCTTGCTTTGTGGTTGCAGGGTTGCATGAGAGGGATATCTTTGACCTCTTCCTCCCTGAGATCGATAAACCTTGGGTGATCCACTTAAGGGAAACTTGCTGCTGTTCTACAAACCTCTGCTCTTGGAGGCCCAACACTGTCTACAAGAATAGAAGCTCCCGTAGACATCAAGCACTTTTCTGGCGCCGTTGCCGGGGAGGAAAGGTAAAAGGCATTCATACTTCGGTCCCAGGTAACTAAGCACTTTTCTGTTGCCGTTGTGTGTGTGCTCGAAGATATTTCCTTTAGATCCTGCAATTGCATCTTTTTGTTTCTTGTTTACACTAGTTTGGCATAATGGACAACAATGAGCTTCTTATTCTGTTTCCTGATTTAAAACATGGATTGTTTGATGCGAAAATTAAAAAACCTATGAAATCTTATTTGCATGCTGGTAGTAATATTAGTATGAACGCTTTGAACACCATTGTTGCTAATGATATAGAAAGTTCTAAGCTTGGGGAAGCTGGTTTTCATGATCTTTTTAGTCCCCCAAGCATTGAGGAGAAAATTTTCTTTGATGATACTTTGCCTCCTATTTATGATGATTATAATGATAGTGGTCTTTTGGTGCCACCTACTATGGAGAGTAAATTTTGTTGTGATTATACTATGCCTCCTACACTTGATGAGAATAATAATGATAGCTACTTTGTTGAATTTGCTCCCACTACAACTAATAAAATTGATTATGCTTATGTGGAGAGTAATAATTTTATGCATGAGACTCATGATAAGAATTGTTTATGTGATAGTTATATTGTTGAGTTTGCTCATGATGCTACTGAAAGTTATTATGAGAGAGGAAAATATGGTTGTAGAAATTTTCATGTTACTAAAATGCCTCTCTATGTGCTGAAATTTTTGAAGCTACACTTGTTTTATCTTCCTATGCTTGTTACTTTGCTCTTCATGAACTTGTTTATTTACAAGATTCCTATGCATAGGAAACATGTTAGACTTAAATTTGTTTTGAATTTGCTTCTTGATGCTCTCTTTTGCTTCATACTCTATTTTTCATGTGAGCATCATTAAAACTGCTGAGCCCATCTTAACGGCTATAAAGAAAGAACTTCTTGGAAGATAACCCATGTGTTATTTTGCTACAGTACTTTGTTTTATATTTGTGTCTTGGAAGTTGTTTACTACTGTAGCAACCTCTCCTTATCTTAGTTTTGTGTTTTGTTGTGCCAAGTAAAGTCTTTGATAGTAAAGTAAGTACTAGATTTGGATTACTGCACAGTTCCAGATTTCTTTGCTGTCACTAATCTGGGTCTACCTCCCTGTAGGTAGCTCAGAAAATTAAGCCAATTTACGTGCATGATCCTCAGATATGTACGCAACTTTCATTCAATTTGGGAATTTTCATTTGATCAAGTCTGGTGGCCTAATAAAATCCATCTTTACGGACTGTTCTGTTTTGACAGATTCTGCCTTTTATTTCGCATTGCCTCTTTTGCTATGTTGGATGAATTTCTTTGATCCATTAATGTCCAGTAGCTTTATGCAATGTCCAGAAGTGTTAAGAATGATTGTGTCACCTCGGAACATGTTAATTTTTATTGTCCACTAACCCTCTAATGAGTTGTTTCGAGTTTGGTGTGGAGGAAGTTTTCAAGGGTCAAGAGAGGAGGATGATATACTATGATCAAGGAGAGTGAAAGCTCTAAGCTTGGGGATGCCCCGGTGGTTCACCCCTGCATATTATAAGAATACTCAAGCGTCTAAGCTTGGGGATGCCCAAGGCATCCCCTTTTTCATCGACAAATTATCAGGTTCCTTCTCTTGAAACTATATTTTTATTCAGTCACATCTTATGTACTTTACTTGGAGCGTCTGTTTGCTTTTGTTTTTGTTTTTGTTTGAATAAATGCTTGTGTGGGAGAGAGACATGCTCCACTGGTTCGTATGAACACATGTGTTCTTAGTTCATAATATTCATGGCGAAGTTTCCTCTTCGTTAAATTGTTATATGGTTGGAATTGGAAAATGCTACATGTAGTAATTGCTATAATGTCTTGGGTAATGTGATACTTGGCAATTGTTGTGCTCATGTTTAAGCTCTTGCATCATATACTTTGCACCCATTAATGAAGAAATACTTAGAGCTTGCTAATTTGGTTTTCATATTTGGCTTCTCTAGAGTCTAGATAATATCTAGTATTGAGTTTGAACAACAAGGAAGACGGTGTAGAGTCTTATAATGTTTACAATATGTCTTTTATGTGAGTTTTGCTGCACCGGTTCATCCTTGTGTTTGTCTCAAATAGCCTTGCTAGCCTAAGCCTTGTATCGAGAGGGAATACTTCTCATGCATCCAAAATCCTTGAGCCAACCACTATGCCATTTGTGTCCACCATACCTACCTACTACATGGTATTTCTCCGCCATTCCAAAGTAAATTGCTTGAGTGCTACCTTTAAAATTCCATCATTCACCTTTGCAATATATAGCTCATGGGACAAATAGCTTAAAAACTATTGTGGTATTGAATATGTACTTATGCACTTTATCTCTTATTAAGTTGCTTGTTGTGCGATAACCATGTTCCTGGGGACGCCATCAACTATTCTTTGTTGAATATCATGTGAGTTGCTATGCATGTCCGTCTTGTCTGAAGTAAGAGAGATCTACCACCTTTATGGTTGGAGCATGCATATTGTTAGAGAAGAACATTGGGCCGCTAACTAAAACCATGATTCATGGTGGAAGTTTCAGTTTTGGACACATATCCTCAATCTCATATGAGAATAATAATTGTTGCCACATGCTTATGCATTAAAGAGGAGTCCACTATCTGTTGTCCATGTTGTCCCGGTATGGATGTCTAAGTTGAGAATAATCAAAAGCGAGAAATCCAAAATGCGAGCTTTCTCCTTAGACCTTTGTACAGGCGGCATGGAGGTACCCCATTGCGACACTTGGTTAAAACATGTGCATTGCGATGATCCGGTAGTCCAAGCTAATTAGGACAAGGTGCGGGCACTATTAGTATACTATGCATGAGGCTTGCAACTTGTAAGATATAATTTACATGATACATATGCTTTATTACTACCGTTGACAAAATTGTTTCATATTTTCAAAATAAAAGCTCTAGCACAAATATAGCAATCGATGCTTTCCTCTTTGAAGGACCATTCTTTTACTTTTATGTTGAGTCAGTTCACCTATTTCTCTCCACCCCAAGAAGCAAACACTTGTGTGAACTGTGCATTGATTCCTACATACTTGCATATTGCACTTGTTATATTACTCTATGTTGACAATATCCATGAGATATACATGTTATAAGTTGAAAGCAACCGCTGAAACTTCATCTTCCTTTGTGTTGCTTCAATGTCTATACTTTAAATTATTGCTTTATGAGTTAACTCTTATGCAAGACTTATTGATGCTTGTCTTTAAGTACTATTCATGAAAAGTCTTTGCTTTATGATTCAGTTGTTTACTCATGTCATTACCATTGTTTTGATCGCTGCATTCATTACATATGTTTACAATATGATCAAGTTTATGATGGCATGTCACTTCAGAAATTATCTTTGTTATCGTTTTACCTGCTCGGGACGAGCAGAACTAAGCTTGGGGATGCTGATACGTCTCCGACGTATCGATAATTTCTTATGTTCCATGCCACATTATTGATGATATCTACATGTTTTATACACACTTTATGTCATATTTATGCGTTTTCTGGAACTAACCTATTAACAAGATGCCGAAGTGCCAGTTCCTGTTTTCTGCTGTTTTTGGTTTCAGAAATCCTAGTAACGAAATATTCTCGGAATCGGACGAAATCAAGACCCAGGTTCCTATTTTCACCGGAAGCATCCAGAACACACGAGAAGGACCAGAGGGGGGGCACTGGGCCCCCAGACCATAGGTCGGCGCGGCCCAGGCCCTGGCCGCGCCGCCCTATAGTGTCGTCGCCCCTTCAGCCCTCCTGCGCCGCCTCTTCGCCTATTTAAAGCCTCCGTCGAGAAAACCCTGATACGAAGGACGAAACCCACAGAAACCTTCCAGAGCCGCCGCCATCGCGAAGCCAAGATCTGGGGGACAGGAGTCTCTGTTCCGGCACCCTGCCGGAGCGGGGAAGTGCCCCCGGAAGGCTTCTCCATCGACACCGCTGCCATCTCCACCGCCATCTTCATCACCGCTGCTGCTCCCATGAGGCGGGAGTAGTTCTCCATCGAGGCTCGGGGCTGTACCGGTAGCTATGTGGTTCATCTCTCTCCTATGTACTTCAATACAATAATCTCATGAGCTGCCTTACATGATTGAGATTCATATGATGATGCTTGTAATCTAGATGTCATTGTGCTAGTCAAGTGAGTTTTACTTATGTGATCTCCGGAGACTCCTTGTCCCACGTGTGTAAAGGTGACAGTGTGTGCACCGTGTGGGTCTCTTAGGCTATATTTCACAGAATACTTACTCACTGTTATGAATGGCGTAGTGAAGTGCTTATTTATATCTCTTTATGATTGCAATGTGTTTTGTATCACAATTTATCTATGTGCTACTCTAGTGATCTGTTATTAAAGTAGTTTTATTCCTCCTACACGGTGTAATGGTGATAGTGTGTGCATCCGTGTTAGTACTTGGCGTATGCTATGATCATGATCTCTTGTAGATTGTGAAGTTAACTATTGCTATGATAGTATTGATGTGATCTATTCCTCCTACATAGCGTGAAGGTGACAGTGTGCATGCTGTGTTAGTACTTGGTTTAGTCGTGTTGATCTTTCTTGCACTCTAAGGTTATTTAAATATGAACATTGAATTGTGGAGCTTGTTAACTCCGGCATTGAGGGTTCGTGTAATCCTACGCAATGTGTTCATCATCCAGCAAGAGTGTAGAGTATGCATTTATCTATTCTGTTATGTGATCAAAGTTGAGAGTGTCCACTAGTGAAAGTGTAATCCCTAGGCCTTGTTCCTAAATACTGCTATCGCTGCTTGTTTACTGTTTTACTGCGTTACTACTGCTGCAATACTACCACCATCAACTGCACGCCAGCAAGCACTTTTCTGGCGCCATTACTACTGCTCATATATATTCATACCACCTGTATTTCACTATCTCTTCGCCGAACTAGTGCACCTATTAGGTGTGTTGGGGACACAAGAGACTTCTTGCTTTGTGGTTGCAGGGTTGCATGAGAGGGATATCTTTGACCTCTTCCTCCCTGAGATCGATAAACCTTGGGTGATCCACTTAAGGGAAACTTGCTGCTGTTCTACAAACCTCTGCTCTTGGAGGCCCAACACTGTCTACAAGAATAGAAGCTCCCGTAGACATCAGTGTCTCTCCCATAAGATAAATAGATGTTGGGTGAACAAATTACAGTTGGGCAATTGACAAATAAAGAAGGCATAACAATGCACATACATATATCATGATGAGTACTATGAGATTTAATCAGGGCATTACGACAAAGTACATAGACCGCTATCCAGCATGCATCTATGCCTAAAAAGTCCACCTTCAGGTTATCATCCGAACCCCCTCCAGTATTAAGTTGTAAACAACAGACAATTGCATTAAGTATGGTGCGTAATGTAATCAACACAAATATCCTTAGACAAAGCATCGATGTTTTATCTCTAGTAGCAACAGCACATCCACAACCTTAGAACTTTCTGTCACTGTCCCAGATTTAATGGAGGCATGAACCCACTATCGAGCATAAATACTCCCTCTTGGAGTCACAAGTATCAACTTGGCCAGAGCCTCTACTAGCAACGGAGAGCATGCAAGAACATAAATAACATATATGATAGATTGATAATCAACTTGACATAGTATTCAATATTCATCGGATCCCAACAAACACAACATGTAGCATTACAAATAGATGATCTTGACCATGATAGGCAGCTCACAAGATCTAACATGATAGCACAATGAGGAGAAGACAACCATCTAGCTACTGCTATGGACCCATAGTCCAGGAGTGGACTACTCACACATCGATCCGGAGGCGATCATGGCGATGAAGAGACCTCCGGGAGATGATTCCCCTCTCCGGCAGGGTGCCGGAGGCGATTTCCTGAATCCCCCGAGATGGGATTGGCGGCGGCGGCGTCTCTGGAAGGTTTTCCGTATCGTGGCTCTCGGTACTGGGGGTTTCGCGACGAAGGCTTTAAGTAGGCGGAAGGGTAGGTCAGGGGGCCACACGAGGGCCCCACACAACAGGCCGGCGCGGCCAAGGCTTGGGCCGTGCCGCCCTAGTGTGTGGCCACCTCGTGGCCCCACTTCGTATCATCTTCGGTCTTCTGGAAGCTTCGTGGAAAAATAGGACCCTGGGCGTTGATTTCGTCCAATTCCGAGAATATTTCCTTACTAGGATTTCTGAAACCAAAAACAGCAGAAAACAGCAACTGGCTCTTCGGCATCTCGTCAATAGGTTAGTGCCGGAAAATGCATAATAATGACATATAATGTGTATAAAACATGTGAGTATCATCAATAAAGTAGCATGGAACATAAGAAATTATAGATACGTTTGGGACGTATCATCCTCCCACTCAAATACTTCGCTAGAAACAATTTCTCGGAAATAAGAAACATTGGCAAACACTTTTGTCTTTGTCACGTGGGAAGAATTCCCAATCAAATCTCTGGGATAACCAACAAAGACATTCATCCAATTTTGGTTGTAAACTTATTTACTTATGCTATGCATACCAAAATTTAAGAAAAGACTATTAGGGTTCATACCCATGCCATAACTCGTATGGTGTCATTTCAACGGATCATGTTGATGCTCTATTAAGTGTAAAAGCGGTAGTCTCTAAAGCATAATCCACAAAAATATAATGGCATCAATATTTTATCTCATCATTGACCCAACAAGGTTTGGATACATCTCTCGGATACTCCATCATCACTATGATACTCCAAGAAACGTGAGTTGTAGAACAATTTCATAACTCTCTTAGATGTTCGCTAAAACTCGTAATTCAAATATTTCCACTAAGATCCAATCATAGATATTTGACTTTTCTATTACGATGATTTCCATTTCATGCTGAAATTTATTTGAATCCATTCAATATGTTTCAAACTTCTTCCTTATCGAATATATCCACATATATATACTCAATTCATTGTTGGAAGTTTTCATGAAGTAGAAGAATCTCCCGCACACAACTATGCCCAGTGAACCACATACATCATCATGTATGTTTCCACTAAGTTAGTTGCCCGTTCAACTCTTGGCCTATGAACGGTATTTTAGTCATTCTCTTTTTAGAAAAGATTTGCAAGCGCCAAACGATTCAAAAATCAAATGACTCCAAAAATCCATTTGCATGGAGTTCCTTCATGCGTTCTTCTCTAACATGACCTAAATGGCGGTTCCACAAATAAGTGGAATTCAAATCATTTGCCTTATGGCATTTTAGCGTCAGTGTTATGTATGTGTGTTTCACCATTAAGATTTATAATAACTTATCCATCGTACATGGAGTAATGTCATAATTTGAACAACTCATTGTTTCATTTGACCAGAGCAAAATAACAATTATTAAGTTCTTTATTATAAATTCTAAGGGCTAGATAGAATGCCAGCGACGAACATAATAACACTTTATTTTTTTGTTCCAGACGTGCATTCCTATCATATTCCTTGTCAGTCACTTAGGCCATTGTATTCTTGTATTGCGTTGTTTTGTATGACACTTCATACCAATCAATATGGTACAAATACCCAAGAATTTCATTGTGTGACCAAACTAGGAATACAACCATAACATGTATATCATTTATATACACCTGAGCTAGACTTTTTAGTCTTTTCTTTCTTTCTGCCAAAATATCTTTTGTAGTTTCTCTTTTAGCTTTCCTCATTCTCAGAAAACACTTCACCTTCAATAACTTCTAGGTTTGTTGGTCAAATACCAATAACCTTGAGGTTCTTATTTTGAAGTTGATCATCATATGACAAGTGTTCCAGATTTCACTATTAGTAACTTTGTAATATGATGAACAATTTCACTCATAATTTTATCCATCATGACGACTCTCCGAGACCATGTCTGTACATGCTAGGCTCGTAAAGTTTAACCTTAGTATTCTCATGTGCAAAAACTAGCCGCTTCATCCCACCGTGCCGCAAGATGCAAAGTACACGAACTAAAGACAACAAAGCATCAACGTCCATAATACCATTGTGTTCTACTCGTGCAACCAATCTATGCATAGATACGGCTCTGATACCACTGATGGGTTTCGTAGCATAGAAAACAAAAAATTTCCTACCGCAAGAACGAAAACACAAGCCAAGATCTAATCTAGTAGATGGTAGCAACGAGAAGATCATGAGAGTAACCCTCGAAGATTTCCAAAGCCTAACGAGATTAGATCTCGTGGTGGATGTAGTCGATCACTTGCCGCTTGCAAAAGTGCGTAGAAGATCTTGACCGCTTGCAAAAGCGCGTAGAAGAACTTGACGGTGCCACAATCGGGCAGCACCTCCGTACTCGGTCACACGTACGGTGTTGATGAAGAAGACGTCCTCCTCCCCGTTCCAGCGGGCAGCGGAAGTAGTAGATCCTCCTCGGAATCCCGGCAGCATGACGGCGTGGTGGCGGTGGTGGTGGAGAACTCCGGCAGGGCTTCGCCTAAGCGTATGCGGGAGTTGTATGTGGAGGAGAGGTAGCTAGGGTTTGGGGAGAGGGGGCTTGGGTGCCGGCCAACTAGGGGCTGCGGCCAAGGGTGGCAAGGTGTGGCCGGGCCCTCCCTATGCTCCTCATTATATAGGTGGAAATCCCCAAGAGTTGTAGTCCAAGTCTTCGAATAAGACCCCAACAACAAAACCTCCCAAAAGTGGGAAACCTACTCAAGGGGGGAGTCCTACTCAAGGTGGGGCTCCCACCTTTCCTTGAGGTGGGTTGGCCAGCCACCAAGGTGGAGCCCACCTGGGACTCCTCCCCCTTAGGGTTTGGCCGGCCATGCAAGGTGGAGTCCCTCCGGGACTCCACTTTCCATGGTGATTTCTTCCGGACTTTTCTAGAACCTTCTAGAACCTTCCATAAATGCACCGGATCATTTCCAAACTTGGAAAGTGACTTCCTATATATGAATCTTATTCTCCGGACCATTCCGGAACTCCTCGTGATGTCCTGGATCCAATTCGAGACTCCGAACAAAACTTCGAACTCCATTCCATATTTCATATCTACTTAAACGACATCAAACCTTAAGTGTGTCACCCTACGGTTCGCGAACTATGCAGACATGGTTGAGACTTCTCTCCGACCAATAACCAATAGCGGGATCTGGAGATCCATAATGGCTCCCACATATTCAACGATGACTTAGTGATCGAATGAACCATTTACATACGATACCGATTCCCTTTGTCACACGATATTTTACTTGTCCGAGGTTTGATCATCGGTATCTCTATACCTTGTTCAACCTCGTCTCCTGACAAGTACTCTTTACTCGTACCGTGGTATGTGGTCTCTTATGAACCATTCATATGCTTGCAAGCTAATTTAGACGACATTCCACCGAGAGGGCCCAGAGTATATCTATCCGTCATCGGGATGGACAAATCCCACTGTTGATCCATATGCCTCAACTCATCGAGATGGACAAATCCCACCTTTATAACCACCCATTTACGCAGTGGCGTTTGATGTAATCAAAGTACCCTTCCAGCATAAGTGATTTACATGATCTCATGGTCGAAAGGACTAGGTAACTATGTATCGAAAGCTTATAGCAAATGAACTTAATGACGTGATCTTATGCTACGCTTAATTGGGTGTGTCCATTACATCATTTACATAATGACATCACCTTGTTATTAATAACATCCAATGTTCATGATCATGAAACTATGATCATCTATTAGTCAACAAGCTAGTTATACAAGAGGCTTATTAGGGACTCCTTGTTATTTACATAACACACATGTATCAATGTTTCGGTTAATACAATTATAGCATGGTATGCAAACATTATCATAAACACAAAGATATATTATAATAACCATTTTATTATTGCCTCTTGGGCATATCTCCAACATATTAAGCATGTTGCACACTATGCTGGCTATAGCTACAAAACTGGTCTTCAGTTACAATGTTTCTCTCCCGGCCGGCCGCAAGTTAGATAATCGTTGGCTTCCTATAACTCAAGGTACATCCACTCGTATGTCATTGTCAGCAAGTTCATTTAAATAAAATAACGGAGGCAAAAACTTTGCCTCATCTATTAAGAAGAGAGTGTACAGTTTTTACGAGAAAACCGTAGAAAAACCTACATTGGGTCAAACCCACGTAAACAACACACCCACAACCAAAGCCTAACAGAGAACCGAACAACATGACAACATCCACACTAGCCAACACAAGAGACCACAAAGCGACACGAGCGAACGCTCCAAACGCAACACTCCAACACCATGCTTTCTAGCGACGATAGCTCCGGCCAGCGCTGCTCCTAAGGTATTCTTCCACCTTCTAAATTTTGCCCCTCGAAGACTTCTCCTCTAGGAGGAGAGCAATATCCTTGCTAGATCGAGGGCTAGCCGCCTCCAATTTGGCGAGGAGGTCGCAAAGCTCACTAGCAAAGAGCGCATCAGAGTTAGGTGCCAAAGCACCTGCCTCGCTAACCTTGTCGCTACAACGGCTTGCCTCCACCGGCGATGGTGCGGAAGTCACCCCCGAGGTCACGAGCGAGTCCGCCTGATGGTGAACCATCGAAAGAGGAGGGGAAGGGTCCTCACACAGCTCATGCAGGCCGGGCATGATCTGGATCACAGGCATGATCCCATTGATACCCGCGCACTCAGGGGCAACTGGCACATCAGGCTGCGGTGATGTGGAGGCCCGAGGGGATAAACAACGAAACAAGCATTCCTCCCCAACCAAATCTAACTCCCCACGGGTCTTGTGAACAATGGCTTCATCATCAGCCTTTGATGCCATCACGTCGACCGCATCATCATCAACAACCACAGACGACTCTTGCTCATAGAACTCACAGGAAGCAAACAACTCCGCACGCCCCACAGACTCGGTAACACGCGCCAACAAAAGCTTGAATTTTGCAGCTTCCTCGCGCAAAGGACGAGCCACCTCTTCGATGCGGATGACGACAAGATGAAGGATCTCCGTGCGCAAAAGGGCAAACTGGGACTGCAAAGTAGGGTCCAAACCGGTGTTGGCATTGGAACCTTTGCAACACCCTGAAGGAGACCTAGGCGGCACCATCACACGTAGCGACGAGCAGCCCACGACCTCAGCCCAACTACCGGTCAATGCGGGCTGACAAGGCTGGACAAACTGGGAGCAACTCTTCTGGCAAGGAGCGCGAGCGACCGGAGAGCGATCGCGAGCAGCCGGAGAGCGAGCACGACATAACCTTTTGTGATGCCCTGGGCGACGGCAACGAATGCATCTGAAGTAGTCGCGGCATGCGCTGACCTGGTGGCCACGCTTGAGGCAACGAAAGCACCTTCCTCGAGCCCAACGCTTGAAGGCAAGGCTACGCTCGGAACCTTCCCTTGACGGCTCGAGGTAAGATCCCTTGTTGGAGCGGCGCCGTCGACCCACACGCTCTCAGCCCTCCTCAGCTTCAAAAGAAGCAACAGTAGCAGCAGATAGGCCGCCGCATGCCGACGCCGAAGAAGGATCAAACAGACAAGTCTTCATCTTCTCAGGCATCATCCCCTCAATGTGCACATCATCGGTGCCCTCCATCTTCTCCGGTGTCTTCTCTCCATCATGCACATCATCGGTGCATTGGGCATCACCAGAGACGTTGACATCCCTGACGGGCGACAATGGCGGAGTTTGGGGAATCTCCTCAAGCGGTGGCTGCGACAGGGACCCAATTCCCTCAACCATCACGGCAGGGTCACGCAGCTCACTGCAAGGAGGGCGAAAAGCAGCAGCATATGCCAATGCAGGCTTGCGGAAGCGACGGGCTCGGTGCATCTGGCCACCAACGGTCGGGCTAGACCTGCGGCGAGCGAGAGCAGCTGCAGCAAGCATGGCGGCAGGCTTCGGGGCTGGCCCGTCGAACGGGGCAGTCGGAGGCTGCGACAGCATGCCAGCTGGATAGACGAAGGCGCCTCGAGCTCACCCAGGGCCGCCCATGGTGGCAGACGCGCGGACTGCGTCGTCTGGTGATGAAGGCAGGGGCAGCCCTGACGGCGGCAACGAAGCTAACCAGCACTGCAGCAGCCCTTGCGTTATCCCCACTCCCACTTTCTTGCTGGAGTAGGCGGGAGCTTCTGCAGAAGGCCGAGGTCGCGGCTCACGGAGGAGATGCGCAGACAGCAGCACCGCACGGAACAGGGGCGGCCACTCCGACTCCGGCAACTGCAGCGCTTGATCTTGGGACGGATGGAGAGAGGATGCTGATAGGATACCGGATCTGGTCGAGGTGGAGGCGGAGCTGGCCGGAGGTGGGAGATCAAGGCGGCAGCGGTGAGACTTTCCCTGTCGCGGCCATGATCGGGGGAGCAGCTACCAGACTATACGGATCCCAGCAAGTTCATTTGAAATACAGCAAACATCATCATCTATTATATACTATTATATACTAAAAGCACAATACGGAGGTCTAAAATAGAGACATCACGTTAATCCACATCATCAAAATTATTTTAACTGTTAGATCCATAATTTACGGCTATGATTTATGATTTAATGAGAAATTAAAGGTGGGTCGTGTACAAGATAAGTCAATGTTGACATCTTGGCATGCTCATGTCCCGTAACTAAACAGACAACAATAACTAGACTAGACCAAAACGTGTTGCATCGTCAAAAAGCAAATCTAAAAATGAAGGAAGAAAAAACGAAATATACCATATGCCAAACGCCCAACCACACGAAAAAAGTGGTTCCTGGCCGCTGTGTCCGCCTTGGTGGCCTTAGGCAATTGCCTATATATGCAACGTCACGGATGGGTGGATTGCAATTTGCAATCACCAAATCACATCGTAAATACAGCTGCTCCGTACACACCACATGGATAAATATTAATTTCTACAAAGTCTGACCGGACATTATCGCTGTATAGCTAGCGGAGAGAGAGTGATGACTACTTCCTTACAATTCACAATTATTTTATCTTTTGGCTTTGGTCAAAATTAAACTTTGTCAAATTTGACAAAATATTAAAATAGAGATACCACGGTAGTCCATATGACTTAAATTATTTTAAGTGTTAGATCTAAAATATGTGGCTAGGACATAATAAATTTTTAATGGTTATGTCACTATGGGGTCCGATTTGACACGGTGTAAAATAGTTGTTCCGGAAGGTATCACATTAAGTGAATGTGCGTTCCGATCTAAACAAGGAAAATGATGTATGTTCAATCAATTAAAAAATTAAAGATTATGTGTGTAGTTTCGCGAAAAGGAAAGATTTAAAACTCCTTGTCAAGCACATCTCGAAAATAAACTGGTGTGTAATAGAGTCCAACTCAATATTGACTAACTCTAAAGTATAAGCCTAACCCCCGCGTCGCCTAACCCTAGGCGGCACGGGGCGATCTCCCGCCGCTGGCCGCTGCCACCTCCCTCCTCGCCCCGCCCTCCTCGCCGCCGCCGGAAGACCCGCAGGGCAAAGCCCTGGCGGCGACGGCGGCGGCGGGGGCTTCGTCCATCGTGCGGTGGAGGCTCCCCTGGTGGCGGCGACGTACGTCTTCGGCGATTCCGGCGGCTCCGGCAGCGAGCTGGCGCGGGAGAGCGGCGGCGTGGATGTCTCCACGGTGGTGGAGCAGCCTCCAGCGCGATGGATCGCCCTACTGGCGGTGGATCTTCGGATCGCCGGTGGTAGGGGCCCCTAGGGTCTCGGGAGGCGCTGCCAAGATGGTGGAGGCGGCGTCGCGTCAGAATAAAGGTGCTGGAGCTCGGTCCCCATCTCGGCAAGGCCACGTGTGGCGGCGCCGGCGAGCTGCTGGCCTGGTTTCCTCTCAGATCGATGGATCTGGGGAGGGTGGTCTCTCCGGGCACAGTCTGTCGACTCTGTCGTGGAGCTTTGGGAGTCGGAGGGCGGTTGTTAGTGTTGTCTTCCCCTTGGCCGGCCGTGGTGGCGAGGGAGGGGAAGGGGACGGTATAATCGCCTTCCTCGTTAGGGTTTGTGTTCTTCTGGTGGCTTGCGGCTGTCATGTTCTGCAGCTTCTTCCGGCCGGCCTTGGTGGCGAGGGGAGGAGGCGGTTCGACGTGGCGACGCCAAAATCGGCCAGATGGTCGGGAGAAAGACCCTTCTTCTTCCTTGTCGGCATGATTTGCTGCTGCTGTTCTTCTTCTTCCTCGGCACTGATGCTAGAGGGAGTTCCTGGTTTGCCCGGGCGGATGGCCCGGCCGCGGTGCTGGACCGGTCGGTTGACTCGAGTTTCCTTCCTTCCGGAAGGGACACTTTTCGCGGTACTCAAAGCCAAAGATGGCGACGGCTGCTGCAGGCGTGTTGGATTGGTGTCCATGCCTTCTCGGCGCTGGTGTCAAGGAAGGAGGAAGCAGCATGGTGGCAATTACACCGTGGTCGAAGATTTGGGTCTTCTCTCAAGTTTATGGGATGATGACACTGGGCTCTGGAGATCTTCATGGGTTATGGTGGTCTTAGGGTGTTCTGGGTGTTCTTGGTCCTTTGTATTTGTGTTTCTCTGTGCTTGTAAGGGTCAACAAATTTGTATCTTTTCGTGATATGAATGCAGAGAAATTCTCAAAAAAAAAAAAAAGACTAACTCTAAAGTGCAAAGTAGGAAAACTAAACAAACGTAAATTATTGATTAACATTTCAATATACTGGGAAATTGTGTGATCTACCTGTTTGAAATATGACGTGGTATGAGGACTAAAAATAGAACATATACAGGCATACACGCACATTAGCTATAAACTGTTGTATACGGGTGCATGACCGTGTTTATAAAAAACATATGGTTAATAAAAAAATTACTAATTAAATTGCAAAATAGTATGAAAATAAATAAAACACTTTGCGTACCGCGTCGCTGGATATATACAGTGGCGGAGCCAGAACATTAACTCTATGTAGTCATGTTAAAGTTATGTAATCAAATAAATATATTTATATAAAATTTTAATTATTTTAACACACTTCAAACTTGTATAGCCAAAAAACTATGTAGTCAAATGACTACACAGCCAAAGAGTGGCTCCGCCACTGGATATATATGACAATTGTTCATCAAACCAGCAGTAGCTACACACTCTGATGTATGAGTGGTTGCACAAACATGTCGTACACGAATCGTACGAAAAAATCGTACATATAGCAAGTCTAGAAAATAAATACATAAGTTTTTAGAATAATAAATTAAACTTTTCATTCAATCTAATTATATTGATTAATAATAGAACACATACACACGCACGCACTCCAGATATAATCTTTCATATACGTGTGCATAAAGAACTATCATGTTGGGCCTTTTAACTCGTACAATTTCAGTCCACTCCAAAACAGGAAAGTTCGAATTTTTCTCAAAAAAAAAAAAAACAGGAAAGTCCGCTTATATTCGCAAAGATTATGGCGTTAGTATAACAATATTGTAGGCATGTTAATCATGTGAAAACCATATCGAGTATTTCTATTTCATTTATATAAGAACCGTTAAACTTTTATATAATACCTACCCCAAAATCTTGATAGACCTTCATGATGCCATTCTTTTTCCGCTTTGCACCATTCATTCAATCTAATTATATTGATTAATAATAGAACACATACACACGCACGCACTCCAGATATAATCTTTCATATACGTGTGCATGACCGAGTGTATAAAAAATATAGAGTTACCAAAATAAAAATGCTAATAAAAATTCAAAATAGTATGATAAACAACAAACTCTTTGCGTACGGGACCAGTTACATACGACATGGAACCGAATGGGCAGCAGTTAACACAGTCTGATGCATGAGCGGATGCGTGACCGAGCAATAGATCGTACGAAAAAGATCTTACATATAGCAGGTCTAGAAATAAATACAGAAGTTCTTGAAAAAAATAAAATCATATATATTGCATCCAATTGAAAATTAAAAGCTACTTGCACCATAAAAGCTCATTCAATAACATTGGATAAACAATAATTAATACATAGTGATGCGACTTTAATTTTAATTCTAAATATAATATCAAATAGAAACGAGACATGTGAATATAATTTTAGTTTGGTATTTTTTTTTTGAAATGGCACTGCCATGGTTCATATACAAAGTGAAAAGGAGTAAAGATCTTCCATGCATATTTGTATTTTATTTCAATACTATTTTTATTATCTTCAAAACCATAAAACATCGTGGCATAATATTGATATACATGAATATATATAATTTTAAAGAAAATAGACAAAAAAATTAAGAGTAAGTAGTTTCGCGAAAAGGAAAGAGATAAAACTCCTTGTCAAGCACATCTCGAAAATAAACTGGTGTGTAATAGAGTCCAACTCAATATCGACTAACTCTAAAGTGCAAAGTAGGAAAACTAAACAAACGTAAATTATTGATTAACATTTCAATATACTGGGAAATTGTGTGATCTACCTGTTTGAAATATGACGTGGTATGAGGACTAAAAATAGAACATATATAGGCATACACGCACATTAGCTATAAACTGTTGTATACGGGTGCATGACCGTGTTTATAAAAACATATGGTTAATAAAAAAATTACTAATTAAATTGCAAAATAGTATGAAAATAAATAAAACACTTTGCGTAACGCGTCGCTGGATATATATGACAATTGTTCATCAAACCAGCAGTAGCTACACACTCTGATGTATGAGTGGTTGCACAAACATGTCGTACACGAATCGTACAAAAAAATCGTACATATAGCAAGTCTAGAAAATAAATACATAAGTTTTTAGAATAATAAATTAAACTTTTCATTCAATCTAATTATATTGATTAATAATAGAACACATACACACGCACGCACTCCAGATATAATCTTTCATATACGTGTGCATGACGAACTATCATGTTGGGCCTTTTAACTCGTACAATTTCAGCCCACTCCAAAACAGAAAAGTTCGGATTTTTCTCAAAAAAAAAAAACAGGAAAATCCTATGCTTCACAAAAAAAAAAACAAGGAGCCACCCCTAGCTTATATTCGCAAAGATTATGGCGTTAGTATAACAATATTGTAGGCATGTTAATCATGTGAAAACCATATCGAGTATTTCTATTTCATTTATATAAGAACCGTTAAACTTTTATATAATACCTGCCCCAAAATCTTGATAGACCTTCATGATGCCATTCTTTTTCCGCTTTGCACCATTCATTCAATCTAATTATATTGATTAATAATAGAACACATACACACGCACGAACTCCAGATATAATCTTTCATATACGTGTGCATGACCGAGTGTATAAAAAATATAGAGTTACCAAAATGAAAATGCTAATAAAAATTCAAAATAGTATGATAAACAACAAACTCTTTGCGTACGGAACCAGTACATACGACATGGAATCGAATGGGCAGCAGTTAACACAGTCTGATGCATGAGCGGATGCGTGACCGAGCAATAGATCGTACGAAAAAGATCTTACATATAGCAGGTCTAGAAATAAATACACAAGTTCTTGAAAAAAATAAAATCATATATATTGCATCCAATTGAAAATCAAAAGCTACTTGCACCATAAAAGCTCATTCAATAACATTGGATAAACAATAATTAATACATAGTGATGCGACTTTAATTTTAATTCTAAATATAATATCAAATAGAAACGAGACATGTGAATATAATTTTAGTTTAGTATTTTTTTTTGAAATGGCACTGCCATGGTTCATATACAAAGTGAAAAGGAGGAAAGATCTTCCATGCATATTTGTATTTTATTTCAATACTATTTTTATTATCTTCAAAACCATAAAACATCGTGGCATAATATTGATATACACGAATATATATAATTTTAAAGAAAATAGACAAAAAAAATTAAGAGTAAGAATGCCGCCCTCGCATCTGCGAGGGCCACTATGCTAGTTCATAAAAAACCACAATCGAGCGTAAAATATAATCACAAAACTACAACATTTTTATTGGACAGATCTCATAATTTGATCAGTTGGACACTGTTTCTAACAACACGGGTTCACTGGTCAAGTGTCACCTGGAAGAGGAGCAGTTCTCTCCATACAATATTTCCATATGACAAAACTTGAAGCAAACTGTTTCAAAGTTTCCACGTTCTTCTTTACTTTCAACTAAATTTGTTAGAAATTTAAAAGTCCAAATAATTTAATAATTCAAACTAGATATAGTGAGAGTTATGAATGCATTGTGCCCAACCAATTGTAAGAACTAGGATTGAACAACCGTAACGTTTTCCCGAGTTATTGAAAAAAAATTGTGAGTGAAATGGCCGGACAAAATGAGCTCAAATTTTTCTAGATTGTTCACTACACGTCGTCTTTAGTACTAGTATTTTTATCTATAAAAAATTTAAGTTGAGTTTCAAAAATGACTTGCCACAAAGTTTAGAAACCAAAACTTCAAAGCGGCAAGGAAGAAACGAGGTTAAAGGATCCCGATTTACTCACTATATGTAGCCAAATTAATGGACTTTCTATTATTTATAAAACATTCAACAAATGTTTGGCCTAAAGTTTTAAAATGTGAAAACTATTCAAATGGCATGGTCAGGTATAAAAAAAACCCCGAAGAGAACCACTCCCTCTGCCACCTGCAATCTAACTAGTGGATCCGAATTTTCAGAAATGACAGTGTCGAACTGATTAGATCGCAAAATTTGGGTTCTCTTAAACATTTACCCAAAAATTGAGGTTTTGTGATTATGTTTTCTTGAGTTGTAATTATATGAAACCCTAGATAAAAAGTTGTGATTTGTGGTATTTACTATTTTAAAAGTGATACTCCCTCCGCTCACGTATGAAGTACACACGGTGTCCTGGTAGCATCCGGTGTGGATTAATTCTGACCGGAGGTAGTATATGTGACTGTGTACAGGTACATATTTGTTCTAGCTTATTGGTCGTCGGACAATAACATGTTATTAGCTAGTGAACTAGCTAGTCACCAATGCACCTGTCAAATCCCCCAGCATAATGGAGCAAGGCAGATAGCTTAGCAAGTTGCAAGTTCAAGCACTTGTAGGTGCAACTTGCAAGAGGCAGTGGGATGATTATCACGACTGCCGCCCGTGCGTGCAATGCCATGTATCACGACGCTAGGTGGTGTCGTGTGCACCACATGCGTCTGTCCTAGGGTCACGTACATACGACCACAACACTCCACATTATACGTGTACTAATCGTTGTTTTTACTCCTTAATGAGTGTGCGGCGCAAAACAGAGGAGAAAACTTAGTTAGCCTTGGCCAGAGCTCAGCCACACATATAAGTGGAATTGCAAACATGAAATTTGCTGTTGCGGATGCAATGCCGCCTCACTCTTACCTGGGCTTTTCATGACAAATCCCTAGCTACCTAGGGCTTATAACCACATGATTCATATGACAGGTACAGACAAAATAGATGAAGTGATGGGTTTCATTATCACCGTACAATCACCATTGGTGCGACGAGACTAGAAGAGAACGAAAATTTAACCACCATGAGGGACATCTACAATGGAGGTCCGTATTTCGAACACAAAAACTGTCTTTTTTAAACTTTTAATTCGTTTGTTGTAGCCCGCTGACCTTCCGGAGGCCCATATCCATTAGCGGGTGGCAGTGCACCCAACGGCACCCCGGTTTGGTCTACGGCTGGCAATTTTAGGACAATTTCACATGCTTTGCAGCTATATTTGTACACATAAATATTTTGTGAATAAAACATAGCATCTAGTTTATAAAACAAATACAAAGTTATGGGTAATGCATAGTTCATTACAATCATTTGAGTTAAAATAGAATAAATAGGAAATTACTACTGGTTTCCAACATGAATTCACATATGCTGGACCAAATCTTTCTAGAGCTAGTTGTCAATTGCACGGTCTCACATTTCATGAGGCACATGGAGAAAATCGGTGGTCCAGACTCGAGCGCAATCAACTCGCCCTGAAATTCCCAGCTTGGCCTTACACATTGTCACCGCGCTCATGCTCAACGATCATATTGTACATGATTACACAAACAATCATGACCTCCCACATTGTTTCCCTACTCCATGTCCTACCAGGGTGCCAAACAATAGCCAACGAGATTGCAGCAGATTGAATGTCTGTTCCACATTCTTCCTAGCAGATTCTTGCTCTTTAGCAAAGCTACTCTCTTTATCATCTTCGGGTAATTATGTTTTTTGATTATCTTAAAAAATATGGTCTAGGAAGGACACATACCATTGGCTAGATAGTACCCTTTTTCATAGTGGTGGCCATTGATATCATAGTTGACCATTGGCACATTTCCTTTCATAAGTCTAGAGAAGAACAAAGATATTTGAAGCACACTGATGTCATTGTGAGAGCCTCCCATGCCGAAGAAAAAAATTCAAATCTAAAGATCTTGTGATGCAACCACCTAAATATAACAATGTGCACACTTCCGCATGGTTATGGTCATTCCCGTACCAAGCGAATGGATAGTGCATGCAAGCTATGCTTTCAAGCATACCGTGAAATCCTTCTGACTCATTGATTGACAATAGTCATGCGGTGTGGTTCCCTCAGGTATTCCTTTGGAAACAGTTGAACCACTGCTTTGCAAAACCTGTATTTTGACTCAAGGCAAGTGGACTCACTCATATGAATGTACTCATTTACTATGTTACTGGATACTCCATGCACAAGCATCCTCGCACTTGAAGTGCATTTTCAGTAAGAAGGGAAGCCAAGTTTACTACTCCCTCTCTCACAGTTTATAAGGCACGCGCGTACCCCTAGGTCGCAAATTTGATCAAGTTAGCATTAGTTATATGTTATAAAAATTATATCATTAGAAAGTTCAGATGTTCTATTTTCTAATGATATAAATTTTGTATTATATAATTTAAATTATATAGGTTAAATTTGCGACCTAGGGTTACGCGCGTGCCTTATAAACTGTGAAGGAGGGCAAGTATGTTATCAACATTTGTCGGTCTGCGAGCCGGCGTTCACATCAGAACAAAATTGGTCAGGTTAATTCCTAGTTAACCATCCACTTACCAACCAGAAGCATATAATAATAAGTAATCAATACGTATGGCACCCTGGTGTTTCTTTACTACTCCCCTGGTAAGCATTTGCCACACAGTATTAGCACGGGGCTCAAGCAAGGGAAGCAACGTCCCCAAGGCCCAAGTTAGTCAATTTGTGACTGACCGATCTAGTTAATTTTAACCACTTGGCCGCCCGCGCGCATAGGGAAGCAGTGGCGCTGCAAGCATGAGAGACCGCGTGCGGTCAGACACGATCATGCCGGCCATGTCGTCTGGGCGGCGCGGCCGGCTGGTCCTGGCGGTTGGCGGCCGATCCAAATCTTGGACGGTTATAGGTCACATGGAAGAGCACAAAATCCTAGCGATATGGGCAACTTGCCATGATTATATAATCTTGTTTATGAGAGAGATAATGATTGTAAAGCTTAAACTACAATTAATCGGGATTTGGGGGACATGCTGGCCAGATTCAGGTATATATGAGTTGGTGAGGCCGTGACCCACTTGGAGTTCAGAGTTATATTGTCAGTTCCTGATTTAGAAAAGGAGTATATATGCTAAGGGGTTGAATGTATAATATAAACAAGTTGAATTGAGCGAAGAACATGAGAGCTTGCAGTTGGAGACTTGAAGTAGGTCACACGGTCGTCACATCTAAAGCTAAGTAGGTGGAGTGCGTGCTTTCTCGTGCTGTTGTTGACTTGAGAGAATATTCTACGTGCTCCTGTCGATTAGATTAATCCCTGATCTTGGTGGTTAAGTCAGGTCCAACATGGTCATCACACGAATCAACATGGCCCAATTAATAGCGGCATAGCGCACACTGACAGACCAATAATCCTACACTTACGGGCTGAGCTTACGGAATATTTGTTACGGGCGGAGGTGGAGTCGTGCGATTGGAAGTTTGCTGGGGCAGTTGCTCAGCCTAAATCTCCCGTGCCAATACCTGATTCACACGTCAGCCCGTAAGTTTTTGTACGTAAAGATTAGCCCGTAACTCTAGCATTACTGCTGACAGACAGCCAGCCGCTTGACCGCCGCGGCGCCGCCCAGCAGTTAGTTAGTTGCTTAATTAGCTAATTAATAACATCGTACGTGCATGTGTTAACGTTATACTCGTCCTCCTGAGTAATCTAGTTGGCAACTACAAAGGGATGTGAGCCAGGCCACATTTGTTAATGAAGAACTACAAGTTCGTCGTAGAGACGTAGAGTACACATTGTTCAAGAACAAATCGACCCGTCAGAATCACATAGGTCTGAATGTCCGAACGATACAACTTTGACTTAATTTTCCCGCAGAATCGATGTCAACTGTGTTCAAGAACCGGCCGATCGATCTCTCACAATAACAATGATCGATGCAAGTGTGATATCAACTTGTCGTCGATCTGCCCCCGAAACCCGGTCCCAATGTATCTACGTGCATGCACATTGGTAGGATCGTGGATGTTAAGCTATAGCACTCCTAAACCCTTAGACATCTTTCATGTGGTAGATCATGAGCTGCGAGCTACGAGACGACATGCATGCATGAAGCAGCAGAAAACCAGCGTTAGCTTAACTTGCGTCTTAATTAAAAATAAACAGAAAATAGCATCAACACACGAGCATAAACTGACATGGAGTCATGGAGATCGACCAACTCGAGCTCACACATTGATGCATCTATCCATGAAATTTATTCGTTGGATCGATACACATATTGATATGCATGGTCTCGCGCGCGCGGCGCCCGGTTCCGAGGTAACCGACGGATCAACCTAGCTCCCGGGGCCGTCGCCGGCACATGGCGCCACATGTGAGCGAGCCACCCATCGCCAGTTCCCATGTCATCCTCACCTGCATTGCCGTCCCAAGGAAGATCTGCAAGATCTTCAACCCAGTATTTTATGACCTGATTGATCTCTCTATTAATTAGTTGTGCCAATAATCTGCATATTTTAAAAAATAACCCACACACATATACTAGTACGTACTGTACTACGTAGCAGGAGGTAGTTGCTTGCTTGGTCAATCTTCCTTGGCTTGCTTGGTCCAAAAGAAACATCATAGAGTGTACCATTTTCTTTCTTCTCAAGAAGTTAATGTGTATCTCTGTTATTCTTTTCATTTTTGAATGTGTAGTCCGACATAAACTTACTCAATGTGAGGTCCTGTGGATGCACATATGGACAGCATGGTACAAGGAGTTAATGTGTGGTTTGTAGGTATGCTCTCGCTCAAGTAGTCATGTGCTCCTGTTGCATATTTGGGACGCACTGCGGTGGCCCGCGCGTGTGCGATTGAGCCCTTGCAGCTAGTCTGTTTATGGGTCTGCTTCTAGCTCTCGTGATCTCTCCCTCGTCCTCGCATTCATTGGCAAAATAATCATTGATAATGTATGATATGATGCTGCGGAGAGTGAGAAAGATATATACGGCCTGATCTAATCATGCATAGATGCTTCTCGCACTGAAATCATACCGGCCGGTCCTCGATCTCTCTCTGTCATGCATGAGTGATCCCACCAGAATAACTACCAACGGCCAATACCTACCAGCAGGTCCACGCTTCAATTGTTCTTTACTCTCCATGCATTAGGCATACACGCATCGTTAGTTAGCAACAGAAATGACAACGGTTTTACATGCGTAATTTGGGCTATGCTACATACCAATACACTGGTTTACTTGTGGTGCTTTCGAACACTAAATGTATCCCTTTTAATATGTTTGGGTCGAGCCATGAACACAAGTTAGACATTGTCCCCCCCCCCCCCCCCCCCCTTGCCCATTTGGGTCGGGTCAAACCCAACCGCTCGAGGCATTTATTTATTTTTTGATAACCTTTTATATTGCAAACTTAATTTGCATAGTACAAAGTAAAAAAGACATAGAAATAAAAAAATGGGCAGAAACCCTAGGCCTATCTAGTCCTTGTCGTCGTCGTTGGTCAGGTCGACGAGCACCTGCGTTGGTCATGGATATGGCAATGGTACCATTGGTGGCGCCGCTGCCGCTGGAGTGTCGGGCGCATGCACGGGCTAGGCCATTGATACCGTGGCGACCTTGGAAGGGCCTACGCATACACAAGCCACCAATTTGATGACTCATGGGTCCATGGCGATGATGGCGGTGCCGGCGGTAGAGGTGTCGGTGCAGGTGCAAACCGGCGTTGAGAGTTTCTGGCGGACTGGCAGGACTGCCCTTCGTGAGTGACAACTCACGCAACTGCATGGCGAGGCCTTGCCACACGCGAGCTCCGAGACTTACTCGGTCAGCCTAAACACCTCCTCCTTGTCCAGCCCGGGCAGCATGATGGGGAGTTGGTCCTCCATGTTCGTGACATTATCGTACTCCGGTTTCCTGGCGAGGAGTCCGAGGTAGTCGTCGATGTTGTCCTGGACCTCCTTGCTCGAAATGTTCTTGCCCATGAAGAGCTCCCTCTCGACCTCCAGTGGCTCCTCCTCCTTGGTCCCTTACGACCTCGATCGGAGCAATGTTGTAGGCGAACTCGTCGTCGCCGAGAACCCGACGCGATGCCGTGGTTCCCTCTCCCGATTGTCGTATGTGTCTCATATCATGGTGTTGAGGCTGTTGGAACATGCACCCTCCACGCGTTGAGGTGCCAGCTGCGGGGAGGTGGACGTCGTCCCACCCTGCATACGTCCTACCTCGGTAGAGAGCCCACGCCACATCCACATTGATGTTGATGCAGATGCACTTCTGCTTGGTCTTCATTCGTCCTCTTTCATGGCCAGGACTCGCCCATGGTCCTCTCAAGGGGGTGTTGCCCATGCTCAAGAGAAAGGGGACGCGAGTGACTATGGTGGGGCGGTGTGGTCGAGCGCAGGCACGGCCGCTTGCCTTGAAATGGAAGCAAATGTGGCCGCCGTCAATGTTGGTTTAGCACCCCAAGCGTGTGTCGCATTGATGGCGGCGCAGATGATCAGCGCCGCCCGCTAGGCCTGGTATGCGCGCTGAAGCGAAGCGGGCCATCGCTGATGACGCGGAAGGCCACGCTGAAAGACGAAGCGGCCATTGGTCGGTGCCAGACGAACCCGGGGACTACGCTGGAGAACACGCGGATGATCTATGCCAACGCATTCCCAATTCAAATTTGATCGGAGAATGAGTCTCCATCAGGCTGTTAGGCTGGGCTTTATTTTCCTATCCTAATGTGCGCGTGGACCGAAAGGGGCCGTGGAGATACCCTTTTACTCCAATCCATGTGCTTCCACTTCATTCAAGGCGACATTGCTCAGGCCTGGACTAGGAGACGTGAAACTTGATGGATCCGTGTACTTTTTTTTTGCGGGGGAAATATCGAGATTTTATTCCTCTGTAATGGAATTACAGTCAGCCCACAAAAAATCTGAAATCACTACGGGAAAAACTTTCTTTGCCGTGCAACTATTTGCACGGCAAAGGGCCTTATATGCACGGCAAAGGCTTTGCCGTGCGTTGCCGCACGGCAAAGACCGCACGGTAAAGCAATCGACGGCAAAGGCTTCTTTGCCGTGCGCCTCGCCAATGTTGCACGGCAAAGATGCTTCTTTGCCGTGTGCTAAATATGGTTTATCTAAAAAAAGCTCCAAACTGATCGGTCTGGGATTCGAACCTAGGACGAAGAGTAGAGAAAGCGTGCAACCTTGCCAGTGAGCTAAGCGTTCGTTTGTTGATAACTATACCACGCCACACCTTTTGAGCTGAGAAGAAATCCAGTTTTTACATCTTTGCCGTGCGCTTACACTAGGCAAAGGCTTGCTTTGCCATGTGTTTGTTAAAAACACTAGGCAAAGGCGTGCACGGCGATGCCTTTTGTGCTTTGCCGTGTGCTAGCGTCTTTGCCGTGTAGCCTATCTTTGCTGTGCGCTATGTTGGTCCTTTGCCGTGCAACTTTCTTTGCCGTGCGCTCTCTTCCGTCGTTGCCGTGAATCAAATCTTTACCGTGCGCTCGTGTCTGTGTTTGCCGTGGCCAAAATCTTTGCCGTGCGTTTTTCTACGTGCGCACGGCAAAGAAATCTTTGCCGTGCGGAAACACACGGCAAAGATGCAATGCACGGCAACTGTAGTTTTTCCCGTAGTGAATGCAGTCTGGGAACCACACACTGGCAAGGTAATGGGCACATACATGTCTCTCACGGTATCCATATGTAGCTGGCCACCATGACGTTAGAGCATCACTAGCAGTGCCCTCAAACCTGTAACCCTCAAAAGCAGTTTGAGGATCGAGAATTGGTGATTTTGAAGACCCAAAACAGCCGGCGTAGAGCAGTGCCCTCATTCTGTTTTGAGGGTTGGTTTGAGGGCACTGCTCTGCGCCCCGGCCTTCAAACCCTCACAACATTTAAAATTTGAGAAACATTTAAACATGATAGTTCATCGGTAGACACTGACACTGACACTAGGTAGATAGTTCATCGGTAGACACTAACACTGACACTAGGTAGATAGTTCATCGGATCGTCGAAATCTAGGATTTATCCTAGAAGTCCTCATCGAAATCGGAGCTATCGCCATCCTCCGTGGCCTTCTTGGCGGCTTCCTCCGCGGCATCCTTCGCCTCCAGCTCCGCGACCATCTTGTCACACCAATCGGGGTCCTCCGCAGCCTTCTTGGTGGCTTCCTCCGCCTCCAGCTCCGCGACCATCTTGTCGATCCAATCGAAATCGTCGTCGTCAGAGCTATCGTCGACTACGATAGTGGGAGGCGGCGCGGAGGATGAAGACGGACGAGCGGCGGCCGCCGCAGCTCGCTGCACCGCCAGTTCCGCGTAGAACTCGAGCTCCTCTGCGACGTGATGTGGATGCGCCGCACAGAAGGTAGCCATGTCCGCCTCATCGCGGTTGCGGATGGACATCCGCATGTACTCCTGGAGAATGGCGCGCTCCTTGGCACGGGTAACTATGTTGAACGTCGGCGCCACGAACTCCGCCGCCGCGAGGTTGTCGACGTCGAAGAAGTTCCGCAGCCCGGCGGTGTCGTTGTAGCGCCACACCATGACATCGTACGCGTGGGCGGCGAGTTCTGCCGACTCGAAAGTCCCGAGCCAAAACCTCTTGCCGCCGCGCGTGATCTCGGCGTCCCACCGGCCGGAGGGGCGGAGCTGCACGCCGTGGTAGCCGGTGGAAGAGCGCGGCAAGGCGCGGCAAGGCGGCATCTCGACCGCAGGCGTAGGCGGAGGCGGGGCGGGGCGGCGACCGATTCGGCTCGGGCGCAGCGCAGCGGGGCGGCGGGGGTCGGCGGCGAGGCGGGATTGGGCGGGCGTCGGCGGAATCGGGCCGGCGGCGGCGCGGGGGGGGGGGGGGGGCCAGAAGGAGGAGCGGTTGGAGGGATATTTCACTCCCGCGATGCGCGTTGACCAGATGAAGGGGCCTAGGTAATTAGCCCCTCAACCTGGATTTGTACAGGTTGGGATGAAAAATGAGGGTTGGGTCTTCAAATTTTTTTAAGGGCTTAAAAGTTTGAGGGCTCTGTTTGGCTGCAATTTTCTGCCTAGACCTTAAAAAAGTAGTTATTTCGAGGATTTGACCAGTTTAAGAGTTCTGCTAATAATGCTCTTACATAAAGTCCAACTCGGTGATCTCGCAAGTTGCATGCACTGCTGCAGTCATATCAAGTCGATGCACTAGCTTAGCTACCTACTGACCGGAATTACTACACACTGGGGGCCAAATCTAACTAAACAAAATGAATTGCAGCAGACTGATCTTTTGTGCGTGGTGATTTTATCTAGAAGACCAACCAGAAACATTTCGAAGGTAAGGTGTAGAACCCAAAACAGTGAGAGAACCAACCTGTGGTTGGATGGTTAGGAGGGCAGTGGCATCCCCAGCCCACCAGAGTTCAAATCTCAGATTTGACACTTTGGTGTCTCATAAAGGCGGAATATTCTTCAGTGGGAGGCGACGTTCCCGTCGACAGCGAGGCGCCTGTGGTGACTTCGTCAATCTCAAGACCCGCCGGATCAGTTCTTCAACGCAGTCTCTTGGAGGTGCTCATAGGGGTAGGGTGTGCGTGTGTGCGTTCATAGAGGTGAGTGTGTGCGCGTATGTATGAGCGTCTTTGATTGTACTGTGTTTCGCAAAAAAAAAAAAACCAAAACAGTGCAACAACTTTAAGTTGACGTTTTATATCAATCTATCTAATATTCATGAGAGAAGATGAGCTATGCTATAGCAAAGTAGTTTAAACACAATTCATTTGAACATCTACAAACTAGCTGGTACTAGCTACTCTCTGTACAAAAATTAATGTCTCAACTTTTTAGAATACGGAGGTAACTACAACTAAAATATGTGTTGATACATCCGTTGTAGACACATCCGTATTTAGATAAAATTAAGACATTTATTTTTAATGGAGGTAGTACTAGCTAGCTAAGACATATAGTGTGTGGGGGCCAATTGAGCAACATAGGATGCACATGTCCAGACCTATTTACAGTTGGGTCCATGGACAATAGGCAGCAAATACATGATGGCGAGGATGGGCAAAATTAAGAGATGTGGGAGCTAACGTTCATGGTGTGGGTACGTGCATAATGCATGGAGAGCCGGTCTAGCTAGCGAGTGTGTGCATGGGCCACGAGTGTACGACTGTACGTGCTGTTCTGTTCACATGTATGTGCCCGCGAACCGCTCTACGCCATGCCTGCACGCATACTGCGTCCGATAGGTCGATAACTCGATATGTCTCTACACCATTTTTCACCCATATTGCAGATGCCAAAGGTGCGGAACTGTTGGCGTGTCGCCGGCCGCCTCGCCGGGGACTAATCTTGGCTAAGGATCTACAGGTTTCCCGGGTGCTGTTGGAGACGGATAGTACAGGGGTAAGGGTCAAATTGCTGAAGGAGGAGATGAACCGATCCTCTTATGGTCCGCTTGTGGAGGAGTTGAAGGAGCTTCTTCGAAGCTTTAATTTGGTGATGCTTCAGTGCAAGCGGTTCATCGATCTGCTAATAGAGCAGCTCATGGTTTAGCTAAAGAAGGCTGCGATAATAAAGTGTGTAGGACTTGGCTTGGTGATCCACCGGCTTTTATTAGGGAGACAATTGTATCAGACGATGCCTTAATATAATCGCAGCATGCATTTCCTCTAAAAAAAAGGTCGAGGCAGGGCTTGTCAGTTGAATAGTGCATACCGACAACACTATGTAATTATAGTATATGTATGTATTTGTGAGCATTTGCGTTTGTATTGTGTTTTACAAAGAGAGACTAGCGTGGACCCAAACAACACACCAATACTAGCTACGATCCTCAATAAAAGTTTTTTTTCGCATCAATGACCTTGTTTGAAAGAAAATAAACCAAGTTGCTCAGAGAGATATTTACGGAAATAAACCAAGTTTTTTAAGCACAATGTTTATTTTTATAGAAGAGGTGTGTACTTTAGAATCTACAAAGTATAAATAAGTACCTATTTAAATAAAGATTGGCCTATTTTTCTAAGGACCCATCTATGTATCTGCTAAAGCCATCAAAGTATCTAAGCACCCGATCTAAGGGGTTCGAAACCAATTAGTCAAATGAAAATTTGACAAACAAAATTTAGATGAACCCAGTTGGACATTTAAAACATCATGTAGAAACTTAGATTGAAATTGCAGAGAATTTTCTGGTTTTACAATCAAATATACATGTGAAAGAATCAATTGAATATACTTGCATACTATAAAGTATATACTTCAACATCTATGTAGTGAGCAACTAGTGACTAATGAGATAAAGGTCGAAAGATTTTGGCAATCGTCTCATTAGTTTGGCTCGAACATAGCAACATGACAAATAATCGACTGCTACTAATTAACGATATCTATAACAATGATGTAGATTAAAAGTGCAACACGTAGAAAATAAAACGTATCTGCATGTTTCACAAAGAATAGTTGCAAAACCATGGAATTTTAGCGCGAAGAAAGTTCAGCTCTAGTTTTTTTGGATTAAATTTTTTTAGAATTAGATATTTGTGAGTGGATTTGTTAGATTAGATCTTTTTAATTAGTGGATTTTTATAGAATTATTAGGATTTTAAAGGGAAAACACAAGGGCTTCGTTCAATCATAATGTGCATTGGAGTACAAATAATATTAGGCGCATTTGAGAACCAACCTGAGGTTGGGTGGTTAGGTGGGTGGTTGTACCCCCAGCCCACCAGAGTTCAAACCCCAGGGTTGACATCTGTGTGTCTCATAAAAGGCGGAATATTCATTCAGTGGGAGGCGGTGTTCCCGTCGACAGCGAGGAGCCTGTGGTGACTTTGTCAATTTCAAGATCCAATTCGCCGGCTCAGTCTTCCGGAGGTGCTCATAGGGGTAGGGTGTGCGTGTGTGCGTTTATAGGGGTGAGTGTATACGCGTGTATGTGAGCGCCTGCGTTTATACTGTGTTTCTCAAAAAAATATTAGGCGTATTTGGAAATCAATTTTTTTGAGGGATAATGGCTCCTTTATTACTCAATCAACATTTGTACAATAGAAGTATCGGGGATTTAGGAGCCATATTTGGCGGCCATGATCTAATGAAATAAAACTACGAGCTGGAATATGAGCATGGACATTGAAAGTTATCTTATCATGCGTAAATGAAACTGAAGTAAAAAAAAAAAGACATTCCGTTGGCCGATCTCATTCAAAACAGAATAGCTTTGAAGACTTCCAAGCAATCAGACGCCAGCAGAAGACGTTGAATATCTAGATCAGCTACCAGAGAAAGTCCTTCACGACCTTCACAGAGATTTTCAAGGGGCCTAGGAACATCAATCATGGTTAAACTTGAGTAATATTTAAAAAAAATAGAAATAGATATTTTTTAAAAAAAAATATGGAGTAGGGGGCCATGACCCCCTACCCTAGGAAATTTCCGCCACTGTGAACAAGGGGATCTTGGTGTCGGGTCGCCTTAGGGTCCCTAAAACCTATGGGTCGCCACGTATTCATATCGGAAGATTGTTGCTACAATTCCCCTAGTACCTTGTTCTAAAACTACGGCATCTACATTTAATTTAACTTTGTTGATCTGTGGTGCAATCCCGATGGCAAGCTGGACCGTAGCAGGGGGAAATTGGCCGGTGTACTTTGTTCATATGTGCAAGTTTCACTTCATCAAGATTATTTGTTATTAAACGAAAGACAATCAAGAGACTCTGACAATTTTCTTTGCGAATTGCCTTCCACCTCGCGCTCCATATTGTCCATAAAGTGACAATTGACATGGTGAGCTTCTCATGAGACAAAGACTCGAAGAAGAAGAAAATCCAAACTTTGGCGTTTCCGCATTGGTTGATGCTAATATGCTATGTTACCTCTTCATCAATGAGTTTTTTTTAGACACCTCTTCATCAATGAGTGATCTTGGCATGGTGCACTCAAGCAGGGAAGGAGATTCCTATATACTAATCACGTGCCTACTCGGCACCGCAAACCCCCTAGTCGGGTTTGGGTCCAGCCCATTTTCGGTTTTACCTTCAATAGTTCGGTTTTCCAGTTCGATTTTTCCTTTTTTTCGGGTTCCTGGTTTGGTTTCCTTTTTTGACCGACTTTCTAGATTTGAAAATTGTTTAAATTTTAAAATGTTCAATTTTTTAAAAAATCAAATTTCAAAAAAAAATTGAAAATTTATTCGAATTTTTAAAATGTTTAAATTTTGAAAATATCTAGATTTGCAATCTTTTAAAATTTTAAAAAGGTTAAGATTTAGAAAATGTTCAGATTTGAAAATATGTTCAAATTTTAAAAATATTCAAATTCAAAAATGCTAAACTTTTAGAAATATTCAAGTTCAAAAAATGTTCAGATCTAACAAATGTTCATATCTTGAGAAAATGATCAATTTTTTTAAAAATCAGATTTTATAGAACAGAAAAGAAACAACTAATTTTTTTTAAAATGAAGATACTACCTGATTCCTCGGTCGCGGCCCAACTAGCACGCCCGAGCGGGTGTGCAACACCCGCGCTGCCGACCAGGTCCGTGGGGGCCATCCTGTATACTGACTAGTGCGCTGACCGTACGGCACCACACACCCCGCGCAAGCCAGAGGGTGCTCGCTGGGCCCAGCCCAACAACCTCAAGTAACGATTTTCTTTTTTTATGTTTTTTTTTACAATTTGAACATTTTTGAAAATTGAAATATATCAAAATCTGAATACTTTGAAATTTTTAAAGTGAATAGTTCTAATTTGAATATTTTCAAAACGTTTTCAATTTTTTATTTTAATAATTTTAACAATTTTCAAAATTGAACAATTTTTTAGTTTAAATATTTTTCAAATCTAAATAATTTTCAATTTGAACAATTTTAAGTTGAAGTATTTTTCAATTTTGAAGAATTTGAACAATTTTCAAATTTAAATATTTTTTAAATCAGAACATTTTTGGAAATTTGAACATTTTGAAAATTTAAACAATATTTACATTTAATATTTTTTCAAATTTGGAAAGGAATGCGTGTAACTATGCCTTTCAAGCCATACCTACAAACGCAAGCTAACGGGCGATGTGTAGTCGCGCCCCGTGGTGACTTGCTCCCAGTCTTTCATGGCAGATAGCCTATTAAGTTTGTTTTTTTATTTTTTATTCTCCTTTTATTTTATGTTACATATTTTCATTTTAAAAAAAACAAAAAATATTCTTAAATCCGAATGTTTAAAATTTTATGACTTTTTTAAAATCCGATTGTTTAAAATTTTATGACTTTTTTTAAAAAAAATCAAAAAATAAATTTTTCAAAAACTATTTCCATGATTTAAACATTTTTAAAATTTGAACATTTTTTAATTTTCTTTAAAATTTGAACATTTTTCGAACATGAACATATTTTAAATTCAAATATTTTTCGAATATGAATAATTTTCGAACATGAACATTTTTTGAATACGAATAATTTTTTAACTTTGAACATTTTTTAGATTTGAACATTTTTTAGTTTTAAACAATTTTAAAGTTTGAACAGTTTTCAAAATTGAACATTTTTTCAATTTAATTTTTTTACGAATTTGAAAAAAAAGGAAAAGGAAAAATGAAACAAAAAACAGGAAAAAAACAAAAAGAAAGAGAAAAAAATAGGAAAAAGAAGAAAAAGGCCGAAATGGGTCGGGTCCTATACCCGACCAGGGGTGTGCGGTATGTCGTACACACCGACCTGGTCGGTGTATAGGATTTGCTTTTTGAAGAACTCGTGGACCTTGCGCATAGGCCTAACAAAAATGATATTCCATCTGTAGTCGGGCCTGTTTCCATCCAGGACGGCCCATACAAAATGGGCCTAACCTTCATAGACCGCGTCCACCGAACGCCCAAGGCTCATCCAGGTCCACCAGACCACCACCACCGCTGCCTAGGGCCGGACAGACAGATTCCTACCCTTCTCGTCTCGTCTCGTGCGTCGTGTCCAAACCCCAAACCCTCGCGCCCACTCCGGCGACGGCCATGGATCTCCGCCGTCCGCCGCGCTCGACCTCGGGCGGCGTCGAGCCCAAGATCCGCCAGGTGGGATTCGTCACCCCCGACGTTTCGGGCCCATCCGAGCTGCCCGCTGTCGCCGCGTTGCAGCCGGGCCCGGCCGCCGGATCGCCGCCGGCGTCCGACCTCTCCCCGGGCTCCCTCTCCCCCGTCATGATCCCGCCCCCGCGCCACGCCGACCACCTCTCCCCAGGCTCCCCCTCCCCCCCGGCGTCCGAGGCCATCCTCGCCTCCTCGGCGCCTCAGCCTTCCTCCATGCGCTTCGATGCCGCGTCCGAGCTCGGCGAGGATGACTTGAGGTCCATGGCCCCTTCCGCTGGGGAGCTAGGTATGCTGCCCCTCCCCGATTGCTGTAATTTTACCCACAGCCTCGTCAATTGGTTCAGTTGCCAATGCTATGAAGTAGGTCCTGGAATCAAACTTTTCTGCGGATTTGGAATTTTGGATGGTGGTATATATATGTTGTAACCGTTGGGGGAGATTGCACGTCAATAATTGTGATGTTCCAGTTCTCTGGATGGGAGATTCCCATGGCTAAGCGTTGCAGCATATGTCACCTTTGGTTGTTTAGCTATGCTAAGTGATAGACTAGATGAGGAAACCAGCTCAGTTTAGCTAAGCCACACTTATCTCAGCCTAGTCGGTAGTCGTGAGTCCTCTTCAGATGATCATTTCCTAGCCCTCCCCAACCAGACTGCCCTGTCACCAAAAGCTAGGATTTATTAAGGATTCCAAACGCATAGCCTGGAAAGCAAGGCTAGAAATATAACCTGGCATGTTGATCGATATGTTCATATAATTTCTAAATACTTAACAGTTTAGTTTTAAATGCTTTATAAGTGCTCAACTTAATTTACACTACATTGCTAAGCCACTGAAATTAGATAAGTTCCCTACAAACCAATGAAACATCTTAGAGGCCAAGCAAAGCTGCAAGGTTTTGTATGTGTGTAGCTTAATTAGGTACTACTGTTTTACTTTATGGGCCTGACTACACCAACTTTCAATCAGCTTTTCTTTACCCCGCCCAGCGCTTAAACTTCAAATCGTGGTAAGCAGTAAGAGGGTAACAATATGCACAGTATTGTACTGGTGTTCTTTTATGCAAACTCATTTGTAGTATCTCTATGGCATTTAAGCAGTGGCGGAGCCACCACATAAGTATTGGGTTCAGCTGAACCCAACAAAATGGTGCTTATCTTCTTTATAATTTCTATATTAATTTGCTCCAAATTACATGTTTGAACCCATTTATTGTTCTATACCGTGTGGTGAACCCAATGATCTGATTTTCTAGCTTCGCCCCTGCATTTAAGTAGTTGCATTTCTCCCTGCAAAAGAAGTAGTTACATTTCTGTAGTTTTATCACGCATTTAAATTCAGTTATGTTGGATTGTACATTTTTCATAGTTGAAATAGAAACTATTTGTATGGTCAGCACTTCTTACATGGATTTTAACATTCAGCCAAGGTGTTGTAAGTATGTAAAGTTTTTAAAATTTCGTGAAAAGTATGAACTAGCCACTACTGATTTTCTTACTATGGAAGTGCATGACCGTATCACTTGCATTTAATGATGTAAGTGAAAGAACATTCAATGACATCGGCACATCGCATGACTACCATGTATCTTTCTCTATTGTGCAAAGTGTGCATATGTTTGCTAAACTGCTACTAGTGTTAAAATAGTTTATTGTTATTTTAAAGATAGTTTTGTAAATGATCTTGATAACTGACATAACTTTAAAGATATTGCATATGTTTAATGAATTGCTATTAACATTCACTATTATTGTAGTCTTTAAAACATAACCCTGTTAAGGAAATTGATTTTGTATGAAATGACATCCCTCGAGGTAGGACTATTACTATTGCGTTGGTGCTTGTCACATTGGAACAGAGGCTATTGCGTTGATGCTTATCAAATTGGAACAAAGTTATTTCTTGTTGGACTCAAATTTCAATATGAATAGGAGGTTTTTATTTGGGTGAAGAATATATGGCAGGAAACCTCACATGGAAGGTTTCTATATAAATTATAATATAATCAGACTTTGTGTTTTCATTATTTGGATTAAGCCATTGGCCGTATGCATTATTACTTTTGGTGGTCCTGTGATACTTCATAGCCACAAGTTTTGCAACTGTGAAGCCTCTACTTTCTGTTAGACTTAAGAGAATATTAGCTTGTTGCGGTCGTGCGTGCCTGTGGGTTTAAGATGTCAGGTTACAAGTAAATGGTGTCCAGTTGTGAGCTACTTGTAGGACTAGCAAAGTTGAGTTTACTTTATTCATGAATGTGGTGTTAGGTCTTCACTTTTTTTCCCGGGTAAGGCTGTCACTTCTTAATGGTGCATCAAGTGGTTTAAATATTTGCTGCTTCTCAAGCTTGCTTCTATCATTTACCTGGCCACTACTGTCACAAGAAATTTAAATAGACAACGTTGTTTTTCTCTTCATCATTCTGGTTACTTAGCTCTTAGTCAAGAGGAACTTGCAACACCACTTTTTTTTACATTTACTTGCTCGCTGAAAGGAAAATTAGGTTGGATATAATGCCCTTAATGTGTTCATTTCATATGCTTGTTTTGTCTTATGTTAAAGTAATTATTTGTAATTTCATAGTTTGCTATTCATTTTTTATAGAAACAAACAAGGGAGATTTGGCTGATACACAGAACGAAGGGGCTCCCGTCTCGCAAAAGCAAAAACCTTCAAAAGCAGAGAGGCGTGCTATTCAGGAGGCTCAGCGTGCTGCTAAAGCTGCTGCGAAGGAGGCAGGTAATATCTTCTTGCCCTTTTCCACTGTTGTTATTTTTCTGGGGCCTTGGACAGATGAGGTGCTTTAATAGTTAAATCTTGACTTCCAAATAGGTTTATCAAATTTGTTTTTAGAGGTCTGCTTGTAATGGATTCACACTTACTTGCAATGATCTTGCAACATGTATAATGTTGCTACAACTTCCGAGCATGACGATCATTAATTTGAACTGTAGGTTTATCGGGAAAGTCTACAGGTGCTCCTTCTGGGGCAAATCCTGCAGTGTCCAAGCAAGCCAAGTCAGCTAAAGCTTCTCAGAAGAAAGATGTCCCCCCTGCTGCGAGTACAGTTGCTTCTGAGAAGAAGGTTACTGAACGTCTACCAGAGAGAGATAGAAAGAAAGATGCTCCTCATCCCCGAATGCAGTTTGATGATGTGCATCGGGTGGAGAAAGCGAAAAAACGTGCAATTGTCAACCAATCGGAGGCTCGAAACAGAGTTGAACTATTTAGGCATCTGCCACAGTATGTGCATGGCACTCAACTTCCTGACCTTGAGTCAAAATTCTTTCAACTTGAACCAATACATCCTTCTGTGTACAAGGTAATTGCTATGCGTTCAATCTACCCAGAATTGTTGTCTGATTGTCTTTCTGTGAAAGCTATCATTCCCTTATCTCAAGTATGATCATTCGATGATGATTTGTTGGTCACCCCACATTAACTCTTCACATGTTTAGGTGTTGGATGAAGGTGTAGGAAAATAAAGGACGTGGAAGTTCATCTCATTTATCATGCAAATAGAACTATTGACAGTTTTGTGACACATATATACAATAACCTGCAGCTATGTTGTGATCTAGATTTATTCAGAGTGCTGAATTTATATATGTACGATAAACACGAGATGGTAGTGTTTATGAAACAATCCTTTGTTCCTTTGCTGGTTCTGTTAATACAAATGTCGAAGTACCATGCTCTACGAACCACCAGTGGATTTTGGAGTTATCCAGTCATTCGCTGATATTAGCCACTATTAGCTATTTTTGTCCATGAACGAAATAACCCATGTTTATACCTTTTATATATTGTCTAATTCTATGATTTCTTTTTGAGAGATCACCAAAGCATTTTACAGCCACCAACTGCAACTTCATACGTATCATATGATGATGTGAGCTAGTGTGTTGGAAATGGTTTTGCTAAGTCCTTACAGGGTGATAAGTGGTCCTCTAATTTACCAAGGGGCAAGGCAATTTGGTTTTGACAGAATTCTTTGATCTTTGGCTGTTTTTGAGAAGTAAACTGAGCTAAATAAGAATTAGATAGGTAAATATTGTTAATTTTTGTTAAGGATAAATGACTTATCTGTTGTTTGCCATATTTCAGGTTGGGCTCCAATACTTATCTGGTGAGGTATCTGGTGGCAATGGTCGTTGCATAGCAATGCTTCTTTCATTCAGAGAGGCAATAAAAGATTACTCTACGCCGCCAAACAAAACTCTCAGCAGAGATCTTACTGCAAAAATCAGTAGTTATGTTTCATTCTTTATCGAGTGCAGGCCACTCTCAATTAGTATGGGAAATGCTATTAGGTTCTTGAAGAATAGGATTGCCAAGCTACCACTTACATTGTCAGAGTCAGAAGCCAAAGCCAGTCTTCAGTCTGATATTGATCGTTTTATAAATGAAAAGATAGTTGTTGCTGATCAGGTTATTGTCAGTCATGCCATCACAAAAGTCAGAGACGGTGATGTCTTGCTGACATATGGGTCGTCATCAGTTGTTGAAATGATTTTGGATCATGCTCATGAACTTGGCAGGAAGTTCCGTGTTATAGTGGTGGATTCTCGTCCCAAGCTTGAGGGACAAGGTTTACTCCGTAGATTAGTGGCGAAGGGCATCAACTGCACATACACTCATATAAACGCAGTCTCATACATCATGCACGAAGTTACAAGAGTCTTTTTGGGTGCATCCTCAATATTATCTAATGGGACAGTTTATTCCCGAGTGGGGACAGCATCTGTGGCTATGGTTGCACACGCATTGGGAATTCCTGTTCTGGTTTGCTGTGAGGCATACAAATTTCATGAGAGGGTGCAACTTGATTCTATATGTGCTAATGAGCTTGGTACGCATATTCTTTTGTCTATGTATTATACATGTATGTCTGGGTTATACATAAGAACTCATAGCATAGTTGTTTTTATTCAGGTGATCCAGATGTCATTTCAAAAGTTCCCGGGAGGGCAGATTTGGACCATCTTAAGAACTGGACTGACAAGGAAAATCTCCAACTGCTAAATCTTACGTATGTTCCTGAATTCCATATAGCTGAAGCACTATTTTCTTAGATACATTATATCGCCTTTGATGGAAATAATTTTGCACTTCTGATAGGTACGATGCAACCCCTTCTGATTATGTGTCGATGATCATAACAGATTATGGGATGGTAAGATATTCCTATGCTTCTGATAGTAGTTCACGCCATATAGTATACTAGTAAATTTTATTGTTCTCCACAGTCATGTAGTTACTGAATTCCGGCTATTAGCAATATAGCAAAAGCTCATATTTAGTACTGAAAATATGGATACAGTTTGTATCTTTGGCTGTTGTTTTCGAAGTTAGGCAAATCATGGTATTCATTAAATGATCAATTTAAATATTATCGTAAGCTGTGAACAGCCGTCTACTGTTACATTGTTCTGTTAATCAACAGAATCAGCGTTCAAGATGAAAACTCGATTTACTTGTGATACAGATCTTACAGAACCAGCTGAAAACTAGTTAGAAACAGGATCATATAGACTCCCTTTCCAATCATGATTTGAACTTTGGACTAAGTCAATTGTATTATTTGTGTGACATACAAAATCAGTGTTATTAAATTTTGTTCAGGATAGCCATGATTCAACTGCAAACATGCACACCTTTTGTTTCCCATCTTTTTATTTGTTCTTGCTGTTTGGGACCTCTTAAAAAATGCATTCCCCCTCCTTTGTTGGTTTCTATACACATTTCTCCGTTGAACTCAAACCTTACAGATCACATTGATTTAGCTGCAAGTCTGTTAGTATATTTCAATATCTTGAGCAAGTTATTTTCTTCTGCAGTTAGAGATATGTGTCTTATGCTACTTCTGTTTGGTTAGTGATGATAAATAAGGTGGTTATGTTGTTTTACCCATTTAACTGATGGCAATGTCTTCTTTCTATTGCAGCTTCCTCCTACAAGCGTGCCTGTCATAGTGAGAGAGTATCGCAAGGAGCAGTTGTGGGTATAGATCTACTGTGGTATGATCTCATTTTTGGCAACCGTTGCTGACTAAGTTCAGCATTCGTGGACATGTACTTGTGTTTTGAGCTGTGGGCCATCAAACCTCTTTTCGGACTAACCATTTTGTTTACACAAAAATGGTTAATCTAATTTTGATATCTGTGATTCCATGAGAGGTGCACTAACACTTCGAAGGGCATTCAATGGATGATGTTTGGTCTATCCAAATGTTGGCCTTTTGTTGTTGCTATCATAGGAATGTTTTTGTAAGCCCGTCCTGTGGTTAAATAGAAAAGCCAATTCCTGCATCAAGGGCATGCCAGCTTTTATAGTTGAAATAACTTTGAGCAATGAGATTCCCGCGCGACTTCAGATATCTCGGGCGCGTGACCAGTTCCAATATGAGGGGGAAAACAAAATACAAAAAATTGTTTGTTCACAAGCCTAAAGCTGAAAATCGCATTAGGCTAGCAAAACACCAAGGTCCTGGGGTCAGGGCGCTCCACCCTGTATGTGACATGGACAGCAGACAATGAAAACCCTTGGAACATTCCGATGATTAGTTCCAACTGTAAAAATCATCTATTAAAGGACTTGGAAGACTTAATTCTGTGTAAAGTGACCATTTGACTTGAACTCCACATAAAATAAAATGACTTCCACGTCACGAAAAAACTGACCAGCCCTTCAAATCTTCGCTTACGAGTTTGGGCTCACAAAGACAAGCAAAAGACTTGCATTTTAGGCAAGAAATTGTCAAGAGTTGCATTCTGGCACAACCTAGACATCCAAATTTACGAGCTTGAGCATGCATCCTTATTAAGTAATGCTCACGAAGGAAACAGTAAGCAAACAGACTTGCACTTCATCCCAGAATAAACCTTCTAAATCTCCACTCATGAGTTTGAGCCTGGCATAACCTTATGTATACCTCCTGAAAGAAACGACAAGCACATAGCTTGCATTTTAGGCAAAAAAAAGAAGGAAAAAGGAGCTTGTATTATGCCTCATCCGTGGCCTTCCAAACTTTCACTTGCGAGTTTGAGCACGCATCAGGTATTCCTAACAAAGGGAAGACTGAGCAAATGGCCCTGCCGTTCATTTCACTTGCAACCTTACCAATTTTCATCCACCATTTTGGGATGGGAAAAGCTTATGTATTCCCCGCGAAGGAAACAAGAAGCAAAGAGCTTATATTTTAGTCGAGAAAGAGAATATCTCGCAGTTTGTAATTGATAGTCAGAACCAAGCGGTCACTTGTGTCGAGTATTTAAAAGTAATCTTACTAGTCGCAAAAAAACCCTTAAACTCGACCATGGATGAACATCTAGGCTCCTTGAACGAGAATAAGCCCAAACATTCACTCATTTTAGAGAGCAAATACAGTATAAGACTTCACATGCTTGATAAAAAATCTGTAAGAATAAGTTTGTTAAGTTAGACTACCCATAGAAGTCCAATGTTCAGTTCAATTTGAACCATCCATAGCACTCCAAAGTTTTTTTTTTCCTTGAATACCCCATGAAAAAGGTGTATGATTTTCATAGAGGAAGAGCCAAACCAAGGAGAGGACGACACATGACATTTGGTTCAAATTTAACTACCCACGGCACACCAAAGTTTAGTTAACTTAAAATGCCCATAAGTTACTTATAGTCCAAATTAAACTACTCATAGTCCTCATACCCTACGGCCTCCCAACCCTCCCGCCCCAACCCTCAACCCTAACCTACCGCACCCCGCCTCCCAACCCTCCCGCCGCCGCCGCCGGCAGCGCCACCGGGGAAAAGATCTCGGGGCGTGGCGGCGGCGGGGGCCTTCCCTCGTGACGCGTAGGGAACGGCGGCCAAGGAGTCCCTCACGCGGCGGCGGCTCTTCCGCCGCCCGGGGCGGCGGCGGTTGGACGAGGATGGAGGGGTGGCGGCGGCCCTCCCGTGGACGATCCAGCTGCGGGCTGCGGCCTCCCCGCCTCCCATCGGCGGCATGCCGGCGGTGGTGGCTGATGGAGGCAGACATCGCCTTTCCCTCCGCCTCTCGCGGGTGAGGGGCGATGATCTTGGGTTTCTCCCACGGTACGAGGACGCCCGGGGCAGCAGCCTTGGGTTCGACGGTGGAGGTGACCCTCTTCTTCGCCGGAGAGGATCGGCCTGCGGTTGGTGGTGGTGGATCTATTGATCTATCACCGTGTTCCGACGGCGAGATGGAGGAGCTTGGAAGCCGGCGATGGTGTCGCCGGTGGAGGGTTGGAGTGGCCAGCCTAGGGTGGCCGCCGACGTGGGGGTCCGACCTGAATAAAGGCGGCGGTCCTAGGGCCTCTCTTGCGTGAAGAGGAGGACCTACCGGAGGCCTGGACTCGTGATCTGGCCGGAGTGTTGAGTTCTGGAAGGCTCCACCGACGAATGTAACAGTACTTTTGCCTGGAGTTTGCTGGATCGGTGGTATTCGGTCGTGCGCACCCATGCTTTTATTCCGACCGATTGGTTCTGGAGGGAGCGGCGTGAAGCTCTTTTTCTGTGTTGATATCAAGTGACTATGGATCCATGATGAAAGTCGAAAGAAGAGAATTTCTTGAAGGTCGGAGGGGGGGACTAGCTAAGGGAGGTTCAAGTCTCCGCGCTGTTGAGGGATTTGCTTGGTGTTCCGGGCAGCAGCGGTATGAAAGTGGGGGCGACAACATAGGTGAAGTTCAGAGTCCTACCTTTCAGGGTGAAAACCCAAGGTCTGGCCTTAACTGGTTGTGCCTGGCAATGACCTTGTTGGAGGCATTGTTTTGAGAGCGGAGTCTATCTTCAGGGTGAAAACCTAAGATCTTTGATCGGGCGACGACGGTGTTAGAGCACTGTTCCCTTCTTGGAGGCGTCGTTTTTGGAGAGTCTCAGGTGTTGTCTTGGCGGTGGATGTATTGCTGTTGTTAGACCCGAGATATTGTAGCGGGACTTTTGTTTCTTAGTTTTCTTTTCCTTTTGTTAGCTGTGTGCATCTGTAGTGCCATTAGGGTGGTGCGTTGTTGCAGAGGCTGAGTATAATTGATATCTTTTGATATTAATATATTCCCTTTATCGAAAATAGTCCCCGTACAAAAACTACTAAGCTAGCATGCACAACACAAAACAAATCCAACAAATCCCAAGTGTTTGATTTCTCTGCAAGATTGTCAACCGAAAACAAACGGCCCAGATCTAATCCATCCACCCATCTCCGTCAGTCCATAGTCCCTAGACGGCTAGACCCCATCATCACCTCTCTCTCGGTGTCTCCTCTGCAGCCCCCATCGTCCACCCCGCGCCTCGTTCTCTCCGCCGCCGTCCCGTCTCCCTCCCGTCCTCCGCCACCGCCACCTGCATTCCAACAAGACGCACCCTCTCCACCGCCCCCTCTATAAATAAACGCTCACTCACGCACACGCCAACCACCGCCGCCGCCGCTCCAGCCCCCAGATCTCGAGCCGCATCCGCAATGGCCGCCGCCTCGTCGCTCCACGTCGCCGCCCCGGCCGCCACCCCGCGGGTGGGATCCGTCGCCCACAAATCCGCCTCCTCAGGTACTGGATCCTGAGTGTTTTCCTGCCGCTGCTGGATCCTCGCTGATTGTGTGTGTGTGTGTTCTCTGCTGCAGCGGCGAGGAGCGTGCGCGTGGCCAGATCGGGCGCGGTGGCGCGGTCCGGGGGCAGGCTCGTGGCCTGCGCCGCCGTCGCGGTGCGTGCTCTCGCCTTACCCTCTGTTGGCTTTGATCCTTGGCGTGTTGCCATCTGCTGGTACACTGACTGAACCTCTCTTGTGTGTGCGCGTCTGTGCGTTTTCGTGTGCAGACCAAGGCCGATGCTCCCGCGACCGACGCCGCGTCCAAGTCTGAAGGGTAAGAATGCTCTAGCATACTTTCGCACCTTCGTCACCACTATTCTGAGTACTTGGGATGAATCAGGGTCCATGCAAGACCATCTCAAAGAATAAAGCATGAGTCATGCAAAACTAGCAATTCGGTATATTCTTAGAACTACCGACTGACTCAATTTAGCTTAGATTCGACTGGGATTTTCTGTTGCATATTTAGTTTAAATTTAGTATCACTTCTCTTCAGCTGCATATTTGTAGCCATGCCATGTCCCAAGCGTTGTGTATTTTTAAATATCGGGACACATACTAAAATTGAGAGCTGTAATATACTAATTTATTCAGTAAACCTATGTTGACGCACAGAAGCAATTTTAAAGGAGAAACTGGATTTTTAAAGTACAAAAACGAGTATCTAGTGGAATACGCTCATGTAAGTGAACCTTAAAATGTCAATAACCATGTATCAACATTTCATAGTTTCATTGACCTGTGAGATTTCAATTATCTATTACTTGGCTACTGCTGCTACTGTTGTGACTTGGCTGGCACTAAATATGTTTTCCCATCCCTGCGTGCTGCTCACTTGATGTGTGGTTCTGTCGCCTTGCATTTGCCAAAGTCCATCTAGAGAAGGACCAAAGTACTAGTACCTGATAATTATCATAATAGCAAACCAATAATCAGTTCCAAGTGGCTGGGAGCTCAGATGGGAGTATGTCTAGGGAGTAGGCACTCGGCAAAGCTGAATTCGGTGCTAATTAACATTATTTCGTTTTAGGATATTGCTGCCAGATAAGAGCTGAATTAGTATTTTAACAAAGGCAAAGAGTGTTGACCTGCAGCTTCTTTGTTGCTTATACATAAATAAAATTGAGAATGCTGTATTCTACTCTGAATCTGTTACTATATTTCCATTTTTACCTGTAAACCTAGTGTACATATTACAGCTTTGTTTGCCTTTTGGTTTTCCCAAAGAGAAAAATAATACTTCTTCAGATAATTGAGATCTGAAGGTTTAGCTTTGCTGAGTAATTATTATTTTCTGGAAAGTCTAGTGTACATCATTTTAGCTGTTTGTTAGGGGGTGGGCAGAGTATCAAGTCAGCACGAGCCTGTATGTAGGAAGGTCATATCAACTTCAGTTGGTACTATTCCTCATATATAAGCCTGGTGCAGTAAACTATATCTTTTCCAAAATTCAGTTGGAAGCTCACTATTGAGATGGGTGTAGGATGCCCCCCTGAGTCAACCTGAGCTGTCGCTTTTAACATATGAATGGATTGGGGTGGAACCAGCTGATGTAGGCTTTTCAGCTCCCCCCTTAGGAAACTTTACATTTGGTTTGGTCTTTAAATGCAGTTATGCCACTTCGACTATTAGTATATTTTTATCATGCAAGTAGAACAATTTACTGCAATTTTTTAATATGACTCCTTAATTGTGTGAGTGGAAGTTCCTAATGTTGTTATAACTTCTGTTCAGTCATGAGGTGTTGCTGTTCGAGGCTCTTCGTGAGGGTTTGATGGAAGAGATGGAGGCAGATCCAACAGTGTGTGTCTTTGGTGAAGATGTAGGCCACTATGGGGGTTCTTACAAGGTGACCAAGGGTTTGGCTGATAAGTACGGAGACCTTCGAGTCCTTGACACACCTATTGCTGAGAACTCATTCACCGGCATGGGAGTTGGAGCAGGAATGAAGGGGCTGAGGCCTGTTGTTGAAGGCATGAACATGGGCTTCCTTCTCCTTGCTTACAACCAAATCTCAAACAACTGTGGCATGCTTCATTACACCTCTGGTGGTCAGTTCAAAATTCCACTTGTGATCAGAGGTCCCGGTGGTGTTGGTCGTCAGCTTGGAGCAGAGCATTCACAGCGTCTGGAGTCATACTTCCAGTCGATTCCTGGCCTCCAGATGGTTGCTTGCTCTACTCCTTACAATGCTAAGGGTTTAATGAAAGCTGCCATAAGAAGCGAGAACCCTGTTGTGCTATTTGAGCATGTCCTTCTGTACAACCTGAAGGAGAAGATTCCTGATGAGGAGTATGTGTGTTGCCTGGAGGAGGCTGAGATGGTACGACCTGGTGAGCATGTGACTATTCTCACATACTCGCGCATGAGGTACCATGTGATGCAAGCTGCAAAGACCCTGGTGAACAAAGGGTACGATCCTGAGGTGATTGACATTAGGTCGTTGAAGCCATTTGATCTGCACACCATAGGTAACTCCATTAAGAAGACTCACCGCGTGCTGATTGTGGAGGAGTGCATGCGCACTGGTGGGATCGGTGCCAGTCTGAGATCCGCCATCATCGACAACTTCTGGGACTACCTTGACGCCCCTATCATGTGCCTGTCATCACAGGATGTGCCGACACCATATGCGGCAACTTTGGAGGATGCGACCGTTGTGCAGCCTGCGCAAATCGTTGCTGCTGTTGAGCAAATATGCCAATAGGGTGTCTGTTTCAGTATTGTTGATTTATCTGTCCTGGCTTGGAACAACTTTTCATTCGTCATTTTTGCCATGGATATGTTAATTGTGGTATAGGCCTGTATCCATTTTTTATTCGTGTTTGAGCTTGTACTTCAGCTACATAACTGTACTGTATTGTGCTGAATGCTAGGGGTCTGAACTTGGTGTATTTGAAGAATTCGTTGAACATCCTGGGCAAGTTGTGTGTTTGACAATATTAGTTTTGCCTTTCAAGAAGGTATGATACACTTCGTCAGAGCTACAGTTTGTTCTTGATTTATGCCGTATTGAATATGGTTCATGCAACTTAGGGCGTGGTAGAAGATTGAGGTTTGGTTTGTACTATCGTCATTAAACGATTGGAGTGGCTGCAAGGTTGGTTAATGGAACACATTTACAGAAATTGTCCAGGCGTAACCACACTAGCAAGATGAGTGGCTGCTCACTCGACCCACAACAACGAGCAATCAGAGCTCAAAACTACAAGAAAACAAAGAGTTAATCCATCCGCCCACTCGCAGAGCAGACGTCAAAGCTGGAACAATAGAACAAACAACATCAGAAAGTGATAATCTTCCTTCATACCGAAAGTGATAATCTTCCTTCAGCATAGATCAGGTCTGCCATCAATGTCGTCAGAGAAGTTAATTACGTACATGCGATTGACTTCACTGCACCTTATGCCATCATATGTTTGTTTGTTTTGTTTGCCACTTAGAACAATTCCGCAACACATATGCAAATGGTTTCCAATAAGTTGGAGTTGGTCAATAGATATCTAGGCACGGCTGTTCTTTTAAAAACAAAGCAAAAAAAACCATTTTTGTTACTAATGCCGAACTAAATTAATTTATGTGGATCTAGACAAAATGTTAGCTAAAATCTATCCAGATTCACTGAACCAGCGGCAACAAATTTGGATCAGAGGGAGCAACCAAGAATAAATGAATTGCCCGGTTAACTTGAGAAATACCGGGTACTCATCTACACAAATATAATACTAGTTACTAATGTATACAATTGCTTGTGTCCAGACCAACTGGTAATTGCCAATTTGGTGAATCAACTTAGGAGGCAGGGCAGGAGGAAGATGATATGCTATACTAAGCTTAGAATATTGATGAAAGGGTGTTTTACTCTTATCCATTATTTTGGCTAATGATATTATTCTAGCTAGTGTGTGAACTAATGCTATCTCTTACTAATATCACAGTTTTAGTTTACAAATGATGACGGAAGATGGTTAGAGACCAACCCCCCCCCCCCCCCCGCCCAACAATTGCTATTCAAGAGAAGTGTCGGTGTTTTCATTTGTTTTTCTCTCTTTGTTTATGTTTCAGTCATAGGAAACATCGCACTATTAGAAGGGGTGGTCTCGGTAAGCTTAATGGGAATGTTATCTAGAGCCATATACCATCACACATAAGAGAGAAGAGAAAGCTCATAGGGGAAAAGGATCGTTTTGAAGGACTTCAGCGGAACCGGTGGCCAAAGGCTGGCCCCTGCACCGGAATGACCGGTCAAGCGCTAAGCGCCACGACAGTGACCGCTGAACCCATATACTAGACGTCATTTTGTCTGAGGGCCGGCGGTTGCCGGTTGGTCCAACCTAGGTGTCAGTGCTTCGCTAGCCCGATAGTTGGTTCGGCGCTCGAGTCGGCCCGCCAGTTTGGGCGTCGGTTGGTCCGGCGTGAAGCTCGGCGCTGCCGACTTTCTATCGGTCTGATCCGTTGTGACTTTTCCAAAACGGCTAGTTTCTCCCCTAGCTAGTTATAAATACCCCTTCTTGCAGCTTGAGAAGGTTAGGTGAACCATTCATATGTTATCCTTGTGCTCTCTCTCTCTCTCTCTCTCTCAGACACACACCATTGTTGAAACACCAAAACGCTTGAATCTCCCATTCTATCCAACCACAGCCAAATGCCTTTGGTACAAAGCTAAGAGGAGGTCCCAAAAAGGATCGTATGTCACTTAGAGGGGGTGAATAGGTGCTATATCAAATTTTAATTCTTTTTCAATTTAGGCTTGAAACAAAGGTAAATTCTCTTGATATGCAACTATCTGAATTTACCTATATGACAAGATGCAAGCAAACAATACACAATACAAGATACAAGATACAAGTAGTAAAGTGCGGTAAAAGGATAGAGGTAACTAAGGTGGAGCACGCGGAGACACGAGGGTATGATTCCCGTAGTTCCTTCCTCGTAAAGGGAAGTACGTCTACATTGGAGGGGTTTGGTGCCACGAAGGCCTCACCCTATTCTCCGGTGAGAAACGCCACAAAAGGCTAGCTCACGCTCTACTAAGCGGTTGCCTTAAGGTCGCAACCGTCACCTTTACACAAAGGTTGGGGCACACATTGAAAGAACATCTCTCATATTATGTTTTGTGTGTTTGATGTCAATGTATGTGATACACTAATGTTTGTTTAAGTGGTACAGGGATTATATAGATACATTTATATGTGTGATGGATGTGGTTAGTCGTGTCAAAAAGAAGCTGTAACAGGATCACCAGGCCGGATAATCCGGGCCGGATATTTCCAGAATATCTGACCCCCATTTTTCGGCTAAGGACTTAAGGGGTTGTGGCTCAGTATACCCCTGGACAGGGGCCGGACATTTGCCCGGATATTTGCCCGGATTTGTCCCAGGGCCGGATTATCCGGGCTGGACATTTCCAAAATATCCGGGGGCCTCGAAATCGGCTAAGGACCTAAGGAAAAGCAGCTCTGGACAGGGGCCAGACATTTGGCCGGATTTTCCCCGGAGCCGGATTTTCCGGGGGGGCTGGATTATCCGGCCCTTACTTAGGCCGGATTATCCGGCCCCCCGGAAGCCCCAACGGCTGGATTTTGGGGAGGGGTATTTATACCCCCTTCTTCTACCTTGCTCCTTGCTCAATCATTGCACAAAATTCTGCCAAGTCTCACCTCAATTAGAGCCACCTCAAGAACTCAAGATTTGCAAGATCTCCTTCCTCCCCCAACCAAAGTTCTTGATCTTTGGAGATTCGATGGAGAAGACATCGATCTACATCGTCACCAAAGCGATTTACATTTCCCCCTCATTTGTTTGAGGGCTCCCTTGCTAGTGTTCCTCTTTGGATCCCTAGTTGTTTTGTGTTGATGTATTGTTGTTGATTGTTGTGTTGTTACAGATTTGGGAGCCTCCAATTCGGTTGTGGATGTGTGCCCCAAGAACTTTGTAAAGGCCCGGTTTCCGCCTCGAGGAAATCCCTTAGTGGAAGTGGGCTAGGCCTTCGTGGCGTTGCTCACAGGAGATCTGAGTGAAGCCTTCGTGGCTGTTGGTTTGGCTTGCGTAGCAACCACACTCCTCCAAACGTAGACGTACCTTCTTGCAAAGGAAGGGAACTACGGGAATCATCTCCGTGTCATCGCGTGCTCTACTCTCGGTTACCTCTATCCTATTCTATCTCCTATATATTGCGTAGCTATATCTTGCTTAGTTGGTAACCTTGTCATATAGGTAAATTCACTTAGTTGCATATCTAGAGAATTTACCTTTGTGTCAAGCCTAAATTGAAAAAGAACTAAAAATTGGTTAGCACCTATTCACCCCCCCTTTAGGTGCGGCATACGATCCTTTCACACATCCACAACTCTATTGGAGGCTCTCAACAACCGACCATAGAGCTTTTACAACACAAAGCAAGCTCTGAGGGCAACTTCTCACAAAGATAGGGTTTCACAACATGGAACTCCTACAAACAAGTGTGATACTCAAATCCCTTTGGTGGAAGTGTAGATCTACGGTTCCTCCCTTGATTCCCAAGAGATCAACAAGATTGAATGGCTAGGGAGGGAGATCTTGGAGTTTTGAGCTTTCGAGCAATAGTGGAGAGAGAGAGTTAAATCCACAACCTCTCTTTGGAGAAGAAGGGTCCCTTTTATACCCCCACAATAAATATGATTGTTGCAAAAGAAAATGGGCCAGAGTCTCCGCTGTAAAGTCCAGAATCTTCGGACTAGGTCTGGAGCCTCCTGTCAAGTCTCGGGACCCCTATATTGTGCGTATAGCTGAGCATTTCTCGGGTCGGGTCGGGCCGACCAAGGCCCGACGCGGAAAATCTCGGCCCAGGCTCGGCCCGACCGTCGGGCCGAAAAATGGGCCCAGGCCCAGCCCATCACATAGAAAGCCCGTCGGGCCTCGGGCCTCGGGCCAGGCCGCTTCACTAAATTGCATAAAATTATGGCCCAGGCCCGGCACATGCTGACCATCGGGTCAAAAAATCAGGCCCAGGCCCGACCCGGAGGCATGGTCAGGTCGGGCTTGGCCCGGGAATTTCGGGTTGGGCTGCCCATGGCCAGGTCTAATTGTGCGTGAGGCACTTGGGCCAGCTCTTCGAAACCAGAAGGTCGGACTCTTGTCCGGAGTCTCCGGCCTGGGTAGACTGGAGTCTCTGGAGTGCTAGGGCCGGAGACTTTGTGAAAGTCTCTAGACTAGAATCCGGACCCCCATATTGTGGGTGATGCACACTGGTTGTCTCCTCGAGAACTTGTTGGTCCGAAGACTTGTTCGGAGTCTCCGGACAGGAAGCTTCTGCTTGGCAGTTTTGTTGTGGGTCTTCTCCATCACTATTCCCAGCCAACCCCTGAACATTTCTTGAGCATTCACCACAAAGATGCAATGCATCTCTTATTCGTTTCACTTTTTAGGGGTCGGAAACCGTGACAAGCTTATCACAAATATTATCTATGATACATAAGCACACACTTAAAATATCTCTATGTTGATAACAAACACACAAAATCATATTAGGAGGGAAATGCCCTTTCAATCTCCCCCTTTTTGGTGTTTGATAACAACATAGAGATTTGCAAAGATATTATGATAGGCATATCAAATAAGATAGTAAAATAGTTGAGGTCCCCCTAGATGTATACAACATATGATTTGTAATGAATACTAAGCAAACGCATAGAGGAAACTCCCCCTATCTTTTATACACTATGCATTTGTGCAAGAAAGACAAGGTAAACAAGATCTCATAGCTTGCACAAACTAGAGACAAGATAGGTAAAGACTAGGAGTTTAGTGATCATACCATATAGACGACGATAATAGCACTTAGGAAATGACATAGTCTTTACCATTCTAATAACATAGTCTCATGAATGTCACAAACCACACATAACTTAGTAGCACAAGCCAAATATTAGAAGTTCAACGCTAAGATAAATGGGCACAATGCAAAGAGGCATAAGAAGCAAGTAACAAGCATCGAAAGCATGTGCCCGACCCAAGAAAATCCGGTAGACAACCTAATAGAACTACATATCCCCCTTTGGCATCGAGACACCAAAAAGGGAAACGAGCAAAGCTACACGCCCCGAAGGAAACTAGTCGATGTCCTCGGAAGCATCACTCTCAGCATAGTCTTCATCATCCGTGGCGGGGCCCTTGCCCCTATCACAAGAGGGTCCTGAAGTGATCTCCTTGAGCTCCTTCCAGTTCATGCGGCCACCTTGGTTCCATGCGGTGAAGGACAAGGTGCCATCCGACTCGGTAGGAGGTGAAGACGGCTCGGGAGGGCGCTCATTTGCTGGGAGGAGCTTGTTGATTGATTCCTAAAGCACTTGCTGATTGTTGTTTATGTGGCGCTGAGCAACATAAGAGTCATACTGTGTCTTACGAATGTCAAGCCCCATGCACATCAAGGTCTTCTCAAAGAATGTGTGCTTATTCCCCGAAGAACCCATTTCCATCCTAGATGGAGGAGCTTCATCCCAAGAGTGGTCATTGCTAGCCCTCTCCATGCGAGGACGGCGACTGGCATCAAGAACATGCTCTTCATCACTAGAGGCAAAGGGAGCCCGAGAAGCACTAGCACCACTACCACCCTCATCTTTGGTCTTCTTCTTCTGAGGACGGCTAACCTTATGATGCACAAGGTTGAAGGTAACAAGGGGCAAGTGGGTGCCTTCTGAAGGATGAGCTTCATGATGAACGGAGCATACATGGGTGCCTTCTTCACATCAAGCATGCATGGGTACATCTCTTTGTAGATGAAATCCACCACATCAAGTGGTGGCAATGGTGGTTCCTCGTCGCCATGGTGGTAAAAGAGGTGGGAGTAGATAAGGAGATTTACAAGAGCTCCTCGAATGTCATCCACATTTCCCGAAGATGGAACAATGTTCTCCCAGAATATGCGGAGAATAATGTTGTGGAGTAGCTTGAGGCCCTTGGCCTTTCCGGCCTCAAAATCTGCACTTGCGTAGAGAGGAGCAAGTTTCTTCTTATAATACTGAACGCCTTCCACATGCATCCTTTTCCCATATGAGGCATCTTCGGCACAACCGTACTCATGTCCCAACAATGCCCCAAATTCCGCCATGTTGGTATGGCAAGGAGTGTTCCCGGTCATCCAATAGAAATCAATGGTGTCATGCTGACCAAACACCAGAGTGGAGAAGAACTGCTGAATGACCTGAATATTGTAGTCTTGTTGGATAGTCATCAATGGTAGAAGTCCAAGCTTCTTGCATATCCAGAGAGCATCAACAAAGCAGTCATCACTCAAGTGCTCCATGCACATCACAGTCTGAGGAGCAACCTTGGTCTTCAAGTGAGCATACTTCTCATTCATTATAAGCTCTTGCTCACGGCAGTGAAACATGCATGGGAGAGCTAGCAGTCCTTGGCAAAGAATAGTTGAGCCGGAGCCTCATGTCACGAAATTCTTCCTTGGACAAGCCCTTGAGTGTGGTCAACAACTCATATTTCTGCCTTTTGGCAGCCTCCTCCCTCTCATCATGAGCATCGAAATCAGCATGCTGACGACGAACAATGTCTTGTACATAGTTGTCCCTCTGCGGATCATACCTCAACCGAGCTTCACCGGCACGACTTGACCTTGGCTTATTGTTTGGATCGGATGTTGAGCGCTTAGTGCGACGTGGGCGACCACCTATGAACAACAAGGGGTTGTAGCAAAAATAGGTAAGCAAACATGTCCAGAGTGTCAAAGAATAGCAATTGTGCAAAACTGGGTGCAAAAGTCCCTATCTAGTCCGGAGTTTCCGGGGCAACCACGGAGTCTCTGGCCAAGGGAGTGGAGTCTCCGGCCTAGAACTGGAGTCTCCGGTCAGAAACCCTAGGTTGCTCGGGAACTTCCTCTAGATAATGAAAAACTTGCACAAAACCAGTTTTAGACGATTGCTACAAAAGATAGGATGCCAGCATTGTGTTTTCCACCATAGAATAGCCAGGAATAGTCCCATCTACACACATCTAGCAAGAACTAGATGGGGAAGAGGAGATTCATTACCCGAGCTCTCCATGGTGGTTCTCAACCAAGGGAGAAGGATCCCAAGGGTGAGGTGAAGGAGATGGCCGGTGGCACGACAGATCCAGGCCGCCTTGGCTTCCCGGCAGCGTCCTAAGGTTGAGGGAGACCGTTTGGAAGGATTTGGGGTCGGGGCAAAGGAGAGGAAACCTCTCACTCCGAGCCCCCTCTCTTGATATGTGAACCCCGCAGAGACCAGAGTCTTCGGACTTTGAACCGGAGTCTCCGAACCATGTACCGAGATGGTTTTGATGAGATAAAATGTTTTATAGATGAGTGTTTGGCTTTGGTTTAGAGCGAACATAGTAGTGTGGTACTAGTAACTCCAAGTTGCAAGATAAAACGTCAAGAAAGTCCAACTTGGAGTCAATTCCCATAAGAACTATATAGAACAATGAAGCACGAAATCTCAAATAAGACCAACTCTTCACAAAGAAGAGGTCGGTGATCTAGGCCACCATGTATGAGTGTGTGGCATGATAATACGCCTCAAACGTATATATGTTTTTTGATGCTCCATGCTTTTTTTACACCAATTCATTTATGTTTTGCTTACACTTCGTTGCACTTTTACATGATTTCCGACACTAACCTATTAACAAGATGCCAAAGTGCCAGTTCCCTGTTTTCTGCTATTTTTGTATTTCAGAAAACTTGTACAAGAAATATTCTCGGAATTGGATGAAACAAAAGCCGAAGTCAATATTTTACCTATACGAAGACGAAGTCCAGAGGGGGGTCGAAGAGCCGCAGCAGGGCGCCCAAACCACCCCTAGGCGCGGCTTGGACCTGGCCCGCGCCTAGGGTAGGTGTGGGGCCACCAGGCACCCCACCGACCTAAATCCTCCGCCTATTTATACATCTTCTCGGGAAAACCCTGGACACCCAAGCCTCCATCCACGAAAAGTTTCGTCGCGGCCGCCATCGCAAAACCCATCTCGGGGGGTTCTGAAGCTCTCCCGGGACCCTACCGGAGGGGGAAATCATCGCCGGAGAAGTGATGCGTGAGTAGTTCATCCCTAGACTATGGGTCCATAGCAGTAGCTAGATGGTTGCCTTCTCCACTTTGTGCTTCATGTATAGATCTTGTGAGGTTCCCTACATGATCAAGATCATCTTTATGTAATCCTATATGTTGTGTTTGCTGGGATCCGATGAATATTGTATACTATGTTGAGATTGATTATATATTCATGTCATATGTTATTTGTGATCTTGCATGCTCTCCATTGCTAGTAGAAACTCTGGCCAAGTGGACACTTGTGACTACAAGAGGGGGTATTTATGCTCAATAGTAGGTTCATGCCTCTAGTTTTCTGGGAGAGTGACATTAACTTCTAAGATTGTAGATGTGTTGTTGCTACTAGGGAAAAAACAACAATGTTTTATCCAATGGTAATTATATTGTTTACTTTACACACATTTCTTAATGCGATAGTATGTTGCTTGCAACTTAATATTGAAGGGGTTCGGACGATAACTTGAAGGTGGATTATTAGTCATAGACGCAGTTGGATTATGGTCTATGTATTATGTTGTAATGCCATATCAAATCTCATAGTAATCATCTTTTCATTTATGGTCGATATTCTATCAATTGGCAGCTGTAATTTGTTCACCCAACATGCTATTTCTTTATGGAGAGACACCTCTAGTGAACTGTGGACCCCGGTCATATTTCCTTTACTCATAAATTCTACTGCAATCCTTTTATGTTTACTTTCTGCAAACATATCTTTCCACTCGATCGTATAATCCTTTGTGTTCAGCAAACCGGTGAGATTGATAACCTCACAGCAAGTTGGGCCAAAGTACTTTGGTTGTGTTGTGTGCAGGTTCCACGTTGTTGCTGACGCCGGTAGTGCGCCCTGCCACTAGTCAGACATCAACACCTTCAGAAGTCACGCCTTTCTCCTACTGGTCAATTAAACGTTGGTTTCATACTGAGGGAAAACTTGTTGATGTGCTCATCACACCTTCCTCTTGGGGTTTCCCAACCGCTTCCACAACAACTGCCAACAAGATTGTCTGGCACCATCACCGGAGCACCATCACATGACACCGCGAAGATGTATCTTGGGTTCATAACCACTACTCATCATTGAAGCTCACATATCATAAAATTATATAAAGTGAATGATTTTCTTACTATGGGAACAATGGGGGGAGGGATATCCCAAACAATTAGGACCGCACTCCCCCTATATCCATGCCTACACCTAAACCAAATAGGAGATAATTAATAGGTATGCATGGAAAGTGTTCAAGCCAAGCTCCTTGAATCTATGATATTTAGCTCATTCCTCAAGTAGCAAAATCTTGCTTCATCAAGAGGCTTTATGAATATATCCGCAAGTTGGTCATGGGTACCAATGAATGACAACTCAATATCACCCCGGGAGACATGATCTCGAATGAAATGGTGGTGAATCTCAATATGCTTCGTTCTTGTGTGTTGTATGGGGGTTGTATGCAATCTTGATGGCACTTTGGTTGTCACATAAAAGAGGCACTTTGTCACAAGTGACACCGTAATCCTTTAAAGTTTGCCTCATCCATAAGAGTTGTGTGCATCCACTAGCGGCCGCCGCGTACTCGGATTCGGCGGTAGAGAGAGCTATTCAATTTTGCTTCTTAGAAGACCAACACACCAATGACCCACCAATGAATTGGCATGCCCCGGAGGTTGATTTTCTATCATCCTTATCTCCCGCCCAATCCGAGTCCGTATAGCCCACAAGTGAGAAGCCATAGCCCTTTGGGTACCATAATCCAAATCTTGGGGTAAGAACTAAATATCTAAAGATTAGTTTGACCGCCATCAAATGGATTTCTTTAGGAGAGGCTTGATACCTTGCACATACACCTACACTCAACACAATATTCGGTCTAGATACACAAAGGTAAAACAAGGAACCTATCATGGAGCGGTATACCTTGGGATCCACGTCCTTACCACCGGGATCGAGTGCAAGATGACAAGTGGTTGCCATTGGAGTCTTTGCATTATTCAAGTCCTTCATATTGAATCTCTTGAGCATATCTTGAATGTACTTGGCTTGACATATGAATGTTCCTTCTCTCAATTGCTTGATCTCAAAACCAATAAAGAACTTCATTTCACCCATCATAGACATGTCAAATTTGTTGGTCATAATCTTTGAAAATTCATCATTAAAAGCTTTATTAGTAGAGACAAAGATAATATCATGAACATATATTTGCCAATTGAAAATATCCCCATCCATCTTCTTAGTAAAAAGAGTGGGATCGATTTTCCCAAGTTCAAAGCCACGGTCTAGCAACAACTCTTTAAGGTGCTCATACCACACATGTGGGGCTTGTTTAAGGCCATAGAGTGCCTTATCGAGTTGATAGACATGGTTGGGGAACTTGAGATCCTCAAACCCGGGGGGTTGCTTAACAAACACCACTTCCTTTAAAGGGCCATTAAGAAATGCACTTTTGACATCCATTTGTTGCAATTTAAAGTTATGGTGAGACGTATATGCAAGAAGGATACAGATGGACTCAAGGCGAGCCACATGAGCATAGGTTTCACCGAAGTCAATGCCTTCCACTTAAGAGAAACCTTGAGCCACCAATCTTGCCTTGTTCCGAATAACAATGCCATGTTCATATTGCTTGTTCTTGAATATCCACTTCGTTCCAATAACATTGCAACAATCCTTGGGCTTCTCTACTAATATCCACACTTTGTTGCGCTTCAAGTTATTGAGTTATTCATGCATAGCATCCAACAAATCCGGATCTTCAAGTGCATCAAAGACTTTCTTTGGTTCCACCATGGAGATATAAGCTTGATGATCACTAAAGTTGGCTAGTTGTCTCCGGGTTGTCATTTGTTTCCTCAAGTCACCAACAACTTTATCAATAGTGTGTCCTCGAAGTTCCAAAGTTCTTGTAACTCTTATTTTGCGACGGGCTTCGTTGTCTGATGGCGTGTAACTCACACGTTCGTTGGGAACCCCAAGAGGAAGGTATGATGCGCACAGCAGCAAGTTTTCCCTCAGAAAGAAACCAAGGTTTATCGAACCAGGAGGAGCCAAGAAGCACGTTGAAGGTTGATGGCGGCGGGATGTAGTGCGGCGCAACACCAGAGATTCCGGCGCCAACTGATGACCCACAAGTATAGGGGATCGCAACAGTCTTCGAGGGAAGTATTACCCAATTTATTGATTCGACACAAGGGGAGACAAAGAATACTTGGAAGCCTTAACAACGGAGTTGTCGGTTCGATTGCACTGAAACAGACTTGCTCGCAAGAGTTTATCAGTAGTAACAGTTTTATAGCAATAGCAGTAGTGAAATAACAGCAGCAGAGTAACAAAGACATCAGTAGTGATTTTAGTAAACAGCAGGATTAAAATACTGTAGGCACGGGGACGGATGACGGGCGTTGCATGGATGAGAGAAACTCATGTAACAATCATAGCGGGGCATTTGCAGATAATAATAAAACGGTGTCCAAGTACTAATCAATCAATAGGCATGTGTTCCAATTATAGTCGTACGTGCTCGCAATGAGAAACTTGCACAACATCTTTTGTCCTACCAGCCGGTGGCAGCCGGGCCTCAAGGGAAACTACTGGATATTAAGGTACTCCTTTTAATAGAGTACCGGAGCAAAGCATTAACACTCCGTGAACACATGTGATCCTCACGTTACTGCCATTCCCTCCGGTTGTCCCGATTTGTCACTGGGGCCATTGGTTCCGGACAGCAACATGTGTATACAACTTGCGGGTAAGACCATAAACAATGAATATCATGATGAAATAATAACATGTTCAGATCTGAGATCATGGCACTCGGGCCCTAGTGACAAGCATTAAGCATAACAAGTTGCAACAATATCATAAAAGTACCATCTACGGACACTAGGCACTATGCCCTAACAATCTTATGCTATTACATGACCAATCTCATCCAATCCCTACCATCCCCTTCACCTACAGCGGGGGAATTACTCACACATGGATGGGGGAAACATTGCTGGTTGATGGAGAGGCGTTGGCGGTGATGGCGGTGATGATCTCCTCCAATTCCCCGTCCCGGCGGAGTGCCAGAACGGGGACTTCTGGCTCCCGTGACGGAGTTTCGCGATGTGGCGGCGTTCTGGAGGGTTTCTGGCGACTTCGACTTCTCTCTGTGCGTTTTTAGGTCGAGGCGAATAAGTAGTCCGAAGGGGGGCGTCGGAGGCCGGCCGAGGGGGCCACACCACCTGGCCGCGCGGCCCCCCGGGCCGCGCCGCACGGTGGTGTGGGGCCCTCGGGCCTCCACTTCAAGTGCCCTTCGGCTCCGTTAGTTTCCTGGGAAAATAGGGCCTTACGCATAAATTCCGAGGTTTTTCCCGAAAGTTGGATTTCTGCACAAAAACGAGACACTGAGCAGTTCATGTTGAAAACAGCGTTAGTCCGTGTTAGTTGCATCCAAAATACACAAATTAGAGGTCAAACAATAGCAAAAGTGTTCGGGAAAGTAGATACGTTTTGGACGTATCAACTCCCCCCAAGCTTAGCTTATTGCTTGTCCTCAAGCAATTCAGTTAACAACTGAGCGATAAAAGAACTTTCACGAACACATTTGCTCATATGATGTATATATTCTCATGATATGGCTAATACTTGAGCAGTTCATAACAAGGTACATGCAAATAAGATCATCTAACAGCTATATCAATCATGAAGAGGTACCAACAATTAATAATAAGCATCATGAATCATGTATATAAGCAGGATTGTAATGTTCATAAGAGAGTATGATAAAGTGGTATCTCGCTTGCCTGTATTTGATTGGCAAAACATAAATGCCCGGGCACCTCTGGAGTTCATAGAAAGACTAGAAGTAGTGATTGTCAAAGATAAAAGCATCAAAGTTATACCACAATCAATCATATTTTGAGACAAGCATATTATACTAAGAATGACAGTTGTGCTCTCAAGAAAGTGCTCAAAGAAAGGATGGAGACACAACATAAAAGTAAAAGATTGACCCTTCGCAGAGGGAAGCAGGGATTAACATGCGCTAGAGCTTTTCATTTTTATAAATCAGGAGTAAAATTATTTTGAGAGGTGTTTGTTGTTGTCAACGAATGGTAATGGGTACACTAACTACCTCTCCAACCGGACTTTCAAGAGCGGCTCCCATGAATTATTGCATATTTATTTGGCACTCCCTCCAACCTTTCTTGCACAAACCATGGCTAACCGAATCCTCGGGTGCCTGCCAACAATCACATACCATGAAGGAGTGCCTCTTTTTTTTTAGTTTTATTATGATGATGACACTCCCCCCAACCTTTGCTTACACAAGCCATGGCTAACCGAATCCTTCGGGTGCCGTCCAACAATCACAAACCATGGAGGAGTGTCTATTTAAGTTTAATTAATTCGGGACTGGGAATCCCATTGCCAGCTCTTTTTGCAAAATTATTGGATAAGCGGATGTGCCACTATTCCATGTGAGAGTCCGTCAAAAGTAAATGACAAGGTTGAAAGCTAAACACCACATACTTCCTCATGAGCTATGAAACATTAACACAAATTAAGAAGCATTTTGAAGGTTTTAAAGGTAGCGCATGAGAATTTACTTGGAATGGTTTGAAATGCCATGCATAGGTATTTATGGTGGACACTCTGGAATGACTTGGTTTTCATGTGTTTGGAGGCATGAGCAGCGTTCCCGCTCAGTACAAGTGAAGGCTAGCAAGAGACTAGGGAGCGACAAATCAAGAGAGCAGTAACTGTCATAATCATGCTTGCGGCAAAATAAATTAACTGAGGCATAAAAGTGATACAAGAACTCTGAAGCAATGTAAATCATTGAGGCTTAATTGACTCTTGTTCAGTCATATGCATGCGTGAGCATGTGCCAAGTCGATATAAATGAATTATTCAGAGGAGGATACCACAATGCCATACTTACTTATGAATAAAACAATGCAAGCAAACATCCATGACATGCTACTCATATTAATAGATTGGAGCTAAACATGAGAGATCATGAACTACTAGACTTTCTTAAATAACATATACCTCACATGAACCAACTAAGCATGCTCACATGGATGAGTATATGTACAAAAATGAAAACAAATAGAGTTCATACCAGCCTCTCACCACAATCAGATTGTCGTAGATCGTCATTATTGCCTTTTCACTTGTGTAGCTTGGATAATATGAAATGAAAACCACGCTCCAGCCACCGAAGACCATTGAACTCATAAAGAACTTTACAAACCAAAGAAGAACAGCAAATATTTTTGGTGTTTTCAAATTGCAAATAAGAACAAGAGGAAACAAGCAAACAAAGCAAAATCTTTTTGGGTTTTCTTATAGCAAACTAGCAATAGCAAATAAAGCGAAACAAATGCAAGAAACCAAAGCAAACAAATGGTGAAGAGAAACAACAGAAATATTTTTGGTCTTTTTGTGTTTTGGGAAAGAAACAAAGTAAAAAAACAAGAAATAGCAAACTAAAAGAAACACAGAAAAGCAAGATGGCAGAAATCTGCCAAAACTTGACAGCAGTACAGAAATCGATTTTTACAAAAATCTTACGTTGCTCAGTTCAAAAAGTGTTCAACTAATGAAAGTTAGATAACAACCTGGGGAACCTGCACAAAAATTTTCAACTCAAAATAACGTTCTGGCTGTCCGCATGAATTTTTACGGTAACAGCCCAGAATCTGTTTTCAGGCAGCACTTCCCCAAATATCATCTTCCTCTCATTAGAAAACCACTCAAAGAGACTAGACAAGTATATACAAGTATCCAGCAATCATAATATGCAAAGAATGAGTGATGCCGGTATACCTCCCCCCAAGCTTAGGCTTTTGGCCTAAGTGGAGTTCAACCCCAACGAGGGTCGTTCCTCGCCGGTGGGTAGTCCATGGAGTAGTCATAGTAAAGCTCCTGCGCAGAAGAAAAGCGTGGAGGCTCCGCATATCCACCATGTTGATGCGAGGAACTCGCTGCATCGGATGATGAGTCGAGGTTCTCCTCGACCTCTATGTCGTCTCTTGCATGTTGGCCTCCCCTCTCTATATGTGCATCCAGTGCACCTTCTGTGACCGACCAATCTCCCCTGGAATCAAGGTTAGACAAAACAGGCGCAGGCAATCTTACTAGTTTCTCAGTTTTCTTAGTTATTCTCCAAACTTTCTTATAAAATATCATCTTATAATACAGGTTACCCAAGTTGGAGGAATCTGAAACAAATTCATGTTTAATCATAGAGGCTATGTCAAGTTTTTCTATGGGGAACGGAATATCAAAATGATGAGGTTCTACATTATGAAAAGCTAGTAAACGAGAGGCGATGAGGCCTCCACACACTCCACCTTTCTCACGGTTAGTAGCAAGTCTATAAGCTATTAATGCCCCCAAATTATAAGACCTACTATTTTGCAGTGCTGCAGCTAGAAAAGCCAAATCCGGGATAGAAAGTTTACTACCAATCCTTTTGGCGAGAACGCATTTGGTGATAAAATAAGCAAAGTAGCGGATAGCCGGGAGCTGAATACTAGTGATTTTACCACTTTCACCTGAGAAACTCCTTCCATCGCAAATCATCTTGTAAAGATCAGAGAGTTCTTGCGGCGATCCCCTTATCTTCTCGCACGACCCCCATTGCGGTATTCTAATTGCTGCACAAAAAGCACTAAATGGCAAGTTGACAGTTTTATTGTAAATTTTATACTGGACCGTGGGGTTAGATCGCGACCAATTAAACTTGAAATCCTGCACAAAAGCCATAGTTAATTTTACATATTGTCTTGGCTCTCCTTCAACAAAGTCACTCAGCCCTGCACGAGAAATTAGAGTTTGAACATCTTCAAATATCCCCGCGCTTCTCATGAAATCCGCGCACGGGTAGTAAGAGGGGTATACTCCCTCTTCACGATTCACTATCATAACTTGTTGGACTTCCAATTCTTGCTGGTTCAAGTGATATCTATTCCATTCCATTTTCTGAAATTTCAACAACCAATATAAATTTTTTGATTTGGTGACATAAAATTGAGGGAAACTACCATAGGAACTTGCTAGAGCACTAATCATGCATCAAAACTAGTTTCTACCACTTAGAACAAGCATGCAAGCTCACTAAACATGTTACCTACAGCAGCAAAATATTCAAGATATACTCAACCAAACAAAATTCTACTTGGATGGGTGGAGGAGTCACATACTGAAGAGCAAATGTGCCAAATTTCAGACAGAAATCTGGGCTGAGCAAAGAGATCGAGAAATCTGGAGCTCTGGAGCAAAAACGCGAGAGAGATGAACTTGGTACGAGTTTTTTCGGGAGAGAGAAAGTGCTGGGAGGAAGAGATGGCAAGGTGGGGCAAGGAGGGGCCCACACCACATGGTGGCGCGGCCACCTCCTTGGCCGCGCCGGCCTGTGGTTTGGCGCCCTCTGGTGCCCCACAGGTCATCCTCTGGTGCTCCCAGGTGCCTCGTCGAAAAATAGGACCAACGGTGTAATTTTCGCGAAATTTTGAAAACTTTGAAAAATGCACATTTTCTGGGTATTAGGTTTATTATTACTGGCCAGGAAAAATTTTGAAATCTCAAATCTACTAAGAAACTTTGCAAATTAAAAGTGCTACAGCAACTAAAACAAGTGGAGAAAGAAAGAGATGTTGTTTACCTCCTCTATGCATATAAAAGGTATTTGTTAACAAGGTTGATCAAGTCTTGCCACCAAATAAATTTTACATAGCATATGAAGAAATAAACCTCAAATCAATCATGTTACCTTGAATTGTATTGATATGGATCCAATCACAAGAGTTTGATATTCTTCTTTGAGCTCATATATAGGACAATCGATGGATCCCACTTTGATAGTTCTCACATGAGAAATAGTATTAACTCCGCACGCTTTCTCAATCCTCTTGGGGAAATAAACGGTATGTTCCCTATCATCAACATTGAAAGTAACATTTCCTTTATTGCAATCAATAACAGCCCCTGCGGTGTTAAGAAAAGGTCTCCCAAGAATAATAGACATATTATCATCTTCAGGCATTTCCAATACAACAAAATCAGTTAATATCAAGCAGTTAGTAGTAACTCGAACAGGGACATTCTCACATATACCAACAGGAATAGCAGTAGATTTATCAGCCATTTGCAAAGATATATCAGTAGGTATCAACTTATCTAAGTAAAGTCTCTTATAAAGAGAAAAAGGCATAACACTAACACCGGCTCCCAAGTCACATAGAGCAGTTTTTACATAATTATTCTTAATAGAACAAGGAATAGTAGGTATACCTGGGTCGCCCAACTTCTTTGGAATTTTGCCATTGAAAGAGTAATTAGCAAGCATAGTAGAAATTTCCTCATTGGGGATTTTCCTTTTGTTAGTAACAATATCTTTCATATACTTTGAATAAGGAGGCAATTTAATAGCATCAGTTAAAGGGATTTGCAAAAATAAAGGTTTCATCCAATCACAGAATTTATTATAGTGTTCTTCTTCCTTTGATTTTAGTTTCTTAGCAGGAAAAGGCATTTGCTTTTGCACCCAAGGTTCTCTTTCATTACCATGTTTCTCAGCAATAAAATCTTCTTTAGTATACTTTTTATTTTTAGCATGCTTTTCAGGTTCTTCTTCAACCTCTTCTTTATCAGGAGTATCATTCTTATCATTATCTTCACTATTATCATGTTCATTACCACTTTCAGTTTCAGCATCAGAAATAGAAATACTATTAGGATCATTAACAGGTTCAGAGGATTCTACAACATTTTTATGTTTCTTCTTCTTTTTCCTAGAATGAGCTCTAGGTTCAATGCGTTGAGAATCTTGTTCAATTCTTTTGGGATGCCCTTCAGGATATAGAGGATCCTGGGTAGAGACACCACCTCTAGTTGTTACTTCATAAGCATGTTTCTCTTTAGAATTATTCCCTAACAAGTCATTTTGCACTTTAGTGAGTTGATCAATTTGAGTTTGAATCATTTGAAAATGTTTGACAAGCATCTTAACATCATTGGAGGTTCTCTCCACAATATCATGCAATTGACTAATAGCTTGAGAATTTTCCATTAGATGATTCTCTACTCTCATATTAAAATTTTCTTGCTTAACAATATAATTATCAAACTCATCTAAGCATTGTGCAGGAGGTTTCGAATACGGAATATCTTCCCTAGTAAAGCGTTGAAGGGAGTTTACCTCAATCATGGATGAAGGGGGAATTATCTCACATATATCTTCTATAGGAGGTAGATTCTTCACATCTTCAGATTTAATACCTTTCTCCTTGAGAGACTTCTTTGCTTCCCTCATATCTTCATCATTCAATTTAATTAAACCCCTCTTCTTCACTATTGGCGTTGGAGTTGGTTCAGGCGTATTCCAATCATCATAATTCCGGCCTATTTTAGCCAATAATTCTTCAGTCGTGCCCTGGAGTTCTTTTCCTGAAAACACAACCAGCACAACTATCCAGGTATGCCCTAGACTCAATGGTTAGTCCACTATAAAATATATCAAGTAAATCATGCTTTTCTAAATCATGGTCAGGCAAAGCTCTAATAAGAGAGCAAAATCTCGTCCAAGCTTCAGGCAATTTCTCCTCATCTCCCTGATCAAAATTATAAACTCTCTGCAAAGCAGCATGTTGAGCACTAGCAGGAAAGTATTTGCGGAAGAAAACCTCAAGCAATTCTTTCGGACTTTTAATAGAATTAGGTGGCAAATTATTATACCAAGTTTTAGCGTCATCCTTTAATGAGAATGGAAATATTTTAGCAACAAAGTAAGTACGCTTCTTAACATCATCAGAAAACAAGCTACTCAAAGTGGATAACTCAGTCATGTGTTCAACAGCACTTTCTTTTTCAGTACCACAAAAAGGTGTTTTCTCAACAATAGCTATATGAGATAGATCAATAGAAAAATCATAATCTTTATCCCTAATGTTTATAGGAGATGTGGCAAATTTAGGATCAGGAGACAGTTTATATCTAACAGTGTGTTCTGCAAGCAACTTTTTAATTTTTCTTGCATCAGTAGTAGCATTACATTTTTCAATAAAATCATCATCAAGCTCCACATAATCTTCCTCATGATCATCACTAGAGTATTCAAGTTCAGGTGAACTAACAGGTGTAGTAGCATTAGGAGTTTCAGTATTTTCAATTTGTCTAGATTTAGCAATTGTAGCATCTAGAAAAGATCCCAATGAACCACTATCATCAAGCACAGCAGAAACATTATCAATATTATGAGAGTGTTCAGATTCAGCAGATGTACCCGCATGCGAAGCATGTGGCGGTGAAACAAGTTTATCAATCACAGATGGTGAATCAAGTGTAGCGGAGGTACTCAGAATTGTACCTTTTCTTGTAGTGGATGGTAATATGGCGATCTTAGTATCGCGAGGTTTACCCATGATGGAGAATTTGCAGCGGACAATATCAATCCAAGTGAACTTCCAAATAAAGCTATGCTCCCCGGCAACGGCGCCAGAAAATAGTCTTGATGACCCACAAGTATAGGGGATCGCAACAGTCTTCGAGGGAAGTATTACCCAATTTATTGATTCGACACAAGGGGAGACAAAGAATACTTGGAAGCCTTAACAACGGAGTTGTCAGTTCAGTTGCACCTGGAAACAGACTTGCTCGCAAGAGTTTATCAGTAGTAACAGTTTTATAGCAATAGCAGTAGTGAAATAACAGCAGCAGAGTAACAAAGACAGCAGTAGTGATTTTAGTAAACAGCAGGATTAAAATACTGTAGGCACGGGGACGGATGATGGGCATTGCATGGATGAGAGAAACTCATGTAACAATCATAGCGGGGCATTTGCAGATAATAATAAAACGGTGTCCAAGTACTAATCAATCAATAGGCATGTGTTCCAATTATAGTCGTACGTGCTCGCAATGAGAAACTTGCACAACATCTTTTGTCCTACCAGCCGGTGGCAGCCGGGCCTCAAGGGAAACTACTGGATATTAAGGTACTCCTTTTAATAGAGTACCGGAGCAAAGCATTAACACTCCGTGAACACATGTGATCCTCACGTTACTGCCATTCCCTCCGGTTGTCCCGATTTCTGTCACTTCGGGGCCATTGGTTCCGGACAGCAACATGTGTATACAACTTGCGGGTAAGACCATAAACAATGAATATCATGATGAAATAATAACATGTTCAGATCTGAGATCATGGCACTCGGGCCCTAGTGACAAGCATTAAGCATAACAAGTTGCAACAATATCATAAAAGTACCATCTACGGACACTAGGCACTATGCCCTAACAATCTTATGCTATTACATGACCAATCTCATCCAATCCCTACCATCTCCTTCACCTACAGCGGGGGAATTACTCACACATGGATGGGGGAAACATTGCTGGTTGATGGAGAGGCGTTGGCGGTGATGGCGGTGATGATCTCCTCCAATTCCCCGTCCCGGCGGAGTGCCAGAACGGAGACTTCTGGCTCCCACGACGGAGTTTCGCGATGTGGCGGCGTTCTGGAGGGTTTCTGGCGACTTCGACTTCTCTTTGTGCGTTTTTAGGTCGAGGCGAATAAGTAGTCCGAAGGGGGGCGTCGGAGGCCGGCCGAGGGGGCCACACCACCTGGCCGCGCGGGCCCCCCCTGGGCCGCGCCGCCTGGTGGTGTGGGGCCCTCGGGCCTCCACTTCAAGTGCCCTTCTGGCTCCGTTAGTTTCCTGGGAAAATAGGGCCTTCTGCATAAATTCCGAGGTTTTTCCCGAAAGGTTGATTTCTGCACAAAAACGAGACACCAGAGTAGTTCTGCTGAAAACAGCGTTAGTCCGTGTTAGTTGCATCCAAAATACACAAATTAGAGGTCAAACAATAGCAAAAGTGTTCGGGAAAGTAGATACGTTTTGGACGTATCACCAACGTGGAACCTGCACAACACAACCAAAGTACTTTGCCCCAACGAAACAGTGAGGTTGTCAATCTCACCGGCTTTCTGTAACAAAGGATTAACCGTATTGTGTGGAAGATGATTGTTTGCAAGAAAACAGTAAAGAACAAGTATTGCAGCAGATTTGTATTTCAGTATAAAAGAATGGACCGGGGTCCACAGTTCACTAGAGGTGTCTCTCCCATAAGATAAAAGCATGTTGGGTGAACAAATTACAGTCGGGCAATTGACAAATAGAGAGGGCATAACAATGCACATACATGCCATGATAAATATAGTGAGATTTAATTGGGCATTACGACAAAGTACATAGACCGCTATCCAGCATGCATCTATGCCTAAAAAGTCCACCTTCAGGTTATCATCCGAACCCCTTCCAGTATTAAGTTGCAAAGCAACAGACAATTGCATTAAGTATGGTGCGTAATGTAATCAACAACTACATCCTTAGACATAGCATCAATGTTTTATCCCTAGTGGCAACAGCACATCCACAACCTTAGAACTTTCTGTCACTGTCCCAGATATCAATGGAGGCATGAACCCACTATCGAGCATAAATACTCCCTCTTGGAGTTAAGAGCAAAAACTTGGCCAGAGCATCTACTAATAACGGAGAGCATGCAAGATCATAAACAACACATAGGTAATAACTTGGTAATTAACATAACATAGTATTCTCTATCCATCGGATCCCGACAAACACAACATATAGCATTACAGATAGATGATCTTGATCATGTTAGGCAGCTCACAAGATCCAACAATGAAGCACAATGAGGAGAAGACAACCATCTAGCTACTGCTATGGACCCATAGTCCAGGGGTGAACTACTCACTCATCACTCCGGAGGCGACCATGGCGGTGAAGAGTCCTCCGGGAGATGAATCCCCTCTCCGGCAGGGTGCCGGAGGAGATCTCCAGAATCCCCCGAGATGGGATTGGCGGCGGCGGCGTCTCTGGAAGGTTTTCCGTATCGTGGCTCTCGGTACTGGGGGTTTCGCGACGGAGGCTTTAAGTAGGCGGAAGGGCAACGCGGGGGGCCACACGAGGGCCCCACACCATAGGTCGGCGGCCAGGGCCTGGGCCGCGCCGCCCTAGTGTGGCGGCGCCTCGTGGCTCCACTTCGACTCCTCTTCGGTCTTCTGAAAGCTTCGTGGCAAAATAGGACCCTGGGCGTTGATTTTGTCCAATTCCGAGAATATTTCGTTACTAGGATTTCTGAAACCAAAAACAGCAGAAAACAGCAACTGGCTCTTCGGCATCTTGTTAATAGGTTAGTTCCAGAAAATGCAAAAATATGACATAAAGTGTGCATAAAACATGTAGATATCATCAATAATGTGGCATGGAACATAAGAAATTATCGATACGTCGGAGACGTATCAGCATCCCCAAGCTTAGTTCTGCTCGTCCCGAGCAGGTAAAACGATAACAAAGATAATTTCTGAAGTGACATGCCATCATAACCTTGATCATACTATTTGTAAACATATGTAATGAATGCAGCGATCAAAACAATGGTAATGACATGAGTAAACAAGTGAATCATAAAGCAAAGACTTTTCATGAATAGTACTTCAAGACAAGCATCAATAAGTCTTGCATAAGAGTTAACTCATAAAGCAATAAATCAAAGTAAAGGTATTGAAGCAACACAAAGGAAGATTAAGTTTCAGCGGTTGCTTTCAACTTGTAACATGTATATCTCATGGATAATTGTCAAAATAGAGTAATATAACAAGTACAATATGCAAGTATGTAGGAATCAATGCGCAGTTCACACAAGTGTTTGCTTCTTGAGGTGGAGAGAGATAGGTGAACTGACTCAACATAAAAGTAAAAAAGAATGGTCATTCAAAGAGGAAAGCATCGATTGCTATATTTGTGCTAGAGCTTTTATTTTGAAAACATGAAACAATTTTGTCAACGGTAGTAATAAAGCATATGAGTTATGTAAATTATATCTTACAAGTTGCAAGCCTCATGCATAGTATACTAATAGTGCCCGCACCTTGTCCTAATTAGCTTGGACTACCGGATCATCGCAATACACATGTTTTAACCAAGTGTCACAATGGGGTACCTCCATGCCGCCTGTACAAAGGTCTAAGGAGAAAGCTCGCATTTTGGATTTCTCGCTTTTGATTATTCTCAACTTAGACATCCATACCGGGACAACATGGACAACGGACAATGGACTCCTCTTTAATGCATAAGCATGTGGCAACAATTATTATTCTCATATGAGATTGAGGATATATGTCCAAAACTGAAACTTCCACCATGAATCATGGCTTTAGTTAGCGGCCCAATGTTCTTCTCTAACAATATGCATGCTCCAAACATTAAGGTGGTAGATCTCTCTTACTTCAGACAAGATGGACATGCATAGCAACTCACATGATATTCAACAAAGAATAGTTGATGGCGTCCCCAGAAGCATGGTTATCGCACAACAAGCAACTTAATAAGAGATAAAGTGCATAAGTACATATTCAATACCACAATAGTTTTTAAGCTATTTTGTCCCATGAGCTATATATTGCAAAGGTGAATGATGGAATTTTGAAGGTAGCACTCAAGCAATTTACTTTGGAATGGCGGAGAAATACCATGTAGTAGGTAGGTATAGTGGACACAAATGGCATAGTGGTTGGCTCAAGGATTTTGGATGCATGAGAAGTATTCCCTCTCGATACAAGGTTTAGGCTAGCAAGGTTATTTGAAACAAACACAAGGATGAACGGTGCAGCAAAACTCACATAAAAGACATATTGTAAACATTATAAGACTCTACACCGTCTTCCTTGTTGTTCAAAACTCAATACTAGATATTATCTAGACTTTAGAGAAACCAAATATGCAAACCAAATTAGCAAGCTTTAAGTGAAAGTTTAATTGAATCCGGGCTGCGTGATCGCAGTGCCTCGGCCCTCCTCATATATTTATAGACAATTACAAATACACAATACAAGTATAGAATACGTATTTAGCTAGGTGACTTGGAGTAAGCTCCAAGTTGATCAGCCGGTGCCTCCTTATCTAACACGCCCCCGCAGTCTGAACCTGGGAGAGTATCGACGTGAAGACTGGATCGGAATTCCCTGAACAAAATAGTCGGCAGGCCTTTGGTGAAAATGTCAGCATACTGTGATGTAGATGGCACATGTAACACACGAACATCGCCGAGAGCCACCTTCTCCCGAACAAAATGAATATCGAGCTCAATGTGTTTGGTGCAGCGATGATGAACTGGATTGGCCGACAAGTAAGCAGCGCTGACATTGTCACAATACACGATAGTGGCTGTGTCAATGGGACGATGTAGCTCCTGCAATAGTTGTCGTACCCAGCAAGATTCCGCGACCGCCGTGGCAACAGCGCGGTATTCGGCCTCGGCACTAGAACGAGAGACCGTTGTCTGGCGGCGAGACGACCAGCTTATCAAATTATCTCCAAGATACATGCAAAACCCCGATGTAGAGCGTCTAGTATCCGGACACCCGGCCCAATCAGCATCGGAGTAGGCAACAAGGGAATGAGAGGAGGAACGGTGCAAAGTGAGACCATGGTGGAGAGTGCCCTTAAGGTAGCGAAGAATACGTTTGATTAGAGAGAAATGAGGTTCACGAGGGTCATGCATGTGTAGACAGACTTGTTGGACGGCATAGGATATGTCAGGACGGGTGAGAGTGGCATACTGAAGAGCTCCAGCAAGGCTACGATAGAGAGACGGATCCGAGACAGAGGAGCCAGCTGTGGAGGATAGTTTGGCTTTGGTATCGATAGGTGTGGTAACGGGGTGACAATCGCTCATGCCTGCGCGAGAAAGAATATCCAGAATATATTGGTGTTGAGAGAGGTGGATGCTGGTGGGGGTACGAGTGACTGAAATGCCGAGAAAGTGATGAAGTGGACCAAGGTCCTTCATGGCGAATTCACGACTGAGAGCAGAGGTGACATGGGTGAGAAGAGATGTGGTGGATGTGGTGAGAATTATATCATCAACATATAGGAGAAGGTATGCAGTGTCAGAGCCCCGACGAAGAATGAATAGAGAGGCATCAGATTTGGATTCAACAAACCCGACGGAACGAGCAAACGTAGAGAAGCGTTGAAACCAAGCACGGGGGGCTTGTTTAAGGCCATAGAGGGATTTGAGAAGACGACAAACATGGTTAGGATGTTGTGGATCGATAAATCCAGAGGGTTGCTGACTATAGACCACTTCATCGAGATGACCATGGAGGAAGGCATTTTTGACGTCGAGTTGATGAATGGGCCAAGCGTGAGAGAGGGCAAGAGAGAGAACGATGCGAATGGTAGCGGGTTTAACTAAAGGGCTGAAGGTTTCATCAAAGTCGACGCCGGGCTGTTGCGAGAAGCCGCGTACCACCCAACGGGCTTTGTGACGGGCAAGAGAACCATCGGAGTTATATTTGTGGCGAAAAATCCATTTTCCGCTCACAATGTTGGCACCAGGTGGGGGAGGGACAAGAGTCCAAGTTTGGTTATGTGTGAGTGCGTCGTACTCTTCCTGCATGGCCTGCCGCCAGTTAGGATCACGAAGAGCTAAGAGATAGGTAGATGGGAGTGGAGAGGAAACAATGGCAGAGATATTGAGCCTCTCTCTGGGACCAGGGAGACGACCTGTCGTGGAGCGAGTGCGATAGACAGGAGGTGGTACGGGTTGAGGCTGAGGTGGTGTAGGTGCAGGAGGCGTGGCGGCGGCGGCAGGAGAAGGGCGCGCAGCGGGCGAAACCGGTGCCGCGGGAGGCTGGCGAGGGGCATCGGGAGGAGGAGGTGTTGCCGCGGCAGGGGACGCTGCCGGGCGAGGGGAGGGTACTGGAAGTGGTGGTGAGTCTATGGGATCGAAGAGATCAGGTGTTGGGGGTGGCGATGGTTGAACTGGTGTGTCTGGTGCATAGGGAAAGGTGTGCTCGTCGAAGATGACGTGACGCGAGATAATGATGCGGCGGGTAGCGAGGTCGAGGCACCTATATCCTTTGTGATGGGAGGGGTATCCTAAAAAGACACATCTGGTGGAGCGAGGAGATAGTTTGTTGGGCGTGGTGGAGGTAATGTTCGGGTAGCAAAGGCAACCGAAGACGCGAAGAGTGTGATATGAAGGGGTGAGGCCGAAGAGGAGTTCGTAGGGGGTGGTAAGGGTCTGGGCATTGGTGGGGCGTATGTTGATTAGGAAGGTAGCGGTGTGTAGGGCTTCGGCCCAAAGGGAGGGAGGCATAGAGGCTTGAAAGAGAAGGGTGCGAATGACATTGTTGGTGGTACGAATGGCGCGTTCGGCTTTACCGTTTTGTTGTGATGTGTGAGGGCAGGAGAAGCGAAAGAGGGTGCCATGTTTGGTGAAGAAGGAGTGGACTTGTTTGTTGTCGAATTCGCGACCATTGTCACATTGGATAGCGAGGATAGGAAGGTTAAATTGGGTGCGAGCATAGGCATGAAAGGCAGTGAAGGTAAGGAAAACATCAGATTTCTTACGAAGGGGAAACGTCCAAAAATAGTGAGTATAATCATCCACAATAATGAGGTAATAACCAAAACCAGAGGTGCTAGGAATAGGCGATGTCCACAAATCACAATGTAACAATTGAAAAGGTTTGACACTAATGGACTCCGAAGGATAAAAGGGCAGCCTGATGTGGCGGCCCAACTGACACGCATGACATAAGGACGACGATGCTTTGTTTGGTGGAATTTGTTGATGTTGGTGGAGACGCTGCATGGTGTGGTGGCCAGGATGTCCAAGGCGGCGGTGCCAAAGCTCGAAGGATGAAGTGGTGAGGAGAGCTTGAGCGTCTGGTGGTCAGAGGGAGTAGAGTGGGCTGGAGCTATTGCATCGAAGAATCACGGTCTTGGTGAGAAGATCCTTCACAGTGAAACCGAAAGGGTCAAATTCAATGGAGCAAAGATTATCGATAGTGAATTGACGAACAGAAATAAGGTTTTTGATAATATGAGGAACAACTAGAATGTTACGAAGATATATGTGTTTAGGATGAAGGGGCAGTGTGTAAGAACCTATGTGTGTAACAGGAAGAGATGCACCGTTGCCGACTATGATTTTATGTGAAGAAGATGGTCGAAGGGAAGAGAGTATACCATGATCGGATGCCATGTGAGACGAGGCGCGTGAATCCATAAACCACTCTTGGTTGCCGGGGAGGTGCATGTTCTGAAGTGCCGTAAGAAGAGCTGGGTCGAGCTGCTGCTGCGAGACGTGTTGCTGGGGAGGAATAATCAGACCGTTGTTCCAGGTCGGCGTCATGGGAGGAAGCTGCTGTCCGGTGGCGGTGTAGGCTTGGTGACCGGGGCGGGGGCCCAAAACGCCGGCCGTGGGCGCGCGCCAGCGTGGCTGCCATGGGGCGAGCTGGAGTTGCTGCTGCTGCGCGGCCCGGGTCGGGAGCCCGGTCCACGGATTGTACATCCAGGGAGAGTTGTTGTCGCGGCCGCGGCCACGGCCACCGCCGCGACCACGGCGACCACCGTAGCCCCCACCACGGCCAGAGTTGATGAAGAGGCCAGGCTGGTAGGGCGAAGGGGGACGGGGATCGGTGCTGCCTGAGCCACCGCCACGTCCAGCCGAAGGAGCACGCTAGCCACCAGCGTGCGGGTTGATGCTGTTGCCGCTGGCCCAGAGCACGGAGGCAGCCGCATTCTTGGCGTCGGTCTTCTTCTGTGCCTCCTCAAGGACAAGAGCAGATCGTGTTTGAAGAAAGGTGGGAAACGGCACCTGGTACGGGAGAAACGAGCGGAGATGGCTGAACTGCTCGTTGAGGCCGCGGAGGACCGTGAGGACGAGGGTTTCGTCGGAGACAGGCTGGCCGACGTCGGCGAGGGCATCGGCGAAGGACTTGAGTTTGGAGCAGTAGTCGTGGACGCTCATGTCTCCTTGCGGGGTGTTGCGGAACTCCGCGTCGATGGCGAGAGCGCGGCTTTTCTTGTTGTCGTGGAAGAGGCTGGCCAGCGCGTCCCAGATTTGCCGCGCCATGGATCCAGGGGCCATGATGATGCCGAGGAGCTCGGAGGAGATCGAGCCATAGATCCAGGAGAGGACGGTGTAGTTGTCCCGTGCCCAGTCAGATGTGGGCGACGTGTCCGATGGCGTAGCGCCGGTGGTGCCGAGGACGTGGGCGGTGAGGCCGTAGCGCCCGAGCGCGACGAGGAAGAGTTCCCGCCACTTGGCGTAGTTGGATTCCTGCAGATCAAGGGTAACAGGGACATGGCTTTTGATAGAGGCGACGTAGGAGGAGGGAGTGGGGCTAGGGTTTGGGGAGGTTGTAGTGTTGTCGACGCTTTTGCCCATCTCGGCGAGGCGGCGGTCGAGTTCGGCTTGGCGAGCCTGGAGGAGGGACTCACGTTCCTTGAGCTCTTGTTCGAGCTTCTTGAGATCGTCGGCAGACATGGTGATGGTGGCGGCGGGAGAGAGGGAGGAGGGCTAGGGTTTTTGAGGTTTAGGGTTTTAGAGGGAAGAGAGGATCGGCTGGTGCTCTGATACCATGAAAGTTTAATTGAATCCGGGCTGCGTGATCGCAGTGCCTCGGCCCTCCTCATATATTTATAGACAATTACAAATACACAATACAAGTATAGAATACGTATTTAGCTAGGTGACTTGGAGTAAGCTCCAAGTTGATCAGCCGGTGCCTCCTGATCTAACACTAAGTGTTTCTTCATTAATGGGTGCAAAGTATATGATGCAAGAGCTTAAACATGAGCACAAGAATTGCCAAGTATCAAATTATCCAAGACATTTTAGAATTACTACATGTAGTATTTTCCAATTCCAACCATATAACAATTTAACGAAGAAGAAACTTCGCCATGAATACTATGAGTAAGGCCTAAGGACATACTTGTCCATATGCTACAGCGGAGCGTGTCTCTCTCTCCCATACAGTGAATGCTAGGATCCATTTTATTCAAACAAAACAAAAACAAAAACAAACCGACGCTCCAAGCAAAGTGCATAAGATGTGGCCGAATAAAAATATAGTTTCAGGGGAGGAACCTGATAATGTTGTCGATGAAGAAGGGGATGCCTTGGGCATCCCCAAGCTTAGACGCTTGAGTCTTCTTAGAATATGCAGGGGTGAACCACCGGGGCATCCCCAAGCTTAGAGCTTTCACTCTCCTTGATCATATTGTATCATACTCCTCTCTTGATCCTTGAAAACTTCCTCCACACCAAACTCGAAACAACTCATTAGAGGGTTAGTGCACAATAAAAATTAACATGTTCAGAGGTGACACAATCATGCTTAACACTTCTGGACATTGCATAAAGCTACTGGACATTAATGGATCAAAGAAATTCATCCAACATAGCAAAAGAGGCAATACGAAATAAAAGGCAGAATCTGTCAAAACAGAACAGTCCGTAAAGATGGATTTTATTAAGGCACCAGACTTGCTCAAATGAAAATGCCCAAATTGAATGAAATTTGCGTACATATCTGAGGATCACTCACGTAAATTGGCATAATTTTCTGAGTTACCTACAGAGAATTAGACCCAGATTCGTGACAGCAAAGAAATCTGTTTCTGCGCAGTAATCCAAATCTAGTATCCACTCTACTATCAAAGACTTTACTTGGCACAACAAAACATAAAACTAAGATAAGGAGAGGTTGCTACAGTAGTAAACAACTTCCAAGACTCAAATATAAAACAAAAAATACTGTAGTAAAAACATGGGTTGTCTCCCATAAGCGCTTTTCTTTAACGCCTTTCAGCTAGACGCAGAAAGTGTGAATCAAGTATTATCAAGAGATGAAGCATCAACATCATAATTTGCTATGATAATAGAATCAAAAGGTAACTTTATTCTCTTTCTAGAGAAGTGTTCCATACCTTTCTTGAGAGGAAATTGATATTTAATATTACCTTCCTGCATATCAATAGTAGCACCAACGGTTCGAAGAAAAGGTCTTCCCAATATAATGGGGCAAGATGCATTGCATTTAATATCCAAGACAACAAAATCAACGGGGACAAGGTTATTGTTAACCATAATATGAACATTATCAATTCTCCCCAAAGGTTTCTTTTTAGCATTATCAGCGAGATTAACATCCAAATAACAATTTTTCAATGGTGGCAAGTCAAGCATATCATAGACTTTCTTAGGCATAACAGAAATACTTGCACCAAGATCACATAAAGCATTACAATCAAAATCATTGACCCTCATTTTAATGATGGGCTCCCAACCATCTTCTAGCTTTCTAGGAATAGAAGTTTCAAGTTTTAGTTTCTCTTCTCTAGCTTTTATGAGAGCATTTGTAATATGTTTTGTGAAAGCCAAGTTTACAGCGCTAGCATTGGGACTCTTAGCAAGTTTTTGTAAGAACTTTATAACTTTAGAGATGTGGCAATCATCAAAATCTAAATCATCATGAGCTACAGCAATGGGATCATCATCCCCAATGTTGGAAAAAATTTCAGCAGTTTTATCACAGGCAGTTTTAGCAGTTTTTTGCAAGTTTGCAGGCTTTGCATTAGGCGTAGAAGCATTGCCAACACCAATTATTTTACCATTGATAGTAGGAGGTGCAGCAACATGTGAGGAATCAACATTACTTGTGGTGGTGATAATCCAAACTTTAGCTACATTTTTCTCTTTAGCTAGTTTTTCATTTTCTTCTCTATCCCACCTAGCACGCAGTTCAGCCATTAATCTTATATTCTCATTAATTCTAATTTGGATGGCATTTGCTGTAGTAACAATTTTATTTTCAATATCCCTATTAGGCATAACTTTCGATTTCAAAAGATCAACATCAGAGGCAAGACTATCAACCTTAGAAGCGAGAATATCAATTTTATTGAGCTTTTCCTCAACAGATTTGTTAAAGGCAGTTTGTGTACTAATAAATTCTTTAAGTATAGCTTCAAGTCCAGGGGGTGTGTTCCTATTATTGTTGTAAGAATTCCCATAAGAATTAGCATAACCGTTACCATTATTATAAGGATATGGCCTATAGTTATTACTAGAATTGTTCCGATAAGCGTTGTTGTTGAAATTATTTTTTTTAATGAAGTTTACATCAACATGTTCTTCTTGGGCAACCAATGAAGCTAACAGAACATTATTAGGATCAACATTAGTCCTATCATTCACAAGCATAGACATAATAGCATCAATCTTATCATTCAAGGAAGAGGATTCTTCAACAGAATTTACCTTCTTACCTTGTGGAGCTCTTTCCGTGTGCCATTCAGAGTAATTAATCATCATATTATCAAGGAGCTTTGTAGCCGCCCCCAAGGTGATGGACATAAAGGTACCTCCAGCAGCTGAATCCAATAAATTCCACGAAGAAAAATTTAGTCCTGCATAGAAGGTTTGGATGATCATCCAAGTAGTCAGTCCATGGGTTGGGCAATTTTTAACCAAAGATTTCATTCTTTCCCAAGCTTGAGCAACATGTTCATTATCCAATTGTTTAAAATTCATTATGCTACTCCTCAAAGATATAATTTTAGCAGGGGGATAATATCTACCAATAAAAGCATCCTTGCATTTAGTCCAAGAATCAATACTATTCTTAGGCAGAGATAGCAACCAATCTTTAGCTCTTCCTCTTAATGAGAAAGGAAACAATTTTAATTTAATAATATCACCATCTACATCCTTATACTTTTGCATTTCACATAGTTCAACAAAATTATTAAGATGGGCAGCAGCATCATCAGAACTAACACCAGAAAATTGCTCTCGCATAACAAGATTCAGTAAAGCAGGTTTAATTTCAAAGAATTCTGCTGTAGTAGCAGGTGGAGCAATAGGTGTGCATAAGAAATCATTATTATTTGTGGTTGTGAAGTCACACAACTTAGTATTTTCAGGGGTAGCCATTTTAGCAGTAGTAAATAAAGCAAACTAGATAAAATAAATGCAAGTAACTAATTTTTTTGTGTTTTTGATAAAGAGTGCAAGACAGTAAATAAAGTAAAGCTAGCAACTAATTTTTTTGTGTTTTGATATAATGCAGCAAACAAAGTAGTAAATAAAATAAAGCAAGACAAAAACAAAGTAAAGAGATTGGGAAGTGGAGACTCCCCTTGCAGCGTGTCTTGATCTCCCCGGCAACGGCGCCAGAAAAAGAGCTTGATGGCGTGTAACTCACACGTTCGTTGGGAACCCCAAGAGGAAGGTATGATGCGCACAGCAGCAAGTTTTCCCTCAGAAAGAAACCAAGGTTTATCGAACCAGGAGGAGCCAAGAAGCACGTTGAAGGTTGATGGCGGCGGGATGTAGTGCGGCGCAACACCAGAGATTCCGGCGCCAACGTGGAACCTGCACAACACAACCAAAGTACTTTGCCCCAACGAAACAGTGAGGTTGTCAATCTCACCGGCTTGCTGTAACAAAGGATTAACCGTATTGTGTGGAAGATGATTGTTTGCAAGAAAACAGTAAAGAACAAGTATTGCAGCAGATTTGTATTTCAGTATAAAAGAATGGACCGGGGTCCACAGTTCACTGATGTCTACGGGAGCTTCTATTCTTGTAGACAGTGTTGGGCCTCCAAGAGCAGAGGTTTGTAGAACAGCAGCAAGTTTCCCTTAAGTGGATACCCAAGGTTTATCGAACTCAGGGAGGAAGAGGTCAAAGATATCCCTCTCATGCAACCCTGCAACCACAAAGCAAGAAGTCTCTTGTGTCCCCAACACACCTAATAGGTGCACTAGTTCGGCGAAGAGATAGTGAAATACAGGTGGTATGAATAAGCAGAGCAACGGCAACGACACCGAAGTGCTTTGCCCGAACAAGAAACAAGCGGTAGTAATGCAAGAGTAGTAACACAAGAAACAAAGAAACAAGCAGCGATAGCAGTATTTAGGAACAAGGCCTAGGGAATAGACTTTCACTAGTGGACACTCTCAACATTGATCACATAACAGAATAGATAAATGCATACTCTACACTTTTGTTGGATGATGAACACATTGCGTAGGATTACACGAACCCTCAATGCCGGAGTTAACAAGCTCCACAATAATGCTCATGTTTTAGTAACCTTTAGTGTAAGATAGATCAACAGACTAAACCAAGTACTAGCATAGCATGCACACTGTCACCTTCATGCATATGTAGGAGGAATAGATCACATCAATATTATCATAGCAATAGTTAACTTCGCAATCTTCAAGAGATCATGATCATAGCATAAACCAAGTACTAACATGGTGCACGCACTGTCACCTTTGCACACATGCAGGAGGAATAAAACTACTTTAATAACACATCACTAGAGTAGCACATAGATAAATTGTGATACAAACTCATATGAATCTCAATGAGATCATTGTATTGAAGTACATGGAAGAGAGATGAACCACATAGCTACCGGTACAGCCCCGAGCCTCGATGGAGAACTACTCCCTCCTCATGGGAGCAGCAGCGGTGATGAAGATGGCGGTGGAGATGGCAGCGGTGTCGATGGAGAAGCCTTCCGGGGGCACTTCCCCGTCCCGGCAGGGTGCCGGAACAGAGTTCTGTCCCCCGAATTGGAGTTTCGCCCCTGGAGTCTTTCTGGAGTTTCGTCAATTGGTATCGAAGTTTTAGGTCACGACGGCTTAAATAGGCGAAGAATCGGAGTCGGAGGGTCTCTGGGGGGCCCACACCCTAGGGGGGCGCGCCCCCCCCTTGGCCGCGCCGGGGTGTGGTGTGGGGCCCCCAGGGCTCCCCTCTGGTCCTTCCCGGGTGTTCTGGATGCTTCCGATGAAAATAGGAACTTGGGCGTTGATTTCGTCCGATTCCGAGAATATTTCGTTACTAGGATTTCTGAAACCAAAAACAGCAGAAAACAGCAACTGGCCTCTCGGCATCTCGTCAATAGGTTAGTTCCGGAAAACGCATAAAAATGATATAAAGTGTGAACAAAACATGTTTGTATTGTCATAAAACAAGCATGGAACATCGGAAATTATAGATACGTTGGAGACGTATCAGCATCCCCAAGCTTAGTTCCTACTCGTCCTCGAGTAGGTAAACGATAAAAGATAATTTCTGAGGTGACATGCTACCAACATAATCTTAATCATACCATTGTAAAGCATATGAGATGAATGCAGTGATTCGAAACAATGTAAATGCAATGAGTAAACAATTGAATCATATAGCAAAGACTTTTCATGAATAGTACTTTCGAGACAAGCATCAATAAGTCTTGCATAAGAGTTACTCATAAAGCAATAAATTCATAGTAGAGATATTGAACCAACACAATGGAAGATTAAGCTTCAGCGGTTGCTTTCAACTTGTAACATGTATATCTCATGGATAGTTGTCAATGCAGAGCAATATAACAAATGCAATAAGCAAGTATGTAAGAATCAATGCACAGTTCACACAAATGTTTGCTTCTTGAGGTGGAGAGAGATAGGTGAACTGACTCAACATTGAAAGTAAAAGAATGGTCCTCCATAGAGGAAAAGCATCGATTGCTATATTTGTGCTAGAGCTTTGATTTTGAAAACATGAAACAATTTTGTCAACGGTAGTAATAAAGCATATGTATCATGTAAATTATATCTTACAAGTTGCAAGCCTCATGCATAGTATACTAATAGTGCCCGCACCTTGTCCTAATTAGCTTGGACTACCGGATCATCACAATGCACATGTTTTAACCAAGTGTCACAAAGGGGTACCTCTATGCCGCCTGTACAAAGGTCTAAGGAGAAAGCTCGCATTGGATTTCTCGCTATTGATTATTCTCAACTTAGACATCCATACCGGGACAACATAGACAACAGATAATGGACTCCTCTTTTATGCATAAGCATGTAACAACAATTAATAATTTTCTCATTTGAGATTGAGGATATATGTCCAAAACTGAAACTTCCACCATGAATCATGGCTTTAGTTAGCGGCCCAATGTTCTTCTCTAACAATATGCATGCTTAACCATAAGGTGGTAGATCGCTCTTACTTCAGACAAGACGAACATGCATAGCAACTCACATGAAATTCAACAAAGAGTAGTTGATGGCGTCCCCAGTGAACATGGTTATCGCACAACAAGCAACTTAATAAGAGATAAAGTGCAAAGTACATATTCAATACCACAATAGTTTTTAAGCTATTTGTCCCATGAGCTATATATTGCAAAGGTGAATGATGGAATTTTAAAGGTAGCACTCAAGCAATTTACTTTGGAATGGCAGAAAAATACCATGTAGTAGGTAGGTATGGTGGACACAAATGGCATAGTGTTGTTTGGCTCAGGATTTGGATGCATGAGAAGTATTCCCTCTCGATACAAGGTTTAGGCTAGCAAGGTTGTTTGAAGCAAACACAAGCACGAACTAGTACAGCAAAACTCACATAAAAGACATATTACAAGCATTATAAAACTATACATCGTCTTCCTTGTTGTTCAAACATCTTACTAGAAAATATCTAGACTCTAGAGAAACCACTCATGCAAACCAAATTTTAACAAGCTCTATGTATTTCTTCACTAATAGGTGTAAGGTATATGATGCAAGAGCTTAAACATGAGCACAACAATTGCCAAGTATCACATTACCCAAGACATTATAGCAATTACTACATGTAGCATTTTCCAATTCCAACCATATAACAATTTAACGAAGAGGAAACTTCGCCATGAATATTATGAGCTAAGAACACATGTGTTCATATGAACCAGCGGAGCGTGTCTCTCTCCCACACAAGCATGATGTAATCCAATTTATTCAAACAAAAAAACAAAAACAAAAGCACACAGACGCTCCAAGTAAAGCACATAAGATGTGACCGAATAAAAATATAGTTTCAAGAGAAGGAACCTGATAATTTATCGATGAAGAAGGGGATGCCTTGGGCATCCCCAAGCTTAGACGCTTGAGTCTTCTTGATATATGCAGGGATGAACCACCGGGGAAGCTTAGACTTTTCACTCTTCTTGATCGTAGTATATCATCCTCCTCTCTTGACCCTTGAAAACTTCCTCCACACCAAACTCGAAACAACTCATTAGAGGGTTAGTGGACAATAAAAATTAACATGTTCAGAGGTGACACAATCATTCTTAACACTTCTGGACATTGCATAAAGCTACTGGACATTAATGGATCAAAGAAATTCATCCAACATAGCAAAAGAGGCAATGCGAAATAAAAGGCAGAATCTGTCAAAACAGAACAGTCCGTAAAGATGGATTTTATTAGGCCACCAGACTTGCTCAAACGAAAATGCTCAAATTGAATGAAAGTTGCGTACATATCTGAGGATCACTCACGTAAATTTGCATAATTTTCTGAGTTACCTACAGAGAATTAGACCCAGATTCGTGACAGCAAAGAAATCTGTTTCTGTGCAGTAATCTAAATCTAGTACTTACTTTACTATCAAAGACTTTACTTGGCACATCAAAACACAAAACTAAGATAAGGAGAGGTTGCTACAGTAGTAAACAACTTCCAAGACACAAATATAAAACAAAGTACTGTAGCAAAATAACACATGGGTTATCTCCCAAGAAGTTCTTTCTTTTTAGCCATTAAGATGGGCTCAGCAGTTTTAATGATGCACTCGCAAGAAATAGTATTTGAAGCAAAAGAGAGCATCAAGAGGCAAATTCAAAACACATTTAAGTCTAACATGCTTCCTATGCATAGGAATCTTGTACACAAATGAATTCATGAAGAACAGAGTGACAAGCATAAGAGGATAAAACATGAGTAACTTCAAGATTCTCAACATAAAGATGGGAAACTTAATATTATTAAGATGCATATAACCATATTTCCCTCTCTCATAATAACTTTCAGTAGCATCATTGATGAAATCCACAATATACCCATCACTTAAAACATTCTTATCATGGTTCATATGCATAGAAGTATCATTAAATTTGGCATAAGAAGAGTTATTCTCATTAATAGTAATTGGAGCAAGATTATTATCAAGAATTTGAACGTGGTAAACAAGTTGTCTATTAAGGGAATTGTTTTTAGTAACCCAATCATGACTATGACAAGTTTCATGAGGATAGTTAGAACCTATATCATAGCATTCTTTATAATAATCATTAGAGATCGGAGGCATAGTGTCATCATAAGAAATAGAATAGTTATCCTTCACAATCGGTTTATCTGTGTCCACACCATTATTGTTATTAGAAGGAGATGTATCAAGAACATAATGACCAGTAGCTAAAGGATTTGCAAACACCTCTTCCCCAAGCTTAGAGCTTTCTATATCATTATGGGAGGAAGCATGGATAGTACTGACACTATGGCAATTATTATCATCATCATTTTCAGAATTAGTTTCCCAGAGATTTGCAATATCAAAAGTAGTGTGCTCATTCAAATCATGATTGCTAATGTATGTAAAGGGCATAGGAAGATCATCATATTCAGATTCATTATCACAATAATCATTAGGAGCAACATACTTACGGTTACCTATTGTTATCTCATATACGCGGGGATATGATGTTACCTCTTTCTTTTTATTCCCCTTCTTCTTCTTCTTCTTCTTCTTCTTCTTCGTTCCCTTCTTCTTCTCCTTCTCTTCCTTCTCATCATTCCCTTCTTCAGGAGGGAGAGGCTTGAAGGGTGGCTTGTCCGCATAACCTGATTTACTTTCAGAAACAATAGAAGAAACTTGGGAGGATCCCTCCTTTTCATTAATTAGTTGAAAACACACAGCGGTCCTATCATATTTTGGCAAGGTGTCATCTTCTAAAATATTTTGTATGTAAGTATTTGTATGGCTATTATCAATGCAATAAGAAAAACACCCATGCAGGACATCATCAATATCAAGATCACTCATATGTAACAAAGAGATTTTTCTCGACAGTTCTTCACACCCCAAAAATAAAGTAAGTTCATCATGCTGATTAGGAGTAATTTCATCATCACAATACAAATTTGCAGCACTCATTGGGTTCAAAATATCACTGGAGGAACATTGAAAATTAAAATGACCCACTTCATGGCAAACTTCACAAATAAAAGGATAGAGGGCACAAACTTTTTTACCAAGATCATCTAGAGCCCTAAACCACTTTCTAGTTTTTTCATTAGCATGATGGATGCAATATTCATCTTTGATTTGATTAATTCCACAAGGTCTATGTATTCCACAAAAATTAACATGCTTATAGGAAATAGCATTCTTAGGAGTTTGAGCATGCTTATTGCAATAATTAACAACAATTTCATTCTTCATGCAAGCCTCTTTAAAAGGTTCATGATACTTATCAAAATTATTTTTAGGCAATTCGAAATGAGAAGCAAAGGCTTTATAAAGATTTGCAGCAACTTGAGAGTCAAGACCATAAGTAGCACTCATATTTCGGAATTCATCGGTATCCATAAAAGCTTCAATGCATTCATAATCATAATTTATACCTGACTCTTTACCTTTGTCGTTCTCCCATCCTTCAGCGTTGTCCTCAATCCGATCAAGAAGATCCCACCTAGCTTCAACCTCCTTGCTTGTGAAAGATCCCTCCGAACACGCGTCCAGATAGTCCTTGTGTTGTCCTGAAAGCCTCGCATAAAAATTGTTAACAATAACATTACGGGGGAGCTCATGAATGGGACATTTGAGCATTAGTGATTTCAATCTCCCCCACGCTTGAGAAATATTCTCTCCATCACGAGGATAAAAGTTATAAATATAATTCCTATCAATATGCACTTCATGCGGAGGATAAAATTTAGAATAAAAGAGAGATGCAATTTCCTCCCAACTAAGAGAATGCCTATTCTCCAACAATTTATACCAATGCGCTTTGCAGACAAATAAACAGAGAATAGCTTCTTCCTCACTTCATCCATAGAGATACCTGCACACTTGAATAACCCACATAATTCGTGCAAAAACAGTAAATGATCTCTAGGATGGACAGTTCCATCCCCTTTATAGTGGTTGTCCATAACACGTTCAATAATTTTCATGGGTATTTTATACGGAATACTTTCAGCAGGTGGATTTAAAATATCAGAAGCATTATTAGAGTTATCGCATATGGGAGATAAAGCATTATCAGAACAAATTTTCTCCCCTAAAGATGGGAAGCTAAAAAGACCACAAAAACTAGCTTCCCCAAGCTTAGACTTCTTTATAGCATTAGCAGTAATTGCATTCATACTAATAACATCACTACTAGCATGCAAATAAGGTTCCATAGGTTTTTTAATTTTCGCATCAAACAATTCTAAATCAGGAAAAGATTAAAAAGCTCACTAAATTTTTTGTTGTTTTCCATTATGCCTAACTAGTGTAAACAAGAAACAAAAAGATGCAATTGCATGATCTAAAGGAAATAGCTTCGAGCACACGCACGACGGCGCCGGAAAAATACTTTACCTGGGACCGTAGTATGAGTGCCTTTTTACCTTTCCTCCCCGGCAACGGCGCCAGAAAAGTGCTTGATGTCTACGGGAGCTTCTATTCTTGTAGACAGTGTTGGGCCTCCAAGAGCAGAGGTTTGTAGAACAGCAGCAAGTTTCCCTTAAGTGGATATCCAAGGTTTATCGAACTCAGGGAGGAAGAGGTCAAAGATATCCCTCTCATGCAACCCTGCAACCACAAAGCAAGAAGTCTCTTGTGTCCCCAACACACCTAATAGGTGCACTAGTTCGGCGAAGAGATAGTGAAATACAGGTGGTATGAATAAGCAGTAGCAACGGCAACGACACCAGAAGTGCTTTGCCCAGAACAGTAAACAAGCAGTAGTACACAGTAAAACAGTAAACAAGCAGCGATAGCAGTATTTAGGAACAAGGCCTAGGGAATAGACTTTCACTAGTGGACACTCTCAACATTGATCACATAACAGAATAGATAAATGCATACTCTACACTTTTGTTGGATGATGAACACATTGCGTAGGATTACACGAACCCTCAATGCCGGAGTTAACAAGCTCCACAATAATGCTCATGTTTTAGTAACCTTTAGTGTAAGATAGATCAACAGACTAAACCAAGTACTAGCATAGCATGCACACTGTCACCTTCATGCATATGTAGGAGGAATAGATCACATCAATATTATCATAGCAATAGTTAACTTCGCAATCTTCAAGAGATCATGATCATAGCATAAACCAAGTACTAACATGGTGCACGCACTGTCACCTTTGCACACATGCAGGAGGAATAAAACTACTTTAATAACACATCACTAGAGTAGCACATAGATAAATTGTGATACAAACTCATATGAATCTCAATGAGATCATTGTATTGAAGTACATGGAAGAGAGATGAACCACATAGCTACCGGTACAGCCCCGAGCCTCGATGGAGAACTACTCCCTCCTCATGGGAGCAGCAGCGGTGATGAAGATGGCGGTGGAGATGGCAGCGGTGTCGATGGAGAAGCCTTCCGGGGGCACTTCCCCATCCCGGCAGGGTGCCGGAACAGAGTTCTGTCCCCCGAATTGGAGTTTCGCGACGGTGGCGGCGCCCCTGGAGTCTTTCTGGAGTTTCGTCAATTGGTATCGAAGTTTTAGGTCACGACGGCTTAAATAGGCGAAGAATCGGAGTCGGAGGGTCTCTGGGGGGCCCACACCCTAGGGGGGCGCGCCCCCCCCTTGGCCGCGCCGGGGTGTGGTGTGGGGCCCCCAGGGCTCCCCTCTGGTCCTTCCCGGGTGTTCTGGATGCTTCCGATGAAAATAGGAACTTGGGCGTTGATTTCGTCCGATTCCGAGAATATTTCGTTACTAGGATTTCGAAACCAAAAACAGCAGACAAAGCAATCGGCCTCTCGGCATCTCGTCAATAGGTTAGTTCCGGAAAACGCATAAAAATGATATAAAGTGTGAACAAAACATGTTGGTATTGTCATAAAACAAGCATGGAACATCGGAAATTATAGATACGTTGGAGACGTATCAGCATCCCCAAGCTTAGTTCCTACTCGTCCTCGAGTAGGTAAACGATAAAAGATAATTTCTGAGGTGACATGCTACCAACATAATCTTAATCATACCATTGTAAAGCATATGAGATGAATGCAGTGATTCGAAACAATGTAAATGCAATGAGTAAACAATTGAATCATATAGCAAAGACTTTTCATGAATAGTACTTTCGAGACAAGCATCAATAAGTCTTGCATAAGAGTTACTCATAAAGCAATAAATTCATAGTAGAGATATTGAAGCAACACAATGGAAGATTAAGCTTCAGCGGTTGCTTTCAACTTGTAACATGTATATCTCATGGATAGTTGTCAATGCAGAGCAATATAACAAATGCAATAAGCAAGTATGTAAGAATCAATGCACAGTTCACACAAATGTTTGCTTCTTGAGGTGGAGAGAGATAGGTGAACTGACTCAACATTGAAAGTAAAAGAATGGTCCTCCATAGAGGAAAAGCATCGATTGCTATATTTGTGCTAGAGCTTTGATTTTGAAAACATGAAACAATTTTGTCAACGGTAGTAATAAAGCATATGTATCATGTAAATTATATCTTACAAGTTGCAAGCCTCATGCATAGTATACTAATAGTGCCCGCACCTTGTCCTAATTAGCTTGGACTACCGGATCATCACAATGCACATGTTTTAACCAAGTGTCACAAAGGGGTACCTCTATGCCGCCTGTACAAAGGTCTAAGGAGAAAGCTCGCATTGGATTTCTCGCTATTGATTATTCTCAACTTAGACATCCATACCGGGACAACATAGACAACAGATAATGGACTCCTCTTTTATGCATAAGCATGTAACAACAATTAATAATTTTCTCATTTGAGATTGAGGATATATGTCCAAAACTGAAACTTCCACCATGAATCATGGCTTTAGTTAGCGGCCCAATGTTCTTCTCTAACAATATGCATGCTTAACCATAAGGTGGTAGATCGCTCTTACTTCAGACAAGACGAACATGCATAGCAACTCACATGAAATTCAACAAAGAGTAGTTGATGGCGTCCCCAGTGAACATGGTTATCGCACAACAAGCAACTTAATAAGAGATAAAGTGCATAAGTACATATTCAATACCACAATAGTTTTTAAGCTATTTGTCCCATGAGCTATATATTGCAAAGGTGAATGATGGAATTTTAAAGGTAGCACTCAAGCAATTTACTTTGGAATGGCAGAAAAATACCATGTAGTAGGTAGGTATGGTGGACACAAATGGCATAGTGTTGTTTGGCTCAGGATTTGGATGCATGAGAAGTATTCCCTCTCGATACAAGGTTTAGGCTAGCAAGGTTGTTTGAAGCAAACACAAGCACGAACTAGTACAGCAAAACTCACATAAAAGACATATTACAAGCATTATAAAACTATACATCGTCTTCCTTGTTGTTCAAACATCTTACTAGAAAATATCTAGACTCTAGAGAAACCACTCATGCAAACCAAATTTTAACAAGCTCTATGTATTTCTTCACTAATAGGTGTAAGGTATATGATGCAAGAGCTTAAACATGAGCACAACAATTGCCAAGTATCACATTACCCAAGACATTATAGCAATTACTACATGTAGCATTTTCCAATTCCAACCATATAACAATTTAACGAAGAGGAAACTTCGCCATGAATATTATGAGCTAAGAACACATGTGTTCATATGAACCAGCGGAGCGTGTCTCTCTCCCACACAAGCATGATGTAATCCAATTTATTCAAACAAAAAAACAAAAACAAAAGCACACAGACGCTCCAAGTAAAGCACATAAGATGTGACCGAATAAAAATATAGTTTCAAGAGAAGGAACCTGATAATTTATCGATGAAGAAGGGGATGCCTTGGGCATCCCCAAGCTTAGACGCTTGAGTCTTCTTGATATATGCAGGGATGAACCACCGGGGCATCCCCAAGCTTAGACTTTTCACTCTTCTTGATCGTAGTATATCATCCTCCTCTCTTGACCCTTGAAAACTTCCTCCACACCAAACTCGAAACAACTCATTAGAGGGTTAGTGGACAATAAAAATTAACATGTTCAGAGGTGACACAATCATTCTTAACACTTCTGGACATTGCATAAAGCTACTGGACATTAATGGATCAAAGAAATTCATCCAACATAGCAAAAGAGGCAATGCGAAATAAAAGGCAGAATCTGTCAAAACAGAACAGTCCGTAAATATGGATTTTATTAGGCCACCAGACTTGCTCAAACGAAAATGCTCAAATTGAATGAAAGTTGCGTACATATCTGAGGATCACTCACGTAAATTTGCATAATTTTCTGAGTTACCTACAGAGAATTAGACCCAGATTCGTGACAGCAAAGAAATCTGTTTCTGTGCAGTAATCTAAATCTAGTACTTACTTTACTATCAAAGACTTTACTTGGCACATCAAAACACAAAACTAAGATAAGGAGAGGTTGCTATAGTAGTAAACAACTTACAAGACACAAATATAAAACAAAGTACTGTAGCAAAATAACACATGGGTTATCTCCCAAGAAGTTCTTTCTTTTTAGCCATTAAGATGGGCTCAGCAGTTTTAATGATGCACTCGCAAGAAATAGTATTTGAAGCAAAAGAGAGCATCAAGAGGCAAATTCAAAACACATTTAAGTCTAACATGCTTCCTATGCATAGGAATCTTGTACACAAATGAATTCATGAAGAACAGAGTGACAAGCATAAGAGGATAAAACATGAGTAACTTCAAGATTCTCAACATAAAGATGGGAAACTTAATATTATTAAGATGCATATAACCATATTTCCCTCTCTCATAATAACTTTCAGTAGCATCATTGATGAAATCCACAATATACCCATCACTTAAAACATTCTTATCATGGTTCATATGCATAGAAGTATCATTAAATTTGGCATAAGAAGAGTTATTCTCATTAATAGTAATTGGAGCAAGATTATTATCAAGAATTTGAACGTGGTAAACAAGTTGTCTATTAAGGGAATTGTTTTTAGTAACCCAATCATGACTATGACAAGTTTCATGAGGATAGTTAGAACCTATATCATAGCATTCTTTATAATAATCATTAGAGATCGGAGGCATAGTGTCATCATAAGAAATAGAATAGTTATCCTTCACAATCGGTTTATCTGTGTCCACACCATTATTGTTATTAGAAGGAGATGTATCAAGAACATAATGACCAGTAGCTAAAGGATTTGCAAACACCTCTTCCCCAAGCTTAGAGCTTTCTATATCATTATGGGAGGAAGCATGGATAGTACTGACACTATGGCAATTATTATCATCATCATTTTCAGAATTAGTTTCCCAGAGATTTGCAATATCAAAAGTAGTGTGCTCATTCAAATCATGATTGCTAATGTATGTAAAGGGCATAGGAAGATCATCATATTCAGATTCATTATCACAATAATCATTAGGAGCAACATACTTACGGTTACCTATTGTTATCTCATATACGCGGGGATATGATGTTACCTCTTTCTTTTTATTCCCCTTCTTCTTCTTCTTCTTCGTTCCCTTCTTCTTCTCCTTATCTTCCTTCTCATCATTCCCTTCTTCAGGAGGGAGAGGCTTGAAGGGTGGCTTGTCCGCATAACCTGATTTACTTTCAGAAACAATAGAAGAAACTTGGGAGGATCCCTCCTTTTCATTAATTAGTTGAAAACACACAGCGGTCCTATCATATTTTGGCAAGGTGTCATCTTCTAAAATATTTTGTATGTAAGTATTTGTATGGCTATTATCAATGCAATAAGAAAAACACCCATGCAGGACATCATCAATATCAAGATCACTCATATGTAACAAAGAGATTTTTCTCGACAGTTCTTCACACCCCAAAAATAAAGTAAGTTCATCATGCTGATTAGGAGTAATTTCATCATCACAATACAAATTTGCAGCACTCATTGGGTTCAAAATATCACTGGAGGAACATTGAAAATTAAAATGACCCACTTCATGGCAAACTTCACAAATAAAAGGATAGAGGGCACAAACTTTTTTACCAAGATCATCTAGAGCCCTAAACCACTTTCTAGTTTTTTCATTAGCATGATGGATGCAATATTCATCTTTGATTTGATTAATTCCACAAGGTCTATGTATTCCACAAAAATTAACATGCTTATAGGAAATAGCATTCTTAGGAGTTTGAGCATGCTTATTGCAATAATTAACAACAATTTCATTCTTCATGCAAGCCTCTTTAAAAGGTTCATGATACTTATCAAAATTATTTTTAGGCAATTCGAAATGAGAAGCAAAGGCTTTATAAAGATTTGCAGCAACTTGAGAGTCAAGACCATAAGTAGCACTCATATTTCGGAATTCATCGGTATCCATAAAAGCTTCAATGCATTCATAATCATAATTTATACCTGACTCTTTACCTTTGTCGTTCTCCCATCCTTCAGCGTTGTCCTCAATCCGATCAAGAAGATCCCACCTAGCTTCAACCTCCTTGCTTGTGAAAGATCCCTCCGAACACGCGTCCAGATAGTCCTTGTGTTGTCCTGAAAGCCTCGCATAAAAATTGTTAACAATAACATTACGGGGGAGCTCATGAATGGGACATTTGAGCATTAGTGATTTCAATCTCCCCCACGCTTGAGAAATATTCTCTCCATCACGAGGATAAAAGTTATAAATATAATTCCTATCAATATGCACTTCATGCGGAGGATAAAATTTAGAATAAAAGAGAGATGCAATTTCCTCCCAACTAAGAGAATGCCTATTCTCCAACAATTTATACCAATGCGCTGCTTTACCAGACAGCGAAACAGAGAATAGCTTCTTCCTCACTTCATCCATAGAGATACCTGCACACTTGAATAACCCACATAATTCGTGCAAAAACAGTAAATGATCTCTAGGATGGACAGTTCCATCCCCTTTATAGTGGTTGTCCATAACACGTTCAATAATTTTCATGGGTATTTTATACGGAATACTTTCAGCAGGTGGATTTAAAATATCAGAAGCATTATTAGAGTTATCGCATATGGGAGATAAAGCATTATCAGAACAAATTTTCTCCCCTAAAGATGGGAAGCTAAAAAGACCACAAAAACTAGCTTCCCCAAGCTTAGACTTCTTTATAGCATTAGCAGTAATTGCATTCATACTAATAACATCGCTACTAGCATGCAAATAAGGTTCCATAGGTTTTTTAATTTTCGCATCAAACAATTCTAAATCAGGAAAAAGATTAAAAAGCTCACTAAATTTTTTGTTGTTTTCCATTATGCCTAACTAGTGTAAACAAGAAACAAAAAGATGCAATTGCATGATCTAAAGGAAATAGCTTCGAGCACACGCACGACGGCGCCGGAAAAATACTTTACCTGGGACCGTAGTATGAGTGCCTTTTTACCTTTCCTCCCCGGCAACGGCGCCAGAAAAGTGCTTGATGTCTACGGGAGCTTCTATTCTTGTAGACAGTGTTGGGCCTCCAAGAGCAGAGGTTTGTAGAACAGCAGCAAGTTTCCCTTAAGTGGATACCCAAGGTTTATCGAACTCAGGGAGGAAGAGGTCAAAGATATCCCTCTCATGCAACCCTGCAACCACAAAGCAAGAAGTCTCTTGTGTCCCCAACACACCTAATAGGTGCACTAGTTCGGCGAAGAGATAGTGAAATACAGGTGGTATGAATAAGCAGTAGCAACGGCAACGACACCAGAAGTGCTTTGCCCAGAACAGTAAACAAGCAGTAGTAATGCAGCAGTAGTACACAGTAAAACAGTAAACAAGCAGCGATAGCAGTATTTAGGAACAAGGCCTAGGGAATAGACTTTCACTAGTGGACACTCTCAACATTGATCACATAACAGAATAGATAAATGCATACTCTACACTTTTGTTGGATGATGAACACATTGCGTAGGATTACACGAACCCTCAATGCCGGAGTTAACAAGCTCCACAATAATGCTCATGTTTTAGTAACCTTTAGTGTAAGATAGATCAACAGACTAAACCAAGTACTAGCATAGCATGCACACTGTCACCTTCATGCATATGTAGGAGGAATAGATCACATCAATATTATCATAGCAATAGTTAACTTCGCAATCTTCAAGAGATCATGATCATAGCATAAACCAAGTACTAACATGGTGCACGCACTGTCACCTTTGCACACATGCAGGAGGAATAAAACTACTTTAATAACACATCACTAGAGTAGCACATAGATAAATTGTGATACACACTCATATGAATCTCAATGAGATCATTGTATTGAAGTACATGGAAGAGAGATGAACCACATAGCTACCGGTACAGCCCCGAGCCTCGATGGAGAACTACTCCCTCCTCATGGGAGCAGCAGCGGTGATGAAGATGGCGGTGGAGATGGCAGCGGTGTCGATGGAGAAGCCTTCCGGGGGCACTTCCCCGTCCCGGCAGGGTGCCGGAACAGAGTTCTGTCCCCCGAATTGGAGTTTCGCCCCTGGAGTCTTTCTGGAGTTTCGTCAATTGGTATCGAAGTTTTAGGTCACGACGGCTTAAATAGGCGAAGAATCGGAGTCGGAGGGTCTCTGGGGGGCCCACACCCTAGGGGGGCGAGCCCCCCCCTTGGCCGCGCCGGGGTGTGGTGTGGGGCCCCCAGGGCTCCCCTCTGGTCCTTCCCGGGTGTTCTGGATGCTTCCGATGAAAATAGGAACTTGGGCGTTGATTTCGTCCGATTCCGAGAATATTTCGTTACTAGGATTTCTGAAACCAAAAACAGCAGAAAACAACAACTGGCCTCTCGGCATCTCGTCAATAGGTTAGTTCCGGAAAACGCATAAAAATGATATAAAGTGTGAACAAAACATGTTGGTATTGTCATAAAACAAGCATGGAACATCGGAAATTATAGATACGTTGGAGACGTATCATTCACTAGAGGTGTCTCTCCCATAAGATAAAAGCATGTTGGGTGAACAAATTACAGTCGGGCAATTGACAAATAGAGAGGGCATAACAATGCACATACATGTCATGATAAATATAGTGAGATTTAATTGGGCATTACGACAAAGTACATAGACCGCTATCCAGCATGCATCTATGCCTAAAAAGTCCACCTTCAGGTTATCATCCGAACCCCTTCCAGTATTAAGTTGCAAAGCAACAGACAATTGCATTAAGTATGGTGCGTAATGTAATCAACAACTACATCCTTAGACATAGCATCAATGTTTTATCCCTAGTGGCAACAGCACATCCACAACCTTAGAACTTTCTGTCACTGTCCCAGATATCAATGGAGGCATGAACCCACTATCGAGCATAAATACTCCCTCTTGGAGTTAAGAGCAAAAACTTGGCCAGAGCATCTACTAATAACGGAGAGCATGCAAGATCATAAACAACACATAGGTAATAACTTGATAATTAACATAACATAGTATTCTCTATCCATCGGATCCCGACAAACACAACATATAGCATTACAGATAGATGATCTTGATCATGTTAGGCAGCTCACAAGATCCAACAATGAAGCACAATGAGGAGAAGACAACCATCTAGCTACTGCTATGGACCCATAGTCCAGGGGTGAACTACTCACTCATCACTCCGGAGGCGACCATGGCGGTGAAGAGTCCTCCGGGAGATGAATCCCCTCTCCGGCAGGGTGCCGGAGGAGATCTCCAGAATCCCCCGAGATGGGATTGGCGGCGGCGGCGTCTCTGGAAGGTTTTCCGTATCGTGGCTCTCGGTACTGGGGGTTTCGCGACGGAGGCTTTAAGTAGGCGGAAGGGCAACGCGGGGGGCCACACAAGGGCCCCACACCATAGGTCGGCGCGGCCAGGGCCTGGGCCGCGCCGCCCTAGTGTGGCGGCGCCTCGTGGCCCCACTTCGACTCCTCTTCGGTTTTCTGGAAGCTTCGTGGCAAAATAGGACCCTGGGCATTGATTTCGTCCAATTCCAAGAATATTTCGTTACTAGGATTTCTGAAACCAAAAACAGCAGAAAACATCAACTGGCTCTTCGGCATCTTGTTAATAGGTTAGTTCCAGAAAATGCACGAATATGACATAAAGTGTGCATAAAACATGTAGATATCATCAATAATGTGGCATGGAACATAAGAAATTATCGATACGTCGGAGACGTATCATTGTCCTCAAAAGAGCTTCGAGGCATCACTTGGCCTTCTAGACTATTTTGATCCCCGTCTTGACCATCAATTTGAGCTTGCTCAACTTCTTGAGTTTGCTCACCATCATGAGGTTGATCTTGGAAATCACTTAGTGTTGCACCATCATCATTTCCTTGTTCTTGTTCAACACTTGGTGATTCTCCATCAATCTCATTTGGTTGATCTTGTCCTTGATCTTGCTCACAAGAGGGAGGGTCTTCAACTTGTCCTTCGATTGGTGTAACATTGTCCACAAGATCCGGAGCTTGTTGAGATTGTGAGGATGAGGGATCCACACTTGAGTAGAGCATAGTCCTTCCCGAGATGCCACACCATGTGCTGCAGTGGGGCGGAAAAATCTCATCCCCGTTCTTACTATGGCTTCTTGAGGTATTTCACTGCACAAACATCAACTTGCCCCACTTGGGAGCCATCATTTTCTTTGAACTCGACAATACAAGATTCAATGACAATCACCGAGGCTTTGTAGAAGATTCTATAAGTATGGAATTCGACACCATAACCAACAAATATACCTCCAAAGATTAAGGTTCAAATTTAGACAAACGAACTCCTTTGATTTTATAGAAACACTTACAACCGAACACCTTGAAGTAGGAGATATTAGGCTTGTGTCTGGAGAGTATTTCATAAGGAGTCTTGTTCAAGCCCTTGCGGAGATAGATCCGGTTTGAAGAATGGCATGCAGTGGAGATGGCTTCGGCCCAAAAGTCATAGCGAGATTTATACTCTGACAACATAGACCTTGCCATATTCATGAGAGTCCGGTTCTTCCTCTCCACAACACCATTTTGTTGAGGGGTGTACGCGGCAGAATATTGATGTCTTATCCCCTCATCACTAAGGAAGTCATTGAGTGTGTAGTTCTTGAACTCGGAGCCGTTGTCACTTCTTATTGCCAATATAGTGAGGTTGTGTTGACGTTGCACCTCGGTGGCAAAGTCGATGAAGATTTGTTGAGTCTCATCCTTTTTCTTGAGAAAATAGACCCAAGTATACCTTGAATAATCATCAACAATAACTAAGCAATGTTTCTTCACACCAAGACTTGCATGAGTAGTGGGGCCAAAAAGGTCCACATGAAGGAGTTCCAATATCCTCTTGGAAGAGATGATGGTCTTGCTTGGATGCGGAGAATCGTGCATTTTACCATCACAACAAGCCCTACAAACACGATCTTTGACAAAACAAACATTGTATTTTAGTCCCACAATATGGTTTCCCTTGTGGAGACTTTGCAAAGTCCTCACGTTGAAATGGGCCAAGCGGCGATGCCACAACCAACCCACGTCTGCATTTCCGAATAGGCACATCACATTTGTAGTGGTTTTCCCTTAAAAGTCCACCACCTACAAGTTGTTTTCGACGTACCCAACGTAAGCGACTTTTAGAGTCTTTCTCCACAAGAGAACCACAATATCAATATCAATAAATATGACGAAACCCATCTTGCCTAGGGCATAAACGGACAATAAATTATAACCAAGAGTCTTGACAAGCATGAAGCCCACAAGAGTAATGTTGTGTGCAACCACAACCTTTTCAAGACCCAATACCTCGGATTAGAGTTTTCACCGAAAGTAACGGTCACTTTGTCCAAATTTGGCTTCAACTCCGTCACGAGGTTCTTTCCATCGGTCATATGACTTGTGAATCCACTATCAAGTACCCATTTTGACCCTCCGACGGCATATTCCTACAAGAGATCAAGTTCTTGTTTTAGGTCCCCATTTCTTAATGGGGCCTATTTTGTTAGCAACAAGGGTATTAGGAACTCAAATAGACCAAGCAACATATCCCTCATAAGGACCAACATAGTAGGCATAAACATCACCATAATAATCTCTATATAATTCATAACACGGGTTATGTTTTCCTGCAAAGTTAGTATCCTTAGGTCCGGAGACTCCGATTCTTTTGACTGAAGACTCCGGTCTAGATGGTGACACCAGAGAATCCGGTGTTGATGGACCGGAGACTCTGATCCTGGCGAGTTTCTCGTTGTTCTTCTTGTTCTTATTCTTTCTTGAAGTTGTTCCAAATCCAAGTCCCTCCTTCCCATTGTCTGACCTTTGATTCCTCATAAGATCATCCAAAATTTCTCACCTTGGGGAGGAAAGGACATAGCAAACTTTGCCTTCAACCTAGTGTTCTCCTCAATAACATTGGCATGATCACAAGAAGGAGTAGAAGGGCTAGGTAAATCATTTTTAGCAAGTTGAATTTGAAGTTGCTCATGAGACTTGGTAAGGATATAGAATTAACTTTTCAAGACCTTGTGAGCCTTTTCAAGTTCCTCTAACTCCTTAGTTACTTTAGCATGACCAACACCAAATTCAAAATTTTCCTTTTTAAGCACATTAGACAAGGAAATATCATGGTCACGCTCTTTCGTGAGGTTAGAGAAGGTTTCATTTTGAGTTTCCTCAATGGAAAACAACTTTTCCTCTAGTGCTTCTCTAAGTTCTTGCTCTTCCTCAAGAGCTTGAGACAATGCACCAATCTCATCAGCATTTTCTCTCTCAAACCTCTCCTTGAGATCAAGAAGATCATTAGCATGTGCACGTTCATTTGTGAGGGTTTAGATATGCTTTTTGGCTTCACCTTGCAAGTTAGAGATAAATTCATCCAAAGTAACAATTTCTCTCTTTGTCTTGAGACTCTCAACATCACTCACCGAAGCAATAGTCTTGGAGGTGGGCTTAGATGGAGTCGTTACCTTGGAGGTTTTTTCCATGAAGTACTTGTTGAGGTTGAAGGAGAGGTTCTCATTGGGAGATTCAAAGAGAGATGTCAAAGGTGTAGAGGTACGTCCTCCTCTCTCAATGTGTCTTCGTGAGCATCTTCTTCATCTCGGGAAGAGTGATCTAGAGAAGTCTTGACCATAAGGCATCTTGCATTGTTGGAGGATTTCTCATTGGGGGATTCAAAGAGTGATGATGAAGGGTGCGGAGGTGATATCAATGGCGGCCACCTCACTTCTTGCGTTGTCTTTGTCATCTTCTTCATCCCTGGAAAAATATTCCTCACGGGTGATCAACACATGCTTCGATGGCTTCTTGCAAATGTCAAAGCCACTTTTCTTGACAAATGGCTTCTTGCGAGGAGCCTTTGACTTGTCCTTTAGGATGAGCTTCCCACCATGATCTTCTCTATTTTCATGTGGGCACTCGGCAATAAAGTGGTCTTGGTTACCACAATTGTAGCAAGTTATTTATCTTGGGCCCTTGGCATCTCCTCTTTGGTTTCCTTTTACCTTGTACTTGGAAGGGTCTCTCCAAAAGGATTTTTTAAGAAGTGAAAAGTGACCGTGTAGATCATGTTTGAGCTCCTCGGAGTGCTCCTCATACTTAGTTTCCCTCAAATCTTCTTCAACAACATGTTCCTTCAACGCAAGATTTCCTCCTCTATTCATCCCAATGGACTGAGCACGAGTATTATCCACAATATTTGACTCAAATTTGAAGGCATCCATCTCTTGCATGACATCATTGGAGGTCATTTGCTCAAAGTTGTGCTTGTTCTTAAGGATCCTTAGACCGGACGGTTCAAAGGGCAAGAGAGAATTAATGTACTTCCTCTTGATACAATTATCATCAACATGGGTGGCACGAAGGTCCCGAAAAGTGATAGCAAGGGCCTTGAGGCGACGATACATGACTCGATGGTCTTCACCAACCATCTTCCATGTAGAATCCTTCGGCTTGATTGCTAACCTCTTCGAACTTGTTTTGCCTCATGCTTGAACTTCCAAGGAATACTTCGGAGAGAATATCGCAAGCCGTCTTGGCGATGGTGGCCTTCTCGATGTAGGGTCTATCATCCTCACCGACGGCTTGTTGAATCATGTACAAGGCGGTGGCATAGAGTTGACAATCAACCACTTCCCTACGAGACAAATTGTTTGGATTGTTAGGCTCGTATCCTTCCATCACAATCCTCCATAGTTCAATAGAGGAAGAATTTAGATATGACTTCATCTTAGTTTGCCACAAGGAGAAAGCATTATGATTAAGCTCCGGGGGATCTCCTCGTTGAGTTATGAGAGGATGGGGAATGGGTGGATATGGAGAGTACACGGGCGGAGGAGCAACCACCGAGTACACTCCGGGAGCATTATGATCTATCTTGGGGAGGGTCTCACCACTACCTTCTTCATCCTTGGTTTCGGCCTCCTAAGGGGCACCAAGGGAGGTCTTTTGCACACTCAGAGTGCCAACCTCGGTAGTGGTGGTTGGAGGGATATCAGGTTTATTGGTTTGCATAAAGCTCATCATCATCTCCCTTAGTTCACCTATGGAGTCATTCATCGAGGAGATTGACGATTTCAATTCCTTGATGTCCTCCATAGACGTGGGCTCCAAACAAGCCGCCCCCACTCGAGCATACTCTATTAGGCGATAAAGCCCGAATATCAGTCGAGGCTCTGATACCAATTGAAATGATCGTATGCCACCTAGAGGAGGGCTGAATAGGTGCTATATCAAATTTTAATTCTTTTTCAATTTAGGCTTGACACAAAGGTAAATTATCTAGATATGCAACTATGTGAATTTAGCTATATGACAAGATGCAAGCAAACAATACACAATACAAGATACAAGTAATAAAGTGCGGTAAAAGGATAGAGGTAACCGAGGTGGAGCACGTGGAGACACGAGGGTATGATTACCGTAGTTCCTTGTAAAGGGAAGTATGTCTATGTTGGAGGGGTTTGGTGCCACGAAGGCCAACCAACGCCACGAAGGCCTCACCCTATTCTTCGGTGAGCAACGCCACAATGGCCTAGCTCACGCTCCACTAAGCGGTTGCCTTAAGGTCACAACCGTCACCTTTACACAAAGGTTGGGAACACATCAACAACTCAATTGTATGCTCTCAACAACCGACCACAGAGCTTTTACAACACAAAGCAAGCTTCGAGGGTGACTTCTCACAAAGCTAGGGTTTCACAACATGGAACTCCTACAAATAAGTGGTATACTAAAATCCCTTTGGCGGAAGTGTAGATTTAGGGTTCCTTCCTTGATTCCCAAGAGATCAACAAGATTGAATGGCTAGGGAGGGAGATCTTGGAGTTTTGAGCTTTGGAGCAATGGTGGAGAGAGAGAGAGAGTTCAAGCCGCAACCTCTCTTTGGAGAAGAAGGCTCCCTTTTATACCCCCACAATAAATGTGACCGTTGCAAAAGAAAATGGACCGGAGTCTCCGGTGTAAAGTCCGGAGTCTCCGGTAGAGTCTCCGGACCCCTATACTGTTCGTTAGGCACTTCGGCCAGCTCTTCGAAACCAGAAGGCCGGACTCTTGTCCGGAGTCTCCGACCTGGGTAGACCAGAGTCTCTGTAGTGCTAGGGCCGGAGACTTTGTGGAAGTGTCTGGACTAGAATCCGGAACCCCATATTGTGGGTGAGGCACAATGGCTGGCTCCTCGACATCTCGTCGGTCCGGAGACTTGTCCGGAGTCTCCGGACAAGAAGCTTCTGCTTGGCACTTTTTCTGTGGGTCTTCTCCACCACTATTCCCAGCCAGCCCCTGAACATTTCTTGGGCATTGCAGACTCTTCACCACAAAGCTGCAATGCATCTCTTGTTCGTTTCACTTTTTAGGGGTCAGCAACCGTGACAAGCTTATCACAAATATTATATATGATACATAAGCACACGGTTAAAATATCTCTATGTTGATAACAACACAAAATCATATTAGGAGGGAAATGCCCTTTCAGTCCCGACCTACGATCCCACCAAGGCAAACTTCACCCCCCCTGAGTTCAGCGAATAAGCTTGTTACTCTTGGTTTGTGCGGAATCCTATGTGGGTAGGGTCACTCCTGAAGTTCACACTCTTGCGAGTTCTACTCTATGTTGGAGCGCTGTGGAGGCACAATGCTCCCCAAGCAACACGAACGCATCACCGTATTCTCCTCGAGGCTTCCCACCAAAAGGGAAGTTCTCGATCCACTATGAAACCTTGAGGGTGGTCACCGAACCCGCACAAATCTTGGGGAAATCTCCACAACTTAATTGCAGGCTCCCAAGAAACCGCCAAAAAGGCCTCACACTTGAGGAATCTCCACAACTTAATTGGAGGCCCCAAGAACACCACAAAGATCACTAAGCCGTCTAGATCCCAAAGACCCAAGAGGAACAAGCTCGGGGAACAATCTCATGAAGAGAATATCTCACGAACTTTCACCTCCACATATCACCATAGAGAAGTCAAACCGATGCACCAAATGGAATGGCAAGAACACCACAGAGATGCTCAAATCCTTCTCTATCAAATTCCAACAAAGCTACACAAGCTATACGGGGAATAATAAGAGAGGAAGAACAAATAGGAGGAGGAACAACAAATTTATCTCCAAGAACTAGATCTAGAGATTCCACGAAGAGGATAATTTGATTGGTGGGATTATAGATCTAGATCTCCTCTCTCTTTTCCTCAAATACGAGCAAGAATCATGGAGGGATTAGAGAGAGAGGGAGCTCATAAATAACAATAATGGTGGGGAGCAAGGGAAGGAAGAAGAGCTAGTAAGAAACAGAGAGAGAGAAAAGCTTAAATAGGGGAGAGAGGGAATCCTCCCGGTGGGGGGCAAAGAAACGACTTGGGACGGTAGTACCGGCCCGAGCGACGGTACTACCGAATGCCTGCGGCGCGGAAGAACAGGCAACATTGCTAGGTGCGGGGGGGGGGGGGACCTGGGGCCAGGTAACCGGTCGGCCTGGTAGTGCTGTCCCGGGCGGTGGTATTGTCGGCTTGGCATGCGGGGAAGGCGGCATGGGAGCGGAGTCGGAGCCAGACCGGCGGTACCGGCCAAGGCAGCAGTACTACCACCTATTGGACCCACGCGTGGACAACACCGGGGGTAAGGAGGCTTGAGCGATAGTGGACCGGGTAGTGGCAGCGGTTGTGCCACCTGACCCGAAAATGTCCTCCCCCCTTTTTTCTTTTCTTTTTCAGGCAAAACTAGAAATGGAATAACTAGAGATTGGGTACTTCGATTGAGATGAAACCAATTTTGCTGAAAAGAGTACGACAAGATCTGCCTCCGTAGTAAGTGAAAATGTGAAAATAAGTGGGAGAGATTTTTCTAAGATTTTTAGAGTGAAATCTCTCAACACGGAGAATGGATAAAAACTCAAATATCGAGAACACAATAAGTAAACTATTTTCGATGAACTAGAGCTTGTCATGGAAATAACCACAAGCTCTGTATCACCAAATGGATCAGATCCAAATAATAGACAAGAAATATAATGCAAGGATGTAAAGGTTTGAGCTCTCTCCAAATGATACGACCGAGTTAATCACTCGAGAGCCTCTTGATAGTACGGCTACTAACCTATAATTAACCGGTCTCCCAACTAAACCACGAGACCGGTAAGAAAGAAAGTCGGCCTATCAAGAGCAAACATTAACCTTGCCCATTCCACTTGATCTAGATGATGGTGATCTTGACCGTGACAAGATGGAACACCGTTCTTGACTGAGCTTGTAATATGAAGTCTTGCGGAATGCCTCCATACTCCACTATGGGAAAGCTTCTTCTTTAGCGCATATTCACTTATCCATGATCACCGGATAATCGGAAAAACCACACCGGATATCCACAACTGTGTGGATACACCGCTGATTTCTTCATGAGACCAAAAGAAACTACATATAGTCATAAGCCAGACCAAGATCAACAGTCTAACCATGAGTTCAATAATTAGAAAACAAGAAGTTGAAGACTATTAGAAAAATCTAAGAGGGAGAGTAAAGAATGAATTGGAAGTATCGAGATTCGATAGTTGAAGTAAGATGGAGTAAGAGAAAGAAGACCGAAACTAAGAGAAAGTTCGACCTCATTTTCATAAAAGTGTTGAACAATACTATGAGCAAGGTGTCAGATCAGTAACCAAGATTTATACCTCGAGGAAGTAAGAGTTGGACTTCAAATTGAGCAAGTGAGTACTCATAAGTAAGAAAAACTCATGTAAGTCAAAGGTGATGAAGTTGGATGAAGAAGACTCGTCAGAGACTAACCAAAGCTCAAAAAGGCTAAGACCGAAAGAGTTTGTCGGGTGCAGACACAGTAGGAGCAGCGTGTTCATGAAATATCTTTGATGGCCCACTTCATCGCCGAGTGGACTATACTCTTGTTATCATAAACTATTCTTTGTTCAAGGGAAGTTACTAATTGCTCGAGTATATGGATTTTGTAAATACTTCCATCCCTCCAAACAAATCATATTTTCCCTTCACCCTTGTAGTTCCCTTCAAGCTCATTAAACCGTGAAGATCGGGCCAATCCCGGGCTTAGCCCACATCATCTTTGTGTAAGCATTTTCTCTATAAAGGAAATATCAACTCTATCGTACGCCTTTCATAGTCATGATAACACTCTCCAAAATATAGCGCCCTCTAATGAAGGTTATTTGGTTTGTTGAAATCAACGTGTTGGCACTTCTTTGACATATTTTGAAATGTCTAAAAAATTCAAACAAAAAATCCACGTGTACATCTTCACATGCTATGTGAACACAAAGTTTTTCCATGAAAAATCGACTTGTCGGTTTAGGATGTGTAAAAAAGGCAAAGAGAGAGTGGATTTTGTACTTACACACATGGGTGTGAATATTCCACTCATCGCCATTATGTTTTGAGACTCGGATGAAAAGAGGAGAGAGAAAGAATTTTTTTTATCTCTACCATAGTGAGCATAAATCTCGAAAAAATAAATAGACGTTGACAACACCCATGCTTTGTAAGTACAAAAGTATTCCCCAAACTTTGGTGATAAAAATGAACTTGCTGTGAGACTTGTTTTGTATTTTTTTTACATCAACCACAAAAATATCATTTTTTTGCGAAACTGCACGAACACACATGGATTGTCGAGATGTACTTGCAAAAAAATCTGTTAGAATTTTTTGAAAACAAAAAATATAATTTTTGTATGGTGGAAGCGTATACACCCGGGTGCTGGAGAACTTTGCAACTTTTAACTTCATCTTCAACTGGTAGCACAGGCCATTTCGTCACTGCATCTGTTTATAGACACAAAAGCTCCAACAATACTTTCAGAAAAAATGATTGTGTCAACGAAAGGAAAGATGAAAGATCTATGGATCAATGTGATCAGGTCACTGGCAGCTGGGGTCCCGGATTCCCCAAAAATTACAAACCTCCCGCCAGGCGGGCCATCCTCTGCGTACGCGCGCCGAAACCCATCTGCTCCCCGCCCACAATTTCGCCACGTCAGCGATCCACGTCCAAGTGCATCCTGTGCGTCCATCCCGACCGGCGGCGAACGGCTACGATACCGATCCGCGGCACCCACCCTTCCACCAATCAGCGTCCATCTCCTCCCTTCTATATAACCATTCCGCCGCCCTCCCCATTTCATCAGATCTCATCAGCAGTTCCCCAACTCGTCTTCAACCTCCCAGCGGAACCGCCACTCTCCCGTCCGAACCCAGCAGCATCCATGGCGCCCAAGGCCGAGAAGAAGCCGGCGGAGAAGAAGCCCGTGGAGGAGGAGCCGGCGACCGAGAAGGCCAAGAAGACCCCCGCGGCCAAGAAGCCCAAGGCGGGAAAGAGCCTGCCCGCCGGGAAGACCGCCGCCAAGGAGGGCGGCGAGGGCAAGAAGGGCAAGAAGAAGGCCAAGAAGTCCGTGGAGACGTACAAGATCTACATCTTCAAGGTGCTCAAGCAGGTGCACCCCGACATCGGCATCTCCTCCAAGGCCATGTCCATCATGAACTCCTTCATCAACGACATCTTCGAAAAGCTTGCCGGGGAGTCGGCCAAGCTTGCGAGGTACAACAAGAAGCCCACCATCACGTCCCGGGAGATCCAGACTTCCGTCCGCCTCGTCCTCCCCGGCGAGCTCGCCAAGCACGCCGTCTCTGAGGGCACCAAGGCCGTCACCAAGTTCACTTCCTCGTAGACTGTTCATGTGTTCCTCCTAGATGGTTTCCTGCTAGTTCCAAGATTTAGCTGTAACCTCTAGTTAACTGTCTCGGTTAATGTAAGGTCTGCTGCTCGGTGAAACAGTTCTGTTAGATTATTTCAATCTGGAGAAATAGTAATTTTGCTGAAGATATATGGTACATTCTTGTTACGAGTTGAACTTGTGCCAGTGCTTTGGTTGGTTTTAATTTAAGAAGATAGTTGAATGTGTTATCGCCGTCTCTCTTCAATCTAGTACATACTAGCTGTAATTCTACTTCAGAATGTACATCTTTTACACATCCATTCCGTTTTATAGTTCATTTTATAGTTTGAAAGTTCAGGATGTTAGACAGTCTGCTCTCTTAGAGCATCTCCAGCCGCGTCCCCCAAACCGTCCCCCAAAGCGCGCCGGATCGAGCGTTTGGGGGACGTGTTTTGTTCGTGCCGCGTTTGGGGGACGTCGCTCCCCAGCCGCGTCCCCCAAACGCCGCCCCCAAACATTAAAAGTACTTTTTTGGCTAGAAAAAAACTATTTACTAATATTCAAATCGGTTGAACATAAACAAATTATATATAAAACTTCGGAAAAATATAATTAAATACATATAAACTATCTACTTCTTCTTCTTCGCTGATGGCCCCGCCTCGTCGTCGTCATCGCGGTGGCGCTTCCTGCTCGTCACCTCTTCCGAAGAGGCGGTGTCGGCGCCCGACGCGTCGGAGTCCTCCTCGTCGTCGGCGGTGCTCGTCGGCTGCGCCTTTGCCTTTGCCTTTGCCTTTGCCTTGGCCTTGGCGGCCTTGTCCTTGGCCGCCTTCGCCTTCGCACGGGCCACCGCCGCCGCCGCGTCCTCACTCTCTTCTTCCTCCGCGTCCTCCTCCCAGCCCAGCCATTCCTCCTCGCTGTCAACTGGCGGCGGGGAATCATCGCCGCTGCTCGGCGTCCTGGCTCTCTCCCACCAATGGCGCCAGCCAGCAGGCTTTCCCTCGCTGGAGGTGTCAGACGGGAGCTGGGAGATGTAGCTCATCGTCGCTGGAGGTGTCGGATGGAGGCTTGGATGAATGGTGGCGTACGTACGTACGGGTCTTATTGAGCGCGGATGAACGGCGGCGCAGAAGTCGAAGAGAGCAGCGGTTGCTCTTCCGAGGAGTCGGCGCTCCATTCCGGCGGGGTTGGCGCGTCGTCGACGCGGTTGCCAATGCGACGGTTCCGCTTCCTGGCAACTGCACCGTCGCTACGTATGTGGCGGTTGAGCGTCCGAGCCGCTGACGGGTCGGCCCCGCCACTCCCCGCCTCGCTTTTCGTTGTGTCCGGCGTCCCCGGTGCGTCCCCTGTGGGACGGGGACGGGCTCGGGGCGCCGGACACCGTATAGGGGCGCGCCGGACAAAAAAGGGCTTTGGGGGACGCGGCTGGAACGCATTTTTAGTCCGGCGCGCCTCAAATCGCTTTGGGGGACGGTTTGGGGGACGCGACTGGAGATGCTCTTAGACTACTCATAGTGGGAGTAACATAGCTAGTAACATCATACACCCCAATGCATTTTGGTGACATATTATAATAAATAAATAAAAAGAGTGAGGTGGTAACTAGCTATGTTACCATAACATCACACTTCTCAATACAAGTTGAGTCTACAATTTAATAAATATAACATGCATGATACTTCCTCCGTCCCAGTTCGCAAGGCAAAGTTTTCAAATATCTTGGCCCAAGGTGAATTCTCATTGGCTCTAAATTTCACATGCATAGAGTACTAGTGGGAGGTGTTTTCACATGCATGGAGTACTAGTGCGTGGTGGGAGATGAAAAGAGGAGTGTTTGCATGCAAAAATGAATTACTACTCCCACATTAAATGCAAAATGTGCCTAGGAGGTGAGGGATTTTGGGACAAATATTTTTTGGGAATTTGCCTTGCGAACTGGGACGGAGGAAGTACCACATATAAGTAACTATCCACTATGGAGGTAGTAACATAGGGTAGTAACATGCACCATGTTACTACTCTATGTTACTCCCCACTATGACTAGTCTTAGCTCTACCTGAATCTTTTGGTGTGGAGCAGCAACAGTCCATTATTTGATTTCCTGACAGTTTCAAGATCTAGTTGTATGCTGTAGTTAGCTTTTTCGGTACTGTAAGTGCTGCTTGGTGGGAAATGGGAATCACTGTTATTTCAATCTGAAGAAATAGTACTGTTGCTGTAACAATCTTTTATGTTTTGTCAATCTTAGTGATAGAACCAACATATCCCAGTGATTTCTCTATGTGGAAGTGCACCGTCTCTTTTGTGATCTAGTTCACGTTTGCTGTAACTCTACTTCTGAATGTACATCTGTTGTGCATCCATCCTGTTTATTCAGCTCATCTTAGTTTTAAGGTTCAGAACTTTAGACAATCTGCTCTCTTAGCTGTACCACGATCTTGTCTGTTTACCTTCAGGTTAAAGAGGATAAAGCTATGGCAATTCTAATGTGATGATGTATCATTTGACTAGGAAGGGGGATTTTAGAAGGTGAAAGGTAGAACACTTCTGCACGAAGTAATGAGCAGTAGCACTGTAAGAATGTGATGAATATCATAAGGTCAAATGCAGTCTGTTGTGAAAAAAAAGACCTTGCAAAAAAGTAAGGATTGTGCAATAATATGGTGAGATGGTTATGTTTGATCAGGAGCCACATTTAGCTCTTTAGTTAATAGTATGTATGCGATGGATCCTATAGCAGGTTTACTGGTTGTACCTTTATAATTTCAACAGCAACTATTTTATTCTCAGATCCATGTCGTTTATGCCCTTTCACATTGGTTCATCTCTAGATTATCCTGGCAGATATGTGTTTATATTCAGATCATAGAAGTTTCCTATCTTTCTAAATTTGTTTGGCCCGAAATACTTCAACCTCTACCTAGACTACCTATGGAAACTTTTATCCTTGTTTATTGCAGCACTAGTATATCAGTAGGCTCATGCCTTGTATATGTCTCCATCTTATTTGCAGGTGTATTCAGCTCATCTGGTAAATCACCTGCTATATACGGATTAATCTTGCACAAGGCCTCCTCTTAATTTTTGACTTCAGAAATCCTAAGCACTTTGGTGCTTGTAAAATTTAAAACCATCGTTTGTCCTTACAAAATTGGTGAAGGTGTAGAGGAGAAGAAGCACCACCAGTTTGCAGATATTACAAATACCATCGTTTGTCCTTACGTGTATGGATAAATGGATAGTGCAACCTTCATGTGGAAATGTTAAAGGTATATTCAAGGACCGAGTATTTCTTCGCTGAGGTAGCCAATTATTGCTTCCTTACGATACATGACTTCATCCCTTACTCCCATTTTTTCAATAGTGTTGCCTCCAATATGCATCAGAGTGATGCCTTGGCCCTGCAGTAGATGACAGAGAGCCAAGGTGATCAACCGCGAGCCCCGACCTTTCTCCAGCCTGGTTGCTTTTCCTGTCAACTAACTTGTATGTGTTCCTTCTGTGCTTCCCCTCTTTCTCATCCTTGCTCCTCAACAGGAGGATTGCAAACTGCCACCATATAGCGAAGGACGACAGTGTCGAGCCAAGGCGAACCACCGCAGATTTGCGGTTGAAAAAATGATGGTTTAACAGTGAAGAGGCAGTGGACCGGTATATGCCAGTGGCGTGATTCAAATGCAAGTTCTGGTACTTGTGATGCTTGAAACTAATTTTGAAGCTAAAATAGCAGTGTTCAATTTTGTATCTTAGCCTTTTAGATTATATGGGGTAGTTAGGAAATGAGCAATGGTATTTCATATTGAAAAAATGCAATGCTTTTCTCCGTTATTATATATCTGTCCATAATTCCCCTATGATAGGGAGCATAAAAATTCCCATACATTTCGTTCAGGTGACCAGTCATGATTTGGAACTATTACTGCTGACAGTATTGCACCAACTTTATAGACCATAACCGCGTATTTACTTTTGTCACCTTTTCAAGTTTTGTAATCACTTCTCCTAGCATTATCACTAACGTTTTTTCCCGCTTCATAGCGAGGGATTGTTATTGTTTTCTGAAGTCCTTGGCATTTGAGGTTCTTCCAAGCAACCATCTTTTCTTTCATTTTGTTTGGCGGAGATTCACGCTTGTAGAAGTTAATTAACTATATGTATGGATTAACACATTTACCAGGACCAGCATGTGAAAGAGGAAACTCAACATCAGCCAATGAATTTTCTTAGGCTACTTCTGCTTATTTACCCTATAAAGGGAGATGCATTGTTTGTAAATTTTTGTATTAGTTCAGGCCAAGCAATAACCATTTATCAGTCCAAACCAATGTTTCCTTTGACTACATTTTATTTTCACTGCTGATTGTATTCGGGCCAGGGTGCATCAAAAAATGACCACATTATGCTTGGTTCAACTCTACGGCTGCTATATCATGCACTAACATCACATTTTTTTTCTTCTCTGGCTTTCTTGCCTATGGCTCTACTTTTATTTGGTTTGTTGTAAAATGTAAGCTGAATATCGTCTTCGAGTGGGCGATGAAAGTAAGATATCATCAATCACTGTCTTTTTCAACACCTGGACATGTCTTGCATTCACGTAGTCTTGTACAATCCAATTGCAGTTGAGTAGTTTGCTCTGTTTATTTTTTTCTCCCTGTAGTTATTCTAAACAATAGTCCCAAATCATGACATATATTCTCAAAGGGAGAATAGCCTTGTTCAGGCCAAGAATTGGACTGCACATGACCGGTCAGAGCGTGTGCCAAGGAGCACTATGGGCTGGATATCTCTTCCAGATTACAAAGGCTTGCTATATAACTCTGTCTTTTTCAACACCTGGACATGTCTTGCAGTCACGTAGTCTTTTACCATCCAATTGCAGTTTAGTAGTTTGCTCTGCCCCCCCTGTAGTTATTCTAAACAATAGTCCAAAATAAAGGGATAATAGCCTGGTGCAGGCCAAGAACTGGACTGCACATGACCGGTCAGGCCGCGTGCCAAGGCGCACTATGGGATGGATATCTCTTGCAGATTACAAAGGCTCGCTAATGTAACCAGTTCTTTTCTGAGGAAGTTGAGATAATTATTTTGTGTTGTGAATTGACCGGCGGCTTTAGATTGCAGTAACACTGAATCCGAGCATCCTTCTAAAGATGCTCTTTGATTTTTGCTCTACTGCATCATGTAAACCTTAAAGCATGAGCTCCAGATTTTAATGTTTGTAACCATCAGATCTTTATAGGAAAACAGAGGGCATGGTATTGATTTGGTAAGACAACACACTGTCAGACCATGCGTCTACAAGTGCTTCTTCATATATGTGCTCTCATTTTTTCCTTTATTGTTGTTTAGAGGTCTCTCTGCTTTTCTCTCCACTGTTTTGAATGTGATTTTCTATAGTGCATATTTACTCATGGTAAAGAAAGTAGTAAGTGTGGGTCTGTGCCTAAGTTGCAGATATTCATAACTTTTCTTCAAGGCTGTCATTGTAAATTGGATGTCAAATTTCCTTCACGTATGAGGGAAAATCGCAGGTAGGCGTCAACACAGCCTAGGTGGTGAAACCTGGCACCTTATAGGCCTCTTCTTTCGATTTTGTGGTTCAGTTGGGCTCCCAGAATCGGAATTTCAATTACGGCGATTGATATTATGTGCAGTGGATGCTAATCTCTTATGTTTTGTGCACGTCAGCTGCTGTAACTTTTGTGTTACCTGAATGTTATTCTGCTCGTTCCTTGTGAGGTATCAAGTTCTGTTGTCTTGCTTCACTATACTTTCAAATTTTGCTTTACGTTTTTTCTCTGTCGACTCTGCGGTAGAGGTTTTGTTTCATGCTTGGATCATCTTGCATTGTTCCGTGTGTGTACCGGTTCATCCTTGCTTCTTATCTTCGGTGGGTATCCTTTATTTTTCATGTTAATACAGTTTCTTGTTCACTAGACATTTGGTATCATGTTATGATACTTAGTTGGATTTTTTTCGAGCTAGGATCTCCTGATAATCCTTTTTCTTTGAAGCTGCTATCTTACTTCCTGATTGTGTGAATAGATAGAATAATGTGGAGAGAGGTTATCAACTAGGTTATTTAGCAAGTGGATGCGTGAAATTCGACGTGAATGCTGTCACAAGATAGCAATTCAAAATGTTCCCATGTGTTACCCCAGTACATTAATTAGGTGACCATGAGAGTAAAAGGCATGAAATATTTTTTTTATTCTCAGTTGAGATATTCCGAGAGCTCTCTATTTCGAAGATCGTGATTCAACACTAGATGTTGTTGATCATTTTTCTATTGTTTTTCTGGTGCAATTATTATGCCCAGATAGACTCCTACATTTGTCAATTCGATAAAAACTGAATTACCAATATTCCTATTCTTTGCCCTTCCACGACCATGAATAGCTTCAGTCAAACTAGCATCTTCAATTTCTTTCACGTGCACATCCTTTTCCTATGAAAAGCACCAAGTCACTGAGATATTTATTCTGATGCAAAACAGATTGTAAAGTGTGTGTGTGTGTGCTTCTCAGTACTCCAAATCAGAAAATTCTGTGTGCAAGCAGAGAAGAGATTGAATAATTTTCATGTAGCTGCTCATATTCATTGTTTGCTTTTCAATGTGCTAGAACCAAATATTATAACAGCTTACTTAGATGACTGAAACAGGAGACCTGTTCTTGGCGTGTCCCATTGTCACCATGATCAGTACATGAAGATCATGAAAGGTATATTCACCCCTGCAAAAATCTTTAGAGCCTCCTTCTGTTGGGCTTATATATATCCATACGTTTATGCAGTTGCCAGATTACAGACTATCGCTGCTCTTCCCATGCCGATTATTTGGCCTGACAATCGTGGAGCTGCTGTCTTTGTGTCGGATGATAGTGCATGAATCTCCCATTGTTGAAGCTTTTTTCACTATTCAGTCCCGGTTGCCGATCTCTGTTCATTTTGTATGTGCTGCTTTTGTCTGTACACCATAACCTTGCTCTGTGCTAATTAATTTACTCTAAGATCCAGCCTTGCTTGTAAAATAAATTTGTATACGCATCAGTACCAGTATCAGTTGTAAAATTGTTGTTACCAAACAAATCAATATCTTGTGTAACCGTAGGAACATTACACCCGCCGAACGAATTTGCTCGATAGGGAGAAAAATCAGGCCACAAGCAAATTTGCTCCGTGATTTGGCCGCCCCTGACCAGCTAGGAGAACTTTTCATTTGTCATTTTTAACATTTCGAGGTGTTAATTGTGGTATAGGCATTTTTTATTCGTGTTTGAGCTTGTACTTCACTACATAACTGTACTGTATCTGTATGCTAGGGTCTGAACTCTGAACTTTGGTGCATTTGAAGAAATCTTTGAACATCCTGGGGAAGATTCAAGAGTAGTATGTGTTTGATTACCTTAGTTTTGCCTTCCAGGAAAAGTTTAGTTACCCAGCTGTGCTGCCGAGATCTGGAGCAAGTATGATACGGAGTATGATTTTGTCAGAACTTACTGTGGGAGAGCTGCAGGTACTACTGACGATCCGCGTCGAAACTCATCTTGACCGTCCATCGGGAACAGAGGCGAACGGCTGGTGTTAATTGGAATCGCCGATCCGCGTCACCCACCACTCCACCAATCAGCATTCGCCTCTCCTCCCTTCTATATAATCATTCCGCCCGCTCCTCGCTTCCTCACATCTCATCTGCAACCAATTCCCTCTTCTTCCACCTCCCTCCCCGTCGAATCCGCAGCAGAACCCATGGCGCCCAAGGCCGAGAAGAAGCCGGCGGAGAAGAAGCCCGTGGAGGAGGAGCCCGCGGCCGACAAGGCCAAGAAGACCCCCGCCGCCAAGAAGCCCAAGGCGGGAAAGAGCCTGCCCGCCGGGAAGACCGCCGCCAAGGAGGGCGGTGAGAAGAAGGGCAAGAAGAAGGCCAAGAAGAGCGTCGAGACCTACAAGATCTACATCTTCAAGGTGCTGAAGCAGGTCCACCCCGACATCGGCATCTCCTCCAAGGCCATGTCCATCATGAACTCCTTCATCAACGATATCTTTGAGAAATTGGCCGGGGAGTCCGCCAAGCTCGCGAGGTACAACAAGAAGCCCACCATCACGTCCCGGGAGATCCAGACCTCCGTCCGCCTCGTCCTCCCTGGCGAGCTCGCCAAGCACGCTGTCTCCGAGGGCACCAAGGCCGTCACAAAGTTCACTTCCTCGTAGACTGTTCATGTGTTCCTCCTAGATGGTTTACTTCTAGTTCCAAGATTTAGCTGTAACCTCTAGTTAACTGTCTTGGTTAATGTAAGGTCTGCTGCTCGGTGAAACAGTTCTGTTAGAGTATTTCAACCTGAAGAAATAGTAATGTTGCTGTTTCATGTCTTGTCAATCTTTGTGTGGAGATACGGTAAATTCTTGTTACGAGTTGAACTTGTGCGAGTGCTTTGGTCGGTTTTAATTTTAAGAAGATAGTTGTATATGTTACCGAATCACTGTTTCTCTTCGATCTAGACATCTAGTACTACATGCTAGCTGTAATTCTACTTCTGAACGTACATCTTCTACACATCCATTCCGTTTTACTACTATCAGTTAATTTTAGTTTGAAAGATCAGGATGTTAGACAGTCTGCTCTCTTAGCTCTACCTGGATCTTTTGGTCCGGAGCAGCAGCAGTCCGTTATTTGATTTCCTGCCAGTTTCAAGATCTAGTTGTATGCTGTAGTTAGCTGTTTCGGTACTGTAAGTTGTGCTGCTTGGTGGAAATCGCTGTTATTTCAATATATGAAGAAATAGTAGTGTCGCTGTATCAATCTTTCATGTCTTGTCAATCTGAGTGATAGAACTAACATATTCCATTGATTTCTCTATCCGGAAGTTTAGGGTGTGTTTGGTAGGTCGGGCCACCTCAACATGTCTTTCTCACCTCATACATGCTGACCTTAGATATGATGTGTTGAGATTTTGTGTCTTGTTTGGTAGATGTTGTTTGGTGTGTGGATGAGCTGAGATAGTGCTGAGTGGAGATTTTTACGCAAAAGTCCCTAGACGAAAAAAGAAAAAGCAATCAGGTCCTGGTTCATCCAACCACTGCATCAAGGAAGATGCTCCGGCCATAGGTGGCGGCCGTAGCGGCGCGTCCTGGCGGGCATGGCTGTCCTGGAGCTCGTGGTGGCGATGCTTCCTGGTGGAAGTTGGGGCGCGTCGGTGGCGGAGCAAGGAGGCGGCGCCGGGTAGTCTCGCAGAGGTGCGACGCGCTCCAGGCGGCGGTGGCCGTGTCGCTCCGGGCGGAGGAGGCCGCCGGCGCATCCAGGTGTGGAGGAGGAGGAGGCGGCCGTGGCGCTCAAGGCGGAGGAGGCCGTCTGCGCGAGGCCGCGATGGGCGGCGAGGAGATCTTGGCGGCGCAAGTTGCCGTCGCTAGTGGCGGCCACAGGAAGAGAGAGGGGACGCGTGAGGAGTGGGGGAAAATGAATCTGCCGGGTGGGGGTCTGGGCCTCTAGGGTGCGGAGCGGGCCACCGCTACAGTCTTTTGCGGGATTAGCTCATCCCGGATGAGCAGCGAAGCTCGATCTGAGCTTCGCTCCTCGTCCCGGCTCTGAGCCATTTTCCGTATCCACTAGGCAGTGTGGAGATGATACGAGCCGGTCTAACAAACATCGGATGTCATTAAAATCTCGGTTGAGAGGAGAATTTCTGAGTAGCCCCGGGCTACCAAACACACCCTTAATGTCTCTCTTGTGATCTAATTCGTGTTGCCTGTAACTCTAGTTCTGAATGTACATCTGTCGTGCATCCATTCTGTTTCTTGAGCTCATCTTAGTTTCGAGGTTCAGAACTTCAGACAATCTGCTCTCGTAGCTGTACAACGATCTTATCTGCTTGCCTTCAGGTTAAAGAGGACAAAGCTATAGCAGTTCTGATGTGATGATGTATCATTTGACTAGAAAGGATGATTTAAAAAGGTGAAAGATCGAACACTACAGTAGCAAGTAGCACTGTAAGAATGTGATCAATATCATAAGGTAAAATGCAGTCTGTTGTGAACAAAAAGGAACACAACCTTGCAAATAAGTAAGGATCGTGCAATAATATGGTGAGATGGTTATGCTAGATTAGGAGCCACATTTAGCACTTTAGTTAATACTACTATGTATGTGATGGATCCTGTAGCAGGTTTAGTGGTGTGGTCGTATCTTTATAATTTCAATAGAAACTATTTATTCTCAGATCCATGTCGTTTATGCCGTTTCACATTGGTCCATCTCTAGATTATCCTGGTAGGCATAGTTCATATTCAGATCATAAAAGTTTCCTATCTTTGTAAATTTGTTGAGGAAATTCCGAGAATGCCACCAAACGATTGCCACGTTCCGAGATTGCCATCAAAATAGTGGTCGTTGTAAGAATGCCATCAAACAGGTGTCATGGTTCCGAGAATGCCACTTACGTTAGTTGACCGCTAGTTGACTGTTGAGTCTCATGTAAAAACACTATTATGTCGTTGGTTTATTTTTTTTGAATATTTTGAGAAATCGACAACAATGCCATGCTCAATAATTTTCTTAACATTTTACAACACAATATGAGCACAAAAGATGATGCTGAATATTAGTATATGTTTGATAGGATCTTTTTGTCTCGCAGGAACACGTGGAACTAGTAATGGTGATCAAGTATGAGCTAGAGAAATACGTATCTTACTAGTAACGTGTTTGTTCAACGGACTGATTCTAGGGTGTGAGATTTCACGAATTACTGGAGTTCCCGTCTGGATTCTTCTTGTCAGTTATATGGTGAAGAGCAGTTGATCTCTTGATGTGTATTTTTTAAACAGTGGACACAAAGTGTTCAGCTTTAAATTAATAAAGCCCATACGGCTAGGTTTGGTACAGATGCAGAGGAGCAGCTTACAAGCAACACACACAACAACAAACAAAGGAGAAACACAAGAAAAACAGTTGGAGTCCTCGATGCCCTTCAAACGAGAGCGGAACACCAGGGGGCGTCGAAGGGAGTCTCGAAGAAGAAGCATCGTCAACAGAGTGGCCGTCCTTGCCTGGAGAAGCAAGCCATCGCCTGAGCGTTCTCTTCCCTGACCGGAGAAGGACCCCTGCCCCCTCGCCGTGGCTCAAAGAACGCCGCACCGCCGTCATTGGAAAAGCTGACCCTGAGCAGAGAACTATCCAGGAACCAGATTGCCGAATGGGCACGAAAGAGACGAGCAACACATTGCACTGAGCTCGCCTTGAGACGCCTTGCCGCCCGCCATGGATCCACTCACGCCGAACCGAAGCCACGCTCCACGCTCACTGCTCGCCGCCAAGCCAGTGGCGCCTCACCCTGAGGCTGCCACCTTAGCGTCCCGTAGAAGCTGCGTCGTTGCAGCCGTCGCCCGCGAGGAAGAAGACCGCGCCGCCGAGCTCCGCCGCCTCGACCTCGAGGAGCCGCCTCGCCGCACGCCGGCCCGCCGCGCGAGGAGCCGTCGATTCCTCGCAGTGGTCTCCGCCGCTCAAGGGAGAGAGCCCCGCGCCACCTCCATACGAGCAAGATTCAGGCCCCGCCGCCACCGGCATCGTCCGGACTTTGCCCGGCGTCGTCGGCGGCGGCGGGGAGAGCGGGGAGGAGGGGGCTGGGGCTAGGGTTTGGAATCGCCCGCGGGGAGCGACAGGTCGGACCGAATCGTTTTTCTCTCTCTTGATGTGTATTACGGGATTAATCTCTCCTAATTCTTTTGTCAATGAATTCTTGTCTTCTGTTAGGAAACAAGGCCAGATACGCTGCTCTATAAATTAGAACACACTATCGATTAAGTCTAGCAGTACGTGTCATAGTAATACATCTATACCTAATAATAAAGGAGCTAAGGTTTCTGCCAAAAAGTTTCGTCAACGCTTTTTTTTGGACTATTTTGCCCTTCCACCACACAACAAATAACCCACCACCGCCACGGGTAAGTGAAAAACGTTTCGATTCTGTTCTCGTTCCGCACCTGCACGGAGGTAACTTGGTCCGACATTTTATTTCCAATTCTACCCCTGAATTGCTAGCGCCAATTAGAAAATATTACAGGATTTGCCACCGATAAGTCAAAATAAAGATTCATTGGTGAAAAACGGTTCGATCGTCGCTGTGAAGGCTTCGTCTGTGCGGCTCCGAACTGGCCGCTCATACCTGGGCCATGTGGCTGTGTTGCTGGGCCTGATTCCCACGCACGCGAGTGCAAATTCATTGTCACCGTCCCACCCAAAGGCTGGATGATACCCTCGATATTTTGTGCTCGAAATAATCCCACATCGCTATGTTCAACCGACTCCATCTGGTTTAAATAGGTTAGTTTTCTTGAATCTACAAGCCGTCCCCGAGAACAAATATTCTGGAGGCTCGCCGGTCGGGGACGGAGCACTTGAGCAGACCGGAGCGCGAAGAACGGAAGGGAAGTCTCAGACGAATTTGGGAAAAGAGGGAGATGCGCGGAAGGGGAATTCCTGGAAATCTCGTCGAACCGCCCCAATCTATGCCCGAGGAGAAGTTGGCGGCGTGCATCTCACGGAAGAGCTGTGCGAGGGCGCGAGCAATATGTGGTCAGGCGTCGCTGTACGACGGCCAAGCAAATCCAGGGGGCACAGTAGGAGAACGCCCGCGAGAAGAGCAGCTTGGTTGGCGGCGTGTGACCGAGCGCCCGGCCGACGACGAAGCCCCGCGTACCGAGAGGACAGACTCTCGTGAGTGAGAGTGGCGGCGCTGAGAGCTGAGAAGAGAAAAGGCAATCTAGCGACAGGGGATCTCTCACCTACGTTCCGTTCCTAGAGCTCTAGAGTTGGGCAGAGACAAATGCCCATTTGGGCCGGTCTGGCTGGGGCATTTTCATCAGATTTTTTCTTTCTTTTTTCCATTGGTTTATATAAAATAAAAGGAAGAAAGAAAAGGGGGTTTGAGGAAAAAAGAAAATGACATATATTTTCGGTTTTTCTGCAAAACTTTGTGACAGATTTTAAAAGTGTTTCAAATATCCAAAACAATATTATTATTTTATTCTATTTAAGATATGCAAAATGAAGATAGGGTTTGAAAATTTTAAATGCATGTAAAAAACATGCAATGCAATGATGGAATGACTTCATAATGATGTAAAAAATAAAATCACAACCAAACCTAATTAGGGTATTAACCGAATTGTTATAGCGATATACGTAAAAAATGATTGTACGAAGTAAGACCCACAAAGTAAATGTACGATAAATTAACACTTCATCATTGTGTCCCATATCATCTAACCCGGTGCTACGCACAAGGCATACATTCATGTAAATTTTGAGTTGTATAGATGTTTTTTTTACTAAATTTTGGAGCCATTAGCAAAATATTATGCTTGTACTAATTATAAATTCACTTGAATTCATATCATAAAAAAATTCAGAATGGGCCACACCAATATAACCAGTTTGCGCTATTACAAGTAAGTGCAAGGTTCGGTCTAGAATCTAAGCTTATTAGGTACAAATTATGTAAATATGAGAAAATGTGACGATGGTGACAAAGAGAAGAAGTATCAACACTAATAATTCTTTTACATCATTTGATTATTTGTTTCACCCGGTGCAACGCACGGGCACTTTTGCTAGTAATTACTCAATACTGTAATAGTCTAGCGGTGCTCCATTTCGGGATTTCGGCAAAGTGTTTTCTCATGGAGCTGGCAGAGGTACTCGCCATATGGGTTGATACTTGATAGACGATTATTATTTAACATTGTGGTTGTGGCAGCGGTCATAGACAAAATAGTTTATTCCAAGTAGACTTTCCAGTCCGTCAATTAGCCAGTCTAAGCTTCAGTTGAACTCGTTTGTTGTCTAGGATGGAAAAGATGATATCGAACTGTGATATTGCTGAAAAGGTTTTGTTCCTGGATATTTTTATAATGCTGGACATGAATTTATTTCCGTACTTAAGCTGGAATGTTATTGTTGAAAATACTATTCATACTACGTGTTCATAACTTTATACTATATTATATTGCAAACGCTTTCAAAGTTTTTCAGCATAAAGTTGTTATTATTGTTTTGTCAAAAATTCAAAAAATGCAATAAGGGTTCACATAAACTTAACTGTCATCTAGTCGTCAACCGACGGAAGTGGCATTCTCGGAACGATGACACTCGTTTGATGACATTCGTGGAACGACTACTACTTTGATGGCATTCTCGGAACACATCAATCGTTTGATGACATTCTTGGAAGTTCTTTTGTTTGGTCAGAAATACTGCAACCTCTACTTATATACTATCTATGGAATTTTTTATCATTGTTTATTGCAACATTAGTATTTCAGTAGGCTCATACCTTGTACATGTCTCCATCTTATTTGCAGGTGTATTCAGCTCATCTCTGGTACATCACCTGCTATATATGGATTAATCTGCACAAGGCCTCCTCTTATTTTATGACTTCAGAAATCCTAACCACTTTGGTGCTTGTACAATTGAAAATCATCGTTTGTCCTTACAAAATTGGTGAAGGTGTAGAGGAGAAGAAGCACCACCAGTTTGCAGATATTACGAATAGCATTCATGTATATGGATAAATGAATAGTGCAATTACCTTCATATGGAAATGTGAAAGGTATATTCAAGGACTGAGTGTTTCTTGGCTGAAGTAGCCAATTATTGCTTCCTTACGATAAATGACTTCATCTCTTACTCCTATTTTTTCAACACGTGTTGCTTTCAATACGCACCAGAGTGTCGCCTCGGCCTTGCGGTATAGGCGGGCAAGGACAGCGAGCCAAGGTGAGGAACCGCCAGCCCCGAGCCTTCTCCAGCCGGGTTGCTCTTCCTGTCAACTAACTTGTATGTGTTTCTGCTGTGCTTCCCCTCTCTCTCCTCCTCGCTCCTCAACAGGAGGGAGGATTGCAAACCGCCGCCACTATAGAGAAGGACAACAGTGTCGAGCCAAGGTGATACGGGCATGGAGACCTATGTGGAGCCCATATTCAGGACTCCACCGGTTTAATTATCTTAGTTTATGTAATGGTCATATGTGGGTTAATTAGGGTTTTTACTGATTTGAGTCAGTTTGGCTTGTGCCTGTCCAAACCAAGTTAGGAAGGCCCACTAGGGCTGGCCGGCCACCATCCCCTCATATAAGGAGGAGGGACGGCTAGGGTTTAGGTAGACAAGTTTAGACTAAAGATTAGGATTTACCCCATTGCGTGTGTTCATGTGTATCATCCCTCCGGGGGTACGGTGTTGCCGTTTATCTATTATATCCGCTGCGAAGGTTCTTGTGTTCATCAAGGATTATCTAGCTCAAGGTTTGAGGCGTATCGTTCATCGATCCGTTGCTTGCTGGATTCGTTCCCTCTTCTCCAGGTTGCGTTCATCGCGTTGTTGGGAGATTCTATCTACCCGGTTCTCGCTGTGAAAGATCGGGCATCAACCTAGGAGGATCTGCTAGGATCCCCCTTATCATGTGGTATCAGTTTTCTGGGTTGCTCACGGTGAGGTTTTGTTGATCGATCGCATCTAGATCGGTTTGCATCGCAGAAGGTTGGCTCTAGATCGGTGGAGCTTGGCTCTCGGTCGAAGGAGGTTGGTTGGAGGAAGTTTGGAATTGATTGGGCGAAGTTTTTCCATCGTCTCGGGCAGTTTTTGCAGCCATAATCGCGAATTTTCGAGTCTGGAATCGGGGATGAAGATGGAGTTTCGGAGCTCCTCCGGCGCCAGGCCCGGTCAACCAGCTCTAGGACCGGCCTGGTCGGCCTAGGTCCCGGTCGGACCGGCCCTACAACCGGCCATCCCGGCCAAAACCGGCTCTCAGACCGGTGCCAACCGGATGGATGTCCAGGGGCTTCAACGCGTTCGCCCGGTCGGCCACCCGGTCAAACCGGTCACTGGACCGGACCAACCGGTCCCCAGCCCGGTCAAACCGGCAGCTGGGCCGGACCAGCCGGTCACCAGCCCGGTTCAACCGGCTGCTGAGACGGATCGGCATGTTTTCCGTTCAGTGCAATCGTCCGGACTTCCACTTCCGCATTATTCCGCGGTGCAGTCATTTCTTGGTGATTTTCATGGGAAGCGGTGTGTTTCAGGAAAAAGGTCTGGAGATGTTTTCAATGATTTTCTGGATATATTAGATGATGTGTCATTTGCTGAGACTAAGGTCAAGTGGAAACTTCATCATTATGCATTGGTTCCAGATTATGAGTTGTGGGAAAATCATATACACCAGGGTTTGCAAAGGTGTGGCGATTATGAGTTCTTGGATGGTTCTACACGGTTGGTACTTGCTGTTCGACGTGTGGATGAAGAGATACACAATTGGTGGAACAAGGAGATGCGTGTGAAGGGCATTATGTCTGCAACTTGGTTTGATTTTCGGGAATTCTTACGTGTGTGTTTTGTGTTTGGTAACAAGCCTACAATGGATGTGAAGACCCTCAAACAGCCACTTCGGGTTGTGTCACCGACGGTTGAGGTTGGCAAGAGGTTGCAGCTATGTTCCAAGGAAGCTATGGCTATGTCTATTCCGTCTCCTACAAAGGAGGTGGTGTGCTCTAACACTACCGTGGAGGAGGTTGTTCTAGTACAGACAGTCACTGAGGAGAGGAAACCTGACTCTGATACCAAGAGCACTACTCTGACTATTGAGGAGGATGTACCATTGAGCGGGCTGAATATGCAACTCAAGAAGGTACAAGATGATGCTTGCACGACAGTTGACAAGGGTCAGCGGTGGAGTTTGTTTCAGACTCAGTGCATTATCAAGGGCAAGGCTTGCAAGTTGATGATTAATGGTGGTAGCTGTACTAAGGCATTAGCAAGGCGATGGTGGCAGCATTGGGGTTCTCTACATGGCGTCTTCCTGAACCTAAACGTCTTGAGTGGTTGAATAGATGTGGTATGCTGAAGATTACTCACAAGGTGCGTGTGCCATTTACAGTTGATGATTATGTTGATGAGATAGAGTGCGATGTGTTGCCGTTGGAGGTGTGTGGATTGCTACTTGGGCGTCCTTGGCAGTATGATCGCAATGTGACACATGCTGGGTGAGCAAATACATATTCTTTTATGCATGGTTGATGGCGTGTAAGACACACGTCCGTTGGGAACCCCAAGAGGAAGGTGTGATGTGTACAACAACAAGTTTTCCCTCAGTAAGAAACCAAGGTTATCGAACCAGTAGGAGTCAAGGAACACGTGAAGGTTGTTGGTGGCGGAGTGTAGTGCGGCGCAACACCAGGGATTCCGGCGCCAACGTGGAACCTGCACAACACAATCAAAGTACTTTGCCCCAACGTAACAGTGAGGTTGTCAATCTCACCGGCTTGCTGTAAACAAATGATTAAATGTATAGTGTGGAAGATGATGTTTATTTGCGAAGAACAGTAAAGAACAAGTATTGCATTCGATTGTATTTCAGATGTAAAGAATGGACCGGGGTCCACAGTTCACTAGTGGTGTCTCTCCGATAAGAAATAGCATGTTGGGTGAACAAATTACAGTTGGGCAATTGACAAATAAAGAAGGCATAACAATGCACATACATATATCACGATGACTACTATGAGATTTAATCAGGGCATTACGACAAAGTACATAGACCGCTATCTAGCATGCATCTATGCCTAAAAAGTCCACCTTCAGGTTATCATCCGAACCCCTTCCAGTATTAAGTTGCAAACAACAGACAATTGCATTAAGTATGGTGCGTAATGTAATCAACACAAATATCCTTAGACAAAGCATTGAGGTTTTATCCCTAGTGGCAACAACACATCCACAACCTTAGAACTTTCTGTCACTGTCCCAGATTCAATGGAGGCATGAACCCACTATCGAGCATAAATACTCCCTCTTGAAGTCACAAGTATCAACTTGGCCAGAGCCTCTACTAGCAACGGAGAGCATGCAAGAACATAAACAACACATATATGATAGATTGATAATCAACTTGACATAGTATTCCATATTCATCGGATCCCAACAAACACAACATGTAGCATTACAAATAGATGATCTTGATCATGATAGGCAGCTCACAAGATCTAACATGATAGCACAATGAGGAGAAGACAACCATCTAGCTACTGCTATGGACCCATAGTCCAGGGGTGAACTACTCACACATCGATCCGGAGGCGATCATGGTGATGAAGAGACCTCCGGGAGATGATTCCCCTCTTCGGCAGGGTGCCGGAGGCGATCTCCAGAATCCCCCGAGATGGGATTGGCGGCGGCGGCGTCTCTGGAAGGTTTTCCGTATCGTGGCTCTCGGTACTGGGGTTTTCGCAACGAAGGCTTTAAGTAGGCGGAAGGGCAGAGTCGGAGGGCTGACGAGGGCCCCACACCATAGGGTGGCGCGGGGCCCACCCTGGCCGCGCGACCCTGTGGTGTCGCCGCCCCGTCGCTCCACTTCGTTTCCCTTTCGGTCTTCTGGAATCTTCGTGGAAAAATAAGACCCTGGGCATTGATTTCGTCCAATTCCGAGAATATTTCCTTTGTAGGATTTTGATGTCTACGTTCCCCCTCCTTTCCTGTAGACAGTGTTGGGCCTCCAAGTGCAGAGGTTTGTAGAACAGCAGCAAGTTTCCCTTAAGTGGATACCCAAGGTTTATCGAACTCAGGGAGGAAGAGGTCAAAGATATCCCTCTCATGCAACCCTGCAACCACAAAGCTAGAAGTCTCTTGTGTCCCCAACACACCTAATAGGTGCACTAGTTCGGCGAAGAGATAGTGAAATACAGGTGGTATAAATAAGTATGAGCAGTAGTAACGGTGCCAGAAAAGTGCTTGGCGCGTAGTTGATGGTGGTGGTATTGCAGCAGTAGTAACGCAAGAAACAAGAAACAAGCAGTAGTAACTCAGCAGTAGTAACGCAGTAGTAGTAAACAAGCAGTAGTAACTCAGCAGTATTTAGGGACAAGGCCTAGGGATTACACTTTCACTAGTGGACACTCTCAACATTGATCACATAACAGAATAGATAAATGCATACTCTACACTTTTGTTGGATGATGAACACATTGCGTAGGATTACACGAACCCTCAATGCCGGAGTTAACAAGCTCCACAATAATGCTCATGTTTTAGTAACCTTTAGTGTAAGATATATCAACAGACTAAACCAAGTACTAGCATAGCATGCACACCGTAACCTTCATGCATATGTAGGAGGAATAGATCACATCAATATTATCATAGCAATAGTTAACTTCATAATCTACAAGAGATCATAATCATAGCATAAACCAAGTACTAACACGGTGCACGCACTGTCTCCTTTGCACACATGCAGGAGGAATAAAACTACTTTAATAACACATCACTAGAGTAGCACATAGATAAATTGTGATACAAACTCATATGAATCTCAATGAGATCATTGTATTGAAGTACATGGAAGAGAGATGAACCACATAGCTACCGGTACAGCCCCGAGCCTCGATGGAGAACTACTCCCTCCTCATGGGAGCAGCAGCGGTGATGAAGATGGCGGTGGGGATGGCAGCGGTGTCGATGGAGATGGCAGCGGTGTCGATGGAGAAGCCTTCCGGGGGCACTTCCCCGTCCCGGCAGGGTGCCGGAACAGAGTTCTGTCCCCCGAATTGGAGTTTCGCGACGGTGGCGGCGCCCCTGGAGTCTTTCTGGAGTTTCGTCAATTGGTCCTGTGTTTTTAGGTCGAAAGGGGTTATATAGGCGAAGAGGCGGCGCAGGAGGGTCGACAGGGTGGCCTCACCCTAGGCCGGCGCGGCCAGAGGCCAGCCCGCGCGGCCCTATGGTGTGGGGCCCCCCTGGCCCCTCTCCGACTCTTCTTCGGTGTTCTGGAGCCTTCCGGGAAAAATAGGAGGTTTGGCGTTGATTTCGTCCAATTCCGAGAATATTGCCCGAACAGCCTTTCTGGAACCAAAAACAGCAGAAAACAGCAACTGGCCTTTCGGCATCTTGTTAATAGGTTAGTTCCACAAAATGCACGAATATGACATAAAGTGTGCATAAAACATGTAGATAACATCAATAATGTGGCATGGAACATAAGAAATTATCGATACGTTGGAGACGTATCAGCATCCCCAAGCTTAGTTCTGCTCGTCCCGAGCAGGTAAAACGATAACAAAGATAATTTCTGGAGTGACATGCCATCATAACCTTGATCATACTATTTGTAAAGCATATGTAGTGAATGCAGCGATCAAAACAATGTATATGACATGAGTAAACAAGTGAATCATATAGCAAAGACTTTTCATGAATAGCACTTTCAAGACAAGCATCAATAAGTCTTGCATAAGAGTTACTCATAAAGCAATAAATTCTTAGTAAAAGGTATTGAAGCAACATAATGGAAGATTAAGTTTCAGCGGTTGCTTTCAACTTGTAACATGTATATCTCATGGATAATTGTCAATGCAAAGCAATATAACAAATGCAATATACAAATATGTAAGAATCAATGCACAGTTCACACAAATGTTTGCTTCTTGAGGTGGAGAGAAATAGGTGAACTGACTCAACAATAAAAGTAAAAGAATGGTCCTTCAAAGAGGAAAGCATCGATTGCTATATTTGTGCTAGAGCTTTGGTTTTGAAAACATATAGAGAGCATAAAAAGTAAAGTTTTGAGAGGTGTTTGTTGTTGTCAACGAATGGTAATGGGTACACTAACTACCTCGCCAACCGGACTTCCAAGAGCGGCTCCCATGAATTATTTTATTTTTGGGTGGCACTCCTTCCAACCTTTCTTTCACAAACCATGGCTAACCGAATCCTCGGGTGCCTGCCAACAATCTCATACCATGAAGGAGTGCCTTTTTATTTTAGTTTTATTATGATGACACTCCTCCCAACCTTTGCTTACACAAGCCATGGCTAACCGAATCCTTCGGGTGCCGTCCAACAATCACATACCATGGAGGAGTGTCTATTTTTGTTAATTAATTTGGGACTGGGAATCCCATTGCCAGCTCTTTTTGCAAAATTATTGGATAAGCGGATGTGCCACTAGTCCATATGAGAGTCCGTCAAAAGTAAATGACAAGGTTGAAAGCTAAACACCACATACTTCCTCATGAGCTATAAAACATTGACACAAATCAGAGGTGATAAATTTTGAATTGTTTAAAGGTAGCACTCAAGCAATTTACTTTGGAATAGCAGGAAATACCACATAGTAGGTAGGTATGGTGGACACAAATGGCATAGTGGTTGGCTCAAGGATTTTGGATGCATGAGAAGTATTCCCTCTCGATACAAGGCTTAGGCTAGCAAGGTTGTTTGAAGCAAACATAAGCACGAACTAGTACAGCAAAACTCACATAAAAGACATATTACAAGCATTATAAAACTATACATCGTCTTCCTTGTTGTTCAAACATCTTACTAGAAAATATCTAGACTCTAGAGAAACCACTCATGCAAACCAAATTTTAACAAGCTCTATGTATTTCTTCACTAATAAGTGTAAGGTATATGATGCAAGAGCTTAAACATGAGCACAACAATTGCCAAGTATCACATTACCCAAGACATTATAGCAATTACTACATGTACCATTTTCCAATTCCAACCATATAACAATTTAACGAAGAGGAAACTTCGCCATGAATATTATGAGCTAAGAACACATGTGTTCATATGAACCAGCGGAGCGTGTCTCTCTCCCACACAAGCATGATGTAATTCAATTTATTCAAACAAAAACAAAAACAAAAACAAACCGACGCTCCAAGAAAAAGCACATAAGATGTGATGGAATAAAAATATAGTTTCAGGGGAGGAACCTGATAATGTTGTCGATGAAGAAGGGGATGCCTTGGGCATCCCCAAGCTTAGACGCTTGAGTCTTCTTGATATATGCAGGGGTGAACCACCGGGTGCATCCCCAAGCTTAGAGTTTTCACTCTTCTTGATCATAGTATATCATCCTCCTCTCTTGACCCTTGAAAACTTCCTCCACACCAAACTCGAAACAACTCATTAGAGGGTTAGTGGACAATAAAAATTAACATGTTCAGAGGTGACACAATCATTCTTAACACTTCTGGACATTGCATAAAGCTACTGGACATTAATGGATCAAAGAAATTCATCCAACATAGCAAAAGAGGCAATGCGAAATAAAAGGCAGAATCTGTCAAAACAGAACAGTCCGAAAAGATGGATTTTATTAGGCCACCAGACTTGCTCAAACGAAAATGCTCAAATTGAATGAAAGTTGCGTACATATCTGAGGATCACTCACGTAAATTTGCATAATTTTCTGAGTTACCTACAGAGAATTAGACCCAGATTCGTGACAGCAAAGAAATCTGTTTCTGCGCAGTAATCCAAATCTAGTACTTACTTTACTATCAAAGACTTTACTTGGCACAACAAAACTCAAAACTAAGATAAGGAGAGGTTGCTACAGTAGTAAACAACTTCCAAGACACAAATATAAAACAAAGTACTGTAGCAAAATAACACATGGGTTATCTCCCAAGAAGTTCTTTTCTTTATAGCCATTAAGATGGGCTCAACAGTTTTAATGATGCACTCGCAAGAGATAGTATGTGAAGCAAAAGAGAGCATCAAGAGGCAAATTAAAAACACATTTAAGCCTAACATGCTTCCTATGAAGAGGAATCTTGTACACAAATGAATTCATGAAGAACAAAGTGACAAGCATAAGAGGATAAAACACGAGTAACTTCCAGATTCTCAACATAAAGAGGGGAAACTTAATATTATTAAGATGCATATAACCATATTTCCCTCTCTCATAATAACTTTCAGTAGCATCATTGATGAAATCCACAATATACCCATCACTTAAAACATTCTTATCATGGTTCATATGCATAGAAGTATCATTAATTTTGGCATAAAGAGAGTTCTTTTCATTAATAGTAATTGGAGCAGGATTATTATCAAGAATTTGAACATGGTAGACAAGTTGCATATTAAGGGAATTGTTTTTGGTAACCCAATCATGACTATGACAAGTTTCATAAGGATAGTTAGAACCTATATCATAGCATTCTTTGTAATAAACATAAGAGATCGGAGGCACAGTGTCATCATAAGGAATAGAATAGTTATCTTTCACAATCGGTTTATCTGTGTCCACACCATCATTGTTATTAGAAGGAGATGTATCAAGAACATAATGACCAGTAGCTAAAGGATTTGCAAACACCTCTTCCCCAAGCTTAGAGCTTTCTATATCATCATGGGAGGAAGCATGGATAGTACTGACACTATGGCAATTATTATCATCATCATTTTCAGAATTAGTTTCCCAGAGATTTGCAATATCAAAAGTAGTGTGCTCATTCAAATCATGATTGCTAATGTATGTAAAGGGCATAGGAAGATTATCATATTCAGATTCATTATCACAATAATCATTAGGAGCAACATACTTACGGTTACCTATTGTTATCTCATATACGCGGGGATATGATGTTACCTCTTTCTTTTTATTCTCCTTCTTCTTCTTCTTCTTCTTATTCATCTTCTTCGTTCCCTTCTTCTTCTCCTTCTCTTCCTTCTCATCATTCCCTTCTTCAGGAGGGAGAGGCTTGAAGGGTGGCTTGTCCGCATAACCTGATTTACTTTCAGAAACAATAGAAGAAACTTGGGGGGATCCCTCCTTTTCATTAATTAGTTGAAAACACACAGCGGTCCTATCATATTTTGGCAAGGTGTCATCTTCTAAAATATCTTGTATGTAAGTATTTGTATGGCTATTATCAATGCAATAAGAAAAACACCCATGCAGGACATCATCAATATCAAGATCACTCATATGTAACAAAGAGATTTTTCTCGACAGTTCTTCACACCCCAAAAATAAAGTAAGTTCATCATGCTGATTAGGAGTGATTTCATCATCACAATACAAATTTGCAGCACTCATTGGGTTCAAAATATCACTGGAGGAACATTGAAAATTAAAATGACCCACTTCATGGCAAACTTCACAAATAAAAGGATAGAGGGCACAAACTTTTTTACCAAGATCATCTAGAGCCCTAAACCACTTTCTAGTTTTTTCATTAGCATGATGGATGCAATATTCATCTTTGATTTGATTAATTCCACAAGGTCTATGTATTCCACAAAAATTAACATGCTTATAGGAAATAGCATTCTTAGGAGTTTGAGCATGCTTATTGCAATAATTAACAACAATTTCATTCTTCATGCAAGCCTCTTTAAAAGGTTCATGATACTTATCAAAATTATTTTTAGGCAATTCGAAATGAGAAGCAAAGGCTTTATAAAGATTTGCAGCAACTTGAGAGTCAAGACCATAAGTAGCACTCATATTTCGAAATTCATCGGTATCCATAAAAGCTTCAATGCATTCATAATCATAATTTATACCTGACTCTTTACCTTCATTGTTCTCCCATCCTTCAGCGTTGTCCTCAATCCGATCAAGGAGGTCCCACCTAGCTTCAACCTCCTTGCTTGTGAAAGATCCCTCCGAACACGCGTCCAGATAGTCCTTGTGTTGTCCTGAAAGCCTCGCATAAAAATTGTTAACAATAACATTACGGGGGAGCTCATGAATGGGACATTTGAGCATTAGTGATTTCAATCTCCCCCACGCTTGAGAAATACTCTCTCCATCACGAGGATAAAAGTTATAAATATAATTCCTATCAATATGCACTTCATGCGGAGGATAAAATTTAGAATAAAAGAGAGATGCAATTTCCTCCCAACCAAGAGAATGGCTATTCTCCAACAATTTATACCAATGCGCTGCTTTACCAGACAGCGAAACAGAGAATAGCTTCTTCCTCACTTCATCCATAGAGATACCTGCACACTTGAATAACCCACATAATTCGTGCAAAAACAGTAAATGATCTCTAGGATGGACAGTTCCATCCCCTTTATAGTGGTTGTCCATAACACGTTCAATAATTTTCATGGGTATTTTATACGGAATACTTTCAGCAGGTGGATTTAAAATATCAGAAGCATTATTAGAGTTATCGCATATGGGAGATAAAGCATTATCAGAACAAATTTTCTCCCCTAAAGATGGGAAGCTAAAAAGACCACAAAAACTAGCTTCCCCAAGCTTAGACTTCTTCATAGCATTAGCAGTAATTGCATTCATACTAATAACATCGCTACTAACATGCAAATAAGGTTCCATAGGTTTTTTAATTTTCGCATCAAACAATTCTAAATCAGGAAAAAGATTAAAAAGCTCACTAATTTTTTTGTTGTTTTCCATTATGCCTAACTAGTGTAAACAAGAAACAAAAAGTTGCAATTGCAGGATCTAAAGGAAATAGCTTCGAGTACTTACAATGACGGAAAATAGCTTGGTAGCCGAGGTCCGGAGTGTGAGTACCTTTTACCTTTCCTCCCCGGCAACGGCGCCAGAAAAGTGCTTGATGTCTACGTTCCCCCTCCTTTCCTGTAGACAGTGTTGGGTCTCCAAGTGCAGAGGTTTGTAGAACAGCAGCAAGTTTCCCTTAAGTGGATACCCAAGGTTTATCGAACTCAGGGAGGAAGAGGTCAAAGATATCCCTCTCATGCAACCCTGCAACCACAAAGCAAGAAGTCTCTTGTGTCCCCAACACACCTAATAGGTGCACTAGTTCGGCGAAGAGATAGTGAAATACATGTGGTATAAATAAGTATGAGCAGTAGTAACGGTGCCAGAAAAGTGCTTGGCGCGTAGTTGATGGTGGTGGTATTGCAGCAGTTGTAACGCAGTAAAACAGTAAACAAGCAGTAGTAACTCAGCAGTAGTAACGCAGTAGTAGTAAACAAGCAGTAGTAACTCAGCAGTATTTAGGGACAAGGCCTAGGGATTACACTTTCACTAGTGGACACTCTCAACATTGATCACATAACAGAATAGATAAATGCATACTCTACACTTTTGTTGGATGATGAACACATTGCGTAGGATTACACGAACCCTCAATGCCGGAGTTAACAAGCTCCACAATAATGCTCATGTTTTAGTAACCTTTAGTGTAAGATATATCAACAGACTAAACCAAGTACTAGCATAGCATGCACACCGTAACCTTCATGCATATGTAGGAGGAATAGATCACATCAATATTATCATAGCAATAGTTAACTTCATAATCTACAAGAGATCATAATCATAGCATAAACCAAGTACTAACACGGTGCACGCACTGTCTCCTTTGCACACATGCAGGAGGAATAAAACTACTTTAATAACACATCACTAGAGTAGCACATAGATAAATTGTGATACAAACTCATATGAATCTCAATGAGATCATTGTATTGAAGTACATGGAAGAGAGATGAACCACATAGCTACCGGTACAGCCCCGAGCCTCGATGGAGAACTACTCCCTCCTCATGGGAGCAGCAGCGGTGATGAAGATGGCGGTGGGGATGGCAGCGGTGTCGATGGAGATGGCAGCGGTGTCGATGGAGAAGCCTTCCGGGGGCACTTCCCCGTCCCGGCAGGGTGCCGGAACAGAGTTCTGTCCCCCGAATTGGAGTTTCGCGACGGTGGCGGCGCCCCTGGAGTCTTTCTGGAGTTTCGTCAATTGGTCCTGTGTTTTTAGGTCGAAAGGGGTTATATAGGCGAAGAGGCGGCGCAGGAGGGTCGACAGGGTGGCCTCACCCTAGGCCGGCGCGGCCAGAGGCCAGCCCGCGCGGCCCTATGGTGTGGGGCCCCCCTGGCCCCTCTCCGACTCTTCTTCGGTGTTCTGGAGCCTTCCGGGAAAAATAGGAGGTTTGGCGTTGATTTCGTCCAATTCCGAGAATATTGCCCGAACAGCCTTTCTGGAACCAAAAACAGCAGAAAACAGCAACTGGCCTTTCGGCATCTTGTTAATAGGTTAGTTCCACAAAATGCACGAATATGACATAAAGTGTGCATAAAACATGTAGATAACATCAATAATGTGGCATGGAACATAAGAAATTATCGATACGTTGGAGACGTATCAGATTTCTGAAACCAAAAAAAGCAGAAAATAGCAACTGGCTCTTCGGCATCTCGTCAATAGGTTAGTGCCGGAAAATGCATAATAATGACATAAAGTGTGTATAAAACATGTGAGTATCATCACAAAAGTAGCATGGAACATAAGAAATTATAGATACGTTTGAGACGTATCAAGCATCCCCAAGCTTAGTTCCTACTCGCCCTCGAGTAGGTAAACGATAACAAGGATAATTTCTGAAGTGACATGCTATCATAATCTTGATCAATACTATTGTAAAGCATATGAGATGAATGCAGCGATTCGAAGCAATGGTAAAGATAATGAATAAACAACTGAATCATATAGCAAAGACTTTTCATGAATAGTACTTTCAAGACAGGCATCAATAAGACTTGCATAAGAGTTAACTCATAAAGCAATAGATTCTTAGTAGAAAGCTTTGAAGCAACACAAAGGAAGATATAAGTTTCAGCAGTTGCTTTCAACTTCAACATATTTATCTCATGGATAATTGTCAACACAAAGTAATATAACAAGTGCAATAGGTAAACATGTAAGAATCAATGCACACAGTTCACACAAGTGTTTGCTTCTAAGATAGAAAGAATGGGTAAACTGACTCAACAATAAAGTAGAAGATAGGCCCTTCGCAGAGGGAAGCATGGATTACTATTTTTGTGCTAGAGCTTTTCATTTTGAAAACGTAGAAACAATTTTGTCAATGATAGTAATAAATCATATGTGTTATGTATAAGATATCATATAAGTTGCAAGCCTCATGCATAGATTACCAATAGTGCTCGCACCTTGTCCTAATTAGCTTGGATTAACATGGATTATCATTGCATAACATATGTTTCAACCAAGTGTCAAAATGGGGTACCTCTACGCCGCATGTACAAAGGTCTAAGGAGAAAGATCGTATTTGATTTCTCGTTTTTGATTATTCTCAACTTAGACATCCATACCGGGACAACATAGACAACAGATAATGGACTCCTCTCTAATGCATAAGCATTCAACAACAGATAATATTCTCATAAGAGATTGAGGATTATTGTCCAAACTGAAACTTCCACCATGGATCATGGCTTTAGTTAGCGGCCCAATGTTCTTCTCTAACAATATGCACACTCAAACCATTTGATCATGATAAATCACCCTTACTTCAGACAAGACGAACATGCATAGCAACTCACATGATATTCAACAAAGGTGTAATAGTTGGTGGCGTCCCCAGAAGCATGGTTACCGCTCAACAAGCAACTTATAAGAAATAAGATAATAGCTACATATTCTTCACCACAATAGTTTTTAAGGCTATTTTTCCATGAGCTATATATTGCAAAGACAAGGAATGAAGTTTTAAAGGTAGCACTCAAGTAATTTACTTTGGAATGGCAGAGAAATACCATGTAGTAGGTAGTTATGGTGGACACATATGGCATAGTTTTGGTTCAAGGATTTGGATGCACGAGAAGAAATCCCTCTCAATACAAGGCTAGGCTAGCAAGGTTGTTTGAAGCAAACTCAAGTATAAAATGGTACAGCAAAACTTACATATGAACATATTGCTAGCATTATAAGACTCTACATCGTCTTCCTTGTTGTTCAAACACCTTAACCAGAAAATATCTAGACTCTAGAGACCAATCATGCAAACCAAATTTTAACAAGCTCTATGTAGTTCTTCATTAATGGGTAGAAAGTACATGATGGAAGAGCTTAAACATGATCTATATGAGCACAACAATTGCCAAGTATCAAATTATTCAAGACATTAAACCAATTACCACATGCAGCATTTTCTGTTTCCAACCATATAACAATGAACGAAGCAGTTTCAACCTTCGCCATGAACATTAAAAGTATAGCTAAGAACATATGTGTTCATACGAAACAGCGGAGCGTGTCTCTCTCCCAAACAAGGAATGCTAGGATCCAATTTTATTCAAACAAAAACAAAAATAAAAACAAACAGACGCTCCAAGTAAAGCACATAAGATCGGAATAAAAATATAGTTTCACTAGAGGTGACCTGATAAGTTGTCGATGAAGAAGGGATGCCTTGGGCATCCCCAAGCTTAGATGCTTGAGTCTTCTTAAACTATACAGGGATGAACCACGGGGGCATCCCCAAGCTTAGACTTTTCACTCTTCTTGATCATATTGTATCATCCTCCTCTCTTGACCCTTGAAAACTTCCTCCACACCAAACTCAAAACAAATTCATTAGAGGGTTAGCGCATAATTAAAAATTCACATATTCAGAGGTTACATAATCATTCTTAACACTTCTGGACATTGCACAAAGCTACTGAAAGTTAATGGAACAAATAAATCAATCAAACATAGCAAAACAGGCAATGCGAAATAAAAGGCAGAATCTGTCAAAACAGGACAGTCCGTAAAGACGAATTTTTCTGGGGCACTTAACTTGCTCAGATGAAAATGCTCAAATTGAATGAAAGTTGCATACATATCTGAGGATCACGCACGTAGATTGGCAGATTTTTCTAAATTTCCTACAGAAGGGGCTGCTCAATTTCGTGACAGTAAGAAATCTGTTTCTGCGCAGTAATGCAAATCTAGTATTGACTTTACTATCAAAGACTTTACTTGGCACAACAATGCAATAAAATAAAGATAAGGAGAGGTTGCTACAGTAGTAACAACTTCCAAGACTCAAATATAAAACAAAGTGCAGAAGTAAAATAATGGGTTGTCTCCCATAAGCGCTTTTCTTTAACGCCTTTCAGCTAGGCACAGAAAGTGTGAATTAAGTATTATCAAGAGATGAAGCATTAGCATTCTTGCCAGGGGATTTGCGCTTACCCTTCTTACTCTTTGGTTTAGGAAATACATGACCGCATCAACATAATCAAGAGATAAATAGCATGTTGGGTGAACAAATTACAGTTGGGCAATTGACAAATAAAGAAGGCATAACAATGCACATACATATATCACGATGACTACTATAAGATTTAATCAGGGCATTACGACAAAGTACATAGACCGCTATCCAGCATGCATCTATGCCTAAAAAGTCCACCTTCAGGTTATCATCCGAACCCCTTCCAGTATTAAGTTGCAAACAACAGACAATTGCATTAAGTATGGTGCTGTTGCGGTCAGAAACCCACCGTCGGGCAGCGACGGGCAACACCGTAGAGCCGGGAATCTCCCAGGACTGCGGCTGGCCCTGGTCCCTCCGAGCGACGGCCCGCAAAGCCTTCGGCACGCACGTCCGATGCTGATGCAAGGGCGTGCCACCTGACCTATACCTGGTCAGGAAGGTGTTGGAGAATGCCTCGCTTAGTTTCCTGCATGGCATACACGTAAACATTAAATGCGAGCCTCGATCGGCTCTCAGGTTATCCTGTGAATCGGCTCAAGGAGCCGATCCACCCATGATGCGTACGAGGCGTACGATCAGATGGTGGTCCTGCTTGATCAAAGCAAAGCTAAAACGACCTACTACGATTTGGGGTTTTCACCGCATAATCGGAACTTTCTACTCGTGATTGGGCCTCGCGGCCGCGTACGGTGATCGTAAGCCGATCCTAGACAGGGCCTAAAAACCAACACGAGGTTGATCCCCGGAACATCCTGTCTAGGGCTAGCAAACTGCACCCTACGCGCCGCTGGATCCTCCAACCCTTTGTAAGGCCTAACAATGCAGATATTAAACTAATCCTTGAAGAACAAGGAGCAATCATAACGGATCGGATCTACTAAACAATGGTCAAGCGGGGTGCCGCCCTTACACCCAAGATAGGCGTAAGGGCGGCTAGATGCCTAAGGGTTGCACGACGATAGCATATGATACGATGAACAATGCTAACCCTAAGACACCTATGATAACTACGTTGCTCGCCATCAAAAAGGCTTCAGTACGAGCAACGCATGGACGACGAATAAAGGTGTGCTGCCTAGATCGCAAGATGCGATCTAGGCAGCATGGTGCTTACCCGGAAGAAACCCTCGAGACGGGGGAGTTGGCGATGCACCGAGATTGGTTTGTGGTGAACGTTGGTTGTTGTTTATTTCATAAACCCTAGATACATATTTATAGTCCGGGGGACTTTCTAGTTCAGGCGTGCACCTAACCGTGCACGGGTTAAACTCTAACGACACGTATCCTACTATGTTACAGATACACGGGCAAATTAGCCCAAACTTGGTATAGAAGGCCGATTCATGTACTTCTTCTATGTATATTCTTCAAGCCCATCTTCAATCGCGGCCCACCTCTGATCCGGTCAAATTCTGGTGATAACACATGCCCCCCTGGTTTTGGAAATGACATTTCCAAAATCATTATGCTTTTCCTTCGAAGGGTCATGTCATGGCAGAGCAGAACCGTCGCAGAGTCTTTCATCATATCGCCTCGCCTCCTTGGCTTCTCTGCACGAATTGATAGTTTCGGCATCACGTCCTCGAGAACCGTTATGGCATTAAATCTCCACTACAACCCCTTTCTTTATCTGTGCCGAACGGTTTGCCACTTCATCCCCCTGCTCTGTTCTGTCCACCAGCACCCAAAAAACCCTCTTCCCCTGTAGCCATGTCTTCCTCTTCGTCTACCTCCTCAGGCCTCCCCCTCCAATCTTCGCCGAAGAGCAAGAATGAAGACGACCTCCACTCCGGGGCGAACCCCATCTCCTCCAACAAGAAGGAGAACGAAGAAGAAGTAGAGAAGAAAGAGGCCTCCTCCTCCGCCAGGCACCTGCCGACGAAGCGCTCCCGCATGTGGGCGGACAGCGAGGACGATGATGACGACGAGGAAGGAGAAGAAGAAGAGGAGGAGGATAATTCCTCCTCTTCCGCTGGATATCCGCCGACGAAGCGCTTCCGTGCTTGGGCGGACAGCGAGGATGATGATGATGACGAGGAAGAAGAAGAGGCTCCGGCTGCAGGCTGGGGTAGCAGCGACGAGGATCTCTCCGGAAGTAGCGCCGACGGCAACTCCAACGCCGACGATGATTGATGGCGTGTATTTCACACGTTCGTTGGGCAACCCCAAGAGGAAGGTATGATGCGCACAGCAGCAAGTTTTCCCTCAGAAAGAAACCAAGGTTTATCGAACCAGGAGGAGCCAAGAAGCACGTTGAAGGTTGATGGCGGCGGGATGTAGTGCGGCGCAACACCAGGGATTCCGGCGCCAACGTGGAACCTGCACAACACAACCAAAGTACTTTGCCCCAACGAAACAGTGAGGTTGTCAATCTCACCGGCTTGCTGTAACAAAGGATTAACCGTATTGTGTGGAAGATGATTGTTTGCAGAGAAAATAGTAAAACAAGTATTGCAGCAGATTTGTATTTCAGTATTAAAGAATGGACCGGGGTCCACAGTTCACTAGAGGTGTCTCTCCCATAAGATAAAAGCATGTTGGGTGAACAAATTACAGTTGGGCAATTGACAAATAGAGAGGGAATAACAATGCACATACATGACATGATAAGTATAGTGAGATTTAATTGGGCATTACGACAAAGTACATAGACCGCCATCCAACTGCATCTATGCCTAAAAAGTCCACCTTCAGGTTATCGTCCGAACCCCTTCCAGTATTAAGTTGCAAAGCAACAGACAATTGCATTAAGTATGGTGCATAATGTAATCAACAACTACATCCTCGGACATAGCGCCAATGTTTTATCCCTAGTGGCAACAGCACAACACAACCTTAGAACTTTCACATCCTTGTCCTGTATCAATGCAGGCATGAACCCACTATCGAGCATAAATACTCCCTCTTGGAGTTAAAAGCAAAAACTTGGCCAGAGCCTCTACTAGTAATGGAGAGCATGCAAGATCATAAACAACACATATGTAATAACTTGATAATTAACATGACATGGTATTCTCTATCCATCGGATCCCGACAAACACAACATATAGAATTACAGATAGATGATCTTGATCATGTTAGGCAGCTCACAAGATCCAACAATGAAGCACAATGAGGAGAAGACAACCATCTAGCTACTGCTATGGACCCATAGTCCAGGGGTGAACTACTCACTCATCACTCCGGAGGCGACCATGGCGGTGTAGAGTCCTCCGGGAGATGAATCCCCTCTCCGGCAGGTGCCGGAGGAGATCTCGAGAATCCCCGAGATGGGATCGGCGGCGGCGTCTCAGTAAGGTTTTCCGTATCGTGGTTTTTCGCCTCAGGGGTTTCGCGACGAAGGCTTTAAGTAGGCGGAAGGGCAGAGTCAGGGGCCTGACGAGGGGCCCACACCACAGGGCGGCGCGGGCCCCCCTTGGCCGCGCCGCCATGTGGTTTGGCCACCTCGTGGCCCCACTTCGTATGCTCTTCGGTCTTCTGGAAGGTTCGTGGCAAAATAGGCACCTGGGTCTTCGTTTCGTCCAATTCCGAGAATATTTCGTTACTAGGATTTCTGAAACCAAAAACAGCAGAAAACATGAACTGGCACTTCGGCATCTTGTTAATAGGTTAGTTCCAAAAAATGCACGAATATGACATAAAGTGTGCATAAAACATGTAGGTATCATCAATAATATGGCATAGAACATAAGAAATTATCGATATGTCGGAGACGTATCAAGCATCCCCAAGCTTAGTTCTGCTCGTCCCGAGCAGGTAAAACGATAACAAAGATAATTTCTGAAGTGATATGCCATCATAACCTTGATCATACTATTTGTAAACATATGTAGTGGATGCAGCGATCAAAACAATGGTAATGACATGAGTAAACAAGTGAATCATAAAGCAAATACTTTTCATGAATAGTACTTCAAGACAAGTATTAATAAGTCTTGCATAAGAGTTAACTCATAAAGCAATAAATCAAAGTAAAGGTATTGAAGCAACACAAAGGAAGATTAAGTTTCAGCGGTTGCTTTCAACTTGTAACATGTATATCTCATGGATAATTGTCAACATAGAGTAATATAACAAGTACAATATGCAAGTATGTAGGAATCAATGCACAATTCACACAAGTGTTTGCTTCTTGAGGTGGAGAGAAATAGGTGAACTGACTCAACATAAAAGTAAAAGAATGGTCCTTCAAAGAGGAAAGCATCGATTGCTATATTTGTGCTAGAGCTTTTATTTTGAAAAGATGAAACAATTTTGTCAACGGTAGTAATAAAACATATGAGTTATGAAAGTTATATCTTACAAGTTGCAAGCCTCATGCATAGTATACTAATAGTGCCCGCACCTTGTCCTAATTAGCTTGGACTACCGGATCTTTGCAATGCACATGTTTTAACCAAGTGTCACAATGGGGTACCTCCATGCTGCCTGTACAAAGGTCTAAGGAGAAAGCTCGCATTTTGGATTTCTCGCTTTTGATTATTCTCAACTTAGACATCCATACCGGGACAACATGGACAACATATAATGGACTCCTCTTTAATGCATAAGCATGTGACAACAATTATTATTCTCATATGAGATTGAGGATGTGTGTCCAAAACTGAAACTTCCACCATGATTCATGGCTTTAGTTAGCGGCCCAATGTTCTTCTCTAACAATATACATGCTCCAACCATAAAGGTGGTAGATCTCTCTTACTTCAGACAAGACGGACATGCATAGCAACTCAGATGATATTCAACAAAGAATAGTTGATGGCGTCCCCAGAAACATGGTTATCGCACAACAAGCAACTTAATAAGAGATAAAATGCATAAGTACATATTCAATACCACAATAGTTTTTAAGCTATTTGTCCCATGAGCTATATATTGCAAAGGTGAATGATGGAATTTTAAAGGTAGCACTCAAGCAATTTACTTTGGAATGGCGGATAAATACCATGTAGTAGGTAGATATGGTGGACACAAATGGCATAGTGGTTGGCTCAAGTATTTGGGATGCATGAGAAGTATTCCCTCTCGATACAAGGTTTAGGCTAGCAAGGTCATTTGAAACAAACACAAGGATGAACGGTACAGCAAAACTCACATAAAAGACATATGGTAAACATTATAAGACTCCATACCGTCTTCCTTGTTGTTCAAAACTCAATACTAGATGTTATCTAGACTCTAGAGAAACCAAATTAGCAAGCTCTAAGTATTTCTTCATTAATGGGTGCAAAGTATATGATGCAAGAGCTTAAACATGAGCACAACAATTGCCAAGTATCAAATTATCCAAGACATTTTAGAGTTACTACATGTAGTATTTTCCAATTCCAACCATATAACAATTTAACGAAGATGAAACTTCGCCATGAATACTATGAGTAGAGCCTAAGGACATACTTGTCCATATGCTACAGCGGAGCGTGTCTCTCTCCCACAAAGTGAATGCTAGGATCCATTTTATTCAAACAAAACAAAAACAAAAACAAACCGACGCTCCAAGCAAAGTACATAAGATGTGACGGAATAAAAATATAGTTTCAGGGGAGGAACCTGATAATGTTGTCGATGAAGAAGGGGATGCCTTGGGCATCCCCAAGCTTAGACGCTTGAGTCTTCTTAGAATATGCAGGGGTGAACCACTGGGGCATCCCCAAGCTTAGAGCTTTCACTCTCCTTGATCATATTGCATCATACTCCTCTCTTGATCCTTGAAAACTTCCTCCACACCAAACTCGAAACAACTCATTAGAGGGTTAGTGCATAATAAAAATTCACATGTTCAGAGGTGACACAATAATTCTTAACACTTCTGGACATTGCATAAAGCTACTGGACATTAATGGATCAAAGAAATTCATCCAACATAGCAAAAGAGGCAATGCGAAATAAAAGACAGAATCTGTCAAAACAGAACAGTCCGTAAAGATGGATTTTATTATGCCACCAGACTTGCTCAAACGAAAATGCTCAAATTGAATGAAAGTTGCGTACATATCTGAGGGAGATAGACCCAGATTCGTGACATCAAAGAAATCTGGAACTGCGCACTAATCCAAATCTAGTACTTACTTTACTATCAAAGACTTTACTTGCCACAACAAAACATAAAACTAAGATAAGGAGAGGTTGCTACAGTAGTAAAAAACTTCCAAGACACAAATATAAAACAAAAATACTGTAGTAAAAACATATGTTGTCTCCCATAAGCGCTTTTCTTTAACGCCTTTCAGCTAGGCGCAGAAAGTGTGTATCAAGTAACATCAAGAGACGAAGCATCAACATCATAATTTGTTCTAATAATAGAATCATAAGGTAATTTCATTCTCTTTCTAGGGAAGTGTTCCATACCTTTATTGAGAGGAAATTGATATTTAATATTACCTTCCTTCATATCAATAGTAGCACCAACGGTTCGAAGAAAAGGTCTTCCCAATATAATGGGGCAAGATGCATTGCATTCAATATCCAAGACAACAAAATCAACGGGGACAAGGTTATTGTTAACCATAATATGAACATTATCAACTTTCCCCAAAGGTTTCTTTTTAGCATTATCAGCGAGATTAACATCCAGATAACAGTTTTTCAATGGTGGCAAGTCAAGCATATCATAGACTTTTTTAGGCATAACAGAAATACTTGCACCAAGATCACATAAAGCATTACAATCAAAATTTTTAACTCTCATTTTAATGATGGGCTCCCAACCATCTTCTAGCTTTCTAGGAATAGAAGTTTCAAGTTTTAGTTTCTCTTCTCTAGCTTTTATGAGAGCATTTGTAACATGTTTTGTGAAAGCCAAATTTATAGCACTAGCATTAGGACTTTTAGCAAGTTTTTGTAAGAACTTTATAACTTCAGAGATGTGGCAATCATCAAAATCTAAATCATTACAATCTAAAGCAATGGGATTATCATCCCCAAGGTTGGAAAAAATTTCAGCAGTTTTATCACAGGCAGTTTCAGCAGTTTTAGCAGTTTCTGGTAATTTTGCGCGCTTTGCACTAGGAGTAGAAGCATTGCCAACACCAATTATTTTACCATTGATAGTAGGAGGTGCAGCAACATGTGAATCATTAGCATTGCTAGTGGTGGTAATAGTCCAAACTTTAGCTACATTACTCTTTTTAGCTAGTTTTTCATTTTCTTCTCTATCCCACCTAGCACGCAGTTCAGCCATTAATCTTATATTCTCATTAATTCTAACTTGGATGGCATTTACTGTAGTAACAATTTTATTTTCAATATCCCTATTAGGCATAACTTTCGATTTCAAAAGATCAACATCAGAGGCAAGACTATCAACTCTAGAAACAAGAATATCAATTTTATTGAGCTTTTCCTCAACAGATTTGTTAAAGGCAGTTTGTGTATTAATAAATTCCTTAAGCATGGCTTCAAGTCCAGGGGGTGTATTCCTATTATTGTTGTAAGAATTCCCATAAGAATTAGCATAACCGTTACCATTATTATAAGGATATGGCCTATAGTTATTACTAGAATTGTTCCGATAAGCATTGTTGTTGAAATTATTATTTTTAATGAAGTTTACATCAACATGTTCTTCTTGAGCAACCAATGAAGCTAATGGAACATTATTAGGATCAACATTAGTCCTATCATTCGCAAGCATAGACATAATAGCATCAATCTTATCACTCAAGGAGGAGGATTCTTCAACAGAGTTTACCTTCTTACCTTGTGGAACTCTTTCCGTGTGCCATTCAGAGTAATTAACCATCATATTATCAAGGAGCTTTGTTGCTTCACCAAGAGTGATGGACATAAAGGTACCTCCAGCAGCTGAATCCAATAAATTCCGCGAAGAAAAATTTAGTCCTGCATAGAAGGTTTGGATGATCATCCAAGTAGTCAGTCCATGGGTTGGGCAATTTTTAACTAGAGATTTCATTCTTTCCCAAGCTTGAGCAACATGTTCACTATCCAATTGTTTAAAATTCATTATGCTACTCCTCAAAGATATAATTTTAGCAGGGGGATAATATCTACCAATAAAAGCATCCTTGCATTTAGTCCAGGAATCAATACTATTCTTAGGCAGAGATAGCAACCAATCTTTAGCTCTTCCTCTTAATGAGAAAGGAAACAATTTTAATTTTATAATGTCACCATCTACATCTTTATACTTTTGCATTTCACATAGTTCAACAAAATTATTGAGATGGGCAGCAGCATCATCAGAACTAACACCAGAAAATTGCTCTCGCATAACAAGATTCAGTAAAGCAGGTTTAATTTCAAAGAATTCTGCTGTAGTAGCAGGTGGAGCAATAGGTGTGCATAGGAAATCATTATTATTTGTGCTAGTGAAGTCACACAACTTAGTATTTTCAGGGTTGGCCATTTTAGCAATAGTAAATAAAGCAAACTAGATAAAGTAAATGCAAGTAAACTAATTTTTTTTTGTGTTTTTGATATAGCAAACAAGATAGTAAATAAAGTAAAACTAGAAACTAATTTTTTTGTGTTTTGATATAAGTGCAGCAAACAAAGTAGTAAATAAAATAAATCAAGACAAAAACAAAGTAAAGAGATTGAGAAGTGGAGACTCCCCTTGCAGCGTGTCTTGATCTTCCCGGCAACGGCGCCAGAAAATATGCTTGATGGCGTGTATTTCACACGTTCGTTGGGCAACCCCAAGAGGAAGGTATGATGCGCACAGCAGCAAGTTTTCCCTCAGAAAGAAACCAAGGTTTATCGAACCAGGAGGAGCCAAGAAGCACGTTGAAGGTTGATGGCGGCGGGATGTAGTGCGGCGCAACACCAGGGATTCCGGCGCGAACGTGGAACCTGCACAACACAACCAAAGTACTTTGCCCCAACGAAACAGTGAGGTTGTCAATCTCACCAGCTTGCTGTAACAAAGGATTAACCGTATTGTGTGGAAGATGATTGTTTGCAGAGAAAATAGTAAAACAAGTATTGCAGCAGATTTGTATTTCAGTATTAAAGAATGGACCGGGGTCCACAGTTCACTAGAGGTGTCTCTCCCATAAGATAAAAGCATGTTGGGTGAACAAATTACAGTCGGGCAATTGACAAATAGAGAGGGCATAACAATGCACATACATGACATGATAAGTATAGTGAGATTTAATTGGGCATTACGACAAAGTACATAGACCGCCATCCAACTGCATCTATGCCTAAAAAGTCCACCTTCAGGTTATCGTCCGAACCCCTTCCAGTATTAAGTTGCAAAGCAACAGACAATTGCATTAAGTATGGTGCGTAATGTAATCAACAACTACATCCTCGGACATAGCGCCAATGTTTTATCCCTAGTGGCAACAGGACAACACCACCTTAGAACTTTCTCACTGTCCTGGTATCAATGCAGGCATGAACCCACTATCGAGCATAAATACTCCCTCTTGGAGTTAAAAGCAAAAACTTGGCCAGAGCCTCTACTAGTAACGGAGAGCATGCAAGATCATAAACAACACATATGTAATAACTTGATAATTAACATGACATGGTATTCTCTATCCATCGGATCCCGACAAACACAACATATAGAATTACAGATAGATGATCTTGATCATGTTAGGCAGCTCACAAGATCCAACAATGAAGCACAATGAGGAGAAGACAACCATCTAGCTACTGCTATGGACCCATAGTCCAGGGGTGAACTACTCACTCATCACTCCGGAGGCGACCATGGCGGTGTAGAGTCCTCCGGGAGATGAATCCCCTCTCCGGCAGGGTGCCGGAGGAGATCTCCAGAATCCCCCGAGATGGGATCGGCGGCGGCGTCTCAGTAAGGTTTTCCGTATCGTGGTTTTTCGCCTCAGGGGTTTCGCGACGAAGGCTTTAAGTAGGCGGAAGGGCAGAGTCGGGGGCCTGACGAGGGGCCCACACCATAGGGCGGCGCGGGCCCCCCCTTGGCCGCGCCGCCATGTGGTTTGGCCACCTCGTGGCCCCACTTCGTATGCTCTTCGGTCTTCTGGAAGGTTCGTGGCAAAATAGGCACCTGGGTCTTCGTTTCGTCCAATTCCGAGAATATTTCGTTACTAGGATTTCTGAAACCAAAAACAGCAGAAAACAGGAACTGGCACTTCGGCATCTTGTTAATAGGTTAGTTCCAGAAAATGCACGAATATGACATAAAGTGTGCATAAAACATGTAGGTATCATCAATAATATGGCATAGAACATAAGAAATTATCGATACGTCGGAGACGTATCAATGATGCTAGCGAGGATTAGCCATGTAGGATTAGTAGTCCCTGAGCAATCGGCTCTTCTTTTGTTCTTCCCTCCTTGAGCAATCGGCTCTTCATTGTAAAAATCCCCCCTTATTAATGAAGAAGAAATTTCTCAGCTGATTCTGTCTTTTTACCGATTTTTTGCCGATTGCTAAGATAAGTTAACAAATCGAGAGCCGATGGCAGTGCATCGCTATGGTCCCCTTCCAGCAACTCTAGTGATCTGGTTCTGCAACAACCCACCACTTCCGACGTGATTTATGATACAGGACCAGCCGATGACACTCCAATCGGCTTTCAAAACAGAGTGCCTACCAAATCAGCTGCCCCCCGAGCCTCAGCTAAGGCGAGATAGGCGGTGAGGACCTACCGTTCAGACAAACAGACCTGAACTTGGGCGAATCCAAGAAAACTTGCACCATTGATCCCCTTTTCTTCCGTCGAAAGCCGATATTGCAGATGATCACCAACGGCTTATAAGCAAAAGGCTGCCTTGTACGCCAAAATTCCTCTAACAGCACTGCTGAACTGGCAACCTTGCACACAGAGTTGGAGGTCCTCGAAGAAAAGGGTTGGAAGGCCATTCGCGTCTTGCACACGCAGCAGGTAGATCCTGTGTAATTGTGCTAGAGTCGACGGCTGTGCATCGGCTTTGTTCCTTATGAGAATTTTTTTTACGGGCCGATTTTTCTATCAGCCCCCAATGTTTCACTGCACATGTATCGCACATGTTCATCTGATTAGGTGCCCCCCGAGCCGATTCTGCCAGGTAACTGCTGATATCGGCTCTGTGGTTAGCCAAGGCACTATATGTGAACGTCGGCTCTGTTAGGACCAGTGTAGACTTCTTCCAGCTCATCAGCCGACGTAAACCCATTGCCCCTTAGATCGACATTGAACCCAGGCAAAAAGTATGGTGAGGATAATTTTGGCCGATTGCTGGAATCGGCCTCCATGTTGTTTGCTCGATGAAGGTTTTGTAATGTTCCTCCATAGATCCTTGGGGCCGATCACATGGATCGGCGTTGCCACGTTTGTCCATATATGCTGCTCTTGTTACACGGTCAGGCCGGTGGATAAAACCAGCCGAACCCCGTCCTTTGTCACGTCGATGCGCTCGCAGTCGTCCAAATTGATGCATGAGAGTGGCTCTTGGCCTGATGTCTCCCAAACATTCATGCCAGCCGTTGAAATCTCGGCTGAATCATCTGCGTGGACGACTTCTACTTCATCTCCATCCCACTGTATTAGGCATTGGTGCATCGTGGATGGAATGCAACAGTTGGCGTGGATCCAATCTCTCCCTAGTAGGACAGCATAGGTGCTCTTGCTGTCGACAATAAAGAACGTCGTAGGGACAGTTTTCCTTCCTACGGTCAGATCCACGTTCAGAACACCTTGTGCATCAGATGCTTGGCCGTTGAAATCGCTCAGCGTCACATTGGTCTTGATCAGATCCGAGCTAGAGCGTCCCAACCGACGTAGCATGGAGTATGGCATAATGTTGACTGCCACTCCGGTGTCCACCAACATCTTGTTGACAGGCTGCCCATTGATGTAACCTCGCAAGTGCAGGGCCTTCAGATGCCTGTAACTTCTTTCTCGTGGCTTCTCAAAGATGACCGGCCGTGAGCCGCAGTCAAGTTGTGCCACAGGTGCTTCGTCTAATCCTGGAGCACTAAACTCCGTTGGAAGGATGAAGACCATGTTTGTGCCAGCCGATGTCGCATCATCGGCTTTCTTTTGTTTGGGGCGCCACTCTTTCCTTTGTGGCCGACCTTCTTCGTCCAGGGTTCGCTGAATTTTAGCGGCCAGATCAGGCCGCGCCTTCCTCAACGTGTGCAGGTATAACCTTTCAGCTTCCTCCAACCCACGTAGTCGCTGAACCCTTCGCTTTTGGGAACGGCTGAGCCCATCAGGGCACCACCTTGGCCGATGATACTTGTCTTCTTCTTCATCGTCCTCCAGTTCCTCGAGATCTTCTACCCGAGGGGACTCAGCGTGTTTGTCCCGAGGCGGGAGAGGCCCTAGACGTTTGAACACGGACACGTTAGCTGCATCCTTCTTCTTTTGTTTGCATTCTGGGCAGTTGCCGATTGTAGGCAATCGGCTCATTCCTGAATCCCAGCCGTGTCTGAAGAAGGGGCAGTCCCAGTGCCTATCCATGTCGTCTTGCTCCCTCGGCTTCTCCTTGGCGTGGCGCTCATATCGCTCCTCGTCGTGATCATGCCGATGACGTCTCCTGTCGTCCCTAGCCAGCCGATCTTTGTCATCATCATTGCTGGATCATCGGCGTTGGTCATACTGACTCACATACTTGTTGAGGAGGTGATCAGAGAGAGGTCGCTGATATCTTAGGTTCTTTACTTCTCCCTCTGTGACGTAGCGCTTGCCGTCGTGGCGGAGCCGATCGCGTGGAGCGGCTTCCTCTATGTCTTTGCTATGAGAGCAGCTGCCCTCATCTCCGTCCTTACCAGAGTGGTGCCCAGGTCCTACCATGTTGATACTGCACGAGAATCCTGGCTGGCACCTGATGACCCACAAGTATAGGGGATCGCAACAGTCTTCGAGGGAAGTATTACCCAATTTATTGATTCGACACAAGGGGAGACAAAGAATACTTGGAAGCCTTAACAACGGAGTTGTCAATTCAGTTGCACCTGGAAACAGACTTGCTCGCAAGAGTTTATCAGTAGTAACAGTTTTATAGCAGTAGTAGTAGTGAAATAACAGCAGCAGAGTAACAAAGACAGCAGTAGTGATTATAGTAAACAGCAGGATTAAAATACTGTAGGCACGGGGATGGATAACGGGCGTTGCATGGATGAGAGAAACTCATGTAACAATCATAGCAGGGCATTTGCAGATAATAATAAAACGGTGTCTAAGTACTAATCAATCAATAGGCATGTGTTCCAATTATAGTCGTACGTGCTCGCAATGAGAAACTTGCACAACATCTTTTGTCCTACCAGTCGGTGGCAGCCGGGCCTCAAGGGAAACTACTGGATATTAAGGTACTCCTTTTAATAGAGTACCGGAGCAAAGCATTAACACTCCGTGAACACATGTGATCCTCACATCGCTACCATTCCCTCCGGTTGTCCCGATTTCTGTCACTTCGGGGCCATTGGTTCCGGACAGCGACATGTGTATACAACTTGCAGGTAAGATCATAAACAACGAATATCATGATGAAATAATAACATGTTCAGATCTGAGATCATGGCACTCGGGCCCTAGTGACAAGCATTAAGCATAACAAGTTGCAACAATATCATAAAAGTACCATCTACGGACACTAGGCACTATGCCCTAACAATCTTATGCTATTACATGACCAATCTCATCCAATCCCTACCATCCCCTTCGCCTACAGCGGGGGAATTACTCACACATGGATGGGGGAAACATGGCTGGTTGATGTAGAGGCGTTGGCGGTGATGGCGGTGATGATCTCCTCCAATTCCCCGTCCCGGCGGAGTGCCAGAACGGAGACTTCTGACTCCCGCGACGGAGTTTCGCGATGTGGCGGCGTTCTGGAGGGTTTCTGGCGACTTCGACTTCTCCCCGTGTGTTTTTAGGTCGAAACGAATAAGTAGTCCGAAGGAGGGCGTCGGAGGCCGGCCGAGGGGGCCACACCACCTGGCCGCGCGGGCCCCCCTGGGCCGCGCCGCCTGGTGGTGTGGGGCCCTCGGGCCTCCACTTCAAGTGCCCTTCTGGCTCCGTTAGTTTCCTCCCCCCAAGCTTAGGCTTTTGGCCTAAGTGGAGTTCAATCCCATCGATCCCATGAAGTAGTATCTCCGTAATATGAAGATGGGTCGTATTCCGGGTATGTGCTAGAAGAAGCACCCGGATATGTGCCGGTGTGGTCGTAGGAGGTCCCGACGTCCTCGGAGTCATGTTGTTGGTGGAACTCTTGTATCTTCATATGTTCTTCCACCTCCTCCTTAGTGCGCGACCATGGTTGCCTGTCAATGTCAAACAAGCCTGGCTGGGGAAGAGGGATTTCTTTCTCATCCCCGTCAGCAAACAACATTCTATAGGCCATATTATCCAAAGTAGACTTAGTGGTAACAAAATGATGACTCTTCATGGCAGCAATATCAAGTCTCCTAGGGGCCAATGGCACATCATTAGGATCAATAGGAAGATCTAGATATGTTAAAACACGCAGTGCAATAGTTCCTCCAAAAATAGGTCCCCTGGTAGACAGGCGGCGAGCAATAAGAGCACCAAGGTGATAGGATGTTTGACCAGTAAGTGCAATGTTCAGGAAAGCAAGATGGTAGCTAGAAATATTACTAGTGTTCTCCCTACCAAGAATACTAGTAGCAATGTAGTATGCAAAATATTTAATGGCGGGGAGTTGAATGTTCCTTATCTTGCCCCGCTGAATGGTGCGACAGTCGTCATTTGTGATCCCTCGGTAGAGCTCCAACAAGTCCCGAGGGTTGTCATCAATCCTACTTGCTGTACCTGCAGGGTCAATATCCAAAGAAAGACAAAAATCCTTCAATTGCATAGTAACAGGATTACCATAAATCCTGAATGCAACCGTTGGCTCATATTGTTTATTGTCAAACTGGAAACTCTCGACGAAAATTTTTGTGAGCATATAATACTGCTCCCTTTCATCTCCCATATAGGTAGTTAACCCTGCCCTGTTGACAAGGGTCAAGAAATCCTCCAGTATCCCTGCATTCCTGAGAAAATCATAGCATGGAAAAGTAGAAGCATTAGGAGGACCGTTGTCCTCTTCAGGCGCGAAGCTAGGCGCGAGGATGTCTTCATTGTATGATTGCCTAATCCGGGTGGCGGCCCTAGAAGGCCTCCCGGTGCTGGTTGTCCCCTTCTTGAACAACTCTCCAAATTTGAACTTCTTCATTTTCTGAAATTTCCAACAACCAATATAAAAATTTGATTTGGTGACATAAAATTGAGGGAAACTACTATAGGAACTTGCTAGAGTACTAATCATGCATCAAAACTAGTTTCTACCACTTAGAACAAGCATGCAAGCTCACTAAACATGTTACCTACAGCAGCAAAATATTCAAGATATACTCAACCAAACAAAATTCTACTTGGATGGGTGGAGGAGTCACATACCGAAGAGCAAATGTGCCAAATTTCAGACAGAAATCTGGGCTGAGCAAAGAGATCGAGAAATCTGGAGCTCTGGAGCAAAAACGCGAGAGAGATGAACTTGGTACGAGTTTTTTCGGGAGAGAGAAGGTGCTGGGAGGAAGAGATGGCAAAGTGGGGCAAGGAGGGGCCCACACCACATGGTGGCGCGGCCACCTCCTTGGCCGCGCCGGCCAGTGGTGTGGTGCCCTCTGGTGCCCCACAGGTCATCCTCTGGTGCTCCCAGGTGCCTCGTCGAAAAATAGGACCAACGGTATAATTTTCGCGAATTTTTGAAAACTTTGAAAAATGCACATTTTCTGGGTATTAGGTTTATTATTACTGGCCAGGAAAATTTTTGAAATCTCAAATCAACTAAGAAACTTTGCAAATTAAAAGTGCTACAGCAACTAAAGCAAGTGGAGAAAGAAAGAGAGAGATGTTGTTTACCTCCTCTATGCATATAAAAGGTATTCGTTAACAAGGTTGATCAAGTCTTGCCACCAAATAAATTTTACATAGCATATGAAGAAATAAACCTCAAATCAATCATGTTACCTTGAATTGTATTGATATGGATCCAATCACAAGAGTTTGATATTCTTCTTTAGGCTCATATATAGGACAATCGATGGATCCCACTATGATAGTTCTCACATTAGAAATAGTATTAACTCCACACGCTTTCTCAATCCTCTTGGGGAAATAAACGGTATGTTCCTTATCATCAACATTGAAAGTGACCTTCCCTTTATTGCAATCAATAACAGCCCCTGCGGTGTTAAGAAAAGGTCTCCCAAGAATAATAGACATATTATCATCTTCAGGCATTTCCAATACAACAAAATCAGTTAATATCAAGCAGTTAGTAGTAACTTGAACAGGGACATTCTCACATATACCAACAGGAATAGCAGTAGATTTATTAGCCATTTGCAAAGATATATCAGTAGGTATCAACTTATCTAAGTAAAGTCTCTTATAAAGAGAAAAGGGCATAACACTAACACCGGCTCCCAAGTCACATAGAGCAGTTTTGACATAATTATTCTTAATAGAACAAGGAATAGTAGGTATACCTGGGTCGCCCAACTTCTTTGGAATTTTGCCATTGAAAGAGTAATTAGCAAGCATAGTGGAAATTTCCTCATTGGGGATTTTCCTTTTGTTAGTAACAATATCTTTCATATACTTTGAATAAGGAGGCAATTTAATAGCATCAGTTAAAGGGATTTGCAAGAATAAAGGTTTCATCCAATCGCAGAATTTATTATAGTGTTCTTCTTCCTTTGATTTTAGTTTCTTAGCAGGAAAAGGCATTGGCTTTTGCACCCAAGGTTCTCTTTCATTACCATGTTTCTCAGCAATAAAATCTTCTTTAGTATACTTTTTATTTTTAGTATGCTTTTCAGGTTCTTCTTCAACCTCTTCTTTATCAGGAGTATCATTCTTATCATTATCTTCACTATTATCATGTTCATTACCACTTTCAGTTTCAGCATCAGAAATAGAAATACCATTAGGATCATTAACAGGTTCAGAGGATTCTACAACATTTTTATGTTTCTTCTTCTTTTTCCTAGAATGAGCTCTAGGTTCAATGCGTTGAGAATCTTGTTCAATTCTTTTGGGATGCCCTTCAGGATATAGAGGATCCTGGGTAGAGACACCACCTCTAGTTGTTACTTCATAAGCATGTTTTTCTTTAGCATTATTTCCTAACAAATCATTTTGCACTTTAGTGAGTTGATCAATTTGAGTTTGAATCATATGAAAATGTTTAATAAGCATCTTAACATCATTGGAGGTTCTCTCCACAATATCATGCAATTGACTAATAGCTTGAGAATTTTCCATTAGATGATTCTCTACTCTCATATTAAAATTTTCTTGCTTAACAATATAATTATCAAACTCATCTAAGCATTGCGCAGGAGGTTTTTAATACGGAATATCTTCCCTAGTAAAGCGTTGAAGGGAATTTACCTCAACCATGGATGAAGGGGGAATTATCTCACATATATCTTCTATAGGAGGTAAATTCTTCACATCTTCAGATTTAATACCTTTCTCCTTAAGTGACTTCTTGGCTTCCCTCATATCTTCATCATTCAATTTAATTAAACCCCTCTTCTTCACTATCGGCGTTGGAGTTGGTTCAGGCGTATTCCAATCATCATAATTCCGGCCTATTTTAGCCAATAATTCTTCAAATATTGCCCTGGAGTTCTTTTCCTGAAAACACAACCAGCACAACTATCCAGGTATGCCCTAGACTCAATGGTTAGTCCACTATAAAATATATCAAGTAAATCATGCTTTTCTAAATCATGGTCAGGCAAAGCTCTAATAAGAGAGCAAAATCTCGTCCAAGCCTCAGGCAATTTCTCCTCATCTCCCTGATCAAAATTATAAACTCTCTGCAAAGCAGCATGTTGAGCACTAGCAGGAAAGTATTTGCGGAAGAAAACCTCAAGCAATTCTTTCGGACTCTTAATAGAATTAGGTGGCAAATTATTATACCAAGTTTTAGCGTCATCCTTCAATGAGAATGGAAATATTTTAGCAACAAAGTAAGTACGCTTCTTAACATCATCAGAAAACAAGCTACTCAAAGTGGATAACTCAGTCATGTGTTCAACAGCACTTTCTTTTTCAGTACCACAAAAAGGTGTTTTCTCAACAATAGCTATGTGAGATAGATCAATAGAAAAATCATAATCTTTATCCCTAATGTTTATAGGAGATGTGGCAAATTTAGGATCAGGAGACAGTTTATATCTAACAGTATGTTCTGCAAGCAACTTTTTAATTTTTCTTGCATCAGTAGTAGCATTGCATTTCTCAATAAAATCATCATCAAGCTCCACATAATCTTCCTCAAGATCATCACTAAAATAATCAAGTTCAGGTGAACTAACAGGTGTAGTAACATTAGGAGTTTCAGTATTTTCAATTTGTCTAGATTTAGCAATTGTAGCATCTAGAAAAGATCCCAATGAACCACTATCATCAAGCACAGCAGAAACATTATCAATATTATGAGAGTGTTCAGATTCAGCAGATGTATCCGCATGCGAAGCATGTGGCGGTGAAACAAGTTTATCAATCACAGATGGTGAATCAAGTGTAGCGGAGGTACTCAGAATTGTACCTTTTCTTGTAGTGGATGGTAATATGGCGATCTTAGTATCGCGAGGTTTACCCATGATGGAGAATTTGCAGCGAACAATATCAATCCAAGTGAACTTCCAAATAAAGCTATGTTCCCCGGCAACGGCGCCAGAAAATAGTCTTGATGACCCACAAGTATAGGGGATCGCAACAGTCTTCGAGGGAAGTATTACCCAATTTATTGATTCGACACAAGGGGAGACAAAGAATACTTGGAAGCCTTAACAACGGAGTTGTCAATTCAGTTGCACCTGGAAACAGACTTGCTCGCAAGAGTTTATCAGTAGTAACAGTTTTATAGCAGTAGTAGTAGTGAAATAACAGCAGCAGAGTAACAAAGACAGCAGTAGTGATTATAGTAAACAACAGGATTAAAATACTGTAGGCACGGGGACGGATAACAGGCGTTGCATGGATGAGAGAAACTCATGTAACAATCATAGCAGGGCATTTGCAGATAATAATAAAACGGTGTCTAAGTACTAATCAATCAATAGGCATGTGTTCCAATTATAGTCGTACGTGCTCGCAATGAGAAACTTGCACAACATCTTTTGTCCTACCAGCCGGTGGCAGCCGGGCCTCAAGGGAAACTACTGGATATTAAGGTACTCCTTTTAATAGAGTACCGGAGCAAAGCATTAACACTCCGTGAACACATGTGATCCTCACATCGCTACCATTCCCTCCGGTTGTCCCGATTTCTGTCACTTCGGGGCCATTGGTTCCGGACAACGACATGTGTATACAACTTGCAGGTAAGATCATAAACAACGAATATCATGATGAAATAATAACATGTTCAGATCTGAGATCATGGCACTCGGGCCCTAGTGACAAGCATTAAGCATAACAAGTTGCAACAATATCATAAAAGTACCATCTACGGACACTAGGCACTATGCCCTAACAATCTTATGCTATTACATGACCAATCTCATCCAATCCCTACCATCCCCTTCGCCTACAGCGGGGGAATTACTCACACATGGATGGGGGAAACATGGCTGGTTGATGTAGAGGCGTTGGCGGTGATGGCGGTGATGATCTCCTCCAATTCCCCGTCCCGGCGGAGTGCCAGAACGGAGACTTCTGACTCCCGCGACGGAGTTTCGCGATGTGGCGGCGTTCTGGAGGGTTTCTGGCGACTTCGACTTCTCCCCGTGTGTTTTTAGGTCGAAACGAATAAGTAGTCCGAAGGAGGGCGTCGGAGGCCGGCCGAGGGGGCCACACCACCTGGCCGCGCGGGCCCCCCCTGGGCCGCGCCGCCTGGTGGTGTGGGGCCCTCGGGCCTCCACTTCAAGTGCCCTTCTGGCTCCGTTAGTTTCCTGGGAAAATAGGGCCTTCTGCATAAATTCCGAGGTTTTTCCCGAAAGTTGGATTTCTGCACAAAAACGAGACACCAGAGCAGTTCTGCTGAAAACAGCGTTAGTCCGTGTTAGTTGCATCCAAAATACACAAATTAGAGGTCAAACAATAGCAAAAGTGTTCGGGAAAGTAGATACGTTTTGGACGTATCAGCACCCTCCATGGTAAGTGTACTCCACCATGTTAACGGCGGGGAAGGGGTGTGTGTCGACCTTCATGGCGTACTGGCTGAAAATTAGCCGCCCTTGTTCTATCGCCATTTGGATCTGCTGACGCCACACCCTGCAGTCATTGGTGGCGTGGGTGAACGTGTTATGCCACTTGCAGTATGGCTTCCCGTTCAGCTCTTGCACCGTGGGGATCTTGTGGCCTTCTGGTACCTTTAGCTGCTTCTCCTTGAGTAAGAGGTCGAAAATCTGCTCAGCTTTGGTCACGTCGAAGTCGAACCCTTTCGGAGGACCTTGTGGCTTAACCCACTTACAGGATACGGGGCTTGCCCCCCGAGTCCATTCAGCCACTGCTACCTCTTGATCTCCCGCAGCACCTTCATCTTCATCTGCCTCAACCAGGACCACCGCACGCTTGAATTTATCCTGGTAAACATTTGGGTGGCGCTGTTCGTATGCTGACAGCTTCTGCACCATGTGCGCCAGTGAAGGGTAGTCTGCTTGGGAGACCACGTCCTTGATCGATGATGAGAGCCCCACCACCGCCAACTCGACTGCTTCTTTTTCACTCACATGAACCGAATAGCATCGGTTCCTAACGGTCCTGAAGCGCTGGACGTATTCTGCCACTGTTTCCCCGCGCTTCTGTCGTACTTGTGCTAGATCGGCAATGCCAGCCTCGGAAGCTTCTGAGTGATACTGTACGTGGAACTGTTCTTCCAACTGCTTCCAAGTCCGGATTGAGTTTGGTGGCAGCGATGTGTACCACCCGAAAGCCGATCCTGTGAGGGACTGTGCGAAGAACCTCACACGCAGCTCGTCTGATGCTGAGATCGTGCCCAGCTGTGCCAAATATCGGCTCACATGCTCGATGGAGCTGGAACCATCTGATCCATTAAACTTGGTGAAATCAGGGAGCCGATATTTGGGTGGTAGTGGGATCAATTCGTACTCATCGGGGTACGGCTTGGAATAGCCGATTGCCCTTCTTTTCGGCATCATGCCGAATTGGTCTTTCAGGATTGTACAAATCTGATCCGCGGTGATGGTTGTAGGCGTCGAACTCTGAAGATTCGCCGGGGTGGCATATTTAGCCAGCCATGCTTGCTTTTCCAGCTCTGAGCCAACTGCAGGAGCTGGGCTCTGGAGGTTTGTCGGAGCGGCATACTTAGCTAGCCACGTCTGCTTCTCAGGATCTGCTCCCGACGTCCCTCCTGCTGTTCCGGAAGTCCCTGCTGTTGCAGCCTGGTTCGAGAGTGTCCAGTTACTGCAGTCTGGCACGTATGCGCACGTGTATCCGTGCGGGATCTCCGTAGGCGCCTCATGCAAGAATTGGTAGTCACTAGGGTCACCACCGACCTTGTAGACGACGTATGCCGATGAACTCGGCACTTCTGGTGCTGCCAACGCGAACGGCAGCGGTGGACGGGACTGGAGTGGCATCTCTCCTCAGTGAGTCCCTAGAGCTGGTCCTGACGGAGAGTATTGATGGCTCATAATTTCCTGGATCAGCGAATGAGCCACCATGAAGTTGATCTCCTGACGCAGCGACCTGGTGCGTTCTTCTGACGGGGTGGACAGGTCCACTCCATCAAGCGCGCCTTCAGGTGAGAACCCTTTCCACCTGATGCCATGTGAGCGGGTTCTGTGAAAAGAGCCGATGAGGTCGGCTTCGAGGACTGCTTTGATCTCGTCATGCTTCTTCTTGAGCTCATCAGACAGATCCTCGTACTTTACCGGAGTGCCTTCCGCCATCTCAGATGTAGATGGCGATGCGGTTGATGTCGAAGATGGTCCCACCGGGCGTGCCAGAATGTGTTGCGGTCAGAAACCCACCGGCGGGCAGCGACGGGCAACACCGTAGAACCGGGAATCTCCCAAGACTGCGGCTGGCCCTGGTCCCTCCGAACGACGGCCCGCAAAGCCTTCGGCACGCACGTCCGATGCTGATGCAAGGGCGTGCCACCTGACCTATACCTGGTCAGGAAGGTGTTGGAGAATGCCTCGCTTAGTTTCCTGCATGGCATACACGTAAACATTAAATGCGAGCCTCGATCGGCTCTCAGGTTATCCTGTGAATCGGCTCAAGGAGCCGATCCACCCATGATGCGTACGAGGCGTACGATCAGATGGTGGTCCTGCTTGATCAAAGCAAAGCTAAAACGACCTACTACGATTTGGGGTTTTCACCGCATAATCGGAACGTCCTACTCGTGATTGGGCCTCGCGGCCGCGTACGGTGATCGTAAGCCGATCCTAGACAGGGCCTAAAAACCAACACGAGGTTGATCCCCGGAACATCCTGTCTAGGGCTAGCAAACTGCACCCTACGCGCCGCTGGATCCTCCAACCCTTTGTAAGGCCTAACAATGCAGATATTAAACTAATCCTTGAAGAACAAGGAGCAATCATAACGGATCGGATCTACTAAACAATGGTCAAGCGGGGTGCCGCCCTTACACCCAAGATAGGCGTAAGGGCGGCTAGATGCCTAAGGGTTGCACGACGATATCATATGATACGATGAACAATGCTAACCCTAAGACACCTATGATAACTACGTTGCTCGCCATCAAAAAGGCTTCAGTACGAGCAACGCATGGACGACGAATAAACGTGTGCTGCCTAGATCGCAAGATGCGATCTAGGCAGCATGGTGCTTACCCGGAAGAAACCCTCGAGACAGGGGAGTTGGCGATGCGCCGAGATTGGTTTGTGGTGAACGTTGGTCGTTGTTTATTTCATAAACCCTAGATACATATTTATAGTCCGGGGGACTTTCTAGTTCAGGCGTGCACCTAACCGTGCACGGGTTAAACTCTAACGACACGTATCCTACTATGTTACAGATACACGGGCAAATTAGCCCAAACTTGGTATAGAAGGCCGATTCATGTACTTCTTCTATGTATATTCTTCAAGCCCATCTTCAATCGCGGCCCACCTCTGATCCGGTCAAATTCTGGTGATAACAGGTGCGTAATGTAATCAACACAAATATCCTTAGACAAAGCATTGAGGTTTTATCCCTAGTTGCAACAGCACATCCACAACCTTAGAACTTTCTGTCACTGTCCCAGATTCAATGGAGGCATGAACCCACTATCGAGCATAAATACTCCCTCTTGAAGTCACAAGTATCAACTTGGCCAGAGCCTCTACTAGCAACAGAGAGCATGCAAGAACATAAACAACACATATATGATAGATTGATAATCAACTTGACATAGTATTCCATATTCATCGCATCCCAACAAACACAACATGTAGCATTACAAATAGATGATCTTGATCATGATAGGCAGCTCGCAAGATCTAACATGATAGCACAATGAGGAGAAGACAACCATCTAGCTACTGCTATGGACCCATAGTCCAGGGGGGAACTACTCACACATAGATCCGGAGGCGATCATGGTGATGAAGAGACCTCCGAGATATGATTCCCCTCTCCGACAGGGTGCCGGAGGCGATCTCCTGAATCCCCCGAGATGGGATTGGCGGCGGTGTCTCTGGAAGGTTTTCCGTATCGTGGCTCTCGGTACTGGGGTTTTCGCGACGAAGGATTTAAGTAGGCGGAAGGGCGGAGTCGAAGGGCTGACGGGGGGCCCACACCATAGGGCGGCGCGGGGCCCACCCTGGCCGCGCGGCCCTGTGGTGTCGGTGCCCCGTCGCCCCACTTCATTTCCCTTTCGGTCTTCTGGAATCTTCGTGGAAAAATAAGACCCTGGGCGTTGATTTCGTCCAATTCCGAGAATATTTCCTTTGTAGGATTTCTGAAACCAAAAACATCAGAAAACAACAACTGGCTCTTCGGCATCTCGTCAATAGGTTAGTGCCGGAAAATGCATAATAATGACATAAAGTGTGTATAAAACATGTGAGTATCATCATAAAAGTAGCATGGAACATAAGAAATTATAGATACGTTTGAGACGTATCAATGGTGGCAAACAGCGGACTTTGAAGCCTTTGGGTGATGATCATATCAAGTCCGATGTGGAGTTAGTGGTGCGTAAGGAGAAGTTGCACAAGCCTAAAGTGCAGCACGAGGTACATGATGTTCCGAGCATTGATGTTGGTGATGTTTCAGCCATGCCTGTAGATGACAAGCCAGTTCTTGTTGGTGACAAGCCGGATGAAGCTACACTTGTTGTTGATGTGGATGTTGCAGCATGTGCTACAGTTCCAGTTTGTGTTGATGCTAGTATGCAGACTGATGATGTTTGTGCTGATGGTGTTTCAGTACATATGGCGCATATGCGCGTGGGAGGAGTGGGAGGCGAGCGTGTCAGTGGAGACAGTGGGCAGCGGCACTACCGTGCTCGGAGTACTGCAGTCCAGTATTCCGCGACACCGCGGATGCATCGAGGCTAGGATGGACGTGTGAGACATCTATGTGGCCCAGGAATTACACATCTTGTGCAGGGTCATGTGCAGCGACACAAGGGTCCATCAAAACCTCGCAAGAGGAAGGTATTGGTGCCGAAGTCCAAGTTCATGTGAAGAAAAAAGGAGGCGTCAAGTGCTGTATCAAGTCAAGCAGGCCGCGAGGGAGGATGTGGTGTGGAAGGCAAGCTAGACTCGAGGACGGCGAGGACGTGTCATGTTCATATCACGTCACCTTTTCCAGAAGACCCTCACACATTGGGGACAACGCTTGTTGAAGGGGGAGGATGATACGGGCATGGAGGCCTATGTGGAGCCTAGATTCAGGACTTCACCAGCTTAATTATCTTAGTTTATGTAATGGTCATATGTGGGCCAATTAGGGTTTTTATTGATTTGAGTCAGTTTGGTTTGGGCCTGTCCAAACCAAGTTAGGGATGCCCACTAGGGCTAGCCGACCACCATCCCCTCATATAAGGAGGAGGGACGGCTAGGGTTTAGGTAGACAAGTTTAGACTAAAGATTAGGGTTTACCCCATTGCGTGTGTTCACGTGTATCATCCCTCCGGGGGCACGGCGCTGCCATTTATCTATTATATCCGCTGCGAAGGTTCTTGTGTTCATCAAGGATTATCTAGCTCAAGGTTTGAGGCGTATCGTTCATCGATCCGTTGCTTGCTGGATTCGTCCCTCTTCTCCAGACTGCGTTCATCGCATTGTTGGGAGATTCTATCTACCCGGGTTCTCGCTGTGAAAGATCGGGCATCAACCTAGGAGGATCTGCTGGGATCCCCCTTATCACAAGGTGAACCACCGCACATTTGTGTAAGTGTTGCTCTGTATGTTGACTTTGTGAGGAAAAGAAAGCCCTCCTATGCCTTATTGGAGTTCAGTTTTGCTAATGATTTTAGTGGTAATTGGAGATAAGAGCAGCCTCACAGTTAGAGGTAGATCTCATAACTGGTCTGCAGGAACTGTCCTAGAACTTATCATATGTTCATTTAAGACATCAGATTGGCGTTTACTGACCACGGTGTTCAAGCCATGAGTTTGATTTATGTTATGTGATGGACTTAGTTCTTGCATAGTGTTTGATGGTTGACCTGGATTCTCAACAACCTGAAAATGTATTTATTCAATGTATAAGCAGTCACTGTATTTTGGCGTCAGATTCTCACTACGTGACCTTTCAGTGTTGCAGCGAAGGCAAGAAAGTTCCATTGAAGTTGATTTTGAAGAGCCTTGAGTAAATAAGATTACCCATTTAGGGCATCTCCAGCGGGGCGATACATTTCGGACGCCCAAATGGACATGTCGTGTCCGTGGGCCGAAATGGTCGAAATCGTCCACGCGTCCGTTTGCGGCGCGGGTGGCTCCAGCGGGATGACGCATAATTTTTTTCCCATTCATTAAAGTCATAGTTTACATTAATAAAAAACATAAAAAGAGCATAAAAAACCTAGGTACTGCCTACTGGTCGTTGATACGTCTCAAACATATCTATAATTTCTTATGTTCCATGCTAGTTTTATGACAATACTCACATGTTTTATATACACTTTATATCATTTTTATGCATTTTCCGGTACTAACCTATTAACAAGATGCCGAAGCGCCAGTTCCTGTTTTCTGCTGTTTTTGGTTTCAGAAATCCTACACAGGAAATATTCTCGGAATTGGACGAAACAAAAGCCCACGGCCCTATTTTCCACGGAGGATTCCAGAACATCGAAGGAGAGTCGGAGGCGGCCAGCAGGGGGGCCACCCCATAGGGCGGCGCGGCCTGGCTCCCTGGCGCGCCCAGGTGTGGGGAGGCCACCCCCTGGCTCCCCCGATGCTGCCTCTTCGCCTATATATTCCTTCGTATCGGAAAACCCTAGTACCGGGAGGCACGATACGAGAAAAGTTACTGAGATGCCGCCACCGTCAACCCCATCTCGGGGGGTTCTGAAGATCACCTCCGGCACCCTGCTGGAGAGGGGAATCATCACCGGAGGGCTCTACATCACCATGCCTGCCTCCGGACTGATGCGTGAGTAGTTCATCCTTGGACTATGGGTCCATAGCAGTAGCTAGATGGTTGTCTTCTCCTATTATGCCATCATGTTTAGATCTTGTGAGCTGCCTATTTTGATCAAGATCATCTTATTGTAATGCTACATGTTGTGTTTGTTGGGATCCGATGAATATGGAATACTATGTCAAGTTGATTATTGATCTATCATATATGTGTTGTTTATGATCTTGCATGCTCTCCGTTGCTAGTAGAGGCTCTGGCCAAGTTGATACTTGTAACTCCAAGAGGGGGTATTTATGCTCGATAGTGGGTTCATGCCTCCATTGAATGCAGGATAGTGATGAGAAAGTTCTAAGGTTGTGGATGTGCTGTTGCCACTAGGGATAAAACATCAATGCTTTGTCTAAGGATATTTGTATTCTTTACATTACACACAGTACTTAATGCAATTGTCTGTTGTTTGCAACTTAATACTGGAAGGGGTGCGTATGCTAACCCGAAGGTGGACTTTTTAGTCATAGATGCATGCTGGATAGCGGTCTATGTTCTTTGTCGTAATGTGATAACCCACAATTATAGGGGATCGCAACAGTCTTCGAGGGAAGTAAAACCCAAATTTATTGATTCGACACAAGGGGAAGCAAAGAATACTTATAAGCCTTAACAACTGAGTTGTCAATTCAGCTGCACCTGGAAAAGCACTAGTAACAGGGGTGATGTGAAAGCAGCAGTAATATGAGAGCAATAGTAACAAGAATAAAGCAAAGAGTAAAGAATATTGCAGGCAATGGCACCAGAAGATAGTTGATACTACTTCTAATGGCATATAGGACCAAGTGAGTATTTGATGATGAAAGATGGACCGGGGTTCCCAGCTATCTACACTAGTGGTAACTCTCCAATAACAAGTGACAAGTGTTGGGTGAACAAATTACAGTTGGGCAATTGATAGGATTGAAATAGCATTAAGACAGAACATCAAGTTTATTAATCATGTAGGCATGTTTTCCATATATAGTCATACGTGCTCGCAATGAGAAACTTGCATAACATGTTTTGTCCTACCAGCCGGTGGCAGCCAGGCCTCAAGGGAATCTACTGGTAATTAAGGTACTCCTTTTAATAGAGCACCAGAGCAAAGCATTAACACTTGGTGAAAACATGTGATCCTCATATCTAAGCCTTCCCCTCCAGTTATCCCAGTTGCTGTCACTCTGGGGCCTCGGGTTCCAGACATAGACATGTGCAAACAACTTGTAGATACAATCTAAGCAATAAGTATAGAGCTTAAATCTAAGATCATGCCACTCGTGCACTAGTGACAAGCATTAAACACAACAAATTTGCAGCAACAATAACTTCACAAACTTTATAGATAGACCGATCATAAATGTAACAATTCATCGGATCCCAACAAACACAACACCGATTACATCAGATGGGTCTCAATCATGTAAGGCAGCTCATGAGATCATTGTATTAAAGTACATGGGAGAGAGAGTACCAACTAGCTACAACTAGAACCCGTAGTCCATGGGGGAACTACTCACGGAACCTTATGGAGGCGGTGGCGTCGATGGAGAAGGCTCCCGGGGGCACTTCCCCGTCCCGGCAGCGTGCCAGAACAGAGATTCTGTCCCCCGAAACGGAGTTTCGCGATGGTGCGGCGCCCCTGGAGTCTTTCTGGAATATGATTGATTGATGTAGGGTTTTCGCGTCGCGAGGAATATATAGGCGAAAGGGCGGCGCGAGGGGGTGCCTGGGGGGCCCACCCCATAGGGCGGCGCGCCCCCCTCCTAGGCCGCGCCCCAAGGTGGTGTGGAGGCTGTGGGCCTCCTCTCCGTCTCTCCTTCGGTGTTCTGGGTCTGTCTCGGTAAAATAGAAGGTTTGGCTTTTGTTTCATCGAATTCCGAGAATATTGCCCGAACAGCTTTTCTGGAACCAAAAACAGCAGAAAACAGGAACTGGCACCTCGGCATCTTGTTAATAGGTTAGTCCCGGAAAATGCATAAAATCATTATAAAGTGTGAGCAAAACATGTAGGTATTGTCATAAAACTAGCATGGAACATCAGAAATTATAGATACGTTGGAGACGTATCAAGCATCCCCAAGCTTAGTTCCTACTCGCCCTCGAGTAGGTAAACGATAAAAAGAATAATTTCTGAAGTGACATACTACTAACATAATCTTGATCATACTATTGTAAAGCATATGAGATGAATGAAGTGACTCAAGGCAATGATCTATAGTTTGCTAACAAATAGATAACATATAGCAAAAACTTTTCATGAATAGTACTTTCAAGACAAGCATCAAAAAGTCTTGCACAAGAGTTAACTCATAAAGAAATAAATTCTTAATAAGAGGTTTTGAAGCAACACAAAGGAAGATTTAAGTTTCAGCAATTGCTTTCAACTTTCAACATGCATATCTCATGGATAATTGTCAACACAAAGTAAAATAATAAGTGCAATAAGCAAGCATGTAAGAATCAATGCACAGTTGACACAAGTGTTTGCTTCTAAGATAGAAAGGAGTAGGTAAACTGACTCAACATAAAGTAAAAGAAAGGCCCTTCGCAGAGGGAAGTAGGGATTAAATCATGTGCTAGAGCTTTTTAAGTTTTGAAATCATATAGAGAGCATACAAATAAAGTTTTGAGAGGTGTTTGTTTCTGTCAACGAATGGTAGTGGGCACTCTAACCCCCTTGTCAAAACAGACCCTCAAAGAGCGGCTCCCATGAAGGACGTTATCTCTACCAGCAAGGTAGATCATCCCTCTTCTCTTTTGTTTACACATGTATTTTAGTTTTATTTATAGATGACACTCCTCCCAACCTTTTGCTTTCACAAGCCATGGCTAACCGAATCCTCGGGTGCCTTCCAACATTTCACATACCATGAAGGAGTGTCTATTTGCAAAATAAAGTTGCTTACTGATGAATCAGGGCAAAGCATGTGAAGAGAATTATTAGTGAAGGTTAATTAATTGGGGCTGGGAACCCCTTTGCCAGCTCTTTTTGCAAAATTATTGGATAAGCGGATGAGTCACTAGTCCATTGGTGAAAGTCTGCCCAACAAGATTGAAAGATAAAACACCACATACTTCCTCATGAGCTATAAAACATTGACACAAATAAGAGATAATAACTTTTGAATTGTTTAAAGGTAGGACATGTAGTATTTACTTGGAATGGCAGAAAAATACCACATAGTAGGTAGTTATGGTGGACACAAATGGCATAGGTTTTGGCTCAAGGTTTTGGATGCACGAGAAGCATTCCCTCTCAGTACAAGGCTTTGGCTAGCAAGGTTGTTTGAAGCAAACACAAGTATGAACCGGTACAGCAAAACTTACATAAGAACATATTGCAAGCATTATAAGACTCTACACTGTCTTCTTTGTTGCTCAAACACTTTTACCAGAAAATATCTAGACCTTAGAGAGACCAATCATGCAAACCAAATTTCAACAAGCTCTACGGTAGTTCTCCACTAATAGGTTTAAACTACATGGTGCAAGAGCTTAAACATGATCTAATTGAGATCTCAAAACAATTGCCAAGTATCAAATTATTCAAGACAATTTGAAGCATTTTCTGTTTCCAACCAAATAACAATAAGTGCAACAACTTTTAACTTTTCCCATGAATATGAAAAACGAAGAACACAAGTGTTCATATGAAAAAGTGGAGCGTGTCTCTCTCCCACACAATGATTGCTAGGATCCGAATTTATTCAAACACAAACAAAAATAAAAGCACACAGACGCTCCAAGTAAAGCACATAAGATGTGGAAGAATTAAAATATAGTTTCACTAGAGATGACCTGATAAGTTGATGAAGAAGGGGATGCCTTGGGCATCCCCAAGCTTAGACGCTTGAGTCTTCTTGAAATATGCAGGGATGAACCACGGGGTCATCCCCAAGCTTAGACTTTTCACTCTTCTTGATCATATATCATCCTCCTCTCTTGACCCTTGAAAACTTCTGCCACACCAAACTTCTCATAAACTTCATTAGAGGGGTTAGTACTAAAAAAAAATCCACTTTAGTCCTGTAGTGATGCATTGCAAGAACTCAATAAAACATTAGCTACAGCTCTCCACGTCTAGAAAGCCTTACTTAAAGTCCACAGGAGACAATGCAAAAAAACAGAGACGGAATCTGTCAAAACAGAACAGCCAGTAAAGACGAATTTTTTCGAGGTACTTCCGTTGCTCAAATTAGAAAAATCAAAACTAATGAAAGTTGCGTACATATCTGAGGAACACGCATGAATTGTCGCAGATTTTTTCTGAGTTTCCTACAGAGAGTTCTACTCAAATTCGTGACAGCTAGAAATCTGTTTCTGCGCAGAAATCCAAATCTAGTATCAACTTTCTATTAGAGACTTTTCTTGGCACAACAATGCAATAAAATAAAGATAAGGAGAGGTTGCTACATTAGTAACAACTTCCAAGACAGAACAAAACAGTAGCAAAATAAAACACGGGTTATCTCCCAAGAAGTGCTTTCTTTATAGCCATTAAGATGGGCTCAGTGATTTTAATGATGCTCACATAAGGATGAGAGTTGAAGCAAAGAGAGCATGAAAAAGCAAGTATGAAATAAATTTAAGTCTAACCCGCTTCCTATGCATAGGAATCTTGTACACAAATAAATTCATGAAGATCAAAGTGACAAGCATTGGAAGATAAAACAAGAGTAACTTCAAAAGTTTCAGCATATAGAGAGGTGTTTTAGTACCATGCAAATTTCTACAACCATATTTTCCTCTCTCATAATAATTTTCAGTAGCTTCATGTATAAACTCAACAATATAACTATCACATACAACATGTTTTTCATGATCCACAAACACATAATTTTTATCAAGCTCAAAAAGAGTGGGATCAAAACTTTCAACCCCACTTTTATCAATAATATAACAAGATGATTGATCAATCTCAAAAGATATGGGACTCCTAGATAAAGTCAAGACCTCTCCAATCCCATTTTCATTAGTACTACAATTAATATTATCAAGTAACATAGGACCATCATCTAGAGATTTATCATAAACATTTGCTAAACAAAACTCTTTAGTACCATGCATTTCGACATCAGGCACAAACAAAGCATTATCATAAAATTTATCAAAATAGCATGGATTATCATGAATAACAGTAGCATAATTATTCTCACAACTTTTACTCACAGGGAATATTTCAAGAGAATCCACAGGAACATAACATTCATCCTCCTTTGGTAAGCATGGAGGACATTCAAATAGTGTAAGAGATAAAGAGTTACTCTCATTAGAAGGTTGGCATGGGTAGCTAATCCATTCTTCCTCCTTTTGTTCATCACTCTCCTCCTCTTTCTCATCCAATGAGCTTTCAGGTTCATCAATTTCTTCTTTCACAGGTCCCTGCAAATTGTGAGTGCATTCTTGTGCATGAATGAGTCTCTCTTTATAATCAATGATATAAGGATTATTGTTGTACCTTTCTATGCAAAAATTAAGGATAGAAGAGACATAATCTTTAAGGTCCTTACAAGCAACACAGGTTTCATAATTTTTAGACATGAAGGATTCTATTTCAGAAGCTCCCATAAATAAAACAAATTGTTCTACTTCTTCGAACCCAAGATGAATATAGTTATACCACTGATAGTTCATAATTAAAACTTCTTCACTAAAGCCACATTGGAATTTAAGATGTTTAGTATCCTGTTTAGAGCAACAGTTTATATCATGGCGTTTAAGCAAGATTTTAGCAATTGTATTCAATTTTTCTATCACAACACTCATGACCTTACCCTTTCTTGATTCTCTATAGTTCATATATAATTATATAAGCTCCAAATAGGTTGTGGGTTCTTCCATAACAACAGTTTTTAATTTTTCAGTTTTTCAAATTTTTATGGATTTTCGGTTATATAAGAAAAATAAAACAAGACAAAAACAAACTAGACAAAAGTAAACTAAGCAAAATAATACTAGATAGAAATAAACTAAGCACAAATAAACTAGACAAAAGTAAACTAAGCAAAACAAAATAAAAATAAAAACAGAGAGAGAGGTAGAGTGTACTCCCCAGGTGAACTTATGAGTAGAGTTATGCCTCCCCGGCAACGGCGCCAGAAAATAGTCTTGATAACCCACAAGTATAGGGCATCGCAACAGTCTTCGAGGGAAGTAAAACCCAAATTTATTGATTTGACACAAGGGGGAGCAAAGAATACTTATAAGCCTTAACAACTGAGTTGTCAATTCAGCTGCACCTGGAAAAGCACTAGTAACAGGGGTGATGTGAAAGCAGTAGTAATATGAGAACAATAGTAACAGTAACACAGCAGCAGTAGCAGTAACACAGAGGCAATGACACCAGAAAATAGTTGATACTACTTCTAATGGCATATAGGACCAAGTGAGTATTTGATGATGAAAGATGGACCGGGGTTCCCAGCTATCTACACTAGTGGTAACTCTCCAATAACAAGTGACAAGTGTTGGGTGAACAAATTACAGTTGGGCAATTGATAGGATTGAAATAGCATTAAGACAGAACATCAAGTTTATTAATCATGTAGACATGTTTTCCATATATAGTCATACGTGCTCGCAATGAGAAACTTGCATAACATTGTAATGTCCCAGGTTCAGAGACGATCGAGGGGTAGATTTTAGAAAGGGATGTGCATTGCATTGCAAATTCTGGGGAAATTTCGCGCTCTTAAATAAAACTGCATTGAAGGGGGACAGGTTTCTCTCTCGACACTTTACACGGTTAGGGTTTCGAGAGAGCTATGAACTTGTTTCTACTTAGCTAGATTAGGGTTTTGAGAAGAGAGAAGAGATGATGTATCACAATCTTAAGTTGCATGATTGAATTATCAATTAAGTTGCATGATTGAATTCAAACCAAATTTGAATTTGAATTTTCATATTCAAACATCAAATTGATACCACATCATTCAAACTTAAGATAATTCAATAAGTAATTAAAAGTAATCAAGAATATAAATAATACAACAATTATATTAAGCTCATTAAGGAAAATGGGAGCTTTATTGATATACACACAAAATACAATGTCATTTACAATATCCATAATTAGAAAAAGGAATATACAACATTTTACAAGAATTGGAAAAAAAATAGAAAAGAAAATAAAAAGAAAAGTACAAGGATGGATCCTATCCTAAATACTACAAAATCATCTTCACTTGATCTTGGACTTGATGACCTCCATAGTCATCTTGATCAATTCTTGATCCCTGCACACACACACAACAAATTGAACATTAAGCCAAGTGGCTTTGCCACTTGGCAGGTTAGAAGAAAACTGGAATTGGATGGATATGATCAAGCTGCCGAGCTGATCCAATTCACCAGCCCAAGTCCCAAGTTACACACACACAGGTAGCACACAAGGCCTGCTGCATGTGTGCATGCAATACACACAACCAGTGAGTCACCAGGGTGAGGGGTGGTGCTGTCGACCAGGGAAGCCATGGCTGGCCATATAAAAGTTTTTCACAGCCAAAACCCTAGTCACTTGTTCCATCCATCGACAGGCAGCAGTGGTAAGTCACCAAGAACAGCAAGAATAGCTCAAGAACACCAAGAACAGATGAACAGCCAAAGCTGTTTCATCCACTCCACAATCACCAGAAATTAAACCAAGACCACAAGCTTGCTAGGAGGAGCAGGGCAAGCAAAAGATCAGCACAGAAGCAAACCCTCTACACCAACAATATTTCTAGGAGCTGGAGTGAGGTATACAAATCATCATGAACAGACCAAAAGGTTCTGCTCATATATTGCACATGCATGATCTCCAGCACACCAAAAGGGTAGATACCCTATGTTTGTGTCATCCTATGGCTATCTAGTCATTTGGTTCAAGCAAACATAGAGAACAGCCAGTAGAGATCATCCAGGGAACACTGGTTGTGTCTACACATGGACACAACCAGAGAAATCCAACATGGATTCAAAACCCTGGCCAGCTACCAGGCTCACTTGACAACCAGAGCTAGCTAAGCCATCAGACATGATAGACTATCATGTGTCTATCTAGGTTTGTCAACATCAAAAGCATCTGGCAACCAAATATGGTCAGGCCAGTAAGCAACAATCCACCACAGCCAGTCCCCGAGAAGGGGGAGCTGCCATGACAGCACCAAGTGACTGTCAAGGCCACCTCAACCCACAGCCACACCTCCAGCCAGCACATCATCACCCAAAGAGGGTTCAGTAAGAGCTAGGGTACCCAACAGATGTTGGCATCTCTCTAGCTAAATCATTTCAACTGTAAGATGATCACAACTGCCAGCAGTTCACATCATTTATCCACTTAGCCAAGTAAAACAACACAGATAAATGAATATACAAGAAATTTACACCAGAGCTTTGCAAATGATCCAGAGGATCACTGCAAGCATCAGGTGATGCTTGAGCAAGCAACAATACACATCAGCACAAACACAAGTGTCACACAGACCCCAGTGAGAGCACCAGATAAGCACAGGCAGCTAGCAAAGCATGCTAGAATCAATCACTGGCATCACACAGAAGCTTTATGAATTAAACCACCACAGATAATCAACAGATGCCTCACAAATAATCACATAAATAAGTTATAGCTGTATCTAGAAGCATACATGAATACACTTGAGCAATTGGCAAGGATGAGCACCACACAGGGGCTCTGGCACATGCATAATATAAGGACCGTGTATCCTAATCATGTCAGGGCCAAGGATGTGCATACACAGGATGTCCTGGTGGCAGTAGCTATCACAGGAGCCAGACAGTAGGCCATGAACATCACTAGATGTTCATGAACAATCACAGAAGGGTCACAGTAGGAGTCCAGCATATCACAGTAGTGCATAGAGCAAAACGAGTAAAGCATCAGTAGCTAGCAATACACGGCAGCAGCTCAGCACATGCCATAACAGTAGAGCAACAGCAGCAGCTAGCCAGAAGTACAGCAGCAGCACACACGCATGCACAGCAAGCGCAAGCAGCGGGCACATCACAGCATCTCCATTGGAGAGGCAGGCCAAACCGTAGAGCAGAGCACAGAGAAGGAGGAAGGAGGGGATTATTGGAGGCGTGTACCTGGAGTAGAGCACCGGTGTGCCATGGCGGCACGGCGGCACAGGCCAACCACGGCAGCGCCAAGCCGCGCCTGGCCTGGCGTCGCCAAGCGCGTGCGCTCCATCACCACGTCAACGCCACGGCGGCGTCACGGCACCAAAGCCGCCGATGGGCGACGCAGCACATCCCGACAGAGCGGGCAAACGCATCGGGGGCGAACGGAGATGGTGGCGAAGGGCAGATCGAGCCGGAAGATCTGATGCGCCGTCGTGAGGTGGACCAGATCCACCGCAGCTCAGCGCCGGAGATGGCCGGAGTTGGCCGGGATAAACCGGCGAAGGGGGCGGCGACGCGGGATCGCCAGAGAGACGCGAGAGATTAGGGTTAGGTCGAGCGGCGCGAGGTGAGGGAGTGAGCAAGCGACCGCTCGGGTCGGTTGGACCCGATCTGGTTCAGCCCAATCCACTGGGCCACCCTGACAGGTGGGCCGAGGGGCAAAAATGACTTTTCACAATTCAATAAAAACATGAAACTTCGAAATTCAATAGAAAATTGATAAAAGCTCTTAAAAATAAATTAAAAATATGAAAAAGGATCAGCATAAAATCTCTATTTAAATAAAATATCAAACAGAATTTTTGAAGACAATTAAGAAGAAGTCTTATTGTGATGATTTAAATAAGAATTTAAACCACATATATTATTTTCTAAAATGAAAATAAGTCCATTAATGTAATTGGATTTTAAAAACACCTTGACAATATTTCAAGGTTGTATTTATCCTAAACAGAGTATCTCCAAATCTATCTTAGTATTAACCTCTCATAAAATAACAACGACATCGGAAGGGGGGGGGGGGAAACAAACCCTAAAACTGGAATCATGCATAATTGCTTCTTTAACCATTGCCCTTATCGGACAATGATGCTATTTTTCAGAGACAGAGGACAAGGGTCAGTCCACACCTTCCAACTGCAAAACTTTGCAGTGTTCAGGCAAGTTCATCACTTGCTCATGTCATTTGAGTATTTCTATCAAATTACTTGCAAAGTATTATGGTTATCACTATTGCATAAAAATCAAAACCACTACTTTCATAACTATGAATATGACTATGTGGTGGGCAATGGAACCATGGATTGTGTTGATATGGTGGAGGTTCCATTGCACGGGTTTATATCCATCTAGGATTAAACAACAAATGTCATGATTCTTGTGCCGTAATACCCGTGTTAACCATAAGATCCGGAGTGGGACGGAGTAGTCAAAAGTGTTTCCACCTCTCGTTCATCAACGGATGCGCTTACCGTAACGATTGTATCGAGCGGAACAACCGGAGGGTGGGGATCCCATTCTAATTCCCCACGGTAAAGCATTGCTTGCCGTAGCAGTTGTGTCTTGCGGAACAACCGGAGGGTGGGGATCCCATTCTAATTCCCCACGGTAATGCGGTCTATGATGGGTTGCAGCTACCGGCGTAGGAGTGTATGGTAGAGCCCAGCACTGATGTCGTGGTCGGGGTCCACCTTGAAATCTACAGGAATAATGGGACCGGCGTGGACCCAGGGTCGGGGCATGCAACAAAGGGTGGGTGTTCGAGGTAGCGGAGGAACATGATTGGCTAGACCTTATACCGGGCCTCACACCAAAGGAAGTGTGGACGGGAAAGCTGCCCGGTTGGCACCAAGGTTAAGATCTCTTATGGGTAAAGCAACACACCTCTGCAAAGTGTAAAGAACCGTGACCTGTCACTCCCTGTTCCGGGTTATGGAACTGCGAACGCGGCCGGAAAGGAGCTCCATGAAGTTCTAGTAAACCGGTGAAGGCTTACGGACATAGCTCTTTTAAATAAAAGCAATCTCTTGAAGAAACGTTTATCAAAACCTGCATTGGTATTAGACTTTCTGGTCTAATATTGTAGCTAGTGCATTAAACACCTCTTTCCTATAATGAACTTGTTGAGTACGCTCGTACTCATCCCACTCTTAAATCCCATGCTTAGATTGTCTGAATCGTCTGGAGGAGGACTACGACAGCAATGAAGGAGCCGAGATCATCGGCTATGAAGAACCAGACCTCTCTGGAGGTATTGAGGGTGTAGACTACCTCATCGTCTACGGAACCGGGGAGGCTTCCGGAGGAGATCAAGCCTGAACATCTCGAGTAGTAGTAGAAGCCGAGCAGCCCGAACTCTTAATATTTAGCTGCTCGAAGAAATAAATGTATAACTTAATGAGACTCTTATATTGTAAGCTAAGTTGGGTTCGCCTCGAACCCAGGAGTATTCCTCTTAGGACCCAAGAGGAGCTCCGAGACAACATGTGTGTGATACTTGTAATAATAAATGAATGAGTTATGGACCTGCTATGTTCTGTTGTACTACTCTGAGGGATGTAATATTTGCGGAATGGTACTTCGTGAATGTTATATCAACGACTGGCATACTACAACATGCAGTGGTATGCAGGGTCACCACAGTTGGTATCAGAGCAAAAGCTTTGACCTTAGGTTGGAACCTAGTAAATGGGACCGAACGTTAGGAGTCAAATAGGACTAGTAAAGAATTCTCTAAAAATATGGTGTATATTCAATTGTGAATAAAACAATCATATCTTTTAGTGCGATAATTCTTTATTATCTCTATTATGATGCATTATTACTAATCTCATAACCTTCCTATTTCTACAGCCAACATGGCAAGTTCACGTCCCGGACGAAACGTGAAGGTGATGGATTCCATACTGAGTGAATACGAAGGAGGACTTGCAGATATTCTACGAGCCATGTTACTTGAATTTGGGTGTGAGCCCCAGATTCAAGTAAAGAAATACATGTACTATGATGGTCCCGTATTGGCCAAATGTAGGGTAGGGCTACGACTTCCCGAATCTTTGGGAATGAGCGTAGTAATGCCAGCAGGGGAAGCCAGAACTATGAACACAGCCTACCATATAGCCGTTATGAGAGCCATAACCGATATTCTGGAGCATAAGACAAAAGAGCTTATGGGTTCCGAATTCACACACATTCCTCATATGGAGGAGGACGATGATCCCATGCTCAACCATTTCAAATATGCAAGGAGTAAACTAGCAGAAGCTGCAAAATACATGGACAATAGCCATAACTTACTGTCATTGTTATATCAGTTGAATCGTCATTTGACGGGAGCAATTGATACAATGCTAGAGGAGTTTACTGAACCCAAGGAGGAGACAAATGGGAAAGAACCTATGGAGAATGCGGTGCACACACCAGTCTATTCAGCTGGTGATTACATTAGTATTGATCCTCTTGAGCGTGAAACTACACCTGTTACACCTGGGAACTATCTGGGAAGTTCCTATGGGGGATATGAGGGTGGAGAGGAATCCGGAAACAATCAGCGTTCCGTGACTCCTATAGATAATTCCACGGGTTGGCGTTGGGGGTCTGATACTGGAACTCATAGTACTTCAGTGTATTATGATGGGGAGATGAATGAAGATGCCACGACCCAGCATCAGAGTTATCCGTGGAATGAGGAAGAAGTTGGAGGGTATCCGACACAAGTTGAGTCGGATACGAATGTAGGAAATACGTATGGTGTAGGCACAGGGGAGTACACCCGATGGGTGGATTATGATGCACTGAATGATCAGTTCATGAACACTGATTTCTCCCTAGGATCATCATCGGATTCCGACTACCAGCCAACGGGGAGACCTTATGTTCCAGGTTTTGTCAGGAGAACGACACGTTCGACCGGATGGAAGCCTGGAATGTATCGGGAGTGAAGATCGACTAGAGACTACCAAGGGAAGCAAAGCTACAATACACAAGTACCACGTAATATTTTGTAGAAATTTGTACATATACTTTAATAAGTGAGTTTGCATACTCACATCGACTTGAGTATTGTAATAAGACCACTTAAGTATGTAAATATATGGTATATGTTTTGTATGATTTGGATTTGCTTCTTGATTTCCATTGCGTGACTAGTTCTGTGCACAATGTTGAGCTCAGAAAACTTGCGCATGGAGTAATTATGAGTATCATCTTGTGTTGCAGAACTAGGGGGTTATGTCGGGAGCATTAGGAGAGGAGACCGAAGCGCAGCGCATGGAGCGCGAAGCCAAACAAAAGGAAGAGGCTGACGAAGCAGCCAGGAATCAGTTTGCACCACCACCACCCATGACGCAACAGAATTTCGTCCAATACATGCAGATGGTGGAAGAAAGACAACGTATTACGTTGGAGCAGCAGAATAAATTCTTTCAGGAATTGCTGCAGCAGAACAGAGTTGAGAGACCTGAGAATCCGGGAGTCACCTTAGCAGACTTCCAGAACACCAAGCCTATATCTTTCGCATACGCGCCCGAGCCAATGGACGCGGAAGATTGGCTTATGGATACTGAGCGAAAGCTCAATACCGTTGGATGTAATGACTAAGAGAAGGTTCGTTATGCTACACACTTGCCGTGTGGACCTGCCGCATCATGGTGGGACAATATAGTAGTCGTTTATCCGGCTGGAAAGGTATTTACCTGGGAGGAGTTTGCGAGGAAGTTCAGGGAATCCAATGTCCCTGAAAGTATTGTGGAACTGAAGCGTCAAGAATTTGAAAGTCTCGAGCAGAAGGACAAGGCTATCCTGACTTATGTCAGGGAATTTTCGAAGCTGTCTCGGTATGTTGTTGAGGAGGTCAACACCGAGGACAAGAAAAAGAAGAGGTTTCTGAGGGGGTTAAGTCCCCAGTTCAAGGTACAGCTCCGTATGATGAGAGCAACGGAATTTCAAGAGTTGGTGGATGCGGCCATCACTCTGGAAGATGATTTCAAACAACTACAGGAGGAGAAAAGGAAAAAGACCAAGTTCGATCCTAAGAAGTTTGTTAGTAACAAGCCTAATACCAGCTTGAGTTTCAAGCCCAGATTCAACAACAACAATAACAACAGCAACTACTACGGTAGTAGGAAGAACCAAGCATTCCAGTCTGCAAATCAAATAGTTTGCAGAAGCTGTGGATTCACATGGCATTTTGCCAAGGATTGCAAGAAGCCAAAGATCATATGCTTTGGTTGTCGCCAGGAGGGGCACATGCTGAAGGACTGCCCCAAGAGAAACACTGGAGGAGGTCAATCTGGAGGAGGAGGAAGTCGAGGAGGAAACACCGGAGGGAACTGGAAGAATAAGAAGCCCTTCGGCAAGCTAAACTGCACCAGTCTGGAGGAGGTGGTCAACTCCGATCAGGCGGTGATAGGTACGCTCCAGATACTCACTCATCCTGGCAAAGTACTTTTTGATACTGGTGCAACTACATCATTCATTTCTCAACAATTCATCATCAAACATGGGATTAGTTGCACTAAGTTAGACACACCCATAACCATACTTTCTGCGGGGGAAATGATAGTAGTAACCCATACCAAACAAAAACAAGTCATCATGATCAATAAGTGCGTGTTTGACGCGGACCTGTTCATTTTACCGATGAAGGACATTGATGTCATTCTTGGTATGAACTGGTTGGAAGCTAATGGAGCATTGATCGACTGTGTGAACAAGACAGTATCTTTGAAAAGCCCCGATGGAAGTAGAATGATTTACCAAGGCGACAAACATACACAGATTGAAGTGGAGCTACAGCTGAACAGCATGAAGGAAGTGAAATTGGAAGATATACCTGTAGTGAATGAATTCCAGGATGTGTTTCCTGCGGAATTACCTGGTATGCCACCAGATAGGGAGATAGAATTCACTATCGACCTAATTCCAGGAACAGCTCCGATTGCTAAAGCACCATACAAGATGGGGCCCAAGGAGTTGAAAGAACTTAAGGAGCAACTGGATGACTTGGAACAAAAAGGATTCATTCAAGAAAGTGTTTCACCATGGGGATCACCTGTGATCTTCGTGGATAAAAGAGATGGAGGAAGAAGGATGTGCGGAGACTACAGGAATCTGAACAACGTCACAATCAAGAACAAGTATCCACTTCCAAGAATACAAGATCTTTTTGATCAAGTTAGAGGCGCGGGAGTCTTTTCAAAGATTGATCTAAGATCCGGTTATCACCAGATAAAGATCAAGAAGGAAGACGTTCCGAAAACTGCCTTTGTTTCAAGATATGGTCATCATGAATATCTTGTAGTGCCTTTTGGATTAACCAATGCCCCAGCAATTTTCATGAATCTCATGAATAAGATTTTCATGCCATGTCTAGACAAGTTCGTCATCGTATTTATCGATGATATCTTGATCTATTCCAAGGATAAAGCTGAACATGCTGAACATCTGAAGATAGTGTTGCAAACACTAAGAGAACATCAACTCTATGCCAAGTTTAGCAAGTGTGAATTTTGGCTAGATCAAGTGGAATTTCTTGGTCATGTTATTAGTAAAGATGGAATAGCTGTTAACCCGAGTAAGGTAGCAGTAGTTCTAGAATGGGAAGCACCCAAAACTGTCAAGGAAATCCGAGGATTCCTAGGAATGGCAGGATACTATCGGAGATTCATTGAAGGATTCTCCAAAATAGCAGGACCAATGACAAAGCTGTTAAGGAAGAACACACCATTCGTGTGGTCAGAGGAGTGTGAGAAGAGTTTACAAACTCTAAAAGAGAAACTCACCACATCACCGGTGTTAGCAGTTCCTGAAGTTGGCAAGGATTACACCGTGTACTGTGACGCATCCAAGCATGGATTGGGTTGCGTACTCATGCAAGATCGGGAGGTAATATCTTGTGGATCGAGGCAACTCAGACCTCATGAGGTGAACTATCCCACACATGATCTAGAATTAGCAGCAGTTGTATTTGCACTCAAAACATGGAGACATTTTCTCTATGGAGTCAAGTGTGAGCTCTATACAGATCATAAGAGTCTCAAATATTTCTTCACTCAGAAAGAACTCAACATGAGGCAGAAAAGATGGCTAGAATTGATTAAGGATTATGATTTGACCATCAGTTACACTCCCGGAAAGGCCAATGTTGTAGCAGATGCCTTGAGTAGGAAGAGCATCGGCGGAGTGGAACAAGAAATATCACCGGAGTTGAGGAAGGAAATAAGTCAAGCCCAAATACAACTTTGGGAGAAAGAAGCTCATGAAGGACTATCGGTTTTACAAGTAGCCGATGAGTTAAATGTCAACCTGAAGAATGAGATAATGATGTGTCAGTTGGACGATCCATTCATCATGGAGGAGATGAGAAGAATAGATGAAGGAAGACCATCAGAATTTCACCGTGGAGAATCTGGATCATTATGGTTCCAGAAGAGAATTTGTGTTCCGGATATTGCTGAAATTAAGGAAGTAATACTCCGGGAAGCTCATCAAACACCATACTCTATTCATTCGGGAAGTACAAAGATGTACATGGATTTAAAGGAATTATTCTGGTGGAATAATATGAAGAGAGAGATAGCACAATATGTGGCGGAATGTGATACGTCTCCGACGTATCGATAATTTCTTATGTTCCATACCACATTATTGATGTTATCTACATGTTTTATGCACACTTTATGTCATATTCGTGCATTTTCTGGAACTAACCTATTAACAAGATGCCGAAGTGCCAGTTCCTGTTTTCTGCTGTTTTTGGTTTAAGAAATCCTAGTAACGAAATATTCTCGGAATCGGACGAAATCAAGACCCAGGTTCCTATTTTCGCCGGAAGCATCCAGAACACCCGGGAAGGACCAGAGGGGGGGGCACTAGGCCCCCAGACCATAGGCCGGCGCGGCCCAGGCCCTGGCCGCGCCGCCATATGGTGTGGCCACCCCTTCGACCCTCCTGCGCCGCCTCTTCGCCTATATAAAGCCTCCGTCGCGAAAACCCTGATGAGGAGAACCACGATACGGAAAACCTTCCAGAGCCGCCGCCATCGCGAAGCCAAGATCTGGGGGACAGGAGTCTCTGTTCCGGCACCCTGCCGGAGCGGGGAAGTGCCCCCGGAAGGCTTCTCCATCGACACCGCTGCCATCTCCACCGCCATCTTCATCACCGCTGCTGCTCCCATGAGGAGGGAGTAGTTCTCCATCGAGGCTCGGGGCTGTACTGGTAGCTATGTGGTTCATCTCTCTCCTATGTACTTCAATACAATAATCTCATGAGCTGCCTTACATGATTGAGATTCATATGATGATGCTTGTAATCTAGATGTCATTATGCTAGTCAAGTGAGTTTTACTTATGTGATCTCCAGAGACTCCTTGTCCCACGTGTGTAAAGGTGACAGTGTGTGCACCGTGTGGGTCTCTTAGGCTATATTTCACAGAATACTTATTCACTGTTGAATGGCATAGTGAGGTGCTTATTTATATCTCTTTATGATTGCCATGTGTTTGTATCACAATTTATCTATGTGCTACTCTAGCAATGTTATTAAAGTAGTTTTATTCCTCCTGCATGTGTGCAAAGGTGACAGTGTGTGCACCGTGTTAGTACTTGGTTTATGCTATGATCATGATCTCTTGTAGATTGCGAAGTTAACTATTGCTATGATAATATTGATGTGATCTGTTCCTCCTACATATGCATGAAGGTGACAGTGTGCATGCTATGCTAGTACTTGGTTTAGTCTTTTGATCTATCTTACACTAAAGGTTACTAAAATATGAGCATTATTGTGGAGCTTGTTAACTCCGGCATTGAGGGTTCGTGTAATCCTACGCAATGTGTTCATCATCCAACAAAAGTGTAGAGTATGCATTTATCTATTCTGTTATGTGATCAATGTTGAGAGTGTCCACTAGTGAAAGTCTAATCCCTAGGCCTTGTTCCTAAATACTGCTATCGCTGCTGGTTTACTGTTTTACTGCGTTACTACTGCTGCATTACTACTGCTTGTTTTCTGTCCTGGGCAAAGCACTTTTCTGGTGCCGTTGCTACTGCTTATTCATACCACCTGTATTTCACTATCTCTTCGCCGAACTAGTGCACCTATTAGGTGTGTTGGGGACACAAGAGACTTCTTGCTTTGTGGTTGCAGGGTTGCATGAGAGGGATATCTTTGACCTCTTCCTCCCTGAGATCGATAAACCTTGGGTATCCACTTAAGGGAAACTTGCTGCTGTTCTACAAACCTCTGCTCTTGGAGGCCCAACACTGTCTACAAGAATAGAAGCACCCGTAGACATCAAGCACTTTTCTGGCGCCGTTGCCGGGGAGGAAAGGTAAAAAGGCACTCATACTCCGGTTCAGTGTAACGATTTTTCTGGCGCCATTGTGTTTGTGCTCGAAGTTATTTCCTTTAGATCCTGCAATTGCATCTTTTTGTTTCTTGTTTACACTAGTTTGGCATAATGGACAACAATGAGCTTCTTATTCTATTTCCTGATTTAAAACATGGATTGTTTGATGCGAAAATTAAAAAACCTATGAAATCTTATTTGCATGCTGGTAGTAATATTAGTATGAACGCTTTGAACACCATTGTTGATAATGATATAGAAAGTTCTAAGCTTGGGGAAGCTGGTTTTCATGATCTTTTTAGTCCCCCAAGCATTGAGGAGAAAATTTTCTTTGATGATACTTTGCCTCCTATTTATGATGATTATAATAGTGGTCTTTTGGTACAACCTACTATGGAGAGTAAATTTTGTTGTGATTATACTATGCCTCCTATATTTGATGATGAGAATAATAATGATAGCTACTTTGTTGAATTTGCTCCCACTACAACTAATAAAATTGATTATGCCTATGTGGAGAGTAATAATTTTATGCATGAGACTCATGATAAGAATGCTTTATGTGATAGTTATATTGTTGAGTTTGCTCATGATGCTACTGAAAGTTATTATGAGAGAGGAAAATATGGTTGTAGAAATTTTCAAGTTACTAAAATGCCTCTCTATGTGCTGAAATTTTTGAAGCTACACTTGATTTATCTTCCTATGCTTGTTACTTTGCTCTTCATGAACTTGTTTATTTACAAGATTCCTATGCATAGGAAGCATGTTAGACTTAATATTGTTTTGAATTTGCTTCTTGATGCTCTCTTTTGCTTCATACTCTATTTTTCATGCGAGCATCATTAAAACTGCTGAGCCCATCTTAATGGCTATAAAGAAAGAACTTCTTGGGAGATAACCCATGTGTTATTTTGCTACAGTACTTTGTTTTATATTTGTGTCTTGGAAGTTTTTTACTACTGTAGCAACCTCTCCTTATCTTAGTTTTGTGTTTTGTTGTGCCAAGTAAAGTCTTTGATAGTAAAGTAAATACTAGATTTGGATTACTGCGCAGAAACAGATTTCTTTTCTGTCACGAATCTGGGTCTAATTCTCTGTAGGTAACTCAGAAAATTATGCCAATTTACATGAGTGATCCTCAGATATGTACGCAACTTTCATTCAATTTGGTCATTTTCATTTGAGCAAGTCTGGTGCCCTTTTAAAATTCGTCTTTATGGACTGTTCTGTTTTGACAGATTCTGCCTTTTATTTCGCATTGTTTCTTTCGCTGTGTTGGGTGGATTTCTTTGTTCCATTACCTTCCAGTAGCTTTGAGCAATGTCCAGAAGTGTTAAGAATGATTGTGTCACCTCTGAACATGTGATTTTTTGATTATGCACTAACCCTCTAATGAGTTTGTTTCGAGTTTGGTGTGGAGGAAGTTTTCAAGGGTCAAGAGAGGAGGATGATATACTATGATCAAGAAGAGTGAAAAGTCTAAGCTTGGGGATGCCCCGGTGGTTCACCCCTGCATATTATAAGAAGACTCAAGCGTCTAAGCTTGGGGATGCCCAAGGCATCCCCTTCTTCATCGACAACATTATCAGGTTCCTCCCCTGAAACTATATTTTTATTCAGTCACATCTTATGTACTTTACTTGGAGCGTCTGTTTGTTTGTTTCTATTTTTGTTTGTGTTTGAATAAATTGGATTATATCATGCTTGTATGGGAGAGAGACACGCTCCGCTGGTTCATATGAACACATGTGTTCTTAGCTCATAATATTCATGGCGAAGTTTCCTCTTCGTTAAATTGTTATATGGTTGGAATTGGAAAATGATACATGTAGTAATTTGCTATAATGTCTTGGGTAATGTGATACTTGGCAATTGTTGTGCTCATGTTTAAGCTCTTGCATCATATACTTTGCACCCATTAATGAAGAAATACATAGAGCTTTCTAAATTTGGTTTGCATAATTGGTCTCTCTAAGGTCTAGATAATTTCTAGTAAAGAGTTTGAACAACAAGGAAGACGGTGTAGAGTCTTATAATGTTTTCAATATGTCTTTTATGTGAGTTTTGCTGTACTAGTTCATACTTGTGTTTGTTTCAAATAACCTTGCTAGCCTAAACCTTGTATCGAGAGGGAATACTTCTCATGCATCCAAATACTTGAGCCAACCACTATGCCATTTGTGTCCACCATACCTACCTACTACATGGTATTTCCTGCCATTCCAAAGTAAATTGCTTGAGTGCTACCTTTAAACAATTCAAAATTTATCACCTCTGATTTGTGTCAATGTTTTATAGCTCATGAGGAAGTATGTGGTGTTTATCTTTCAATCTTGTTGGGCAACTTTCACCAATGGACTAGTGGCTTCATCCGCTTATCCAATAATTTTGCAAAAAGAGCTGGCAATGGGATTCCCAGTCCCAAATTAATTAACAAAAATAGACACTCCTCCATGGTATGTGATTGTTGGACGGCACCCGAAGGATTCGGTTAGCCATGGCTTGTGTAAGCAAAGGTTGGGAGGAGTGTCATCATAATAAAACTAAAATAAAAAGGCTCTCCTTCATGGTATGAGATTGTTGGCAGGCACCCGATGATTCGGTTAGCCATGGTTTGTGAAAGAAAGGTTGGAAGGAGTGCCATCCAAAAATAAAATAAAATGGGAGCCGCTCTTTGAAGGTTTGTCTGGCAAGGGGGTTAGAGTACCCGCTACCATTCGTTGACAACAACATACACCTCTCAAAACTTTATTTTTATGCTCTCTTTATGTTTTCAAAATCAAAGCTCTAGCACAAATATAGCAATCGTTGCTTTCCTCTTTGAAGGACCATTCTTTTTTACTTTTATGTTGAGTCAGTTCACCTATCTCTCTCCACCTCAAGAAGCAAACATTTGTGTGAACTGTGCATTGATTCTTACATACTTGCTTATTGCATTTGTTATATTTCTTTGCATTGACAATTATCCATGAGATATATATGTTATAAGTAGAAAGCAACCGCTGAAACTTCATCTTCCTTTGTGTTGCTTCAATGCCTCTACTTTGAATTATTGCTTTATGAGTTAACTCTTATGCAAGACTTATTGATGCTTGTCTTGAAAGTACTATTCATGAAAAGTCTTTGCTTTATGATTCACTTGTTTACTCATGTCATTACCATTGTTTTGATCGCTGCATTCATTACATATGTTTACAATATGATCAAGTTTATGATGGCATGTCACTCCAGAAATTATCCTTGTTATCGTTTTACCTGCTCGGGACGAGCAGAACTAAGCTTGGGGATGTTGATACGTCTCCGACGTATCGATAATTTCTTATGTTCCATGCCACATTATTGATGTTATCTACATGTTTTATGCACACTTTATGTCATATTCGTGCATTTTCTGGAACTAACCTATTAACAAGATGCCGAAGTACCAGTTCCTGTTTTCTGCTGTTTTTGGTTTCAGAAATCCTAGTAACGAAATATTCTCGGAATCGGACGAAATCAAGACCCAGGTTCCTATTTTCGCCGGAAGCATCCAGAACACCCGGGAAGGACCAGAGGGGGGGCACTGGGCCCCCAGACCATAGGCCGGCGCGGCCCAGGCCCTGGCCGCGCCGCCATATGGTGTGGCCACCCCTTCGACCCTCCTGCGCCGCCTCTTCGCCTATATAAAGCCTCCGTCGCGAAAACCCTGATGAGGAGAACCACGATACGGAAAACCTTCCAGAGCCGCCGCCATCGCGAAGCCAAGATCTGGGGGACAGGAGTCTCTGTTCCGGCACCCTGCCGGAGCGGGGAAGTGCCCCCGGAAGGCTTCTCCATCGACACCGCTGCCATCTCCACCGCCATCTTCATCACCGCTGCTGCTCCCATGAGGAGGGAGTAGTTCTCCATCGAGGCTCGGGGCTGTACCGGTAGCTATGTGGTTCATCTCTCTCCTATGTACTTCAATACAATAATCTCATGAGCTACCTTACATGATTGAGATTCATATGATGATGCTTGTAATCTAGATGTCATTATGCTAGTCAAGTGAGTTTTACTTATGTGATCTCCGGAGACTCCTTGTCCCACGTGTGTAAAGGTGACAGTGTGTGCACCGTGTGGGTCTCTTAGGCTATATTTCACAGAATACTTATTCACTGTTGAATGGCATAGTGAGGTGCTTATTTATATCTCTTTATGATTGCCATGTGTTTGTATCACAATTTATCTATGTGCTACTCTAGCAATGTTATTAAAGTAGTTTTATTCCTCCTACATGTGTGCAAAGGTGACAGTGTGTGCACCGTGTTAGTACTTGGTTTATGCTATGATCATGATCTCTTGTAGATTGCGAAGTTAACTATTGCTATGATAATATTGATGTGATCTGTTCCTCCTACATATGCATGAAGGTGACAGTGTGCATGCTATGCTAGTACTTGGTTTAGTCTTTTGATCTATCTTACACTAAAGGTTACTAAAATATGAGCATTATTGTGGAGCTTGTTAACTCCGGCATTGAGGGTTCGTGTAATCCTACGCAATGTGTTCATCATCCAACAAAAGTGTAGAGTATGCATTTATCTATTCTGTTATGTGATCAATGTTGAGAGTGTCCACTAGTGAAAGTCTAATCCCTAGGCCTTGTTCCTAAATACTGCTATCGCTTTGGTTCTTGTTTCTTTGCGTTACTCTTCTGCATTACTACTGCTTGTTTTCTGTCCTGGGCAAAGCACTTTTCTGGTGCCGTTGCTACTGCTTATTCATACCACCTGTATTTCACTATCTCTTCGCCGAACTAGTGCACCTATTAGGTGTGTTGGGGACACAAGAGACTTCTTGCTTTGTGGTTGCAGGGTTGCATGAGAGGGATATCTTTGACCTCTTCCTCCCTGAGATCGATAAACCTTGGGTATCCACTTAAGGGAAACTTGCTGCTGTTCTACAAACCTCTGCTCTTGGAGGCCCAACACTGTCTACAAGAATAGAAGCACCCGTAGACATCAGAATGCCATACCTGCCAAAGGGTGAAGGCTGAGCACCAGAGTCCGGCAGGGAAGTTACAACCTTTACCTATTCCAGAATGGAAATGGGAGGAGATAGGAATGGATTTCATCACCGGACTACCCATGACAAATAAGAAGAAGGACATGATATGGGTAATCGTGGATCGGTTGACGAAGAGTGCACACTTTTTAGCAGTAAATCAGCAGGATAAAGGAGAGAAACTCATTGATCTTTACATCAAAGAGATCGTGAGTAAGCATGGAGTGCCCAAGAAGATCGTGTCGGATCGAGGATCCGTGTTCACATCAGCATTCTGGAAACAACTACACGAAGCTTTAGGATCCAAGTTGGACTATAGTACCGCCTATCATCCTCAGACAGGTGGACAAACGGAGAGAACTAACCAGATCTTAGAAGATATGCTTAGGGCTTGTGCCCTAGACTTCGGAGGATCATGGGAGGAGCACTTGCCACTAGCAGAGTTTTCATACAATAATAGCTATCAAAGCAGCATCAAGATGGCACCATTCGAAGCCTTGTATGGAAGGAAGTGTAGATCACCCATATGTTGGTATGAAGCTGGAGCAAGCAAGGAATTTAATCCTGATTATGTCAAGGAAAAGCAACAAATCATCGACATTATTAGGGATAGGCTCAAGATAGCCCAGAGCCGACAGAAGAGTTATGCCGATCAAAAGAGAAGAACATGGGAGCCACGAGTTGGAGACATGGTATATCTTAAGGTGAGCCCGATGAAAGGACTCCAGAGGTTTGGAGTAAAAGGAAAACTCAGCCCTAGATACATCGGACCTTTCAAGATACTGAGTCAGAACCGAGGTTTAGCCTTTGAATTGGATCTACCGGGAAGGCTAGCACAAGTTCACAATGTATTCCATGTGTCACAACTCAGGAAATGCTTAAAGACCCCAGATGAGCCAGTATCACATGCTGAGCTCGAGTTACAACCAGATTTGACTTACATTGAGAAACCAGCCAAGATTCTCGAGGAGAGCTGGAAACAACTCAGAAATAAAGCTATCAAGTACTGCAAGATACAATGGAAGCATCATCCCGAGAGGGAAGCTACCTGGGAAAAGGAGGAAGACCTGAGGAAAACATACCCCGAACTCTTCAGGTATTACAACCACAACTTCGGGACGAAGTTTTCTTTAAGGGGGAAAGGCTGTAATGTCCTAGGTTCAGAGACGATCGAGGGGTAGATTTTAGAAAGGGATGTGCATTGCATTGCAAATTCCGGGGAAATTTCGCGCTCTTAAATAAAACTGCATTGAAGGGGGACAGGTTTCTCTCTCGACACTTTACAGGGTTAGGGTTTCAAGAGAGCTATGAACTGGTTTCTACTTAGCTAGATTAGGGTTTTGAGAAGAGAGAAGAGATGATGTATCACAATCTTAAGTTGCATGATTGAATTCTCAATTAAGTTGCATGATTGAATTCAAACCAAATTTGAATTTGAATTTGAATTTTCATATTCAAACATCAAATTGATACCACATCATTCAAACTTAAGATAATTCAATAAGTAATTAAAAGTAATCAAGAATATAAATAATACAACAATTATATAAAGCTCATTAAGGAAAATGGGAGCTTTATTGATATACACACAAAATACAATGTCATTTACAATATCCATAATTAGAAAAAGGAATATACAACATTTTACAAGAATTGGAAAAAAAATAGAAAAGAAAATAAAAAGAAAAGTACAAGGATGGATCCTATCCTAAATACTACAAGATCATCTTCACTTGATCTTGGACTTGATGACCTCCATAGTCATCTTGATCAATTCTTGATCCCTGCACACACACACACACACAACAAATTGAACATTAAGCCAAGTGGCTTTGCCACTGTGGTGACCCCGCGTACCACTGCATGGTGTAGTACACAAGTCGTTGACATAACACAAGTGAAACACCGTCCCACTCATATTACATCTCTCAGAGTGGTACAACAGAAACATATGCGAGTCCAAGATATGTCTATAGAAGGATACACAATCTGTTTACATAAGATCAACACAACCTCCTACTTTACAGTGAGGTAAAACTTCAAATAAATCTCCAGAAGAACGACTCGTAGTCTATATTATTGCTAATTCAAGTTCAAGAGCTACTTGGCTTGCTATAGAAATCTAGCTACTTAGGTGCTATGATTAGGGAAAGGTTCCCTTCTATTACTAGTCTAAGTTTCCACTCTAGCTGATGCAGAAGTTGACTCCATTGACTTCTTTTATTGGATTCTTTATCTTGTTGCAGTTGACTCCTTTGTCTTCGAGTTCCACGGTAGTTTCTCCTTCGGTGCCTTGATCTAAGAAGGGGGTTCAAACGAGATAGAATGAGTACGAGCGTACTCAGCAAGTTCATATTAGGAAATAGGTGTATCATGCACTAGCTACAGCCATAGACCAGAAAGTCATAGGCCAATGCAAGTTTTCATAAACATTTCTTCAAAAGGTTTATTTTATTCTGAAAACTATGCCCGTCAGTCTTCACAGGTTGACTAGAACTTCGTGGAGTTCCTTTCCTGCCGCGTTCGCAGTTCCCTTCCCGGAACAGGGAGTGACAGCCACAATTTGATACACTCTGCAGAGGTGCGTTACTTTTCCCCACAAGAGATCTCACCCTTTTTGCCATCCGCAGGGACTTGCCCCCGTTCACACTTCCTTTGGTGTGAGGCCAGGTATAAAGATCCAAGCCCACACCGCCTTCACCGCGACTGCAAACCCACCCTTTTGTCCAACCGTACACCTCCAGTAGACTTCCCCCGATAATACGGCTTTACTCATGGTGTACTCCGGACAATCCTTCATAGATCGTAGAGCTTATCATCACTAATGGATGGGGATTTAAAAGGATTTCCCAACCTATTGCGGCAGTGCCTCCAGCACCCCACCGGCTCTCCGATCCGTTGGCGTGCAGAAGGGAAAAGATACGACTGGCTTCCCCAGAGCCATTATAGATCTCATGGTCAACGCGATTTGTACGGCGCTAGAATCACTGGACGGCATTGGTAATTAATCCTAGGGTGATATAACCCATTGCAATGGAACCTCCACCATATCAACACATACCATGGTTCCATTGCCAGCCACATAGTCATATTCATAGTTGGAAAATAACATTTCATTTGCGATGCAGGAATGATAAGTATATAGCTTTGCATTAAAGTAGTAGAAAATAATCAAGTTGACATGAGCAAGGGTGAACTTGCCTTTCTTGACTGCAAGATTATGCAGGCAAAAGCTTCGATACGTGATAACTCCAAATGCTGAAATACCATCATCGTCCGGTAAGGACAATGTTTAAAGAACTGGCAAAGATGCTATAATGCATAATATGAGATGCAATCGTCCCGAGCGTAACCTAACCTCGATGATTTAGGATGTATGAGTTGTAAAGATTTCTTTAGGGTTGGTTGCACTTTTAGAATGGTTCTCAAACAAGGTTCTTATTAGGGTTTGGTTATATTAGCAACATAACCAAGTGATATTAGACATCCTAACAATCATACACATACAGAATAGTAATGGAATAATATGTAAAGAACAGTTGTCAATTTTAAGTTCTACATGTCATGGTTGATGATTACTTATACTATACTTCAAAAGAATAACTTTTGAAGAACATGTTGTTTAAGAAATAATGAGTATTTCAAAGAAGGATTAGGGCTTCTAAGGTTTGATTGACAATTGTACTTCAAAAGAATAACTTTTGAAGAACAAGTTAAAATAAGAATATGAACTACTTTAAATAGGAGCTAAGTGCTATTAGGGTTTACTAATAGGACTGGTTGGTGCTTAAGTAGAAGTGATCTACATGTAGCAAGTATTAGTAGGTTTATTACTATGGTTTCTCCTAAGCATCATATCAAAGGATGGTTATCAAGGTGTTGCTATGAGTTAGGGTTTACTATGACTTCATATTTGCTTTACCAAATAATTTCTAATAGTTTCTAAGCTAAGTGGTTTAACATTTCCTAAGTAAGGTTTAGTTGGATAGGAACATGTGATGTGATTTGCTACACAAAGTTGATACTAGGGTTTATCATTATGGTTCTACTAGGGTTTAATGATTGAGGTTGATCTTAATGGTATGGTATATAGGAGTGGTGATCAATGGTACTAATTCAATTAACAAGTTAGGGTTTATACCTAGGTGATATTAGTGCATCATGTAGGTTTTAATTAAGAAGAGGAACATGAACTGATAATCTCATGTGACTTGGTTTTATGCTAGTGGATCATGTCTTGTATTTGTTGGTCACATAATATGGTTCCCTATGTAAGGTGACATTCACATGATCACATGTGATAAGCAACTAGGGTTTTAGAGTTGGTTCTAAGGTGGAATGATCACATGAAATAATGGGATCAAGGTCTTACTCAAATTGAAACTAGGGTTTCTAAATTAGGTTACAACTCCTAAAATGATGATTGGTAATAGAGTTGTGGTTACTAATTACTTTGAATCAAAATTAGTAATGGTTTGATATTTTATTAATCTTCACAAGATTTAATAATTAGAGTACTCCTATTTTGGTTTAATTAAGAATCAGGGTTTAATAATTGTTATTAGGGTTTAAAATAATCAACTTGTTAACTAAAGATGTTTAAATAAGTTTTGATTTACCAAAATAATATTGGCTTATAATCTTTTCTTGAGGTTTTACTATTTAAAGAAAATAGTAAATGGTAATTTGCAAATTAGGGTTTATGGATTACCACTAATAATTAAGTAAATGTAAATATGATAAATAAAATTGATCTTAACATTTTACTTAGTTACTGAATAGTTAAAATTTAATTTTGAAACTTCACTAATTATTGAATTCAAATTGTATTTTAAATAAGTGAAATGGCATAATTAATAAGGTTAAAAATAAGTGAATTTTTTATTTTGACACACATTTTTGTTTTATATTTTATTTGGATAGAGTTTATTTTTGTGAGCATTTTGATATATTATTCATATTTTTCAGAGTTGAAATGGATTTGATATAATTTTTCAAAGTTTTAGTATTTTACTGGAATTTGAAATAAAACGAAAACACTAAACATACCCGTTCGGTTCTAACCCGCAGAGACTGACTTGTGGGCCAAGTCTCCACGTCGGATGCCACGCAGGCAACGACTGGTCAAAGTGGACTGGGGCTGTTGACCGTACCGGCGATTAACCGCCGGCGGCCAGGGCACGGTGGCGCCGCCGATTTAGGGTTCCCCGGGATGGCTACTGAAGGTTTCCGACTCGCCTTGATTCACTGAACAAGTTGGCGTGGTCGCCCTACTCAGGGGATCACCGGAGCTACGCCGGCGACCATGTCCCGCGGCGGTTTACTCCAGCGAGCACACGAACTACGGCTACGGTTGATGCCAGGAAGCAATAGAGGGGTCCAGAGATGCGCAAACTCACCTTGAAGCTCAAGGTGTGGTCGGCTACAGCGATTGTCGATGGAGACGGCGAGGAATTCGCCATTACCGGCGATATGCTGTGGAAGGGATCGACGAAATTCGCCCCCCACACGTCTTCCCCGGATGCACGGCTATGCCAGGATGCTCTACACATCCAGGCGCTTCTCCCAGACCTCACGGTGAGCTCCGGGGTGGCCTCTATCGTCGGCGCCATGATCAACACCGGCGAGCAGTCGAGGAAGAAGTCGAGGAATAGAGAGGATATGGGAATAAATGGATGGGCGGCAAAGGATTAGGGTTCTACGGCGGAGCTGCTGGACATATTTATAGGGCACGGCGAGGTCCATCTCGTCATTCCACCGGCGGCAATGGCCGAGATGCGACGGCGACTGTGAAGTTCATCCGGGCACGAATCTCGATGCAAAAGGGATAAGACGGACGCGAGAGATATAGGGAGGAGTTCTAGAAGCTTCAGCGGCGTCCGGGACATCCTTATCGTCGACGAGGGCGGCGTCTACTGGCGTTGCCGCGGTGTCGGCCTCGGAGAAGAAGACGACGACGGCGACCTTCTTTTTAATCGCGAAACGGTACGCGGACCGTTTCTGGTTGGGCTGGGCTACGTCGTGGGCTTCAGCTGGGTAGGCTTCGTGGGCTGCGACGGCCTGCTGAGGTCCACCAGGTAAGACTCTCCTTTTTCTCCTTTTTCCATTTTCCATTTTTATTTTCTGTTTTGAATTTGAATTCAAATTTGAATTCTGTTTTGTTTTGCAGATTCTAAAACATTTGAATATCAATATAACTTGATAACAATGCTCACTGTATAATCTTGTTGTTTAAACAAATATTTAGTTTAGGATTTAATTGATATCTTGTGAGGCTTGAGTAAAATAGAAATGGTTTAGTTATTTATCTCAATTCCCCTTTTTTAATTTAGGAACCATATCTATTTAAATGATTTAAAATTTAGAACATGTGCATAATGAAAATATTATTAGGTTTAACTAGTGTGCTTAACAATATTGATTGTTCATATCTATTTTAATTATGGCTAGAGTTTAAAGCAAATGATAATAAGGATGGATTGGATCATGATTTTATGTGAATAAGGGTTCTTAGGGTTTAAGAAGAGGTTTGGATAAACTTTACAATCACCAAATGATATTTAGGCCTTAAGTATCTATGGCTTGATTTATAATTGGGATTCAGGGTACACAAGTTAGCACATATTATTTTATGTAGAGTGGATTCCATATGAAATGGTTTAGGGTTTTGCATATTCTTCACTAAATTGAATATAAACAGGCATGAGGCATGGCAGGGTTCTACTTATAATCCAAAGTGATACTTGGATTGAAATTCAAACGTGGTCTAGGATTTTAGTAGTGATTACCAAGGTGATACACAACTAGGATTAGAATATGAGCATAAACTAGGTTATGCTAAATTGGCTAGGGTTACTCCTCCATACAAGGCATGAGGATTGGTCTGGGGTTAAATACTAGTGATATACTTATTATTTTATGTGATAGATGAGATTTAGTAATCATATGGTTTAACTTATCATCTATGTCTACAAGGTATGATCATGCATTAGACAAGATTCACTCATTCCTCACTAATCCCTCTTTAATATTCCTCTCATCACACTCATCCTAAATTCTTAGGGTTTATAATTAATACCAAGTTTTGATGATTATGGAATTGGTTTCCTAAAGTATTGCTAATGGAATAGGGTTCTCACCTCCAAGATTAAATATTGACTTGAATAACTAGGTTTAGTACTTCTCTAATATTCTTGTATGAACATGGCTATGGTTAGTATTATAACTTCTCTCACTTATCAATGTCTTGGAATATCCTAAGATCCTACTCAAGAGATGATGATATGATCCTCTAAATATATGGTTTGCCTAGGGATTCTACCTTGGTATCTTCTGTAGCTTGTTCTTCAGGAAATATGATAAACCTGCATCTTGTGGTATGCCTCCACCTCCTAGCTTCTTCATCTTGATCCTAGCTAATTCACATGGAAGGTCTCAAGTGTTTGGTTTCCTTGTAGCATGGTACAAGGTGTCCAAATGGATGAAGGGTGTGGCTCTATTTATAGGCTTGGGCAAGCTCTAGTATCATGACACATAGGTGGTGACTCTTGTGTTGGTTTGATGAGTAAGGTGCTTGGTTGTCATGCCCTCATCCATAGCAATCCTTTGAGCATGAGGTGGCATAGCTTGGAAAGCAAGTCATGTAGATATTTTCATCCCATGTGGCAAGATCATTATCCTCTCATATGATTTATTTTTGGATAGCCAAGTGGCATTTGCTACTAAATATCTTGTGGATGGTTTTATTATTGTTGATGAGTCACTATATTATATTTGATTGGATTTATATTATAATATTGGTGAAAAGGTTAAGATTGAAGGTTATTTCTCAATTTTGGATAGTTGGGTTTGATTTCACCAAGGCATGATCACATAAGTTTCAAAATACTCATAGTTAATTTTATTCAAATGGTTTGGACTATAATTTGTAATGTAAATGGATTTAGTTTTATGATATTCCATGTATTTAATAAGTTATGATTTAAATAAGAATGTGTGGCTTTTATGCACTTTAGACCCTGTGGTTAACCTTATTTATAAGTGAATTAAATTACACACAAAGGTAGTTGCTAACTTTTAAGTGTTGTGTAATAGTTCTAGTTCCTTTTTGATCCAACCTATGGATCAAATTATGTCTACCCAAAATAAGGTTTAGCAAAGATCACAGTGAAGTTTATAGCGCTTGACTTGATGATCTACTTCAATTCCAGCAAGTCAAGTGAAACTTCAGTGACTGTGGTAAGTTTTATTTGAAAGCGCGAAAATCCCCCGGATTTTCTATGCATGAATGCAATGCACACTTTGGTGTTCTCTCATTTTGTTGCCTCTAAACCTGGGATATTACAGCCTCTCCCCCTTAAACTGAACTTCGTCCCGAAGTTCAAACGCTCTCATGTTTCGGAATGTTGAAATGTCTTGAACAGATCACGATCCTTTCAAACTCCATGGTGATCGCAGTAGATATAATTGAATATATCCCTTATCCAGATCCTTCCGGATTCTTCTGATATCTGGCACTGATACTTTCTTCAATTCTATGATTTCCTCCAACATTCTAAGCTTATAGGCTTACCATCCAAAAATTCTTGGATTAAGACATCTTATTGTGTTAATGGACTTTACTAAGGGTTGTGGTGACATCTTCCTATTTGGGTACTCAAAACTTGGTTCTACCAGCTGCGGTAATCCAGCTGCGGTGTAATATGGCACTACGATTTACCAGCTGCGATACTCAAACCTTAATTTTAAAAGATTTATTTAAGGTAGGGTATTGTTTTCCCTTACCACCATAACAAAAGTAATGGTACTTGGTAAGGTTTTTACAATAGGCATGGTCCTGGTTGTTTAGTCCTACGAATGGATTAGACTCATTTAGTCCATCCAATCATGGCTTCTAGTTTATACTAGTTATCTTCCTTTTGGTTTCTTTAGGTTCCATGGAAGGAATCTTTCTAATAGGCTTATGTTTTGGTATGGTCAAACTCCTTCGGTCTTAAGCCTTCTTAAGCTTTGATTGTCCTCCGACATCTACTTCCTCCAACTTCATTAGCTTAGACTTACTTGAGCTCTTGGTTTTGAGTAATTATAATTACCCACTCAAGTGAGGGTCTAACCCTTACTTCTTCGATACATAAACCTCGGCTTCTGGTCTGACAATCTCCTGAGAGTACTTTTATATGGGTACTTCCCAACAACCTTATAAAAATAAGATTGGACTTCCTCTCAGTTCAGACCTTTTTCTTCGTCTTTCATACTCCAATTAATATCTTAATACTTCTCCTACAGCCTTCCTCTCCCCCTTGGAGTTTACTAATGATCTTCAAACTTCCTTTCTTCTAATCATTAAACTCCAAGGTTAGAAGATTAGTCTTGGTCTGGCTTATAGTTTGTACTTTTCAAGAGTCTCACGAAGAATTCTTTGTGGTATATCCACTCAGTTGTGGGTATCCATTATGAATCCTTGATACGTCCAAAACGTATCTACTTTCCCGAACACTTTTGCTATTGTTTGACCTCTAATTTGTGTATTTTGGATGCAACTAACACGGACTAACGCTGTTTTCAGCAGAACTGCTCTGGTGTCTCGTTTTTGTGCAGAAATCCAACTTTCGGGAAAAACCTCGGAATTTATGCAGAAGGCCCTATTTTCCCAGGAAACTAACGGAGCCAGAAGGGCACTTGAAGTGGAGGCCCAAGGGCCCCACACCACCAGGCGGCGCGGCCCAGGGGGGGCCCGCGCGGCCAGGTGGTGTGGCCCCCTCGGCCGGCCTCCGACGCCCTCCTTCGGACTACTTATTCGTTTCGACCTAAAAACACCAGGAGAGAAGTCGAAGTCGCCAGAAACCCTCCAGAACGCCGCCACATCGCGAAACTCCGTCGCGGGAGCCAGAAGTCTCCGTTCTGGCACTCCGCCGGGACGGGGAATTGGAGGAGATCATCACCGCCATCACCACCAACGCCTCTACATCAACCAGCCATGTTTCCCCCATCCATGTGTGAGTAATTCCCCCGCTGTAGGTGAAGGGGATGGTAGGGATTGGATGAGATTGGTCATGTAATAGCATAAGATTGTTAGGGCATAGTGCCTAGTGTCCGTAATTGGTACTTTGATGATATTGTTGCAACTTGTTATGCTTAATGCTTGTCACTAGGGCCCGAGTGCCATGATCTCAGATCTGAACATGTTATTGCTTCATCAAGATATTCATTGTTTATGGTCTTACCTATAAGTTGTATACACATGTCGCTGTCCGGAACCAATGGCCCCGAAGTGACAAGAATTGGGACAACCGGAGGGGATGGTAGCGATGTGAGGATCACGTGTGTTCACGGAGTGTTAATGCTTTGCTCCGGTACTCTATTAAAAGGAGTACCTTAATATCCAGTAGTTTCCCTTGAGGCCCGGCTGCCACCGGCTGGTAGGACAAAAGATGTTGTGCAAGTTTCTCATTGCGAGCACGCACGACTATAATTGGAACACATGCCTATTGATTGATTAGTACTTGGACACCGTTTTATTATTATCTGCAAATGCCCTGCTATGATTGTTACATGAGTTTCTCTCATCCATGCAACGCCCGTCATCCGTCCCCGTGCCTACAGTATTTTAATCCTGCTGTTTACTAAAATCACTACTGCTGTCTTTGTTACTCTGCTGCTGTTATTTCACTACTGCTACTGCTATAAAACTGTTACTACTGATAAACTCTTGCGAGCAAGTCTGTTTCCAGGTGCAACTGAATTGACAACTCCGTTGTTAAGGCTTCCAAGTGTTCTTTGTCTCCCCTTGTGTCGAATCAATAAATTGGGTAATACTTCCCTCGAAGACTGTTGCGATCCCCTATACTTGTGGGTCATCAAGACTATTTTCTGGCGCCGTTGCCGGGGAGCATAGCTTTATTTGGAAGTTCACTTGGATTAATATTGTTCGCTGCAAATTCTCCATCATGGGTAAACCTCGCGATACTAAGATCGCCATATTACCATCCACTACAAGAAAAGGTACAATTCTGAGTACCTCCGCTACACTTGATTCACCATCTGTGATTGATAAACTTGTTTCACCGCCACATGCTTCGCATGCGGGTACATCTGCTGAATCCGAACACTCTCATAATATTGATAATGTTTCTGCTGTGCTTGATGATAGTGGTTCATTGGGATCTTTTCTAGATGCTACAATTGCTAAATCTAGACAAATTGAAAATACTGAAACTCCTAATGCTACTACACCTGTTAGTTCACCTGAACTTGATTATTTTAGTGATGATCTTGAGGAAGATTATGTGGAGCTTGATGATGATTTTATTGAAAAATGCAATGCTACTACTGATGCAAGAAAAATTAAAAAGTTGCTTGCAGAACACACTGTTAGATATAAACTGTCTCCTGATCCTAAATTTGCCACATCTCCTATAAATATTAGGGATAAAGATTATGATTTTTCTCTTGATCTATCTCATATAGCTATTGTTGAGAAAACACCTTTTTGTGGTACTGAAAAAGAAAGTGCTGTTGAACACATGACTGAGTTATCTACTCTGAGTAGCTTGTTTTCTGATGATGTCAAGATGCGTACTTACTTTGTTGCTAAAATCTTTCCATTCTCATTAAAGGATGACGCTAAAACTTGGTATAATAATTTGTCACCAAATTCTATTAGAAGTCCGAAAGAATTGCTTGATGTTTTCTTCCGCAAATACTTTCCTGCTAGTGCTCAACATATTGCTTTGCAGAGAATTTATAATTTTGAACAGGGAGATGAAGAGAAATTGCCTGAGGCTTGGTCGAGATTTTGCTCTCTTATTAGAGCTCGGCCTGAGCATGATCTGGAAAAGCATGATTTACTTGATATATTTTATAGTGGACTAACCATTGAGTCTAGGGCATACCTGGATAGTTGTGCTGGTTGTGTTTTCAGGAAAAGAACTCAGGGCATTTGAAGAATTATTGGCTAAAATAGGCCGGAATCATGATGATTGGACTACGCCTGAACCAACTCCAACGCCAATATTGAAGAAGAGGGGTTTAATTAAGTTGAATGATGAAGATATGAGGGAAGCCAAGAAGTCTCTCAAGGAGAAAGGTATTAAATCTGAAGATGTGAAGAACCTTCCTCCCATAGAAGATATATGTGAGATAATTCCCCCTTCATCCATGATTGAGGTAAATTCCCTTCAACGCTTTACTAGGGAAGATATTCCGTATTCGAAACCTCCTGCACAATGCTTAGATGAGTTTGATAATTATATTGTTAAGCAAGAAAATTTTAATATGAGAGTAGAGAATCATCTAATGGAAAATTCTCAAGCTATTAGTCAATTGCATGATATTGTGGAGAGGACCTCCAATGATGTTAAGATGCTTGTTAAACATTTTCAAATGATTCAAACTCAAATTGATCAACTCACTAAAGTGCAAAATGACTTGTTAGGGAATAATTCTAAAGAGAAACATGCTTATGAAGTAACAACTAGAGGTGGTGTCTCTACCCAGGATCCTCTATATCCTGAAGGGCATCCCAAAAGAATTGAACAACATTCTCAACGCATTGAACCTAGTGCTCATTCTAAGAGGAAAAAGAAGAAGAAACATAAAAATGTTGTAGAATCCTCTGAACCTGTTAATGATCCTAATAGTATTTCTATTTCTGATGCTGAAACTGAAAGTGGTAATGAACAAGATAATGATAAGAATGATACTCCTGATAAAGAAGAGGTTGAAGAAGAACCTGAAAAGCGTGCTAAAAATAAAAAGTATACTAAAGAAGATTTTATTGCCGAGAAACATGGTAATGAAAGAGAACCTTGGGTGCAAAAGTCAATGCCTTTTCCTGCTAAGAAACTAAAATCAAAGGAAGAAGAACACTATAATAAATTCTGTGATTGGATGAAACCTTTATTCTTGCAAATCCCTTTAACTGATGCTATTAAATTGCCTCCTTATTCAAAGTATATGAAAGATATTGTTACTAACAAAAGGAAAATCCCCAATGAGGAAATTTCCACTATGCTTGCTAATTACTCTTTCAATGGCAAAATTCCAAAGAAGTTGGGCGACCCAGGTATACCGACTATTCCTTGTTCTATTAAGAATAATTATGTTAAAACTGCTCTATGTGACTTGGGAGCCGGTGTTAGTGTTATGCCTTTTTCTCTTTATAAGAGACTTTACTTAGATAAGTTGATACCTACTGATATATCTTTGCAAATGGCTGATAAATCTACTGCTATTCCTGTTGGTATATGTGAGAATGTCCCTGTTCAAGTTACTACTAACTGCTTGATATTAACTGATTTTGTTGTATTGGAAATGCCTGAAGATGATAATATGTCCATTATTCTTGGGAGACCTTTTCTTAACACTGCAGGGGCTGTTATTGATTGCAATAAAGGAAAGGTTACTTTCAATGTTGATGATAGGGAACATACCGTTTATTTCCCCAAGAGGATTGAAAAAGCGTGCGGAGTTAATACTATCTCTCATGTGAGAACTATCAAAGTGGGATCCATCGATTGTCCTATATATGAGCCCAAAGAAGAATATCAAACTCTTGTGATTGGATCCATATCAATACAATTCAAGGTAACATGATTGATTTGAGGTTTATTTCTTCATATGCTATGTAAAATTTATTTGGTGACAAGACTTGATCAACCTTGTTAACAAATACCTTTTTATATGCATAGAGGAGGTAAACAACATCTTTTTCTTTCTCTACTTGTTTTAGTTGCTGTAGCACTTTTAATTTGCAAGGTTTCTTAGTTGATTTGAGATTTCAAAAATTTTCCTGGCCAGTAATAATAAACCTAATACCCAGAAAATGTGCATTTTTCAAAGTTTTCAAAAATTCGCGAAAATTATACCGTTGGTCCTATTTTTCGACGAGGCACCTGGGAGCACCAGAGGATGACCTGTGGGGCACCAGAGGGCACCACACCACTGGTCGGCGCGGCCAAGGAGGTGGCCGCGCCACCATGTGGTGTGGGCTCCCCTCTGCCCCACTTTGCCATCTCTTCCTCCCAGCACCTTCTCTCTCCCGAAAAAACTCGTACCAAGTTCATCTCTCTCGCGTTTTTGCTCCAGAGCTCCAGATTTCTCGATCTCTTTGCTCAGCCCAGATTTCTGTCTGAAATTTGGCACATTTGCTCTTCGGTATGTGACTCCTCCACCCATCCAAGTAGAATTTTGTTTGGTTGAGTATATCTTGAATATTTTGCTGCTGTAGGTAACATGTTTAGTGAGCTTGCATGCTTGTTCTAAGTGGTAGAAACTAGTTTTGATGCATGATTAGTACTCTAGCAAGTTCCTATAGTAGTTTCCCTCAATTTTATGTCACCAAATCAAGTTTTATATTGTTTGTTGGAAATTTCAGAAAATGAAGAAGTTCAAATTTGGAGAGTTGTTCAAGAAGGGGACAACCAGCACCGGGAGGCCTTCTAGGGCCGCCACCCGGATTAGGCAATCATACAATGAAAACATCCTCGCGCCTAGCTTCGCGCCCGAAGAGGACAACGGGCCTCCTAATGCTTCTACTTTTCCATGCTATGATTTTCTAAGGAATGCAGGAATATTGGAGGATTTCTTCACCCTTGTCAACAGGGCGGGGTTAGCCACTTACGTTGGAGACGAAAGGGAGCAGTATTATATGCTCACAAAAATTTTCGTCGAGAGTTTCCAGTTTGACAATAAACAATATGAGCCAACGGTTGCATTCAGGATTTATGGTAATCCTGTTACTATGCAATTGACGGATTTTTGTCTTGCTTTGGATATTGACCCTGCAGGTACAGCAAGTAGGATTGATGACAACCCTCGGGACTTGTTGGAGCTCTACCGAGGGATCACAAATGACGACTGTCGCACCATTCAGCGGGGCAAGATAAGGAACATTCAACTCCCCGCCATTAAATATTTTGCATACTACATTGCTACTAGCATTCTTGGTAGGGAGAACACTAGTAATATTTCTAGCTACCATCTTGCTTTCCTGAACATTGCACTTACTGGTCAAACATCTTATCACCTTGGTGCTCTTATTGCTCGTCGCCTGTCTACCAGGGGACCTATTTTTGGAGGAACTATTGCACTGCGCGTTTTAACATATCTAGATCTTCCTATTGATCCTAATGATGTGCTATTGGCCCCTAGGAGACTTGATATTGCTGCCATGAAGAGTCGTCATTTTGTTATCACTGAGTCTACTTTGGATAATATGGCCTATAGAATGTTGTTTGCTGACGGGGATGAGAAAGAAATCCCTCTTCCCCAGCCAGGCTTGTTTGATATTGACAGGCAACCATGGTCGCGCACTAAGGAGGAGGTGGAAGAACATATGAAGATACAAGAGTTCCACCAACAACATGACTCCGAGGACGCCGGGACCTCCTACGACCACACCGACACATATCCGGGTGCTTCTTCTAGCACATACCCGGAATACGACCCATCATCATATTACGGAGATACTACTTCATGGGATCGATGGGATTGAACTCCACTTAGGCCAAAAGCCTAAGCTTGGGGGGAGGTATACCGGCATCACTCATTCTTTGCATATTATGATTCCTGGATACTTGTATATACTTGTTTAGTCTCTTTGAGTGGTTTTCTAATGAGAGGAAGATGATATTTGGGGAAGTGCTGCCTGAAAACAGATTCTGGGCAGTTACCGTAAAAATTCGTGTGCACAGCCAGAACGTTATTTTGAGTTGAAATTTTTTGTGCAGGTTCCCCAGGTTGTTATCTAACTTTCATTAGTTGAACACTTTTTGAACTGAGCAACGTAAGATTTTTGTAAAAATCGATTTCTGTACTGCTGTCAAGTTTTGGCAGATTTCTGCCATCTTGCTTTTCTGTGTTTCTTTTAGTTTGCTATTTCTTGTTTTTGCTTTATTTCTTTCCCAAAACACAAAAAGACCAAAAATATTTCTGTTGTTTCTCTTCACCATTTGTTTGCTTTGGTTTCTTGCAATTGTTTCGCTTTATTTGCTATTGCTAGTTTGCTATAAGAAAACCCAAAAAGATTTTGTTTTGTTTGCTTGTTTCCTCTTGTTCTTGTTTGCAATTTGAAAACACCAAAAATATTTGCTGTTCTTCTTTGGTTTGTAAAGTTCATCATGAGTTCAATGGTCTTCGGTGGCTGGAGCGTGGTTTTCATTTCATATTATCCAAGCTACACAAGTGAAAAGGCAATAATGACGATCTACGACAATCTGATCGTGGTGAGAGGCTGGTATGAACTCTATTTGTTTTCATTTTTGTACATATACTCATCCATGTGAGCATGCTTAGTTGGTTCATGTGAGGTATATGTTATTTGAGAAAGTCTAGTAGTTCATGATCTCTCATGTTTAGCTCCAATTTATTAATATGAGTAGCATGTCATGGATGTTTGCTTGCATTGTTTTATTCATAAGTAAGTATGGCATTGTGGTATCCTCCTCTGAATAATTCATTTATATCGACTTGGCACATGCTCACGCATGCATATGACTGAACAAAAAGTCAATTAAGCCTCGATGATCTATATTGCTTCAGAGTTCTTGTATCACTTTTATGCCTCTGTTAATTTATTTTGCCGCAAGCATGATTATGACAGTTACTGCTCTCTTGATTTGTCGCTCCCTAGTCTTTTTGCTAGCCTTCACTTGTACTGAGCGGGAACGCTGCTCGTGCCTCCAAACACATGAAAACCAAGTTATTCCAGAGTGTCCACCATAAATACCCATGCATGGCATTTCAAACCATTCCAAGTAAATTCTCATGCGCTACCTTTAAAACCTTCAAAATGCTTCTTAATTTGTGTTAATGTTTCATAGCTCATGAGGAAGTATGTGGTGTTTAGCTTTCAACCTTGTCATTTACTTTTGACGGACTCTCATATGGAATAGTGGCACATCCGCTTATCTAATAATTTTGCAAAAAGAGCTGGCAATGGGATTCCCAGTCCCGAATTAATTAAACTTAAATAGACACTCCTCCATGGTTTGTGATTGTTGGACGGCACCCGAAGGATTCGGTTAGCCATGGCTTGTGTAAGCAAAGGTTGGGGGGAGTGTCATCATCATAATAAAACTAAAATAAAAAGGCGCTCCTTCATGGTATGAGATTGCTGGCAGGCACCCGAGGATTCGGTTAGCCATGGTTTGTGCAAGAAAGGTTGGAAGGAGTGCCAAATAAATATGCAATAATTCATGGGAGCCGCTCTTGAAAGTCCGGTTGGCGAGGTAGTTAGTGTACCCATTACCATTCGTTGACAACAACAAACACCTCTCAAAATAATTTTACTCCTGATTTATAAAAATGAAAAGCTCTAGCGCATGTTAATCCCTGCTTCCCTCTGCGAAGGGTCAATCTTTTACTTTTATGTTGTGTCTCCATTATTTCTTTGAGTACTATCTTGAGAGCACAACTGTCATTCTTAGTATAATATGCTTGTCTCAAAATATGATTGATTGTGGTATAACTTTGATGCTTTTATCTTTGACAATCACTACTTCTAGTCTTTCTATGAACTCCAGAGGTGCCCGGGCATTTATGTTTTGCCAATCAAATACAGGCAAGCGAGATACCACTTTATCATACTCTCTTATGAACATTGCAATCTTGCTTATATATATGATTCATGATGCTTATTATTAATTGTTGGTACCTCTTCATGATTGATATAGCTATTAGATGATCTTATTTGCATGTACCTTGCTATGAACTGCTCAAGTATTAGCCATGTCATGAGAATATATACATCATATGAGCAAATGTGTTCGTGAAAGTTCTTTTATCGCTCAGTTGTTAACTGAATTGCTTGAGGACAAGCAATAAGCTAAGCTTGGGGGGAGTTGATACGTCCAAAACGTATCTACTTTCCCGAACACTTTTGCTATTGTTTGACCTCTAATTTGTGTATTTTGGATGCAACTAACACGGACTAACGCTGTTTTCAGCAGAACTGCTCTGGTGTCTCGTTTTTGTGCAGAAATCCAACTTTCGGGAAAAACCTCGGAATTTATGCAGAAGGCCCTATTTTCCCAGGAAACTAACGGAGCCAGAAGGGCACTTGAAGTGGAGGCCCGAGGGCCCCACACCACCAGGCGGCGCGGCCCAGGGGGGGCCCGCGCGGCCAGGTGATGTGGCCCCCTCGGCCGGCCTCCGACGCCCTCCTTCGGACTACTTATTCGTTTCGACCTAAAAACACCAGGAGAGAAGTCGAAGTCGCCAGAAACCCTCCAGAACGCCGCCACATCGCGAAACTCCGTCGCGGGAGCCAGAAGTCTCCGTTCTGGCACTCCGCCGGGACGGGGAATTGGAGGAGATCATCACCGCCATCACCGCCAACGCCTCTACATCAACCAGCCATGTTTCCCCCATCCATGTGTGAGTAATTCCCCCGCTGTAGGTGAAGGGGATGGTAGGGATTGGATGAGATTGGTCATGTAATAGCATAAGATTGTTAGGGCATAGTGCCTAGTGTCCGTAATTGGTACTTTGATGATATTGTTGCAACTTGTTATGCTTAATGCTTGTCACTAGGGCCCGAGTGCCATGATCTCAGATCTGAACATGTTATTGCTTCATCAAGATATTCATTGTTTATGGTCTTACCTATAAGTTGTATACACATGTCGCTGTCCGGAACCAATGGCCCCGAAGTGACAAGAATTGGGACAACCGGAGGGGATGGTAGCGATGTGAGGATCACGTGTGTTCACGGAGTGTTAATGCTTTGCTCCGGTACTCTATTAAAAGGAGTACCTTAATATCCAGTAGTTTCCCTTGAGGCCCGGCTGCCACCGGCTGGTAGGACAAAAGATGTTGTGCAAGTTTCTCATTGCGAGCACGCACGACTATAATTGGAACACATGCCTATTGATTGATTAGTACTTGGACACCGTTTTATTATTATCTGCAAATGCCCTGCTATGATTGTTACATGAGTTTCTCTCATCCATGCAACACCCGTCATCCGTCCCCGTGCCTACAGTATTTTAATCCTGCTGTTTACTAAAATCACTACTGCTGTCTTTGTTACTCTGCTGCTGTTATTTCACTACTGCTACTGCTATAAAACTGTTACTACTGATAAACTCTTGCGAGCAAGTCTGTTTCCAGGTGCAACTGAATTGACAACTCCGTTGTTAAGGCTTCCAAGTGTTCTTTGTCTCCCCTTGTGTCGAATCAATAAATTGGGTAATACTTCCCTCGAAGACTGTTGCGATCCCCTATACTTGTGGGTCATCAATCCTCCAATTAATTTTTTTTACCAGATACGAGATACCAGCTGTGAAATACTAGCTGCGGAATCCCCCTTTCTTTTAGGTAAAGAAATGTTCAGGCTGTGGCTATCTGGTACCAGCTGTAGACTACCTAGTACCAGATGTAGCTTATTGGATACCAGTTGTGGCTATGTTGTGGTTTTAGTCAATATCTACCTACCAGCTGTGGCTACTTACATAATTTTAGTTAAGATATACCTCACTTTACATACTTTCTCTTCATGATTATCCTATATCAGCTGCGGTCTTATTATGCCAGCTGCGACTTCACTTGTCTATTTTCCTTATTCTAGGGTTTGTTTTGCAAGATAACCACTTGTTGACACTATGAAGATAGTATCGTAAGTGACTTCACTTGCATTACCTTCTTCCATGATATATATGGATCCAATTCTACTGCTCCATATTCACTATTTTTCTCGCTTTCATGGTACTTCCATGTTGAAGTACACCTTGGTTAAGGATAAAAGTGAGTTTGATTGGTCCTTCCATCAGATTGTTGTGGTTACTTCCCACAACTTTACTTGCTTCATCTAGTGAACATTCATCTTTTCTTCAAAATCTCCAGAATTCGTCACTTCCTCACACGAATACCTTTACCCTCTAGACCTATAACATCAAGTAAGAGCTTGATATTGCAACATGCATTTGCATATCAAAGTCAAACTTCATGTATGGATCTAGTCAAACAATGAAAATCCAATAAAATTCAAGAAAATCTAGCTTTGTGCTTATAATACACATCATTATATGCCTGAATATAATAGTTGGGTAAGACATCCCTAAACATCAGGATCAGATGTGTAGTATATAACACCACATTACATAGGTTTAGGTCGTGATACTTAGCACGAATACGTGAATTTCTACTATTTGTCTCAACATTTATCTTAATTGCACATTTGCAATGAGACAACTTGAAACAAAATGGCCTGGGATAGTTGAAGTTAACCTAGTTTTCTTTGGAAGTACTAACAAAATAGTATACCATATATATGTGCTATTGAGGACTACTTCCTATAATACAATTAGTTCTAACATGTCTACTCTAAACACATGATTTTTTTTAGAATATACCACCTATAACTCCCGGATTTCTCTATGTGATATGCTCTAAATAAGCCTTCTTTAAATTAAGGACTATGGTTCTAACATACTTGGTACTATTATTAGGATTTTAAGGCCTAAGCTCTCGAACTATTCCTTAAATCCTACTCCTCATCATACTTCTATTAACTCACTTATGATGTTCTACTCCCTCACATCATGATTCTCAAGTGAATCATATATGATTACCAACTTTACCATGAAAAGTAGACTTGTATAACTCCTATCACTCTTCCTTACCTCCTATGATTGACTCATCATAGACATATACTACCTTATATAACTTATCTCCCTTACTTAGCATCAGTCATTTGACATTTTAAATGACTCCTACTTAACCATAACTTGCATTGGTATACTTCTTCCAATAGGATATCTTCCTTATGGTTGTATCCTTTCTTTGGACTACCATGTGTTGTATACCAACTGTGGTCTTCTACCACCCTTTATCTTAAGCTTCAATGGGTTCTAGTTATTTGGAATGAAGCAAGATAACTAACTAACTTTACTTCAGAAAATAGATAAGAAAAATTGACTCAAGTGTGTCAGGATTATTCTCAAGTGAATACCCATCTCAAGTCAGAAGAATAGTTGGTTTGGCTAAGACAACTTCCTATAGACACTACCAAACCTATAGGTCTCCTTTAAAGGGTTTTAATCCTAGGGTCAAAGCATTTGCTCTGATACCAGCTGTGGTGACCCCGCATACCATTGCATGGTGTAGTACACTAGTCGTTGACATAACACAAGTGAAACACCGTTCCACTCATATTACATCTCTCAGAGTGGTACAACAGAAACATATGCGAGTCCAAGATATGTCTATAGAAGGATACACAATCTGTTTACATAAGATCAACACAACCTCCTACTTTACAGTGAGGTAAAACTTCAAATAAATCTCCAGAAGAACGACTCGTAGTCTATCTTATTGCTAATTCAAGTTCAAGAGCTACTTGGCTTGCTATAGAAATCTAGCTACTTAGGTGCTATGATTAGGGAAAGGTTCCCTTCTATTACTAGTCTAAGTTTCCACTCTAGCTGATGCAGAAGTTGACTCCATTGACTTCTTTGATTGGATTCTTTATCTTGTTGCAGTTGACTCCTTTGTCTTCGAGTTCCACGGTAGTTTCTCCTTCGGTGCCTTGATCTAAGAAGGGGGTTCAAACGAGATAGAATGAGTACGAGCGTACTCAGCAAGTTCATATTAGGAAATAGGTGTATCATGCACTAGCTACAGCCATAGACCAGAAAGTCATAGGCCAATGCAAGTTTTCATAAACATTTCTTCAAAAGGTTTATTTTATTCTGAAAACTATGCCCGTCAGTCTTCACAGGTTGACTAGAACTTCGTGGATCCTTTCCTGCCGCGTTCGCAGTTCCCTTCCCGGAACAGGGAGTGACAGCCACAATTTGATACACTCTGCAGAGGTGCGTTACTTTTCCCACAAGAGATCTCACCCTTTTTGCCATCCGCAGGGACTTGCCCCCGTTCACACTTCCTTTGGTGTGAGGCCAGGTATAAAGATCCAAGCCCACACCGCCTTCTCCGCGACTGCAAACCCACCCTTTTGTCCAACCGTACACCTCCAGTAGACTTCCCCCGATAATACGGCTTTACTCATGGTGTACTCCGGACAATCCTTCATAGATCGTAGAGCTTATCATCACTAATGGATGGGGATTTAAAAGGATTTCCCAACCTATTGCGGCAGTGCCTCCAGCACCCCACCGGCTCTCCGATCCGTTGGCGTGCAGAAGGGAAAAGATACGACTGGCTTCCCCAGAGCCATTATAGATCTCATGGTCAACGCGATTTGTACGGCGCTAGAATCACTCGACGGCATTGGTAATTAATCCTAGGGTGATATAACCCATTGATACGCCTCCGACGTATCGATAATTTCTTATGTTCTATGCCATATTATTGATGATACCTACATGTTTTATGCACACTTTATGTCATATTCGTGCATTTTCTGGAACTAACCTATTAACAAGATGCCGAAGTGCCAGTTCCTGTTTTCTGCTGTTTTTGGTTTCAGAAATTCTAGTAACGAAATTTTCTCGGAATTGGACGAAACAAAGACCCAGGGGCCTATTTTGCCACGAACCTTCCAGAAGACCGAAGAGCATACGAAGTGGGGCCACGAGGTGGCCAAACCACATGGCGGCGCGGCCAAGGGGGGGCCCGCGCCGCCCTGTGGTGTGGGCCCCTCGTCAGGCCCCCGACTCTGCCCTTCCGCCTACTTAAAGCCTTCGTCGCGAAACCCCTGATGCGAAAAACCACGATACGGAAAACCTTACTGAGACGCCGCCGCCGCCGATCCCATCTCGGGGGATTCTGGAGATCTCCTCCGGCACCCTGCCGGAGAGGGGATTCATCTCCCGGAGGACTCTACACCGCCATGGTCGCCTCCGGAGTGATGAGTGAGTAGTTCACCCCTGGACTATGGGTCCATAGCAGTAGCTAGATGGTTGTCTTCTCCTCATTGTGCTTCATTGTTGGATCTTGTGAGCTGCCTAACATGATCAAGATCATTTATCTGTAATTCTATATGTTGTGTTTGTCGGGATCCGATGGATAGAGAATACCATGTCATGTTAATTATCAAGTTATTACATATGTGTTGTTTATGATCTTGCATGCTCTCCGTTACTAGTAGAGGCCCTGGCCAAGTTTTTGCTTTTAACTCCAAGAGGGAGTATTTATGCTCGATAGTGGGTTCATGCCTGCATTGATACCTGGGACAGTGACAGAAAGTTCTAAGGTTGTGTTGTTCTGTTGCCACTAGGGATAAAACATTGGCGCTATGTCCGAGGATGTAGTTGTTGATTACATTACGCACCATACTTAATGCAATTGTCTGTTGCTTTGCAACTTAATACTGGAAGGGGTTCGGACGATAACCTGAAGGTGGACTTTTTAGGCATAGATGCAGTTGGATGGCGGTCTATGTACTTTGTCGTAATGCCCAATTAAATCTCACTATACTTATCATGTCATGTATGTGCATTGTTATGCCCTCTCTATTTGTCAATTGCCCGACTGTAATTTGTTCACCCAACATGCTTTTATCTTATGGGAGAGACACCTCTAGTGAACTGTGGACCCCGGTCCATTCTTTTTATACTGAAATACAAATCTGCTGCAATACTTGTTTTTACTATTTTCTCTGCAAACAATCATCTTCCACACAATACGGTTAATCCTTTGTTACAGCAAGCCGGTGAGATTGACAACCTCACTGTTTCGTTGGGGCAAAGTACTTTGGTTGTGTTGTGCAGGTTCCATGTTGGCGCCGGAATCCCTGGTGTTGCGCCGCACTACATCCCGCCGCCATCAACCTTCAACGTGCTTCTTGGCTCCTCCTGGTTCGATAAACCTTGGTTTCTTTCTGAGGGAAAACTTGCTGCTGTGCGCATCATACCTTCCTCTTGGGGTTGCCCAACGAACGTGTGAAATACACGCCATCAAGCATATTTTCTGGCGCCGTTGCCGGGGAGATCAAGACACGCTGCGAGGGGAGTCTCCACTTCTCAATCTCTTTACTTTGTTTTTGTCTTGCTTTATTTTATTTACTACTTTGTTTACTGCACTTATATCAAAACACAAAAAAATTTGTTGCTAGCTTTACTTTATTTATTGTCTTGTTTGCTATATCAAAAACACAAAAAAATTAGTATACTTGCATTTACTTTATCTAGTTTGCTTTATTTACTACTGCTAAAATGGCCAACCCTGAAAATACTAAGTTGTGTGACTTCACTAGCACAAATAATAATGATTTCCTATGCACACCTATTGCTCCACCTGCTACTACAGCAGAATTCTTTGAAATTAAACCTGCTTTACTGAATCTTGTTATGCGAGAGCAATTTTCTGGTGTTAGTTCTGATGATGCTGCTGCCCATCTCAATAATTTTGTTGAACTATGTGAAATGCAAAAGTATAAAGATATAGATGGTGACATTATAAAATTAAAATTGTTCCCTTTCTCATTAAGAGGAAGAGCTAAAGATTGGTTGCTATCTCTGCCTAAGAATAGTATTGATTCCTGGACTAAATGCAAGGATGCTTTTATTGGTAGATATTATCCCCCTGCTAAAATTATATCTTTGAGGAGTAGCATAATGAATTTTAAACAATTGGATAATGAACATGTTGCTCAAGCTTGGGAAAGAATGAAATCTCTAGTTAAAAATTGCCCAACCCATGGACTGACTACTTGGATGATTATCCAAACCTTCTATGCAGGACTAAATTTTTCTTCGCGGAATTTATTGGATTCAGCTGCTGGAGGTACCTTTATGTCCATCACTCTTGGTGAAGCAACAAAGCTCCTTGATATTATGATGGTTAATTACTCTGAATGGCACATGGAAAGAGCTCCACAAGGTAAGAAGGTAAATTCTGTTGAAGAATCCTCCTCCTTGAGTGATAAGATTGATGCTATTATGTCTATGCTTGCGAATGATAGGACTAATGTTGATCCTAATAATGTTCCATTAGCTTCATTGGTTTCCCAAGAAGAACATGTTGATGTAAACTTCATTAAAAATAATAATTTCAACAACAATGCTTATCGAAACAATTCTAGTAATAACTATAGGCCATATCCTTATAATAATGGTAACGGTTATGCTAATTATTATGGTAATTCTTACAACAATAATAGGAATACACCCCCTGGACTTGAAGCCATGCTTAAGGAGTTTATTAATACACAAACTGCCTTTAACAAATCTGTTGAGGAAAAGCTCAATAAAATTGATATTCTTGTTTCTAGAGTTGATAGTCTTGCCTCTGATGTTGATCTTTTGAAATCGAAAGTTATGCCTAATAGGGATATTGAAAATAAAATTGTTACTACAGCAAATGCCATCCAAGTTAGAATTAATGAGAATTTAAGATTAATGGCTGAACTGCGTGCTAGGTGGGATAGAGAAGAAAATGAAAAACTAGCTAAAAAGAGTAATGTAGCTAAAGTTTGGACTATTACCACCACTAGCAATGCTAATGATTCACATGTTGCTGCACCTCCTACTATCAATGGTAAAATAATTGGTGTTGGCAATGCTTCTACTCCTAGTGCAAAGCGCGCAAAATTACCTGAAACTGCTAAAACTGCCTGTGATAAAACTGCTGAAATTTTTTCCAACCTTGGGGATGATAATCCCATTGCTTTAGATTGTAATGATTTAGATTTTGATGATTGCCACATCTCTGAAGTTATAAAGTTCTTACAAAAACTTGCTAAAAGTCCTAATGCTAGTGCTATAAATTTGGCTTTCACAAAACATATTACAAATGCTCTCATAAAAGCTAGAGAAGAGAAACTAAAACTTGAAACTTCTATTCCTAGAAAGCTAGAAGATGGTTGGGAGCCCATCATTAAAATGAGAGTTAAAGATTTTGATTGTAATGCTTTATGTGATCTTGGTGCAAGTATTTCTGTTATGCCTAAAAAAGTCTATGATATGCTTGACTTGCCACCATTGAAAAACTGTTATCTGGATGTTAATCTCGCTGATAATGCTAAAAAGAAACCTTTGGGGAAAGTTGATAATGTTCATATTATGGTTAACAATAACCTTGTCCCCGTTGATTTTGTTGTCTTGGATATTGAATGCAATGCATCTTGCCCCATTATATTGGGAAGACCTTTTCTTCGAACCGTTGGTGCCACTATTGATATGAAGGAAGGTAATATTAAATATCAATTTCCTCTCAAGAAAGGTATGGAACACTTCCCTAGAAAGAGAATGAAGTTACCTTATGATTCTATTATTAGAACAAATTATGATGTTGATGCTTCGTCTCTTGATGTTACTTGAGATACACTTTCTGCGCCTAGCTGAAAGGCGTTAAAGAAAAGCGCTTATGGGAGACAACCCATGTTTTTACTACAGTACTTTGTTTTATATTTGTGTCTTGGAAGTTTTTTACTACTGTAGCAACCTCTCCTTATCTTAGTTTTATGTTTTGTTGTGCCAAGTAAAGTCATTAATAGAAAAGTAAGTACTAGATTTGGATTACTTTGCAGTTCCAGATTTCTTTGCTGTCACGAATCTGGGTCTATCTCCCTGTAGGTAGCTCAGAAAATTAAGCCAATTTACGAGCATGATCCTCAGATATGTACGCAACTTTCATTCAATTTGAGCATTTTCGTTTGAGCAAGTCTGGTGGCCTAATAAAATCCATCTTTACGGACTGTTCTGTTTTGATAGATTCTGTCTTTTATTTCGCATTGCCTCTTTTGCTATGTTGGATGAATTTCTTTGATCCATTAATGTCCAGTAGCTTTATGCAATGTCCAGAAGTGTTAAGAATGATTGTGTCACCTCTGAACATGTGAATTTTTATTATGCACTAACCCTCTAATGAGTTGTTTCGAGTTTGGTGTGAAGGAAGTTTTCAAGGATCAAGAGAGGAGTATGATGCAATATGATCAAGGAGAGTGAAAGCTCTAAGCTTGGGGATGCCCCGGTGGTTCACCCCTGCATATTATAAGAAGACTCAAGCGTCTAAGCTTGGGGATGCCCAAGGCATCCCCTTCTTCATCGACAACATTATCAGGTTCCTCCCCTGAAACTATATTTTTATTCCGTCACATCTTATGTACTTTGCTTGGAGCGTCAGTTTGTTTTTGTTTTTGTTTTGTTTGAATAAAATGGATCCTAGCATTCACTTTATGGGAGAGAGACACGCTCCGCTGTAGCATATGGACAAGTATGTCCTTAGGCTCTACTCATAGTATTCATGGCGAAGTTTCATCTTCGTTAAATTGTTATATGGTTGGAATTGGAAAATACTACATGTAGTAACTCTAAAATGTCTTGGATAATTTGATACTTGGCAATTGTTGTGCTCATGTTTAAGCTCTTGCATCATATACTTTGCACCCATTAATGAAGAAATACTTAGAGCTTGCTAATTTGGTTTGCATATTTGGTTTCTCTAGAGTCTAGATAACATCTAGTATTGAGTTTTGAACAACAAGGAAGACGGTATGGAGTCTTATAATGTTTACCATATGTCTTTTATGTGAGTTTTGCTGTACCGTTCATCCTTGTGTTTGTTTCAAATAACCTTGCTAGCCTAAACCTTGTATCGAGAGGGAATACTTCTCATGCATCCCAAATACTTGAGCCAACCACTATGCCATTTGTGTCCACCATATCTACCTACTACATGGTATTTATCCGCCATTCCAAAGTAAATTGCTTGAGTGCTACCTTTAAAATTGCATCATTCACCTTTGCAATATATAGCTCATGGGACAAATAGCTTAAAAACTATTGTGGTATTGAATATGTACTTATGCATTTTATCTCTTATTAAGTTGCTTGTTGTGCGATAACCATGCTTCTGGGGACGCCATCAACTATTCTTTGTTGAATATCATGTGAGTTGCTATGCATGTCCGTCTTGTCTGAAGTAAGAGAGATCTACCACCTTTATGGTTGGAGCATGTATATTGTTAGAGAAGAACATTGGGCCGCTAACTAAAGCCATGAATCATGGTGGAAGTTTCAGTTTTGGACACACATCCTCAATCTCATATGAGAATAATAATTGTTGTCACATGCTTATGCATTAAATAGGAGTCCATTATCTGTTGTCCATGTTGTCCCGGTATGGATGTCTAAGTTGAGAATAATCAAAAGCGAGAAATCCAAAATGCGAGCTTTCTCCTTAGACCTTTGTACAGGCGGCATGGAGGTACCCCATTGTGACACTTGGTTAAAACATGTGCATTGCAAAGATCCGGTAGTCCAAGTTAATTAGGACAAGGTGCGGGCACTATTAGTATACTATGCATGAGGCTTGCAACTTGTAAGATATAATGTACATAACTCATATGCTTTATTACTACCGTTGACAAAATTGTTTCATGTTTTCAAAATAAAAGCTCTAGCACAAATATAGCAATCGATGCTTTCCTCTTTGAAGGACCATTCTCTTTACTTTTATGTTGAGTCAGTTCACCTATTTCTCTCCACCTCAAGAAGCAAACACTTGTGTGAACTGTGCATTGATTCCTACATACTTGCATATTGTACTTGTTATATTACTCTATGTTGACAATTATCCATGAGATATACATGTTACAAGTTGAAAGCAACCGCTGAAACTTAATCTTCCTTTGTGTTGCTTCAATACCTTTACTTTGATTTATTGCTTTATGAGTTAACTCTTATGCAAGACTTATTGATGCTTGTCTTGAAGTACTATTCATGAAAAGTCTTTGCTTTATGATTCACTTGTTTACTCATGTCATTACCATTGTTTTGATCACTGCATCCACTACATATGTTTACAAATAGTATGATCAAGGTTATGATGGCATATCACTTCAGAAATTATCTTTGTTATCGTTTTACCTGCTCGGGACGAGCAGAACTAAGCTTGGGGATGCTTGATACGTCTCCGACGTATCGATAATTTCTTATGTTCTATGCCATATTATTGATGATACCTACATGTTTTATGCACACTTTATGTCATATTCGTGCATTTTCTGGAACTAACCTATTAAAAAGATGCCGAAGTGCCAGTTCCTGTTTTCTGCTGTTTTTGGTTTCAGAAATCCTAGTAACGAAATATTCTCGGAATTGGAAGAAACAAAGACCCAGGGGCCTATTTTGCCACGAACCTTCCAGAAGACCGAAGAGCATACGAAGTGGGGCCACGAGGTGGCCAAACCACATGGCGGCGCGGCCAAGGGGTGGCCCGCGCCGCCCTGTGGTGTGGGCCCCTCGTCAGGCCCCCGACTCTGCCCTTCCGCCTACTTAAAGCCTTCGTCGCGAAACCCCTGATGCGAAAAACCACGATACGGAAAACCTTCCAGAGACGCCGCCGCCGCCGATCCCATCTCGGGGGATTCTGGAGATCTCCTCCGGCACCCTGCCGGAGAGGGGATTCATCTCCCGGAGGACTCTACACCGCCATGGTCGCCTCCGGAGTGATGAGTGAGTAGTTCACCCCTGGACTATGGGTCCATAGCAGTAGCTAGATGGTTGTCTTCTCCTCATTGTGCTTCATTGTTGGATCTTGTGAGCTGCCTAACATGATCAAGATCATCTATCTGTAATTCTATATGTTGTGTTTGTCGGGATCCGATGGATAGAGAATACCATGTCATGTTAATTATCAAGTTATTACATATGTGTTGTTTATGATCTTGCATGCTCTCCGTTACTAGTAGAGGCCCTGGCCAAGTTTTTGCTTTTAACTCCAAGAGGGAGTATTTATGCTCGATAGTGGGTTCATGCCTGCATTGATACCTGGGACAGTGACAGAAAGTTCTAAGGTTGTGTTGTGCTGTTGCCACTAGGGATAAAACATTGGCGCTATGTCCGAGGATGTAGTTGTTGATTACATTACGCACCATACTTAATGCAATTGTCTGTTGCTTTGCAACTTAATACTGGAAGGGGTTCGGACGATAACCTGAAGGTGGACTTTTTAGGCATAGATGCAGTTGGATGGCGGTCTATGTACTTTGTCGTAATGCCCAATTAAATCTCACTATACTTATCATGTCATGTATGTGCATTGTTATGCCCTCTCTATTTGTCAATTGCCCGACTGTAATTTGTTCACCCAACATGCTTTTATCTTATGGGAGAGACACCTCTAGTGAACTGTGGACCCCGGTCCATTCTTTTTATACTGAAATACAAATCTGCTGCAATACTTGTTTTTACTATTTTCTCTGCAAACAATCATCTTCCACACAATACGGTTAATCCTTTGTTACAGCAAGCCGGTGAGATTGACAACCTCACTGTTTCGTTGGGGCAAAGTACTTTGGTTGTGTTGTGCAGGTTCCACGTTGGCGCCGGAATCCCTGGTGTTGCGCCGCACTACATCCCGCCGCCATCAACCTTCAACGTGCTTCTTGGCTCCTCCTGGTTCGATAAACCTTGGTTTCTTTCTGAGGGAAAACTTGCTGCTGTGCGCATCATACCTTCCTCTTGGGGTTGCCCAACGAACGTGTGAAATACACGCCATCACCCATTGCAATGGAACCTCCACCATATCAACACATACCATGGTTCCATTGCCAGCCACATAGTCATATTCATAGTTGGAAAATAACATTTCATTAGTGATGCAGGAATGATAAGTATATAGCTTTGCATTAAAGTAGTAGAAAATAATCAAGTTGACATGAGCAAGGGTGAACTTGCCTTTCTTGACTGCAAGATTATGCAGGCAAAAGCTTCGATACGTGATAACTCCAAATGCTGAAATACCATCATCGTCCGGTAAGGACAATGTTTAAAGAACTGGCAAAGATGCTATAATGCATAATATGAGATGCAATCGTCCCGAGCGTAACCTAACCTCGATGATTTAGGATGTATGAGTTGTAAAGATTTCTTTAGGGTTGGTTGCACTTTTAGAATGGTTCTCAAACAAGGTTCTTATTAGGGTTTGGTTATATTAGCAACATAACCAAGTGATATTAGACATCCTAACAATCATACACATACAGAATAGTGATGGAATAATATGTAAAGAACAGTTGTCAATTTTAAGTTCTACATGTCATGGTTGATGATTACTTATACTATACTTCAAAAGAATAACTTTTGAAGAACATGTTGTTTAAGAAATAATGAGTATTTCAAAGAAGGATTAGGGCTTCTAAGGTTTGATTGACAATTGTACTTCAAAAGAATAACTTTTGAAGAACAGGTTAAAATAAGAATATGAACTACTTTAAATAGGAGCTAAGTGCTATTAGGGTTTACTAATAGGACTGGTTGGTGCTTAAGTAGAAGTGATCTACATGTAGCAAGTATTAGTAGGTTTATTACTATGGTTTCTCCTAAGCATCATATCAAAGGATGGTTATCAAGGTGTTGCTATGAGTTAGGGTTTACTATGACTTCATATTTGCTTTACCAAATAATTTCTAATAGTTTCTAAGCTAAGTGGTTTAACATTTCCTAAGTAAGGTTTAGTTGGATAGGAACATGTGATGTGATTTGCTACACAAAGTTGATACTAGGGTTTATCATTATGGTTCTACTAGGGTTTAATGATTGAGGTTGATCTTAATGGTATGGTATATAGGAGTGGTGATCAATGGTACTAATTCAATTAACAAGTTAGGGTTTATACCTAGGTGATATTAGTGCATCATGTAGGTTTTAATTAAGAAGAGGAACATGAACTGATAATCTCATGTGACTTGGTTTTATGCTAGTGGATCATGTCTTGTATTTGTTGGTCACATAATATGGTTCCCTATGTAACGTAACATTCACATGATCACATGTGATAAGCAACTAGGGTTTTAGAGTTGGTTCTAAGGTGGAATGATCACATGAAATAATGGGATCAAGGTCTTACTCAAATTGAAACTAGGGTTTCTAAATTAGGTTACAACTCCTAAAATGATGATTGGTAATAGAGTTGTGGTTACTAATTACTTTGAATCAAAATTAGTAATGGTTTGATATTTTATTAATCTTCACAAGATTTAATAATTAGAGTACTCCTATTTTGGTTTAATTAAGAATCAGGGTTTAATAATTGTTATTAGGGTTTAAAATAATCAACTTGTTAACTAAAGATGTTTAAGTAAATAAGTTTTGATTTACCAAAATAATATTGGCTTATAATCTTTTCTTGAGGTTTTACTATTTAAAGAAAATAGTAAATGGTAATTTGCAAATTAGGGTTTATGGATTACCACTAATAATTAAGTAAATGTAAATATGATAAATAAAATTGATCTTAACATTTTACTTAGTTACTGAATAGTTAAAATTTAATTTTGAAACTTCACTAATTATTGAATTCAAATTGTATTTTAAATAAGTGAAATGGCATAATTAATAAGGTTAAAAATAAGTGAATTTTTTATCTTGACACACATTTTTCTTTTATATTTTATTTGGATAGAGTTTATTTTTGTGAGCATTTTGATATATTATTCATATTTTTCAGAGTTGAAATGGATTTGATATAATTTTTCAAAGTTTTAGTATTTTACTGGAATTTGAAATAAAACGAAAACACTAAACATACCCGTTCGGTTCTAACCCGCAGAGACTGACTTGTGGGCCAAGTCTCCACGTCGGATGCCACGCAGGCAACGACTGGTCAAAGTGGACTGGGGCTGTTGACCGTACCGGCGTTTAACCGTCGGCGGCCAGGGCACGGTGGCGCCGCCGATTTAGGGTTCCCCGGGATGGCTACTGAAGGTTTCCGACTCGCCTTGATTCACTGAACAAGTTGGCGTGGTCGCCCTACTCAGGGGATCACCGGAGCTACGCCGGCGACCATGTCCCGCGGCGGTTTACTCTGGCGAGCACACGAACTACGGCTACGGTTGATGCCAGGAAGCAATAGAGGGGTCCAGAGATGCGAAAACTCACCTTGAAGCTCAAGGTGTGGTCGGCTACAGCGATTGTCGATGGAGACGGCGAGGAATTCGCCATTACCGGCGATATGCTGCGGAAGGGATCGACGAAATTCGCCCCCCACACGTCTTCCCCGGATGCACGGCTATGCCAGGATGCTCTACACATCCAGGCGCTTCTCCCAGACCTCACGGTGAGCTCCGGGGTGGCCTCTATCGTCGGCGCCATGATCAACACCGGCGAGCAGTCGAGGAAGAAGTCGAGGAATAGAGAGGATCTGGGAAGAAATGGATGGGCGGCGAAGGATTAGGGTTCTACGGCGGAGCTGCTGGACATATTTATAGGGCACGGCGAGGTCCATCTCGTCATTCCACCGGCGGCAATGGCCGAGATGCGACGGCGACTGTGAAGTTCATCCGGGCACGAATCTAGATGCAAAAGGGATAAGACGGACGCGAGAGATATAGGGAGGAGTTCTAGAAGCTTCAGCGGCGTCCGGGACATCCTTATCGTCGACGAGGGCGGCGTCTACTGGCGTTGCCGCGGTGTCGGCCTCGGAGAAGAAGACGACGACGGCGACCTTCTTTTTAATCGCGAAACAGTACGCGGACCGTTTCTGGTTGGGCTGGGCTACGTCGTGGGCTTCAGCTGGGTAGGCTTCGTGGGCTGCGACGGCCTGCTGAGGTCCACCAGGTAAGACTCTCCTTTTTCTCCTTTTTCCATTTTCCATTTTTATTTTCTGTTTTGAATTTGAATTCAAATTTGAATTCTGTTTTGTTTTGCAGATTCTAAAACATTTGAATATCAATATAACTTGATAACAATGCTCACTGTATAATCTTGTTGTTTAAACAAATATTTAGTTTAGGATTTAATTGATATCTTGTGAGGCTTGAGTAAAATAGAAATGGTTTAGTTATTTATCTCAATTCCCCTTTTTTAATTTAGGAACCATATCTATTTAAATGATTTAAAATTTAGAACATGTGCATAATGAAAATATTATTAGGTTTAACTAGTGTGCTTAACAATATTGATTGTTCATATCTATTTTAATTATGGCTAGAGTTTAAAGCAAATGATAATAAGGATGGATTGGATCATGATTTTATGTGAATAAGGGTTCTTAGGGTTTAAGAAGAGGTTTGGATAAACTTTACAATCACCAAATGATATTTAGGCCTTAAGTATCTATGGCTTGATTTATAATTGGGATTCAGGGTACACAAGTTAGGACATATTATTTTATGTAGAGTGGATTCCATATGAAATGGTTTAGGGTTTTGCATATTCTTCACTAAATTGAATATAAACAAGCATGAGGCATGGCAGGGTTCTACTTATAATCCAAAGTGATACTTGGATTGAAATTCAAACGTGGTCTAGGATTTTAGTAGTGATTACCAAGGTGATACACAACTAGGATTAGAATATGAGCATAAACTAGGTTATGCTAAATTGGCTAGGGTTACTCCTCCATACAAGGCATGAGGATTGGTCTGGGGTTAAATACTAGTGATATACTTATTATTTTATGTGATAGATGAGATTTAGTAATCATATGGTTTAACTTATCATCTATGTCTACAAGGTATGATCATGCATTAGACAAGATTCACTCATTCCTCACTAATCCCTCTTTAATATTCCTCTCATCACACTCATCCTAAATTCTTAGGGTTTATAATTAATACCAAGTTTTGATGATTATGGAATTGGTTTCCTAAAGTATTGCTAATGGAATAGGGTTCTCACCTCCAAGATTAAATATTGACTTGAATAACTAGGTTTAGTACTTCTCTAATATTCTTGTATGAACATGGCTATGGTTAGTATTATAACTTCTCTCACTTATCAATGTCTTGGAATATCCTAAGATCCTACTCAAGAGATGATGATATGATCCTCTAAATATATGGTTTGCCTAGGGATTCTACCTTGGTATCTTCTGTAGCTTGTTCTTCAGGAAATATGATAAACCTGCATCTTGTGGTATGCCTCCACCTCCTAGCTTCTTCATCTTGATCCTAGATAATTCACATGGAAGGTCTCAAGTGTTTGGTTTCCTTGTAGCATGGTACAAGGTGTCCAAATGGATGAAGGGTGTGGCTCTATTTATAGGCTTGGGCAAGCTCTAGTATCATGACACATAGGTGGTGACTCTTGTGTTGGTTTGATGAGTAAGGTGCTTGGTTGTCATGCCCTCATCCATAGCAATCCTTTGAGCATGAGGTGGCATAGCTTGGAAAGCAAGTCATGTAGATATTTTCATCCCATGTGGCAAGATCATTATCCTCTCATATGATTTATTTTTGGATAGCCAAGTGGCATTTGCTACTAAATATCTTGTGGATGGTTTTATTATTGTTGATGAGTCACTATATTATATTTGATTGGATTTATATTATAATATTGGTGAAAAGGTTAAGATTGAAGGTTATTTCTCAATTTTGGATAGTTGGGTTTGATTTCACCAAGGCATGATCACATGAGTTTCAAAATACTCATAGTTAATTTTATTCAAATGGTTTGGACTATAATTTGTAATGTAAATGGATTTAGTTTTATGATATTCCATGTATTTAATAAGTTATGATTTAAATAAGAATGTGTGGCTTTTATGCACTTTAGACCCTGTGGTTAACCTTATTTATAAGTGAATTAAATTACACACAAAGGTAGTTGCTAACTTTTAAGTGTTGTGTAATAGTTCTAGTTCCTTTTTGATCCAACCTATGGATCAAATTATGTCTACCCAAAATAAGGTTTAGCAAAGATCACAGTGAAGTTTATAGCGCTTGACTTGATGATCTACTTCAATTCCAGCAAGTCAAGTGAAACTTCAGTGACTGTGGTAAGTTTTATTTGAAAGCGCGAAAATCCCCCGGATTTTCTATGCATGAATGCAATGCACACTTTGGTGTTCTCTCATTTTGTTGCCTCTAAACCTGGGATATTACAGCCACTTGGCAGGTTAGAAGAAAACTGGAATTGGATGGATATGATCAAGCTGCCGAGCTAATCCAATTCACCAGCCCAAGTCCCAAGTTACACACACACAGGCAGCACACAAGGCCTGTTGCATGTGTGCATGCAATACACACAACCAGTGAGTCACCAGGGTGAGGGGTGGTGCTGTCGACCAGAGAAGCCATGGCTGGCCATATAAAAGTTTTTCACAGCCAAAACCCTAGTCACTTGTTCCATCCATCGACAGGCAGCAGTGGTAAGTCACCAAGAACAGCAAGAATAGCTCAAGAACACCAAGAACAGATGAACAACTAAAGTTGTTTCATCCACTCCACAATCACCAGAAATTAAACCAAGACCACAAGCTTGCTAGGAGGAGCAGGGCAAGCAAAAGATCAGCACAGAAGCAAACCCTCTACACCAACAATATTTCTAGGAGCTGGAGTGAGGTATACAAATCATCATGAACAGACCAAAAGGTTCTGCTCATATATTGCACAAGCATGATCTCCAGCACACCAAAAGGGTAGATACCCTATGTTTGTGTCATCCTATGGCTATCTAGTCATTTGGTTCAAGCAAACATAGAGAACAGCCAGTAGAGATCATCCAGGGAACACTGGTTGTGTCTACACATGGACACAACCAGAGAAATCCAACATGGATTCAAAACCCTGGCCAGCTACCAGGCTCACTTGACAACCAGAGCTAGCTAAGCCATCAGACATGATAGACTATCATGTGTCTATCTAGGTTTGTCAACATCAAAAGCATCTGGCAACCAAATATGGTCAGGCCAGTAAGCAACAATCCAACACAGCCAGTCCCTGAGAAGGGGGAGCTACCATGACAGCACCAAGTGGCTGTCAAGGCCACCTCAACCCACAGCCACACCTCCAGCCAGCACATCATCACCCAAAGAGGGTTCAGTAAGAGCTAGGGTACCCAACAGATGTTGGCATCTCTCTAGCTAAATCATTTCAACTGTAAGATGATCACAACTGCCAGCAGTTCACATCATTTATCCACTTAGCCAAGTAAAACAACACAGATAAATGAATATACAAGAAATTTACACCAGAGCTTTGCAAATGATCCAGAGGATCACTGCAAGCATCAGGTGATGCTTGAGCAAGCAACAATACACATCAGCACAAACACAAGTGTCACACAGACCCCAGTGAGAGCACCAAATAAGCACAGGCAGCTAGCAAAGCATGCTAGAATCAATCACTGGCATCACACAGAAGCTTTATGAATTAAACCACCACAGATAATCAACAGATGCCTCACAAATAATCACATAAATAAGTTATAGCTGTATCTAGAAGCATACATGAATACACTTGAGCAATTGGCAAGGATGAGCACCACACAGGGGCTCTGGCACATGCATAATATAAGGACCGTGTATCCTAATCATGTCAGGGCCAAGGATGTGCATACACAGGATGTCCTGGTGGCAGTAGCTATCACAGGAGCCAGACAGTAGGCCATGAACATCACTAGATGTTCATGCACAATCACAGAAGGGTCACAGTAGGAGTCCAGCATATCACAGTAGTGCATAGAGCAAAACGAGTAAAGCATCAGTAGCTAGCAATACACGGCAGCAGCTCAGCACAGGCCATAACAGTAGAGCAATAGCAGCAGCTAGCCAGAAGTACAGCAGCAGCACACACGCATGCACAGCAAGCGCAAGCAGCGGGCATGGCACGGCATCTCCATGGGAGAGGCAGGCCAAACCGTAGAGCAGAGCACAGAGAAGGAGGAAGGAGGGGATTATTGGAGGCGTGTACCTGGAGCAGAGCACCGGCGTGCCATGGCGGCACGGCGGCACAGGCCAACCACGGCAGCGCCAAGCCGCGCCTGGCCTGGCGTCGCCAAGCGCGTGCGCTCCATCACCACGTCAACGCCACGGCGGCGTCACGGCACCAAAGCCGCCGATGGGCGACGCAGCACAGCCCGACAGAGCGGGCAAACGCATCGGGGGCGAACGGAGATGGTGGCGAAGGGCAGATCGAGCCGGAAGATCTGATGCGCCGTCGTGAGGCGGACCAGATCCACCACAGCTCAGCGCCGGAGATGGCCGGAGTTGGCCGGGATAAACCGGCAAAGGGGGCGGCGACGCGGGATCGCCAGAGAGACGCGAGAGATTAGGGTTAGGTCGAGCGGCGCGAGGTGAGGGAGTGAGCAAGTGACCGCTCGGGTCGGTTGGACCCGAGCTGGTTTAGCCCAATCCACTGGGCCACCCTGACAGGTGGGCCCAGGGGCAAAAATGACTTTTCACAATTCAATAAAAACATGAAACTTTGAAATTCAATAGAAAATTGATAAAAGCTCTTAAAAATAAATTAAAAATATGAAAAAGGATCAGCATAAAATTCTCTATTTAAATAAAATATCAAATAGAATTTTTGAAGACAATTAAGAAGAAGTCTTATTGTGATGATTTAAATAAGAATTTAAACCACATATATTATTTTCTAAAATGAAAATAAATCCATTAATGTAATTGTATTTTAAAAACACCTTGACAATATTTCAAGGTTGTATTTATCCTAAACAGAGTATCTCCAAATCTATCTTAGTATTAACCTCTCATAAAATAACAACGACATCGGAAGGGGGGGAAACAAACCCTAAAACTGGAATCATGCATAATTGCTTCTTTAACCATTGCCCTTATCGGACAATGATGCTATTTTTCAGAGACAGAGGACAAGGGTCAGTCCACACCTTCCAACTGCAAAAATTTGCAGTGTTCAGGCAAGTTCATCACTTGCTCATGTCATTTGAGTATTTCTATCAAATTACTTGCAAAGTATTATGGTTATCACTATTGCATAAAAATCAAAACCACTACTTTCATAACTATGAATATGACTATGTGGTGGGCAATGGAACCATGGATTGTGTTGATATGGTGGAGGTTCCATTGCACGGGTTTATATCCATCTAGGATTAAACAACAAATGTCGCCAGTGATTCTTGTGCCGTAATACCCGTGTTAACCATAAGATCCGGAGTGGGACGGAGTAGTCAAAAGTGTTTCCACCTCTCGTTCATCAACGGATGCGCTTACTGTAGCAGTTGTATCTGGCGGAACAACCGGAGGGTGGGGATCCCATTCTAATTCCCCACGGTAAAGCATTGCTTGCCGTAGCAGTTGTGTCTTGCGGAACAACCGGAGGGTGGGGATCCCATTCTAATTCCCCACGGTAATGCGGTCTATGATGGGTTGCAGCTACCGGCGTAGGAGTGTATGGTAGAGCCCAAAGATCGATGTCGTGGTCGGGGTCCACCTTGAAATCTACAGGAATAATGGGACCGGCGTGGACCCAGGGTCGGGGCATGCAACAAAGGGTGGGTGTTCGAGGTAGCGGAGGAACATGATTGGCTAGACCTTATACCGGGCCTCACACCAAAGGAAGTGTGGACGGGAAAGCTGCCCGGTTGGCACCAAGGTTAAGATCTCTTATGGGTAAAGCAACACACCTCTGTGGAGTGTAAAGAACCGTGACCTGTCACTCCCTGTTCCGGGTTATGGAACTGCGAACGCGGCCGGAAAGGAGCTCCATGAAGTTCTAGTAAACCGGTGAAGGCTCACGGACATAGCTCTTTGAAATAAAAGCAATCTCTTGAAGAAACGTTTATCAAAACCTGCATTGGTATTAGACTTTCTGGTCTAATATTGTAGCTAGTGCATTAAACACCTCTTTCCTATAATGAACTTGTTGAGTACGCTCGTACTCATCCCACTCTTAAATCCCATGCTTAGATTGTCTGAATCGTCTGGAGGAGGACTACGACAGCAATGAAGGAGCCGAGATCATCGGCTATGAAGAACCAGACCTCTCTGGAGGTATTGAGGGCGTAGACTACCTCATCGTCTATGGAACCGGGGAGGCTTCCGGAGGAGATCAAGCCTGAACATCTCGAGTAGTAGTAGAAGCCGAGCAGCCCGAACTCTTAGTATTTAGCTGCTCGAAGAAATAAATGTATAACTTAATGAGACTCTTATATTGTAAGCTAAGTTGGGTTCGCCTCGAACCCAGGAGTATTCCTCTTAGGACCCAAGAGGAGCTCCGAGACAACATGTGTGTGATATTTGTAATAATAAATGAATGAGTTATGGACCTGCTATGTTCTGTTGTACTACTCTGAGGGATGTAATATTTGCGGAATGGTACTTCGTGAATGTTATATCAACGACTGGCATACTACAACATGCAGTGGTATGCAGGGTCACCACAAACATCTTTTGTCCTACCAGCCGGTGGCAGCCGGGCCTTGATGACCCACAAGTATAGGGGATTGCAACAGTGATCTTCGAGGGAAGTAAAACCCAATTTATTGATTCAACACAAGGGGAGCCAAAGAATATTTGTAAGCCTTAACAGCGGAGTTGTCAATTCAGCTGCACCTGGAAACAGACTTGCTCGCAAGAGTTTATCGATAATAACGATTTTATAGCAAACGATGGTAGTGAAATATCAGCAGCAGTGTAACAAAGACAGCAGTAGCGATTATAGTAAACAGCAGGATTAAAATATTGTAGGCATAGGGATGGATGAATGGGCGTTGCATGGATGAGAGAAACTCATGTAACAATCAAGGTAGGGCATTTGCAGATAGTAATAAAACGGTATCCAAGTACTAATCAATCAATAGGCATGTGTTCCATATTTAGTCGTACATGCTCGCAATGAGAAACTTGCACAACATCTTTTGTCCTACCAGCCGGTGGCAGCCGAGCCTCTAGGGAATCTACTGGAAATTAAGGTACTCCTTTTAATAGAGCACCGGAGCAAAGCATTAACACTCCGTGAACACATGTGATCCTCATATCACCGCCTTCCCCTTCGGTTGTCCCAATTTCTGTCACTTTGGGGCCTCGGGTTCTGGACAACAATACGTGTATACAACTTGCAGGTAAGATCGTAAAGCAATGAATATCATCATGAATTGATAACATGTTCAGATCCGAGATCATGGCACTCGGGCCCTACTGACAAGCATTAAGCATAACAAGTTGCAACAATATCATAAAAGTACCTATTACGGACACTAGGCACTATGCCCTAACAATCTTATGCTATTACATGACCAATCTCATCCAATCCATACCATCCCCTTCAGCCTACAGCGGGGGAATTACTCACACATGGATGGGGGAAACATGGCTGGTCGATGGAGAGGCGTCGGTGGTGATGATGGCGATGATCTCCTCCAATTCCCCGTCCCGGCGGAGTGCCAGAACGGAGTTTCTGGTCCCGAGACGGAGTTTCGCGATGGCGGCGGTGTTCTGGATGTCTTCTGGTGATTTCGTCTAACCCCCGTGCGTTTTTAGGTCGAAGACGTTAAGTAGTCCAGAGGGGGGCACCTGGGGCTGCACGAGGCGTCGCCACCATAAGGCGGCACGCCCCCCTCCTAGGCCACGCTGGCCTATGGTCTGGAGGCCGTGGGCCTCCCCCTGGCCTGCCCTTCTGGCTCCGTGAGTCTTCTGGGAAAATAGGCCCTTCGACATTAATTCCAGGGATTTTCCTGAAAGTTGAGTTTCTGCACAAAAACGAGACACCAGGGCAATTCGGCTGAAAACAGCGTTAGTCCGTGTTAGTTGTATCCAAAATACACAAATTAGAGGCAAAACAATAGCAAAAGTGTTCGGGAAAGTAGATACATTTTGGACGTATCAACTCCCCCCAAGCTTAGCTTATTGCTTGTCCTCAAGAAATTCAGTTAACAACTGAGTGCGATAAAAGAACTTTCACGAACACATTTGTTCATATGATGTAAATATTCTCATGATATGGGCAAGTACTTAAGCAACTCATAATAAGATACGTGCAAATAAAGTCATCTAATAGCTATGTCAATCATGGAAAAGGTACCAACAAATTAATAATAAGCATCATGAATCGTGTCTATCAGCAAGATTGCAATGTTCATAGAAGGATATGATAAAGTGGTATCTCGCTTGCCCGTATTTGTACAGCACAACATAAATGCTCGGACACCTTTGAAGTTCATGGGAAGACTGGAAGTAGAGATTATCAAAGATAAAAGCATCAAAGTTATAACAGTTAATCACATTTTGCGACAAGCATATTATACTAAGAATGACAGTCGTGCTCTCAACAAAGTACTCAAAGAAAGGATGGAGACTCAATGTAAAATTAAAAGGTTGACCCTTCGCAGAGGGAAGCAGGGATTAACATGTGCTAGAGCTTTTCATTTGTAAAACATGAGTAAAATTATTTTGAGAGGTGTTTGTTGTTGTCAACGAATGATAGTGCGTACTCTAACTACCTCGTCAACCAGACTTTCAAGAGCGGCTCCCATGAAGGACGTTATATCTACCAGCAAGGTAAATCATCCCTCTTCTCTTTTGTTTACTCATGTATTTTAGTTTTATTAAGGATGACACTCCCCCCAACCTTTGCTTACACAATCCATGGCTAACCGAATCCTCGGGTGCCTTCCATCAATCACATACCATGGAGGAGTGTCTATTTGCAATTTAAGTTGCTTACTGATAAATCAGGGCAAAACATGTGAAGAGAATTATCAACGAAAGTTGATTTATTGGGGCTGGGAACCCCGTTGCCAGCTCTTTTTGCAAAATTATTGGATAAGCGGATGTGCCACTAGTCCATTATGAAAGTCTGTCAGGAGTAAATGACAAGACTGAAAGATAAACACCACATACTTCATCATGAGCTATAAAACATCGACACAAATTGAGAAGCATTTTGAAGGTTTAAAGGTAGCACATGAGAATTTACTTGGAATGGTTTGAAATGCCATTCATAGGTATTTATGGTGGACACTCTGCAATAACTTGGTTTTCAGGGGTTTGGAAGCACGAGCAGCATTCCCGCTCAGTACAAGTGAAGGCTAGCAATAGATGATGGCGTGTATTTCACACGTTCGTTGGGCAACCCCAAGAGGAAGGTATGATGAGCACAGCAGCAAGTTTTCCCTCAGAAAGAAACCAAGGTTTATCGAACCAGGAGGAGCCAAGAAGCACGTTGAAGGTTGATGGCGACGGGATGTAGTGCGGCGCAACACCAGAGATTCCGGCGCCAACGTGGAACCTGCACAACACAACCAAAGTACTTTGCCCCAACGAAACAGTGAGGTTGTCAATCTCACCGGCTTGCTGTAACAAAGGATTAACCGTATTGTGTGGAAGATGATTGTTTGCAGAGAAAACAGTAAAAACAAGTATTGCAGTAGATTGTATTTCAGTAAAGAGAATTGGACCGGGGTCCACAGTTCACTAGAGGTGTCTCTCCCATAAGACGAACAGCATGTTGGGTGAACAAATTACAGTTGGGCAATTGACAAATAAAGAGAGCATGACAATGCACATACATATCATGATGAGTATAGTGAGATTTAATTGGGCATTACGACAAAGTACATAGACCGCCATCCAACTGCATCTATGCCTAAAAAGTCCACCTTCAGGTTATCATCCGAACCCCCTCCAGTATTAAGTTGCAAAGCAACAGACAATTGCATTAAGTATGGTGCATAATGTAATCAACAACTACATCCTTAGACATAGCATCAATGTTTTATCCCTAGTGGCAACAGCACAACACAACCTTAGAACTTTCTGTCACTGTCCCAGGTGTCAATGCAGGCATGAACCCACTATCGAGCATAAGTACTCCCTCTTGGAGTTAAAAGAATCTACTTGGCCAGAGCATCTACTAGTAACGGAGAGCATGCAAGATCATAAACAACACATAAGCATAACTTTGATAATCAACATAACAAGTATTCTCTATTCATCGGATCCCAACAAACGCAACATATAGAATTACATATAGATGATCTTGATCATGATAGGCAGCTCACAAGATCCGACAATGATAGCACAATGGGGAGAAGACAACCATCTAGCTACTGCTATGGACCCATAGTCCAGGGGTAGACTACTCACTCATCACTCCGGAGGCGACCATGGCGGTGTAGAGTCCTCCGGGAGATGATTCCCCTCTCCGGCAGGGTGCTGGAGTCGATCTCCTGGATCCCCCGAGATGGGATCGGCGGTGACGGCGTCTCTGGAAGGTTTTCCGTATCGTGGCTCTCGGTACTGGAGGTTTCGTCACGGAGGCTTTAAGTAGGCGGAAGGGCAAGTCGAGAGGGGGCACAGGGGCCCCAGATGACAGGGCGGCGCGGCCAAGGGGGGGCCGCGCCGCCCTAGGGTTTGGCTCCCCTGTGGCCCCACTTCGTTTCGTCTTCGGACTTCTGGAAGCTTCGTGAGAAAATAGGCCCCTGGGCATTTATTTCGTCCAATTCCGAGAATATTTCTTTACTAGGATTTCTGAAACCAAAAACAGCAGAAAACAGCAACTGGCACTTCGGCATCTTGTTAATAGGTTAGTTCCAGAAAATGCATGAATATGACATAAAGTGTGCATAAAACATGTAGATAACATCAATAATGTGGCATGGAACACAAGAAATTATCGATACGTTGGAGACGTATCAGCATCCCCAAGCTTAGTTCTGCTCGTCCCGAGCAGGTAAAACGATAACAAAGATAATTTCTGGAGTGACATGCCATCATAATCTTGATCATACTATTTGTAAAGCATCTGTAGAGAATGCAGCGATCAAAACAATGTGTATGACATGAGTAAACAAGTGAATCATAAAGCAAAGACTTTTCATGAATAGCACTTCAAGACAAGCATCAATAAGTCTTGCATAAGAGTTAACTCATAAAGCAATAATTCAAAGTAAAGGTATTGAGGCAAAACAAAAGAAGATTAAGTTTCAGCGGTTGCTTTCAACTTGTAACATGTATATCTCATGGATATTGTCAACATAGAGTAATATAATAAGTGCAATAAGCAAGTATGTAGGAATCAATGCACAGTTCACACAAGTGTTTGCTTCTTGAGGTGGAGAGAAATAGGTGAACTGACTCAACATTGAAAGTAAAAGAATGGTCCTCATAGAGGAAAAGCATCGATTGCTATATTTGTGCTAGAGCTTTGATTTTGAAAACATGAAACAATTTTGTCAACGGTAGTAATAAAGCATATGCATCATGTAAATTATATCTTATAAGTTGCAAGCCTCATGCATAGTGTACCAATAGTGCCCGCACCTTGTCCTAATTAGCTTGGGTTAACACTGATCATCATTGCATGACATATGTTTCAACCAAGTGTCACAAAGGGGTACCTCTATGCCGCCTGTACAAGGGTCTAAGGAGAAAGTTCGCATTGGATTTCTCGCTTTTGATCATTCTTCAACTTAGACACCCATACCGGGACAACATAGACAACAGATAATGGACTCCTCTTTTAATGCTTAAGCATTCAACAACAGTTAATATTCTCATAAGAGATTGAGGTTTTATGTCCAAACTGAAACTTCCACCATGATTCATGGCTTTAGTTAGCGGCCCAATGTTCTTCTCTAACAATATGCATACTCAAACCATTTGATTGTGAAAACCGCCCTTACTTCAGACAAGACGAACATGCATAGCAACTCACATGAAATTCAACAATGAGTCGATGGCGTTCCCCAGTAAACATGGTTATCGCACAACAAGCAACTTAATAAGAGATAAAGTGCATAATTACATATTCAATACCACAATAGTTTTTAAGCTATTTGTCCCATGAGCTATATATTGCAAAGGTGAATGATGGAATTTTAAAGGTAGCACTCAAGCAATTTACTTTGGAATGGCGGGAAAATACCATGTAGTATAGGTAGGTATGGTGGACACAAATGGCATAGTGGTTGACTCAAGTATTTTGGATGCATGAGAAGTATTCCCTCTCGATGCAAGGTTTAGGCTAGCAAGGTTATTTGAAACAAACACAAGGATGAACGGTACAGCAAAACTCACATAAAAGACATATTGAAAACATTATAAGACTCTACACCGTCTTCCTTGTTGTTCAAACTCAAAACTAGAAATTATCTAGACCTTAGAGAAACCAAATATGCAAACCAAATTTTAGCATGCTCTATGTATTTCTTCATTAATAGGTGCAAAGCATATGATGCAAGAGCTTAAACATGAGCACAACAATTGCCAAGTATCACATTACCCAAGACATTTATAGCAATTACTACATGTATCATTTTCCAATTCCAACCATATAACAATTTAACGAAGGAGAAACTTCGCCATGAATACTATGAGTAGAAACCAAGGACATATTTGTCCATATGCTACAGCGGAGCGTGTATATCTCCCATAAAGTGAATGCTAGGATCCATTTTATTCAAACAAAACAAAAACAAAAACAAACCGACGCTCCAAGAAAAAGCACATAAGATGTGGCCGAATAAAAATGTAGTTTCAGGGGAGGAACCTGATAATTTGTCGATGAAGAAGGGGATGCCTTGGGCATCCCCAAGCTTAGACGCTTGAGTCTTCTTGATATATGCAGGGGTGAACCACCGGGTGCATCCCCAAGCTTAGAGCTTTCACTCTCCTTGATCATGTTGCATCATACTCCTCTCTTGATCCTTGAAAACTTCCTCCACACCAAACTCGAAACAACTCATTAGAGGGTTAGTGCACAATATAAATTGACATATTCAGAGGTGACACAATCATTATTAACACTTCTGGACATTGCATAATGCTACTGGACATTAGTGGATCAAAGAAATTCATCCAACATAGCGAAAGAGGCAATGCGAAATAAAAGGCAGAATCTGTCAAAACAGAACAGTTCGTATTGACGAATTTTAAAATGGCACCAGACTTGCTCAAACGAAAATGCTCAAATTGAATGAAAGTTGCGTACATATCTGAGGATCATGCTCGTAAATTGGCGTAATTTGCTGAGCTACCTACAGGGAGATAGACCCAGATTCGTGACAGCAAAGAAATCTGGAACTGCGCAGTAATCCAAATCTAGTACTTACTTTTCTATCAACGGCTTAACTTGGCACAACAAAACTCAAAACTAAGATAAGGAGAGGTTGCTACAGTAGTAAACAACTTCCAAGACACAAAATAAAAACAAAGTACTGTAGGTAAAAACATGGGTTGTCTCCCATAAGCGCTTTTCTTTAACGCCTTTCAGCTAGGCGCAGAAAGTGTGTATCAAGTATTATCAAGGGGTGGTACTTCTACAGCGGGGTGTGGGCTCTTCTCAACCAGGCATATTATATTAGATACATAAGTTTTAGCATCTCCCTTTTCATTAGTCTTAGGCGTGCTACTCTCATCAAACAAATTTTCAGGAACAAGCCAAGCATAATTATTTTCTAGTGCATCATTCATAGCTAGGAGCTTGCATGGTATTGGTGCTTTGATCTCCCCACCATCATCAATATTATTAGTGTATCTTATTCTATCCATATCCATCTTTTCAAGGAGACTAACAAAATTAGTAGGAGAACCAAGCATATTAAATTTAGCAAAGACCTTTCTAGCTTCTCTTGCTAGACCACCAAATTCTCTAAGAAGGGTTTCTAAAACAAAATCTTTCTTTTCCCCTTCTTCCATATTACTGAGTGTAAGAAACATATGCTGAATCACAGGATTAAGATTAACAAATCTGGCTTCTAACGCGTGTACTAAAGAAGCAACAGCAATTTCATAAGTGGGGGCAAGTTCTACCAAGTGTCTATCTTCAAAATCTTCGACCGTACTAATATGGGTGAAAAAATCTTCTATATTGTCTTTCCCAAGGATAGACCCTCGGCCTACCGGTACATCTTTAAGAACAAACTTAGGAGGAAACATGATGAAATAAGTAAAGTAAATGCAAGTAAACTAATTTTTTTGTGTTTTCGATATAGCAAACAAGATAGCAAATAAAGTAAAACTAGCAACTAATTTTTTTGTATTTTGATTTAGTGCAGCAAACAAAGTAGTAAATAAAATAAAGCAAGACAAAAACAAAGTAAAGAGATTGAGAAGTGGAGACTCCCCTTGCAGCGTGTCTTGATCTCCCTGCAACGGCGCCGAGAAAATATGCTTGATGGCGTGTATTTCACACGTTCGTTGGGCAACCCCAAGAGGAAGGTATGATGAGCACAGCAGCAAGTTTTCCCTCAGAAAGAAACCAAGGTTTATCGAACCAGGAGGAGCCAAGAAGCACGTTGAAGGTTGATGGCGGCGGGATGTAGTGCGGCGCAACACCAGAGATTCCGGCGCCAACGTGGAACCTGCACAACACAACCAAAGTACTTTGCCCCAACGAAACAGTGAGGTTGTCAATCTCACCGGCTTGCTGTAACAAAGGATTAACCGTATTGTGTGGAAGATGATTGTTTGCAGAGAAAACAGTAAAAACAAGTATTGCAGTAGATTGTATTTCAGTAAAGAGAATTGGACCGGGGTCCACAGTTCACTAGAGGTGTCTCTCCCATAAGACGAACAGCATGTTGGGTGAACAAATTACAGTTGGGCAATTGACAAATAAAGAGAGCATGACAATGCACATACATATCATGATGAGTATAGTGAGATTTAATTGGGCATTACGACAAAGTACATAGACCGCCATCCAACTGCATCTATGCCTAAAAAGTCCACCTTCAGGTTATCATCCGAACCCCCTCCAGTATTAAGTTGCAAAGCAACAGACAATTGCATTAAGTATGGTGCATAATGTAATCAACAACTACATCCTTAGACATAGCATCAATGTTTTATCCCTAGTGGCAACAGCACAACACAACCTTAGAACTTTCTCACTTTGTCCCGGTGTCAATGCAGGCATGAACCCACTATCGAGCATAAGTACTCCCTCTTGGAGTTAAAAGCATCTACTTGGCCAGAGCATCTACTAGTAACGGAGAGCATGCAAGATCATAAACAACACATAAGCATAACTTTGATAATCAACATAACAAGTATTCTCTATTCATCGGATCCCAACAAACGCAACATATAGGATTACATATAGATGATCTTGATCATGATAGGCAGCTCACAAGATCCGACAATGATAGCACAATGGGGAGAAGACAACCATCTAGCTACTGCTATGGACCCATAGTCCAGGGGTAGACTACTCACTCATCACTCCGGAGGCGACCATGGCGGTGTAGAGTCCTCCGGGAGATGATTCCCCTCTCCGGCAGGGTGCCGGAGGCGATCTCCTGGATCCCCCGAGATGGGATCGGCGGTGACGGCGTCTCTGGAAGGTTTTCCGTATCGTGGCTCTCGGTACTGGAGGTTTCGTCACGGAGGCTTTAAGTAGGCGGAAGGGCAAGTCGAGAGGGGGCACAGGGGCCCCAGATGACAGGGCGGCGCGGCCAAGGGGGGGCCGCGCCGCCCTAGGGTTTGGCTCCCCTGTGGCCCCACTTCGTTTCGTCTTCGGACTTCTGGAATCTTCGTGAGAAAATAGGCCCCTGGGCTTTTATTTCGTCCAATTCCGAGAATATTTCTTTACTAGGATTTCTGAAACCAAAAACAGCAGAAAACAGCAACTGGCACTTCGGCATCTTGTTAATAGGTTAGTTCCAGAAAGTGCATGAATATGACATAAAGTGTGCATAAAACATGTAGATAACATCAATAATGTGGCATGGAACACAAGAAATTATCGATACGTTGGAGACGTATCAATAGACTGGGAAGCGACAATCAAGAGAGCAATAACTGTCATAATCATGCTTGCGACAAAATAAATTAACGGAGGCATAAAAGTGATACAAGAACTCTGAGGCAAAGTAAATCATCGAGACTTAATTGACTTTTGTTCAGTCATATGCATGCGTGAGCATATGCCAAGTTGATTCAAGTGAATTATTCAGAGGAGGATACCACAATGTCATACCTATCTATGAATAAAGCAATGCAAGCAAATATTTATGATATGCTACTCATATTAATAAATTGGAGCTAAGCATGAGAGATCATGAACTACTAGATTTTCTTAAATGACATGTACCTCACATGAACCAACTAAGCATGCTCACATGGATGAGTATATGTACAAAAATGAAAACAAATAGAGTTCATACCAGCTTCTCACCACAGTCGAATTGTCGTAGATCGTCATTATTGCCTTTCACTCGTGTAGCTTGAATAATATGAAATGAAAGCCAAGCTCCAACCACCGAAGACCGCTGAACTCCATAATGAACTTAACAAAACCAAAGAAGAACAACAAATATTTTTGGCGTTTTCGAATTGGAAACAAGAACAAAAGGAAACAAGCAAACAAAGCAAAATCTTTTTGGATTTTCTTATAGCAAACCAACGATAGCAAACAAAGCAAAATAGAAACAAGGAACCAAAATAAACAAATGGTAAAGAGAAACAACAGAAATATTTTTGGTCTTTTTGTGTTTTAGGAAAGAAACAAAGCAAAAAAACAAGAAGATGAAAACTAAAAGAGTCACATAAACACAAAGCAGCAGAAATTCGTCAAACTTGACAGCAGTACAATAATCGATTTTTAAGAAATTCTTCCGCTGCTCACCTCGAAAAGTGTTCAACTTATGGAAGTTAGATAACAACCTGGGGAACATGCACAAAAATTGGCTTCGCAAAATAACGTTCTGGCTGTTTTTGAGAATTTTTTTGGTATCAGTCCAGAATCTGTTTTCAATCAGCACCTCCCCAAATATCATCTCCCTCTTATTAGAAAACAATTTAAGAAGCTAAACAAGTATGTACAAGTATCCAACAATTGTAATATGCAATGAATGAGTGATGCCGGTATACCTCCCCCCAAGCTTAGGCTTTTGGCCTAAGTGGAGATCAACCACAGCGAGGGTCAGGGTTCCACGCCGGTGGATCATACATGGTGTGATCATAATAAGGTCCCGGTGCAGAAGAAAAGGGTGAAGACTCCTCATGCCCAAAATGTTGATGCGAAGAACTCGCTGCATCGAATGACAAGTCGAGGTGTTCCTCGGCCTCCTCTGTGCCGTCCCCTGCATGATGGCCATCCCCTTCTACGTATGCATTCAGTTCACCTTCAGTGACTGACCAATCCTTTCTGGAATAAAGGTTAAACAAAACAGGTGCAGGCAATCCTACTAGCCTTTCAGTTTTCTTAGTTGTTCTCCAGGTTTTCTTGTAAAATGTTATCTTGTAAGACAGGTTACTCAAATTAGACAAATCAGAAACAAAGTCATGTTTAATCATGGAGACAATGTCAAGTTTCTCCATGGAGAGCTGAATATCAAGATGGTGAGGTTCTACACCATGCATAGCTAATAAACGAGAGGCGATGAGACCTCCACAAATTCCTCCCTTCTCACGGTTAGTAGCAAGTCTATAGGCTATCAAAGCACCCAAATTATAAGTCCTATCGCCTTGCAATGCAGCAGCTAGGAAAGTCAAATCCTGGATAGATAACTTATTTGCATTCTTTCTAGCGAGAACGCACTTGGTGATGAAATAAGCAAAGTAGCGAATAGCTGGGAGTTGAATACTACTGATTTTACCACTATCGTCTGAGAAGCTTCTCCCTTGACAAATCATCTTGTATAGACTCAAGAGCTCCTGCGGTAGTCCCCTAACCTTCTCGCATGATCCCCATTGTGGCACTCTAATTGCTGCACAAAAATCATCAAAAGGCAAGTTGACAGTTTTATTATAAATTTTGTATCGAACCATGGGGTTAGTTTGGGACCAATTGAATTTAAAATCCTGCACCACTGACATGGTTAGTTTTGCATATTGGCAAGGTTTACCAACAACGAAACCTTCCAACCCTACATTGCAAATCAGATTTTGAACATCCCGCGGGATTCCTGCACTTCTCATAAAATCAACGCATGGGTAGTAAGAGGGGTATACTCCCTCTTCGCGGTGAACTCTCATAACTTCTTGCACTTCCAATTCTTGTTGGTTCAGTTGGTGCCTATTCCACTCCATTTTCTGAAATTTTTCAACAAACATTATAAAAGTTGATTTGGAGACATATAAATGAGGGAAACTACTATAGGAACTTGATAGAGTACTAAACATGTATCAAAACTAATTTTTACAACTTAGAACAAGCATGCAAGCTCACTAAACATGTTACCTACAACAGCAAAATATTCAAGATATACTCAACCAAACAAAATTCTATTTGGATAATCGGAGGAGTCACATACCGGAGAGCAAATGTGCCAAATTTCAGACAGAAATCTGGGCTGAGCAAAGAGATCGAGAAATCCTGAGCTCTTGAGCAAAAACGCGTGTGAGAGAAAGTTGGTACGAGTTTTTTCGGGAGAGAGAGTGAGATGGGAGGAAGAGATGAATTAGTGGGGCAAGGAGGGGCCCACACCACAGGGTGGCGCGCCCCCCCTCCTTGGCCGCGCCGGCACATGGGGTCCAGCCCCAGGGTGCCCCACTGGTCAGCCCCTGGTGCTCCCAGGTAGCTCTTCGAAAAATAAGACCAAGAGTATAATTTTTGTAAATTTTCGAGAACTTTGAAAAATGCACATTTCTGGGTGTCAAAATTATTATTACAGGGTAGAAAAAGATTTTCAAACCTCTAAACAACTAAGCATCTTGTAAAACAAGTAGTGCTACAGCAAGTAAAACAAGTGGAGGAAGAAAGAAATGTTGTTTAGCTCTTCTATGCATATAAAATGTACTTGTTAACAAGGTTGATCAAGTCTTGCCACCAAATAAATTTTACATGACATAAGAAGAAATAAACCTCAAATCAATCATGTTACCTTGTATTGAATTGATATGGATCCAATCATAATACTTTGATATCCTTGCTTAGGCTCATATATAGGACAATCAATAGTTCCCACTTTGATAGTTCTCACATTAGAAATTGTATTAACTCCACATACTTTATCAATCCTCTTGGGAAAATAAAAAGTATGCTCCTTGTCATCGACATTGAAAGTAACTTTTCCTTTATTGCAATCAATAACAGCCCCTGCGGTGTTAAGAAAAGGTCTCCCAAGAATAATAGACATATTATCATCTTCAGGCATTTCCAACACAACAGAATCAGTTAATATCAAGCAGTTATTAGTAACTTGAACAGGAACATCCTCACATATACCAACAGGAATAGCAGTAGATTTATCAGCCATTTGCAAAGATATATCAGTTGGTATCAACTTATCTAAATAAAGTCTCTTATAAAGAGAAAAAGGCATAACACTAACACCTGCTCCCAAATCACATAGAGCAGTTCTAACATAATTATTCTTGATGGAACAAGGAATAGTCGGTATACCTGGGTCGCCCAGCTTCTTTGGAACTTTGCCATTGAAAGAGTAATTAGCAAGCATAGTGGAAATCTCCTCATTAGGAATTTTCCTTTTGTTGGAGACAATATCTTTCATATACTTCGAATAAGGAGGCAATTTAATAGCATCAGTCAAAGGGATTTGCAGGAACAAAGGTTTCATCCAATCACAAAATTTACTATAGTGTTCTTCTTCCTTTGATTTTAGTTTCTTAGCAGGAAAAGGCATTTGCTTTTGAACCCAAGATTCCCTTTCGTTACCATGTTTCTTAGCAATAAAATCTTCTTTAGTATACTTTTTATTTTTAGCATGCTTTTCAGGTTCATCTTCAACTGCTTCTTTATCAGAAGCATCATTCTTATCATTATCTTTATCACGTTCATTACCACTTTCAGTTTCAGCATCAGAAATAGAAATACTATTAGGATCATTAATAGGCTCAGAGGATTCTACAACAGTTTTATGTTTCTTTTTCTTTTTCTTAGAAGGAGCACTAGTTTCAGTTCGTTGAGAATCTTGTTCAACTCTTTTGGGATGCCCCTCAGGATATAGAGGATCCTGGGTAGAAACACCGCCTCTAGTTGTTACTTCGTAAGCATGTTTTTCTTTAGAAATATTTTTTAACAAGTCATTTTGCACTTTAGTGAGTTGATCAATTTGAGTTTGAACCATATGAAAATGTTTAACAAGCATCTTAACATCATTGGAGGTTCTCTCCACAATACCATGCAATTCACTAATAGCTCGAGAATTTTCCATTAAATGATTCTCTACTCTCATATTAAAATTATTTTGCTTAACAATATAATTATCAAACTCATCTAAGCATTGATCAGGAGGTTTTGAGTACGGAATATCTTCCCTAGTAAAGTGTTGAAGAGAGTGTACCTCAATCATGGATGAAGGGGGCGTGATCTTACATAAATCTTCTATGGGGGATAAATTCTTCACATCTTCGGATTTAATTCCCTTCTCTTTAAGAGATTTCTTGGCTTCCCTCATATCTTCATCATTTAATTTAATCATACCCCTCTTCTTCAATATTGGTGTCGGGGTTGGTTCAGGTGTAGTCCAATCATCATGATTCCGGCCTATTCTAGCCAATAATTCTTCAAATAAATGCCCTGGAGTTCTTTTCCTGAAAACACAACCAGCACAACTATCCAGGTATGCCCTAGACTCAATGGTTAGTCCACTATAAAATATATCAAGTAAATCATGCTTTTCCAAATCATGTCCAGGCCGAGCTCTGATAAGAGAGCAAAATCTCGCCCAAGCCTCAGACAATTTCTCTCCATCTTCCTGGTCAAAATTATAAATTCTCTGCAAAGCAATATGTTGAGCACTGATGACCCACAAGTATAGGGGGTGTATCGTAGTATCTTCGATAAGTAAGAATGTCGATCCCAACGAGGAGCAGAAGGTGTTGACAAGCAGTTTCGATGAAGGATTCACTGTAAATGTTCACAGACAAGTATTCAGGGGGTTTTGATGTAACAGATGAATAAAGTACGAGTAAATAAAGTGCGAGAGTAACAATTGCAGCGAGTGGCCCAATCATTTTTAGCACAAAGGACAAGCCGGTTTGTTTACTTATAATGACCAAACGTTCTCGAGGACACACGGGATTTTAGTCTAGTGCTTTCGCTACATACGGCTAATTAATCTTCATTGTTTTGATAAGTGTTGTGTGGGTGAACCTATGCTAATGTACCGCCCTTCCTAGGACTAATACATACTTGTGATTATACCCCTTGCAAGCATCCGCAACTACAAGAAAGTAATTAAGATATACCTAACCACAGCCTTAAACTCTGAGATCCTGCGATCCCTCCTGCATCGATATACCAACGGGGGCTCAGGTTTCTGTCACTCCGGCAACCCCGCAATTGGCCAACGAGTACAAGATGCATTCCCCTAGGCCCATAAAGGTGAAGTGTCGTGTAGTCGACGTTCACACGACACCACTAGAAGAATGACACCACAACTTAAATATCATAACATTGAATATTACTCAACCATACTTCACTACTAACATTTAGACTTCACCCATGTCCTCAAGAACTAAACGAACTACTCACGAGACATCATATGGAACATGATCAGAGGTGATATGATAATGAATAACAATCTGAACATAAACCTTGGTTCAACGGTTCCACTCAATAGCATCAATAACAAGTAGAAATCAACACCGGGAGAGTTTCCCCTATCAAACAATCAAGATCAAACCCAAATTGTTACAGCGGTGACGAGATGCAGCGGTGGAGACGGCGGTGATGATGATGAAGATGATGGTGATGGTGATGGAGATGATGTCCAGCTCGATGACAGTGACGATGGCGTCGATTTCCCCCTCCGGGAGGGAATTTCCCCGGCGGATCTCAGCCTGCCGGAGAGCTCTTTTCTCTCTGGTGTTCTCCGCCCCGCAGAGGCGGCTGTGACTCTTCGCGACGTACCCCTCTGAGCTTAGGTTTTCGGGGCGAAGGAGTACGCGAAGAAAAGGAGGCGAGAGGGGGCTGTGGGGCCCCTCCTCACAGGGCGGCGCGGCCAGGGCAGGGCCCGCGCCGGCCTGTGAGGGGGGCCCATGGCGGCCCTCCTCAGCTCCCCCTTCTGGCTCCCTTCGTCATCTGGAAAAATAGGAATTTTCGTGTAATTCCCGTCAATTGTTGATCTTCCGAAATATTGCGTTCTCACGATGCCTTTTCCAGCAGAATCCTGGCTCCGGTGCGCGATCCTCCAATAATCATGAAACATGAAAAATAGATGAAATAACATAAGTATTATCTCCAAATATGAAATAGATCAATGAATAACAGCAAATTATGATATAAAATAGTGATGCAAATTGGACGTATCAACTCCCCCCAAGCTTAGACTTCGCTTGTCCCCAAGCGAAACTGAACTCGGTAAACAGGACCACATGTTTATGGAGTGAAGAGTCGATAAATCAAATACGGACAAGAAGCATCATATTAATTCACACAAGACATTCTAGTAAACAACTTCCTCATATAACTCAACTTGAAGCAAGTATAAGGTGATCACAAATAAAGGTGCATAAGAAATCATAATTGGTGATGGCAAACTATGTTCTTGGTTAGAGAACAGTTAACAGATTATACTTATATATTGAGCGGCGCTCTCATATTAAAGCTTATGTGGCTCATCTTGCATACTCAATCATAATGATCATTGATAACTTGCAAAGCTATATTCATTCAGGTAAAACTTGTACTAAACAAGGAAGAGTAAAAGACATGATGAAGCAAATCACAATATAATAGTTCGATCACAACAACTCAAATGCTTGCTTGAGATGGAAGGAAATAGGTTTACTGACTCAACATAAAGTAAAAGACAGGCCCTTCGCAGAGGGAAGCAGGGATTAAATCATGTGCTAGAGCTTTTTCAGTTTTGAAATCATATATAAAGAGAATAAAAGTAAAGTTTTGAGAGGTGTTTGTTGTTGTCAACGAATGGTAGTGGGTACTCTAACCCCCTTGGCAAACAGACCTCCAAAGAGCGGCTCCCATGAAGGATGTTATCTCTACCAGCAAGGTAGATCATCCCTCTTCTCTTTTGTTTACACATGTACTTTAGTTTATTTAAGGATGACACTCCCCCCAACCTTTGCTTACACAAGCCATGGCTAACCGAATCCTCGGGTGCCTTCCAACAATCTCATACCATGGAGGAGTGTCTATTGCAAAATTAAGTTGCTTACTGATGAATCGGAGCAAAACATGTGAAGAGAGTTATTAATGAAAGTTGATTAATTGGGGCTGGGAACCCCGTTGCCAGCTCTTTTTGCAAAATTATAGGATAAGTGGATGAAGCCACTAGTCCATTAGTGGAGGCTACCTAACAAGACTGAAAGATAAAAGACCACATACTTCCTCATGAGCTATAAAACATTGACACAAATAAGAAGTAATAAATTTTGAATTGTTTAAAGGTAGCACATGAAGTATTTACTTAGAATGGCAGGAAATACCATGCAGTAGGTAGATATGGTGGACACAAATGGCATAGGTTTGGGTTTAGGTTTGGATGCACGAGAAGCATTCCCTCTCAGTACAGGTCTTTGGCTAGCAAGGTTAATTAGCAAGCATAATAGTTGAGGGAAACAAGCACATATACATGTGATAGACATAATCATGCATCTTTCTTGTAAGCACAAACAATTTTAACTTCAGAATAATAAGCTATGAGCTAACAAGAAAGGAAGACAATGAAACAACTACATATATTTCTCTTTTCTACTTAAACTTCAAGGTGTTGTTGCTATTTACCAATGCTAAGTTTGCCAAAACCAAATAGATTTACTCAATGCTCCCAAAGTGGTACCAATACTAAAATCAAGATCAATCATATAATAGAAATTGCAAACTAAAATAAGGTGTGCAACATGTAAATGATAAGACTTCTCATTAATATTTCATAACAATAACTCACACCAAGGGATACATAGACAACCAACTAAAGGAGAGATACTTCCACACTGCAACCCATCTTATATGACATTACTTGATAGTAAAAAGTAAAAAGGTAGTGATGATGTGATACTGCGGCACTCCCCCAAGCTTGGAACAAACCAAGGGGATGCCAATACCGATGATGAATTACTCCTTTGGCGATGGTGGTGATGAATTCCCGTCTTCAGACTTCCAAGGAAGAGGCTCTCCATCAACAAACGACATCTTGGTCTCGGGAATCCTGAAACTAGCAGCATGGCTTATGTGTTTAAACCTGTTTTCATACTCACAATTCTGATTCTGAACGTCATAGAGTTGAGCTTGGAGTTTGTTGGTGGTGTCGTGAAGTTAGAGGATGTTGCCCCATAGCTTCGCAGTTTCCTTCTCGTGTTCAGCAATGAGTTCAGACACAATCTTGTGGAAGATATCCACCTCACGCTCAGCCATCTTCTTGTAGTTGAAGACCTCTTGTTCTAGCTTCTCCATCCTGTCTTCCAAACTTCCTTCTCCTTTAGGACCCCGGACATCTTTGATCTGCAGCTCCCCATCAACGAGCAGCAACTCCTTGGGATGCATCCTCAACTCGTTCATGTACAGGTTGTCGACGCCCTTGCAGGAGCTATCCTTCGGAGTTTCTGACGAAGACATGACACCTCTAGATCCGAAGCAAATCCTGGCAGAAACAGCTCGAAACAAAACACGTCGAGAAAACGATATACGGACCTCCAGGGGTCCGGGGGATTATATAGCAAAAAAATTCACAACAAACGGAAAGTACCAGGTCGAACCAGAGTCGGAAAGAGGCGACGAGGCGGTGTCCTCATAGGGCGGCGCGGCCAGGCTGGGGCCCGCGCCGGCCTATGGGGGCACGCCCTCGTGCGTCTCCTCCACTCCGTTTCGATCTCGTAATTTTTCATATTTTCCAAAAACAGTAAAAACATTGTTCGGAAAGTAAATCGCGAAATTTTTATTACCTGTACTGTTACCTATTCAAAGTCGAGTTCTGGCGGACTGTCAATTTGACCTTTGATGAAAGCCTCCGGTGTTTCCACTCGAATAACATCAACATCTACATTATAAGAATCACCTGAGATATAATGCTTGAGTCTTTGTCGATTCACCACTTGCGTGGCATTGCCTTGGAGAGAACTAATTTTAATTGCTCCTGGTCGATACACCTCCTCAACAACATATGGTCCTTCCCATTTCGAGAGTAATTTCCCTGCAAAGAATCTGAGACGAGACCGATACAATAGGACTTTATCCCCAATATTAAAATCTCTTTTGATAATACTTCTATCATGCCATTTCTTAACTTTCTCTTTAAAGATTTTAGCATTTTCATAAGCTTCACTTCTCCATTCATCTAGAGAACTTAATTGCAGCAACCTCTTATCACCGGCTAGTTTAGGATCTTTATTTAGTTCTCTAACAGCCCAATAAGCTTTGTGCTCTAGTTCCAAAGGTAAATGACAAGCTTTTCCATAAACCATTTTATAAGGTGACATTCCCATGGGGTTTTTATAAGCAGTTCTATAAGCCCATAGTGCTTCCTTCAATTTACTAGCCCAATTATTTCTAGTTTTATTAACAGTCTTTTGCAAGATAGATTTAATCTCTCTATTTGATAGTTCTACTTGCCCACTAGTTTGAGGATGATAAGCGGAAGCAATTCTATGATTAATACCATATTTAGCAAGAGTTTTTCTAAAACCACCATGAATAAAATGAGAACCTCCATCTGTCATAATATATCTAGGAACTCCAAATCTAGGAAAAATAATGTCTAAAAGCATTCTTAAAGAGGTCTCACCATCAGCACTTTTTGTAGGTATGGCTTACACCCATTTAGTAACATAATCAACAGCAACAAGTATATGAGTGTTACATTCTGAAGAGGGAAAAGGTCCCATGAAGTCAAATCCCCAACAATCAAATGGTTCAATAACAAGAGTATAATTCATAGGCATTTCATTTCGTCTGGAGATATTACCAACCCTTTGACATTCATCACAAGATAAAATAAACTTCCTTGCATCTTTGAAGAGAGTTTGCCAATAAAAACCTGATTGTAGAACCTTTTGCGCGGTTCTATCTCCAGCGTGATGTCCTCCATAAGCACTACCATGACATTTACTCAATATCTCTTGTTGTTCATATTCGGGAACACATCTTCGCAGAATACCATCCACTCCTTCTTTATATAAGTGTGGGTCATCCCAAAAATAATGCCTCAGGTCATAAAAGAATTTCCTCCTTTGCTGAGCTGAAAAGGTTGGAGGCAAGTACTTGGAAACAATAAAGTTAGCATAATCAGCATACCAAGGACTGTCTCGCGAGCTCACCTTTATTACAGCCAATTGTTCATTTGGAAAACTATCATTAACAGGAACAGGATCATAAGCAATATTTTCCAATCTAGACAAATTATCAGCAACAGGATTATCAGCATCTTTCCTATCTACAATATGTAAATCAAATTCTTGCAAAAGAAGTACCCATCTAATAAGCCTTGGCTTAGCATCTTTCTTTGTCATAAGGTATCTAATTGCAGCATGATCACTATGAATCGTAACTTTTGAATCAACAATATAAGATCTAAATTTATCACAAGCAAAGACTACAGCTAACAATTCTTTTTCAGTAGTAGCATAATTTCTTTGAGCAGCATCAAGAGTTTTACTAGCATAATGAATAACATTCAGTTTTTTATCTACTCGCTGTCCAAGAACAGCGCCTACAGCAAAATCACTAGCATCACACATAATTTCAAATGGTAAGTTCCAATCAGGAGGTTCAACTATAGGGGCAGTTGTTAAGGCTCTTTTTAGAGTTTCAAAAGCTTCCTTACAATCATCATCAAAAACAAAAGGTACATATTTTTGAAGAAGATTAGTAAGAGGCTTTGAAATCTTAGAGAAGTCTTTAATAAATCTCCTATAAAACCCAGCATGACCAAGAACACTACGAATACCTTTAACATCCCTAGGATAGGGCATCTTCTCAATAGCTTCAACTTTAGCTCTATCAACTTCAATACCTCTCTCGGAAATTTTATGTCCCAATACAATTCCTTCATTAACCATAAAGTGGCATTTCTCCCAATTAAGAACAAGGTTAGTTTCTTCACATCTCTGCAAAACTTTATCAAGGTTTCGCAAGCAGCTATCAAAAGAATTCCCGTTGACAGAAAAATCATCCATGAATACCTCTACAATACTCTCACAAAAGCCATGAAAAATAGCAGACATGCATCTTTGAAAATTAGCAGGAGCATTACATAAACCAAAAGGCATACGCCTATAAGCATAAGTTCCATAGGGACAAGTGAAAGTGGTTTTCTCTTGACCTTTAGTTTTAACAGCAATTTGTGAAAATCCAGAATAACCGTCAAGAAAACAAAAATGAGTATTTTTAGATAACCTTTCTAACATTTGATCAATAAATGGTAAAGGGTAATGGTCTTTCTTAGTAACCTTATTAACTTTTCGATAATCAATGCACATTCTATAACCTACAACTACTCTTTGAGGTATGAGCTCATCATTATCATTAGGAACAACAGTCATTCCTCCTTTCTTAGGAACACAATGCACAGGACTAACCCATCTACTATCAGCAATAGGATATATAATACCAGCTTCAAGGAGTCTTAATACCTCATTTCTTACCACATCCTTCATCTTAGGAATTAGACGACGCTAGGGCTTCAACAACAGGCTTCGCATCATCTTCCATATTAATGGCGTGTTGGCAAATAGAGGGAGAAATCCCCTTCAAGTCATCAAGAGTGTAGCCAATAGCACCTCGGTGTTTCTTCAGTATTTCCAATAACCTTTCTTCTTCAAACTCTGAAAGCTTAGAACTAATAATAACAGGATATATTTTCTTATCATCAATATGAGCATATTTAAGATTATCAGGCAATGGTTTTAAATCAAAGACAGGATCTTCCTTTGGTGGTGGTGTTGTACCCAAATCTTCCACCGGTAAATCATGCTTAAGAATAGGTTGACGAAGGAAAATTTCATCAAGCTCATTTCTTTCTTCCCTAAAAACTTCACTCTCACTATTCTCCAAATGTTGCTGCAAAGGATCATTAGGAGCAAGAGCAATAGATGCACACTGTTCGACTTTAAAATCACTATTAGGCGAATCAATTTTATAAGGAGTTTTGGTAAATTTAGAGAAGTTAAACTCATAAGATTCACCAGCAAATTTAGTCAAAATTTTCTCTTTCTTGCAATCTATAATAGCTCCACAAGTATTTAGAAAAGGTCTACCAAAAATGATAGGACAATATTTACTAGCAGCAGAACCAAGTACCAAAAAGTCAGCAGGATATTTAATCTTACCACATAGAACTTCCACATCTCGAATAATACCAATTGGAGAGATAGTTTCTCTATTATCCAGCCGAATAACCACATCAATATCTTCAAGTTCACAAGAACCAATTTCGTGCATAATCTCCGTGTAAAGCTCATAAGGAATAGCATTAATACTTGCACCAATATCACATAATCCATAATAACAATGATCACCAATTCTAACAGATAGCATAGGAACGCTGGCTTTCCTAGACTTATTAGGATGCGAGACAATATTACAAGCATCTTCACAGAAAATAATATGACCATCTTCTACATTTTCAGTCACAAGATCTTTAACAATTGCAACAGCAGGTTCAACTTTTATTTGTTCTTCATGTTCTATAGGTTTCTTTTCACTTTTATGAACCTCACTATTTATAACAGAGTACTCCTTCATTTTAGCAGGGAAAGGAGTTTTTTCAATATAAGCTTCAGGAATAACATGATCAACAGTTTCAACTACAACACATTTATTTATAGATGAATCAATTTTATCTTTATACGGTTCATGATACTTATCAAAGTTCTTCTTAGGCAATTCATAATGAGAAGCAAAAGCTTTATAAAGATTTGCAGCAACTTGAGAATCAAGACCATAAGTAGCACTCATATTACGAAATTTATCAGTATCCATAAAAGCTTCAATGCATTTATAATCATAATTTATACCTGATTCTCTATCCTTGTCGTTCTCCCATCCTTCAGTATTTTCTTGGATCCGATTAAGAAGGTCCCTTTTAAATTCTTCCTTGTTGCGTGTAAATGATCCAGAACAAGAAATATCCAGCAAGGTCTTGTCTTGAAAAGAAAGTCTTGCATAGAAATTATCAATAATAATATTACCAGGAAGCTCATGAATGGGGCATTTGAGCATTAAAGACTTCAATCTCCCCCACGCTTGGGCAATACTTTCTCCTTCATGAGGCCAAAATTATATATGCGATTCCGATCTTTGTGAATCTCACTTGGAGGATAGAACTTAGAATAAAACCGGGGCACAATATCATTCCATTCAAGAGAATTCCCATTATCCAGTAATTTATACCAATGCGCCGCTTTACCAGACAGCGATACAGAGAATAGTTTCTTCCTCACTTCATCCATAGAAATACCTGCACACTTGAATAAACAGCATAATTCATGTAAGAACAGTAAATGATCTCCAGGGTGGACAGTTCCATCCAACGGTTACCCACTACACGTTCAATAATTTTCATAGGTATTTTGTATGGTATTTCTTCCTTACCTGGCGCCTCATCCACTACCTTTGCAGTAGTAGTAGATTTCCCAAATAAACACTCAAGAGAAGATCTCTCCATAATGAGTTATAGCAGCAGGCAGAAATAAAATCAGCACAAACAGTAGAAATTTCCCTTACCAATTCCACTTACCAATAGCGCTTCACTCCCCGGCAACGGCGCCAGAAAATAGTCTTGATGACCCACAAGTATAGGGGGTGTATCGTAGTATCTTCGATAAGTAAGAATGTCGATCCCAACGAGGAGCAGAAGGTGTTGACAAGCAGTTTCGATGAAGGATTCACTGTAAATGCTCACAGACAAGTATTCAGGGGGTTTTGATGTAACAGATGAATAAAGTACGAGTAAATAAAGTGGGAGAGTAACAATTGCAGCGAGTGGCCCAATCCTTTTTAGCACAAAGGACAAGCCGGTTTGTTTACTTATAATGACCAAACGTTCTCGAGGACACACGGGATTTTAGTCTAGTGCTTTCGCTACATACGGCTAATTAATCTTCATTGTTTTGATAAGTGTTGTGTGGGTGAACCTATGCTAATGTACCGCCCTTCCTAGGACTAATACATACTTGTGATTATACCCCTTGCAAGCATCCGCAAATACAAGAAAGTAATTAAGATAAATCTAGCCACAGCCTTAAACTCTGAGATCTTGCGATCCCTCCTGCATCGATATACCAACAGGGGCTCAGGTTTCTGTCACTCCGGCAACCCCGCAATTGGCAAACGAGTACAAGATGCATTCCCCTAGGCCCATAAAGGTGAAGTGTCGTGTAGTCGACGTTCACACGACACCACTAGAAGAATGACACCACAACTTAAATATCATAACATTGAATATTACTCAACCATACTTCACTACTAACATTTAGACTTCACCCATGTCCTCAAGAACTAAACGAACTACTCACGAGACATCATATGGAACATGATCAGAGGTGATATGATAATGAATAACAATCTGAACATAAACCTTGGTTCAACGGTTCCACTCAATAGCATCAATAATAAGTAGAAATCAACACCGGGAGAGTTTCCCCTATCAAACAATCAAGATCAAACCCAAATTGTTACAGCGGTGACGAGGTGAAGCGGTGGAGACGGCGGTTATGATGATGAAGATGATGGTGATGGTGATGGAGATGATGTCCAGCTCGATGACAGTGACGATGGCGTCGATTTCCCCCTCCGGGAGGGAATTTCCCCGGCGGATCTCAGCCTGCCGGAGAGCTCTTTTCTCTCTGGTGTTCTCCGACCCGCAGAGGCGGCTGTGACTCTTCGTGACGTACCCCTCCGAGCTTAGGTTTTCGGGACGAAGGAGTACGCGAAGAAAAGGAGGCGAGAGGGGGCTGTGGGCCCCCTCCTCACAGGGCGGCGCGGCCAGGGCAGGTCCCGCGCCGGCCTGTGAGGGGGGCCCATGGCGGCCCTCCTCAGCTCCCCCTTCTGGCTCCCTTCGTCATCTGGAAAAATAGGAATTTTCGTGTAATTCCCGTCAATTGTTGATCTTCCGAAATATTGCGTTCTCACGATGCCTTTTCCAGCAGAATCCTGGCTCCGGTGCGCGATCCTCCAATAATCATGAAACATGCAAAATAGATGAAATAACATAAGTATTATCTCCAAATATGAAATATATCAATGAATAACAGCAAATTATGATATAAAATAGTGATGCAAATTGGACGTATCAAGCACTAGCAGGAAAGTATTTCCGAAAGAAAACATCAAGCAAATCACTTGGACTATCAATAGAATCAGGAGGCAAACTATTATACCAAGTTTTAGCATCATCCTTTAATAAGAAAGGAAAAAATTTAGCAATGAAATAAGTACGCTTCTTAACATCATCAGAAAACAAGCTACTCAGAGTAGACAGCTCAATCATGTGTTCTACAGCACTTTCTTTTTCAGTACCACAAAAAGGTGTTTTCTCAACAATAGATATATGAGATAAATCAAGAGAAAAATCATAATCCTTATCCTTAATGTTTATAGGAGATGTGGCAAATTTAGGATCAGAAGAAAGTTTATATCTAACAGTATGTTGTGCAAGAAGCTTTTTAATATTACTTGTACCAGTAGTAGCATTGCATTTATCAATGAAATCATCATCAAGTTCTACATAATCTTCATCAAGATCATCACTAGAGTATTCAACAGACTCAGGTGAATTAACAGGTGTAGCAGTATTTTCATTAGGAATTTCAGTACTTTCAATTTGTCTAGACCTAGCAATCGTAGCATCTAGAAAAGATCCTAATGAACCATCATTATCAAGCACAGCAGAAGCATCATCAAAATTATAAGAGGAATTTTCAGATTCAGCAGAAGTACCAGCATTTGAAGCTTGTGGTGGTGAAACAAGTTTACTTATCACAGATGGTGAATCAAGAGCAGCAGAGGTACTCAGAGTTGTACCTATTCTTGTAGTGGATGGTAATATGGCGACTTTAGTATCGCGAGATTTACGCATGATGGAGAATTTGCAGCGAACAATATCAATCCAAGTGAACTTGCAAATAAAGCTATGCTCCCCGGCAACGGCGCCAGAAAATAGTCTTGATGACCCACAAGTATAGGGGATCGCAACAGTCTTCGAGGGAAGTAAAACCCAATTTGTTGATTCGACACAAGGGGAGCCAAAGAATATTTGTAAGCCTTAACAGCGGAGTTTTCAATTCAGCTGCACCTGGAAACAGACTTGCTCGCAAGAGTTTATCAGTAGTAACAGTTTTATAGCAGTAGCAGTAGTGAAATATCAGCAGAAGTGTAACAAAGACAGCAGTAGTGATTATAGTAAACAGCAGGATTAAAATACTGTAGGCACAGGGATGGATGAACGGGCGTTGCATGGATGAGAGAAACTCATGTAACAATCAAGGTAGGGCATTTGCAGATAGTAATAAAACGGTATCCAAGTACTAATCAATCAATAGGCATGTGTTCCATATTTTGTCGTACGTGCTCGCAATGAGAAACTTGCACAACATCTTTTGTCCTACCAGCCGGTGGCAGCCGGGCCTCTAGGGAATCTACTGGAAATTAAGGTACTCCTTTTAATAGAGCACCGGAGCAAAGCATTAACACTCTGTGAACACATGTGATCCTCATATCACCGCCTTCCCCTTCGGTTGTCCCAATTTCTGTCACTTTGGGGCCTCGGGTTCCGGACAACAATACATGTATACAACTTGCAGGTAAGATCATAAAGTAATGAATATCATCATGAATTGATAACATGTTCAGATCTGAGATCATGGCACTCGGGCCCTAGTGACAAGCATTAAGCATAACAAGTTGCAACAATATCATAAAAGTACCAATTACGGACACTAGGCACTATGCCCTAACAATCTTATGCTATTACATGACCAATCTCATCCAATCCATACCATCCCCTTCAGCCTACAGCGGGGGAATTACTCACACATGGATGGGGGGAAACATGGCTGGTCGATGGAGAGGCGTCGGTGGTGATGATGGCGATGATCTCCTCCAATTCCCCATCCCGGCGGAGTGCCGAAACGGAGTTTCTAGTCCCAAGACGGAGTTTCGCGATGGCGGCGGTGTTTTGGATGTCTTATGGCGATTTCGTCTAACCCTCGTGCGTTTTTAGGTCGAAGACGTTAAGTAGTCCAGAGGGGGGCACCTGGGGCTGCACGAGGCGTCGCCACCATAAGGCGGCGCGCCCCCCTCCTAGGCCGCGCCGGCCTATGGTCTGGAGGCCGTGGGCCTCCCCCTGGCCTGCCCTTCTGGCTCCGTGAGTCTTCTGGGAAAATAGGCCCTTCGACATTAATTCCGGGGATTTTCCTGAAAGTTGAGTTTCTGCACAAAAACGAGACACCAAGGCAATTCTGCTGAAAACAGCGTTAGTCCATGTTAGTTGTATCCAAAATACACAAATTAGAGGCAAAACAATAGCAAAAGTGTTCGGAAAAGTAGATACGTTTTGGACGTATCAGGCCTCAAGGGAATCTACTGGTAATTAAGGTACTCCTTTTAATAGAGCACCGAAGCAAAGCATTAACACTTGGTGAAAACATGTGATCCTCATATCTAAGCCTTCCCCTCCAGTTATCCCAGTTGCTGTCACTCTGGGGCCTCGGGTTCCGGGCATAGACATGTGCAAACAACTTGTAGATACAATCTAAGCAATAAGTATAGAGCTTAAATCTAAGATCATGCCACTCGTGCACTAGTGACAAGCATTAAACACAACAAAGTTGCAGCAACAATAACTTCACAAACTTTATAGATAGACCGATCATAATGTAACAATTCATCGGATCCCAACAAACACAACACCGATTACATCAGATGGATCTCAATCATGTAAGGCAGCTCATGAGATCATTGTATTGAAGTACATGGGAGAGAGAGTACCAACTAGCTACAGCTAGAACCCGTAGTCCATGGGGGAACTACTCACGGAGCATGATGGAGGCGGTGGCGTCGATGGAGAAGGCTCCCGGGGGCACTTCCCCGTCCCGGCGCCGTGCCGGAACAGAGATTTTGTCCCCCGAAACGGAGTTTCGCGATGGCGGCGGCGCCCCTGGAGTCTTTCTGGAATATGATTGATTGATGTAGGGTTTTCGCGTCGCGAGGAATATATAGGCGAAAGGGCGGCGCGAGGGGGTGCCTGGGGGGCCCACCCCATAGGGCGGCGCGCCCCCCTCCTAGGTCGCGCCCCAAGGTGGTGTGGAGAATGTGGGCCTCCTCTCCGTCTCTCCTTCGGTGTTCTAGGTCCGTCTCGGTAAAATAGAAGGTTTGGCTTTTGTTTCGTCGAATTCCGAGAATATTGCCCGAATAGCTTTTCTGGAACCAAAAACAGCAGAAAACAAGAACTGGCACCTCGGCATCTTGTTAATAGGTTAGTCCCGGAAAATGCATAAAATCATTATAAAGTGTGAGCAAAACATGTAGGTATTGTCATAAAACTAGCATGGAACATCAGAAATTATAGATACATTGGAGACGTATCATAATGCCCTAAGTAAATCTCATAGTAGTCATCATGATATGTATGTGCATTGTTATGCCCTCTCTATTTGTCAATTGCCCAACTGTAATTTGTTCACCCAACATGTTATTTATCTTATTGGAGAGACACCACTAGTGAACTGTGGACCCCGGTCCATTCTTTTACATCTGAAATACAACCTACTGCAATCATTGTTCTCTGTTGTTTTTTGCAAGCAAACATCATTCTCCACACCATACATTTAATCCTTTGTTTACAGCAAACCGGTGAGATTGACAACCTCACTGTTAAGTTGGGGCAAAGTATTTTGATTGTGTTGTGCAGATTCCACGTTGGCGCCGGAATCCCTGGTGTTGCGCCGCACTACACTCCTTCACCAACAACCTTCACGTGGCCTTCATCTCCTACTGGTTCGATAACCTTGGTTTCTTACTGAGGGAAAACTCAATGTTGTACGCATCACACCTTCCTCTTGGGGTTCCCAACGGACGTGTGCTTCACGCCTCATCAAGCACTTTTTCTGGCGCCGTTGCCGGGGAGATCAAGACACGCTGCAAGGGGAGTCTCTCACACCCAATCTCTTTACGTTGTTTATTGTCTTGCTTTATTTTATTTTCTGTCTTGTTTGCTTTCCTTATATCAAAAACACACAAAAAATAGTTATTCACATTTACTTTATCGGTTTACCCTTGTTTATTTCACCATGCTTCTCCCTAAGTTCACTTTGAAAGATATATCGGTAGGGAGTGGGTCTATCATTGGAAGAGATAATATAGAATAATTTTTCAATCATGTTAGTAAGGTTGAAGATTTTGAAGATAGATCCTTGGTAGAACTTGCTCCTAATTATGAAATTTCTACTGCCTCTTTAGTGCACATGTTGGAAGCTAGATTTTTCAATCTTAATCCTATAATGCAACATATGTTCCTTACACTCCGTGATAGGGAAGAAGGAGAAAAGAAAGATTTTGTTTTGAAACCCTTCTTAAAAAATTTGGTGATGTAGGTAGAGAAGCTAGAAAAGTCTTTATTCAACATAAGATGCTTGGCTTTTATGTCAATGTTGCAAATACCCTTGAAAGAATGGAAAAAAGATAGGCTAAAGTACACTAATGAAGCCAATTGTGAGGGGGAGACTAAAGTACCAATACCTTATAAGCTCATAGGAATACATGAGGCACTAGAAAAGAATTTTGATTGGATTGTTCCTGAAAATTTATTTGAGGAGGATAGTAAGCCTAAAAGTAATGAAAGAGGAGCCTCTGAAACTTACATAGATAATATACAATGCATCGTTGAGAAAACTCCCAACTCTGATAATAATGCTTCTTCTCTTGATGTTACTTGATTTTCACTTTCTGCGCCTAGCTGAAAGGCGTTAAAGAAAAGCGCTTATGGGAGACAACCCATTATTTTATTTCTGCAATTTTTGTTTTATATTTGAGTCAAGGTGCTTGTTACTACTGTAGCAATACCTTTGTATCTTTACTTTATTGCATTGTTGTGCCAAGTAAAGTCTTTGATAGAAAGTTGATACTAGATTTGAATTTCTGCGCAGAAATAGATTCTTAGCTGTCACGAATTTGAGCTGATCTCTCTGTAGGAAATTCGTAAAATCTTGAAAAAATTCATGATTAACCCTCAGATATGTACGCAACTTTCATTCAATTTGATCTTTTTTATCTGAGCATGTTAAGTGCCTCGAAAAAAATCGTCTTTACGAACTGTTCTGTTTTCACAGATTCTGCCTTTTATTTCGCATTGCCTCTTTTACTGTGTTTGAGTGGATTTTTTTGCTCCATTAAATTTCAGTAGCCTTGGGTAATGTCCAGAAGTGTTGGGAATGATTGTGTCCTCGCTGAACATGTGAATTTTTGATTATGCACTAACCCTCTAATGAGATTGTTTTGAGTTTGGTGTGAAGGAAGTTTTCAAGAATCAAGAGAGGAGGATGATATAATATGATCAAGAAGAGTGAAAAGTCTAAGCTTGGGGTTGCCCCCGTGGTTCATCCCTGCATATTTCAAGGAGACTCAAGCATCTAAGCTTGGGGATGCCCAAGGCATCCCCTTCTTCATCAACAACTTATTAGGTCACCTCTAGTGAAACTATATTTTTATTCCGTCACATCTTATGTGCTTTACTTGGAGCGTCTGTGTGCTTTTATTTTGTTTTTGTTTGAATAAAATCGGATCCTAGCAATCCTTTTGTGGGAGAAAGACACGCTCTGCTTTTTCATATGAACACTGGTGTTCTTCGTTTTACTTTTAATGTTCATGGCAAAAGTTAAAAGCTGCTGCAATTATTGTTATTTGGTTGGAAACAGAAAATGCTTCATGTGGTAATTGGTATATTGTCTTGAATAATTTGATACTTGGCAATTGTTTTGAGCTCTCAAGTAGATCATGTTTAAGCTCTTGCATCATGTAGTTTAAACCTATTAGTGGAGAACTACCGTAGAGCTTGTTGAAATTTGGTTTGCATGATTGGTCTCTCTAAAGTCTAGATATTTTCTGGTAAAAGTGTTTGAGCAACAAGGAAGACAATGTAGTGTCTTATAATGCTTGCAATATGTTCTTATGTAAGTTTTGCTGTACCAGTTCATACTTGTGTTGCTTCAAACAACCTTGCTAGCCAAAGCCTTGTACTGAGAGGGAATGCTTCTCGTGCATCCAAAACCTTGAACCAAAACCTATGCCATTTGTGTCCACCATAACTTCCTACTATGTGGTATTTTTCTGCCATTCCAAGTAAATTGCTTGCGTGCTACCTTTAAATCCTTTCAAAAAAAATCATTCCTTGTTTTTGCAATACATAGCTCATGAGAAAGTAGCCTAAAAACTATTGTGGTAAGGAATATGCCGCTTGTGTATCTTAGTTCTTATAAGTTGCTTGTTGAGCGGTAACTGATGACCCACAAGTATAGGGGATCGCAACAGTCTTCGAGGGAAGTAAAACCCAAATTTATTGATTCGACACAAGGGGAGGTAAAGAATACTTATAAGCCTTAACAACTGAGTTGTCAATTCAGCTGCACCTGGAAAAGCACTAGCAACAAGGGTGATGTGAAAGTAGCAGTGATATGAGAGCAATAGTAACAGTAACACAACAGCAGTAATAGCAATATGAGAGCAATGGCACCAGAAGATAGTTGATACTACTTCCAATGACATGTAGAACAGGTATATGATGATGAAAGATGGACCGGGGTTCCCAGCTATCTACACTAGTGGTAACTCTCCAATAACAAGTGTTGGGTGAACAAATTACAGTCGGGCAATTGATAGGATTGAAATAGCATTAAGACAGAATATCAAGATCATTAATCATGTAGGCATGTTTTCCATATATAGTCATACGTGCTCGCAATGAGAAACTTGTACAACATCTTTTGTCCTACCAGCCGGTGGCAGCCGGGCCTCAAGGGAAACTACTGGATATTAAGGTACTCCTTTTAATAGAGCACCGGAGCAAAGCATTAACACTTGGTGAAAACATGTGATCCTCACATCACCGCCATCCCCTCCGGTTGTCCCGATTCCTGTCACTTCGGGGCCTTTGGTTCCGGACAGTGACATGTGCATACAACTTGTAGATACAATCTAAGCAATAATTATAGAGCTTAAATCTAAGATCATGCCACTCGGGCCCTAGTGGCAAGCATTAAGCATAACAAGATTGCAGCAACAATAACTTCATAAACTTTGTAGATAGACAATCATAACGTAACAATCCATCGGATCCCGACAAACACAACACCGATTACATCAGATGAATCTCAATCATGTAAGGCAGCTCATGAGATCATTGTATTGAAGTACATGGGGGAGAGAATACCAACTAGCTACAGCTAGAACCCGTAGTCCATGGGGGAACTACTCACGGAGCATGATGGAGGCGGTGGCGTTGATGGAGATGGCTTCCGGGGGCACTTCCCCGTCCCGGCAGGGTGCCGGAACAGAGACTTCTGTCCCCCGAATTGGAGTTTCGCAATGGCGGCGGCGCCCCTGGAGTCTTTCTGGAGTTTCTTCAAGTGGTATTGCGTTTTTAGGTCGAAAGGGATTTTATAGGCGAAGAGGCGGCGCAGGGGGGCACCTGGGGGCTCCCCACCATAGGCTGGCGCGGGCCCAGGCCAGGCCGCGCCGCCTTATGGTGTGGTGGCCCTCTGGCCCCTCTCCGACTCTTTTTCGGTGTTCTGGAGCCTTCCGGGAAAAATAGGAGGTTTGGCGTTGATTTCGTCCAATTCCGAGAATATTGCCCGAACAGCCTTTCTGGAACCAAAAACAGCAGAAAACAGGAACTGGCACTGTGGCATCTTGTCAATAGGTTAGTTCCGGAAAATGCATGAAATCATCATAAAGTGCAAGCAAAACATGTAAGTATTGTCATAAAACAAGCATGGAACGACAGAAATTATGGATACGTCGGGGACGTATCAGCATCCCCAAGCTTAGTTCCTGCTCGTCCCGAGCAGGTAAACGATAAAAAGAATAATTTCTGTAGTGACATGCTACTTACATAACCTTGATCATACTATTACAAAGCATATGAAATGAATGAAGTGACTCAAGGCAATGATCTATAGTTGCTAACAAGTAGATAACATATAGCAAAACTTTTCATGAATAGTACTTTCAAGACAAGCATCAAAAGTCTTGCGCAAGAGTTAACTCATAAAGCAATAAGTTCAAAGTAAAGGCATCGAAGCAACACAAAGGAAGATATAAGTTTCAGCGGTTGCTTTCAACTTGTAACATGCATATCTCATGGATAATTGTCAACACAAAGTAATATGATGAATGCAAATATGCAAGTATGTAAGAATCAATGCACAGTTGACACAAGTGTTTGCTTCTAAGGTGGAAGGAAGTAGGTAAACTGACTCAACATAAAAGTAGAAGAATGGCCCTTCGCAGAGGGAAGCATTGATTGCTGTATTTGTGCTAGAGCTTTGGTTTTGAAAACATATAGAGAGCATAAAGGTAAAGTTTTGAGAGGTGTTTGTTGTTGTCAACGAATGGTAGTGGGCACTCTAACCCCCTCGCTAGACAAACCTTCAAAGAGCGGCTCCCATGAATTATAGTTATTTTTGGGTGGCACTCCTTCCAACCTTTCTTTCACAAACCATGGCTAACCGAATCCTCGGGTGCCTGCCAACAATCTCATACCATGAAGGAGTGCCCTTTTATTTTAGTTTCATTATGATGACACTCCTCCCAACCTTTGCTTACACAAGCCATGGCTAACCGAATCCTTCGGGTGCCGTCCAACAATCACATACCATGGAGGAGTGTCTATTTTGGTTAATTAATTTGGGACTGGGAATCTCATTGCCAGCTCTTTTTGCAAAATTATTGGATAAGCGGATGAAGCCACTAGTCCATTGGTGAAAGTTGCCCAGCAAGATTGAAAGATAAACACCACATACTTCCTCATGAGCTATAAAACATTGACACAAATTGAGAAGCATTTTGAATTGTTTAAAGGTAGCACTCAAGCAATTTACTTTGGAATGGCAGGAAATACCACATAGTAGGTAGGTATGGTGGACACAAATGGCATAGTGGTTGGCTCAAGTATTTTGGATGCATGAGAAGTATTCCCTCTCAGTACAAGGCTTTGGGCTAGCAAGGTTATTTGAAGCAAACACAAGTATGAACCGGTACAGCAAAACTTACATAAGAACATATTGCAAGCATTATAATACTCTACACTGTCTTCCTTGTTGCTCAAACACTTTTACCATAAAATATCTAGACCTTAAGAGAGATCAATTATGCAAACCAATTTCAACAAGATCTACAGTAGTTCTCCACTAATAGGCTTAGACTACATGAAAAAAAACTTAATCATACTTGAGAGCTCAAAATAATTGCCAAGTGTCAAATTATCCAAGACATGATGAGCCATTTTCTTCTCCCAACCAAATAAAGATAAATATTGTAGCTTCCAACTTTTATTCATTGAACATTAAAAGTAAAACGAAGAACAAGTGTTCATATGAAAAAGCGGAGCGTGTCTCTCTCCCAAACATGGATTGCTAGGATCCGAATTTATTCAAACATAAACAAAACGAAAAATAAACACACAGACGCTCCAAGTAAAGCACATATGATGTGACCGAATAAAAATATAGTTTCAGGGGAGGAACCTGATAAGTTGATGAAGAAGGGGATGCCTTGGGCATCCCCAAGCTTAGACGCTTGAGTCTTCTTGAAATATGCAAGGATGAACCACGGGGGCATCCCCAAGCTTAGACTTTTCACTCTTCTCGATCATATATCATCCTCCTCTCTTGACCCTTGAAAACTTCCTTCACACCAAACTTCTCATAAACTTCATTAGAGGGGTTAGTACTCAAAAAAAAAATTGAATCCACCTTGGTCCTGTAGTGGCACATTGAAAGAACTCAATAAAACATTAGATACAGCCCTCTACGTCTAGAAAACCTCGCTTAAAGTCCACAAGAGACAATGCAAAAAACAAAGACAAAATATTCCAAAACAGAACAACCAGTAAAGACGAATTTTAATAAAATACTTCCGTTGCTCAAATCAGAAAACTCAAAACTAATGAAAGTTGCGTACATATCTGAGGAACACGCACGTAAATTGGCATATTTTTCTGAGTTACCTACAGAGAAAACAGCCCAGATTCGTGACAGATAGAAATATGTTTCTGCGCAGAAATCCAAATCTAGTATCAACCTTCGATTAGAGGCTTCACTTGGCACAACAATACACAAAACTAAGATAAGGAGAGGTTGCTACAGTAGTAAACAACTTCCAAGACACAAATATAAAACAAAGTACTGTAGCAAAATAACACATGGGTTATCTCCCAAGAAATTCTTTCTTTACAGCCATTAAGATGGGCTCAGCAGTTTTAATGATGCACTCGCAAGAAATAGTATTCGAAGAAAAAGAGAGCATCAAGAGGCAAATCCAAAACACATTTAAGTCTAACATGCTTCCTATGCAAAGGAATCTTGTACACAAATAAATTCATGAAGAACAAAGTGACAAGCATAAGAAGATAAAACAAGAATAACTTCAAAAATTTCAGCATATAGAGAGGTGTATTAGTACCATGAAAATTTCTACAACCATATTTTCCCCTCTCATAATAATTTTCAGTAGCTTCATGAACAAACTCAACAATATAGCTATCACATGCAGCATACTTTTCATGATTTCCAAACACATAATTTTTATCAAGTTCAAGAATAGTTGGATTAAAACTTTCAAACACACTTTTATCAATAATATAACAAGATGGTTTATCAATCTCAAGAGATATGGGACTCATAGATAATGTCAAGACCTCTCCAATCCCATTTTCATTAGTAGTACAATTAATATTATCAAGTAACATAGGACCATCATCAAGAGCTTTATCATAAACATTTGCTACGCAAAATTATTTAGTACCATGCATTTCGACATCAGACACAAACAAAGCATTATCATAAGATTTATCAAAGTAGCATGGATTATCATAGATAACAGTAGCATAATCATTCTCACAAGTATTACTCATAGGTACTATTTCAAGAGAATCCACAGGAACATAACATTCAACCTCTTCCGGTAAGCATGGAGGACAATCAAATAGTGTAAGAGATAAAGAGTTACTCTCATTAGAAGGTTGACATGGTAGCTAATCCATTCTTCCTCCTTTTGTTCGTCGCTCTCCTCTTCTTTTTCATCCAATGAGCTTTCAGGTTCATCAATTTCCTCCTCTTTTTCATCCAATGAGCTTTCAGGTTCATCAATTTCTTCTTCCACCGGTTCCTGCAAATTGTGAGTGCATTCTTGTGCATTAATGTGTCTCTCTTTATAATCGAGGATATAAGGATTCCTATTGTAGCATTCTATGCAAGAATTAAGGATAGTAGAGAAATAATCTTTAAGGTCCTTACAAACAACACAAGTTTCATAATTCTCAACCATGAAGGATTCTATCTCGGAGGCTCCCATAAATAAGACAAATTGTTCTACCTCTTCGAACCCATAATGAATATAGCAATTCCGATTATAGCTCTTAATAAAAAATTCCTCACTAAAGCCACATTGAAATTTAAGATGTTTAGTGTCCTGTTGAGAGCAACAGTTTATATCATGGCGTTTAAGCAAGATTTTAGCAATTGTATTCAATTTTTCTATCATAGCACTCATTATTTTACCAGTTCTTGATTCTCTATAACAATTATAACATTCCATAAGCCCCAAGTAGGTTGTTGGTTCTCCCATAACAGCAGTTTTTAATTTTTTGGTTTTTCAAATTTTTATGGATTTTTGAGTATATGAGACAAATAAAACAAGACAAAAATAAACTAGACAAAAGTAAACTAAGCACAAATAAACTAGACAAAAGTAAACTAAGCAAAACAAAATAAAACAAAATAAAAACAGAGAGAGAGGTAGAGTGTACTCCCCAGGTGAACTTATGAGTAGAGCTGTGCCTCCCCGGCAACGGCGCCAGAAAATAGTCTTGATGACCCACAAGTATAGGGGATCGCAACAGTCTTCGAGGGAAGTAAAACCCAAATTTATTGATTCGACACAAGGGGAGGTAAAGAATACTTATAAGCCTTAACAACTGAGTTGTCAATTCAGCTGCACCTGGAAAAGCACTAGCAACAAGGGTGATGTGAAAGTAGCAGTGATATGAGAGCAATAGTAACAGTAACACAACAGCAGTAATAGCAATATGAGAGCAATGGCACCAGAAGATAGTTGATACTACTTCCAATGACATGTAGAACAGGTATATGATGATGAAAGATGGACCGGGGTTCCCAGCTATCTACACTAGTGGTAACTCTCCAATAACAAGTGTTGGGTGAACAAATTACAGTCGGGCAATTGATAGGATTGAAATAGCATTAAGACAGAATATCAAGATCATTAATCATGTAGGCATGTTTTCCATATATAGTCATACGTGCTCGCAATGAGAAACTTGTACAACATCTTTTGTCCTACCAGCCGGTGGCAGCCGGGCCTCAAGGGAAACTACTGGATATTAAGGTACTCCTTTTAATAGAGCACCGGAGCAAAGCATTAACACTTGGTGAAAACATGTGATCCTCACATCACCGCCATCCCCTCCGGTTGTCCCGATTCCTGTCACTTCGGGGCCTTTGGTTCCGGACAGTGACATGTGCATACAACTTGTAGATACAATCTAAGCAATAATTATAGAGCTTAAATCGAAGATCATGCCACTCGGGCCCTAGTGACAAGCATTAAGCATAACAAGATTGCAGCAACAATAACTTCATAAACTTTGTAGATAGACAATCATAACGTAACAATCCATCGGATCCCGACAAACACAACACCGATTACATCAGATGAATCTCAATCATGTAAGGCAGCTCATGAGATCATTGTATTGAAGTACATGGGGGAGAGAATACCAACTAGCTACAGCTAGAACCCGTAGTCCATGGGGGAACTACTCACGGAGCATGATGGAGGCGGTGGCGTTGATGGAGATGGCTTCCGGGGGCACTTCCCCGTCCCGGCAGGGTGCCGGAACAGAGACTTCTGTCCCCCGAATTGGAGTTTCGCGATGGCGGCGGTGCCCCTGGAGTCTTTCTGGAGTTTCGTCAAGTGGTATTGCGTTTTTAGGTCGAAAGGGATTTTATAGGCGAAGAGGCGGCGCAGGGGGGCACCTGGGGGCTCCCCACCATAGGCTGGCGCGGGCCCAGGCCAGGCCGCGCCGCCTTATGGTGTGGTGGCCCTCTGGCCCCTCTCCGACTCTTCTTCGGTGTTTTGGAGCCTTCCGGGGAAAATAGGAGGTTTGGCGTTGATTTCGTCCAATTCCGAGAATATTGCCCGAACAGCCTTTCTGGAACCAAAAACAGCAGAAAATAGGAACTGGCACTGTGGCATCTCGTTAATAGGTTAGTTCCGGAAAATGCATGAAATCATCATAAAGTGCAAGCAAAACATGTAAGTATTGTCATAAAACAAGCATGGAACGACAGAAATTATGGATACGTCGGGGACGTATCAGTAACCATGTTATCTGGGGACGCCATCAACCTGTCACACCTTTGTTGACTGTCATGTGAGTTGCTATGCATGTTCGTCTTGTGTGAAGTAAAGGAGATTTTCCATGATTTGAAATGGTTTGAGTATGCATATTGTTAGAGAAGAGCATTGGGCCGCCAACCAAAGCCATGTATCATGGTGGAAGTTTCTGCTTGGACAATAATCCTCAAATCTCTTATGAGAATATTATCTGTTGTCTAATGCTTAAAGCAAAAAAGAGGAGTCCATTATCTATTTTCTATGTGTTGTCCCGGTATGGATGTCCTCAAGTTGAGATCTATCAAAATCGAGAAATCAAATGCGATTTATCTCCTTGGACCTTTGTACAGGTGGCATAGAGGTACCCCTTTGTGACACTTGGTTGAAACATATGTAATGCGATGATAATCCATGGAAATCCGAGCTAATTAGGACAAGGTGTGGGCACTATTAGTATTCGATGCATGAGGCTTGCAACTTATAGGAAGTTTTATACATAACCCATATGAATTATTACTACCGTTGACACAATTGTTTGCATGTTTTCAAAATAAAAAGCTCTAGCACATGAGTAATCCCTGCTTCCCTCTGCGAAGGGCCTTTCTTTTACTTTATGTTGAGTCAGTTTACCTACTTCTTTCTATCTTAGAAGCAAACACTTGTGTCAACTGTGTGCATTGATTCTTACATACTTGCTTATTTGCACTCATCATATTACTTTGTGTTGACAATTATCCATGAGATATACATGTTGAAAGTTGAAAGCAATTGCTGAAACTTAAATCTTCCTTTGTGTTGCTTCAAAACCTTCTATTAAGAATCTATTGCTTTATGAGTTAACTCTTATGCAAGACTTTTTTATGCTTGTCTTGAAAGTATTATGTCTACGCACGCTTCTATTCCTGTAGACAGTGTTGGGCCTCCAAGAGCAGAGGTTTGTAGAACAACAGCAAGTTTCCCTTAAGTGAATCACCCAAGGTTTATCGAACTCAGGGAGGAAGAGGTCAAAGATATCCCTCTCAAGCAACCCTGCAATCACGATACAAGAAGTCTCTTGTGTCCCCAACACACCTAATACACTTGTCAGATGTATAGGTGTACTAGTTCGGCGAAGAGATAATGAAATACAAGTAGTATGGATGTATATGAGTGGTAATAGCAATCTGAAATAAATATGGCAGCAAGTAAACATGCAGTGGAACAGTAAATAAACGGAGATTCGATGTTTGGAAACAAGGCCTAGGGATCATACTTTCACTAGTGGACACTCTCAACATTGATCACATAACTGAATAAACAAATACTAATTTCTCTACACTCTCTTGTTGGATGACAAACACCATTCATTGTGTAGGGCTACAAGAGCTCCCTCAAGCCGGAGTTAACAAGCTCCACAACATTCGGTGTTCATATTTAAGTAACCTTAGAGTGCATGATCGACCATTGCAATTATACCGAGTACTAACATAGCATGCACACTGTCACCGTCAGGCTATGAAAGGGGGAATAGATCGCATCAATACTATCATAGTAATAATTAACTCCATAATCTACAAGAGATTACAATCATAACCTGTGCCAAGTACTACATGATGCACACACTGTCACCATTACATCATGGAGGAGGAATAGAATACTTTAATAGCATCACTAGAGTAGCACATAGATGATATTCAACTAGATCACAAAGCTCATCATATGGATCTCAATCATGTAACGTATCTCATGAGATCATTGTATTGAAGTACATGGGAGAGAGATTAACCACATAGCTACCGGTACAGCCCTTAGCCTCGGGGGAGAACTACTCCCTCCTCATCATACGAGACAGCAGCGTTGATGGAGATGGCGGTGGTGTCGATGGAGATGCCTTCCGGGGGCACTTCCCCGTCCCGGCGGCGTGCCGGAACAGAGACTCCTGTCCCCCAGATCTTGGCTTCGCGATGGCGGCGGCTCTGGAAGGTTTCTCGTACCGTGGCTTATTCGTATCGAAGATTTAGGTCAGGGAGGCTTATATAGGCGAAGAGTCGGAGTCAGAGGGGCTACGGGGCAGCCACACAACAGGGGGCGCGCCCCCCCTTGGGTCACGCCGCCACCATGTGTGGTGGCTCTGGGCCTCTCCTCTGGCCCCTCTTCGGTGCTCTGGAAGCTTCCTTGAAATATAAGATACTGGGCGTTGATTTCGTCCAATTCCGAGAATATTTCCTTACTAGGATTTCTGAAACCAAAAACAGCAGAAAACAGGAACTGGCACTTCGGCATCTCATCAATAGGTTAGTTCCGGAAAATGCATATAAATGATGTAAAGTGTGAACAAAACATGTAGGTATTGTCATAAAACAAGCATGGAACATCAGAAATTATGGATACGTTGGAGACGTATCAGCATCCCCAAGCTTAGTTCCTACTCGCCCTCGAGTAGGTAAACGATAACAAAGATAATTTATTAAGTGACATGCTATCATAATCTTGATCAATACTATTGTAAAGCATATGAGATGAATGCAGCGATTCGAAGCAATGGTGAAGACAATGAGTAAACAAATGAATCATACAGCAAAGACTTTTCATGAATAGTACTTTCAAGACAAGCATCAATAAGTCTTGCATAAGAGTTACTCATGAAGCAATAAATTCTTAGTAAAAAGCTTTGAAGATACACAAAGGAACATATAAGTTTCAGCGGTTGCTTTCAACTTCAACATGTTTATCTCATGGATAATTGTCAACACAAAGTAATATAACAAGTGCAATAGGTAAACAAGTAAGAATCAATGCACACAATTGATACAAGTGTTTGCTTCTAAGATAGAAAGAATAGGTGAACTGACTCAACAATAAAGTAAAAGATTGGCCCTTCGCAGAGGGAAGCATGGATTACTATATTTGTGCTAGAGCTTTTCATTTTGAAAACAAGAAACAATTTTGTCAACGGTAGTAATAAATCACATGTGTTATGTATAATATATCCTATAAGTTGCAAGCCTCATGCATAGTATACCAATAGTGCTCGCACCTTGTCCTAATTAGCTTGGATTAACATGGATTATCATTGCATAGCATATGTTTCAACCAACTGTCACAAAGGGGTACCTCTATGCCGCCTGTACAAAGGTCTAAGGAGAAAGCTCGCATTGGATTTCTCGCTTTTGATTATTCTCTACTTAGACATCCATACCGGGACAACATAGACACCAGATAATGGACTCCTCTTTAATGCATAAGCATTCAACAACAGTTAAAAATCTCATAAGAGATTGAGGATTAATTTTCCAAACTGAAACTTCCACCATGGATCATGGCTTTAGTTAGCGGCCCAATGTTCTTCTCTAACAATATGCATACTCAAACCATTTGATCATGAAAATCGCCCTTACTTCAGACAAGACGAACATGCATAGCAACTCACATGATATTCAACAAAGGTAAAAGTTGATGGCGTCCCCAGAAACATGGTTACCGCTCAACAAGCAACTTATTAAGAAATAAGACACATAAGTACATATTCTTCACCACAATAGTTCTTAAGGCTATTTTCCCATGAGCTATATATTGCAAAGACAAAGGATAGAATTTTTAAAGGTAGCACTCAAGTAATGTACTTTGGAATGGCAGAGAAATACCATGTAGTAGGTAGGTATGGTGAACACAAATGGCATAGTTTTTGGCTCAAGGATTTGGATGCACGAGAAGTAATCCCTCTCAATACAAGGCTAGGCTAGCAAGGTTGTTTGAAGCAAACTCAAGTATAAAACGGTGCAGCAAAACTCACATATGAACATATTGTAAGTATTATAAGACTTTACATCGTCTCCTTGTTGTTCAAACACCTTAACCAGAAATATCTGGACTCTAGAGATCAATCATGCAAACCAAATTTTAACAAGCTCTATGTAGTTCTTCATTAATAGGTACAAAGTACATGATGCAAGAGCTTAAACATGATCTATATGAGCACAACAATTGCCAAGTATAAAATTATTCAAGACATTATACCAATTACCACATGCGGCATTTTCTGTTTCCAACCATATAACAATGAATGAAGTAGTTCAACTTTCGCAATGAACATTAAGAATAGAGCTAAGAACACATGTGTTCCTATGCAACAGCGGAGCGTGTCTCTCTCCCACACAAGCATGAATTTATTCAGAGAATGAAAATAACAAAACGAAAATAAAAGCACACAGACGCTCCAAGTAAAGCACATAAGATGTGCCAGAATAAAAATATAGTTTCACTAGAGGTGACCTGATAAGTTGTCGATGAAGAAGGGGATGCCTTGGGCATCCCCATGCTTAGATGCTTGAGTATTCTTGAAATATGCAGGGATGAACCACGGGGGCATCCCCAAGCTTAGACTTTTCACTCTTCTTGATCATATTGTATCATCCTCCTCTCTTGACCCTTGAAAACTTCCTCCACACCAAACTCAAAACAAACGCATTAGAGGGTTAGTGCATAATCAAAAATTCACATGTTCAGAGGTGACACAATCATTCTTAACACTTCTGGACATTGCCCAAAGCTACTGGAAGTTAATGGAACAAAGAAATCCATCGAACATAGCAAAACAGGCGATGCGAAATAAAAGGCAGAATCTGTCAAAACAGAACAGTCCGTAAAGACGAATTTTTAGAGGCACTTAACTTGCTCAGATGAAAATGCTCAAATTGAATGAAAGTTTCGTACATATCTGAGGATCACTCACGTAAATTGGCAGATTTTTCTGAGTTACCTACAGAGAACCCTGCCCAAATTAGTGACAGCAAGACATCTGTTTCTGCGCAGTAATCCAAATCTAGTATTGACTTTACTATCAAAGACTTTACTTGGCACAACAATGCAATAAAATAAATATAAGAAGAGGTTGCTACAGTATTAACAACTTCCAAGACTCAAATATAAACAAAATTGCTGTAGTAAAATAAAAACATGGGTTATCTCCCAAAAAGTGCTTTCTTTATAGCCATTAAGATGGGCTCAACGATTTTAATGATGCACTCCCAAGAAATAAGAGTTGAAGCAAAAGAGAGCATCAAAAAGCAAATTCAACACAAATTTAAGTCTAACCCACTTCCTATGAAAAGGAATTTTGTAAATAAACAAGTCATGTAGGCATAATGCAACAAGCATAGGAAAACTAGACAAGCGCAACTTCAAGATTTTCAGCATATAGAGAGGTGTTTTAGTAACATGAAAACTTCTACAACCATATTTTCCTCTCTCATAATGATTTTCAGTAGCATCCTGAACAAACTCAACAATATAACTATCAAGTGAAACATTCTTATCATGAGTCTCATGCATAAAATTATTACTACTCCCAACATAAGCATAGTCATTCTTATTAATTGTAGTGGGAGCAAATTCAACAAAGTAGCTATCATCAAATATAGGAGGAATATTGTAATCATAATTAAATTTATCCTCCATAGTAGGCGGCACCAGAAGACCACTATCATTATAATTATCATAAATAGGAGGCAAAGTATCATCAAAGAAAATTTTCTCCTCAATGCTTGGGGGACTAAAAATATCATGCTCATCAAAACCAGCTTCCCCAAGCTTAGAACTTTCTATAACATTATCAACAATGGTGTTCAAAGCGTTCATACTAATATTACTACTAGCATGCAAATAAGGTTCCATAGGTTTTTTAATTTTCGCATCAAACAATCCATGTTTTAACTCAGGAAATAGATTAAAAAGCTCACTGTTATTTTCCATTATGCCTAACTAGTGAAAAATAAAAACAAGAAACAAAAATATGCAATTGCAGGATCTAAAGGAAATAGCTTCGAGCACTCACACACCGGCAACAGTGCTAGGAAATATCTTAGTATTCGGAGGATGTGAATACCTTTTACCTTACCTCCCCGGCAACGGCGCCAGAAAATAGCTTGATGTCTACGCACGCTTCTATTCCTGTAGACAGTGTTGGGCCTCCAAGAGCCGAGGTTTGTAGAACAGCAGCAAGTTTCCCTTAAGTGAATCACCCAAGGTTTATCGAACTCAGGGAGGAAGAGGTCAAAGATATCCCTCTCAAGCAACCCTGCAATCACGATACAAGAAGTCTCTTGTGTCCCCAACACACCTAATACACTTGTAATATGTATAGGTGCACTAGTTCGGCGAAGAGATAGTGAAATACAAGTAGTATGGATGTATATGAGTGGTAATAGCAATCTGAAATAAATATGGCAGCAAGTAAACATGCAGTGGAACAGTAAATAAACGGAGATTCGATGTTTGGAAACAAGGCCTAGGGATCATACTTTCACTAGTGGACACTCTCAACATTGATCACATAACTGAATAAACAAATACTACTTTCTCTACACTCTCTTGTTGGATGACAAACACCATTCATTGTGTAGGGCTACAAGAGCTCCCTCAAGCCGGAGTTAACAAGCTCCACAACATTCGGTGTTCATATTTAAGTAACCTTAGAGTGCATGATAGACCATTGCAATTATACCGAGTACTAACATAGCATGCACACTGTCACCGTCAGGCTATGAAAGGGGGAATAGATCGCATCAATACTATCATAGTAATAATTAACTCCATAATCTACAAGAGATTACAATCATAACCTATGCCAAGTACTACATGATGCACACACTGTCACCATTACATCATGGAGGAGGAATAGAATACTTTAATAACATCACTAGAGTAGCACATAGATGATATTCAACTAGATCACAAAGCTCATCATATGGATCTCAATCATGCAAAGCAGCTCATGAGATCATTGTATTGAAGTACATGGGAGAGAGATTAACCACATAGCTACCGGTACATCCCTTAGCCTCGGGGGAGAACTACTCCCTCCTCATCATAGGAGACAACAGCGTTGATGGAGATGGCGGTGGTGTCGATGGAGATGCCTTCCGGGGGCACTTCCCCGTCCTGGCGGCATGCCGGAACAGAGACTCATGTCCCCCAGATCTTGGCTTCGCGATGGCGGCGGCTCTGGAAGGTTTCTCGTACCGTGGCTTATTCGTATCGAAGATTTAGGTCAGGGAGGCCTATATAGGCGAAGAGTCGGAGTCAGAGGGGCTACGGGGCAGCCACACAACAGGGGGCGCGCCCCCCCTTGGGTCGCGCCGCCACCATGTGTGGTGGCTCTGGGCCTCTCCTCTGGCCCCTCTTCGGTGCTCTGGAAGCTTCCTTGAAATATAAGATACTGGGCGTTGATTTCGTCCAATTCCGAGAATATTTCCTTACTAGGATTTCTGAAACCAAAAACAGCAGAAAACAGGAACTGGCACTTCGGCATCTCGTCAATAGGTTAGTTCCGGAAAATGCATATAAATGATATAAAGTGTGAACAAAACATGTAGGTATTGTCATAAAACAAGCATGGAACATCAGAAATTATGGATACGTTGGAGACGTATCAGCATCCCCAAGCTTAGTTCCTACTCGCCCTCGAGTAGGTAAACGATAACAAAGATAATTTCTTAAGTGACATGCTATCATAATCTTGATCAATACTATTGTAAAGCATATGAGATGAATGCAGCGATTCGAAGCAATGGTGAAGACAATGAGTAAACAAATGAATCATACAGCAAAGACTTTTCATGAATAGTACTTTCAAGACAAGCATCAATAAGTCTTGCATAAGAGTTACTCATAAAGCAATAAATTCTTAGTAAAAAGCTTTGAAGCAACACAAAGGAAGATATAAGTTTCAGTGGTTGCTTTCAACTTCAACATGTTTATCTCATGGATAATTGTCAACACAAAGTAATATAACAAGTGCAATAGGTAAACATGTAAGAATCAATGCACACAGTTGATACAAGTGTTTGCTTCTAAGATAGAAAGAATAGGTGAACTGACTCAACAATAAAGTAAAAGATTGGCCCTTCGCAGAGGGAAGCATGGATTACTATATTTGTGCTAGAGCTTTTCATTTTGAAAACAAGAAACAATTTTGTCAACGGTAGTAATAAATCACATGTGTTATGTATAATATATCCTATAAGTTGCAAGCCTCATGCATAGTATACCAATAGTTCTCGCACCTTGTCCTAATTAGCTTGGATTATCATTGCATAGCATATGTTTCAATCAAGTGTCACAAAGGGGTACCTCTATGCCGCCTGTACAAAGGTCTAAGGAGAAATCTCGCATTGGATTTCTCGCTTTTGATTATTCTCTACTTAGACATCCATACCGGGACAACATAGACAACAGATAATGGACTCCTCTTTAATGCATAAGCATTCAACAACAGTTAAAATTCTCATAAGAGATTGAGAATTAATTGTCCAAACTGAAACTTCCACCATGGATCATGGCTTTAGTTAGCGGCCCAATGTTCTTCTCTAACAATATGCATACTCAAACCATTTGATCATGAAAATCGCCCTTACTTCAGACAAGACGAACATGCATAGCAACTCACATGATATTCAACAAAGGTAAAAGTTGATGGCGTCCCCAGAAACATGGTTACCGCTCAACAAGCAACTTATTAAGAAATAAGACACATAAGTACATATTCTTCACCACAATAGTTTTTAAGGCTATTTTCCCATGAGCTATATATTGCAAAGACAAAGGATAGAATATTTATAGGTAGCACTCAAGTAATGTACTTTGGAATGGCAGAAAAATACCATGTAGTAGGTAGGTATGGTGGACACAAATGGCATAGTTTTTGGCTCAAGGATTTAGATTACTGATACGTCCAATTTGCATCACTATTTTATATCATAATTTGCTGTTATTCATTGATATATTTCATATTGGGACACAATACTTATGCTATTTCATCTATTTTGCATGTTTCATCATTATTGGAGGATCGAACACCGGAGCCAGGATTCTGCTGGAAAAAGCACCGTCAGAACGCAATATTTCGGAAGATCAACTGTGGAAGGAAATTATACCAAAAATCCTATTTTTCAAGATGACGAAGGAAGCCAGAAGGAGGAGCCAGGAGGAGCCAGGGTGGGCCCACACCCTAGGGCGGCGCGGCCCAGGCCCTGGCCGCGCCGCCATGTGGTGTGAGGGGCCCACGACCCCTTTCGCCTCCTTTTCTTCGCCAAACCCTTCGTCCCGAAGACGAAAGCCACAGAGGAATCCTCACGAAGGGTTACAGCCGCCTCTGCGGGGCGGAGAACACCAGAGAGAAAAGAGCTCTCCAGCGGGCAGGAATCCGCCGGGGAAATTCCCTCCCGGAGGGGGAAATCGACGCCATCGTCACCGTCATCGAGCTGGACATCATCTCCATCACCATCATCATCATCTCCACCATCATCACCGCCATCTCCTCCGCAGCACCTCGTTACCGCCGTAGCAATTTGGGTTTGATCTTGATTGTTTGATAGGGGAAACTCTCCCGGTATCGATCTATACTTGTTGTTGATGCTATTGAGTGAAACCATTGAACCAAGTTTATGTTCAGATTGTTATTCATCATCATATCACCTCTGATCATGTTCCATATGATGTCTCGTGAGTAGTTCGTTTAGTTCTTGAGGACATGGGTGAAGTCTAAATGTTAGTAGCGAACTATGGTTGAGTAATATTCAATGGTGTGATATTTAAGTTGTGGTGTTATTCTTCTAGTGGTGTCATGTGAACGTCGACTACATGACACTTCACCATTTATGGGCCTAGGGGAATGCATCTTGTATTCGTTTGCTAATTGCGGGGTTGCCGGAGTGACAGAAACCTAAACCCCCGTTGGTATATCGATGCAGGAGGGATCGCAGGATCTCAGAGTTTAAGGCTGTGGTTAGATTTATTCTTAATTACTTTCTTGTAGTTGCGGATGCTTGCAAGGGGTATAATCACAAGTATGTATTTAGTCTTAGGAAGGGCGGTACATTAGCATAGGTTCACCCACACAACACTTATCATAACAATGAAGATTATTTAGCCGTATGTAGCGAAAGCACTAGACTAAAATCCCATGTGTCCTCGAGAACGTTTGGTCATTATAAGTAAACAAACCGGCTTGTCCTTTGTGCTAAAAAGGATTGGGCCACTCGCTGCAATTATTTCTCTCGCATTTTACTTACTCGTACTTTATTTCATCTGTTACATCAAAACCCCCTGAATACTTGTCTGTGAGCATTTACAGTGAAACCTTCATCGAAACTGCTTGTCAACACCTTCTGCTCCTCGTTGGGATCGACATTCTTACTTATCGAAGATACTACGATACACCCCCTATACTTGTGGGTCATCAAGACTATTTTCTGGCGCCGTTGCCGGGGAGTGAAGCGCTATTGGTAAGTGGAATTGGTAAGGAAAACCTTTACTGTTGTGCTGATTTTATTTCTGCCTGCTGCTATAAGTCATTATGGAGAGATCTTCTCTTCAATTTCTATTTGGGAAATCTACTACTACTGCAACGGTAGTAGATGAGGCGCCAGGTGAGGAAGTGATACCATATAAAATACCTATGAAAATTATTGAACGTGTTATGGATAACCGCTATGAAGGGGATGGAACTGTCCACCCCGGTGATCATTTACTGTTTTTGCATGAATTATGCGGGTTATTCAAATGTGCAGGTATTGCTATGGATGAAGTGAGGAAGAAATTATTCTCTTTATCGCTGTCCGGTAAGGCGGCGCATTGGTATAAATTACTGGATAATGGGGATTCTCTTGAATGGAATGATATTGTGCCCCGGTTTTATTCTAAGTTCTATCCTCCAAGTGAAATTCATAAGGATCGGAATCGCATATATAATTTTTGGCCTCATGATGGAGAGAGTATTGCCCAAGCTTGGGGGAGATTGAAGTCTTTAATGCTCAAATGCCCCATTCATGAGCTTCCTGGTAATGTTATTATTGATAATTTCTATGCAAGACTTTCTTTTCAAGACAAGACCTTGCTGGATACTTCTTGTTCTGGATCATTTACACGCAACAAAGAAGAGTTTAAAAGGGACCTTCTTGATCGAATCCAAGAAAATACTGAAGGTTGGGAGAACGACAAGGATAGAGAATCAGGTATAATTTATGATTATAAATGCATTGAAGCTTTTATGGATACTGATTTATTTCGTAATATGAGTGCTACATATGGTCTTGATTCCCAAGTTGCTGTAAATCTTTATAAAGCTTTTGCCTCTCATTATGAATTGCCTAAGAAGAATTTTGATAAGTATCATGAACCATACAAAGATAAAATTGATTCATCTATTAATAAGTGTGTTGTAATTGAAACTGCTGATCATGTTATTCCTGAAGCTTATATTGAAAAAACTCCTTTCCCTGCTAAAATGAAAGAGTACTCTATTATAAATAGTGCGGTTCATAAAAGTGAAAAGAAACCTAGAGAACCTGAGGAACAAATAAAAGTTGAACCTGCTGTTGCAATTGTTAAAGATCTTGTGACTGAAAATGTGGAGGATGGTCATATTATTTTCTGTGAAGATGCTTCTAATATTGTTTCACATCCTAATAAACCCAAGCAAGCTAGTGTTCCTATGCTATCTGTTAAAATTGGTGATCATTGCTATTATGGATTATGTGATATTGGTGCAAGTGTTAGTGCTATTCCGTATGATCTTTACACGGAGATTATGCACGAAATTGATTCTTTTGAACTTGAAGATATTGATGTGGTTATTCAGCTGGCTAATAGAGAAACTATTTCACCAATTGGTATTGTCTGAGATGTGGAAGTTTTATGCGGTAAGATTAAATATCCTGCTGACTTTTTGGTACTTGGTTCTGCTGCTAGTGATTATTGTCCTATCATTTTTGGTAGACCTTTTCTAAATACTTGTGGAGCTATTATAGATTGCAAGAAATAGAAAATTTTGACTAAATTTGCTGGTGAATCTTATGAGTTTAACTTCTCTAAATTTACTAAAACTCCTTATAAAGCTGATTTGCCTAGTAATGATTTTAAAATGGAGCAGTGTGCATCTATTGTTCTTGTTCCTAACAATCCTTTGCAGCAACATTTGGAGGATAGCGAGAGTGAAATTTTTAGGAAAGAAAGAGATGAACTTGAGGAAATCTTTCTTCGCCAACCTATTCTCAAGCACGATTTACCGGTGGAAGATTTGGGTACAACACCGCCACCTAAGGAAGATCCTGTTTTTGATTTAAAGCCTTTACCTGATAATCTTAAATATGCTCATATTGATGATAAGAAAATATATCCTGTTATTATTAGTTCTAAGCTTACAGAGTTTGAAGAAGAAAGATTATTGCAAATATTGAAGAAACACCGAGGAGCTATTGGCTACACTCTTGATGATTTGAAGGGGATTTCTCCATCTATTTGCCAACATGCTATTAATATGGAAGATGATGCAAAGCCTGTTGTTGAACCTCAGCGTCGTCTAATTCCGAAGATGAAGGAAGTGGTAAGGAATGAGGTATTACGACTTCTTGAAGCTGGTATTATATATCCTATTGTTAATAGTAGATGGGTTAGTCCTGTACATTGCGTTCCCAAGAAAGGAGGTATGACTGTTGTGCCTAATGATAATGATGAGCTCATTCCTCAAAGAGTGGTTGTAGGGTATAGAATGTGCATTGATTTTCGAAAAGTTAATAAAGTTACTAAGAAAGATCATTACCCTTTACCATTTATTGATCAAATGCTAGAAAGATTGTCTAAAAATACTCATTTTTGTTTTCTTGATGGTTATTCTGGATTTTCACAAATTGCTGTTAAAGCTAAAGATCAAGAGAAAACCACCTTTACTTGTCCCTATGGAACTTATGCTTATAGACGTATGCCTTTTGGTTTATGTAATGCTCCTGCTACTTTTCAAAGATGCATGTCTGCTATTTTTCATGGTTTTTGTGAAAGTATTGTAGAGGTATTCATGGATGATTTTTCCGTTTATGGGAATTCTTTTGATAGTTGCTTGCGAAACCTTGATAAAGTTTTGCAGAGATGTGAAGAAACTAACCTTGTTCTTAATTGGGAGAAATGCCACTTTATGGTTAATGAAGGAATTGTATTGGGACATAAAATTTCTGAGAGAGGTATTGAAGTTGATAGAGCTAAAGTTGAAGCAATTGAGAAGATGCCCTATCCAAGGGATGTTAAAGGTATTCGTAGTGTTCTTGGTCATGCTGGGTTTTATAGGAGGTTTATTAAAGATTTCTCCAAGATTTCAAAGCCTCTTACTAATCTTCTTCAGAAAGATGTACCATTTGTTTTTGATGATGATTGTAAGGAAGCTTTTGAAACTCTTAAGAAAGCCTTAACAACTGCTCCTATAGTTGAACCTCCTGATTGGAATTTACCATTTGAAATTATGTGTGATGCTAGTGATTTTGCTGTAGGCGCTGTTCTTGGACAGCGAGTAGATAAAAAACTGAATGTTATTCATTATGCTAGTAAAACTCTTGATGCTGCTCAAAGAAATTATGCTACAACTGAAAAGGAATTATTAGCTGTAGTCTTTGCTTGTGATAAATTTAGATCTTATATTGTTGATTCAAAAGTTACTATTCATACTGATCATGCTGCAATTAGATACCTAATGACAAAGAAAGATGCTAAGCCGAGGCTTATTAGATGGGTACTTCTTTTGCAAGAATTTGATTTACAGATTGTAGATAGGAAAGGTGCTGATAATCCGGTTGCTGATAATTTGTCTAGATTGGAAAATATTGCTTATGATCCTGTTCCTGTTAATGATAGTTTTCCAAATGAACAATTGGCTGTGATAAAGGTGAGCTCGCGAGACAGTCCTTGGTATGCTGATTATGCTAACTTTATTGTTTCCAAGTACTTGCCTCCAACCTTTTCAGCTCAGCAAAGGAGGAAATTCTTTTATGATTTGAGGCATTATTTCTGGGATGACCCACACTTATATAAAGAAGGAGTGGATGGTATTATGCGAAGATGTGTTCCCGAATATGAACAACAAGAGATATTGAGTAAATGTCATGGCAGTGCTTATGGAGGACATCACGCCAGAGAAAGAACCGCGCAAAAAGTTCTACAATCAGGTTTTTATTGGCCAACTCTCTTCAAGGATGCGAGAAAGTTTATTTTATCTTGTGATGAATGCCAAAGGGTTGGTAATATCTCCAGACGCAATGAAATGCCTATGAATTATACTCTTGTTATTGAACCGTTTGATTGTTGGGGATTTGACTTCATGGGACCTTTTCCCTCTTCAAAAGGTAACACTCATATACTTGTTGATGTTGATTATGTTACTAAATGGGTGGAAGCCATACCTACAAAAAGTGTTGATGGTGAGACCTCTTTAAAAATGCTTTTAGATATTATTTTCCCTAGATTTGGAGTGCCTAGATATATTATGACTGATGGAGGTTCTCATTTTATTCATGGAGGTTTTAGAAAAACTCTTGCTAAGTATGGTATTAATCATAGAATTGCTTCCGCTTATCATCCTCAAACTAGTGGTCAAGTAGAATTATCAAATAGAGAGATTAAATCTATTTTGGGAAAAACTGTTAATAAATCTAGGAAGAATTGGGCTAGTAAATTGAAAGATGCACTATGGGCTTATAGAACTGCTTATAAAAACCCCATGGGAATGTCACCTTATAAAATGGTTTACGGAAAAGCTTGTCATTTACCTTTAGAGCTAGAACACAAAGCTTATAGGGCTGTTAGAGAATTAAATAAAGATCCTAAACTTGCCGGTGATAAGAGGTTGCTACAATTAAGTTCTCTAGATGAATGGAGAAGTGAAGCTTATGAAAATGCTAAACTCTTTAAAGAAAAAGTTAAAAAATGGCATGATAGGAGGATCATCAAAAGAGAGTTTAATATTGGGGATAAAGTCCTATTGTATCGGTCTCGTCTCAGATTCTTTGCAGGGAAATTACTCTCGAAATGGGAAGGACCATATGTTGTCGAGGAGGTGTATCGCTCAGGAGCAATCAAGATTAGTTCTCTCCAAGGCAATGCTACGCAAGTGGTGAATGGACAAAGACTCAAGCATTATATCTCGGGTGATTCTTATAATGTTGATGTTGATATTATTCAAGTGGAAACACCGGAAGTTTTCATCAAAGGACAAATTGACAGTCCGCCAGAACTCGACTTTGAATAGGTAACAGTACTGGTAATGAAAAGTTCGCGATTTACTTTCCGAACATTATTTTTGTTGTTTTTAGAAAATATGAAAAATTACGAGTTCGAAACGGAGTGGAAAAGACGCACGAGGGGGCGAAACCACAGGCCGGCGCGGGCCCCTGCCTGGCCGCGCCGACCTAGGGTTTGGCCGCCCCGTCGCCTCTTTCCGACTCTGGTTCGATCTGGTACTTTCCTTTTGTCGAGAAATTTTTTGCTATATAATCCCCCGGACCCCTGGAGGTCCGTATATCGTTTTCTCGACGTGTTTTGTTTCGAGCTGTTTCTGCCAGGATCTGTTTTTAGTCTAGAAGCACCATGGTCTCCAAGAACAAGGGCAAGGAGTTTCCAGATGAAGAAGATCGAGATCTTGGGTGGAAAGAGGAAGACAAGGACGTCAAGGAAGAGGATGAAGAAGAGGTGGAGGAAGATTCGCGTGCACACCCGCGTGCTACCATTGCAAGCATCAAGGTGGTGGACAACACTTTTAGTGCAAACAAGAGCGCAAGAATTCGCACTGGAGGGGCGGTACCACGTCATTATCTAGCTCCGAAAACATCTCCATCAGGCATTCATCGCCCCTTCCACAATCTAATTTTCAATAATCAAATTGAAGGGACTCCCAAGGCAGCATTGCCTAGCCTGTGGGATATAGATCGCTCTAACACTGCATGAGAAAAGGAGCCTGAGGCTGAAGAGTGGGGAAATAACTCCAAGAGCTGGGACTCGCCATTAGACAGACTCTCTAACCGCGTCGAGCACAATTCAGAGATGATTCGCAATCTCATATACAGGATTGACGAGCTTCAGGAGCTTATTGAGAAGCTTGTCAGGAATTCATCACCACCATCGCCGAAGGAGTAATTCATCATCGGTATTGGCATCCCCTTGGTTTGTTCCAAGCTTGGGGGAGTGCCGCGGTATCACATTATCACCACCTTTTACTTTTATTGTCAAGTAGTGTCATATCATGAATAGGGAAGTTATCGTATAGGATGGGTTGCGTTTGGAAGTATCTCTCCTTTAGTTGTCTATGTATCCCTTGGTGTGAGTTATCGATATGGAATATTAATGAGAAGTCTTATCATTTACATATTGCACATCTTATTTTAGTTTGCAATCTCTATGATTCATCTTGTTGTTAGTATTGGTATCACTTTGGGAGCATTGAATAAATCTATTTGGTTTTGGCAAACTTAGCATTGGTCAATAGTAACAACACTTTGAGGTTTAAATAGAAAAGAGAAATACATGTAGATGTTTCATTGTCTTTCTTGTTAGCTCATAGTTCATTATTCTGAAGTTAAAATTGTTTGTGCTTACAAGGAAGATGCATGATTGTTTCTATCATATGTATATTTGTTTGTTTCCCTCGACTCTTATGCTTGCTAATTAACCTTGCTAGCCAAAGACCTGTACTGAGAGGGAATACTTCTCGTGCATCCAAACCTTCAACCAAACCTATGTTATTTGTGTCCACCATACCTACCTATTACATGGTATTTTCTGCCATTCCAAGTAAATACTTCATGTGCTACCTTTAAACAATTCAAAACTTAGTATCTCTTATTTGTGTCAATGTTTCATAGCTCATGAGGAAGTATGTGGTGTTTTATCTTTCAATCTTGTTGGGCAATTTCCACCAATGGACTAGTGGCTTCATCCGCTTATCCAATAATTTTGCAAAAAGAGCTGGCAATGGGATTCCCAGTCCCAAATTAATTAAACTAAATAGACACTCCTCCATGGTATGTGATTGATGGACGGCACCCGAAGGATTCGGTTAGCCATGGCTTGTGTAAGCAAAGGTTGGGGGGGAGTGTCATCATCATCATAAAGCTAAAATAAAAAGGCACTCCTTCATGGTATGAGATTGTTGGCAGGCACCCGAGGATTCGGTTAGCCATGGTTTGTGAAAGAAAGGTTGGAAGGAGTGCCACACAAAAGGAAAATATTATGGGAGCCGCTCTTAGGAGGTTGTCTGGCAAGGGGGTTAGAGTACCCGCTACCAGTCGTTGACAACAATAAACACCTCTCAAAATGTTACTTTTATTATCTCTGTATGATTTCAAAACTGAAAGAGCTCTAGCACATGATTTAATCCCTGCTTCCCTCTGCGAAGGGCCTGTCTTTTACTTTATGTTGAGTCAGTAAACCTATTTCTCTCCATCTCAAGCAAGCATTTGAGTAGTTGTGATCAAACCATTATATTGTGATTTGCTACATCATGTCTTTTATTCTTCCTTGTTTAGTACAAGTTTTATCTGAATGAATATAGCTTTGCAAGTTATCAATGATTATGAAGAGACCATTATGATTGAGTATGCAAGTTGTGCATTATAAACTTTAAACATGAGAGCGCTGCTCAAGAAGATAAATATAATCTATTAATTGTTCTCTGACCAAGAACGAAGTTTGCCATCACCAATTATGATTTCTCATGCACCTTTACTTGTGATTACCTTATACTTGTTTCAATATGAGTTATAAGAGGTTGTTTACTATAATGTCCTGTGTGAATGAATATGATGTTTCTTGTCCGTATTTTGGTTATCGACTCTTCACTCCATAAACATGTGGTCATGTCTATTGAGTTCAGTTTCGCTTGGGGACAAGCGAAGTCTAAGCTTGGGGGGAGTTGATACGTCCAATTTGCATCACTATTTTATATCATAATTTGCTGTTATTCATTGATATATTTCATATTGGGACACAATACTTATGTTATTTCATCTATTTTGCATGTTTCATCATTATTGGAGGATCGAACACCGGACCAGGATTCTGCTGGAAAAAGCACCGTCAGAACGCAATATTTCGGAAGATCAACTGTGGAAGGAAATTATACCAAAAATCCTATTTTTCAAGATGACGAAGGAAGCCAGAAGGAGGAGCCAGGAGGAGCCAGGGTGGGCCCACACCCTAGGGCGGCGCGGCCCAGGCCCTGGCCGCGCCGCCATGTGGTGTGAGGGGCCCACGACCCCTTTCGCCTCCTTTTCTTCGCCAAACCCTTCGTCCCGAAGACGAAAGCCACAGAGGAATCCTCACGAAGGGTTACAGCCGCCTCTGCGGGGCGGAGAACACCAGAGAGAAAAGAGCTCTCCGGTGGGCAGGAATCCGCCGGGGAAATTCCCTCCCGGAGGGGGAAATCGACGCCATCGTCACCGTCATCGAGCTGGACATCATCTCCATCACCATCATCATCATCTCCACCATCATCACCGCCATCTCCTCCGCAGCACCTCGTTACCGCCGTAGCAATTTGGGTTTGATCTTGATTGTTTGATAGGGGAAACTCTCCCGGTATCGATCTATACTTGTTGTTGATGCTATTGAGTGAAACCATTGAACCAAGTTTATGTTCAGATTGTTATTCATCATCATATCACCTCTGATCATGTTCCATATGATGTCTCGTGAGTAGTTCGTTTAGTTCTTGAGGACATGGGTGAAGTCTAAATGTTAGTAGCGAACTATGGTTGAGTAATATTCAATGGTGTGATATTTAAGTTGTGGTGTTATTCTTCTAGTGGTGTCATGTGAACGTCGACTACATGACACTTCACCATTTATGGGCCTAGGGGAATGCATCTTGTATTCGTTTGCTAATTGCGGGGTTGCTGGAGTGACAGAAACCTAAACCCCCGTTGGTATATCGATGTAGGAGGGATCGCAGGATCTCAGAGTTTAAGGCTGTGGTTAGATTTATTCTTAATTACTTTCTTGTAGTTGCGGATGCTTGCAAGGGGTATAATCACAAGTATGTATTTAGTCTTAGGAAGGGCGGTACATTAGCATAGGTTCACCCACACAACACTTATCATAACAATGAAGATTATTTAGCCGTATGTAGCGAAAGCACTAGACTAAAATCCCATGTGTCCTCGAGAACGTTTGGTCATTATAAGTAAACAAACCGGCTTGTCCTTTGTGCTAAAAAGGATTGGGCCACTCGCTGCAATTATTTCTCTCGCATTTTACTTACTCGTACTTTATTTCATCTGTTACATCAAAACCCCATGAATACTTGTCTGTGAGCATTTACAGTGAAACCTTCATCGAAACTGCTTGTCAACACCTTCTGCTCCTCGTTGGGATCGACATTCTTACTTATCGAAGATACCACGATACACCCCCTATACTTGTGGGTCATCAATTACAAAGCTCATCATATGGATCTCAATCATGTAAGGCAGCTCATGAGATCATTGTATTGAAGTACATGGGAGAGAGATTAACCACATAGCTACCGGTACAACCCTTAGCCTCGGGGGAGAACTACTCCCTCCTCATCATGGGAGACAGCAGCGTTGATGGAGATGGCGGTGGTGTCGATGGAGATGCCTTCCGGGGGCAATTCCCTGTCCCGGCGGCGTGCCGGAGCAGAGACTTCTGTCCCCCGAATCTTGGCTTCACGATGGCGGCGGCTCTGGAACTTTTCTCGTATCGTGGCTTCTCGTCTCGAAGATTTAGGTCAGGGAGGCTTATATAGGCGAAGAGTCGGAGTCGGAAGGGCCATGGGGGGTCCACACACCAGGGGGGCGCCCCCCTCTAGCCGCGCCGCCACCATGTGTGGGGGCCCTGGACCTCCCCTCTGGTCCATCTTCGGTGTTCTGGAAGCTTCGTGGAAATATAAGATCGTGGGCCTTGATTTCGTCCAATTCCGAGAATATTTCCTGTGTAAGATTTTTGAAACCAAAAACAGCAGAAAACAGGAACTGGCACTTCGGCATCTCGTCAATAGGTTAGTTCCGGAAAATGCATAATAATGACATAAAGTGTATATAAAACATGTGAGTATCATCATAAAAGTAGCATGGAACATAAGAAATTATAGATACGTTTGAGACGTATCAAGCATCCCCAAGCTTAGTTCCTACTCGCCCTCGAGTAGGTAAACGATAACTAAGATAATTTCTGAAGTGACATGCTACTTAAATAATCTTGATCATACTATTGCAAAGCATATGAGATGAATGCAGCAATTCGAAGCAATGGTAAAGACAATGAGTAAACAACTGAACCATATAACAAAGACTTTTCATGAATAGTACTTTCAAGACAAGCATCAATAAGACTTGCATAAGAGTTAACTCATAAAGCAATATATTCTTAGTAGAAAGCTTTGAAGCAACATAAAGGAAGATATAAGTTTCAGCAGTTGCTTTCAACTTCAACATGTTTATCTCATGGATAATTGTCAACACAAAGTAATATAACAAGTGCAATAGGTAAACATGTAAGAATCAATGCACGCAGTTGACACAAGTGTTTGCTTCTAAGTTAGAAAGAATAGGTAACTGACTCAACAATAAAGTAAAAGATAGGCCCTTCGCAGAGGGAAGCATGGATTACTATTTTTGTGCTAGAGCTTTTCATTTTGAAAACATAGAAACAATTTTGTCAACGGTAGTAATAAATCATATGTGTTATGTATAAGACATCCTATAAGTTGCAAGTCTCATGCATAGATTACCAATAGTGCTCGCACCTTGTCCTAATTAGCTTGGATTTACATGGATTATCATTGCATAACATATGTTTCAACCAAGTGTCACAAAGGGGTACCTCTATGCCGCCTGTACAAAGGTCTAAGGAGAAAGATCACATTGATTTCTCGTTTTTGATTATTCTCAACTTAGACATCCATACCGGGACAACATAGACAACAGATAATGGACTCCTCTTTAATGCATAAGCATTCAACAACAGTTAAAATTCTCATAAGAGATTGAGGATTAATTGTCCAAACTGAAACTTCCACCATGGATCATGGCTTTAGTTAGCGGCCCAATGTTCTTCTCTAACAATATGCATACTCAAACCATTTGATCATGAAAATCGCCCTTACTTCAGACAAGACGGACATGCATAGCAACTCACATGATATTCAACAAAGGTAAAAGTTGATGGCGTCCCCAGAAACATGGTTACCGCTCAACAAGCAACTTATTAAGAAATAAGACACATAAGTACATATTCTTCACCGCAATAGTTTTTAAGGCTATTTTCCCATGAGCTATATATTGCAAAGATAAGGAATGAAATTTTAAAGGTAGCACTCAAGTAATTTACTTTGGAATGGCAGAGAAATACCATGTAGTAGGTAGGTATGGTGGACACAAATGGCATAGTTTTTGGCTCAAGGATTTGGATGCACGAGAAGTAATCCCTCTCAATACAAGGTTTAGGCTAGCAAGGTTGTTTGAAGCAAACTCAAGTATAAAACGGTACAGCAAAACTTACATATGAACATATTGCAAGCATTATAAGATTTTACATCGTCTCCTTGTTGTTCAAACACCTTAACCAGAAAATATCTAGACTCTAGAAGACCAATCATGCAAACCAAATTTTAACAAGCTCTATGTAGTTCTTCATTAATAGGTGCAAAGTACATGATGCAAGAGCTTAAACATGATCTATATGAGCACAACAATTGCCAAGTATCAAATTATTCAAGACATTATACCAATTACCACATGTGGCATTTTCTGTTTCCAACCAAATAACAATGAACGAAGAAGTTTCAACCTTCGCCATGAACATTAAAAGTAAAGCGAAGAACACAAGTGTTCATATGAAACAGCGGAGCGTGTCTCTCTCCCACACAGGCATGAATTTATTCAGAGAATGAAACTAACAAAACGAAAATAAAAGCACACAGACGCTCCAAGTAAAGTACATAAGATGTGACGGAATAAAAATATAGTTTCACTAGAGGTGACCTGATAAGTTGTCGATGAAGAAGGGGATGCCTTGGGCATCCCCAAGCTTAGATGCTTGAGTCTTCTTGAAATATGCAGGTATGAACCACGGGGGCATCCCCAAGCTTAGACTTTTCACTCTTCTTGATCATATTGTATCATCCTCCTCTCTTGACCCTTGAAAACTTCCTCCACACCAAACTCAAAACAAACTCATTAGAGGGTTAGTGTATAATCAAAAATTCACATATTCAGAGGTGACATAATTATTCTTAACACTTCTGGACATTTCCCAAAGCTACTGAAAGAAATCCATCAAACATAGCAAAACAGGCAATGCGAAATAAAAGGCAGAATCTGTCAAAACAGAACAGTCCGTAAAGACGAATTTTTCTGGGGCACTTAACTTGCTCAGATGAAAATGCTCAAATTGAATGAAAGTTGCGTACATATCTGAGTATCATGCATGTAAATTGGCAGATTTTTCTGAGTTACCTACAGACGGAGCGGCTCAATTTCGTGACAGTAAAAAATATGTTTCTGCGCAGTAATCCAAATCTAGTATTGACTTTACTATCAAAGACTTTACTTGGCACAACAATGCAATAAAATAACGATAAGGAGAGGTTGCTACAGTAGTAACAACTTCCAAGACACAACAAAACAGTAGCAAAATAAAAACATGGGTTATCGCCCAAGAAGTGCTTTCTTTATAGTCATTAAGATGGGCTCAGCAATTTTAATGATGCACTCGCAAGAAATAAGAGTTGAAGCAAAAGAGAGCATCAAAAGCAAGTGTGAAACAAATTTAAGCCTAACCCACTTCCTATGAAAAGGAATCTTGTACATAAATAAATTCATGTAGAACAAAGTGACAAGCATAGGAAGATAAAACACAAGTAACTTCAAAATTTTCAGCATATAGAGAGGTGTTTTAGTACCATGAAAATTTCTACAACCATATTTTCCTCTCTCATAATAATTTCCAGTAGCATCATGAACAAACTCAACAATATAACTATCACATAAAGCATTCTTATCATGAGTCTCTTGCATAAAGTAATTACTACTCCGGTACTCCCAACATAAGCATAGTCATTCTTATTAATTCTAGTGGGAGCAAATTCAACAAAGTAGCTATCATTGTTATTCTCATCATCAAATATAGGAGGCATAGTATAATCATAATAAACTTTATCCTCCATAGTAGGTGGCACCAAAATACCACTATCATTATAATCATCATAAATGGGAGGCAAAGTACCATCAAAGTAAATTTTCTCCTCCATGCTTGGGGGACTAAAAATATCATGCTCATCAAAACCAGCTTCCCCAAGCTTAAATTCTTCCATAGCATTAGCAACAATGGTGTTCAAAGCATTCATACTAATAACATTGGCATTATCATGCATATAAAGTTCCATAGGTTTTTTAATTTTCTCTTCAAACACCTCATGTCCTAACTCAAGTTAAATACTATAAAGATCTCTAATATTTTTGTTGTTTTCCATTATGCCTAACTACTGAAAACAAGAAACAAAAAGATGCAATTGCAGGATCTAAAGGAAATAGCTTCGAGCACTCACACACCGGCAACAGTGCTAGGAAATAGCTTAGTAGTCGGAGGATGTGAATACCTTTTACCTTACCTCCCCGGCAACGGCGCCAGAAAATAGCTTGCTATCCAAAACTGGCGCGTGGTTGACGTGGGAGGTAGAAATCTCTGTGGTGTAGCTTTTCTTTGTTCCCCAGCAACGGCGCCAGAGAATAGCTTGATGTCTACGCACGCTTCTATTCCTGTAGACAGTGTTGGGCCTCCAAGAGCAGAGGTTTGTAGAACAGCAGCAGGTTTCCCTTAAGTGAATCACCCAAGGTTTATCGAACTCAGGGAGGTAGAGGACAAAGATATCCCTCTCAAACAACCCTGCAATTACGATACAAGAAGTCTCTTGTGTCCCCAACACACCTAATACACTTGTCAGATGTATAGGTGCACTAGTTCGGCGAAGAGATAGTGAAATACAAGTGATATGGATGGATATGAGTGGTAATAACAATCTGAATAAAATATGGCAGCGAGTAAACATGGAATAGAACTTGATGGAAACGGTGTTTCAATGCTTAGAAACAAGGCCTAGGGATCATACTTTCACTAGTGGACACTCTCAACATTGCAATCATAATTGAATATAAATAAGCACTTCACTATGCGATTCTGAATTACTCTCTGGCAAGATAACGAACACTAATTCATCATGTAGGCAAACCTTAAAGATGTATTCCCAAGTACTAATAAACACCCCACGCTGTCACTATGAGCATTCATAGGAGGTACTAACACACCACAATTTCATAGAGACATCCAACTCAAATCATAACTCAGTGAATAAGTATTCTGTGAAATATAGCCTAAGAGACCCACACGGCACACACTGTCACCTTTACACACGTGGGACAAGGAGTCTCCCGAGATCACATAAGTAAAATCCACTTGAATAGCATAATGACATCTAGATTACAAAGCTCATCATATGGATCTCAATCATGTAAGGCAGCTCATGAGATCATTGTATTGAAGTACATGGGAGAGAGATTAACCACATAGCTACCGGTACAGCCCTTAGCCTCGGGGGAGAACTACTCCCTCCTCATCATAGGAGACAATAGCGTTGATGGAGATGGCGGTGGTGTCGATGGAGATGCCTTCCGGGGGAAATTCCCCGTCCCGGTGGCGTGCCGGAATAGAGACTTCCGTCCCCCGAATCTTGGCTTCGCGATGGCGGCGGCTCTGGAACTTTTCTCGTATCGTGGCTTCTCGTCTCGAAGATTTAGGTCAGGGAGGCTTATATAGGCGAAGAGTCAGAGTCGGAAGGACCACGGGGGGTCCACACACCAGGGGGGCGCCCCCCTCTGGCCGCGCCGCCACCATGTGTGGGGGGCCTGAGCCTCCCCTCTGGTCCATCTTCGTGTTCTGGAAGCTTCGTGGAAATATAAGATCGTGGGCCTTGATTTCGTCCAATTCCGAGAATATTTCCTGTGTAAGATTTCTGAAACCAAAAACAGCAAAAAAACAGGAACTGGCACTTCGGCATCTCGTCAATAGGTTAGTTCCGGAAAATGCATAATAATGACATAAAGTGTATATAAAACATGTGAGTATCATCATAAAAGTAGCATGGAACATAACCAATTATAGATACGTTTGAGACGTATCAAGCATTTTCTGTTTCCAACCATATAACAATGAACAAAGCAGTTTCAACCTTCGCCATGAACATTAAGAGTAACGCTAAGAACACATGTGTTCATACGAAACATCGGAGCGTGTCTCTCTCCCAAACAAAGAATGCTAGGATCTGATTTTATTCAAACAAAAACAAAAACAAAAACAAATAGACGCTCCAAGTAAAGCACATAAGATGTGACGAAATAAAAATATAGTTTCACTAGAGGTGCTGAAGAAGGGATGCCTTGGGCATCCCCAAGCTTAGATGCTTGAGTCTTCTTAAAATATGCAAGGATGAACCACGGGGGCATCCCCAAGCTTAGACTTTTCACTCTTCTTGATCATATTGTATCATCCTCCTCTCTTGACCCTTGAAAACTTCCTCCACACCAAACTCAAAACAAACTCATTAGAGGGTTAGTGCATAATTGAAAATTCATATATTCAGAGGTGACATAATCATTCTTAACACTTATGGACATTGCACAAAGCTACTGAAAGTTAATGGAACAAAGAAATCCATCAAACATAGCAAAACAGGCAATGCGAAATAAAAGGCAGAATCTGTCAAAACAGAATAGTCTGTAAAGACGAATTTTTCAGGGGCACTTAACTTGCTCAGATGAAAATGCCCAAATTGAATGAAAGTTGCGTACATATCTGAGGATCACGCACGTAAATTGGTAGATTTTTCTAAATTTTATACAGAAGGGGCTGCTCAATTTCGTGACAGTAAGAAATCTGTTTCTGCGCAGTAATCCAAATCTAGTATTGACTTTACTATGAAAGACTTTACTTGGCACAACAATTCAATAAAATAAAGATAAGAAGAGGTTGCTACAGTAGTAAGAACTTCCAAGACTCAAATATAAAACAAAAGTGCAGAAGTAAAATGATGGGTTGTCTCCCATAAGCGCTTTTCTTTAACACCTTTCAGCTAGGCGCAGAAAGTGTGAATCAAGTATTATCGAGAGATGAAGCATTAGCATCATAATTTGTTCTAATAATAGAGTCATAAGGTAACTTCATTCTCTTTCTAGGGAAGTGTTCCATACCTTTCTTAAGAGGAAATTGATATTTAATATTACCTTCCTTCATATCAATGGTAGCACCAACAGTTCGAAGAAAAGGTCTTCCCAATATAATGGGACAAGATGCATTGCATTCAATATCCAAGACAACAAAATCAACGGGGACAAGGTTATTGTTAACCATAATGCGAACATTATCAATCCTCCCCAAAGGTTTCTTTATAGCATTATCAGCAAGATTAACATCCAAATAACAATTTTTCAATGGTGGCAAGTCAAGCATATCATAGATTTTCTTAGGCATAACAGAAATACTTGCTCCAAGATCACATAAAGCATTACAATCAAAATCATTGACCCTCATCTTAATTATGGGCTCCCAATCATCTTCTAACTTCCTAGGAATAGAAGTTTCAAGTTTTAGTTTCTCCTCTCTAGCTTTTATTAGAGCATTTGTAATATGTTTTGTAAAGGCCAAATTTATAGCACTAGTATTGGGACTTTTAGCAAGTTTTTGTAAGAACTTTATAACTTCAGAAATATGACAATCATCAAAATCTAAACCATTATGATCTACAGCAATGGAATCATTGTCCCCAATATTTTGAAAAATTTCAGCAGTTTTATCACAAATAGTTTCAGCAGTTTCAGGCAATTTTGCACGCTTTACACTAGGAGTAGAAACATTGCCAACACCAATTATTTTACCATTGATAGTAGGAGGTGTAGCAACATGTGAAGCATTATCATTACTAGTGGTGGTAATAGTCCAAACTTTAGCTACATTATTCTCTTTAGCTAGTTTTTCGTTTTCTTCTCTTTCCCACCTAGCATGCAATTCAGCCATCAATCTAATATTTTCATTAATTCGAACTTGGATGGCGTTTCCTGTAGTAACAATTTTATTATCATTAGGCATAACTTTCAATTTTAAAAGATCAACATCAGAGGCAAGACTATCAACCTTAGAAGAAAGAATATCAATTTTATCAAGCTTTTCTTCAACAGATTTGTTAAAAGCAGTTTGTGTACTAATAAATTCTTTAAGCATGGCTTCAAGACCAGGGGGTACACTCATATTATTGTTGTAAGAATTCCCATAAGAATTACTATAACCATTACCATTAGCAGAAGGATATGGCCTATAGTTGTTACCAGAATTATTCCTATAAGCATTGTTGTTGAAATTATTACTTTTAATGAAGTTCACATCAACATGTTCTTCTTGGGAAACCAATGAAGCTAAAGGAAGATTATTAGGATCAACATTAGATCTACCATTCACAAGCATAGACACAATAGCATCAATCTTATCACTCAAGGAGGAGGTTTCTTCAACAGAATTTACCTTCTTACCTTGTGGAGCTCTTTCCGTGTGCCATTCAGAGTAATTTATCATCATATTATCAAGAAGCTTTGTTGCCGCCCCCAAAGTAATGGACATAAGGGTACCTCCAGCAGCTGAATCCAATAGGTTTCGCGAATATAAATTCAATCCTGCATAGAAGGTTTGGATGATCATCCAAGTAGTTAGTCCATGGGTAGGGCAATTCTTTACCAAAGATTTCATTCTCTCCCATGCTTGAGCAACATGTTCATTATCTAATTTCTTAAAATTCATTATGCTACTTCTCAAAGATATAATTTTAGCGGGAGGATAATATCTACTAATAAAAGCATCCTTACATTTAGTCCATGAATCAATACTATTTCTAGGCAAAGATAGCAACCAATCTTTAGCTCTTCCTCTTAAGGAGAAAGGAAACAATTTTAATTTTATAATGTCACCATCTACATCCTTATACTTTTGCATTTCACAAAGTTCAACAAAACTATTAAGATGGGCAGCAGCATCATCAGAACTAACACCAGAAAATTGCTCTCTCATAACAAGATTTAGTAAAGCAGGTTTAATTTCAAAGAATTCTGCTGTAGTAGCAGGTGGAGCAATAGGTGTGCATAAGAAATCATTATTATTTGTGCTAGTGAAGTCACACAACTTAGTATTCTCAACAATACCCATTTTAGCAATAGTAAATAAAGCAAACTAAATAAAGTAAATACAAATAACTAATTTTTTTGTGTTTTTAATGTGGAGAACAAGACAGTAAATGAAGTAAATCTAGCAACTATTTTTTTGTGTTTTTGATATAAGAGCAAACAAAGCAGTAAATAAAATAAAGTAAAGCAAGACAAAAACAAAGTAAAGAGATTGGATGTGGGAGACTCCCCTTGCAGCGTGTCTTGATCTCCCCGGCAACGGCGCCAAAAAATTGTCTTGATGGCGTGTAAGACACGCGTCCGTTGGGAACCCCAAGAGGAAGGTGTGATGTGTACAGCGACAAGTTTTCCCTCAGTAAGAAACCAAGGTTATCGAACCAGTAGGAGTCAAGGAACACGTGAAGGTTGTTGGTGGCGGAGTGTAGTGCGGCGCAACACCAGGGATTCCGGCGCCAACGTGGAACCTGCACAACACAATCAAAGTACTTTGTCCCAACGTAACAGTGAGGTTGTCAATCTCACCGGCTTGCTGTAAACAAAGGATTAGATGTATAGTGTGGAAGATGATGTTTGTTTGCGAAGAACAAGTATTGCAGTAGATTGTATTTCAGATGTAAAGAATGGACCGGGGTCCACAGTTCACTAGTGGTGTCTCTCCGATAAGAAATAGCATGTTGTGTGAACAAATTACAGTTGGGCAATTGACAAATAAAGAAGGCATAACAATGCACATACATATATCATGATGAGTACTATGAGATTTAATCAGGGCATTACGACAAAGTACATAGACCGCTATCCAGCATGCATCTATGCCTAAAAAGTCCACCTTCAGGTTATCATCCGAACCCCTTCCAGTATTAAGTTGCAAACAACAGACAATTGCATTAAGTATGGTGCGTAATGTAATCAACACAAATATCCTTAGACAAAGTATCGATGTTTTATCCCTAGTGGCAACAACACATTCACAACCTTAGAACTTTCTGTCACTGTCCCAGATTCAATGGAGGCATGAACCCACTATCGAGCATAAATACTCCCTCTTGGAGTCACAAGTATCAACTTGGCCAGAGCCTCTACTAGCAACGGAGAGCATGCAAGAACATAAACAACATATATGATAGATTGATAATCAACTTGACATAGTATTCAATATTCATCGGATCCCAACAAACACAACATGTAGCATTACAAATAGACGATCTTGATCATGATAGGCAGCTCACAAGATCTAACATGATAGCACAATGAGGAGAAGACAACCATCTAGCTACTGCTATGGACCCATAGTCCAGGGGTGAACTACTCACACATCGATCCGGAGGCGATCATGGTGATGAAGAGACCTCCGGGAGATGATTCCCCTCTCTGGTAGGGTGCTGGAGGCGATCTCCTGAATCCCCCGAGATGGGATTGGCGGTGGCGGCGTCTCTGGAAGGTTTTCCGTATCGTGGCTCTCGGTATTGGGGTATTCGCGACGAAGGCTTTAAGTAGGCGGAAGGGCAGAGTCGGAGGGCTGACGGGGGCCCCACACCATAGGGCGGCGCGGGCCCCCCTCTGGCCGCGCGGCCCTATGGGGTCGGCGCCCCGTCGCCCCACTTCGTTTCCCTTTCGGTCTTCTGGAATCTTCGTGGAAAAATAAGACCCTGGGTGTTGATTTCGTCCAATTCCGAGAATATTTCCTTTGTAGGATTTCTGAAACCAAAAACAGCAGAAAACAACAACTGGCTCTTCAGCATCTCGTCAATAAGTTAGTGCCGGAAAATGCATAATAATGACATAAAGTGTGTATAAAATATGTGAGTATCATCATAAAAGTAGCATGAAACATAAGAAATTATAGATACGTTTGAGACGTATCAATGTGCGAATATCGTTAGTGCCCAACTAGTTGGAGGATCGGGACGCCTAACATCTCCAACCTTCGTACATTCCCATAACACTTATGAGTTTATGTAGTCTCACTAAATTATATTCTATCATCTTGCAATAAGATCTTAGATATCACATATATCTCACACCTTGCTTATTTCTGAAAACAAACTTTCCTGCTCCTTACTTTTTAAACGGATTTGAACTTCAAGTTTCACGAAGACAAGATGATTTTAGGTACTAATTGAAACCATTGCTCTTTGAATCAGCAATGTGAGGTTTTACCAAAAGTTTGCAATAAGACTTAACCATTTCTTGATTATTTAAAAATACGGTACCAGTCCGTAAAATTACTTGTCAGATTTAGCAGTGTTTCTATCTCAATTACAAGACTCGCATGGTAGATAACAGATGCCAATTCTACAAAATTAATTCAAAATACAATTTAGACTATGTTCAGGATAATTAGTTCAAGTTTTAATCTAATTACTCATGAAATCCCACTTAATTCAACATCCCTCATAGTTATTAAGTGGCACACGGTCCAAATTCACTACACCATGTCCGATCATCACGTGAGATGATGTAGTTTCAATGGTGAACATCAACATGTTGATCATATCATCTATATGACTCGTGTTCAACCTTTCGGTTTCCTGTGTTCTGAGGCTATGTCTGTACATGCTAGGCTCGTCAAGCAAACCCAAGTATTTTCGCATGTGCAACATGGCTTACACCCACTGTATGTGAACGTAGAATCTATCACATCCGATCATCACGAGATGCTTCAAAACGACGAACTTTTGCAACGGTGCATACAAGGGAAGAACACTTTATTGTCTTGATATTAATGTGAGGGATCATATTATAATGCTACCGTCGCGATCTAAGCAAAATAAGATGCATAAAAGGATTAACATCACATGCATGGATAATGTGATATGATATGGCCTTTTCTTCTTGTGCCTTTGATCTCCATCTCCAAAGCACATGAACATGATCTCCATCATCACCAGCATTGCGCCAAGGTCCATGGCGCTGCTTCATGGTTGTCCATCGCTAATAGCAACTATAACAACTACTTGAAATAAAGTTATTACATGATGAATAGACACGCAGGTCAAAGACAACCATTAGGCTCCTGCCGGTTGCCATAATACAATAATGATCATCTCATACATCAAATATAGTCACAATCATATAGCCATATCACATCACATGCCCCTGCAAAAACAAGTTAGACACCTCTAAAAAGTGTTTGCATGTTTTACGTGGTTTGGGGCTTTCGAGTAAGATCTGATCTACCTACGAACAAGAACCACAACGTTGATACAAGTGTTGTCAAGTGCAGATTGCAAATTGGATCGAAGAGACAGACACCCGCAAAACTACTTATGCAATACAAGTTGCATGTCAAGCGTGAAGCAAGTCTCATGAACGAGGTCATGTAAAGTTTGCTCGGTCCGCTTCATCCCCCATCCCGCAAGATGAAAAGTGCACAAAAAGCAAGAAACAACAAAAGCATCAACACCCATAAAACCATTGTGTACTACTCGTGCAACAGATCTATGCATAAACACGACTCTGATACCACTATAGGGTTCGATCCATGGAAAACAAAAAATTTCTATCGCAAAGACGAATAAATCCAAGATCCAATATATGGAAAAGCCAAGATCTAATGAGATCGGAGCAACGAGATAGATCAGAAACTAACCCTCGTAGATCCAAAGCCTTAACAAGATCAGATCTCGTGATTGATGTAGACGATCGTTCCGGTGCTGCAATCCGGCAGGACTTCCATACTCGGTCACATGTACGGTGTCGATGACGTCCTTCATCTCCCTGTTCCAGCGGGCAGCAGAGGTGGTAGATCCCCTCAGAATCCTAGCAGCACGACGGCATGGTGGTGGTGGTGGAGGAAAATTCCTGCAGGGCTTCGCCAAGCCTGCACATGAAGAAGGAGGAGGGACAGAGGTGGCGGCTAGGGTTTGGGGAAGGGTGTGTACGTCCCCCTGCCCTCTCCCCACTTTATATAGGGCCTAGAGTCGGCCCAGGTGGCCCCCAACTCATATAGGACTGATGGCCAAGGGAGAAGGGGGAAACTTGCCCCCCAAGTCTTCCCCTTTTAGGGTTTCCCCAAACCCTAGGGGGTTTTGGCCGACCTGGGCCTTGAGGAATGGTGCGCCTGGCCCATTAGGGCTGGGATGCACCCCCTTGGCTCATGTGGCCCCTCCCGGGGTCGTGGGCCCACCAGTGGCCCCTCCGGAACCTTCTAGAAACCCTCCGGTCTTCCATCGGAAAATTCCCGAACTTTTCCGAACCCCGGAAAATGACTTTCCTTATATGAATCTTATTCTCCGGACCATTCCGGACCTCCTCGTGATGTCTTGGATCCCATCTGAGACTCCGAACAACATTCGGTCTCCAACTCATATTCCAAATCTACTATACGACATCGAACCTTAAGTGTGTCACCCTATGGTTCGTGAACTATGCAGACATGATCGAGACTCCTCTCTGATCAATAACCAATAGCGTGACCTGGAGATCCATAATGTCTCCCACATATTCAACGATAACTTAGTGATCGAATAAACCATTAACATACGATACTGATTCCCTTTGTCGCGCGATACTTTACTTATCCGAGGTTTGATCATCGGTATCTCTATACCTAGTTCAACCTCGTTACCTATAAGTAATATTTACTTGTACCGTGGTATGTCATCCCTTGTGACCTTGTCACATGCTTGCAAGCTAATTAGATGATATTCCACCGAGAGGGCCCAGAGCATATCTATCCGTCATCAGGATGGACAAATCCCACTCTTGATCCATATGCTTCAACTCATGTTTCCGAATACTTAATCACATCTTTATAACCATCCATTTACAAAATGGCGTTTGATGTAATCAAAGTACCCATTCGGTATAAGTGATTTACATGATCTCATGATCGAAGGATTATGTTACTATGTATCGAAAGTTTATAGCAAGTTGAACTTAATGACTTGATCTTATGCTATGCTAACTATGGGTGTGTGTCCATCACATCATTCATCTAATGGTATGATCTCGTTATTAAAAACATCCAATGTACATGATCAGGAAACCATGATCATCTATTAATGAACAAGCTAGCTTAACAAGAGGGTTACTAGCTAGGGACTCTGGTTTGTTTACACAACACACATGTATTAATGTTTCCGGTTAATACAATTATAGCATGGGATGTAAATAAATATTTATCATGAACACTAAGATATGACAATAAACAGTTTTATTATTTTCCTCTTGGGCATATCTCCAACATGTTACACCAGGCATACGCAGCTTTCACCTTAATAGTAAAGACTAGTGAAATGCCCGTGCTTCGCCACGGTTTCCTACCTTATGTCTAGTGCCACACACATGTTACACGTGTAAACAATGCAAACAAATATTTAAGTAGATAAAAATTCCCATAGTATTTAAAAATATTAAAAGTTTACTTCACATAATTTAATGCAATGTGTATAAAATACAAGTACATACACATTATCCCTCATTTTAAGAGACATTCTCCGTCAACGCGCCTAAGGTATTCTCGCACAACATCATGAATGTTTTCGTCAACTTCATTTTCATAGTATTTGAGCATGTGTAAGCTTGTTCCTTTTCTCGTAACCATCATGCATGCACAAGCAGTCTATCATGTGCACACGAAGTTTTCCCATAAAAATGTAAGAATGTGAACAAAGAATACTCACGGTGCAAACTGGATGAACACATATTTTACCATCCCACGAGAGCATAAAACTAAAGACTAAGTAACCAAACAACTTTCTGCAAACGAATGGAATATCATTATCTTGGTCATTATGATGATAGTAAGAAAATCACCTGTTGGGGCTTGTTGATATTGGAATACTATGAGGGTATTTACGTGGTCAAAAATAAATATCATAATTTCAGTTAGGTTGTCCTATTTCAAGAGCCTCGTTTAGATAGAGCGAGCACCTCTATAATTTTAATTGGTATCTCTCTTCTGGTACCAACGGATTTTATTAATGTTTATTGTAATAGTACATTTGCATGTGCATATGCTGTACTAGTTCTCACCATGCCATGCATTAGATAAATATATGTTTGCTCTATATGTGGCGATGTACTCTAGGTCCCTTTTCAACGCACCAGAGACGATGGTTTTGTCTATATATACCTTCCCATCAGCTCTATCAAAGAGATGATCACATGGACACGTATAATATATGTACGCATTTACAACCTATAATTGGATATAAAAAAATACATTTAAATTCTAGAAAATTCTAGACAATAATGTGTAAATATTGTTGTGTTGTTGACTTACATCGCCATGCAAGAACTTGTTATCAAGTGTAAAACATCCTAAATTGTCATTAGATAGTAAGGCATAACCGATGTCCACAAACTTGGTATTTCCAGGTGTGGACATAATTGATTCAACAACAACAATATCTTGAGTGGTGCAGACATAGTCTGACAAGATACATAGATGTGCACGATTAATTAGGTAAACAATTCTAGCAAAAAATGAAAAGACAACAATAAGAGCGGAACTAAGTACCTTTTAGGATAAACTTTGCGTTTGCTTTCTTTGGTTTATTGTGACATGAATTGACTATCTCTACTCCTTTGGATTTGTAAAAGTTTGTGACTGAAGGATCTCCATCAAGATATCCTCAGGCCCTATGGTGTTGGTTTCTTTTGAAACATTGACATCCATTTTGTCCATGACCTGCAAAAGCACAACATTTATATAATTAATTAATTGAATGATCAAGCGTTGCAACAAATCCGTCAATCTTCTTATCTCGTCAGACATATGAACATAATTTATATGAAAACTCATATGTATAGAAAGAGATATCCACGTTGTGTATATGGAAAGCAACAACCTATTTAATCATCTCTTGCTGACTAAGTTTTCACCTCCTTCGTATCATGGAGGTGACTTGAATTAATAGTTTTCATATACATCGCCCATACGCTTCTTGTTTTGTCGCTTTTTCTTGCTGTCCCTACGCCTCCCTTTTTTTTCTCTGACAGAAAGTAGTGTAAAAATAAATCCTCACATAAATAATTTTGGATTGTGTTACAAAATGTACAATTTTAAACCATGTTTTGAAAAGCTCAACATGGGTGAATTTTAGCATTATCCACACGATTTCCCTTTTCGACCATGTTGCATTAGACTCTCAGGTGCTACTCCCGCTTGATCACAGTTTAGCAGCCACTACACTCCCCTCTAGCCCCCTTTGTTGACAATACCCTCTAGCCCCCTTTAGAGATGAGAAGCAAACTCATCGATAATAGAATTACATAGTACAAAAATAGCATTATTCAAATAGAGTGAATGCTTAATTCTAGAAAACAATGAATGACAAATATTTTTACCAATGCTAGGATACTAAGAAGTATTGCTTAGTTCTTGAAAACAATGAATATCAAATATTTTACCAATGCTGGGATACTAATACGTATGATTTGAATGCTTGTGCGTTGCTGTGGGTCTAAAAAAATAATTATGGGTGAACATATGGTAGAGTGGAGATTTGGTGCCATTCGGCACCCATGATCCCTTTTATTTAAACAACTCAGGAATTCAGTTCAAAACATGGGAATCCAAACATCAATAACAGCCTCCTCTACGTTGGTCAAGAGCTCATTGATTATCCTAAATTACTTACAAACATGATTAGGACATCAATTTCCATAGCAACTAAATATCTCAATGCAATAGTTGTACAAGGTACTGGGTTGTGGAACTATTACACAATAACACAATGACAATATAAGCATAGGAAAATCAAGTACCTTGACCTGGATCTTCTCAATAGCAACTGCGAAAACACTAAAGGATCAATGTCACCTTTCATTCCCTCGTGGTCCAGTGTCTCTCTAGTACCTACAACAATGGTGGCGTTCATAGGTTGCTGCTAGAGTAGTGTGTCATATTTGTTAAAAAAGAGATGAAGTGATTATAAAACTAAAGCATCATGGTATTGTGCTTCAGAGTTGGCGAGTAATCCTAGCAAAGTGGGTGGTCGATGAGGCCAACTGAGATTTTCTCGACCCTAATTCATAGGTCCACCATTGTTGATGATAACCCGACAAACCAGATCAATTGTCTACAAAAGAAGTAATTTTTCTTTATTTCTCTTCTATGGTTAATACTCATGCATGTACTTGAATAAAGTTTATCAAGATATTTGCATTTTCCTAGAATACTCTACCAATACATTTATGATATTTGTGTTTGAATACTTGTTAGCATATATCGATACACTACACATATTTATTTGTCAATTGAGGTGATTTGAGAATTTCAAAGATTTGGGGAGAACAACTTTATTTTGAGCAACCAAAACTAAATTTATAAAAACAAATAGCTTCTTAGTTCACCACAAAATAATAATCGTTTGGACCCTTGAACATTGCATTGGAATATGAGTTAGCATGTCTTATTACCGAATCAAACGCCATACATTTCCAGTAAATCATACTTAATTAGTTAGGTATAATAAAGTTTGTGAAATGTTATATATAGTGAAAAATATATCAGCCAGATACATTAGGAGAAGTGAAAAAAATTAGTATAAATTAGGACAAAATCCGTGCGTTGCTACGGATTAAATCATGTGACTAAAAATACATTTTAAAATTATTTGTTCAGGTAGGTGCACAATCATCCGTTGTCACAATAGTGACGCCTAGGCCATAGTCTACCCGTCTAATATACAAACAACAAGAAAGTCTTTAACAAAAGATTCATCTGGCATTTCATTTTAATAAAGTTTGACTGTACACGAACAAGAATGGCATATATCAAGAAAATGAGAAAATACTTGATAGAAATCCGAGAATACTCAAACATTTCGTGTACCATTATTAATTTCAGAACCATTCGCGGCAGGCTTAGCTAGAGCATTTTCCGCTCCATCGCCTCTCAAAAATTATCATCACAAACTTTTGCAATTAGCCGGTAATAACCTAATCCCATCATGTACAAACAAACAATCCATCCCCATAGAAAAAAATCCTCACGTTCTACTTGTACTAACCATCACTCAGATTGTATTTGTAATAGGCTATACAATCTCATGCGAGTTAATATTACCTTGCTATACTATCTCAGGCGAGAAACTGAAAACGTACACCGCGTACCTTGTGTGGAGCATCGTGGGGGTGTATATCTCAACAACGTGTGGAAATTCGTGATAGTTTATCATTTTACCGTGAAAAGAATGCCTAAATAGATCGTGGAAAATAATGCATAAATAGAGGGAATATAGTTACGTGGCAAACTCGTTATTGCACATAAATAGAGGGGTGGCACTGTCCACCGACAGAGAGAGAGGGGTGACCACGAAAAAAGAGAGGGGTGGCCACGAAGAGACGGATAGGGGTATACTGCCCGTTAGATCAGTGGATCAACGGTTGGTGGAGTCGATCCGTGTGACAACGGCTCAACCAATCAGGATAAGTTTGGGCTTCTGTGAGCATTTTTGACAATACTTGAGGGCAAAATTGAGTAGTACTAAGAAACCAAGGGCACGTAAATAGTAAATAGACTAAGGGATTCAAACAAAAGAATTACAAAATGAAAAATGCGTGTTTTGAACAATATAATTCATATTGGGCTACATCAAATTAATTGCAATCCAAATATACATAAGTGTGATTGTTATGGCCTCATTTAGACAAACTATGTTTTGGGGAAGATGTTTTGCAAAGGGGTTGAGTGGAAAACCATGCATCTTCATAGCTACTAGTGATTCTGAGAAGTGGAAATTTGTGGTAAAACTTGATTTATCTATGTTTGTTAAGGTTTCCTAGGGGGCAGGTTGCGTATGAAGACTCCATGAGTAGGTGCCACTATGTTTTTATTATTTTTAGATTTTTTTTGCGCATGAATCGACTCAATTAGGTATGTTAATCTCATTTGTTGACTCTCTGTTGACCAGCTACTTGAGGGTAAAACTGAGTAGTATATTGCACTTGCCAGTATAAGTACTCGAGGGGAAAACTGAGTGCAGCTAAATTTTCTGTATAAGGCCCGAGGTCATAACTGAGTACACCAAACGTCCCAGGGTTAGACTCGTGTCGCGGTGCACGCTGCAGTCGTGCATAGCGGACGCGTGTTGCGGTACACGCCACCTTCGTCTTTATAGAGCCCCTCTTTCTCTCCCTCGACGCTTGCCCACTCTCTCATTCTCACTGCAACCGCCTCTCCTGTCCCATTATCTTCTCCACATCAGAAGAAAAAAGCACGAAGAAAACCGCCGGCGATGGAGAAAAATGAGATGCCCATTGTCGGCGCATCAGCCGCCGCCGTCCAGGCCACCGTCGCTTCTTCCAACGTAGCCGCCGGCGCATCAGCAGACGGTGCATCGGCCGCCGCCCCTGTCCAGCCCCCGTCGCTGCATCCAATGTAGCCGCCACCGCCGTCTAGGCCCCCTTCCAGGCCCTCGTCGCTGCTTCCAACGTAGCCGCCGGCGCATCGGCCGCCGCCCCCGTCCAGGTCCCCGTCGCTTGGGACCAGTACGAACCAATGCCGTACGTTGCGCCGGAGAACCCCTACGACACCAGCATCGTCGACGACGAGCCGGAGGTAACCCTTTGTTCCCTTCTTATCCCATTTCATCCCTTTTGTGTTAGATCTAGCGTTATTAGGGTTCGTCTGTTCCTAGTTCAATCCTTTTGTGTTAGATCTTGCGTTATCAGTGTTTGTGATTTGCTTTTGTTTAAGATTCGGTTAACTTATGTGAGTAATCAATCCCATCCGGTTAATTTGTACCGATGATGATGAATATTTGGGCACAAATTGATTCAAGGTTTGGTCAATGAACAATTGGTGTGTACAAATTTGTTGTGCATGATCTTTGGTTCACCGACTCAAATCCTGTATATAAGTGTGTCAAATGTAACTGAGGCTACCTCTTATTTTAGTGCCCATATTATCATGCATGATCTTTTTGTTCACTCTCTGTTCCATCATAGTTGCAATTGACTTCGTGTTTTTTGCACGATCTTTGGTGCTACGTGACAGGTGCAGAGCAGCGACGTCGACAAGCGACGACGAGTCCTTCCACACCAAGACTCGTCACGTCCTCAGGAGGCTGCAGTCCGGCCATTACGATGGCCACTTGCTGGAGGCGTTTACAAGTGCCCCTTCTGCAACAGGAAGCTCCGCGCCACCGACTTCAACTGCCTGGTGAACCATGCTGAATCCATTGGCAGATGCGGCGCTAGAATTGGAACGACCGTGAACGTGCATGCGTTCATGACCCAATACAAAGCACTTGAGATTCACCTGCGCAGCCTCCAAGCGAGTCACATGCGCTACCTGGAGGCGTGAACCGTGCCTACTGCACTCTCTGTATGTGACTGCTCTATCTGTAGAGCAGCTTAAATTCATGTAAAATATAGCTTATGTTGGATCTATCAGTAGTACTGTTGGATCTGTCGTGAATATATCTATGCTATGTTGGATGTTGTATGCAGCTTATCCTATATTTTCTCTGGATTTGTGCCCTAGATTTCCTACCTGATTGGGTAAAACGAAGGCATAAAGAAATGAATGACGTTAAAAAACAGAAGGAGAAGCTGCTCTAGATTTGCTACCAATTTGGGTAATCAAGAATGAATGAGATCGAGTGAGAGAGAGGAAAAAGGTACATTAAAAACTGCTAATCTGGGCGAAATATTAGAAACCACTCGTGCCCACGTCCCAGACCCACACAGCTCCACACGCTACGGTCCCACACGCTACGGCGCCCGCTCCGCTCGTATGATCAAACACGGTCTCGTCCTATCCCACGCGGTCCTTTTCCACCAGCCCCACGCGACACGGCCCTGATGGCGTGTATTTCACACGTTCGTTGGGCAACCCCAAGAGGAAGGTATGATGCGCACAGCAGCAAGTTTTCCCTCAGAAAGAAACCAAGGTTTATCGAACCAGGAGGAGCCAAGAAGCATGTTGAAGGTTGATGGCGGCGGGATGTAGTGCGGCGCAACACCAGGGATTCCGGCGCCAACGTGGAACCTGCACAACACAACCAAAGTACTTTGCCCCAACGAAACAGTGAGGTTGTCAATCTCACCGGCTTGCTGTAACAAAGGATTAACCGTATTATGTGGAAGATGATTGTTTGCAGAGAAAACAGTAAAAACAAGTATTGCAGCAGATTTGTATTTCAGTATAAAAGAATGGACCGGGGTCCACAGTTCACTAGAGGTGTCTCTCCCATAAGATAAAAGCATGTTGGGTGAACAAATTACAGTCGGGCAATTGACAAATAGAGAGGGCATAACAATGCACATACATGACATGATAAGTATAGTGAGATTTAATTGGGCATTACGACAAAGTACATAGACCGCCATCCAACTGCATCTATGCCTAAAAAGTCCACCTTCAGGTTATCGTCCGAACCCCTTCCAGTATTAAGTTGCAAAGCAACATACAATTGCATTAAGTATGGTGCGTAATGTAATCAAAAACTACATCCTCGGACATAGCGCCAATGTTTTATCCCTAGTGGCAACAACACAACACAACCTTAGAACTTTCTGTCACTGTCCCAGGTATCAATGCAGGCATGAACCCACTATCGAGCATAAATACTCCCTCTTGGAGTTAAAAGCAAAAACTTGGCCAGAGCCTCTACTAGTAACGGAGAGCATGCAAGATCATAAACAACACATATGTAATAACTTGATAATTAACATGACATGGTATTCTTTATCCATCGGATCCCGACAAACACAACATATAGAATTACAGATAGATGATCTTGATCATGTTAGGCAGCTCACAAGATCCAACAATGAAGCACAATGAGGAGAAGACAACCATCTAGCTACTGCTATGGACCCATAGTCCAGGGGTGAACTACTCACTCATCACTCCGGAGGCGACCATGGCGGTGTAGAGTCCTCCGGGAGATGAATCCCCTCTCCGGCAGGGTGCCGGAGGAGATCTCCAGAATCTCCCGAGATGGGATCGGCGGCGGCGGCGTCTCAGTAAGGTTTTCCGTCTCGTGGTTTTTCCGCCTCACGGGTTTCGCGACGGAGGCTTTAAGTAGGCGGAAGGGCAGAGTCGGGGGCCTGACGAGGGGCCCACACCACAGGGCGGCGCGGCCCCCCCCTTGGCCGCGTCGCCATGTGGTTTGGCCACCTCGTGGCCCCACTTCGTATGCTCTTCGGTCTTCTGGAAGGTTCGTGGCAAAATAGGCCCCTGGGTCTTTGTTTCGTCCAATTCCGAGAATATTTCGTTACTAGGATTTCTGAAACCAAAAACAGCAGAAAACAGGAACTGGCACTTCGGCATCTTGTTAATAGGTTAGTTCCAGAAAATGCACGAATATGACATAAAGTATGCATAAAACATGTAGGTATCATCAATAATATGACATAGAACATAAGAAATTATCGATACGTCGGAGACGTATCAGGCCCACACGTCAGCACGGAACTAAACGAAATCCTCCCGTCTGAGCTCCTTCTGCGGAATCCAGACAAGGGCTTGGGGAAAACTGAGGAAAAACTAAGGAGCTGAAAAAAACTGAGTACAACTAAGAATCCGAAGGCATGAAAGAAAAAAACTCTTTTGTAAAATATAAGCTGAATATCGTATTAGAGTGGGCGATGAGAGTAAGATATCAATCAGTGTCTTTTGGCCGCCCCTACCAGCCTCTAGTGACAGATTAATTGCGAAGTAGTTCGGTTTTGAAGCAGTGTGCACGTTGATGCTACTCTTGTGCATGCGCAAACAACTGCTGCTCTTGAGGAAATATGCCAATAGGGCATCTGTTTCATTATCGTTAATTTATATCTTTTTGGTTGGGAGCAACTTTTCAGTCATTATTTTTTTTGAGGGAAAGCTATCATAACAACTTTATTGATCATCAAAAATATTTATATCGTTTGCAAGCATCTCAATAAGAAAATCAGGTTGACCATCGAGCCAAATGATGAACTGAGATCCTACTGCCTTACTAGCTAAAGTATGAGCTACCTTATTACTTTTCCTTGGACAATGATTAGAAGAGGAAATAACATGGGTAAAACCTCTATAAAGAGCGAGGAGTTAATTGTCGTATAGGTATTTTTAATTCGTGTTTGGGCTTGTACTTCAGCTACATAAGTGTACTGTACTGTATTTTGCTGTATGCTAGTCTAGAGTCTGAACTCTGAACTTGGGTGATAATACGGAGTATGATTTTGTCAGAGCTTATTGTGGGAGAGCTGCAGGTCCTACTGACGATCCGCGTCGAAACGCATCCGGACCGTCCATCGGGAACAGGGGCGAACGGCTGGTGTTAGTTGGAATCACCGATCCGCGTTACCCACCCCTCCACCAATGAGCATTCGTCTCCTCCCTTCTATATAATCATCCCGCCCGCTCCTCCCTTCTTCACATCTCATCTGCAACCAATTCCCCACCTCTTCTTCCACCTCCCTCCCCGTCGAATCCGCAGCAGTACCCATGGCGCCCAAGGCCGAGAAGAAGCCGGCGGAGAAGAAGCCCGTGGAGGAGGAGCCGGCGACCGAGAAGGCCAAGAAGACCCCCGCTGCCAAGAAGCCCAAGGCGGGAAAGAGCCTGCCCGCCGGGAAGACCGCCGCCAAGGAGGGCGGCGAGAAGAAGGGCAAGAAGAAGGCCAAGAAGAGCGTCGAGACCTACAAGATCTACATCTTCAAGGTGCTCAAGCAGGTGCACCCCGACATCGGCATCTCCTCCAAGGCCATGTCCATCATGAACTCCTTCATCAACGACATTTTTGAGAAATTGGCCGGGGAGTCCGCCAAGCTTGCGAGGTACAACAAGAAGCCCACCATCACGTCCCGGGAGATCCAGACCTCCGTCCGCCTCGTCCTCCCCGGCGAGCTCGCCAAGCACGCCGTCTCTGAGGGCACCAAGGCCGTCACCAAGTTCACCTCTTCCTAGGCTCGTCTGCCTCCTCCTAGGAGGGTCTCATGTTTCGCCGGTCTCCGTGGTACTACTTCCATGTTCCAGTTGTACTCCGTAGTTAGATGCTCCAGTGTGTCATGTCTCATGACCGTGTGATTCTGTAGTAAGAAAAATGTGCTGGCAAGTTGTAACAGCACTGGTATTTCAGTCTCAAGTTTGTACTAATGTTCTTCATATTACCTGTGCCATTTAGGTTGGTTTTATCTCGCCTGTTGATTCTTCTCTTTTAGTTCATGCAGTGAGCTTGTTTATTTGATCTGTTCTATGGTCCTCTGGGTTCCATCTGTTCTGTTCTATCTTTGTGGATCTCTGAAATTTATGCAGATACTGCCTTTTGCTTGCAGACAAGTTGCTCTGCTTGTTCATTCCGATTCTGTAGGTAGCGGTTTGTTTGTGCTGATGATTCTGTTTGTTTTCTGCACCGAAAATAGCTAGCGCATGGCACGATCCTTCGGTTTATATACACAATTCCATTGTTTGGGCTTCAAGATGACACGAACCAATGCCGCCGGTTGCCAGAAACGAGCGGTTGGCAGTTGCATTTTCGGATATCCACACAGAAAAATGGGGAGGGTGATTTCAGCAAGGGATTGGTTTACGCGCCATGCTCCTCATTAGAATTCAGATTCGCGCACAAAATTTTGGGCGGGATTTCAGTTTAGAATAGGCTAGTGGGATGGATACGCGCCCAGCAGTTGCTGGATTTCGGCTTCCCGGCGCTTCTCCAATTTTGCTTCCTCCTCTCCCTCCGTTTACCGCGTCTGCCATTCCCCCCTCTCTCCGCTGAAACCAATCCACACCAACACCGACATGAGATTATATCTTAACACCGATACGAGATTTGCTGGTGGTGGTAGTTGATATGGAAGTAAGATCCCAGCATCAGTTCTTCAGGGACAAAAATACTTCGTTTGACCAACGAAACCAGGTTAATGAAACATATTCACAAAGATTGTTCAGGCTAAACTACACTAGCCAGATGCAAGAATTGGCCGCTCACTTTGAAGTCTGAACCACAACAACTTGCAATCAGTCCTCGAAACTACAGGAAAACACAGATCTAATCCATCCATCCGTCCGGTTAAAATTAGCGGACGGGGGGGATGAGTGAGGCGAGCGTGGCGGGCTGGATCACGCCGGAGCGGAGACCCCGGCGGCGGCTGGTTCTACCGCCGAGCTGCCCGGTGCTCGAGCCGTTGGTCGGTCCCCCTGGATCGGGATCTCGCTACGATCTCCTAGGCGAGTCTGAGGATGAAGAAGAGATCTCAGTGGCGGAGGAAGTGGCATGGCGCGGATTCGACGACGTGCCGCGTGTGCTACCTCTCGACATCGCCGGAGATCAGGGTGAGAGCGGGCGGCTGGAAGACTTTTGGACCAAGATAGGTTTCCCTACGGCGGAGTCCCGCTCGTGGGAGAAGAAGCCGATCGATGGTGCGAATGGACAACGAGCCAGGTCTTCGTCTCCCGCTAGATTGGTCAAGGCTGCGGAGGGTGGAAGAACGGCGGCTTCTGCACCGCCGGTATTCCGCCTCCCCAAACCGCCGGTGAAGATGAAGACCTGGAAAGGCCCGCTTCCTCCCAAGCGGATCACTCCGCCGGCTGTGCTGGCCGATTTTTTTCCGGCCGGGGAGGCCGCCTTGTCGGCTCGTGCGGTGGGGGAGGGTCTTCGGTCGCCGACGACGGCGGTCAATGTGGCGGCGGTGGTCTCTACGGCCAACTCGCCGCCGTTGACACTGCCGATTTTCTGGCCGCGATTTCAAACGCGGGAGGAGGGCGAGGCGGGATCTTCGGCAGCAGTTGGTGGGCCGCTTCCTCGTTGGGCCGGTCTGGGTCGGGCCGTGGCGGCCATGCAGAGGGCGCACGCTGATCGCATACGATCACGTCTGATCGATCAGCGCGTACCGTCTTCTCTTCCTGTTTCCTTCGCCGCCGCCGTTCCTGCTCCAACCGCCACGCCCTGCGCTACGTCGTCGTTCTTCCCAGCTTCCTCAACAGTTTCGGTGCAGCGCCGTTCTTTCGTACAGGTGGTTGCCGGGGTCACGGAGATGGCCGGGCCTTCGAGGCCGTCCGCTCCTCCTGGGGCGCCGGTGCCGACGCCAGGCTCTACATCGACCATGCCGGGGTCGGCTCCACCGGCGACCACAGCTGCTCCGTCTGCCGGTCTATATATGGGACCACCCGGCTTCCAAGGTTGGCCGACCGGGATGCCCATGCCGCAGGCTGCGCCTCCCCCTAGACCGGCTGCACCTACGCCGCGCCTGCCTTATGGGTTCCGTCCGCCTGTACCCCAGATGCAATACATGCCGCAGCCGTCGTATCCGCAGTACCAAGGTCAATTTCAATATCCAATTACTGGTCAGCAGAGTATGGTGCAGCCATCTATTTATCAGCAGCCACCGCCACAGCTGGGACAAGTGAAAAAGAGAAGGAAGAAGAAAAGTGCCACTACGGTGGCGCAGCCAGTACCTTCGGTGGGAGAGTCTGGGCCTCCTGTGGGACAGCCGATACCTCCATTGGGACAGTCTGCGACGCTGCCTATGGTACAGCCACCTTTGGTGGCGAATTCTGATGCACTTATGGCTCCTTTGCAGGCGCCTGCAGTTCCTGATGCCCCAGCGGTGAAGCAAAAGAAGGTGGGGCGATGTTGGAAGTGCGCCGTTAATACACATGCAACCAAGGATTGTAAGGCTGTTCATTATTGTCTGGTGTGTGATTCTGGGGAGCACCCCACCATTCGGTGTCCAATCCTGAAGCTGCCGAGACCTACGAGCTTTTTTGTCGGTTGTGGTAATGACGCCACGCTTGATCTTCAGCTCCCGGACTCTGTTTTTAAGCCTTAGTTGATTGCGTCTGGAGCACCTACAGCTTTGGTGCAGGTGTCAGGAGAGGGTGTAGTTTCAGCTGCAGATATTCAGAGTCTTATGGCTCGTATGTGTCCTGGGAATCCTTCATGGAAGTGGGAGGCGGTGCCACATGGGGTTAATGCTTTTCTTGTTGGTATACCTACAGCCGAGGATCTGTTGAGGATAGATGGGATGCAGATGAGTGTGCCCAAGATTAGTGCACATGCCCTTTTTTCTTCTTGGGTGCACCAGGATATTACTCCGGAGTTTGTGATGAAGCCTGTTTGGGTGCATGTCGAGGGTGTACCTGACTCTGTTCGACACTTTTTAGGTCTCTGGGCTGTGGGGTCTCTTATTGGCACCACTCTTGACGTTGATCTAGTTTCCCTTCGGAGCCTGGGGATTATTCGTATTCTTGTGGCCATGCGTGATCCTTCGGTGTTGGAGAAAGATAAAGGATGCTTGCACGTGATTGCACTACTACAGCTTAATGGTTACAGATTTCGCTTTCGTCGGGAAGCAGCGGGGTTTAAGCCGGATGCTAGGTTTCGTCCCTTTTTCTGGAAGGACGGAGGTGATGATGACGGCTCTCACGGTTTTGAGGAGGAGCGTTTTGATGACGCTGCGGCGGATGCTGCGCCGGATACGGCGAATATGGAGGTAGATGGACTTCCACAGACACAGTCTCAGGGTGCTTCAGCGGTGCCAGTTGAGCAGGTGGCTCTGACTCCTTTCAACCACTCGCCGATGACGGACAGAGGACGACAGATTGTGGCTCGTGCTAGGGCGGAATCTCCTCACCTAGTCGCTTCACGACCTTCACTCTCTCGGTCTGCTTCTCCGTCCAGAGTACGGACGTTCATGCAGGGACGCACTCGACCGGTGTCATCTACTGCTCCTACGCCTTCTTCGCCACGCACGCCGCTGGGGGCGCCGGACCCGTCTTCTACTTCGACACAGACGGAGCCGGCGTGTGGTCGGGACTCGTCGCAACCTTTGGAGGACTCGGCGGCTTTGCAGCAGCCGGCCACGGAGGCTGGGCTGCAGCACGCGCCGTCGATGGACACGTTGCTGGCAGCCACGGCGTCCGCCACGGGCCCCGCGCTGGGTCAGCACACGGACGCGACCACGTCACAGCACGCCGAGCCGGTCGTGACGCCCACGTCGCAGCTCACCTCCTCGGTTGCGCTGCAGCCCACGTTTCCACCGACCTGGCAGCAGCCCGCCATGGAGGGGCTGCAGGTGACGTTCTCATGTCCTGGGGATGGAGCGAACCTCGAGGGGACGCACGAGTCTGAGACCGTGCTCTCTCGGGCGGGCGGGCCGTCTGGGGCACATGAGTCGTCTCCACGGGCGGAGGAGGCCCTTGTGTCTTTGACACCGTCGCCTATGGACGGGGGCTCACCGCGTTCTGGCGCTATGCAGGGGGCTTCATCGACCTTTTCCCCTGTTGTGTCGGATTCTACGTCTACTTCGTCGGCTTCGTCACCGCGTTCGGCTTCACCTCCGCCAGTCTCCACCTTGCAGCAGCCTCTTCCCGCTGTCCTTCCGCCTGTCGTTCAGCCGACGGTGAGGCGAAGTGGGAGGTACGCGCTTGCGGAAGATGGGTCGGGGGCGACGGATGAGGATGTCATGCAGCGAGCCATGCGACGCAAGGCGGAGTTGAACCTCGACACGGCTGGTACGAAACAACCATCCAAGTCTTTTACTTCATTTTCAGATTCACGTATTTCCTCTAATTTGAGTAGTCTTGGGGTCTCATTGGGTAACACGTCTGATGAGATCTCAGTTTCGGCTAATGTGTTGAGACAGACGGAACTTGACCGTTTAACGGTTGTTCCGAACGTCTCCACTGGGCTTGAAACTCCTGTGATAGACGATGATGAAGAGGATGACATCATAGATGGTCAGCTTCTCTCGGCTATCATTGGTAATATCTCAGAAGTTGACTTAGAACACTCGGAGCTTAGTTCAGTCTATGACTTAAAAGCTTCAGCACGAGGTTCTCGGTCTTCAGCTGGGAAGAAGTCTCGTAGATATAGCAAAATCTTCAAATCTAAAATAGTTTCTCAATGAATGGCATGTTTCGGAATAGCAGAGGTCTTGGTGACTTGGCTAAGAATTCTCACATTGCCGACGGTTGTAGAAACTATGATTTAGATTTTATTGCAATATCAGAGACGGATAGGCGGAAGTTCTCACAAAGTTTCCTCGACCGTTTATCAGGCGGGATTAACTTTCAGTGGTATTCTCGCCCACCTCGTGGTAGGTCTGGTGGCATTTTAGTTGGCGTCCGAATAGACACTATGACTGTTCTAGCTAGTTCTGATGGCGAGTATCACATTAAGCTCGACATTCAGAATAAAGCTGATGGTTTCATGTGGAGTCTGGTTGCCGTGTATGGTGCCGCCCAAGACGCTTTTAAGGCTGACTTTTTACGTGAGTTGGTAAATCTTACTAAAGATAATCCCTATCCGATTTTGATCGGTGGAGATTTTAATTTACTAAGATTTCCTCATGAAAAAAGTAAAGGTCTTTTTGATGGACATTGGCCTTTCTTGTTTAACGCTGTCATTGATAGCCTTGACTTAAGAGAGGTGTTTATGTCTGGTCGACAGTTTACTTGGGCAAACAGCTTGCCTGAACCTACATACGAAAAGCTAGATCGCGTGTTGATGGATACTGAATGGGAAGATAAATACCCAATGGTGTCTGTCCGTGCACTAGAACGTATTAAAAAATTGTCTGACCATGCTCCTATCCTTCTAACTACTGGAAATCTCCGAACTGTTTGTAAGCGGCCTTTCAAATTTGAACTAGGCTGGCTACAGAGAGATGGGTTCCATGAGATGGTGAAGAAGGTTTGGGAAAGACCGGTGGGTGGTGGCAATCCAATCCTGAGATGGAATAATAAGATGCGTGCAATGCGCAGACATCTCTCTGGTTGGGCTACCCATATGACTGGCATTCTTAAGAAGGAAAAGGCTCGCTTATCAACTCTGATTGATGAGCTTGAGGCGGTTGCTGAGGTAAGACCTTTGTCTACGCTTGAGATTGAACTTAAGAATCAATCCAATGCGCAGATGGCGGGTCTCCTTCGCGAGGAGGAACTCAAATGGTATCAACGATCTAAAGCCCAATTCATTCTAGAAGGAGATTCGAATACGCGGTATTTCCATGGTATAGCCAATGGGAGACATCGGAAAAAACGTATTCACTCTCTTACTCAAGATGAAGGGTTGATCGAAGGCCATGAGCAACTCAAATCTTATATTACTAATTATTATAAAGGCTTGTTTGGTCCTCCAGACGAAAGCTCTTTTTCTCTAAATGAGGGCTTAACAGCTGATATACCTCAAGTTTCTATAGAGGAAAATGGCTTACTAACTGCACCTTATTCTGAGGAAGAAGTGCAGAAGGCTATTTTCCAAATGGAATGCAACAAAGCGCCGGGTCCCGATGGTTTTCCAGCAGAGTTTTATCAAACTTTCTGGGATACTATTAAAGCGGATCTTCTAGATTTGTTCGGTGCTTTGCATACAGGACAACTAGAATTATTTCGTCTAAATTTTGGTGAAGTAATCTTGTTACCGAAATTTAATGAGGCAGAAAGGATTCAACAATATAGACCTATTTTCCTCTTAAACGTAAGTTTCAAGATTTTCACGAAAGTGGCCACCATTAGACTTAATACGGTTGCGGATCATGTAGTTCAGCCATCACAAACCGCCTTCATGCAAGGACGAAATATCCTTGATGGAGTTGCGGTTTTGCATGAGACGGTACATGAGATGCATACTAAGAAATTAAATGGGGTTATTTTAAAATTAGATTTTGAAAAGGCTTATGACAAGGTCAAATGGTCTTTCCTTCAACAGACACTCAGGATGAAAGGTTTTTCTCCTGAATGGCGCGCTTTAATAAATGATTTTGTGTATGGAGGTAGTGTGGCAATTCGGGTGAATGATGACACCGGCCATTATTTCCAAACACGAAAAGGGTTACGCCAAGGGGATCCGTTATCACCTATGTTATTCAACATTGTGGCGGACATGCTGGCTATACTCATAGAGCGGGCCAAGTCTGATGGTCAGATTGAAGGTGTGATTCCACATCTCGTCGATGGTGGTTTATCTATCCTTCAATATGCCGACGATACAATTCTATTTATGGATCACGATCTCGAGAAAGCTCAAAACCTGAAATTAATTCTGACGGCTTTTGAGCAGCTATCGGGATTGAAAATCAATTTCCATAAAAGCGAGTTGTTCTGTTTCGGTGATGCCCATGATGATACAACTCTTTATACAGAGTTGTTCGGTTGTGGGCAAGGCCAATTTCCTATTCGCTATTTGGGGATTCCGATTCATTATCGGAGACTTACGATTGCTGAATGGAAAATAGTGGAAGAAAGATTACAGAAGCGCCTTAGTAGTTGGAAAGGTAAATTGTTGTCCCTGGGAGGGAGATTGATACTCATTAATTCAGTACTGACAAATATGGTACTGTATATGTTATCATTCTTCCTAGTGCCAAAAGGAATTCTGCATAAACTCGATTATTATCGATCCAGATTCTTTTGGCAAGGGGACAGCGAGAAAAAGAAGTATCGGCTGGTCAAATGGAGTATAGTTTGTAGTCCCAAAGATCAAGGCGGGCTTGGAGTTCATGATCTAGAGGTCAAGAATTCAGCTCTGCTGGGTAAATGGCTATTTAAGCTCCTTACCGAGGATGGGATTTGGCAAACTATTCTTCGGAGAAAGTATATAGGCTCAAAGACGTTGTCCCAAGTGGTTTGGAAACCCGGGGATTCACACTTCTGGGCTGGTCTAATGGCGACAAAAAATGTCTTTCTACGCCATGGAACTTTCTCAATTAAGAATGGAGCACAGATACGGTTCTGGGAAGATGCTTGGTTAGACAATGCACCCCTAAGTGAACAGTATCCTGCGTTGTATAGTATCGTCCATCGCAAAGGAGATACCATTGCTACAGTAATGGCTACCTCTCCTCCGAATGTGACGTTCAGACGAGTTTTGCTAGGACAAAGGCTATTGGCGTGGAATACCTTAATCCAAAGGCTGGGGGATATCAATCTATCACCTGAACCAGATGAATTTAGGTGGAATTTACACGTAGATGGTTCTTTTTCGGTCAAATCTTTATACAACGCCATACTTCATTCTGATGTACCAGTGGATAATAATAAGAAAATTTGGAAGATGAAGATACCATTAAAAATAAAAATATTCGGATGGTATCTTCGTCGAGGGGTCATCCTCACCAAAGATAATCTTGTCAAGCGTAATTGGCAAGGAAGTAAGCGATGTGTTTTTTATCATCATGATGAAACTATTAAACACCTCTTCTTCCAGTGCCAGTTTGCGAGATCTATTTGGTCTGTCATCCAAGTAGCGTCTACCTTGTTCCCTCCGACTAGTGTGGCCAATGTCTTTGGCAATTGGCTTCATGGTATAGATTCAAGGTTTAAGTTGCTTCTTAGGGTGGGTGCGCTTGCAGTGATCTGGGCGCTATGGCTGAGTAGAAATGATAAGATTTTTAATGATAAAAATTGTTCTTTGTTGCAGGTCATCTACAGATGTACAGGTATTCTCCGTTTGTGGTTACCTCTTCAGCGCTTGGAGAACCGAGACCTATTTACGGAGGTCTGTACACGGTTGGAGGCTACGGCGAGGGATACTTTTTCCCTACATGGGTGGCAGCATAGTCTACGGATTGAAGCCCCACCGGCATCTTAGGCGTCATATGTTTCGTCGTTTCGATATGTATTTCGCCTATGTTCTCCTTTAGTTTGACATTTTTGTGATACTAAGACTATTAAAACGGCTGTGTGCACCCTAGTCGTGCAGAGGCTGGATGTAATTGCTTATCAAAAAATCCGTCCGGTTAATCGATGACCAGTCTCACTCACTCAGACAACCACCAGGTTCACATGACATCACAACTGGAGGAATACAACAAGCACCAGCAGAAGGCGATACAGCGCGCTCAATCTTCCTTCCGACCTGTAGCCCCGGCGGCCACCGCTCGCCCTCACCGCCACGCCGCCTGGCCGGTACGCCACACCAGGGTTCCACCCAGCAGGTATGGCATTGCTGGCGACGAGCATCCTGCCGGACCTGAACGTCAGGCGGATGGAGAACGGCCCATGGAGGGTGGAACCGGAGTTGAGCTTCCACACTGCGCCCCAGGACTGCTGCATTGGGATCCACGCTGATGTTGCCCCATAACCTCCGCTCTGCGCGAGGTCGACGGCCGAGAGGTCGCTCTCGCTGTCCTCATACTCAACAAGCACGGCCAGGTAGTTTGGGTTTGAGCCGGCGTCTACTTTGAAGGTTAAGTCTACTCCAGTCCACTCACACTGCACCCTGTAAAATCACACATTGCTAAAATAACCGATTAATGTCGACTATCGAACAAAACACTCCCATATGCTCAAGAAGCCATGCAGAGTAACAATGAGGTATGTTCATCCATGTATGCGTACCGGGTGTACTGGATTTGGAGGAGGCCAGCACCGCGGAGTTGGTCAGCCTGGCCAGGCTTTGCCATGGCACCGAATGCAGTCCCGCTCATGTCGAAGTGGGCAGCCTCATTCTGGCACTGGCCGTCAACTAGTTCGCTAAGGCAAGGGCCACCAGGCCCCTGATCTGTGATGACGACAGTCACCGGAATACCAGAGCAAGCTTCATTGCCACCGCACACCACCTGATGAACCAAGATCTCCAAATGTCAAATGACAGACGATTGCAGTCATGCATATGGAGTCAGTTGTATAGAGCTGCATGTACCCGGTAGCACGAACCGCAGCCATCGCCAGAATCGTAGATGAAGGGGCTGCCTGCGGCAATCATGGATGAGAACGGTGGCTGGTCAACAGCATACTGGTACCCACATGCACCACCTACAGCACAGGTATTCAGGCATGCACACATCAGACATTTACTTCAAGATAAGCGCCAGTTTGGGAAGAGGTAGCAATACAAAATCTCATATACAGTATCTATTACCTTCACTTCCCGCGCCATTAGCATCACCATACCATGTCGCGATGCCACCGGACCAGCTGGAGAGCTCACGGTGAAACTCAGCGGATGCACAGGGGTGGAAGAGCGAAGCGACAACAACTGCAACGGCACAGAAGGGCAGGAGCTGAAACTTGGAAGCCATGTGCAGCACTCTGTGACAATTAGATATGGCTGTTAAGTTCTAAGATAGTGCTGGTTTGCCAGAAGAGAGGAAGGGCAAGTAGAGAATAGTGTTAACTATGCAATAGAATATTCCAACTACGAATGTAACAAACGCAGGCGCAGCACACTAGTTCTCTTTGGCCTGATGACACACACTGAAACAACGGTAGCAGTTTGTAGTGCTTGTTTTTTCTCTTCTCTTTTTATGAAAATGACACTGGTCACTATTCAGTATCAAACAGAAAACTTATAAACCGTTGGAACTTTTGAGACTTGATACATCTTTTTTAATAAAGCAAGCCGTGTGCATCTATTGATGCAGAGGCTGTGGCTATGCTCCTTTATCGAACAAAAAGTGATTAAGAGCAAAACCGAGAGTATTGTAAGGCAGCTCCCTTCAGACAAAGTTGGCATGATGGGGCAGTACTATACTAAATCAAATGCACATACAGGTTCCTGAACTTTTATTCTGCATCTTAACTCTTACAAATTCAAATACAAATTACTATAATGAAGATCCAATATTGTACTATTAAATGATGGTGGAACTGCAAGTACAATATTGAGATATTCAAAGCACCCTATGATCCCACTAATCATGCCAAACAACCACAGAGACACTAAAATGATATAATTATGAAGGAAATATTGTTCAAGAAAATAATTATGAACGAAATGAGGGTGCATTTTCCTATGTTGTGTAAAACCAACAGGTGATTGTTATTTAAGCACATAGTGCTACCCGAGAACTGTCTTATGTAAACGTAATATGTACTATTACAGTCTGTCAGAACCTCTACTAGAGTTACTAAGACCTCTGTTTTCAGAGCATGTAGGATAAGTACGTCTAATCGATTCTAGGGACCTAAAATGAATACTAGTAAAGGTACATACAACAAAAATAACCTTAGGAGACCACTGGTGCGTTGTAAATGTCGTGTACAGGGTAGTATTAGCATTTGAACTGATGGTAAAGGTGTGATAACTGATAAGCATTTGAAGTAAAATGCAAAGATCTGGATCACCAAAAAATACATATTTTCAAGGTGAGTCGTAGATTAGGGCGAGCATGCAAAGGGCCACTGGAAAATTTCGATGAAACAAAACCACTGCCAGATCACCAGTTTCTAGTTTATGCTCAGCATCTAAAAACAAATCCACAACTTGTGCTATGGCACTCCTCTTTTAGAAAATTCTACGAATTCAAAGCAAATCAGTTAATATTAGATGGTGTAAATTTGTATTAATCAAAATATTATTGGGGGTGTATTAGCCTAGTTTTTAAATCTGTATGCATAAGTTTGTTCAATAGTTTGTTGGTACAAATTTCCCCTCACTTAATATTAACTACTATCTTTTTAAGATTCATAAACTTTTCTAGAAGAGGTGCTTTAATGACAGCACCTAACCCCACTGAACTGAAATACATAATGAAACACATGTAGTGTCAGCCTTAACCATATTTAAATTAAAGTTTCTGCAGAAAAGTTTCAAGTCGATTGGTTAAATTGTGTATATTAATCCTAAGAATTATTCCCTTATTCAAAAAATGAGTACTGATAAGGGGATAATAAAAATGTCACAAATGGTAGACAACCCTGCAGAACTGTGTTCATCAACACTCGTACACAATGAAGCATCATTCAAAAGAACATGGTTTATCAATTTTTTTTAACAGAACAAAGCACTGGTCAGTTGTTTTATTAACAGATTACCCTATATACTGCAAATTTGTATGGTAACCTCGTCTAAAATTTAAATGCAAGAAATGTCTAACAATATGGGCATGAATGGAAGACTGACTTTGCCAAGCAAAAATACATAATATTGGTACATTCATGAGATCATGGCGCAAAAGGAATTAAGAGCATCCAATCATTCATAAAACCAGAGTGCTTTCATCTCAGAAAGTGATCATCAGCATTGTAAGTTATAATAACCCTAGGCTGACACTCAAACCTAAATGTAAATCTTACCCTCTTAATCTCAGTGGGAACTCAAATTTTACACATGAACGTTAACAAAGAAGTTCTCCCATATGAAGTAAAGAAACAAGCAGCATTCCTCGTAATGTCTCCCCTGTTAGGATTGGCCTGAACCAGACAGTCTCTATTACTCGATCTGGCTAGTTAGCTAACTACAGAGTGTTGATTCGCAAAAAAACTATAGAGTGTTAACTCATAGCCACCACAAAAATTACAGTTTCAGCATGGCGGCCAATAGTCTAGAAGCACGAAGAGAGTTGGCAAAAGTATGACATCTCTGTCCTTGCTCCAATCAAGGCAGCAGACTTGAATTTTACATGCCAGCGGACTAATTACATTTTCATTTTGCAAAGTCACTCCCAACACATATCTGAGACAAATATGACCCAAGGCACAAACAATGCACAAATCCTAAGAAAGTCCAAGATGGGGTGTATCTATCCCAGCATAAACACATAAACCAGATCGAATCCATCTCAACTCTAGAGCAAACGAACCATTAGCCGATTTGACGCGCTGGTTACTCTGAAAACAAGAATCACGCAAATTTTCGTATGAGCCCTGAACTAGCGCCATTGGGCACTGGCAATCACAGTTTCGCATCAGACCAAGAGCATCTGTAAAAACAGCGCGCGGTACATTCATCTTTACCTTTCTGGCTCGGATGCCGGCGCGCTCGTCGAGTCCGGTCACCTTTTCTTCCCCTGAAGAAGAAAAACAAGCGAATGCAGCAACGGAAGGGAACCTAAGCAAAGGAGGGTGGAGGCGTCATGTTGCTGCTGTATTTTCAAGGAGAAGGCTGGGTTTGTTGAGGCGTAGGCGGTGGCGGCGGCGGCGGCGGCGGCGGCGGAGGGGAGAAGAGAAGAGAGGAGGCTGGGAGTGGAGTGTTCGACAAAGAGTGACAGAGCGAGATTGGGGAGGGGCGTGGAGAGTGCCATGCCTGTTTGGTTGCACGCCGGAACGCTGACTCTTGTTTTGTTCCCTGGCCCAAAAATCCAGAAAGGCTATACTAAGCTTTATCGTTTTGTGCTGGATCTTAGGCCATTAGAGCATCTCCAGTCGCGTCCCCCAAATACGGCGGACAAAAAATGAAGAAAAATGCGTTCCAGTCATGTCCTCTAAAGCCAAATAGCGCCTCATTTTATGTCTGGCGTTTCCGGTAGAGACTCTACACAAAAAACAGCATCCGGACCATGCATGCAGCCCCTCCTCCCCACATGTCATTCTCTTTCCCCCACACTTTCTCTCACCTACTTTTTCCACATGGGATGGTCCCATCTATTAAAATGCATGCATCCGGACGTTGTTTGAGGGACGCGGCTGGGAAGAGCCTCTTTTTTGTACATATTTTTAGTCTCTTTTTGTCCGGCGCTGTCTCCAAACGAGCCCTAAATCGTCGTGCCGGATGTTTTTTGAGGGACGCGACTGGAGATGCTCTTAGGCCCATTAGAGCAACTCCAATAGTATAGTCGGTTGTTGGCTATAAGCAAGATGTCATGTCATCTATAGTCAACATGTAGCCAACAAGTACAATAGTTGACTATAAAAATGTACTACTTTTTCAATGGATGGCCCACCTTTCATTCACACACCTTGCCTAGGAGCACGTGCTAGAGCTATCTCTTGCATAAGAGAACTCGTACCTTGCCTAGGAGCGCGTGCTAGAGCTAGCTCTTGCATAAGAGCATTCTCTTATGCAAGAGCTGCTCATGCAAGAGCTAGCTCTAGCACGTGCTCCTAGGCAAGGTGTGTGAATGAAAGGTGGACCATCCATTGAAAATGTAGTACATTCTTATAGCCAACTATTGTACTTGTTGGCTACATGTTGACTATAGATAACATGACATCTTGTTTATAGCCAACAACAAGCTATACTATTGGAGTTGCTCTTAGCTTGTGTAATGTGGTGTACAAACTAATATCCAAAGTGCTAGCTAATAGACTCAAGGTGCTCCTTCCAGAAATCATCGCACCAAACCAGAGCGCCTTTGTCCCGGGGAGGCTGATTAGTGACAACATCATGTTGGCTTACGAGTGTACACATTTATGCAGAATAAGAGGACTGGATCCCAAGGTTTTGCGGACATAAAATTAGATATGAGCAAAGCATATGATCGAGTGGAGTGGCACTTTCTGGAGGATATGATGCGGAGGATGGGATTTAATGAAGTATGGATACAGAGAATTATGAGATGTGTTTCATAGGTGAGCTACAGAATTAAGGTGAACAACACTTATTCAGATACAGTTGTGCCGCAGAGAGGACTCCACCAGGGTGTGACCCACTGTCACCGTACCTTTTTCTTATATGTGCAGAGGCGTTCTCCTGTCTGCTAAATAAGGCGGAAGTGGATGGAAGATTAGAGGGAGTGAGGGTGTGTGCAAATCCTCCGAGTTTTAATCATCTTATGTTCGCGGATGATTCGTTGATTCTTTTGAAAGCTGCTGAAGAGAACTCAACCCATCTGCGGAATATTTTAGCTCTGTATGAAGATTGCTCGGGGCAGACTGTCAATTTCTCCAAGTCGGCAGCCATGTTTAGCCCTAACACACCAAGAAGTGAGAGGAGGATAGTAATGGAGACCTTGCAGATTGATACGGAGGCGAGAAATGAGAAATATCTGGGACTTCCAGTGTATGCCGGCAGATCAAAGAAAGGAGCTTTTGCATATCTGAATGGTAGAATGTGGGGGAAGATACAAGGGTGGGAAGAACGCCTGATGTCAAGGGCAGCGAAGGATGTGCTTATTAAGGCGTGTGCATAGACTATTCCCACTTTCGCTATGTCATGCTTCGATATTACAAAAAGTCTCTGTGATGAAATGAGTGTAATGGTGAACCGCTTCTGGTGGTCACAACAGAAGGACAAGAGGAAGATCCATTGGATTAGCTGGAAGAAAATGGCTCAACCAAAGAAGGATGGAGGTTTGTGGTTCAGAGACTTACATCTGTTTAACCTCGCAATGTTGGCTCGACAGGCGTGGAGGCTGTTGACGGATCCAATGTCACTTTGTGCCAGAGTATTACATGCCAAGTATTTCCCAAATAGCTTAGTGCTAGAGGCTGAAAGGGTGCGGAATATGTCCTATACATGGCGTAGTATCATGAGGGGAATTGAAGTGATTAAGATGGGCATGATCTGGAGACTTGGAGATGGGACAGAGATAAATATATGGCATGATCAGTGGTTAACTGGACAATGGGACATCTCCTTGATAAATGACATATTCAGAGAGGAGGATGCAGCCGTTATTTTATGTACGCCCCTTCGGAGCGACTTCGAAGACTTCCCGGCCTGGTTCATGAATTCAGATGGGGTCTTCTCCGTCCGCTCAACGTACAAGATGCTTGCAACACAAAAGAGTCATACTGCGGAGGGGTCAGGAGGGTCGGGTACCGCGAAGGAGAGTAAGGAGTTTAACTGGAAGCTTCTCTGGCGGTAGGCGTGTGCACCGAAGACGAAGCATTTCCTATGGAGATTGGCACACAACAATCTTCCGTGGAAACTAACTTTAAGCGGAGAGGTATGGAGGTGGATACCAGATGCCCAATGTGTAGCCGGCTATACGAGGATGGGGGCCACATCTTCCTACATTGTACTCAGGTGAAGAAATTGTGGCGGCAGCTTGAGATGGAGGAGGTGAGGCTGCGACTATGCCAATGTCCCAATGCACAGGATATGCCGATGACCATATTTGATATGGAGGAGGAGAAGAGGCTTTGGACTATTGCATTACTTTGGCAGTGGTGGACGGCGAGTAACAAGAGGAATGCCAATGATGGAGAGAAGTCAGTGGAGGGGGTTGTGTTCCAGGTGCGAAGATGAGCGATGGACTTTACTGAATTCTATGCACAAAAGGGAGCCAAGGCCAGGCAGCCTGAGGAGGAAAGAGGATGGACACCGCCGGCGGAACATGATCTGCTCAAAATCAATGTTGATGGAGCTTTCTCGGACAACCCAAAAAGAGGAGGGTGGGGTTTTGTCATCAGAGATAGCACGGGCCAAGTGGTCGGGGCAGGAGGCAGAATCGAGTTTCCTCAAAGCGTTGTCCATACTGAAGTGGTAGCATGCATACAGGCGCTGGAAGCGGCATCGAATTGGAGGATGACCCGGATTACACTGGAATCAGATTGTAAACTGCTGGTGGATGCATTGAACAAAGCCGACTACGACAGATCGCCAATTGGTGTGTAATTCTTAAAAATAAAAAAATAAAAAATTGAAAACAATAAAACATGTAAAATATTCATAACAATTCTAAAATTCTAAGACAATTTCCAAAATAATCCTAAAACTCTAAATACTTTTGACTTTTTAAAATTCATGACATTTCTAAAATTCAAAAAAACAATCTTGACAATTGTACGTTTACCCATATAAAATTCACAATGCACATTGCTTAGACTACAAATATTTCTAAAATTTATACAACAATTGCAAAATGTGCTAAACATGGCCGGAACCATTCTAACATGTTGCGCATTTTGACATTCTGAACGAAATCAATGTTATTTTCGACAAAAATATATTCCATGGCTTGTTCTAAAAACCATGATCCAAACCACCTGATAATCCATTTCTCCAAAAATAAACCCTGATGTTAGCCATCGAGCCCATGCAATATCTGGTGCCTGTCATCGATCCGATGAATGAATTGAGGTTTAAATTTTATACTAGAGATGATGCAAGGAATATATCGTACTAGCCATCAAAGTACAAGATGGTTTTATTTATTTGTTAGTCTTTTCCTATTGGATTTGAAAAACTTGGCATTGCATTAACTTGTGGCCGCGACAATTTGTTTGTCTTTTTTACGGTAAGCGGTGACAGTTAGCCTTTTGTTTCAATGTTCTCAATTCCAAGAAACACACTAGTTTATTTGATCATAACTCAAGCAGTGGCCATATTGATATCCGAACTAGAAAAATCCGTGCTTAGCACGTTTTTAAACCGAAGGTCCTTAGACCCAGCTTTATAAATAAAGCGAGAACACCAAATCCAAAGTTTTACAACCAACCAACACGACTCACGCCACACACGCGGAGCCCAGAAACGGGACGAACCCAACATCAACGATGGTCACGTGCTACCCAAGCACCAAAGTACACAGTGGGAGAGATACAAGGCCCTGCAGTGGGTCGAATGTGCTAAAAGTGCTAAGCCGCCCTAGTCCTCGCATGAAGCCTCCTGACCTCCTCCACCGCCACGTCCAGCAACGCGCGCTCCCTCGGTCTGACCAGAACCCTCCAAGACTGCATATACAGCAACATGTGGAAGAAGGCATCAGCTGCATTGCCGATCAACTTCCCTTCAATAGTTAGTTTGTTTCTAATGTTCCAAAGGGTCCAACATTGGGCCGCAAAGGTAAACCATACTAATCTACGAAGGGGGCCTAGCAAGCCCTGTGCTAAGGCAATAAAGTCCCCGACCCCTGCCGGGTTCCACTCGCAGTGGAGGAGTTCCCTAACCCCTGCCCACATGAACCCCGCCATAGGGCAAGTGAAGAAGATGTGGTTGCAATCCTCAACCTCTCCACAGAGAGCACACAAGCCATTAGACGGACCCCGTCGCTTAGCCACCTGCTCACAGGAAGGTAGTTTACCACGGATCAACTGCCACAAGAAAACTTTGATCTTGGGCGGAACGCGTGTCCGCCACACCTCCTTGAAGTGTGTGACTGCTGCTCCCTGCAGAAGTCCGCAATAAACCGATCGCGTGGAGTACTCCCCTGAGGACTCGAGGGACCAGGAAATATGATCGTTCCTTTCCCCCTTCGGAAGCCCTTGGATTTCACGGCACAGGTTATCCCATTCAACCTTTTCTGCCAAACCAAGGTGTCGCCGGAACCGAATGCGCCACTCCCCAGGAATCCCCTCTACCACCCTGGTCGCGTGGACCGTGGTGAAGGGGTTGGAGCAGCAGCCGAAGAGGAGCGGGTAGCGGGCCCTAAGTGGCCCTCTCCCCGTCCACCAGTCAAGCCAGAAGTAAGTCCATTTCCCATTATGGACCTTGTGGCGAGCCCCCAGTTTGAAATACCATTTGATCTTTTGTATGGAATTCCAGAACTGGGACCCTCTCGCCGGCACCTCCTTGGAGAAAAAATCCCTGTCCCCAAGGTATTTGGCGCGGATCAAATCAGCCCACAGACCCCCTGTGTTCTGGTAGTATTTCCAAATCCACTTCAGCATCAAGGCAATGTTCATGGTTTTGGTGTTGAGGATACCCAGACCCCCGAACTGTCTAGGTTTGCACACGGTGGCCCAATCCACCATATGGTATTTCCGCTTGTGGCCGACCCCCTCCCAGAAGAATCGGGACCGAGATCTGTCCATAGTCGTATGTGTAGCATCGTGCAGAAGATACATACCCATAGCGAACATAGGAAGACTCGACAAGCAAGAGTTAGTAAGCTCCAGCCGGCCAGCCGAAGCAAGGAAAAGGCCTTGCCAAGGCTCGACCCGGTGGCCCACCTTCTCCGGTAGGAACTCCCAGTCCGCTACCCGAAGCGCCCGACTACTCACCGGCAGACCAAGGTATTTCATCGGAAGCTTGCCCAATTTACAGTTGAGCATGTTCGCCACCCTGCGTTGCTCCAGGTCCGTGACCCCAGTCACAACACCTCACTCTTGTCGAAATTGATCTTAAGTCCCGACATGTTCTTAAAGCATAGGAGTAGGAACTTCAGATTCGCGATCCCCAGATCCGAAGGCTCAATCAGGACAAGCGTGTCGTCGGCATATTGGAGATGAGTCACACCCCCAGGAATGAGGTGCGAGACCACCCCGCGGATGTGGCCAGCCGTGTTGGCCCTAGCCAGCATCGCAGCAAGGCCATCCACCAAGAAGTCGAATAGGATCGGGGAGAGTGGATCTCCCTGGCGGACACCCCGCGCATTGCGAAAGAAAGGACCCACCTCTCCATTGACATTGATAGCCGTCTGGCCTCCCGTGACCAGTTGCATCAACCTGTGGACATTCATGTCCGAGAAAACCTTGCGCCGAAGGATTTCCCGGAGGAACTCCCAGTTCACCCGGTCGTAGGCCTTTTCGAAATCAAGTTTGAGCAAGAGGCCCCCCAACCTCTTGGCGTGCAGCTCATGGGCGATCTCGTGTAGAGCAAGCACCCCCTCGTGAAGGCACCTACCCCGGATGAAAGCAGTCTCACTCCTGTCAATAGTTCGGTGGGCAATCGGGGCTAAGCGAGTCGCGTACGCCTTCGCCACGAACTTAAAGATGACATTGATGAGAGCAATTGGTCTAAACTGCTTGATCAAATCCGCCCCCTTAACCTTTGGAATCAAGGTGATGACCCCAAAGTTAAGGCGAGCGATATCCACCCTACCCAGAACGAAGTCGTTCAGGATCTTGAGGATAGGAACTCGAAGGATTCCCCAGAATCGCTTGAAGAAGGAGACCGGCAACCCATCCGGCCCCGGGGCGGAATCTGGCCTCATGCTCAGAAGCACCTCGTCGAGCTCATCCGACGTGAAGGTTAATTCCAGCGCGAGGTTTTCCGCCGGAGAGATCTGTTGGTCCCCAGACCACAAATCAAGATGGAGAGACAGAACCCTATCCTCTCCCCTCGAACCCATGAGGCCATGGTAGAACTCATACACATGCTCCATGAGGTCGCGCTGTTCGTCGATCTCCCCGTGGTCCGTGACAAGCCGAGGTATCGAACACTTCCGTCGCCTCCCATTGGCGATGGCATGGAAGTAGGCCGTGCAAGAATCCCCTTTCATCGTCCATTGCACCCTACTGCGTTGCTTCCAGTATTCCTCCTCCAAACTGTCCATCAGGAGGAGTTGGTCCTCCAAATGATACCTAAGGGCCCATCCCTCCTCGTCTAAACCGTCGGAATCAGCCCGTCGGTCTAGGCCATCAATCTGCGCAAGAAGGTCCGCCCTAAAGACCCTCCGCTCCTTCCCCAAGTTGGCTCCCCAGCCCTTCAGGAACTGACGCACGTTCCTGGCCACACACTGCCACCCATCGATGCTGTCCCTGTGAGGGCCTAGCTCATGCAGGTAGCAGTGGAGTTTGCCGTTGATGAGCTCCCCAAAGCCCGTCACCCGGAACCACCACGTCTGGAAGAAGAAACGTGGCGGTCGCTTGACCGTGACTTCCCCACTATCCAGGAGGAGAGGGTTGTGGTCCGACCCAATCCTCGTGATAGCCGTGACGGAGCAGAGCGGGAAAGCCGCCTCCCAAGACGGCGAGACGAAGACCCTGTCCAGCACACATCTGATTGGGCAGAGTTGCCTGTTGGTCCACGTGAAACGGGCCCCTGCCCGGTTGATCTCCCGGAGCGACATGGCCGCAATGGAGTCATTGAACCTGCGGATCCGGGGCCAGTTGATGTTCCCATTGTTCTTGTCCTGAGCATAACGGATCAAGTTAAAGTCACCGGCCACCACTAAAGGTACCGGGCATTGCAGGACTGCCTGCTCGAGCTCCCCCAGAAACTCATCAGTACGGCTATGGTCAGCCGGGCCGTAAACCAACATGAAGCACCACTTCATATTGGTGTTGCGCTGTAGGACAATAGCGCTGAGGAAGAAGGTACCCATCCTCCACATCCCCACCTCGAAGGATTCTTCCCGAAAACCTAAGAGCATACCACCGGAGTGTCCCACCGCCGGTAGGTGGTTCCAAGCGAAAAGAACTCCCACCTCTAAGCTATGGAGCTCCGCAGTGGAGATGTTGATCTTTTGAAATCGAAAGTTATGCCTAATAGGGATATTGAAAATAAAATTGTTACTACAGCAAATGCCATCCAAGTTAGAATTAATGAGAATATAAGATTAATGGCTGAACTGCGTGCTAGGTGGGATAGAGAAGAAAATGAAAAACTAGCTAAAGAGAAAAATATAGCTAAAGTTTGGACTATTACCACCACTAGCAATGCTAATGATTCACAAGTTGCTGCACCTCCTACTATCAATGGTAAAATAATTGGTGTTGTCAATGTTTCTACCCCTAGTGCAAAGCGCGCAAAATTACCTGAAACTGCTAAAACTGCTGAAACTGCCTGTGATAAAACTGCTGAAATTTTTTCCAACCTTGGGGATGATAATCCCATTGCTTTAAATTGTAATGATTTAGATTTTGATGATTGCCACATCTCTGAAGTTATAAAGTTCTTACAAAAACTTGCTAAAAGTCCTAATGCTAGCGCTATAAATTTGGCTTTCACAAAACATATTACAAATGCTCTCATAAAAGCTAGAGAAGAGAAACTAAAACTTGAAACTTCTATTCCTAGAAAGCTAGAGGATGGTTGGGAGCCCATCATTAAAATGAGGGTCAAAGATTTTGATTGTAATGCTTTATGTGATCTTGGTGCAAGTATTTCTGTTATGCCTAAGAAAGTCTATGATATGCTTGACTTGCCACCATTGAAGAACTGTTATCTGGATGTTAATCTCGCTGATAATGCTAAAAAGAAACCTTTGGGGAGAGTTGATAATGTTCACATTATGGTTAACAATAACCTTGTCCCCGTTGATTTTGTTGTCTTGGATATTGAATGCAATGCATCTTGCCCCATTATATTGGGAAGATCTTTTCTTCGAACCGTTGGTACTACTATTGATATGAAGGAAGGTAATATTAAATATCAATTTCCTCTCAAGAAAGGTATGGAACACTTCCCTAGAAAGAGAATGAAGTAACCTTATGATTCTATTATTAGAACAAATTATGATGTTCTCTTGATAATACTTGATATACACTTTCTGCTCCTAGCTGAAAGGCGTTAAAGAAAAGCGCTTATGGGAGACAACCCATGTTTTTACTATAGTACTTTTGTTTTATATTTGAGTCTTGGAAGTTGTTTACTACTGTAGCAACCTCTCCTTATCTTAGTTTTGAGTTTTGTTGTGCCAAGTAAAGTCTTTGATAGTAAAGTAAGTACTAGATTTGGATTACTGCGCAGTTCCAGATTTCTTTGCTGTCACGAATCTGGGTCTATCTCCCTGTAGGTAACTCATAAAATTAAGCCAATTTACGTGCGTGATCCTCAGATATGTACGCAAATTTCATTCAATTTGGGCATTTTCATTTGAGCAAGTCTGGTGCCCTAATAAAATCCATCTTTACGGACTGTTCTGTTTTGACTGATTCTGCCTTTTATTTCGCATTGCCTCTTTTGCTATGTTGGATGAATTTCTTTGATCCATTAATGTCCAGTAGCTTTATGCAATGTCCAGAAATGTTAAAAATGATTGTGTCACCTGTGAACATGTTAATTTTTATTGTGCACTAACCCTCTAATGAGTTGTTTCGAGTTTGGTGTGGAGGAAGTTTTCAAGGATCAAGAGAGGAGTATGATACAATATGATCAAGGAGAGTGAAAGATCTAAGCTTGGGGATGCCCCGGTGGTTCACCCCTGCATATTCTAAGAAGACTCAAGCGTCTAAGCTTGGGGATGCCCAAGGCATCCCCTTCTTCATCGACAACATTATCAGGTTCCTCCCCTGAAACTATATTTTTATTCCGTCACATCTTATGCACTTTGCTTGGAGCGTCGGTTTGTTTTTGTTTTTTTTGTTTTGTTTGAATAAAATGGATCCTAGCATTCACTTTGTGGGAGAGAGACACGCTCCGCTGTAGCATATGGACAAGTATGTCCTTAGGCTCTACTCATAGTATTCATGGCGAAGTTTCTTCTTCGTTAAATTGTTATATGGTTGGAATTGGAAAATACTACATGTAGTAACTCTAAAATGTCTTGAATAATTTGATACTTGACAATTGTTGTGCTCATGTTTAAGCTCTTGCATCATATACTTTGCACCCATTAATGAAGAAACACTTAGAGCTTGCTAATTTGGTTTGCATATTTGGTTTCTCTAGAGTCTAGATAATATCTAGTATTGAGTTTTGAACAACAAGGAAGACGGTGTAGAGTCTTATAATGTTTACAATATGTCTTTTATGTGAGTTTTGCTGCATTGTTCATCCTTGTGTTTGTTTCAAATAACCTTGCTAGCCTAAACCTTGTATCGAGAGGGAATACTTCTCATGCATCCAAAATCCTTGAGCCAACCACTATGCCATTTGTGTCCACCATACCTACCTACTACATGGTATTTTTCAGCCATTCCAAAGTAAATTGCTTGAGTGCTACCTTTAAAATTCCATCATTCACCTTTGCAATATATAGCTCATGAGACAAATAGCTTAAAAACTATTGTGGTATTGAATATGTACTTATGCACTTTATCTCTTATTAAGTTGCTTGTTGTGCGATAACCATGTTTCTGGGGACGCCATCAACTATTCTTTGTTGAATATCATGTGAGTTGCTATGCATGTCCGTCTTGTCTGAAGTAAGAGAGATCTACCACCTTAATGGTTGGAGCATGCATATTGTTAGAGAAGAACATTTGGCCGCTAACTAAAGCCATGATTCATGGTGGAAGTTTCAGTTTTGGACATATATCCTCAATCTCATATGAGAATAATAATTGTTGTCACATGCTTATGCATTAAAGAGGAGTCCATTATCTGTTGTCCATGTTGTCCTGGTATGTATGTCTAAGTTGAGAATAATCAAAAGCGAGAAATCCAAAATGCGAGCTTTCTCCTTAGACCTTTGTACAGGCGGCATGGAGGTACCCCATTGTGACACTTGGTTAAAACATGTGCATTGCGATGATCCGGTAGTCCAAGCTAATTAGGACAAGGTGCGGTCACTATTAGTATACTATGCATGAGGCTTGCAACTTGTAAGATATAATTTTCATAACTCATATGCTTTATTACTACCGTTGACAAAATTGTTTCATGTTTTCAAAATAAAAGCTCTAGCACAAATATAGCAATCGATGCTTTCCTCTTTGAAGAACCATTATCTTTACTTTTATGTTGAGTCAGTTCACCTATCTCTCTCCACCTCAAGAAGCAAACACTTGTGTGAACTGTGCATTGATTCCTACATACTTGCATATTGTACTTGTTATATTACTCTATGTTGACAATTATCCATGAGATATACATGTTATAAGTTGAAAGCAACCGCTGAAACTTAATCTTCCTTTGTGTTGCTTCAATACCTTTACTTTGATTTATTGCTTTATGAGTTAACTCTTATGCAAGACTTATTGATGCTTGTCTTGAAGTACTATTCATGAAAAGTCTTTGCTTTATGATTCACTTGTTTACTCATGTCATTACCATTGTTTTGATCGCTGCATTCATTACATATGTTTACAAATAGTATGATCAAGGTTATGATGGCATTTCACTTCAGAAATTATCTTTGTTATCGTTTTACCTGCTCGGGACGAGCAGAACTAAGCTTGGGGATGCTGATACGTCTCCGACGTATCGATAATTTCTTATGTTCCATGCCATATTATTGATGATACCTACATGTTTTATGCACACTTTATGTCATATTCGTGCATTTTCTGGAACTAACCTATTAACAAGATGCCGAAGTGCCACTTACTGTTTTCTGCTGTTTTTGGTTTCAGAAATCCTAGTAACGAAATATTCTCGGAATTGGACGAAATCAAGACCCAGGGTCCTATTTTGCCACGAACCTTCCAGAAGACCGAAGAGCATACGAAGTGGGGCCACGAGGTGGCCAGACCACAAGGCGGCGCGGCCAAGGGGGGGCCCGCGCCGCCCTGTGGTGTGGGCCCCTCGTCAGCCCTTCGACTCCGCCCTTCCGCCTATTTAAAGCCTCCGTCGCGAAACCCCTGAGGCGAAAAACCACGATACGGAAAACCTTCCAGAGACGCCGCCGCCGCCAATTCCATCTCGGGGGATTCTGGAGATCTCCTCCGGCACCCTGCCGGAGAGGGGATTCATCTCCCGGAGGACTCTACACCGCCATGGTCGCCTCCGGAGTGATGAGTGAGTAGTTCACCCCTGGACTATGGGTCCATAGCAGTAGCTAGATGGTTGTCTTCTCCTCATTGTGCTTCATTGTTGGATCTTGTGAGCTGCCTAACATGATCAAGATCATCTATCTGTAATACTCTATGTTGTGTTTGTCGGGATCCGATGGATAGAGAATACCATGTTATGTTAATTATCAAGTTATTACATATGTGTTGTTTATGATCTTGCATGCTCTCCGTTATTAGTAGAGGCTCTGGCCAAGTTTTTGCTCTTAACTCCAAGAGGGAGTATTTATGCTCGATAGTGGGTTCATGCCTGCATTGACACACAGGACAAGTGAGAAAGTTCTAAGGTTGTGTTGTGCTGTTGCCACTAGGGATAAAACATTGTCGCTATGTCCGAGGATGTAGTTGTTGATTACATTACGCACCATACTTAATGCAATTGTCTGTTGCTTTGCAACTTAATACTGGAAGGGGTTCGGATGATAACCTGAAGGTGGACTTTTTAGGCATAGATGCAGTTGGATGGCGATCTATGTACTTTGTCGTAATGCCCAATTAAATCTCACTATATTTATCATGACATGTATGTGCATTGTTATGCCCTCTCTATTTGTCAATTGCCCGACTGTAATTTGTTCACCCAACATGCTTTTATCTTATGGGAGAGACACCTCTAGTGAACTGTGGACCCCGGTCCATTCTTTAATACTGAAATACAAATCTGCTTAAATACTTGTTTTACTGTTTTCTCTGCAAACAATCATCTTCCACACAATACGGTTAATCCTTTGTTACAGCAAGCCGGTGAGATTGACAACCTCACTGTTTCGTTGGGGCAAAGTACTTTGGTTGTGTTGTGCAGGTTCCACGTTGGCGCCGGAATCCCTGGTGTTGCGCCGCACTACATCCCGCCGCCATCAACCTTCAACGTGCTTCTTGGATCCTCCTGGTTCGATAAACCTTGGTTTCTTTCTGAGGGAAAACTTGCTGCTGTGCGCATCATACCTTCCTCTTGGGGTTCCCAACGAACGTGTGAGTTACACGCCATCACCCGGCTGGGGAGCCAGAAAGGCCTCCCGAATCTCCACGTCGGTCTTGCTGAGGGGAAGGTACAGCTTCCCACTCCCCGTGCTCATCTTGAGAGTAGCCCTGGAGGGGAAGTGCACCGTAAACTCCGACTCGGTGGCCTTGGTAACCTGCCAGTCCCAGAGGTCGTCAACCAGATTCTTGAGCTCGTCGGAGAGTTGGGCTTCAGACAGTGGCGCCCCCTTGAACTTGACCACTGCCGCAAACTGGTCCCCCTGACCCTCATCTCGGATCGGCTCCACGTCAATGTTGAAGAACCCGCCGCCCGAGATCGCGTGCCCCATGGACTGCAGCAGGAGGGGCTTGCCACGGGTAGGGCAGCTCGCCGAACTATGTCCCTCCTTACTGCAGATGATGCAAAGGGGATCAAAGGAGCATTCGGACTGGAAATGCCCCGCCCTCCCGCATCGGAAGCATTCACCGCTAGACGCGAGACCCGACGCCTGCCCCGTCCCTTGCTTGGCCTTGCCCTTATGCCGCTGAGACCCGGCCGCTCCCTGCGACTGGGATCGGCTCGAGCCACCATGGCCGCCCGGAGCCTGCCCACCACCCCCTGGTTGCGGGAGCCCGACTGCTGGGGCTGTTGACGCGGACCCTGCGCGCGAGGCGGATCCTGGGAGCGACGGCGAGCCAAGTCCCTGTCTTGCTGCCGTCCCCGGCCCTCCTCCTCCGCCTGTCTGCCACCAGAAGGTGGGCGGCGGCGGTCGTCCCCGCCCCCACCTCCGTCGTACCTCCTCTTGTTATTGTTCGCGCCGCCCCCCTGGAGGCCGCAGTCGCTGTCGACGCCGTAGCTGCTCGAGCCGCCGTACCCATTGGAGCCGAAGCCGCTAGGCCCGTTGTTGCCATGGCCGTAGCCAGAGCTGCTGTTGCCGCCATGCCCGCCGAGGGAGCCCTCTCCGCATGGGTGGCTTCCGCTGTTGAAGAAGCCGCGGTTGTCACTGCCGCCACCACCGCCGCCTCTCCCGTCGCCCCTGACTCCACCACGTCCTCCTCCGTACTCACCACCACGGTCACCGCCGCGGCCCTCGCCGCCACCGCCACCGCCGCCACGCCCGTCACCCCTGTCTTCACCACGACCTCCTCCGAACTCGCCGGTCCGGTCGCCTCCACGGTCGCCGCCGCGAGCGCCACCCCGCTCTCCCGCACGAGCGCCCTCCCGCTCGCCGCGCCTCTCCATCGCCACCACTTCAGCAAAGGACCGTAGTAGGGGAGGTGGAGGAGGGATGCGATGTAGGGATCTCGAAAATCGTCCGCGCCGCCGCACCTCACGAGCCCGAGCAGGGAAACCTAAACTGGGATCTCTGCTCCCCTTCGGTATCCAAAGCCACTTGACCTGCCCCTGCAAAGCCCAAGAGGCCTCCCCCAGGCCGTTAGACACCGAATGGGCCCGCCCAACGGCAGCGGCCCACGAGTGGAAACACAAACACTCACCAGGGCAAAGGGCCATCAGCGGATGGGCCTCCGCAACCTCCAGGCCCAAGACAGGCCCACCAGCAACCTCCTGCCCCGCAAGCGTGGAGGTAGGGTTTGGCGTCTCCTCCGCCTGAGCCAGCCGCGCCGCCCCAGCGTCCGCCGTCGTGGGGGAGAGCGCCCGCCGCCGTCCCGGACTCCCAGTCCTGACCGGCGCACCTGGCACGTCGCCGCACCGCCTCAGCCACCGGCCGGCAGGGTTCCCATCCCCCAGCCTCCGGAAACGCGGGGCGCCCCCGCCACCACCGCCACAAAAACGCGAGCCTCTGCCGCCCGGAGCAAAACGCCGGTGACGGAGAGAACCCCCAAGCTCCTCCGCCCTCGCAATGAACCCTCCCAGGGTTGGTCTTGCCGGAGGGCAGCTCGCCGCCCGGAGCTCCCGCACCCCTTCGTCCTCGTCATCCTCGGAAGAAACCTCCGCAGAGCTCGCCTCCCCCTCCGCCCAGGGAGGGGGCCGAGCCCAAAACCTGTCGCGCACCCCTGCCGACCTCGCCGGCGAGCATGACCCACCGCGCAGCGCCGCCGTCACGGCGCCGGCGCCGGGAACGGGCGAGGCCTCGCCGCCGGAATCGCCAATCTCGTCGCCAATGCCCCTCCTCGTGGGCTTACCGCTTCGGTCCATTAGTTTCCCGATTGCCGCCGTGCTTAGCACGTTCAAACTGATGATATGTCTCGTTTAAAAGAAATCCATATATTATTTTGGAAGATTCTATTCCTAAGGCTTTTTTTTCTATAGTGATTGTTTGGGTTGTAAGATTGTAGGATTGAAAACATATTTATTTTTCTTATTGGATACTTTGCATTTAATTTCATAGATTTTTTTCTTACATCTCACCTCACAAATTTTCCTTCGTATCAATGACAACCATACCATGCACATATTCCTTCACCTAAATTACTGTAGTTTTATCCTGTAATGCTACAAAATAGAAATTTCAGGGTTTATACTTTTTTTTAGAAGTTCGTATGACTAGCCATGTCAGTCCTATGTTTTTTGTATTCTATAGTTTCAACATCGATCCGGACCAAACATGCCCACAGCTGGAGGAGTGTGCCGGTCAAACCAATGTTGCGGCACATAGTACATTTCGTAGATATGCGTTCGTCCGGTATGTCAGCACGAGTCCAGAATTAATCTATTGTTGATGGTTAGGAGGGCAGCCTCTTACCTACTAGAGATCAAACCTAAGGTTTAACACATTTGTGTCTTATAAAATTAAAATTTGTTTCATTGAGACGGGACGCTTCCATCAATAATGAGTCTTTTTTATAAAGAATATATACTAATATCAAGAAAATACTAATTACACCTAACCTCTGCAACAACACGGTGCACTAATGGCAAAACAGATGCACATAGCAAAAAAGAAGAAGAAGAATTACATAATTAAGAGAAATAAGTCCCGCTATGGAGATCAATTACTTGTAGCAGCGAACCAAACAGCACCGATACAGCACCAGAAATCCATCTTGTTCAAAAGTGACGCATCCAAGAAGAAAGGATTGCACAAGCGTTACCGACGGCCTGATCATAGATCATCCAAAGATCATAGGTTTTCACCTTGAAGAAAGTTCGCGCTTACAAAAAATGTTTTGAACAAGAAAATTACGAAACACACACAATTAAAGCTAGACCTTAAATTTTCACCCAAGTTTAGACTGTAAACTTTTCATGTGTTGCCGCCCCATTTGCCGTTGCTGTTGCTCCAAATCACAAATCATCAAAGCCAGCTTGTCAACACCACCACCAGTACTTGAACTACCATTACTAGTCCCCAGAACCTCCATGCCATTTTTCGCGAGTGATTTCACCATGGAACTAAAGATATGCCCCATGATGGCAACAACCTGCAGAGCTTCGCTCGCTCCGTCTTAAACCAAACGGTTAGAAAAATATGATTTCACACGACTGAATACCATGCGATCCGGCAATCTCCAAACATGTCGTCCATTTAAAGTTTACCGGCGGAGCCTCCCAGAACTTGTCACTCCAGCCAAATCAATGGAGACAAGCATGAAGCATATAACAATATGTTTATGGTGTTTTCTTCATCAATCTTAAACCCCGTCGGATCCATTTCTTGAACTCAAATTTTTGAAGGTGCCTATAGAAGTGGATTCTACTATATGTGCATTAGTTTATAGAGTAAGTGTATGTACTTATTTATAAACGTATGCGTCGCACTGAGTCTCAACAGTAAGTGTGTCTTAGATACTTGGTGGACGTCGCCGTAGGTGTCGAGGTGTATTTTCCATGTTATCCAGTCGAGTATACTCCGTACAAGGAAATAAAGAAGATCCAACGGAACCCCGTAATCGCAGCAAGAATCATCGTTCACTCAGTAGTCAAATGCTACTCCTAATCAGACATCACAAGTTCACAACTCGAGTACCAACAGCAACACGAGAAGGTGGTACGCCAAGCCGCCCAATCCTGCAGCGCCCGGCAATCCACGGTCGGCGGCCGCCTCGGCGAGCTCCGACGTCCCGTTGACGCTGCCCTGATCCACGCACGGCCGCGCCCCGAGATTGCTCGTCTGCAGCCTCCCGTACCTTCCCCTGCCGACGCACAGCTCCTCGTTGCCCCGCACGTCGAGCCGCCTGCCGAGCCGCGCCACGAACTCCCCCGGCAGCGCGATCTCCCCGGCGAGCCGGTTCTGGCTGAGGTTGAGCTGCCCCAGGTGCGGAAGCGCGCCGAGGCTCGCCGGGATCGGCCCGTCCAGCCGGTTCCGGTCCAGCGACAGCGCCATCAGGCTCCCCAGCGACGCGAACGCGCCCCGCGGGATCGGGCCCGTGAGGTTGCACCCGGACAGGCCCAGCACCTGCAGCCGCCGCAGCGACCCGACCACCGCCGGCACCGCCGTGCCGATGGGGTTGTCCTGCAGGAGCAGGTACTGCAGCTTCGTTAGAGCGGCCAATGAGGCCGGCAGCGGGCCCGACAGCCCGTTGTGGCTCAGGTCCAGGAACACCAGCTCCTTCAGCGACCCGATCTCCGGCGGCACCGCGCCGGCGAGCCGGTTGTAGCTCAGGTCCGCCTTCTGCAGCATCCGCAGGCTGCCCAGCGCCGCCGGCACGCCGCCGCTGATGCTGTTCCAGCTCAGGTCCAGGATGGACAGGCTCGCCATCCCGCCAATCTCCTCCGGTATCTGGCGCTCGCCGAAACAAACGTACGTGTACGTGTCAGTGTCACCACCAAGACAGACATGCACATTCGTACGAAGTTTACCGACGCCACGACAAGACAAGCAACCAAAGTACTCCGTACGTACCTCGCCGGTGAGGTTGTTGTAGCTGAGGTCGAGCTGCTGCAGCGCGGCGAGGCCGCCGAGCTCCCTGGGGATCTCGCCGCGGAAGCCGTTCTGGGACAGGCTAAGCACCTGCAGGCTCTTCAGGTTGGTCAAGGTTGCGGGTATCCGGCCGGTGAGGCCCGGGTTGGACTTGAGGACGAGCTGCTCGAGGGAGGAGGCGTTGGTGAAGAGCGCGGCCGGCAGCTCGACGGGGCCGGCGCCGACGAAGCAGCCGAAGAGGGAGAGTGTCTTGAGGTGGGGCAGGCCGAGGATCGCGGGGGCGGCGAGCCTGGCGCCGGGCTTGCACGGCGGGGTGGACACGTCGGGGCCGAAGTGGAGGCGAGTTGCTCGGAGGCGGTGGCTGTCGTCGGGGGCGAGCTCGCACTGGAGGCCCGGCCATGGCGTGTCTGTGCACGGCCGAGGGTGCAGCTGCGGCCACGTCGGGTCGTCAAGGAGGTCGGCCATTACGCGGTAGATTGCCGCCAGCTCCGACCTCGGCAGCTCCGGTGGCGCGTCTCCCGCGAGCTGCGCGGTGGCCACGGCCTGGAAGAGGAGGAGGGAGATGGCGATGGAGAGGAGGGAAGAAGCCATTTTCGCAAGTACGTAGTGGGGTATAGTGCAAATGAGATAGACTGAGAGTGATAGGCAGGTCTCGGCATCTGGATGCTCTAGCTCGCTTTATGAGCTCTGAGACTGTGACAAGACACATGCACACTCTCACAGACACACATGGCGAAGACTAGTTAAATCGCAAACGTTTATTGATTGCTTGCCGAAAATATTGCGAACATAACCTGGCTGACACCAAATGTCATCAAGAACCGTGGTCAGGTCACTGCACAAGTGAGAGTATGGATGTATGGAGCAATAATGCTACTGGAGTATATACTGTATCTCATATTTTTGTATATTCTAATCGAATCTTACGTGTACTTGAAGGGCCCAGATGAATTAAAAATTACCCAGCTGAACTTAACTTGAAATAATGGCAGTCGAGACAAGCAGAGAGTGCAACCCGAAAAATACACGACCAGATTGCAACCGGGCAGGGGGCAGCTTTGTGATAAATTGAGGGTTCCACTTCCACCTCAGCTTGCATGGATGCACGTCTGACGGTGCACGACCTCTTTAAAATCAGCTAGAAATTTGGTCTTTCCCCGCCACAATAGATAAATCGGGGTCATTCCGCATAAAACTTATTCATGCGAGTATCAAATATTTTCACGATATTTAATGGATAACTTGTGCAACAATTGATAAATATCGTAGCACCATAAAAAAATTCATTTGCGCACCTACAAAACCATTAGAACAAATGCCCCTTGCATGCAACAAATAATACACATGCTTGGAATATACCGAAACAACTTCTGAAATATTAGAAAAAAACTCCAAGATCGTTAACCCCCCGCCATCAACAATTGGCGGAATGACCTCGCGACCACCGGCTAGTTGGAGCCCAATCCTCTATTTTGAGCTTCAACGAGATGTCAATGATCCATGGAGGAGAGCTCCATGACTTATACCATGTGGATGATGATAAAAAAAATCAACAGGAGGAATCGAAAGGTATCAAATTCTGGTAGAGGAGGAGATGACAAAAGGGGTGGTGACTTCTTTTTTGTACGAAAAAGCCGAAAGAAAGCACGGAGAGGGAGAGAACCACTAGAACAATAGTGCGGGAAGAGTTGGCTAATTGAGCAATTCGAAACATTGGTTGGAGGAACCGGTTTCATACAATTTTAGCGTTTTGGAATGAATCATGTATAATTACATAGGTATGCAAACATACCAAATCATACAATCCCACGAAATATCAAAGGAAAAAAAATCAAATCCAGAAGATCCATAGTGCACATGCACATGCTATAGGGAGTTCAGCACGGATCGGGATGGTCGTGAGAGGGCAAAGACATTATGCAAGCCGCAAGGCGCCAACAGGGTTGCAACACATGCAAAGGAAAAAAGCCGGAACTCCTCTGTGACCACTCAGGTAGTCAGGTGTTTGAGTTGTTAATTACCGGCAGTGTGCACATGTGCGTGACGGTGAGTGGCACATACATGCTAAAAAAACCTTTTGCTAAGAGAAATATGATACTACATGCAAAACACAAATAATTACAAGGGCAAGAGAGGTGACCGACATGCTAGAAATTTGGTCTTTCTTCGCAAGGTCTGATGTCACTGGAACGGTTATATTATATCATTCCCCATGAAACTTATTCATGTGATTATCCAACATTGCCACGACATTAAAGGAATAACTTGTGCAACTATAGATAAAATGGCATGGCATAGTGGAAAATATAATTGGAAGAAAGACCCTCTTGCATGCAACAAATGATATACACTCTTGGAGCATAATGAAAACTTTTGAAATGTTAGTAAAAACTCCAAAATCGTTAACTTCCCGCAATCAACAACTAGTGGCATGACCTCGCAACATCAGGCTAGTGGTAGCCCAATTCTTGATTTTGAACTTCAACCCGATCTTTGTCAGCCATGTTTGGAGGCCACCCATGGAGGAGATCGAGCTCCCTAACTTATAGTACCATGGTGGAGGAGGTGCAAAGACTAGCATGATTTGCCACACATGGACGAAACTCCGTCGAGGAGGAGACGACAAAAGGGGTATGACTTTTTTATGCATGGAAGAGTCGAAGGAAAAGTGGCTGAGGAGGAGGGTGATCACATCTGTCAGCATGAAAGAGCCGAAGGAAAAGCGTGCCGAAAGAGAGCCATTAGCACACTCATGCGGGAAGGGATGGCCAATCAAGTGACTCGAACTATAGGTCTGTTTTCATGCAATTTATGGTCTGTTTTATCCAGGGGATTTTCAAAGGAATTTTGTAGGACTTCTACACATAGAAGTTTTTTTTTTACTATAGGTAATTTGGCTCAAAGGATTGAACCCTCTAGAATATGTATAGATTGCTTTCCTATACTACAATCTCATAGAATCTATAGCTTTCCAAGCTTCGAGGGTTGACGTCTTTTGGGAAATTTCTTGCGTGCCTATGGCAATTGATACATGTAGCCCAATCTCTACAGAAATAATATCCTATGTTTTTTCTCTTGTTCAACCAAACTTCTTTTGCAACTAATTATTGGATTGTTTTTTTTTTGTTTTTATAGGATTTCACATGCATGTCATATTATTGCGGCATTTTTCCTATTTATGTGCTTTTAAAATTATTTGAATCAAACACGCCTTAGCATTTTCATCCGAAACCTATCACATGAGAATGAGCTCATTCTCTGATCCAAATATCCTCCGTAAACCTAGCCCACGGACCAAAATCTTGCAATCGCACGAAATATCGAAGGAAACCAAACTCCAAATCCAAAAGAGGCGTAGTGCACATGTAGCCTACAGGGCCAGCAGCACTCAAAAAAAAAATTGCCGGGTGGTGAGGGAGCCATGGCATTAATTATGCATGCAAGCCGCAAGGCGCCACCAGCTAGGGCCGGGGTGCGTACTCTGGGCACTGGCGCGTATGTATAAATGCATCTCTTGTACTCTCGTGGTACTGGTACTTTGGGTGGAGCCTCACTTGCAATTGATAGCAGTACAGTGTCGATGAGCAGATGCAAAGAAAGAGAAAAGGCGGAACTCCTTTCCCATAGCGGTACACTGTCGTTGCCTGAGTTGTTAGGGCATCTCCAACCGGGCGAGGGCCGTTTGCGTGGCCGCCCGGACACGCGGACAGCGCCCCGCGTCCGCGTGTCCGTTTGGGTCGCACGCGGCGTCCAACGCGGCGACCCAAAGAGACGCCACGTGGTTCGTCTTCGTTGCGCGGTGCTGCGCCATGGTCTCGACGGGACAGCCATGGTGGGCGGTGGAACGCGCGGGAAAGATCCCGCGCGCACCAAGGTTCCCGCGCGCGCGAAAACGCCATTGGCGCGCGCTCGCGCCCAAGTTTCCCGCCTGACCGCCGGCTATAAAAGACGGCGGCGGTCTCGCCCAGACCGCATCACCGTTCTCTCCCCCTCCACCCTCTCCGGCGCCATGCCGCGCACCCTTCAGGCCACATGGGCCAAGCTCTCCCTCGCCGCCCGGGCCAGGTTCCCGCGGACGGACGAGGAGGAGCGCGCGGACTCGCGGTGGGTCGCCGACGACGAGGCGCTCCGCGTCGCTGCCGAGGCGGCGGCAAAGAAGGCCGGTGACGCGGAGGGCTGGCACGAGACCGCGGACGGCTGGTACGAGGCCGCGGAGGAGGGGGCGGCCGCCGCGGAGGAGCCCGTCGCCGCGGAGGACCTCGCGCTCGCGAACATCAACGCCGCCATCGAGGAGCGTCTCGCGGACCTCACGCGCGTGACGAAGGAGCACGAGGGCATACGGCGGGCCGGCCGCCGCCGAGGCGACCTCCTCGGCCGGAAGAACGAGCTGCTCGCTATGCGAGCAGCCCGTCACCTCATCCGGATGCCGTCGCCCGAGCGGCGCGCCGGGAAGGATCTTTGCGTCGGCGGAGCGTGGCCGGCAAGAGCGCATGCGCCGGCGGCAGGAGATCCACGAGGGCTAGGCACCCGCCCGCGTCCGCCTGGAGGCGCGCACCGCTGTGGAACACGCCGCTCTGCAGGAGGTGGAACTATGCGGGAAGCGGATGATTCCGCCGCAGGAGGCGGAGCGCGAGCGCGCCGAGGTGCGCGGACGGAATGGAGGAGGATGATGGCCTCCGTCCAAGCTGCCGAGGCCAGCGCCGCCGCCCGCGCCGCCGCCGACGCGCCACCCGGCCCGTAGTGTCGGGAGTGGAATCCTCACGCGTACAGGCCGCCCGCGTCGAGTGAAATCCACGGCCCCGACGGCGAGCCGGCGAGGAGTCGCCGGCGAGGCCGCCGGCCCCGTACGTATTTAGGATAGAAGTAGTAGCTAAAAAAAAATTGTAATGAGTTCTATTTAATGAAAAATATTAGTTATGCCTATGACACGCGGGCCAGGGGCGGACGCGAGCGACCAGCCTTTCGCGTCCGCGGCCATGCAAACCCGGCCAAGATTTGGGCCGGGTTTGCGTCGATCCGGACGCCGCGGGCATCCGTTTTAGGGATGGATCCGCGCGCTGGGCCGGGTTTTTGTCCGGCTGGACCCATCCGGATGCGCGGGCGCGGGATGGGTCGCCCCGTTGGAGATGCCCTTAGGCTACCCAAACGGACAAACGGACATCAGATTGGTCCGTTTGGGTAAAACCTGCTCCCAACGGGCCGACCCAAATTAAAAACGGACAGACGTAGCGTCCGGCACGACCCAAAGCCGGACAAAATTTAGGAGTCTTTTTGGGGCGAGCCGGACGAACGCGGGCGTCCATTGTATCCGCCTGTGTCCGCGTCCTGGCCCATGTGACAGAGACACAAAATGCAACCGCATGGTCCCAGCCTTCTCTCTCTCCTCTGTCTTCCTCTGTTGCTTTTCCCCCATCAAAAACTTCAACGCTACTCGCCGGATTGGAGCTCACCTAGCCGAGCTCCGACACCACCGTCGCCTGGAGACCCCTGCTGCCGCCGCCTCCTTTTTTTCAGTCATGCTGGAAGTCGCCGGAGCAGAAACGAGCGCCGCCGGTCTCGACGCCGCCGAGCAAGACGAAGACGGGGCAGAGCACGTCGGCGTGAGGACGTCGGCCGCCCCGTGCCTCCCTGCGCCCCGCGCCCCTCGCGCCGCCCCGTGCTATCTCGTCCGAGGCGGCCTGCTTCGCTCGGGTGGAAGGAAGCGCGCGCCGCCCGTTCAGTTCAGCGGCTTCGGATTTGGGGGCGGGCACGGCCACGCATCGCGGCGGAGCGCAGGGCAGGCTCGATCGCGCCAGGGATTCGGGGGTGCGCGCGGGGGAGACAGTGTGAGATGGAGAGAGGCGGTAGGTGGGGTGGTGCGGTAGGTAGGCGGCGATCGAGCAGCGCGCGGCGCGCTCCTCGCGGTGGAGCAGACGAGGAAGAGGAGGAAGTAACTGGGAGGAGTCGAGGCCCGGGAAGGAGGAGGAGACGGCGGCCAGGACACGGCCTGATGCGCGCCCTCCTGCGACGAAGCGCCCTCATGGAGGACGGGGGGAAGGAGGGCGGCCGCTCACCGGCGTGCAGCGCCATCCAAACAGCGGCGCAGCGGGAGATCTCCACCCGCACGGCGACGCTGGGGGCGGCCTGGACCTCCGGCGTGGCGCAGCGTGGCGCGGCGACCTCCGGCGTGGCGTGCCGAGCGCGGTCTCCGGCGTGGCAACTAGTACTACTAGTAGGAAGAAGAAGGAGGAGAAATAATTATTTGGGTCACCAGAGCGTTGGGCGTACTGTGCGATCCAAACGGATTCACGGACGCGAAACGCTGTCCGCGTGTCCGCGCGACGATCCAAACGACCCAAAATAAACGTCCGTTTGGATCGCCCGGTTGGAGATGCCCTTAATTACCGGACCCGGACGTGCGCACATCGCGCGCGCGGCGACGGTGAGTGGCACGTACGGGCGGCGAGACCGATGGCCATGGCTGATGGCCCCATCCCCATTGGGGTGCTACACATGTACAGGCGCGGTGCTGGCCGTCCTGGGGCTTTCTGCATGCAGCCCTGGCCCCTGGGGCAGGGCATGCTCCGGTCCAGACCACGTAAGAGTGACTGTGGCGCTTCAGTCAGTAATCACAACGCTCTCTCGATCTCTCTCGCCATCTCGTGGTCTCATCGACCACGGTCAAAGATCGACGGGCGTGAAAAGACGGGAGCTCAACAACAGCAGTGCGCGACGAGTGGGCGGCAAGCAGAGCAGGGCAGGCATGCACGCGCACAGCGCACGGGGGCCACCCACGGCGAGCGCGCTCGCGACTCGCCAGCAACTCTGCCGCCGGCCGAACACGAGCGCGCGCGCGGGCCACGGGCTGCCAGCGGCGGTCGACCGGCCTGCTTGCGAGCCAGCTATCGGCTGCCGCGGCAGCGAAATTAATTTGGAGACGACACACGGCGGTCGAGGAGCAACACGACGCGGGCCTCGATCGGCGGGAGCCTAGCGAAAAGGACATGGGTTCCTGCCTGCCTGATAGTATGATGCATCGTGGAGGCAGGTGCCAGGCGCGGCGCCGGCGGTGAAGGGAGAGCGAGCGTGCGCGCTGCGCGCCCGGTGAACAGAACAGAGCGGGAGCAGCGGCTGTATACCGCGCAAACACGTACGTACATGGTGGTAGTCCCTCTGGTTAAAGGTCTACTATCAAAGTTTACTACTCCCCACCCGATTCACAACAAGATTAGCTGATTTAGCACAAAGTTACGCTAAATCAGCAACCTTTTCTAAACCCGGTGGTGACAGCGGGTGGCATCACCAACCCGGAGGTACGACTAGAAGCTCTCGCTTATGCGGTTGTGCCGAGGTGCGATATACTGTACGTGGGAATGAAGCGCATCTCATCCGACTGCTCAAATACTCATAAGAAATGAGAACCTGCAAGAGATCTACACGTCGTTACATTAAGCTTTAGAAAACACATTTACAAGAGGGAAACCATTAAGCGACCGCTTAGGTTCGGCCACCACCGAGAGTCCGCGCACAAAAGGGCTCCTTCCGTCATGATCCTTCTAACCACTAGGGTAGCTGAGGGAGCCCATATTTTTATATTGGGTACGTGAAGTTGCGAATTTTTTGCAATACAATAATACTACTCCCTTTGTCTATAAAAGAATTTTAAAGGTTTATCCGAATTTCACTAAGATGTGTCTAGATACATTCAAATTTAAACAAACTTTTGACATGTTTTTATGGACAGGGGTAGTATATGATTTGAAATTATAGAATAGTATCTGATATTGTCTCCAATTATTTTGTCATATCGCAAAAAGAAGAAGAAAATTATGTTTTATCTTATCATTTTAACAACTACAAATCAAAAGTAGACATATTCATACCCACCAGTTGATTATTATGCTACAATTCAACAATATATCCGGTTGCCTCATGTTAGGAAGCGTTGTTATGGACCGACCTTTTCTCCAACTAGGAAATCGGGCCATAGTGGACTTAGGCCCATATACGGAGCATGGGAGGTCTCGGGGATTGTATGTTTCCAGTTTTGCTATGCTCTACGCGCAGGAATGCTACCAATACATATATATTGTATATATGAGCTTTTGGTTGTAAAAAATTATTGCGTATTCATTGCATACCTTTGAATTAGTCTAGCTTCGCCCCTGCATGACGTATCATTGGAAAAAAAAAATCCTTACTCGACCTCTCTAACAAGCCCACGCCTACAATCGCTAGCCACTCACTGTCGATGATTTCCAGGAGGATATCATCAAGGAAATCCAAGGGGAGCCATCGGATGCATGGAGCTCATTGCATGGTTACGAAGGAAATAGCTTCAAGAAGAGAAGAATTGCAGGAGGTGCTCTTTAAGCATGAACGGCGAGAAGAACGGAGAAGCACGTGGCCTAGCTAGAACAATAACTACTTTAGATTTTGGTAGACTGGTTTAATAATCCATTAGATAGTATGTGAATTTCTATAATGTCTCTCAGGTAGTTGAGTAATAAAGCTTGTCATTCCACTGGAGAAGACGGTGATGGTCTCTCTTGATAGTTCTTTGCGGTTGTTTTGGTCAATCTTGTGGCAAAATCGGATTTTCTTATTTAAATTGGGTTTACCATATTTGCGAACCGAAGTTGCTTTTGGTGAATTCAGTTTTGGTTCCGGTTAGTTTGGCTTCAGTTTTTTATGCACACCCATTGGTGCAGCGGTAGATGAGGGGTGGACGGTCAGTTTGTCTCTATGGCCTGCCCTCGCCCTAAACACACCAAATTGAATAATTTTTGATTTTGATTTGGGTCCTATAGTTGGAGTTGCCCTATAATCGACTATTCACGCTACCAAACCACAACATACTACTAGAACAGACTACCTCCAGACAATTGTCGTCAACATGGTGTTCAAGATGGATGCGTGGCGACTCCATGACCAAAGTGGTCCACTCCCCGATGATTGTGAAGCTCGATTTAAGATGGAGTTCAAAATAGGACCTTATCCTGTTATATTTTTTCCTTTTAGGGTCATCCATTCAAATTCCAGGAACTGGAGTGTAATTTACGTTTTTCAGTGCCCTATAATGGGCTGTACCATGTACTCTGAGTCTGTGACTAATCTAATGGTGATTTCAGTTGCTAAAAAAGAAGCCCCACCGTGGCTGGTCTGATCTCACCAAGATAAGAACAAAATGGTGCGAGGCTTTATTATTTTTTTTTTGAGGGAAGTGCGAGGCTTTATTACGTGTGATGCCTAGGCGGCTCCACAGGTGATTTGAAACCGGCCCATATACTGTAGCTTGAAAAAAACGAAAAAGGCCCAACTAAATTTTCCAGGCTTCTACTCCGTAGCTTCGAGTAGTTTCCTCATTCCATGTCGTGACTCGTCTCACCGACTGCCTCCCGTCGCCGTCGACTCGCCGCCACGGCGCCACACTACCGTTGTCCGCCGCCTCTCCCTACGAAAATCACTGCCACCGCTGCTAGTCCTCCTTCCCTGGCGCTCCCCGTCTGGCCTTACCCTGTTCCCCGCGGCAAGCCGTACCCTAACCCTAGCGGCAAAGCAGGGAGGCCGGCGGCGCCCCGTGTCGCAGTCCCGGGCGGCTCCGGGTACCGGCGCCCGATCCTTCCGTCGCTGGTGGCGGTGAGCAGGCCAGCAGCTAGAAGGGAGCCAATCGGTGTTGAGTTCTCTTTCTCCAAGCTGATTTAGGTACAAAAATCAACACTTCAACTACAATCTATACAAAATTTACAACTTTTTGCAAGTTACAACTCACTGATTGTTATTTACTAAAATAGATTGAACATTTTTGTGTGTGGAATTGTGTAAGAATGAAGAGGACATTTTTATTGTAAAATGGCAGCCTCACCAACAACACACAAAAGCTAACACTGAAGAAACTTAAATGCCATCGGAGTTGGAAAATGCTCCATTTGGTCCCAAAATCCGGACCATTGAGTTTTAGTCCAACCACCACCAACATGCCAAGATCTTGATTTAGGCATGATCAAAATTTTGGCAACAGTTGAACGCGAATTTCCAGAGGCAAGATGAATTGGTAGGAAAACCGACATATCGTCTAGGCAAGCGCATCAATTGTTAGGACAGCTTTGTGTGCACTAGAAAGCTGTAAAAGTGCAGGTGGCCAAGCAGAGGAGCCTTAGTTTGTTATTGGTTTATATATCAGTGTTCCTTCCGGCTCGTCGGTATAACAGAATAACATGTGCATGATGTGAAACGAAATTATAAATTAGTCTTTGAAAATCTAAATATATGACTTTTAGGTGCCATTTTATTTTAAAACACAGACTCATCAACACACCATAACTAAATTCAGTTCAGTTTTTAAAACACAACTTTTTCAACGCACCATAAGCAGATGCCACCTTTCATGGGCCACTGTGCTTGCTAAGACATACTCCGTACTAGAACTAAACAGATGAAAAACAACATATCAACAGGGCAAATATGCGTGGGGAGTTGGACGCAACCACAGATCCACCTTCTTCCTAGCAGTCACTCCCATGGTTTCTGTCATGTCCAGTTCACCCGGAAGAATGCCATCTGGGAGACTCCAATCGAAATAGAATAGAAGGCTAGCAAGACCCAGCTGAATGGTGGCCAGCCCGAATAGCATCCCGGGACAAATCCGTCGACCAGCACCAAACGGTATGAGCTCGAAGTTGTTGCCTTTGAAATCTCTGGTACTTCCTAGGAATCTCTCCGGCACGAATGCTTCCGGCTCGTCCCAGCATTCCGGGTCCCTAGCGATAGCCCAACCGTTGACGAGAACAGTAGCGCCTTTGGGCACGTCATAGCCGAGTATTCTGCATTGTTCATGGCACTCCCTTGGCACCAGTAACGGCCCAGGAACGTGCAGCCGCAAGGTCTCCTTGATGATGCATTGCAAGTAGCTCAGCTCGCCTAGGCCCTCTTTGGTAACCTTGTTTTCCCCCATGAAAGCTGCCCTGATCTCATCTTGCGCCCTGGCCATCACGTTTGGGTTTCTCATGAGCTCTGTCATGGCCCACTGTAACGTTGTTGCTGTTGTCTCGCTCCCCCCTGCAAGAAGGTCCTGTATTTTTTCCTTCTATCAGTGACACCATGGATTTGATAGAAAAGCTAAGCATAAGTGTGTACGTTCAGTTTTAGCTAGCAGTACCATGGAGAATCGAAGAACTTACAAAGAGCACTGCTTTGATGTTGTTCATGGTGAGGGGGAACTGAAGGTTGCCTTCTGCCTGCACCCTCAAGAGCACGTCGATGATGTCTTCGTGGTGTAGTTCCGGAGAGGAAGCACTCCTCTGCAGATGCTCATCTATGGCGCGTCCCATGAACGCTAAGAAGACCTCTCGAAACGCCTCGGCTCTGCGCCGCGTGAGGCTCAGAATGCGCGCCAGTCTTGATGACGGGAACATGTCCGGCAAGGTGAATCCGCCTACCAGCCGCACGGCCTCCTCGACGTGGCGGAGCAAGGTGCCGTGCTCTGTGAACACCCATGATGGTGTGTACCGTCGTGCCCGTCACGTACGTGGCGAGCATCTGGCTCAGATTCACGAGCGGCTGTCGTGACAACTCTGACGCGGAGGAGATTGACCGGACGAACCGGTCCGTCTCCTCCTGGCGGATGGCGCAGAACGAACTGATGCGCTTGGCGCTCAGAAGCTGCAGGAAACAGATCTTGCGCATCTGCCGCCAGTGCTCACCGTACGGGGCGAACACGATCCCCATGCCACGCTTGCCCAGCGCCTTCACGGATGAGCTGAGCGGCCTCGTGCAGAAGGTGGTGTCGTGCGTCTTCATGATCTCCTTGGCAGCCTCGGCGGTGGAGGCGACGATGACCGGGTTCGTGCCAAACCTGAGGAGCATGAGAGGGCCATGGCGCCGCGATAGGTCTTGCAAGGCGCGGTGTGGTAGGCCACCGATAAGATGGTGGAGGCTACCGATGACAGGCAGCTGCCACGGGCCTGGAGGGAGCCGAAGACCATTTTTACGGGAGCCAAAGGAAGCCGCGTAGTAGAACCGAGTAAGGTACAGGAGAGGTAGAAGAGCTAGCAAGCAGTAGCAGTAAGCATCTTTCTCCATTGCTGGGTACTTGTGGTAGCTGTGAATCTGCGACTACCAGGATTTATGGATGATTCAAGTCAATGCAAGATGCTGCTTTGTTTTGTGTTTGTGGTTGTTTCTTGGTTTCTTCCTGATACTGCTTTTTGAATATTATTCATGTCGAATGGAAAAATCAAGAGCGAACTCATGAGAAGTCATACTATATTATTGACTAGGGATGTGGTCCACATACTAGTCAAATGGCGGTCTCCGTCAGGCAGGGTAAAGTCAAGACTCCAGCGCATGGAACTTAGCCGTGTAACTGTTCCCTGATCAGATCTACTTCCTCCGGCCTCCTCTCCTTCTTCTCCGACCAGATCCGAGCTCTCCGTCGTGTTCTCTCCCTCCTCTACCCTCCTCCCGTCAGCTCCATGGCGTCAGCGGGCTGAGCCCTTGCAGAGATGAAGGTCGGGCTACCTCGGACTCCTGCAAGTAGCCGTTCCGCCCGTGCGTCTGAGCCCGCCCCGGCGGCCTCGCCGGCTCCGCCTCTTGCCGCTCGCTTTCTCGCCGACGAGCTGGCCGCGGCTGCCCTCGCCCGCCGCAGGTCTGACCCGGCCGTTCAGGGACGGATGACTCGGCCTCGAGCTCGCGCCCGCCCTCGCCTCAGGCTTGCTGCGGCGACTTTGCACCCGAGCCCTCCAGTCGCGCCTGCAGCTGCCCCTGCAGGTTCTGGTCCGGCCTGCCCCTCGGTCGCCTCAACGGTGGATAAAGTCCTCCAGGCGCTGCGGGCGTCCATGCAGGCCCCTTGTGCTGCAGCGCCGGCCGCCTCCGAAGGTGCTGTGTCTAGGTCGCCTTGTCCTCGCCATCGGTCTAGGATGGCGGCCGCTCCTCCAACCGGCTCTCACCCTTTGGATGGGCTGCTCTGCGACCCTGCCATGCTGGTCGAGGGCCTCAAGTCATTGTCGTTGTTGTCGGTTGCCTCGGGTGGTCCTGCCAAAGTGCCCCTTCCTGCCGATGGTGCGATGCCAGCCTTGGGCTCGCTTTGGGTTGCGTTTTTGAACTCTGACGAGGACGACGATGATGAAGAGTTGGCTCCGCGGTCGCCGTTGGCCTCCTCTGAAGGGGTTGTTTCCGGCTCGGTTCGCGACACCGCTGATGTACGCCATGATGATGAGGCGCCAGCGAAGCCCTACGACAACATCTCTGCAGATGTTGGCGCTCTTGGGGACGAGGATGACTGGGTGAAGGTGGGTCGAGGCGGTCGCCCCAAACGCGAGCCATCGACTTCGCCTCGGAAGGAAGGCCTCGAGCATAGTCTCGCTTTCAAGCGTTGGGCTCGTGGGAGATGCTTTCGGTGCCTTGAGCATGATCACCAGGTCAACACATGCCGTGAGCCCTTCAGATGCATCTGAAGTCGTCGTCCTGGTCACCGGGAGCGTTTCTGCCGTGCACGCTTTCACACCGATCGTTCTTGCTCTCCGGACGGTCGTGCACGTTCTCCAGATGCAAGTGCTCCTTGTTCGCGGCGTCGCTCTCCGCCCGCACAGCCACGTCGTCCATCGGCGTCCCGGAGTTGGGTCGAGGTCGTGTGCCACTCGTTGTCTCCTACAACATCGCCCAAGACCCTCTCCAGGGTGTTGTGAGGAGTTCAATGTCAATGCCAGTTTGGACTCCCGCTTTCAGTGCCAACTTTCCTTGCTACGCATGGAGCTCACCCAGTTGGTTGCTACGCGCGTCGAGGAGGCAATTCTCCCCCTCCGTGAGGAGGTGGCAAGCCTCAAGTTGTTGTTGGCACATGCTGGTGATTCTTCGGAGCCGACGGAGGCATGTTCTTCAGGTGGACATTAGCTCGCCACCGTGGAAGTTTCACTTGCACTTGGCTCCGTTGAGGAGAAGTCATCTGTGGCCGAGGAAGAATATCTTTACAGTTGTTTCTCTCCTCGTGGCAGCCCCGGCCAGTCGCTGCAACCTGTTGGGTCAACTGCCTCGGAGCGCGAGGGCATAGACGAGACCTTGGCCCCAGTGTTGCAGATCACGCCAGAGCGACATGAGTTGCGTGGTGATTCTCCTGCGGTGCTTCCGTTAGCGTTATGCTCTTTTGAGACCTTGGAGGTGACCACGGCACCCCCGCCACCACAGTTGGAGCCTTGCCAGTCCCTCGCCTCTTTGGACTGTGGAGCAGTGTTGGCGCCGGCTTGCTCGCTAGTTTGGAGGCGTCTAGCCCTGAATATGGCAAGGACATTGACTGCGTCTTGGCGGGGAAGGTCTCGGAGGATTTGATTAGGAGGATGGAGAAGTCTCCCAGGAAAGTATCTATCAAGAGCATAAGAAGGAAGAGGGCCGGTTGATTAGTTGTTGGACTATTTTTGGTTGTCATGACCGGACATTGTGCTCTTGGGTGTCGGTTCTAGTTGGTTTAGAGGTTGCATTCTTTTGTTGTTTTTCTCTTGTAGGTGTGATGTTGATATGGGCTTGACCATGTTGTAGTAGATTTTTCGCTCGGTTTTCTCCTAAAAACCGAGCAACTTCTTATAATTAATAATGAGGTAAAGTTTTTACCTCCGTTTAAAAAAAAGACTCCAGCGCAGTTGCAGTAGCGAAAATTCTGCTGTGGCCGAAGTCATCATCTTCTTCTACTCCGTACGTAGTACTACTTCACAAGCTAATGTGTGAACGATGTGGTCGCTGTTAATGCAAAACTGCTGCTTTACAGAATCACTAATTAAAGCACCTGCAGATCTAAATCTTCTCTGATTATGGTGCACCGATGAATAAGGAATTTCTGGGCAGTGGATCAAATATGCAGACAAGGTGCATCATCATCCAATTTTGCACGGACAAACAATCAAGTAATGGTACGCTCTATTCACCAAAAAAAACTTATGGCACACTCACCGTTATTGACTGAAGCAAGCGACGAAGGGGCGACAGAGGACCCTGATCCAGCCTGAGGCAGAGAGCCTGTATGGAAAGCCAGCCGGATACACCGGCATCTGGCGGCTGGGTGGAGATTAGCGATTTTTTTTTAAATAATACGAATATTTTAATTAAGTGCAGGAATAGCGCGCGTTTTCAAAAAAGTTGAATAGTGTGACCTGGTCGGTCAGCAGTCGACCGACCGGACAGCAGCGGGCCGATCGGCCAGTAGCTGACCGACTGCATGCCGGGGGACAGGCCGACCAGCGCTTGTCGGCCACTAGGAGGCCGATCGGTCGATAGCTGGCCGACCGTGAATGGCTCGACTTTCCACGGCCGCGTGAGCATCTCCCTTTCTTCGGTGCGGCGCGACGCGCAGACGCTCCTGGCCAAGCTCTTTCTTCTTCCTTTCTCTTTTCTTCTTCCTCTTGCTGTTCGTCGAGAAGAGCTCCAAAACCTCCGTTTTTCTCAGATCCTCACTGATTTAGCCAATAAAACTTCACCATTTTACTTGTATTAGTTGAGGGAAGCCCAATCTACAGATGGGTTAGAGTTTGGAGGAGTTTGGTGGTGCTGTTTAGCAGCAATGATGATGAAGTGGTGGAGGTTGATGGTGGTGTAAGGGGCTGAGCTGCTGCTGTGAATTGGTGGTGGTGCTGAGCTGCTGCGTGCAGTTCGTGCTGCTGCTGTTGGAGAGGCTGCTCACGCTACAAGGGTAAACCCTAATCTTTGCATATTAGTGTTAACTGTGTAGGTTAATGTAGGCTGGGTTTTAGTGTTAGTGTATTTATGTGGGCTGGTATTAGTAGTTGACACGGACGGAATTTTTTTTAGGTGAGCAAAGATGACAGATGTAGTGAAGATAGTATTTTACTATGGTATGGGTAGTGTCCGATCAAATGAAATGGGAGTTGATCTGAGTGAGTTCAAATATGTAGAGATGAATATGTCTGCTCCTAAAACATGGACAATTGAGCAGGTGAAGGACTGGTTGACAGAATGTTTCGGGCTTAATTCTGAAGTGCACACAGTGGGTGTGCATGCATTGTGGACTAAGTCGGTATCAAACATTTTGTGGTATTTGAGGCATGTAGATGATACCTCTAAGTGGGTGAGCTGGTTAAAAGGATCTGAAAGGAGAGGAACTAACCCTGTGGCGTTAGTTCTTCCGGTGGCGAAGGAGGTAGCGCCTCCTGAAGGCGGTTACAGTGGAGGAGGTGGTTACGAATCAGGCCAGAGCAGTCAAGCACCCGACGGTGGTTACGAGCCTGAACATAGAGCCATGCGGAAGATGTTTATAGTGGCCAGGGTGATGGTTACACAGGAGAAGACGGTGAGGTTGATGGTGATGAAGAAAATGGTTACAGGCAGAATCAGATGGAAGAGGAAGATACAGAAGGTGAAACTGATGATGATGATTCCGATGAGTCTGATGATGGGGAGGAGGTGCCTATTCCTGGCAGATGGAATCATAACTTTTCGTCTGCAATGACAATCAATGATGGCCTTGATTCTAACTGGGAGTATCACCAGAACAATCTCGCCGTAGGGGCCATGTTTCCGTCGAAGCGACATATGCAGGATGCAATAATTAAGTGGGCAATGGCGAGCCAGAGGCAGCTGAGAACAACCGTGTCATCTGGAAAATACCTGACGATGGAATGTGTGGACATCAATTGTCCCGGAAGGGTGCATGGGTATGTTCCTAAGTATGACACAACATGGCGTGTGAACGACTTTGTGCCGCACAGTTGTGAGCTTGCAAGTATCCGCAATGATCATTGCAACCTGTCGTCTAATCTCATAGCTCGGCTGCTGTACACTGAAATAGTGGAAGGGCAAGCCATGAGAGTAAATGCCATACAGAAGAATGTTAAGAAGCATCATTTTTACACCATTTCTTATGGCAAGGCTTGGAGGGCTAAGCAGAGGGCGATGGAGATGAGGTTTGGTTCGTTTCGAGACGCATACGACGCTGTTGTTCGTTTGCTGCAGACGCTGCATGCGAGGAATCCAGACACATATGTGAACATCCAGGACATGTTTTTGCCGGAGTCCCCATCTTACAGGGTTTTGCATAGAGTCTATTTCTCGTTCGGTGTATGCATCGAATCATTCAGACACTGTCGACCCGTGTTATGTGTCGACGGCACGTTTCTGACCGGTCAGTACAAGGGTCAAATCTTGACCGCCATTGGAATGGACGGAAACAATCAAATCGTGCCACTCGCTTTTGCTTTCGTGGAGAGTGAGAACACCGAAAGCTGGTTATGGTTTTTCAGGCAGTTGAAGATTTCAATTGTAAAGGACAAGCCGAATGTTTGCATCATTCATGACAGGCATGCAGGTATACTCAAAGCTATTAAGACACTGAAAGAGCCTGGGCAAGAAACGCCATGGATTGACATTGAGAGCCGCTGGTGCATGCGCCACCTAGGGGCCAATTTTTACGCACAATTCAGGAACAAGAACCTTATGAATGTCTTCAAGAGGCTGTGCATCCAGAACCAGCAGTGGAAGTATAATTTTTTGCGTAGCAAACTGCAGGAGTTCACGAAGCAACAAGTTGTGCAGAGGAAAGCAGCTCGAGATGCAAACATAGCAGCACATATGCAGGCTGTTGCAGCAGGAACAACAGCGGTAGAAGCAACAGTTTATGAGGCACCCCAAGGTCTGTGCGACTTGCCCGAATTTGACCCGTCCGGAACAAGGAGAAGGCAGGGAAGGCAGATTAAAAACTTTGAGCAGTGGATAGAGCATGAGCCTACGGAGAGGTGGTCTTTGTTACACGACACACATGGAGCTAGATACGGCGTCATGACAACCAACCTCGCAGAGTCATATAACTTTGTGCTGAGAGGCAACAGAGCTTTGCCACTTACAGCTATAGTAGAGGGTATTTTCATGGGCACAGTTAAATATTACAGAGATAGACGTGAGAAGGCTCGGATGCACATGGTGAACAAACCAACCACACCATATTGTTCGAAGATTATGGAGTACATGCATAAGAAGAAGGAGAAAGCGAAGCATCTCGCTGTTGTTCAAATTGGTAATGTTGAAAGAAGGTTCGAAGTCCGCTTACCTACAGATAGGTTCGGGTGTGGGAATCCGCAGCGAACGCATGATGTGAAAATTGGCAATGAAGAATGGCCAACTTGCGAGTGCACATAGCTCGCACACATGAAAATTTTCATGCCGAACTGGTCGGAGAAATCCTCCACCTGCTTAACCTTAGCAAGACGGCCACACCAACACCGCTCCGCAGTCACACCCGGGGGCAAACTTGCAGCCTTCGCCTTCACCGGCCTAAACTCCTGGTCAGAGCACGGCACACTCATGATAGCTAAGGGCAAGCAAACATAAAATAAAGAGAGATAGAAACACTTGTGTCGCGAAGACTGTCGATGCCTGTTTTTATAGGCAAAAATCTGGCGGGAAAATATAGCCAGAGATAGTGGCGGGATAAAATTGGCGGGAGAACGTGGCGGGAAGGACTGGCGGGAGAACGTGGCGGGATAAAATTAGCGGGAGATCGTGGCGGAAAGGAATGGCGGCAAGGACGGGGAAAAATATGGCGGGAAAGCGGTGGCGGGAAAATAATGGGGGAGATATGGGTAATGACCGCGAACTGAGATGCATGCAAACAATAGGGAATTAGGAGGCCGATCGGTCTACAGCTGACCAATTGGTCGATAGCTGACCAATTAGTTCTGTTGGTCTACTAAAGACCGGTCGGTCAGCTGCTGACCGACCAGGTCACACTATTCAACATTTTCGAAAACGCGCGCTATTCCTGCACTTAATTAAAATATTCGTATTATTTAAAAAACATTCGCTGGAGATTACCCCTCAGCCATGAATATTAGCTCACTTGTTGGTAAAACTGTTAACAAGTGCCAGCAATGGCCGTTCTGAGGCATAGTTCTTGGAGATCTACGCCCTACATAAAAGGTGTAGTGTTTAGAAAAATTATAATGAGCCAAAAGAAGAGGCAAAAGGATCCATATACTTCTGCGATTTGGCAATACCATAGTGCTCTTTTTTTAGCAGGCTGTACCAAAGTCTCTTGATGTATGTTTCGTCAGCAATGAACTTTAACATATGTAGTACATTAAATATTCATATCTTTACTATTACTAGTACAAATGCCCGTGCGTTGCTACGGGTTCTCACATTTTATTTCTCAATGCACATAAATAATTTAAAACTCAGTATAAAAATTTAAACCAAATCAAGGATATTATAATGTACTATAGCATGCTAATACGAAACACAATAACAAGATAGCATTGTCATACAACTGCATTGTTATGAAGAACGTTATAATAATTGACATCGTTTATAAAAATTAAATAAGCACTCCACTAATTGTTTACATTAAAAGAATCTACTCCTCGATGCTCCTTAAATACTGTCGTACAATGCTAGGAATATTTTCTTCTGCTTCATTTTTACTGTACTTGAGCAAGCGTACCAAAAAATTCTTCTTGAGCTCAAAAACATTCTGCATAAGAATACTTCACATTAACATGTATAGTTCATGCGGAAAAAATGTGCAACGTAGTATAGCACCCACCGTGCATATTGGATGGACCACTTCTTTACCATTCCATGAGAGTATAATGTAAAATACAAAATAGCCAGATGCATTCCTGTAGATAAAATGCCTCATCATTATCTTTGTGAATGAAAACAGAGCAAAACATTTGGGTTTAGTTTTAGATATACTCACGGGTCTGGATTTTCTGGAATACCAACTGGTGATCTACGTGGCCAGGAAAGTACATCGGCATCCCAACCTGGTTGTGCTAATGCAAGTGTGTCGCTTAGATAAATTGAAATTCTTTGTAGCTTTAATTGCATGTTGTTAGATCGAATCATTTTACTCTCCGGTGATGGCAGCACAGACAGAGGATCAATAACACACACAAAAGAGGCATGCTTATCGATGGAGAACAAGTTAAAGTGCCGCATGGATACATAAGGAAACAAAACCTTCAAAGGAACAATTATTAGAAACGCATATAATGTGACAATGTTGGAAAAGTTAATATATTTACCAATTTGCGTGAAGAGATTTTGTAGTCTATCCCAGACCAACTGTCGAACAATGCTGCTAACGACTAGATATTTGGCTTTACTCGCTATTTGTTACCTCGCATGGACTGAACCATCGCCGTCTGACAAAAATAAATTAAATAGCATTAGTTAGAGAACAATCTAGCATTCCAGTAGTACTAATTTGATATTGTGTTGCGTATGCAGAATTCATCTAACATATATATATATCAAAAAAGCTTTAACGGCTAGGTAGGTACAGTTGCTAAGAAAACTTAGTTTACAGTAGATTAACAATGAAAATACGAGATTGTAGTAACTTACGCAAAAACGTAGATCCATGTAGTGCACATCAATCTCTACCATTTGTATGACCTCGACGCATGCCACTGTTCGTATGCCGAAATAGAAGCAATCGTTGTCCATAGGTTGATCCATCCTAAGTATATTTTGGATTTTCGTAAGACTCAACCCTATTGGATATGGAGTTGAGCTCCGCACCCATTCTTGCCTATGAGACAAATGTTAAAGCTTGTGAAACAATCAATGCATATTAGCAAAACAATTACATGTTACTTACTCCAGGCACTTGACATCTTTAATGGACATGATGTATTTGCAAAGCTCTTCAACTAACTTGCGCTGATCAGTGGGCATGTTGTGGATCGGAATGAGATTTTTATTTTGAGGTAGATCAGATAAGTCTTGTTTGTTTGGACCCTCCACAATCGCACAATCTCAATTAGATACATTTTCTTCATCGCTAGGTTGATAGTATATTGGATTTCCTTTTATCTTATTCAATTCCGAGTCCAGCAATGTAGCAATCATTTTCCGTCGGAAATTTATCATATTCTCCTACAAAATAGTATTAAATGTATTTTTTGTTAAGACAACAACTGAAGAAGCAACTGAGTAATATCTTGAAACGAAAAACGACATACCTGGGTGACATGATCAGACAACATATCACCTGTCCAATATTCCATAAAATTAAGCATGAACAACCCACATGAGGCGCTACAAGATTACATGATAATGATTTAGGCTCTCATATAGGAAATATCTAAACAACATATGTGCATGAGGTAAGGCAACGGTTCTACTATTTGTACATGTAAATATGAAAATGTTCAACATACCCATCCACACATTCTTGAAAATGTTCTATTACTGGCCATGTTGTGATATTGACATCCTGCCACTTTTCACCTTCGTTAGAGTTCTTCATTTTAGATGCGATCTTCAGATTCTTCTCAAGTCCTTGCAACTTTTATATGAGAGAAGACATTAGATATTGAGACGAACAGAATGTCAAAAGAAAATAATAGTCGATAAACACTTACCATAAGAGTGAGGTCACTCCGACTCATTCAACACCAAGTGAGTCCAACACTTGTATGGATCGCGTCCTGATGTACTACCCATGGCTATCTCGCTGGCTGAAGAAGCGTAATCTTAGGCTTAACTGTAACTGAAGAAAACATATTACTACACTGAATCAGCAAACAGAATAATAACACCTTGCTGCTGAAAAGGAAAACAGAGCATACACTATTCCTGTCGTGAGTTGTAATTAGCCATTAGCTGCAAATTTTATACATGTCTTGCAATACATCGGTTGAACAAAGAACTCATGCACGAGCTGGGGAAAAAAGAACCGTCCAAGAACCAAAATGGAACTGCTCCAAAAAATGGTCTCTGCTACTACTCAAGCGAACAAATCTCAATTCTGTACCACGGCGACGACGGACTCCCCTAGATTGCAGGATGCGATGTGTCCCACTGCTTCAACAGGAATTCAACACATTCAGTGGCAGTTCCCTTCGCTGAAGGTGCCAGCTACAGCCAGCTGCGCTCGGGAGCAACCCAGAGAAGCAGTGGGGAGGAAAAGTTGGACGGCAACCCTCTGGTACATACATGTACATAGAAGCGGGTTGCTGAACATTGTTACTTCAAGCTAGCTGACCATACATTCTATTTAGTAAAAGAGGGCATTGAGTTGACCACACATTCTATTTAGTAAAAGAGGGCATTGAGTTCGTGAAGTTATATCATGTGCAGAGTTCATTCTACGACACTCATATCTCTTTGCAGAGTAAAAAAACTTACGTTCACTTATTTTAACTCTGGAAATAAACATATAAACTGGTATTAAGGGGAATATATACACTAATAAATATGTACAATTTAATTCTGGTACATAAAATTTTAGTGAAGCTTCTACCTGTGACTGCAGATTAGCAAGCTATTTGACTACTGGAGGCAGAGTAGAATAGATGGTTCAGTATTTTCAGTATTTGCAGCTATCTCTGTTGGTTTACTGAAATGTGATATGTTTGGCCTGTAAGCATTCAACGTAGCTAAGTAAAACTACAGAGTGTAGGTTCTTGATGGAGTTTGAAGGGACTGTGATTGATAAAACTTCACATTGGTGTCTCGCAGGAGTGAATTATTTCCTCAAGGTCAGCTTTAGCTTTAGCTTTATAATTTTTTGCTAAAACCTCCTCACGCAATCCAAGGCATGTTTATTTAGTAGTCATAGTCAATATAACTTCATGCTGAAACTCATAAACTAAAGGTGCAGAGTAAAATGGTAGGATTATTTTCAGTTCATTAAATGAAGGATGTACTCGAACCAACATAAGGTGTGTTACATAAGTCAATCAGTTGCTGCCCAATAGTAGAATTAAATTAAGAAATAGTGTTGCTGCATTGCATAGAATTAAATTTGTTTACCAGGAAAGTTAAGTTTCTGTTCGTCTAATAATTGGGTATCCCTTTATTTGAATCAGGGTAACTACATAACGTATTCAGTAGTTGGTATTGAAAAAGGTCTTGTGTTATTTCATCAAGAATGAATAAATCAGTTTTGCCATAATGTGAGTCCAACCATGTGCATGAGAGTGTCCTCTGAAGCCCTCACTCCACTGACCTGTCATTTCCTTTCTGTCAAAAGCTAGAGCACTTAAAAAATAATGCACAAAAAGGCCAAAGCACTACAGCGGGTCTGACAAAGTCTCCTGAATGTACTCAGGAGTTAATTGTACCCTGTTTGTAATGATAAGCCAGTGGTTGATTCTTCTGAGTTTGATAAGCTTCTTGAGAAAAAGCAATTCAATTAAGCTACTTGATACCCTACTAATAGCACTATACCAATGATACCAACAAGTCAACAACCATGCTAGCACAAGGCTGATGAATCATCATTGACAGAGATCAGCGAACAGGGACCCTGCAGTTAAGTTTCTGTTCGTCTAAGGTGATTTGACATACTGCTGTGTTGATTTTTATAGATGTTTTGCGTCACACAATACCTGGAATGCCGGAGCTATGGCGAGAAACAATGGCGTGAAGGATCCTGTACGATGATGGCAACCAGCTGATGCGACGGCGGGCGCGTTCAGGAGCAGCGGGCGTGGGCGGCGGGCGGTGGGCGGCGGACGAAACTCGGAGGCGGCAATCCTGGCGGCGATCCTGGCGGCGATCGGAGGCGTTAATCAGAGGCGTTGATCGGACTGTGCAATGAGGCGGCGAATAAATTCAGGAGGCTGCTCGTGACCTCACGAGGCTTGCCATACTTTAGAGCACACGCTGGAATAGAATCCTGTTTGGTTACGTTGGAAAGGAAACGTTTTTATGGCTGGTGCGGTGATGGTGCGAAGATGATTCTTGTCCCACCTGATTGATATTGACTTTCCTTGTTTCGGTGGGAGGGACGACCAAAAGGACGACGAAAGTAGGGGGAGAAGGGGGAACACGTTCGTTCTTTTTAAGTAGTAGAGAAATTCGGATCGGTCTGGTACGTCGTACGTCATACCATCGATAGTCTGGATCGTTTCGATGTCCTGCCATTGAACGTCTTACGGCCCATACAACATCCGACAGGCCCACAAAGAACAGACCCGCAGTCCAGGTTCGTGTGACGGAAGGTAAGACCCGGAAGAAATCTGCTCCCGATGCTGAGGATCAGGCCCACGCTCGGGATGATGTCCAGCAGGGAAGCGTCGAGACCGACATCTACGACGGTCTCCGACGCGGATAGTTGCCTCCGACGCGAAGGAGACGACGTGAATCAGAGTATATCCGCTACACGTTAGTACAAAAAACCAGCGCATGATCCTCTTTCGTCGTGTTGCAAGGAAGAAGCAAAGAAAGCGCAAAGAAAGCCAAAGCGTACATCCTTTATTTTTTCTACTATACTGACAACTGACCTCACAACCTTGCGCGTTAGGACTTAGCATCACACAATTCTTAATTCCATTTTTCTCGTAAATTTCAACAAGGCCAGCCTTTTGTGCTTTTCCCCTCAAAAGAGAGCAATACTAATTAGTACTACATCCATCCAATAAAGAATGGTTTCCTCATTTTTCCGTCTCAAGTATTCTTAAATAAAAAACTATTTCCACGAAATAGAAAAACCACAAACTGGAAATTTTCTTGCTAGGCATAATTCAAAAAGGTCACGGAAAATTGGAGCCACGGAGAGAGCAGGGTTTGTGATGAGGGATAAGGAGCTCCCGCCGCTCGGCGCTCCCATCGGGCCGGTGTTAGTAATGGCATCCTAGCCGAGGGCCTCCGCACCTCACCACCATTCAAGGCTCCCGCGGACTCGGATCCTTCTAAATTGACCTAAGTCGCCTCGATCGATCTCAAGCATCCGCAAAATACCAAGGCTGCCAGAAAGCACATCTTGTCCAACGACCACACGTCAAGGTTGGGGACCATGGGAGCAGACATTACACGACTCAAAACATAGGCTTGCTTCAAGATATTGTTTCAGGCTTCCGTAGCAAAGCACGAGTATAGTGCTAGTCTCTACTATATTAATTATCTAGAGGTGGTGTCCCATGGTACGTCCTCCCACCGCACCTCATCGCTGGACAGTAAAAATATCGCCCGTCCCACCCGTCCTCCGCACGACAAAACGAAATCGCCCGCATGTCACTTGTGAAAAAAAAACGAGACGCAACGAGAAACCGAGAAGGAAAAGCCAAGAAACCGCAAGCCACGTTCTTGTTCAACCCCTTCCCACGATAGCATGACTCTACACCTCCAAATTCCCCCTCCTCCTACGCCTCTGCTACCATCCCCAACCGCACACCTGCTCCCTTCTCCCGGCACCGCCCCACGTTCCGGCCTGGGAGGAGCAGCGGGCGTGCTGGAGCTGGAGGAGCAAGAAAAAGTCGGCTTCCGCGGCCGGCGGCCCGTCGCCCGGCAGAGAGGCCATCCACAGTTTCCTTCCGGTGGGGATGAATCAGAGGATGATGGCCGGCCGGGGGTCATGTTCGAGGTAGGTCCCGCCTGTGGAAGGGAACGACATGCGCGGTAAGAGCACCCCTTCCCTCGGTCTAATTCGATTTGCATCGTACGGATGGCGAATTGATTGATTTAGGATTTGAGCGATCGGGTTGAGTTGCCTGATGAAATAAATTGGTTCTCTGATTCATGGCGCGGCTCGAAAAATATTGTTCAAATCCGTGCATTTTCCGTGTCACTATCCATGATTCCAGTTCCAACATTAGGTCGTACTATATAACTGAAACAATTCGCGTTGTTCTGGATTCTGAAACCGTTGACTGCTATAGGGGAAAGGCGGGATCGGAGAGGGATGGCTATTGCTGGTCCTCGATCAGCATGAGGCTCACGGAGATGGTCTTCGGCGTTGCGTTTACCCCCGAGATGGCCATCCGGGTTAACCTGCAATCCACTAGGTTTGGCCGTCACCGCCAACTGATGTAGGTTCGAGTCGCTTGATGCTTTGACATTTCGTGCATGGTCTTATTTATTCCATGAGGGCAACGCTGCAACATCAGATGAAGAGCAGGACCTTATTCAAGGTATGATGCAAATGGCTTGCATAATTTTACTTGTTTAATCTGTCAAGCCTATTTAATGCAGAAGTCGTTTGCTTTCTCCCAGTTATTTCACTGGCAGCTGGTTATGTTAGTGCCATCAGCAATCACCTTAATTTGTAATATGCAAAAGTAATCTTGGATAATGATTTATCTACTCATGGTTGCATGCGTGTTAACTCTGTTTAAATGTATTCGTCTCCACTCGAGTTATCTTTTTTCTAACACCTGGCTCAAGGTGCTCATGGATATTTTATATCAGTGCAAGGAGATCTTACGATTCATAAGTTTAGGGCTGTCTCTGCTGAATTGCTTATTAATCTTTTCTCCAAGCTTACTGGACGACAAGGGGGTGACATTTCGTGCCTAATGAGAGTAGCAGATACATGGGAGAGAGAGGTTTGTGGTAATAAGGAGAGCAGCGGGATGGGAGCCGGCCAGGGGAGGTACAGGCTTGGATGAGTAGCTAATGTCCTGATGAAGATAGAGAGGGAAGACCACTGGCGTGTACAAGGCGAGTTGAGGTCAACGCCGCTTTGCTCCGGGCACGAGGCAGAGGACAGCGGACCCATCTTGAATGGGAATGGGTACCATGGGGTGGTAAGGAGTACGGGGCAGTCTCTGGCGGGGGAGTCAGGCGGTTGTGGAGCACGGGCCGTGTGCGAGGAATTCATGAATCTCATCCCTATCCTCACCAGGGCGCTGGTCATCCAAACCTGTACCTCCTCTGGATGGCTCCCGTCCTGTTGTTGTCCTTAGTGTCACACGCCTCTCTCATGTATTTGTTATGTATCTCTTGCTGGCAACCTGTTCGATAAAATGACTCTGAGATAACTGCTTTTTTCTGGGTTTGCAGTAGGGAGTATGACTGCTGCTGGGGTTGCAAATCCTACCGACTTTGGGGAATCTTTGGTGAGGGAGCAGCAAGCACCTTCAATTTTGTTCTGTTCCTATCCTTCTTGAATAAGGAGGTAGTAGTGCTCTCAAGTCTAAGATGGTATGCCGTGATTGCAAATAAGTAGTGTAATACAATACTACAATGATGATTCTATCCTGAGGCAAACACCTAGGTCCTGATAGGCGTGTGGGGCCCACCCAAGGAGCCCAACGGCAACCATCTTGTAAGTACATGGTAAGCCTGACTTATTTATGATTAATTGAGTGCTTCACTCGCATCTATGGGGTTAGATGATAAATAAGTTCGGAATTTTCTCGTCAAACTGCAGTACCATGGTTGTATTTTACTCATCAAGCTACAACATCGTGGTTCTTCGTGTCTTTTTGGCTAATCTATTTTTGTCTTCTATAACACATGCATGACCCAACTGATCTATAGCTGAGATCAGACCCATTCATTGCTGGCCGGTGAAGTTTCAACGCAACTCGCTAACAAAAACAAGTTCCAGGATGTGTTTTTGCATTGGTACATGTTCATATGTTTTAGGATGGATCAAATTATGGATTGTGCGTAGGTTTTTCACTTAGCATGAAGTTTATCACTAAAATTCTACTGGGCTACAACTGTTAATCCATTCAATGCTGGTAGTGTAATGATTAGTTGAAACTGTTCTATTGTGTATCTGGGAAATGTTAATATTAAACCATCTAAATTGTCGGTGCTGCCTGCAGTCTGCTACTCTGCCAATACCAGACCAAGTAACTGCCACTAAATTTTTATCTCCATGACCTAAAGACGATAAATATGATCATTCATGCTAATATACTTTTTTTTGCATTTAGTGTTTCTGTATCATTTTTGTTGTGCAAATCATAAAGAAGCATACCTATGGTTGAAAATAACTCTAGACTTGAATTCTTGTATTAGCCGTGGAGATGCGGGCTCACTTGATTGATGTTATTCTGCCTCGGTAGACAAGACGATGTTGAAGTAGTAGTGCAGCACCGAGTATGTGCTTGAGAAAAGTCTGGGTTGAGACAAGATCAGTTTAGAGAAACTTGGCACTGGTGCGTGAGCGCTATACTACCATGGAGCAAGGGTGATGTACAAGGCACATGTTCTGTATTCGATAAGAATTCAGCAGCTCTTATTGCACTGGAAATTGCCTCAGCGTTGCTCCTGAAGCATTTGCAGAGTTCCAAGTAAAAGTAAGGAAGGAAAATTTAAGATGTAAATCTTAGGATATAAAGTATAGTGTTATCTCTTTTTCAGAATTGAACTTTTCTTTTGTTCAGCGTTGTTTGATTAAAGGTGTCTTTGAAGTGGTAGATTTTCTCCCGTGGTTGTGTAATTGGTGGCCATGTACACCAAACAATCCTTTTAGTACATGTTGTAGTTTATCAAATTTCATATCAGGAGAGACCACTCATTGTTTCAGATTTGAGTTTATATTAAATGACTGGTTTTAGATCTTGATATACGCTTAAATCTATTATCGAGTTAGATGTATTGTTAGGTGCTACCTGAGTTTTCTTGTTTGACACTAACATGATGTAAATTGGGTATCATGTGATCTATTCAAGTAGATATCCAAGTTTCTCTCGGGTTCAAATGATTTTGTCCATCCAATGTCGGTAAAGTTCAATTTACTCGCATGTTTTTGCCAGTCTTAGAGTTTCTGTAGCACTTCGTGACGATCATGTCTAGAAGACTTATATATGATCTGTGATTTTGTGTCACATGGAAAGTTTTTGTTACACCAATAAAGAACGATACCATTTTTAATAATGAGACATTTTCCAATAACAGTTTGTATGTAGATAATAATCACATCACAATGGTGTCTGTAAGAAATTATTGTCTGAATTTTTTGCTGATTTAGACAAGATTGGGTAAAACAAATTATATTTTCGTGTTTAGTTATGTGATGCATATGAACCAAATTTTATCCTGACATTTCATTTTGTTCCTCGTGGTTCCTTAAAATTTGGCAAATTTTTATTTACCCGTCGCAACGCACGGGCATTCACCTATTGTGTAGATAAGTTGTTGAAATGACTTGTTTCCGTGGATATGGGAGACTCTACATGAGATACTCTTTTTGGAACACAAAATTAGTATGTTCGTATATTTAAGATTTTTTGAACTCATACTTAAAGAATGTTATGGATACCATGGAAAAAGACGACATATTTTGTTGTGATAGTCATATAATTATTTAGGCTTGACCCAATTTAATAGGGTAAGATTTGGACCTGTGTTGACCCCAAACGCCAGGCCGAGTCTAGACTTCACATATGGACGATTTAACAAGGAGCCGCGGTCCGACCGTCCGAGGCTGGATGGGCTTTTCCACTCCAAGGCCAGGGTTGGGCCTGAAATCTAGGCCCAGCGGTAAGGCCAAGGCTTGAGTTTTCTGATACTGGTTTTCTCTGGCCTAGCCGATACCCTGGCCCGAGCTATGTCTAGCTAAAGAGATGACTACATACCTAGGTGACTAGGGTTTCCTACCACGAAGGCGATCGGAGATCACCAGCGATCGGGTTTGCTTCGTCCCTTCAGTTTCCATCTAGTCTCCTCCAGTGCAGTGCAAGTTCGGGCTGATTAAGGGGTTGATCTGATCAACTTCCCGGCCTTGGCGTTGTCCTAAAATCAGGGGTTAGATCGGATCGATGGCGGCGGCACATGAGAAGGGAGAATCGAGTGGCTTGGCGGAGGGACGCGAACCTTCGCTGGACGAGCTGCTGAGTAGTCCGAACATCAAGGGAGAATACATTGGTGGTGTTTTCGTGCCGAAGGAAGAGGTTGCAAATTTGAGAGAGGAGGCCAAGTGGATGGCGGTCATGCGCCTGCTGACTTCGAAACCTTTCAGCACTACTGCGCTGAAGAAAATGCTACGTTTTGCGTGGGCGCTGGCGCGGGAGGTTTCCTTCCGCGACTTGTAGGAGAACAAGTTCATCATACAGGCGCGTTGCTTGGGGGATCGGCAAAGGATTACAGAGCATGGTCCGTGGATTTTTAGGGACCATGGTCTGCTCATTGAGAAGTTTGATGGGAGCATCAAGGCCTCAGACATGGAGCTTAATAGGATTCATAACTGGGTGCAGATCCATGATGTGCTAGAGTTATACATGAAGAAGCCGATTGTTACTAGCTTATTTGTCAATATAGGTGAAGCGATTTCCGTTGACATAAACAACTCCCGAGTTGATGGGGGGGGGGGGGTGATTTTGTACGTGCTAGGGTGTGGCTGGATGTGAGGAAAGAGCTAACCCGGTTTGTCACGATCAAGCCTGAAGGACAAGACCGAGTGATCATGCGGGTCAAATATGAGAAAGTACCGCGATACTGCGCTGTGTGTGGCCTCATTGGGCATGTACTTGAAGAATGTGGCACTGGCGTGCACCCTCTGGGTGTCATACCTTTTGGAAGATGGATGCTAGCAGATACTCCTTGGAAGCGTGGCCTGCTTGAACCACAACGACAAGCACATGGAAGGCAGTTCCCTCCTGGGGGCCAGGGTGCTGGACGAGCAGGCCAGGAAGGAACAGAGGAGGTAGGAGGACGAGATGGTGGCCGTGGACGCGGAGGGAGAGGGCGTGGTCGGGGTGCAAATGAACGAGGGTCAGAGCTGGCACTGTCGAAAAATCGCAAGCGCACCTTGGCTGATGCACCGCTGACGGAGGTTAGTCTGGGGAAGGGGCGTGGTGCGTGTGCGGCTGGACCTATGTTGCTCGGGTGGAAGGCACCAGGAGTCGTGGTTGAGTCCGATGGAAGTGGGGCGAGCAAGAAGCTAGATTTTGAAGGGGGAAAAGAGGCCGGGAGCTATCAGCCCCGGTCAGGTAACCCTCCCCCTCCGCCGTCTGCCAGATAGCAGAAACGCTCGAAGAAGCACTCAACCCCAAAGAAGGATAAGACTGTCACAATATTGGCGGACTCCAGCGAGGAGCACCGCCAGGAGCAACGAGTACCTATTTGTGGGACTGTCGTGGACTTGGCAATGCTGCGGCGGGGCGATCTTTTGGAATAATGAAATAAAGATTGATCCTTTACCTTACTCCCAATATCACATCGACGCGGTCGTTTTTCCCCGTTCGGAGGATCCATGGCGACTAACTTGTGTGTATGGGGAGGCACGAGTCAACGAGCTCCATAAGACATGGGACATGCTGAAGTTTATCAAATCTTCTTCACCCTTACCATGGCTTTGCATCGGTGATTTTATGAAGTACTCCTTAGGGAGGAGCATGTGGGTGTCAATGAGAGAAGTAACAACCAGATACAAGGCTTTCGAGATGTGTGTGGGTTGATGGACTTGGGCCGGGACTCCATGGACATTCGAAAAGAAGGTTGTAGGCGGGTCTTTCTGCCGTGTTCGGATAGACCGCTCCCTGGCATCTGCGAGCTGTAGTGAACACTATCGTCTAGCTACACTTGAACATCTGAAGGCCGCCGCGTCGGATCACTTTGCCATACTGTTGCAATAGGTGCCTCTACCGGAACCTTTGGTTCAGCAATGGTTGTTCAAATATGAGGCCATATGGGAGTCACATGATGACTTCAAATCAATGGTCGAAACAACATGGAATACCGAAGCCTGTTCATCCATGCATGGGCTGGAAGGGAAGTTGAAGGGCCTCGCTGGATCGCTATCGGCTTAGGGGCGTACCTTCGGCCACGTCCACCGAGAACTACGGCTCTTGCGCCAAAAATTCACAGAGCCAAGGTCACTCCCAGGACGAGTCGGACCGAGCTTTTAAGGGACTAAAATCGTCGAAAAGCTGATTGAACTCCAACATAGGGAAGAAGTTATGTGGCGGCAACCGTTCGCGTATACAATGGCTTGCACAAGGAGATCGCAACACGAAATTCTTCCATTTGAGGGCAAGCAGGAGAAAGAAGAAGAACAAAATTGGTCTCCTAACTCGGCCTGATGGCACTGTTACTGAGGACAGCGGACTAGAGATTTCTACAATACCCTGTACACGTCTGAAGGGGATGGAGGAGGTGCTCCGCTCTGTACCGGTATCGGTTACATCAGCCATGAACCAACAACTTTTAGCTCCGTTTGAAGAAGGTGAAGTCAAACAAGCTCTCTTTCAAATGTTTCAGCTAAAGGCTCCAGGTCTTGATGGTTATCCAGCTCAGTTCTTCCAGAAACACTAGGACTTATGTGGAGGGGAAGTGACAAATGTAGTGTTGCGTAGCTCAGGGTGAGGAGAACCCGGAGGGCATCAACAAAATTTTCATTGTATTGATTCCAAAGGTGGCTTCGTTGGAGGAGCTGGGAAAATTTCGGCCTATCAGTCTTTGTAATGTGATTTACAAGATTGCGTCCAAAGTTTTCGCGAATAGACTAAAAGTCATCTTACCTGAAATTATCTCGGAGGAATAGTCGGCCTTTGTTTCAGGGAGATTGATCACGCACAACATCATTATGGCATATGAGCGTCTTTCATTTTATAAAGAGGAATGGCGCCAATATACATCGGCATTGCATGCTTAAACTTGATATGCGGAAGGTGTATAACCGAGTAGAGTGGACTTTACCTACGTGCGATAATGGTGCGCATGGGTTTCCATCAGCGTTGCATAAATCTCATCATGGGTCTAGTAACATCAGTTTCTTTATTAGTGTTGTTCAATGGAACACCTATGGAGGAATTTCGACCATCTCGGGGGTTTCGCCAGGGCGACCCTATATCCCCCTACTTGTTTTAACTTGCAGCAGAGGGCCTCTCAGGCCTTTTGAGACAGATTCAACAATCACCGCATCTCCAAGGGATCCAGGTGGCCCCCACAGCTCCTGCCGTGAACCACCTTCTCTTTGCGCATGATAGCATGTTGTTTGTAAAAGGCACTGATGAGGGAGATGCGGAGGTAAATGAATTACTGGAGAAGTATTGTAATGCCTCGGGGCAGAGGGTTAATTTTGACAAGTCATCGGTCTTCTTCAGCAAAGGGTGCCCACAGGGCCGCCGGGAAAGCGTGAAGAATATTCTTAATGTACCCATTGAATCTCTTAATGAGAAGTATTTGGGGATGCCCTCTAATGTTGGGAGGCCATCGAATGGGGCTTTCAAATATTTGAAAGACCGAATCTGGAAGAGTATCCAAGGGTGGCTTGAGAAAACCATGGCGTCAGCGGGAAAGGAGGTTTTGATTAAATCATTGGCCCAAGCTATTCCAACTTTCTCCATGTCATGCTTCAAACTCTCAAGGGGCTTATGTTTGACAATAAACTCCATGCTTCAGAAGTTTTGGTGGGGAAGCAAAGGAGGGAAAACAAAACCCAGCTGGGTGTCTGGGAGACAATGTGCTCACCGAAGTTTTCGGGTGGGCTCGGTTTTCGTGATATTGAGCTCTTTAATTTGGCTATGCTAGGTCGACTAGCTTGGAGAATCATGCATAACCCAGAAGCTTTGAGTTCAAGAGTGTTGATGGCTCTCTACTTTCCGCAAGGGGATTTCCTTGAGGCTTTGCTTGGATCCTCCCCATCTCATGTTTGGAGGGCCATCATTGAAGGTCGAGATGTGATGAAACAGGGACTGCTTAAGAGGATCGGGACAGGTGAAGACACTAATGCCTGGAATGAGAATTGGCTGCCATGTGATTTCATGCTACGGCCGCTGAGGTCCCTGAAGGATGATCCACTGATGCGTGTGGCCTCGTTTATAAATGTTACAGAGGCATCCTGGAATAAGGAACTGCTGAAAGAATATTCCTACTCATGGATGTGAAAGTAATCCGCACAGTGCTTGTGTGCACGAGAAGGATGAATGATTTTTGGTCCTGGCACTATGACAAAACAGGGTTGCTGACGGTACGGTTTGTTTACCGGATGCTGATCCTGACTAAGCGCCCGACGAGAGGACTGGTTAGAGGGACGTGCTGCTCCGTCCAACTCGGCTGCAGAGGGGAGAGCTTGGCAGAAACTTTGGAAGATCCAAGTTCCCTCCAAAGTGAGGGTTTTTCTTTGGTGATTTGCGCTTCAATCGCTACCTGCTGGCGATGTCAGGAAGAACAGAAACATGGCGACTACTAGCTCATGCTCAGTTTGTGGAGCGGATGATAGTTGGAGGCATTCACTGCTCAGCTGTGCGGCGGCAAGATCAGTTTCGACGTTGGCTGATGAGGAGGTTGCCGAGCACGTGAGCATGAATGGGGATACATCGGCAAAACAACGGCTTTTTGCAATGATGGAAACTTTATCACGTGATGACTTTGCAAAAGTTGCCTGGCTATTTGGTATGCTCGACGGAAAATAATCCATGAAGACGAGTACCAGATCCCGTTATGAGCCCGTTATCGACGCACCTATTCATTGAGAATTATCTGCGAGAGCTGTCCATTGTGAGCTTGGGAAAGATGAATATGAAGGGGCCACTGAAGAAGCAGCCGAAGTGGATCCCACCTGCGGAGGGCTGGGTGAAGCTCAATGTTGATGCAGCAACAACGAAATCCAGCCCTGATGGAGCGGTGGGAGTGGTCTGTCGACCGGAGAATGGAGACTTCTTGGGAGCATCGAGCCTTACTATCAAGGGCGTCTCCGATCCCACTGTCCTAGAGGCCATGACGTGTCCTAGAGGCCATGACGTGCAGGGAAGCTCTGGGGCTGGCCCAAGATTTACATCTACAGGGGGTTACGATAGCTACGGACTATCTACCGGTGGTTAACCATTTAGGGATTATGCAGGGAACTATTCCATGGTTCTACGTGAAATAAAAGAGCTGGCGAGTTTCTTGGAGGAGGCCTGGTTCAGAAATGAAAATAGAGCTTCTAATTTTGAAGCGCATAGGCTAGCACGAGCTGTTTCAACTGAAGTTGGACGTCGGGTCTGGTTCCTGGAGCCACTAATGGTCTTTGTATTGTAAACAATGTTTAAAAAAAAGCTAAAAAAAGACTCCACGTGCCCTCCGCCGATGCTAGACGCACCACCGGAGCGAGGATTGGGCGAACATGACCTTATTCCGACTTCTGAATATAGCTGCCGCTTCAGCATCTTGAAGAAGACACTGAAAATAATCTAACAAAGAATGAAAACCCTCCCGTTGGCGAGAGGCCGTGGTACGCCACACCTCTAAAGCCTCAAGGCCATCGAAATCGGAGCGGACCGACGGCGTCGGCGACGATGGGACAAAACCCTAGATGGGTTTTTCTGGTTGCGTCCTGATCGCCTCCTCCTGAGAGCCCCGTACATACCGGTTCAAGACTTGCTCTCAATTAACACATGTTACTGCTCACATACAAAAAAAAAACACCCGGTATATCTCATCTCTAAAGCGAACACATGCACTTGGAGGTTTGGTTGCAAGGAGTTAAGGTCTTAAGAGCATCCCAGCCGTCTCCCCGACGAGGCCCCCAAGACGTATTTTTTTCATCCGGGTGGATGAAAAAGGCCCAGTCGCGTCTCCGGTTCCTCGATTTCGTCCGGATTAGGCCTTTCATCCGTCCGGGGAGCCTAGGCCATCCCCGACCCCCCGGGGAGCGCTCGGGGACTCCGGACGAAACGAAAGCGCGGGAAACACCGAGAAAGTTTCCCGTGCGGCTGGTGGCCCCAACTTGTCGGCGAGAGAGACCGATCGTCGTCCTCATCGCATTGTCTTCCGCGCGCTGAAAAAGCCTGCCGCCGGTCAGTCTTCGCCGGACACGTCGTTTCCACACGGTTAGTTAATGCCGTCGCCTCGGTTTCACGCGCGTCGACCTCTATTTATCGCCGAACTACCACGTCTGGCCGCATTCACCACGCTCACTGTGCTCAATCTTCCCCAATCTTCTCCAACCTCGAGCGAGCTAGCGGCGATCAAACAATGGCGAACGACGGCGCGGCCAACAATGGCTTCGGCCGCTGCTCTTTCCACCAATGGGAGGGCCGGTTTCTCCACATGGCGGGCTACCCGGCGCCGCCGGACTTCCGCGCGCCGGGAGGATGGTGACTCAGCATGGGCGGCGTCCCGATCCCGCCGCCGCCGATGGGTCGCGCCGCCCTGGAGGCGGAGATCGACGTGGTGCTCGTCACTCTCAGTGACGAGCAGTGCGCGGAGCCTCGCTTCTTCCCCGACAACTACGAGGCGTGGACCGCCTTCTTCCGGCGCAGGTACGAGCGTGAACTCGCCGCTTACGACGGGCCTCCTCCCCCTCCCGCTAGGAACAACGCCGCTGGTCGCCGCCGGTGGTGGAGCGCGCCTAATCGCACCCTCGCGAATGTGCTCGCGCACATCGAGGGTGGGAACTCCCCCCTATGGGGATGCGGCCGCCGGAGGCGGCTACTGATACGTCTCAAACGTATCTATAATTTCTTATGTTCCATGCTACTTTTGTGATGATACTCACATGTTTTATACACATTATATGTCATTATTATGCATTTTCCGGAACTAACCTATTGACGAGATGCCGAAGGGCCAGTTGCTGTTTTCTGCTGTTTTTGGTTTCAGAAATCCTAGTAAGGAAATATTCTCGGAATCGGACGAAATCAACGCCCAATATCTTATAATTCCACGAAGCTTCCAGAACACCGGAGAGGGGCCATAGGAGAGCCACAGGCCCACCACACAAGTTTTCATTTTACTAAAAACCTCTCTATATGTTGAAAATCTTGAAGTTGCGCTTGTCTAGTTTTCCTATGCTTGTTGCATTATGCCTACATGACTTGTTTATTTACAAGATTCCTTTCTATAGGAAGTGGGTTAGGCTTAAATTTGTTTCATACTTGCCTTTTGATTCTCTCTTTTGCTTCAACTACTATTTCTTGCGAGTGCATCATTAAAATCTGCTGAGCCCATCTTAATGGCTATAAAGAAAGCACTTCTTGGGAGATAACCCATGTCTTTATTTTACTACAACAATTTTGTTTTATATTTGTGTCTTGGAAGTTGTTACTACAGTAGCAACCTCTGCTTATCTTTATTTTATTGCATTGTTGTGCCAAGTAAAGTCTTTGATAGTAAAGTCAATACTAGATTTGAATTACTGCGCATAAACAGATTTCTTGCTGTCACGAATTTCAATATGCCTCTCTGTAGGTAACTCAGAAAAATCTGCCAATTTACGTGCATGATCCTAAGATATGTACGCAATTTTCATTCAATTTGGGCATTTTCATCTGAGTAATTCTGGTGCCTCTAAATTTTTTGTCTTTACAGACTGTTCTGTTTTGACAGATTCTGCCTTTTATTTCGCATTGCCTCTTTTGCTGTGTTGGATGGATTTCTTTGTTCCATTAACTTCCAGTAGCTTTGAGCAATGTCCAGAAGTGTTAAGAATGATTGTGTCACCTCTGAACATGTGAATTTTTGATTATGCACTAACCCTCTAATGAGTTTGTTTTGAGTTTGGTGTGGAGGAAGTTTTCAAGGGTCAAGAGAGGAGAATGATACAATATGATCAAGAAGAATGAAAAGTCTAAGCTTGGGGATGCCCCCGTGGTTCATCCCTGCATATTTTAAGAAAACTCAAGCATCTAAGCTTGGGGATGCCCAAGGCATCCCTTCTTCATCGACAACTTCTCAGGTCACCTCTAGTGAAACTATATTTTTATTCCGTCACATCTTATGTGCTTTACTTGGAGCGTCTGTTTGTTTTTGTTTTTGTTTTTGTTTGAATAAAGTCGGATCCTAGCATTCTTTGTTTGGGAGAGAGACATGCTCCGCTGTTTCGTATGAACACATGTGTTCTTAGCTTTATCTTTAATGTTCATTGCGAAGGTTGAACTACTTCATTCATTGTTATATGGTTGGAAATAGAAAATGCCGCATGTGGTAAATGGTATAATGTCTTGAATAATGTGATACTTGGCAATTGTTGTGCTCATATAGATCATGTTTAAGCTCTTGCATCATGTACTTTGCACCCATTAATGAATAACTACATAGAGCTTGTCAAAATTTGGTTTGCATGATTGGTTTCTCTAGAGTCTAGATATTTTCTGGTTAAGGTGTTTGAACAAGGAGACAATGTAAAGTCTTATAATACTTACAATATGTTCATATGTAAGCTTTGCTGCACCGTTTCATACTTGAGTTTGCTTCAAACAACCTTGCTAGCCTAGCCTTGTATTGAGAGGAATTCTTCTCGTGCATCCAAATCCTTGAGCCAAAAACTATGCCATTTGTGTCCACCATACCTACCTACTATGTAGTATTTCTCTGCCATTCCAAAGTAAATTACTTGAGTGCTACGCTTATGTGTCTTATTTCTTATAAGTTGCTTGTTGAGCGGTAACCATGTTTCTGGGGACGCCATCAACTATTACACCTTTGTTGAATATCATGTGAGTTGCTATGCATGTTCGTCTTATCTGAAGTAAGGGTGATTTTCATGATCAAATGGGTTGAGTATGCATATTGTTAGAGAAGAACATTGGGCCGCTAACTAAAGCCATGATTCATGGTGGAAGTTTCAGTTTGGACATTAATCCTCAATCTCTTATGAGAATATTATCTGTTGTTAAATGCTTATGCGTTAAAGAGGAGTCCATTATCTGTTGTCTATGTTGTCCCGGTATGGATATCTAAGTTGAGAATAATCAAAAGCGAGAAACCCAATGCGAGCTTTCTCCTTAGACCTTTGTACAGGCGGCATAGAGGTACCCCTTTGTGACACTTGGTTGAAACATATGTTATGCAATGATAATCCGTGTTAATCCAAACTAATTAGGAGAAGGTGCGAGCACTATTGGTATACTATGCATGAGGCTTGCAACTTATAAGATATCTTATACATAACACATATGCTTTATTACTACCGTTGACAAAATTGTTTCTTGTTTTCAAAATGAAAAGCTCTAGCACAAATATAGTAATCCATGCTTCCCTCTGCGAAGGGCCATTCTTTTACTTTATGTTGAGTCAGTTTACCTATTCTTTCTATCTTAGAAGCAAACACTTGTATCAACTGTGTGCATTGATTCTTACATGTTTATCTATTGCACTTGTTATATTGCTTTGTGTTGACAATTATCCATGAGATAAATATGTTGAAGTTGAAAGCAATTGCTGAAACTTATATCTTCCTTTGTGTTGCTTCAAAGCTTTCTACTAAGAATCTATTGCTTTATGAGTAACTGTTATGCAAGTCTTATTGATGCTTGTCTTGAAAGTATTATTCATGAAAAGTCTTTGCTATATGATTCAGTTGTTTACTCATTATCTTCACCATTGCTTCGAACCGCTGCATTCATCTCATATGCTTTACAATAGTATTGATCAAGATTATGATAGCATGTCACTTCCGAAATTATCCTTGTTATCGTTTACCTACTCGAGGGCGAGTAGGAACTAAGCTTGGGGATGCTTGATACGTCCCAAACGTATCTATAATTTCTTATGTTCCATGCTACTTTTATGATGATACTCACATGTTTTATACACATAATATGTCATTATTATGCATTTTCCGGAACTAACCTATTGACGAGATGCCGAAGGGCCAGTTGCTGTTTTCTGCTGTTTTTGGTTTCAGAAATCCTAGTAAGGAAATATTCTCGGAATCGGACGAAATCAACGCCCAGTATCTTATAATTCCACGAAGCTTCCAGAACACCGGAGAGGGGCTAGAGGAGAGCCACAGGCCCACCACACAAGGTGGCGGCACGACCCAGGGGGGCGCCCCCTAGTGTCTGGTGGCCTCAGGTCCCCTCCGACTCCGCCTCTTCGCCTATAAGAAGCTCCCTGACCTAAATCTTCGATACGAAAAAGCCACGGTACGAGAAACCTTCCAGAGCCGCTGCCATCGCGAAGCCAAGATCTAGGGGACAGAAGTCTCTGTTCCGGCACGCCGCCGGGACGGGGAAGTGCTCCCGGAAGGCATCTCCATCGACACCACCGCCATCTTCATCAACGCTGTTGTCTCCCATGAGGAGGGAGTAGTTCTCCATTGAGGCTAAGGGCTGTACCGGTAGCTATGTGGTTAATCTCTCTCTCCTATGTACTTCAATACAATGATCTCATGAGCTGCCTTACATGATTGAGATCCATATGATGAGTTTGTAATCTAGATGTCGTTATGCTATTCAAGTGGATTTTACTTATGTGATCTCCGGAGACTACTTCTCCCACGTGTGTAAAGGTGACATTGTGTGCACTGTGTGGGTCTCTTAGGCTATATTTCACAGAATACTTATTCACTGAGTTATGATTTGAGTTGGATGTCTCTATGAAATTGTGGTGTGTTAGTACCTCCTATGAATGCTCGCAGTGACAGTGTGGGGTGTTTATTAGTACTTGGGAATACATCTTTAAGGTTTGCCTACATGATGAATTAGTGTTCGTTATCTTGCTAGAGAGTAATTCAGAATAGCATAGTGAAGTGCTTATTTATATTCCTTTATGATTGCAATGTTGAGAGTGTCCACTAGTGAAAGTATGATCCCTAGGCCTTGTTTCTAAATACTGCAATCATCGCTTATTTGCTGTTTTACTGCATCTTTACTTCCTGCAATACTACTACCATCAACTGCACGCCAGCAAGCTATTTTCTGGCGCCGTTACTACTGCTCATATACATCCATACTACTTGTATTTCACTATCTCTTCGCCGAACTAGTGCACCTATACATCTGACAAGTGTATTGGGTGTGTTGGGGACACAAGAGACTTCTTGTATCGTGATTGCAGGGTTGCTTGAGAGGGATATCTTTGACCTCTTCCTCCATGAGTTCGATAAACCTTGGGTGATTCACTTAAGGGAAACTTGCTGCTGTTCTACAAACCTCTGCTCTTGGAGGCCCAACACTGTCTACAGGAATAGAAGCGTGCGTAGACATCAGCTACCGTGTCTTCCTAGACGCCGAGGAGGATGACGGCGTCCTCCTCCTCGTCTGGGTCGACGTCCGTGTCCAGGTCCGGCAGATCGGCGCCCCCGGTCTTCATCAAGAAGGAGTCAGCGTCACCGTTAACACCGGTCTTCGTCAAGAAGGAGCCGACGTCTCTGCCGCCGACTAGAGGGCGCAGGAGCGGCGCCCTCATCATCCGCGACCAGCCCTCCTCTCCAACGTGCGGGCGGAAGAGGAAGACGTCGAAGAAGGAGGCCGCCGCCAACCAGCTCGCCGAAGAGGAGACCAAGCGTGCGGAGAATGCCGCAATGGAGGAGGCGATCGCCAGGTCGTTGAACGACCTGGTGCCCGCCGACAACACCCTCCCCATCGACGCCTCCCTCGAGTGGTCCAGGCGGGACTGGGAGCGCCAGGAGGCGGAGCAGCAACGTCGACTGCTGGACATGGCCGCCGCGCGGCAACGCGTCGTCCACGGCAACGAACGCTGCGCCCAGACCCGTCGGGCTGAACAAGCTCGAGGAGAGCAGCGACGACGACATGTACAGGCCGACGCCGTCACGCGCCGGCGACCCTGGCCAGGGTTCGAGCCGCTGGTACGAGGCGGCGCCGCCCCAGGACTCTGCCAGCTCGAGCGACGACAACGACGGCGGCGACTACACGGCCCTCTACCGCCATTTCGGCATGTAGAAGGCTGCTATTAGTTTAAGTTTATGTTTTCGTCTGGCCGAATTCAAATATATGTACAACTCATCTATATAAGTTAAATATCTTTAAATTTCGCTTATGTTTGAACCGGTTTCGCCTAGTTTTGTCCGAATTCGCTGTATTTCGTCAAAAACTTCCATCCACCCTGGGCTCGCCGCTGAAAAAATGGATCTTCCCAGGCTAAATTTTTATCCAATCCAACGCTAAATAGCGTCGGATTTCGATCCCAACAGCTGGAGATGCTCTAAGGAGGATGGGTTGCGGCTGCCAGCTACAGAGCGAAGGCGGGACAACGTTAGGCTTGCGGTCTAACCACTTGCAGGACGGCCTAGCGGCGTGGCGGAATATCCCGCCCTTCTTGAAAGTTGAAAGCTGAGTTGGAGGTCAGCAGACACTCAAACGCGAGCAAACACAGCAGCACATAAAAGAATTCAAGTGCTCATGCTGACGCAGATGATTACATGGGGCAACGTTGGATCGAGCTAATTGTTCAGTTAGTCCCCGACATAATCACGAGACCCTCAATCGTGCGCATCCTCCCCTCCGGATCATCGAAGCACGCGGGCAAGCGAATCCACCCACGTTGCGGCATCATTGCCACGTACGCGGATGCCTTTGCCACCTGGACTCAAGGCAGCTAGCTAGCCTGGACAAGTCGACCAACTTTGAAGGACTTAACTGATTGCTTAGGCCCAAATAGGAAACTAACCGATTGCCTTTTTCGGAATAAGAATGTTATAAATCGTGCTTATCGCTTGATGAGAAGAGGCAGCAGGATGTGGTTAACCACTTCACTTTATCACCGTTCACATACCCCCGGACAAACTCTAGGCACGTACGTCTACTTCCGACGTTCTAGAAGATGAAAAATAAGAATGGAAAAGACATATGTAATGGACAAGACATATGTTGCTGCAGGTGGACAGCCATGGCGGCGAGGTTGCTGCGGGACGTCCGCGGCGGGTCTGCTTGCTGATGTCGCGGCGCGCCGCGGTTGCAGGCCAGGGGCGGTGTCGCTCGATGGTGGAGGTGTGCCTGGAGAAGGAGCTGGGTGAGGGGCGCGACGGGAAGGCGTCCTCGGAATCCTCGGCGGTGCGGCGGCTGCGGTGGCCGCGTGTTCTAGGAGCTCTTGTCTGCAGTCTTCGGCGTTCGTCATCGAGCCCCGCGTTGGTGTTGGTCGGCGTCCCCTCTATGTGGCGTTCCGGCGGCGCCCACGGTGCTCTTCGGCGGTGCTCCGTTGGCTTCAGGCGCGTTGCTCCGGGGGTCGTGATTCGGTGGATGCAGGTGGTGGTCTGTGCCGGTCCTTGTTGGGCGGGCGCGAGATTTTGGGACTCTTGCTGGGTGAAAGCTTTGTCTTGGCGGCCGGCCAGGACCGACGACGGTGACGCCCGTGGGCGTCGCATCCTTCTTGAAGGCGTCGTCGAAGTGGGTGTCTCATGATCTCCGCCCGGGCTCTCCGGGGGAAACCCTAGATCCCTCGCGGGATCGGGCGTGGGCGGCGCTCTTGTGTCGCTTTGCCTCTTGGGGCCTCGCTTTGGACGTCCATCGGTCAGAGGGGCTTGTGCAGTGTTTTGGTGGTTCGGTGGAGGCGGGTTCGTCTTCGGCCAGGCGGGGCGCGGCCTTGGGGTCGGCGTGGTAGTAGGAGCGGTGGCTCCGGTCTTTCGCCTCCGCCTGTTGCGTTGAGGTGTGGTGTCGACCTGGTTGGTCGTCGACCCGTGTGGAGCGCAGCCTCGGGACTGGTGTGTGGTGTCGTGTTGTACGGTTTTTCGGCCAGTTTCCCTCATAAACGGGCCAACTCTTTTCTCCTATATCAATGAAAGGCCTCGTTTCAAAAAAAAGATAATGGCTTTCACAATGGGTTGTAGCTAAGTTTAACGATTTTTGCCTTATGTATGAATGGGAATAGGCTAGCACTCAGTGTAAGAGTTGTATCTCAGGTACTTCCTCCGAGGGGCACTTTAAGAAAGTTGGCAATCAATTTCATGAACAAATATATGTCATAAAATGCATATCATTGGACTCATATTCTAATATTTTTTTCAATAATATAATTTTGTGACATATAATATATATTTGTTGATCAAATTAATGATCCTTAAATTACGTGCATGTGTTAAACTGCGCGCAGGAGAAAGTAATATAGAACACCAATTATTTTCCAAGCTAGCTAAAAAGTGTCATATCGTCATTTTATCTATGATACTCTTCTCTCGAGTAGAGATGCAAGCTTCATATCTGGAGTTAGGGTTTCCATTCCTTTTTTTAGAGGAACGCATTTATTTATTTTTACTTTTTGATTTTAAGCCGTCCAATTAGTGAGAAAATGTATTTCCTTTTTTACATGTCGCATTCCTGTCATTCTCGGATGCTATTAAGTATGCTTAAGATTTAAGGTTTGGTATCTAGTGCGAACTCCTTTTTGGTGGTCAAAATTTACCCATTGTTTAGACTAGATGCCAATCTTTTAGCATGTCACTGTAAATAGGTGTGCGGTAGTTTTCCACTTGTAGTGAGGAGACTAGCCAGTTGAAACTAACTTTACCGCAAAGCGTAGGACGGATCAGCAATTCAGCATTAGGATGATGGATAGAGTGGGCAATCACGTTTTAGCTAGCTGGCTAGCTTTGATCTGGGAATGACCAGATGCAGCTAACTTCAGCGCCACCTAGCTTTTTGAGAAAGTTATAACGATAACCTCGTGATGGTACACTCTGTTTTAAATAGCCGGCTACAGGTTATAGCCGCGGCCTCCCAAAACAGCCCGGCTAAAGTAATTATCTATGTACAATAAAAGTAATTTCCTAGGGAAATATTTTGTTTCAAGTACAATATCTGATCTTCTTTGATTCCCAATTTTTTTTTGAATTTTTGATTTTTTTTAATATATTATTTTATTTTTCCAAGTATAGGGGTGTGTGGCACCCAAGAGCCAACCTGTATTTTCCGGGTGGACACGAACTACTGCATCTTTTAAAAATTCATTAGTATTTATATCAAAGAATATTCAATCTCCAAAAGTAACATCCATATTAACAGACTTGATATATTTACGATATGAATATATTCTTGTTTTTCAAAAAAATTCAACTGACTTAAGAAAATTTTGACCCTTTTCTCTCATGCTTGTCTTGACCGAGGTGTGGGTATCACTAACTTATGAGGATATAACGAACAATGAGTAACAATGCATGTGTAGAAGAGAAGGATGCACAAGATTGTCATGACACTATCCGAGTTTTATACATTATTGACATGTTGTCATTGCGTGATCGACGAGTACGGCATAGAGGTTACCTCATGACGTGTAGAGAGAGAGAGAGAGAGAGAGAGAGAGAGAGAGAGAGAGAGAGATGTGGGAAAAGGAGGAGAGCTACTGGGATGGTGAGACACAAGTTACCCATATTCGGATCCCGCAAGGTGGCGAATACCTATTACTATAAATCACTATTAGGACAACAGATGCACAGTTACAATGGTGAGATTCTATATTTAAGACTATGTGCCTCAAGGGTTCCTCAGATCAGGCTTATAAAGACACCAAAGACCTAGGGTTTACATGGATGAGTCCTAACCGTGCACTAGAAGTTCTATCATAATACTTCTTGCCGAACACGTGCAGGATTCCGCCTAGCACAAATCGTCACGGATCCGCATAGATTCATCATGGTTGGATTATCCATCTTGATCAATCGACAACTGGGCCGCTCATATGGGCAACCACCATCTATGGGCCACCCACATTTTCCGGAATAGAACTATGTCGTGGTATACCCATTTGGCATATCCCCAATAGTAGCCCCTGGAGATCTCTAAGATCCACATGTTCCTCCGCCTAGCTCAGGTCGCATCTTTTCTCATCTTGTATCTTCAGGGCGGAACAACAAAGAATCATGAAGGACTCCCAAAGTTACGTGGTTTCTGCCTAAATGCAAGGAGGAACTGCGTCTTCTTCCTCCAATCTAGCTCCAACAGTTAGATACATCCAATGGTTACTCCGTAGAATTTGAGTTTCTTCCATTCAAAGTTATACAGTGTTGCTATGCTTGAGCTGGGTTTCCGACAAGTACATATTTTTCAAGGTCCCAATGTACATGATATTGATGCTACTTCTACCATCCATGAGGCACTTTGTGAACTCGGAACCATCAATCATAGGATTCACAAGTGCGGTGACCCAACATATCACTGCATGTTGTAGTATACAAGTCGTTGATATGATCTTTGTGAAGGAACTTCTTCACAATTGCCATATCCCTCACAGTGGTACAACAGAAACATTGCAGGTCATAACACTCCATATAATTATTACAAACATTATCTTAACAAGTTGGCATTCTCACAGGTCCTATGAGAACACCCTAAGATACTACTTAAATATGATTACAACTCATAACCATATATGAAAGAGAGCTCAGCAACTTATTTAGGTAAGTTCTACGCTGCTCGGCTCTATGATACTAGGGTATATCACTACTCCTCCACCTCCGTGTCATCGGGTCCGTAGACTATCCCATAGTCTACTCCTTCAACTCCTCCGGTAAGATCAGGTTCCTCGTAGACCAGCTCGTAGCTTCCTTCTGGTGCTCCATCGGCGATAGCCTCCACTTCTGGATCACAGTCTAGCAAGGGTGTCGAAAGAAAGTGAGTACAGGGGTACTCAGCAAGTTCAAAAGAGTAAAAGGTGTTTGATGCACTAGCTACGACCATTGATCAGGAAATCGCAGGTCAATGCATGTTTTGAAATCATTTCTTCAAAAGGTTGCTTTTATTATGTAAACTATGCCTGTCAGTCTTCACAGGTTGACCAGAACTTCGTGGAGTTCCTTTCCTGCCGCGTTCGCAGTTCCCTTCCTGGAACAAGGAGTGACAGACACAATTTGATACACTCTGCAGAGGTGCGTTACTTTTCCCATAAGAGATCCCATCCTTTTTGCCATCCGCAGGGACTTGCCTCCGTTCACACTTCCTTTGGTGTGAGGCCAGGTATGAAAATCCAAGCCCACACCGCCTTCTCCGCGACCCTGCAAACCCACCCTTTTGTCCAACCGTACACCCCCAGTAGACATCTCCCGATAATACGGCTTTACTCACGGTGTACTTTGGACAATCCATCATAGACCGTAGAGCTCGTCATCCACACAGATGGAGATTTAAAAGGCCATCTCAACCTACGGCAGTGCCTCCAGCACCCCGCAGCTCTACCAGTCCGTTGGCGTGCAGGAGGGAAAAGATACGGCTGGCTTCCCTAGAGCCATTATAGATCTTATGGTTAACGCGGTATGTACGGCGCTAGAATCACGGGATGGCATTGGTAATTACTCATGGGTTAATATAACCCATGCAATGGAACCTCCACCATATCAACACATACCATGGTTCCATTGCCAGCCACATAGTCATATTCATAATTGGAAAAGTAACATTTTATTTTCCATGCATGAATGGTAAGTATATAGCTTTGCATTAAAGTAATAGAAAATACTCAAGTTGGTATGAGCAGTGGTGAACTTGCCTGTGGACTGCGAGATAGTGCAGTTCAATGCAGTGGATGGAACCTGGACCTCGGGTTCTGTAAGAAGCATCATTGTCCGGTAAGGACAATGTTATAAAATCCAAATAATGCAGTCATGAATGCATTATTTCATGTGGAATCCCTTTACCCCAATGATTTATTACAATTTAGGGTGGAATTAAGATTTATGCCTTTGGAAGTAATTTGCAATTGTTTTTATGTGTAAAAACACTTTAATTCTCATAAAGTAAAATGGTTCAAAGTAATACTACTCTACCTTTGTGATTCATTATTCATTTCAAAATGATTTGAAATAATAGAGTTGCCTCTATATTTTTGGAATAAAAAGAATAGAGTATTTTCCTTTGGAAAATATCTTTCTTTAATAGAAATGACTTGGAATAATAGAATTTCATTTTGAAATGTTTGAAAATAAGTATTTGAACTTATTTGAGATTTTTCCTTGATTTTTAAATACAAGGAATTAATGGTTTAAAAATCCAAGTTTTAATTCAAATTCATAAAATTCCAAAATTTGAATATTTGTTTCCTAAATTCTATTTCTTATTTTATTCTTGTTAAGAATAATTTTTCATTCACAAATCCAATTTTTAATGGATTTTTAGAGGTGTATTTTATTTACTAAAATTTGGTGAAATTCTAGCTATTTTCCAAAATGTGAAAAGGCTAAAATACCCCTGGCCCCTATTGGGCCAGCCCACTTAACTAGGCCCATTGGGACAGCCCACCACGGCTTGTCCCAAAACGTGTCGGTGGCGCCACTGCGGCCCACCTCACTCACTCACTCGCTCTCTTATCTCTCACTCGACCTAACCCTAATCGTTCTGGCGACGCACGTGGCGATGGCGTCGCCGCCGTGCTCCGGCCACCTCAGTGCTCCCCTGACCTCGCCACCTACATGATCTGAACCGCCGCGCGACGATCTATCGATCTGTCCGCGTGGTTCCTTCGATTTCTTCCTCCTCTAGCGGATCGCCTCCTCTCTGGATCTCGTGGATAATCGCCTTTGGTGACTGGTGATCTCCGACGAGCTCGCGCCCTCGCCGTCGACGTGTGCGCGTCTCCGAGACCGACCTGGCGCGGGTGCTGTGCTCGCAGCGCCTGTGCCATCGTCTCAGGTGCTGTGCTGCTGGTGGTGTTTGTCGGCGTAACGCCAGCGTCTTCCCTGGCTTTGCAGCTGCTATGGCCGCGCGAGCACTGCCTCGCCATGCCATAGCCTCTGCCACCAGGCGCGGGTAAGGTCTCATGCTCCTTCTCCTTCTCAACTCCATCTCTGTGCGCCTCCCATGCCTCTGTGCTTCTTCTACCTCTTGCTCAATGGCCTCCTGATGATCCTCTAATCACGCAGAGCGTTGCTGTTGCTGCCTATGCTTCCTATGCTTCTCTTCTGCAGGCCCTGGCCAATTTACCAAGCTTTGGTTACTGACCAGTGTGTGCTGCTTGCTGTGCATGCCCTGTGTTGCTTACTTACTGCTCCTATCATGCTATGAACTTGCTATGCCATGATTTACATGCTTATGATCTTGCTTGTGCTTACTGGCATCTTATACTTGCTTGTCTAGGTGTACTGCTATGCATCTGTGACACTTGTGAATGCCTGTGATGCTTGTGAGGTGCTTCTGTGCCTTCTGTGTGATCCAATGATCCATTGGCTCAATAATTTATGTCGGCTAGACTCTCAGTGTTGCTTGACTTGCTTTAATTGATCCATTTGATCAATCAAATGTCAGTGGCTTGGTTTGCTTACTGCTGCTGCTACTCAAGCATGCTATTGCTTCTGTGTGTGTGTGTGCTGCTGCCCTCCCTAGCCTTCTGGACTTGATCCAGTAGCTATGAGGAAGTGACATGTGCTTGTGTTGCCTCACAGTGTGCTACTGTCAAAATATGGCATGGATTTGTTATGTATTCATGCTTGAATGAATTAATTAATGATGAACTGCTTATGCAGTAATGATTAAATGACTTGCTGTGTATGATTTTGCTTTCCATGATTAATTGGTAAGTAAATGGAGTCTGAATCCCTTTCTGGATAATGATGCTTTGTCATTTGGCTTTGCTTTGGATGGTTCTATGTGTGATGTGACCTCAGTAGCCTTGCTACTGACTGGTTGCTCACATGGTTGGCTAGATATTGTTGGCTACTCATCTTTGCTTGCATATTTGGGGATCATAATTAATATGAATGCCAATATGCTTGCCTGTGAAGAATTCTAGGGTTTCCTGATGGTTGCATGCTTAGGATCTTGCTGTGTAGTCTTGGTAGCTGCTATACCTTGTAATTCATCTAATGGTGCTATATCTGTGCATGAGTTCTCTAGCTAGTGTGTGCATCTTTGTATGATCTCTAGCTTCTGTGCACAAGATGTGTATCTAGATGGTTTCTGTTTTAGTGGCTTCTAGACTGACAGTGATCCTTGGTGAAAACCAAGTGATGAACTACCCATTGAGCATCTGCTCAATCCCATGACATCTGTCATGCATGATTTATGGATTAGATCCATTGGATCTTCTCCATGAACTAGGTATACCTTGTTCCAACTCCTAGAGTGAAATGTTTTGTTGATGCAGACTTCTGGTTTGTGTGTTACAACCCTTCACCTCCAGTTCTTGGTTGATCTTCTTAGGTCACCATGATTTCTGGTGGTTGGTTGGTTGTGTGTTGGGTTGTGCTGTTCTTGAGCAAGAACAGGATGAACTATGCTTGTTCTATCTTCAGCTTACCTTGTGAATCCTTATCTGGTCGACTGTGCACTGTTTCTAGGGTTTGTGCCCTTTTATATCACCTCTACTTCTGTTCTTGCAATGCCACATAGGACTGGCTTGCTTTGGTGACTAGGCCAGTGCATGGCCTTGTTGTGGCTTGCTCAGCACACATGAGCTGTGTGCTCTCATATGCTGAAACTTGAGCCCTGGTGGTGCTCAGGTTTGGTCTGTTGTTGCTCTTATCCTTTTCTGTCCAAGGTTTTGGACATGCACAAGTGTGCAGGACACTTGTTTCTGTCCAAACTGAATTTTTGGCTAACACTAACCCCCTGGCTAGTACTTGTCTTGCTGTTTTGCAGGTTTTGAAGATGAATATGACCATGGAGATATACTTCAAGTCATTTAGTCTAGGTTTTTTAGTTTAGGATCAATATTGTAATCTTTATTTTCATTTGTGTTTATTTTCCTTTAATTCTTGTATCAAGAATATTGTAAAGACAATGTAAATTGTGTTGTGATATCAATAAAGCTAAAGTTTTAATTATGAGCTTTTGGTTTATGTAATGTTTATATTCCTGAATAATTGTTGTATTTAATATTCAATTTGAATTCAAAGTCATTTGAATTCATAAGTTGTATTTCAATTGTGAATTCAATTTCTATATTCACTATGGCTAATTGTTTAATATTCTCAATGCAATATTACTTGTCAAATGAATTCAATTCCCAAATCAACAAGATACAAAAGAGATCATGTCGAAATTTCACTAACTCACCTTGCCTAACCCTAATTGCAAAATGAGAGAGAACCTCGATCCCTCTTAGGTTTAGTTGCAATAAGGCGCGAAAATTTCCCCCGTTTTGCGATGAAATGCACATCCCATCTCTAAATCTACCCTTCATTGTCCCTATGTTCTGGGTTATTACAGCCTCTCCCCCTTAACAGAAACTTCGTCCCGAAGTTAAGATTGGTACCTGAATAGCTCGGGGTAAGACTTCCTGAGTTCTTCTTCTGTCTCCCAAGTTGCTTCTCGTTCAAGGTGATGTTGCCATTGGATCTTGTAGTATTTGATTGCTCTATTCCTTAACTTCTTCCACTGCACTTCCAAGATCTTTTCAGGCTTCTCCACATAAGTCAAGTCTGATTGCAATTCTATTTCTTCATGTGTGATGGGATCATCCGGTGCCTTCAAACACTTTCTTAGTTGTGATACATGAAATACATTGTGAACCAGACTTAGTTGCTCCGGTAATTCCAACTCAAAAGCTGTTCCTCGATTCTGACTGAGTATCTTGAATGGTCCGATATATCGAGGAATTAACTTTCCTTTTACTCCGAACCTCTTGAGTCCTTTCATTGGGCTAACCTTCAAATATACCATGTCTCCTACTTTTGGTTCCCAAACTCTTCTTCTTTGGTCGGCATAACTCTTTTGACGACTTTGAGCTATTTTGAGTCTATCCCGGATCACCTCAATGACTCCTTGTCTCCTTGATGTAGTCCGGTGTAAACTCCTTGTTCTCTCCGGTTTCAAACCAACAAATTGGAGATCTACACTTCCTTCCGTACAATGCTTCGTACGGTGCCATCTGGATGCTACTCTGATAACTATTGTTATATGAGAATTCCGCCAATGGTAGATGGTCCTCCCATGAGCCTCCAAAGTTTAGAGCACAAGCTCTAAGCATGTCTTCAAGTATCTGATTGGTTCTTTCGGTTTGTCCTCCGGTTTGTGGATGATATGCTGTGCTGAAATCCAACTTGGATCCCAAAGCTTATTGGAGTTGTTTCCAAAATGCTGATGTGAAAATTGAACCTCTATCTGAGACTATCTTCTTTGGTACTCCATGCTTGCTAACTATTTCCTTAACATATATATCCACAAGCTTTTCCGAAGTATCCTTTTGATTTACAGCTATGAAATGAGCACTCTTGGTAAGTCTATCCACTATTACCCCTTATCATATCCTTCCTTTTACTAGTCATTGGTAGACCAGTAACAAAATCCATTCCGATTTCATCCCATTTCCACTCCGGTATCTCTAGTGGTTTAAGTAATCCAGCAGGACTTTGATGTTCTGCCTTCACTCGCTGACATGTATGGCATTCAGAGACACATTGAGCTATCTCTCTTTTCATGTTGTTCCACCAGAACATCTCCTTCAAATCCATATACATTTTAGTACTTCCCGGATGTATTGAATAAGGGGTTTCATGTGCTTCCTTTAATATGATTGACTTCACTTCTAGATCATCCGGTACACATATTCTTTTCTGAAAGTATAGTGAATCAAACTCCCCTAGATTGAATTCCTATGGTCTACCTTCTCCAATCCTTTTGATTTCTTCTTGGATGAATAAATCATCCGCTTGTTTTCGAATAATCTCATACTTTAAGTCTGAATACATCTCATCCATGATCCTCATAGTTGCTATACTTCCCATGGTATCACCTTGGATAAATAAAATCTGGGCTTCCTCTAGCTCTTTCCGAAGTTCTTTTGGAATCTCCCATTCCGTAGGTTGATTTCAGTACTCTTTCTGCTTAAAGCATCCGCTAATACATTAGCCTTGCCTGGTGTATAATTGATTGTAAGGTCATAATCCTTAATCAACTCTAACCATCTCTTTTGTCTCATGTTTAATTCCTTCCGAGTGAAGAAATATTTCAAACTCTTATGATCTGTATATAACTCGCATTTGGATCCATACAAAAATTGTCTCCAACTCTTCAGAGCATAAACAACTGCCGCTAACTCTAGATCATGTACTGGGTAGTTGTGTTCATGTGGTTTCAACTGTCTTGATCCATAAGCTATTACTTTCCGATCTTGCATAAGAACACATCCAAGTCCATTCTTGGAAGCATCACAATACACCGTGTAATCCTTTCCAGGTTCCGGAACTACTAACACCAGTGATGTGGTTAACTTATCTTTGAGTGTTTGGAAACTGGCTTCACACTCATCAGTCCACACAAATGGGGTGTTTTTCTTGAGTAACTTGGTCATTGGTCATGCAATCTTCGAAAATCCTTCAATGAATCTCCGATAATAGCCTGCCATACCAAGGAATCCTCGTATCTCCTTAGCATTTTTGGGTGACTTCCACTCCAATACGAACTGAACCTTGCTTGGATTCACCGCTATTCCTTCTTTGGTTATGACATGTCCAAGAAATTCAACACTATCTAACCAAAATTTGCACTTGCTGAACTTTGCATATAGCTGATGTTCTCTCAAAATTTGCAGAACTATCTTCAAATGCTTGACATGTTCTTCTTTATCTTTGGAATAGATTAGAATATCATCGATGAACACTATCACGAACTTGTCCAAGTACTTCATGAATATCTTGTTCATCAAATTCATGAAAATAGCTGGTGCATTTGTTAGTCCAAATGGTACAACCAAGTATTCATGGTGTCCATACCTTGATACAAACGCTGTTTTTGGCACATCCTCCTTCTTGATCTTGATTTGATGGTATCCTGACCTTAAATCTATCTTCGAGAAGACTCCAGCTCCTTGAACTTGATCAAAAAGGTCTTGTATCCTAGGTAAAGGGTACTTGTTCTTGATAGTTACATTGTTAAGATTCCTGTAATCTCCACACATTCTCTTTCCGCCATCTCTTTTATCCACAAAAATGACTGGTGTACCCCATGGTAACACACTTTCTTGGATAAATCCCTTCAGTTCCAATTCATCTATCTGAGCTTTCAGTTCCACTAACTCCTTTTGATGAGGTCTAGGACCTAGAGTGTGGCCCGATCTCGCGGATTGACTTCGAAACCAAGAGGGGAGATGGGAAAACGCGAGGAACTCGACGAACACGAAGAACACCGGTACTCACGCACGCACACCAACCTGATACACCCGATACTTACCCCCGTGGCTCGATGGACCACGCCAATAGAATCACCCGGAAGAGGCACGCGGCAGAATTCCCGGTGAGAGATTGGTGTTGGAGAAAAGGGGATTGATGAGGGAGAGAGTAGCTTGTACTAGAATCTCACTCAACAATTACCAAATCAACAACAAGGATGGCCTTGATTACAGAGGGATGATACCCAAGGGAGACTAAGCTCAAAGTTAGGGTTTGAGTCAAAACAAGTCTAAAGAGCTAATGAGGGGTTCCAGCTACTTATATAGGCACACATGGCCAGCAAGGGCGAACAGGTACGCAAAAGGATAAGTTAAGGCAGTTTGGTGGGGTACTCTCGTCAGGTCCGGTTTGGGTCCGGTCTGACCGGGCCTGGGACCGGGCTGTCCGGTCAAGGGTCCGGTCGACCGGTCGGAAACCGGATTCCTGCGAGGTTTCCGGTCCTGGGTCCGGTCGTCGTCCGGTACGAGGGAGCTGGTCCGGTTTCCGACCGGTCGACCGGGCCTGTGACTGGGGCACCCGGCTGAGGGTCCGGTCTGACCGGGTCCTGGACCGGCCAGCGTCCGTCTCTTCCTTGGAGCGCTTCGAGCGACGTCGGCTTCGGCTTCATGATCATCTCCATGTCCAGCTGCTTCTCTCCCTCCCTTGACCTTGGCGCCTCCTCCTCTCCGAGGTCTTGATGCGCCTTGTACCTAATGACACATAGTACGTCGGCATGAGGTAGCAATCCATCCAAAGGGGTACCAAGATCAAGGGTAGTGAGGAGCGAGTTCACCTCATCATGTAGAGCCTTGGCTCGGGCTCGTGTCATCGGTCCACTTGGGGGGCTAGTTGGTCTTGATGGAGTGTCGTCGGTGAGCGGGGCTACATCATCTCCCCCCCTTGGGAAAGAGTCGTCCTCGACTCGTGGCCTTCCTCATCTCCATGATAGGGTGACAAGTCGGAGACATTGAACGTGTTGCTCACCAAGTACTTGGATGTCGGGATGTCGATGACGTAGGCGTTGTTGTTGATGCGTTTGAGGACCTTGAAGGGGCCATCTCCTCTTGGCTTGAGCTTCGAATTGCGTTCATGAGGGAATCTTTCCTTCCGGAGGTGGATCCAAACGAGGTCTCCTTCTTCGAATATCCTTGCCTTCTTCTTGGCGTTGATGCGGTTGGCTTGACGAAGAACATGTTCTTGTATGGTTGCCCTTGTATCTTCATGTAGTTTCTTGACGGCGGCGGTGCGCTTGTCGAAGTCCATGTTGATGCGCTCGTGGAGGGGAAGCGGAAGTATGTCGAGTGCCGTGCAAGGTTCGAAGCCATAGACGACCATGAAGGGGCTCCTTGACGTAGTCTTGTGCTTGGCGCGATTGTAGGCGAACTCCGCGTGGGGAAGGCACTCCTCCCATGACTTCAAGTTCTTTTTCACGAGGATGCGTAGGAGGGTGGAGAGGCTTCGATTGACCACTTCCGTTTGGCCGTCCGTTTGCGGGTGCGAGGATGATGAGAATAAGAGCTTCACTCCAAACTTGGCCATGAGCGACTTCCAAAGATAACTCATGAACTTGACATCTCGATCCGACACAATGCTTTGCGGTACTCCATGTAGGCGAACAATTTCCCTGAAAAACAATGAAGCAATGTGTGAAGCATCGTCGCTCTTATGGCAAGGTATGAAATGAGCCATCTTAGAGAATCTATCCACTACCACGAATATAGAATCATGACCATGCTTCGTGCGAGGCAATCCTAGAACAAAATCCATGCTAATATCCGTCCATGGTGCATGGGGTATAGGCAAAGGCATGTAAAGACCATAAGGATTGGAGGTAGACTTAGCTTGTAAGCAAGTGGTGCACCGGCGGCAAAGGCGTTCCAGGCCCCGCTTCATCTTCGGCCAATAATAGTGAGTGGATAACATCGCAAGTGTCTTGTCTCGACCAAAATGTCCCATAAGGCCACCACCATGTGACTCTTGCAAGAGCAACTTTCGAAGAGAAGACTCGAGAATGCAAATTTTGTTGGCTTTAAACAAGTAGCCTTTGTGCAAATAGAAGTCATCAAATCCTCGGTCAATGGAACACTTCTCAAATATCAGAGCAAAGAAAGAATCGGAAGTATAGAGTTCTTTGATCTCGTCGAGTCCCAAGACATGAAAATCCAAGCGAGTCAACAAAAGGGTGTTTTTGCGGGAAAGAGCATCCGCCACTATATTGTCCTTGCCCTTCTTGTATTTGATGACATACGGGAAGGACTCAATGAACTCAACCCATTTTGCATGACGTTTGTTTAAATTGTGTTGGCTTTTCAAGTATTTCAAAGACTCATGGTCGGAATGAATTATAAACTCTTTTGGCCAAAGATAGTGTTGCCAAACTTCAAGAACACGAACTAAAGCATAGAGCTCCTTGTCATATATAGGATAGTTGAGGCGTGCACCATCTAACTTCTCACTATAGTATGCCACGGGTTTGCCCTCTTGCATAAGAACACCACCAATACCGAGCCCACTTGCATCGCACTCAATCTCAAAAGTTTTGGCAAAATTTGGAAGGACAAGAAGGGGAGCTTCGGTAAGGCGTTTCTTCAACTCATCAAAAGCATTTTGTTGGGCCTTGTCCCAAACAAACGGAACATTCTTCTTGGTAAGCTCATTCAAAGGGCAAGCAATGGTGCTAAAATCTTTTACAAAGCGGCGGTAAAACCCGGCAAGTGCATGGAAGCTTCGGACTTGACCAACATTTGTAGGGGTAGGCCAATTATGGATGGCCTCCACCTTGGAAGAATCAACTTCAATTCCATTTGCGGAAACCACAAAACCAAGAAAAACCAATTTGTTTTGAGCAAAGGTGCATTTTGGGAGGTTAGCATAAAGCTTTTCATGGCGCAAGATGCACAAGACTTCTCTCACATGTTGCACATGGTCCTCGAGACTTTTGCTATAGACGAGAATATCATCGAAATAGACAACCACACTCTTGCCAATGAGAGGACGCAAGATGTGATTCATGAGGCGCATGAAAGTAGATGGAGCATTGGATAGACCAAATAGCATAACAAGCCACTCATATAGACCAAGTTTGGTCTTGAATGCCGTTTTCCATTCATCACCAATAGCCATGCGGATTTGGTGGTAGCCACTACGCAAATCAATTTTAGAGAAAATGGTGGCACCACTAAGTTCATCAAGCATGTCATCTTAACGCGGTATGGGATGGCGGTAACGGACGGTAATGGCATTGATGGGGCGACAATCCATACACATCCGTTGCGTCTCATCCGGTTTAGGCACAAGAATCACGGGAACCGCACAAGGGCTAAGGCTTTCTCGGACGTACCCTTTGGCGAGGAGATCTTGAATTTGGCGGTTGATCTCCTTGGTCTCTTCGGGGTTGGTGCGGTAGGCGGCACGGTTTGGAAGCGGAGCGCCGGGTATGAGGTCCATGCGGTGTTCGATGCCTCGAAGTGGTGGTAGTCCATGAGGGAGCTCATCGGGGAAGACGTCTTGAAACTCCTTCAAAAGAGACAACAAAGACGAAGGAATATTGGTTAAGTCGTTAGTCGCCGATGATGGTCCCTTGCATATGAGGACGTAGTGCAATATGGTGGATGGGTTTGCTTGCACTTCTTTCCACTCGCTTTTGGTGGCTAGGAGAACACTCTTTCGCTCACTCATATATGGCTTGTGGCGCTCACTCTGCATTTGGTGGGTCGCTCCCTCAGCTCTCAACTCACCATGGTGGGAGTGGTGTTGTGCCCTCGCTAGAGCCTTCGCATTGTCGGCGATGATTTAGCTAGGAGTCATGGGGCGCAACTCGAACTTCTTGTCGTTGACCTTGAAGGTGTATGTGTTGGAGAGTCCATCATGTATAGCCTTCTTGTCATATTGCCTAGGGCGGCCAAGTAACATGTGGCACACCGTCATGGGTACGACGTCACACTCAATAGTGTCCTCATAAGGTCCAATCTTGAAAGTGACGGTGACGGTATGTTGTATCTTGACGTTGCCCTTGTCACTCAACCATTGGATATGGTAAGGGTGAGGATGCTTGCGGAGATTGAGGTGGAGCTTCTCACACAACTTGGTGCTTGCAAGGTTATGGCAACTTCCACCGTCTATGATGACCTTGATCGACTTGCCACCAATTCCGGCACGGGTTTGGAAGATGTTGCACCGTTGTTCTTCCACATCATGAGGTTGCGTTGTTAGCACCCTTGTGACCACAAGTGAGGGACTTGGGTCATGCTCACATAAGAGAGGATCTTCTCCACATTCTTGCTCATAAGCTTCTTCACTTTCCACGGCGGCTTGCACAAGGGCTTCATATTCATCCTCATCAAGCGTCTCGATGTCACCATTCTCCATAGTGATCATAACCTTGGTGTTCTTGCACTCAAATGATTTGTGACCTTGGGTGCCACACTTGAAGCAAGTGACACTAGAAGGTCCCGTGGATGCCTTAGAGGAGGCGGTGGAGGAAACCGTTTGCTTCATGCGACTTTGGATAGTCGGTCTCTTGGATGGTGTAGAGGATGCGTCGGCCTTGGCACTTGTAGCTTGAGGCGTTGATGTAGTAGGAGGAGTCGATGTAGTGAACTTGGAGGTGAAGTAGGTCTTGGCCTTGGAGTACTTGATATCCTCAATCACTTGGCGCTCGGCCTTCGATGCTTGGTGCACTAACTCAACCATGTTGGAGTAGGGTTGGAACTCGACGATCCTCTTGATGGGGTAAGAGAGGCCATTGAAGAAGCGAGCAATGGTTTGCTCTTCAGACTCTTGGATGTTGGCTCGCATCATAGTGAGCTCCATCTCCTTGTAGAACTCCTCAACAGTCTTGGTGCCTTGCTTCAACTTTTGGAGCTTGTTGAAGAGGTCGGTCATGTAGTGCGTGGGGACGAAACGAGCATGCATCTCCTTCTTCATTTCTTCCCAAGTGGCAATAGGAGGTTCACCCTTTTCTTCTCGAAGAGTGAGGACTTGCTCCCACCAAGTATTTGCGTAGTCCTCGAACTCAAGCGACGCCATAGCCACCTTCTTGGCACCGGAGTAGTTGTGGATGCGGAATATCTTGTCCACCTTGAGTGCCCATGAGAGGTAGGCCTCGGCATCTTCTTCTCCCTTGAACTTTGGCATGGTGAACTTGAGTCTTCCAAACATGTTCTCTTCATCCTCCAAGTTTCTTCGACGAGGAGGGGCACCTTCATCTCTTGCGGCTTGAGGAGGAATAGGAGGTCTTCTACGGCCAACCATAGCATTGGGTTGGCGGTGAAGTTGAACACTTGCTTCACTTGGTGCACGGTGAGGATGTGGTTGAAGATCTTGTCACGGTTGAGGATGATGCTCAATGTTGGGTCTCTCATCTTGATCATGGTGAAGCTCTCCTCGTCCACGTTGGTCATGGCGAGGGTGGCGACGAAGATCTCGCCGAGGTGGATCTTGAGGATCTTGATCTTGGGGATGGCCATCACGCCCATGGTGGGCATGGCGATCCGCTTGTTGACGATCTTGGTGAAGGACTTAGTCTTGTTGAGGCCGCTCATGTGGGCGAGCATGGCGATGTATTTCTCCACGCCTAGAGTTGGAGCGGGAGTCTTCATGACGAGCATGTGAGCGATGATGTCGATGATGGTCTTCATGCCTTGAAGAAGAGCTTGGGGACGAAATGCCACCATGAGAATGATAGTCTTGAGACGAGCTTGATGAAGAGGAAGTAGAGCGGTGTCGACGATGACGACCCAAGTTGGTGATGGTGCGCTCGAGGCAATCCATGCGCCGCTCCATGTTGGCATCATTGGCCGCCATTTGGCCATTCAAGTTGTCCGTAGCTTCACGAAGAAGTGCCAAGTCTTGGTTGACGGTGGCGAAGTTGTGAGCCACCTCATCGTATTGCTCATCAATGCGGGTCTCGAAGAGGGAGAGTTTCTCCTTGAACTCTTGTCGTTGCGTCCATAGGTTGTGTTGAGTAGCCAACCTCTCGGTGTTGCGGAGGATCTCTTCATCCCTATTGGTATCTCCGTTCCTATCCATGATGCAAAGACAAGAACTATGTTGTGTATGTTAGTGGAAGGAGACTACCTCGCACTCTTACCAAGGTAAGATAGTATTGAGGCAATCCACCAAACCAAAAGCAAGATCAAGTGTATCGGGAACACACGCAAAACCACACGCAAAAGCTAGCAAATATGGTGTTAGGCGAGTGTTGTGGAAAGCCAAAAGACAAATCCAAGATCGAGTATGTTGTTAAAAGTGGGTAAGGTCCAAAATCCAAATGTCAATGTGAGGATCACTATAAACACGGAAAAAGATGTGGAACACACACACGAGATAAGCGGGGTTAGTGCAACCAAAAGTGAGCGGAAAAGTGTATGTATAAGTGCTCGGTGTCACACTAACACAAGGAGAGTCAAAACTTTGGTTGCAAAGGAAGAGACAACTAGATTCACGCGCGGCCTCTCTTCTCCTATCTCTCTTTGCTTAAAAGCTTTTTCTCTTTTGTATATGGCGGCACTTGCACTCGTTTGTATCTTTGGTGGCACGTGGGCACTTTGTATGTATGGGCGTATGGATGTATGGATGTATGGATGTATGGTGCTACTTGCACTCTTTTTGTGTTTTTGGGGCTTTTTGACGCACTATGTTAGCGTTAGCCTCGCTTTTGCTATCTTGCCACACGAGTGTTTGCTTGGGTGCCTTACTCAACGCTACACACACACCTCACAATGCGGGGCCACGTGCAATGTCTCGCAACACTAAACAAGCAATGCTCAATGGGATAGATCGCAAAAGGAAGAGGGGTTACAAGGTGACAGCTGCAAGTTATACCTGCGATGGTGGTGGTGGTGGTGGTGAAGATCGCCGGACGTCGAGGTCGAAGGAGGGCGCGAAGATGCGCCCGGTCTGGGGCCCGGTTGGACCGGCTCCTGGACCGGCGTGTCCGGTTGGCCGGCCGGTCGGACCGGGTTCTGCGCCGGGTCGTCCGGTCTGTGGGCCGGTTGACCGGGCTCGAAACCGGGTTTCACGATTTGGAGCTTTCTCTCTCCTGTTCTTCCCCAAACCAAAACCAAATCGACCAAAACGAAGGGAAACGATGGAATTGGAGGCTCAAAGTTGGGGAAATAGTAGATCAAGCACAACAACACCAGATCCACGGACCAAAACCACTCAAAACGCAACCAAATCACAGATCGGTCCAAAGGCAATTTGGGGCTATTTTTTGGAAAATTTTCTAGGAACGAAATCGGGTGGGTGGAGGGTCAAATCCGCGGTAACCAAGAGCTGCTGATACCATATGATGAGGTCTAGGACCTAGAGTGTGACCCGATCTCGCGGATTGACTTCGAAACCAAGAGGGGAGATGGGAAAACGCGAGGAACTCGACGAACACGAAGAACACCGGTACTCACGCACGCGCACCAACCCGATACACCCGATACTTACCCCCGTGGCTCGATGGACCACGCCAATAGAATCACCCGGAAGAGGCACGCGGCAGAATTCCCGGTGAGAGATTGGTGTTGGAGAAAAGGGGATTGATGAGGGAGAGAGAGTAGCTTGTACTAGAATCTCACTCAACAATTACCAAATCAACAACAAGGATGGCCTTGATTACAGAGGGATGATACCCAAGGGAGACTAAGCTCAAAGTTAGGGTTTGAGTCAAAACAAGTCTAAAGAGCTAATGAGGGGTTCCAGCTACTTATATAGGCACACATGGCCAGCAAGGGCGAACAGGTACGCAAAAGGATAAGTTAAGGCAGTTTGGTGGGGTACTCTCGTCAGGTCCGGTTTGGGTCCGGTCTGACCGGGCCTGGGACCGGGCTGTCCGGTCAAGGGTCCGGTCGACCGGTCGGAAACCGGATTCCTGCGAGGTTTCCGGTCCTAGGTCCGGTCGTCGTCCGGTACGAGGGAGCTGGTCCGGTTTTCGACCGGTCGACCGGGCCTGTGACCGGGGCACCCGGCTGAGGGTCCGGTCTGACCGGGTCCTGGACCGGCCAGCGTCCGTCTCTTCCTTGGAGCGCTTCGAGCGACGTCGGCTTCGGCTTCATGATCATCTCCATGTCCAGCTGCTTCTCTCCCTCCCTTGACCTTGGCGCCTCCTCCTCTCCGCTGTCTTGATCCGCCTTGTACCTAATGACACATAGTACGTCGGCATGAGGTAGCAATCCATCCAAAGGGGTACCAAGATCAAGGGTAGTGAGGAGCGAGTTCACCTCATCATGTAGAGCCTTGGCTCGGGCTCGTGTCATCGGTCCACTTGGGGGGCTAGTTGGTCTTGATGGAGTGTCGTCGGTGAGCGGGGCTACATCACCTTTGGTCCCATCTTATATGGTGGTTGAGCTATTGGTGTTGTGCCTGGAATCAGAGCGATTGTGAACTCTATCTCTCTATCAGGTGGCATGCCCGGTAGTTCCTTGGGAAATACATCTGGAAATTCATTTACTACAGGGATATCTTCAATCCTCACTTCCTTCAGACTATTGAGCTCCAATCCTATCTCCAACTCAGTGTATTTGTCTCCTTGGAAAACTATTCGACCTCCAATAGAGTTGCGAAGTGATACTATTTTGTCTCCACAGTTGATCACGGCTCCATTCTCCGTCAACCAGTCCATCCCTAGGATGACTGAGATGTCTTTCATGGGAATGATGAATAGGTCCGTGAAATACACACAGTCACATATGGTTATGACATGTGCTTCTTTCACGTGGGTTACTAAGATCGTTCCCCCCCCCCCCCCGCGGATAGGACAGTTATAGGGTTTTCTAACTTAGAACATCTAAGCCCGAATTTTTCCACAAATTCCAGTGCAAGAAATGATGTGGTTGCTCCAGTATCAAATAAGACTTTGCCAAGATGAGTAAGAATACTGAGCGTACCTAAGACTGTTTGATCCAACTCTTCCGCTTGCTCCAAAGATGTGCAATTCAGTTGTCCTTCCCACAACCATAACATATGATCCTGGGTTTCTGACAATCCTTCTGCACATGACCTCTCTGTCCACAACTGTGACAGGTGATTTGATTAATTGGGTTCTGACTCTGACCTCCCCGGTTGTATTGATTACCAGTAGGTCGAAATCGGGGTTTGAAACTCCGATCCGGTGTTGGTTTACTGACTGGGTACTTCCTTGGCTCGATGCGAGCCCTCTTCCTCCTGTCCTCTTGGACTTGCCTATAGTCATCCTTGAAAGTGATTGTCGAGTCAATCAGTTCCTGGAATTCAGCAGTCCGTGCCAACCTCAGTTGCATCTTCATGTATGGATTCATGACTTTCATGAACCACTTCTTTCTTTTCTCTTCAGTGTCCACTTCCTCAGGTGCATACCTGGACAGCCTGTTGAAATCACAAACATACTGCATAATGGGTGCAGTGTTCTGACGTAGTTCGTCAAACTCTCTCTTCTTCAGCTCCACCAAGCTCTCCGGAACATGGGCATCCTGGAACTTCTTCTTGAATTCCTCCCAGGTGAACACCTTATCTGGAGGATGTACTGCTACAAGATTCTCCCACCATGATGCTGCTGGTCCTGACAACAGATAAGTAGTATACCGAATCTTCTCCTCATCGTTGCATCCAACGGTCTTCAACTTCCGTTCCGTATCCATGAGCCAGTCTTCAGCATCCATGCTCTCATGTACTGTTGGAAATCTAGATGCATCATTGGGTGTGGTGGTGGTGGTGCATTCTCCGCTCTAGCTGCTGCATCTGCCTCTTCTTTTTCTCTCGCCTCCCGCTCTCTCCGAGCATCTTCGGTTTCAACTAACGCCATGTTCCCCTAGTCCTGTAACAAAGAGCGATTACTCATAATTACACCATGCAAATGTTTTCTGAGCTCAACTCATTGCCCAGAACTAGTCACACAATGAAATCAAGAAGCAAATCCAAAACAAACATTTATTATGCATATACTTTGTATATTACATAACATACACACTTATATTACAAGTGGTACATATATAACCACTTATTTGGCTTCAAGCCCAAGCCAACGGAATTTAAAATACGTTCTATTACAATACCACCTATACTACTTTATTCTTCCTTGGAGCTCTACTCCTTATCATCATAGCTCGCCTCCGCGTACATCCCTCGGGTCCATCCGGTACAGCGATTCATCTTCCGAACACCGTCCGGAATGAAGGTCCTTCCTATAGGTATGTAATCTGAATCGGACGAAGTGCCGAGACAGAGATCTGTCATGCCAAAGTAGCTGGATAATGACTCATATGTATCCCTAGTAGGATACAGCTCACCTTCTTCTGCCATCCATGGAGGATTTCTATTCACTTGACCTCTCATCTTCTTCTTCTTCTTATTTTTCTTGGTTCCAGAACTCTCACCTACAACGTACTGGGATGTTTTGGGTAGTCCCATCTCCAGATCTAAAGAAATGGAGTTGGTGTCTTTCTCTTCCTTCCCAAAGCTTTGGTTAACGTCTTGGTTAACCTCGCCCCCTTCATCCTCTGTATCACAAGTGATGGGTTCTCCTTCATCCCCAAATGGTTCCCGAAACGCCAGCCAGTCGAATTCTCGATTGGTGACTCCGAGCAGTTTAGGTTTCTGGAATCATCTCCCCCATATCTAGATTCATACGATGCTGACACATGCGGATAGTGTGGAACAAAGTTGGGTGTGAGTGGGTCTCTCTTGGGTAGTTGGTCACTCAAATCTACATAGCTGTCTAGGCTAAAGAAAGGTGTAGTGTGTTGTGGTTGTGCCCTCAGATCACGCATCCGAGCTTGGACTTAATCAGGGTCCGTGAACTCAGCTAGCATGTGATCAATCTCACCCCTCATCTTCATGTGTAAAAGGTACATCGTGGTCAATAAAGACTTACAGCTATCCATGTGCTGTGCTGCAGCTTCAGGACTTCCGTGTGCCAATACCAGATGATTCAGAGTGGGATCCTCATCTTCCTCGGCATGAGGTATATGAGAATATTCTGAACATAGCAGTTCTACTGACTTGTGCTGCCTTATCTCAAGGATTGCCTTGAATAGGGCCATGTGATAGGCTGTGGTGATGGTTTTGGCTTCTCCGTATGGCATTATGCGACTCATCATCAGTTGCATCGGTAGTTGGACCGATACTCTGCACTTGGCTACGATTTCCCCATCATAATAGGTATACTTGATAACAGGTATCCGTGGGTCACAATGGAGTTCCTTCAGCATCCCACGTAGGAGATCTGTGATTGGTCCATCATAATCACCGAGCCATCCCTCAACCTTCCTCAAAGTCCTCTTAGGAAACGTGTTCGCCATTATGGCTGTATACAAAAGCAGAATATTAGTAGTGATAAGGCATCATAATAGGTATAATAAAGAATTATCGCACTAAAATATATGGTTTTGCTATTCTCATGTGAATAATCACCATATTTCTAGAGAATCCTTTACTATTTCTACTTGACTCCTACAGGTTTCTTCCCTATACTAGGTTTTTCCAACCTAAGGTTGCAACATTTGCTCTGATACCAGCTGCGGTGACCCAACATACCACTGCATGTTGTAGTATACAAGTCGTTGATATGATCTTTGTGAAGGGACTTCTTCACAATTGCCATATCCCTCAGAGTGGTACAACAAAAACATTGCAGGTCATAACACTCCATATAATTATTATAAACATTGTCTTAACAAGTTGGCATTCTCACAGGTCCTATGAGAACACCCTAAGATACTACTTAAGTACGATTACAACTCATAACCATATATGAAAGAGAGCTCAGCAACTTATTTAGGTAAGTTCTAAGCTGCTCGGCTCTATGATACTAGGGTATATCACTACTCCTCCACCTCCGTGTCATCGGGTCCGTAGACTATCCCATAGTCTACTCCTTCAACTCCTCCGGTAAGATCAGGTACCTAGTAGACCAGCTCGTAGCTTCCTTCTGGTGCTCCATCGGCTATAGCCTCCACTTCCGGATCACAGTCTAGCAAGGGTGTCGAAAGAAAGTGAGTACAGGGGTACTCAACAAGTTCAAAAGAGTAAAAGGTGTTTGATGCACTAGCTATGACCATTGATCAGGAAATCGCAGGTCAATGCATGTTTTGAAATCATTTCTTCAAAAGTTGCTTCTATTATGAAAACTATGCCCGTCAGTCTTCACAGGTTGACCAGAACTTCGTGGAGTTCCTTTCCTGCCGCGTTCGCAGTTCCCTTCCCGGAACAAGGAGTGACAGCCACAATTTGATACACTCTGCAGAGGTGCGTTACTTTTCCCATAAGAGATCCCATCCTTTTTGCCATCCGCAGGGACTTGCCCCCGTTCACACTTCCTTTGGTGTGAGGCCATGTATGAAAATCCAAGCCCACACCGCCTTCTCCGCGACCCTGCAAACCCACCCTTTTGTCCAACCGTACACCCCCAGTAGACATCTCCCGATAATACGACTTTACTCACGGTGTACTTTGGACAATCCATCATAGACCGTAGAGCTCGTCATCCACACAGATGGAGATTTAAAAGGCCATCTCAACCTACGGCAGTGCCTCCAGCACCCCGTAGCTCTACCAGTCCGTTGGCGTGCAGGAGGGAAAAGATACGGCTGGCTTCCCTAGAGCCATTATAGATCTTATGGTTAACGCGGTATGTACGACGCTAGAATCACTGGACGACATTGGTAATTACTCCTAGGTTAATATAACCCATGCAATGGAACCTCCACCATATCAACACATACCATGGTTCCATTGCTAGCCACATAGTCATATTCATAATTGGAAAAGTAACATTTTATTTGCCATGCAGGAATGGTAAGTATATAGCTTTGCATTAAAGTAATAGAAAATACTCAAGTTGGTATGAGAAAGGGTGAACTTGCCTGTGGACTGCGAGATAGTGCAGTTCAATGCAGTGGATGGAACCTGGACCTCGGGTTCTGTAAGAAGCATCATTGTCCGGTAAGGACAATGTTATAAAATCCAAATAATGCAGTCATGAATGTATTATTTCATGTGGAATCCCTATACCCCAATGATTTATTACAATTTAGGGTGGAATTAAGATTTATGCCTTTGGCAGTAATTTGCAATTGTTTTTATGTGTAAAAACACTTTAATTCTCATAAAGTAAAATGGTTCAAAGTAATACTACTCTACCTTTGTGATTCATTATTCATTTCAAAATGATTTGAAATAATAGAGTTGCCTCTATATATTTGGAATAAAAAGAATAGAGTATTTTCCTTTGGAAAATATCTTTCTTTAATAGAAATGACTTGGAATAATAGAATTTCATTTTGAAATGTTTGAAAATAAGTGTTTGAACTTATTTGAGATTTTTCCTTGATTTTTAAATACAAGGAATTAATGGTTTAAAAATCCAAGTTTTAATTCAAATTCATAAAATTCCAAAATTTGAATTTGTTTCCTAAATTCTATTTCTTATTTTATTCTTGTTAAGAATAATTTTTCATTCACAAATCCAAATTTTAATGGATTTTTAGAGGTGTATTTTATTTACTAAAATTTGGTGAAATTCTGACTATTTTCCAAAATGTGAAAAGACTAAAATACCCCTGGCCCCTATTGGGCCAGCCCACTTAACTAGGCCCATTGGGACAGCCCACCACGGCTTGTCCCAAAACGGGTCGGTTGCCCCACTGCGGCCCACCTCACTCACTCACTCGCTCTCTTCTCTCTCACTCGACCTAACCCTAATCGTTCTGGCGACGCGCGTGGCGATGGCGTCGCCGCCGTGCTCCGGCCACCTCAGTGCTCCCCTGACCTCGCCACCTACATGATCTGAACCGCCGCGCAATGATCTATCGATCTGTTCGCGTGGTTCCTTCGATTTCTTCCTCCTCTGGCGGATCGCCTCCTCTCTGGATCTCGTGGAGAATCGCCTTCGGTGACTGGTGATCTCCGACGAGCTCGCGTCCTCGCCGTCGACGTGTGCGCATCTCCGAGACCGACCTAGCGCGGGTGCTGTGCTCGCAGCGCCAGTGCCGTCGTCTCAGGTGCTGTGCTGCTGGTGGTGTTCGTCGGCATAATGCCGGCGTCTTCCCTGGCTTTGCAGCTGCTATGGCCGCGCGAGCACTGCCTCGCCATGCCATAGCCTCTGCCACCAGGCGCGGGTAAGGTCTCCTGCTCCTCCTCCTTCTCAACTCCATCTTTGTGCGCCTCCCATGCCTCTGTGCTTCGTCTACCTCTTGCCCTACGGCCTCCTGATGATCCTATGATCATGCAGAGCGTTGCTGTTGCTGCCTATGCTTCCTATGCTTCTCTTCTGCAGGCCCTGGCTAATTTACCAAGCTTTGGTTACTGACCAGTGTGTGCTGCTTGCTGTGCATGCCCTGTGTTGCTTACTTACTGCTCCTATCATGCTATGAACTTGCTATGCCATGTTGTACATGCTTATGAGTTTGCTTATGCTTACTGGCATCTTATACTTGCTTGTCTAGGTGTACTGCTATGCATCTGTGACACTTGTGAATGCCTGTGATGCTTGTGATGTGCTTATGTGCCTTCTGTGTGATCCAATGATCCATTGGCTCAATAATTTATGTTGGCTAGACTCTCAGTGTTGCTTGACTTGCTTTAATTGATCCATTTGATCAATCAAATGTCAATGGCTTGGTTTGCTTACTGCTGCTGCTACTCAAGCATGCTATTGCTTCTGTGTGTGTGTGTGTGTGCTGCTACCCTCCCTAGCCTTCTAGACTTGATCCAGTAGCTATGATGCAGTGACATGTGCTTGTGTTGCCTCACAATGTGCTACTGTCAAAATATGGCATGGATTTGTTATGTATTCATGCTTGAATGAATTAATTAATGATGAACTGCTTATGCAGTAATGATTAAATGACTTGCTGTGTATGATTTTGCTTTCCATGATTAATTGGTAAGTAAATGGAGTCTGAATCCCTTTCTGGATAATGATGCTTTGTCATTTGGCTTTGCTTTGGATGGTTCTATGTGTGATGTGACCTCAGTAGCCTTGCTACTGACTGGTTGCTCACATGGTTGGCTAGATATTGTTGGCTACTCATCTTTGCTTGCATATTTGGGGATCATAATTAATATGAATGCCAATATGCTTGCCTGTGAATAATTCTAGGGTTTCCTGATGGTTGCATGCTTAGGATCTTGCTGTGTAGTCTTGGTAGCTGCTATACCTTGTAATTCATCTACTGGTGCTATCTGTGCATGAGTTCTCTAGCTAGTGTGTGCATCTTTGTATGATCTCTAGCTTCTGTGCACAAGATGTGTATCTAGATGGTTTCTGTTTTAGTGGCTTCTAGACTGACAGTGATCCTTGGTGAAAACCAAGTGATGAACTACCCATTGAGCATCTGCTCAATCCCATGACATCTGTCATGCATGATTTATGGATTAGATCCATTGGATCTTCTCCAGGAACTAGGTATACCTTGTTCCAGCTCCTAGAGTGAAATGTTTTGTTGATGCAGACTTCTGGTTTGTGTGTTACAACCCTTCACCTCCAGTTCTTGGTTGATCTTCTCAGGTCACCATGATTTCTGGTGGTTGGTTGGTTGTGTGTTGGGTTGTGCTGTTCTTGAGCAAGAACAAGATGAACTATGCCTGTTCTATCTTCAGCTTACCTTGCGAATCCTTATCTGGTCGACTGTGCACTGTTTCTAGGGTTTGTGCCCTTTTATATCATCTCTACTTCTGTTCTTGCAATGCCACACAGGCCTGGCTTGCTTTGGTGACTAGGCCAGTGCATGGCCTTGCTGTGGCTTGCTCAGCACACATGAGCTGTGTGCTCTCATATGCTGAAACTTGAGCCCTGGTGGTGCTCAGGTTTGGTTTGCTGTTGCTCTTATCCTGTGCTGTCCAAGGTTTTGGACATGCACAAGTGTGCAGGACACTTGTTTCTGTCCAAACTGAATTTTTGGCTAACACTAACCCCCCTGGCTAGTACTTGTACGTCTTGCTGTTTTGCAGGTTTTGAAGATGAATATGACCATGGAGATATACTTCAAGTCATTTAGTCTAGGTTTTTTAGTTTAGGATCAATATTGTAATCTTTATTTTCATTTCTGTTTATTTTCCTTTAATTCTTGTATCAAGAATATTGTAAAGACATTCCTCAACAAAAAAAAGAATATTGTAAAGACAATGTAAATTGTGTTGTGATATCAATAAAGCTAAAGTTTTGATTATGAGCTTTTGGTTTATGTAATGTTTATATTCCTGAATAATTTTTGTATTTAATATTCAATTTGAATTCAAAGTCATTTGAATTCATAAGTTGTATTTCAATTGTGAATTCAATTTCTATATTCACTATGGCTTATTGTTTAATATTCTCAATGCAATATTACTTGTCAAATGAATTCAATACCCAAATCAACAAGATACAAAAGAGATCATGTCGAAATTTCACTAACTCACCTTGCCTAACCCTAATTGCAAAATGAGAGAGAACCTCGATCCCTCTTAGGTTTAGTTGCAATAAGGCGCGAAAATTTTCCTCCGTTTTGCAATGAAATGCACATCCCATCTCTAAATCTACCCTTCGTTGTTCCTATGTTCTGGGTTATTACAACAAGCATGGCATAACATCTAGGTGGAGGAGACCGTGAGTCCAATTGAGTTGTGAAGTGTTCCAATTCATGTAGACATTATGTGGAGTAGGCAGTGGAGGAGGTCCAGACTCACCACCAATCTCGTGGAGAATGGGCCTCTTATTGAGCATCTTGAGCATTCCTCCCTAAAAAAAGTGGAATTCACTCCATAATTAATGATGATGAAGCTTAGTTAGTTTATCATTCATTTGCACCAAGAATCACAGTGTGTCGCGCTCATGGGGTGCCTATGCCAAACCCTAGTAGATGGTAGCCCATCTCTCTCATCCTACCTTCCCAATCTTCTGGATGATGATGGTATACAAAGACCGTTTTGAAGGAGGGTGGTGGCAATCCTGAGTTCTTTCACGCTGCACGGGGTGTAGGTCTCGTTTGGCACATGCTTGGAGAATAATGGCACATGGAAATTGGCCAAGACCTAGTGGTGTGAAGGCTAAGATCTCAGCAATGACTTGATAGCCCGTGACTGTTTGTGTAATGGGCGAGGCTATCACTTCAGATTCGGTGCCTCAAAGATGGCGAAACATCACTACACGTTGACTAGAGGGTGGTTCATATGCGACGTTCAATGTTAAATGAAAGTTTGTTCCTTTTCGTAAGTTGTAACTACCTTTTGCCTACAACACCCTAAGCGTGTAATTCTACACATATAACACTTGCGGAGAATAAATTGAGAGAAAGTAAATGAGTTGGGAAAAGGGTTTGCAAACACACGGAGATGTATCTTGAGGTACGAATAGTTGGTGCTATCCCTCGTCCTCGTATGACATGATTAGGGCACAATCTTCCAAATGAAATAAAGTCCTTGGTTACCGAGACCAGCCTATATCTCTCCTTGAGCTAGGACACCAAATAATGAGCAACCACTAAGTGTAGATATTTGCACATAGTAGGAATTCTCTGGCCTTCAGAAACTTCTTAGCTCCTTCACATCACACATAAAGGTTTTCAAGTAATTGTCTAGCTGGCTTGGAGGTGCACACCCTTTAACCTGTAACAACACTTGACTGGCACTTGGATCTCGAAGCTCTTGCAAATATATCACAAACATATTGTTTTAAATCGCCATACATCTCAAAGGATTTGAGTGGAAAAGTAAGAGGTAGGTGAAGCTTATGCTCAGACAAGGGTTTTATCTCTTCTCGACTTGCACATTTTTTCACAAAACGGGATGGGGTGTATATAGGTAAATATGGAAATCCGGCCGTTACTCGAAAATGTATTAAGCCTGAAACTTCTGGGTCCATGAAATCGATAGTACTAGACTAGTTCAAAATTTGAACAGTCCAGCGGGAAACTCAAATTCCCGAAGGCACCGAACGAATTCTCAAGGGTATAATACTAGATCGCCTAAGAAAAAGGACATAACCTGAAGGTACTAGGAAGGAGTGCTCGGAGGTTCTGGTGTGCATGACATCTAGTTGTTGTCCTAGGAATCTAAATGTTCGATAGATATGAAAGAAAATAAACTTTGTGATTCTAGAACTAACGGAATAACCAATGAAAAGAGCTGGAAAAAAACTGCTAAGTCTCTACTTGGAGGTCCCGCCTAGACTTCACCTGATAGTGCCTAGCCTAAACCGTAGACTTACGGGACGGGAACACTTGAAGGGGCAGTGGTTCCAACAGTATACGGACTCGGTGGTACCGAAATAGATATAGACACATATGAGTCTTTTTTACTTGTCACATCTAAATTTGACAGAATTAAAGATACCATGAAAAGTTTGTGCAGATGACTTAAGTCATGTGGAGTGGGTTGCAAGGCTTACTTCAATGGTTTTGACATTTCCGTTAATTTGGGAAACTAGGCAGTGTGCTGCGGTCATGTCTACCTATCGTGTGATGAAGATCACATCAGTGTTTTGTGTGTGCGTGACTGTTGGAGTTTCCTTGAATCAGAAAATGTAGGAGGCAGCAAATGATCTTAAGGTTTGTTACTTGTGTGTGGCAATGCCATGTTTATGCGTTGTTTTCTTGTTGAAAGTTCTATTTGGAGCCTACCCGGACTTGTTGCCCAACCCAGGATTTGCTTTGAATGGTTATACCCGGTGATGGTAGTGCTTGCGCGCCTTTCCATCTTGGATGCGTCATTGTTTTCACAATCAGCGTGTTTCCGTGTGTGTCGTAGTATAATTCAGTTTCTCATTTCAACAAGCCGGTTGTGCCGAAATCCACTTTTGAATTAGCAAAGTATTTATATCTCCTGCTACCCAAGAAAAATATTTTAATATATTTAAAAAATATGAACAAAAATTTAGTGTGTATATGTTGATATTATATGTGTGCACGCCAAGTTTCGTGGTAAACAGACATATTTTGTGTTATGTGTTAAAAAGAAAGAAATATCCTCTGAAAAGTTTTTTCTAAGCACCAAAATTTGTATTTTTTGGATACAACATACAAAATGTCATTTTTTCGCGAAATTGCTTTATGAGCACATAATATATCGAGATGTACACGTTAAATTTTTGTTTGATTTTTTTTAAAAAAATTCAAACTACTACCTTTAAAAATCATTTCAAAAACCAGAAGCACATGCTCCTGGGTGCAACAAACACCGGTTGTGTGCATCTTCTATGTCTAGATCGGCATTTAACATTTTTTTTTTGACGATGATTGGCTTTCAACATTGTGTTGTATGAGAATCTCTATGTTAACTGTCGGTGACGACAAGTACACCTTTTCTTTCAAGACAACATGTTATATGGTTTTTTTGTTGTTGCAAGAACTAGTATAGGATTAGTCGGTTAGACAGGAAGACTAGCTGTTTATATAGGAGAATCGTACGTGCATAACTCACAATCTCAAGCACACATGGAACATTCTGTCGTGACATACTGACATTCACACACATCCATCAAATGCGAAACAAGGAAAGATCTGGATGCCATTCCTCTGTAAGCACCAGTTGAACCCGGTAAGCCTTGAGCTTTTGTGGGTGTAGTCGCATCTTCGAGGTGTCTAGCTATCATTATGACATAATTGGCATGTCACGGAGTTAAGCATGATGTCTGCAGTAGCCTCCATGATTCATGGTAAAAAAAGAGGTGCCAGGTGCTGCCCTTAAGCACCATCAGTGTTGCCAACTGATTGGGCCGTACATGCTAAGTTGTGGCTGGTGTTGGTGACCACTATTGCACGGCCACAATTTCCTCTGAATTAGGGGCAAATCATTAGTGCGGTCGCGGACGTTCCGTTTAATTACTGATGATAGCAGCTGGGCAGGCCAGATGGAGCATGCGTGGAGTTTAGTCCTCGTGAAGCATGACCTACGCATATAGCTGTGTTTCATAAGGCATAGCTTAGTGGTGGGGAGGGGCTGATGCCTTCCTACCCACCCGAGTTCGAGTCCTCATGCTTGCAATTTCGGTGATGTTGTACCCCTCTATCAAAATACCACGTGGTCCCTTCCACGTAGGAATCATAACTGACTGTTCATAGAACAGACGTAGGTTGACAGTATCATTAGTTTAAAGAAAGTGTTGACACGTATCAAAAATTGTTTGCATTATCTACAGTATGATCATATCATTGTCGTTACCTAGGACCGCATAAGTATTGAAATATTCTACTTCATCCGGTTTTAAATACTCGGTCGGTATACATTTTATCGAACAATTAGGCAACATTTTCATGATTAATTGTAGAATATTAAACATGACGACATCAGCTACTACACACACAAATCAACATGAACACCGATAGTGCAAACCGTATAATATCTATAACTAAAATGAGGATCGGATCACACCACACGTACCGATCGGTTGTTGACGACGACGTTGGTGAAGACGAGTGGAAGTAGAGGATGACGAAGATGGCGGTACGCAGAACTGACCGACTTGGATGGAAGATGACCCGTTATGATGACCGTGAACAGTCGTGCGGAGTGCTTCCTAAAAAACTAATTGGTCCTTGTCGTTGCCTAATCGACGGTACCTCGGAGGAGGGATCCTCACGAGGGGGAGAAGAAGTAGGGGCCATAGGGCGGAGTGCACACGGGACGGTGGTACGCGAGTTACCCAGCTTCGGAACACCTGCACGATGACAGGGCCTACTGCTGCTTGTCTGGAATTATCTGGGCGCTTTCGCGTTGTTACAATGAGTTGTGGTTGTGCCTCTAGGGCTCCCGGGATCCGGCTTATAAAGGCGCACGGATCTAGGGTTTACATGGAGAGTCCTAGCCGGATTACAGATAGCCTAACTACGATACAATGTCTTGCCGTGCACGTCACGGATCCGCCTTCCATATACGTCGTACTGGATCCGGGTCCCTCCTGGGCCTCCATGGATCCGGGTTACTTCTATGTCGGTACGGATCCGGCCTGCTGATCCTGGGCTGGACTTCTTCCTTCATGATCAACAGCAACTGGGCCGCCCGATGGGCCACACGCCTCATCACCATCTGTGGGCCACCCGGGCTTGCCGGATCTAGGCACTGTCGATGGTACACCCATGAAGTATACCCACAACAGTAGCCCCCAGAGTTCTCCGAGTTTCGCCTACAGTTTCCGCCTTGCTGGTCCAACACGATCTCCGGCAAACGTTGGTAACGCGGAGAAACTTGAAGAGCTCCAACTTTGCATTTTCTTCTTTTTCCCAACTTATAGCCGGAAAATGCTCCCATCCCGCGGGACTTCATCCATCGACGTTCCAAAGAACATTCCCGGGTTACTCCCCGCTCGAATGAGAGACAACTTATCTTCACAAAATTACCCGGAATCTTAAAAGACTCAAACGGCTTCGGAAATCCTTCATCTTCAGATCACACTCTACAACGGAAGTTCCTTATTTCCCGCGCACAACTTCCTCATTTCCCGCGCTAAATTTTCGCAGACGCAAATCTTCAGCCGGAATTTTTCGGGAGCGCGCAGTCAAATCACCTCCACGTCGTTTTACCGCATTTGACCTAAACACGTGTCAACCATCCAACGGCGTGACCGTTCAGTTTCCACCGTTGGATCCGGATCCCGAATCTCCGAGCGCGGCCTATAAATACCCCGCGGCCCGGTAAAAATTCATTCTTTCACCCCCTCTCACCACATCGTCTTCCTCCTCGCGCCGCGCCGCCCGCCAGATCTAGACTCCGGCGAACTTCGTCACGGTGAACCTCGCGCGCCGCCGAACCGAGGCTCCCCTCGCACCAAGATTCTCACGTTTGAACGAGAAACTCGCTCCGCCGCCGATTCGTGGTTACGCGAGTCGATTTCCTCCAAGTTCAGCGACCTCATCTCCGCCGGAGCTCCGTCGAGCCACCGCGCCTATTAGCGGTAAGTACGCCGGCCTTGTAGAAGACAACCTAGTGTAGAAGATAGGTTCAGTGATCCGGGTACTCAAACACTTTGTATGGGTGCAGCCGGAAGCATGCCACTCGAATCGTCACTTTGCACTGGTAGCTCTTCGAGTAGCCCGGATCTCAACCAAATAGAACCCATATGCCCGGATCCCATATCATTCCTGCCACCATATATTTCCGACTTAAGACTAGCTCAACCTTTTTCCGCATCTTCCAGCACCGCTCCAAGCCGGATCCCCTCCCTCCAAGAGCTCCAAGAAGAACTTGAAGGGCAAGCTCGGATGGCAGCAAAGGTACAGGAGACGGAAAACAAGAAGGCGTCCAAGGCCCGGATCCGCGAAGGAGAAAGGGGTCAATGGTGGCCTTGCGAGACTACCGATGTGGAGCTTAGAGAGCTCCAGAACGAAGGAATGATCTCCTCACATTGGAGTTTCACACGTGATTCCGTCGTCCCCAAGCCAGAAACCGGAGAAGTTGTCATGACTAAGGCTTGGGTGGAGCGCGGACTTTCACTCCCTTGTTCGGAATTTTTTCTCTCCATCCTCAGCACCTACGGGCTCCAGCCCCACAACATCTGCCCGAATTCATACCTTCTCCTGTCCAACTTCGTGACTCTCTGCGAAGGACACCTTGGGATCCGGCCAGACGTCAAGTTGTGGCAGTTCTTTTTCCGGGTGAAGAAAGAAACCAAAGAGAAAGCAATGGTGAACTGCGGAAGCATGACGTTCATGCTCCGCCCTAGCCGCATGTACCCTCCCCATGACTCGCACGAGTCCGTCCGGTACTGGAACGCCGGATGGTTCTATGAGAGGAATGCCTCAGTTCCGAAAGTCCATGAGGGTCTGCCTCAGTTCATCAACGAACCTCCGGAAGAACTCGCAAGCTGGAGCTTCGTCCCTTCGCTCGCCCAGACCCCAATTCTGGAGAAGGCTGCGCGGAGAATCTCCTGGCTAGTCCACGACGGGCTAACCGGAGCTCAGCTCACACTTAGCTGGTTTTCCCGGAGAATCCAGCCTCTACGCTACAACGCGCGCCTGATGTGCGCATATACCGGGGCGGATGATCCTCTCCGGGTTACCCGTCACGATCTTCCGGCCGACTCTCTGAAGAGAAGGATCAAGACGTTGGTGAAGATTCCGAGGGGCCAACAGGTCCCGGAATTGACCAAAGACATTTTCACAAACGACCAATGTCCTCCGGTAAGCTTCGTCCTTTTCACTGTTTCAAACTTCACAAGCTTTTGGATGTTTAACTTAACTTTATTCATTTTCCCTCCAGCTCAATACTTTGGCGGAGGAAGACTTTCGCGCCATTCTCCGCGTTCCCGTCACCGAGGACACGGCGGAGGAGGTTCCGGATGACGACGAGGAGGAAGAGGAACAGGCACCTCGCAAGGCGGCCCCTCGACCTACAAAGCGTCCCCGCGCCAAGGCTTCCGGCTCTGAAGCCGGAGCTAGCGGCGAGGCCTCCGCCAAAAAACCGAAGACGGTAAAACCACCTCCGCTAGACTCAAGGAAAGCGGAGCGTGCACGTATTCGGATGCTCTCAACAGCCGGCCAAGGCACGCGCCCCATTATCCCCGGCGCCTCGTAAGTTTCCGAGCATGACACGATTTTAACTTAGCGAAATTATCTCTTGTCTGAATCCTTTCACTTGTTTGCAGGAACCCGAAACCCGCTGCCACGCGGACCACCAGCCAGGAGCCCATTACCAAATACATGAAGAAATCTCCGGCAGTCGGTCCAGCTACTCCGGCTCCGCCAAGTGCCTCTCACCCTACTCCTCAGCCATCTCCTCCTCAGGCTGACCCGTCTCCCCCTCCCGCCACAGACACTCCACCGGAAATAATTCCGGTCAGCAGCGACAAGGTAGGTGGAGAAGATCCTAAGGCCAAAGGCCCTGCCCAAGAAGATGCAGGAGAACAAGGCCAAGGAGGGGCTGAAGTCACTTCCTCTGAGAAGGCCGGAGATGGCGCTGGCGACATCGTCGTTTTTCCGAAGAACTTCGGAGATCCGGCTGACATCACTTCCACCCCCAAGGCGTATGCTACCAAGTTTTTCAACAAGCTGTCCGAGGCGGAGAAATGGGAGCTTGAACAAGACCTGCTCAACGCCATGCTGAACAATGCCTGGGGGAAACCTGATGCCGCGACATCGGAGATCCAAGATTTTAAAAAGAATGTCGGCCAGTTCTTCGACAAGCTCGTCTGTAAGCAAAAGGTACTCCCCAGTAGCCCCCAAGCTACTATGCGGAAACTCAAATAATAGTTAGCGCTTATATGCTTAGAGAAAAAAAAGGTACTTCCGGGAAAGTTTTCAAATTAGACCAGTAGCCCCCAAGCATTATGGCGGAAAGATTCCGGCAATGATGCTTTAAAAGAAACCACTGTCACAGGCGGAATTTTTACTCCTTCACTGTGTAAATTTTACAGGAACAACAGGCGCTGCACTACGAGCTACACAAGAACATTGCCCTGCAGCGCCGCGTTACTCTGAGTCAGGCGGAAAATATCCGGACTCTGAAGGATGAGAATGCGGAGCTGGCTAAACAACTGGCAGACGCCCAAGGTTGGTTTCCGCCTTCTTCTTTGTTAACCAAATTCCGACTTTGAACTTGTTGTTAACTTTTATTATTATAGGCGCGTCCTCCTCCCTGGCGACGGCTTCATCTGAACTTGAGAACCTGCGCTCCTCGTACCAAGAGTTGGAAACGAAGCTGAAGGAGGCGGAACTTAAGAGAGAGAAAGCCGAAAAACAGCTGGCGGAGAAAAACTTCGAGCATATCAGGGAGACGGGCGAGCTGAAATTGAAGATAAATGTTGACAGTGAGACCATCAAATGTCAGCAAAAAGAGCTCAATGGACTCCGGAAGTATATGGAGACCGCGGAACAGCACTGGGATTTGCTCAATGAGAACATCTTGGGTACTGATACTGGATCCTTGCCCAGATATTTGCTCCGACGTTTTACTTTATGCTCAACATTGTATGCTTATATCCTGACTGTTTTATGCAGAGCCGCTTGGGTATTCGGAAGAGCGCCGGAATTTGCTCCCACGAGATGACCTTCTTCAACTTGCAGGCGATGACTGCAAAGATCTCATCTCCGCCTCCCGCAAGATATGTTATAACCTATCCATCAAGAGGAGTCGTACTTGCGACGTCCGGAAACTTATTGGAAAGATGGATGTTCTGCCGGAGCTGGTGACGGATCTGCAAGCGTCGTCTGCCCGAGGCGCAGCTGCAATGGCCCTGACCATGTGCCTAGCACATCATGCGGATCTTGATCTTGATCAGGTAACCACGGGCGTTCCTCCAGATGCGGATGTTAGCGCTCTCCTGGATGCAGTGAGCGGCTACGACACCCGTATCGCGCGCAGGATCCGGCATGAGGAATTCTACGACAAGGTCGTCCTTCCTGCTGACGAGTCCTTAGAAGCAGAACTTCAGAAGGAGCTTGCTGCCAAGGCGCGACCTGCGGAATCCGGAACCCAGTTTACCTGGACCAGCTCCAAGAATGCTCCCCAAGAGGAACCCAAGACCAGCACTGCTGCCTCTGAAGAAAGTGATGAAGACGTGTCTTCTCCGGCCGAAGGCGCCAAGGAACAGGATCCAGAGGGCAAGACTTCTCCGGCTAAGGGGGAATGAGAACTTTTATTCCTGCGGGAAAAACAATGCATCATTTTGGCCCCAGCGAGGGTTTGTAATAAGACTTTAAATTCTTAAGTAGCTAGGAACAAAACGATTACGCATGGGGCGGAAACACTTATCCTGCTATCCGTTTAATATTATGTGCATGTTTCGTTTTATGTCGGAAAGCAAGTGCTGACTTCGTTATTTTCCGGCTTGCCCGCTTGACCTTCCGCGAGCCGAAAAACCTTAGCCGGAAATGCTCGCCAGCGGCGACGAAGCCCAATGGCAATCCGTCCATAACCGCGGAAACAAGCCCCCAAGCATAGGTGCCGGAAATCGCTACTAGGAATCCACGAGTTCGCAACAGATAACAACTTAATCAGAAAACTTAAGCTTACGTCCTAAAGGACGGTTTTTAGAAATCACAACTTTTATACACGCCTAGGCGGAAAGCATCCAGCTCTGCGGTTTTAGTCGGAAAAAACATACACGATCTAAAATGAACAAGTAAAGGAGGTAAAAGACTCAAAGAGTGAACCATAAGCTTTATTTCATTGATCATGTATAACTATTACAGAGTTTTGTAACTCGGAAAAATATGCTAAGTGTAGAAAGGACGTAGCTGTGCAATATTCCAAGGGCGATCTGTTTCGTCGTATATGTCATCCGGATCCTCACGCTTGCGTTTCCGGCGCCAGTTAGCAGGTCTATCCCTCAGCTCGCGGAAATCGACAAGGTAGTACGATCTGTTATGAAGCACTTTGCTGATGACGAAGGGTCCTTCCCATGGAGATTGCAGCTTATGGTCTTTCACCTGTCGAAGGCGGAGGACCAGGTCTCCGGCCATGAAGGAGCGTTTCCGAACTCGACGACTGTGATAGCGTCGGAGCTTCTGCTGGTAGATGGCGGAGCGCTGGTCAGCTAGGTTCCGAGCTTCTTCGATCAGGTCCACAGATAGCTGTCTGGCCTCGTCAGCTGTTTCTTCGTTATAGGCGGAAACTCGCGGTGAATCATGGATGATGTCGGAGGGAATCACGGCTTCAGATCCGTATACCAGGAAGAAAGGGGTAAACCCCGTTGACCTGTTAGGGGTAGTTCGCAAACTGCACAAGACAGCGTCTAGTTCGTCGGCCCAAGCTCCAGCTGCTCGTCGCAGCGGTTCTTCAAGGCGTGGCTTGATTCCTGATAATATTAGACCGTTAGCTCTTTCGACTTGACCATTGGATTGTGGGTGAGCCACAGATGCAAGGTCCAATCGAATTCCCATTGTCTCACAATAATCCTTCAATTCTCCCTGAGCGAAGTTTGTGCCATTATCTGTGATTATGCTGTGCGGGATGCCGAATCTCATTACGAGGCTGATGACAAATTTTAGTGCCGTAGCACCGTCGGCTTTTCTCACTGGCTTGGCCTCGATCCACTTGCTGAACTTATCAACAGCGACCAGGAGGTATTCACAACCACCAGGAGATGATCGTTTTAACTTACCAACCATATCGAGCCCCCAGACCGCAAATGGCCAGGTGATAGGTATGGTCTTCAGCTCTTGGGCTGGAGCATTTGGTTGAGTAGCGTAGTACTGACAACCTCGGCAGGTCTTGACTATTTTGTCAGCATCTTCTTTAGCTGTTAGCCAATAAAAGCCTAGCCGAAAAGCTTTTGCAACGAGTGACCTGGGAGCGGCATGGTGCCCGCAGTCCCCTGCGTGGATCTCTCTGAGGATTTCAATGCCATCTTGATTGGAGACGCATTTGAGAAACACCCCTGTTGCGCTTCGTTTGTAGAGCTGTCCATCAACAATTGTGTAGGATCGTGCTCGTCTGATGATCTGGCGCGCGAGGACCTCGTCCTCCGGCAACTTCTGATCGATAAGGTAGTCCAGGAAAGGCTGTGTCCAAGCCGGAATGGTAGCCAATACCTCTTTAGCCGGAGACACTGCCACTTCTGGGTTTTCCGGGTTAGCGCCCTTCACCGAGGGTATCTGGAGATGCTCTAGGAAAATTCCAGGCGGAATTGGCTTTCTGCCGGATCCGAGTTTGGATAGCATATCTGCCGCTGTATTGTCGTCTCTTCTGACGTACTTGACTTCGTATCCGAGGAAGCTTTTGGCGATCTCGTCAACTTCGTCTCTGTAGGCCGCCATGACGGAATTTCTGGCGTTCCAGGTTCCGGCTACTTGCTGTGCCACCAGGTCGGAATCTCCGCAGCAAATGATGTGCTTGATCCCTATTTCCTTAGCGATGCGCAGTCCGTGTAGTAGAGCCTCGTATTCCGCCATGTTATTTGTAGCTTCGAAGTGGATCTGCAGAACGTATTGCAGTTCTTCTCCGGTAGGGGACTTCAGGGTGACTCCGGCTCCTGAGCCTTGATGCTGCTTGGATCCGTCGAAGTGCATGACCCATGTTTCTGGTTCCGGCTCCAGACTTGCATCCGGAGCTTCTGTCCAATCTGCAACGAAATCTGCCAAGACTTGGGATTTTACCGCAGTCCTAGGCTTGTAGGCGATGTCGAAGGCGGATAGTTCAATGCCCCATTTAGCCGTCCGTCCTGTTGCGTCGGCGTTGTTGAGAATTGTTGACAGCGGAGCTTTGCTCACGACTGTTACTGGGTGCTCTTGGAAGTAGTGTCTCAGCTTCCGGCTGCCTAGGAAAACTCCATAAGCCAGCTTCTGAAAGTGAGGGTATCTTTGCTTTGACTCCGTCAGCACCTCGCTTATGTAGTAGACAGGTCTTTGGATGTCATATTCGTGACCTTCTTCCTTTCGCTCCACCACGATGACGAGGCTGATGACTTTGTTGGTAGCTGCCAGGTAAAGGAGCATTGGCTCTGACTCTGCTGGGGCTGCCAGGATAGGTGGGGTGGTAAGTATTTCCTTCAACCCTCGAAGAGCTGCGTCAGCTGCGTCGTCCCAGACAAATTTGTCTGTTTTCTTCAGCAACTTGTACAGAGGTAGCGCCTTCTCGCCAAGACGGCTAACAAACCTACTGATTGCTGCGACACAACCAGTTAGTCGTTGCACATCTTTGAGACAAGTTGGCCGTTTGATACACAGGATTGCCTTGATCTTTTCCGGGTTCACCTCAATGCCTCTGTGAGAGACTATGAAGCCAAGGAGTTTTCCGGCTGGCACGCCAAAGACGCACTTCAGCGGATTCAACATCATCTTGTACCTGCGGAGGTTGTCGAAGGTTTCTGTGAGGTCGCTGATCAAGTCGGATCCTTTCCGGGTCATGACCGCGATGTCGTCGACGTATGCGTGCACGTTCCGGCCAATTTGGTCCTTCAGGCACCGCTGCATCGTACGTTGGTAAGTAGCACCTGCGTTTTTCAAGCCAAAAGGCATAGTAACATAGCAGTAAGTACCAAACGGGGTTATGAATGAAGTCGCCTTTTGGTCGGATTCCTTCATCCGGATCTTATGATACCCGGAATACGCATCAAGAAAACACAGAAGTTCCGCCCCCGCCGTCGAATCAATGACTTGGTCAATGCGCGGCAAGGGGAACGGATCCTTCGGGCAATGTTTGTTCAAGCCAGAGTAATCGATGCACATTCTTAGTATTTCAGTGTTCTTTTTGGGTACAAGGACGGGATTCGCGACCCAATCGGTGTGAATAACTTCTATTACAAAACCTGCTTCTAGTAACTTTGCTAGTTCCATTCCTATGGCGCGTCGTTTCTTGTCTCCAAAGCGTCGCATAGCTTGCTTCACCGGTTTAGCCCCCGGATTTATGTTGAGGTAGTGCTCGGCGAGTTCCCTAGGTACTCCGGACATGTCAGAAGGTTGCCATGCGAAGATATCCATGTTAGCGCGGAGGAACTCGACGAGCGCGCTTTCCTATTTGGGGTCCATGTTGGCTCCGACTGAAACCTGCTTGGAAGAGTCACCCGGAATGAGGTCATGCTTCTTGGTTTCTATCGCGGGCTTGAAGGAGGTTTTCTGCTCGGAGATCTGCTTCTTGGTGGTCTGCATCTCAGTCGGATCCACTGCGGCTCTGTAGCCTTTCAGCTCTTCTCCGGATATGACAGACTCTGCGAAGGCGGCTTCGCCCAACTCGCACTCATGAGCCTTTTTGTAGTCTCCGGTTATGGTGATCATACCATTAGGACCCGGCATCTTGAGCTTGTTGTAGATATAGCACGCTCTTGCGTGGAACTTGTGGTAGGTGGGCCTGCCGAAGATGACATGGTAGGAGCTCTTGAAGGGCACAACTTCGAACGTGATCTTCTCTTCGCGGAAATTGTGAACATCGCCGAAAGCCACGGGAAGTGTGATGCTGCCAAGGGAGTTCGCCTTCTTACCCGGAACCACACCGTGAAACTCAGTGTTGCTGTGTTTGAGCTGTTCCTTGGTGAGGTTCATCCGCTCCAGAGTCTCCAGGTACATGATGTTCAAGCTGGCTCCACCATCCATGAGGCACTTGGAGAAGTCATACCCATCTATGCGGGGACTCACAACCAAGGTGTAGTATTCTTTGGGCACAATGGCGGGATGATCCTCCCTGTCAAATGTGCACGGGACTTCCGACCACCTGACATACTGCGGCACAGCCGGAACTGTGGCGTTCAGGATCCGGGTAGCTGATTTTGTAGCGCGGACTGTGGGGGTTCCGAGGAAGGTGTGGTAAGCCCCCACGCTCTTTTTCTCGAAGGGGTTGGATTTACCTGTGGATCCGGCTTCGGGATCCGGCGAGTTATCATCCTCGTCCATCGCCTCAGAACTGTCCTCTTCTTTGTCCTTGTTCTTGCCCTTGCCTCCTTTGCCGCGTGGGCGGTGCTTCCGGGCTCGCTTGTATCCTGCCTCCGGGTCGTTCTTGAGATCGTTGACCCACTTGCAGTTGCGGTTAGTGTGAGTGGACTTCCCTGTAGCCGGATCCAAGTGGGCCAGGCAGGGCATGTCTCTGTACTCTTCATAGGTTTGCGGGGCGCGGGATCCGCCAGCAGTGACCTCAGTGCCATGCTGCTGACCCCTGCCGGCTCCGCCTCCGCGGCCGCGTCCTCTTCCGCCTCCTGACCCTCCGCGTTGGAACGCCATGGCGACCATGTCGGATCCGCCACTCTTCTGGTCATCAGGATTTTTGCGTTTGTGGCCGCTGTTGTTACCGTTATCACGGTTCTTCTTTTGTTGGTGTAGGGGGATTGCTGTAGCTGCGAGATCACCGCCGGCGTCGTCATCGGCGGCAGTGTGGTCACTGGCAATGGAGATCATCTCATCCAAAGTCAGTTTGTTGGCGTTGGCCAAACAAGTAAGCTTATGCCTCAGCAATCCTCCTCTCTGCAGTCCACCAATGAAGGCGTACATGGCAGTGGTGTGGTCGACGTTTTCGCACTCGTTCCTGCATGCCAACCATCGTGTGAGGAAGTTTCTTGAAGATTCTCCCTTCTTCTGGATACAAGCTTGTAAGTCGCTTGCCGTGGCAGGTCTTTTGTAGGTGCCCCTGAAGTGTTTCTCGAAAGCGGTCTTCAGGTCAAACCAGCAAAAGATGGAGTTTTTCTCGAGGTCACTGAGCCAGATCCGGGCTGGGCCTACAAGGTACAACTGGAGCATTCGGCAAGCGATATTAGGGGTTCCTCCGGCAAAGGTTACTGCATTGTAGTAATCCTCAATCCAGGTATCCGGCCTTTCGGTGCCATCGTAATGCTTCAGGTTTCCTGGTAGCTTGAGGGAGCTCCTTGGCTTTGGTTCCTCTCGAATCATCCTGCCAAAGCACTTCGGTCCGATGTAGTCGGTTCTGTATTCGTTGAGGCGTTCCCGCGCATCGCGCGAACCGTGACGGGGGGACTGAGAGCGAGAGCGAGATCTCCGGCCACCGCCTCCGCCTCCACCTCCACCGCCACCGCTAGGTGGTGGTGAGGGAGACCTGCGAGGGGGCCGATCCGACCTCTTGCTTCCGCCTCCGGATTCTCCCCTGTGCTGGCTCCGGCTCCTGTGGCTGCCTTCGCCGTGGCGCTGGCTGCCCTGGTCGTTCCGGCTCCGGCGAGGTTCCGGGTCGCGCTCCTCATTCCGGCTCCTCCCGGGCTCGGGCTCACGATCGTTGTTCTGATTCCGGCGAGGTTCCGGCGTGCGCTCCCTGTTCCGGTTTCCGGAGGGCAGCACGTTGTCGCGGATAACAATTCCACCATGCCCTTGAGGCCTGGTGTTTCCGGCTGGACTACGGCGGCGAGGGGGACGCGGGTAACCATTAGGCGGAGGGGAGGGATTGCGGTACTTGTCTCGTCCAGAGTACATTGGGTCCTTTCCCTTTCTCGGATCTGACGGTGGTGTCTTTGATGGTACGGGGATCGGATTTGGATGTTCCCTGGTTTTCCTTCTGCGTTCCGAGGATCCGGTTCGCGATTCGTCATCTCGATGGCGGTTCTCGCGGGCGTCCTTCTGCGCAGTGGAGACGCAATGCTCCGGGTTAGATTCCAACCTGCGCGAAGTGTCTGCCTTGCTTTGCTGTTGAACCGCTGAAGCGACGAGCGTGCGTAAGTAGTTGATGTCGATCTCCTCGTCATTTTTCTTCAGGAGCTCTGCAGCTTTAGTCATATTGTCCTTTGGGGTCGCGAGCGGCCGCTGTTCAGCAGGGGTTGCGAAGGTGATCCTGCGGGGAGGAATTGCTTCTCTGACAATTCTGTCAGCCTCCGCCTGTGCGTAGGTCATCTTCACCTCCCACTCCTTTCTCATGCTTTTGACTTGCTCGAGCGTTGCGGTGATTTCGCGGTCCTGTCTTTCAAAGCGATCCATGATCTGTGCAGCTTCTTCCCTCTCATCCAATATAGCAGCTGCGGTGTTGGCAAACTTTTTGGCTGTGGCCAGCATCTCCTTTCTGGTGGCCTCTAGAGCCACCGGATCTGCGGCGTCATCAGGGGTTATTGGCTTGTTGAGGACATCAGACTTCGCGACCAAATCCATGCGTGCTTGTGCAACTATCTCTTCAGGCGACAGTAGGCTCTCCGAGGAAGAATCCCTACGGGGCCGCTCCCGCGACATCGGAGATCCGTGATGTGATGGTTGTGGGTCGGATTGAGCGCTTGCCTCTTCGACTCCGTTTTCTCCGATCGCCACTACAGTTGCAAGGACCTGCCTTGGCTGGGCGGAGTCAACTTCAGGCTGGCCGCCGTATCCGAGTTCCGTTACCTTGCGATCAAACTCCGCAGTGTCCATGGACTGGGTGTCTCCGGAGATTGGGCTTAAATTTCCCAAAATCGACTCTTCCGCCGGAGTTTCGCTTTCTCCGACAGCCTCCTGCTGATCCGGAGTAGCGTTGTTTTCCGGGGCCTCGACCTGCTCGGGACCAGCTCCGACTTCATGAGGGGCGGTTCCGGCGGTATGGGCCAAGAAGTGTACGAAGTGACACCTTTGCTTCTCTAACACCTGGGAGACCCAGGCGGATCTGCATTGGTCTTCCACCGTTACTTCCTGCTCAGGGGCGGATTGGGTGGGTTTTGATTTTTTCAGATCTAAGGCGGAATCTTTGCTAGGAAGTTCCTGCGTCTCAGATCGGATCTTCACGACTGCGTCCAGCTCGGCGGCGGTCGCGTCAGCGTTACTTACCAGTGGGTTTCCGTCGGAATCGACGGTTTCCCCGATGAAGATGTGTATGCCGCCAACTGGGACGATGGAGATCTTGACGGGGTCAGTTTTAGCCGGAATCCAACACTCATCCGGAGGGACGATTGGCAGACTTCCGGCGTAAAGGACACGCCCCACAGCGATGGTGTCGTCGTAGCTTCCCATGGCGGAACCCTCCCGGTTCCGGCCTCCAGACGCCGCAGGCCCCACGGTGGGCGCCAACTGTCGTTGCCTAATCGACGGTACCTCGGAGGAGGGATCCTCACGAGGGGGAGAAGAAGTAGGGGCCATAGGGCGGAGTGCACACGGGACGGTGGTACGCGAGTTACCCAGCTTCGGAACACCTGCACGATGACAGGGCCTACTGCTGCTTGTCTGGAATTATCTGGGCGCTTTCGCGTTGTTACAATGAGTTGTGGTTGTGCCTCTAGGGCTCCCGGGATCCGGCTTATAAAGGCGCACGGATCTAGGGTTTACATGGAGAGTCCTAGCCGGATTACAGATAGCCTAACTACGATACAATGTCTTGCCGTGCACGTCACGGATCCGCCTTCCATATACGTCGTACTGGATCCGGGTCCCTCCTGGGCCTCCATGGATCCGGGTTACTTCTATGTCGGTACGGATCCGGCCTGCTGATCCTGGGCTGGACTTCTTCCTTCATGATCAACAGCAACTGGGCCGCCCGATGGGCCACACGCCTCATCACCATCTGTGGGCCACCCGGGCTTGCCGGATCTAGGCACTGTCGATGGTACACCCATGAAGTATACCCACAACAGTCCTCTCCCGTACATGATCACAAAGGCGATTGGTTCTAGAGATCCGCTCACTTGTTCGCCGGTGCACGCCGGTGGTGGGATGGAGTAGGGTAAGGTGGCGACGCAAGTACTAAGAGGTGGCAACACCCTAACTCGTGTATAAGGCGTCGTTTCGGTGGCAGCCACACATGGATTTATATAGAGTGTTTATATAGGGTGGCTTGTGAAACACTAGGCAACGTGGGCCATGCCCACATCATAAGCTTCAAGTCAATCCGGGAGCAACCCAAATTGACTAGCTATGTCGCGTCCACCAACTACTCAGATTTCCCAAACAACAAAAATAAAGCTCGGCTCACTTCCACAAACCGTGGCGCATTAGGACGAGGCGGATGAGCGGCAGAGGGGGAAGAGGAGGAGGAGGAGGAGGAGTGGAGCACATGTACCACTACTCTTCTCAATCTCTTACTAAGTGGAACAACACACCTTATAAGATGATCTAACTTCTTTCCAATTTTTCATGTGGGAGCGTGGGACTAAACTTTGCTTCCCACTTCTTGCTACTCACTTGTAAGCTGGCATCAACATAGGCTAAAACTCACATTTTTAGACAAAAAGGGGCAAAGCCCCCTGGTTCCTCCATTTAGAATGCAACCAAGAGAGTCACAAGGAAAACAAGCTGTGGACTCATCATTCTTACAAGCCTATAGGGAAAATAAACTAATATCCCATCCAAGAGAAAATAACAGACTATCGAACAGGAAAGTGGCAAAAACATAGTAGGAAAAGCTACACGAAGAAGTATTACAGAGATAGTTTTTTTTAACGAAGAGGAATGCCTTCAAGAAGCTTCTCACAAACAGATTCCTGAAGCCATCTTTGGTGAAGATCAACTGCTAAGCCATCAGATTTTCAACGGCTAAAACTCACATGGCTGCAGGCTTTGATAATTTAACAAAAAATTCAAATACTACATGAGCCAAACCGTAGAGACACATTATTTCAACACATTTTGTCTAAACCTGCAACATATACATATCGGACCCTCACAGCCGTGGATCAGATTTACATTACCGCGTGCCACAGCGTTGACGCGTTGTACCAACTTTCCTTTGCCGTCCGTTGTAATGCACGCGAGAACACCCGCCGCGCGCTAGCTCGAGTGCTCGACGCACGCGCGGCTCCTTTTTCACCCATGAACCGCTCGGCTCGCCAGCCCTCTCTCTGTTTCCGGGCAGAATCCACGCCGCAGCAACGCACTCAAATCTCCAGCTAACACTACTCTCCAGAGCCGGGACACGTGACAAGCACAATCACGCAACAGATGAGTGAGGAAATTACACTACGCTACGCTCAACCTGCTGCTCACGAGTATAAAAATGGCGGGTGCGTGCAAGACAGCGGTCAAAAGCACAACGAGGTTGCACCTTGCACGCGATCGATCTTACTTACGTACTAGAGTGCAGGCTTACCAATTTCGCATGGTGACCATGCAGCCGCAGGCCATCACCAAGGTCTCCATCTCGGCGCTGGTCATCTCCCTCCCCATCATCTACGTGTCCCTCCTGCGCGTCCCACCCTCCACGCTCGCCCGGGACTCCACCTTTTGGTTCCTCATGTCCAACTCCATCATCGCCATCATCGCCGTCGACTCCGGCATGCTCTTCCTCGGCTCAGCCTCCCACCACCACCAAGACGAGGACTTCTTCGACGTCGTTCACAGTGAACAGCCGGCGGCGACCGTCCGCGAGGACTACTACGGCGACGCGATGTCGGTGCCGCTGATGGCATCCTCCCACGTGCCAACAGCGCCTGTGGATATGCCGGATGTTGTCGTAGCAGGCGGTGAACAGCTGCTGCCAACAGGTGGAGCTGTGACCGTCCAAGAAGACTACTATCGTGACGCCTTGTCGCCGCCGTTGATGGCATCCTTCCACGAGCCAACGGCGCCGGTGGATATGTCCTGCGTCCTGGTAGGAGGCGGCGAAGAACTTCCAACTAGTGGACTTGTACGCTCCAACGCAGCAGACACTGGTGGTATGGAGATGGAGGAGGGCCATGCTCTGTCTTTGATCCAAGGTGAAGGTGCACCAAGCAACCCGAGCACTGACATGGTCGACCAAGAAGAAGCACCGAAGCTCGAACTAGTCAGCGCCAACAAGGACGATGAGATGATCGTGGAAGGCGAACACTACACAATATCACCAGCTCCTCTGATGACAGTAACACCTGACGATCATGCACAGCAAGATGAAGGCTCTGTTCAAGTGGTGAGGGAAGATGTGAAGCCCCAGTGGTGCTCGGTGACAGAGGAGAACAAGCCGCCGCTGGAGAAGGAGAGCGACTACTGGCAGCTGAGCGACGACGAGCTCAACAAGAAGGTGGAGGAGTTCATCACGCGGTTCAACCGAGACATGATCGAGCAGGAAGCAGCAGCTGTCTGATCGATTATAGGGCTTAAAAAACAGCGACTTAATTACCTACGTCATATATATATGCTGATCTGTACATATTTTAGTTACTTGTACTGTAGTAAGGAGTACTTTACCTATTCGGTCGTGGCCAGCGACAATATATTCATGTACTGTATGTCTGTAAATATATGAAACCTTATTCTTTGATCAGACGGTTTAGGGTCCGAACAGCCAGCATAAGAGCTTTGGTTGAGCAATCGTTCGGATGGTTTTTTTAAAACATAAGCCATTGCGTCCAGCTTTAAGTTAATAAAAAGCTAATTACAGCAAGAATTGTTGGAATTTTGCCTAATATAGTCCCAACCAATTTAATTTAGTTCACAGCCAAAGACCTAATTGATCCATTCATGCATGGCAAGGGGTGGAACAAAAGTTTAGTTTCACCTTGTTAGTCTAGAGAAAATTGGATCTCCTTATATATGTTTCGGAACCAAGCAAAACTGGATTGTTGTGCCATAGGAAGGATAGCTATACTAATTTGGTATAATCAAAATACACCTTTGATACAAAATTGACAATCTCACAAGGATCAAATATCAGTAATTTTCTATTTACTACTTGATCCCATCTTTTACATAATCAATTCCTTTGTTTGAATGTAAGCTCAGCATGTCTGGAAGCACAGGAGAGACATTTCTAATAATAGCAATCCTTATTCCTATTTTGGCATTTTGGATTTCAGGGCTTTTAGCCCGGTTAGTGAAGGACCAGAGAAGCTTTCTAGTTATGAATCATGTATAGAACCCATGGGGGGAGCTTGGCTACAATTCCGAATACTCTACTTGTGGTATGAGCATGAGAAGAGGACTCACGCATGCACACTCCTCCCCTCCTCCGCCGTCGCTCGCCTCGTGACGACGCGCGCGACGAGGTTTGCGGGAATGTCTCAAGCTGAGACTTCTCTCCTTCTGCCCATCTTGTGGCGTGCACCGCGAGTCGGGACAGTAGGCCTCCAAAACCCCGCCTCTTGTGATCATGTACGGGATACCGGTGATAAGGTTTTTGGAGAGCGCTCTGCGCGTGACTACTAACATCATCACAAACTCGGACGAGTTCCTCCCTGATGAGGACTTCTTCCCGAATATCAACAGCCTCTACGACGACATGGGCGACAACACCGGCAACGCGAGCGGGTCTTCTTCCGGTGTCTCGTATGTCATTCTATTTCTCCTACTTGAGATCATGATGTAGTTCCTAGTTCTAGTATATTTTTTCTACAATTCATAATATCGCACTATATGTTAGATGACATGTCTACTTTTTTCCTTTAGTTCTACCATGTTTTATCTATTTTTTTCTTGGTTAATTTATGCGGAAAATTGCTTATATTACCAATTATCCAAAAATCTTCTTATAGGAAATTTTCCCCTGTTGGCTTTGCTGCATCTCCGAGGCCACCTCCTTTCAAGGGTGTTAATTTTAAGAGATGGTGTGCCCAAACAATTCTGTGGCTCACAACCATGAGATGCTTTGATGCAACTAAAGTCAAGCTGGATGAAGAGCTTACTCCCCTTGAGGAGAAAGGTTTCAAGGAAGCCAACACTCTTTTAAGGGGTGCTATTATCGATGCTCTTGGAGAGAATATTATTGACTCATATTTGTCCATCACTATGGGCAAGGATATGTGGGATGCGCTTGAAGCCAAGTTTGAGGTCTTGGACGCTATATGTCATGGAGCAATTCTATGACTATAAGATGATTGATGACCGCTCTGTTGTTGAGAAAGCTCATGAGATACAGTCCATTGCCAAGGAAGTTAAGTAGTTCACATGTGTGTTACCAGATAAATTTATTGCCAGAGGCATTATTTCCAAACGTCATCCTTCATTGAGGAATTTTGCTATTTCTCTGAAACACAACAGAAAAGAGTTTTTCGTCACGGATCTCATTGATACTCTTGATGTAGAAGAAAATGAGAGAGCAAAAGACAAACTTCCTCGAGGTGATGAGGGAGGTTCTAGTGCCCAATTTGGTGCATAAGAAGAACTTCCAATCCCACAAGTTCAAGAACAAGAACAAGTGATGGCAAAGGAAAATTTGATGGGAAGAACAAGACCTCACATTCTACCAACTTCATGAAGAAGACTGGTAAGAAGAAAGGAGTATGCCACATTTGTGGTGATCCTGATCATTGGGATCCTAAGTGTCCAAACTGCTTTGACAAGCATCAGCAAGGGAAGGGCAGCAAGACCGCCAATGTTGGCATTGGAGATACTGAGATGAAGGATGATGGGTATGGTATATTTCTTAATGTTCTTTTAATATGACATTCTCCTGAATGTTGTATTGACACAGGTGTCAATGTACACATTTGTGGTGATGTATCTATGTTTTCTTCTTATCAAGTCGTAGGGACTTCCTCCGTACCGATGGGCAACGGCTCGCATGCTACTATTCGTGGTGTTGGTACGTCTGATTTGAAGTTCACTTTGGGAAAGATCATGCGCCTGAAGAATGTGCATCATTAACCTTCTATCAATAAAATCTTGTTACCAGATCCCTCCTATGTTGCAAGATTGTCTTCAAGTCTAAAAAAATTGTTGTGTTAAAATTTGGAACCTTTGTTGGTAAAGGCTATGAATGCAGAGGCTTGTTCCGCCTATCCCTGTCACATATTTGTAAAAAAGTTGTTAATAATATTTTCACCGATATTGAGACAAATATTTGGCATTCACGACTTTGTCATGTTAATTTTGGTTGTATGATGCGGCTAGCTGAACTTAATTTATTCTTGAGTGTCACTACTGTCATGGGTTATAAGTGTCAGGTGTGTGTTCAAGCTAAGCAACCTCTTAAGTCTCATATGACTGCGGAGGTAAGAAATTTCGCACCTCTAGAGCTCGTACATTCAGATCTTTGTGAGATGAATGGTGTGTTGACAAAATATGGAAAGATATATTTCATTATGTTGATTGATAATTCCACTAGATTTTGTTATGTGTATCTTCTGAAATCAAAAGATGAGGTACCGAACTTCTTCAAAGTCTATAAAGCTGAAACAAAAAAAACCAACTTGATCGAAATATCAAGCGGCTTAGGTATGACCGTGTTGGAGAATATTTTTCCAATGAGTTCGGTTCATTTTATGCGGAACATGGTATAGTCCATGAGAGGACACCTCCCTACCCACCTCAGTCAAATGGGGTGGTTGAAAGAAAGAACCGTACTCTAACTGATTTGGTTAACGCCATGTTAGACACATTGGATCTCTCCAAAGCGTGGTGGGGGAGGCGATATTGACCTCTAGTCATGTCCTAAACCGAGTTCCCACAAAGAACAAAGAATAAATCCATTCGAGGAATGGGAGAAGAAAAGGTTAAAACTATCTTGCCTTCGTACGTGGGTTGTTTGGCAAAAGTCAATATGCCAATCCCCAAGAAGCACAAACTTGGATCAAAAGTCGTGGACTGTGTTTTTCTGGGCTATGCTTTTCATAGAATTGGCTATAGATTTTTAATAGTAAAATCTGAGGTATCCGACATGGATGTTGGTACAATCATGGAGTCAAATGATGTGAATTTCCTTGAGGATATCTTTCCCATGAAGGATATGCCTAGCTCATCGAATCAGGGGATGCCAAGTACATCTAGTCAGGAATTAGCTATAATTCCTAAACATACCATTCTGATAGAACACCTTCAAAATCCCGAGGAGGATAACAATGAAGCTCCTAAGCGGAGCAAGAGACAGAGGACTCAAAAGTCCTATGATGATGATTCGGTTGTGTACCTCGTGGATGATACTCCCACTTCTATTTCAGAAGCCTATGCATCTTCGGATGCTGATTATTGGAATGATCGGTCCGCAGTGGATGTGCTACATTTTGGCTAATGGAACTTGAGAGAACATTGATCATCCTTATGGGTTCAAACGTAGGATGTAAGTGGGTGTCTAAGAAAAATCTTAGACATAATGGTACTATTAAAAATTACAAGGCACGGCTTGTGACCAATGGTTATACCCAAAAGTAAGGTGGAGATTTCTTTGATACTTACTGTCCTATAGCCAGGTTGACTACCATTAGATTACTATCTTTGCATCCCTCATACAGTCTTCTTGTTCATGAAATGGACGCTGATACAACTTTCCTCAATGGAGAGTTGGAGGAGAAAATTTACATGAAATAAATAAATGGTTTTGTAGTAAATGGTCAAGAAGAAAATGTTTGTAAGTTGCTAAAATCTTTATATGCCTCCTGGGCCCGCCTTTGGTCGACAACACATACACATGCATGTGTCTATGTTGCCTGCTTACTTGGTAGATGGAAATATCTACATATACATCCCTTGTGGATGAGCTCGGCTGTGAAAAGATATGACTAATGGTTTAACATTATTTTTATTGTGCCACTTGGCATTACTTCTTTTTTTGTTTCCTTTGTTTGTTTTGTGGGTTAATGATACGTCTCCGACGTATCGATAATTTCTTATGTTCCATGCCACATTATTGATGTTATCTACATGTTTTATGCACACTTTATGTCATATTCGTGCATTTTCTGGAACTAACCTATTAACAAGATGCCGAAGTGCCAGTTGCTGTTTTCTGCTGTTTTTGGTTTCAGAAATCCTAGTAAAGAAATATTCTCGGAATTGGACGAAATAAAAGCCCAGGGGCCTATTTTCTCACGAAGCTTCCAGAAGTCCGAAGACGAGACGAAGAGGGGCCACGGGGTGGCCAAACCCTAGGGCGGCGCGGCCCCACCCCTGGCCGCGCCGGCCTATGGTGTGGGCCCCCCGTGCCGCCTCTTGACTTGCCCTTCCGCCTACTTAAAGCCTCCGTGACGAAACCCCCAGTACCGAGAACCACGATACGGAAAACCTTACTGAGACGCCGCCGCCGCCGATCCCATCTCGGGGGATCCAGGAGATCGCCTCCGGCACCCTGCCGGAGAGGGGAATCATCCCCCGGAGGACTCTACGCCGCCATGGTCGCCTCCGGTGTGATGAGTGAGTAGTCTACCCCTGGACTATGGGTCCATAGCAGTAGCTAGATGGTTGTCTTCTCCCCATTGTGCTATCATTGTCGGATCTTGTGAGCTGCCTATCATGATCAAGATCATCTATATGTAATTCTATATGTTGCGTTTGTTGGGATCCGATGAATAGACAATACTTGTTATGTTGATTATCAAAGTTATGCTTATGTGTTGTTTATGATCTTGCATGCTCTCCGTTACTAGTAGATGCTCTGGCCAAGTAGATGCTTGTAACTCCAAGAGGGAGTACTTATGCTCGATAGTGGGTTCATGCCTGCATTGACACAGGACGATGACAGAAAGTTCTAAGGTTGTGTTGTGCTGTTGCCACTAGGGATAAAACATTAGTGCTATGTTCAAGGATGTAGTCACTAGTTACATTACGCACCATACTTAATGCAATTGTCTGTTGTTTTGCAACTTAATCTTTGGAGGGGTTCGGATGATAACCTGAAGGTGGACTTTTTAGGCATAGATGCAGTTGGATGGCGGTCTATGTACTTTGTCGTAATGCCCAATTAAATCTCACTATACTCATCATGATATGTATGTGCATTGTCATGCTCTCTTTATTTGTCAATTGCCCAACTGTAATTTGTTCACCCAACATGCTGTTCGTCTTATGGGAGAGACACCTCTAGTGAACTGTGGACCCCGGTCCAATTCTCTTTACTGAAATACAATCTACTGCAATACTTGTTTTACTGTTTTCTCTGCAAACAATCATCTTCCACATAATACGGTTAATCCTTTGTTACAGCAAGCCGGTGAGATTGACAACCTCACTGTTTCGTTGGGGCAAAGTACTTTGGTTGTGTTGTGCAGGTTCCACGTTGGCGCCGGAATCCCTGGTGTTGCCGCCATCAACCTTCAACGTGCTTCTTGACTCCTACTGGTCCGATTAAACCTTGGTTTCTTACTGAGGGAAACTTGCCGCTGTGCGCATCACACCTTCCTCTTGGGGTTCCCAACGGACGCGTGTCGAACGAAAAGACAATACGTCAACCACGCGCATCAAGCAAATTTCTGGCGCCGTTGCCGGGGACCTGAAGAAAAGTTACACCACAAAGATTTCTATCTCCCACGTCAACTCCACGCCAGCAGCAAATTTCTGGCGCCGTTGCCGGGGAGATCAAGACACGCTGCAAGGGGAGTATCCACTTCTCAATCTCTTTACTTTGTTTTTGTCTTGCTTAGTTTTATTTACTACTTTGTTTGCTGCACTAAATCAAAATACAAAAAAATTAGTTGCTAGTTTTACTTTATTTGCTATCTTGTTTGCTATATCAAAAACACAAAAAAAATAGTTTACTTGCATTTACTTTATCTAGTTTGCTTTATTTACTGTTGCTAAAATGGCTAACGCTGAAAATACTAAGTTGTGTGACTTCACAACCACAAATAATAATGATTTCTTATGCACACCTATTGCTCCACCTGCTACTACAGCAGAATTCTTTGAAATTAAACCTGCTTTACTGAATCTTGTTATGAAAGATCAATTTTCTGGAATTAGTTCTGATGATGCTGCTGCCCATCTTAATAATTTTGTTGAACTATGTAAAATGCAAAAATATAAAGATGTAGATGGTGATATTATTAAACTAAAATTGTTCCCTTTCTCATTAAGAGGAAGAGCTAAAGATTGGTTGCTATCTCTACCTAAGAATAGTATTGATTCATGGACTAAATGCAAGGATGCTTTTATTGGTAGATATTATCCCCCTGCTAAAATTATATCTTTGAGGAGTAGCATAATGAATTTCAAACAATTAGATACTGAACATGTTGCTCAAGCTTGGGAAAGAATGAAATCTCTGGTTAAAAATTGCCCAACCCATGGACTGATTACTTGGATGATCATCCAAACCTTCTATGCAGGACTAAATTTTTCTTCACGGAATTTATTGGATTCAGCTGCTGGAGGTACCTTTATGTCCATCACTCTTGGTGAAGCAACAAGGCTTCTTGATAATATGATGATCAACTACTCTGAATGGCACACGGAAAGAGCTCCACAAGGTAAGAAGGTAAATTCTGTTGAAGAATCCTCTTCCTTGAATGATAAGGTTGATGCTATTATGTCTATGCTTGTGAATGATAGGACTAATATTAATCCTAATAATGTTCCGTTAGCTTCATTAGTTGCACAAGAAGAACATGTTGATATAAACTTCATTAAAAATAATAATTTCAACAACAATGCTTACCGGAACAATTCTAGTAACAACTATAGGCCATATCCTTATAATAATGGCAACGGCTATGGTAATTCTTATGGAAATTCTTACAACAATAATAGGAATTCACCCCCTGGACTTGAAGCCATGCTTAAAGAATTTATTAGTACACAGACTGCTTTTAACAAATCTGTTGAAGAAAAGCTCAATAAAATTGATATTCTTGTTTCTAGAGTTGATAGTCTTGCCTCTGATGTTGATCTTTTGAAATCGAAAGTTATGCCTAATAGGGATATTGAAAATAAAATTGTTACTACAGCAAATGCCATTTAAGTTAGAATTAATGAGAATATAAGATTAATGGCTGAACTGCGTGCTAGGTGGGATAGAGAAGAAAATGAAAAACTAGCTAAAGAGAAGAATATAGCTAAAGTTTGGACTATTACCACCACTAGTAATGCTAATGCTACACATGTTGCTGCACCTCCTACTCATACTAATAAAAGAATTGGTGTTAGCAATGTTTCCACTTCTAATGCAAAGCGCGGAAAACTGCACTGAAAGCTGCTAAAGCTGAAACTGCCTGTGATAAAGCTGCTGAAATTTTTTCCAACATTGGGGATGATGATCCCATTGCTTTAGATTATAATGGTTTGAATTTTGATGATTGCCACATCTCTGAAGTTATAAAGTTCTTGCAAAAACTCGCTAAAAGTCCTAATGCTAGTGCTATAAATTTGGCTTTCACGCATCATATTACAAATGCTCTCATAAAAGCTAGAGAAGAGAAACTAGAGCGTGAAGCCTCTATTCCTAAAAAGCTAGAGGATGGTTGGGAGCCCATCATTAAGATGAAGGTTAAAGATTTTGATTGTAATGCTTTATGTGATCTTGGTGCAAGTATTTCTGTTATGCCTAAGAAAATTTATAATATGCTTGACTTGCCACCGCTGAAAAATTGTTATTTGGATGTTAATCTTGCTGATCATTCTACAAAGAAACCTTTGGGTAAAGTTGATAATGTTCGCATTACCGTTAACAATAATCTTGTTCCCGTTGATTTTGTTGTCTTGGATATTGAATGCAATGCATCTTGTCCCATTATATTGGGAAGACCTTTTCTTCGAAATGTTGGTGCTATTATTGATATGAGGGAAGGTAAAATGAAATATCAATTTCCTCTCAAGAAAGGTATGGAACACTTCCCTAGAAAGAGAATAAAGGTACCTTATGATTCTATTATTAGAACAAATTATGATGTTGATGCTTCGTTTCTTGATAATACTTGATACACACTTTCTGCGCCTAGCTGAAAGGCGTTAAAGAAAAGCGCTTATGGGAGACAACCCATGTTTTTACCTACAGTACTTTGTTTTTATTTTGTGTCTTGGAAGTTGTTTACTACTGTAGCAACCTCTCCTTATCTTAGTTTTGAGTTTTGTTGTGCCAAGTTAAGCCGTTGATAGAAAAGTAAGTACTAGATTTGGACTACTGCGCAGTTCCAGATTTCTTTGCTGTCACGAATCTGGGTCCACCTCCCTGTAGGTAGCTCAGAAAATTACGCCAATTTACGAGCATGATCCTCAGATATGTATGCAACTTTCATTCAATTTGAGCATTTTCGTTTGAGCAAGTCTGGTGCCATTTTAAAATTCGTCAATACGAACTGTTCTGTTTTGACAGATTCTGCCTTTTATTTCGCATTGCCTCTTTCGCTATGTTGGATGAATTTCTTTGATCCACTAATGTCCAGTAGCATTATGCAATGTCCAGAAGTGTTAAAAATGATTGTGTCACCTCTGAATATGTCAATTTATATTGTGCACTAACCCTCTAATGAGTTGTTTCGAGTTTGGTGTGGAGGAAGTTTTCAAGGATCAAGAGAGGAGTATGATGCAACATGATCAAGGAGAGTGAAAGCTCTAAGCTTGGGGATGCACCCGGTGGTTCACCCCTGCATATATCAAGAAGACTCAAGCGTCTAAGCTTGGGGATGCCCAAGGCATCCCCTTCTTCATCGACAACATTATCAGGTTCCTCCCCTAAAACTATATTTTTATTCCATCACATCTTATGTGCTTTTTCTTGGAGCGTCGGTTTGTTTTTGTTTTGCTTGAATAAAATGGATCCTAGCATTCAATTTATGGGAGAGATACACGCTCCGCTGTAGCATATGGACAAGTATGTCCTTGGTTTCTACTCATAGTATTCATGGCGAAGTTTCTCCTTCGTTAAATTGTTATATGGTTGGAATTGGAAAATGATACATGTAGTAATTGCTATAAATGTCTTGGGTAATGTGATACTTGGCAATTGTTGTGCTCATGTTTAAGCTCTTGCATCATATACTTTGCACCTATTAGTGAAGAATACATAGAGCATGCTAAAATTTGGTTTGCATAATTGGTCTCTCTAAAGTCTAGATAATTTCTAGTATTGAGTTTGAAGAACAAGGAAGACGGTGTAGAGTCTTATAATGTTTTCAATATGTCTTTTATGTGAGTTTTGCTGCACCTGTTCATCCTTGTGTTTGTTTCAAATAAGCCTTGCTAGCCTAAACCTTGTATTGAGAGGGAATACTTCTCATGCATCCAAAATACTTGAGCCAACCACTATGCCATTTGTGTCCACCATACCTACCTATACTACATGGTATTTTCCCGCCATTCCAAAGTAAATTGCTTGAGTGCTACCTTTAAAATTCCATCATTCACCTTTGCAATATATAGCTCATGGGACAAATAGCTTAAAAACTATTGTGGTATTGAATATGTAATTATGCACTTTATCTCTTATTAAGTTGCTTGTTGTGCGATAACCATGTTTACTGGGGAACGCCATCAAGTCATTGTTGAATTTCATGTGAGTTGCTATGCATGTTCGTCTTGTCTGAAGTAAGGGCGATCTACACTGAGTTGAATGGTTTGAGCATGCATATTGTGAGAGAAGAACATTGGGCCGCTAACTAAAGCCATGATTCATGGTGGAAGTTTCAGTTTTGGACAAATATCCTCAAGTCTCTAATGAGAAAAGAATTAATTGTTGTCAAATGCTTAAAGCATTCAAAGAGGAGTCCATTATCTGTTGTCTATGTTGTCCCGGTATGGATGTCTAAGTTGAGAATAATCAAAAGCGAGAAATCCAAATGCGAGCTTTCTCCTTAGACCTTTGTACAGGCGGCATAGAGGTACCCCTTTGTGAAACTTGGTTAAAGCATATGTATTGCGGTGATAATCCAGGTAGTCCAAGCTAATTAGGACAAGGTGCGGGCACTATTGGTACACTATGCATGAGGCTTGCAACTTATAAGATATAATTTACATGATGCATATGCTTTATTACTACCGTTGACAAAATGGTTTCATGTTTTCAAAATCAAAGCTCTAGCACAAATATAGCAATCGATGCTTTTCCTCTATGAGGACCATTCTTTTACTTTCAATGTTGAGTCAGTTCACCTATTTCTCTCCACCTCAAGAAGCAAACACTTGTGTGAACTGTGCATTGATTCCTACATACTTGCTTATTGCACTTATTATATTACTCTATGTTGACAATATCCATGAGATATACATGTTACAAGTTGAAAGCAACCGCTGAAACTTAATCTTCTTTTGTGTTGCTTCAATACCTTTACTTTGAATTATTGCTTTATGAGTTAACTCTTATGCAAGACTTATTGATGCTTGTCTTGAAGTGCTATTCATGAAAAGTCTTTGCTTTATGATTCACTTGTTTACTCATGTCATACACATTGTTTTGATCGCTGCATTCACTACATATGCTTTACAAATAGTATGATCAAGATTATGATGGCATGTCACTCCAGAAATTATCTGTGTTATCGTTTTACCTGCTCGGGACGAGCAGAACTAAGCTTGGGGATGCTGATACGTCTCCGACGTATCGATAATTTCTTATGTTCCATGCCACATTATTGATGTTATCTACATGTTTTATGCACACTTTATGTCATATTCGTGCATTTTCTGGAACTAACCTATTAACAAGATGCCGAAGTGCCAGTTGATGTTTTCTGCTGTTTTTGGTTTCAGAAATCCTAGTAAAGAAATATTCTCGGAATTGGACGAAATAAAAGCCCAGGGGCCTATTTTCTCACGAAGCTTCCAGAAGTTCGAAGACGAGACGAAGAGGGGCCACGGGGTGGCCAAACCCTAGGGCGGCGCGGCCCCACCCCTGGCCGCGCCGGCCTATGGTGTGGGCCCCCCGTGCCGCCTCTTGACTTGCCCTTCCGCCTACTTAAAGCCTCCGTGACGAAACCCCCAGTACCGAGAACCACGATACGGAAAACCTTACTGAGACGCCGCCGCCGCCGATCCCATCTCGGGGGATCCAGGAGATCGCCTCCGGCACCCTGCCGGAGAGGGGAATCATCCCCCGGAGGACTCTACGCCGCCATGGTCGCCTCCGGTGTGATGAGTGAGTAGTCTACCCCTGGACTATGGGTCCATAGCAGTAGCTAGATGGTTGTCTTCTCCCCATTGTGCTATCATTGTCGGATCTTGTGAGCTGCCTATCATGATCAAGATCATCTATATGTAATTCTATATGTTGCGTTTGTTGGGATCCGATGAATAGAGAATACTTGTTATGTTGATTATCAAAGTTATGCTTATGTGTTGTTTATGATCTTGCATGCTCTCCGTTACTAGTAGATGCTCTGGCCAAGTAGATGCTTGTAACTCCAAGAGGGAGTACTTATGCTCGATAGTGGGTTCATGCCTGCATTGACACCGGGACGGATGTGAGAAAGTTCTAAAGTTGTGTTGTGCTGTTGCCACTAGGGATAAAACATTAGTGCTATGTTCAAGGATGTAGTCACTAGTTACATTACGCACCATACTTAATGCAATTGTCTGTTGCTTTGCAACTTAATACTGGAGGGGGTTCGGATGATAACCTGAAGGTGGACTTTTTAGGCATAGATGCAGTTGGATGGCGGTCTATGTACTTTGTCGTAATGCCCAATTAAATCTCACTATACTCATCATGATATGTATGTGCATTGTCATGCTCTCTTTATTTGTCAATTGCCCAACTGTAATTTGTTCACCCAACATGCTGTTCGTCTTATGGGAGAGACATCTCTAGTGAACTGTGGACCCCGGTCCAATTCTCTTTACTGAAATACAATCTACTGCAATACTTGTTTTACTGTTTTCTCTGCAAACAATCATCTTCCACACAATACGGTTAATCGTTTGTTACAGCGAGCTGGTGAGATTGACAACCTCACTGTTTCGTTGGGGCAAAGTACTTTGGTTGTGTTGTGCAGGTTCCACGTTGGCGCCGGAATCCCTGGTGTTGCGCCGCACTACATCTCGCCGCCATCAACCTTCAACGTACTTCTTGACTCCTACTGGTCCGATTAAACCTTGGTTTCTTACTGAGGGAAACTTGCCGCTGTGCGCATCACACCTTCCTCTTGGGGTTCCCAACGGACGCGTGTCGAACGAAAAGACAATACGTCAACCACGCGCATCAAGCAAATTTCTGGCGCCGTTACCGGGGACCTGAAGAAAAGTTACACCACAAAGATTTCTATCTCCCACGTCAACTCCACGCCAGCAGTTAATAAGATGATCAAAGGGTGTTGAAGATGATAATCACCAAGATTTAGTCTTGGATTATTCTCCTTTTCTTGTACTAATATTTGTAATTTATTCCCTTTTTCATTTTTTTTGTAAAGACAATGTATCATATGTGATGATCAATAAAGCATAAAATTTCCTTACCGATGTATGTATTATAATATGGGTGTTTTGTATTCAAATGACTTGGTCTTATTCAAATAAAATTCCATTTATTTATTGCTCAATTTATTTCGCACTTGCATTCTCTTTCAAATTCAAATTCCAATGCTGATTAAACAAATATGTATTCAAATTACTCCCCCAAAGTTTAACATCAGCCAATATCATGTCAAAATCTATGGCAATCCACTGATGACCTGACCCTAGTCCTCAATCAAAAGAGATTTCACTCACCTAGAGGTTTTCTTTTAGGCGCAAAAAGTTTTCCCCACATTTTTTCAAATGGATGAATGCAGATGCACATATTTCTAGATCTACATGTCATTTGCTCCTAAGTTCTAGGATGTTACAAAACTCGATGTGGTCATCAATGTTGTATCCTACTCATGGCGTATCGCACACCCGACAACGGTGATCCATTTACTAGTGACCACGGGAAAACACGGCAAAACATGACGTTTTTTCCCCTAAAAAACGTGGTCCCTAGAGCTCGCACTACGGGAAAACACGGCTTTGCCCTGTGGGTAAAATACACAACAAAGCCGTTTCGCAACACGACAAAGCGATTGCTGTTTCGCGGAGCACGGCAAACGTGGCACGACAAAAAAGTCACGGTAATGCCCCTTTGCCGTGTGCCATCCCAGCCCATGCATGGCAAAAACTGAACTGATGGTTCCCCGGCGAGCTAACGGTGTCACGTCGGATGGGGATTTTCCGTGTGTCTTCCTTCGAGGAACACGATTTTTTTTTTAATCTTTGACGTGCTCCTGTATCTTTGTCGTGTGCCGTTTTCCTATATCTTTGTCGTACGTACTCCTGTATCTTTGCAGTGTGCCGTCTTTAGCAAGGCATCTCGACGATAGCGGAGGATGGAGGCTTTGGTGGTGGTGTTTGGATGAGAATTGTTGGTGGGGGTGTTGGAGGGAGAAGTGCGGGTGCTATGTTGGAGGAGAACTACGCGAGACATGGGAATATGTAGGAGGCTAGCGCTGAAATGCGGGAAAGTTTATAGTGGAAAAGAAATGACGGGAAAGAAAGGGTGGGAAAGAAGAGGGGGTCTTTGCCGTGTTCTTCCGTAAATTGCACACGACAAAGATGGCTCTGTCGAGTTCTTCTGTAAATTGCACACGACAAATGTTTCGCGCCAAAATTCTGCAGGCTAGATTGCTTCGCGCGGAAATACTTGGCGGGAAAAAGTTCTGCGCGCGGGAGAAGAAAGGTTGACGTGGCCCTACTGGCTTTGCATGTCTCCATTAGGCACACACGGCAAACCCTAGCCATTATGACGGCGCCGTCTAGAGAGGCCAACATGGCCACGTGTCCATACCTTTGCCATGATGCTGGACTTTGCCGTGTGTCACCTTTGGTATTTGTCTTGTCCTGATCTTTGCCGTGTGCTTTTTACGATCTTTCCCGAGTTCGAACTTTTGTTGTGTTTCTTTTCGTTGTTTTACCGTCCGGTAGTGTCGGGATGATCTAAAACGATTATTGCCTTATTTTTACCTCCATCGCCTAGCTAGGTCCAGCCAGCTGCAGGGCAAGATCACAAACAATTAACATAGCGACTTCCAAAGCATAGGAGCAGAAATGAGGTCATCTTGAGCGACACCGAGAAGTGAAGCTCTTCTGGTTCCATCTCTAAACAATTTGAACGATCGACGTTAGCAAAGCCAGGCGGTGAAACCGATTTGCACACACCTTGCTGCTTATTCCTAGGGAGTACGTACAGCTAGCCGGCGCGAACTGAAACGAGCTAGGGACAAGCGAATAGAAACACAGAACGGAGACGTTCCTCACGAGGTCGATCGTACGCAAGTGGTAACGAATGAGAGAGCCCTCTTCTCCATTCTCGGCCTACATATAAGAGCATCTCCAACAGACGCGCTAAAAGCACCGCGCGGCAAAAAAACCGCCGTTTTGGCGCGCGCGGACGCTGCCGCGCTGCTCCAGCGGACGCGGGAAAACGGCGCGCGCGCTAAATTTTTTACCGCCCGCGCGCTTTCGCGCTATCCCGCGCGGGAAATCTGGCGCGCGTGTTGCCGCGCGCGCTATATAGACGACACGCGCGAAAGCGGCAACTGCCACTCCTCCCACGCGTCTTCCTCCCGCGCCCTCTCTCTCCCCGCCGCTCTCCCTTCCGCGCCGCTCCACCTCCGGCCGTTCCTCGTCGACGCGAAGATGCCGCCGCGCCGCCGCTCGTCCTCCGGCTACCGCGGCGTCCGCGCGCGGCCGAGCGGCGATTCGACGCGGAGATCCGCTCCGGCGACGAGCGGATCCGCCTCGGCACCTTCGACACAGCGCACGAGGCGGCGCGCGCCTACGACGCCGTCGCGTGGCGGCTGGGCCGCAGCCGCCGCGCGATGAACTTCCACGACGTGTTCACGCGCGAGCAGGCGGAGATGCTCGCGCCGCCGCCGCCGATGATCACGCGGGAGGAGCAGCGCCGACAGCGGGAGCTGGAGCAGCGCCTGGTCATCGCCGAGCGCGACGAGGCGTTCCGCGTCGAATGGGCGCGCCGCTTCCCGGAGGACGTCGCCGCCACGGCGACCTTCTACGCGGAGAAAGAGAAGAAGGAGGAGGAGAAGGCGGCGGCGAAGGCGGCAAAAAAAGCTTCCCGCGAGAAGCGCCGCGCCGAGATCGCGAAGAGGAGGGCGGCGAGGGCCGCGAAGGCGGCGAGGAAGGCGGAGGAGAAGAAGAACGGCGCAGGGCCGTCGACGGTCGTCGTCTCGTCCTCCTCCTCCTTCGAGTGGACGACAACGCCGGTGTCGGAGACGACTCCGAGCAGCTCGGACTTCAACTGGGACTCCTCCGAGTAGAAGTTTAATATGTGTCGCATTGTATCGTCGAACTTTTAATATATTCGTATGTTCGATCAAATTTTCATAGTTTGTTCGATTTAAATTCTCAAAAAACGGTCGGATTAAGCACTTTATACCGCGCGCGCTGCAAAATAGCGCCTCTGCCGGAGGTGCGTTTTTCGCACAGCAACGCGCGCTGCAAAATAGCGCCTCTGCCGCGGGCAAATTCGCTAACACGCGCGCTAACAGTATACAGCGCGCCGAATCGCGCGTTTACAGCGCCAGATTTTACAGCGTCTGTTGGAGATGCTCTAAGCACCCCCAATCGATCGACTAAAGGCAACGCAAACACGCGTCAGAGCCATAACCAGATCGATCATCGTAGCTAAAGCAAGCTTTGAAGGGAGCCCAGATGGAGGGAAGCAAGGGGGTCGTCCTGCTCAATTGCTTCGTCAGCCCCTTCGGCAACCGCGTTCGCATCGCCTTGACGAAGAAGGGCGTGGAGCACGAGGTGACCGCAGAGAACATGGCCCAGAAGAGCGCTCTGCTGCTGGCCTCCAACCCCATCCACGGCAAGGTCCCGGTACTCCTCGTCGCCGGCAAGCCTGTCTGCGAGTCGCAGGTCATCTTGGAGTTCATCGACGAGGCCTTCTCCACCACCGGCGAGCAGCTACTGCCCACCGACCCCTACGCCCGCGCCCAGGCTCGCTTCTGGGTCGCCTACGTCGATGCAAAGGTGGGCACTCCATCAATATATACACACTCGATCAACAGGGATACACTCCATTGCTCCCGCGTGCGAAGGTTTTCATGATTAAGTCATAACTCGTCCGTGTGCAGATTCCGGCCTGCGCCCCGAAGATATGGCAGTCGCCCAAGGGAGCGCCGGCGGTAGAGGAAGGGAAGAAGGAGATGCTGGTCGCGCTCAAGACGCTCGAGGCGGAGCTGGGCGAGAAGCCCTACTTCGCCGGCGAGTCGCTCGGGTACGCGGACGTGGCGTTGGTGACCTTCGCGCCCTGGTTCCTCACGTACGAGCGTCTCGCCGGGTTCAGCATCGCGGAGGAGTGCCCGGTGCTGACTGCCTGGGCGGCGCGGTGCGCCGACGAGAACGAGTGCGTCGCCAAGTCGCTGCCGGACCCCGAGGCGGTCTTCCAGTTCGTCGGAGGAATGAGGAAGCACTTCGGCCTCGAGTAGCTTTGCTCGGCTACCTACGAAGCGCGTCACTCTATTATATGAATGTATGATCCATGCAAAATAAGTTAAGCTCATACGCATTGTCTCGTGCGTATGTGTGTGCGCCTCATAGGGATAATGTTTCCTCGCCGTCCGAGTCGTCTGTGATTTTTATTTGGAGAGGCTTTGTGTTTTCCGAATTGATGGTGATCGATTTAAACTTTCTTGGTCGCGTCGTTGATGAAATGTACTCTGCTTGAAGAGCTGTGTCTTTTCTTGTTGATTATATATGTACGTCTGAGATTGCTTACCACGCTTGCTTTTGGATCTTTGGTGTATATGGAGTGTAAAAAAGAGTACTATATGGAGTGTTGACATAGAATAATATCCAACCTCTACGCGTGGCATTGGGTGTACCTTTTTTTCATGAAATACATTCCCCTCTTTTCTATTGTAAGGTCCAGTTCTCTAATTCTCACCAAATTAATGGTATACTAGAGTTTTTGTGGGGATTATTCCCACCAAACCCCAAATCTCCATTTATCTCCGAGTATTTTGGAAATATCTTCTTTTTTTTCCTTATGTTGAGATCAATCAGCTGGTTTGATTTTTTTCTGTATTTTTTTAAGAGAAATCACATATTTCATTCATAAAAAGTTAAGTTACATGCATGAGTAAATAATCGTGAAAATTAACAGATAGATCAAGAGAAAACATGCTTGATGAAAACTTGCAAAAACATATCCCTAGTGCTTCCTGCACTAGCCGAAGCCAGCGGCCGCGGCCAAACTTCAACACCATCTAGACGCACATTGTAAGAGATGCAGGACCTCCACCATTGCCAAATCAAAAGGAGCATCATCGCTAACGACGCTTTGTGAGTCGATGAATAGGACTGCTCGCTGTGACACGTCGGCCGGGGAACGTCTCTGTGCTACATTGGACCAAGATCCACCACATCCCATCGATGAACTCGAGGAATAACGACAAATCCACCACCTCCGTACCAATATATTTGCTCCAAAGCATCCACCCCCTCGTGCCGCCGTGGATAACGATCAATACCAGCGACACGTTGAGAAACATATCTTGGCATATCTACAGAAAAGCAAGAACATGAAGCCGCCGATCTGAAGGATCGACATGCACACGATGCCATCAACTTCAAGACGCTACCGTAAAGGTCAGCACTGGTGGCAGTAGAGTTGAGGCAGATTTATTCACCCGACCGCCACTCCTACCACCCCAATAACGCCACTCCTACCACCCCAATAACGCACCACAGCAGACAAACCCTAACCCTAAAAACTAGACCAGGACAGAGGAGAGAGGTCCCCTTCCCTCATGTCATCAGACCGGCAAGCGGAGGGAGAGGAGACCAGCCCTGATGCTAGCGAAGATCTGGGGGCAGGAGGTGTGTCTCCTTTGCCGAGTTAGTTGCACCTTGTCTCGTATTAGAATAAATCGATCGACTATTTTTGTGTGCTTATTGGATATAGAGACTCCATAATTATTGCTCCAAAAAGACTATAATTATGCGGCTGGTTAAGTCCTCGACTTACACGTCCCATTACATGCAAATCTAAAGTTATATAAATATTTGTATCCTAGTCTTTTGTTAAATCATATCCATCACTTAAGACCAGTCCAAGAACTAACTACAAAATTAAGGGTTGGTTAGACAATAGTTAGATGATGCTTACATGTAATTCTGAAGATGCATCGACAATTTACATTTGTGACTTTAAGAAGATTTGAAAATCTATTAACTCATATGTATAGGTTCAATTATGATATTATTTGGGGTACAATTTAATTTTTTGAGAAACTTGATATTATTAGTTCAAATGCAGTATAAAATTTCTACCTGTTTTGTCCATTTAGGTACAATTCTTGTTGTGGTCTACCAACAAAAACAACATATACTAGCTCCAAGATAGTTCACCTTTCAGTGAGATTTTTTAGCTTATCCGTCTTTTGCATAAAGATCATATTTTTAATCTAAGAGAACAATTTATTGTTTATTTTCCAATAAACATTGGATATGTAACGATTGTTATTATCTATTTTGCATTATTAATGTGCAAATTTCAAGATCTTCTCTCCTGAAAATAGGGCACACAAATAATATAGAAGACTTTGGATACATGGCTAAAACGCCATGGTTACACCAATACTGTGATTCGGCTAACCGTATTGGCATGACAGTACTATTAACCATCATGATTTTGTAACTAAAAATACAAGTGTCTAATAAGGAATATACCTAAACTACACACGAGAGGTTGATCCATAGTTACCCTCCCTCTCAACACCTCAGCAGAGATGATCAAGGTGAGAGAAGCCGGTGAAGATCAAAACGGTGTACTATTGATATGAAATACATCTTCAATTGATGAATTATGTAGTTAGAATAACACTGATCGGAGTGAGCAAGTAAAAATCTTTACAATTTGAATAGAATGTCCTATTATCTGTTTAAATTAGATTAAGAGTCTAGATACATACTTAACACATTGCAGTCTATTAGAGACAATATATATATCTTACAACATAAACTACAAACCTAAAGTTCTAACATCTATCTACCTATTTTCTATGATTCTCTTTAATGAAAAGTGTCACTTTCGACAAATTAAAGAGGAAACCCTCCATTTGCGAGGGCCACACTACTAGTTTTATAAATAACTTAATCCACATAAATATCATGACTTACATTCCAGCCTATATAATCATGTGCAACATACTAGACATGCAAATACAAAGTACTCCCTCCCTTCCATAATAAACTGGCGTGGGCTTTAATTGAAATTATGGATCGGAGGGAATGACATATATACGAGTTAACATGATCAACTGACAGTTGTAGAATAAACGTCATCATTAAGGTGATCAGTGCGCACTACGGCAAAACAGGGCTTTGCCGTGCAGCCAAAACGCACGGCAAAGGGACAAATAGGCTCGGCAAAGCCTTTGCCGTGCGGCCGTGCACGGCAAAGACTGCTCGGCAAAGATCCGCCCGGCAAAGGGGTCTTTGCCGTGTGTCGCGCGAAAGTCGCACGGCAAAGGCTTTGCCGAGCGACGCAGCGTTGCCGTGCGCTGTGGCCTCGTTGCCGTGCGGATTCCTTTGCCGTGCGTTTGGCCTCTTTGCCGTGCGAGTTTCTTTGCCGTGCGCTTCCTCTCCAACTCGCATGGCAAAGATTTGGCTTTGCCGTGTGCTTCTCTTCCACCCTGCACGGCAAAGATACCTACAGCAGCACCAGGTGGGCAGCGCGGGCGGCCTTTGCCGTGTGCTGTGGCCTTTGCCGTGTGCATGTGCACGGCAAAGAGTGCCTTTGCCGTGTGCTGTGGCCTTTGCCGTGTGCATGTGCACGGCAAAGATTGTGCAAATTTTGCCAGAATTTTCCTGCTTCCCCATTAATCCCTGCATATGCAATTCACAAATACAAATAACAGTCCAGATACACATATAGCACAATATATAGAGTATTGCATCATCAACAACATAGTTCATATCCAACAAAGTCCATACAATAGTTCCAAGTCGCATAATTAGTTCATACAAGCAACATCAACATCAAAGTCTCCAACATAGAATGTTCCAAGTCGCACAACAAGTTCATACACAAGCAACATCAACCTTGGCCTGTTCATCCAGCTTCTCAATCACTTTAGTGTCTAACTCCCTAGCACAAATCTGGCGGAAGAAATAACTCAACCTCGCTAGCACTCGCCAAGTCTTCTCAGGGACATAGCCTCGAATCATCACCGGCATTATCCGCTCAATCCATACGTGGTAGTCATGACTCTTCAGTCCTTGTACTCGCAACGTTTCAATGTTAAGACCCCTCATCCAGTTGGCTGCGAACCCATCAGGGAAAAACAAGGAGTCCTTCATCCATTGGAAGACCTCCCTTTTTTGGGCCTTTGTGAGGCAGAACGGAGCGTGTGGCTTAGTCCAAGTTTTTTTGGCACCATGAGGTGGCTTCATGTTCAACTCTGGCCTATCGCACAACTTTTCTTGGTCAATTCGAGCCTTTATGTTATCCTTCGTCTTCTCAGTGTCCACTATGGTGCTCCAAATGGCTTCACTGATATTCTTCTCGGTGTGCATTACATCAATGTTATGCGGGAGCTCGAGAAACTCAAAGTAAGGAAGCTTCCAGAAGCACGGCTTGTGGGTCCATTGGTGTGTCTCCCCATATCCCAAGAAACCATTCCCATCAGGGTTAGGCTGGAGAGCGTCTAACTCGGCCTTGGTTTCCTGTCCGGTCTTCGGAATTGGCTTCGGTGCATGGACAACACGGCCTTTTTTGAAGCTCTTTACATCACTCCTGTATTCATGATTCTGCTCAAGGAACTGTCGAGCTTCATCAAAGCAGGAATACTTGCCACCCTTGTTTAGCCAGAAGAAAGTCACGGCTTGCCTGCACTCCGGACAAGGCCACTTTCCATGTGTACACCACCCGCAGAACAAAGCACGTGCTGGCAAGTCATGCAGAGACGTGTGGTACCAGACATACATATCGAAGTGTTCCTTCTTTGCCGCGTCATAAGTTCGGATCCCGCGATCTTCCCAGCCAAGAAGCAAGTCATCAATCAGTGGTTCCAGATACACGTTCATGTTCTTACCCGGGTATTTCGGTCCAGGGATTATCATCGACACAAACATGTACTCTGATCTCGTGCAGACGCCAGGGGGTAGGTTCAGGGGAATAACAAACAACGGCCAACAAGCGTATACCGCAGCCGACATACCATATGGATTGAACCCATCGGTTGATATCGCAATTGCTACGCTCCTCGGGTCACCGGCTTTCAGGGGATATTTCTTGACAAAGTTCTTCCATGCAGTACCATCCGACGGATGTATCATCTTGCCACTGTCTGGTCTGATCCCTTCTACAGCCCACCTCATCTGCTGGGCAGTATCCTCGGTCATGAAGAGCCGCTGGATCCTCGGTAGGACTGGAAGATAGCGGAGGATATTCTTGGCAACCGTGGTCTGCCTCTTCTGACCATCACCATTGGTGTCAACCTCAAAGTACCTAGAGCTATTGCAATGGATGCAATAGTTTGTGTTAGCATGCTCCTCTCTGAATAGCATGCATCCCTTTGGACAAGCGTGTATCTGCTGAGATGACATCTTGAGGTCACTGAGCAATTTTTTCGAATAGTAGAAGTTTTGCGGCAAGAGGTGCCCTTTCGGCAGAATGCTGCCAACGAGGACCAGAAGTTCATCGAACCCATCTCTGCACAGATTCCTGTGGCACTTAAAGGCCAAAAGGCGAGCGATGGCATCTAGTTGGGTGACATCTGTATTTACGTGTAGGGGTTTCTGCGAAGCAAACAAAGCCTCGTAATACTTCTTTGTGTTTTCCTCCGGCTCCTCACTTGTCTCCGCATCCCTAGATGTCTCCGCCTCTACATGAGGGCTTTCAGGCACATTACCATTAGCCAAGTTCTCTAGGCACCTATCAAACCCAGTATCATATTCTCTCGTAGGCTGAATCTGCCGCACCTCCTTCCTAGCACGTTTCTTCGCCTTTTCTCCATGAAAAGTCCAAATCTTGTAGGACGGTTTGAACCCAGACTTGATCAGGTGAAGACTCATAGTTTCCTTGTCCTGTGTTTTTTGGTTAGCGCACTTACTACAAGGGCAAAAAACTGTCCTGGGTCTGCTAGGGATGTCAAACGCGCTGTCCACGAACTGCTTGGTCTTTTCTCCCCATTCCTCAGTATATTTCCACGGACCGATTCTGCCATCGTACATCCAGTCACGGTTATCCATCCTCTAACCAGCACCAAAACAGACGAACTTAGAATTTATATCAAACATGATCCGCATTTTAATTTTTCCTTTTTACGCATGCATCAACCTGAATCTCTACTAGGTGGGCTCCTAGCAGCCGCCGGATCCGTAGATTGAGTACGTTCTCCCTGCTCTACCCTGATCCGAGACAGAATTTCGGCAGCACCTCCCCGCTGCTCTCCCGATACACGTCTCGCCAGAAAGCCGAGAGGGGTGTGCATCCGGAGAACAACGGGGAGGCGCTGCCGAAATCCTGACTCGGATCGGGGTAGAGCAGGGAGAACGTACCCAACTACGCATCCGCCGACTGTCCCGATAAATGCCGTAAGAGTTACGCTTCATAATATGCGAGACCACTAATGCATATTTATCCACGTAACCCTTACGGTCGGGAAGAGACGCCTAGGTAACGCGACAGACTTGGTGATCTAGACCAAAAAAAACCTAGGTACACAGGGGCGAGATTTTTACCCTTGACGCGTGAGCGAATCGACGAACAAGATCCGGGACGGCCCCTCAAAGACCACCGTGACGCCGCCCCCCGTGACCACCTCGAAGAAGATCCGGGACGCCCCCTCACAGACCCTCGCGACGCCGCCCCCCGTGTCCACCTCGAAGCATCGCCTGCATAGAGACAAAATGAATTACTAATTATTGCAAGCGAACACAATTTATTTGACAACTATTACTTATAATTTGCTTGCAGCACATTATCTTTTTTCCTACATTGGACTATTTTTAACCTATTCTTACAAATCCTACACTAAATCTTATTTTAAAAAATCCTACACTAAATACAATTTTACAAATCCTACACAAAATTACTACACTAAATCCTACACTAAATCCCTACACTACAAATCCTACACTAATTTCTACACTATGCATATGCAGGGATCATTGTAGTTGTAACATGCAAGGACCAGAGAAGCTACAAGCTACACACGATCCATTATCACGGCTTGCTATACTGCTACTACTGCAGATCGATCGGCGCAACCAGGTACAGGGAGAAAGATGAGAGCAAGGAGAGGTTACCTACGAGGTGAGCGACTTGACGGGGTCCTGTGCGAGGAGGTGGCGGCCCTGTGCGAGGCGCGCGAGGAGGTGGCGGCCCTGTGCGAGGTGGCGCGGCGCGACGGGGGGCAGGGCGAGTCGGCGGCGGCGGCGCGACGGGGGCAGGGCGAGTCGGCGGCGGCGGCGCGACGGGCTGCAGGGCGAGCCGGCGGCGGCGGCGCGACGAGGGCAGGGCGAGTCGGCGGCGGAAGCGGCGCGGGGGCAGGGCGAGTCGGCGGCGGCGGCGTGGGGGCAGGGCGAGTCGGCGGCGGCGCGGGGGCGAGTCGGCGGCGGCGGCGCGGGGGCGAGGAGCGCAGCTAGCTAGCGGATGCGCGTGCGTGTGTGTGGATGCGAGGCCGGCCAGCGGATGCGCGTTTGGATAACGTTCGGCGTCTTTGCCGAGCACGAGCTCTTTGCCGTGCGCCCTTGGGAGTTTGCCGTGCGGGCAGCTCTTTGCCGTGCGCTTCCGCACGGCAAAGATTTCTTCGCCGTCCACCCTTTCTTTTGCCGTGCGCTCTACGCGCTCTTTGTCGTGCCCTTCCTCTTTGCCGTGCGCTGTAGCTCCTCTTTGCCGTGCGCTCGCCTTTGCCGTGTGTTTTAATTTTTTTTGCACGGCAACGATTTCTTTCCCGTGCGCGAGCACACGGCATTCGATGGTTGCACGGCAGCGGCTCTTTTTCCCGTAGTGGCGTATGGGGTGATCGATAATGGCAGATGTTTAGTCCTAGCCACTAGCACCGAATAAAAGAGATGGACAAATAGACACATAGGAATATGAGACGTCTCTTACGAGGAGGGGAACACTGGTAATAAACGAGAGCAAGCTCTCGTTCGTATCCCTATATATATACACGGCGACCAAATTCCATCATACAATCAAATTAAGCAGAACACACAGCCGCGTCCTAGTAGCTAATTACGCAGCTAATTTCGCAGAGCCTAAGGGAGACGATAATGGAGGGAAGCAAGGGTGTAGTGCTGCTCAACTGCTTCGTGAGCCCGTTCGGCAACCGCGTGCGCATCGCACTCACGAAGAAGGGCGTGGAGCACGAAGTGACGTCCGAGAACATGGTCAACAAGAGCGCCCTGCTGCTGGCCTCCAACCCCGTCCACGCCAAGGTCCCGGTGCTCCTCGTCGCCGGCAAGCCCGTCTGCGAGTCCCTCGTCATCCTCGAGTTCATCGACGAGGCCTTCGCTACCTCCGGCGAGCAGCTCCTCCCCGCCGACGCCTACGCCCGCGCCCAGGCTCGCTTCTGGGCCGCCTACGTCGATGCCAAGGTGGGCACTCCAGCATATATATGGACACTCGATCGATCCCGTGCGCGAAGCTATTCAGTCATAACTCCTGTGCGTGTATGTTCTCGCAGGTGCCGGCCTGCGCCGGGAAGATATGGCAGTCGCCGACGGGTGCCCTGGCCGTAGAGGAAGGAAAGAAGGAGATGGTGGATGTGTTTAAGACGCTCGAGGCGGAGCTCGGCGAGAAGGCCTACTTCGCCGGGGAGTCGCTCGGCTTCGCCGACGTGGCGCTGGTGACCTTCGCGCCCTGGTTCCTCACGTACGAGCGTCTCGCCGGGTTCAGCATCGCCGAGGAGTGCCCGGTGCTGACTGCCTGGGCGGCGCGGTGCGCCAAGGAAAACGAGTGCGTCTCCAAGTCGCTGCCCGACCCCGAGGCTGTGTTCCAGTTCGTCGGAGGAATGAGGAAGCACTTCGGCCTCCAGTAGCTTTGCGTCGTCTAGTACATGTACATCCGTGCAAATAAGCCAAGCCAGCTAGCTCTCTGGCTAGCCGGCCGCCAACCACACTTGTACAGTTGCTGTGCATATGCATGTGTGCAAGTGCCAGTCGTCTTGTTGTCGATTGGCAGGGCTGTAATGTTTTCTCCGTCGGAGTCGTCGTTTGTGCTTTTTTTTTTGACAGAATAGTAACCTTTATTACTCCATGATAGTGAGGTCTTTTACAAGCTGAGGCATAAGAAAATCAGGTGGTTCATCTTGCCAAAGCCCCGGAGTGGAGCAAACAGCATGCCTAGCTAGTTCATCAGCAGCCCCGTTTGCCTCCCGGGGACAGTGTTGAAAGGTTACCATTACAAAGTCCTTCACTAAATTCACACAATCGTTTGAAGTTGCAGCTGCTGGACCTAGGAACTGATCTTCACTCTTCATGGCTTCCACAATTATCAAGTTGACAATGATCTTATTGCAGCCCCAATATTGCGCCAATTCCAAGCCCTGCTTCAAAGCTATCGCCTACGCCGAGTCCACACCATCCGCATAAGCAATAAAACGATTGCTTGCTGCTAAGAAGAAGCCCTTGAAATTTCGAAGTATCGCACCAGCCCTTGGAATTTGTGTTCTCATCAAATGACGCATCCACATTTAATTTGATTAAACCTTTGGATGGTCTTTCCCAGCCGTGTCTTCTAATACCACTTTCACCTTTTGATTTAGCTGCAGCTGAGAAGTTAGATGCCAAAACCGTGATAGACATTGCTGTTCTTTGTGGAGTTTGAATATTTTCTCCCTTAACTGCTTGTCTTCGTTCCCACCAGATGTACCAGACAACCACTGTGAACATTGTCTGTAGCTCAGGTTGCCCTACTACCGGTGACTTCTTCCTTGCCAACCCGATCAAATACTCAAGTGAGGCAGACCCTGACCTATCAATAGCCAGGGCATCATCTATGAAATTGTCTAGCCCAATGCTTGCCATACTTCCGCCGCACGCCTACAGGTAAATAAGGCGTGTCGAATATCCTCTGCTCCCTGCGAACAAATTGGACATTGAGTTGAAACTTTTATATGCCGGTTAGTCAATATTGATCTGCAGGGAAGAGTGCCATGTAATGCCTTCCAGTTAAAGATTTTAATCTTTGCCGGAATATTTAGATTCCATAATTTCCTCCAAATAGGATTTATCTCCGATGATCCCATCCCGGATGTTCGTTGCAATTTCTGTCCATGCTGGTGCTCCCATTCAACATAATATGCAGATTTTACCGAGAATAAGCCCAGTTTGTGCTTTTGTTTGGAGACAGTACTGTGTTCTGTGCATGGTTACCGATTTATAATTTCTTGAAGAGTTGTGCAGTTTCTTGTTGACTATATATATATATATTTGTCTGAGATTGCTTACCACGCTTGCTTTTGGAAGTTTGCAGTCATTATGTACAAAAAAAACTTACTATATGAAGTGTTCCGGAGAATAAATCTTGCCTAGCTGCAAGAACTTCATGTCATTGGGTGTACTCTTTTTTCCATAAATAGTTTGTCCTGATTTCTATTGCAAGAGTTCTGCTCTTTGATTCTCACCAAAAAGTATGTGGTTTATTTGTGTGCAGGTCCACATCATGGTTCAACTGAATTTGCTCCCACTTGAAGGATATCAAATTGATCCAAAAGTTCTTCTGGATTTCAAATAATCCACTCCATTTAACAATTTTTACCTATTTTTTAGAGCTAGCTTGAATATGACACGGAGTTAGGTTTACAAAAAATTGAGTACACTAGAATTATCCAAATTTTGAAAACTCGTCTGCTTCTCATGCTAATGGCTAAAATACTACCGGACATATGTGAGTCAACAATGTGCTTAACTCTAATAGGCTGCACGGCTCCCCTCTCTCTCGTTGCCATCTTCCTCGCCACCTAGTGCCCTACTCATTGTCGCTTGCTGCCTTGTTTGGACACAGTCACCTTGCACGGTGTTCATAACATGTCTATTATGGGGTCTTGCATAACTTGCATTTCCTCACAACTCTTGGTTGGGAACCTGCTAATCTTGCAATTTGTAGTCACGGGTAATCTGAGCAATGAGGAAACACATCAAACATGGCCACCCGTCCTCTCCCTCGCGTCGCCCCTCCAGGCAACCGGGGGGAAACCCTAATCCCGCGGCCGCCGCCTCCCCCCTCCCTCTCCCCTCCCCTCGTCGCCCCCGGAGGCGGCCGCCGGCCACGGGTAATCTGAGCAATGAGGAAACACATCAAACATGGCCACCCGTCCTCTCCCTCGCGTCGCCCCTCCAGGCAACCGGGGGGAAACCCTAATCCTGCGGCCGCCGCCTCCCCCCTCCCTCTCCCCTCCCCTCGTCGCCCCCGGAGGCGGCCGCCGGCAAGGCCGCGCGACGCCGGTGATGGGGGTGGCGGGGATCTCTCCTCCGGCCCCCCGTGCGCTGCTGTAGGGAGGACGACGGCCGCGCGGGGGTGGCCTCCGCCGCTGGGCGAGGTCGGCCCGATTCCCCCCGTCCCCCTCTTCGGCGTGGCCTCGCCGGCGCTGGGAAGTGGTGGCCGGGGGCTTGGTGCCCTCCGTCGACCGGGCTGGGGCCAGGACTCCAGGGCGGCGGCCTTGGGCACAGGGTGGGGCACTGCCGGCCTGGCGGCGGGCGGCTGGTGCCGATGCTGCGGTCGGCTCTCTTCGGTTGCGCGGGCGGTGAAGGGGGAGGAGAGTGTGGGCATGGTGTGGAGGTCGCCCCGATGGGCATCTGTGACCAGATCTGAAGTCGGAGGCTCCTCCTCCCAGCAGTGCTCGTCGGACCTCCCCGGCCCCGGACTTACTCCGGTGGCTGCGGGGTGTGGTCGGATGTGGGCACTAGACCGGGGGAAACCCTTGGCCGACGGTGGCGGCCGCGACGTCGACGACGCTGATGGCGCCGTTCTCCTTCCTGAAGGCAACATCGAGGTGATATCCCCTCCCTCCCTGCCATATCTATCTCGGGTGAAAACCCAAAGCTTTGGTTTGGACGGTGGCGGCGCCCGGGTGGCGCCGTTCCCTCGTTGGAGGCGCCGTTTTGAGATAGTGGGTTTGGGTGGATGAGCTCGGCGGAGGTTGGTATGCATCGTCTTCGCTTACTCCTGGCAGCTTGGTCCGGTTTGGTGGTTTGTGCTGCGGGTGGCTGTGATGTCCGTGGGTGGCGGCGCGGCGAGGCGAGTGCTCGGAGTCTTTCTCCATGGCGGTAACTTCCATTATCCATGCGTGCTCAGGGAGAGCGATCTACCTCCGACAGGTACGGTGCCCTCTGATCCGGGGCAAGAAAGCAGGAAGCTTTCTTTGGAGGTGGGAACGGATGGTGCATGGACTTTGCTTGGCCTCTGGAGGTCGACGATGGTGCGAGTCCCTCTATGGCGGCCTTCTTCACCAGCTTCGACGCCTCTCTAGTTGGATCACAAGACTGGACAATGGTCTCGGAGCTCAAGCTGTGTTTCACTTTTTTTTCTTGTTTTGCTTGTAGTTTTCGGTTCCTGGAAGCTGGTTTTCAGCATCTTGTATCATCTTGCCGGCAACGACCTTATTAATTTAAGGCAGGGCTACGGCCTAATGTTTAAAAACATGGCCACCCGCATCATGATTTGTTCGTGTTTTGCAGAATGTACTTGCCGAAGACGCGAGTTCATATTGTCTGACGCAACGTGGCATTGTCGGCATCATGTGTTTATATTTGTGGGTGATGAAACATGGCATTAACATTTACTACTGCATTTTTTCCAGCTGGGGTTTAACCCGTTTTCCATTAAGCAACGGAAATACCCTATTCAACAAATCCTATAACAAAAGATGGGAAATGGAAAAGAGCATGTTGGAGTATTAACACTAAACCACCGTGCCACTCCTGCCCTCAAATGCCATAAATGGACAAAAACCTGTTAACGCCAAAGCATAGAGGGGAACCGACAATTTACTCTTCACGTGTCATCTCTAGTGGGCGCTTCATTTTGAAACAATTGGCACATTCGATCTTGATTTCAAGAGAATTTTTGCTTTGCAGATCCAATTATAATGAGACCTAGGCAAGTCTTTCTTAATTCACTTATACATATATTTGCTAGTAGAGAATTTTGCATACATTATTTATGCCACGCGGCAACCAGGCTTGCGAGCAGAGCACATGCAAGAAAAGCTATAGATCAGCTCATCTTTTAGCTTAACTTGTGATCGTCTCGAAAAGAAATGAACCGAATATGCATATCTTATATAATATGATTGAAGCTGATCTTCAGCCAATAATAACTCGCTCGATTAACTTCAATAGCTCGGAAAAATATAATTATGTATATAATTATTCTGCATATATTAAAGGAAATATGATAACATGGTACCGTATATGATGTGAATTGCATTTATTCCTTGTTTATCTCTTTTTCTAACTACAGAACTACCTGGTGGGTGAGATTTTCATTTGCTAGCTTTTTTTTTTTTGAACTGGGTGAGATTTATTCATTAGGCAACCAAAGTTTTACAATCACGCATGAGTGAATCCAGCACGCATGAATGGACATTCTCATGCAACACACCACACTCACTCTTACCTAATTGCGCTAAGTCGTGTACCACTATATTGCTCACCCTAGACACCTTGCAGACTTGCACTTATGGTAGCAAATCAAGCATAGCTCTTGCCTCCACGAAAAGGCTCCAGTTCGACGAACGGTCCCTGTCCAGAGATGAAAGAACACCTACATTCCTAGCGCAGTTTTATTATTTGACAATGTATATCAATTCTCCAGATTCTAGGCAAGGCAATTGGTGCTGGAGTAGTTCCAGTAAGTGCAGTTCTCGCGGATAAGGATATCATGCTGTGTATCAAACCAGGAGAGCATGGAAGGTGTGAACCATTATTAATCTATTTTTGTTGTTTTGGTTCATTGCAAAGAGAAGTAAAATGTAAGACAAGTCAATTTTGTCTTAATTGAGCATAAATGTCCACATACTGTCATCTAGTTTGCCCCGACATACTAGGAAATTAGGGCATCTCCAACGGGTGCGCGACCGCTCACGTCCGTGCGGACCGAAAATGCGCCTGCACCCTGCTCCAGCGGGGTGACGCATCATGTACGGGGTATCCGCAACGATGCAAACGCGGTGCAAATATGCGACATGTTTGCGTCTCCGTGGACGCTGCGCGGTTGCGCCGAGCGTCAGCTCGCTTCCCCCACGTGCCCGCCTGGCAGCGACCCTGGCTCGATCGGTGCGAATTAAAGCACAGCAACCTCGCCAATGTCAACCGCCAGAGTGGCAACCGCACCGATCAACCCGCCAACCGTCGGAATGGAGCGCCGAACCGTCGCGGAAGAGCAACCACATGCCTCTTCATTATACGCGCCACCATTAATCCCCGCTGAATATAACCATGCGCCTGCTGTAATTCACGTCAAATCGGCTGCCATTCTTCTTCTTCTTCTTCTTCTCCAACACCGGCTAGTCAGCCACCATGAGCAACTTGTCCTTGCCGTCGGACACGGACGGCGAGGGCAAACCGCCGGGATGGCGGCATTGGTGGGATAGGGCTGCGACACCTAGCGACACTAGCTCCCCGCCGAGGGATGTCGAGGAGGACGGAGTTGCCGTTGGCAGCGACGGCCAGGAGGAGGAGGAGGACTCCGATGCCAAGTGGGCACGGCTGGAGGCGGCGGACGAGGCGGAGGCGGCAAGGAAGGAGGCGAGGGCGCGGGCGCAGGCGGAGCATCGTCGTCCGTTCACCGACGACGACGATGAAGACCCCACTGACTAGTCGTCCTGAAGGAGATATGCCCTAGAGGCAATAATAAAGTGGTTATTATTTATATCTTTGTGTTTATGATAAATGTTTATATATCATGCTATAATTGTATTAACCGAAACATTAGTACATGTGTGATATGTAGACAAACAAAGAGTCCCTAGTATGCCTCTTAACTAGCTTGTTGATTAATGGATGATTAGTTTCATAATCATGAACATTGGATGTTATTAATAACAAGGTTATATCATTGTATGAATGATGTAATGGACACACCCAATTAAGCGTAGCATAAGATCTTGTCATTAAGTTATTTGCTATAAGCTTTCGATACATAGTTACCTAGTCCTTATGACCATGAGATCATATAAATCACTTATACCGGAAAGGTACTTTGATTACATCAAACGCCACTGCGTAAATGGGTGGTTATAAAGGTGGGATTAAGTATCCGGAAAATATGAGTTGAGGCATATGGATCAACAGTGGGATTTGTCCATCCCGATGACGGATAGATATACTCTGGGCCCTCTCGGTGGAATGTCGTCTAATGTCTTGCAAGCATATGAATAAGTTCATAAGAGACCACATACCACGGTACGAGTAAAGAGTACTTGTCAGGAGACGAGGTTGAACAAGGTATAGAGTGATACCGATGATCAAACCTCGGACAAGTAAAATATCGCGTGACAAAGGGAATTGGTATCATATGTGAATGGTTCATTCGATCACTAAAGTCATCGTTGAATATGTGGGATCCATTATGGATCTCCAGATCCCGCTATTGGTTATTGGTCGGAGTGAGTACTCAACCATGTCCGCATAGTTCGCGAACCGTAGGGTGACACACTTAAAGTTGGATGTTGAAATGGTAGAACTTGAATATGGAATGGAGTTCGAATATTTGTTCGGAGTCCCGGATGAGATCACGGACATCACGAGGAGTTCCGGAATGGTCCGGAGAATAAGATTCATATATAGGAAGTCATATTCCAAGTTTGGAAATGATCCGGTGCATTTATGGCAGGTTCTAGAAGGTTCTAGAAAAGTCCGGAAAAATGACACTATGGAAGGTGGAGTCCCGGAGGGACTCCACTAGCATGGCCGGCCAAACCCTAAAGGGGAGGAGTCCAAGGTGGACTCCACCTTGGTGGCCGGCCAGCCCCACCTCAAGGAAAGGTGGGAGTCCCACCTTGAGTAGGACTCCCCCCTTGAGTAGGTTTCCCACTTTTGGGAGGTTTTGTTGTTGGGGTCTTATTCGAAGACTTGGACTACAACTCTTGGGGCTTCCACCTATATAATGAGGGACAAGGGGAGGGTGGCCGGCCACTCTTGCCTCCAACCTTGGCTGCCCCCCTTTGTGGCCGGCGCCCAAGGCACCCCCTCTCCCCAAACCCTAGCACCCCTCCTCCACTACTTCTCCCGCATATGCTTAGCGAAGCTCCGCCGGAGATCTCCATCGACACCGACACCACGCCGTCGTGCTACCGGATTCAAGAGGAACTACTACTTCCGCTGCCCGCTGGAACGGGGAGGTGGACATCGTCTTCATCAACAACCGAACGTGTGACCGAGTACGGAGGTGCTGCCCGTTCGTGGCGCCGGAAGCGATCGTGATCAAGATCTTCTACGCGCTTTTGCAAGCGGCAAGTGAACGTCTACCGCAGCAACAAGAGCCTCATCTTGTAGGCTTTGGAATCTCTTCAAGGGTAAGACTCGATATCCCCTCGTTGCTACCGTCTTCTAGATTGCATCTTGGCTTGGATTGCGTGTTCGCGGTAGGAAAATTTTTGTTTTCTATGCAACGCTATCCAACAGTGGTATCAGAGCCGTGTCTATGCATAGATGGTTGCACGAGTAGAACACAATGGTTTTGTGGGCGTTGATGCTCTTGTTATCTTTAGTTTGAGTACTTTGCATCTTTGTGGCATAGTGGGATGAAGCGGCCCGGACTAACTTTACATGACCGCGTTCATGAGACTTGTTCCTCGTTCGACATGCAACTTGTATTGCATAAGAGGCTTTTCGGGTGTCTGTCTCTCCTACTATAGTGAAGATTCAATTTACTCTTCTATTGACAACATTAGTATCACCGTTGTGGTTCATGTTCATAGGTAGATTAGATCTCTCTCGAAAACCCTAAACCACGTAAAATATGCAAACCAAATTAGAGACGTCTAACTTGTTTTTGCAGGGTTTGGTGATGTGATATGGCCATAATGTGATGATGAATATGTATGAGATGATCATTATTGTATTGTGGCAACCGGCAGGAGCCTTATGGTTGTCTTTAAATTTCATGTTGAGTAGTATTTCAAAGTAGTTGTAATAGTTGCTACATGAGGTGAACAACCATGAAGACGGCACCATGAACCTTGACGCTACGCCGACGATGATGGAGATCATGCCCGTTGATGATGGAGATCATGTCCGTGCTTTGGAGATGAAGATCGAAGGCGCAAAGACTAAAGGGCCATATCATATCACATATGAATTGCATGTGATGTTAATCCTTTATGCATCTTATTTTGCTTAGATCGCGATGGTAGCATTATAAGATGATCCCTCACATTAATATCAAGATAATAAAGTGTTCTTCCCTCGTATGCACCGTTGTACAGTTCGTCGTTTCGAAGCATCTCGTGATGATCGGATGTGATAGATTCAACGTTCACATAAAACGGGTGTAAGCCATGTTGCACACGCGGAATACTTGGGTTTGCTTGACGAGCCTAGCATGTACAGACATGGCCTCGGGACAACGGAAACCGAAAGGTTGAACACGAGTCATATGGATGATATGATCAACATGTTGATGTTCACCATTGAAGCTACAACATCTCACGTGATGATCGGTTTTGGTGTAGTGGATTTGGATCGTGTACCACTTAACAACTATGAGGGATGTTGTATTAAGTGGGAGTTCATTAGTAATAAGATTAGAACATGAACTAATTATCATAAACATAGTCTGAGTAGTATTTTGAATTATTTTTTGTAGTATTGGCATCCGTTTTCTACTATGCGCTAGTCTTGTTATTGAGATAGAAATACTGTTAAAATCTGATAAGAAACTTTACGGATAGGTACCGTATTGTTAATGAATCAAGAAATGATTAAGTCCTATTGCAAACTTTTAGTAAACCTCACATTTTTGATTCAAAAAGCTATGGTTTCAATTAGTACCTAAAGTTATCTTGTCTCCGTCAAACTTGAAGTTCAAATTTGTTTGAAAAGTAAGGAGCTGAAAATTTAGTTTTCAGAAATAATCAAGGTATGAGATATATGAGATATCTAAGACCTTATTGCAAGATGATAGAATATTATATGGTGAGACTACATAAACTCATAAGTTTTATGGGAATGTATGAAGGTTGTAGACGCCAGGCGTCACAATCCTCCAACTATTGGAGCACTAACGATATTCGCATATCCATGAAGTTATCATCCTTAGTATGCACCGTTGCTAAGACTCGTCGTATCGAAGCATCACGTGATGATCGGGTGTGATAGATTCTACGTGTGCATACAACAGGTGCAAACCAGATTTGCACATGCGAATACTAAGGTTAAACTTTATGAGCCTAGCATGTACAGACATGGTCTCAGAAAGTTGTCATGAATTGATGGATAAAATTATGAGTGAAATTGTTCATCATATTACAAGGTTACTAATAGTGAAATCCGGAACACTTGTCATATGATGATCAACTTGAAAATAAGAACCTCAAGGTTATTGGTATTTGACCAACAAACCTAGAAGTTATTGATGTTGAAGTGTTTTTCTGAATAATGAGGAAAGCTAAAAGAGAAACTGCAAAAGATATTTTGGCAAAAAGAAAATAAAAGACTAGAAAGTCTAGCTCAGGTGTATATAAATGATATACATGTTATGGTTGTATTCCTAGTTAAGTCACACAATGAAATTCTTGGGTATTAGTACCATATTGGTTGGTATGAAGTGTCATACAAAACAACGCAATACAAGAATACAATGGCCTAAGTGACTGACAAGGAATATGATAGGAATACACGTCTGGAACAAAATAAAGTGTTATTGTGTTCGTCGTTGGCATTCTATCTAGCCCTTAGAATTTATAATAAAGAACTTAATAATTGTTATTTTGCTCTGGTCAAATGAAAACAATGAGTTGTTCAAATTATGACATTACTCCATGTACGATGGATAAGTTATTATAAATCTTAATGGTGAAACACACATACATAAAACTGACGCTAAAATGCCATAAGGCAAATGATTTGAATTCCGCTTATTTGTGGAACCGCCATTTAGGTCATGTTAGAAAGGAACGCATGAAGAAACTCCATGCAAATGGATTTTGGAGTCATTTGATTTTTGAATCATTTGGCGCTTGCAAATCTTTTCTAAAGAGAATGATTAAAATACCGTTCATAGGCCAAAAGTTGAACGGGCAACTAACTTAGTGGAAAAATACATGATGATGTATGTAGTTCACTGGGCATAGTTGTGTGCGGGAGATTCTTCTACTTCATGAAAACTTTCAACAATGAATTGAGTATATATATGTGGATATATTCAATAAGGAAGAAGTTTGAAACATTTGAATGGATTCAAATAAATTTCAGCATGAAGTGGAAATCATCGTAATAGAAAAGTCAAATATCTATGATTGGATCATGGTAGAAATATTTGAATTACGAGTTTTAGCGAACATCTAAAAGAGTTATGAAATTGTTCTACAACTCACATTTCTTGGAGTATCATAATGATGATATAGTATCCGAGATATGTATCCAAACATTGTTGGATTAATGATGAGATAAAATATTATGACGCCATTATATTTTTGTGGATTATGTTTTAGTGACTACCGCTTTTACACTTAATAGAGCATCATCATGATCCGTTGAAATGACACCATACGAGTTATGGCATGGGTATAAACCTTAATAGTCCTTTCTTTAAATTTTGGTCTAAAAGTTTTCAACCAAAATCGGATGAATGTCTTTGTTGGTTATCCCAGAGATTTAATTGGGAATTCTTCCCACAAGACAAAGACAAAAGTGTTTGTCAATGTTTTTTATTTCCAAGAAATTGTTTCTAGTGAAGTATTTGAGTGGGAGGACAATATAATTTGATAAGGTTTATGAACCTGAGCATAATGATCAGAGTAGCGCAGCATCGGAATTGGTTTCGGAAGCGGCCATGATGATCATGGCTCCCATGACTACAAAGTGTTTTAGCCATGGAGATCGAAGTACATATTGAACCTTGTAGGTATGGTTTACTTTGTGATCAAATAAATGATTTGTGGACAAAGGATTGATTTTGAACAAAGATAAACCAACTACAAACAAAGAAGTTATGATGGGCCCTAACTCCGTTAAAATGGCTATACGCCATGAAATCCAAGATAGATGAATACTTTTTGAAAGTAAATGGATCTATGAAATTGATGGACTTGGATGAAATATCCTTGAAGAAAGCTTGACTTGTCGAAAAATTGTTTACGACAAAGTTCAAATAGTTGACTACGATAAGATTAGATCTTCCGTAGCAATGCTTATAGTCTATGTGGATTATTCCAGTAATCACTACATATTTCTTTTATGAGATATGCTAGTAGGATGGCAAAATACACTACTTAACAGAAGTATGTATACAAGATACAACCAATTATTTTGCTAGTCCGTAGAATACTAGATAGGTATACGAACTTCAATTAGATGAAGTGAGTATTACGGAGTTGGAATCTTCACCAGATGAAATAGTCAAAGAGTTTTTGATTTCATCAAGAGACGATGAAGAGGCTTGTATTTGCAAGAAATTAAGTGGGAGCGCTGAGACATATTTATAATACTTTATGTAGGTGACATATAGTTGGTTATAAATGATGTAATTATATACTTGATTAAAAGGTTTCATTGAGAAATTAATTTCAATGAAAGGATATGGACTGAAATATATTTAGTGTCAAGATCTATGAAGATAGATTGAAACACATAATAAGTTTAAGTCAAAGTACATAGAATGGATATTGAAGTAGTTCAATATATAAATATTAAGAAAATGTTCTTGTCATGTTAAGTTTTAACAAGACTTGAATGTATCTGACACTCAATGAGTAAAAACATATGAGTGATTATAGATCACGAATAATATGTACACAATCAGATGTCATGTGCTATAAAGTGTTATGAGCATATACCAGAATGATTCATATGATGATCATTGGACGACAGTAAGAATATCCTTGAGTACTTTAGAAGAACTAAGGATATATATATATATATAGTTTTGTATGAGGAAATGACAAACAAATCGTTGTAAGGTGTTACACCGATATTGGTTTTGTCACATATAAAATATAATTTCAATCTCAAATTAGACTAAGTGGTGTTTAAAAGATAGCACAATGAGCTAGAAGTTGTCTATGCTAGATTTAGAAGAGTTCTAAATACTGTGACGGATTCTACAAAAGAAGGCAGAGTATGTCATTGTTTTGACAATGACAAAGGATGTTAAGTCAAGAGGTTCTTTGAGAACTTGGTGTAGTTCCAACAGAGTCAGAACTTTGAAGCTATATTGTGTGTGACAATATTAGTGACATATTTCAGACCGCGGAATTAAGGTTCCACCAGAAGACCAAACATATTTAATACCGACTCATTTGGAAATGAGTGATGCGTTGAGACGCAAATGAATTACAAAATACATACGTTTCTGAGCGTGTCAGATCCGTTGACTAAAACCTCTCCCGTGAGCAATACATGATAAAGCACCAGAAGGCCAAGGTGTTATATCTTTACAAATGTAAACTAGATTATTGACTCTAGTGCAAGTGGGAGACTGAAGGAGATATGCCCTAGAGGCAATAATAAAGTGGTTATTATTTATATCTTTGTGTTTATGATAAATGTTTATATATCATGCTATAATTGTATTAACAAAAATATTAGTACATGTGTGATATGTAGACAAACAAAGAGTCCCTAGTATGCCTCTTAACTAGCTTGTTGATTAATGGATGATTAGTTTCATAATCATGAACATTGGATGTTATTAATAACAAGGTTATATCATTGTATGAATGATGTAATGGACACACCCAATTAAGCGTAGCATAAGATCTTGTCATTAAGTTATTTGCTATAAGCTTTCGATACATAGTTACCTAGTCCTTATGACCATGAGATCATATAAATCACTTATACCGGAAAGGTACTTTGATTACATCAAACGCCACTGCGTAAATGGGTGGTTATAAAGGTGGGATTAAGTATCCGGAAAGTATGAGTTGAGGCATATGGATCAACAGTGGGATTTGTCCATCCCGATGACGGATAGATATACTCTGGGCCCTCTCGGTGGAATGTCGTCTAATGTCTTGCAAGCATATGAATAAGTTCATAAGAGACCACATACCACGGTACGAGTAAAGAGTACTTGTCAGGAGACGAGGTTGAACAAGGTATAGAGTGATACCGATGATCAAACCTCGGACAAGTAAAATATCGCGTGACAAAGGGAATTGGTATCATATGTGAATGGTTCATTCGATCACTAAAGTCATCGTTGAATATGTGGGATCCATTATGGATCTCCAGATCCCGCTATTGGTTATTGGTTGGAGTGAGTACTCAACCATGTCCGCATAGTTCGCGAACCGTAGGGTGACACACTTAAAGTTGGATGTTGAAATGGTAGAACTTGAATATGGAATGGAGTTCGAATATTTGTTCGGAGTCCCGGATGAGATCACGGACATCACGAGGAGTTCCGGAATGGTCCGGAGAATAAGATTCATATATAGGAAGTCATATTCCAAGTTTGGAAATGATCCGGTGCATTTATGGCAGGTTCTAGAAGGTTCTAGAAAAGTCCGGAAAAATGACACTATGGAAGGTGGAGTCCCGGAGGGACTCCACTAGCATGGCCGGCCAAACCCTAAAGGGGAGGAGTCCAAGGTGGACTCCACCTTGGTGGCCGGCCAGCCCCACCTCAAGGAAAGGTGGGAGTCCCACCTTGAGTAGGACTCCCCCCTTGAGTAGGTTTCCCACTTTTGGGAGGTTTTGTTGTTGGGGTCTTATTCGAAGACTTGGACTACAACTTTTGGGGCTTCCACCTATATAATGAGGGACAAGGGGAGGGTGGCCGGCCACTCTTGCCTCCAACCTTGGCTGCCCCCCTTTGTGGCCGGCGCCCAAGGCACCCCCTCTCCCCAAACCCTAGCACCCCTCCTCCACTACTTCTCCCGCATATGCTTAGCGAAGCTCCGCCGGAGATCTCCATCGACACCGACACCACGCCGTCGTGCTGCCGGATTCAAGAGGAGCTACTACTTCCGCTGCCCGCTGGAACGGGGAGGTGGATGTCGTCTTCATCAACAACCGAACGTGTGACCGAGTACGGAGGTGCTGCCCGTTCGTGGCGCCGGAAGCGATCGTGATCAAGATCTTCTACGCGCTTTTGCAAGCGGCAAGTGAACGTCTACCGCAACAACAAGAGCCTCATCTTGTAGGCTTTGGAATCTCTTCAAGGGTAAGACTCGATATCCCCTCGTTGCTACCGTCTTCTAGATTGCATCTTGGCTTGGATTGCGTGTTCGCGGTAGGAAATTTTTTGTTTTCTATGCAACGTTGTCCAACACGTCCGACTGGAACTCAAGCTCCATGGACGCGTCATCCGGCAGTTCCTATTCCGACGAGGAGGTGACAAGCAAGAGGCGCGTCTGTGAGGACGACGAGGCAGGGCCTTCTAACAAGAAGGCCAAGAATTAGTTTATAATTTCTTTGTTTTCAAATTTATTCTCTAGTTTGTATGTTAAATATGTTTGAACTTGTTCGATTCGAGAATTAGTTTATAATCAGTACTACTTGTTTTCGCATTTAAACTTGCTCTTTCAAAGATTCGTTACAACCAATGTAGAAATTGGAGATTTCTTCAACAAAAGGAAAAGAAAAAGCAGGAAAACAAAACAGTGGGGTGTCCAAAATGCGTCGGACTGCTGGGGTGCCCCCAACGCAAACAGACAATTTACGCCTCGTGGTTATTTTCGCGTCCGTCAGGCGACGCAAACGGACGCCCAAATTGAACGTCCGGTTGCGTCGTACCGTTGGAGATGCCCTTATACAACATGTGCAGCTGTTAGAAAATTATCTCATTATGATTTCAATGCTTATGTTGTGTATTGTCTTGTTCCTGATATAGTTTTATACAGTTATATTTAATCAATTGTGCAGTACATTTGGTGGAAACCCATTGGCAAGTGCTGTGGCAGTTGCATCACTGAAAGTGATCAAAGATGAAGGCCTTGTTCAAAGGTACGCTAATTTTTATTTCTGAGATACAGTTCTATGATCTTTTCTTCTTCTGACCATTTACTGAACTGCAGAGCTGCGGAGTTAGGTCAGGAGTTCAGAAATCAGTTACAAAAGGTTCAGCAGAAATTTCCGCATATTATCAGGAAATACGTGGGAGAGGTTTGCTCAATGCAGTGGACCTAAGCAACAAAGCTCTATACCCTGCTTCTGCATATGATATTTGCATTAAGCTCAAGGAGAGAGGCATTCTAGCAAAGCCTACGCATGACACCATAATTCGATTGGCCCCTCCTCTTTCAATTAGGTATGACCCCTTTACCCATGTGTTGTCATGCTTCGGCATCTCATTATTCAAAAGTCTGCATGGTCTGACATTGTATTATGTGACAATGTTTGCTTGCTAATCTCCACAACCTATGGTTTTCAGTTGTGATGAGCTCGCAGAAGCGTCAAAAGCACTCGATGTGCTCGAGCATGACTTGCCACAGATGCAGAAGCAGATCAAGAAATCAGAATCAGGGGCAAAGACACCAGTCTGTGATAGATGCGGCCGGGATTTGTAAGGGGACTGACGACTGAGTATCGGAGCAGAGATGAGGTATCCACCATTTCAGGGCAGCACCCCTGAGAATGACAAACATGGAGTTCTCACTGTGCCTAACACAGCACTCCTTGTTTTGTTCTCTATTACTGTGTCATTGTTACACTGGTTGGAAATAAAAGGAATGCATACATTTGCCCTGAAATCTGTCGGTTGAGTAAGTTGCAATTATGTTCCATCATGCTCAGCAACGAGGTAGCTAGTGTTGTAGTAAGCAACGAAATATACTATGTAGTGTCTACATACATCTAAATTTACTCAAATCTTAGACAACCTTTTATGGACAAATGTATATAGTTAGACATTTGATCGAGATTATGGTTGCCCGCTTGGTTAAATGGGATGACGATGCTGAATAATCTTGGGACTATGGTTGCCTGCTTGGTTAAAGTGTTGCTTGTCCCTAGCTGCCTGAATTTTTTTTTCATAGTCCAGCCATGAGGGTATTGATATTTAGCTCAGAATTTGTGCAAGGAACATCAATATTCTTCTAACGAATATTTATATAATGATCTTCTGTTATTTCTATTGTATATACACACTGTACGATCTTGTTAGTCTGATCGTGTAGTTGTGGAGCTATTGTTTGGCTATTTTCATTTTCCCACCTTTGACCAGGCTAACAAAACTACCTGCACGTGCGCGCAATTGGCAGAAAATAAGCAAACAAATCAACAGAAGTGTTTTAACTTTTTTTTTTGCTTCTTGCTTTTAAGTTCAAGTGATAAATTGCATGAACCTGATATGTGATATAATTGCCTGCACCTACCGAGGAACACATGTATCGGGGGAACTAACCTTTTTTTTTATGCCAGAGTGGGTGGAACTAACCATAGTAACATTGGGCCCTTCATTCTTGAAGAGGCAAAATTAACTTCTAGCTACTTACCAATGGACCCTGATCCTATTTTTCGCTGACATGTATCAGTCAGTTTCACCTATATATATACATCTTCGGATCTTTCCATTGTTGCCTCTTCTTTTATAGCTGTACTCTTGTGACAAAATTACCCTGGCTCTTGCGAGAGATGAGCACAACGTCGACAAAAAAAAAAGTGTTGGGAATGGAAGGAATCAGAAGCAACGGCTCTAGATTATGCTAAATCACAAGTACGAACAGTGAAAGGTACCGTAGCTCCTAGGAGGTGTGAGGACGAGCACTATCGCTGAAGGTCGCATCCCGGTGATTGCATGCTAGTACATGATTGGCGAGCTGACATCGTCCATCTCTAACCAGTTATAGAGAAGCTCACGAAGTGGTTGCTTGTTCTTAGTCTGGCCATGAAGCAGGGTGCTCTGAGGGCAATGAGATCTAGGATTCCTGCAATGAATCCTTATATAATGATCTTCAGTTATGTTTATGCCGTAGCAGAGTTATTATTGTCTATTTACATTTGCCTCCTTTGGCCAGGCCTGTAGAATTTCCTACATTTAGCTACATTGGTCATAAACATGAATAGTAATCCATGGAGGTGTTTTAACCTTTCTCCTTCGTCATGGGATTTAGTCCATTCCAAAAGATATCGGCTGCCATGCGGGTGCTTGCATATGGCATCCCAGCGGATTATACCGATGAGTACCTTCTCATTGGTCAACAAACAACCACGGATTACATGTGTATGTTTGCCAAGATGGTGATCAAGTTGTATGGTGAGACGTATCTCCGAGCTTAGTTCCGAACGAGCAAGATACAAAGAGACTCATGAAGATGAATGAAAAGAGGGTTTTGGTAGTCTCGATTGCATGCATTGGACATGAAAAAATTGTCCAAAAGCATGGCACGAAATGTATTGTGGAAAAAGGCGTGATCCTACCATTGTTCTTGAAGCTATGGTGTCGCAAGACTTATGGATTTGGCATGCTTTTTTTGGATTACCGGGAACACTCAATGACATCAACGTCTCTTTATTTGCAAGAATAGTTAGGGGTGATGCTCCAACTTGCAACTACAAAGTTATGAACAATGAGTACACCATGGGGTACTACCTCACAAATGGTATTTATCCCGACTATGCAACTCTTGTGAAGTCCATTGAAGAGAAAAAAGACGTGCCTTTGACAAAAAAAGAAGCTTGGTTCACCAAAGCTCAAGAGGCAGCCCACAAGGATATTGAGAGAGCTTTTGGTGTTTTGCAAGCACGGTTTGCCATTGTTCGGGGTCCTGCACGGTTTTGGGATAAGAAAACACTTGCTAAAATCATGACATGTTGTGTGATTCTTCACAACATGATCCTTGAAGATGAGAGAGGGTTAAACTTGCCATGTTTTTATGACAATGTTGGCATCCGAGTGCAACCCGAGAGGAACCCTGATCGGCTTAAAGCTTTTCTTGCAACACATCACAGCATTGAAGATGCCGAGACTCATCACCAGCTCACCCAAGATCTGATCGATCACCACTGGCAGTTGCATGGCCAATGATTTATTACATTCGTTTCCTATTCTTGTATGTGTGAGATGAAACATTTGTTATTTGTTTGATTGCGGGAACATTTGTTATTTGTTTGATTATTCGATTCGAGCATTTGTTGTCAGTTCTCAAAAATATTATTGTAATAATTATGATGATTATTGTGTACTTTGAAACTTTTATTCACTATGATGGTTGTATTGGTTCTGATATGCAAAATATGATAAAATCCTGTTTTTACGGGCCAAAATCGCGTGAAAAATATCAGTACCCGTATTTCCAACCAGTAAAATAGAATACGGGTTGGGAATACAGCTGATATTTCCCACGCATTTTCAGCATGTAAAAACCGAATATAGGGCCTTCTACTCGCGCGATACAGGCTAGTTTTTTAGGGGGGCTGTTAGACATGCTCTTATACATATATTAGTGGTTGGAGCGCCGCTTGGAGGGCCTCCTCACCGGTGCTGTGCGGACCAAATCTCATACCTATCTAATACTTACTAATACCTATCAAATGCAAGGTGAATGTTTGCTATAGCACATGCAAAAAGCTATCAGTCTGCAAGCTAATTAAGATCTGATCTGATCCGCTTGCACACAAAACTCCCAAATATCTATTGTCTGCATGAAGTATACTAAAAGCTAGTGACAGTTGCATTTAGTTTGTATCCAATGAAATACCAAACGGTGACTTAGTGGTTTACATATACAAAGATTCTTACATGAAAGAAATTCCTATGAAAAGGTTGATCAAACCTGAACTAAGCTGCCACGCGTGCTTTACATGTTCACATAGACAACAGATGCACACATCAAGGAAACTCAGGAGCAGACCGAAACACAGAACAAAGTTGGACCTGAAAATTATCACCGTGGTATGAAAATGACACTGACATATAGTTCAGGGCACTATACCTTGCAGTTAACATACACTTCAGACCAGCCTAGCCTCTGAGCCGAGCAGCAATTCCATTGTGTAGGATACCTAGAACAAAAATCAGCTGGATCATCTGACAAGGTTCAAGAAAGCGTATTTAAGCGTACGCTTAAGCGCTGAGCGATAGCATAACGCTACGGTTTGAGCTGAAGCGGTGATTTAAAGCGGTTTGGAAGCAACAAACCAGTTGTTTTCTTCTTTGAACTGAATTTACCTGTCATTGAATCTGCTATTTGCTTGTTATGTGTATGTGTGATCGTTGATCACCTTATCAAACTTAATTATTTGATGCTTGATACTGTGCTAGCTTTAGTTGTGACTGATTTGATAGCTTTGTCAATTTGATATTTCAGTTTGAATTCATATGTGCTTGCTGGCTTGCTAATCACCTATATCCTTCATATATTTTCTTCATATTTACACGTCAAATGCGTTGACTGCTGGAAAATAGGCAAAGTTCTGGCATTTTTTGAAAACGCTTAAGCGAGCTTAAGCGACGCTTAAGCGCAAAAAGCTCTAAGAGAGAGCCTATCGCTACTCTTATGCTTTACACTTTTTGGAACCTTGACAAATAATGAAATCTCTACATCACAGTAAAGATAGATGCATGTTTTTCAACAATCAACAAATGTGTATATGCATCCAGTTGGGTATCGAAACTCTTACCCATTGAATAACAAAGAACGATCGAAATCTGCAGTTAAAGTTTTAATAGATCTGGATAAAATAACCTTTGGAGAAAAAAAGAGCAGAGTCACATGTGACCAAAGGCAATACTCGTTATGTATAGAAAGTACACACCGCTAATGTGCAGAAATCATATGCAGAGCAAAAAAAGAAAACAAGATTCCCAGTGTAATCCATACAAGAAGTTTGGCACTCGAATAAGGAAAATCCAATTTTCTTTCATTTTGCAGAATCAAGAGATAAATATAGGTGAATAAGTTCAAAGGCTTCCTTATCCACAATAAGAAAATTAGCAGGTGAAAATTAGGTCAGAGAACCAAGCAACCAGCCAGCCATAGACCGAACACATGAAGGACATTGATGTTTTGAGAAAGCCATATGTGGCATGGAAGTTACTGGAATTATGAGAAGATCTAAAAAGCACATTTAGTTTATCAGATCCAAGCATAGAAATACTTAGAAAGATGAAACTATTTATAAAATATCTAAGCAAGCCAAAATGAAAAAGTTTGTTTGTGAGCAGATACAAAGCATCTTCTACATAAATGACAAGGAGGCTTCAGTTACAACTTACAACCACACACCATCCGGCTATCCAGCCATTCCTAGTCTGTCGAAGCATCATTAAATTTTATTTGTCGTGGTGCAAACTACTCAGGGCAGATCTTGCAAAGCCTACATCATAAGTCATAATAAAGCAACATGCAACAGTCACTTCATCAAAGAAAAAACATGGAATAATAGAAGTACATACAGAAGGCAGTATTCAGGATATTTCTTTCCACTCAAATACAATGGTAATGAATGTTATTTTTCTTATGCAATTCAATATTTTATTATACTGCATCGAGATAATATGCTTCTGCCTTAAATATAGGAAAAATAACCACTTCCAACAGAAGCAAAGCTTGATGCTTCCTTGGATGTCGAAACTTAATTGTTCCACGGAAATATGAATATAGGATAGTACAGTACATATGCTTCTCTAAAATCATTGGTATAGTTAAACCTAATTCACGGTACTGAAGTACATGTGCTTTTCTGAATATATTTTCTGAATATATTGATGAAAGCTTAATCAAATTTTGGATCCTAAGGGTTGTCATTTATTTTACCAAGACCTGTTGCATATGTCTCCCTGCCCCTCCTAGCAATATCATGATTAATTTTATCTGAGTCAAGAAAAGCATGCAACAAGACACCTACAGACAGGGCAACACCACATAAGCATTAAGTTTCAGGACAGGTTACAGCTCGTTTATCTGACCTTTTTGGAAATATCCTTACCAAAACAACAAACATCCATCAAATATCAAGCTAGTCACATCATGATCGTCTAAATCCAACTTATGACAGCCAAAGTTTAGGTACTGACATAAGAAAGACACCCATACAAAAGTAAAATGGACGGTGACGGAAACACCCACACCCATGCGTGGGTGTACAAAAGTATTTCTGCCATACAAAATGATATTATATGTAATACCTAACAAAATGAGCTCGGCAACCCAGAAAATGCTGCCCCAATGGCGAAAGCACTGCCACAAAGGACCAAAAGCAAATTAGAAAATATAAGGCAAAAATCTTGAGCAATGATACAGAAGAAAGAAACACGGCTAGAGATTGATAGCACTGAACAGTTGCATCAATATGTTGGCCTCGGCGAAGTGCAAAAGCAAGTCATTTGTTCATGAGAAAATAAGCAATAAGACATTGTTTTCACAAGCCAACAACAAGAAGAAGCATGTATATATCATGCATAGTACAGAATAAAGACAAAGTCCAACAGTATATACACACCTTTAATTTGTATCTGTTGGTGGCTTCAGAGATCTAAGTATATTCATTGTATCCAAGTCAATACCAACGTCACTTTCATGTTTATCATCTTCCCATTCCTGTCATAAATAACAGTAGTTTTCCACCTGTAAATAGGTATTCAAATGTGACATCGTCTGTATTTGTATTAAGACATGAAAAAAAATACCCTAACACATGGATTCTGTTATCGTAATGGACCTTTTCTTGCAAGAATTATTAGGCAGAGGAAGATGATGCCAGTGTTCTTTTGTTACATAAGGCATGAATGGGTGGAGCAGTTGCAAACAAGTGTTGAGGTAAACATGCAGAGCATATCTACAAGAAGCTGTTACTGAATCGAACTCTTGAGGATCATTAAGTAAGGTTTTGCAGTTTCTATAAATACATGACATCGCTGGTACTGCCAGCATGAGTATATAGCAGATATTGCATCAAATACTTGTATGCTTCTAATGAGGTTAGAGTCCGGCGTCTTGCAATAGCCTTATTAAGTACTGAGAGTATCCTCCACTTGCAGATTGCAGGCATTGGAGACACAGTGATAGTTGCTAGTGGAGTGAAATGATTACCAAGCTTGCCTATTGCAAACCAAATGCCATTCCACAACTTATTACACAATTGTGGATATCCAATAACCCTTTTGATATTCATTTCTGCTCCGGTGCTCCTCCCCTGGAAAAATTATGGACACTTTAAACATAACAACGGTGGAGATTTTCCCATACATGTTCCTAAGCGGGGGCACGATCTTAATTTCGGTATAGGTCCACCGTCCGTACAGCCTTGTGCATGCCCATATGGCCTGCGTTATGTTGTACCTCGTTATTGTACGACGTGGGGCGGTATTTAGACGGATGTGATCGTTAACTAGACATGTGACCTCTTTTTTTCTTCTTATGTGAGGTACACGTACCGTATCAATATAGACGGGTATTCATGAGCTGGATATGGTTTTCGGTAAACCCAACACATGAAAAAAACCAACTATGACCCTTCAACTTCGTTTAGGGGGGAGCACCGGAGCAAGGCTCTTTGATATTCAGATTTATCTTGTCAGACTGCAAAACAAAAGATATTCTATAAAAAGATGAACCAGAAGCTTAACACAACAGAAACTGAAATGGGTGTGACTATAACTTGGAAAGTGTAAGAATCAGATAGCTATAGCATTATGTTGCTTGACCTTACTGAATGATCAACTCAGACAAGAAAAAATTTCTGAAAAAAACAAAATAAACGCTTTAGGGGCAGGGAGATTTTTGCCTCAAGATTGGCTCTGGCCATTTACTCACGATGTGTAGTTGCAAGAAAATCTTAGATTAGCTCGTCTTTTAGCTCAACTCGTGATCCTTCTAAACTCACGTTGTAGAATTGCAAGAAAACCTATAGATCAGATCATCTTTTAGCTCAACTCATGATCCGCTCGAAAAAAATGAACCGAGTATGCATATCTTATATAGTTTGATTGAAGATGATCTTCAGCCAATACTAACTCACTCGATTAAGTTCGATAGCTCAGAAAAATATAATTACATATAATAATTATATTCTTGAAATATTCAAGGAAATATGATAATATGGTACCTTATATGATGTGAATTCCTAGGAGTTTCCCCTATGGTAAAGGTGTAATTTTTTTGATGTGAACTGCATTTCTTACTTCTACGGTTGTTGGAATTTAGTTAAGCAAATCTCGAAGTTTAACATAGTTTTTCTATATGTTGTGGATTGTATTTTCTTTGTTCCATATGTAAAAAAGTATAAAACTATTGTTTTGCATAGTTTGAAATTATCTCGAGATGGAATGGAGATCATTACGAGTTGAGTATGAACCAAATTTTACAGCTGAACCTTTTACTCAAGGCAGTCCAAACTTCCTCGAGATTTAATACACCTCCGTTGGGAAAAGAATGTCTCTACAGTAGTATGAGTGCGCATACGGGGCACTCGCTCGGGCTCTCTTTCCCCGATGGAGTTGCAACTCACTCGCAACCATGTTGACGCGTCACATGAGTTGAGTTCCAACGAGTTAGATTAAGATCACCTTAGCGTTGTTTTTTTAGGGAAAGATCAACTTAGCTTATATTCCTTCCGTCATGTAGTATAAGCTAAGGTGAGCCGAGTCCTTTAGCCCTGCTCACACCTCGTGCGTTCAAAATGACTAGGAGAGCAAGTCACGATTCTGTCGTGGAAAGACAATTCCGAGCGAGTGTGGAACTCTTACTCAAGGTTTTGGGTACCGATTTGATGAAAATCTTGGAGGGGAACAAGATTTCCCTCCAAGATTCTGAAACAAAATTTGAATTTTAAATTTAGAATTGTCTAAATATTTTTAAAATAATGTTTGGAGTCAGACAAATGAGGCGGACCATATAGGGCGATAATGGAGGGTAACAACCAACCCAAATTTAAACCAAATTTAAATGTACTCAGATTTTTTTAGGTATTTCACTGGGTATCCAAATCCTGCTCATTACTACTACAGTACTAGCCTAAACGGAAACGGTAGCACTGACAGAGCGGAGGTGGAGGCGGACGGATAACTCTCTCCTCTCCATCCAGACGACGTGACGTGAGCAACTTCAATTCCGCTTCCCAGCGCTGGAAGCAACCGCGATCCACAAAGCCCACCACTGCATTGCACGGAGGACTGAAGTGGCACGCAACGCTCAACACTTTTGCGCACCGCATCACAGCACAGCGAGTGAAACGCGCCGGCGCGGCGAGAAGGTGGGGAGATGGCGGCGGCGATAGCGCGGAGGGGCGCGGCGCTGGCTATGGTGCTGGCGCGGAGGGGGATGTGCTCCGCCTCGCCGCCCGCGGCGGCGGCGGCGGCGCTGTCGTCGGAGGAGCTCATTCGGATGGAGCAGGACTGCAGCGCGCACAAGTAGGGTCATTGCTTCTCGGTCTCCTCCCCTCTCTACTCAATCGCACGGGCCCTCGCACACCTCGTGTTCGTGTAAATGTCTGCCTGCAAAATTGCGTCCCCCGAATGGGATTATTCCCCGGATCGCGCGCGTACCGGGCTTCGGCGCTCAGTCGCGACGAAAGGCTGGGATCGTCTACGCGGTCTCCATTTCGATGAACCCCTTTTCATTCTCCTTCGACGCTTGTTCATCTCGACTTCTCGAGATAGTGCCGTGGTTAACCGCCGCTCACCAAATTGAGCTCGCTGAAACGTTTTCTACTGTAACATATATTGGAGAAGTGTGGACAGTAAACCAGGGGTGTTTGTTTAGTACTAGTAGTACCGACCGTGGAAACATTACTCCAATTTCTGTATTTCCTAGACGTAGTTGTGACAGCGACTCCACTGTTTCCCCCTTGTTCGAGCTTGCCCCAAATTCACACATGTGTGGCTTCTGATACCTCGGATCGCTTGTTGCTGCATTGTGTTGCGATGCTCACATTTCTTAGCACTTGCTCTGTTTGATCTGTAGGAAGATTTTAGATTCTGATATTTACTTGAGACATCATCCTTTCTATATTGATGATGGCATTACCAATCTTCTTGTCTGAAATTCTAGCTGTGCTCTAAACATTTTCACTATGTGCAGCTACCACCCCATTCCAATGGTGTTCTCCAAAGGGGAAGGTTCGCACATAGTGGACCCTGAAGGCAACAAATATATTGACTTCCTCTCTGCTTACTCTGCAGTCAATCAGGTTATGTTCTCTGCAGTTAGACATTTGAACTGAATACTATTTACCGTCATAGGTCAGAGGAAGGGGTGACTGTTAGGTTGTTGCATAATCTTCCAGATATCTTATTGTACGCACATAAATGACGTAGTTTTCTCGATTCTTTGTTGTAGGGTCATTGCCATCCAAAAGTACTAAAGGCTTTGATAGAGCAAGCAGAGAGGCTCACACTTAGTTCCAGAGCTTTCTACAATGACAAGTTCCCAGTCTTCGCCGAGTATTTGACAAGCATGTTTGGGTATGATATGATGCTGCCAATGAACACTGGAGCTGAAGGAGTGGAAACAGCTATTAAATTGGCAAGGAAATGGGGCTACGAAAAGAAAAAGATACCAAAAGACGAGGTACGATTTCATGAAAGGTTACAGGTTTCATTTGATCATGTTAGGTATGAGTCCATGTAATTCTGACCTATACATGCTAACGTGCTTAGCTTTCTGGTCCTCTCTGACTAGGCGAGGTTGCATCTGTCTAGCATATGCTGGTTCCTGGATAGCCTGCTAACTATTTAAGTATTCCATGCAAAAAATGATAAAATAATAAACAAGCAAATACTTAACGCTCTGTTTGGCACTATCCTGGTTATTTGGTTAACTGTTTCTTTTTTCTAATCAAGCAAGTAAATATATCATGTTTACTTGTTCTATGGCACATAAGATGGATTATGAGAGGAAACCATTGCATGACAATAAACCATACAGAATAATTTACTTATCACAAGTCAAAAGTTGCCTTTCTCACAGCATCTACTACAATAAGCACGCCATAGTCACAGCCTAAGCCTATGTGTGGTGATAGGTCATATACCTCGCTTTCGTACAATGGTGTTGCTCTCTCATGTATTCGCTTGCTCATTTTATCTGGATAACCTGAAAAAAAAATAGATATCATATCATTCCATAAAATAAATGTATACCAAACTTAGTGAGAGGTACAAAAAGCTGTGTTAGCACAGTCTCTGTTTCTACTTGTTCCTAAGTGTTCGTTTGCTCTGCGATAAAACTGAAGCAAAATCATTATATTTTATGTCCTGGCAAACGCATTGGGAGAAACTGGAAGTCCACTGGTACCTAATTCTGTCAAATGTTTGGAGTTCTGCAGGCTTTAATTGTCTCTTGCTGTGGATGTTTCCATGGTCGGACTTTGGGTGTCATCTCTATGAGCTGTGACAATGATGCAACTCGTGGGTTTGGTCCTTTAGTCCCTGGCCATCTAAAAGTTGATTTTGGGGACATCACTGGGTTGGAGAAAATCTTTAAAGGTACTGAACCCATTGACCTCTGTAAAGTGTCAACTATACAAGACTGTTATTAGTGGGTATAAACATTCTGACACCTGACAAACACTATTTTGTCCAGAGCACGGGGATCACATATGCGGTTTTTTGTTTGAACCAATCCAAGGAGAAGCTGGGGTATGAATCTATGAGTTACTTGCCTTTTGTTTTAAAATTTCTACATCTCCATTGCGAGTTATTTCCTATGTGGATGGAAACTATTCTTCCCTAATTGGCATTGCGTAGTGGTACTGTGTCGATAACTCAATATCTAACTCAAGTTTAGAATTTCTGGAAGAGCTTGCTAACTCTGCATGATATGCTCTTTTTTGGTACATCTAAGGGTACAAATAACAAATTAAGATGCACTAGATGTGGTAGCAGTAAAATAATCAACCGTAGAATTATAGTCCTAGAAAAAGGAAAACAAAGAACAAGAGGGTACTTTTTTGTATGGATGGATATAGGACACTAGGGGGGTCCTTTCATTGCAACGTCCTGGCTTTTGAATTGCATCTGATCAGATTCAAGCATTGCTGCGCAATCCTGATATTTTATATCATCTGCCAATATTTAGGTAACTTGATTCTTCATTCACAAAACTAATAACATATGTGTATTTACTCCATTTACCTAATAAAGTGCTAAGCAAACCGTAGCTAGTTTTTACTAGAGAAATATGTTGCATTTATGGTGACTATAGTCATGTTCTACTGTTATTATGATTTTTCTGTGGCGCTGCCATTATAATTGTTTGATATCCTGATGCTTGTATTTTTATGACTATATCGGTTATGCTATTGCAATTTTTTGTAGGTAATACTCCCACCAGATGGCTATTTGAAATCTGTTAGAGACCTGTGTTCTCAGTACAACATTTTGATGATTGATGATGAGATCCAAACAGGCATAGCTCGAACAGGCAAAATGTTGGCATGTGACTGGGAAGACGTACGGCCTGATATGGTGGTAAGTATATTTCTGTTTATCTCCTTTTCTAACTATAGGACTACCTGGTGGGTGAGATTTTCATTTGCTCTTGGGTAGCAATTGATATTTGACAATGTATATTAATTCTCCAGATTCTTGGCAAGGCACTTGGTGCGGGAGTAGTTCCAGTAAGTGCAGTTCTCGCGGATAAGGATATTATGCTGTGTATCAAACCAGGAGAACATGGAAGGTGTGAACCATTATTAATCTTTTTTTGTTTGTTTTTGTTTTTGTTCATTGAAAGAGAAGTAAAATGTAAGCCGAGTCAATTTTGTCTTAATTGAGCATAAATGTCCACATACTATCATCTAGTTTGCCCCGCCATACTAGGAAATTATACTCCATGTGCAGCTGTTAGAAAATTATCTCCTTATGACTTCAATGCTTATGTTGTGTATGTCTTGTTCCTGAAATAGTTTTATACAGTTGTATTTGATCAATTGCAGTACATTTGGTGGAAACCCATTGGCAAGTGCTGTGGCAGTCGCATCACTGAAAGTGATCAAAGATGAAGGTCTTGTTCAAAGGTACGCTAATTTGTTACACGAAACTCCAGTAACTTGCTAATTTCTTTTTCTTTCAAGATACAGTTCTATGATCTTTTCTTCTTCTGACCATTTACTGAACTGCAGAGCTGCGGAGTTAGGTCAGGAGTTCAGAAATCAGTTACAAAAGGTTCAACAGAAATTTCCGCATATTATCAGGGAAATACGTGGGAGAGGTTTGCTCAATGCAGTGGACCTAAGCAACAAAGCTCTATACCCTGCTTCTGCATATGATATTTGCATTAAGCTTAAGGAGAGAGGCATTCTTGCAAAGCCTACGCATGACACCATAATTCGATTGGCCCCTCCTCTTTCAATTAGGTATGACCCCTTCACCCATGTGTTGTCATGCTTTGGTATCTCATTATTCATAAGTCTACATGGTCTGACATTATATTATGTGACAATGTTCGCTTGCTAATCTCCAAAACCTATGGTTTTCAGTTGTGAGGAGCTCGCAGAAGCATCAAAAGCACTCAGCGATGTGTTCGAGCATGACTTGCCACAGATGCAGAAGCAGATCAAGAAACCAGAGTTAGAGGCAAAGAAACCAGTCTGTGATAGATGTGGCCGGGATTTGTAAGGGGACTGGGTATCGGAGCAGAGAATGAGGTATCCACAATTTCAGGGCAGCACCCCCGAGAATAACAAGCATGGAGTTCTCACTGTGCCTAACTCACTGTAGTATACCACTCCTTGTTTTGTTCTCTTTTACTGTGTCATTGTTACACTAGTTGGAAATAAATGGAATACATTTGCCCTGAAATCTGTGGGTCGAGTAAGTTGTAATTATGTTCCATCATGCTCAGCAACGGTAGTGAGCAATGAAATATATGTAATATAGTTAGAAAATTATAGAAGTATATTTCATGCTGGAAATGACGATGCTGAATAATCTTGGGATTATGGTTGCCCGCTTGGTTAAACTGTTGCTTGTTCCTGAAATTTTCGCAGTCCTGCCATGAGGGCATTGAAATTTAGCTCAGAAGTTGTCCAAGGAACATTAATATTCTTTTTACGAATCTTTATTTGTTGATCTTCAGTTATTCCTATTCTATACACAAACTATACGATCTTCTTGTCTCTCTGCTCGTGGTATCGTCGAGCTATTATTTGCCTATTTGCGTTTTTCCAGCTTTGGCCAGGTCAACAAAACTACATACATTTATGCACAATTGGCAGAAATTAAACAAACAAATCAACATAAGTGTTTTAACCTTTGTTCTTGTTTGTGCTCTGAGTTTATTTGATAAATTGCATGAACTAATATGTGATATAACTGCCTGCACCTAGTGAGGATCACGCGTGGGTGGAAGTAACCATTCTTTTTACAGAGTAGGTGGAGCTAACAATTTTAACATTCGGCCCCATCATTCTTGAAGAGAGAAAATAAACATATGGCTACTTACCAACGACCCTGATCCTATTTTTTCTCTGACATGTATCAGTCAGGTTCATCTATATATGTACATCTTCCCTTTGTTGCCTCTTCTTTTATAGTTGTGCTCTTGGGACAAAATTATCCGAGCTCCTGCGAGATTTGAGCACAACGTCCACAAAAAGTACCCAAAAGAGTGTTAGGAATGGAAGGAACCAGAAGCAACGGCTCTAGGATGTGAACCTGAGCACATGATTGCGGAGCTGACATGCGGTTTCGTGAATCTCTGACCAGTGATAGAGGAGCTCACGAAATCCTTGGTTGTTCTTAGTCCTACAATTTCTAAACATCAGGCTCAAAAAGCTCAGCTTTAAATAAATAAATCCAGCAACCGGCGAAAAGTCATTTTGGATCATGGGCACCAGTGCTCTCATTGTATTAAAAAATTCGAAAATTATATTTATATATTTCAAGAAATTATGTAAAAAATTTCTGAAAGTAGCTAATGATGTATTCCACTAACGTGTAAAAGCTCAATTACAAATATTTTGTTTTCTGAGCTACACAAAAATGACAAAGTCTGATTTTTTTTTTTGGAGATTTGAATCACTATACTCAGATCCACATATTTGTTATTTTTGTGCAGCCCAAAATACACATAATTTCCAGTTGAAAATTTACATGTTTGTGAGATACAATACTGGCTAAATCATGATTTATTTTCAGATTTTTCTGAAATTTATAAATATGATTTTTAATTACTCTCGTGAAAAGGGATCACTGGTGCTCATGTGCACCAAATCTCTGTCCACCAACAACCGGCCAGGATACAAGATTAGTCCTACAATGAAGCAGGGGAGTTCTGAGGGCAATGAAATATAGGATTCTTGCTATGAATCCTTATATATAATGATGTTCAGGTAACTCTATGCAGTAGCAGCTGCTTGCATTTGCCTCCTTTGGCCAGGTCAGTAGAGTTTCCTACATTTAGGCACATAGGCCAGTAACATGAATAGTAATTAATGGAGATGTTTTAACCTTTGTCCTTGTTTCTTTCTCTAAAGTTCGATTAACAAACGCATGAAATACCTATTTACCAGACATACTAGTGTGCCAACCAAAACTCACACCCCAGCGGGTGGTGATGGAATTAACCTTGCTCACTGTAAGAACATTGAGCCCATTCATTTTCCAAGAGGAAAAGAGAAAACATCAAGCTACTTACCAACTGATCATGATCCTATTTTTTCTGACATGTGCCATTAATTTTCGCCTTTACATATACGTCTTCACTTGTCGATTTATAGCTGTACTCTAGAGACAATAAAAATCTAGGGGGAGATGACCACAACGTTGATAGGAAATGACCAAAGTAGTGTTACGAATGGAAGGGGTCAGAAGAAGCTGGGGAGCAACAATGTGATGATTTGTGAGTGATTGAGTGCAGGCTCGGGAGTCGGGAGGGTTCGGTAGCTCAGAGGAGATGAGCACTACCGCTGCAGGCCGCATCGTGGTTATTTGAAGCTACGTGCTTCGGCGTCTCAACTCAATATGGGGAGTAGAAGATTTTGCCAAGTTGTTGCTTGTTCTCAGAGATACGGCTCAAATGGTGCCCTGATATTTCAGCACGCAGTTTAAATCCGAGTTAATTAATCTTGTAGCAAAGGAAAACACAAAAGTATCGCTCATTGGAAATACTAGTAGATCACACAAACTGGGCAGCGATGTAGGCGTGTACGGATGGATTGATGTGTACTGTATGTGTATTAGGAGATTGGAATCGGAAATATACCGGGTGTAGTACCAGTCTACCAGAACAGTAGATGGCAATAAGTTAGATGGAATTTGTCCCTTGCAATTAGAAGCTAGAGCAGAATCAATCTCGCACCCTGGTGGTCAATGTCGCCGACTCAACGGAGTATATGCAATTAACGAGCCTTATCAAGGAACGCAGGCACACATATATTGGTGCATCTTGGATGCATTTTCTGATTTTTCTCTCTAATAAGCTAGTACTCCCCATTCCAGTTCCATGGTCGGTCGTTGGGTGCCTTCTCTAAGAGCTGTGATGCAATTAACGAGCCTGATGACGGAACGAAGGCGCACATTGTATATTGGGTGGTTAAGTGGGCAGTGGCACCCAGCCCACCAGAGTTTAAACCACAGGTTTGAAACTTTGGTGTCTTATTAAAGGCGGAATATATATTCTTCAGTAGGAGGCGACGTTCCCGGCGACCGCGAGGCGCCTATGGTGACTTCGTCAATCTCAAGACCCGTCGGATGAAGTTTCTTGGACGCACTCTCTCGAAGGTGCTCATAGGGGTAGGTGTGCGTACGTGCATTCATATGGGTGAGTGTATGTGCGTATATGTGAGCGTCTACGTCTGTACTGTGTTTCGCAAAAAAAAAAGAGCTTTCCTCTCCGAGCGTTTGCATTCTGCATCTTCCGCTAGGTCAATACGAGGGATCGAGTATCGGACCGATCCACTTGCTTCGTATAAAAGATTTACCGTCGTTCGTTAATTGAGGAGTGTGTTGACAAAATAAGAAAAACAGAAAGGCAGAAGTTCCTAAGAGATCACTCTCACCATATCAAACGTCCCCCTGCCCCCGGTCACTCAAAGCTTGACTTCGCTCTTACAAATCTCAAGGAAGATAGTCATGATCAAGCTTCAAGCACTACCCAAACGCAGATAAAAGTTCGAACTGATGGAAATAGCTTGCCAATCCACTTACACATATCGACAATCCTCCTCACATGTGACGGATAAAGAGAAGACAAAGTAAACACGTGGAACTCAGAGGTAGACAAAACCCTATCACATGGACGTAGGGCGCACCATCTATATTTGTGCCACACATGACTCAAACTCGAGAACTTCTTTCTGATACCATGTCAAGCTTCAATAACTATCCAATACAACCAAATGTCCGAACTGATGAAAAAGGCTAACAATCCACTTATACATATCAACAAGTCGGTGGTGCGACTTTGTTGTGAAAGAGCCCGGCATTGCGCTCCTTCTACATAGTCCAACTAAGAAGCATGGTTAGGGAGGTCATGGCCTTGCGGCTTGGATATCTTCATGTCATCTTTGTCTAGAAGTTTGAACTGATGGAAAGATCTTGCCAATCCACTTACACATATCGACAATCCTCCTCACATGTGACGAATAAAGAGAAGACAAAGTCAACACGTGGAACTCAGAGGTAGGCAAAGCCCTATCACATGGACGTAGGGATACCATCTATATTTGTGCCACCATGACTCAAACTCGAGAACTTGGCTCTGATCCCATGTCAAGCTTCAAATACTACCCAACACAGCCAAATGTCTGAACTGATGAAATTGGCTAGCAATCCACTTATACATGTCAACAAGTTGCTGGCGCGACTTTGTTATGAAAGACCCTAACATTCCGCTCCTTCTACATCGTCCAACGAAATTTCCCAAGCTCTTGTTGGGGAAATGAGCAAAAGAATGATAAGAAACGCCCCAACTGTGTGTTAGGAATGAAAGTAATCAGAAGCTGGGCCGCTGAGTTACAAGTGGCTGAAGAGGAAGAGTCCGTAGGTTTGGGGATGTGCGTCGACGACGAGCAATCGAACACTATTTCTGCAGGTCACATCGTGGTAATGGCAATCTACACGATTTTCTTCCTGACATTGTCGATCTCACAGTCAATTGTAGAAATTATGATGTGGTTGCTTGTTATTAGTCCTGCCATGAGGCAAGGGTGCGGTGAGGGCTTGAAATCTAGCTCAGAATTTGATCAAGCAGCATTAAGTACGTGTTACGAATCTTTATATGATGGTCTTCAGTTATTCATATGATATAAACACTACTCCCTCTCAGATAAAAAAAAAACACTACTCCCTCCTATCTAGGGTGTCAAGGTGGGATTCCGGTGGGATATCATTTTGTACTATGTAGTTCAAATGTTGATGTCAAAATTTATACTAAAAAAATCAAATTATACTACAAGTGGGACAAAAGTGGAATCCCACGTGACAACCTTACTCCTATCCGAATAAAACGTTGGACGGGATATTTTGCAAAAGACCTCTTAACTTTTCTTTACCCTTAACCCGCACTCCATCCTCTATCCTTTGGCCCACAATCCCATCAACCAGGCTGGCTCACAGCTGGACGACGTGTTGTTCCTTCCGCGAACGTACATGTGACCAGGCGCGAGTGTGACGCGGACGGAGAGCGGCGATTTTAAAGGAGCCGGTAGGTGTAGGTGTTACATCTACCATTCACTCTTTGCTTTAAGATTGGTGAGGCTTTTGACATTTGTCTAATATAAACTAATAACTGAAACACAACTGAAACTTTTTTGAAACTAAAGTGATACATGGAAAATATTGTGAAACAGTCTGACAAAAAGTGAAACTGGTGACATCATTGCTGACGTCATAACGGTTTGTTTCACAAAAATATTACTGTTTCAGTTATGTTTCAAATATGTTTTAAATTTGTTTCACAATTTTGTGAAAAAGTTGGTCAACACATGGCTGACGTCACTCCGGTAGGTATCCTGTAAAAACAAGTTTTCGGACGCGGACGCGCATGCGTCTTTTCCTGAATTTACAAGGAGTTAAATATAAAACGTATTTGTATTAGTCTGGCGACACTTTTTTAAGATCGGAGGGAGTATATGATTTTCTACCATGCTAATGCAGTAGCAGAGTTATTATTTCCTGTTTACATTCGCCACCTTTGGCCAGGTCAATATAGAACTTCTTACACTCAGTAACGTACGTCATAAATAAGCAAACTATTGCTGTAGGACAAATGAATTACCAAATCGAATGAATTATCTATTTACCGGACGTACTAGTGTGTCTACCAGAACACACACGAATACGTGAGGCAACTACAAAGGAACACACATGCATGGATGAAATTAACATTCGTCACTACTAGTATTGGGCCCCTTCATTTTTCAAGATAAACGAAAATCATCATGCTACTTACCAACTGATATTAGCTCTGTTGCTCTGACATGTACCATCAAGTTTCGCCTTTATATATACAGCTTCCATTGTTGTCTTTTCTTTACAATTGTACTCTTGGGATGAAATTGTCCAAGTTATTCTTGGGAGAGGTGAGCCGTAAGCATAACATTGATAAGAAATGCCCAAAAGGGTGGTAGGAATGGAAGGAATCAGAAACATAGGCGCCCCGATGTGCTGAATCATGAGTGGAAATTGTAGAAGTTTTGGTAGCTTCGAGTAGGTGAAATAACGAGCAGTATTTCTGCAGGTCGCAATATCATATTTCAAGGCTATAATATTTGCAAGCCTTGCATTGTACATATCCGAAAAATTATAGACAAAGTGACAACCAAGCCCAGGTCCCTCATGTTAAAATAGGTCTAGTGTGTATAATTAGCATGTCATGTATTTGTACGGTATTGTACCTTGTACACTTGTAACCGCTGATCATTATATAAAGAAAGAGACGTTGTGAGGTTTTACCCCACGGAACCTTAAATACTTTAACTTGGTATCAGAGCCTCGAGCTCCTCCTTCCGCCGCCGCCGCTAGAAACCCTAGCGCGCCGCCTCTCCGCCGCCGCTGCCGCGATGACCACGTCCTCGGTCCTCACGCTTGCGACCGCTCCGAGCTCCTCCTCCACCACCGTCTTGGCCCCCGTCGTCGAGCCGCCGATTACCTCCACCACAACCCTCACGATTCCCACCATAGCCGTCCGTCTCACCGGCAGCAACTTCATGCTGTGGAAGGCTCTCTCCGTTGCCAACTTCGCCGGAGCTCGCCTCCATGGTTTCCTCGACGGCTCCTTCCGGGCACCCCCAAGACCGTCAAGCAGGGGACGGGTGACGCCGGCACCACGGTGGCCAACCCCGAGTACGCCCAGTGGTGGACCCTGGACCAGAAGGTCCTCAGCCACTTCCTCTCGTCCATGTCCGAGGAAATCACGGGCCAACTCATCGGCTGCACCTCCGCTGCTGCGGCATGGGAAGTTGTTCACTCCATGTTCGCCGCCGAGAATCGCGCTGGCGTCAGGCATCTCAAACGCCAGATCATAGTGGTGAAGAAGGGCGACGGCCCTGCCGCCACCTACATGCAGCAGGTGAAGACCCTCGCGGATGCCATGGCAGCAGCTGGCTCCCCGCTGAGCGATGATGGCATCATCGACTACATGCTGACCGGGCTCGGTTCAGCGTTTAATCCGATCGCTGCCTCCATGAACTTCGTGGGCGGTCCGATCTCGCTTGCCACCTTATACGCCAATGTCCTCAGCTTTGAGGCCCTCTAGAAGACGCAAGTGGAGTCCGAGGATTGGTCCTCCTTGCCTAACAGTGCGTCACGGCCGGTCTACAACAACAATTCCGGCCACGCGTACGACTCCAACCGTCCTAGTGGCGGTCGTCCTGCCGGTGGCGCTCCGCAAGGCCAGAACGGCCAGGGACAGCCCGGCGACGGCTAGGGCTCGGGCGGCCAAGATCGCCTTCGCAAAGACGGCAACAACTGTAACAACAACCGCAACGGCAATGGCTATTGCAACCGCCCGCAACTGCTGTAACAATCACCCGCAATGTCAGATCTGCGACATCTGGGGGCATGACGCGAGGGACTGCCGCAAGCGTTATGACTACGACAATCAGCACGCCGGCAACGCTGCATCGACCTCCTCCACCTCTCACGAGCCCGCATGGGTCATGGACTCAGGGGCAACCGATCACCTAACGAGTGATCTCGAGCGTCTCCACGACCACGAGCGCTATGGCGGGAAGGATCAAGTTCAAGTGGCAAATGGTGCAGGTGTCTATTGCCCATATTAGTAACTCGTATTTACTCGGTTCATCTCTCCACTTGAAAAATATCTTTCATGTTCTGCACATTAGCAAGCATTTTCTTTCCGTTTACCGCCTAGTTTGCGACAATCATGTTTTTGTCAAATTTCATCGTCGTTTTTTCCTTGTTAAGGACAAGTCCACGAGGCGGGTTCTTCTTCGCGGTAGAAGTCACGGAGGTCTTTACCCCATACCGTTCAGTCACGTGTCATGGTCGTCATCTCGCCAAGCGTCTTCCGGCGTCAAAACCACCTCCACGCAGTGGCATCATCGGCTTGGTCACCCCACAAATAATGTCGTTCAAACTGTTATACGACAAAACGGTTTAGTGTGTTCTTCCCATAATCATACTTCCGTTTGTGACGTGCTAAGGATCGACAATTGCTTTATAATACTTCACATCATGTTTCTACTATGCCTCTTGATTTAATTTATTCGATGTTTCGGTGCCTGTCATTGCATCCTCGAGCGGGTACAAGTATTATGTTAGCTTTGTCGATGATTACTCTAGTTTTACTTGGAGTTATCTCCTGAAAAATAAGTCTGATATTGAGCATGTCTTTTATGAGTTTCAGTCTCATGTTAAGCGTCTCCTAAACACTAAAATCAAAACCGTTCAGTTGGATTGGGGTGGGGAGTATCATAAGTTGCATCGCTATTTTCAGCGCACGGGCATCTCTCATCGTGTGTCGTGCCCCCCACACCTCGCAGCAAAACGGGGTCGCCGAAAACAAGCATTTCCACTTGGTAGAAACAGGCCTTGTGCGCTCTTGGCGCATTCTTCTCTCCCACTCCGTTATTCGGGTGAAGCTTTCTTGACTGCCTGCTATCTCATAAACCATATGCCTACCCCTGTTTTGCAACAGGACACACTTCTTCATCGGCTTCTCAAGGTGTACCCCGACTACGCTTTTCTCCGCACCTTTGGCTGCGCATGTTGGCCCAGCTTGCGCAAGTACAACACGCATAATCTCTCTTTCCGCTCTATTATGTGTGTCTTCTTAGGGTATAGTCTGATGCACAAGGAATACAAGTGCTTGGATCGCTCCACGGGACGCATTTATATTATGTCGTCTTTGATGAGTCTGTTTTTCCCTACGCCACTCCTGGTGTTCAGGTTGATGTCTCCACTTTCGAAGACGCGCTTTCTTTTCCTTATGATGAACCGGTTACGAGTACCACTATGCGCAATTATGACCTGTCTTATTTTCCCACTGACGTGCCTGCCTCAGGGAGTGTTCCTATTGTGCCATAGGAGCTTCCTGCGATCGACACCGACATCCGCCGCGCTCCCGTAATCGACGTGCATGGCGCACGTCGCGCACCTGAGATCGACGTGCATGGCTCACGCAACCCGAGGCCGCCTCCCTTGCCCGCTCCCGCGACGCCTTCGTCGCCGCCCAGTGCAGCGCGTACCAGCGGGCCGGCCTCCCCGGCTTCCTCTCGTGGGCTGTCCACTGCCACGCCCACTGCCTCGGTCGAGCACGATGGCTCCCTCTCGCCTGCAGGAGCTGCTACGCCTGCCTATGCTCAGCCCACGTCGCCTCCTATCGAGATCCCTGCCTGTCCGACTGCGACACCATCGGCTGAGCCTGGTCATGCTATGGTAACGCGTGCGCGGGATAACACGCGTCGCGAGAAGTAGTTCATCGATGGCACGATGCGTTATAATCCGGGACGCCGCGCTTTCCTTGCAACGCCAGTGTCATCACCGTGATGCTCTTCGCGAGACTGCTTGGCGTGTAGCTATGGCTGATGAGATTGATGCTCTTCATCACACCAATACTTGGGTTCTTGTTCCTCACCCTCCCCGCGTCAATATTGTTGGTAGCAAGTGGGTGTTTAAGACCAAGCATCGTCCTAATGGTTCTGTGGACAAGTATAAAGCACGCCATGTTGCTCGTGGTTTCACACAGCTGCACGACATCGACTATGGCGACACCTTCAGTCATGTCGTCAAACCGGCTACAGTTCGCCTAGTTCTGTCGCTCGCTATCTACCGCGGATGGACTCATCGGCAGGTTGATGTCAGTAATGCTTTCCTTAATGGGTATCTCAGTGTGAATGTCTACATGCAGCAGCCCCCAGGCTTTGAGGATGATCGTTATCCTTCACATGTGTGCAAATTGCAGCGAGCACTCTACGGTCTTAAGCAGTCCCCGCGCGCCTGGTATGCACGGCTCGGTGCACTTCTCGCCGAGCTTGGTTTTCGCTCCTCCAAGGCCGACACCTCCATGTTTATCTTCTCCCACAAAGGTATTCACATATATATATGCTGGTATATGTTGATGATATTGTCATTGTTGGCTTCACTCCAGCAGTCGATGGTCTTGTTCGTCAGTTGCCTGCTCAGTTTCCTATCAAGGATCTTGGTACTCTGGAGTACTTTCTGGGGTTGGAGGCGTACTACAATTCAGGGGGGTGACACTCACTCAACGGAAGTATGCACTGGATCTTTGGCACCATGTGAGTATGGAGAATTGTAGAGCCACCTCTACACCGTTGGCGATAGGAGATCGCCTATCTTGCGAGTCTGGTATTCCACTTGATGCTGATGACTCTTTCCGGTATCGTAGCGTTGTTGGAGGCCTTCAGTATTTGACTCTCACTCGTCCAGACCTATCCTTTGATGTGAATAAGGTATGCCAGTTTCTCTCACAGCCCACTGATGTTCATTGGGCAGCGGTGAAGCGCATCTTGCGATATGTGAAGGGAACACTGAATAGAGGACTGCATTTTCGTAAATCTGCCACCACTAGCATAAGTATTTTTAATGATGTCGATTGGGATGTTGTGTTGACGATCGGCTATCCACAGGAGGTTTCGCAGTATTTATTTGTTGGACCGAACCTCATCTCTTGGACTTCCAAGAAGCAGCCGACTGTCTCGAGATCCAATACCGAGGTAGAATATAAAGTTTTGGCAAATGGAGCAGCCGAAGCCTTTTGGGTAGAGTCACTACTCAGGGAGCTAAGGATCCCCCAGCAGCGCATCCCCATTTTGTGGTGTGATAATTTAGGTGCTACATATCTGACAACCAATCCAGTCTTCCACCCTAGGACCAAGCACATTGAGGTTGATTTCCATTTTGTGCGAGAGCGTGTAGCCGTTGGAATTCTACAGGCCAGGTTTATCTCTTCCGATGATTAGCTGGCTGATGTCTTTACTAAACCAGCCACCCGACAGATGCTAGACCGTTTTAAGACCAATCTGAATCTTGTACAGTAGAAGTTTAGATTAACGGGGAATGTTAAAATAGGTCTAGTGTATATAATTAGCATGTCATGTATTTGTACGGTATTGTACCTTGTACACTCGTAACCGCTGATCACTATATAAAGGAAGAGACGTAGTGAGGCTTTGCGCCACGGAACTCTAAATACTTTAACTCCTCAGTTGTACCTTGATTCGTGGCGGACCAAGTATCTACTCATTTTTTTGTAGTTTTTATTCACGTTTTTAAAGCACAACAACCTCTTAGTTCGGTGAACACAGGGCATGATTTCACCCACCATGGTTAAAATCGTCGGTTTTGGTACGTTTTTTTTTTTTTTTTTTGAAACGAGGGTTTTGGTACGTTTCGACCAACTTTAATCTTCTTAGATCTCTATATACTGATCTAGGTAATTAAATGTCAGTTTACGAAAAATACACTTGCACATAGTAAATGAAAACTGGGTGATTGAGATCTTAAAAAGTAAAATCTCTATCGATTAAGACATTAAATTTAGTTCTTAGGTGCAGTCATGTTGTTCGTATCTATGGAGGTGTTTTAGAATAAAAAAAGTAAGGATATGTTTGACTGGTGCCCAAATGTACACAACCAAAATTTTGGCAGCTTATTTGCCTATGAAAAGTTTTCCACCTACCCTATATTCCCTTCACAACTATTTAGCCAACATGGGACTAAGGAATTATTGACCAATATTTTGGTTAGGCAATAGTTGGCAAAAATTGATAGTAGGATACAAAATGGCATGAACCAAACCCACCGAGCTTCACAAATTTATCAGAGGTGTCAGGATCGTGTACGGTACTGTATGTCCATGTGTACACCATTGTTGAGTACTTGCAGAAAGGAAAATCTACTCTTTTTTCTGGTTCTAGAAGTTCCAATTGTTGTCTATTTGCATTCGCCAACTTTGGCTAGGTCAATACAACTTCCTACCTTAGAGCATCTCCACCCGTCTCCCCGACGAGGCCCCCGGGCGACGTTTTTTCCATCCGAACGGCGAAATTCGGCCCAGTCGCACCCCCCCGGTTCCTCGATTTCGTCCGGATTTGGCCCTTCATCCATCCGGCGAGCCCACGCCATCCCAGGTTCCCCGAGGCGCGCTCGGGGACTCCGGACGAAAGAATTTGGCGCGAAACGTCGTGTGGACCCTCGTAGTCGGCGGCTGGACCGCCAAATTCTGTCGATTTCCCTCCAATTTGCTTGCATATCCCCATTCTCTCCCGCCGAGTTTGTGTAGGCATCTCCATTCTCATCCTCCTCTTTCTCGTCTCCCGCCGAGTTTGTGCAGGCATCTCCATTCTCATCCTCCTCTTTCTCGTCCACCACCATGCCGCCGAAGTCGAGGAAGCCGGGGGCGAAGAAGGAGCGACCGACGGGTGTGTCCAACACACAGTGGGCGACGGACGAGCTCCGGCGCCAGATCGAAACAAGCGGCAGGGCGGAGAGGGAGAAAAAACTCTCCACGAAGAGGGCGGCGGCGGCGGCGGAGGACGAACAAGCGAGGAAGATCTCCATGGCCATGAGCATGGGCCATGCTCGCGGCGGCGGCGCCGCCATGTTCCCCGGCCAATGGCCGATGCAAGGTACAAGCAGTTCCCCGTCGACTTTCTCCCCTTCGAGCTTCTCGCCGTCGTCGCCTTCCATCTTCCAAGAGGCCGTCTACGGCCAAACGCCCAGGTTCGCGCCATCGCCGCCTGAGCTCGCCGTCGAGAACTAGTACGAGGGCATCTCGCCGGCCCTGCGATGAGGGCCACTCCCGTTCGGCGCGACGGCGGCGCCGAACGACAAGGTGATGAACGAGATGATCGACTCTGGCTCCGCGGCCGCCGCTGCGAGCCCGGGGTTCTTCACGCAAGAGGAGGCGAGAGCGACGGCAGCTGTCGCGACGCGCAACGGGTGGGTGGAGGATGTGGCCGACAGAAACCAAGCCATCGACGAAGAAGAAGAAGAAGAAGAACCAACTCAAGCCGAGGTCGCCGACGACACCCAGCCGAAGGGAAAGAAGAAGAGGAAGAAGGACTCGCCGCCTGCCGAACCGTGGATCAAATGGACGGTGAAGGAAGAGGAGTGCCTCGCTGAAGCTTGGATGACCGTGTCCATGAACGGCATAACCGGGGCGAATCAGTCGTACGACACGTATTGGCTTCGAGTGAAGGCGGCGTTCGACGAGCGCAAGGTTGTCGATCCCTACTTCAACAGGACGGTCATGAACCGGGTAGACAAGGCCATGGCCACCCATTGGGGGATCATTCAGACGGCGTGCAGCAAATGGCACGGCATACAGGAGGAGATCAAAGAACGGCCGGTGAGCGACCACGACTTCGAAGCCAAGGTATGCCGTGCCCATGCGCCGTGGTTCCTCCGTCGACCCTCCATGTACTGATCGCCGTGAGCTGACCCTTCTCGTCGTCCTCTTTTTCCCCAGGTGCGCCGGGCTTTCGACATGTACCACGACGACACCAGCTTGCAGTTCAAGTTCCTCAACGTATTCTCCCGCATCGAGGAGTGCGAGAAGTGGACGGAAACCTGCAAGAGCCTCTCCAAGAGCAAAAACGAACAGTACAACCCTGACGCTCCGGCGCCAGGCTCGTCGGAAGGCCGCCCAGAACTCGGCCAGAAGAAGCTCAAAGATCTCAAAAAGACGGGCAATCCCGCCGAGCGACTGCAGGCGTCGTTCGATAAGTGCTGGGCCGACGAAAGGACACACGCCGCCGGGAGGGACGACAAGTTCGACGGCAGGTGGAGGGAGATGCCCTGCTGAAGACGACGGCGACGGCGAAGAAGAGGAACACAGACTTGGCGTTCCTAATGGGCGGCAACACGGAACTGATGGACGAGGAGACGAGGATTTGGTACGAGGGACATCGCACCGACATCCTCCGACCCACTCCGGCCAGTTCTTCGTCGTCTCCGGCGCCTACCTCGTCTTCCTCACCGTCCACGGCGTCGACTGCCGCCGCTTCGACGTCGACTGCCGCCGCCGCGACATCGGACGCCGCTTCGACCACGGCGTGTGAGGAAGCTGGGCCGTCAGACACCGTCGTGCCAGACGGGACTGCCGACGCCCGTGTTTTAGTGTAATTTCCCTCCGATCGCCGATCTGTGGCTGATCCTTTTGCCGATCGAATTTGTAGCGGGACGTCGACTTTGTCCGCCGAACTCCGGGTGGACGATTGGAAATATGGGTCTCCCCACGAATTAATTTCGTCCAATCCGATGGTTGTTTCGTCCGAATTTCGGCGTGGGAAAGCCAAACGAGTGGAGATGCTCTTAGGCACAGGAAAGCTCAGAAGTACTCTCTGGATCTTTTGCAGGTATGCTGGAGTGCAAAGCAGCTACTACTCCCACGTCTGCTAACAAATTGTGTGCTGGAGACATTCTTTCTCCTCTAACGACGCCACTAAGAGCATCTCCACCCGTAGCCCCAAATAGGCGCCGGCACCTCCGTTTGGAGGACGCCGGCACATCATTTTCTATTTGGGGACGCTGTTCCCACACCGACGGCCCCGATAAATTTTCAAATTTAAATACTAATTTGCAACTCGATATTCATACGTAGTTCAAACGAAATTTGTACAAATTTAACGTGATTTCAAACTATAAAACTAAAAAAATAAACATCTAGCGGCGCGGGGAGTCGAAGGCGCTGAAGTCCAGTTCGTCGCCGCTGGACGACCCGAAGGACCAACTGTCGGCGTTGTCGGCCTCCTCGTCGTTGGCCTTCTCCTTCTTTGGCGCCGGCAGCTCCGATGGTCCGGCGAGGTCGACGTAGTTGGCGCCGTGGTGCCTGGCGGATCACACCGCCGCTTGCCGCGGGTCGATCGCGATATGACGATAGTCTTCGTCGACGGAGCGGCCGAGGATGAAATTGAGGGCAGGGAACTCCACCTCGTCGTCGTTGCCACGGAGGGCCGCCTGCGCCTCGGCCTCATTCTCCCACCATTTCTTCTTCGCCGGCGGAAGTGGTGGTGAGGCATCCTCCTCCTTGACGCGGGAGCGGCGGCCCGACCCCATCATCCGACGAACCGGAGCAGAGGAGGCGCGCCTCGCGTCGTCGCGGATGATGATGCCTCCGGAAGGAGGAGTGGGCGCGGCCGAGCACGTGCGCCGACGGCGGACGATCCGGTGCGTGAGGTTTCGGACGCCGCGATCCGTTCCGGCGCCCTCTTCGTGGTAGGCAGCGGCGCCATGGTCGCCGCCTGCGAGAAGTAGACCGGCTCCCGGTGCCCGCGGACATGTGGACGCAGGCCGTACTCGCGGAACGTGTCGTCGAGGGAGCGGCCGTACCACCAGGCACGGCGGGCGACGTTGTTGAAGGCCGCACGAGGGATTGTCCGTCCGCGCGAGCTCGACGGCGCACCCGCGTTCGAAACGCTCTTCCCAGGATGGGCTGTCAAGGGCATTCTCTGGGAGGCTCCTCTCCTCCGGCGTCATCTTGGCCCGCCGTTGCCTAGCGAGGGCCTGCGTCTGTGGTCCTCGCGGCGGCGTGATACGTCTCCGACGTATCGATAATTTCTTATGTTCCATGCCACATTATTGATGATATCTACATGTTTTATGCATACTTTATGTCATATTTATGCATTTTCCGGCACTAACCTATTAACGAGATGCCGAAGAGCCAGTTGCTGTTTTCTGCTGTTTTTGGTTTCAGAAATCCTAGTAAGGAAATATTCTCGGAATTGGACGAAATCAACGCCCAGGGGCCTATTTTGCCACGAAGCTTCCAGAAGACCCAGGGCCTATTTTGCCACGAAGCTTCCAGAAGACCGAAGAGAAGACGAAGTGGGGCCACGGGGCGCCGCCACACTAGGGCGGCGCGGCCCAAGGGGGGCTCGCGCGGCCCTGCTGTGTGGGGCCCCCGTGACTCTTCCGACTCCGCCCTTCCGCCTACATATAGTCTTCGTCGCGAAATCCCCAGTACCGAGAGCCACGATACGGAAAACCTTCCAGAGACGCCGCCGCCGCCAATCCCATCTCGGGGGATTCAGGAGATCGCCTCCGGCGCCCTGCCGGGGAGGGGAATCATCTCCCGGAGGACTCTTCACCGCCATGGTCGCCTCCGGAGTGATGAGTGAGTAGTTCACCCCTGGACTATGGGTCCATAGCAGTAGCTAGATGGTTGTCTTCTCCTTATGTGCTTCATTGTCGGATCTTGTGAGCTGCCTAACATGATCAAGATCATCTATCTGTAATGCTATATGTTGTGTTTGTCGGGATCCGATGGATAGAGAATACTATGTTATGTTGATTATCAATCTATTACCTATGTGTTGTTTATGATCTTGCATGCTCTCCGTTATTAGTAGAGGCTCTGGCCAAGTTTTTACTCTTAAGTCCAAGAGGGAGTATTTATGCTCGATAGTGGGTTCATGCCTCCATTAAATCTGGGATAGTGACAGAAAGTTCTAAGATTGTGGATGTGCTGTTGCCACTAGGAATAAAACATTGATGCTATGTCCGAGGATGTAGTTATTGATTACATTATGCACCATACTTAATGCAATTGTCTGTTGTTTGCAACTTAATACTGGAAGGGGTTCGGATGATAACCTGAAGGTGGACTTTTTAGGCATAGATGCATGCTGGATAGCGGTCTATGTACTTTGTCGTAATGCCCAATTAAATCTCACTATACTCATCATATCATGTATGTGCATGGTCATGCCCTCTCTATTTGTCAATTGCCCGACTGTAATTTGTTCACCCAACATGCTATTTATCTTATGGGAGAGACACCTCTAGTGAACTGTGGACCCCGGTCCATTCTTTTACATTAAATACAATCTACTGCAATACTTGTTCTACTGTTTTCTGCAAACAATCATCATCCACACTATACATCTAATCCTTTGTTACAGCAAGCCGGTGAGATTGACAACCAAAATATAAGGATGTAGATGGTGACATTATAAAATTAAAATTGTTTCCTTTCTCATTAAGAGGAAGAGCTAAAGATTGGTTTCTATCTCTGCCTAGAAATAGTATTGATTCTTGGACTAAATGTAAGGATGCTTTTATTGGTAGATATTATCCTCCCGCTAAAATTATATCTTTGAGAAGTAGCATAATGAATTTCAAGCAATTAGATAATGAACATGTTTCTCAAGCATGGGAGATAATGAAATCTTTGGTAAAGAATTGCCCAACCCATGGACTGACTACTTGGATGATCATCCAAACCTTTTATGCAGGATTGAATTTTTCTTCGCGGAACCTATTGGATTCAGCTGCTGGAGGTACCTTTATGTCCATCACTCTTGGTGAAGCAACAAAGCTTCTTGATAATATGATGATTAATTACTCTGAATGGCACACGGAAAGAGCTCCACAAGGTAAGAAGGTAAATTCTGTCGAAGAAACCTCTTCCTTGAATGATAAGATTGATGCTAATATGTCTATGCTTGTGAATGATAGGACTAATGTTGATCCTAATAATGTTCTGTTAGCTTCATTGGTTGCCCAAGAAGAACATGTTGATGTGAACTTCATTAAAAATAATAATTTCAACAACAATGCTTATCGGAACAATTCTAGTAATAACTATAAGCCATATCCTTATAATAATGGTAATAGTTATGGTAATTCTTATGGGAATTTTTATAAAAATAATAGGAACACACCCCCTGGACTTGAAGCTATGCTTAAAGAATTTATTAGTACACAAACTGCTTTTAACAAATCTGTTGAAGAAAAGCTTGAGAAAATTGATATACTTGCTTCTAAAGTCGATAGTCTTGTTGCTGATGTTGATCTTTTAAAATTGAAAGTTATGCCTAATAAGGATATTGAAAATAAAATTGTTACTACAGCAAATGCCATCCAAGTTAGAATTAATGAGAATATTAGATTGATGGCTGAATTGCATGCTAGGTGGGAAAGAGAAGAAAATGAAAAACTTGCTAAAGAGAATAATGTAGCTAAAGTTTGGACTATTGCCACCACTAGTAATGTTAATGATTCATATTTTGCTGCACCTCCTACTATCAATGTTAAAATAATTGGTGTTGGCAATGTTACTACTCCTAGTGCGAAGCGTGCAAAATTACCTGAAACTGCTAAAACTGCTGAAATTGATAAAACTGCTGAAATTTTTCAAAATGTTGGGGATAATGATCCCATTGCTGTAGATCATAATGGTTTAGACTTTGATGATTGCCACATCTCTGAAGTTATAAAGTTCTTACAAAAGCTTGCTAAAAGTCCCAATGCTAGTGCTATAAATTTGGCCTTTACAAAACATATTATAAATGCTCTCATAAAAGCTAGAGAAGAGAAACTAGAACGTGAGGCTTCTATTCCTAGGAAGCTAGAGGATGGTTGGAAGCCCATCATTAAGATGAAGGTCAATGACTTTGATTGTAATGCTTTATGTGATCTTGGTGCAAGTATTTCTGTCATGCCTAAGAAAATTTATGATATGCTTGACTTGCCACCATTGAAAAACTGTTATTTGGATGTTAATCTTGTTGATAATGCTATAAAGAAACCTTTGGGGAGAGTTGATAATGTTCGCATTACCGTTAACAATAACCTTGTCCCCGTTGATTTTGTTGTCTTGGATATTGAATGCAATGCATCTTGTCCCATTATATTGGGAAGACCTTTTCTTCGAACTGTTGGAGCTATCGTTGATACGAAGGAAGGTAATATTAAATATCAATTTCCTCTCAAGAAAGGTATGGAACACTTCCCTAGAAAGAGAATGAAGTTACCTTTTGATTCTATTATTAGAACAAATTATGATGTCGATGCTTCGTCTCTTGATGTTACTTGATATACACTTCCTGCGCCTAGCTGAAAGGCGTTAAAGAAAAGCGCTTATGGGAGACAACCCATGTTTTTACTACAGTACCTTTATTTTGTATTTGAGTCTTGGAAGTTGTTACTACTGTAGCAACCTCTCCTTATCTTAGTTTTGTGCATTGTTGTGCCAAGTAAAGTCTTTGATAGTAAGGTTCATACTAGATTTGGATTACTGTGCAGAAACAGATTTCTTTGCTGTCACGAATTTCGACCTGCCTCTCTGTAGGTAGCTCGGAAAAATATGCCAATATACGTGCGTGATCCTCAGATATGTACGCAACTTTCATTCAATTTGGGCATTTTCATTTGAGCAAGTCCGGTGCCACTTTAAAATTCGTCTTTACGAACTGTTCTGTTTTGACAGATTCTGCCTTTTATTTCGCATTGCCTCTTTTGCTATGTTGGATGAATTTCTTTGTTCCATTAATGTCCAGTAGCTTTATGAAATGTCCAGAAGTGTTAAGAATGATTATGTCACCTCTGAACATGTCAATTTTTATTGTGCACTAACCCTCTAATGAGTTGTTTCGAGTTTGGTGTGGAGGAAGTTTTCAAGGATCAAGAGAGGGAGATTATACAATATGATCAAGGAGAGTGAAAGCTCTAAGCTTGGGGATGCCCCGGTGGTTCACCCCTGCATATTTTAAGAAGACTCAAGCGTCTAAGCTTGGGGATGCCCAAGGCACCCCCTTCTTCATCGACAACATTATCAGGTTCCTCCCCTGAAACTATATTTTTATTCCATCACATCTTATGTGCTTTGCTTGGAGCGTCGGTTTGTTTTTGTTTTTGTTTTTGTTTGAATAAAATGGATCCTAGCATTCATTGTGTGGGAGAGAGACACGCTCCGCTGTAGCATATGGACAAATATGTCCTTAGGCTTTACTCATAGTATTCATGGCGAAGGTTGAATCTTCTTCGTTAAATTGTTATATGGTTGGAATCGGGAAATGCTACATGTAGTAATTCTAAAATTTCTTGAATAATTTGATACTTGGCAATTGTTGTGTTCATGTTTAAGCTCTTGCATCATATACTTTGCACCTATTAATGAATAAATACATAGACCTTGCTAAAATTTGGTTTGCATATTTGGTCTCTCTAAAGTCTAGATAATTTCTAGTATTGAGTTTTGAACAACAAGGAAGACGGTGTAGAGTCTTATAATGTTTACAATATGTCTTTTATGTGAGTTTTGCTGCACCGGTTCATCCTTGTGTTTGTTTCAAATAACCTTGCTAGCCTAAACCTTGTATCGAGAGGGAATACTTTTCATGCATCCAAAATCCTTGAGCCAACCACTATGCCATTTGTGTCCACCATACCTACCTACTACATGGTATTTCTCCGCCATTCCAAAGTAAATTGCTTGAGTGCTATCTTTAAAATTTCCATCATTCGCCTTTGCAATATATAGCTCATGGGACAAAATAGCCTTAAAAACTATTGTGGTATTGAATATGTACTTATGCACTTTATCTCTTATTAAGTTGCTTGTTGTGCGATAACCATGTTTCTGGGGACGCCATCAACTACTCTTTGTTGAATATCATGTGAGTTGCTATGCATGTCCGTCTTGTCTGAAGTAAGGGAGATTTACCACTCATTTAAATGGTTAGAGCATGCATATTGTTAGAGAAGAACATTGGGCCGCTAACTAAAGCCATGAATCATGGTGGAAGTTTCAGTTTTGGACATATATCCTCAATATCATATGAGAACATTAATTGTTGCTACATGCTTATGCATAAAAGAGGAGTCCATTATCTGTTGTCTATGTTGTCCCGGTATGGATGTCTAAGTTGAGAATAATCAAAAGCGAGAAATCCAAATGCGAGCTTTCTCCTTAGACCTTTGTACAGGCGGCATAGAGGTACCCCTTTGTGACACTTGGTTAAAACATGTGTATTGCGATGATAATCCTGGTAATCCGAGCTAATTAGGACAAGGTGCGGGCACTATTAGTATACTATGCATGAGGCTTGCAACTTGTAAGATATAATTTACATGATACATATGCTTTATTACTACCGTTGACAAAATTATTTCTTGTCTTCAAAACCAAAGCTCTAGCACAAATATAACAATCAATGCTTCCCTCTGCGAAGGGCCTTTCTTTTACTCTTATGTTGAGTCGGTTCACCTATCTCTTTCCACCTCAAGAAGCAAACACTTGTGTGAACTGTGCATTGATTCCTACATACTTGCATATTGCACTTGTTATATTACTTTACATTGACAATATCCATGAGATATACATGTTATAAGTTGAAAGCAACTGCTAAAACTCAATCTTCCTTTGTGTTGCTTCAATACCTTTACTTTGATTTATTGCTTTATGAGTTAACTCTTATGCAAGACTTATTGATGCTTGTCTTGAAGTACTATTCATGAAAAGTCTTTGCTTTATGATTCATTTGTTTACTCATGTCATTACCATTGTTTTGATCGCTGCATTCATTACATATGCTTACAATAGTATGATCAAGGTTATGATGGCATGTCACTCCAGAAATTATCGTTTACCTGCTCGGGCAGCAGAACTAAGCAGGGGATGCCGATACGTCTCCGACGTATCGATAATTTCTTATGTTCCAGGCCACATTATTTATGATATCTACCTGTTTTATGCATACTTTAGGTCATATTTATGCATTTTCCGGCACTAACCTATTCACGAGATGCCGAAGAGCCGATTCTTGTTTTTCTGCTGTTTTTGGTTTCAGAAATCCTAGTAAGGAAATATTCTCGGAATTGGACGAAATCAACGCCCAGGGGCCTATTTTGCCACGAAGCTTCCAGAAGACCGAAGAGAAGACGAAGTGGGGCCACGGGGCGCCGCCACACTAGGGCGGCGCGACTCAAGGGGGGCTCGCGCGGCCCTGCTGTGTGGGGCCCCCGTGACTCTCCCGACTCCGCCCTTCCGCCTACATATAGTCTTCGTCGCGAAACCCCCAGTACCGAGAGCCACGATACGAAAAACCTTCCAGAGACGCCGCCGCCGCCAATCCCATCTCGGGGGATTCAGGAGATCGCCTCCGGCGCCCTGCCGGGGAGGGGAATCATCTCCCGGAGGACTCTTCACCGCCATGGTCGCCTCCGGAGTGATGAGTGAGTAGTTCACCCCTGGACTATGGGTCCATAGCAGTAGCTAGATGGTTGTCTTCTCCTTATGTGCTTCATTGTCGGATCTTGTGAGCTGCCTAACATGATCAAGATCATCTATCTGTAATGCTATATGTTGTGTTTGTCGGGATCCGATGGATAGAGAATACTATGTTATGTTGATTATCAATCTATTACCTATGTGTTGTTTATGATCTTGCATGCTCCCGTTATTAGTAGAGGCTCTGGCCAAGTTTTTACTCTTAACTCCAAGAGGGAGTATTTATGCTCGATAGTGGGTTCATGCCTCCATTAAATGCAGGGACATTGATGAGAAAGTTCTAAGGTTGTGGATGTGCTGTTGCCACTAGGGATAAAACATTGATGCTATGTCCGAGGATGTAGTTATTGATTACATTACGCACCATACTTAATGCAATTGTCTGTTGTTTGCAACTTAATACTGGAAGGGGTTCGGATGATAACCTGAAGGTGGACTTTTTAGGCATAAATGCATGCTGGATAGCGGTCTATGTACTTTGTCGTAATGCCCAATTAAATCTCACTATACTCATCATATCATGTATGTGCATGGTCATGCCCTCTCTATTTGTCAATTGCCCGACTGTAATTTGTTCACCCAACATGCTATTTATCTTATGGGAGAGACACCTCTAGTGAACTGTGGACCCCGGTCCATTCTTTTACATTAAATACAATCTACTGCAATACTTGTTCTACTGTTTTCTGCAAACAATCATCATCCACACTATACATCTAATCATTTGTTACAGCAAGCCGGTGAGATTGACAACCTCACTGTTTCGTTGGGGCAAAGTACTTTGGTTGTGTTGTGCAGGTTCCACGTTGGCGCCGGAATCCCTGGTGTTGCGCCGCACTACACTCCGCCGCCATCAACCTTCAACGTGCTTCTTGGCTCCTACTGGTTCGATAACCTTGGTTTCTTACTGAGGGAAACTTGCTGCTGTGCGCATCATACCTTCCTCTTGGGGTTCCCAACAGACGTGTTAACTACGCGCAATCACGGCGCCGGCACGGCGAAGCCGCCGTTGGAGATGTGCCAGCCGTGTGGCAACTTGTACTGCAATGGCACGGGGATGCGGTGCCAGTACAACACGTCGGCCTCGTCGAACGACAGCTGCGTCGAGCGGAGCATGCCGCCGCCGCTGCCGCCGGCCTGGTCGTTGTGCGCCATCGCGTTCGCGTGCGGGTGGAGGTTCGCGCGGAGGTTGAGGACGGCGGCGGCTAGGGATGGACGGCGCGGAAAAGAGAGGAGTGCGTGCTGGTGTGGTTTTAAGGAAGGCGGCGGACGCGCATTGAAGGCGCATGGATAAGGTAGGTGGACACCGCGTGGCTAGTCGCCATCCTCGCCGTTTTGGTTTCCGTGCAGGAGGCCATTAACGCCGATGACCAACCTTCCCGCGTCGTTTCCGATGTGAACCGCCGCGTCCCCTCGCTGACAAGGCGCCCCCACCCGCGAAAACCGTCGTTCCGCGAGGCGCCAGCGCGCCCGATTCGCGCCCTTGGCGAAGGGGCCGGCACGGGGTTACCGGCGATTCTATTGGGCTCCAAAATTGGCCGGCGCCGTTTGGGGCGTGCCGGTGCGAGCCCATTTTCGCCCCGGCCCCCAAATTGCTATCGGGGCCGCTATCGGGACCGCCGGTGGAGATGCTCTAAGTACCACTGTGTTGTGGGAGGTCCATAGTATTTTCTCATTTCTTGACCAAAACGTATCATTTGCCGTTAACCGTGTGTCTCGGTATCTTTATGCACCACGTGGCCCTAATTAGTCAGCTGTTAAGCGCATTCTGCGCTATGTTTGTCATACTGCTTCTTGTGGTCCGCATCTTTAGCTTGTGCCTTCTGGCCTGCTCTCAATTTTTCTGATGCCGGTTGGGTTGTCTCGCATCAGCTGATTACAAAGTAGTTGCCAATGCCACAACTGAGATCATCTGGGTGCAACCATTACTTAGAGAGTTGAAAATATCTCAAGCTCAGCCGCCTGTACATCGGTGTGATAACATTAGTGCAACATATTTTTCATAAAATCTAGTATTTCATCACCGAACAAACACATTGAAGTTGATTATCATTTTATGAGGAAATGTGTTGCACAGAAGGTACTTTAGATTAAGTTTGTTTCTTCTAAGGATCAACTTGCTGATATTTTCATCAAGCCCTTGCCCTTACCTTCTTTTTAAGGATGTCAATGCAATCTTAATATCTTGAGTGTTTTAGGGCATAGTTAAATTTGAGGGAGGGTGTTAGATTGTATTTGTATAATAGCTTATGTATCTATATTGAGTATTTGTACATAACTGTGTATCATATAACTATAACAGCCGTACCCCTTTGAGGGTATCGAGCACTGTTCCCCAAACCCTTTTCTAACAAAACATTATTTCTCGAGGTCACATCGTGGTAATGGCAAGCTACACGATTTGCCGCCCAACATTGTTGATCTCACGATCAATTGTAGAAGTTGTGATGTGGTTGCTTGTTCTTAGTCCTGCCATGAGGCAAGGGTGCGGATAGGGATTTGAAATCTAGCTCATAATTTGATCAAACAGCATTAATGTACGTGTTATGAATCTTTATATGTGGCCTTCAGTTATTCATATGATATAAACACTATATGATTTTCCTACCCTGATAACGCAGTCGCAGCGTTATTATTTCCTGTTTAGATTCGCTACCTTTTGCCAAGTCACTAAAACTTCTTACATTTAGTAACGTACATCAGAAATGAACAAACTAGTTTATGCACGAGTAGGTGTTTTAACATTTATTCTTCTTTCATGCATGCTTTAAAGTTTGATTAGCAAATCGCATGAAATAACTATTTACCATAGGGTACTGATGTGTCTACCAGAACAGACATGAATGTGTGAGGCAACTACAAAGGAACACGGATGCATGGATGAAATTAACCTTTGTCACTTCTAATATTGGCCGGTTGCCCCCCTTCATTTTCCAAGATAAACGAAGAACAGCATGCTACTTACCAACTAATATTGGCTTTGTTGCTCTGACATGTACCATCAAGTTTCGCCTTTATATATACAGCTTCCCTTGTTTCCTTTTCTTTACAATTGTACTATTGGGACGAAATTGCCCAAGATCTTCTTGGGGGAGGTAAGCCATAAGCATAACAATAATGATAAGAAAATCCTAAAAGGATGTTAGGAATGGAAGGAATCAGAAACACAAGCGCCCCAATGTGCTAAATCATGAGTGGAAACTGCAGAAGTTTTGGTAGCTTCGAGTAGGTGCAACAACGAGCACTATCTCTGCAGGTCGCAATGTCATATTTGCAGGCTAGAATACTTTGCAAGCCTTGCATTGTGGATCTCCGGAAAATTGTAGACAAGTGACAACCAAGCCCAGTTCCCACGGTTGTCGCTTGATTCGTGGCATACCAAGTATCTACTAATTTTTTTATTGTTTTTGTTCATGTTTGTAAAGCACAACCACCTCTTAGCTTGGTGAGCACAGGGCATGATTTCCCCCACCATGGTTAAAATAATCGGTTTTGGTAAGTTTCAACCGACTTAAATTTTCTTAGGTCTCCATTGATCTAGGTAAATGTTAGTTTACGATATGTACACTTGCACTTTGTAAAAATAAAGTACATCTGGATAAGAAATTGTAAGTTTGTATGTATGTACTTTATATTTTGGCGAACTGATGGTTGGCAAATATTGGTAGAGCAGATAATGGCATGAACCAAACCCACCCTAAGCTTCACGAATTTATCAGGGGTGTCAGGCTCGTGTACGGTACTATATGTCCATGTGTACGCCATTGTTGTGTACTGCCAAAAGGGCAAATCTACTCTCCTTTTTGGTTTTAGAAGTTCCAGTTGTTGTGTATTTGCATTCGCCAGCTTCGGCCAGGTCAATAGAACTTCATACCTCTAGGCACAGGAAAGCGTCAGAAAATAAGCACACTAGTAGATCAAAGTGCTTGAAGCTTTCCTTATCCTTTCGCTGCCGGACTAATGAGAAAAGGATCAAAGTGCACATTTGGATTGGCTCCGGAAACCCGTGCTCCGATGAGGATATGGAGTTGTTCTACGCCGCCACGACCATCACCATAGGGAACGGAAAGAAAACACCCTTTTGGCACGCACCTTGGTTAAACGGTACGAGACCGAAGCGGAGAAACAAGAAAAACGCTTTGTCCCGTCCCGTCCCCGCCCAGGCCGACCTCTCCTCCTCTCCCCTCCGCCTCCGTCGGTGCAGGCCGCCGGGCAAAGCCCGCGCGGTGCCGGCGGCGGCGGCCGTCCCTTACCCACGCGCTAGGTTGGGAGGCGCGGGGCTCTCTCCGGCCAGCGGTGGTGCTTCCTGGTGGGCAAGGTGTCGGCGGCGGCGGCGCACCGCGGGTGGCGCTGCTCCGGGTGGTCTGGTGGCGGCGGCGCGGCCTCTTGGCAGCGGGGCAGCAGGGTGGGCAGCGGCGGCGCGGGAGGCGCGGCCCTGACCCAGATCTGGGCCTGTCTGGGGCCCATCTGGGCTTGGGCGGGCCAGATCTGGCATCCCGAGATCTGCTCCCGGCGGCTGGTGGAGCTTCTCCTGCTGAGGGTGGCTAGGATGGCGACGCGTGGACTGCAGCGCGGCCACGGGAGCTTCACGAGCCCGACGGGCTCGGTCGGGCCAGAGGGGCCTGGTTTGCTCCTGTAGCTGCGTCCGGTCTGTCACCGCAGCTGGCGGTGGAGGTTGCGCCCTCCCGCGTGGCTGCTGTCCAGGTTCTCCTCGGCTGGGGGGATTCCTTTCGGTTTCGTCGGTCTTCGTCAGTGGGTCACGGTGAGACGGCACTGGTGGTTGCGTGACCGTGGTGGCGCGAGTTGGTGGGCGTCGAGGTTGACGGAGCATGACGGAGTGTCCGGGGCCGTGGGACTGTGGGGGACGGGAGAAATCCTTGTCGATAGCCGACACCGACGCGGTGACGCTCGCGGGCGCCACCATTCCTTCTTGAGGGGCGTCGGGGTTCCCCTTCCCACTTCCCTTCCGCATACCGGGGGAAACCCTAGGCTTGTCCGGGCAGCAGCGTCGTCATCGTCGCATCCCTTCTTGAAGGTGTTGTCTTGGTATGCGGCGCTTCGGAGGGCTAAGCTCGTGGTGGGAATCTTCCGGAGGGCGCAGCGGTTGTGGACCATCAGCGTTTTCGTCGATCCGACTTTGTCATCCTTTCTTTCTTTCTTCTCCTTCTTTTGTTTTCTTTTGGGCTTCGATGTGCTGTTTGCCCCAACGGTGGTCTCTACCTTGTATCAGTTCGTTGCTATATTAATATAGCGGGGCGAAAACCTATTTCGAGGAACGGTACGAGACCAATCGATATTGCACCTTTGATCTATGAGAGCTCCAAGCGCAAAAAATGGAAAGTGGCACAAGCGCTTCACCGCCGTCCTCCTTCACCCCGATAGAAATGATGAGATCACTTGGAAGCTCACACAAGATGGGTGCTACACCACCAAATCGGCCTATGACATGCAATGGTTCGGCCTCATATATTCACCCTTGGACAAGATGGTTTGGAAAGCGTGGGCGCCGCCTAAGACCAAATTCTTTGCATGGCTTGTGTACCAAAATAGGATTTGGACGGCCGATCGTTTGACAAAGCGTGGTTGGCCAAATTGTGGGCTTTGTCCACTATGAAAGCAATGTACGGAGACCGTCGACCACCTCTTCGTCAATTGTCGGTAAATAACCCGACTTTGGAACTACATCAAGCAATGGTTGCCAATCGATGTGGGGCAACAACATCACAATGGCAACAAACTCTCCGTCACCGAGTGGTGGGGTATTATGGCGGGAGACCAAGCAAGAAACCGCAAGGCCATGGCCTCCATCACCCTTCTTGTCACGTGGGAAATCTGGAACGAGCGTAATGCTAGGGTCTTTCATAATAAGAGCGCACTGTTGCATGCAATGCTAGATAGGGTTAGGAGGGAGGGTCATTGCGGGCGCCAAGAGAATGGGACAAATCATGCCGAGAGAGTAGGCTTTTCTTTTTTTAGGTCCCAAACATATTTCTTTCATGTAAAACTCACTGATGAAAGAATATGAAAAATTAGATATTTAATTAATTATTTTATATTTTTCATTACTGAATGGTTGAAACATGAAGAGGAGGCGGACATTGCTTCTCTTTCAGAAACATGCAACAAAGAAGATTGCATCTTCCAGAAAACTTTAATTCCACTTAAATATGCCTCACCATCACCATTGTTCATGGTCGTCACTTTAACGTTTGGAAGATCGAGACCTCTTTACGGAGGTGTCTACACGATTGGAGAACATGGCGACGGAGTTTATTTTCCAACATGGATGGCTGCATAGTCGGAGGATTGAAGCCAACGGAGCTTTATAGTAGTTGGCTTTTTTATATCATTCTTTGTATCTCTTTTATCTTGATACCAGACTTTTAAACGACTGTGTGCATCCTAGTTATGCAGAGTCTGGGGGTAATGATTAAAACTATTTTGAGTAATAAAGCGTTCCTTATCGAAAAAAAAAGAAAAAAATTGCCATTGCCGCCACTACTTGAATATTTTAGATATGTATATTCTTCATGCTTTCAAAATTTCAGACATAATCGTTGAGTTTATACCACTTGTGCGAGTTAATATTCCATTTTAGTTGTGCTTTACTGTAAATTTTATACGTATACATTGTCACACCATGTTGGTGGTATTGAAAGATAATATTTTGTTGACCCACCCTAGGGTAAAATCCTAGTCCTGCCACTGGCAGACAGGTTCTGCCTGAGCAAGGTCTGCCGCCGGTGCTGCATCCTGCTCTGGCCGTACGCCTTGCCGCCGTGCCCCTGGTGGCTGGTGCGAGCGCGATGTGGACGTCAACCCCGTCCACTCCTACGCCGCGGCACTTGTCGGCTCGGCGCGGCGCATATCCTCGCCTGCCTCTCTCGATGTGTCACATGTGTTCGCCATGCGTATGCTGCGAAGATGAATGTCTTCTTCTTTCTTTTTTGACCAAAAGATGAACGTCTTCATGTATGTGCAGTTGTGCACGCACTAGGATCTCGGCTGTTCCATAGATGCATCAAGATCCACCTAGTTCATTTTTTTTTGAACAATTTTTTTAATCTTTCACACCATAGAATTTTTTAACTTGAAACTTTACAGCTTTGCAAATTACTGAAACATATAACATCTAGAATGCTGAAAAAATTGTTTAGATTTTTTATGACATTTAACTATATATATTAAAAGAATTTATTTTGAATTCTAAATATTTTAGAATTTTAAATTGCATAAAAAATTCTAAACTATTTTTCCCACGTTCTAATTGTTATGTTTCAGTGGCCCGCAAAGTTTCAAATCATATATTGTATGGTTTGAGATATATGAAAAGGGGAAAAAAATTAAGTGTGGGTGCGCAGTCACCACTTTCTCTTCTGTTATTAGCATTCTTCGATCAAATCGGTGTGTGATACTACCGTAAATATTTAGGTATATATGGGGTATGCATTTAGTACGCTGGAGCGTGTCGGTGGACCACGGTAGCAACTTGGTGCGATGAGAACGGAAAAAATGCACATGTAAAAAGAAGTGCAAACAAAATTTTGTAACCTGTCCTTTTGTACATATTAAGGCTTTTGCTTTTATAGAACCCCAATGCTGAAATGTTGAAATGTTTTCTTAAGTGAAACATATGGATGGCTGAGATTAAACGATACCGTTTGATATTAAGGGTAGGATGGCTGAGATAAAAATGATACCTGTTTGGAGGTTTATATTGTTTAAGCCTATTACGATCGGCATATTGTGGTCGACTTGTGTCCACTCTCATCCATCTCCCGTCGAACGGCCGCCATTGTAAAAACTTCATATGGTAAGGTGCTTCACGCGGGTGACAACTTCACAGTCTCACGAGGAGGCACAAGTAGTGTGGCATAGCCATTTTCACTTCTTGATGTAAGCAGAGCAACCGAGATCCTGTAACCTCAACTGTGCGGAGATGGGCTACGCTGCCAGAGATCTGTTGCATATGGACGCTCCTTTCAGACTAGACGAAGTGAAAGCGAAGGTTTTTTACTTAATGGCTAAAACTACTCACAATAGGAGTATCATAGCTACTATCATGCACTACATGCATGCAAAAAACTGATGTGTCACATCAATTAATGATGAAAGAGATGATAGTGGTATCATAGGTAGATACCGTATCATAGCACGTAGAACTAGAAAAATTAATGCTAAACAAATTTTGTACACACTTTTCTATTGAGATTCTACAAATCATTAAATACATGTAACACATGATACTACTACATGATATTATGCATTATGAAGATAGTATCGTACACTAGTATCATATGCATGATACTACTATATGATACTCTCCATTGTGACTAGTCTAAGCAATCGTAGGCTCTCGAAGATTTCATCGGCCTCTTCTGTTGGGATACTAGGGTAAAATAGCTTACTACTTTCATTCAAATTGAAATCGTTTCCAATTGAGAAATGGAATTTTCAACAAATATCAAATCATGTTTTGTAGTACAAAACCAGCATAGATGTCCCTTGCTACTTTAGACAATTGAGCGTCGTGAATGTGGCATGTACAAGAACTGTTACAGTGATGTAAAGTTGCAACTCTTTTTTACAAAAAAAAAAAAAAAATCGTTTGAACTAGCCCATGCTTTTGCGGGATTAATGGTATTTAATTAGACTCATCACATAGACAACGGGCTTTAGAATGATGTATCTATAATTAATTAATGCAGCCTATACACGATTTCTCACACGAGAAAGAAAAAGTATGCAACTTTCCACTATCCAGAGGAGTCAACTGTCGAGCTGCTACGCTGCAGCTTCCCAGTGTCGCAAATTATATTGAACTGTCAAACCAAAATCACACACAAAGTTTTAACCAATAACATCATTTTATGGTTAGTAACAATTTCAAGTAGTATTACTCCCTCCTGCCCAAAATATGTTGCATATAAGGATTGGTTAACGTCAAATTTCGTAAAGTTTAATCATCTATATTGATAAAAATAAAAATATATACACAAAACAATAATATTTTTAGAATTGTTATAAAATTTATTTTCATATTATATGCATTTGACATGATATATCTTTGTATACAAATTTTACAGTGATTGGCATTTTTAATAACCATCCATCCACCCTGATCTAATGGTGGTAAATAGACGGAACCAGACGGACGGAACCAAAAATATGGGACCGGAACCAAAATCTGTGGGACCAGAACTTCTAATATATTTTACGAATATTATAAAAAACGAGCGTCCTTTTGAGCGGCCGAAGCATCCAATGAGACTTCACGAATCTTAAAGTCACCGGCAATTTTGCAACCAGCGAGGTTCAGCTACGTTGGCGCTGGAAAAACTAAAATAAATTCGCTAGAGTGGGGTTCAAACCTTTGACCTAATGATGTGGGCACACGATTGGTGACCTCTGACCAACTAGGATGGTGCTTCTTAACGTTTAAGCAACAGAAATTACAGTTAAGCAACAGAAATTACAGTTGTTTATTAAACCACCTACACTGTAGAACTGAAAACTAAACAAACATGACACCTATCTGCTTTGCTCATTGCACTTCATGCAAAATACGTACACAGGCGTGCTAACCTACTTGGCTGTTTTTGCTGTAGACCTTTCTTAGCACACATGATACGTAAGGAGGTGAATGGGTGATATATAAGAGCATCTCCACTTGTTCCCCAATACGGCGTCATCGGGTGAATTGGTTTTTGGCCCGTGTGGGGGGCGCCGGTGCGGATGTGATTATGGAGAGATGTCGGTGCCCAGCCCCCGCCCCTCAGTCCACGTAGCACCTTCATCCTCGGGTCATCAGTGATGGCGTCTCCCTCTGTCCCATGGGGATTCTCCTTCTCCTCTTGGTCGTCGACTATGGCGTCATGCGGCTTCGGGTCATTGCCGATGACATCGTTCGGTAAGGAGAGGGTGGCAGTGGTGCAACTTCAGATCTCCGATAAGATCCTTTTCCTGAACTATGGGGACTATGGTTCACTGACGATGATGATGATGAGATGCATGTAGCTGAAACACTTCCATACATATATATGGTCGTTTGAGTTGAGCTCTAATGAAGTCCAATTCTATATGCAAAAAAGTGCTGATTTGAACTTTCTAGTGTATTTTTGTATTCCGTCCATATAGAGATATCTATTAGAGCTAATGTTCTGCAGAGAACTGAGGCAACAGTTAACATCTGTGTTTGTATTTCTGACATACTATTCATCAAAATTCCGAACACACACTAAAAGCAGCTGCAACAGTTAAGAACAAAAACCTCTAGTGAACAAAGCAATCTAGTGAGCATTTCATAATCACACGCATAAAACATCACTTCCACATCATCAACACGCTATAGTTGGCCATTCTAGCAGCACTACTACATTATCATTCAGCGTGTCGCTAGCTGCTCTGCTCCTGCTAGCCCAGCGCGTCGCCGGCCTGTGCTCCTGCTAGCACGTTGCCGGCCCCCGTGCTCCTCCTAAGATCATTAGAACATCCAAAAGAGAACTGAGATCATTAAGATGCCAAAGCCAGACTGGAATCATAAAAATAAACTGGTTCATTATCTTTGTCATGAATATGGTTTATCACAAGAACTGACGTGCACATTCATAAAGAGAAACTTATCAGTGAGTAAAGAAGAGTATGGAGAGACTATATTGTCAAGCAATAACTGTTTAATACAAGCAGTGATAATATTTTCTAATATTCTTGACTATACTGTCGAGCGGATAAAGAGATGGTAGCTTCTGATCACTTGGAAGCTACAAGAACCAGGTAATCATCAAATGAAATAGACACTGAATATATCAGAGTCTAGCTACAAGGTTCAACAAGACCAAGACAAATTTCATATTCAGATGTCTCACTGTATGCAAGAACAAAAGGTCAAGATCTCTAGGTACAGCCGAAGTAAGTTGAAGTAAAAAGGATTGAAATAATTATCCAAAGGCTCACATGTTGCACAAGTCTACCCTATTCACTATTCAGCAAAAAGCTAAATACCACTTCTAGATACTAATCGTACTCTATAGAAACCTGGGCACTAAAAGCAATCCAATAACTAGATGTTTGTCAGGAAGCAACATGGTACGGCCAGAAAATGTTTCAAAACATTATATTGTACAGTACAAGGATTGTTCACTAAGAGATGAGGACCCCAACAAAAATCTGAAATTGCTAGCCATCTGCATTTACATCTGCAACCCACCATAGCCCAACGTTACTAGCAGTCTAACAGTTGAATCAGATTCCTCTTTCCTTTTCTCTTTTCTTTAAACTTCAAAGGAGATACTCGTTATATGAGCATCTGCTCAACTAAAAGCAATCAATCATGCAACGACCTATCTAGCAGACTAGCACCAAAGGAAGGGCAACGACGCGTACCCAGCAGCCTCCCATTTCTTCAAGCAATTGACTAACCTTGACGAATTGCGTCCGATCCCACGGGAGACGAGGGCGGCGGCTGCCGACTCCGATCCATCTGTGGTGGCTGTGACTCCGATCCAGCCGGTGAAGAGAGCGATGGCGCAACAGACATGGCCGAGGAGAAGTCCTTGGTCAGGACTCAGGCGTCGGCTGCAGCTCCGAGGCCGCTCCCTCGTGCTGAGTCCCCGCGACGGGCCGACGGGCGGCGACTCACGACGGGGGAGCGGCTGCTGCGGGGCGGCGGCTGCGGGGCGGCGGGGCGGCGGCGGGCGCTCGTGGGAGAGTTCTTTCCCCTTTTTCTATCGAGATGTATCTCACAATCTGATCTAATTCTGATTTTATTTTATTTGGAACACGGATTAAAACGTCCATTGCAGAGCTCTGTTAGAGCAGGTCTAACAGACCCCCTAAACCACGCCGAACTTGTATAATTCCGGCGGTATACGGGGTGCGGGCGAAAATGGCCGTCTAGCAGGCCCCCTAAACGGTTCACCCCGTATCTAAAATATACAGGGCCTCGGAATTTTCTCCCTCGCCCCTTACTTATAGAGGGTGGAGGGGCTTGTAGGGGGTGAAAACTGCACTCTGCACCACCGGACCTCGCCGCGCCGCCGCCAAACAAACTCCACTCCGGCGACCAATTCCAGCCAACGAGCTCTAAATTCTATCAAATCTCTACCAATTTCTTTCAACCCATCAAGATTTCTATCAAATAATGAAAAAACTAGATGAATTTTGAAGCAAAATTCCGCGTTCTCCCACTCGGGGCGGAGCGTGGGACGGGGCGGAAGCTGGCGCCGGCGCGGCAGGCGGGGGCACCGCGACGGGGGCGAGGCCGGTGGTGGCCATGGCGGCCCGAGGCGGCACAAGGCGACGGGGGTCATGGCGGCTCGAGGCGGCACAAGGCGACGGGGGCCATGGCGGCTCGAGGCGGCGCAAGGCGACGGGGCCGCCCGCGGCCCGAGAAGCGGGGCGAGGCGGCAGTGGCGGCGCGTGGCGCAGCTCGGGCGGCATGTCCGGTGGTGCGGGGCGGCAGGTCCGGTGGGGCGGCAGGTCCGGCGGCGGGGCTGCAGCGCGATGAGATGAAAAAAGAAGCATATTCCTCTTTTACAGTTTTCGTATACGGGGACTGCTAGACGGGAGGCGTTTTTGTCGGGTTAAAAGTACTCGCGTTTTATATACAGGGCCCTCTACACGTGTTTTACGGGGCGGAAATTTAGGGGGTCTGTTAGACATGCTCTTACGGTGTCATAACATTATAGAACTTACAGGAAATTTATCACATATTTAATCAACGGTCACGAAAAATTACATTAGACGGAACAAAAATTTAGTTAGACGGAACCAAAGTTCCATGCCAATCACCGTAAAAGAGCTCATCTTTGTATTATTATCTATATTTTTTTTCAAAGTTTGCACAATTTAACTTGCATGAAAAATTATGCACAACATAAAATGGGCAGGAGAGAGTAGTAATGATTTTAATTGGTAACAAGGTCAATTTAAATGAGTAAACCCTAATAGTAGTAAACTAATCTCCATCTCCTCCAGTCGGGGATCTCCACCCAACACGCCTGCACTGTGCGCAGTCACTATACATAACATCATCAATTCATCATGCCCCATTAATTCGGATGGCCAACCTGTTATACTAGTAAGACAAATATCACAACCGATATAGTTATATGCATATACTCCACTCCCTTCATTTTCCCTTTCCCATGATTCCAAACTTGTATGGATTTATGAATAGACAAGAACATATAAGGTATCTGCACTAGGAACAAATGAATCAGATATCTAGAAGTTGAACAGAGAATGGTGCATAGTTATGGTCTAGCTAGTAGCATTTCATTCCAGGAATTGGATAAAGAAGCAAGATAAATTGCCAAATCGGATTGCAAGGCGTCGGGAGGGCTCATCTCAAAAAAGCATTATGTTAGTGTACTAGATTGGAGTTTCACACTAGAGTTTTCAGAAAATAGATTTGTTTGCCATAATACAGGATAGCGGAGACGAGAAGAGTCCACGCTGCATCGTTTCTTTTCCCTGTATAGAGTATATAGCATAAAACTACTACTTTCTATGCAAAATTTCGGAAAACTATCACTTTTCGTTCCAATCGCATAGAAGAATTACCACATTTGGTGGAGGTTGTCTCAGATAGCACTAATCCTGAATTAAACACGAATTGATAGCTGTCGTTTTATAGATAGGTCATTAAGTTTTGAAGGAAAATTACGCACGGGTACCTCGTGTCTCGCAGTTTTCAAATAATCACCTATTTATTTTTCAAACCTTCTTATAACTTTTGAATAATAATTTAAATGGAAAAACTTTTCATATAAAAAGTGCTCAGACATGTTTAAATGTTTCAAATATAAACTTTTTAAAACCTTCATAACTTTTCAATACTAATTCAAAAGGAAAAACTTATAATATGAAAAGTGCTTAGAAATGTTTGAATATTTCAAATATAAACTTTTTAAAAACTTTCATAACTTTTGAATACTAATTCAAATGAAAAAACTTATAATATGAAAAGTGCTCAGAAATGTTTGAATATTTCAAATATAAACTTTTTAAAACCTTCATAACTTTTGAATACTAATTCAAATAAAAAACTTATAATACGAAAAGTGCTCAGAAATGTTTAAATATTTCAAATATAAACTTTTTGGAACCTTCATAACTTTTTAATACTAATTCAAATGGAAAAAAAGTTATAATATGAAAGTGATCAGAATTGTTTGAATAATTCAAATATATAAACTTGTATCACTATTTCAGATAATTAAAATATGCAAACAATTAAAATAACTTCTATTAATAATATAAACTTTGGAAATTCATAACTTCTATTCAAATATTTCTGAGGACTTTTCATGTTATAAGTTTTTCCATTTGAATTGGTATTCAAAAGTTATGAAGGTTTTTAAAAAATTATATTTGAAATATTGAAATATTTCTGAGCACTTTTTATATGATAAGTTTTTCCATTTAAATTAGTATTCAAAAGTTATGAAGATTTCAAAATGTTTATACTTAAAATACTCAAACATTTGTAAGCACTTTTCATATTATAAGTTTTTCCATTTGAATTAGTATTCAAAAGTTATGATGGTTTTAAAAAGTTTATATTTAAAATATTTAAACATTTCTGAGCACTTTTCATATTAAAAGTTTTTCGATTTGAATTAGTATTTAAAAGTTATGAAGGTTTCAGAAATAAATAGGTGGTTATTTGAAAACTGCGAGAAACGAGGGACCCGTGCGTAATTTTCCTTCAAAACTTAAGGACCTATCTACAAAATGACGGCTATCAATTCGTGTACAATTCAGGATCAGTGCTATCTGAGACAACCTCCACCAAATGTGATAGTTCTATGCGATTAGAACGAAAAGTGGTAATTTTCCAAAATTTTGCATAGAAGTAGTAGTTTTATGCTATATACTCCCTTGTGTACACATTAAATTGATCGACATGATCTTCTACAACTCTGAACCAGCACAACATCCAGAGAAACTCGCACCCTCAAGCAAAAGCCGGGAAGCGCACGTGTAGCCCGCACAGGGTAAACCAGTACTGCCTCCGTCCTTAAAAATATGTTAAATATTTGTTCTGCCTCCGTCCATAAAAAGATATTGAATATTTGTTCAAATTTGAATGTATCTATACACTAAAAAGTATTTAGAGAAAAACTTTTAACGTGTACTATTTTTTTCTAGATGAACAAGCTAAGAGCATCTCCAGTCGCGTCCCCCAAATCATCCCCCAAACCACGCTGGATCGAGCGTTTGGGAGATGTGTTTTGTTCGTGCCGCGTTTGGGGACGTCGCTTCCCAGTCGCGTCCCCCAAACACCGCCCCCAAATGTATATTGGTGCACGAAAATAAAGGTTTTCATTCAAATTTGATTATATATTATAAAATTTGAATAAAAACGGCTAGATTTCATCTAAACCTAGCCTACTGACCGCCCGGCGGTGCGTTCGACGGCCCCGCACCGTCGTCGCCTCCCCTCCGCCGCAGCTCTTGCTGCGCGCGCCGCCTCTCCGTGCATAGGGCGGTGGCCAGACGCCGCTTCTCCAGCAGCGCGTCGACGTCTGCTCTCCCCTGTTGCGCCGCCTGGAGGGAGAGCTCGACGGCGCGATGAATCTACGCCACTTCGCGGGCACGGGCGTCGTCCTGGAGCTTCTTCTCCAACTCGAAGGTCTCGACGAGCGCGCGTTGCTGATCGGCCGTCTCGTCCGGGTGCGGCCCGGCGGCGGCGGCGGTGCCGTCGGCCTCCACCTCGGTCTCCTCCTCCTCCGCATCGGCCTCCTCCTCCTCCATTGGCGCCTCCATCATCGTTGCTGCCAACGCGTCGGCCTCCGCTGCCAACTCGTCCGCCCGCCTCCCCCAGGCCGCCTCCGTTGCTGCCAGCGCCGCCTCCCGCTACTGACGCTCCTCCGCCGCCAGCTGCTGCTGGCGCTCGATCGCCTCCCGCCGTTCACGGTACAACGCCTCCCGCTCCTCGCGTTGGCGCCGACGCTCATCATCGCACCTCCGACTCATCTCCTCCGTCCGGTGCCGCTGCACCTCTTCTTCCGTCGAGGCGTTGAACACCGCAACGGTGTCCGCTAGCGCCTCCTCGTGCCACACTGCTGCCGCCGCGGTCTCGTCAGCTGCGGGGCCAGGGGCGTAGAACGCCGCTACATCCGCCGTGTGCGCCGCCTCACGCTGCTAGTGGGCCTGCTGCTCGAGTGCCTCCCGCTGCTACTGATGATGTTCACGCCACAGCTGCATCCCTCTCCGCCGCCGCTCTTCCCGGGCGGCAGCGTCGATGTCGAGCTGCGATTCCGGTGGTGGAGGTGGAGGAGACGGTGGTGGAGGAAACTGGCCATCGTCGGGGCGGCTCATCATTGCGCACTGGTGGTGGAGGATATGGCAGTGGAGCGATGAGGGCTGTGTTTGTGGCGGAGGAAGGCGTGTCGGTGGCTGTGGTGGCTGCCATTGAGCCGGGAGGGCCTTTTATAGACGCCGGCGTCGGGAAGAAAGCGCGGGAACGGACGGTGGAGTGCGAATGCCGGCGACGCGTGGAGGCTGCGCAGCACCGACGAGACGTCTCGTCTGCCCCTCTGTCGCCATTAAGGCAAAGATGTCGCCGTGTGTCACTACGCGTGAATAACTTCCGCCGCGAGGTAGGCGACGGTTAGATCCAAACTTGAATGAGTCGCTGACGGGTCAGTCCCGCGTCGCTTCGCCTCGCTTTTCGTTGTGTCCGGCATGCCCGGTGCGTCCCCTGTGGGGCGGGGACGGGCTCGGGGCGCCGGGCACCGTATCGAGCCGCGCCGGACAAAAAAGGGCTTTGGGGGACGTGGCTGGAAGCGTTTTTTTTCCGGCGCGCCCCAAATCGGTTTGGGGGACGGTTTGGGACGTGACTGTAGATGTTCTAAGAGCCACAACTACCATTCTCTCCCTTCATTAATCACACCTCCACGTCATCTCAAATCCTGACCTCGAGTTTAAATACGAAAACAATCCAGCAATATATCTCGAGGCGTGGCTTCAGAGCATCTTGATGTCTACGCACGCTTCTATTCCTGTAGACAGTGTTGGGCCTCCAAGAGCATAGGTTTGTAGAACAGCAGCAAATTTCCCTTAAGTGGATCACCCAAGGTTTATCGAACTCAGGGAGGAAGAGGTCAAAGATATCCCTGTCAAGCAACCCTGCAATCACGATACAAGAAGTCTCTTGTGTCCCCAACACACCTAATACACTTGTCAGATGTATAGGTGCACTAGTTCGGCGAAGAGATAGTGAAATACAAGTAGTATGGATGTATATGAGTGGTAATAGCAATCTGAATAAAATATGACAGCGAGTAAACATGCAACAGAACAGTAAATAAACGGAGATTCGATGCTTAGAAACAAGGCCTAGGGATCCTACTTTCACTAGTGGACACTCTCAACATTGATCACATAACAAAACCACTCTACACTCTCTTGTTGGATGATGAACACCACTAATTGTGTAGGGCTACAAGAGCACCTCAATGCCAGAGTTAACAAGCTCCACAACATTCGATAATCATATTTAAATAACCTTAGAGTGCATGATAAATCATTGCAATTACACCAAGTACTAACATAGCATGCACACGGTCACCATCACACTATGAAGGAGGAATAGATCGCATCAATACTATCATAGCAATAATTAACTTCATAATCTACAAGAGATTACAATCATAGCCTACTCCAAGTACTACATGATGCACACACTGTCACCGTTACACCATGGAGGAGGAATAGAGTACTTTAATAACATCACTAGAGTAACACATAGATGAATAGTGATACAAAACTCATATGAATCTCAATCATGTAAGGCAGCTCATGAGATCATTGTATTGAAATACATAGGAGAGAGATTAACCACATAGCTACCGGTACAGCCCTTAGCCTCAATGGAGAACTACTCCCTCCTCATGGGAGACAACAGCGTTGATGAAGATGGCGGTGGTGTCGATGGAGATGCCTTCCGGGGGCACTTCCCCGTCCCGGCGGCGTGCCGGAACAGAGACTCCTGTCCCCCAGATCTTGGCTTCGCGATGGCGGCGGCTCTGGAAGGTTTCTCATACCGTGGCTTTTCCGTCTCCAAGATTTAGGTCAGGGACCTTTAAATAGGTGAAGAGGCGGAGTCGGAAGGCTGACGGGGCCACCACACAGTAGGGCGGCGCGCCTGGTGATACGACTCAAACGTATCTATAATTTCTTATGTTCCATGCTACTTTTATGATGATACTCACATGTTTTATACACATTATATGTCATTATTATGCATTTTCTGGCACTAACCTATTGACGAGATGCCGAAGAGCCAGCTGTTGTTTTCTGCTGTTTTTGGTTTCAGAAATCCTAGTAAGGAAATATTCTCGGAATTGGACGAAATCAACGCCCAGGGTCCTATTTTTCCACGAACCTTCCAGAAGACCGGAGAAGTAATGAATTGGGGCCACGAGGCAGCCACACACTAGGGCGGCGCGGCCTGGGCCTTGGCCGCGCCGGCCTGTTGTGTGGGGCCCTCGTGTGGCCCCCTGACCTGCCCTTCCGCCTACATATAGTCTTCGTCGCGAAACCCGCAGTACCGAGAGCCACGATACGGAAAACCTTCCAGAGACGCCGCCGCCGCCAATCCCATCTCGGGGGATTCAGGAGATCGCCTCCGGCACCCTGCCGGAGAGGGGAATCATCTCCCGGAGGTCTCTTCATCGCCATGATCGCCTCCGGATCGATGTGTGAGTAGTCCACCCCTGGACTATGGGTCCATAGCAGTAGCTAGATGGTTGTCTTCTCCTAATTGTGCTATCATGTTAGATCTTGTGAGCTGCCTATCATGATCAAGATCATCTATTTGTAATCCTTCATGTTGTGTTTGTTGGGATCCGATGAATATTGAATACTATGTCAAGTTGATTATCAGTCTATCATATATGTTATTTATGTTCTTGCATGCTCTCCGTTGCTAGTAGAGGCTCTGGCCAAGTTGATACTTGTGACTCCAAGAGGGAGTATTTATGCTCGATAGTGGGTTCATGCCTCCATTAAATCTGGGACAGTGACAGAAAGTTCTAAGGTTGTGGATGTGCTGTTGCTACTAGGGATAAAACATCGATGCTTTGTCTAAGCATATTTGTGTTGATTACATTACGCACCATACTTAATGCAATTGTATGTTGTTTACAACTTAATACTGGAAGGGGTTCGGATGATAACCTGAAGGTGGACTTTTTAGGCATAGATGCATGCTGGATAGCGGTCTATGTACTTTGTCGTAATGCCCTGATTAAATCTCATAGTACTCATCATGATATATGTATGTGCATTGTTATGCCTTCTTTATTTTGTCAATTGCCCAACTGTAATTTGTTCATCCAACATCTGCTATCTTATGGGAGAGACACCACTAGTGAACTGTGAACCCCGGTCCTATTCTTTACATCTGAAATACAATCTGCTGCAATTGTTCTTTACTATTCTTTACAAACAATCATCATCATCCACACTATACATCTAATCCTTTGTTTACAGCAAGCCGGTGAGATTGACAACCTCGCTGTTACGTTGGGGCAAAGTTCTGTGATTGTGTTGTGCAGGTTCCACGTTGGCGCCGGAATCCCTGGTGTTGCGCCGCACTACACTCCGCCACCAACAACCTTCAACGTGCTTCTTGACTCCTACTGGTTCGATTAAACCTTGGTTTCTTACTGAGGGAAACTTGCTACTGTGCGCATCACACCTTCCTCTTGGGGTTCCCAACGGACGTATCAACTACACGCATCAAGCAAATTTCTGGCGCCGTTGCCGGGGACGTGAAGGAAAATTTTACCACAGAGATTTCTAACTCCCACGTCAACTGCACGCCAGCAAATAAATTTCTGGCGCCGTTGCCGGGGAGATCAAGACACGCTGCAAGGGAAGTCTCCACTTCCAATCTCTTTACTTTGTTTTTGTCTTGCTTTGTTTTATTTTATTTACTACTTTGTTTGCTGCACTAAAACAAGACACAAAAAAAAATTAGTTGCTACTTTACTTTATTTACTGCTTTGTTTGCTTCTTATATCAAAAAAACACAAAAAAATTAGTTGCTAGTTTTACTTTATTTACTGTCTTGTTCTCTATATCGAAAACACAAAATAATTAGTTACTTGCATTTACTTTATTTACCTTTAGTTTGTTTCATCATGTTTCCTCCTAAGTTCACTCTAAAAGACATACCGGTAGGACGTGGGGCTATAATTGGAAGAGATAATATAGAAGATTTTTTCACTCATGTTAGTACCGTTGAAGATTTTGAAGATAGACACTTGGTAGAACTTGCTCCTACTTATGAAATTGCTGTTGCTTCTTTAGTACATATGTTGGAAACTAAATTTGTTAATCTCAATCCTATAATCCAACACATGTTTCTCACACTCGGTGATATGGAAGAAGGGGAAAAGAAATATTTTGTTTTAGAAACCCTTCTCAAAGAATTTGGTGGTGTAGCAAGAGAGGCTAGAAAGGTCTTTATCAAATACAATATGCTTGGCTCTTATACCAATTTTGTTAGTATCCTTGAAAAGATGGATATGGAGAGAGTAAGGTACACCAATAATATTAATGATGGTGGGGAGATTAAGACAACAATACCTTGTAAGCTCCTAGGAATGAATGACGCTCTAGAGAATAACTATGGTTGGCTTGTTCCTGAAAATTTGTTTAACGAGGATAGCAAACCTAAGAATAATGAAAAGGGAGCCTCTGAAACTCACATAGATAAGATAAAATGCATAGTTGAGAAAACTCCCAATACCTATGTTGATGCTTCATCTCTTGACAATACTTGATTCACACTTTCTGCGCCTAGCTGAAAGGCGTTAAAGAAAAGCGCTTATGGGAGACAACCTATTATTTTACTTCTGCACTTTATTTTATATTTGAGTCTTGGAAGTTGTTTACTACTGTAGCAACCTCTGCTTATCTTAATTTTATTGCATTGTTGTGCCAAGTAAAGTCTTTGATAGTAAAGTCAATACTAGATTTGAATTACTGCGCAGAAACAGATTTCTTGCTGTCACGAATTTCGATCTGCCTCTCTGTAGGTAGCTCAGAAAAATCTGCCAATTTACGTGCGTGATCCTCAGATATGTACGCAACTTTCATTCAATTTGGGGATTTTCATTTGATCAAGTCTGGTGCCTCAATAAAATCCGTCTTTACGGACTGTTCTGTTTTGACAGATTCTGCCTTTTATTTCGCATTGCCTCTTTTGCTATGTTGGATGAATTTCTTTGTTCCATTAATGTCCAGTAGCTTTGTGCAATATCCAGAAGTGTTAAAAATGATTATGTCACCTATGAACATGTGAATTTTTGATTATGCACTGACCCTCTAATGAGTTTGTTTTGAGTTTGGTGTGGAGGAAGTTTTCAAGGGTCAAGAGAGGAGGATGATACAATATGATCAAGAAGAGTGAAAAGTCAAAGCTTGGGGATGCCCCCGTGGTTCATCCCTGCATATTTTAAGAAGACTCAAGCGTCTAAGCTTGGGGATGCCCAAGGCATCCCTTCTTCATCGACAACTTATCAGGTTTCTCTAGTGAAACTATATTTTTATTTCGTCACATCTTATGTGCTTTACTTGGAGCGTATGTTTGCTTTTTTTTTTGTTTTTGTTTGAATAAGATCGGATCCTAGCATTCTTTGTGTGGGAGAGAGACACGCTCCGCTGTTTCGTATGAACAAATATGTTCTTAGCCTTATCTTTAATGTTCATTGCGAAAGTTGGACTATTTCATTCATTGTTATATGGTTGGAAACGGAAAATGCCGCATGTGGTAAATGGTTTAATGTCTTGAATAATGTGATACTTGGCAATTGTTGTGCTCATATAGATCATGTTTAAGCTCTTACATCATGTACCTTGTACTCATTAATGAATAACTACATAGAGCTTGTTAAAATTTGGTTTGCATGATTGATCTCTAGAGTCTAGATATTTTCTGGTCGAGGTGTTTGAACAACAAGAAGACAATGTAAAGTCTTATAATAGTTACAATATGTTCATATGTAAGCTTTGCTGCACCTTTTATACTTGAGTTTGCTTCAAACAACCTTGCTAACCTAGCCTTGTATTGAGAGGAATTCTTCTCGTGCATCCAAATCCTTGAGCCAACTACTACGCCATTTGTGTCCACCATACCTACCTACCACATGGTATTTCTCCACCATTCCAAAGTACATTACTTGAGTGCTACCTTTAAAATTTCCATTCTTTGCCTTTACAATATATAGCTCATGGGACAAAATAGCCTTAAAAACTATCGTGGTGAAGAATATGTACTTATGTGTCTTATTTCTTAATAAGTTGCTTGTTGAGCGGTAACCATGTTTCTGGGGACGCCATCAACTTTTACCTTTGTTGAATATCATGTGAGTTGCTATGCATGTTCGTCTTGTCTGAAGTAAGGGAGATTTTCATGATCAAATGGTTTGAGTATGCATATTGTTAGAGAAGAACATCGGGCCGCTAACTAAAGCCATGATTCATGGTGGAAGTTTCAGTTTGGACAATCAATCCTCAATCTCTTATGAGAAAATTAACTGTTGTTGAATGCTTATGCATTAAAGAGGAGTCCATTATCTGTTGTCTACGTTGTCCCGGTATGGATGTCTAAGTTGACAATAATCAAAAGCGAGAAATCCAATGCGAGCTTTCTCCTTAGACCTTTGTACAGGCGGCATAGAGGTACCCCTTTGTGACACTTGGTTGAAACATATGTATGCAATGATAATCCGTGTTAATCCAAGCTAATTAGGACAAGGTGCGGGCACTATTAGTATACTATGCATGAGGCTTGCAACTTATAATATGTCTTATACATAACACATATGCTTTATTACTACCGTTGACAAAATTGTTTCTTGTTTTCAAAATGAAAATCTCTAGCACAAATATAGTAATCAATGCTTCCCTCTGCGAAGGGCCTATCTTCTACTTTATTGTTGAGTCAGTTTGCCTATTCTTTCTATCCCAGAAGCAAACACTTGTATCAACTGTGTGCATTGATTCTTACATGTTTACTTATTGCACCTGTTATATTACTTTGTGTTGACAATTATCCATGAGATATACATGTTGAAGTTGAAAGCAACCGCAGAAACTTTATCTTCCTTTGTGTTGCTTCAATGCCTTTACTTTGAATTTATTGCTTTATGAGTAACTCTTATGCAAGTATTATTGATGCTTGTCTTGAAAGTATTATTCATGAAAAGTCTTTGCTATATGATTCATTACTTTACTCATTATCTTCATCATTGCTTCGAATCGCTGCATTCATCTCATATGCTTTACAATAGTATGATCAAGATTATGATAGCATGTCACTTCAGAAATTATCTTTGTTATCGTTTATCTACTCGAGGGCGAGTAGGAACTAAGCTTGGGGATGCTTGATACGTCTCAAACGTATCTATAATTTCTTATGTTCCATGCTACTTTTATGATGATACTCACATGTTTTATACACATTATATGTCATTATTATGCATTTTCCGGCACTAACCTATTGACGAGATGCCGAAGAGCCAGTTGCTGTTTTCTGCTGTTTTTGGTTTCAGAAATCCTAGAAAGGAAATATTCTCGGAATTGGACGAAATCAACGCCGAGGGTCCTATTTTTCCACGAATCTTCCAGAAGACCGGAGAAGTAACGAAGTGGGGCCACGAGGAGGCCACACACTAGGGCGGCGCGGCCTGGGCCTTGGCCGCGCCGGCCTGTTGTGTGGGGCCCTCGTGTGGCCCCTGACCTGCCCTTCCGCCTACATATAGTCTTCATCGCGAAACCCCCAGTACCGAGAGCCACGATACGGAAAACCTTCCAGAGACGCTGCCGCCGCCAATCTCATCTCGGGGGATTCAGGAGATCGCCTCCGGCACCCTGCCGGAGAGGGGAATCATCTCCCGGAGGTCTCTTCATCGCCATGATCGCCTCCGGATCGATGTGTGAGTAGTCCACCCCTGGACTATGGGTCCATAGCAGTAGCTAGATGGTTGTCTTCTCCTAATTGTGCTATCATGTTAGATCTTGTGAGCTGCCTATCATGATCAAGATCATCTATTTGTAATCCTTCATGTTGTGTTTGTTGGGATCCGATGAATATTGAATACTATGTCAAGTTGATTATCAGTCTATCATATATGTTATTTATGTTCTTGCATGCTCTCCGTTGCTAGTAGAGGCTCTGGCCAAGTTGATACTTGTGACTCCAAGAGGGAGTATTTATGCTCGATAGTGGGTTCATGCCTCCATTAAATGCAGGACGATGTGACAGAAAGTTCTAAGGTTGTGGATGTGCTGTTGCTACTAGGGATAAAACATCGATGCTTTGTCTAAGCATATTTGTGTTGATTACATTACGCACCATACTTAATGCAATTGTATGTTGTTTACAACTTAATACTGGAAGGGGTTCGGATGATAACCTGAAGGTGGACTTTTTAGGCATAGATGCATGCTGGATAGCGGTCTATGTACTTTGTCGTAATGCCCTGATTAAATCTCATAGTACTCATCATGATATATGTATGTGCATTGTTATGCCTTCTTTATTTTGTCAATTGCCCAACTGTAATTTGTTCATCCAACATCTGCTATCTTATGGGAGAGACACCACTAGTGAACTGTGAACCCCGGTCCTATTCTTTACATCTGAAATACAATCTGCTGCAATTGTTCTTTACTATTCTTTACAAACAATCATCATCATCCACACTATACATCTAATCCTTTGTTTACAGCAAGCCGGTGAGATTGACAACCTCGCTGTTACGTTGGGGCAAAGTTCTGTGATTGTGTTGTGCAGGTTCCACGTTGGCGCCTGAATCCCTGGTGTTCCGCCGCACTACACTCCGCCACCAACAACCTTCAACGTGCTTCTTGACTCCTACTGGTTCGATTAAACCTTGGTTTCTTACTGAGGGAAACTTGCTACTGTGCGCATCACACCTTGCTCTTGGGATTCCCAACGGACGTGTCAACTACACGCATCACCTGGCTCCTTGGCCGCGCCGCCCACACGTGTGGGCCCCTCCAGGGCTCTCCTCTGGTGGCTCTCGGGTGTTTTGGAAGCTTCGTGGAATTCTAAGATGCTGGGCGTTGATTTCGTCCGATTCCGAGAATATTTCGTTACTAGGATTTGTGAAACCAAAAACAGCAGAAAACAGGAACTGGCACTTCGGCATCTTGTCAATAGGTTAGTTCCGGAAAACGCATAATAATGACATATAATGTGTATAAAACATGTGAGTATCATCATAAAAGTAGCATGGAACATAAGAAATTATAGATACGTTTGAGACGTATCAAGCATCCCCAAGCTTAGTTCCTACTCGCCCTCGAGTAGGTAAACGATAACAAGGATAATTTCTGAAGTGACATGCTATCATAATCTTGATCAATACTATTGTAAAGCATATGAGATGAATGCAGCGATTCGAAGCAATGGTGAAGACAATGAGTAAACAATTGAATCATATAGCAAAGACTTTTCATGAATAGTACTTTCAAGACAAGCATCAATAAGACTTGCATAAGAGTTACTCATAAAGCAATAAATTCAAAGTAAAGGCATTGAAGCAACACAAAGGATGATTAAGTTTCATCAATTGCTTTCAACTTGTAACATGTATATCTCATGGATAGTTGTCAACATAAAGCAATATAACAAGTGCAATAAGTAAACATGTAAGAAGCAATGCACACAGTTTACACAAGTGTTTGCTTCTAAGATAGAAAGAAGTAGGTAAACTGACTCAACATAAAGTAAAAGAAAGGCCCTTCGCAGAGGGAAGCAGGGATTAAATCATGTGCTAGAGCTTTTTAAGTTTTGAAATCATATAAAGAGTATAAAAGTAAAGTTTTGAGAGGTGTTTGTTGTTGTCAACAAATGGTAATGGGTACTCTAACTACCTTATCAACCAGACTTTCAAGAGCGACTCCCATGAAGGACGTTATCTCTACCAGCAAGGTAGATCATCCCTCTTCTCTTTTGTTTACACATGTATTTTAGTTTCATTATTGATGACACTCCTCCCAACCTTTTGCTTACACAAGCCATGGCTAACCAAATCCTCGGGTGCCTTCGATCATTCACATACCATGGAGGAGTGTCTATTTGCAAAATTAAGTTGCTTACTGATGAATCAGGGCAAAACATGTGAAGAGAATTATTAATGAAAGTTAATTAATTGAGGCTGGGAACCCCATTGCCAGCTCTTTTTGCAAAATTATTGGATAAGCGGATGAGCCACTAGTCCATTGGTGAAAGTCTGTCAAGAGTAAATGACAAGGTTGAAAGATAAAACACCACATACTTCCTCATGAGCTATAAAACATTGACACAAATAAGGAGTAATAAAGTTTTGAATTGTTTAAAGGTAGCACATGAAGTATTTACTTGGAATGGCAGAAAAATACCATGTAGTAGGTAGGTATGGTGGACACAAATGGCATAGTTTTTGGCTCAAGGATTTGGATGCACGAGAAGAATTCCTCTCAATACAAGGCTAGGCTAGCAAGGTTGTTTGAAGAAAACTCAAGTATAAAAGGTGCAGCAAAGCTCACATATGAACATATTGTAACTATTATAAGACTTTACATTGTCTCCTTGTTGTTCAAACACCTTAACCAGAAAATATCTAGACTCTAGAGAAACCAATCATGCAAACCAAATTTTAACAAGCTCTATGTAGTTCTTCATTAATGGGTACAAGGTATATGATGCAAGAGCTTAAACATGATCTATATGAGCACAACAATTGCCAAGTATCACATTATTCAAGACATTATACCATTTACCACATGCAGCATTTTCTGTTTCCAACCAAATAATAATGAACGAAGCAGTTTCAACCTTCGCCATGAACATTAAAAGTAAAGCTAAGAACACTAGTGTTCATATGAACGAGCGAAGCGTGTCTCTCTTCCACACAAGCATGTATTTATTCAGAGAATGAAAATAACAAAACGAAAATAAAAACAAACAGACGCTCCAAGTAAAGTACATAAGATGTGACGGAATAAAAATATAGTTTCACTAGAGGTGACCTGATAAGTTGTCGATGAAGAAGGGGATGCCTTGGGCATCCCCAAGCTTAGATGCTTGAGTCTTCTTGAAGGGATGAACCACGGAGGCATCCCCAAGCTTAGACTTTTCACTCTTCTTGATCATAGTATATCATCCTCCTCTCTTGACCCTTGAAAACTTCCTCCACACCAAACTCGAAACAAACTCATTAGAGGGTTAGTGCATAATCAAAAATTCACATATTCAGAGGTGACACAATCATTCTTAACACTTCTGGACATTACCCAAAGCTACTGGAAGTTAATGGAACAAAGAAATCCATCCAACACAGCAAAAGAGGCAATGCGAAATAAAAGGCAGAATCTGTCAAAACAGAATAGTCCGTAAAGACGAATTTTTTAGAGGCACTGAACTTGCTCAGATGAAAATGCTCAAATTGAATGAAAGTTGCGTACATATCTGAGGATCACGCACGTAAATTGGCAGATTTTTCTGAGTTACCTACAGAGAGGCATATTGAAATTCGTGACAGCAAGAAATCTGTTTCTGCGCAGCAATCCAAATCTAGTATTGACTTTACTATCAAAGACTTTACTTGGCACAACAATGCAATAAAATAAAGATAAGGAGAGTTTGCTACAGTAGTAACAACTTCCAAGACTCAAATAAAAAACAAAATTGCTGTAGTAGAATAAAGACATGGGTTATCTCCCAAGAAGTGCTTTCTTTATAGCCATTAAGATGGGCTCAACAGTTTTAATGATGCACTCGCAAGAAATAAGAGTTGAAGCAAAAGAGAGCATCAAAAAGTAAGTATAAAACAAATTTAAGTCTAACCCACTTCCTATGAAAAGGAATCTTGTAAATAAAAAAATTCATGAAGCATAATGCAACAAGCATAGAAAGATAAAACACAAGTAACTTAAAAATTTTCAACATAAAGAGGGGACACTTAATATTATTAAGATGCATATTACCATGTTTCCCTCTTGATGACCCACAAGTATAGGGGATCGCAACAGTCTTCGAGGGAAGTATTACCCAATTTATTGATTCGAAACAAGGGGAGACAAAGAATATTTGGAAGCCTTAACAACGGAGTTGTCAATTCAGTTGCACCTGGAAACAGACTTGCTCGCAAGAGTTTATCAGTAGTAACAGTTTTATAGCAGTAGCAGTAGTAAAATAACAGCAGCAGAGTAACAAAGACAGCAGTAGTGATTATAGTAAACAACAGGATTAAAATACTGTAGGCACGGGGACGGATGACGGGCGTTGCATGGATGAGAGAAACTCATGTAACAATCATAGCAGGGCATTTGCAGATAATAATAAAACGGTGTCTAAGTACTAATCAATCAATAGGCATGTGTTCCAATTATAGTCGTACGTGCTCGCAATGAGAAACTTGCACAACATCTTTTGTCCTACCAGCCGGTGGCAGCCGGGCCTCAAGGGAAACTACTGGATATTAAGGTACTCCTTTTAATAGAGTACCGGAGCAAAGCATTAACACTCCGTGAACACATGTGATCCTCACATCGCTACCATTCCCTCCGGTTGTCCCGATTTCTGTCACTTCGGGGCCATTGGTTCCGGACAGCGACATGTGTATACAACTTGCAGGTAAGATCATAAACAACGAATATCATGATGAAATAATAACATGTTCAGATCTGAGATCATGGCACTCGGGCCCTAGTGACAAGCATTAAGCATAACAAGTTGCAACAATATCATAAAAGTACCATCTACGGACACTAGGCACTATGCCCTAACAATCTTATGCTATTACATGACCAATCTCATCCAATCCCTACCATCCCCTTCGCCTACAGCGGGGGAATTACTCACACATGGATGGGGGAAACATGGCTGGTTGATGTAGAGGCGTTGGCGGTGATGGCGGTGATGATCTCCTCCAATTCCCCGTCCCGGCGGAGTGCCAGAACGGAGACTTCTGGCTCCCGCGACGGAGTTTCGCGATGTGGCGGCGTTCTGGAGGGTTTCTGGCGACTTCGACTTCTCTCTGTGTGTTTTTAGGTCGAAACGAATAAGTAGTCCGAAGGGGGGCGTCGGAGGCCGGCCGAGGGGGCCACACCACCTGGCCGCGCGGGCCCCCCTGGGCCGCGCCGCCTGGTGGTGTGGGGCCCTCGGGCCTCCACTTCAAGTGCCCTTCTGGCTCCGTTAGTTTCCTGGGAAAATAGGGCCTTCTGCATAAATTCCGAGGTTTTTCCCGAAAGTTGGATTTCTGCACAAAAACGAGACACCAGAGCAGTTCTGCTGAAAACAGCGTTAGTCCGTGTTAGTTGCATCCAAAATACACAAATTAGAGGCAAAACAATAGCAAAAGTGTTCGGGAAAGTAGATACGTTTTGGACGTATCAACTCCCCCCAAGCTTAGCTTATTGCTTGTCCTCAAGCAATTCAGTTAACAACTGAGCGATAAAAGAACTTTCACGAACACATTTGCTCATATGATGTATATATTCTCATGACATGGCTAATAGTTGAGCAGTTCATAACAAGGTACATGCAAATAAGATCATCTAATAGCTATATCAATCATGAAGAGGTACCAACAATTAATAATAAGCATCATGAATCATGTATATTAGCAGGATTGCAATGTTCATAAGAGAGTATGATAAAGTGGTATCTCGCTTGCCTGTATTTGATTGGCAAAACATAAATGCCCGGGCACCTCTGGAGTTCATAGAAAGACTAGAAGTAGTGATTGTCAAAGATAAAAGCATCAAAGTTATACCACAATCAATCATATTTTGAGACAAGCATATTATACTAAGAATGACAGTTGTGCTCTCAAGATAGTACTCAAAGAAATAATGGAGACACAACATAAAAGTAAAAGATTGACCCTTCGCAGAGGGAAGCAGGGATTAACATGCGCTAGAGCTTTTCATTTTTATAAATCAGGAGTAAAATTATTTTGAGGGGTGTTTGTTGTTGTCAACGAATGGTAATGGGTACACTAACTACCTCGCCAACCGGACTTTCAAGAGCGGCTCCCATGAATTATTGCATATTTATTTGGCACTCCTTCCAACCTTTCTTACACAAACCATGGCTAACCGAATCCTCTGGTGCCTGCCAACAATCTCATACCATGAAGGAGTGCCTTTTTATTTTAGTTTTATTATGATGATGACACTCCCCCCAACCTTTGCTTACACAAGCCATGGCTAACCGAATCCTTCGGGTGCCGTCCAACAATCACAAACCATGGAGGAGTGTCTATTTAAGTTTAATTAATTCGGGACTGGGAATCCCATTGCCAGCTCTTTTTGCAAAATTATTGGATAAGCGGATGTGCCACTATTCCATATGAGAGTCCGTCAAAAGTAAATGACAAGGTTGAAAGCTAAACACCACATACTTCCTCATGAGCTATGAAACATTAACACAAATTAAGAAGCATTTTGAAGGTTTTAAAGGTAGCGCATGAGAATTTACTTGGAATGGTTTGAAATGCCATGCATAGGTATTTATGGTGGACGCTCTGGAATAACTTGGTTTTCATGTGTTTGGAGGCACGAGCAGCGTTCCCGCTCAGTACAAGTGAAGGCTAGCAAGAGACTAGGGAGCGACAAATCAAGAGAGCAGTAACTGTCATAATCATGCTTGCGGCAAAATAAATTAACTGAGGCATAAAAGTGATACAAGAACTCTGAAGCAATGTAAATCATTGAGGCTTAATTGACTCTTGTTCAGTCATATGCATGCGTGAGCATGTGCCAAGTCAATATAAATGAATTATTCAGAGGAGGATACCACAATGCCATACTTACTTATGGATAAAACAATGCAAGCAAACATCCATGACATGCTACTCATATTAATAGATTGGAGCTAAACATGAGAGATCATAAACTACTAGACTTTCTCAAATAATATATACCTCACATGAACCAACTAAGCATGCTCACATGGATGAGTATATGTACAAAAATGAAAACAAATAGAGTTCATACCAGCCTCTCACCACAATCAGATTGTCGTGGATCGTCATTATTGCCTTTTCACTTGTGTAGCTTGGATAATATGAAATGAAAACCACGCTCCAGCCACCGAATACCATTGAACTCATGATGAACTTTACAAACCAAAGAAGAACAGCAAATATTTTTGGTGTTTTCAAATTGCAAACAAGAACAAGAGGAAACAAGCAAACAAAGCAAAATCTTTTTGGGTTTTCTTATAGCAAACTAGCAATAGCAAATAAAGCGAAACAAATGCAAGAAACCAAAGCAAACAAATGGTGAAGAGAAACAACAGAAATATTTTTGGTCTTTTTGTGTTTTGGGAAAGAAATAAAGCAAAAACAAGAAATAGCAAACTAAAAGAAACACAGAAAAGCAAGATGGCAGAAATCTGCCAAAACTTGACAGCAGTACAGAAATCGATTTTTACAAAAATCTTACGTTGCTCAGTCCAAAAAGTGTTCAACTAATGAAAGTTAGATAACAACCTGGGGAACCTGCACAAAAATTTTCAACTCAAAATAACGTTCTGGCTGTGCACACGAATTTTTACGGTAACAGCCCAGAATCTGTTTTCAGGCAGCACTTCCCCAAATATCATCTTCCTCTCATTAGAAAACCACTCAAAGAGACTAAACAAGTATATACAAGTATCCAGCAATCATAATATGCAAAGAATGAGTGATGCCAGTATACCTCCCCCCAAGCTTAGGCTCTTGGCCTAAGTGGAGTTCAATCCCATCGATCCCATGAAGTAGTACCTCCGTAATATGAAGATGGGTCGTATTCCGGGTATGTGCTAGAAGAAGCACCCGGATATGTGCCGGTGTGGTCGTAGGAGGTCCCGACGTCCTCGGAGTCATGTTGCTGGTGGAACTCTTGTATCTTCATATGTTCCTCCACCTCCTCCTTAGTGCGCGACCATGGTTGCCTGTCAATATCAAACAAGCCTGGCTGGGGAAGAGGGATTTCTTTCTCATCCCCGTCAGCAAACAACATTCTATAGGCCGTAGACTCAGTGGTAACAAAATGATGACTCTTCATGGCAGCAATATCAAGTCTCCTAGGGGCCAATGGCACATCATTAGGATCAATAGGAAGATCTAGATATGTTAAAACACGCAGTGCAATAGTTCCTCCAAAAATAGGTCCCCTGGTAGACAGGCGACGAGCAATAAGAGCACCAAGGTGATAAGATGTTTGACCAGTAAGTGCAATGTTCAGGAAAGCAAGATGGTAGCTAGAAATATTACTAGTGTTCTCCCTACCAAGAATGCTAGTAGCAATGTAGTATGCAAAATATTTAATGGCGGGGAGTTGAATGTTCCTTATCTTGCCCCGCTGAATGGTGCGACAGTCGTCATTCGTGATCCCTCGGTAGAGCTCCAACAAGTCCCGAGGGTTGTCATCAATCCTACTTGCTGTACCTGCAGGGTCAATATCCAAAGCAAGACAAAAATCCTTCAATTGCATAGTAACAGGATTACCATAAATCCTGAATGCAACCGTTGGCTCATATTGTTTATTGTCAAACCGGAAACTTTCGACGAAAATTTTTGTGAGCATATAATACTGCTCCCTTTCATCTCCCATATAGGTAGTTAACCCTGCCCTGTTGACAAGGGTCAAGAAATCCTCCAGTATCCCTGCATTCCTTAGAAAACCATAGCATGGAAAAGTAGAAGCATTAGGAGGACCGTTGTCCTCTTCAGGCGCGAAGCTAGGCGCGAGGATGTCTTCATTGTATGATTGCCTAATCCGGGTGGCGGCCCTAGAAGGCCTCCCGGTGCTGGTTGTCCCCTTCTTGAACAAATCTCCAAATTTGAACTTCTTCATTTTCTGAAATTTCCAACAAACAATATAAAACTTGATTTGGTGACATAAAATTGAGGGAAACTACTATAGGAGCTTGCTAGAGTACTAATCATGCATCAAAACTAGTTTCTACCACTTAGAACAAGCATGCAAGCTCACTAAACATGTTACCTACAGCAGCAAAATATTCAAGATATACTCAACCAAACAAAATTCTACTTGGATGGGTGGAGGAGTCACATACCGAAGAGCAAATGTGCCATGAGCAAAGAGATCGAGAAATCTGGAGCTCTGGAGCAAAAACGCGAGAGAGATGAACTTGGTACGAGTTTTTTCGGGAGAGAGAAGGTGCTGGGAGGAAGAGATGGCAAAGTGGGGCAGAGGGGGACCCACACCACATGGTGGCGCGGCCACCTCCTTGGCCGCGCCGGCCTGTGGTTTAGCGCCCTCTGGTGCCCCACAGGTCATCCTCTGGTGCTCCCAGGTGCCTCATCGAAAAATAGGACCAACGGTGTAATTTTCGCGAATTTTTGAAAACTTTGAAAAATGCACATTTTCTGGGTATTAGGTTTATTATTACTGGCCAGGAAAATTTTTGAAATCTCAAATCAACTAAGAAACTTTGCAAATTAAAAATACTACAGCAACTAAAACAAGTGGAGAAAGAAAGAAAGAGATGTTGTTTACCTCCTCTATGCATATAAAAGGTATTTGTTAACAAGGTTGATCAAGTCTTGCCACCAAATAAATTTTACATAGCATATGAAGAAATAAACCTCAAATCAATCATGTTACCTTGAATTGTATTGATATGGATCCAATCACAAGAGTTTGATATTCTTCTTTAGGCTCATATATAGGACAATCGATGGATCCCACTTTGATAGTTCTCACATGAGAAATAGTATTAACTCCGCACGCTTTTTCAATCCTCTTGGGGAAATAGACGGTGTGTTCCCTATCATCAACATTGAAAGTGACCTTTCCTTTATTGCAATCAATAACGGCCCCTGCGGTGTTAAGAAAAGGTTTCCCAAGAATAATAGACATATTATCATCTTCAGGCATTTCCAATACAACAAAATCAGTTAATATCAAGCAGTTAGTAGTAACTTGAACAGGAACATTCTCACATATACCAACAGGAATAGCAGTAGATTTATCAGCCATTTGCAAAGATATATCAGTAGGTATCAACTTATCTAAGTAAAGTCTCTTATAAAGAGAGAAAGGCATAACACTAACACCGGCTCCCAAGTCACATAGAGCAGTTTTGACATAATTATTCTTAATAGAACAAGGAATAGTAGGTATACCTGGGTCGCCCAACTTCTTTGGAATTTTGCCATTGAAAGAGTAATTAGCAAGCATAGTGGAAATTTCCTCATTGGGGATTTTCCTTATGTTAGTAACAATATCTTTCATATACTTTGAATAAGGAGGCAATTTAATAGCATCAGTTAAAGGGATTTGCAAGAATAAAGGTTTCATCCAATCACATAATTTATTATAGTGTTCTTCTTCCTTTGATTTTAGTTTCTTAGCAGGAAAAGGCATTGGCTTTTGCACCCAAGGTTCTCTTTCATTCCCATGTTTCTCAGCAATAAAATCTTCTTTAGTATACTTTTTATTTTTAGCATGCTTTTCAGGTTCTTCTTCAACCTCTTCTTTATCAGGAGTATCATTCTTATCATTATCTTCACTATTATCATGTTCATTACCACTTTCAGTTTCAGCATCAGAAATAGAAATACTATTAGGATCATTAACAGGTTCAGAGGATTCTACAACATTTTTATATTTCTTTTTCTTTTTCTTCTTAGAATGAGCTCTAGGTTCAATGCGTTGAGAATCTTGTTCAATTCTTTTGGGATGCCCTTCAGGATATAGAGGATCCTGGGTAGAGACACCACCTCTAGTTGTTACTTCATAAGCATGTTTTTCTTTAGCATTATTCCCTAACAAGTCATTTTGCACTTTAGTGAGTTGATCAATTTGAGTTTGAATCATTTGAAAATGTTTGACAAGCATCTTAACATCATTGGAGGTTCTCTCCACAATATCATGCAATTGACTAATAGCTTGAGAATTTTCCATTAGATGATTCTCTACTCTCATATTAAAATTTTCTTGTTTAACAATATAATTATCAAACTCATCTAAGCATTGTGCAGGAGGTTTCGAATACGGAATATCTTCCCTAGTAAAGCGTTGAAGGGAGTTTACCTCAACCATGGATGAAGGGGGAATTATCTCACATATATCTTCTATAGGAGGTAGATTCTTCACATCTTCAGATTTAATACCTTTCTCCTTGAGAGACTTCTTGGCTTCCCTCATATCTTCATCATTCAATTTAATTAAACCCCTCTTCTTCACTATTGGCGTTGGAGTTGGTTCAGGCGTATTCCAATCATCATAATTCCGGCCTATTTTAGCCAATAATTCTTCAGCGTCGTCTGGAGTTCTTTTCCTGAAAACACAACCAGCACAACTATCCAGGTATGCTCTAGACTCAATGGTTAGTCCACTATAAAATATATCAAGTAAATCATGCTTTTCTAAATCATGGTCAGGCAAAGCTCTAATAAGAGAGCAAAATCTCGTCCAAGCCTCAGGCAATTTCTCCTCATCTCCCTGATCAAAATTATAAACTCTCTGCAAAGCAGCATGTTGAGCACTAGCAGGAAAGTATTTGCGGAAGAAAACCTCAAGCAATTCTTTCGGACTTTTAATAGAATTAGGTGGCAAATTATTATACCAAGTTTTAGCGTCATCCTTCAATGAGAATGGAAATATTTTAGCAACAAAGTAAGTACGCTTCTTAACATCATCAGAAAACAAGCTACTCAAAGTGGATAACTCAGTCATGTGTTCAACAACACTTTCTTTTTCAGTACCACAAAAAGGTGTTTTCTCAACAATAGCTATATGAGATAGATCAATAGAAAAATCATAATCTTTATCCCTAATGTTTATAGGAGATGTGGCAAATTTAGGATCAGGAGACAGTTTATATCTAACAGTATGTTCTGCAAGCAACTTTTTAATTTTTCTTCCATCAGTAGTAGCATGGCATTTTTCAATAAAATCATCATCAAGTTCCACATAATCTTCATCAAAATCATCACTAGAGTATTCAAGTTCAGGTGAACTAACAGGTGTAGTAGCATTAGGAGTTTCAGTATTTTCAATTTGTCTAGATTTAGCAATTGTAGCATCTAGAAAAGATCCCAATGAACCACTATCATCAAGCACAGCAGAAACATTATCAATATTATGAGAGTGTTCAGATTCAGCAGATATACCCGCATGCGAAGCATGTGGCGGTGAAACAAGTTTATCAATCACAGATGGTGAATCAAGTGTAGCGGAGGTACTCAGAATTGTACCTTTTCTTGTAGTGGATGGTAATATGGCGATCTTAGTATCGCGAGGTTTACCCATGATGGAGAATTTGCAGCGGACAATATCAATCCAAGTGAACTTCCAAATAAAGCTATGCTCCCCGGCAACGGCGCCAGAAAATAGTCTTGATGACCCACAAGTATAGGGGATCGCAACAGTCTTCGAGGGAAGTATTACCCAATTTATTGATTCGACACAAGGGGAGACAAAGAATACTTGGAAGCCTTAACAACGGAGTTGTCAATTCAGTTGCACCTGGAAACAGACTTGCTCGCAAGAGTTTATCAGTAGTAACAGTTTTATAGCGATGAGTAGTAAAATAACAGCAGCAGAGTAACAAAGACAGCAGTAGTGATTATAGTAAACAACAGGATTAAAATACTGTAGGCACGGGGACGGATGACGGGCGTTGCATGGATGAGAGAAACTCATGTAACAATCATAGCAGGGCATTTGCAGATAATAATAAAACGGTGTCTAAGTACTAATCAATCAATAGGCATGTGTTCCAATTATAGTCGTACGTGCTCGCAATGAGAAACTTGCACAACATCTTTTGTCCTACCAGCCGGTGGCAGCCGGGCCTCAAGGGAAACTACTGGATATTAAGGTAATCCTTTTAATAGAGTACCAGAGCAAAGCATTAACACTCCGTGAACACATGTGATCCTCACATCGCTACCATTCCCTCCGGTTGTCCCGATTTCTGTCACTTCGGGGCCATTGGTTCCGGACAGCGACATGTGTATACAACTTGCAGGTAAGATCATAAACAACGAATATCATGATGAAATAATAACATGTTCAGATCTGAGATCATGGCACTCGGGCCCTAGTGACAAGCATTAAGCATAACAAGTTGCAACAATATCATAAAAGTACCATCTACGGACACTAGGCACTATGCCCTAACAATCTTATGCTATTACATGACCAATCTCATCCAATCCCTACCACCCCCTTCGCCTACAGCGGGGGAATTACTCACACATGGATGGGGGAAACATGGCTGGTTGATGTAGAGGCGTTGGCGGTGATGGCGGTGATGATCTCCTCCAATTCCCCGTCCCGGCCGCCTGGTGGTGTGGGGCCCTCGGGCCCTGGGCCGCGCCGCCTGGTGGTGTGGGGCCCTCGGGCCTCCACTTCAAGTGCCCTTCTGGCTCCGTTAGTTTCCTGGGAAAATAGGGCCTTCTGCATAAATTCCGAGGTTTTTCCCGAAAGTTGGATTTCTGCACAAAAACGAGACACCAGAGCAGTTCTGCTGAAAACAGCGTTAGTCCGTGTTAGTTGCATCCAAAATACACAAATTAGAGGCAAAACAATAGCAAAAGTGTTCGGGAAAGTAGATACGTTTTGGACGTATCACCTCTCTCATAATAACTTTCAGTAGTAGCATGAACAAACTCAACAATATAACTATCACATAAAGCATTCTTATCATGAGTCTCATGCATAAAATAATTACTACTCCCAACATAAGCATAGTCATTCTTATTAATTGTAGTGGGAGCAAATTCAACGAAGTAGCTATTGATGGGATTCGTAGCATAGAAAACAAAAATTTTCCTACCGCGAGAACGCAATCCAAGCCAAGATGCAATCTAGAAGACGGTAGCAACGAGGGGATTATCGAGTCTCACCCTTGAAGAGATTCCAAAGCCTACAAGATGAGTCTCTTGTTGATGCGGTAGACGTTCACTTGCCGCTTGCAAAAGCGCGTAGAAGATCTTGATCACGGCGCCACGAACGGGCAGCACCTCCGTACTCGTTCACACGTTCGGTTGTTGATGAAGACGACGTCCACCTCCCCGTTCCAGCGGGCAGCGGAAGTAGTAGTTCCTCTTGAATCCGATAGCTCGACGGCGTGGTGTCGGTGGCGGTGGAGAATCCCGGCGGAGCTTCACTAAGCGTGCGGGGAAGAAGAAGGAGTGGGGCGGCTAGGGTTTGGGGAGAGGGGGCGCCGGCCATCTAGGGGGTGCGGCCAGCTTGTGGTCTTGGGGTGGCCGGCCCCCTCCCCTTGGCCCCTCATTATATAGGTGGAAGCCCCAACTGTTGGACTACCAGTCTCCGAATAAGACCCGAACCAAAAACCTTCCATGTGATAGGGAAACCTACCCAAGGTGGGAATCCCACTTGGGGTGGGATTCCCCCTTCCATGTGGGGGGGTGGCCGGCCCCCTTTGGGGAGTCCACTTGGGACTCCTCCCCCTTAGGGTTGGCCGGCCATGGGAGGTGGAGTCCCTTCGGGACTCCGCCTTCCTTAGTGGTTTCCTACGGACTTTTCTAGAACCTTCTAGAACCTTCCATAGAACCTTCCGGATCATTTTAAATCTTATAAAATGACTTCCTATATATGAATCTTATTCTCCGGACCATTCCGGAACTCCTCGTGATATCCGGGATCTCATCCGGGACTCCGAACAAATATTCGAACTCCATTCCATATTCAAATTCTACCATTTCGACATCCAACTTTAAGTGTGTCACCCTACGGTTCGCGAACTATGCGGACATGGTTGAGTACTCACTCCGACCAATAACCAATAGCGGGATCTGGAGATCCATAATGGCTCCCACATATTCAACGATGACTTTAGTGATCGAATGAACCATTCACATACGATACCAATTCCTTTTGTCACGCGATATTTTACCTGTCCGAGGTTTGATCATCGGTATCACTCTATACCTTGTTCAACCTCGTCTCCTGACAAGTACTCTTTACTCGTACCGTGGTATGTGGTCTCTTATGAACTTATTCATATGCTTGCAAGACATTAGACGACATTCCACCGAGAGGGCCCAGAGTATATCTATCCGTTATCGGGATGGACAAATCCCACTGTTGATCCATATGCCTCAACTCATACTTTCTGGATACTTAATCCCACCTTTATAACCACCCATTTACGCAGTGGCGTTTGGTGTAATCAAATTACCTTTCCGGTATAAGTGATTTACATGATCTCATGGTCATAAGGACTAGGTAACTATATCGAAAGCTTATAGCAAATGAACTTAATGACGTGATCTTATGCTACGCTTAATTGGGTGTGTCCATTACATCATTCACATAATGACATAACCTTGTTATTAATAACATCCAATGTTCATGATCACGAAACCATGATCATCTATTAATCAACAAGCTAGTTATAAAAGAGGCTTACTAGGGACTCCTTGTTGTTTACATAACACACATGTATCAATGTTTCGGTTAATACAATTATAGCATGGTATGCAAACATTATCATAAACACAAAGATATATTATAATAACCATTTTATTATTGCCTCTTGGGCATATCTCCAACAGTCTCCCACTTGCACTAGAGTCAATAATCTAGTTTACATTTGTAAAGATATAACACCTTGGCCTTCCGGTGCTTTATCATGTTTTGCTCACGGGAGAGGTTTTAGTCAATAGATCTGACACGCTCAGAAACGTATGTATTCTGCAATTCATTTGCGTCTTAACGCATCACTCTTTCTCCAAATGAGTCGGCATTAAATATGTTTGGTCTTCTGGTGGAACCTTAATTCCGCGGTCTGAAATATGTCACTAATATTGTCACACACAATATGGCTTCAAAGTTCTGACACTATCAGAACTACACCAAGTTCTCAAAGAACTTCTTGACTTATCATCCTCAATCATTGTCAAAACAATGACACACTCTGCCTTCTTTTGTAGAATCCGTCACAATATTTAGAATTCTTCTAAATCTAACATTGTGCTACCTTTTTAATAACACTTAGCCTAATTGAGATTGAAATTTAATTTTATATGTGACCAAACTAATATCGGTGCAACACTTTACAGCGATTTTGTTTGTCATTACTCCATACAAAACTATTTATATATCCTTGGTTCTTCTAAAGTACACAGGGATATTCTTACTGTTTGTCCAATGATCATCACATGAATCATTCTGGTATATTCTCCTAACTTTTTAGAACACAGGACATCTGATTGTGTACATATTATTCGTGATCTATAATCACTCATGTGTTTTTACTCATTGAGTGTCAGATACACTCAAGTCTTATTAAACCTTCACATGACAAGAACATTTTCTTAATATTTCTTATATTGAACTACTTCAATATCCATTCTATGTACTTTGACTTAAACTTATTATGTGTTTCAATCTATCTTCATAGATCTTGACACTAAATATGTTTCAGTCCATATTCTTTCATTGGAGTTAATTCTCAATGAAACCTTTTAATCAAATATATAATTACATCATTTATAACCAACTATATGTCATCTTGCTGGCGCAAAGTTGACGTGGGAGTTAGAGATCCCTGTGGTGTAACTTTTCTTCAGTTCCCCGGCAACGGCGCCAGAAATTTGCTTGATGCGTGTAGTTGACACGTCCGTTGGGAACCCCAAGAGGAAGGTGTGATGCGCACAGCGGCAAGTTTCCCTCAGTTAGAAACCAAGGTTTAATCGAACCAGTAGGAGTCAAGAAGCACGTTGAAGGTTGATGGCGGCGGGATGTAGTGCGGCGCAACACCAGAGATTCCGGCGCCAACGTGGAACCTGCACAACACAACCAAAGTACTTTGCCCCAACGAAACAGTGAGGTTGTCAATCTCACCGGCTTGCTGTAACAAAGGATTAACCGTATTGTGTGGAAGATGATTGTTTGCAGAGAAAATAGTAAAACAAGTATTGCAGCAGATTTGTATTTCAGTATTAAAAGAATGGACCGGGGTCCACAGTTCACTAGAGGTGTCTCTCCCATAAGATAAAAGCATGTTGGGTGAACAAATTACAGTCGGGCAATTGACAAATAGAGAGGGCATAATAATGCACATACATGACATGATAAGTATAGTGAGATTTAATTGGGCATTACGACAAAGTACATAGACCCCCATCCAACTGCATCTATGCCTAAAAAGTCCAGCTTCAGGTTATCATCCGAACCCCCTCCAGTATTAAGTTGCAAAGCAACAGACAATTGCATTAAGTATGGTGCGTAATGTAATCAACAACTACATCCTCGGACATAGCGCCAATGTTTTATCCCTAGTGGCAACAGCACAACACAACCTTAGAACTTTCTGTCACTGTCCCAGGTGTCAATGCAGGCATGAACCCACTATCGAGCATAAGTACTCCCTCTTGGAGTTAAAAGTAAAAACTTGGCCAGAGTCTCTACTAGAAACGGAGAGCATGCAAGATCATAAACAACACATGTGTAATAACTTGATAATTAACATGACATGGTATTCTCTATCCATCGGATCCCGACAAACACAACATATAGAATTACAGATAGATGATCTTGATCATGTTAGGCAGCTCACAAGATCCAACAATGAAGCACAATGAGGAGAAGACAACCATCTAGCTACTGCTATGGACCCATAGTCCAGGGGTGAACTACTCACTCATCACTCCGGAGGCGACCATGGCGGTGTAGAGTCCTCCGGGAGATGAATCCCCTCTCCGGCAGGGTGCCGGAGGAGATCTCCAGAATCCCCCGAGATGGGATCGGCGGCGGCGGCGTCTCAGTAAGGTTTTCCGTATCGTGGTTTTTCGCCTCAGGGGTTTCGCGACGGAGGCTTTAAGTAGGCGGAAGGGCAGAGTCGGGGGCCAGACGAGGGGGCCACACCATAGGGCGGCGCGGGCCCCCCCTGGGCCGCGCCGCCTTGTGGTGTCGCCACCTCGTGGCCCCACTTCGTGTGTTCTTCGGTCTTCTGGAAGCTCCGTGGAAAAATAGGCCCCTGGGTCTTTGTTTCGTCCAATTCCGAGAATATTTCGTTACTAGGATTTCTGAAACCAAAAACAGCAGAAAACAGGAACTGGCACTTCGGCATCTTGTTAATAGGTTAGTTCCAGAAAATGCACGAATATGACATAAAGTGTGCATAAAACATGTAGGTATCATCAATAATATGGCATAGAACATAAGAAATTATCGATACGTCGGAGACGTATCAGCATCCCCAAGCTTAGTTCTGCTCGTCCCGAGCAGGTAAAACGATAACAAAGATAATTTCTGAAGTGATATGCCATCATAACCTTGATCATACTATTTGTAAACATATGTAGTGGATGCAGCAATCAAAACAATGGTAATGACATGAGTAAACAAGTAAATCATATAGCAAAGACTTTTCATGAACAGTACTTCAAGACAAGTATTAATAAGTCTTGCATAAGAGTTAACTCATAAAGCAATAAATCAAAGTAAAGGTATTGAAACAACACAAAGGAAGATTAAGTTTCAGCGGTTGCTTTCAACTTGTAACATGTATATCTCATGGATAATTGTCAACATAGAGTAATATAACAAGTACAATATGCAAGTATGTAGGAATCAATGCACAGTTCACACAAGTTTTTGCTTCTTGAGGTGGAGAGAGATAGGTGAACTGACTCAACATAAAAGTAAAGAGAATGGTCCTTCAAAGAGGAAAGCATCGATTGCTATATTTGTGCTAGAGCTTTTATTTTGAAAACATGAAACAATTTTGTCAACGGTAGTAATAAAGCATATGAGTTATGTACATTATATCTTACAAGTTGCAAGCCTCATGCATAGTATACTAATAGTGCCCGCACCTTGTCCTAATTAACTTGGACTACCGGATCTTTGCAATGCACATGTTTTGACCAAGTGTCACAATGGGGTACCTCCATGTCGCCTGTACAAAGGTCTAAGGAGAAAGCTCGCATTTTGGATTTCTCGCTTTTGATTATTCTCAACTTAGACATCCATACCGGGACAACATGGACAACAGATAATGGACTCCTCTTTAATGCATAAGCATGTGGCAACAATTATTATTCTCATATGAGATTGAGGATATATGTCCAAACTGAAACTTCCACCATGAATCATGGCTTTAGTTAGCGGCCCAAAGTTCTTCTCTAACAATATGCATGCTCCAACCATGAAGGTGGTAGATCTCTCTTGCTTCAGACAAGACGGACATGCATAGCAACTCACATGATATCCAACAAAGAATAGTTGATGGCGTCCCCAGAAACATGGTTATCGCTCAACAAGCAACTTAATAAGAGATAAAGTGCATAAGTACATATTCAATACTACAATAGTTTTTAAGGTATTTGTCCCATGAGCTATATATTGCAAAGGTGAATGATGGAGTTTTAAAGGTAGCACTCAAGCAATTTACTTTGGAATGGCGGGTAAATACCATGTAGTAGGTAGGTATGGTGGACATAAATGGCATAGTGGTTGGCTCAAGTATTTTGGATGCATGAGAAGTATTCCCTCTCGATACAAGGTTTAGGCTAGCAAGGTTATTTGAAACAAACACAAGGATGAACGGTACAGCAAAACTCACATAAAAGACATATGGTAAACATTATAGGACTCCATACCGTTTTCCTTGTTGTTCAAAACTCAATACTAGATGTTATCTAGACTCTAGAGAAACCAAATATGCAAACCAAATTAACAAGCTCTAAGTGTTTCTTCATTAATGGGTGCAAAGTATATGATGCAAGAGCTTAAACATGAGCACAACAATTGCCAAGTATCAAATTATCCAAGACATTTTAGAGTTACTACATGTAGCATTTTCCAATTCCAACCATATAACAATTTAACGAAGAAGAAACTTCGCCATGAATACTATGAGTAGAGCCTAAGGACATATTTGTCCATATGCTACAGCGGAGCGTGTCTCTCTCCCATAAAGTGAATGCTAGGATCCATTTTATTCAAACAAAACAAAAACAAAAACAAACTGACGCTCCAAGCAAAGTACATAAGATGTGGCCGAATAAAAATATAGTTTCAGGGGAGGAACCTGATAATGTTGTCGATGAAGAAGGGGATGCCTTGGGCATCCCCAAGCTTAGACGCTTGAGTCTTCTTAATATATGCGGGGGTGAACCACCGGGGCATCCCCAAGCTTAGAGCTTTCACTCTCCTTGATCATATTGCATCATACTCCTCTCTTGATCCTTGAAAACTTCCTCCACACCAAACTCGAAACAACTCATTAGAGGGTTAGTGCATAATAAAAATTCACATGTTCAGAGGTGACACAATCATTCTTAACACTTCTGGACATTGCATAAAGCTACTGGACATTAGTGGATCAAAGAAATTCATCCAACATAGCAAAAGAGGCAATGCGAAATAAAAGACAGAATCTGTCAAAACAGAACAGTCCGTAAAGATGGATTTTATTAGGCCACCAGACTTGCTCAAACGAAAATGCTCAAATTGAATGAAAGTTGCGTACATATCTGAGGATCATGCTCGTAAATTTGCGTAATTTTCTGAGCTACCTGCAGGGAGATAGACCCAGATTGGTGACAGCAAAGAAATCTGGAACTGCGCAGTAATCCAAATCTAGTACTTACTTTTCTATCAAAGACTTTACTTGGCACAACAAAACATAAAACTAAGATAAGGAGAGGTTGCTACAGTAGTAAACAACTTCCAAGACACAAATATAAAACAAAAATACTGGAGTAAAAACATGAGTTGTCTCCCATAAGCGCTTTTCTTTAACGCCTTTCAGCTAGGCGCAGAAAGTGTATCAAGTATTATCAAAGGGTGGTACTTCTACAGCGGGGTGTGGGCTTTTCTCAACCAGGCATAATATATTAGATACATAAGTTTTAGCATCTCCCTTTTCATTAGTCTTAGGCGTGCTACTCTCATCAAACAAATTTTCAGGAACAAGCCAAGCATAATTATTTTCTAGTGCATCATTCATAGCTAGGAGCTTACATGGTATTGGTGCTTTGATCTCTCCACCATCATTAGTATTTTTAGTGTACTTTATTCTATCCATATCCATTTTTTTCAAGGAGACTAACAAAATTATTAGGAGAACCAAGCATATTAAATTTAGCAAAGACCTTTCTAGCCTCTCTTGCTAGACCACCAAATTCTCTAAGAAGGGTTTCTAAAACAAAATCTTTCTTTTCCCCCTCTTCCAAATCACCAAGTGTAAGAAACATGTGTTGGATTATAGGATTGAGATTAACAAATTTAGTTTCCAACATGCGAACTAAAGCAGCGGCAGCAATTTCATAAGTGGGAGCAAGTTCTACCAAGTGTCTATCTTCAAAATCTTCAGTGGTACTGACATGAGTGAAAAATTCTTCTATATTGTTTCTCCCAATTATAGACCCGCGTCCTACCGGTATGTCTTTTGTGGTAAAATTAAAAGGAAACATGATGAAATAAACTAAAATAAAGTAAATGCAAGTAAACTAATTTTTTTGTGTTTTTGATATAGGAAATAAGACAGTAAATAAAGTAAAACTAGCAACTAATTTTTTTGTGTTTTGATATAAGTGCAGCAAACAAAGTAGTAAATAAAATAAAGCAAGACAAAACCAAAGTAAAGAGATTGAGAAGTGGAGACTCCCCTTGCAGCGTGTCTTGAGCTCCCCGGCAACGGCGCCAGAAATTTGTTGCTGGCGCAAAGTTGACGTGGGAGTTAGAGATCCCTGTGGTGTAACTTTTCTTCAGTTCCCCGGCAACGGCGCCAGAAATTTGCTTGATGCTTGTAGTTGACACGTCCGTTGGGAACCCCAAGAGGAAGGTGTGATGCGCACAGCGGCAAGTTTCCCTCAGTTAGAAACCAAGGTTTAATCGAACCAGTAGGAGTCAAGAAGCACGTTGAAGGTTGATGGCGGCGGGATGTAGTGCGGCGCAACACCAGAGATTCCGGCGCCAACGTGGAACCTGCACAACACAACCAAAGTACTTTGCCCCAACGAAACAGTGAGGTTGTCAATCTCACCGGCTTGCTGTAACAAAGGATTAACCGTATTGTGTGGAAGATGATTGTTTGCAGAGAAAATAGTAAAACAAGTATTGCAGCAGATTTGTATTTCAGTATTAAAAGAATGGACCGGGGTCCACAGTTCACTAGAGGTGTCTCTCCCATAAGATAAAAGCATGTTGGGTGAACAAATTATAGTCGGGCAATTGACAAATAGAGAGGGCATAACAATGCACATACATGACATGATAAGTATAGTGAGATTTAATTGGGCATTACGACAAAGTACATAGACCGCCATCCAACTGCATCTATGCCTAAAAAGTCCACCTTCAGGTTATCATCCGAACCCTCCAGTATTAAGTTGCAAAGCAACAGACAATTGCATTAAGTATGGTGCGTAATGTAATCAACAACTGCATCCTCGGACATAGCGCCAATGTTTTATCCCTAGTGGCAACAGCACAACACAACCTTAGAACTTTCTGTCACTGTCCCAGGTGTCAATGCAGGCATGAACCCACTATCGAGCATAAGTACTCCCTCTTGGAGTTAAAAGTAAAAACTTGGCCAGAGCCTCTACTAGAAACGGAGAGCATGCAAGATCATAAACAACACATGTGTAATAACTTGATAATTAACATGACATGGTATTCTCTATCCATCGGATCCCGACAAACACAACATATAGAATTACAGATAGATGATCTTGATCATGTTAGGCAGCTCACAAGATCCAACAATGAAGCACAATGAGGAGAAGACAACCATCTAGCTACTGCTATGGACCCATAGTCCAGGGGTGAACTACTCACTCATCACTCCGGAGGCGACCATGGCGGTGTAGAGTCCTCCGGGAGATGAATCCCCTCCCCGGCAGGGTGCCGGAGGAGATCTCCAGAATGCCCCGAGATGGGATCGGCGGCGGCGGCGTCTCAGTAAGGTTTTCCGTATCGTGGTTTTTCGCCTCAGGGGTTTCGCGACGGAGGCTTTAAGTAGGCGGAAGGGCAGAGTCGGGGGCCAGACGAGGGGGCCACACCATAGGGCGGCGCGGGCCCCCCTGGGCTGCGCCGCCTTGTGGTGTCGCCACCTCGTGGCCCCACTTCGTGTGTTCTTCGGTCTTCTGGAAGCTCCGTGGAAAAATAGGCCCCTGGGTCTTTGTTTCGTCCAATTCCGAGAATATTTCGTTACTAGGATTTCTGAAACCAAAAACAGCAGAAAACAGGAACTGGCACTTCGACATCTTGTTAATAGGTTAGTTCCAGAAAATGCACGAATATGACATAAAGTGTGCATAAAACATGTAGGTATCATCAATAATATTGCATAGAACATAAGAAATTATCGATACGTCGGAGACGTATCACATCTACATAAAGCATTATAAATATGTCTCAGCGCTCCCACTTAATTTCTTGCAAATGCAAGCATCTTCATCGTTTCTTATGAAATCAAAAACTCTTTGACTATTTCATCCGGTGAAGATTCCAACTCCGTGATACTCACTTCATCCAGTTGAAGTTCGTATACCTATCTAGTATTCCACGGACTAGCAAAACTCTTGGTCTATATCTTGTATACACCTTTAATACACACTTCTGTTAAGTAATGTATTTTTCCATCCTACTAGCATATCTCATAAAAGAAATATGTAGCGATTACTAGAATAATCCACATAGACTATAAGCATTGCTACAGAAGATCTAATCTTATCGTAATCAACTCTTTGAACTTTGTCGTAAACAAATTTTCGACAAGTCGAGCTTATTCAAGGATATTACATCCAAGTCCATCAATTTCATAGATCCATTTACTTTCAAAAAGTATTCATCTATCTTGGATTTCATGGCGCATAGCCTTTTTAACGGAGTCAGGGCCCATCATAACTTCTTTGTTTGTAGTTGGTTTATCATTGTTCAAAATCAATCCTTTGTCCACAAATCATTTATTTGATCACAAAGTAAACCATACCTACAAGGTTCAACATGTACTTCGATCTCCATGGCTAAAACACTTTGTAGTCATGGGAGCCATGATCGTCGTGGCCGCTTCCAGAACCAATTCCGATGCTGCGCTACTCTGATCATTATGCTCAGGTTCATAAACCTTATCAAGTTCTATTGTCTTCCCACTCAAATATTTCGCTAGAAACAATTTCTTAGAAATAAGTAAGAAACATTGACAAACACTTTTGTCTTTGTCTCCATAGTGGAAAGAATTCCCAATCAATTCTTTGGGATAACCAACAAAGACATTCATCCGATTTTGGTTGTAAACTTATTTACTTATGCTATGCATACCAAAATTTAAGAAAGGACTATTAGGGTTCATACCCATGCCATAACTCGTATGGTGTCATTTCAACGGATCATGATGATGTTCTATTCAGTGTAAAAGCGGTAGTCTCTAAAGCATATTCCACAAAAATATAATGGCATCATTTTTATTTTATCTCATCATTAATCCAACAAAGTTTGGATACGTCTCTCGGATACTCCATCATCACTATGATACTCCATGACACGTGAGTTGTAGAACAATTTCATAACTCTCTTAGATGTTCGCTAAAACTCGTAATTCAAATATTTCCACCATGATCCAATCATAGATATTTGATTTTTCTATTACGATGATTTCCACTTCATGCTGAAATTTATTTGAATCCATTCAAATGTTTCAAACTTCTTCCTTATCGAATATATCCTCATATATATACTCAATTCATTGTTGGAAGTTTTTATGAAGTAGAAGAATCTCCCGCACACAACTATGTCCAGTGAACCACATACATCGATCATCATGTATTTTTTTTCACTAAGTTAGTTGCCCGTTCAACTCTTGGCCTATGAACGGTATTTTAGTCATTCTCGTTAGAAAAGATTTGCAAGCGCCAAACGATTCAAAAATCAAATGACTCCAAAAATCCATTTGCATGGAGTTTCTTCATGCGTTCCTTTCCAACATGACCTAAATGGCGGTTCCACAAATAAGTGGAATTCAAATCATTTGCCTTATGGCATTTTAGCGTCAGTATTATGTGTGTGTGTTTCACCATTAAGATTTATAATAACTTATCCATCGTACATGGAGTAATGTCATAATTTGAACAACTCATTGTTTTCATTTGACCAGAGCAAAATAACAATTATTAAGTTCTTTATTATAAATTCTAAGGGCTAGATAGAATGCCAACGATGAACATAATAACACTTTATTTTTGTTCCAGATGTGCATTCCTATCATATTCCTTGTCAGTCACTTAGGCCATTGTATTCTTGTATTGCGTTGTTTTGTATGACACTTCATACCAACCAATATGGTACAAATACCCAAGAATTTCATTGTGTGACCTAACTAGGAATACAACCATAACATGTATATCATTTATATACACCTGAGCTAGACTTTCTAGTCTTTTCTTTCTTTTGCCAATAATCTTTTGTAGTTTCTCTTTTAGCTTTCCTCATTATTCAGAAAAAACACTTCAACATCATTAACTTCTAGGTTTGTTGGTTAAATACCAATAACCTTGAGGTTCTTACTTTGAAGTTGATCATCATATGACAAGTGTTCCAGATTTCACTATTAGTAACTTTGTAATATGATGAACAATTTCACTCATAATTTTATCCATTATATCATGATGACTTTCCGAGATCATGTCTGTACATGCTAGGCTCGTAAAGTTTAACCTCAGTATTCGCATGTGCAAATCTGGCTTGCACCCGTTGTATGCACACGTAGAATCTATAACACCCGATCATCACGTGATGCTTCGATACGACGAGTCTTAGCAACGGTGCATACTAAGGACGATTACTTCATGGATATGCGAATATTGTTAGTGCCCCAATAGTTGGAGGATTGGGACGCCTTGCGTCTTCAACCTTCATACATTCCCATAAAACTTATGAGTTTATGTGTAGTCTCACCAAATTATACTCTATCATCTTGCAATAAGGTCTTAGATATCACATATATCTCATACCTTGATTATTTCTGAAAACTAAATTTTCAGCTCCTTACTTTTCAAACAGATTTGAACTTCAAGTTTCACGGAGACAAGATAACTTTAGGTACTAATTGAAACAATAGCTCTTTGAATCTATCTTCAAAAAAAAATAGCTCTTTGAATCAACAATGTGAGGTTTACTAAAAGTTTGCAATAGGACTTAATCATTTCTTGATTCTTTAACAATACGGTACCAGTCCGTAAAGTTTCTTGTCAGACTTAACATTATTTCTATCTCAATTACAAGACTAGCGCATGGTACAAAACGGATGCCAATACTACAAAATTAATTCAAAATACTACTCAGACTATGTTTATGATAATTAGTTCATGTTTTAATCTAATTACTAATGAACTCCCACTTAATACAACAGCCCTCATAGTTGTTAAGTGGTATACGATCCAAATCCACTACACCAAAACCGATCATCACGTGAGATGATGTAGCTTCAATGGTGAACATCAACATGTTGATCATATCATCCATATGATTCGTGTTCAACCTTTTGGTTTCCGTTGTCCCGAGGCCATGTCTGTACATGCTAGGCTCGTCAAGCAAACCCAAGTATTCCGCGTGTGCAACATGGCTTACACCCGTTGTATGTGAACGTTGAGTCTATCACATCCGATCATCACGAGATGCTTCGAAACGACGAACTGTGCAACGGTGCATACGAGGGGAGAACACTTTATTATCTTGATATTAATGTGAGGGATCATCTTATAATGCTACCGTCGCGTTCTAAGCAAAATAAGATGCATAAAGGATTAACATCACATGCAATTCATATGTGATATGATATGGCCCTTTAGTCTTTGCGTCTTCGATCTTCATCTCCAAAGCACGGACATGATCTCCATCATCAACGGGCATGATCTCCATCATCGTCGGCGTAGCGTAAAGGTCCATGGCGCCGTCTTCATGGTTGTTCACCTCATGTAGCAACTATTACAACTACTTTGAAATACAACTCAACATGAAATTTAAAGACAACCATAAGGCTCCTGCCGGTTGCCACAATACAATAATGATCATCTCATACATATTCATCATCACATCATGGCCATATCACATCACCAAACCCTGCAAAAACAAGTTAGACGTCTCTAATTTGGTTTGCATATTTTACGTGGTTTAGGGTTTTCGAGAGAGATCTAATCTACCTACGAACATGAACCACAACGGTGATACTAATGTTGTCAATAGAAGACTAAATTGAATCTTCACTATAGTAGGAGAGACAGACACCCGCAAAGCCTCTTATGCAATACAAGTTGCATGTCGAATGAGGAACAAGTCTCATGAACGCGGTCATGTAAAGTTAGTCCGGGCCGCTTCATCCCACTATGCCACAAAGATGCAAAGTACTCATACTAAAGATAACAAGAGCATCAACGCCCACAAAACCATTGTGTTCTACTCGTGCAACCATCTATGCATAGACACGGCTCTGATACCACTGATGGGATTCGTAGCATAGAAAACAAAAAATTTCCTACCGCGAGAACGCAATCCAAGCCAAGATGCAATCTAGAAGACGGTAGCAACGAGGGGCTTATCGAGTCTCACCCTTGAAGAGATTCCAAAGCCTACAAGATGAGGCTCTTGTTGCTGCGGTAGACGTTCACTTGCCGCTTGCAAAAGCGTGTAGAAGATCTTGATCACGGCGCCACGAACGGGCAGCACCTCCGTACTCGGTCACACGTTCGGTTGTTGATGAAGACGACGTCCACCTCCCCGTTCCAGCGGGCAGCGGAAGTAGTAGTTCCTCTTGAATCCGACAGCACGACGGCGTGGTGTCGGTGGCAGTGGAGAATCCCGGCGGAGCTTCGCTAAGCGTGAGGGGAAGAAGGAGGAGTGGGGCGGCTAGGGTTTGGGGAGAGGGGGGCACCGGCCATCTAGGGGGTGCGGCCAGCTTGTGGTCTTGGGGTGGCCGGCCCCCTCCCCTTGGCCCCTCATTATATAGGTGGAAGCCCCAAGTGTTGGACTACAAGTCTCCGAATAAGACCCGAACCAAAGACCTTCCATGTGATAGGGAAACCTACCCAAGGTGGGAATCCCACTTGGGGTGGGATTCCCCCCTTCCATGTGTGTGGGGGGGGGGGGGGTGGCCGGCCCCCTTTGGGGAGTCCACTTGGGACTCCTCCCCCTTAGGGTTGGCCGGCCATGGGAGGTGGAGTCCCTTCGGGACTCCGCCTTCCTTAGTGGTTTCTTCCGGACTTTTCTAGAACCTTCCATAGAACCTTCCGGATCATTTTAAATCTTATAAAATGACTTCCTATATATGAATCTTATTCTCCGGACCATTCTGGAACTCCTCGTGATGTCCGGGATATCATCCGGGACTCCGAACAAATATTCGAACTCCATTCCATATTCAAGTTCTACCATTTCAACATCCAACTTTAAGTGTGTCACCCTACAGTTCGCGAACTATGCGGACTGATAAGGGGTGGCCCGATCTTCTCAGTAAGCAATGGTGGTGATGATGATCACGGGGTGATGGCAGCGGAGAAACACGACGATGTAGTGGATGATAACTTGTATGACGCAACGAGATCTCTCGATTGGTCCCTGTCGCCAATGCAACAGCTCTCAACCCTGCAAGATATTCGCAACGCCACACACTTGCGCATGTAGCCGCCGACCACGAAGCGGTAAGTTGCAACCGTCTAATTCCCAATGGAACAGCAGATCACACAAGACTTAAACAGGATCTACACAATATCCAAGCAATATGGTGTAGGGAATTCAATAGTTTTGCAGAGCAAACAACTAAGAACTAGGGTTTATCTTAAACGTGGTCTAAAGCAGCTAGGGGGTCGTCCAAGGCACTTATATAGGCGTCCGGGACGAGTTCTGGTCGAAAAATACAAGTAAAACCGACCCAGAATAGATCTGGTCGAGACAGACTCGGACTGGTCCGGTCTGGGATCCGGTCGACCGGGCTGTGGACCGGGCGGGCCGGTCTGTGGTTCGGTCAACCGGTCGGAAACCGGGAAACTGCGAAGTTTCCGGTTTCGCCCCGGTACGATAAATTTCCTCCGGTTGGCGGCCGGTTGTCGACCGGTCGACCGGGCCAGGGACCGGGCGGTCCGGTCTGGGGGCCGGTCTGACCGGGTTCTGGACCGGCCTGGACTTCTTCTTCTCCTCTCGCGCATTCCTCCCGCTCCTCCCTCGCGCGTCCATGAGATATCTTCATGTCCAGCTCCATGTCCAGCTTCACGGCCCTCTTGACGTCCGTCTTCATGTCCAGCTGCTCCTCTCCTCGTGCGATGCTTGTCTCCTCTTGATACCTGATGATACATAAGTAATAGGACTTAGGCAGTATAAAGTTCTCATCAATCAAAGTATCGTTTAGGAACAAGTTAACCTGTTGTTTAAGTAGCTTCGCACGAGCTCTTGTAATCGGTCCAATCCGAACTTCATTGGACTTGAGCTTCACAGCAGGTTCATCTTCATTTGTTAATGACGGAGGTAGTAGTGAGGTAGGGATGTCCTCATCATCTCCCCCCCCCCCCTTCAAAAGGCGTCGACCCCGACGCTCCAAGGTCTTCTCCGTCATATGGTGTCAAATCAGCAACATTGAAAGAATTACTGACACCAAACTCATCCTCTGGAAGATCTATCGAGTATGCATTATCATTGATCTTGGCAATCACTTTGTAAGGACCAGCACCACGAGGCTTCAACTTAGACTTCCGCAGCTTCGGGAACCTATCCTTGCGAAAATGTACCCAGACCATATCACCAGGCTTGAACAACATCTCTTTGCGCTTTTTGTTCATCCTTGCAGCATTGCTCTTGCCTTTCTTCTCGATCAACTCTTTAGTCTTCACATGGATCTTACGCACAAAATCTGCCCTCTTGGATGCCTCCATATTAACTCTCTCATGTATGGGCAAAGGCAACAAGTCAAGTGGAGTAATGGGTTTGAAACCATACACCACCTCAAAAGGACACAGCTCCGTGGTAGAGTGTACCGCCCTGTTGTAAGCAAACTCCACATGCGGCAAACACTCTTCCCACTCCTTCAGGTTCTTCTTGATCATGGATCTCAACAATTGTGACAAGGTTCGATTCACCACTTCAGTTTGACCATCAGTTTGGGGATGACAAGTAGTACTGAACAGTAGCTTTGTCCCCAGCTTTCCCCAAAGTGTCTTCCAGAAGTAGCTCATGAACTTCACGTCACGATCAGAAAAAATAGTCTTCGGGACTCCATGTAGTCGAACAATCTCCCTGAAAAACAGGTTAGCAATATGCGACGCATCGTCGCTTTTGTGGCAGGCAATAAAGTGTGACATCTTAGAAAATCTGTCCACTACCACAAATATAGAATCATGGCCTCGTTTAGTACGCGGCAAACCCAACACAAAATCCATACTAATATCTTCCCAAGGTGTAGTAGGTGCCGGTAACGGAGTATACAAACCGTGAGGCTTCAGCTTGGACTTGGACTTGTTGCAAGTAATGCACCTCTTCACATACCTGTCCACGTCCCGCCTCATCTTTGGCCAATAAAAGTGATCAGCGAGCATGAGTAGCGTCTTCTCACGCCCAAAGTGACCCATCAAACCTCCAGCATGCGATTCCTGCAATAAGAGCAAACGCACAGACGATTCTGGAACACATAGTTTGTTAGCTCGAACAAGAACCCATCATGTATGTGATATTTTTCCCATGCTTTACCAAGAGCACATAAGCGATATGGTTCAGCAAAATCATGATCAGTAGCATACAAATCACATAGTATCTCTAAACCAGGAATTTTAACATCAAGTTGAGTTAATAGCATATTCTTCCTAGATAGAGCATCAGCAACAATGTTATCTTTTCCCTTCTTATGTTTAATAATGTATGGAAAAGACTCAATGAACTCAACCCACTTAGCTAGACGCTTATGTAAAGTAGATTGGGCTTTCAGGTATTTTAAAGCTTCATGATCAGAATGTATGATAAATTCTTTTGGCCACAAATAATGTTGCCAAACCTCAAGAACTCTAATTAAAGCATACAATTCTTTATCATATATTGGATAGTTCAACTTAGCACCAGAAAGTTTCTCAGAAAAATATGCAATTGGGCGACCCTCTTGCATCAACACACCACCAATTCCAATACCACTAGCATCACATTCAATCTCAAATTGCTTATTGAAATCAGGAAGTGCAAGCAACGGTGCAGAAGTTAACAATCGTTTCAGTTCATCAAAAGCATGATCTTGGGCAACGCCCCACTCAAAGACAACACCCTTTTTAGTCAATTCATTCAAAGGTGCAGCAATAGTAGAAAAATTGGGCACAAAACGGCGATAAAACCCAGCTAGACCATGAAAACTTCTTACTTGACTCACATTCATGGGAGTAGCCAATTTTGAATAGCTTCAATTTTAGACACATCTACTTCTACGCCATGCTTAGAGACAACATAACCCAGAAATATGACCTTATCTTTGCAAAATGTGCACTTCTCAAGATTACCATAGAGTTTATTATCACGCAACACTTGCAAAACATGTCGAATATGTATAATATGATCAGATTCATTGCGGCTGTAGATTAATATGTCATCAAAATACACAACCACAAACTTGCCAATAAAATCACGCAAAACATGGTTCATCAGTCTCATGAAAGTGCTAGGTGCATTAGTTAACCCAAAAGGCATTACTAACCACTCATATAAACCAAATTTTGTTTTAAAGGCTGTTTTCCACTCATCCCCTTCTTTCATCCTAATTTGATGATAACCACTACGCAAATCAATTTTAGAGAACACAGCAGCACCACTCAATTCATCTAACATATCCTCTAAACGGGGAATAGGATGACGATATCGAATAGTAATGTTGTTTATAGCTCTACAATCTACGCACATACGCCAAGTACCATCTTTCTTAGGAACTAGAATAATAGGAACAGCACAAGGACTAAGGCTTATGCGGATATAACCTTTGTCGAGTAGCGCTTGTACTTGCTTCTGTATCTCTTTCGTCTCTTCGGGATTAGTGCGATATGGCGCCCTATTGGGCAGCGATGCTCCGGGAATCAAGTCAATTTGATGCTCAATACCTCGCAATGGTGGTAGTCCTGCGGGTACCTCCTCCGGAAACACGTCGCCGAATTCCTGCAAAACACTAGAAACACCAAGAGGAAGAGGGGTCATGTCGTTAGAAACCAAAACCGTACCCCTGTACAAAAGCACAAGAGGCATGGCTTTAGGATCCTCACTAAATTCTCTCATGTCTTATTTGGTGGCTAATGAAACTAAGGAATTCACTCTCTCACTTTTCGTTATATCACTCACGACATTACAATTCTCTCGCCTATCTAGAGGTGCATCCTCCAAATTCACTTCAATCTTCTGACGAGACTCATTGACAATCTGTTGTGGTGACATAGACTGTAAGTTAATTTTCTTGCCCTTGTACTCCAAGTGATATGTATTGGCTCGGCCATTGTGTTGCACAGAACGGTCATAGAGCCAAGGCCGACCCAATAAGAGGTGACAAACCGTCATAGGAACCACATCAAAATCAATGCAATCCTTATACGGTCCAATCTCAAACTCAACACGCACCATATGGTTTACCTTCATCTCACCATTGTCGCTCAACCACTGAATATAATATGGATGCGGGTGCGGTAGGTACTTCAACTTCAGCTTGGTACATAACTCCTTGCTTGCTAAATTGCGGCAACTCCCGCCATCAATAATGACCTTGCAAGCCTTGTCAGGACCAACCAAAGCTTTGGTTTGGAACAAATTGCAGCGCTGAGTAGATGCACTAGGCAACACATTAAGAGCACGCTGCGACACAACAATGGTACGAGCATCAGAAGGATATGCATCTTCACCATCAGTGTCATAGTCATCATCGTCTGGAGCATTTGGATCAACATCATCTCCAGTCTCATACTCATTGTCCTCATTGATAAACATGACTTTGCGGTTAGGACAATCTCTCTTGAAGTGACCCTTGCCACCACATGTATGGCAAAGCATATCGCGGTTGCGCGTTGTAGACACACCAGAACCACTCGTACTTGCCGCAGATTCGGACTTCTTTGCATTAGATACATTGGAGACCGGTTTACTAGGCGGAGTAGAGTAAGGAACGGAGCGCGTCGAAGGTGCCGGCGCCGTAGAGGGCGCGCGGGGTGTAAAACGCCCAGCTCCCGTAGCACGTCCTTTAACCTTTGCTTCCTCAGCCAACTGTGATTCAGCTTCTCTTGCATGATGTAACAATTGATTCATATTGGTGTAGGTGTAATGACGAACAATGCCTTTAACATCATACTTCAATCCATTGAGAAAACGCTGCATTGTCATCTCTAGAGACTCACGGACACGACCACGCTGCATAAGCATCTCCATCTCCATGTAGTACTCATCAACAGTCTTCACACCTTGCCTCAATAGTGTTAGCTTATCAAATATATTCCGCATGTAATTTGTAGGCACAAAACGAGAAGTCATAACCTCCTTCATAGCACGCCATGTACGAATAGGTTGTGCACCATCTTCGTCGCGGTTACGAATCAAAGAATCCCACCAACGTAATGCATAACCATCAAATTCAGAAGAAGCAAGCTTGATCTTCTTATCTTCAGAGTAGTTGGGATGTAAGCTCCATAACTTCTCAATCTTGAGCTCCCAAGTGAGATATTCTTCAACATCAGCTCCTCCTTCAAACTTGGGTATGGAAAACTTGGGCTTACCCAATCCATCTTCTTCATCTTGCCCACGACCATTACGGCCAAGTGGAGCCCAACCACGCGGACGATGACCACGAGGCGCACCACGAGCATTGTGTGCGTCATCTTCAAGCTCAGGATCTTCATCATCGTCTTGTTGTTGTTGTGCAGTCAAATTCTCAATAGCGAGGCGCATATCGGCAAGATTGCGCTGTATATCGGTCATTTGATCAGCCAATCCAGTGACGGTGACATTAGTAGCATCCAACGTCTGTTTGATCTCGTCAACTGTACCCTTAAGCTCATCATCCTTAGTGCGGAATTCACGTCGCATCTCGTTACGGAGAGCTTCATACTCCCTCCATGTGATGATATCTGCCGAATTCTTGTTTTCCAGATTAACAATCTTAGTATCACTAGCAGACATGATTAGTAGGTTAGTGCACTAAAACAAAAATATATGGTGGTACTCTCACAACTCACTCAAAACTTATAAGAAAAGGAAATCTTACCGTTCCAAAGTAAATTAGTGTTGCTTACCACTTGTAGTAACAACTAGTGCACAGATGTAGCGAAGCGAATATCAAGGGTATAAGAACAATCACACGACAAAGCAGGATATATGTGGGGCTGTAGGTAGGCTACCTATTTGCACCAATAACAAGCTCTAGCGCTGACCGTAGACAACCAAAGATACACACACAAGGCGATATAATGGGGCAATGCAACTATATGGAGGAAAAGGTTGCAATGCACTAGAAAGACGCTAGCAAAGCTCAACGAGACAGGCACAAGATTGCTCAACTATGGGTGCAGTAAAGTAAACTTAGGCCTTCACTTGATTCAACTAGCACAACACTTTTCTTTTTTTTTTATTTTTCTTTTTGTATAACACACGCAGCTATGTAGCTCTTTTTGCTTCTTTTCAATTTTTTTTTATGACTCAACTCCTTGATAACACGGCCAACAAGATATGCAAAGCACCAAAACCCTAATGAGCAGCCTGTCGAGCGGTAAAACTAGTCTCTTCTGGGGAAGTTCCTAGTCACGTATATCGAAAGGCTGTAGCTATGGTTTGGACAAAACACACTGTATGCTATGTGGACTCGGAGTAAACAAAAACTGACTCTAGATGACAAACTAGATGAAAAGAAAACACAAACCCTAACAATTCTACTAGAAGAAAGATAAAGATACGCAAAAACAACTACGAAAAGCAACTAAAACTCGAAATTAGTGCAATCTAAGGCTATGGCAAACCCTAACCCTAACTTTTTATGGCTTTTTCTGGATAGGAAAACACTCACAACTCAACTATGGGGTGGATTGTGGATGGCTTACCGAGGAAAACTGGAAATCTGATACCAAGATGATAAGGGGTGGCCCGATCTTCTCAGTAAGCAATGGTGGTGATGATGATCACGGGGTGATGGCAGCGGAGAAACACGACGATGTAGTGGATGATAACTTGTATGACGCAACGAGATCTCTCGATTGGTCCCTGTCGCCAATGCAACAGCTCTCAACCCTGCAAGATATTCGCAACTCCACACACTTGCGCACGTAGCCGCCGACCACGAAGCGGTAAGTTGCAACCGTCTAATTCCCAATGGAACAGCAGATCACACAAGACTTAAACAGGATCTACACAATATCCAAGCAATATGGTGTAGGGAATTCAATAGTTTTGCAGAGCAAACAACTAAGAACTAGGGTTTATCTTAAACGTGGTCTAAAGCAGCTAGGGGGTCGTCCAAGGCACTTATATAGGCGTCCGGGACGAGTTCTGGTCGAAAAATACAAGTAAAACCGACCCAGAATAGATCTGGTCGAGACAGACTCGGACTGGTCCGGTCTGGGATCCGGTCGACCGGGCTGTGGACCGGGCGGGCCGGTCTGTGGTCCGGTCAACCGGTCGGAAACCGGGAAACTGCGAAGTTTCCGGTTTCGCCCCGGTACGATAAATTTCCTCCGGTTGGCGGCCGGTTGTCGACCGGTCGACCGGGCCAGGGACCGGGCGGTCCGGTCTGGGGGCCGGTCTGACCGGGTTCTGGACCGGCCTGGACTTCTTCTTCTCCTCTCGCGCATTCCTCCCGCTCCTCCCTCGCGCGTCCATGAGATATCTTCATGTCCAGCTCCATGTCCAGCTTCACGGCCCTCTTGACGTCCGTCTTCATGTCCAGCTGCTCCTCTCCTCGTGCGATGCTTGTCTCCTCTTGATACCTGATGATACATAAGTAATAGGACTTAGGCAGTATAAAGTTCTCATCAATCAAAGTATCGTTTAGGAACAAGTTAACCTGTTGTTTAAGTAGCTTCGCACGAGCTCTTGTAATCGGTCCAATCCGAACTTCATTGGACTTGAGCTTCACAGCAGGTTCATCTTCATTTGTTAATGACGGAGGTAGTAGTGAGGTAGGGATGTCCTCATCACGGACATGGTTGAGTACTCACTCCGACCAATAACCAATAGCGGGATCTGGAGATCCATAATGACTCCCACATATTCAACGATGACTTTAGTGATCGAATGAACCATTCACATACGATACCAATTCCTTTTGTCACGCGATATTTTACTTGTCCGAGATTTGATCATCGGTATCACACTATACCTTGTTCAACCTCGTCTCCTGACAAGTACTCTTTACTCGTACCGTGGTATGTGGTCTCTTATGAACTTATTCATATGCTTGCAAGACATTAGACGACATTCCACCGAGAGGGCCCAGAGTATATCTATCCGTCATCGGGATGGACAAATCCCACTGTTGATCCATATGCTTCAACTCATACTTTCCGGATACTTAATCCCACCTTTATATACACCCATTTACGCAGTGGCGTTTGGTGTAATCAAAGTACATTTCCGGTATAAGTGATTTACATGATCTCATGGTCATAAGGACTAGGTAACTATGTATCGAAAGCTTATAGCAAATGAACTTAATAACGTGATCTTATGCTACGCTTAATTGGGTGTGTCCATTACATCATTCACATAATGACATAACCTTGTTATTAATAACATCCAATGTTCATGATCACGAAACCATGATCATCTATTAATCAACAAGCTAGTTATACAAGAGGCTTACTAGGGACTCCTTGTTGTTTACATAACACACATGTATCAATGTTTCGGTTAATACAATTATAGCATGGTATGCAAACATTATCATAAACAAAAAGATATATTATAATAACCATTTTATTATTGCCTCTTGGGCATATCTCCAACATCTATCATTATTATTCTCATCATCAAATATAGGAGGCATAGTATAATCATAATAAACTTTATCCTCCATAGTAGGTGGCACTAGAAGACCACTATCATTATAATCATCATAAATAGGAGGCAAAGTATCATCAAAGAAAATTTTCTTCTCAAAACTTGGGGGACTAAAAAGATAATGAAAACCAGCTTCCCCAAGCTTAGAACTTTCTATATCATTATCAACAATGGTGTTCAAAGCGTTCATACTAATATTACTACCAGCATGCGAATAAGGTTCCATAGGTTTTTTAATTTTCGCATCAAACAATCCATGTCTTAACTCAGGAAATAGAATAAAAAGCTCATTGTTGTCCATTATGCCTAACTAGTGTAAACAAGAAACAAAAAGATGCAATTGCAGGATCTAAAGGAAATAGCTTCGAGCACTTACAACGGCACAAGAAAATAACTTAGTTACCTGGGACCGGAGTATGAGTGCCTTTTACCTTACCTCCCCGGCAACGGCGCCAGAAAAGTGCTTGATGTCTACGCACGTTTCTATTCCTGTAGACAGTGTTGGGCCTCCAAGAGCAGAGGTTTGTAGAACAGCAGCAAGTTTCCCTTAAGTGGATCACCCAAGGTTTATCGAACTCAGGGAGGAAGAGGTCAAAAATATCCCTCTCAAGCAACCCTGCAATCACGATACAAGAAGTCTCTTGTGTCCCCAACACACCTAATACACTTGTCAGATGTATAGGTGCACTAGTTCGGCGAAGAGATAGTGAAATACAAGTAGTATGGATGTATATGAGTGGTAATAGCAATCTGAATAAAATATGGCAGCGAGTAAACATGCAACAGAACAATAAATAAACGGAGATTCGATGCTTAGAAACAAGGCCTAGGGATCCTACTTTCACTAGTGGACACTCTCCACATTGATCACATAACAAAACCACTCTACACTCTCTTGTTGGATGATGAACACCACTAATTGTGTAAGGCTACAAGAGCACCTCAATGCCGGAGTTAACAAGCTCCACAACATTCGATATTCATATTTAAATAACCTTAGAGTGCATGATAAATCATTGCAATTACACCAAGTACTAACATAGCATGCACACTGTCACCATCACACTATGAAGGAGGAATAGATCGCATCAATACTATCATAGCAATAATTAACTTCATAATCTACAAGAGATTACAATCATAGCCTACTCCAAGTACTACATGATGCACACACTGTCACCGTTACACCATGGAGGAGGAATAGAGTACTTTAATAACATCACTAGAGTAACACATAGATGAATAGTGATACAAAACTCATATGAATCTCAATCATGTAAGGCAGCTCATGAGATCATTGTATTGAAAGTACATAGGAGAGAGATTAACCACATAGCTACCGGTACAGCCCTTAGCCTCGATGGAGAACTACTCCCTCCTCATGGGAGACATCAGCGTTGATGAAGATGGCGGTGGTGTCGATGGAGATGCCTTCCGGGGGCACTTCCCCGTCCTGGCGGCATGCCGGAACAGAGACTCCTGTCCCCCAGATCTTGGCTTCGCGATGGCGGCGGCTCTGGAAGGTTTCTCGTACAGTGGCTTTTCCGTCTCCAAGATTTAGGTCAGGGACCTTTAAATAGGCGAAGAGGCGGAGTCGGAAAGCTGACGGGGCCACCACACAGTAGGGCGGCGCGCCTGGCTCCTTGGCCGCGCCGCCCACACGTGTGGGCCCCCAGGGCTCTCCTCTGGTGGCTCTCGGGTGTTCTGGAAGCTTCGTGGAATTCTAAGATGCTGGGCGTTGATTTCGTCCGATTCTGAGAATATTTCCTTACTAGGATTTCTGAAACCAAAAACAGCAGAAAACATGAACTGGCACTTCGGCATCTCGTCAATAGGTTAGTTCCGGAAAACGCATAATAATGGCATATAATGTGTATAAAACATGTGAGTATCATCATAAAAGTAGCATGGAACATAAGAAATTATAGATACGTTTGAGACGTATCACATCTCCAGTCGCGTCCCCCAAAGCGTCCCCCAAAGGGATTTGGGGCGCGCCGGACAGAAAATGCATTCCAGCCGCGTCCCCCAAAGCCCATTTTTGTCCGGCGCGCCCCGATACGGTGTCCGGCGCCCCCCGATACGGTGTCCGGCGCCCCGAGGCCGTCCCCGTCCCACAGGGGACGCACCGGGGACGCCGAACACACCGAAAAGCGAGGCGAACCGACGCGGGCCCGACCCGTCAGCGGCACAGGGAAAATCCGTCTCACACTCCCGCCAAATCCCGCCGCTCCCGCCAAATCGCGCCTATACCGCCGCGCATTTCAGGCCTCCCAAAACATATCCCGCCGCCGATTGATACGTCTCCGACGTATCGATAATTTCTTATGTTCTATGCCATATTATTGATGATACCTACATGTTTTATGCACACTTTATGTCATATTCGTGCATTTTCTGGAACTAACCTATTAACAAGATGCCGAAGTGCCAGTTCCTGTTTTCTGCTGTTTTTGGTTTCAGAAATCCTAGTAACGAAATATTCTCGGAATTGGACGAAACAAAGACCCAGGGGCCTATTTTTCCACGGAGCTTCCAGAAGACCGAAGAACATACGAAGTGGGGCCACGAGGTGGCGACACCACAAGGCGGCGCGGCCCAGGGGGGGCCCGCGCCGCCCTATGGTGTGGCCCCCTCGTCTGGCCCCCGACTCTGCCCTTCCGCCTACTTAAAGCCTCCGTCGCGAAACCCCTGATGCGAAAAACCACGATACGGAAAACCTTCCAGAGACGCCGCCGCCGCCGATCCCATCTCGGGGGATTCTGAAGATCTCCTCCGGCACCCTGCCGGAGAGGGGATTCATCTCCCGGAGGACTCTACACCGCCATGGTCGCCTCCGGAGTGATGAGTGAGTAGTTCACCCCTGGACTATGGGTCCATAGCAGTAGCTAGATGGTTGTCTTCTCCTCATTGTGCTTCATTGTTGGATCTTGTGAGCTGCCTAACATGATCAAGATCATCTATCTGTAATTCTATATGTTGTGTTTGTCGGGATCCGATGGATAGAGAATACCATGTCATGTTAATTATCAAGTTATTACATATGTGTTGTTTATGATCTTGCATGCTCTCCGTTATTAGTAGAGGCTCTGGCCAAGTTGATGCTAGTAACTCCAAGAGGGAGTATTTATGCTCGATAGTGGGTTCATGCCTGCATTGACACCTGGGGGAGTGACAGAAACCCCTAAGGTTGTGTTGTGCTGTTGCCACTAGGGATAAAACATTGGCGCTATGTCCGAGGATGTAGTTGTTGATTACATTACGCACCATACTTAATGCAATCGTCTGTTGTTAGCAACTTAATACTGGAAGGGGTTCGGATGATAACCTGAAGGTGGACTTTTTAGGCATAGATGCAGTTGGATGGCGGTCTATGTACTTTGTCGTAATGCCCAATTAAATCTCACTATACTTATCATGTCATGTATGTGCATTGTTATGCCCTCTCTATTTGTCAATTGCCCGACTGTAATTTGTTCACCCAACATGCTTTTATCTTATGGGAGAGACACCTCTAGTGAACTGTGGATCCCGGTCCATTCTTTTAATACTGAAATACAAATCTGCTGCAATACTTGTTTTACTATTTTCTCTGCAAACAATCATCTTCCACACAATACGGTTAATCCTTTGTTACAGCAAGCCGGTGAGATTGACAACCTCACTGTTTCGTTGGGGCAAAGTACTTTGGTTGTGTTGTGCAGGTTCCACGTTGGCGCCGGAATCCCTGGTGTTGCGCCGCACTACATCCCGCCGCCATCAACCTTCAACGTGCTTCTTGGCTCCTCCTGGTTCGATAAACCTTGGTTTCTTTCTGAGGGAAAACTTGCTGCTGTGCGCATCATACCTTCCTCTTGGGGTTGCCCAACGAACGTGTGAAATACACGCCATCAAGCTCTTTTTCTGGCGCCGTTGCCGGCGAGATCAAGACACGCTGCAAGGGGAGTCTCCACTTCTCAATCTCTTTACTTTGTTTTTGTCTTGCTTTATTTTATTTACTACTTTGTTTGCTGCATTATATCAAAACACAAAAAAATTAGTTGCTAGCTTTACTTTATTTATTGTCTTGTTTGCTATATCAAAAACACAAAAAAAAATTAGTTTACTTGCATTTACTTTATCTAGTTTGCTTTATTTACTATTGCTAAAATGGCCAACCCTGAAAATACTAAGTTGTGTGACTTCACTAGCACAAATAATAATGATTTCTTATGCACACCTATTGCTCCACCTGCTACTACAGCGGAATTCTTTGAAATTAAACCTGCTTTACTGAATCTTGTTATGCGAGAGCAATTTTCTGGTGTTAGTTCTGATGATGCTGCTGCCCATCTCAATAATTTTGTTGAACTATGTGAAATGCAAAAGTATAAAGATGTAGATGGTGACATTATAAAATTAAAATTGTTCCCTTTCTCATTAAGAGGAAGAGCTAAAGATTGGTTGCTATCTCTGCCTAAGAATAGTATTGATTCCTGGACTAAATGCAAGGATGCTTTTATTGGTAGATATTATCCCCCTGCTAAAATTATATCTTTGAGGAGTAGCATAATGAATTTTAAACAATTAGATAATGAACATGTTGCTCAAGCTTGGGAAAGAATGAAATCTCTAGTTAAAAATTGCCCAACCCATGGACTGACTACTTGGATGATCATCCAAACCTTCTATGCAGGACTAAATTTTTCTTCGCGGAATTTATTGGATTCAGCTGCTGGAGGTACCTTTATGTCCATCACTCTTGGTGAAGCAACAAAGCTCCTTGATAATATGATGATTAATTACTCTGAATGGCACACGGAAAGAGCTCCACAAGGTAAGAAGGTAAATTCTGTTGAAGAATCCTCTTCCTTGAATGATAAGGTTGATGCTATTATGTCTATGCTTGCGAATGATAGGACTAATGTTGATCCTAATAATGTTCCATTAGCTTCATTGGTTGCTCAAGAAGAACATGTTGATGTAAACTTCATTAAAAATAGTAATTTCAACAACAATGCTTATCGGAACAATTCTAGTAATAACTATAGGCCATATCCTTATAATAATGGTAACGGTTATGCTAATTCTTATGGGAATTCTTACAACAACAATAGGAATCCACCCCCTGGACTTGAAGCTATGCTTAAAGAATTTATTAGTACACAAACTGCTTTTAACAAATCTGTTGAGGAAAAGCTCAATAAAATTGATATTCTTGTTTCTAGAGTTGATAGTCTTGCCTCTGATGTTGATCTTTTGAAATCGAAAGTTATGCCTAATAGGGATATTGAAAATAAAATTGTTACTACAGCAAATGCCATCCAAGTTAGAATTAATGAGAATATAAGATTAATGGCTGAACTGCGTGCTAGGTGGGATAGAGAAGAAAATGAAAAACTAGCTAAAAAGGAAAATGTAGCTAAAGTTTGGACTATTACCACCACTAGCAATGCTAATTCTTCACATGTTGCTGCACCTCCTACTATCAATGTTAAAATAATTGGTGTTGGCAATGCTTCTACTCCTAGTGCAAAGCGTGCAAAATTACCTGAAACTGCTAAAACTGCTGAAACTGCTTGTGATAAAACTGCTGAAATTTTTTCCAACCTTGGGGATGATAATCCCATTGCTTTAGATTGTAATGATTTAGATTTTTATGATTGCCACATCTCTGAAGTTATAAAGTTCTTGCAAAAACTTGCTAAAAGTCCCAATGCTAGCGCTATAAATTTGGCTTTCACAAAACATATTACAAATGCTCTCATAAAAGCTAGAGAAGAGAAACTAAAACTTGAAACTTCTATTCCTAGAAAGCTAGAGGATGGTTGGGAGTCCATCATTAAGATGAGAGTTAAAGATTTTGATTGTAATTCTTTATGTGATCTTGGTGCAAGTATTTCTGTTATGCCTAAAAAAGTCTATGATATGCTTGACTTGCCACCATTGAAAAACTGTTATCTGGATGTTAATCTCGCTGATAATGCTAAAAAGAAACCTTTGGGGAAAGTTGATAATGTTCATATTATGGTTAACAATAACCTTGTCCCCGTTGATTTTGTTGTCTTGGATATCGAATGCAATGCATCTTGCCCCATTATATTGGGAAGACCTTTTCTTCGAACCGTTGGTGCTACTATTGATATGAAGGAAGGTAATATTAAATATCAATTTCCTCTCAAGAAAGGTATGGAACACTTCCCTAGAAAGAGAATGAAGTTACCTTGTGATTCTATCATTAGAACAAATTATGATGTTGATGCTTCATCTCTCGATGTTACTTGAGATACACTTTCTGTGCCTAGCTGAAAGGCGTTAAAGAAAAGCGCTTATGGGAGACAACCCATGTTTTTACTCCAGTATTTTTGTTTTATATTTGTGTCTTGGAAGTTGTTTACTACTGTAGCAACCTCTCCTTATCTTAGTTTTATGTTTTGTTGTGCCAAGTAAAGTCTTTGATAGAAAAGTAAGTACTAGATTTGGATTACTGCGCAGTTCCAGATTTCTTTGCTGTCACGAATCTGGGTCTATCTCCCTGTAGGTAGCTCAGAAAATTAAGCCAATTTACGAGCATGATCCTCAGATATGTACGCAACTTTCATTCAATTTGAGAATTTTCGTTTGAGCAAGTCTTGTGGCCTAATAAAATCCATCTTTACGGACTGTTCTGTTTTGACAGATTCTGTCTTTTATTTCGCATTGCCTCTTTTGCTATGTTGGATGAATTTCTTTGATCCATTAATGTCCAGTAGCTTTATGCAATGTCCAGAAGTGTTAAGAATGATTGTGTCACCTCTGAACATGTGAATTTTTATTATGCACTAACCCTCTAATGAGTTGTTTCGAGTTTGGTGTGGAGGAAGTTTTCAAGGATCAAGAGAGGAGTATGATGCAATATGATCAAGGAGAGTGAAAGCTCTAAGCTTGGGGATGCCCCGGTGGTTCACCCCTGCATATTCTAAGAAGACTCAAGCGTCTAAGCTTGGGGATGCCCAAAGGCATCCCCTTCTTCATCGACAACATTATCAGGTTCCTCCCCTGAAACTATATTTTTATTCCGTCACATCTTATGTACTTTGCTTGGAGCGTCAGTTTGTTTTTATTTTTGTTTTGTTTGAATAAAATGGATCCTAGCATTCACTTTATGGGAGAGAGACACGCTCCGCTGTAGCATATGGACAAATATGTCCTTAGGCTCTACTCATAGTATTCATGGCGAAGTTTCTTCTTCCTTAAATTGTTATATGGTTGGAATTGGAAAATGATACATGTAGTAAAATGCTATAATGTCTTGTATAATGTGATACTTGGAAATTGTTGTGCTCATGTTTAAGCTCTTGAATCATATACTTTGCACCTACTAATGAAGAAATACTTAGAGCTTGCTAATTTGGTTTGCATATTTGGTTTCTCTAGAGTCTAGATAATATCTAGTATTGAGTTTTGAACAACAAGGAAGACGGTATGGAGTCTTATAATGTTTACCATATGTCTTTTATGTGAGTTTTGCTGTACCGTTCATCCTTGTGTTTGTTTCAAATAACCTTGCTAGCCTAAACCTTGTATCGAGAGGGAATACTTCTCATGCATCCAAAATACTTGAGCCAACCACTATGCCATTTGTGTCCACCATACCTACCTACTACATGGTATTTATCCGCCTTTCCAAAGTAAATTGCTTGAGTGCTACCTTTAAAATTCCATCATTCACCTTTACAATATATAGCTCATGGGACAAATAGCTTAAAAACTATTGTGGTATTGAATATGTACTTATGCACTTTATCTCTTATTAAGTTGCTTGTTGTGCGATAACCATGTTTCTGGGGACGCCATCAACTATTCTTTGTTGGATATCATGTGAGTTGCTATGCATGTCCGTCTTGTCTGAAGTAAGAGAGATCTACCACCTTTATGGTTGGAGCATGCATGTTGTTAGAGAAGAACTTTGGGCCGCTAACTAAAGCCATGATTCATGGTGGAAGTTTCAGTTTGGACATATATCCTCAATCTCATATGAGAATAATAATTGTTGCCACATGCTTATGCATTAAAGAGGAGTCCATTATCTGTTGTCCATGTTGTCCCAGTATGGATGTCTAAGTTGAGAATAATCAAAAGCGAGAAATCCAAAATGCGAGCTTTCTCCTTAGACCTTTGTACAGGCGGCATGGAGGTACCCCATTGTGACACTTGGTTAAAACATGTGCATTGCAAAGATCCGGTAGTCCAAGCTAATTAGGACAAGGTGCGGGCACTATTAGTATACTATGCATGAGACTTGCAACTTGTAAGATATAATGTACATAACTCATATGCTTTATTACTACCGTTGACAAAATTGTTTCATGTTTTCAAAATAAAAGCTCTAGCACAAATATAGCAATCGATGCTTTCCTCTTTGAAGGACCATTCTATTTACTTTTATGTTGAGTCAGTTCACCTATCTCTCTCGACCTCAAGAAGCAAACACTTGTGTGAACTGTGCATTGATTCTTACATACTTGCATATTGTACTTGTTATATTACTCTATGTTGACTATTATCCATGAGATATACATGTTACAAGTTGAAAGCAACCGCTGAAACTTAATCTTCCTTTGTGTTGCTTCAATACCTTTACTTTGATTTATTGCTTTATGAGTTAACTCTTATGCAAGACTTATTAATACTTGTCTTAAAGTACTATTCATGAAAAGTCTTTGTTATATGATTCACTTGTTTACTCATGTCATTACCATTGTTTTGATCGCTGCATCCACTACATATGTTTACAAATAGTATGATCAAGGTTATGATGGCATATCACTTCAGAAATTATCTTTGTTATCGTTTTACTCGCCGGGACGAGCAGAACTAAGCTTGGGGATGCTGATACGTCTCCGACGTATCGATAATTTCTTATGTTCTATGCCATATTATTGATGATACCTACATGTTTTATGCACACTTTATGTCATATTCGTGCATTTTCTGGAACTAACCTATTAACAAGATGCCGAAGTGCCAGTTCCTGTTTTCTGCTGTTTTTGGTTTCAGAAATCCTAGTAACGAAATATTCTCGGAATTGGACGAAACAAAGACCCAGGGGCCTATTTTTCCACGGAGCTTCCAGAAGACCGAAGAACATACGAAGTGGGGCCACGAGGTGGCGACACCACAAGGCGGCGCGGCCCAGGGGGGCCCGCGCCGCCCTATGGTGTGGCCCCCTCGTCTGGCCCCCGACTCTGCCCTTCCGCCTACTTAAAGCCTCCGTCGCGAAACCCCTGACGCGAAAAACCACGATACGGAAAACCTTCCAGAGACGCCGCCGCCGCCGATCCCATCTCGGGGGATTCTGAAGATCTCCTCCGGCACCCTGCCGGAGAGGGGATTCATCTCCCGGAGGACTCTACACCGCCATGGTCGCCTCCGGAGTGATGAGTGAGTAGTTCACCCCTGGACTATGGGTCCATAGCAGTAGCTAGATGGTTGTCTTCTCCTCATTGTGCTTCATTGTTGGATCTTGTGAGCTGCCTAACATGATCAAGATCATCTATCTGTAATTCTATATGTTGTGTTTGTCGGGATCCGATGGATAGAGAATACCATGTCATGTTAATTATCAAGTTATTACATATGTGTTGTTTATGATCTTGCATGCTCTCCGTTATTAGTAGAGGCTCTGGCCAAGTTGATGCTAGTAACTCCAAGAGGGAGTATTTATGCTCGATAGTGGGTTCATGCCTGCATTGACACCTGGGGGAGTGACAGAAACCCCTAAGGTTGTGTTGTGCTGTTGCCACTAGGGATAAAACATTGGCGCTATGTCCGAGGATGTAGTTGTTGATTACATTACGCACCATACTTAATGCAATCGTCTGTTGTTAGCAACTTAATACTAGAAGGGGTTCGGATGATAACCTGAAGGTGGACTTTTTAGGCATAGATGCAGTTGGATGGCGGTCTATGTACTTTGTCGTAATGCCCAATTAAATCTCACTATACTTATCATGTCATGTATGTGCATTGTTATGCCCTCTCTATTTGTCAATTGCCCGACTGTAATTTGTTCACCCAACATGCTTTTATCTTATGGGAGAGACACCTCTAGTGAACTGTGGACCCCGGTCCATTCTTTTAATACTGAAATACAAATCTGCTGCAATACTTGTTTTACTATTTTCTCTGCAAACAATCATCTTCCACACAATACGGTTAATCCTTTGTTACAGCAAGCCGGTGAGATTGACAACCTCACTGTTTCGTTGGGGCAAAGTACTTTGGTTGTGTTGTGCAGGTTCCACGTTGGCGCCGGAATCCCTGGTGTTGCGCCGCACTACATCCCGCCGCCATCAACCTTCAACGTGCTTCTTGGCTCCTCCTGGTTCGATAAACCTTGGTTTCTTTCTGAGGGAAAACTTGCTGCTGTGCGCATCATACCTTCCTCTTGGGGTTGCCCAACGAACGTGTGAAATACACACCATCACCGATTCATTTCTCATATCCCGCCTATTTCTTTCTCCCTCCCGCCGTCCACCCGCCGCCGCTACCCTCTCCACATGGCGTCGCCGACAGCCCCCAAAAAGATGGCGAAGAAAGCGGCCAAGAAGCCGCCGGGCAATGGGATGAAAGGGGCGAAAGCGCCATTCCCGAGGCCGCAGAAGGTGCCGGCTGCGAAGAAGAAGCCTGAAGGATGGACCGACGATCAATGGCAGCAAGATTGCTGATACGTCTCTGACGTATCGATAATTTCTTATGTTCCATGCCACATTATTGATGATATCTACATGTTTTATGCACACTTTATGTCATATTCGTGCATTTTCTGGAACCAACCTATTAACAAGATGCCGAAGTGCCAGTTCCTGTTTTCTGCTGTTTTTGGTTTCAGAAATCCTAGTAACGAAATGTTCTCGGAATCGGACGAAATCAAGACCCAGGTTCCTATTTTCACCGGAAGCATCCAGAACACCCGAGAGCCGCCAGAGGGGGGCCCTGTGGGCCCCAGATGATAGGGTGGCGCGGCCTGGGCCCTGGCCGCGCTAGCCTATGGTGCCGCCGCCTCTTCGACCCTCTGACGCTGCCCTTCCGCCTATTTAAAGCCTCCGTCGAGAAAACCCTGATACGAAGAACGAAACCCACAGAAACCTTCCAGAGCCGCCGCCATCGCGAAGCCAAGATCTGGGGGACAGGAGTCCCTGTTCCGGCACCCTGCCGGAGTGGGGAAGTGCCCCCGGAAGGCTTCTCCATCGACACCGCTGCCATCTCCACCGCCATCTTCATCACCGCTGCTGCTCCCATGAGGAGGGAGTAGTTCTCCATCGAGGCTCGGGGCTGTACCGGTAGCTATGTGGTTCATCTCTCTCCTATGTGCTTCAATACAATAATCTCATGAGCTGCCTTACATGATTGAGATTCATATGATGATGCTTGTAATCTAGATGTCACTATGCTAGTCAAGTGAGTTTTACTTATGTGATCTCCGGAGACTCCTTGTCCTACGTGTGTAAAGGTGACAGTGTGTGCACCGTGTGGGTCTCTTAGGCTATATTTCATAGAATACTTACTCACTGTTATGAATGGCGTAGTGAAGTGCTTATTTATATCTCTTTATGATTGCAATGTGTTTTGTATCACAATTTATCTATGTGCTACTCTAGCAATGTTATTAAAGTAGTTTTATTCCTCCTGCACGGTGTAATGGTGACAGTGTGTGCATCCGTGTTAGTACTTGGCGTATGCTATGATCATGATCTCTTGTAGATTGTGAAGTTAACTATTGCTATGATAGTATTGATGTGATCTATTCCTCCTACATAGCGTGAAGGTGACAATGTGCATGCTGTGTTAGTACTTGGTTTAGTCGTGTTGATCTTTCTTGCACTCTAAGGTTATTTAAATATGAACATTGAATTGTGGAGCTTGTTAACTCCGGCATTGAGGGTTCGTGTAATCCTACGCAATGTGTTCATCATCCAACAAGAGTGTAGAGTATGCATTTATCTATTCTGTTATGTGATCAAAGTTGAGAGTGTCCACTAGTGAAAGTCTATTCCCTAGGCCTTGTTCCTAAATACTGTTATCACTGCTTGTTTACTGTTTTACTGCGTTACTACTGTTGCGTTACTACTGCTACCATATTACCACCATCAACTACACGCCGTTACTACTGCTCATATTCATTCATACCACCTGTATTTCACTATCTCTTCGCCGAATTAGTGCACCTATTAGGTGTGTTGGGGACACAAGAGACTTCTTGCTTTGTGGTTGCAGGGTTGCATGAGAGGGATATCTTTGACCTCTTCCTCCCTGAGTTCGATAAACCTTGGGTATCCACTTAAGGGAAACTTGCTGCTGTTCTACAAACCTCTGCTCTTGGAGGCCCAACACTGTCTACAAGAATAGAAGCTCCCGTAGACATCAAGCACTTTTCTGGCGCCGTTGCCGGGGAGGAAAGGTAAAAAGGCACTCATACTCCGGTTCCAGGTAACAGTACTTTTCTGGCGCCATTGTGTTTGTGCTCGAAGATATTTCCTTTAGATCCTGCAATTGCATCTTTTTGTTTCTTGTTTACACTAGTTTGGCATAATGGACAACAATGAGCTTCTTATTCTATTTCCTGATTTAAAACATGGATTGTTTGATGGGAAAATTAAAAAACCTATGGAATCTTATTTGCATGCTGGTAGTAATATTAGTATGAACGCTTTGAACACCATTGTTGATAATGATATAGAAAGTTCTAAGCTTGGGGATGCTGGTTTTCATGATCTTTTTAGTCCCCCAAGCATTGAGGAGAAAATTTTCTTTGATAATACTTTGCCTCCCATATATGATGATTATAATGATAGTAGTCTTTTGTTGCCACCTACTATAGAGAGTAAATTTTGTTGTGATTATACTATGCCTCCTACACTTGATGAGAATAATAATGATAGCTACTTTGTTGAATTTGCTCCCACTATTACTAATAAAATTGATTATGCTTATGTGGAGAGTAATAATTTTATGCATGAGACTAATGATAAGAATGCTTTATGTGATAGTTATATTGTTGAGTTTGCTCATGATGCTACTGAAAGTTATTATGAGAGAGGAAAATATGGTGGTAGAAATTTTCATGTTACTAAAACACCTCTCTATGTGCTGAAATTATTGAAGCTACACTTGTTTTATCTTCCTATGCTTGTTACTTTGATCTTCATGAACTTGTTTATTTACAAGATTCTTATGCATAGGAAGCATGTTAGGCTTAAATGTGTTTTGAATTTTCCTCTTGATGCTCTCTTTTGCTTCACATACTGTCTCTTGCGAGTGCATCATTAAAACTGCTGAGCCCATCTTAATGGCTATAAAGAAAGAACTTCTTGGGAGATAACCCATGTGTTATTTTGCTACAGTACTTTGTTTTATATTTGAGTCTTCGAAGTTGTTTACTACTGTAGCAACCTCTCCTTATCCTAGTTTTGTGTTTTGTTGTGCCAAGTAAAGTCTTTGATAGTAAAGTAAGTACTAGATTTGGATTACTGCGCAGTTCCAGATTTCTTTGCTGTCACGAATCTGAGTCTAATTCTCTGTAGGTAACTCAGAAAATTATGCCAATTTACGTGAGTGATCCTCAGATATGTACGCAACTTTCATTCAATTTGGGCATTTTCATTTGAGCAAGTCTGGTGCCCTTTTAAAATTCGTCTTTACGGACTGTTCTGTTTTGACGGATTCTGCCTTTTATTTCGCATTGCTTCTTTTGCTATGTTGGATGAATTTCTTTGATCCATTAATGTCCAGTAGCTTTATGCAATGTCCAGAAGTGTTAAGAATGATTGTGTCACCTCTGAACATGTTAACTTTTATTGTGCACTAACCCTCTAATGAGTTTGTTTCGAGTTTGGTGTGGAGGAAGTTTTCAAGGGTCAAGAGAGGAGGATGATATACTATGATCAAGAAGAGTGAAAAGTCTAAGCTTGGGGATGCCCCGGTGGTTCATCCCTGCATATTTCAAGGAGACTCAAGCATCTAATCTTGGGGATGCCCAAGGCATCCCCTTCTTCATCGACAAATTATCAGGTTCCTTCTCTTGAAACTATATTTTTATTCGGCCACATCTTATGTACTTTACTTGGAGCGTCTGTTTGTTTTTGTTTTTGTTTTTGTTTGAATAAATGCTTGTGTGGGAGAGAGACACGCTCCGCTGGTTCATATGAACACATGTGTTCTTAGCCTTTAATTTTCATGGCGAAGGTTGAAACTGCTTCGTTAAATTGTTATATGGTTGGAATTGGAAAATGCTACATGTAGTAATTCTAAAATGTCTTGGATAATTTGATACTTGGCAATTGTTGTGCTCATGTTTAAGCTCTTGCATCATATACTTTGCACCCATTAATGAAGAAATACTTAGAGCTTGCTAATTTGGTTTGCATATTTGGTTTCTCTAGAGTCTAGATAACATCTAGTATTGAGTTTTGAACAACAAGGAAGACGGTATGGAGTCTTATAATGTTTACCATATGTCTTTTATGTGAGTTTTGCTGTACCGTTCATCCTTGTGTTTGTTTCAAATAACCTTGCTAGCCTAAACCTTGTATCGAGAGGGAATACTTCTCATGCATCCCAAATACTTGAGCCAACCACTATGCCATTTGTGTCCACCATACCTACCTACTACATGGTATTTATCCGCCATTCCAAAGTAAATTGCTTGAGTGCTACCTTTAAAATTCCATCATTCACCTTTGCAATATATAGCTCATGGGACAAATAGCTTAAAAACTATTGTGGTATTGAATATGTACTTATGCACTTTATCTCTTATTAAGTTGCTAGTTGTGCGATAACCATGTTCCTGGGGACGCCATCAACTATTCTTTGTTGAATATCATGTGAGTTGCTATGCATGTCCGTCTTGTCTGAAGTAAGAGAGATCTACCACCTTAATGGTTGGAGCATGCATATTGTTAGAGAAGAACATTGGGCCGCTAACTAAAGCCATGATTCATGGTGGAAGTTTCAGTTTTGGACATATATCCTCAATCTCATATGAGAATAATAATTGTTGCCACATGCTTATGCATTTAAGAGGAGTCCATTATCTGTTGTCCATGTTGTCCCGGTATGGATGTATAAGTTGAGAATAATCAAAAGCGAGAAATCCAAAATGCGAGCTTTCTCCTTAGACCTTTGTACAGGCGGCATGGAGGTACCCCATTGTGACACTTGGTTAAAACATGTGTATTGCAATGATCCGGTAGTCCAAGCTAATTAGGACAAGGTGCGGGCACTATTAGTATACTATGCATGAGGCTTGCAACTTGTAAGATATAATTTACATAACTCATATGCTTTATTACTACCGTTGACAAAATTGTTTCTTGCTTTCAAAACCAAAGCTCTGGCACAAATATAGCAATCAATGCTTTCCTCTGCGAAGGGCCATTCTTTTACTTTTATGTTGAGTCAGTTTACCCATTTCTCTCTATCCTAGAAGCAAACACTTGTGATTAACTGTGCATTGATTCTTACATACTTGCATATTATACTTGTTATATTGCTTTGCATTGACAATTATCCATGAGATATACATGTTACAAGTTGAAAGCAACCGCTGAAACTTAATCTTCCTTTGTGTTGCTTCAATACCTTTACTTAGATTTATTGCTTTATGAGTTAACTCTTATGCAAGACTTATTGATGCTTGTCTTGAAGTACTATTCATGAAAAGTCTTTGCTTTTATATTCACTTGTTTACTCATGTCATTACCATTGTTTTGATCGCTGCATTCATTACATATGTTTACAAATAGTATGATCAAGGTTATGATGGCATGTTACTTCAGAAATTATCTTTGTTATCGTTTTACCTGCTCGGGACGAGCAGAACTAAGCTTGGGGATGCTGATACATCTCTGACGTATCGATAATTTCTTATGTTCCATGCCACATTATTGATGATATCTACATGTTTTATGCACACTTTATGTCATATTCGCGCATTTTCTGGAATCAACCTATTAACAAGATGCCGAAGTGCCAGTTCCTGTTTTCTGCTGTTTTTGGTTTCAGAAATCCTAGTAACGAAATGTTCTCGGAATCGGACGAAATCAAGACCCAGGTTCCTATTTTCACCGGAAGCATCCAGAACACCCGAGAGCCGCCAGAGGGGGGCCCTGTGGGCCCCAGATGATAGGGTGGCGCGGCCTGGGCCCTGGCCGCGCCAGCCTATGGTGCCGCCGCCTCTTCGACCCTCTGACGCTGCCCTTCCGCCTATTTAAAGCCTCCGTCGAGAAAACCTTGATACGAATAACGAAACCCACAGAAACCTTCCAGAGCCGCCGCCATCGCGAAGCCAAGATCTGGGGGACAGGAGTCTCTGTTCCGGCACCCTGCCGGAGCGGGGAAGTGCCCCCGGAAGGCTTCTCCATCGACACCGCTGCCATCTCCTCCGCCATCTTCATCACCGTTGCTGCTCCCATGAGAAGGGAGTAGTTCTCCATCGAGGCTCGGGGCTGTACCGGTAGCTATGTGGTTCATCTCTCTCCTATGTGCTTCAATACAATAATCTCATGAGCTGCCTTACATGATTGAGATTCATATGATGATGCTTGTAATCTAGATGTCACTATGCTAGTCAAGTGAGTTTTACTTATGTGATCTCCGGAGACTCCTTGTCCCACGTGTGTAAAGGTGACAGTGTGTGCACCGTGTGGGTCTCTTAGGCTATATTTCACAGAATACTTACTCACTGTTATGAATGGCGTAGTGAAGTGCTTATTTATATCTCTTTATGATTGCAATGTGTTTTGTATCACAATTTATCTATGTGCTACTCTAGCAATGTTATTAAAGTAGTTTTATTCCTCCTGCACGGTGTAATGGTGACAATGTGTGCATCCGTGTTAGTACTTGGCGTATGCTATGATCATGATCTCTTGTAGATTGTGAAGTTAACTATTGCTATGATAGTATTGATGTGATCTATTCCTCCTACATAGCGTGAAGGTGACAGTGTGCATGCTGTGTTAGTACTTGGTTTAGTCGTGTTGATCTTTCTTGCACTCTAAGGTTATTTAAATATGAACATTGAATTGTGGAGCTTGTTAACTCCGGCATTGAGGGTTCGTGTAATCCTACGCAATATGTTCATCATCCAACAAGAGTGTAGAGTATGCATTTATCTATTCTGTTATGTGATCAAAGTTGAGAGTGTCCACTAGTGAAAGTCTATTCCCTAGGCCTTGTTCCTAAATACTGCTATCACTGCTTGTTTACTGTTTTACTGCGTTACTACTGCTGCGTTACTACTGCTACCATATTACCACCATCAACTACACGCCGTTACTACTGCTCATATTCATTCATACCACCTGTATTTCACTATCTCTTCGCCGAACTAGTTCACCTATTAGGTGTGTTGGGGACACAAGAGACTTCTTGCTTTGTGGTTGCAGGGTTGCATGAGAGGGATATCTTTGACCTCTTCCTCCCTGAGTTCGATAAACCTTGGGTATCCACTTAAGGGAAACTTGCTGCTGTTCTACAAACCTCTGCTCTTGGAGGCCCAATGATGTCTACGTTCCCCCTCCTTTCCTGTAGACAGTGTTGGGCCTCCAAGTGCAGAGGTTTGTAGAACAGCAGCAAGTTTCCCTTAAGTGGATACCCAAGGTTTATCGAACTCAGGGAGGAAGAGGTCAAAGATATCCCTCTCATGCAACCCCGCAACCACAAAGCAAGAAGTCTCTTGTGTCCCCAACACACCAAATAGGTGCACTAGTTCGGCGAAGAGATAGTGAAATACAGTGGTATGAATATATATGAGCAGAGTAACGGTGCCGAAAAAGTGTTTGGCGCGTAATTGATGGTAGTAGTATTGCAGCAGTAGTAACACAAGAAACAAGAAACAAGCAAAGAGTAACTCAGCGGTATTTAGGAACAAGGCCTAGGGATTACACTTTCACTAGTGGACACTCTCATCATTGATCACATAACAGAATAGATAAATGCATACTCTACACTTTTGTTGGATGATGAACACATTGCGTAGGATTACACGAACCCTCAATGCCGGAGTTAACAAGCTCCACAATAATGCTCATATTTTAGTAACCTTTAGTGTAAGATAGATCAACACGACTAAACCAAGTACTAGCATAGCATGCACACCGTAACCTTCATGCATATGTAGGAGGAATAGATCACATCAATACCATCATAATGATAATTAACTCCACAATCTACAAGAGATCATGATCATAGCCTACGACAAGAACCACACGGTGCACACACTAGTCACCTTTACACACGTGCAGGAGGAATAGAACTACTTTAATAACATCACTAGAGTAGCACATAGATGAATTGTGATACAAAACTCATATGAATCTCAATCATGTAAAGCAGCTCATGAGATCATTGTATTGAAGTACATGGAGAGAGATTAACCACATAGCTACCGGTACAGCCCCGAGCCTCGATGGAGAACTACTCCCTCCTCATGGGAGCAGCAGCGGTGATGAAGATGGCGGTGGAGATGGCAGCGGTGTCGATGGAGAAGCCTTCCGGGGGCACTTCCCCGCTCCGGCAGGGTGCCGGAACAGAGATCCTGTCCCCCAGATCTTGGCTTCGCGATGGCGGCGGCTCTGGCAGGTTTCTGTGGGTTTCGTCAATTGGTCTCGGGTTTTCTGATCCAGGGGCTTCTTATAGGCGGAGAGGCGGCGCCAGAGGGTCGAGGGGCTGGCCAAACCCTAGGGGGGCGCGGGCCCCCCCTAGGCCGCGCCAGGTCATGGTGTGGTGGGCCTGTGCCCCCCCTCTGGTCCCTCTCGTGTGTTCTGGATGCTTCCGGGGATTCTAAGATCTTTGGCGTTGATTTCGTCCGATTCCGAGAATATTTCGTTACTAGGATTTCTGAAACCAAAAACAGCGTAAAACAGGAACGGCACTTCGGCATCTTGTTAATAGGTTAGTTCCAGAAAATGCACGAATATGACATAAAGTGTGCATAAAACATGTAGATAACATCAATAATGTGGCATGGAACACAAGAAATTATCGATACGTTGGAGACGTATCAGCATCCCCAAGCTTAGTTCTGCTCGTCCCGAGCAGGTAAAACGATAACAAGGATAATTTCTGGAGTGACATGCCATCATAAACTTGATCATACTATTTGTAAAGCATATGTAGTGAATGCAGCGATCAAAACAATGTGTATGACATGAGTAAACAAGTGAATCATAAAGCAAAGACTTTTCATGAATAGCACTTCAAGACAAGCATCAATAAGTCTTGCATAAGAGTTAACTCATAAAGCAATAATTCAAAGTAAAGGTACTGAAACAACACAAAAGAAGATTAAGTTTCAGCGGTTGCTTTCAACTTGTAACATGTATATCTCATGGATATTGTCAATGCAAAGCAATATAACAAATGCAATATGCAAATATGTAAGAATCAATGCACATTTCACACAAGTGTTTGCTTCTTGAGGTGGAGAGAAATAGGTGAACTGACTCAACAATAAAAGTAAAAGAATGGTCCTTCAAAGAGGAAAGCATCGATTGCTATATTTGTGCTAGAGCTTTGATTTTGAAAACATAAAGAGAGCATAAAAGTAAAGTTTTGAGAGGTGTATGTTGTTGTCAACGAATGGTAGCGGGTACTCTAACCCCCTTGCCAGACAAACCTTCAAAGAGCGGCTCCCATTTTATTTTATTTTTGGATGGCACTCCTTCCAACCTTTCTTTCACAAACCATGGCAAACCGAATCCTCGGGTGCCTGCCAACAATCTCATACCATGAAGGAGTACCTTTTTATTTTAGTTTTATTATGATGACACTCCTCCCAACCTTTGCTTACACAAGCCATGGCTAACCGAATCCTTCGGGTGCCGTCCAACAATCACATACCATGGAGGAGTGTCTATTTTTGTTAATTAATTTGGGACTGGGAATCCCATTGCCAGCTCTTTTTGCAAAATTATTGGATAAGCGGATGAAGCCACTAGTCCATTGGTGAAAGTTGCCCAACAAGATTGAAAGATAAACACCACATACTTCCTCATGAGCTATAAAACATTGACACAAATAAGAGGTAATAAATTTTGAATTGTTTAAAGGTAGCACTCAAGCAATTTACTTTGGAATGGCGGAGAAATACCATGTAGTAGGTAGGTATGGTGGACACAAATGGCATAGTGGTTGGCTCAAGTATTTTGATGCATGAGAAGTATTCCCTCTCGATACAAGGTTTAGGCTAGCAAGGTTATTTGAAACAAACACAAGGATGAACCGGTGCAGCAAAACTCACATAAAAGACATATTGAAAACATTATAAGACTCTACACCGTCTTCCTTGTTGTTCAAACTCAAAACTAGAAATTATCTAGACCTTAGAGAAACCAAATATGCAAACCAAATTTTAACAAGCTCTATGTATTTCTTCACTAATAAGTGTAAGGTATATGATGCAAGAGCTTAAACGTGAGCACAACAATTGCCAAGTATCACATTACCCAAGACATTATAGCAATTACTACATGTAGCATTTTCCAATTCCAACCATATAACAATTTATCGAAGAGGAAACTTCGCCATGAATATTATGAGCTAAGAACACATGTGTTCATATGAACCAGCGGAGCGTGTCTCTCTCCCACACAAGCATGATGTAATTCAATTTATTCAAACAAAAACAAAAACAAAAACAAACCGACGCTCCAAGAAAAAGCACATAAGATGTGATGGAATAAAAATGTAGTTTCAGGGGAGGAACCTGATAATGTTGTCGATGAAGAAGGGGATGCCTTGGGCATCCCCAAGCTTAGACGCTTGAGTCTTCTTGATATATGCAGGGATGAACCACCGGGTGCATCCCCAAACTTAGAGCTTTCACTCTCCTTGATCATGGTATATCATCCTCCTCTCTTGACCCTTGAAAACTTCCTCCACACCAAACTCGAAACAACTCATTAGAGGGTTAGTGGACAATAAAAATTAACATGTTCAGAGGTGACACAATCATTCTTAACACTTCTGGACATTGCATAATGCTACTGGACATTAGTGGATCAAAGAAATTCATCCAACATAGCAAAAGAGGCAATGCGAAATAAAAGGCAGAATCTGTCAAAACAGAACAGTCCGTAAAGATGGATTTTATTAGGCCACCAGACTTACTCAAACGAAAATGCTCAAATTGAATGAAAGTTGCGTACATATCTGAGGATCACTCACGTAAATTTGCATAATTTTCTGAGTTACCTACAGAGAATTAGACCCAGATTCGTGACAGCAAAGAAATCTGTTTCTGCGCAGTAATCCAAATCTAGTACTTACTTTACTATCAAAGACTTTACTTGGCACAACAAAACACGAAACTAAGATAAGGAGAGGTTGCTACAGTAGTAAACAACTTCCAAGACACAAATATAAAACAAAGTACTGTAGCAAAATAACACATGGGTTATCTCCCAAGAAGTTCTTTCTTTTTAGCCATTAAGATGGGCTCAGCAGTTTTAATGATGCACTCGCAAGAGATAGTATGTGAAGCAAAAGAGAGCATCAAGAGGCAAATTCAAAACACATTTAAGTCTAACATGCTTCCTATGAAGAGGAATCTTGTACACAAATGAATTCATGAAGAACAAAGTGACAAGCATAGGAAGATAAAACAAGTGTAGCTTCAAAAATTTCAGCACATAGAGAGGCATTTTAGTAACATGAAAATTTCTACAACCATATTTTCCTCTCTCATAATAATATCCAGTGGTATCATGAGCAAACTCAACAATATAACTATCACATAAAGCATTCTTATCATGAGTCTCATGCATAAAATAATTACTCTCCACATAGGCATAGTCAATTTTATTAGTTGTAGTGGGAGCAAATTCAACAAAGTAGCTATCATTATTATTCTCATCATCAAATATAGGAGGCATATTGTAATCATAATCAAATTCACTCTCCATAGTAGGTGGCACCAAAAGACCACTATCATTATAATCATCATAAATAGGAGGTAAAGTATCATCAAAGAAAATTTTCTCCTCAATGCTTGGGGGACTAAAAATATCATGAAAACCAGCTTCCCCAAGCTTAGAACTTTCTATATCATTATCAACCATGGTGTTCAAAGTGTTCATACTAATATTACTACCAGCATGCAAATAAGATTTCATAGGTTTTTTAATTTTCGCATCAAACAATCCAAGTTTTAAATCAGGAAATAGAACAAGAAGCTCACTCTTATACATTATGCCGAACTAGTGTAAACAAGAAACAAAAAGTTGCAATTGCAGGATCTAAAGGAAATAGCTTTGAGCATACACACAACGGCGCCGGAAAAATACTTTACCTGGGACCGTAGTATGAGTGCCTTTTTACCTTTCCTCCCCGGCAACGGCGCCAGAAAAGTGCTTGATGTCTACGTTCCCCCTCCTTTCCTGTAGACAGTGTTGGGCCTCCAAGTGCAGAGGTTTGTAGAACAGCAGCAAGTTTCCCTTAAGTGGATACCCAAGGTTTATCGAACTCAGGGAGGAAGAGGTCAAAGATATCCCTCTCATGCAACCCTGCAACCACAAAGCAAGAAGTCTCTTGTGTCCCCAACACACCAAATAGGTGCACTAGTTCGGCGAAGAGATAGTGAAATACAGGTGGTATGAATATATATGAGCAGTAGCAACGGTGCCAGAAAAGTGTTTGGCGCGTAATTGATGGTAGTAGTATTGCAGCAGTAGTAACACAATAAAACAGTAAACAAGCAGTAGTAACTCAGCAGTATTTAGGAACAAGGCCTAGGGATTACACTTTCACTAGTGGACACTCTCATCATTGATCACATAACAGAATAGATAAATGCATACTCTACACTTTTGTTGGATGATGAACACATTGCGTAGGATTACACGAACCCTCAATGCCGGAGTTAACAAGCTCCACAATAATGCTCATATTTTAGTAACCTTTAGTGTAAGATAGATCAACACGACTAAACCAAGTACTAGCATAGCATGCACACCGTAACCTTCATGCATATGTAGGAGGAATAGATCACATCAATACCATCATAATGATAATTAACTCCACAATCTACAAGAGATCATGATCATAGCCTACGACAAGAACCACACGGTGCACACACTAGTCACCTTTACACACGTGCAGGAGGAATAGAACTACTTTAATAACATCACTAGAGTAGCACATAGATGAATTGTGATACAAAACTCATATGAATCTCAATCATGTAAAGCAGCTCATGAGATCATTGTATTGAAGTACATGGAGAGAGATTAACCACATAGCTACCGGTACAGCCCCGAGCCTCGATGGAGAACTACTCCCTCCTCATGGGAGCAGCAGCGGTGATGAAGATGGCGGTGGAGATGGCAGCGGTGTCGATGGAGAAGCCTTCCGGGGGCACTTCCCCGCTCCGGCAGGGTGCCGGAACAGAGATCCTGTCCCCCAGATCTTGGCTTCGCGATGGCGGCGGCTCTGGCAGGTTTCTGTGGGTTTCGTCAATTGGTCTCGGGTTTTCTGATCCAGGGGCTTCTTATAGGCAGAGAGGCGGCGCCAGAGGGTCGAGGGGCTGGCCAAACCCTAGGGGGGCGCGGGCCCCCCCTAGGCCGCGCCAGGTCATGGTGTGGTGGGCCTGTGCCCCCCCTCTGGTCCCTCTCGTGTGTTCTGGATGCTTCCGGGGATTCTAAGATCTTTGGCGTTGATTTCGTCCGATTCCGAGAATATTTCGTTACTAGGATTTCTGAAACCAAAAACAGCAGAAAACAGGAACTGGCACTTCGGCATCTTGTTAATAGGTTAGTTCCAGAAAATGCACGAATATGACATAAAGTGTGCATAAAACATGTAGATAACATCAATAATGTGGCATGGAACACAAGAAATTATCGATACGTTGGAGACGTATCACCCAACACTGTCTACAAGAATAGAAGCTCCCGTAGACATCAATTGCCTGCGCCGGAAGCTATCGACGGCGGAGCGGAAAGGACGGAGGGCGGCGGAGCTGGAGAAGAAGGCTCAGGCGGCGCGCCAGCACCAGCACGTAATGGCCGGGTGTATCGCCGCCACCAACGCGAGCCCATGGAGTACGTCCGTGCCGGTGTACGTTCCGAGATTGATCTCTCCGTCGCAAGCCGCCTTCTACAACGACGGCCCCTCCGCCACCCCCGGGTGCGTGACGCCTAACTTGTCGCCGTACTACCAGGATGCGCTGCCGCACGGCGGCTTCAACCCCAACAACCTCTACTCCCCGGCGTACGAGCAACGCGAGCCAGGACCCGGTCCGGACGGTGGCCCTTTCACCGGCCGCAGGGGTCCGCTCGAATACGACGGCGCCGGTGCTGAGGAGGACGACGGGGTTGAGGAGGAGGACGACGAGGAAGAGGACGGGGTGGAGGACGACGAGGAGGACGACGATGAGGACGAAGAGGGCGGCGAGGAAGAGGACGACGAGGGTGCCGGTGACGATGATCTCGTGGAGGTAGACGCGGACGTCGTGAGGACGAAGAAGAAGAAGAAGAAGAAGAAGAAGAAGAAGGCGTCGGGCACACGAGGCCCGAAGTGGACGCCTCTGGAAGATCTTTGTCTATGCAAGTCGTGGGCGACGGTGAGCCATGACTCCATCATCGGCGCCAACCAAAAAAGCGGGAAGTATTGGGCGAGGATCAAGGCCGAGTTCGATGAGCGCAAGCTGATCAACATCGACTACCAGAAAGTGCCAATGAAGAGGAGCCAGAAGGAAATGTCGACGCGATGGGCCATCATCCAGGCGTCGGTGAACTCCTTCCATGGGTACCATCAGGACTTAGAGACCAGAGGCGACAGCGGCGCCGACGTCGCCCAACTGGTACGACTCTTTCTTCCATAATCCGTAGCGCCTACATTGTGTTCGATGAAATGACTCTGCTTCCTTTGGTTAGTTTGATAGGGCCATGAATTTGTACTCGAAGAACTCGGAAGGTCACAAATCTTTTGTGCTCATGCATTGCTATGGCAAGCTCAAAATGAATGAGAAATGGCGGTTGACGCGCTTGTCGCTGTCCAAGGGGAAGGACGCCATTGATCTGGACGCGCCGCTGACAACTTCGACAGGGCGTCCTACTAGCAACAAGGCTGCCAAGGCCGCCTTGGCCGATGCTGTGTCGTCTGAGAAGACGCAGGCGTCGATCACGAAATGCCTTGCCGACGTCTCCTCGACCTTTATCTCCCGCGATAAGAAGGCCGACCAAAGGTGGGCCGAGCTGCTCAAGAGGCAAGAGGAGAAGCTGGAGCTCAAGAAACGCAGGGACGACATGTCCCTGCTGAGAACGTCGATAGAGGGAATGTCTCCCCGGACGCGAGCGGCGCACAACTTCTTCAAAGGCCAGATCCTCGACGACATCGAAGCCAAAATGGCGGCGGCGGACGCGGCGGCCCTGGCAGCGGCATCGGCGGCAGCGGCAGCGCAGCAAGAGCAGGCTGACGGGTCTTCTACTGCTACACCTGCTTCGGCCTCTGCGTCGGCGATGGAGCAGACGCACCATGCACAGCAACAGGCAGATCGCGACGAGGTCATCGTGCTCGACGGGCCTGCGTCGACTCAGGATACGACGCCGTCGCCCAACCCCTTCCCCTTCTTCTAATTTGTATGCACCACCGGTCTGTAATATGATCGCGCGTCCAGTACTTTGATCGATCGCCGCTACTCTGATCGCGACGAATCGGCGGGAACGATCTCTTTTGAATGCATCTATTTGAATTTCTGATTGGGGGCGGCGTTTGGGGGACGCGGCTGGAGAGCGACGTCCCCCAAACGCGGCACGAACAAAACACGTCCCCCAAACACTCGATCCGGCGCGGTTTGGGGGACGGTTTGGGGGATGCGACTGGAGATGCTCTCAGAGGTAAATTTTGGTCTATCTTTTTTATAATATTTTGTGGATCGTGATCTGGAGAAATCTATGAATCTATATCTCATGTTTAGTGTGTTTCAACAGTTCTATGGGTTAATTTCTTTTTATAAGAGCAAGTACAATAAGGTTGATTCAGCAGGCTATAAGGATTAAAATATTGTTGTTTTGCTTAGGTGAATGAGAGAGAAGTGGAGAGAGAAGAGAGATGGGCTCTCATGCAAGAGCCAGCTCTTGCACGTGCTCCTAGGCACTTTGTGAGTATGTGTGGTGGGCCTTTTACACATAAAATTATCAATCCTTAAAGCCAACTATTATACAAGTTAGCTATAAACTGACTATAGCTGGCCTTATAGCCAGCACCCGGTTGTACTATTGGAATTACTCTAAGAGCGATACACCTACTCCAGCGGAGTACTCCCCTACGATAGTGAAATCTTGCCCCATTAATCCTGACCAACCCCGGTACAAATAACATCTCACGCGCAGCTACAAATATGCATTTGTATTCATACTCCACTCTGTTCATTTTTCTCGGTCGTGACATATGTTGAGGAGCCATCTCGAAGTTGAGGAGAGGAAAAAACGGTGCAAAGGTGCTGCCTATCAGTAGTAAAAAAAGGATTGCAAAATAAAATTGAGAAGCAAGAGTTTTAGGAATGCAAGGCGTCAGGAAGGCTTCTCTTATAACGACAAATTCATACTGCACTCACAGTCATGTACGATCTTTCGACCGTGCCTGTAGCTGGCAGGAAACTACTTGGGAGGACCGAAACATTAGTTCGGTATCTCTTCTAGTCTTGTGCTGTTGAGTACTATCAAAAAGCCATCATGGCGTGCCCGTTGATACTAATCCTCTTGTTCTGAGATCGCCGTAGGGAGTGTAGGAGACTAGGAGCTACCAGACAATGTTGATTTACACTATTTCGGTTCAATTGCCTAGTCTTGTGTATCCTTGGATTTGTTTCTTTTGGGAGGCCACACATATTTATTTTAAATACTGCGTTGGCTAGGATTTGAACCCAGGACCTTGTGCTCTGATACCATGTGGAATTGCATGAGCTAGCCAGTTCAACCAAAAGACCGCTAGGCAATTATATTCAACATTGGGGTCTATGGAAGCACAAGCTAAAAATATATATACTTACTCCATCGCCAGTTGCCTCTTTCATCCGTTGAATATACTGTCGTTTCCTTATGTAGCAGCATCGGAAACAGAAGTACTCTACCATGCATCCGCCGCTTTTTATACTACCTTCTTTTTTCATCGCCTCATGATTAGTGCTTAACTCTTTTTTATTCCCTTTTTACCACAAATATACAACTTCAATAACAAATGTTGTTTTTAAGATGTTTCAAACAAGTGACTTTGCACTTTTATCCTTTATGTCTTTACTCAATAGAGGAGTTTGACCCTTGCACTTCTACTTCTTCTTTCCGTCATTGAGATTCACATTAAGGACGAATATCTCGCTCATGCTTTCTTTTGTAAGGAAATCGCTTTACATTTTCTAGCGATACCCGTGGGCGCTAGAAAAAAGGACGTTTCTACACGGTGCCCAGGCACTGGTTTGTCTTACGGAGTGCCCACCCTGTCTGAATGAAATTGTTTCAAAAAAAAAAGTCTGAAAGCGACATGTTACCCCCAAAAAGAAAACACCTTCTGTTCGGTTCGTTGCACCGAGCACGGGCAGAGTAGCTGTTCGGTCTCTCCCTTTTTTCCCGTCTCTTCTCAAGTCCGCCCCTCTGTTAAGTTCTTTTAACCGGCTCTGTACCACCTGAAATTACATCTAGAACTCAAGTAATTACATCCGAACTCAAATAATTACATCACACAAAAATTGGTTTAGAAATGCTAGCTACCTCTGTAATTTATACATCCCAGAATTGATAAATTACATCCGGGTCGGCCGCTATAGCTTTATACTCCAATTTAGTTAATTACATCCAAAATTAGGAGAAATACAGCTTAACCTTTGCATCATTTAGATGTAAAAAGAGGATAGAAAGTACGTCCAGACTTGGAGCAAAGTTACTATTGTTACATCCATCCATAAATCTCCATGAACAAATATGAACAAATAAGAGAACCCTGGTGCGTGAGGGTGTTGAAGTGGAGTGGAGGAGCACCTGGGAGACGGGAGACATCCCTCCGGACCGGCTGCTGGTGGTGGACGAAGTCCGGGAATGGGGAGGCACCGGCGACGGTCCTCGGGGCAGCTGAGATGCGCCCACGGCCGTGGCGGAGGCAGAGGCGCGCACGGTGTTGGGACAGCGGTATTTGAGGGGATTGGGTGAACACCAAATCCTCTCCCATCCCCATATTTTTTGCCTAAATCAAAAACTCTCCATCATATTAGTGTATTTTTGGGGAGGGGTATTTGAGGGGATTGGGTGAACACCAAATCCTCTCCCATCCCCATACCCTTTGGGAAGAAAAATACGAGAGAAATAAACAAGGCCTGAATGGCAGGTAAGCGATGAGGCGTCTCGATTATTGGCCTATTGCCACCCTATCGTGTTTCCACTTTCGAGTGTTCTTCGGGTTTTTTTTTTCTCATCTCCATTGATATCTATACCTAATAATAAAGGAGCTAAGGTTTCTGCCAAAATTTTCGTCCAACTTTTCGTTGGACCGTTTTACCCTCCCACCAAATCGCATAATACATGAAATTGCCCCGTACCAGTTCGTTCTGTTTATTTTTTTCCCACCGAACTAACGAATCATCGGCGTGCGAACGCTCCAGGCCAGCACATCCCGCTCTTTTCGACTCGAACGTGGATCAGAAGGCCGGAAGGAACGTGTGGGCGTATGGGCTGTCGTGTGGGCCGGACCCGCGTTGCCGGACAAACGGCCTGGTATTTCCGTCCATATCAAACAGGTACAAGACGAAAACTCTGCATATCTGAAGAGATGCTCAGATTAGTACCACATCGTTTCTTTATGACAAGTTTTACCGGTTCATATACTCAAATTTCCTGGATGTCAACAGGTCGCTTAGGAAAGGCATAAGTAGCAGATCTAAGATCTAATGATCAATGAGAGCGGAAGACTCAGATGGCTCATATATGGGGGAATGGAAACAAACTATATCTTGAAAATTAAGCAGACACCGACATACTTATCTGGTCAGATTTAATCCGCACAAAGTTTGTGCCTAACCTAGGCTAAATAATATACACACTCGCGTTAATCTTATCAGACCGGAGGGAGTACGTGCCAAATGAAGGAATAAAATGAATGGGCAAATTTGAAAAGACAACTTTTTCAATGAAATCAGTATCTTTATAGAACCGGTTTTGCTCATTAAATTGTAGTCGGTGAAGACAATCAGTTCCCCGTTGTAGAGTGGTGCACCAGGGATTTGAGCTGGGCAAGACAAGGTGAAGGCCACCGGAACCTCGATCCAGGGCGACGCGCGATGCAAAATGCTGGTGTAGGCTAATGGGTCTTCAAGCAAGTTGATGCGTAGGGGAACTCAAGAAAGGGGAGGGCAGGGCGAGACTACGTACTCAGTGAACAGGAAAAGAGAAAGCCATAGCGGTGACACCTTAGAGCTTAGGAAGGTGGCGTGGCAGGCGTGTCTAAAGAAGTAGATGGAGAATCCGTAGCAACGCACGGGCACTTTTGCTAGTTTGATTAATAAAATGAGAAACTTCCGTTTTTCACGTTGTAAAATCTAGAATCTATATATACCAAACGAGAGATTCTCACCGTGTGTAATATGAAAAAGCAGCTCTACCCCAGCAGTCACCGCGTTGGCGTTGAGAGAAGTTGAAGGAAATTACTACTCCTTCAACCCGACTCTGGTCTTCTCCACGACTCACGCACATGCACAGAGAGGAGTGGCGCGGCTAGGGTTCCGCCTCACCGCCCAAATCCGGCGACCTCCGGCGGCGCGCAGTCATTCAGAAGCACCCCCTTCCTCCTTTACCCCGATCCGTCCCTTCCCACTCCTCAATCTACCCCGTCACGAGCAACCCAGCCGGCCACCGCCTCCATTATTTTGATTGGCCTGCCGCCTGCCGCGCCCGGCCTCTGCTCTGCGGCGCATCGTCTCTCCGCCGCGGAATCTCCTGCAGGTATATCGAACATTCCCGCGCCCAGGTCGCCGCCGAGCGCACAGCGGGAGAGATGAGTACTCGCAATGCGTGGTGAGTGCCACTGCTACTGATTCACTGGATATTGAACCAACGCCATGGTGTAGGTCGTAGAGAGGCCGAGGCGGTCGGACTACCGGGTCGTCGTCGTCGAACACGCGCGGGCCGGGAAAACGGCTGTGTCGCAACGGACGATGTGGGCGGCGGCTGTGATAGCGGCGTGCTCTTGGAGGAATGGCAACTCAAGGCAAGTCGCGCTGCAGAGCGGGTAGGCTTGGCGACTGCTGCTCGTGATTCTCTGAACGGGAGAATTGCTTTTGACCCTCAAAGTTGGCACACGTTTGATAATAAACCCAAAATTGGGCTCGCCTTGTTCTCAGCCCCCCAAACCGGCTAACTTCTCGATGATTGCCCCTCTTCTCCTTGTTAGCTTCTGAATTAACGTTTAACTAGTTGAATGCCCGTGCGTTGCTACGGTTTCATATATTTGTTTTTATCGCCACATATGTCACAAATGTAAAATGCACATACAAAATATATCCACATAGTATTATGTAAACGTTACAAAATATGCATATTCATAGAAAAGTACAATCGAGAGAGCTATTAGCTACTCTGAAACAAAATACCGATGTAGTGTAAGCTAAAGTCTGTTAGTTTCAAGAAGAGAGATATCTAGTGTTAAACAAACAATTATTATGAAATATATTGGGAAGCAAGACTGCCAAATGTTTCTCGGAACATACAAAACTATTTTCTTTGCTGATGACATGTAGATACTTTCACTGCATTTACAACCACACTTTATTCCATCCGGCCATCCCAAGTCAGGTGATGCAAATATTCTTAGCATGACAATCCGTGTCAATTTTATGAAAGCCTACATCATAAGTCATAACCAAACAAGTTTTCATCAAAGAAAAATTGGCGAACATAAGTACAGAAAAATTTTCTTGGATTTACAAAAGGAAGTAAATATCTCTTATTTTCTTAGATACGCATTGGAGCACTTAATATATGACCACTGGAACAGCAAGGTGATCCGCTTTGGAAGGTCATTCGTGCGCCATTAGTTGCTCGAATATCTGAGCCGTTTGAAAGCTATATCACAAGTGACATATTAATCAAAGAGATATGATCTAGGAGAATTAGATTCAATATAAAAGTGTTTTCTGTTGAAGCTGAAATATTAGAACATGAAAATTAAAGTACAAATGAGATTACTCACACGGACATGGCAGAATTGAGGTAGTTGTACAGGAACTAAGGGATGAAGAAAGACTCGTTGTATGACCCTGGAGCCTCCTCGTACGTGATGAATTCCTTTTACCAGTGGGAGTGCATGGAATAGTAGGCGTGGACAAGGGTATTGCTACCTTCGTTGCCGATGTTGCGTTTGGAGGGGAGCACTTGAAGATTCTCAAAGCATCAAACTTATGAAAAATGATCCCCTGGAAACAATAGATTTAAGAGCAAGTATGAAAGAATACAAAACATAGAAAATTGTATGTCCCATAAATCCCACTGCTATTGTAGACTCCGGATGTCATGCCATCCTTTTAACTTTTGGACTACAATCTCACCTGGAAATATATCAAAAAGTTCAGTTGCAAGCCCAGAGCTTGTAGCACCAAACATTTGTTAAATCAACACCTTTAGGCTTATTTTTTTTGTAGTACTAATAAATAGGGCCTCACGGGCCAAAGGTCTAGCAGAATATAAATGATTCGTAAAGTCAAATGAAGCAACAAAAAAAAAGGTAACATTGGTGCCATACTTGAGACATGGCACTAATTATGCTACAAGCTTATTTAATTTGTAGAACTAATAAATAATGCCCAAATCTTATTTATTAAATGCCCAAAGCTATTTGTAAACATGGAGCTATTAACGCCATGTTTATTAGGTCTACAAATTAAATAAGCTTATGTATTAAATGCCCAAAACTTGAGACATGGAACTAATAAATCAACACCTTTAATTATGCCCCATTATTTGACTTTCTTGCAATTAGAATTTTTTTAATGTATAAACAATATGCACATTGGCATTTTGCTATTTGTACAACGAATGCATCACCAAACAAACATGATTGTCACCAAACATTTTTCATGATTAGAAACTGATGGAACAGTAGCTATGCTGCAACTTAAAAAATTAAAACAAATGCTAACATAACCTACACAATTACTTATGATTCTATTATAATTTTATGAACAATACTTATTTCAACTCTTCTCTTGCAGACTGTGCATCCCAGGATTTGGATGACACCTGTTAATTTTGTATTCCCTTTCTCGACGTGTCTGAGTAGTTAGAAATTTATTATCGTAATAAAAGGTAATGATGTTAGAGTTATAAAATATAAATAAATGTTAGTACTATTGTTGATTGGTCAAAACTTGTGATTGAACCTGAGAAGGATGAGGATGAAGAGGAGTCTCTTGATGAAAAAGGGATACCTGATGAAAAGCCGGTGAATAAGAATGCAACGTTCGCGCTGCTGGGTCTAAAAACATAGGCAGATGAGGATGGAATGAAGCCTTGTTCGATTGTTGCTCCTACTCCTGCTGACTTGGATGATACTAAAGATGTGGCTATTCTTGTTGATGATATGGCTCAAGAGGAAGCACTTATTGCATGTGATGAACGACACCCGAAGATGGATATAGGGACACCCACTACAAGAAGACCTTGCCTACAGCAACGCATTTATGCGTATCTAAATGCCCATTTAGGCGTTGCTAGGGACTCTACCAACGGATAATAATGCGTTGCGTTTTTGGGTGTTGCTAGCATGTAATGCAACGGATATAGACCCGTTGGTAACCAATGGATAAAGCGTTGCAGACTAACAACGGAGTTCCAACGACAATTGTATGCGTTGGTAGACAACATACAATGGTTGAACCTTTTATTTCAAAATAAATATGCTTTTTTACTTTAATGTAAATATTATTTGTTGGAATGTATTGTTCGAGCGATTCATCTTTTTCCTCGGTGAGAGAATATAGTTCAGAATATAGTTCACAGCACGCAAAAATCATAGAACAAAAATGAATTGGGTGACAAAACAATTCAATTTATATTATTTGAACCACTATCAAAATACATGAGACTTATCCAAAGAGTACACACAGCTTACAATCTTGATTCAAAATATGACAATATAATAACTCCTATATATAATTCTACTAAAATTCTGACTTCAGATGTGTTCATAGCTTATATCCAAATATTGTAAGTCCTTGCTGATCTTCCGGTCTTGCGGTAAACATAATTTATGTCCTGCAATGAACAAAATTTCTATTTTAGTATGTAAGTGGCAAAAGTTGGAATGATATACTGAATTCTACTCTTAATTGCACAAAACAAAGAAAATCAAATGGAGAGAAATTGATGAATAAACTGGTCCAATGCTATTAACTTCAGGAATGAAATATTTACCAGAAAATCATATGGAAAACTGATCGTTTTCAGCATCCATGTCTTCATACCAATCATATAACGTTCTGATATACAGTGGAATTCAGGTAATAAATAACTATACAAGGTACAAAACATTATAAGTCTTTTAATTTATGCATATCTAGGTAGACTATTAATGACAAAGTTGTAGCAGCTTGTTATGTTTAACTGCAATAATCTTACTATGCGTTGATTATTGCAGCTCGAGCTCTGAAATAAACAGATAGAAGTGTTGATTTCATAACTAGGATGAATTACCACAAACGACTATTCCTTGATAAAAATAATGAAGTACCTAACACGTTATTTTCCACCTAGTATATGATCATAAATAACCTGCTGTTATTAAAAATTATTTTACTTTCAATTCTCATAAACGTATATTTAATATGAAGCTAAATGAAACCGCATCAAAATAGATGAAAGTATTTTAATTTGGCTTCTTGCAATGGGAGTTTTCTCTGAAGTATGACATGTGTTATCTACCGAGTACCAGTATGGCTGTACGTTTTCCCTGATGAAGTGCTTATTCCCCACTTGTGTGGTGTTCGTGACAATGGCCACCTGCAAATCCTCACCCAGCAGACCTCGCCACATAATTGCTTTCTAGGTTCTGATCCCTGCCTGGTCGACAAAAACCAACCAGGGATCAATGACTACCGACCAATATGAAAATAAAGACAAAATAGTGATGAAGAAAGAAGATGAGTAGAATGGAGCTTACTAGTCATAGGTGATAGGTGTCAGCATGTCCTCGACGCATCATCCAGGTTCCAGGCTCAATTTTGTTCATTTCCTGTGTACCATCCACCGTAGTAAAAGAAACATCAAATGCATCACTGCAAAAATACACCAGCAATGGCACAGGACAGAGACGGGAAAGAGACGAAGCTCACCAAAACCTGTAAACGCCAAGGACTTCGCTCCCCACCCAGCAGAACGAACGTTGGTAAAGACGTCGTTGACGGAATAGCAACTAGGGAACATGGGTCATGGACCTGTCATATGCGCAGATCCAAGTGAGAAAAAAACGGTATGGGGATGAGGAATAGAGATCGGCCAAGAGGGAGATCGAGATCTCGTTGATGAAGCTGATGCCTGATGCGATCCTTTATACTCCTGCTACCGGATCAACACGAAATTCACCTACCTGGTTCCGATGCATGAAAACTCAAGGAAGGCGGTCAAAGAGGCCCAGCGGCTGCCGGTGCTTCTGCACTATCAGATGGTTAGCAATCTAGGGTTAGGTAGCGGCTGCGCTTCAGATGGCGGCTGCACAAAACTGCAGGTGAACTGGTAAGAGGGGATCTGCGGTCTAATGTGGTGGAGGCTGCGGCCGGAAGCGATCGGAGATCGGAACGGTGGGGAGGATGAACTGGTAAGAGGGGATAAGGATAGATCATTGATGGGTCGGTGGTGGAGCGCACAGTTCATGCAGGGACGGCGTCAACACGGAAGTAGTAGATGACAGATTGGCTACTCCATGGGCCTACTTGTAGAGAACAACAAAATTTTCATCTACGCGCGGTTGAATTTTTTTTAGGCCCCGCGCTTACAAAACGTGTTTCCGTCCGTGAAGGTACAAATTGTTTAGCGCCAATTATTTCTTTGAGAATTTCTATCGACCTTGCAAAATTATTTTTAGTTATTTTTGAGGGAAAACCATTCAAAATTATTTTTCGTTAATAAAGGTTGCCGCACTCCTACTCATTTTATCCCTCCTTGTATAATGAAAAACGGATGCAGCCGGCAACACATATATGCGTATCTACCAAAAAGAATTGCAACATATATTCAATTGGTTGCAAGGTATATGTTGCTTAATGGGGAGTCTTCTTGTAGTGACCTTATCCTGATATGGCTGCATTTAGAAATGCAAACAAACAGTTTGCTACTATTGGAGAGTTTGAGTATGGCACTACAAAAAATGAGCCAACCAGGTTTCGGGATTTTTGTAAAGGTCAAGGCATAAAAAGTGAACCTTGCCAATGGTGTTTGTCAGCTAGTTGGCAGAGAGACCAGAATTGTGTGATGGTGATGTGTTTGGAAGGTTGTGGCCTGCTACTAGGGCATATAGGCATGAGGAATATAAACATCACATGGAAAAGGTGTTTGCAGCATCGGAGAAAGTATATCCTTATCTTAGGGATTACCATAGTTTGCTATGGATGTAGTGCATGTTTAACTCTGCCATCAAGTGTGACTACATAAATAACAATCTTGCTGGGTGCTTTAATGCTTGGGTGTGAGATATCAAGGACTTGCCTATAGTTTAGCTAGCTGATCAGATTAGAGAGATGATTATGACACTTCTTGTGACGGTAAATCACACGTCCGTTGGGAACCCCAAGAGAAAGGTATGATGAGTACAGCAGCGAGTTTTCCCTCAGTAAGAAACCAAGGTTATCGGACCAGTAGGAGATGAAGATCACGTGAAGGTTGTTGGTGAAGGAGTGTAGTGTGGCGCAACACCAGAGATTCCGGTGCCAACGTGGAACCTGCACAACACAATCAAACTACTTTGCCCCAACTTAACAGTGAGGTTGTCAATCTCACCGGCTTGCTGAAAACAAAGGATTAAACGTATGGTGTGGAAAATAATGTTTGCTTGCCGAAAACAAAAGAGAACAATGATTGCAGTAGGTTGTATTTCAGATGTAAAATAATGGACCGGGTGATACGTCCATTTTGCATCACTATTTTATATCATAATTTGCTGTTATTCATTGATATATTTCATATTTGGAGATGATACTTATGTTATTTCATCTATTTTGCATGATTCATGATTATTGGAGGATCGCGCACCGGAGTCAGGATTCTGCTGGAAAAAGCGCCGTCAGAATGCAATATTTCGGAAAATCAACAATTGATGGAAATTATACGAAAAATCCTATTTTTGCAGAAGACGAAGGGAGCCATAAGGGGGAGCCGAGGAGGGCCACCGTGGGCCCACCTCATAGGCCGACGCGGCCCAAGGCCTGGCCGCACCGCCTTGTGAGGAGGGGGCCCACAGCCCCCTCTGGCCTCCTCTCCTTCGCGTACATCTTCGTCCCGAAAACCTAAGCTCCAGGGGATAGTCGCGAAGAGTCACAGCCGCCTCTGCGGGGCGGAAAACACCAGAGAGAAAAGAGCTATCCGGAAGGCTGAAATCCGCTGGGGAAATTCCCTCCCGGAGGGGGAAATCGACGCCATCATCATCGTCATCGAGCTGGACATCATCTCCATCATCATCACCATCATCTTCACCATCATCACCGCCATCTCCACCGCTGCACCTCGTCACCGCTGTAACAATTTGGGTTTGATCTTGATTGTTTGATAGGGGAAACTCTCCCGGTGTTGATTTCCACTTGTTATTGATGCTATTGAGCGAAACCGTTGAACCAAGGTTTACGTTCAGATTGTTATTCATCATCATATCACCTCTGATCATGTTCCATATGATGTCTCGTGAGTAGTTCGTTTAGTTCTTGAGGACATGGGTGAAGTCTAAATGTTAGTAGTGAATTATGTTGGTTGGTATTCAATGTTATGATATTTAAGTTGTGGTGTTATTCTTCTAGTGGTATCATGTGAACATCGACTACATGATACTTCACCATTTATGGGCTTAGGGGAGTGCATCTTGTATTCGGTTGCTAATTGCGGGGTTGCCGGAGTGACAGAAACCTAAACCCCCGTTAGTATATCGATGCAGGAGGGATAGCAGGATCTTAGAGTTTAAGGCTGTGGTTAGATTAATCTTAATTACTTTCTTGTATTTGCGGATGCTTGCAAGGGGTATAATCACAAGTATGTATTAGTCCTAGGAAGGGCGGTGCATTAGCATAGGTTCACCCACACAACACTTATCAAAACAATGAAGATTAATCAGCTATATGAAGCGAAAGCACTAGACTAAATTCCCGTGTGTCCTCGAGAACCTTTGGTCATTATAAGTAAACAAACCGGCTTGTCCTTTGTGCTAAAAAGGATTGGGCCACTCACTGCAATTATTTCTCTCGCATTTTACTTACTTGTACTTTATTCATCTGCTATACTAAAACCCCCTGAATACTTGTCTGTGAGCATTTACAGTGAATCCTTCATCGAAACTGCTTGTCAACACCTTCTGATCCTCGTTGGGTTCGACACTCTTATTTATTGAAAGTACTACGATACACCCCCTATACTTGTGGGTCATCAAGACTATTTCTGGCGCCGTTGCCGGGGAGTGAAGCGCTATTGGTAAGTGGAATTGGTAAGGGAAACCTTTACTGTACGTGCTGATTTTTATTTCTACCTGCTGCTATAAATCATTATGGAGGGGTCTTCTCTTGAATTCCTCTTTGGAAAATCTACTACTACTGCAAAGGTAGTGGATGAGGCGCCATGTGAGAAAGAGGTTCCATACAAAATACCTATGAAAATTATTGAACGTGTTGTGGATAACCGCTATGAAGGGGATGGAACTGTCCATCCTGGTGATCATTTACTGTTTTTACATGAATTATGCGGGTTATTCAAATGTGCAGGTATTGCTATGGATGAAGTTAGGAAGAAACTATTCTCTATATCGTTGTCTGGTAAAGCAGCGCACTGGTATAAATTGCTGAAGAATAGGGATTCTCTTAATTGGGAGGACATTGTGCCTTTATTTTTATTCCAAATTCTATCCTCCGAGTGAAATTCACAAAGATCGGAACTGCATATATAATTTATGGCCTCTTGATGGAGAGAGTATTGCCCAAGTGAAAAAGGATTAACTTGTCAATGCCTACGGGTTATAGGCTAGGGTTTAGTTAGAAGTAGAGGGCAAGTAGATCTCGAAGGTTTCAGCCGAAAAGTACTCGACGATTATGAAAACTAGGGTTTGTGAACAATGATTCGATGATTTCCTCGTCCCTCGACTCCCCCTTTATATAAGAGGTGGAGCCGAGGGTTTTGGTTTTGTACAAGTTACAGAGTCCGGGACGGTTTCTAACTCATCCCGCCAGATTACAGACAACACTTCCTATTACAACTCTACTTTCCTTAATATATCTTGGGCTCTCGAACCTTCTTATTCTTCGGGTAGTGGGCCTTCATTAAACCCCGGGTACTATCTTTGGCAGGCCCATTCGGGATGCCTATGTCAGTAGCCCCCGAGATTTTGCTTGAATCGTAGAATCAGGGAAAATCTCCACTGTTTATTTTTATTTGACAACTTAAACTGTTTTATATTTCTTCATATAAATTTTATATTGTACAGGGATACTGGTAGTTGGGGCTAGTTCATCTGACGGATCAGGTACTAGTTAACTGCTCTAGTGGCAATCCGCAAAAACCTACTTCAAGATCACGTCCCTGGACATGATCTCGGGATACTGGTGTAAACTCCGACAGGTGCCGCTTAAGGTCTTACCATTCTGTCGAGTCCCAGTTAAATCTATCGGGTACCTAACGCGTCCGTTAGGATTTTTCTTCGTATCTGTTGATACGGATAAAAGTAGCAGAGCGCAGTCTTCGGCGATGCCACGCCCAGCAGAATGGATCTGGGGTCTTACCTTCGCAAATTTGCGGCATTCAGAAATTGATCGCAACTTTGGCGTTCTGAGAATATATTGTCGAGTGCTTTTCCGGCTGTTGGAATGGCACATTTTATCGAGTCAAATATGACTTATATTATACTCCCGATGGGAGTATATGTAGAGTTAATTATAACTCGAAATATACTCTCTTGCTTTTCTATCTTTATTTCTTCTTCCTTTTTAAATTTCATCGGGCACGCGAACAGCGTTCCCGATGGGAGTAGCCCCCGAGGCTACAGCCAAGAACTTGTGCTTGGTTGTAGGCTCAACATTTTAGTCCATCTTGTCGCTATATTGCCATTACTTCCGATATTCGCTCTTTTCTTTCTTCTTCTTTCTCTTTTTTTTTCTTTCTCGGGTGCGCGAACAGCGCTCCCGATGGGAGTAGCCCCCGAGGCTACAGCCAAGAACTTGTGCTTGGTTGTAGGCTCCCACAATTTCTATATTTTCCATAGTCGAAATTTTACTTTCATCGAAGTAGCCCCCGAGCATTTGGGCAAAAACTTGTTTCTGACCAAAGGCTCCCGAAGTATTCAAATAACTTCTTCTGTCGCCATTCTCCTTTTATTTTCCTTGTCGACATACTTTCCTTTGTCAAATTTTCTTCAATTCCATGAATAGCCGAGATTTCTCTGCCTTGTGGGTCCATAATTCTCACCACGTTGACACGTCGTGCAGGTGGGGGACACACGTCCTCCGCTTTTCCTGGCGCACGTACAGTAACGCCTGTTCCGTTCCATCCTAGTAAAAATACCTTTTTACCCTCTTATTTACTAGATCCTTTTCACCGCACGATCTCTTCATCCAACGGTTCATTACTTCTCCCGAAGCCTATATAAACCTTTCTTCAACCTCGGTCTACTCCCTCGCTTGCGCCGCACATCTGTTCCTCTCTGCGAAAACTCCCCTGCGCCCAACTTTTCCTGATCTTCCACGCACACGAACATTGCTTTTTCAGTGCCGTTGATGCCACCACGCACGCGCCTCACTCGCCATAGCACTCCAGAATCCACGATGGCTGCTGAAGATCTTGAGTGGGAGAGATCTAAAATCTCCAACCAGGATGTCAATCTGATGAAGAGGCTCGGCCTCATGAAGAAGGAAGACGCCATCCGCTTTCCCAGTGAAGAAAGCTACCCCAACCCTCCAATGGAGTACCGGGTTAGTTTCGTCGATCATCTCATTCGCGGCCTTTCTACCCCAATTCATGATTTCCTCCGCGGCCTTTTCTTTGTCTATGGGATTCAGCTGCACCAGCTGACCCCCAATTCCATCCTTCATATTTCTATTTTCATCACCCTGTGCGAGTGTTTCCTTGGAATCAATCCAAATTGGATTCTTTGGAAACGCATTTTCTGCCTTCGCCGCAATGGCGCTCACAACGCCACCTACAACATAGGTGGTGTTGTTATCTGTGTCCGAACCGACGTTGATTATTTCGACGTCAAATTTCCTGACTCTGTCCAAGGATGGCGCAAAAGGTGGCTGTACATACACGAAGAAAGTGCCAACTCTGTAGAGCACAACATAGTCCCTTTTGATGGGAATGCCAAAATTCAACGCCGCCGTTCCTGGGATGTTGAAGCTTCCGAGGAAGAGAAAAAGGCGACAGAAGCTCTTATGTCTCGTATTCATCAGCTCCAAAATACTCGAGGAAAAGAGTTATCTGGTGTCCAAATCACTGCCTACTTTCTTAGGATTAGAGTGCAGCCTCTTTAGGCTCGCAAAAACCCTCTTTGGACGTATTCTGGTGTAAATGACGCCAATAGGCTCTCCAATGATCTTTCTGTGAAGGACTTGGAGAAGCTTATTCGAAGAATTACCTCGCTAAGCAAGAAGGACTCTATTCCTTCCTCTTGTCGCGTGGAACCATTCAGCTCCACCAATCCTCTTCCCGAGGTATTTTGTCGTCTCGAATTTTTATCTTGTTCCGAATTTTCCCTGCAACTCATTGTATTGATATCTCTCTAATTTTTCTTTTGCCGCTATTTTTCTGCAGAATCATCCTACTATGGCTTCCCTTCCTCCTCTTCCTGAGGATGGAGAAGTCGAAGAAATGGGCATTATTACTGACGACAATCAAGAAGCTCCATCTTTTGTGAATGATCCCGTGGATTCTCGAAAATCTGCGGGATCGTCTGAAGACACTACGTCAGTCCAATCTCCTCCTCCCGCCGTTTCTCCACAGAGGAAAAGGAAGAGGAGTAATGCCGAAGATTCCGGCACGTCCAAAGCCGAAGAAGTTGTTCCTTCTCATCCGAAGGCAGCTTATGATCCTTATATTGCATCCCTCGTCAGTTCGTAAGTCGCCTTGATTTCCTCTTTTTTCTGTAATTGAAGTTGTTTCTTGCCTTGCTTTTTATGCTATTGATCCTCACTCGCAGTGATGACGAGGAAAATGTACCAACTCGTGACGTGGCTCCTCGGACGAGCACGTCACATACTTTAGTTATTTCGGAGAAGCCCGTTGAAGGAAAAGAATCGTCGCCTCCTCAACAAAATGTTGACACATCTACTCCTCCTTCGAGCCCCCTTGTCCCTTCACCAAAAAGGGCAAGGGTTGAAATGATCATTGAGCCTCCCCCTCAATTGAGCAGCTCTTCTTCGCAGCTCTTGGATGATGTAAGTTTGTCGATATCTATGTTTCCTCTATTTTGCTTTTTTAGGCCCTCACTTTTTTTTTAAATGCCGATGTTTTCTCCTGCGTTCTTCTTGTTCAACAGCCCATGATCAAAGATCTTATCTGCATCGGATCCCAATTTATTGGGTACCGCGAGTATTCTAGCAGAACCGAAGGTAATAACCTTTATATTTGCCGTTCTTCCTGGATTTTGCTCCTATTTGTTTGTCGCGATTTTTGATCATTCCTCCCCCTTTTTTATCTTGATAGAGAAACTTGCAGAAGCCAATAAGCGTGCCGACGCACTTGCTCAAAAACTGGAGCAAAGTGAGGCGGCTCGCAAGAAAGCCGAACTTGTCGCTAGCGAAGCTAAAGCTGAGGCTGATGATGCCAAAGCAAAGGCTGCTAGTGTCGAGGAATTGCAGAAAAGGCTAAAAGATGCTGAATCTGCTTTAGCCGAGCAAAAAGCTGCACAAGCTGCTCGTGAGCAAGGGATCCTCAAGCGCCTGAAGTCGCAAAGTCGACGTATTCTGAGTAATATTATCGATCCTTTCTATATTTATTGTACTTCCTGTTCCTTGGTTTGTGACTAATGTTTTTGTCTCGTGTGGCAGCCCAAACGAACCAAGATTTTGATCTGGAGAATCCCAGCAATGACCCTCTCCTTGACGCACTTTCTTCTCTGGAGTTTCATGGACGCGAAATTCGTGAAGGCTTGGCGAATGCTAATGCGGGTTTGTCGGTGTTGTTCCCCTACTTCTTCCCGAAGAAAGAGGAACCTTCGACTTTCCTTGCCCTTGCTCAAATTTTTAATTCACCAGAAGACCTTGGACTGAAAATGCGTCATGAAAATATGAAGGTTGCTGTCGAAAACACTGTTGCACTGGTTGCTGACAGCCAACAAACTATCGACTGGGCGAGGGTTGGCGACACTGAGCAGATAGAACAATCGAGGTGGAAATCTTTGATGAAGGCAGCGAAGCCCAACACGAAGAAAATCCTGGCCTATCTCGGGATCAAGCCAGCTTCGACTCCTAGCTCCTCAAGGCCGGAGGTCTAGTTGCATGCCTCTTCGTTTTTGCTTTCTCTCTTTTGCTCTTGTCGCCATTTTAGCCTTGGCGATAATTACTCTGTTAGTCCTGGAGAACTTTCTTTTGTAATGCCCATGTAAATTTTCTAGAAAGTAATGAAATTCCTCTTCGTACTTATCATTGATCCTGGGCCTTTCTTTTCCAGTTAATATTTGATAATTACTCTACCACTTCTTGCTCTGCCGCTGCTTCACCTGCATCTTCCTTCTCGAAGAAGGTACTAGTCGACCATAATCCTCTCGAAAGTTCGTCAAGCAAACATTTGTCGGAAGATTTGCACGAACTTCGACAACAACTTCAATCTATGAAGAAACAAACTTTGGCCATGATGGAACAATCTCGGAAAGCATCTGAACGAGAAAAACTTGCTCTTCATCAAGCCAAAGAAGCTACGGCTGCTAAAGATGCTGCTGTATTAGAAGCAAAGGGAGCCAGGACCCGAGAAAATAGTATGCTCAAGCTGATGCTGGAGGCTAGCACAGATATGTTGGGTACGTTTTTGCGATCTCATGCTGCCTTCTCTTTATTTTGCCGTTCCTTCCTTCAAATCTTTTGCCTTGGTGCTTAATAGGCTCGGTTCTTGATGCTGCTGCCGAAGATCAAAGAGTCAACGAGAGAACAAATCGTCTTATCAATCTCTCCCTTAACCATGGTTGTTTGTTCTGGGCCACTCCTGAACGAACCCAACAAATTGTTAGGTTCCAAGACCGTGCTTGCCAGGTGCGCGAATTTCTCAGTTTTTGCACGACGACGTTAACCCTTGTCTATAGGAATTTATTTCCTCGGAACGAAGTTCCCAAGACTCTTCCTGAGTTATTAGAGGTATTCAGAGATGCTCCCCGCATTCATAACTTTGTGCGTGCTCAACTCTCTGCTGGAGCAAGATTTGCCATGATTATGATAAACATCTGTTATCCAAAGTTAGACCTGACGAAGATTGTTGCTGGTTGCCTGGCCAAGAAAACGCGTCGGAAAAATGATATTGACTCAATCGATGCGATGGTAGCTCCCGTGGCCGAATCGATGATAGACGAACTTCTTCGGATGGACTCAGAGTTCTTTATCAAGGGTTCTTATGCTGAACATAAAACAACCAGAGGCTTATCCATAGATAGTATCTTGGGATTTAACTGACTTGTATTATATTGGAAACCTTGTATCTCATTCTTTCTTGATTTCCCTCCTCTCTTTTTTTATATTTCCGAAGGAATTTATTGTATATTGTCGAGGCCCTCTATGTTGTTGAAGCCCCCGAGCCTAACTGGGCGAAGGTTGTACTATTTTTTCCTCCTTGAAATATATCTTTTGTGTAATAAGACATCTTTGTTTCTCCCTTGAATGAATTGCCAATCTTCGAGTATCTTTGATGTCGAGGTTCTGTATTTATATTGCGAGGTTCTTAGACCAAAGCATTTAATATTTTTGATGTGTACACTATATTTATGATTGCTGGCTTCCGATTTTTATATTTGGCGAGGTATTAATGTACCACGGCGAAATATTTCGGTGAATCTATATTGTATGTATTTTGAGACTTAGGCGTTTTTAACCCCCGAGCGTGTCGAAAAAATAAGACGTATATCTCCACTATCTTTATTATATTGCAGCACCACGAGCCCGCCTCATTAAAAACCTTTCCCGGCCCCACTCGGTGCCCCGAAAAAGGAAAAGAGTGCGTCTGAAAACTCGTGGGCGTTTCAGTACATTGAAGTTTTACAAGGACTATCTTTTAGCTCTAAGCGTAGAACCGCCTGAGTTGCGCCACGTTCCAAGGGTTTTGCTCCACCACCCCTGTCTTTTTGTCCTTTATCCTGTATGCTCCTCCTCCGATTACTTCCGTGACGATATAGGGACCAAGCCATGGTGACTCGAGTTTTTCATGACTTTTTTGCGTGAGCCGAAGAACTAAATCTCCCACTTGAAAGGATCTTGGCCGCAAACGTCGACTGTGGTAATTCTTCAAGTCCTGTTGGTATTTGGTGACCCTCGATAATACTTCATCTCGAGCTTCGTCGAGTGCGTCTACGTCGTCTTCCAATGCTGTCCTTGAAGCTTCTTCATTGTACGCGGTGACTCTCGGGGAATCGTGCTCTATTTCTATTGGTAGTACTGCCTCCGCGCCATGGACTAGAAAAAACGGAGTTTCTTGTGTCGCTGTATTTGGTGTTGTTCGGATACTCCACAACACACTTGGTAGTTCTTCAGGCCAGGTATGTCGAGCTTTTTCTAGTGGTCCCAACAGGCGTTTCTTGATGCCATTGCAGATAATGCCATTGGCTTTCTCGACCTGCCCGTTGGTTTGAGGATATGCAACTGACGCAAAGTGCAGCTTGATACCCACTTCTTTGCAGTAATCTTTGAATTCATTGGATGTAAAGTTACTACCATTGTCCGTGACGATGCTATGAGGCACTCCAAATCTGAAGACGAGGCCTTTTATGAATTTTACTGCGGATGCTCCATCTGGCGAATTTATCGGCTTCGCTTCTATCCACTTTGTGAATTTGTCGACAGCTACTAGCATGTATTCCTTTCCTCCTGGCCATGATTTGTGTAGCTTGCCCACCATATCGAGTCCCCATTGTGCAAAGGGCCATGACAATGGTATTGGTGCTAGTTCTGCTGCTGGAGAGTGAGGTTTTGCGGCGAACCTTTGACACGCATCGCAAGTCCTTACTATTTCTTTGGCGTCCTCGATTGCTGTCAACCAGTAGAATCCTGCCCGAAAAACTTTGGCTGCGATGGCTCGACTACTCGCGTGGTGGCCGCATATTCCTTCGTGCACATCCTTCAGAATTACTCTTCCTTCTTCGGGTGTTACACACCTTTGTAGAACACCTGAAATACTTCGCTTGTACAGTTCTCCTTTGATCACCGTGAAAGCTTTAGATCGTCGAATTACTCGCCTTGCTTCGACTGGATCGTTGGGTATTTCTTTCCTAAGGATGTATGATATATATGCTTGCATCCAGGGAATCTGTACCATGATACGTCTCCAACGTATCGATAATTTCTTGTGTTCCATGCCACATTATTGATGTTATCTACATGTTTTATGCACACTTTATGTCATATTCGTGCATTTTCTGGAACTAACCTATTAACAAGATGCCGAAGTGCCAGTTGCTGTTTTCTGCTGTTTTTGGTTTCAGAAATCCTAGTAAAGAAATATTCTCGGAATTGGACGAAATAAAAGCCCAGAGGCCTATTTTTCCACGAAGCTTCCAGAAGTCCGAAGACGAAACGAAGTGGGGCCACAGGGGAGCCAAACCCTAGGGCGGCGCGGCCCCCCCCCCTTGGCCGCGCCGCCCTGTCATCTGGGGCCCCTGTGCCCCCTCTCGACTTGCCCTTCCGCCTACTTAAAGCCTCCGTGACGAAACCTCCAGTACCGAGAGCCACGATACGGAAAACCTTCCAGAGACGCCGTCACCGCCGGTCCCATCTCGGGGGATCCTGGAGATCGCCTCCGGCACCCTGCCGGAGAGGGGAATCATCTCCCGGAGGACTCTACACCGCCATGGTCGCCTCTGGAGTGATGAGTGAGTAGTCTACCCCTGGACTATGGGTCCATAGCAGTAGCTAGATGGTTGTCTTCTCCCCATTGTGCTATCATTGTCGGATCTTGTGAGCTGCCTATCATGATCAAGATCATCTATCTGTAATTCTATATGTTGCGTTTGTTGGGATCCGATGAATAGAGAATACTTGTTATGTTGATTATCAAAGTTATGCTTATGTGTTGTTTATGATCTTGCATGCTCTCCGTTACTAGTAGATGCTCTGGCCAAGTAGATGCTTTTAACTCCAAGAGGGAGTACTTATGCTCGATAGTGGGTTCATGCCTGCATTGACACCTGGGACAGTGACAGAAAGTTCTAAGGTTGTGTTGTGCTGTTGCCACTAGGGATAAAACATTGATGCTATGTCTAAGGATGTAGTTGTTGATTACATTACGCACCATACTTAATGCAATTGTCTGTTGCTTTGCAACTTAATACTGGAGGGGGTTCGGATGATAACCTGAAGGTGGACTTTTTAGGCATAGATGCAGTTGGATGGCGGTCTATGTACTTTGTCGTAATGCCCAATTAAATCTCACTATACTCATCATGATATGTATGTGCATTGTTATGCTCTCTTTATTTGTCAATTGCCCAACTGTAATTTGTTCACCCAACATGCTGTTCGTCTTATGGGAGAGACACCTCTAGTGAACTGTGGACCCCGGTCCAATTCTCTTTACTGAAATACAATCTACTGCAATACTTGTTTTTACTGTTTTCTCTGCAAACAATCATCTTCCACACAATACGGTTAATCATTTGTTACAGCAAGCCGGTGAGATTGACAACCTCACTGTTTCGTTGGGGCAAAGTACTTTGGTTGTGTTGTGCAGGTTCCACGTTGGCGCCGGAATCTCTGGTGTTGCGCCGCACTACATCCCGCCGCCATCAACCTTCAACGTGCTTCTTGGCTCCTCCTGGTTCGATAAACCTTGGTTTCTTTCTGAGGGAAAACTTGCTGCTGTGCTCATCATACCTTCCTCTTGGGGTTGCCCAACGAACGTGTGAAATACACGCCATCAAGCATATTTTCTGGCGCCGTTGCCGGGGAGATCAAGACACGCTGCAAGGGGAGTCTCCACTTCTCAATCTCTTTACTTTGTTTTTGTCTTGCTTTATTTTATTTACTACTTTGTTTGCTGCACTAAATCAAAATACAAAAAAATTAGTTGCTAGTTTTACTTTATTTTGCTATCTTGTTTGCTATATCGAAAACACAAAAAAATTAGTTTACTTGCATTTACTTTATCTAGTTTGCTTTATTTACTATTGCTAAAATGGCTACCCCTGAAAATACTAAGTTGTGTGACTTCACAACCACAAATAATAATGATTTCTTATGCACACCTATTGCTCCACCTGCTACTACAGCAGAATTCTTTGAAATTAAACCTGCTTTACTGAATCTTGTTATGAAAGATCAATTTTCTGGAATTAGTTCTGATGATGCTGCTGCCCATCTTAATAATTTTGTTGAACTATGTGAAATGCAAAAATATAAAGATGTAGATGGTGATATTATTAAACTAAAATTGTTCCCTTTCTCATTAAGAGGAAGAGCTAAAGATTGGCTGCTATCTCTGCCTAAGAATAGTATTGATTCATGGACTAAATGCAAGGATGCTTTTATTGGTAGATATTATCCCCCTGCTAAAATTATATCTTTGAGGAGTAGCATAATGAATTTTAAACAATTAGATACTGAACATGTTGCTCAAGCTTGGGAAAGAATGAAATCTCTGGTTAAAAATTGCCCAACCCATGGACTGACTACTTGGATGATCATCCAAACCTTCTATGCGGGACTAAATTTTTCTTCTGAATTTATTGGATTCAGCTGCTGGAGGTACCTTTATGTCCATCACTCTTGGTGAAGCAACAAAGCTTCTTGATAATATGATGATCAACTACTCTGAATGGCACACGGAAAGAGCTCCACAAGGTAAGAAGGTAAATTCTGTTGAGGAATCCTCTTCCTTGAATGATAAGGTTGACGCTATTATGTCTATGCTTGTGAATGATAGGACTAATATTGATCCTAATAATGTTCCGTTAGCTTCATTGGTTGCACAAGAAGAACATGTTGATGTAAACTTCATTAAAAATAATAATTTCAACAACAATGCTTACCGGAACAATTCTAGTAACAACTATAGGCCATATCCTTATAATAATGGCAACGGCTATGGTAATTCTTATGGAAATTCTTACAACAATAATAGGAATTCACCCCCTGGACTTGAAGCCATGCTTAAAGAATTTATTAGTACACAAACTGCCTTTAACAAATCTGTTGAGGAAAAACTCAATAAAATTGATATTCTTGTTTCTAGAGTTGATAGTCTTGCCTCTGATGTTGATCTTTTGAAATCAAAAGTTATGCCTAATAGGGATATTGAAAATAAAATTGTTACTACAGCAAATGCCATTCAAGTTAGAATTAATGAGAATATAAGATTAATGGCTGAACTGCGTGCTAGGTGGGATAGAGAAGAAAATGAAAAACTAGCTAAAGAGAAGAATATAGCTAAAGTTTGGACTGTTACCACCACTAGTAATGCTAATGCTACACATGTTGCTGCACCTCATACTCATACTAATAAAAGAATTGGTGTTAGCAATGTTTCCACTTCTAATGCAAAGCGCGAAAAACTGCCTAAAACTACTAAAACTGCTGAAACTGCCTGTGATAAAGCTGCTGAAATTTTTTCCAACATTGGGGATGATGATCCCATTGCTTTAGATTATAATGGTTTGAATTTTGATGATTGCTACATCTCTGAAGTTATAAAGTTCTTGCAAAAACTTGCTAAAAGTCCTAATGCTAGTGCTATAAATTTGGCTTTCACGCATCATATTACAAATGCTCTCATAAAAGCTAGAGAAGAGAAACTAGAGCGCGAAGCCTCTATTCCTAAAAAGCTAGAAGATGGTTGGGAGCCCATCATTAAAATGAGAGTTAAAGATTTTGATTGTAATGCTTTATGTGATCTTGGTGCAAGTATTTCTGTTATGCCTAAGAAAATTTATAATATGCTTGACTTGCCACCGCTGAAAAATTGTTATTTGGATGTTAATCTTGCTGATCATTCTACAAAGAAACCTTTGGGTAAAGTTGATAATGTTCGCATTACCGTTAACAATAATCTTGTTCCCGTTGATTTTGTTGTCTTGGATATTGAATGCAATGCATCTTGTCCAATTATATTGGGAAGACCTTTTCTTCGAACTGTTGGTGCTATTATTGATATGAGGGAAGGTAATATAAAATATCAATTTCCTCTCAAGAAAGGTATGGAACACTTCCCTAGAAAGAGAATAAAAGTACCTTATGATTCTATTATTAGAACAAATTATGATGTTGATGCTTCATCTCTCGATGTTACTTGATACACACTTTCTGCGCCTAGCTGAAAGGCGTTAAAGAAAAGCGCTTATGGGAGACAACCCATGTTTTTACCTACAGTACTTTGTTTTTATTTTGTGTCTTGGAAGTTGTTTACTACTGTAGCAACCTCTCCTTATCTTAGTTTTGAGTTTTTTGTGCCAAGTTAAGCCGTTGATAGAAAAATAAGTACTAGATTTGGATTACTGCGCAGTTCCAGATTTCTTTGCTGTCACGAATCTGGGTCTATCTCCCTGTAGGTAGCTCAGAAAATTACGCCAATTTACGAGCATGATCCTCAGATATGTACGAAACTTTCATTCAATTTGAGAATTTTCGTTTGAGCAAGTCTGGTGCCATTTTAAAATTCGTCAATACGAACTGTTCTGTTTTGACAGATTCTGCCTTTTATTTCGCATTGCCTCTTTCGCTATGTTGGATGAATTTCTTTGATCCACTAATGTCCAGTAGCATTATGCAATGTCCAGAAGTGTTAAGAATGATTGTGTCACCTCTGAATATGTCAATTTATATTGTGCACTAACCCTCTAATGAGTTGTTTCGAGTTTGGTGTGGAGGAAGTTTTCAAGGATCAAGAGAGGAGTATGATGCAACATGATCAAGGAGAGTGAAAGCTCTAAGCTTGGGGATGCACCCGGTGGTTCACCCCTGCATATATCAAGAAGACTCAAGCGTCTAAGCTTGGGGATGCCCAAGGCATCCCCTTCTTCATCGACAAATTATCAGGTTCCTCCCCTGAAATTATATTTTTATTCGGCCACATCTTATGTGCTTTTTCTTGGAGCGTCGGTTTGTTTTTGTTTTTGTTTTGTTTGAATAAAATGGATCCTAGCATTCACTTTATGGAAGAGATACACGCTCCGCTGTAGCATATGGACAAATATGTCCTTGGTTTCTACTCATAGTATTCATGGCGAAGTTTCTCCTTCATTAAATTGTTATATGGTTGGAATTGGAAAATGATACATGTAGTAATTGCTATAAATGTCTTGGGTAATGTGATACTTGGCAATTTTTGTGCTCATGTTTAAGCTCTTGCATCATATGCTTTGCACCTATTAATGAAGAAATACATAGAGCATGCTAAAATTTGGTTTGCATATTTGGTTTCTCTAAGGTCTAGATAATTTCTAGTTTTGAGTTTGAACAACAAGGAAGACGGTATAGAGTCTTATAATGTTTACAATATGTCTTTTATGTGAGTTTTGCTGCACCGGTTCATCCTTGTGTTTGTTTCAAATAATCCTTGCTAGCCTAAACCTTGTATCGAGAGGGAATACTTCTCATGCATCCAAAATACTTGAGCCAACCACTATGCCATTTGTGTCCACCATACCTACCTATACTACATGGTATTTTCCCGCCATTCCAAAGTAAATTGCTTGAGTGCTACCTTTAAAAATTCCATCATTCACCTTTGCAATATATAGCTCATGGGACAAATAGCTTAAAAACTATTGTGGTATTGAATATGTAATTATGCACTTTATCTCTTATTAAGTTGCTTGTTGTGCGATAACCATGTTTACTGGGGAACGCCATCAACTCATTGTTGAATTTCATGTGAGTTGCTATGCATGTTCGTCTTGTCTGAAGTAAGGGCGGTTTTCACAATCAAATGGTTTGAGTATGCATATTGTTAGAGAAGAACATTGGGCCGCTAACTAAAGCCATGAATCATGGTGGAAGTTTCAGTTTGGACATAAAACCTCAATCTCTTATGAGAATATTAACTGTTGTTGAATGCTTAAGCATTAAAAGAGGAGTCCATTATCTGTTGTCTATGTTGTCCCGGTATGGGTGTCTAAGTTGAAGAATGATCAAAAGCGAGAAATCCAATGCGAACTTTCTCCTTAGACCCTTGTACAGGCGGCATAGAGGTACCCCTTTGTGACACTTGGTTGAAACATATGTTATGCAATGATGATCAGTGTTAACCCAAGCTAATTAGGACAAGGTGCGGGCACTAGTGGTATACTATGCATGAGGCTTGCAACTTATAAGATATAATTTACATGATGCATATGCTTTATTACTACCGTTGACAAAATTGTTTCATGTTTTCAAAATCAAAGCTCTAGCACAAATATAGCAATCAATGCTTTTCCTCTATGAGGACCATTCTTTTACTTTCAATGTTGAGTCAGTTCACCTATTTCTCTCCACCTCAAGAAGCAAACACTTGTGTGAACTGTGCATTGATTCCTACATACTTGCTTATTGCACTTATTATACTACTCTATGTTGACAATATCCATGAGATATACATGTTACAAGTTGAAAGCAACCGCTGAAACTTAATCTTCTTTTGTGTTGTTTCAATACCTTTACTTTGAATTATTGCTTTATGAGTTAACTCTTATGCAAGACTTATTGATGCTTGTCTTGAAGTGCTATTCATGAAAAGTCTTTGCTTTATGATTCACTTGTTTACTCATGTCATACACATTGTTTTGATCGCTGCATTCACTACATATGCTTTACAAATAGTATGATCAAGTTTATGATGGCATGTCACTCCAGAAATTATCTTTGTTATCGTTTTACCTGCTCGGGACGAGCAGAACTAAGCTTGGGGATGCTGATACGTCTCCAACGTATCGATAATTTCTTGTGTTCCATGCCACATTATTGATGTTATCTACATGTTTTATGCACACTTTATGTCATATTCGTGCATTTTCTGGAACTAACCTATTAACAAGATGCCGAAGTGTCAGTTGCTGTTTTCTGCTGTTTTTGGTTTCAGAAATCCTAGTAAAGAAATATTCTCGGAATTGGACGAAATAAAAGCCCAGAGGCCTATTTTTCCACGAAGCTTCCAGAAGTCCGAAGACGAAACGAAGTGGGGCCACAGGGGAGCCAAACCCTAGGGCGGCGCGGCCCCCCCCTTGGCCGCGTCGCCCTGTCATCTGGGGCCCCTGTGCCCCCTCTCGACTTGCCCTTCCGCCTACTTAAAGCCTCCGTGACGAAACCTCCAGTACCGAGAGCCACGATACGGAAAACCTTCCAGAGACGCCGTCACCGCCGATCCCATCTCGGGGGATCCTAGAGATCGCCTCCGGCACCCTGCCGGAGAGGGGAATCATCTCCCAGAGGACTCTACACCGCCATGGTCGCCTCCGGAGTGATGAGTGAGTAGTCTACCCCTGGACTATGGGTCCATAGCAGTAGCTAGATGGTTGTCTTCTCCCCATTGTGCTATCATTGTCGGATCTTATGAGCTGCCTATCATGATCAAGATCATCTATCTGTAATTCTATATGTTGCGTTTGTTGGGATCCGATGAATAGAGAATACTTGTTATGTTGATTATCAAAGTTATGCTTATGTGTTGTTTATGATCTTGCATGCTCTCCGTTACTAGTAGATGCTCTGGCCAAGTAGATGCTTTTAACTCCAAGAGGGAGTACTTATGCTCGATAGTGGGTTCATGCCTGCATTGACACCGGGACGATGTGAGAAAGTTCTAAGGTTGTGTTGTGCTGTTGCCACTAGGGATAAAACATTGATGCTATGTCTAAGGATGTAGTTGTTGATTACATTACGCACCATACTTAATGCAATTGTCTGTTGCTTTGCAACTTAATACTGGAGGGGGTTCGGATGATAACCTGAAGGTGGACTTTTTAGGCATAGATGCAGTTGGATGGCGGTCTATGTACTTTGTCGTAATGCCCAATTAAATCTCACTATACTCATCATGATATGTATGTGCATTGTTATGCTCTCTTTATTTGTCAATTGCCCAACTGTAATTTGTTCACCCAACATGTTGTTCGTCTTATGGGAGAGACACCTCTAGTGAACTGTGGACCCCGGTCCAATTCTCTTTACTGAAATACAATCTACTGCAATACTTGTTTTTACTGTTTTCTCTGCAAACAATCATCTTCCACACAATACGGTTAATCCTTTGTTACAGCAAGCCGGTGAGATTGAAAACCTCACTGTTTCGTTGGGGCAAAGTACTTTGGTTGTGTTGTGCAGGTTCCACGTTGGCGCCGGAATCTCTGGTGTTGCGCCGCACTACATCCCGCCGCCATCAACCTTCAACGTGCTTCTTGGCTCCTCCTGGTTCGATAAACCTTGGTTTCTTTCTGAGGGAAAACTTGCTGCTGTGCTCATCATACCTTCCTCTTGGGGTTGCCCAACGAACGTGTGAAATACACGCCATCATACCATCATCACAAGCTCTTGTTCATCGTCATCCTCCATGGTTTCTGCGAGGGGTGTCGAAGTTTTTTCTTTCTTCTGCACCTTTTTTGGTTTTGTAGATCTCTCCGATATTTCTTCCCAGAACACTCCTGGCGGAACTGGGAGGCACTGCGACCCGATGTTTGCGAGGACGTCGGCTTCATCGTTGCTCAATCTACTGATGTGGTTTACCTCGCACCCATCAAATAGCTTCTCGAGTTCATTGTACACCTCCTTGTATGCAACCATGCTATCATTGACTGCATCGCATTGATTCATAACTTGTTGGGCCACTAATTGTGAGTCGCCAAAGATTTTTAGTCGAGTTGCGCCGCATGCCTTCGCCATCTTCATCCCGTGTATGAGGGCTTCATATTCTGCTTCATTGTTAGACGCGTTAGGGAACGTCATCCGAAGGATATACTTCAACTTGTCGCCTTCAGGTGATATGAGTACTACTCCTGCGCCAGCTCCTTCTACTCTCTTGGACCCGTCAAAATTCATGGTCCAGGTTCTCGATAAGTCTGGGGGTCCTGTGTTTTGCAACTCCATCCACTCTGCGATGAAGTCCGGCAGAATTTGCGACTTGATTGCTTTTCTTTTTTCATATGTGATGTCCCGAGGGGAAAGTTTTATTCCCCGAAGGGAGACACGACCCGTAGCTTCTGGATTGTTCAGTATATTTGACAAAGGAGCCTCATTGACCACTATGATCGGGTGTGCCGAAAAATAATGGCGCAGTTTTCGTGCTGTTGTGAATACTCCATATGCTAGCTTTTGGTACTGAGGGTACCTTTGTTTTGATGGCGATAACACTTCGCTGACAAAGTATACTGGCCTCTGTACTCCGTGGAGTTTTCCTTCTTCTTCTCTTTCGACAACTAGCACCGTGCTCACCACTTGGGGCGTGGCTGCAATATATAGCAGGAGAGGTTCCTTGTCCCTCGGCGCCACCAAAATTGGTGGTGTCGAGATTTTGCGCTTCAGATCCTCGAAAGCTCTGTCAGCTTCCTCGTTCCACTGGAATTTATCTCCTTGTTTTATCAGAGCGTAAAATGGTAACGCTTTTTCTCCCAGCCTGGCGACGAATCTGCTCAAAGCTGCGACTCGCCCAGTTAGCTGTTGTATCTCTTTCAACTTTGTTGGCTTTCTCATTGTTACAATAGCTTGTATTTTATCGGGATTTGCTTCAATCCCTCTCGCTGAGACTAGAAATCCCAGGAGTTCTCCTGCTGGGACGCCAAAGGAACACTTCGTTGGATTCAGCTTCAGACAAAATTTGTTGAGGTTGTCGAAAGTTTCCTTAAGATCCTCAATCAGTGTTGTCCCCTTTTTTGATGTTATGACGACATCGTCGATATACACTTGCACGTTTTTTCCAATCTGTGTCGCCAAACACTTCTGCATCATCCTCTGGTATGTTGCTCCCGCATTTTTCAGACCGAAGGGCATTGTTCTGTAGCAAAACACGCCGTAAGGTGTGATAAACGCGGTCTTTACTTCATCTTCTTCTTTCAATCTGATCTGGTTATAACCAGAATACGCGTCCAGGAAGGAAAGACGTTCGCATCCAGCCGTGGAGTCGATAATTTGATCGATCCTTGGGAGGGGAAAGTGATCCTTTGGACAATGTTTATTTAGACACGTAAAGTCGACGCACATGCGAAGGACCTTAGTGTTTTTCTTTGGCACCATCACAGGATTTGCTACCCATGTGGCTTCTGTGAATATCTCTTTGATAAAACCAGCTTCTTGTAGTCGATTAATTTCTGACAGCATAGCTTTGCGGTTTGGTTCCGAAAAACGCCGCAAAGGTTGTTTGATTGGTCTCGCTGATGGATCCAAATTTAGGTGGTGCTCGGCAAGTTCTCTGGGTACTCCTGGCATGTCAGCTGGACACCATGCGAAGATTTCCCAGTTCTCACGGAGGAACTCGACGAGCGCGCTTTCCTATGCGATATCCATGTTGTTTGCAATGGATGTCGTCTTTTTCGGGTCTGTTGGGTGAATCTGCACCTCCTTAGAATTTTTCTCTGTATTGAAAGTTGATTCTTTATTTGGCCTTCCAACGTCTGGCAGCACGTCGTAATCAGTCATACTTTTCGACGCCAAATACTCAGCTTGCATCCCGAAAGTTTCTGATAACCGATGGAAATCCTTGTCGCATTTATCAGCTAAGGCGAAGCTTCCTTTGACTGTGATTGGTCCCTTGGGTCCGGGCAATCTCCACAACAGGTATGTATAGTGTGGTACTGCCATAAATCTAGCATATGCTGGTCGTCCCAACAAAGCATGGTACTGCGATGGAAAATCCACGACTTCAAACTCCAGTTTCTCGATTCTATAATTTTCTCGGGTTCCAAACTGAACGTCGAGGTTGATCTTCCCCAATGGGTAACTTGGTTTCTCCGGTGTGATGCCGTGGAACCTTGTGTCTGTTGGCTTCAAGTTTGCTAAGGATATGTTCATCTTCCTCAATGTATCTGCATACATAAGGTTTAAGCTACTGCCACCATCTATGAATACTTGAGAAACATCGAACCCCGCAATAACTGCTGGCAGAATAAGTGCTGACTGCCCTGGTCGAGGAACTTGCTGCGGATGATCCGCTATGGTGAAGCCGATGTCCTGCCCTGACCAGTTGAGGTACTCAACTGTTGGTGGAGGCATTTTCTCTGCCATGAATACCTGTCTCGAGATTACTTTTTGAGTTCTGTTGGACGGCCTTCCCTTCTGAATCATCGACACCGCTCCGTTTGAGTTAGGATCGACATAAGGTGGTGGTGGAGGTGCTGCTGCTATTCTGAGCTGATGTCGATTGTCGTCTGTAATCGCGGGAGGTGGCGGTAGATGAACTTCGCTCCTAGGCTCCCGAGGGTTTCTCTGTGCTGCTCGAGCGTGAGCGTTTTCTGCACATCTGAACATTGCCTGAAAATTTCGACAGTCTTTCTGCAGGTGCCCTGACTGTCTTTTCCCGTTGCTGTCGAGGAAGAAGTGCATCTGGCACGGTCCGTTCAGCATTTCTTCGGGGGACACGAAAGGTCTTGGAAACCTCGGCCCACTATTTTGTCTGTTGCGGGAGTCGTCCCTATTATCGCTTCGCTGCTCATTGCTTCTCTGATAATCATCTCTGTTGTTTCCTCCTGTGTTTGTCCGAAATCCTGCCGAAATTTGCCCTGGGGTGTCATAGTTTGGATACTGCCGAGGAAATCGTCGCCTCGATTGATAATTTCGACCACGGTCCTCCTCTGGCGACCTGTGTCGTTTATTGTGGAGAGCGTCTTCTCCATCTGCCCATCTATTTGCTATCTCCATCAATGCCGATACTGTCTTTGGATTGGTCCTTCCCAAGTCTTCGACAAAATCTCCACGCCTAATTCCTGCGACAAACGCGTCCATTGCTCTCTCGTCAGATATGTTTTCTGCTGAGTTTTTTATGATGTTCCACCTTTGGATGTATTTTCTCATTGACTCATCTGGCTTTTGTCGACATGCTCCCAACTCTTCTAACGACGCAGGTTTTTTGCACGTGGACCTGAAGTTTTTGACGAATACGTCCTCGAAACTTTCCCAGCTGTCGATAGATCCTGGCGGAAGCTTTTTGATCCAAGATCGTGCGGCTCCACTTAGGTGCACTTGAATACTTTGCATGGCTGTTGCCCTAGTTCCTCCAGTTAACTTCACCGTCTCGAGGTAGTCAATTAACCAGTCCTCTGGATCTTGCAGGCCGTCGAATTTTTTGAAGTGATCAGGCAACTTAAATCCCGAAGGGACTCGAGTTTTTCGTACTCTTCTTGTAAAGCACGGCAGGCCGCACATATCCTCGTCATTAAGCTCCGGGGATTGCCGATGATCCCTTCTGCTTTGCCTCGCTCTATCAACCCTTGCTTGTGCTCCTGTGTCTCTTGCTCCGCTTGGTCCTTCAGGAACTGCCGCCGTTGCTGCCGCAGGTCGTGGACTATTTTGCCTTGCCGCTCCTTCGGGAGGCATTGATACAAACGCTGTTCCCATAGCTCCAACCCCTGCTAACGCCATATTATATAATGTTTCCCTTGGATCTCCTGGGGGTGGCCTAGATGCGAGGATGTAAGCCTGTGTCGCCATATACCCAGCTTCTGGTGTCTTAGGGATAATGTTTCCTCTTGTGTCTATCGACATAAAGGACATGTCGAGGTTTTGAATCAAGTGCTCTCTTTCTGCTTCGGGTATGTGTTGTAACCTTGATCTTCCTCTGTTTCGAGCCTCCCTGTGGCTATCACCCGAAACTCTAGATTGTCGACTTAGATCTGCCCTTCTCCTGCTGGATGCAGAAGCTGCCTCCTTTCTCCTGTTCAACTCAGCTGTCTGTTTTTCTATTTCTCTGGCAGCTCGTGCGAGCCTATATTGATAAGCTTGCAGTTCTTGAGCCGTGGCCGTTGTCGTCATTGGCTCCGAACCATCTAGAGCTTTTGCAGCTCTATCCCAGGCTGCTTGTGGAAGTTGAACTCTGACACGTGGTGTGGGCCCATTATACTTAGTACCCATACCTCTCCTTAGGTCTGAGGGATCGACATAGGGATTACCCAAATCGTCGAAAGCCTCCGATGTTTCTTCTTGATTTTCGATAGCGTAAATCTGATGATATTTGGTACTCAGATCTGTGCTGGGTTTGGTGACATCATTGTTGAGATTGATGAAGACCTTGCCCACTGTGATGGATTTGTCGATGAAGTCGTAACTATCGACATCGCTTGAGCCATCGCTTATATATGAGTCCGCAGATGACTCAAACGATGTGTCGCTGAAGATCTTGGCGAGTTTCTCTCTTGCTCTGGTACTGACGTAATGTGTTGCCGAAGTTTCTTCTTCTGATTCGGTTGACGATGCATAGCTTAAAAAATCGGAATCGACCGCCGATGATCCCGACGAGATCGGAATTTCGACACGATACGATCCTTCTTTCTCGACGCGAAAGTGAAACCTTCCGAACGTCATCTCCATGGGCTCCGCCAGATACGCATATGCATCCAAACGGGAGGGTGGGTGAGGAACAAAATCAACAAGACCAGCAGCGATCTGTTTACCTCGATCCATAGTGTTGCTTCCGGTTGACGATGTCGAAGACCTTGAACGTGCCATCGAGATCAGATCCTTACGCCTCTAATTCCCACAGACGGCGCCAATTGACAAAGGATTAACTTGTCAATGCCTACGGGTTATAGGCTAGGGTTTAGTTAGAAGTAGAGGGCAAGTAGATCTCGAAGGTTTCAGCCGAAAAGTACTCGATGATTATGAAAACTAGGGTTTGTGAACAATGATTCGATGATTTCCTCGTCCCTCGACTCCCCCTTTATATAAGAGGTGGAGCCAGGGTTTCGTTTTGTACAAGTTACAGAGTCCGGGACGGTTTCTAACTCATCCCGCCAGATTACAGACAACACTTCCTATTACAACTCTACTTTCCTTAATATATCTTGGGCTCTCGAACCTTCTTATTCTTCGGGTAGTGGGCCTTCATTAAACCTCGGGTACTATCTTTGGCAGGCCCATTCGGGATGCCTATGTCACCAAGCTTGGGGGAGATTGAAGTCTTTAATGCTCAAATGCCCCATTCATGAGCTTCCTGGTAATATTATTATTGATAATTTCTATGCAAGATTGTCTTTTCAAGATAAGACTTTGCTGGATACTTCTTGTTCTGGATCATTTACACGCAACAAAGAAGAGTTTAAAAGGGACCTTCTTGATCGGATCTAGGAGAATACTGAAGGATGGGAGAACGACAAAGATAGAGAGTCGGGTATAAACTATGATTATAAACGCATTGAAGTTTTTATGGATACTGATAAATTTCGTAATATGAGTGCTACTTATGGTCTTGATTCTCAAGTCGTTGCAAACTTTTATAAAGCTTTTGCCTCTCACTTTGAATTGCCTTTGAAGAATTTTGATAAGTATCATGAACCATATAAAGATAAAACTGATTCATCCATAAATAAATGTGCTATAATTGAAACTGTTGATCACATTATTCCTGAAGCTTATATTGAAAAAACTCCTTTCCCTCCTAAAATGAAGGAGTACTCTGTTATATCTAGTGCAGTTAATAAAAGTGCAAAGAAACCTATAGAACCTGAAGAACAAATAAAGGTTGAACCTGCTGTTGCAATAATTAAAGATCCTGTGACTGAAAATGTAGAAGGTGGTCATATTATTTTCTGTGAAGATGCTTCTAACATTGTTTCGCATCCTAATAAGTCTCGGAAAGCTAGTGTTCCTATGCTCTCTGTTAGAATTGGTGATCATTGTTATTATGGTTTATGTGATATTGGTGCAAGTATTAGTGCCATTCCTTATGAGCTTTATACGGAGATCATGCATGAAATTGGTTCTTGTGAACTTGAAGATATTGATGTGGTTATTCGGCTGGCTAATAGAGAAACTATCTCTCCTATTGGTATTGTTCGAGATGTGGAAGTTCTATGTGGTTAGATTAAATATCCTGCTGACTTTTTGGTACTTGGTTCTACTGCTAGTAAGTATTGTCCTATTATTTTTGGTAGACCTTTCCTAAATACTTGTGGAGCTGTTATAGATTGCAAGAAGGAAAAAATTATGACTAAATTTGCTGGTGTATCTTATGAGTTTAATTTCTCTAAATTTGCCAAAACTCCTTATAAAGCTGATTTGCCTAATAATAATTTTAGAGTTGAACAGTGTGCGTCTATTGCTCTTGCTCCTAATAATCCTTTGGAGCAATATTTAGAGGATAGTGAGAGTGAAGTCTTTAGGGAATAAAGAAATGAGCTTGATGAAATTTTCCTTCGTAAATCTATTCTTAAACATGACTTGCCGGTTGAATATTTAGGTACAACACCACCACCCAAGGAAGACCCTGTTTTTGATTTAAAACCATTGCCTGATAATCTTAAGTATGCTCATATTGATGATAAGAAAATATATCCTGTTATTATTAGTTCTAAGCTTTCAGATATTGAGGAAGAAAGGTTATTGGAAATATTGAAGAAACACCGAGGAGCTATTGGCTACACTCTTGATGACTTGAAGGGGATTTCTCCTTTCAATATGGAAGATGATGCAAAACCTGTTGTTGAACATCAGCGTCGTCTAATTCCTAAGATGAAGGATGTGGCAAGGAATGAGGTATTAAAACTTCTTGAAGCTGGTATTATATATCCTATTGCTGATAGTAGATGGGTTAGTCATGTGCATTGTGTTCCTAAGAAAGGAGGAATGACTGTTGTGCCTAATGATAATGATGACCTCATCCCTCAAAGAGTAGTTGTAGGGTATAGAATGTGCATTGATTATCGAAAAGTTAATAAGGTTACTAAGAAAGATCATTACCCTTTACCCTTTATTGATCAAATGTTAGAAAGGTTGTCTAAAAATACTCATTTTTGCTTTCTTGATGGTTATTCTGGGTTTTCACAAATTGCTGTTAAAACTAAATATCAAGAGAAAACCACTTTCACTTGTCCCTATGGAACTTATGCTTATAGGTGTATGCCTTTTGGTTTATGTAATGCTCCTGCTACTTTTCAAAGATGCATGTTTGCTATTTGTCATGGCTTTTGTGAGAGTATTGTAGAGGTATTCATGGATGATTTTTCTATCTATGTGAATTCTTTTGATAATTGCTTGCGAAACCTTGATAAAGTATTGCAGAGATGTGAAGAAACTAACATTGTTCTTAATTGGGAGAAGTGCCACTTTATGGTTAATGAAGGAATTGTATTTGGACATAAAATTTCTGAGAGAGGTATTGAAGTTGATAGAGCTAAAGTTGAAGCAATTGAGAAGATGCCCTATCCTAGGGATGTTAAAGGTATTCGCAGTGTTCTTGGTCATGCTGGGTTTTATAGGAGATTTATTAAAGACTTTTCTAAGATTTCAAAGCCTCTTACTAATCTTCTTCAAAAAGATGTACCTTTTGTTTTTGATGATGATTGTAAGGAAGCTTTTGAAACTCTAAAGAAAGCCTTAACAACTGCTCCTGTAGTTGAACCTCCTGATTGGAATTTACCTTTTGAAATTATGTGTGATGCTAGTGATTTTGCTGTAGGTGTTGTTCTTGGACAGCGAGTAGATAAGAAATTAAATGTTATTCATTATGCTAGCAAAACTCTTGACGCTGCTCAAAGAAATTATGCTACAACTGAAAAAGAATTGTTAGCTGTAGTCTTTGCTTGTGACAAGTTTAGATCTTATATTGTTGATTCGAAAGTTACAATTCATACTGATCATGCTGCAATTAGATACCTTATGGAAAAGAAAGATGCTAAGCCAAGGCCTATTAGATGGGTACTTCTTTTGCAAGAATTTGATGTACATATTATAGATAGGAAAGGTGCCGATAATCCTGTTGCTGATTATTTGTCTAGATTGGAAAATATTGCTTATGATCCTGTTCCTGTTAATGATAGTTTTCCAAATGAACAATTGGTTGTAATAAAGGTGAGCTCGCGAGATAGTCCTTGGTATGCTCTTTATGCTAACTTTATTGTTTCCAAGTACTTGCCTCCAACCTTTACAGCTCAGCAAAGGAGGAAATTCTTTTATGACCTGAGGCATTATTTTTGGGATGACCCACACTTATATAAAGAAGGAGTGGATGGTATTCTGCAAAGATGTGTTCCCGAATATGAACAACAAGAGATATTGAGTAAATGTCATGGTAGTGCTTATGGAGGACATCACGCCGGAGATAGAACCGCGAAAAAGGTTCTACAATCAGGTTTTTATTGGCCAACTCTCTTCAAAGATGCAAGGAAGTTTATTTTATCTTGTGATGAATGTCAAAGGGTTGGTAATATCTCCAGACGCAATGAAATGCCTATGAATTATACTCTCGTTATTGAACCGTTTGATTGTTGGGGATTTGACTTCATGGGACCTTTTCCCTCTTCAGAAGGTAACACTCATATACTTGTTGCTGTTGATTATGTTACTAAATGGGTGGAAGCCATACCTACAAAAAGTGCTGACGGTGAGACCTCTTTAAGAATGCTTTTAGATATTATTTTTCCTAGATTTGGAGTTCCTAGATATATTATGACTGATGGAGGTTCTCATTTTATTCATGGTGGTTTTAGAAAAACTCTTGCTAAGTATGGTATTAATCATAGAATCGCTTCTGCTTATCATCCTCAAACTAGTGGGCATGTAGAATTATCAAATAGAGAAATTAAATCTATCTTGCAAAAGACTGTTAATAAATCTAGAAAGAACTGGGCTATTAAATTGAAGGAAGCACTATGGGCTTATAGAACTGCTTATAAAAATCCCATGGGAATGTCACCGTATAAAATGGTTTATGGGAAAGCTTTTCATTTACCTTTAGAACTAGAGCACAAAGCTTATTGGGCTGTAAGAGAACTAAATAAAGATCCTAAACTTGCCGGTAAGAAAATATTGGTACAATGGAGTTCTCTAGATGAATGGAGAAATGAAGCTTATGAAAATGCTAAACTCTTTAAAGAGAAAGTTAAGAAATGGCATGATAGAAGAATTATCAAAAGAGAATTTAATGTTGGAGATAAAGTCCTATTGTATCGGTCTCGTCTCAGATTTTTTGCAGGGAAATTACTCTCAAAATGGGAAGGACCATATGTCATTGATGAGGTGTATCGATCAGGGGCAATTAAAATTAGCTCTCTGCAAGGTAATGCCACACAAGTGGTGAATGGACAAAGACTCAAGCATTATATCTCTGGTGATTCTTATAATAAAGATGTTGATGTTATTCAAGTGGTAACTCCGGAAGCCTTCATCAAAGGCCAAGTTGACAGTCCTGCAGAGTTCGACTTTGAATAGGTAACAGTTCTGGTAAGAAAAAGTCTGCGTTTCACTTTCCGAACAATGTTTTTGCAACTTTTGGAAAATATGAAAAATTACGAGATCGAAACGGAGTGGAGGAGACGCATGAGGGCGTGCCCCCACAGGCCGGCGAGGGCACCAGCCTGGCCGCGCCGCCCTGTGAGGAGGCCACCTCGTTGCTCCTCTCCGACTCTGGTTCGACCTGACACTTTCCTTTTGTCGTGAAAAATTTTGCTATATAATCCCCCGGACCCCTGGAGGTCCATATATCGTTTTCTCGTCGCGTTTTGTTTCGAGCTGTTTCTGCCAGGATTTGTCTTTGATCTAGGAGCACCATGGTCTCCCACAACAAGGACAAGGAACCTTCAGAGGAAGATATTCAAGATCCCGAGTTGAAAGAAGAATTCAAGGAGGATGAAGAAGAAGTTGAGGAAGTTCCGCGAGTATACCCGCGTGCCACCGTCGCAAGCATCGGAGTGGTGTCAAATCCGTTCAACGCCAAGAAAAGCGCACGGATTAGCACCGGAGGAAGAGTTCCACGCCACTACCTAGCTCCAAAGACATCTCCTCCAGGCACCTACAACCCCTTCCACATTCTAATTCATAATAGTCAAACTGAAAGAGTGCCCAAGGCAGTATTGCCCAGCAACTGGGACATAGATCTCTCTAACACTGCAGGAAGGACGAAGCCTGAAGCTGAAGAGTGGGGAAACAACTCTAAGAGTTGGGACTCGTTGTCGGACATACTTCTTAACCGCGTCAAGCACAATTCTGAGATGATCCGCAACCTCACATACAGGATTGACGAGCTAAAGGAGCTTGTTGAGAAGCTTATCCGGAATTCATCATCACCCCCGCCGAAGGAGTAATTCATCATCGGTATTGGCACCCCCTTGGTTTGTCCCAAGCTTGGGGGAGTGTCGCGGTATCACATCATCACTATCTTTTACCTTTTTACTATCAAGTAGTATCATATCATGAGTAGGGAAGTTATCATATAAGATGTGTTGCGGTATGGAAGTATCTCTCTTTTAGTGGTTGTCTATGTATCCCTTGGTGTGAGTTATCGTTATGGAATATTAATGAGAAGTTCTATCATTTACATATTGCACATCTTATTTTAGTTTGCAATCTCTATTATATGATTGATCTTGCTATTAGTATTGGTATCACTTTGGGAGCATTGAGTAAATCTATTTGGTTTTGGCAAACATATCATTGGTCAATAGCAACAATACCTTGAGTTTAAGTAGAAAAGAGGAAATACATGTAGATATGTTATTATCTTTCTTTCTAGTTCCTAGCTTAGTATTCTGAAGTTAAAATTTTTTGTGCTTACAAGGAAGATGTATGATTGTTTCTATCACATGTATATTTGTTTGTTTCCCTCAACTCTTATGCTTGCTAATTAACCTTGCTAGCCAAAGACCTGTACTGAGAGGGAATACTTCTCGTGCATCCAAACCCTTAAACCAAACCTATGCCATCAGTGTCCACCATAACGACCTATTATGTGGTATTTCCCTGCCATTCCAAGTAAATACTTCATGTGCTACCTTTAAACAATTCAAAAATTATTACCTCTTATTTGTGTTAATGTTTTATAGCTCATGAGGAAGTATGTGGTGTTTTATCTTTCAGTCTTGTTAGGCAGCTTCCACTAATGGACTAGTGGCTTCATCCACTTATCGTATAATTTTGCAAAAAGAGCTGGCAACGGGGTTCCCAGCCCCAATTAATCAACTTTCATTAATAATTCTCTTCACATGTTTTGCCCTGATTCATCAGTAAGCAACTTAATTTTGCAATAGACACTCCTCCATGGTATGTGAATGTTGGAAGGCACCCGAGGATTCGGTTAGCCATGGCTTGAGAAAGTAAAGGTTGGGGGGAGTGTCATCCTTAAATAAACTAAAGTACTTGTGTAAACAAAAGAGAAATGGGATGATCTACCTTGCTGGTAGAGATAACGTCCTTCATGGGAGCCGCTCTTTGGAGGTCTATTTGGCAAGGGGGTTAGAGTACCCGCTACCATTCGTTGACAACAACAAACACCTCTCAAAACTTTAGTTTTATGCTCTCTATATGATTTCAAAACTCATAAAGCTCTAGCACATGATTTAATCCCTGCTTCCCTCTGCGAAGGGCCTGTCTTTTACTTTATGTTGAGTCAGTAAACCTATTTCCCTCCATATCAAGCAAGCATTTGAGTTGTTGTGATCAAACCATTTATATTGTGATCTACTTCATCATGCCTTTTATTCTTCCTTGTTTAAGTACAAGTTTTATCTGAATGAATATAGTTGTGCAAGTTATCAGTGATTATGAGGAGATTACTATGATTGAGTATGCAAGTTTATTATAAGCTTTAATATGAGAGCGCCGCTCAATAGATAAGTATAATCTATTAACTGTTCTCTGACCAAGAACAAAGTTTGCCATCACCAATTATGATTTCCTATGCACCTTTATTTGTGATTTCCTTCTACTTGTTTCAAGTTGAATTATATGAGGAAGTTGTCTACTAGAATGTCGTGTGTGAGTTAATATGATGCTTCTTGTCCGTATTTTATTTATCGACTCTTCACTCCATAAACATGTGGTCCTGTTTACCGAGTTCAGTTTCACTTGGGGACAAGCGAAGTCTAAGCTTGGGGGGAGTTGATACGTCCATTTTGCATCACTATTTTATATCATAATTTGCTGTTATTCATTTATATATTTCATATTTGGAGATGATACTTATGTTATTTCATCTATTTTGCATGATTCATGATTATTGGAGGATCGTGCACCGGAGTCAGGATTCTGCAGGAAAAAGCGCCGCCAGAATGCAATATTTCGGAAGATCAACAATTGACGGAAATTATACGAAAAATCCTATTTTTCCAGAAGACGAAGGGAGCCAGAAGGGGGAGCCGAGGAGGGCCGCTGTGGGCCCACCTCATAGGCCGGCGCGGCCCAAGGCCTGGCGGCGCCGCCTTGTGAGGAGGGGGCCCACAGCCCCCTCTGGCCTCCTCTCCTTCGCGTACATCTTCATCCCGAAAACCTAAGCTCCAGGGGATAGTCGCGAAGAGTCACAGCCGCCTCTGCGGGGCGGAAAACACCAGAGAGAAAAGAGCTCTCCGGCAGGCTGAAATCCGCCGGGGAAATTCCCTCCCGGAGGGGGAAATCGACGCCATCGTCATCGTCATCGAGCTGGACATCATCTCCATCATCATCACCATCATCTTCACCATCATCACCGCCATCTCCACCGCTGCACCTCGTCACCGCTGTAACAATTTGGGTTTGATCTTGATTGTTTGATAGGGGAAACTCTCCCGGTGTTGATTTCCACTTGTTATTGATGCTATTTAGTGAAACTGTTGAACCAAGGTTTATGTTCAGATTGTTATTCATCATCATATCACCTCTGATCATGTTCCATATGATGTCTCGTGAGTAGTTCGTTTAGTTCTTGAGGACATGGGTGAAGTCTAAATGTTAGTAGTGAATTATGTTGGTTAGTATTCAATGTTATGATATTTAAGTTGTGGTGTTATTCTTCTAGTGGTATCATGTGAACGTAGACTACATGATACTTCACCATTTATGGGCCTAAGGGAGTGCATCTTGTATTCGGTTGCTAATTGCGGGGTTGCCGGAGTGACAGAAACCTAAACCCCCGTTAGTATATCCATGCAGGAGGGATAGCAGGATCTTAGAGTTTAAGGCTGTGGTTAGATTAATCTTAATTACTTTCTTGTATTTGCGGATACTTGCAAGGGGTATAATCACAAGTATGTATTAGTCCTAGGAAGGGCGGTGCATTAGCATAGGTTCACCCACACAACACTTATCAAAACAATGAAGATTAATCAGCTATATGAAGCGAAAGCACTAGACTAAATTCCCGTGTGTCCTCGAGAACGTTTGGTCATTATAAGTAAACAAACCGGCTTGTCCTTTGTGCTAAAAAGGATTGGGCCACTCGCTGCAATTATTTCTCTCGCATTTTACTTACTTGTACTTTATTCATCTGCTATACTAAAACCCCCTGAATACTTGTATGTGAGCATTTACAGTGAATCCTTCATCGAAACTGCTTGTCAACACCTTCTGCTCCTCGTTGGGTTCGACACTCTTATTTATCGAAAGTATTACGATACACCCCCTATACTTGTGGGTCATCACCAGGGTCCACGGTTCACTAGTGGTGTCTCTCCAATAAGATAAATAACATGTTGGGTAAACAAATTACAATTGGGCAATTGACAAATAGAGAGGGCATAACAATGCACATACATATCATGATGACTACTATGAGATTTACTTAGGGCATTACGACAAAGAACATAGACCGCCATCCATCATGCATCTATGCCTAAAAAGTCCACCTTCGGGTTAGCATCACCCCTTCCAGTATTAAGTTGCAAACAACAGACAATTGCATTAAGTATTGTGCGTAATGTAAATAATACAAATATCCTTAGACAAAGCATTGATGTTTTATCCCTAGTGGCAACAGCACATCCACAACCTTAGAACTTTCTGTCACTGTCCCAGATTCAATGGAGGCATGAACCCACTATCTAGCATAAATACCCCCTCTTGGAGTTACAAGTATCAACTTGGACAGAGCCTCTACAAGCAACGGAGAGCATGCAAGATCATAAATAACACATATGATAGATCAATAATCAACTTGACATAGTATTCCATATTCATCGGATCCCAACAAACACAACATGTAGCATTACAAATAGATGAACTTGATCATGATAGGCAGCTCACAAGATCTAAGCATGATGGCATAATAGGAGAAGACAACCATCTAGCTACTGCTATGGACCCATAGTCCTAGGATGAACTACTCACGCATCAATCCGGAGGCGGGCATGGTGATGTAGAGCCCTCCGGTGATGATTCCCCTCTCCGGCAGGGTGCCGGAGGAGATCTTCTGAACCCCCGAGATGGGGTTGACGGCGGCGGCGTCTCTAGAACTGTTCTGGTAATTTGGCTCTCGGTACTAGGGTTTTCCGAGATGAAGGAATAAATAGGTGAAGGGGCAGCGTCGGGGGAGCCAGGGGGCTCCATCCCCATAGGTCGGCGCAGGGGTGGGGCCCTCCACGCCGCCTTATGGTGTGGGCCCCCTGCTAGCCTTCCTCGACTCTTCTTCGGACTTCTGGAACACTCCATGGAAAATAGGGCCGTGGAATTTTGTTTCGTCCAATACCGAGAATATTTGTAAACTAACTTTTCTGAAATCAAAAACAGCAGAAAACAGGAACTGGCACTGCGGCATCTTGTTAATAGGTTAGTCCCAGAAAATGCATAAAAACATTATAAAATGTGAATAAAACATGTAGATATTGTCATAAAACTAGCATGGAACATAAGAAATTATAGATACGTTGGAGACGTATCAAGCATCCCCAATCTTAGTTCCTACTCGTCCTCGAGTAGGTAAATGATAAAAAGAATAATTTTTGAAGTGACATGCTACCAACATAATCTTGATCAATACTATTGTAAAGCATATGAGATGAATGAAGTGACTCAAAGCAATGGTCTATAGTTTGCTAACAAAAACATAATGACTAAACAACTGAATCATATAGCAAAAACTTTTCATGAATAGTACTTTCAAGACAAGCATCAAAAAGTCTTGCATAAGAGTTAACTCATAAAGCAATAGATTCTTAATAAAAGGTTTTGAAGCAACACAAAGGAAGATTTAAGTTTCAGCAATTGCTTTCAACCTTCAACATGTATATCTCATGGATAATTGTCAACACAAAGTAATATGATGAGTGCAATAAGCAAGCATGTAAGATTCAATGCACATAGTTGACACAAGTGTTTGCTTCTAAGATAGAAAGAACTGAAGGAGATATGCCCTAGAGGCAATGATAAAGTGGTTATTATTTATATCTCTATGTTTATGATAAATGTTTATATATCATGCTATAATTGTATTAACCGAAACATTAGTACATGTGTGATATGTAGACAACAAGAAGTCCCTAGTATGCCTCTTAAACTAGCTTGTTGATTAATGGATGATTAGTTTCATAATCATGAACATTGGATGTTATTAATAACAAGGTTATATCATTATATGAATGATGTAATGGACACACCCAATTAAGCGTAGCATAAGATCTCGTCATTAAGTTATTTGCTATAAGCTTTCGATACATAGTTACCTAGTCCTTATGACCATGAGATCATGTAAATCACTTATACCGGAAAGGTACTTTGATTACACCAAACGCCACTGCGTAAATGGGTGGTTATAAAGGTGGGATTAAGTATCCGGAAAGTATGAGTTGGGGCATATGGATCAACAGTGGGATTTGTCCATCCCGATGACGGATAGATATACTCTGGGCCCTCTCGGTGGAATGTCGTCTAATGTCTTGCAAGCATATGAATAAGTTCATAAGAGACTACATACCACGGTACGAGTAAAGAGTACTTGTCAGGAGACGAGGTTGAACAAGGTATAGAGAGATACCGAAGATCAAACCTCGGACAAGTAAAATATCGCGTGACAAAGGGAATTGGTATCATATGTGAATGGTTCATTCGATCACTAAAAGTCATCGTTGAATATGTGGGAGCCATTATGGATCTCCAGATCCCGCTATTGGTTATTGGTCGGAGTAAGTACTCAACCATGTCCGCATAGTTCACGAACCGTAGGGTGACACACTTAAAGTTGGATGTGAAATGGTAGTATTTGAATATGGAATGGAGTTGGAATATTTGTTCGGAGTCCCGGATGTGATCCCGGACATCACGAGGAGTTCCGGAATGGTCCGGAGAATAAGATTCATATATTGGATGTCATTTTATGTGAATAAAATGTCGCGGAAGGTTCTATGGAAGGTTCTAGAAGGTTCTAGAAAAGTCCGGAAGAAACCACCAAGGAAGGTGGAGTCCACATGGGACTCCACCTCCATGGCCGGCCAACCCTAGTGGGGGAGGAGTCCCAAGTGGACTCCCCCTTAGGGGGCCGGCCACCCCCCCTATGGGAGTGATGACCCACAAGTATAGGGGATCGCAACAGTCTTCGAGGGAAGTAAAACCCAAATTTATTGATTCGACACAAGGGGAGGTAAAGAATACTTATAAGCCTTAACAACTGAGTTGTCAATTCAGCTGCACCTGGAAAAGCACTAGTAACAGGGGTGATGTGAAAGTAGCAGTGATATGAGAGCAGTAGTAACAGTAACACAGCAGCATCAATAGTAATATGAGAGCAATGGCACCAGAAAACAGTTGACATGTAGAACAAGTATATGATGATGAAAGATGGACCGGGGTTCCCAGCTATCTACACTAGTGGTAACTCTCCAATAACAAGTGTTGGGTGAACAAATTACAGTCGGGCAATTGATAGGATTGAAATAGCATTAAGATAGAATATCAAGATCATTAATCATGTAGGCATGTTTTCCGTATATAGTCGTACGTGCTCGCAATGAGAAACTTGCACAACATCTTTTGTCCTACCAGCCGGTGGCAGCCGGGCCTCAAGGGAAACTACTGGATATTAAGGTACTCCTTCTAATAGAGTACCGGAGCAAAGCATTAACACTTGGTGAAAACATGTGATCCTCACATCACTACCATCCCCTCCGGTTGTCCCGATTTCTGTCACTTCGGGGCCTTTGGTTCCGGACAGTGACATGTGCATACAACTTGTAGATACAATCTAAGCAATAAGTATAGAGCTCAAATCTAAGATAATGCCACTCGAGCCCTAGTGACAAGCATTAAGCATAACAAGATTGCAGCAACAATAACTTCATAAACTTTGTAGATAGACAATCATAATGTAACAATCCATCGGATCCCGACAAACACAACACCGATTACATCAGATGAATCTCAAGCATGTAAGGCAGCTCATGAGATCATTGTATTGAAGTACATGGGGGAGAGAATACCAACTAGCTACAGCTAGAACCCGTAGTCCATGGGGGAACTACTCACGGAGCATGATGGAGGCGATGGCGTTGATGGAGATGGCTTCCGGGGGCACTTCCCCGCCCCGGCAGGGTGCCGGGACAGAGACTTCTGTCCCCCGAATTGGAGTTTCGCGATGGTGGCGGCGCCCCTGGAGTCTTTCTGGAGTTTCGTCAATTGGTTCTGCGTTTTTAGGTCGAAAGGGCTTTTATAGGCGAAGAGGCGGCGCAGGGGGGCACCTGGGGGCGCCACACCCTAGGCCGGCGCGGCCTAGGCCTGGCCCGCGCCGCCATGTGGTGTGGTGGCCCCTGGCCCCTCTCCGACTCTTCTTCGGTGTTCTGGAGCCTTCCGGAGAAAATAGGAGGTTTGGCGTTGATTTCGTCCAATTCCGAGAATATTGCCCGAACAGCCTTTCTGGAACCAAAAACAGCAGAAAACAGGAACTGGCACTGTGGCATCTCGTTAATAGGTTAATTCCGGAAAACGCATGAAATCATCATAAAGTGCAGGCAAAACATGTAAGTATTGTCATAAAACAAGCATGGAACGACAGAAATTATGGATACGTCGGGGACGTATCAGCATCCCCAAGCTTAGTTCCTGCTCGTCCCGAGCAGGTAAACGATAAAAAGAATAATTTCTGTAGTGGCATGTGATGTCTACGGGAGCTTCTATTCTTGTAGACAGTGTTGGGCCTCCAAGTGCAGAGGTTTGTAGAACAGCAGCAAGTTTCCCTTAAGTGGATACCCAAGGTTTATCGAACTCAGGGAGGAGGAGGTCAAAGATATCCCTCTCATGCAACCCTGCAACCACAAAGCAAGAAGTCTCTTGTGTCCCCAACACACCTAATAGGTGCACTAGTTCGGCGAAGAGATAGTGAAATACAGGTGGTATAAATAAGTATGAGCAGTAGTAACGGTGCCAGAAAAGTGCTTGCTGGCGTGTAGTTGATGGTGGTAATATTGCAGCAGTAGTAACACAGTAAAACAGTAAACAAGCAGTAGTAACTCAGCAGTATTTAGGAACAAGGCCTAGGGATTACACTTTCACTAGTGGACACTCTCAACATTGATCACATAACAGAATAGATAAATGCATACTCTACACTTTTGTTGGATGATGAACACATTGCGTAGGATTACACGAACCCTCAATGCCGGAGTTAACAAGCTCCACAATAATGCTCATGTTTTAGTAACCTTTAGTGTAAGATAGATCAACGCTACTAAACCAAGTACTAGCATAGCATGCACACTGTCACCTTCATGCATATGTAGGAGGAATAGATCACATCAATATTATCATAGCAATAGTTAACTTCGCAATCTCCAAGAGATCATGATCATAGCATAAACCAAGTACTAACACGGTGCACGCACTGTCACCTTTACACACGTGTAGGAGGAATAAAACTACTTTAATAACACATCACTAGAGTAGCACATAGATAAATTGTGATACAAACTCATATGAATCTCAATGAGATCATTGTATTGAAGTACATGGAAGAGAGATGAACCACATAGCTACCGGTACAGCCCCGAGCCTCGATGGAGAACTACTCCCTCTTCATGGGAGCAGCAGCGGTGATGAAGATGGCGGTGGAGATGGCAGCGGTGTCGATGGAGAAGCCTTCCGGGGGCACTTCCCCGCTCCGGCAGGGTGCCGGAACAGAGATCCTGTCCCCCAGATCTTGGCTTCGCGATGGCGGCGGCTCTGGAAGGTTTATGTGGGTTTCGTCAATTGGCCTAGGGTTTTCTGATCCAGGGGCTTCTTATAGGCGAAGAGGCGGCGCAGGGGGGTCACCAGGGTGCCCTCACCACCAGGTGGCGCGGCCAGGGCCTGGCCCGCGCCCAGGTGTGGTGTGGGGCCCCCCTGGCCCATCTCTGGCAGCTCTCGAGTGTTCTGGATGGTTCCGGGAAAAATAGGAACCTGGGCGTTGATTTCGTCCGATTCCGAGAATATTTCGTTACTAGGATTTCTGAAACCAAAAACAGCAGAAAACAGGAACTGGCACTTCGGCATCTTGTTAATAGGTTAGTTCCAGAAAATGCACGAATATGACATAAAGTGTGCATAAAACATGTAGATAACATCAATAATGTGGCATGGAACACAAGAAATTATCGATACGTTGGAGACGTATCAGCATGCTACTTACATAACCTTGATCATACTATTACAAATCATATGAAATGAATGAAGTGACTCAAGGCAATGATCTATAGTTGCTAACAAGTAGATAACATATAGCAAAACTTTTCATGAAGAGTACTTTCAAGACAAGCATCAAAATTCTTGCACAAGAGTTAACTCATAAAGCAATAAGTTCATAGTAAAGGCATCGAAGCAACACAAAGGAGGATATAAGTTTCAGCGGTTGCTTTCAACTTTCAACATGTATATCTCATGGATATTGTCAACATAGAGTAATATGATGAATGCAAATATGCAAGTATGTAAGAATCAATGCACAGTTAACACAAGTATTTGCTTCTTGAGGTGGAGAGAAATAGGTGAACTGACTCAAGATTAAAAGTAAAAGAATGGTCCTTCAAAGAGGAAAAGCATCGATTGCTATATTTGTGCTAGAGCTTTGATTTTGAAAACATATAGAGAGCATAAAAAGTAAAATTTTGAGAGGTGTTTGTTGTTGTCAACGAATGGTAATGGGTACACTAACTACCTCGCCAACCGGACTTTTAAGAGCGGCTCCCATTTTATTTTATTTTTGGGTGGCACTCCTTCCAACCTTTCTTTCACAAACCATGGCTAACCGAATCCTCGGGTGCCTGCCAACAATCTCATACCATGAAGGAGTGCCTTTTTATTTTAGTTTTATTATGATGATGACACTCCCCCCAACCTTTGCTTACACAAGCCATGGCTAACCGAATCCTTCGGGTGCCTTCCAACAATCACATACCATGGAGGAGTGTCTATTTAGTTTAATTAATTCGGGACTGGGAATCCCATTGCCAGCTCTTTTTGCAAAGTTATTGGATAAGCGGATGTGCCACTAGTCCATATGAGAGTCCGTCAAAAGTAAATGACAAGGTTGAAAGCTAAACACCACATACTTCCTCATGAGCTATAAAACATTAACACAAATTGAGAAGCATTTTGAATTATTTAAAGGTAGCACTCAAGCAATTTACTTTGGAATGGCAGGAAATACCACATAGTAGGTAGGTATGGTGGACACAATTGGCATAGTGGTTGGCTCAAGGATTTTGGATGCATGAGAAGTATTCCCTCTCGATACAAGGCTTAGGCTAGCAAGGTTATTTGAAGCAAACACAAGTATGAACCGGTACAGCAAAACTTACATAAGAACATATTGCAAGCATTATAATACTCTACACTGTCTTCCTTGTTGCTCAAACACTTTTACCAGAAAATATCTAGACCTTAAGAGAGATCAATTATGCAAACCAATTTTAACAAGCTTTACGGTAGTTCTCCACTAATAGGTTTAAACTACATGCAAAAACTTATGATCTACTTGAGAGCTCAAAACAATTGCCAAGTATCAAATTATCCACGACATATGAGGCATTTTCCTTTTCCAACCAAATAAAGATAAGTATTGTAGCTTCCAACTTTTATCATTGAACATTAAAAGTAAAACGAAGAACACATGTGTTCATATGAAAAAGCGGAGCGTGTCTCTCTCCCAAACAAGGATAGCTAGGATCCGATCTTATTCAAACACAAACAAAAATAAAAACACACAGACGCTCCAAGTAAAACACATAAGATGTGACCGAATAAAAATATAGTTTCAGGGGAGGAACCTGATAAGTTGATGAAGAAGGGGATGCCTTGGGCATCCCCAAGCTTAGACGCTTGAGTCTTCTTGAAATATGCAGGGATGAACTACGGGGGCATCCCCAAGCTTAGACTTTTCACTCTTCTTGATCATATATCATCCTCCTCTCTTGACCCTTGAAAACTTCCTTCACACCAAACTTCTCATAAACTTCATTAGAGGGGTTAGTACTCAAAAAATTTGAATCCACCTTGGTCCTGTAGTGGCACATTGCAAGAACTCAATAAAACATTAGCTACAGCTCTCCACGTCTAGAAAACCTCGCTTAAAGTCCACAAGAGACAATGCAAAAAATAGAGACAGAATCTGCCAAAACAGAACAGCCAGTAAAGACGAATTTTAATAAAATACTTCCGTTGCTCAAACCAGAAAACTCAAAACTAATGAAAGTTGCGTACATATCTGAGGATCACTCACGTAAATTGGCATAATTTTCTGAGTTACCTACAGAGAATTAGACCCAGATTCGTGACAGCAAAGAAATCTGTTTCTGCGCAGTAATCCAAATCTAGTATCAACCTTCGATTAGAGGCTTCACTTGGCACAAGAAAACACAAAACTAAGATAAGGAGAGGTTGCTACAGTACTAAACAACTTCCAAGACACAAATATAAAACAAAGTACTGTAGAAAAATAACACATGGGTTATCTCCCAAGAAGTTCTTTCTTTATAGCCATTAAGATGGGCTCAGCAGTTTTAATGATGCACTCGCAAGAAATAGTATTAGAAGCAAAAGAGAGCATCAAGAGGCAAATCCAAAACACATTTAAGTCTAACATGCTTCCTATGGAAAGGAATCTTGTACACAAATAAATTCATGAAGAACAAAGTGACAAGCATTAGTAGATAGAACAAGTGTAACTTCAGCAATTTCAGCATATAGAGAGGTGTATTAGTACCGTGAAAATTTCTACAACCATATTTTCCTCTCTCATAATAATTTTCAGTAGCTTCATGAACAAACTCAACAATATAACTATCACATGCAGCATACTTTTCATGATTTCCAAACACATAATTTTTATCAAGTTCAAGAATAGTGGAATTAAAACTTTCAAACTTACTTTTATTAATAATATAACAAGGTAGTTGATCAATCTCAATAGATATGGGACTCATAGAATAAGTCAAGAACTCTCCAATCCCATTTTCATTAGTAGTACAATTAATATTATCAAGTAACATAGGACCATCATCTAGAGCTTTATCATAGACATTTGCCAAACAAAATTCTTTAGTACCATGCATTTCGACATCTGGCACAAACAAAGCATTATCATAAGATTTATCAAAGTAGCATGGATTATCATAGATAACAGTAGCATAATTATTCTCACAAGTATTACTCATAGGTACTATTTCAAGAGAATCCACAGGAACATAACATTCAACCTCTTCCGGTAAGCATGGAGGACAATCAAATATTGTAAGAGATAAAGAGTTACTCTCATTAGAAGGTTGACATGGGTAGCTAATCCATTCTTCCTCCTCTTGTTCGTCGCTCTCCTCTTCTTTTTCATCCAATGAGCTTTCAGGTTCATCAATTTCTTCTTCCACCGGTTCCTGCAAATTGTGAGTGCATTCTTGTGCATTAATGTGTCTCTCTTTATAATCAAGGATATAAGGATTCCTATTGTAGCATTCTATGCAGGAATTAAGGATAGTAGAGACATAATCTTTAAGGCCCTTACAAACAACACAAGTTTCATAATTCTCAACCATGAAGGATTCTATCTCGGAGGCTCCCATAAATAAGACAAATTGTTCTACCTCTTCGAACCCATAATGAATATAGCAATTCCGATTATAGTTCTTAATAAAAAATTCCTCACTAAAGCCACATTGAAATTTAAGATGTTTAGTATCCTGTTGAGAGCAACAGTTCATATTATGGCGTTCAAGCAAGATTTTAGCAATTGTATTCAATTTTTCTATCATAGCACTCATTATTTTACCAGTTCTTGATTCTCTATAACAATTATAACATTCTATAAGCTCCAAGTAGGTTGTAGGTTCTCCCATAACAGCAGTTTTTATTTTTTTGGTTTTTCAAATTTTTATGGATTTTTGGATATATAGGAAAAGTAAAACAAAACTGAAATAAACTAGACAAAAGTAAACTAGCAAAACAAAATAAAATAAAAGTAGAGAGAGAGGTAGAGTGTACTCCCCAGGTGAACTTATGAGTAGAGCTATGCCTCCCCGGCAACGGCGCCAGAAAATAGTCTTGATGACCCACAAGTATAGGGGATCGCAACAGTCTTCGAGGGAAGTAAAACCCAAATTTATTGATTCGACACAAGGGGAGGTAAAGAATACTTATAAGCCTTAACAACTGAGTTGTCAATTCAGCTGCACCTGGAAAAGCACTAGTAACAGGGGTGATGTGAAAGTAGCAGTGATATGAGAGCAGTAGTAACAGTAACACAGCAGCAGTAATAGTAATATGAGAGCAATGGCACCAGAAAACAGTTGACATGTAGAACAAGTATATGATGATGAAAGATGGACCGGGGTTCCCAGCTATCTACACTAGTGGTAACTCTCCAATAACAAGTGTTGGGTGAACAAATTACATTCGGGCAATTGATAGGATTGAAATAGCATTAAGATAGAATATCAAGATCATTAATCATGTAGGCATGTTTTCCGTATATAGTCGTACGTGCTCGCAATGAGAAACTTGCACAACATCTTTTGTCCTACCAGCCGGTGGCAGCCGGGCCTCAAGGGAAACTACTGGATATTAAGGTACTCCTTTTAATAGAGTACCGGAGCAAAGCATTAACACTTGGTGAAAACATGTGATCCTCACATCACTACCATCCCCTCCGGTTGTCCCGATTTCTGTCAGTTCGGGGCCTTTGGTTCCGGACAGTGACATGTGCATACAACTTGTAGATACAATCTAAGCAATAAGTATAGAGCTCAAATCTAAGATCATGCCACTCGGGCCCTAGTGACAAGCATTAAGCATAACAAGATTGCAGCAACAATAACTTCATAAACTTTGTAGATAGACAATCATAATGTAACAATCCATCGGATCCCGACAAACACAACACCGATTACATCAGATGAATCTCAAGCATGTAAGGCAGCTCATGAGATCATTGTATTGAAGTACATGGGGGAGAGAATACCAACTAGCTACAGCTAGAACCCGTAGTCCATGGGGGAACTACTCACGGAGCATGATGGAGGCGATGGCGTTGATGGAGATGGCTTCCGTGGGCACTTCCCCGCCCCGGCAGGGTGCCGGGACAGAGACTTCTGTCCCCCGAATTGGAGTTTCGCGATGGTGGCGGCGCCCCTGGAGTCTTTCTGGAGTTTCGTCAATTGGTTCTGCGTTTTTAGGTCGAAAGGGCTTTTATAGGCGAAGAGGCGGCACAGGGGGGCACCTGGGGGCGCCACACCCTAGGCCGGCGCGGCCTAGGCCTGGCCCGCGCCGCCATGTGGTGTGGTGGCCCCCTGGCCCCTCTCCGACTCTTCTTCGGTGTTCTGGAGCCTTCCGGAGAAAATAGGAGGTTTGGCGTTGATTTCGTCCAATTCCGAGAATATTGCCCGAACAGCCTTTCTGGAACCAAAAACAGCAGAAAACAGGAACTGGCACTGTGGCATCTCGTTAATAGGTTAGTTCCGGAAAACGCATGAAATCATCATAAAGTGCAGGCAAAACATGTAAGTATTGTCATAAAACAAGCATGGAACGACAGAAATTATGGATACGTCGGGGACGTATCAGGGAGGTGGAACTCCCACCTTGGTGGGAGTCCTAGCTAGGCTAGGTTTCCTCCTCCCTATGGAAGGTTTTTGGTTCGGGTCTTATTCGAAGACTTGGAGACCAACTCTTGGGGATCCACCTATATAATGAGGGGCATAGGGGAGGGGGCCGGCCACACCAAAGCCACAACCTGGCCGCCCCCCTCAAGTGGCCGGCCACCCCCTCCCAAACCCTAGCCGCCCCCTCTCCTCCATAGCTCCCGCGTGCTTTAGCGAAGCTCCGCCGGAGTTCTCCACCGCCACCGACACCACGCCGTCGTGCTGTCGGATTCAAGAGGAGCTACTACTTCCGCTGCCCGCTGGAACGGGAGGTGGACGTCGTCTTCATCAACAATCGAACGTGTGACCGAGTACGGAGGTGCTGCCCGTTCGTGGCGCCGGAACCGATCGTGATCAAGATCTTCTACGCGCTTTTGCAAGCGGCAAGTGAACGTCTACCGCAGCAACAAGAGCCTCATCTTGTAGGCTTTGGAATCTCTTCAAGGGTGAGACTCGATACCCCCTCGTTGCTACCGTCTTCTAGATTGCATCTTGGCTTGGATTGCGTGTTCGCGGTAGGAAATTTTTTGTTTTCTATGCAACGTTATCCTACAGTGGTATCAGAGCCGTGTCTATGCATAGATGGTTGCACGAGTAGAACACAATGGTTTTGTGGGCGTTGATGCTCTTGTTATCTTTAGTTGAGTACTTTGCATCTTTATGGCATAGTGGGATGAAGCGGCTCGGACTAACTTTACATGACCGCGTTCATGAGACTTGTTCCTCGTTCGACATGCAACTTGTATTGCATAAGAGGCTTTGCGGGTGTCTGTCTCTCCTACTATAGTAAAGATTCAATTTACTCTTCTATTGACAACATTAGTATCAACGTTGTGGTTCATGTTCGTAGGTAGATTAGATCTATATCGAAAACCCTAAACCACGTAAAATATGCAAACCAAATTAGAGAGCGTCTACTTGTTTTTGCAGGGTTTGGTGATGTGATATGGCCATAATGTGATGATGAATATGTATGAGATGATCATTATTGTATTGTGGCAACCGGCAGGAGCCTTATGGTTGTCTTTAAATTTCATGTTGAGTATAATTTCAAAGTAGTTGTAATAGTTGCTACATGGAGGACAATCATGAAGACGGCGCCATTGACCTTGACGCTACGCCGATGATGATGGAGATCATGCCCGAAGATGATGGAGATCATGTCCGTGCTTTGGAGATGAAGATCAAAGGCGCAAGACAAAAGGGCCATATCATATCACATATGAACTGCATGTGATGTTAATCCTTTTATGCATCTTATTTTGCTTAGATCGCGACGGTAGCATTATAAGATGATCCCTCACTAAAATCTCAAGATAATAAAGTGTTCATCCTTAGTAGCACCGTTGCCAAGACTTGTCGTTTCGAAGCATCTCGTGATGATCGGGTGTGATAGAATCAACAAGTGCATACAACGGGTGCAAGACAGTTTTGCACATGCGGATACTAAGGTGGCCTTGACGAGCCTAGCATGTACAGACATGGTCTCGGAACACGTGATACCGAAAGGTAGAGCATGAATCATATGGTTGATATGATGAACACTTTGAGTGTTCGCCATTAAAATCACACCTTGTCTCGTGATGATCGGACTATGGTGTGGTGGATTTGGTTCGTGTGATCACTAAGACAATGCGAGGGATATTGTTTTGAGTGGGAGTTCACCTAGATTTTTTTTTTAATTATGTTGAATTAAAATTTGAACTCAATTTGTCATAAACTTAGTCTAAACTATTGCAAATATATGTTGTAGAGATGGCGTCCCCAATCAATTTTAACCAGTTCCTAGAGAAAGAAAAGCTTAAGAGCAACGGTAGCAACTTCACCGACTGGTTCCATCATGTGAGGATCTTCCTCTCTGGCGGAAATCTGCAATATGTGCTTGATGCACCGCTAGGTGACCCTCCTGCAGAAACTGAAACCGATGAAGTAAAAGCTGTTTACGCGACTCGGAAAACTCGGTACTCTCAAGTTCAGTGTGCCATCTTATGCAGTCTGGAATCCGATCTTCAAAAACGTTTTGAGCACCACGATCCTCATGAGTTGATGAAAGAATTGAAGACTATTTTTGAGACTCATGCGGCCGTGGAATGCTATGAAGCATCGAAACAATTTTTCAGCTGCATGATGGAAGAAGGTAGCTCCGTTAGTGAGCACATGCTCGCCATGACCGGGCATGCGAAGAAACTCAGTGACTTGGGAATAGTGATTCCTAACAGACTGGGGATTAATCGTGTCCTTCAATCACTGCCACCAAGTTACAAGAACTTTGTGATGAACTACAATATGCAGAACATGAACAAGGAGTTACCTGAACTCTTTGGCATGCTAAAAGCTGCAGAGATTGAGATCAAGAAAGAGCACCAAGTGTTGATGGTCAACAAGACCACCAGTTTCAAGAAACATGGCAAGTCTAAGGGAAAATTCAAGAAGGGTGGCAAGAAAGCTGCCACGCCTCCTATGAAACCTAAGAACGGCCCTAAGCCTGATGCTGAGTGCTATTACTGCAAGGAGAAGGGACACTGGAAGCGTAATTGCTCCAAGTATCTGGCTGATCTGAAGAACGGCCTTGTCAAGAAGAAGAAAGAAGGTATATCTGATGTACATGTTATAGATGTTTATCTCACTGGTTCTCGTTCTAGTACCTGGGTATTTGATACTGGTTCGGTTGCTCATATCTGTAACTCGAAACAGGAACTAAAGAATAAACGAAGACTACTGAAAGATGAAGTGACGATGCGCGTTGGAAATGGATCCAAAGTCGATGTGATCGCTGTCGGCACACTTCCTCTACATCTACCTTCGGGATTAGTTTTAAGCCTAAATAATTGTTATTTTGTACCCGCGTTGAGCATGAACATTATATCTGGATCTTGTTTAATGCAAGACGGTTATTCATTTAAGTCTGAGAATAATGGTTGTTCTATTTTTATGAATAATATCTTTTATGGTCGAGCACCACAAAAGAATGGCTTATTTCTGTTAGATCTCGATATATAGTAGTGATACGCATATACATAACATTGATGCTAAGCGAATTAAATTGAATGATAATTCTACTTATATGTGGCATTGTCGTCTTGGTCATATTGGAGTGAAACGCATGAAGAAACTCCATACTGATGGATTACTAGAATCACTTGACTTTGAGTCACTTGATAGATGCGAAGCATGTCTGATGGGAAAAATGACTAAGACTCCATTTTCTGGTATGATGGAGCGAGCTACTGACTTATTGGAAATTATACATACCGATGTGTGCGGACCAATGAGCGTAGCATCGCGCGGTGGTTATCGTTATGTTCTAACCTTCACAGATGATCTGAGTAGATATGGGTATATCTATTTCATGAAACATAAATCCGAAACTTTCGAGAAGTTTAAGGAATTCCAAAGTGAAGTAGAAAATCAACGTAACAAGAAGATTAAATTTCTACGATCTGATCGTGGAGGTGAATATCTGAGTTATGAGTTTGGCATGCATTTAAAGAAATGCGGAATACTTTCACAATTGACACCGCCGGGAACACCACAACGAAACGGTGTGTCCGAACGTCGTAATCGAACTCTCTTAGATATGGTTCGTTCTATGATGTCTCTTACTGATTTGCCGTTATCATTTTGGAGTTATGCATTAGAGACAGCCGCATTCACTTTAAATAGAGCACCATCAAAATCCGTAGAAACGACACCGTATGAATTATGGTTTAATAAGAAACCTAAGCTGTCGTTCCTGAAAGTTTGGGGTTGCGAAGCCTATGTAAAGAAGTTACAACCGGACAAGCTAGAACCCAAAGCGGAGAAATGCGTCTTCATAGGATATCCTAAGGAAACTATAGGGTATACTTTCTATCACAAATCCGAAGGCAAAATATTTGTTGCTAAGAACGGAACCTTTCTTGAGAAAGAATTTCTCACTAAAGAAGTGACTGGAAGAAAAGTAGAACTCGATGAGATTGATGAATCTATACTCGTTGATCAGAGTAGCGCAGTACCGGAAGTTGTACCTGTACCGCCTACACCGGCAACAGAGGAAGCTAATGATAATGATCATGAAACTTCGAACGAGGAAACTACTGAACCTCGCAGATCGACAAGGGAACGTACCACTCCTGATTGGTTTGATCCTTGTCTAAATGTCATGATTGTGGATAACAATGATGAGGACCCTGCGACGTATGAAGAAGCAATGATGAGCCCAGATTCCAACAAATGGCAAGAAGCCATGAAATCCGAAATGGGATCCATGTATGATAACAAAGTATGGACTTTGGTAGACTTACCTGATAGCCGAAAGGCTGTCGAGAATAAATGGATCTTCAAGAGAAAAACAGATGCTGATGGTAATATTACTGTCTATAAAGCTCGACTTGTTGCAAAGGGTTTCCGACAAATTCAAGGAGTTGACTACGATGAGACTTTCTCACCTGTAGCGAAGTTAAAATCTGTGAGGATTTTGTTAGCAATAGCTGCATTTTTCGATTATGAGATTTGGCAGATGGATGTAAAAACGGCGTTCCTTAATGGAGACATTGAGGAAGAGTTGTATATGGTACAACCCAAAGGTTTTGTCGATCCTAAAAATGCTGACAAAGTATGCAAACTTCAGCATTCAATCTATGGACTAAAGCAAGCATCAAGAAGTTGGAACCGACGCTTTGATAAAGTTATCAAAGACTTCGGGTTTATACAGTGTCATGGAGAGGCCTGTATTTACAAGAAAGTGAGTGGGAGCTCTGTAGCATTCCTGATATTATATGTAGATGACATATTATTAATCGGGAATGATATAGAACTATTAAGCAGTGTTAAAGGTTATTTGAATAATAGTTTTTCAATGAAAGACCTTGGTGAAGCATCATATATATTAGGCATCAAGATTTATAGAGATAGATCAAGACGCCTAATAGGGCTATCACAGAGTACATATCTGGACAAGATTCTAAAGAAGTTTAGAATGGACGAAAGTAAGAAAGGGTTCTTACCTATGTTACCAGGCAAGGTCTTGAGTAAGACTCAAGGACCGGCTACGGCAGAAGAAAGAGAAAGGATGAGTAATATCCCCTATGCCTCGGCAGTAGAATCTATCATGTATGCCATGCTATGTACTAGACCGGATATAGCACATGCTGTTAGTTTGACTAGCAGATATCAAAGTGATCCAGGAATGGAACACTGGACAGCGGTCAAGAATATCCTGAAGTACTTGAAAAGAACTAAGGATATGTTTCTTTGTTATGGAGGTGACCAAGAGCTCGTTGTAAATGGTTACACCGATGCAAGTTGGAACACTGATCCTGATGACTCTAAGTCACAATCTGGGTACGTGTTTATATTGAATGGTGCTGCAGTAAGCTGGGCAAGCTCGAAGCAGTGCACGGTGGCGAAGTCTTCAACAGAATCAGAGTACATAGCAGCTTCAGAGGCTTCATCAGAAGCGGTATGGATGAAGAGGTTCATTATAGAGCTCGGTGTGGTTCCTAGTGCATTGGACCCATTAATCATTTACTGTGATAACATGGGTGCCATCGCCAATGCACAAGAGCCAATGTCACACAAGAGGCTGAAGCATATCAAGCTGCGTTACCACTCGATTCGCGAGTACATCGAAGATGGAGAAGTAAAGATTTGCAAAGTACACACTGATCTGAATGTAGCAGATCCGTTGACTAAAGCTCTCCCTAGGGCAAAGCATGACCAACACCAAAATGCCATGGGTGTTAGGTATATTACAATGTAATCTAGATTATTGACTCTAGTGCAAGTGGGAGACTGAAGGAGATATGCCCTAGAGGCAATGATAAAGTGGTTATTATTTATATCTCTATGTTTATGATAAATGTTTATATATCATGCTATAATTGTATTAACCGAAACATTAGTACATGTGTGATATGTAGACAACAAGAAGTCCCTAGTATGCCTCTTAAACTAGCTTGTTGATTAATGGATGATTAGTTTCATAATCATGAACATTGGATGTTATTAATAACAAGGTTATATCATTATATGAATGATGTAATGGACACACCCAATTAAGCGTAGCATAAGATCTCGTCATTAAGTTATTTGCTATAAGCTTTCGATACATAGTTACCTAGTCCTTATGACCATGAGATCATGTAAATCACTTATACCGGAAAGGTACTTTGATTACACCAAACGCCACTGCGTAAATGGGTGGTTATAAAGGTGGGATTAAGTATCCGGAAAGTATGAGTTGAGGCATATGGATCAACAGTGGGATTTGTCCATCCCGATGACGGATAGATATACTCTGGGCCCTCTCGGTGGAATGTCGTCTAATGTCTTGCAAGCATATGAATAAGTTCATAAGAGACCACATACCACGGTACGAGTAAAGAGTACTTGTCAGGAGACGAGGTTGAACAAGGTATAGAGAGATACCGAAGATCAAACCTCGGACAAGTAAAATATCGCGTGACAAAGGGAATTGGTATCGTATGTGAATGGTTCATTCGATCACTAAAAGTCATCGTTGAATATGTGGGAGCCATTATGGATCTCCAGATCCCGCTATTGGTTATTGGTCGGAGTAAGTACTCAACCATGTCCGCATAGTTCACGAACCGTAGGGTGACACACTTAAAGTTGGATGTTGAAATGGTAGTATTTGAATATGGAATGGAGTTGGAATATTTGTTCGGAGTCCCGGATGTGATCCCGGACATCACGAGGAGTTCCGGAATGGTCCGGAGAATAAGATTCATATATAGGATGTCATTTTATGTGAATAAAATGTCGCGGAAGGTTCTATGGAAGGTTCTAGAAGGTTCTAGAAAAGTCCGGAAGAAACCACCAAGGAAGGTGGAGTCCACATGGGACTCCACCTCCATGGCCGGCCAACCCTAGTGGGGGAGGAGTCCCAAGTGAACTCCCCCTTAGGGGGCCGGCCACCCCCCCTATGGGAGGTGGAACTCCCACCTTGGTGGGAGTCCTAGCTAGGCTAGGTTTCCTCCTCCCTATGGAAGGTTTTTGGTTCGGGTCTTATTCGAAGACTTGGAGACCAACTCTTGGGGATCCACCTATATAATGAGGGGCATAGGGGAGGGGGCCGGCCACACCAAAGCCACAACCTGGCCGCCCCCCTCAAGTGGCTGGCCACCCCATCCCAAACCCTAGCCGCCCCCTCTCCTCCATAGCTCCTGCGTGCTTTAGCGAAGCTCCGCCGGAGTTCTCCACCGCCACCGACACCACGCCGTCGTGCTGTCGGATTCAAGAGGAGCTACTACTTCCGCTGCCCGCTGGAACGGGAGGTGGACGTCGTCTTCATCAACAACCGAACGTGTGACCGAGTACGGAGGTGCTGCCCGTTCGTGGCGCCGGAACCGATCGTGATCAAGATCTTCTACGCTCTTTTGCAAGCGGCAAGTGAACGTCTACCGCAGCAACAAGAGCCTCATCTTGTAGGCTTTGGAATCTCTTCAAGGGTGAGACTCGATACCCCCTCGTTGCTACCGTCTTCTAGATTGCATCTTGGCTTGGATTGCGTGTTCGCGGTAGGAAAATTTTTGTTTTCTATGCAACGTTATCCTACAAGAAGTAGGTAAACTGACTCAACATAAAGTAAAAGAAAGGCCCTTCGCAGAGGGAAGCAGGGATTAAATCATGTGCTAGAGCTTTTCAAGTTTCAAATCATATAGAGAGCATAAAAATAAAGTTTTGAGAGGTGTTTGTTGTTCTCAACGAATGGTAGTGGGCACTCTAACCCCTTGTCAAACAGACTTTCAAAGAGCGGCTCCCATGAAGGACGTTATCTCTACCAGCAAGGTAGATCATCCCTCTTCTCTTTTGTTTACACATGTATTTTAGTTTTATTTATAGATGACACTCCTCCCAACCTTTTGCTTTCACAAGCCATGGCTAACCGAATCCTTGGGTGCCTTCCAACATTTCACATACCATGGAGGAGTGTCTATTGCAAAATTAAGTTGCTTACTGATAACTCAGGGCAAAACATGTGAAGAGAATTATTAATGAAAGTTAATTAATTGGGGCTGGGCACCCCATTGCCAACTCTTTTTGCAAAATTATTGGATAAGCGGATGTATAGCCACTAGTCCATTGGTGAAAGTCTGCCCAACTAGATTGAAAGATAAAACACCACATACTTCCTCATGAGCTATAAAACATTGACACAAATAAGGAGTAATAAAGTTTTGAATTGTTTAAAGGTAGCACATTAAGTATTTACTTGGAATGGCAGAAAAATACCACATAGTAGGTAGTTATGGTGGACACAAATGGCATAGGTTTTGGTTCAAGGTTTTGGATGCACGAGAAGCATTCCCTCTCAGTACAAGGCTTTGGCTAGCAAGGTTGTTTGAAGCAAACACAAGTATAAACCGGTACAGCAAAACTTACATAAGAACATATTGCAAGCATTATAAGACTCTACACTGTCTTCCTTGTTGCTCAAACACTTTTACCAGAAAATATCTAGACCTTAGAGAGACCAATCATGCAAACCAAATTTCAACCAAGCTCTTCGGTAGTTCTCCACTAATAGGTTCAAACTACATGATGCAAGAGCTTACACATGATCTACTTGAGAGCTCAAAACAATTGCCAAGTATCAAATTATTCAAGACAATATACCAACTACCACATGAAGCATTTTCTGTTTCCAACCAAATAGCAATAAGTGCAGCGGCTTTCTGCTTTTGGCATGAACATGAAAAATAAAACGAAGAACACCAGTGTTCAAATGAAAAAGCTTAGCGTGTCTCTCTCCCACACAAGCATGTTAGGATCCGATTTATTCAGAGAATGGAAATAACAAAACAAAAATAAAAGCACACAGACGCTCCAAGTAAAGCACATAAGATGTGACAGAATTAAAATATAGTTTCACTAGAGGTGACCTGATAAGTTATTGATGAAGAAGGGGATGCCTTGGGCATCCCCAAGCTTAGACGCTTGAGTCTTCTCGAAATATGCAGGGATGAACCACGGGGGCATCCCCAAGCTTAGACTTTTCACTCTTCTTGATCATATTATATCATCCTCCTCTCTTGATCCTTGAAAACTTCCTTCACACCAAAGTCACAATCTCATTAGAGGGTTAGTGCATAATCAAAAATTCACATGTTAAGCAAGGATAATCATTCCCAACACTTCTGGATATTACCCAAGGTTACTGAAATTTAATGGAGCAAAGAAACCCACTCAAACACAGTAAAAGAGGCAATGCGAAATAAAAGGCAGAATCTGTCAAAACAGAACAGTCCGTAAAGAAGAATTTTTTCGAGGCACTTAACATGCTCAGATGGGAAAGATCTAGTTGAATGAAAGTTGCGTACATATCTGAGGATTACTCATGAATTTTTTCAAGATTTTTTGATTCTTCTACAGAGAGAAAAACTCAAATTCGTGACAGCTAAAAATCTGTTTCTGCGCAGAAATCCAAATCTAGTATCAACTTTCTATCAAAGACTTTACTTGGCACAACAATGCAAGAAAATAAAGATACAAAGGTATTGCTATAGTAGTAACAAGCACCTTGATTCAAATATAAAACAAAAATTGCAGAAATAAAATAATGGGTTGTCTCCCATAAGCGCTTTTCTTTAACGCCTTTCAGCTAGGCGCAGAAAGTGAAAATCAAGTAACATCAAGAGAAGAAGCATCAACATTACTAGTGGTGGTAATAGTCCAAACTCTAGCTATATTATTCTCTTTAGCAAGTTTTTCTTCTCTTTCCCACCTAGCATGCAATTCAGCCATCATTCTAATATTATCATTAATTCGAACTTGGATAGCATTTGCTGTAACAAATTACTTAGTATCTTTAACTTCATTAGGCATAACTTTCAGTTTTAAAAAATCAACATCACGAGCAAGACTATCAACCTTAGAAGCAAGATCATCAATTTTACCAAACTTTTCCTCAACAGATTTGTTAAAAGAAGTTTGTGTACTAATAAATTCTTTAAGCATGACTTCAAGATCAGAGGGTACACTCCTACTATTGTTGTAAGAATTACCATAAGAATTACCACTGTTAGAAGGATATGGCCTATCGTTGTTGCCAAAATTATTCATATAAGCATTGTTGTTGAAATTATTATTTTTAATGAAGTTCACATCAACATGTTCTTCTTGAACAACCAATGAAGCTAAAGGAACATTATTAGGATCAACATGAGATTTACCATTAACAAGCATAGACATAATAACATCAATCTTATCACTCAAGGAGGAGGTTTCTTCAACAGAATTTACCTTCTTACCTTGAGGAGTCCTTTCAGTGTGCCATTCAGAATAGTTGATCATCATATCATCAATTAGCTTTGTTGCAACATCCAAAGTGATGGACATAAAAGTACCTCCAGCAGCTGAATCCAATAGGTTCCTTGAAGAAAAATTTAATCCTGTGTAAAAGGTTTGGATGATCATCCAAGTAGTTAGTCCATGGGTGGGGCAATTCTTTACCAAAGATTTCATTCTCTCCCATGCTTGGGCAACATGTTCATTATCCAATTGCTTAAAGTTCATAATGCTACTTCTCAAAGATATAATTTTAGCAGGAGGATAATATTTTCCAATGAAAGCATCTTTACATTTAGTCCATGAGCTAATACTATTTTTAGGCAAAGATAGCAACCAATCTTTAGCTCTTCCTCTCAAGGAGAAAGGAAACAATTTCAGTTTTATAATATCCCCATCTATATCCTTATACTTTTGCATTTCACAAAGTTCAACAAAATTATTAAGATGGGCAGCAGCATCATCAGTACTAACACCAGAAAATTGCTCTCTCATAACAAGATTTACTAAAGCAGGTTTAATTTCATAAAATTCTGCTGTACAAGCAGGTGGAGCAATAGGAGTGCATATGAAATCATTATTATTTGTGCTAGTGAAGTCACACAACTTAGTGTTCTCAGGAGTACTCATTTTAGCAAAGATAAATAAAGAAAAACCGAATTAAATAAAGTAAAACAAGTAACTAATTTTTTTTTGTGTTTGATATAAAGAAAGCAAACAAGACAGAAAATAAATAAAGCAAGACAATAAACAAAGTAAAGAGATTGGGTGTGAGAGACTCCCCTTGCAGCGTGTCTTGATCTCCCCGGCAACGGCGCCAAAAAAGTAGCTGTTGCCGTGGGAGTTAGCAATCTCTGTGGTGTAACTTTTTTTCTTCAGTTCCCCGGCAACGGCGCCAGAAAAGTAGCTGCTTGTGACGGTAAAGCACACGTCTGTTGGGAACCCCAAGAGGAAGGTATGATGAGTACAGCAGCGAGTTTTCCCTCAGTAAGAAACAAAGGTTATCGAACCAGTAGGAGATGAAGATCACGTGAAGATTGTTGGTGAAGGAGTGTAGTGCGGCGCAACACCAGGGATTCTGGTGCCAACGTGGAACCTGCACAACACAATCAAACTACTTTGCCCCAACTTAACAGTGAGGTTGTCAATCTCACCGGCTTGCTGAAAACAAAGGATTAAACGTATGGTGTGGAAAATAATGTTTGCTTGCAGAAAACAAAAGAGAACAATGATTGCAGTAGGTTATATTTTAGATGTAAAAGAATGGACCGGGATCCACAGTTCACTAGTGGTGTCTCTCCAATAAGATAAATAACATGTTAGGTAAACAAATTACAGTTGGGCAATTGACAAATAGAGAGGGCATAACAATTGACATACATATCATGATGACTACTATGAGATTTACTTAGAGCATTACGACACAGAACATAGACCGCCATCCAGCATGCATCTATGCCTAAAAAGTCCACCTTCGGGTTAGCATCCGCACCCCTTCCAGTATTAAGTTGCAAACAACAAACAATTGCATTAAGTACTGTGCGTAATGTAAACAATACAAATATCTAGACAAAGCATTGATGTTTTATCCCTAGTGGCAATAGCACATCCACAACCTTAGAACTTTCTGTCACTGTCCCAGATTCAGTGGAGGCATGAACCCACTATCTAGCATAAATACCCCCTCTTGGAGTTATAAGTATCAACTTGGCCAGAGCCTCTACTAGCAATGGAGAGCATGCAAGATCATAAATAACACATATATGATAGATCAATAATCAACTTGACATAGTATTCCATATTCATCGGATCCCAACAAACACAACATGTAGCATTATAAATAGATGATCTTGATCATGATAGGCAGCTCACAAGATCTAAACATGATGGCATAATAGGAGAAGACAACCATCTAGCTACTGCTATGGACCCATAGTCCAAGGATGAACTACTACGCATCAATCCGGAGGCGGGCATGGTGATGTAGAGCCCTCCGGTGATGATTCCCCTCTCCGGAAGGGTGCTGGAGGAGATCTTCTGAACCCCCCGAGATGGGGTTGAAGGCGGCAGCGACTCTGGAACTGTTCTCGTAATTTGGCTCTCGGTACTAGGGTTTTCCGAGACGAAGGAATAAATAGGCGAAGGGGCAGCGTCGGGGGAGCCAGGGGCTCCCTCCCCATAGGTCGGCGCGGGGGTGGGGCCCCCCGCGCCGCCTTATGGTGTGGGCCCCCTGCTGGCCTTCCTCGACTCTTCTTCGGACTTCCGGAACACTCCGTGGAAAATAGGGCCGTGGGCTTTTGTTTCGTCCAGAGAATATTTGTAAACTAACTTTTCTGAAATCAAAAACAGCAGAAAACAGGAACTGGCACTGCGGCATCTTGTTAATTGGTTAGTCCCAGAAAATGCATAAAAACATTATAAAGTGTGAATAAAACATGTAGGTATTGTCATAAAACTAGCATGGAACATAAGAAATTATAGATACGTTGGAGACGTATCAGGCACTATTTAGGAAGATAAGAATGCTTGCTGAGAGGTTTGCAGGGATAATACTGCATTTGTCATACACCAATTGAATGTCAAGACTAGAGGACTAGGACATCTCAAGGTTAAAGCATCCGCTGATTTTAGTGCGGAAGTGAGAAATATTAACAAGGATGATGAAAGACATGTGGTTAAAACACTCACACACGAGTGTACATGTCTACTCTGTTAGCAGATTTGTGAACATGGAGGATTATGTACATGAGTACTACTCTGTTAGCAGATTTAATGCAGCATATGAAGGTGTAATTGAGCCCCTTACGGAAGAGAATCTGTGGCCACAAGTAGATACAGGTTTTGTGTTGCTTGCACCAGGGGCGAAGCTAGAGAAAAAATAGCATGGTGCACGACATCAACAAGCTTCTTGTTTGGACAGTATCAGAGTGTGAAATGTTGTTCCTTGGTGCACTGCTATTGAGTTTACCTGGTTCACATAGCATAATTTAAACCTAACAGCTCATAAAAAAGTTTCTGACCCTGGTGCATGTGCACCAGGAAAGGTCTACGTAGCTCCGCCTCTGGCTTGCACCAATTTCAACTGGTAAGAAAAAAGGTGTTGGAAGAACCAGAAAACAGAGGACGAGACCCTTGAACAAATGCAAAAAATGTGGGGAGGTAGGACATAGAGAAGACGTTGTCCTGAAAATGGAACAAACAAAAGGTACAAAGTAATACTTGTTGATGTTTTCTATCTATAACACCATGGTTCTTTTACATGTAAATAATTCGAATTGCTTATTTTTGTAGGAATAGCAATGGGAAAAACATCCATCTCCATGGTTTGATGTTTCAGTTAGCAATGCAGTCCCTTCTACGCCAACAAAAAGCAAGACTAATGCTACTTGTAGCTGTCACAAGGAGCCAAACTGCTTCTCAAGCTAGTCCTGGAGCTATCACGAGGAGCCAGGCCGCATCTCAAGCCGCTACTCCACCACCAAAGTCTCCAGCAAAAGGAAAGAAGAAGAAAATGACTCCTAAACAGAGGAAATTAAGCGAAATGTGAGCTTGTTTGTGGCTGTCATGAAGTCGTATTAGTTGCTGTCATTTATTGTTATGTAAGTGTGAGGTGCAAACTCACTTTTATTGTTGTTTGTGTGAGGTAGAAACTCACTTTTATTGTTGTTTGTGTGAGGTACAAACTCACTAATATTCCTATTTGTGAGGTAGAAACTCACTTGTTTTGATGTGCACGTGAGTTGGAGACTCACATATATTTGTCGCTATGCACTCCTATTGAACTTATTATCTATGCTATGAAATTATTTCTGGTTGTGCACTTTTGTTGAACACATATCAGGTTTGGCATTCAGTTTTTGGGCAACTTATTGTTTGGCTGTGCACTAAAGGGTATATATGTCTGTTCATATTTTTGTTTGATGGTTATATGTTCATTCATTTGTTAATCATGCCAAAGGAGGGTATGAGCAACATCAACACCAGCTGGGGGGGGGGGGCTGAGAACCAGAGTGACAAATAATGGGGTATATGATCCAACTGAGCCCAGCCGGGGGGAGGGGGTTATAATCAAATCTCCCTCTGGAGAGGCAGTGGGAGTGAAATTTGTGGGAGCTAGCGGTTGGCCGTGAACCGCCACGGCGCATGTGGCCATTGCAGATGGCGCAGGTGCTGATGTTACTCTTCATTGCCCTCCTTGGATTGGCGCTGACCGCATACAAAAGAAATTGCCGTGAGGCAGAGGTTTGACAACTAGTAGTAGATGACATCGGTTACAAATGCATTCCTGATGGTAATTTCCCAAAACATCTATAGAAAAAAGTTATTTGTCAAAATGGTAATGTCCATTTAGTGCACAAATCCTTGATCTACTACCAATTAGGATGTAATCCCTTATAGGTTGACTGACATTAGAAACATTTCCTGTCGAATCCACGGTTGACACCTATTTCAGCCAAACAACTTCTAGCTTTCTTACAGTTGTCAGCTCACAACAGCTTTTCCACCGCTGATTTCCTACAGCTGATTTTGATGAATCTGCTGCTCAACCAAACACACATTTAGTAAACTTGAAATTCTAAAGCCGTGTCTTCCTCTCCTTCACCGAGGCATCACCAATTCACCATCCATCCACACACCTACTTTAGGCAGACTGGCGGAATACTCTATCCCGTAGTTACATCCCTGCCGCATCAATCCTCAACAACCCCACCAGTACAGGTCAAGGTCATATCTGACACGCCTAGAAAGATGCATCTATATATACAGAGCGGATGTTGTGAACATGGGTGTATGTGCACAGCAAATAGAGGCCGTTGAAGTAGCATTAAAGATCGGTGCTCAATATAGCTTTTTTGGAGATAAATTTGAGATAGGGTGGCTGCTCGACATGCATAATACGTCATACTCCTAGACTAGTTGACTTGGAAGGCACATGACTTGACAGAACCTGAGGAAAGAAAAATAAATACGGCCACACAATAGCATTGTTTTATGTTGTCTTAAATGTAGAAACAAAACATGTATGTTGTGTCGGTGCGAATTTTTTTTGCAGATGCAAGGAAGACCATTAGCGCATCACTAGTGCTACTGACTAAGTACAAATTTGTGGCAGATAAGCTCATGATTTTTCTACCAATACTCGAAAACCTTACGTCTTCGATATTGATTCATTCTAAAAATATAATAACTATGCCTACCATTAGAATGATTTGAATTATTTTCCGTGCCCAATCTATCCATATAGTATCCAAATTTCCAATTTAAATATTCAAACAAATTTTGGCAATATAAGACATAGCATGTTCGAATATTATAAAAAAAATCATATTTTAAGATTCCAAATTAGAAATTGTATTTAAGATATGATACAATTTATGTTAAAACTCACAATAGGTGGTGCATATTCATAATTCATATTATGAAAATACTTTAAATTATAACTAAACTTCAAAAATTTCAAATTTTGTACTTCATAAGCTTCGGTTTCTAAAATCATCAAATATATATTTGTTTGTCAAAGGAAGAGTGAGCAAGATAACTAAAACAAAATTGAATGAAGGTAGTTGGTCGTTGCCATGATGAAAGATGTGGACGGAATGCCTTTTATGGCTGAGGCATGAGAAGCCATATAGATTGAATATGTCCGGAACATGAATACAACATGTGAATGACTGATACATTAGTAATACCTGCACAATGTACATACAGTAGCACAGATCTCGGAATTGATTTCTGGGTTGATATGAAGGGGCTTTGGACCAGGGTGCAACCGTGCTTTTATCCTATATATACATACTCCAATGGGTCCTTTCTGCTTCTTCATCGTGATATATGTACTAAAACACAAGAACTAGACATCTCAAAGTTGAGGAGAGTATCGAACGGTGCAAAGGTGTTGCCTATGAGTAGTAAAAAATGAATTGCAAAATGAAATTGAGAAGCAAAAGTTTTAGGAATGCAAGGCCTCAGGAATCCTTCTCTAAGAACCAAAACATCATATCGCTCATTATGTGGTAGCCATGCTAGAACTGTCGGTGGGTTGAGCAGCTGGCAGGAAATTAGTCTGAAAGGCCCAAGCGTATATTCTCATGTCTGTTGCAGTGAGCCATTTTGATCTGACCGTAGCGAGAGATGCATGTACCAGCTTTCTGCTATCGCTCCATTTTTTGCGGTAGGGTGTGCACTTCCCGAGGATAGACAAGAGGTGATTAGCTGCCGGCGCCGCCAGGTACTTCTATCCAAGAATGTTTCGGTTCCGGGTGGAGTGAGAAAACGGACGCGAGAGAGAAAAAAGAGAGGCGGGTGGATAACTCATCTTCTACTAGACCAAGGCAACCCGCAGACTAGACGTGCGCGAGATAAGAAGAAAAAAGAGATGAGATGAGGAGAAGAACACCCACTCTATCCCCGAGCAGCGGCGTCTTGACTTGTTAACTGTATGTGGAGCGCATGATACAAGGGCCTTAATTTGAAGTGCCTTGTAGGTTGCCTGTCTTAGATCTGCAGTGGTTTGATGTGTGCTCCCAATGTCACGGTATATTTTGTCGATGCGGTGTTGGTGGGCCGTGTTTAGAGTGCATGTTCGTGTCGCTTTGTGTTCTCATGTGTTGGCTAGATTGGGTATGGTCATGTTGTTTCGGGTCTTTGTTGAGCTTGGATGTGGTCATGTGGATGTGTATGCTTGACCATATTGTTGTTGGCTTTTGTCCGATTTTCTCCTAAAAAAACTCTCTTCTTAATTAATAGATGAGCAAAGTTTTTGCTCCCGTTTAAAAAAAACTAATGCTTTCTATACTTCAAAAGGTTAATCGAGCTTCCTGAAAGATGGTAATTATTCTTTTGTAGGATGGTAATCAGTGGATCGTGATGTTTCTTATGGGGTATTTCTTATTATGCAATCTCGGGATGCATATTTAGAGTAGTAGCAACGAGTGCAGAAAACAAGAGATAGCAAAGGAGGATAAAACCAACAATTTGGTGTCGGTTAGTCCGTGTTGTTGCTACACCGGCACAATGACAGCTGCTTGGCTGCTCGCAGTTGTATGCACTGCGTTTCTTGTGGTGTTTTGTCCCTTCTCTTGTCCAACTGTTTCTGGCAATTGAATGCTCTTTGGTAGAGGCATGAGGCTTGTCATCCTGTGTACCATCACAATATCGGCCATGGAACCGAATGGTGCATGATTGGTTTTTTAGGCAAAACTACACTTGGCATCATGGATACATGCATACAGCTGATTGCAGCCAACATCTTTTTATCAACTTCGCATTTGTAGATGTTTTGGAACACTCATGGTTACGAAGTTTGGATTCCAGCCAGAACGAATTTATCCTAATGTCTTCCATCCTCATAGCTGAAGCGATAGTTCTCGAAGTGTAAGATTGTGTTTGTATTTCAACGAGCTAGCAGTGGTTCCATTGTTGTGCCTCGTCACGAGGACCATGGATTCAATAGTAGGCAAGGCTATGCCAAGGAGTAAAGTAGAGGCCTATATATAAATGGGCACTAAAATTTGTGACTCACATCCACCATTATTCACTACCGGAAAATAAATGTTGTTGTGTGTTGGCTTATTTGCCAAGTACTATTTATTTTTGGAAATTCAGCAAATAAGGCCTTTCCCGAATGTTTTGTAGATGACACTAGGCAAAAAACAGATACCAGTAAATAGAAACTTTACCGAGTATAACACTCGTCATACAAAAAGTACTTGGCAAGTCTAAAACCTTGCCGAGTGTTATGGTTGGTAAATCTGCCACTTTGTTGAGTGTCTAGTAGGAAACACTCCGCGAAGTATTGACCAAATTTTCAATTGAAGATCAGGAAATTCAAAATGGAAAACTTGTGCGGGTAGTCTTTTTTTTCCTAGTTCCTAGGAAAGATATGACCTATTTGTTACTTCTATTTGGTTTAATTAGGTGTAGACATGGATATAGATAGAGTGTGGTCCTAATTGATTTGGCTAACCCTCCCCTCATGATGCCGATAGTAAGAAATCATTCTCTTAATATCATTTTGTGATATGTGAGCTTTAATGACGAGTATTAGTTATGGACCCAAGATATATCTTCGTGGTCTCATGCCAAACACACATACGTGGTGGCTAGGACACCGACCTCTTCTTTGTGAAGAGTTACAGTTATTTGGGTATCATTTGTTTTTTATTGGGTTTTATTTGTCTATCTTGTGTTCTTATGGGATTTCACTCAACTTTGGCCTTTATGAGTTGCATCTTGCAAAGTTGGATGAATAGTACCATTCCCCTCTCCTTCGTCTATCCTTAGCCATCATCTTACCTGAGAAAACATTTCTACATTCTTGTTGCACAAGTTCCTATTTCCCTCTTTTTGATTATGGCAGTTTCTGAGTTTTGGAGGGTACTACCGCTTGTGGGTGTGGTACTACCGCTCCTGGAAAGTGCATTCACGTGCACCTCTCAAGAACGGCAGTACAGGCCTCATTGCCAGTCAGCTGCTAGGAGTGGCACTACCGTTTGGCCAATTTTGGCCAAGTTGTGGACCGAGAGGGGGGAACCGTTCAATTTCTATTGAATATGCTCGAAACTCACATGTCATAATCTTCGGGGCAGTGATAGTGTCGCTGGCACGGGCGGTAGTGCTGCCCTGGTCCAGCTATAACGGTCACATGTGGAGACAGGGGTATAAAAGGAGGTGTTCTTCCCCAATGGGTTGACCACGAGTTCTCTCTCTCCTCCATCAATTTTTAGAGCTTCGTTGTCCTAGATCTCTTCACCTACCCACCCATATCTCTTGATACTTGGGGGATTGGAGGAGAATACCTAGATCTACACTTCCACCGAAGGAATATGTATTTCCCTTTGTGGTTCTTTGAGAATCTTTGTGAGGTTGTCCTGAAGCTCAAGCTCATTGTGTAAAGCTCTGTGGTCGTCATTTGGGAGCCTCCAATTTGGTTGTGGATGTGTGTCCTATACTTGGTGTAAAGATTTTGGTTGCCACCTTCAAGGCTACCACTTTGTGGCGCGTGAGTTAACCTTCGTGGTTTGCTCAACAGAGAATAGGGCGAGGCCTTTGTGGCGTTGGTTGGCCTTCGTGACATCACGCCCCTCCAATGTAGACTTACTTCCCCCTTAAAAGGAACGAACTGCGGGAATCAACCCTTGTGTCTCCGCGTGCTTCATTATCGGTTACCTCTATCCTTTTAGCGCACCTTATTACGTGTATCTTGTGCAGTTTTCTTCATCTTGTCATATAAGCACTATTCAAAAAATCGGCCGAGATACCGGTTTATCATCCGATTTATCGTGAATCGGGTGGTAGCTGATAAGATTTTGGCATATCGGCTGATTTACCGTCGTACCGATATTTTGGCCAACTTTCAGCCTGATAGCCGATATTTTTCCCAATTTTCAGTATGATGTCCGATACTTCGGCCGATTTTCAGTGATATTTCGCTGAAATTCGGTCAGGCGGTCGATATTTCCATCCTTTGATCTAGAAGAGTGCATTAGCTCAAATTTTGCATTTTTATTGATTCAAATGCAAGGAATCAAGATAATACCTATGTTCAATGCTCTAATATTATTTTTTTCATATCATATTATAGAAAATTTAGTGCAAAATTTGGGTTCACAAAAAAATATGCCGATAAATGGCCGACCGATAAAATCGATTAACCACCCGATAAGCGATTAATCTTCATTTTAAGGCCGACCGATAAGTTAACGATTAACGATTTATTCAATATTGCATATAAGTAAACTTATATATTTGCATATCTAGAGAATTTACCTTTTGTGTCAAGGCTAAATTGAAAAAAGAAATAAAATTGGATTAGCATCTATTCACCCCCTAGGTGCCCATACGATCCTTTCACAAGGGATATACCTGCAAAATATAAATGATATTTGGTATTTGCAATATTAGGGGGGAGTAAAAAAGGGATAATTACTTTCCTCACTAACAATATGAAAGAGTAGGACCTGGATATTATTGCTCTTCCAGAAACAATGAAGAGGGAGTATGATAGTAAGTTCTTTAGGAGAGTTGATTCTGATAATGCTTATTTTTGGAATGGATCCCTTATGTTGGTAAATATGGTGGTATCATGTGTGGTGTTAAGTATGATAGTTTGGAAGTCCATATATATATTGTTAAGTTAAGTGATTTTAGTATCCTTTTAAATCTTTGGGATAAAACCAAAAAATTGTAGGTTGTCTTTTATCTATGTATATAGTCCTGCTAATCAAGAGAGAAAAGTGAATTTCCTAGCTGAGCTAGCTAATTTTAGTAGATGGGTCGATGTTCCTTATGTGGTTGGTGGTGTTGACCGCCAAAACCCACCGCCGGGCAGCGACAGTCAGCACTAGTAGAGCCGGGAAGAGCCTAGAGCTGCGGCTGGCTGAGACCCCTCCGAGCGACGGCCCGCAATGCTCTTCTGGTCACACGCGGCGATGCGAAGTGCAAGGGCGTGCCACCTGACCTATACCTGGTCAGGAAGGTGATGGGGAATGCCTCGCTTAGTTCCTGCATGGCATACACGTAAACGTTAAATACGAGCCTCGATCGGCTCTCAGGTTATCCTGTGAATCGGCTCAAAGAGCCGATCCACCCATGATCCGTGCGGGGTGCACGAATACTTGGTGATCCTGCTTGATCAAGATAAAGCTAATGAGATCTACGACGATTTAGGGTTTTCACCGCATAATCGGATCATCCTACTCCAGGTTGGGCCTCGCGGCCCACCTCTGACTTGGTCAAATTCTGGTGATAACACATGCCCCCCTGGTTTTGGAAATGATATTTCCAAAATCATTACGTTTTCCTTTCGTCGGGTCATGTCATGGCAGAGCAGAACCATTGCAGCATTTTTCGTCGGGTCATGTCATGGCAGAGCAGAACCATTGCTCCGCACAATTTGACCGTTGTCTTTGAGTACTGCCTCCTCGAAAACTGCTGTGGCATTGAATTTTTTCACCGTAGCCCCCTTTTTATTTAACCGCTCCGAGTGGTTCGCCATTTCACCATCTTGCTCCGTCCTGGCCATCGGTACCAAAAACCCCCAAACTCCCACAGCTATGTCTTCCTCTTCTTCCTCTTCCTCGTCGGTCTTCCACGACTCCTCCTCCGAGCTTTCCCACGGGTCCTCTTCCTCCCGTGAAACACCACCAGACATCCGCGCCCCAGAAGCATGGGACCTGGAAGACCACGCTTCCTCTATCTGGTCCGAAGACGACCAGTCCCTGACCAGCGGGGACGAAGATCTTCAGTTCCTCGCCGTCGGGGAACTGGAGTCGGAGAGTGAGGACGACCAGTTTCCCTGGGACGGCTGCCCCACCTCTGAAGAAGAGGAAAAGGAAGACGACGGCGACGACGACGACTCCCTCGAGGGTTACCCGCCAGCGAAGCGCCTCCGCATGTGGTGGGACGACGACAGCAGTGACGATGAAGACGAAGATGAAGCTCCCGTAGAGGGCTATGGGAGCAGCGACGAAGAACCCATCGGCAGTAGTGCCGATGAGAGTTCCGAAGACGACGACGAAGGAAGCAACGGCCCGTAGATTAAGATCTACTAGTATAGGCCTAGCAGTAGTAGATTGGTCAATAGACCCTTCTTTTGTTCTTCCTTCCCGAGCAATCGGCTCTTTCTATGTAAGAAATCCCCTTAACTCCCTTGCCGATTGTCAAATGGAGTTGTCGTACAGAGAGCCGATGGCAGAATATCGGCTCATCTTGCTATCTGAGGCCAAGCTGTTGTATAAACTTACTTCACTAAAGTCGATATCAGCGTATCGGCTCTGTTCTCTGAAGTCGATGCCCGTGCATCGGCTGTGATTTTTATATATATGTGCCTCTCTCTCTCTTTTTTTTTACTGGCCGATTCTGAAATCGGCCCCCACATCTTACTGTCCGATTCTGAGATCGGTCCATCTTACTGTCCATCATCCCACATGCTTGGGAAATATTTCTTGAGGTGTTGACCATTAACAGCCACAGGGAACTTTTCGCCGCTCAATTCCTCCAGCATGTATGCATTACCCTTCAAGGCCTGGACCACTTTGTACGGACCGTGCCAATTAGGAGACCACTTGCCATATGCCTTATCCCTGGTTCCCAATGGCAACACAGCTTCCCACACAAGATCACCAACTTGGAACTCCTTTGGCTTAACCTTTTTGTTGTAAGCACGAGCCACCCTGGCTTTGTTCTCCTTAATCTTCTCCAACGACCAAAGCCTGAGTTCTGTTGCGTCCTCAATAGTGTCGCTCATCAAAGCTGCATACTCTTCAGCCGTCAGATCATTCTGAAACGTGACGCGTCTTGATCCAGCCGTAATTTCCCAAGGCAATACGGCCTCCTGTCCATAGACAAGCTGGTACGGCGAGGTCTTTATAGCTCCATGGCACGACATGCGGTAGGCCCATAACGCTTCTGATAGCTTCTCGTGCCAATCCCGAGGGTTTTCGTCAATTTTCCTCTTGATCAGCTTGATCAGGCTTTGATTGGACGCCTCAGCCTGCCCGTTAGCTTGAGCATAGTATGGGGATGATCGGATCAGTTTAATCCCTACGTCATCACAGAACTTCCTGAATTCTTTAGAAGTGAAGACCGAACCTCCATCGGTCGTGATAGTCTGGGGGATTCCAAACCTATGAATGACGTGCTCCTTCACAAACTTGACCACGTCCTCTGATGTTACCTTTTTCATAGGGACGGCCTCCACCCACTTGGTGAAGTAATCTGTGATAACCAAAATCCATTCATGTTTTTTACCTGATGCCGGATGGATTTTGCCGATCATATCCATGCCCCACCCCCGAAACGGCCAAGGCTTGATGATGGGGTTCATCGCTGATGCTGGCACCATCTGAATTTTTCCAAACATCTGACATGCTTGGCACCCCCTGTAATAATTGAAGCAATCTTCCAACATAGTGGGCCAATAAAACCCTGATCGCCTGATCAACCACTTCATCTTATGAGCCGACTGATGTGTTCCACAGGCGCCTTCATGCACCTCATGTAAGAGCCGATTGGACTCAGTCGGTCCTAGGCACTTGAGTAGCAACCCTTCTAGTGTCCTGTAGAACATATCGTCTCCTATAAGGACATACTTCATGGCTCTGTATCTCACCCGTTTAGGTGCCCCCCGAGCCGAATCTTTCAAATAATCGAAGATCTCGGCTCTCCAATCATTCTGTTCCAGGAATTGTATCTGAACTTCCGCTCCGTCGGCTATATCTATGTAGCCTGACGCCATTTGTGCGAGATTGTTGGCATCGGTATTCCGGGACCTTGGGATCCAATTGAAGTTGATGTACCGGAACTGTGTCATCAACTCACGGCATTCCACCCAATATGGGAACAGCGATTCACTTTCGCAATTATATTCCTCCGTGAGCTGGTTAATCACCAACTTTGAGTCCCCGAAGAGCTCTACAGCTTCAGCTCCAGCTTCCAATAACAATTCCATTCCTTTACGTATTGCCTCATATTCTGCTACGTTGTTGGTGCAAGGGGTAGACAATCTGATGGAGAAGGAGTATTCTGTCCCCCGAGGTGATACGAGCAGAATGCCGATGCCGCAACCATCGTCACAAACCGATCCATCGAAGAACATAGCCCATGCACGAATGGATAGTGCTGCTATATTGGTGCTGATCCGTTCGGCGATGAGATCGGCTAACGCTTGGCCCTTAACTGCCTTCGCAGGCTGGTACCGGAGATCAAATTCTGACAGCGCAAGCATCCATTTGCCGAGTCGGCCTTTCAAAACAGGGGCCGACAACATGTGTTTGACGACGTCTGATTTACAGATGACGATGATCTCCGCTGTCAGAAGGATGTGATGAAGCTTGGTGCAGGTGAAGAATAAGCAGAGGCAAAGTTTCTCGACCTCAGGGTATCTTGTCTCCGCGTCCAGCATCCTTCTACTGAGGTAGAAAACGACCCTTTCAACGCCATCGTAAAGTTGCACCACTACTGAAGCGATGGACGTATCAGCTACTGACAGGTAGATGTAGAATGGCCTGTCTTGCTGGGGCGGAACTAGCACAGGCGGCGTTGTCAGATATCGCTTAATTTCATCAAACGCCTGTTGTTGTTCTGCCCCCCAGTGAAATTCGTCGTCAGACTTGGTCTTCACCAGCGCCATGAACGGCTCGATTCGTCCTGACAGATTAGAGATGAACCGCCTGACAAAATTGATCTTGCCGATGAGGCGTTGAAGCTCTTTTTTCGTGATCGGCGGCTGCATGGTACGCACCGCCTCCTGACTTTTCAGGCCGATCTCGATTCCCCGTTCATGAACCAGAAAACCTAGGAATTGACCAGCCGTCACGCCAAAGGCACACTTCTTCGGATTCATTCTCAGCCCGAATTTCCGAGTCCTTTCTAGGACGCGCCGTAGATCGTCCAAGTGCCCCTCCATGGATACCGATTTGACCACCACGTCGTCGATATAGATCTCCACCAACTTGCCGATCAGATCATGAAATATATAATTCATGGCTCGCTGGTACGTTGCACCAGCATTCTTCAACCCAAAGGTCATGACCACGTACTCGAACAAGCCTACTGCCCCTGGTACTCTGAATGCGGTCTTGTGTATGTCTTCCGGAGCCATGAAAATCTGATTATAACCGGCGTTGCCATCCATGAAGCTCAACACCTTGTGGCCAGCAGCGGCGTTTATCAATGTTTCCGCCACGGGCATCGGATATTCGTCCTTTGGGGTAGCTCTGTTAAGATCTCGGAAATCGATGGCCACGCGCCATCGGCCGTCTTTTTTCTCCACCGGAACTATACTGGAGATCCACTCAGCATACCTGCATGGCCTGATGAATCCGGCGGCCAACATTTTCTCAATCTCCTTCTTGACTTCTTCCAGAATCTCGGCCCTCATCTGACGTGCTCGTTGTTGGAACGGCCGAAATCCTTTCTTCAGGGGGAGGCGATGCTCAATGATGCTCCTGTCCAAACCAGGCATCTCTGTGTAATCCCATGCAAAGCAATCCGGGTATTCCTTCAACAGGGCTATCATCTGTCCCCTGAGCTGCGGATCTAACTTCTTGCTGATAAAAGTAGGTCGAGGTTTATCCCCAGGACCGATGTCAACTTCCTCTAGCTCATCAGCTGATGTGAACCCGTACCCCAGCTTCCCGTCACCTGTGAGGTCGACTCCGCACACTGGGAGAGCGGGTGACACGGATACCGCGGGCCGATTACTAGCGTCGGCTTCTACCTTGATCATCACCAGGATGTTTTGGCGGTGTCGGGGCCGATCACATGGAGCAGCCTCTTCCTTGTCTTTGCCACGAGAGCAGTTGCCCTCGCCTTTATCTTCATCAAGGGGGTGCCCCAGTTCTATCATGTTGATGTTGAACGGATGTCCTGGTTGGCACCTCCCGGGGTGAGTACCGTTAATCCTGTCAACGGCAGACGCCGGTGAATTATGCGCTCCTGGTGCCGCCGATGTGCACGACAACGGCGGAGGGGGCTGGAGTGGTACGTTTCCTTGGTAGGTCCTGAGAGCTGGCTCTAATAGAGAGTGCTGATTCTTCATGACTTCTTTGACCATCCGAACGACGACGTGCTCCAAAGTATTCACCAGGCTCTCGGAATGGAGACGCAACGAGTGAGCCACCATGCCACCAATCTCCTGGCGCACGGCCCTGGTGCGCCCCTCTGATGGGACGGATAGATCCACTTCATCGAGTGCGCCTTCCGGTGAGAACCCCTTCCGCCTGACGCCATGAAAACGAGTTCTGTGATATGAGCCGATGAGGTCGGCTTCGAGGGTGGCCTTGATCTCGTCATGTTTCTTCTTGAGCTCAGCAGGCAGCTCCTCGTAGGTGACTGGCGTGCCGTCCGTCGCCATCTCAGATGTAGATGGCGATGTGGTTGATGTAGACGATTGTCCCACCGGGCGTGCCAGAATGTGTTGACCGCCAAAACCCACCGCCGGGCAGCGACAGTCAGCACTAGTAGAGCCGGGAAGAGCCTAGAGCTGCGGCTGGCTGAGACCCCTCCGAGCGACGGCCCGCAATGCTCTTCTGGTCACACGCGGCGATGCGAAGTGCAAGGGCGTGCCACCTGACCTATACCTGGTCAGGAAGGTGATGGGGAATGCCTCGCTTAGTTCCTGCATGGCATACACGTAAACGTTAAATACGAGCCTCGATCGGCTCTCAGGTTATCCTGTGAATCGGCTCAAAGAGCCGATCCACCCATGATCCGTGCGGGGTGCACGAATACTTGGTGATCCTGCTTGATCAAGATAAAGCTAATGAGATCTACGACGATTTAGGGTTTTCACCGCATAATCGGATCATCCTACTCCAGGTTGGGCCTCGCGGCCCACCTCTGACTTGGTCAAATTCTGGTGATAACAGGTGGAGACTTCAATATTATTAGGATTGTTTTGGAGTAAAATAATCCATTTGTGCTTCCTCATTCTTTCGAGTTGTTTAACTTTGTGGCCCATTTGTTGGCCTAGAGAGAAATACGTATGAAAGGTGGCCTTTATACCTGGTCGAATAAAAATGGAACCCAACTCTAGAGAAATTAGATAAAGTGCTTATGTCACCCTGTTGGGAAGATATGTTCCCTCATGTCGTAGTTAAAAAAATTTTGAGGGACCAATCGGATCATAATCTCCTCATTCTAGATTCTGGTGGCAATACTTGTGTCAAAAAGAACAGGGAGTTTAAGTTAGATAATTCCTGGTTGAAGAACCTTGACAGCGCGTTTGGTTGGAGGTAATAAGGAGGAGGGAATGGGAATTAACTGAGTTAGTGACCTAAAATCCGTTGTATGGTTCATGGACATGAAATTAACTAGGTAAGGGGAGGGGAATTGAGGGGGTCAAGTCTCGTTATCTCTTCCCAGGGGACCTGGTAATTAGGAAATGGGAATTAGGCCACCGATTTCTCTGCATAGTATTGTTCGTGTGGGTGCTATCCTGGCGACAACAAATACTAGTGGATTGCATGGGGCGACAACTAATACTAGTCAATTGCATGGCTAACTTGCTTGCTTACGTACGTAGGAATCTCGCCGGAGGCTAGTGCACTCAGCGGATCGGTTTGCAACCTGTTCTTCGCGGTATACTCGTATCAAGTACTAGTCGCTTGCCCAAGATACTTGCCGAAAACAAGTACCCATCGATCGGTCAATCAATCATTTAATAAAAACAAAGTAACCAAATAAATTTCTTGATAAATTCCCTCCACAAACCAAACGTGGGAGTGGGACTTAAAATGAATTTTCCAAGCCTAGTCCCTCAGCAAACTCCCAGCTCTAAACTCCCATGCCCCTTCCCTAAAATGCCAAACACGCTGAGAAATGATCCTATTGACGTTTTTAATATCAATCTTAAAATAATTAATAAACACTTTAAATGGTGAGGTGCTAATATTTTGGGAGTAATAATAGAAGGAAGCAAGAGTTGAAGAATTAACTTCTTGCTCTAAAGATCATAGAGGAAGTTGTTGAACTATCTCTCCAGGAACAAGTTTTGAGAACAAATATACAGTTTGAGATCTATAACATGTATGTGGAGGAAGATTCATATTGGTATCATAAACATATTGGTATCAGAGAGCGCATGGGAAGTGGCTCCTGGAGGGACATCAGAATAGAGCATGTTTCCATAGGACAGCTAATGGGAGGAAAAAAGTAAGAATACAGTGCATACTCAGGAAAAAAGATAATGTCATTATTGAGGGTACGAAAAACTTATTACAACATGCCACTGAATACTATAAGGACCTGTTTTGACCTACCCCTGGTAAAATGTTTCATTTATCCCTAAATCTCTAGAAACCTGAGGAGATCATCAATGGGGAGGATAATGCTAACCTAACTAAACTTTTTCCCATCGAATGAGTTAAAAATGCTCTCTTCTCCATGGAGGTTAATAAAGCACCTCGACCTAGTAATATTCCTATTAAGTTTTATTAATATTGTTGCGATCTGGTTAAATGGGATATCATGCATGTGTTGGTGCCTTTCCATAATGAAACTTTAGATGTGCAGAGGTTGAATTATGATGTGATCACCTTGCTTCCTAAAATTGTTGAGGCTAATAAGATTCAATAGTTTAGGCCCAAATGTTTTCTTAGATGCATTTATAAGTTGATCACAAAAGATCTCAATTTAAGATTAGACCCTTATGCTTCTAAACTATTCAGCTTTCAACAGAAAGCATTTATCAAAGGGAGAAATATCATGGATGGGGTGTTATCTTTACATGAGTTAATGCACCATACCATGCCCATGTTAAAAATAGGTTGGTGTTATCCTTAAGCGTGACTTTGAAAAAACCTATGACAAGGTGAGTTGGAATTTCATGTTAGAATTTCATAAAGTTAGGGGCTTCTCTGAGCAATGGCGTAGAGTTAGATTTATGTATATCTTGGAGTCCTTCTTATAACATGGAAATGTTCCCTCTTAACAAAACTTTCAATGAAAAATTGGATAACCATAGGAGAGGATTTAAAACTGGGGCATCAGTCAAACCTAGAGTTACTAACTCTCCTTGCTGGAATGTTTTGATAAAAGGTAGACAATTGATCCTTAATTCTAAGAATTTGGCTAGATTTTTCCTTGGCCCTTGGATGGATGAATTGCATTTATGTACAACTTATCCTTTGTTGTTTCACATCTCCTTGGCTTAGGAAGTTTCTTTGACCATGTCATCCAATGTGAATTTAACATTCCTTTTAGGAGACACATGTTCCCTGATATATTGAATCAATGGAATATCATTAAGAATCATGATGCTTTGTTGAACAAGAAAAATGGCCTAGATGGATTTTGTGGTCTTTAAGTAATAAAAAAACAGTTCTCTACTAGATTGGTGTATTAGATGCTAGAGAGAAATATAGCTGGGCTAATAATAAGAGGATCCAGAAAGCTAAAATCCCTCTGAAAATAAAAATAAATATGTAGCAATTATTCCAAGATGTTATTCTTATGAGAGAAAATCTTAAGAAAATAAACTGCCATGGTAATCTGAAATGCTCCTTTTGCAATAATATTGAAACATCTAATCTTTATTTTCTCCTGTGGAGTGGCGAAAGTAGTATGGAGTACGTTGGGTTCTTACTTGGGGTGGCGTTGTTTTATGCTTTCTTGTCTGGAGACATGAAATTGTATATGTTGTTAACTGATGTTGTGTGCTGTTCTATCTGGAATATTAGGAATAAAATCACATTTAACAAATTTTATTTGAGGTCCCCTGTTGTAATCACCTTAACCTTTTATCATGTAATCGGCAGGTATATTTTGATCAAAGGATGCGCAAAGGATGAAGTTGGGAGCACAGGAGACAATGAACAAGGCGATGGAACTCTCAAGGGTCGTCCAGTAAGCTCCTCGGGCGTCTACAACCTTGGAATTGAAGGGCCATAGTTTCGGTTAGAGGTCTTTTCTTCTTTTGTTTGAATGGTTTTGTATTGTATTCCTAGAATTTCTATGAAATGTCTTGTCTAGTGCGGATATGTTTTTGCCCCATATTGCATATTCAATGCTGAATATGAACCAGTGGGTTCCCAATCGGTGCGAGGGCACTATCTTTTGCCAATCCCTTTTCGTGTTTTCTTTTGAATGTTTGGATAAGGACTAAGTATTTCCATTACACAAATAATGGAAAGGAGAGTAGCTTGTTTGGAAAATAAATATTATGAGATGTCTTTGCAAGCTTTCTGCACGTGTCTTTTTCTCATGTTATTATTTTTTTATTTTATTGCACTTGCTCTCAATCTCAGAACGTGGGGTGTTGAGGGGCTCACCGACTCTACCACCTCCTGGACCCATGCTAACTAAGCCAATCCAGCTCATATATACAATCTTGTGCTCTTTCCTGTGTGGGCTGGTTATTCTTCTTATGTGATTTTGAAGTTCACTATCTTCCCATTGCCATTTTAATCTCAATATATTGGAGTTGTTGAAGTTAGGGGTCTAAACCTCCTTTTCGGAAAAATAATAAAGGTTGTTAATCGAGCACATCGCAACAGTGAGAGACTATGTGTGAAAAGAACACAATGAATAAGCTCGTATATGTTGATGAGCGTGTATGTGCTAGCAGTCATGAAACTCAATTGGTAATCAAATTTGAGCATGGAGGGCATCAGGAGGAGTTACCTTAGCCAACCCATCATAGTGGCAATCATATGATGGAGATTTAGGCCTGGGTTCAGCTTAATGTCCGCGAAAGTCTATCCACTTGCATAGGTGTCACGTGCCCTTGGCATTTAGGAGGATACGGCGATTACCTGGTAGCCCAGACGAGGATGCCCAGACGCAGTTGTGATTCTCTTCGGACAATGAATGTTTTCACGTGCTAGCACCCATGGTTCTTTTTAAATCAGCTGACACCCATGGATTTTTTTTTAAAAAAATCCTTCACCGTTTTGTTCTAATTATTGTTTATTTGTGAAGACGGCTTGTTTACTTGAGAGTTGTCCCTGTAGGATGTGTAGCTTCATCCAACCGGTGAAGATCAGATTGTCATGCATCGCCAAAAAAAGGTCATCTCATAAACCATCCGTATCTATGAATGATATTCTAGTAAACGTCCAGCTCACAGTGATTAGGATGGGATGCAGTTTTCTTCAGAAAAAAACAAGTTAATATAAGGGCTAAAGATTTCAAAAGGCGAACTCGCATTAGAAAAGGGCGATTAGGTGAGGCCGCGCCAACCGGAACCAAACGACCAGGAAGAGAGACAAGAAAGGCCACACCCACCGGAACTAAAACCTCTCTCTTCCAAAGGAGACGACGACCACCGATGCAGGCTGCAGCCATGGCTCCGCCGGACGAAGACGCCGTAGAAGCGGCAGCCCCGGCGTCGTCGCTCATCTTCCTGGGAACGGGCTGCTCCGGAGCGCTCCCGGATGTAAGGTGCCTCATCCGGCCGTCCACGCCGCCGTGTGCCACCTGCTCCCAGGCCCACACCCTCCCGCCGGAGCAGAACCCCAACTACAGGTGCGCTCGCTCACGCTTTAGGAGCCGCCTTTGGCTCATGAGAACCCTTTCTCTCACATGCATGCCCTCTCGCGAACTCACGCGCGCTCCAATCAGTCACGAGCAAATCGGTTATATTTGGAACCACTGGAGTGGGGGGGGGGGGCACTCCATCCGGCTTTGTCATTAAGGTAAAGGTAGGATTCAAACCATACGAGGTGCTGCGGCTTTGCCCTTTTGCATGCCTATCATCACACCATAGGAGTCTCCTCATCAACTAATTATCAGCTTGTACCATCAGATCGAACAAAAACGACCATAGATATACTGATTAAAGTATCAGAACCTTTTACAGTGGCCAGTATTTTCTCCTTGAGCCTTTTCTGGGTACGGTGTCTTAAGACTTAACGACCTTCATAGAGTCCATTTATCATTGGCGTCATGTATCTGCTGCGATATGAAATGTACAAGTTTAAGGGGAAACCTATACCAATTCTAGTGTGACTCGATCCCTAGAAAGATTTTGCAACAAATTTTTATACTTCCTCCGATTCAAATTTAAGGGGAAATCTAGATATATTTGTTGACTAGATACATCCGTATCTAGATAAAATGGAGTCAACTAGTTTGAATCAGAGGGAGAACCACAAATAAGAAAAGGAAAATTGATCTTAGCCACTAAGAAAGTTAACAAATATAATGTGACAACGGTGTTAATGGGCTATCATGATTCATCTGGTCTTAGCTAGTTTGTGTTTTTCTATCCAAACTGGCGCTCCTTTTCAACATGATCAGTCCTTTTCAGGTGCAACACATCCCTCTTGATAGACTATTGCGACAACGATGGCACACATAAGTACATTCTAATTGATGTCGGCAAGACCTTTAGAGAACAAGTTCTCCGGTGGTTTGTTCACCACAAAGTTCCTTCCATTAACTCGGTGAGGTCTTCATGCATGGTTGGCATTCTTTCAACTTAAGTTTCCAGTAAAGATAAATGCATACTTAACGGTCCTTTGCGTGCAGATTATTCTGACTCATGAGCATGCGGATGCCGTCTTAGGTCTTGATGATGTTTGGCTGGTACACCCAAGCAACCATAAAAATGAGATCGATCGAGTTCCGGTTTTCCTCACACAATTCACAATGGAAAGGTAACCTTAGCTTCCTGAATGGACTACCGTACGTCATATAATTCATCATAGCGCATATAAGGCAACGCATATCAGGTAATTAACATCAGTTATTAACTTTACAGTGTTGCAGCAAGATTCCCATACTTGGTGGAACAGAAGGTGGAGGAAGGCGATGAAGTGGCCAGAGTCGCTCAACTAGACTGGACGATAATAGAGTGTGACGTTGACAAACCATTTATATCATCGGGGCTACAGTTTGTGCCCTTGCCAGTATGATACACATACATTACCTTCTACTGTGAAACGTTGCTTGATCTTGCTATATTTCCATCCTGAATTCACGATGGTGCTAGCTTCTCTTTCCAGGTCATGCACGGAGAGGATTATGTTTGTTTAGGCTTCCTATTTGGGAGGAAAGCCAGAGTTGCATATTTGTCTGATGTCTCCAGAATTCTCCCTAGAACTGAGCACAGTACGATTATTCCATAGCCATCATTCTTCATCCAACTAATTTGAATCCTTTACCTTTTTTTATGAGTACCGTGGCAGCTTTTGGGGTATATTTGCATGAAAAAATGTTGAATCTTATTTGCAATACCATATGATAGTTTATATAAGTTAAAGAATTAGGATGATATGTTTGTCAAGGAACAAAAGTGTAGATGCACTTTTCAAAGCAAACTAAAATAAATTATGAATGATTACAGGAAACACAACTTTGCACGTTGCAAGGATTCAGTACTTTGAAGTTGTTAATGTACAGTAACATCTGTCATTCAAAGATGCTTTCAATGGTAGAGTTCTGCCATCATGTTTCTAGATATTGATGGGTTACACCGATGCAAATAATGATCCCATTTCCAAACATTTTATCTATTCTTTTTTCCTTTTACACCTTACAAGTCCTGATGAATTTGTTCCCTTATTGGAGTGCATTCTGATGCAGCAATTTCAAAGTATGGTGCTGGACAACTTGACCTTCTTATACTAGAAACAAACCGGTTACATGGGGTGGTAAGTCTGTAGACTGCTGAAAACAGAATGTTAAATCTTTAATGCAAGCAAATCCATATGTCATCGAATCTACTGATATGGTCTTTTGTGAAATTTGAACAGGGGCATGCTCGCAGTAGCCATCTTACATTTACTGAGGTTAATATGGATTTAAATTTAATGTCTCTGAAATATTTTTTCAAGCTTCAAATTCTTAGGAATATCAGTTTGGTGTTTAAGACATCCTTCTTTGCATGAGCCCAGCCAAGAGCTATGGCCTAGAGCATATTGATAAAGCAAACCTATATAGCTTGAACCAGCAATTGCATCTGTGCATGTCAAGATGTCATAATCAATTAGTTTTTGCAGACTCATGATACTATAATATCAAGAGGATATGCCCTATATAGCACAAGTCAAACTAGCAATTACTACTAACACTTAATGCTAATGCTGACTGATTTTTGCAGACTCTTGATACTATCAAGAGGATATGCCCTAAGAGAGCTCTTCTGATTGGAATGAACCATGAGTTCGAACATCACAGAGAAAACCACGTTCTGGAAGAATGGTCGGGCAGGTTTGTTCTTGCTTAAACCTCTATATCAAATTTATTTTCTGCTGGCCCGATGTGTAACTCCTATGATAACAGAGAAGGAATACCAGTACAACTAGCCCATGATGGCCTGCGAATCTGCATTGATCTGTAATAAGGTAAGCATCGTAGGACCAAATATCAGTCCAATATTTCAGCAACATTTTTTTGGGTATCTTTTAGAGGTTTCTATTTTATAGTTGTAGAAAGTCAACTCACACATCTTCGGGTGCGGCGAAGTGGCTCGCCGGATCATCTGGTCCCTAGAATGAATGGTAAATTTGGAAAAGATACACAAAATGAAACAGTATACGAAACAGTTTACACATGTACATACTTGAGTCGTCAATATGTATGTTAGTTTCCATAGAAAATATCACTTTTTGCGTCTCAGGAAAAGAATACAGTTTTCCAAAAGGCATTTTTAGAGCACTCAAATTATTTTTAGTGCACAAGTATCTTTTGTTTCATGGAAATTTACACATGTATAAGATATTTGGGCATTTGCATGTTTAATTATTTTGAGAATGCTTTTACATTTTAGGGACATACTTTTTCACTCTGGAGCGCCCTCGAATAATTTTGAGAATGCTTTTACATTTGGGGAGCATACTTTTTCACTCTGGAACACCCTTGAATTATGTATGGATTTTCTTATATCAAATGAAATATAGCTCTACCCTTATTTCAATTTGATAATCACCTTTCATACTATTTTTGCGTCCCTTCTCAACATTTGTCACAAATATCCATATGTATCATTTGAGGAGAAACACAGAACAATTTGGCACCACCGAATTAGCCAGGGCGACTGAAGAACGAAGATTCACACAGTTGGCGCGTTTGTTTCCTGTTTGTAAACACAGAACAATTTGGCACCACCAAATTAGCCAGGGAGACTGAAGTGACAATTTTCTAACAAATATACTAAACATAGTTCACAGGAGTCATCAGTGGTTCTTAACACAAACTTGCAAAGATCTTTTATAATTCAAACACGTTGAATGGAACACTATCTGAAACGGATGACAATCCAGAGCAGCAGGTGCCAGAATGCAATCACTAATACTAGTAGTGTGGCAGTTGTGCTTCGCCGCGTCGCAGACATCTGGTTTGTAAGGTAGGTTGATTGTGTGGATTTCTTCCTCGCTAATAAGTCCAGACAGAGTGATTAGTCTATTAGGTCATGATTTTCCTGGGCTTTATGAGTAAGATTTTAAACATTAGAAGAACAAAGGCACGCAGGACGGCAGCAATATAGAAGAAATGATGTATACTTGCTTTTATTGCACATGTTATTATTCTTTCTTTTATTGCACTTGCTCTCAATCTCAGAACATGGGGTGTTGAGGGGCTCACCTACTCTACCAACTCCTGGACCCATGCTAACTAAACCAATCCAGCTCATATATACAATCTTGTGCTCTTGCCTTTGCCTGCGTAGGCTCGTTATTTCTCTTATGTGATTTTGAAGTTCACTATCTTCCCATTGCTATTTTGATCTCAATATATTGGAGTTGTTGAGGTCAGGGGTCTAAACCTCCTTTTTGGAAAAATAATAGAAGTTGTTAATCGAACACACCGCAACAGTGAGAGACTATGTGCGAAAAGAACACAATGAATAAGCTCGTATTTGTTTTTTTTTCGAAAAGGGGCAGAGCCCAGCCTCTGCATCGAAACGATGCATATGGCCTTTATTAATAAAGAGAAGTTATAGTAGTATAGCAGTCTTACATCACATAAAAGGTAAGGTTGAGACAAGTATCAACCATTTAAACATGAAAAACAGTATCATCTTAAACATCTCGGAGTCTACTAGTGTGATGCCACCCAGTAGTCTGGAAAAAGAAGTCATGAGTAACCGTTAGCAGACGGTTGCACCCAGTAGCCATATTCTTCCGCTGATCTTCCGGTAGAAGCAGCGCCCATTGCTGAATCCAGTGAGTTGCACGTCGGATTACCTGCCAAAAATTAGTTCTTGTTTGTCTGTTAAAGATAATGTCATTTCTAGTTGTCCATATAGGCCAACATACAGCTGAAATGCCAATCTGTATTCTTGCTTTATCCTGTTTATTAACTCCATTAAGCCAATTCCCAAACATATTGGTAACATTAGCCGGAGGAGGCAAATTATAAGTTAAATATATCATGTGCCAAATAATCTTAACAAAAGGACAATCTATAAAGAGGTGGTGTACAGTTTCTGATTCATTACAAAAATAAGCTCGTATTTGTTGATGAGCATGTATGTGCTAGCAGTCATGAAACTCAACTGGTAATCAAATTTGAGCATGGAGGGCATCAGGAGAAGTTATCTTAGCCATCCCATCATAGTGGCAAGCATATGATATCCCATCATAGTGGCAAGCATATGATGGAGATTTAGGCCTGGGTTCAGCTTAATGTCCACCAAAGTCTATCAACTTGCATAGGACTCACGTTCCCTCAGCATTTAGGAGGACACGACGATTACCATGATGCCCAGGCGCAATTGTGATTCTCTCCGGACAATGAATGTTATAACATCCCACGCAGCTGGCGCAATATTTGGAGCTTTGGGACATCATCCAAGCCGTCAACCTGGCCCCTGAGCAACCAGACTCCATATTATGGACTCTCACTACCGACTCGACTTACAGTGCCAGCTCTGCTTACAAGGCCCAGCTCTTTGGTGGTCAGGCTAGATTTCTTGCAACAAAGATATGGGCTGCTCACGTCGAACCGAAGTGCAAGCTTTTTGGATGGCTTGCCCTGCACGGAAAACTGCTCACTGCAGATATGCTCATCATCAGGGGCTGGCCACATGAACCTTTATATCCTTTATGTCTACATGCGCCACTATAGTCATTTGGAACCGGATGAAGACCTGGGACAACGATGACAGCCCTGATAATCGCCACGTCCACCAATCCATCTCTGAGTGGTGGGATGACTTGATCTCTGGAAAGGCTACAAAGGAACAAAAACGCATCAGCGGCCGATTCCTATATGTTCTTTGGAATGCTTGGAAGGAACGAAACAGACGCATTTTCACTGGGCGCCGCCTTACCTATCTTGAGGTTGCCGATATCGCAAAGGAAGGCGTCCTCCAGAGGGATCGTGCCATCAACGGCTTCGGGCCGGCCATACCGGCCGAACATGACTGAACTTTTCCCTTTCCCTTTTTCTTTTTTTCTTTGCGTGGTTTCTGGGGCATATTACCACCTTAATCTAAATATGCCCTCTCCTGTACAATTTGGTCGGTTTTTCCCCCTTGCTTAATGAAAAGGCAGTGCTCTTGCCGGTTGCTCAAAAAAAAATCAGCTAACACCCGTGGTTTTTTAGAAAACCCTTCATCGCTTCGTTCTAATTATTGTTTTTATTTTTGAAGACGACCTTGTTTACTTGAGAGATGGTAATCATACATTTCCTCACCGTTTAGGTCTGTGCAAAACCTGTTGAATCTGCTTCTCTCATAGCTTCACGAATTCTCCCGTGCGGGTGGTTGCCAACCCATCATAGTGGCAAGCATATCATCGTGGCTGGTCTGCTCAGCAAATTTGGAGACCCGATCAGTAGTACTGTCCTTCCTATGCGATCCCATTACCCTGATGAGTGACGATGTATTTATCAGTCCCTGGTCTCTCCGTAGGTACATGCTCTCTTCTCTTTTCGTTTGTTCACGTATCAAATTATATAAATAATTCCCCTAGAAAAAAATTATAGAAATAATTATTACCTTGAAGCGATTATCCTATTTAGCTCAGGCCTACCATATCAGTTTTTTTGTTGAGACAACTGAATGCTTTAGCAAGTACCTTCTCACATCCTAAGGATGCCTCAGCAGTCAGGTTTCATCTTTCTTAATCTGGATAGCTAGATTGATACCCAACCAGATGCATTTGTTTTGCAGGTTGGCATTTGTTGCCTCGAAATAGGCTTTCACTCCGCTATATTAATATAGCAACTAACCAATACAAAATTGAGACCACCGCTGGGGCAAGCACCACAACAAAGCCCAAGAAAAAAGAAAAAAAAGAAATGTCGACCAAGTCGGATCAATGAAAACGCTAATGATCCGCCACGGTTGCGTCCTCCGGAGAATTCCCACCACGATCTTAGCCCTCCGAAGCGCCGCATACCTAAGCAACACCTTCAAGAAGGGATGCGATGATGACGACGTTGTTGCTCGGACAAATCCTAGGGTTTCCCCCGGAATGCGGGAGGGGTGTGGGGAGGGGGAACCCGGCGCCCTTCAAGAAGGAATGGCGGCGCCCGCGGGCGTAACCGCGGCGGTGTCGGACATCCGACAAGGATTTCTCCCAACCCCCAAAGAACCACGACCCAGGACACTCCATCGCACTCCGCCAACCTCACCACTCACCATCTCGCGCCACCACGGTCTTCGAGTCAGCACCGCCGTCTCGCCATGGTCAAGCAATGACAACCGACAGAAACGAGAAGAAACAACCAGAGCCAAGAGGCGGCTGAACAGCGGCCACGCTGGAGGGCACAACCTCCACCGCCGCATGCGGTAACCGACCGAACGCATCTACAGGAGCAAACCAGACCCCTACTGGCCCGGCCGAGCCCCTGCAGTTTGGCATTTGTTTTAAACATAAGGTCTAAGCCCAGTTTTAAATTAATAAAGCCACAATGGCAGAGTACAAGGGTGCTGAGAACAGCTTACAACACAACGCAATTACAGAAAACTTGAAGAACCGCTTGCAACAACATGATCCTCTTGAGCTATCAGCAACCCGGTGCCAAAGAATTCAAGAGGGAGCCGGCCTGTATGGCTTTACAAGGGAGAAACATCGGGTAGTTGCACAACATCCACATCCAGTCCATCGTCGCAGAAGGCTCCCTGCCTCCTCGCCCTGGCTCGAAGGGTGCCACACCGTCGACTGGTGGAAACGCTCCCCTGAGCATGGATGCAGACTGCTGGCTAGGACTGAAGTAGACCAAACCAAGCAAGCAACACCAGTCCAAGCACATTGAGAAGCACCTCAGCGGACCGGAGATCGAACACTTCAGAGACGAAGCTGCTGGGAACGCTGGGGAAGACATTGGCACACCTCCAAACGCAAGCACCTCAAGGCCGCGCCTTCAGCAAGGGGAACGACGCCAAGATTAGGTTTTCACCCGGAGTCATGGGAGGAGGGGGAAGGACAGTACCTCGACGGTGCCCCCGATGGGGAAGGCGTCGCCCATGGATGTCGTCGCCGTCGTGACCGACACCACCAGTCAGGGAATTCTCCCGGTCGCAAAGTCCCGCCAACCTCTAAGCCGATTCAAAACCAGCCAGATCGGGCGCATCCGAGGAGGGGAGGGGCTGGTGGCTTCCTATCTTACGCCGGTGACCACCGAAGGGGCTCCCAGGCCACGGCCAGCACCCGCCGGCTCCGCGCCGTCCACACGGCCGCAAAGGCCGGCCCGCACCCGCAGACACCACTCGCCACCAAGTCGGTGCTGCCCCACCACCAGAGCCCTGGGATCCTGAGCTCCCACCGAGGCCTCCGCCAGCAGAGGCCGCCCTTACCTGAGGCCGAGCCAGGGGCCAAGCGAACAGAGCGGGGGCACCACCGAGCAGCCGCATCGGCCATGACGAGCCCGGCTCGGCGTTCTTCCTCCTACCCACCGTGCGGGGAGCCAAGATCCCAGATCCCCGCCGCCCCCTTCACCGGCGTGTCGGACTTAGCCCGGCGGCGCTTCCGGGAGCGACGAGGAAGAGCGGAAGAGAGGGGGGTGGCGGCGGCGGCCTAGGGTTTCGCCCCCTCAGTCGCCATGAGGGGGTGACGTGAGGGGAGTGGAGCGGAATTGATCCTCGGTCGCAGGTTGGCATTTGTTACACATACCATAAAATGATCGTACCAGGCTGGAGTATATAATCGATTCCTTTTGCTGGGTACCAGATGTATTAGTAGCTAAATAGAATGTCTTCTGTCAGATTTGGTTTTTATGCATTGCTTCACTTCCTACGAAAAATAGAAGGTCATCCCACATCTTAAAAATACGATGCAGCCTTATACGTATTGACAGTTTGGAAAAAGTAACTTGGCTAATGTGTTATTGTTGTCACCAGCCCGGTACAAATTGGTATCTGCACCGACAATATCCAGTTGAACTCCTTCCAAAAAAGAAAAAGATGGCCATACCAACCATGCCAGCTAAATTCTTTAAAAATTGGCTTTTGTGTCAATCTGCCAATGTATATTTTCTGCTCTTATATTTTTTATTTCTTCTATTATGCAAGTCTATAGGTTGTATGGCATGCCAACGCCCCGCATAAACGCACTTCATCCTTCTTCACTACACGAGTATCATTTAGAAAAACCACAACCGATTCCCGCAGCAACGCGTTTTAGTAACTCACAGTCACAGTGATTAGGATGGGATGTAGTTTTTTCAGAAAAAAAAAGCAAATAGAAGGGCTAAATATTTCAAACGAGAAATCTATTTCTTGCTGGGGCACCGTGCTGTCTACCAGAGTGCTCCCCTCTCCGCACCGTCCGATCTTGGATCTGTGGCTCCTGCGATTCGACGCTAGCGTCCAACAACTGCCGCCCGGATTCCGCGACGGAGTGTTCGAAGTCGAGCCGTCGTCTTCATTCTCGCCCACCCGTCTCAGCTCTCCTCCCCATCTCATCTTCCTCTTGCGATTTCCAAAATTCCCCACTGGATTGGCTTCGTCGGCGACGAGCGGGTCGTCGGGCCGGTGTGGGCGATCCTCCTGGCCAGTGGGAGTGTTGGTGGAGCATCTTCGCCATCGCTGAATCGCGGATCGACGCATCCGAGGCGGGTAGGATTTGACGCATTCGAGGTGGGTGCTCGTCGGACTTTGACGCATCGTCGGGGGGTTTCGTCGGCGACGTGCTGCTTCCAGTACTTCCAGTTGGTGAGTCCCTTGATCTCGATTCTATCTCTCGATCTCGATGCTTCCAGCACTTCTGCTAGCTGCTCGATCTCGATGCTTCCAGTACTTGCGCTAGTTGTGTTCGTCCCGTTCGGCAGCTATGTTTTGGGACTCAATCGTCGATTTGTTCTTCATTTTAGTTGCGGATAATCAATTGAGGAGATACTTGTTAGATTTGTGTTCTACTGGGGCCAATTTTCGTGCGTGTTTGTTCCTCAGAACTGAAATTGTGTGTGTGTTGTTCGATCTCGTCGACTATCTAGTTGTAGTAGATTTGTTGGAGCTCGTTGATACACGATGGTGCATTACGGTGGTTTTAGTTGTATTTTTTCAGAATGAACTGTGTATATCTGAGCAGCAATCTTCTGGCATGTATTTTTTACCTAATACTTACATGTGTTGATAGCACCAGCACCATGCTCCATGTAACGTACATGGTTTTATTTACATGTTTTTACTGGGTTTTCCTTGTTGATTATACTACATGTAACCATATTATACTGCATGTATTTATGAAATATTGCGTTGTATAAAATAGACCAAAGCCAGCTCTAAGTTTTTTGATCTGTTCTGTTTCTGTTTGTTCCTTAATCTCCTTGATTAGTATGGTCAGGGGATATTTTTACATCATGTAGAGCTGTCAGGGGGTAGATTTGGCATTGTAAAACTGATCTGCTCCCTTACAAATAAAATGGAACATGTTTTGGTAGAAAAGTGGCACAGAGCATGTAATTTAACACAAAAGCATGTTATTAAATGATCTGAAAATACATGTAAAACTATCACTCTTAGTCAACAGCATGTTTTAAGATGATTTATGATGAAATCCCATCTACATTGTTTGTAGGATGTACTTTTACTCATTTAATTACATGCTCTATTCACAATCAAACTATGTAGGATGTATTTTTCTGTATTATACACACATATCACTCATATGCCCTTTTCTTGTGTGTATAACTGCACACATATTATGTATATTTCTATTTTATCTCTTTAAACATTTTCTACTCTGTATGTGCTATAAAATACATCTTGGGCTATAAAATACATCCCTGTATGTGCTATAGAAAACATGTTCTGTAGTATGTGTGTTTCTAAGTTTATTCCAGTAAATGAATCTGTGTTTAAGGTTGTAATATATACATATTGTGTATGCAGGCATTTTTGTTGGACGGATCACCTATTGTCTTGTCTTAATAATTCAAAATGATTCATGTTATCCCATCCCTCTGGTAACACTACAAGAAAAGTTCTGATAGACAACGTCCCAAAATCGTCAACTAAGGGGCATTTTTCGTCGCCTATGGGCCTAACCCGACGATATGGGTTCTGTTGTCGAAACTGCGTCAGGCAAAGTCCTACGACGATTTTTTCGGTCCGTCGCGCTTGGGCGCCCTTCCGCCACGGAAAATCGGACCGTTGCGCAAGTGTTTCCGGGAGCCCGTTGACTGCTGACGTCATGCAAACTGACACGTGGCTGACGCCGTTAACTGGCAGTTAACGGCGTTAACCGGCTGAAACCCCGTGGTAGATGGTAGGCCCACACGAGGCCTGTCACGTCTTAAGCGGGCCGGCCCATTAAGTTTGCGGGCCGGGCCAGCTGACTTAGTTTGACCGGTCAACTATATAGCTGGGCTGGTCCATTAGTTACGTGGGCCGGGCCTAACCTCTAAGGTTGACTGGTCAGAACTTTAATGGGCCAGCGCACTAAGCATGTGGGCCGAGCCGAATGCACTCGTTTGACCGGTCAACGGGCAAAAGGGCCAGCCCACAAGACATGTGGGACCCACTTTCCTGTTATCTGGCCGGCCCATTTACAAAGTGGGGTCCACATTAAAGCAACTGGGCCGGCCCAAAAAGTTAGTGGGCCGGCCCAATTAGCATGTGGGTCCCACTTTCCTGCTATCGGGCCGGCCCATTTAGTACGTGGGGTCCACATTAGATCAAATGGGCTGGCCCAACAATCCAGTGGGCCAGGCCAAAAGAACGGGTGGGTCCCACTTTCCTGTTAAAGGGCCAGCCCATTTAGTATGTGGGGTCCACCATATAGCAAGTGGGCCGGCCCAACAAGATAGTGGGCCGGGCCAAAAACACAGGTGGGTCCCACTTTCCAGTTAAAGGGCTGGCCCATTTAGTATGTGGGGTCCACCATATAGCAAGTGGGCCGGCCCAACAAGATAGTGGGCCGGGCCAAAACACTGGTGGGTCCCACTTTCCTGTTAAAGGGCCGGCCCATTTAGTATGTGGGGTCCACCGTATAGCAAGTGGGCCGGCCCAACACGCTAGTGGGCCGGGCCAAAAGCACAGGTGGGTCCCACTTTCCTGTCAAAGGGCCGGCCCATTTAGTATGTGGGGTCCACCATATAGCAAGTGGGCCGGCCTAACACGCTAGTGGGCCGGGCCAAAAACACAGGTGGGTCCCACTTTCGTCTTAAAGGGCCGGCCATTTAGTATGTGGGGACCACCACAAAAGCAATTGGGCTGGCCCAACTAGGTAGTGGGCCGGCCCATTAGTCGGTGGGGTCCACCTTAAAGCAAGTGGGCCGGACCAATAAAAGTGCGGGGTCCACAGTAAATCAAGTAGGCTGGCCCAATAAGTAAGTGGGCCAGCCCGTTTAGTTGCTGTTTATATGCCGGCGTAAAAGGCGCTTTAGGATTTTGCGGGCCGGCACGTATGTGATTTCGCTTAATTGGGCCGTTTAAGGGATGGGAATTCGTGATTTAGATACTGAGAATATTTACGCAGCATTGATTTCTGTCGGATAGCCTCACTTACCACAAGCACCAAAGAAAAAATGCGCGAAAGAACTATAAAAACTAACTAAATATTACATCAGCTGCAAGGCTTTGAAAAAATATTACAGAACCCAGAGAAATTGAATGGTAATTAAACCTAGCAATACAATGAAGCGATCCGGCAATCTTTTAAGTTGTCCATGCAGCACCTATATCTGAAACAAAGACATTACAAGTTAAGACAGCAACAATGGAAACGCAAAGACACTGCAATATTGTTTGCCAAAGAATTTGGAACTCATCATTTCGTCGTTATAACAAGATCATTGTAATGCGCACAATAAGCAAACAAAGAGTGCATGCCGCATACCAACAGCCAATATAACAGAGCATGTTAGAATGAAACATCAGACTTACTACTGTCGAGTCCCATGCAAACCAACATGTTCAGGGAGTACAAAATTGGCATGAACAACATAGTAGCAGGCTATAAATTTTGTAACAACGACTGAGCAAGATGAAGTTATGATGGCTACATCTACAGAGCAGGGAATGTAAACCAAAAATAGAAGTTACGATGGCAAAAGCTAAAGAGGAGGGAATGTGAACCAACATGTGCCAAGTGCAATTACTTCATTTTGGCCGTGAAATAAATAATACTCCTGAACTTATAGTGAAGGGGATGCAAATCAAGATGTTTCGGGATATAAACTTGTAATGAGCAACACATAGAGGATAGTTAATGCTGGAGCTTAGGATGGACCAGATACAGAATATAGTGGGATCACCTGTGAACTTGTATAAGAGGGAATGCAAACCAATATGTTCAGCTTTCCATATGTGAGCGTCAAGTCAATAATGCAGCTTTTGAAGAACAAGATGGCACGCAAAATTATTATCTAGTAGTATGACAAGTTTATTTGTACTACAGGCTAGATAGCAGAGTGATAGCATGCCAAACTAAGTCCTTACTTTGTTAGCTTACAATGAACTAGATACAAAACAATGGCATCACCTGTAGTACAGGGAATGCAAGCCAACATGTTCATGGAGTAAAAAATTGGCACAAACAACATAGTAGCAGGCCATAATTTTTGTAACAAATGTGGTGAGCAAGATAAAGTTATGATGGCTAGATCTACAGAGCAGGGAATGTAAACCAAATATAGAAGTTACGATGCCAAAAGCTATAGAGCAGGGAATGCGAACCAACATGTGCAATTACTTAAAATTGGCCATGAACTAAATAATAGCAGGATGTTACTATAATACCTATAATTTTTGTAACAACGACTGAGCAAGATAGAAGTTATGATGGATACATCTACAGAGCAGGGAATGCAAACCAAAATGCAATCGCTTAAAGTTAGCAATGAATTAGAAAATAGCAACGTGTTACGGTCATAGCTAGGAATGAACTAAAAGAGCTTCAGACAAACAAGCATCTGAACCCAGAACATGGCGCTAAAACAAGGGACTTACATTAGGAGAAGCACTCTGTGGGAGTCACAGCAGATCTTCACAGGGTTGATAGATCCGGTGATGAAGTTCGGTACAGGTGCTACTTGGGGTTGGAGAGACGGCCATTACACTTCATGGTTACTCATCTCATGTGCATATTCGTAACGGCGGGTCGTTAGCACAAACAGAGTTCCCCCAATATTAAACAAGAACTTGCGAGGCAAGCAATAGTAAAGCTACTGTAGAAGAGTTTAGATCGTGCACGGCGCCGGTGAAGCAGATCCGGTTAATGCACAGTGGTGTCGGTGAGCTAGATCCGATGCGGTGGACGACGGATCCGGCGAAGCGGCTCCGGTGGGGTGGACGATACCGCAGCTGAAACGACTGCGGTAGAGTGCTGGATGAGTATATGGTTTCGAGGTTCGGCGGGGATGATCCGGTCCGGTTGATGACGGCGTCGATGAAGCGGCTCCGGCAGACAGCCGGATGACGAGGATCGCGAGGCCTCGGGTAGGCCAGGGAAGTCCGGCGGGGATGTTCCGGTGCGGTGGCCGTGGAGGTGGGAGAGAGAGGGACTTGGGAAGTTCCGGTGGGTGGTCTCAGAGGAGAGAGTGAGGGAAATGAATTTTTTTCGGGGGGTTTCCGGAGCTAGAGAGGTGGTGATCGAAAAAAAATGACGGTTAGACCCCCCACCAACCGACTTATACATGGACATTGTTGTCATCTTTACGAGGGTAGAATGGGAAGTTAGAAGCGTGTGAAATATTTGTATTTTTCGGGCGGGAAGTTTTGCCGCTGGAATGAGATTTCGAATTTGGCCACAGTCCAAGTACTAAGTAATACAAAAATATGAGACCGTACTAGTACGGCCAAATGTCACATCAATTCATCATCACGTTGAAAATCGGTTAGCACGATCATAATTATTGGCCGTTGGCACATCAGTTCTCCAACGCTTGATCCAACGGTCAAAGTTCCTTTTTTTTAAGGGAACGGTCAAAATTCATTGGATTCGCTCGGGAACTGCGCGCGCCAAAACGAGTCTGACGAAGATGTTTCTAGAGTTCTCAGAGCAAGTACAATAAGGTACACTCAGCTGGCTATAAGAGATAAAATATTATATGTTTGCTTAGTTGGAGGAGAGAGAAGAGAAGTGGGCTACTACTACGTGCTCCTAGGCACTATGTGAGACTAAAAGATGGGCCATGTATTGTTAAAGTACTAGACTTTTATAGTTTACTATTGTACATGCTAGCTATAAGTTGACTATAGATGATGTGGCAGATTGTTATAGCCGACTGCCGGCTACACTATTGTTCTTGCTCTCACGGACGCGCCTTGGCGATACATTGAATGCAAATCTTGCAAGGTCAAAAAAAAATGCAAATCTTGCAGGATCGTATGTGGCTGCTATGAGCTGAAGTACTCCATGAAACCATGAACATACATGTAGATGGGAATCCCATGTAGACGATCTGAAGAACGACCCGCTGCATCTTTCACAAATCCATCTACATGACATGATAAACTTTAATTAAGAAGCAGCCACGTAACAATTATTGCCCAAAATCTAACGGGTTCGACAATAAGCTGGTAATTCTCTATTATATATAAACACCAAAAAAAATATAGCAAGTAAGAAAGGAGTGTCAATGCCACCAGGACTTACAAAAAAAAGGGAATTAGCACTTTGTAATCTCTTTGTTTTTACACATACCTTCTGCTCAGGAATCCAGGGCCTAGGGTCACATCAAGTCATAATCAGAAACCAAAGTCGGTTCCCATGTTCTCCAATTCAAAACGCGTACAAAATATTTCAGTGTGTGAAATAATTGTATTCGATAGGCATGAGGTATATGCTACAGTGTTGAGATTTTGAATTAGACGGTTGTTAAGCTATTGATTATATGGAGTCGAAATTTGGTAGCATACATAAGTATCTTTGTTCACAACTCGCCTGTACAGAAGCAGGAACAGCTGTTGTGTTGCAGCACAACACAAAGGAGAAGCACTGTTCCGTTCATTGCAAACTAAATTCCTAGACATACATTGTGTTGTGTCTTGTGCATCTGTGAAGTTTCATCCAAAAATATGTCAAAATGTGGCCTACACAAAAAGAATAAATGATCTGTAAATAGTACATGACACTATTTACGTACGTCTTCTCTTTTTTACACAGGCCACATTTTGACATATTTTTGGATGAAACTTCACAGATGCACAAGACACAACACAATGTATGTCTAGATGTTTAGTTTGCATTTTTTGGAAACTTGGAAGTGTCACAACAAAAAATGGGGTGCGGGCGCAACTAGTTGCAAATGAGAGTTTCCCACTCAATACAACGATGAATGAACCAGACCAGTTGACAAGCTTCTAGACCTGGGCTATATGTAGAAAGCTCGAAATCAATGGATCACAGAAAATCATCAGTGTCAAGCTTTAATGCACTAGCCAACGCGACTAAAAGTCCGAACTTGAGACTATGGGCTCTGATACCATGTCAAGCTTCATCCACGAGCCAACGGAACCACAAGTCAGAACTGATGGAAAGGGCTAGGCAATCCACTTATAATATTAACAATCAGCAGGGTTCCGGTTCAAAAAAAAATCCACATCACAACAAGGAAACGACCACCAAGATCATAGCAATTGCAGATAAATGCACCTACGAAATATGCTCAGACTAAGGAACCATTTTACAAGACGAAGGTAATGACCTGTCACTGTCCCCGTTCATCTCCAATTATCTAGCAGATACTCTTCTTACTACTTACTAGCATTCCTAACCTGCTCCAGTAGGGCCTCCTTCTGTGCTGCTATTGTTCTAAAATTGTCGACTTCTAGTCTTAGCGCAGCTGATGCAGCTCGTTCTACTTGGAGTTGCTCCTCTAGAACTTGAGCATGCAAATACTTTGACTTGGACATGGACTTGCACTTCAGCAGTCCAGCATTCCGTAAGAAAGTGTTTTTGGCAATGCCTTTCTTTTTTATTGCCATAGAAAATGCCTTCACACATTCTTCATCGGTTTTTTCCAGACCGTTTTTACCGGGTTTTGCCATCTCTAATTTCATATCTTCCTGCAAAAAATTCAGTTCGTACAAATGTGTAAACATGATAGTTACTACAGAAAAACTTGCTGATAGTAGATTTATCATGTGTATGACCTACTTTTATTCCTACAGTTTGGCATGTCTGATTCACATCACATGAATTTTAATAAACATATATAATATCATATTGACGTGTACTTTACTACTCCTACAAGTTGGGATGTGAGTCGTCACAAAATTTCAATCTTTGAGAAGACTTACAAGAACACTCATGCGACTTCTCCAATCACTTCAAGTTTGTTCTTCGGCATGCTTCAAAAATCTCTGGCGAGTCATCTCTTTGTTTGGTTCCCTTTTACTTGCATTATGTAACATCTGCATTTTAGTACTACCATTTATAAATCGAATAACGTGGTTGAAATGGAGGATCATAATATAAGCTGCATTAATCGGTGTATATACTCTGCATGATCTTTTACTAAAATATTTCTAAATAGCAGTATAAAACAACATGTCCTTACTTTTTGCCGAATGTGCACTATAAGGTTACGAGATCCCGTACGGCTAGGTAAAAGTATTTTACCGCGGTTTTTCTGATTCTGTTTAGCCAAATTCTGCAAAAAGGAGACTAGTGAGACACTGCTATAAATAAGAATCCAAGATGTGATCTGGTCTCAGTCTTACAAATCATACCATATTCTTTGGATCAGACCAGTGCTTCACAAGATCTCCCCACTGTTTGTCAGTCATTTGCTTAAAAGGAGATATAGTTGGAACACTCCCAGTAATCTTTCCAGTGAAGTATTTCTTCTTTAGCTTTGCTGCGATCTTGGCGTGACGATCGAGAATAGACTGTTGAGAACATGCTTTACTTCCTCTTGGTCCTCATCGAACTCGAACCTTAACTGTTCACAACAATATAAACCGTTGGTGCGATATACATAGAGCCAACAACAAGCTAGAAGGAACGGGGCGTGCCAATGTGGTATACTAGTATGAGTAACATTACCAAGAGAAAGATGACTTACGTGTAACTTTTGTGCACTAATTTTTCAAAATGCGCGAGAGGTGTCTACGTGCTCTTTCCATGTTGGGAAGATAGGAATTTCATTCTGACGAAAATTCCTACATCCGATGCTAATTTACAAGATTCTTTACGGGTCCGGTGACATCGCCACCTACGATAGATGAAAGGCGAAATCTTGATTCCATCCCGGCAAGCTTAGCTACGAACATTTTCCCTCTTGTTGGGCCCTCGTTTTCTTGATCGTGGGCAACTACAAATTTAAGCATTACATCAAGCTATCAAGGTAGATATATATATTTATATATATATATATATATATATTTATTTATTTATCTATAAAGTATAACTTTATAACGGAGAATGAAACTATAAGCATTGGAAAATGTACCTTCTTCGGTGTGGGGCTCATCCTCAGGGGAGTTGTCTATGGCAGGACTAATATGGGTCAGTGGGAGATCATCAACAGTTTGTTGATGTTGTGCTATGATGTTTGGCCATTGTGGTTGTGTCGGTGAACGGCCAGTACGGTGTGTCCTTGGGCAGTATTTCCTACCACAGCTAGCAGTACATGCACGCGTATCCATGAGGGATCTCCTTAGGCGCCTCCATTAAGAACTGGTAGTCACTAGGGTCGCCACCAATCCTGTAGACGAGGAATGCCGGTGTAGTCGGCACTTCAGCAGGTGCTGCCAACGCATATGGCAGCGGCGGACGGGACTGGAATGGCAACTCTCCTTGATGAGTCCCGAGAGCTGGTCCTGACGGCGAGTACTGGTGGCTCATGATCTCTTGGATCACGCGCAGAGCGACACGCTCCAACACGTTGACCAAGTTCTCAGAGTGGCGGTGTAGCAAGTGAGCCACCAGGTAGTTGATCTCCTGCCGCAGACCCCTGGTGCGTTCCTCCGACGGGGTTGAGAGGTCTATCCCATCGAGCGCACCTTGCGGTGAGAACCCCTTCCATCTGATGCCACCGGAACGGGTTCTCTGAAAAGAGCCGATGAGGTCGGCTTCGAGGGTAGCCTTGATCTCGTCGTATTGCTTCTTGAGGTCGTCAGGCAGATCCTCGTAGGTGACTGGCGTGCCGTCCGCCATCTCAGATGTAGATGGCGATGTGGTTGATGTAGAGATCGTCCCACCGGGCGTGCCAGAATGTGTTGACTGCCAAAACCCACCGGCGGGCAGCGGCCTTGTCAACACTGTAGAGCCGGGAAGAGCCTAGAGCTGCGGCTGGCTGAGACCCCTCCGAGCAACGGCCCGCAATGCTCTTCTGGTCACACGCGGCGTTGCGAAGTGCAAGGGCGTGCCACCTGACCTATACCTGGTCAGGAAGGTGATGAGGATGCCTCGCTTAGTTTCCTGCAGGGCATACATGTAAACGTTAAATACGAGCCTCGATCGGCTCTCAGGTTATCCTGTGAATCGGCTCAAAGAGCCGATCCACCCATGATCCGTACGGGGTGCACGGATACTTGGTGGTCCTGCTTGATCAAGATGAAGCTGATGAGATCTACGACGATTTAGGGTTTTCACCGCATAACCGGATCATCCTACTCTAGGTTGGGCCTTGCGGCCACGCACGGTGCTCGTAAGCCGATCCTAAACAAGGCCAAAAAACCAACATGAAGTTGATCCTAGGAACATCCCGTTTAGGACTTGCGAACGCCACCCTACGTGCCACTGGAACCTCCCCCCCTTTGTAAGGCCTAACTATTGCAGATATTAAACTAATCCTTGTAGAACAAGGAGCAATCGTAACGGATCAGATCTACTAAATAATGATCAAGCGGGGTGCCGCCCCCACACCTGAGATAGGCGTGAGGGCGGCTAGATATGCAAGGGTTGCACTACGTAAGCATGCTTAAACGAAGAACAATGCTAACCCTAACACATCTAATGATAACTACGTTGCTCGCCATCAAAAACGCTTCAGTACGAGCAACGCATGGAACAACGTGGGGCTTGTGCTGCCTAGATCGCAAGATGCGATCTAGGCAGCATGTCGCTTACCTGATAGAAACCCTCGAGACGAAGGAGTTGGCGATGCGCCGAGATTGGTTTGTTTTGGGGTTGAACGTGAGTTGTTGTTTATTCCATAAACCCTAGGTACATATTTATAGTCCAGGGGACTTTCTAAGGAGGGCACATCCCCTCGTGCACGATACAAACTCTAACTCTTATCTAAAAGGGTAAACTACTAAATAAAGATACACGGGCAATTCAGCCCAAAACCCTTCGTGCCAGGCCGCTTCAGAAATCTTCCATGTAATCTTCCAAGCCCGGCCCACCTCTGGATTTGTCTAAAATCTGGTGATAACACATGCCCCCCTGGTTTTGGAAATAACATTTCCAAAATCATTATGCTTTCCCTTCGAAGGGTCATGTCGTGGCAGAGCAGAACCGTTATAGCATCCGTCATCATTATGCCCTGTCTTCTCAGCTTCTCTAAAAATTCTGACAGCTTTAGCATCGATCCCTCGGAAGCTGTAATGGCATTAAACCTTCACCAGATTCCCCATTTGAGAGCCATCGGCTCTTTCTTGTAAAGCTGCTCCTTGGAATAAACGAAATTGTTCTTTCCATTCATCTTTTAATCGCTCCAATTTCATTCCTCCCGTTTGTCATGCTAAGACCGATAGCAACGCGTCGGACTTCTTTCCTTTTCTTGCAGCAGCAGCACAGTCCAAGCCCTGTACTAGACGACGGCTTTTCCTCCCCAGTTCCTCCCTGAGACGACCATAACGCAGCCGCAGCCGAGGTGACCCTAATCGGCTCTTAAAAACAGGGCATCTTCCAGGCTTGTTGCCCCCCGAGTCTTAGCCGAGGCAAAAACAGAGCTGTATGGACCTAGGCTCGATCCTGTCTGAGGGAGCTCCTTATGCCGAGCTAGCCGATTAAACATAAGTCGGCTTCCCAAAGCAGAGAGCCCTCAAGGTGAGTTGCCCCCCGAGTTTCTTCAGTTCCTGCCGGCCAGATAGGCTCCTTCCCTTCGATGGACCTGATGCAATCCATCCTTGACCTGATCCGCACGCCCATGCTGCTCCTGACATTGTTCTTGAAGAAATCTCCCTTGAGTCGATGGCCATGCATCGGCTGTTATATCCTTAAGTCGATGCCTGCTGCATCGGCTATGTTCGAAAATTTTCGAATTTTCACTTTTTGTTTTTTTTTTACGGCCGACCTGTGCATCGGCCCCCATATTCCAATACCCATCAACAGAAGATGAGAGCCTTCCGTTGCATATCCTCGTATTTTATCTACCTGGGTGCCCCCCCGAGCCGATTCTGTCAAGAGAATTGATGGTATCGGCTCGTGTCGGATAACATGTTGAACCCAGGCAGAATGGTGGGTGAGGATAATTTTGGCCGATTGCTGGAATCGGCCTCCACGCTGCTTGCTCGTTGAAGGTTTTGTAAGTTCCCTTCATAAGTTTTTTGGGGCCGATCACAAGGATCAGCCTCTCCTGGTTTGCTCATTGGTTTGATCTTGCTACTTGGTCAGGCTGGATAAAACCAACCCGACTTCTGACTTGATGCGCTTGCTGTCGTCCACCTTGAGTGCTCCGTAGAGTCGTGGAGCGCTACGCTCTGTCGGCAAGACGAGTACCATGTTTGTGCCAGCCGATGTCTCATCATCGGCTTTCCTCTGTTTAGGGCGCCACTCCATTTTCTGTGGACGACCCTCTTCATCCAGGGTTCGCTGGACCTTTGCAGCCAGATCAGGCCGTGCATTCCTTAGCGTATGCAGGTACAACCTCTCGGCTTCCTCTAGGCCGCGCAATCGCTGAACCCTGCGCTTTTGGGAACGGCTGAGTCCGTCAGGGCACCACCTTGGCCGGTGGTACCTATCTTCTTCCACTTCTCCCTCGTCTTCTAAATCCTCAAGATCTGCCCAATGAGGTGACTCAGCGCGTTTGCTTTGTGGCGGGAGAGGCCATAGGCGCTCGAACACGGACACGTTGGCTGCCCCCTTCTTTTTCTGATTGCATTCTGGGCAATTGCCGATTGTGGGCAATCGGCTCATTCCTGAATCCCAGCAGTGTCTGAAGAAGGGGCAGTCCCAATGCCTGGCGTTGTCATCTTGCTCCCTTGATGCTTCCGTGGCACAGCGCTCGTGCTCCTCCTCATCGTGATCCTGCCGACGATATCTTCTGGCTTCTCTAGCCAGACGATCTCCTCTATCATCGTAATTGGACCGTCGGCGTTGGTCATACTGACTCACATATTTATTGAGGAGGTGATCAGAGAGGGGTCGCTGATATCTTATATTCTTCACCTCTCCCTCTGTAACATAGCGCTTGCCATCATGACGGAGCCGATCGCATGGAGCGGCCTCCTCTGTATCCTTGCTGTGAGAGCAGCTGCCCTCATCTCCATCTTTGCCAGAGTGGTTTCCAGGTCCTACCATGTTGATGCTGAACGAGGGACCTGGCTGGCAACCTTCAGGGTAGGTGATTTCCACCATATTAACGGCGGGGAAGGGTTGGGTGTCGACCTTCATGGCGTACTGGTTGAAAATTAGCCGCCCCTTCTCTATCGCCGCTTGGATGTGCTGACGCCACACCCGGCAGTCGTTGGTGGTATGGGAAAGCGAGTTGTGGAACTTGCAGTACGGCTTTCCGTTTAGCTCCTTCGCCGTGGGGAACTTGAGACCTTCAGGAATCGTCAACTGTTTCTCCTTGAGCAGGAGGTCGAAGATTTGTTCAGTCTTGGTTACGTCAAAATCAAATCCCCTGGGCGGTCCTGGTGGCTTTACCCATTTGCAGGCCACAGGGGTTCCCCCCTGAATCCACTCAGCCACTGCTATCTCTTGGCCTCCCGCAGGCACTTCATCTTCCTCTGTATCGACCATAACTACTGCACGCTTGAACTTGTCTTGGTACAGGTCGGGGTGGCGCTGTTCATATGCTGATAGTTTCTGAACCATGTGCGCCAGCGAGGGATAATCTGCTTGGGAGGCCATGTCCTTGAGCTGTGTTGCGAGGCCTGCTACCGCCAACTCGACTGCTTCCTTTTCAGTTATACGAACCGAATAACATCGGTTCCTAAGATTTCTGAAGCGCTGGATGTACTCTGTCACCGTTTCCCCGCGCTTCTGACGTAGTTGTGCTAGATCGGCAATGCCAGAGTCGGAAGCTTCTGAATGGTATTGCATATGGAACTGTTCTTCCAATTGCTTCCAAGTTTGGATGGAGTTTGCTGGCAAGGAGGTGTACCATCCAAAAGCCGATCCCGTGAGGGACTGTGAAAAGAGCCTCACGCGTAGCTGATCCGACACTGAAGCCGGTCCTAGTTGAGCCAAATATCGGCTGATGTGCTCGATGGAGCTGGAGCCATCTGATCCACTGAATTTGGAGAAGTCAGGGAGCCGATATTTAGGTGGCAGCGGGATCATCTCGTAATCGTCAGGGTACGGCTTGGAATAGCCGACTGCCCTTCTTTTCGGCATCATGCCGAACTGGTCTCTCAGTATGGTACTGATCTGATCCGCTGTGCTGGCCGTAGGAGTTGCACTCTGAAGATTCGCCGGGGTGGCGTACTTGGCCTGCCATGTTTGCTTTTCCAGCTCTGAGCCCTCTGCAGGAGCTGGGCTCGGGAGTTTCGTCGGTGTGGCGTATTTAGCTAGCCACGTCTGCTCTGTCGCCGACGTTCCTCTTGTCTTCGCCGGAGTCCCCGATGTTGTGGCCTGGTTTGTGAGTGCCCAGTCACCACAATCCGGCACGTACATGCACGCGTATCCATGAGGGATCTCCTTAGGCGCCTCCATTAAGAACTGGTAGTCACTAGGGTCGCCACCAATCCTGTAGACGAGGAATGCCGGTGTAGTCGGCACTTCAGCAGGTGCTGCCAACGCATATGGCAGCGGCGGACGGGACTGGAATGGCAACTCTCCTTGATGAGTCCCGAGAGCTGGTCCTGACGGCGAGTACTGGTGGCTCATGATCTCTTGGATCACGCGCAGAGCGACACGCTCCAACACGTTGACCAAGTTCTCAGAGTGGCGGTGTAGCAAGTGAGCCACCAGGTAGTTGATCTCCTGCCGCAGACCCCTGGTGCGTTCCTCCGACGGGGTTGAGAGGTCTATCCCATCGAGCGCACCTTGCGGTGAGAACCCCTTCCATCTGATGCCACCGGAACGGGTTCTCTGAAAAGAGCCGATGAGGTCGGCTTCGAGGGTAGCCTTGATCTCGTCGTATTGCTTCTTGAGGTCGTCAGGCAGATCCTCGTAGGTGACTGGCGTGCCGTCCGCCATCTCAGATGTAGATGGCGATGTGGTTGATGTAGAGATCGTCCCACCGGGCGTGCCAGAATGTGTTGACTGCCAAAACCCACCGGCGGGCAGCGGCCTTGTCAACACTGTAGAGCCGGGAAGAGCCTAGAGCTGCGGCTGGCTGAGACCCCTCCGAGCAACGGCCCGCAATGCTCTTCTGGTCACACGCGGCGTTGCGAAGTGCAAGGGCGTGCCACCTGACCTATACCTGGTCAGGAAGGTGATGAGGATGCCTCGCTTAGTTTCCTGCAGGGCATACATGTAAACGTTAAATACGAGCCTCGATCGGCTCTCAGGTTATCCTGTGAATCGGCTCAAAGAGCCGATCCACCCATGATCCGTACGGGGTGCACGGATACTTGGTGGTCCTGCTTGATCAAGATGAAGCTGATGAGATCTACGACGATTTAGGGTTTTCACCGCATAACCGGATCATCCTACTCTAGGTTGGGCCTTGCGGCCACGCACGGTGCTCGTAAGCCGATCCTAAACAAGGCCAAAAAACCAACATGAAGTTGATCCTAGGAACATCCCGTTTAGGACTTGCGAACGCCACCCTACGTGCCACTGGAACCTCCCCCCCTTTGTAAGGCCTAACTATTGCAGATATTAAACTAATCCTTGTAGAACAAGGAGCAATCGTAACGGATCAGATCTACTAAATAATGATCAAGCGGGGTGCCGCCCCCACACCTGAGATAGGCGTGAGGGCGGCTAGATATGCAAGGGTTGCACTACGTAAGCATGCTTAAACGAAGAACAATGCTAACCCTAACACATCTAATGATAACTACGTTGCTCTCCATCAAAAACGCTTCAGTACGAGCAACGCATGGAACAACGTGGGGCTTGTGCTGCCTAGATCGCAAGATGCGATCTAGGCAGCATGTCGCTTACCTGATAGAAACCCTCGAGACGAAGGAGTTGGCGATGCGCCGAGATTGGTTTGTTTTGGGGTTGAACGTGAGTTGTTGTTTATTCCATAAACCCTAGGTACATATTTATAGTCCAGGGGACTTTCTAAGGAGGGCACATCCCCTCGTGCACGATACAAACTCTAACTCTTATCTAAAAGGGTAAACTACTAAATAAAGATACACGGGCAATTCAGCCCAAAACCCTTCGTGCCAGGCCGCTTCAGAAATCTTCCATGTAATCTTCCAAGCCCGGCCCACCTCTGGATTTGTCTAAAATCTGGTGATAACAGAAGTTGCTGTGGAAACTGGTTCTGCTGCCAATTGTGGCTGAGAAGTTGCTGTGGAAACTGGTTCTGCTGCCGATTGTCGCTGGTTGACTGGATTGGTAACAGGTGGCTGATTCAACCGCTTGGGGTGTTCACCATGTTTTTTTATTTCAGTATTCTTAGCATTTGCGTTATTTTCTTCAGCTAGTGCCATGAATCGCTGAGACTGTCTAGTAGCAGAAGCAGATTTCTTTTTTGGTTGCAGCTGTTCTATCACCGATTCAGGTACCTGTTGCAAGGTCTTCCTCTCATTGGTTGTTCCTGCGAAATTCTTACTTGAAGCTGCAGATTCCTAGCACACATAAACGATATTTCAGTCTACAGATGTCCCATATATGATGATATGCAAATGGAATAGAATGAAGAATAGTAAAGGATGACGTGCATGCTGAAACATATATATGATGCGTTAAGGAGACCTAGAGGTGGCATGTGAACATGTTTGGTGGGATTCAGGATACAAATATACAACACATGGAAGTTGCAACAGATATCTCCAAGTAAAAAAACAGAAATCACCTGGTGGGGTTGAGGAGAATGGTCAGGCAAGGCATCTTCCTGAGTCAGCTCTCCAAGAGGCTCAGCAGGATCAAATTGTGAATCATAACATTGTTCTTTATCTTTGGGGAGGGGAAAGGGTTCTTCTCCGATTTTGTTCAGGTTTGCACTAGAGGCAATAGCGTTACAGATTTTTGTGCCCACACGGCTTGCAAATCTGCTACATATCTCCCGTCTCCGTTTCTCTTTTAATTCATTCTTCTGTATTGCAATAATATCTTGAATGCATTACAAAAAAAAATGCTAATGAGATGGCGGTGCAAGTAAGCAAAAAAATACTTTTCGAAATCACATGCATAACGAATGCGACCATATCAACCTTCTTGGAAGTGGGCGCGTGTACGCTTTGGTTTCCTGCCGTGGACCATGTAGGAGCCCATCTCTCCAGTCCGGTGGACGGAAGGAGTAGGGGATTAAGATACGAGACCCCGGCGATGGTGACTGTCGCTGACAAGGCGGCGGTGGAAGTCGGCTACGGAGGAGCTCGTATGGTACTGTGGTCGTCGGTGGGGGTGGGGGAGGTGGAAGCTACTCCGGCTTGCTAAAAAGCAAGGGAGACGGCGGAACGTCGTCGGTCACTACGGTGGCCGATGAGAAGGCAGTAGTGCTGGTGTGGGAGTGGGACAGTGGGCCGGCGCCGGCGTGTGAGATGATCCGGTGGGTCATGCAGGGTGGAAGCGTGAGAGAGAGATTCTGGGTTCGGCGCCGCCGTGATAGGTCTGAATTGAGCGGTCCGGGGGATAAGATCGACACTTGTACTTATTTCACATCGCTTTGAATTTTGGAAACGGGAGGGGGATTTGGCGGGAATTTTGGGGCGAGTTGAAATTATTACTGGTTGGTGCAAAGCTGTGGAACCCTAGCCTACGAAATCCCAGTGCGAAGCCGAGGTCCTTTTGGTGTGGCTTTTTGGCTTTTGGATTTTGGAAGCCAAAAGAATATAATATTCGTTTTTGGCTTCCAAAATCCAAAAGCCAAAAAGGCAAAAAAAAAGCCACAACAAAAGGGCCCTGAGTATGTTCGGGGTCAAGGGGATATGCTTGTTGGTTCTTGGGTGCATATGATCTCTTTATTTCGAAATTCATCTTCTATACATTTTGAAATGTCAAAAAAGAATAAAACGAAAAATGCATGTGTACTTCTTCGCTTGCTTTATACACATAAAATATTTCAATGGAAAATCGAATAGTAATTTGGGCTATGTAAAAAAGAGTTACTCCGTAAAAAAAAATGTGCTAACCATAAGGCTTTTTATGAGACATGTTTTCTCTTTTTTTTTACATCGACCATGAAAAAAACTTGTTTTTTTTACATCAACCATGAAAAATACTTTTTTTTACATCGACCATGAAAAATACTAGGAATTTGCTAAGAGCATCCACAACGTGTAGCCAAAAGTGGTTCCATATTTGATTTTTGGCTTTTGGAACTAGTTCCATACATTGTAGAGGTAGTTCCAAAACCAGAAAAACAAGGAACCGGAGCAAGTAGGTGCTCCGATGCCAAATTTCACTTTTGGCATTTGGAACTAGTTCCCTACATTGTGAGAGTAGTTCCATATTGGCTTTATGTGTTGTTTTAGCTTGATGGCGGGACCCACGTTATAAATATTTGGAACCACTACATTGTGGAGCTATTGCTATATTTCACACCAAAGCCAAATTCACCATCGTATCAGATTTGGCAATAGCAACATTGTGGATGCCCTAAAGTTATATTTTCCATCTTGTACACAATTAAAAATATCTTTAAAACAAACAAATCTCTAATGTCTAGGTGTACCATCTCTACTAGTACTAGTATATACTAGTAAATTACATGTGCCTTGCACGTGAGAGCTCTTTTTTTTAGGCTAGCCATAGTGGTAGTATCTTAGCTAGTATCATGCATATTGATCCCACAAAAATGCTGATGTGGCAGCTAATTAAGGAGGAGAGATGAGTTTAGAGTATCATAGGTGGATACTGTATCATAGCGCATATCACGAAAAAAGTTAATGTCAAACAAATCTTGTACATCAATTTGCATTGAGATTCTAAATAGCAATAAATATAGCATAAATATGATACTACTTCATGATACTACCCACTATAGGGATAGTATCATACACAAGTATCATATGCATGATACTACTATATGATACTTAGCACTATGACCAGCCTTAGTGAAACAACTTCGACGCAGGATTTTGTGAAGCTTTTTAACTTAATTGGTCAAACATGCGAAGCATGTGCCATTTACTTGTACAACTTTATCGGAAAAAAATTACTTGTACAAGCTAGTTCCCCTAAGTACTACCAGCACATAAGTAAACAAAAGAACCAGGGACATCATCAACTGAAAACAACAATCTATTCATATAGCGGCTCTTGCATCACCCTTTGAAAATCATCTACCTGCAAAGATGAGTGCAGAGTTTCTGCTCGTGCTTTCACCTGTTCCAAGATCGTCCAGTTGATCTCATGGACATCTGCATCAGCCAAAGTGGTAACCAAGTTGCCAGCCACTAGCTTCTGCAGATCAGCAACAGCATGTAGGCCATCTTGAATTGTAGAATTCCATCCTCGGTTCATTTCTTTGTTCCGCCAAGTGGCCACATCCAAGTCCTTTTGAAGACGCCTAATCTTAGCTTCCCCATTGCCACATCCTTCTGTTTTGTTCCTACAAACGTTTGCATCACTGGAACTCTGGACATCTGTGCTACACTCGCTTGGCGGGGACATCGTGATCACTTGCTTCTGCGATTTGCCATGCATAAAATCAATCAGCAGATTAAAAGGAAATATGTTGGTTGATTCATGTCACCACTTTGAGCAACCCATGAGTTTCTAAACCTTAAATGTAGTCTAAAACATTGCAATAAAAGGGTGGGTGCATCATTTGGATGCAGAGGCCGGGGCGACCCTATTTTCAAGAAAAAATTAGGAAATCTGAAATCTATATCTATATCTCTACCATCTATACCACTCCACTCCAGTTGACAGCTTGATCTCTTTCAGTACATTAGATTATGTCATGTTTAAAACACTATTATAAAATTACCTCCTTAATGTTGAGCTCAGGAGGATCCAGATGTGCTGATCCTAGGCGGCCCCTCAAATGATTGCTTGCTAGAACAATAGGACCAAATCCCGCCTCCTTTCTACCAATGTCTGCATCACTGGCGCGCTCACTGTCTTTGTTAGGAACATGAGCAGTGGCTAGCTGCTGCAAATCAAAGTTCATCATATCAATCAGCAAACAACACATATGAAATTTGAGGAGTGCGGCTAAATACCTTCTTCAGCAGCTGCCCCACGGAATCGTCCTTTTGGCGGCACATCACACGGGTGAAAAATCTCGGCGGCGGTGATTTTGTCCCATTCCACAGTATGCCGAGCTTGGCTGCAATTATCTTATTCTGCAAGATATTTTGCCTCCGAGATTCTTCGTAGGCATTCTCGAGGGGAATATCTAGCAGGCATTACAAAAAAAACAGATGCTAATAACAAGCAGTGGAAGCAAGCAATAAACTAGTCTCGGAAATCAAATACATAACAAAAGCTGCCGGACAAAGTGTTCAACCTTGGTCGACTGGGGAGGTGGCGCGTTGGCCGTTCGTTTTGGTTCGGTGGATCATGGTGGCGCTTTGTGTACCGATCTCGCCAGCCGGTAAGATGAACCAGTGAGTCGGGGAAGCAGATCCGACGAAGCGGACGGAGTGTGGTTGACGGCGTCGCTGAGCTGGCTCCGGCGCGGTGGATGTCGGCTACGGATGGAGGACTGAGAGGGAGCGAGACGGACTAGGTGCGAGGTAGGGAGAGAGGCCCTTGCTTGTCCGTGGGTGGGGCTGGATATAGGGGAAATGAAAGCCCTAGAAGATAGCATCCTGCTAATATCCTAGTACAAAACAATTGAACTAGAAAATCCCGCCAATATATGGTGCTGAATTGCGGGCGGCTCATAGCTTGTGCACAAATAAAATGGGAAAATCCAAAAAATGTAGTTCAACAAAAAAAAACTCTAGTGGCAAAGTCGCTAGCTCGCCATGAGAAGATGCACTCTGCCAAAAAAATGTCATGAGAAGCTAGTTTGCTATGGATCTTGCATTAACCCTGCTCGATAAAATGGTGGGCACAAAAGACAAGCTAAATCAAAAATAATGGTGGTAGAAAGATGTAACTCTCAAATGTAAACTCTACTAAACAGGGCCAGCTCAAAAACATGCCTCATATTATTAGTACTTCCCGGTCCATATTAACTACCACTAAAATGGATGTATCTACAAATACATCCATTTGAGTGGCATGTACGGAGTATATGGATAGGAGTAGTAGATCAAGGAGTTGCGAGACAGTGGAGGAAATGAGGTGGGGAGGAGGAGGGTGACGACCAGACCCCCACCTCCACGGCACCGCATAAATAGAAGCTAAAATATGTGAAACAGTGGAGGAAATGAGGTGGAAAGGTCTTCTTTTTAGCCCCAGCGTCACCGCAGATCAGGTGACATGCACCTATTGCATGTCACCGTGTGACATAGGCATCCCAAATGGGCCTGCCGGATATAGTACCCGGGGTTTACTGAAGGCCCACTACTCGAAGAATAAGAAGATTCGGAAGCCCAAGAAGTATTTAAGGAAAAGATAGAGTTGTAATAGGAAGTGTTATTTGTAATCTGGCGGGATGAGTTAGAAACCGTCCCGAACTCTGTAACTTGTACGAAGCGAAACCCTCGGCTCCACCTCTTATATAAAGGGGGAGTCGAGGGACGAAGAGATCATCGAATCATTGTCTGCAAACCCTAGTTTTCATATTCGTCGAGTACTTTTCGGCTGAAACCTTCGAGATCTACTTGCCCTCTACTTCTAACTAAACCCTAGCCTACAATCCATAGGCATTGATAAGTTAATCCCTTGTCAATTGGCGCCGTCTGTGGGAATTAGAGGCGTAAGGATCTGATCTCGATGGCACGTTCAAAGTCTTCGACATCGTCAACCGGAAGCAACACTATGGATCGAGGTAAACAGGTCGCTACTGGTCTTGTCGATTTTGTTCCTCACCCACCTTCCCGTTTGGATGCATATGCGTATCTGGCGGAGCCCATGGAGATGACGTTCGGAAGGTTTCACTTTCGCGTCGAGAAGGAAGAATCGTATCGTGTCGAAATTCCGATCTCGTCGGGATCGTCGGCGGTCGATTCCGATTTTTCAAGCTATGCGTCGTCAACCGAGTCAGGAGAAGAAGAAACCTCGGAAACACGCTACATCAGTACCAGAACAAGAGAGAAACTCGCCAAGATCTTCAACGACATATCATTCGAGTCATCTGCGGACTCATATATAAGCGATGGCTCAAGCGATGACGACAGCTACGACTTCATCGACAAATCTATCACAGTGGGCGAGGTCTTCATCAATCTCAATAATGATGTCACCAAACCCAACATAGATTTGAGTGCAAAATACCATCAGATCTATGCTATCGAAGATCAAGAGGAAACATCAGAGGCTTTCGACGATTTGGGTAACCCTTATGTCGATCCCTCAGATCTAAGGAGAGGTATGGGCACTAAATATGTTGGGCCCACACCACGTGTCAGAGTTCAACTTCCACAAGCAGCCTGGGATAGAGCTGCAAAAGCCCTGGATGGCTCGGAACCAATGACGACAACGGCTACTGCTCAAGAACTGCAAGCTTATCAATATAGACTCGCACGAGCTGCCAGAAACATAGAAAAACAGACAGCTGAGCTGGACAGGAGAAAGGAGGCAGCACGCATCCGGCGAGAGAAGGGCAGATCTAAGTCGACAATCCAGAGTTTCGGATGATAGTCACAGGGAGGCTCGGAACAGAGGAAGATCAAGGTTGCAACACATACCCGAAGCAGAAAGAGAGCACTTAATTCAAAATCTCGACATGTCCTTTATGTCGATAGATGAAAGAGGAAACATTATCCCTAAGACACCAGAAGCTGGGTACATGGCGACACAAGCTTATATTCTCGCATCTAGGCCACCAGCAGGTGACCCAAGAGAAACGTTATACAATATGGCGTTAGCAGGGGTCGGAGCTATGGGGACAGCGTTTGTAACAACGCCTCCAGAAGGAGCGGCAAGGCAAAATAGTCCACGACCCGCAGCAGCAACGGCGGCAGCTCCCGAAGGGCCCAGTGGAGCAAGAGATACAGGAGTTCAAGCAAGGGTCGATAGAGCAAGGCAAAGCAGAAGAGACCATCGGCAATCCCCAGAGCTTAACGATGAAGATATGTGCGGCCTGCCGTGCTTCACGAGAAGAGTACGAAAAACTCGAGTCCCTTCGGAATTTAAGTTGCCCGATCATTTCAAAAAATTCGACGGCTTGCAAGATCCAGAGGATTGGCTAGTTGATTACCTTGAAACGGTAAAATTAACTGGAGGAACTAGGGCAACAGCAATGCAAAGTATTCAGGTGCACTTAAGTGGAGCCGCACGATCTTGGATCAAAAAACTTCAGCCAGGATCTATCGACAGCTGGGAAAGTTTCGAGGAAGTATTTGTCAAGAACTTCAGGTCCACGTGCAAAAAGCCTGCGTCGTTAGAAGAGCTGAGGGCATGTCGACAAAAGCCAGATGAGTCAATGAGAAAATACATCCAAAGGTGGAACATCATAAAAAACTCGGCATAAAATATATCTGACGAGAGAGCAATAGATGCGTTTGTCGCAGGAGTTAGGCGTGGAGACTTTGTCGAGGACTTGGGAAGGACCAATCCAAAGACAGTATCCGCGTTGATGGAGATAGCAAATAAATGGGCGGATGGAGAAGATGCTGTCCACAATAAACGGCACAGGTCACCAGAAGAGGACCGTGGTCGAAATTATCAATCGAGGCGACGATTTCCTCGGCAGTACCCGAACTATGACGCCCCAGGGCAAATTTCGGCAGGATTTCGGACAAACACAGGGGGAAGCAATAGAGATGATTATCAAAGAAGCAACGAGCAGCGAAGCGATAATAGGGACGATTCCCGCAACAGGCAAAATAGTGGGCCAAGGTTCCCAAGACCTTTCGTGTCCCCCGAAGAAATGTTGAACGGACCGTGCCAGATGCATTTCTTCCTCGACAGCAATGGGAAAAGACAGTCAGGACACCTGCAGAAAGACTGTCGAAATTTTCAAGCAATGTTCAGATGTGCAGAAAACGCTCACGCTCGAGCAGCACAGAGAAATCCTCGGGAGCCCAGGAGCGAAGTTCACCTACCGCCACCTCCCGCGATTACAGAGGATAATCGACACCAGCTCAGAATAGCGGCAGCACCGGCACCACCACCCTATGTTGATCCTAATTCCAACGGAGCAGTGTCGATGATTCAGAAGGGAAGGCCGTCCAATAGAGCACAAAAAGTAATCTCGCGACAGGTGTTCATGGCAGAGAAAATGCCTCCACCAACAGTTGAGTACCTCAATTGGTCAGGGCAAGACATCGGCTTCACCATAGCAGACCACCCGCAACAAGTTCCTCGACCAGGGCAGTCAGCACTTATTCTGCCAGCAGTTATCGCAGGATTTGACGTTTCTCGAGTATTCATAGATGGTGGCAGCAGCTTAAACCTTATGTATGCAGATACATTGAGGAAGATGAACATATCTTTAGCAAACCTGAAGCCAACGGACACAAGGTTCCACGGCATCACACCAGAGAAACCAAGTTACCCATTGGGGAAGATCAACCTCGACGTTCAGTTTGGAACCCGAGAAAACTATAGAATCGAGAAACTGGAGTTCGAAGTCATGGATTTTCCATCGCAGTACCACGCTTTGTTGGGACGACCAGCATATGCTAGATTTATGGCAGTACCACACTACACATACCTGTTATGGAGATTGCCTGGACCCAAGGGACCAATCACGGTCAAAGGGAGTTTTGCTTTGGCCGATAAGTGCGACAAGGATTTCCATCGGTTATCAGAAACCTTCGGGATGCAAGCTGAATACTTGGCGTCGAAAAGCATGACTGATTACGACGTACTGCCAGACGTTGGAAGGCCAAACAAAGAATCAACTTTCAACACAGAGAAAAATGCTAAGGAAGTGCAGATTCACCCGACAGATCCAAAAAAGACGACATCCATTGCAAACAACATGGATATCGCATAGGAAAGCGCGCTCGTCAAGTTCCTCCGTGAGAACTGGAAAATCTTCGCATGGTGTCCAGCTGACATGCCAGGAGTACCCAGGGAACTTGCCGAGCACCACCTAAATTTGGATCCAACAGCAAAACCAATCAGACAACCTTTGCGGCGTTTTTCGGAACCAAACCGCAAATCCATGCTATCAGAAATAAATCGACTAGAGGAAGCTGGTTTTATCAGAGAGATATCTACAGAAGCCACATGGGTAGCTAACCCGGTGATGGTGCCGAAGAAAAACACGACAGTCCTTCGCATGTGCGTCGACTTTACGTGTCTCAACAAACATTGCCCTAAGGATCACTTTCCCCTCCCAAGGATCGATCAAATCATCGACTCCACGGCAGGTTGTGAACGTCTTTCCTTTTTGGATGCATACTCTGGTTATAACCAGATCAGATTAAAAGAAGATGATGAAGCCAAAACAGCGTTTATTACACCTTACGGCGTGTTTTGCTACAAAACAATGCCCTTCGGTCTAAAAAATGCGGGAGCAACATATCAGAGGATGATGCAGAAGTGTTTAGCAACACAGATCGGGAAAAACGTGCAAGTATACATCGATGATGTCGTCATAACGTCAAAAAAGGGGGTAACACTGATCGAGGATCTCAAAGAAACTTTTGACAACCTCGACAAATTCTGCCTCAAGCTGAACCCGACGAAGTGCTCTTTTGGCGTCCCAGCAGGAGAACTTCTGGGGTTTCTAGTTTCAGCAAGAGGGATTGAAGCAAATCCCGACAAAATACAAGCCATAGTAACAATGAGAAAGCCAACGAAGTTGAAAGAAATACAGCAGCTAACTGGGCGAGTCGCAGCTTTGAGCAGATTCGTCGCCAGGTTAGGAGAAAAAGCGTTACCATTTTATGCGCTGATAAAACAAGGAGATAAATTCCAGTGGAACGAAGAAGCCGATAGAGCTTTCGAGGATCTGAAGCGAAAAATCTCGACACCACCAATCCTGGTGGCTCCAAAGGAAAAGGAACCTCTCCTGCTGTATATTGCAGCCACACCCCAAGTGGTTAGCACGGTGTTAGTTGTCGAAAGAGAAGAAGAAGGGAAAATCCATGGTGTACAGCGGCCAGTATACTTCGTGAGCGAAGTCTTGTCGCCCTCAAAACAAAGGTACCCTCAGTACCAAAAGCTAGCATATGGAGTGTTCACGACAGCACGAAAATTGCGCCACTATTTTTCGGCACACCCGATCATAGTGGTCAATGAAGCTCCTTTGTCAAATATACTGAATAACCCAGAAGCTACGGGTCGTGTCTCCCTTTGGGGAATAGAACTTTCCCCTCGGGACATCACGTATGAAAAAAGAAAAGCAATAAAATCGCAAATACTACCGGACTTCATCGCAGAGTGGATGGAGTTGCAAAATACAGGACCCCCAGATTTATCGAGAACCTGGACTATGAACTTTGATGGGTCCAAAAGACTAGAAGGAGCTGGTGCAGGAGTAGTACTCATATCACCTGAAGGCGACAAATTGAAGTACATCCTTCGGATGACGTTCCCTAACGCATCTAACAATGAAGCAGAATATGAAGCTCTCATACACGGGATGAAGATGGCGAAAGCCTGTGGTGCAACTCGACTAAAAATCTTTGGCGACTCACAGTTGGTGGCGCAGCAAGTTATGAACCAATGTGACGCAGTCAATGATAGCATGATGGCATACAAGGAGGTGTACAACGAGCTCGAGAAGTTGTTCGATGGATGCGAAGTAAATCACATTAGTAGATTGAGCAACGACGAAGCCGACGTTCTTGCAAACATCGGGTCGCAATGCCTGGCAGTCCCGCCAGGTGTATTCTGGGAAGAGATAACAGAGAGATCCACTAAGTCAACAAAACCAAAAAAGAAGGAGAAGAAACCCTCGGGGGCTACCAAGGAAAAGCAAGAGGACGAAGAAGAAGATCAGGACCTGGTCATGGTGATACAGATACCATGGATGCAGCCGTACATATCATATACCCTCAGGAAAGAAATACCCGACGATCCAGTCGAAGCAAGGCGAGTAATTCGACGCTCCAAAGCTTTCACGGTGGTCAAGGGAGAATTGTATAAGCGAAGTATTTCAGGCGTCTTGCAAAGGTGCGTCACACCCGAAGAAGGAAGAATAATTCTGAAGGATGTACACGAAGGAATATGTGGACACCACGCAAGTAGTCGAGCTATTGCGGCCAAAGTTTTTCGGGCAGGATTTTACTGGTTGACAGCAATCGAGGACGCCAAGGAAATAGTAAGAACTTGCGACGCGTGCCAAAGGTTTGCCGCAAAACCTCACTCTCCAGCAGCAGAGTTAGCACCAATACCATTGTCGTGGCCCTTTGCACAATGGGGACTCGATATGGTGGGCAAGTTACATAAATCATGGCCAGGAGGAAAGGAGTACATGCTAGTAGCTGTCGACAAATTTACAAAGTGGATAGAAGCGAAGCCGATAAATTCACCAGACGGAGCATCTGCAGTAAAATTCATACAAGGCCTCGTCTTCAGATTTGGAGTGCCCCACAGCATCGTCACAGACAACGGCAGCAACTTCACATCCAATGAATTCAAAGACTATTGCAAAGAGGTGGGTATCAAGCTGAACTTTGCATCAGTTGCACATCCTCAAACCAATGGGCAAGTCGAGAAAGCCAATGGCATCATCTGCAATGGTATCAAGAAACGTCTGTTGGGACCTTTAGAAAAAGCTCGACATACCTGGCCTGAAGAATTACCAAGTGTATTGTGGAGCATCCGAACAACACAAAATACGGCGACACAAGAAACCCCGTTTTTTCTGGTCCACGGCGCGGAGGCAGTACTTCCAATAGAAATAGAACACGACTCCCCTAGAGTCACAGCATATGATGAAGAAGCTTCAAAGATAGCATTGGAAGACGATGTAGACGCACTCGATGAAGCTCGAGACGAGGTATTATCAAGGGTTACCAAATATCAACAGGACTTGAAGAATTACCACAGTCGACGTTTGCGGCCAAGATCTTTTCAAGTGGGCGACCTAGTTCTTCGGCTCACGCAAAAAAAGTCATGAAAAACTCGAGTCACCATGGCTTGGCCCTTACATCGTCACGGAAGTAATCGGAGGAGGAGCATACAGAATAAAGGACAAGAAGACAGGGGTGGAGGAGCCAAACCCCTGGAACGTGGCGCAACTTAGGCGGTTCTACGCCTAGAGTTGAAATATAGTCCTTGTAAAAACTTCAATGTACTGAAACGCCCACGAGTTTTCAGACGCACTCTTTTCCTTTTTTGGGGCACCGAGTGGGGCCGGAGAAGGTTTTTAATGAGGCGGGCTCGTGGTGCTGCAATATAATAAAGACAGTGGAGATATACTTCTTATTTTTCGACATGCTCGGAGGCTCAACGCCCAAGTCTCAAAATATATACAACATAGATGCACTGAAATATTTCGCCTTGGTACATTAATACCTCGCCAAATATAACAAAATCAGAAGCCAGCAATACAGTGTACACATCAAAAATCGTAAGTGCCTTGGTCTAAAAAACCTCGCAAAATAAATATAGAACTTCGACACCAAAGATACTCGAAGACTCGCCTAGAGTAAAGTCTCGCCTTGGTACTCAAATACCTCGTGAGTCAATAAAAATACAAAATAGTGCTAAATAAAGAAGCTCGGGGGCTGATACTTGCCAAAGATTACATATTATTGCCTTGGTTTATAAACCTCGCACTATATAAATACAGCAAATAGTCACCGAAAATACTTGAGGGCTAGACAAATATAGAAATGTGATATTCACTTTACAATATAATCACAATCACGACTTATAAGGAAGAATTAGTTACCAAAGGAAAAAGTTAGTCATGGTTCAATATATTGTCAAGAGTAATCCTGTCTTCTTCGGGAGCGGCACCAAGAAAATCAGCATAATGTCCATCTGCAAAAAAGTCGGCATCCATACGAAGAAGGTCTTCAATCATTTCCTCAGCTATGGGTGAAACCTTCGTGTTACTACGGTCGACACCAACTCTTCGGCGCCGCACCTTCTCATGGACTTTCGCAACAACCTGAGTCAGATCAAGTTTTGAATGGCAGATCTGAAGCATGATGAGAGCAAATCTGGCGCCAGCTACCAGTTGAGCTTTGACAAAGTCATGGATCTTGTGGGCATCCTTAAACTTTTCCATTAGCTCGAGAAGAGTCTTTGGTTGAGCGTTTCGAGGAAACATGGAATTATAAACCATAGACAAGGTCTTGGTACAGAAGTCAAGGAAGTCGCGAGTTTGGGAGGCGCGATCTTGAAATCTGACAATTTGGCGAGTCCTTTCTGGGGTAGCCCAGAACAGAGAACCATGATCAAGAGAAAGGTTAACAAGGAGGTTTGTCCTAGTATTTACCCTCTCTTCTTCAGCAACAGCATCAGTAAAGGGACCTATTAAAACAAAAGAGCGGCAAACTTTAAGAAGACGTAGCATGAAGACGGAAGATATTGAAGACGAAATAGACATACCTGACATATTCGCACTGGCCTCATTCATTAACTCGAGCATGAAATTTTCTCGGGTAGTCGCCTTTTCCGCTTCAGATGCAGCAATTTCCCTAGCTGCTACGGCCTCGCGAGCTTGCTGTAGCGCAATTTCTTCGGCTTCAGATGACTTACGACACTTTTCCATCATTACAAGTGATTGCTTCTTCACGTACTGAAGTTGGTGCCGAAGTTCATCCAACTCTTGCGGTAAGGAATCTTTGACAGGTGAAGCGTCAGCAGTTCTCCTTAAGTGAGAAGAAGTCGAAATATTGGAGGGACCAGGAGCTGATGTATAATTGTCAAAAATTAACTGTAAAAAAGAAATATTTCGACATCAATCACTGAGCAAAGATAGATTTCCATTCATCTCCAAAATATATACATGTCTATTACAAAAGAAGGACCTTCTAGAGACCTACTGAAGCAGTTATCGCCAAAAACACTACGGCGACACAGCCAAAAGAAAGAGGTACGCTAAAAAGAAAAAGCAAAGAGGCATTCAACTAGACCTCCGGCTTTGATGAGCTAGGAGTTGCAGACGGCTGGATGCCGAGATAAGCCAGGATTTTCTTCGTGTTGGGTTTAGCTGCCTTCATCAAAGATTTCCACCTCGACTGTTCTATCATTCGGTATCTCCAACTTTCGCCGATCGATAGTTTCTTGGCTATCAGCAACCAAGGCAACAGTATTTTCCACGGCAACCTTCATATTCTCATGACGCACTCTCAGCCCAAGATCTTCAGAGGGATTGAAGCACTTGGCGAGATTAAGGAAAGTTGCGGGTTCCTCTTTCTTTGGGAAGAAATAAGGAAAGAGCCGCGACAGCCCTGCTTTAGCCTGATCAATGCCTTCGCGTGCCTCTGATCCATGAAACTCGAGGAATGAAAAGGCGTCAAGTAGAGGATCATTGGCGGGATCTTCAAGTTCAAACTCTTGGGCTGTTCTCACTGTCAAGAAAGAAACTTATTGAGCAACAAACGAGTGCAGAGAAGAAAACACAAAAGATACGAAGTGGTACAGATACTTACTAACGAAGCGGCGACTTTGCGTCCTTATACGCTTAAGAAGCGCCTCCTCGCGGGCAGATTGGGCAGCTATGTGATCGCTTAGTGAAGTTTCGGCAGTGTGAAGTTTCTTTTTAAGATCTTCGACACCAGCAGCGTCAGCCTTGGCCTTGTCAGCCTCTGCTCTAGCTTCAATAGCGTCCAATTCAGCCTTTTTGAGAGCCTCTTTACTATGCTCCAATTGTTGAGCAAGTGTGTTGGCACGCTCGTTGGCTTCCGCCAGTTTTTCTGGCAAAGAAGATAAATATAGTTAAGAATTTCGACAGCAAAGGAGCAAAAAGGTAGAGGCAAAAAGCAAAACATTACCTTCAGTTTTATTAGCATATTCACGGTACCCAACAAATTGGGCACCGATGCGAAGAAGATCCTTGATCATAGGCTGTTAAACAAAGGAAAGGAGAAAATGGTGGTATGAGAAACATACGATGGTACATCGAAATAAGCAAAGAAAACATAGACAATGACAAGAAAGTGAAAAACTTACATCCTCCAAAAGAGGGTTAGAGGAGCTACTCGATTGGAGAGTAGGCTCCGGGTTGATCTCCGCCCTTGCCCTTTTTGGTGAAGGGGCTCGGGGGCTCGAAGGAGGAGTAGACACGCCGACGTTTTGTTGAGGAGGCGAGGATTCCTCCCCTTCAACTCGCGGCTCTGAAATAACTAGGGTACGTGACGTACTCGTTCGAGCAGCCACATCCAAAGTTGGTGTTTCTTCGTCATCATCACTATCGAAAAAGGGTGACAGCATAAAAAGCAAGGCAAGCAAAAATTTTTGAAGAGAAAAACAAAAAAAGACAGGGAACTTACGAACTGATGAGACTCGCGAGATATGGATCGTAAGCTGCCTTTTGCGGTGAAGGAACAGTTTCTTCGGGTTTAGAAGTCCCGGAATCTCCGACATCGTCCCTCTTCCTTTTGTTCTTTGGAGAAACAGCAGGAGGAGGAGATTGTGCAGAGGTGGTACCTTCAGAAGCAGCATCCTTTTCAACAGATCCCGCAGATTTTCGAGAATCTGCGGGTTCATTCACAAAAGAGGGGGCCTCTTGGTTATCATCAGTGACAACAGCCCTTTCTTCGACATCTCCACCTTCAGGAAGGGGAGGAAGAGAAACAAGATTCGGATGATTCTATATAAAAACAAGGGAAGCTGTCAGCAAAGGAGTTACAAAAAAAGATAGTAAGATAGCAATAAAACAACTAGACAAAGTCTACCTTGGGAAGCGCATTGTCGGCACTGTAAGGTTTTACGCGACAAGAAGAAGGGATAGGATCTTTTTTGCTAAGAGAAGAGATTTTTCGGACGAGCTTTTCCAAGTCCTTAACCTCCAAATCCGCTGACAGTCGATCTACGTCTTCGTCGCCAGTATATTTCCAGAGAGGAAATTTGCGAGCTTGAAGAGGTTGCACTCTACTCTTAAGGAAATACACAGTAATCTGGGTACCTGACAATTCTTTGCCGCGAGTGTTCTGTAATTCACGGATGCGAGTCATCAGGGCCTCAGTCGAAGATCTTTCTTCTTCGGTAGCCTCTGCATCCCAGGAACGGCGACGGAGAATCTTCTCGGCACCATCGAACGGAGGAATGTTGTCCTCTGCGCACCCGTGGTTTTCTTCTTGAATGTACAACCACTTCTTGCGCCACCCTTGAACGGAGTCAGGGAGTTTCACATCGAAGTAGTCGACGGTGGAGCGAACAGAGATAACAACGCCGCCTATATTATAGGCGACATTGGGAGAACCATTGCGGCGACAGAAGAAAATGCGCTTCCATAGCGCCCAATTGGGCGAGACGCCAAGGAAGGCTTCACAAAGAGTAATGAAAATGGAAATGTGGAGGATTGAGTTTGGCGTGAGGTGGTGAAGTTGAAGACCGTAGACAAACAGTAATCCACGGAGGAAAGGATGAATGGGGGCGGACAAACCGCGGATGAGATGGTCGACAAAACTTACCCGGTACCCCATTGGAGGGGCTGGGTAGCTTTCTTCGCTTGGGAAGCAGAGCGCTTTGGGTTTCTTGCTAATCCCAAGTTTCTTCAAAAGGTTGAGGTCTTGATTGGAAATCTTTGACCTTTCCCACTCCGCCGTCCCAAGATCCGCGGCGGCCATGGAGGATTCCGGCGTACTGTGCCTCGTCAAACGACGCGGTGGCATCAACAATGGCGCGGAAGTGTAACTTGGAGGAGAAAAGCTCAGGGAATCGAGAGCGCAAGAGGAGGTTTTTGCAGAGGAGATAAGGAGAGCGGCGCGAGTGGAAGTGCTCGAGGAGGAAGAAGATGATCTTATATAGAGGTGCGGTGAAGCGACGGAACCGTTGGATGAAAAAAGAATGCAGCAGATGATCACCACGTGGCAACAAGGGTAACATAGTATTTCAACATTGACGAGGTTACAGAACGTGCGCCAGGAAAAGCGGAGGACGTGTGTCCCCCACTTGCACGACGTGTCAACGTGGTGGCAGCAATGGACCCACAAGGCAGACCAATCTCGACCATTAAAAGAGTTGAAGAGAATTTGACAAAGGAAAATATGTCGACAAGAAAAATAAAAAGAGAATGGCGACAGGATAAGTTATTTGCATACTTCGAGAGCCTTTGGTCAGAAACAAGTTTTTGCCCAAATGCTCGGGGGCTACTCCCATCGGGAGCGCTGTTCGCGCACCCGAGAGAAAAAAAAAAGAAGAAAAAGGGAGAGAAAGAATATTGGGAGATAATGGCAATATAGCGACAAGGTGGACTAAAATGTTGAGCCTACAACCAAGCACAAGTTCTTGGCTGTAGCCTCGGGGGCTACTCCCATCGGGAACGCTGTTCGCGTGCCCGATGAAATTTAAAAAAAAAAAGAGGAAGAAGAAAGAAAGATAGAAAAGCAAGAGAGTATATTTCGAGTTATAATTAACTCTACATATACTCCCATCGGGAAGATAATATAAGTCATATTTGACTCGATAAAATGTGCCATTCCAACAGCCGGAAAAGCACTCGACAATATATTCTCAGAACGCCAAAGTTGCGATCAATTTCTGAATGCCGCAAATTTGCGAAGGTAAGACCCCAGATCCATTCTGCTGGGCGTGGCATCGCCGAAGACTGCGCTCTGCTACTTTTATCCGTATCAACAGATACGAAGAAAAATCCTAACGGACGCGTTAGGTACTCGATAAATTTGACTGGGACTCGACAGAATGGTAAGACCTTAAGCGGCACCTGTCGAAGTTTACACCAGTATCCCGAGATCATGTCCAGGGACGTGATTTTGAAGTAGGTTTTTGCGGATTGCCACTAGAGCAGTTAACTAGTACCTGATCCGTCAGATGAACTAGCCCCAACTACCAATATCCCTGTACAATATAGAATTTTATAAGAAGAAGTATGGAAGTTAGAGCTTTCGAGTAAAAATAAACAGTGGAGATTTTCCCTGATTCTATGATTCAAGCAAAATCTCGGGGGCTACTGACATAGGCATCCCAAATGGGCCTGCCGGATATAGTACCCGGGGTTTACTGAAGGCCCACTACTCGAAGAATAAGAAGATTCGGAAGCCCAAGATGTATTTAAGGAAAAGATAGAGTTGTAATAGGAAGTGTTATTTGTAATCTGGCGGGATGAGTTAGAAACCGTCCCGAACTCTGTAACTTGTACGAAGCGAAACCCTCGGCTCCACCTCTTATATAAAGGGGGAGTTGAGGGACGAAGAGATCATCGAATCATTGTCTGCAAACCCTAGTTTTCATATTCGTCGAGTACTTTTCGGCTGAAACCTTCGAGATCTACTTGCCCTCTACTTCTAACTAAACCCTAGCCTACAATCCATAGGCATTGATAAGTTAATCCCTTGTCACCGTGTGACATGCGGTTTAAATTCAAATTTGAACACTGCGAACAAATCTGAAAAAAATCATGCATGTTCATAGATATTAAGATAACCCCTAAAAAATTCAAGTCAAAATTCGAAACATACATCTGAGTTTCTCTTTTTTGTTTCTCAATGTATGTTTCGAATTTTGATCTGAAATTTTTAGGGGTTATCTTAATATGAGCTGTGAACGTGCATGATTTTTTTCAGATTTTTTCGCCATGTTTAAATTTGGATTTAGGCCGCATGTCACACGGTGACATGGTGCATGTCACCAGGTCACCTCGCTACCGCTCGAGAAATGGAGCCCCTCTCCGCTGGGCTCCATAAAAGCTTCACTGCTCGTGTCAGACTGTTGAAGACACTGGCAAGTGCATGTCAGGGGGACAGAGAATAAATTTCGTCCACGCGTCGGCGCGTGCTGTCTACCCCAAACCCTAAACTCTGTCTTATGAAGTCAAAGCATGCATGAAGAGAAGTGGTTTTTGGTTTCAAACATGGAAATTTCAAAAACCCTCTCAAGAGCTACATTTTGGAGTGACTAATTTTTCATATTCATGATTTAAACTTGTTTAAATGGGCATAAAATTCAAAATAAATCAAAATAAATGAAAAACCAAGGCACATAGTCTTCTTATGTCATATAGTAAGCATTCAATTAAGTTGATAAACAAGGTCTAGACATACTCAAACCAGAAAAATCATGTATCTACCCCCTAACCCTAAACTCTGTCTTATGAAGTAAAGCATGAAGAGATGTGGTTTTTGGTTTCAAACATGGAAATTTCGAAAACCCTCCCAAGAGCTTCATTTTGGAGTGACTAAGAAGCATACATGCTTACTTTTTTATATTCATGTTTTAAACTTGTTCAAATGTTCAAACCTAGGATTTGACCAAGATTCAAATGGGCATAAAAATTCAAAAAAAAATTGAAAAACCAAGGTCTTCTTATGTCATATAGTAAGCATTCAATTAAGTTGATAAACAAGGTCTAGACGTATTAAACCTGAAAAATCATGTATCTACCCCCTAACCCTAAACTCTGTCTTATGAAGTCAAGCATGCATGGTGAAGAGAAGTGGTTTTTCGTTTCAAACATGGAAATTTTAAAAACCCTCCCAAGAGCTTCATTTTAGGGTGACTAAGAAGGATACATGATTACTTCGTCATATTCATGTCTTAAACTTGTTTAAGTCATGGTCAAACCTAGGATTTGACGAAGATTCAAATGGGCATAAGAATTCAAAAAAAACTCAAAAACCAAAGCACATAGTCTGTGTATGTCATATAGTAAGCATTCAAGTTGATAAACAAGGTCTAGACATATTCAAACCAGAAAAATCATGGAAATTTCAAAAACCTCCCACGAGCTTCATTTTGGTGTGGCTAAGAAGGATCGATGCAGGTTACTTTTCATATTATTCATGTTTTAAACTTGTTTAAATCTTGGTTAAACCTAGGATTTGACCAAGATTCAACAAATGGGGATAAAAAAATGAAAACCCAATGCACATAGTCTTCTTATGTCATATAATAAGCATACAATTAAGTTGATAAACAAGGTCTAGACATATTCAAACCAGAAAAATCATGTATGTGGCTACCCCTAACCCTAAACTCTGTCTTATGAAGTCAAGCATGAAGAGATGTGGTTTTTGGTTTCAAACATGGAAATTTCAAAAACCCTTCCAAGAGCTTCATTTTGGAGTGACTGAGAAGCATACATGCATGCTTACCTTTTCATATTCATGTTTTAAACTTGTTCAAATCTTGGTCAAACCTAGGATTTGACCAAGATTCAAATGGGCATAAAATTCAAATAAAATGAATACCAAGGTCTTCTTATGTCATATAGTATGCGCGCATTCAATTAAGTTGATAAACAAGGTCTAGAAGGGTGAGCATTATGGTGTCTCCCCTTTTTCGGGTGATGATGTTGACTTTTGTGCAGGGTTTGTCAGTGAGCAGGAGGTGCGAGCGAGCGAGCGAGTCGAGCGAGGCCGAGAATGAGAGAGATTTGTTTTTTTTTGTGAGAGGGACAACCGAAGGATCTGAAGGACAGAGACTTCCAATACGCATCTGATGCGTCTTCTCTTGACAAAGAAAATGGCTGGGAGTTTGCGTACCTATTGCACGTGACTGTGCTCCTTTGAAGTGTGGGACCCCACGCATGGGCACCACACGTAAGTGACAGACCTATTGGTGTAAAAACTCGGTTGATTAGTATAGTGCATTAGAGCAAAGTTTCCTATGGATTCAAGGGTAGGAAATCCAAGTTAACTCATTTACATGACATTATTTTTTCCATTAAGAAAAGTTAACACATCTATCAATTGGTACATTTTGGAGTGACTAAGAAGGATCCAGGCTTACTTATTCGTTTTCACGTGTTAAACTTGTCTAAATCTTGGTCAAACCTAGGATTTGACAGAGATTCAAATGGGCGGAAAATTCAAAAAAAACAGAAAAATGAAAAACCAAAGCACATAGTCTTCTTATGTCATATAGTAAGCATTAAAGTTGATAAACAAGGTCTAGACATATTCAAACCAGACAAATCATGTATCTATACCCCCTAACCCCTAAACTATGTCTTATGAAGTCAAGCATGAAGATAAGTGGTTTTGGGTTTCAAACATGGAAATTTCAAAAACCTCCCAGAAGCTTCATTTTAGAGTGACTAAGAAGGATACACGCTTCGCTTTTCATTTTCATGTTTTAAACTTGTTTAAATCTTGGTCAAACCTAGGATTTGACCAAAAGATTCAAACATGGAAATTTCAAAAACCTCCCAAAAACTTCATTTTAGAGTGACTAAGAAGGATACATGCTTCCCTTTTCATTTTCATGATTTAAACTTGTTTAAATCTTGGTCAAACCTAGGATTTGACCAAGATACAAATGGGTGGGCACAAAATTCAAAAAAATCAGAAAAAATGAAAAACCAAATCACATAGTCTTCTTATGTCATATCGTAAGCATTCAAGTTGATAAACAAGGTCTAGATATATCCAAACCAGACAAATCATGTATCTACCCCCTAACCCTAAACTTTGTCTTATAAAGTCAAGCATGAAGAGAAGTGGTTTTCGGTTTGAAACATGGAAATTTCAAAAACCTCCCAAAAGCTTCATTTTAGAGTGACTAAGAAGGATCCATGCTTACCTTTTCATTTTCATATTTTAAACTTGTTTAAATCTTAATTTGTCAAACCTAGGATCTGACAATTAAAGAGATTCAGATCGGCATTAAATTAAAAAAAAACTCAGAAAAAGGAAAAACAAAAGCATGTAGTCTTCTTATGTCATATAGTAAGCATTCAAGTTGATAAACACAAGGTTTGGACATATTCAAACCAGACAAATAATGTATCTCTACCCCCTAACCCTAAACTTGGTCGATCTTATGAAGTCTAGCATGAAGAGAAGTCGTTTTGGGTTTCAAACATGGAAATTTCAAGAACAACTCAAAAACTTCTTATGTCATATAGTACTAAGAATTAAAGTTGAGAAACAAGGTCTAGACATATTCAACCTATGCAAATCATGTATCTACCCCCTAATTAACCCCTAAACTTTGTCTTATGTAGTCAAGCATGAAGAGAGGTGGTTTTGGGTTTCAAACATGGAAATTTCAAAAACCTCCCAAAAGCTTCATTTTAGAGTGACTAATTAATAAGAAGGATGATACAGGCTTCCCTTCTCATTTTCATGTTTTAAACTTGTTTAAATCTTGTTCAAACCTAGGATTTGACCAAGATTCTTCAGAAAAAATCAAAAGAATGAAAAACCAAAGCATGAAAAGAAGTGTCGTTTTGGGTTTCAAACATGGAAATTTTAAGAACACATCCCAAAAGCTTCATTTTAGAGTGAGTAAGAAGGATCCATGCTTACCTTTTCATTTCATGTTATAGACTTGTTTAAATCATGGTCAACCCTAGGATTAATTTGACCAAGATTCAAGTGGGCAGAAAATTTAAAAAATAGAAAACTGAAAAACCAAAGTACATAGTCTTCTTATGTACGTCATATAGTAAGCATATTCAAGTTGATAAACAAGGTCTAGAGACATATTCAAACCATACAAATCATGTATCTACCCCTAACCCTAAACTATGTCTTATGAAGTCAATCATGAAGAGAAGTGGTTTTGGGTTTCAAACATGGAAATTTCAAAAACCCTCCCAAGTGCTACATTTTGTAGTGACTAAGAAGGATAGATGCTTAATTTTTCATATTCATGATTTAAACTTGTTCAAATCTTGGTCAACCCTAGGATTTGACCAAGATTCAAATGGGCATAAAAATTCAAAAAAATCAAAAAAAAATTGAAAAACCAATGTCTTCTTATGTCATATAGTAAGCATTCAATTAAGTTGATAAACAAGGTCTAGACATATTCAAACCAGGAAAATCATGTATCTACCCCTAACCCCTAAACTATGTCTTATGAAGTCAAGCATGAAGAGAAGTGGTTTTGGGTTTCTGTTATCACCAGATTTTGGCTAAATCACGAGGTGGGCCGCGGTCAAGATGGGATTGGAAGATTACACGTGGAAGATCTCTGAAGCGGCCTTGTTTGGGGAATTTGGGCTATATTGCCCATGTATCTCTAATTACCATAGATTGTATCTAGATTAAAAGTTAGAATTTATCTCGTGCACGGTTTAGTGCACGCCCACATTAGAAAGTCCCCTGGACTATAAATATGTACCTAGGGTTTATGGAATAAACAACAACAAACGTTCAACCACAAACAAATCTCGGCGCATCGCCAACTCCTTCGTCTCGAGGGTTTCTACCGGTAAGCACCATGCTGCCTAGATCGCATCTTGCGATCTAGGCAGCACAAGCCTGCCCACGTTGTTCATGCGCTGCTCGTGCTGAAGCGTTTTTGATGGCGAGCAGCGTAGTTATCTTAGACATGTTAGGGTTAGCATTGTTCTTCATATTACATGCTTTCGTGGTGCAACCCTTGCATGTCTAGCCGCCCTTACGCCTATCTTAGGCGTAGGGGCGGCACCCCGCTTGATCGTAGTATAGTAGATCTGATCCGTTACGATTACTCCTTGTTCTACAAGGATTAGTTTAATATCTGCAATAGTTAGGCCTTACAAAGGGGGGGAGGATCCAGCGGCACGTAGGGTGTCGTTCGTTGGCCCTAAGCGGGATGTTCCGAGGATCAACTTCGTGTTGGTTTTTAGGCCCTGCTTAGGATCGGCTTACGATCACCGTGCGTGGCCGCGAGGCCCAACCTGGAGTAGGATGATCCGATTATGCGGTGAAAACCCCACATCGTCGTAGATCTCATCAGCTTTACCTTGATCAAGCAGGACCACCATATATTCGGACACCTCGTCTGAATCATGGGTGGATCGGCTCCTTGAGCCGATCCACAGGATAACCTGAGAGCCGATCGAGGCTCGTATTTAACGTTTACGTGTGTGCCCTGCAGGAAACTAAGCGAGGCATCATCCACACCTTCCTGACCAGGTATAGGTCAGGTGGCACGCCCTTGTGATAAACATCGGTGCGTGCGACCAGGAGGCTTTGTGGGCCGTCGCTCAGAGGGACTAGGGCCAGCCGCAGCCCTAGTTGTTCCTGGCTCTACGGTGTTGCCCGTCTCTACCTGCCGGTGGGTTTCTGACGTCAACACATTCGGGCACGCCCGGTGGGACCACCTTCAACATCCACCACATCGCCATCCACATCCAAGATGGCGGGAAGCACTCCAGTCAAGTACGAGGACCTGCCTGATGACCTCAAGGAGAAGCACGACGAAATCAAGGCAGTCCTCGAAGCCGAACTCATCGGCTCCTTCCACCGAACCCGCTCCCATGGCGTCAGGTGGAAGGGTTTCACACCTGAAGGCGCACTCGATGGAGTGGATCTGTCCACCCCGTCAGCAGAACGCACCGGGTCGCTGAAGTACGAGGATCTGCCCGAGGAGCTCAAGAAGAAGCATGACGAGATCAAGGCAACCCTCGGAGCCGAGCCCATCGGCTCCCCTGAGAAAATCTGGCCGCACGATATCAAGCTCGATAGAGACTCGAGTCCGTCGCCCGGCGTCAACATGGTGGATCTCAGCCACTCCATAGGCCAGCCAAAGTCCTCCTTTGGTGTCAACATGGCAGTGCTTGCAAGCCGCCATGGCAAAGACGAAGCAGAAAGCAGTCACTCCCGTGACAACGATGAAGAGGAGGCCGATCCACGCGACCGGCCCCAAGATGATTACAGGCGGTACCCGACAGGGGAGGGAATAAGACGCGTGCGGTATCAGCTTCCGCTCTCCGAGCGCCTCCTCCACAAATATGAGCAGCAGTACGACCGACGTCGGCGCTACGACATGGATGATGAAAGGGATTGTCGGTCTGATGCGGAGGTCAGGAGGTACCGTCAGCATGATAGAAGCGACGACGGGTACAATCGTCGCGCTGAAAGAAGGTCAAGGGAGCAAGACAACATGGATAGGCACTGGAGCTGTCCGTTCTTCAAACATTGCTGGGACTCAGGAATGAGCCGATTGCCAACAATCGAGAACTGCCCAGAATGCAAACAGAGGAAGAAGGACGCCGCTAACGTGTCCGTATTCGAGCGTCTAGGGCCTCTCCCACCCCGGAGCAAGCATGCTGAGCCCGCTCGGGTGGAAGATCTCGAGGAACTAGAGGACGATGATGAAGACAAATGTCATCGGCCCAGGTGGTGCCCTGATGGGCTCAGCCGCTCCCAAAAGCGAAGGGTTCAGCGTCTGCGTGGGTTGGAAGAAGCTGAAAGATTGTACCTGCACACGCTAAGGAAGGCACGGCCTGATCTGGCCGCCAAAGTTCAGCTAACCCTGGACGAAGAAGGCCGGCCACAGAGAAAAGAGTGGCGCCCCAAACAGAAGAAAGCCGATGATGATACATCGGCTGGTACAAACATGGTCTTCATTCTCCCAGCGGAGTTTAGCGCTCCAAGGTTATATGAAGCACCTGTGGCACAATTGGACTGCGGCCCCCGGCCGGTCATCTTTGAGAAGCCAAAAGAAAGAAGTTACAGGCATCTGAAGGCCCTGTACGTGTGAGGTTACATCAATGGGCAGCCTGTCAACAAGATGTTGGTAGACACCGGAGCGGCAGTCAACATTATGCCATACTCCATGCTACGTCGGTTGGGACGCTCTAGCTCGGATCTGATCAAGACCAACGTAACATTGAGCGATTTCAACGGCCAAGCATCGGACGCGCAAGGTGTTCTGCATGTGGATCTGACCGTAGGAAGAAAGACTGTCCCTACGACGTTCTTTATCGTCGACAGCAAGAGTACCTACGCCGTCCTACTAGGGAGGGATTGGATCCACGCCAACTGTTGCATTCCATCCACAATGCACCAATGCCTGATACAGTGGGATGGAGATGAAGTAGAAGTCGTCCGTGCAGATGATTCAGTCGAGGTTTCAACAGCCGGCATGGATATTTGGGAGACATCAGGCCAAGAACCGCTCTCAGGTATCAACTTGGACGACTGCGAGCGCATCGATGTGACAAAGAACGGGGTCAGACTGGTCTTATCCACAGGCCTGACTGTGTGACAAAACAAGCGTCGATAAACAAACGTGGCGAGGCTGATCCTTGTGACCGGCCCCAAAATTTTATGAAGGGACATCACAGAACCTTCACCAATGGAGGACGATTCCAGCAATCGGCCAAAATTATCCTCACTATCCATTCTGACTGGGTTCAACACATGATCCAGTAGAGCCGATACCATCAATTCTCTTGACGGAATCGGCTCGGGGGGGCACATAAAAGGATAAAACACGAGGGTACGCAATGGAGGCACCTCATTCTGTGAAAATATATGGTGGCCGATGCATCAATCGGCCGTAAAAAATCCAAAATTCAAAAAATTTTGGAGCTCAGCCGATGTAGCAGACATCGACTTAAGAATCAACCAAGGTGGTGGCTTGGTAGCTGTCACTTCCAGGGAGTGTTACGTCCAGTTGCTTCAGCCTGCCATGGATGATGAGCCGATCTGGTCAGCAATGCTCGGGGGGGCAGCTCACCTTGAAGGTTCTCTGCGCTGGGGAACCGATTTCGTTGGAATCGGCTAATTCTGCATTACAACTTGCCTGAAGAATGGTGATGATGTTGTAAAATCATTAGTTTCAGTATGCAAGATAATTCAGCGGCAAGCCCAGGGCTATGACGAGGGCACCTACTCCGCACCAGGATTACTAGCCCGCTGGATCGACTATATATGCTGTCAATAAAAAAAAAGGCGATCGGCCGGTTGGCCCTGCGGGATAGCTCTCTTGGATGCGATCGAGCCCACCCTGAAATGACGATGATCTGGGAAAACGATTTGTTGGAATCAGTTGATGTGGCGCCACAGTTGGGAAGCCGGTGATGGTCCATTAGGCTGGTCCATCTTTTATCCTCGCCTTGGCTGAGGCTCGGGGGGCAGCTCGCCCTCAAGGATTAGCCGATTTTGTCAAAATCGGCTAGCTCTGCATCACGGCTCATTTGAAAGATGGCGAATTATCGTGGAAGGAAACCGCCGGAGCTGGGTGAGCGGAGTTTGGAAAGGATGATGCGGCGGAAGAATGTCTGAAATTGATAAGAAGATTGGACATTATTTCAGGGGTTTTGCCGCTAAGATTAACATGCCATCCTGTGAAATCTGCAAGTCCTAGGATTTGCACGGTATGGCTTAGCCTCGTTGGACCAAGAGTTTGGGTCCGGATGGATCTATCTCGAGATTTATCGTGGGGGACCGATACGCTGCCGTCGGCTCGCTGGACCTTGACCAAATTGACGATCGGCAGAATTAGCACAAAGGACAATCGGCTAAATTATCCTAAGGGAAATCGGCAAAATCAGATTGAGGAATTTCTTCAGCAATTAACCAGATTTCTTATACAGAAGAGTTGATTGCTCTCAAAAGGGAGTACTAAGGGGATGCATTGCCCCGTCTACTGCTACTACTCCTGTACTAAGGGTCCTATCTATGGGCCGTTGCTGCCCTCGTCGCCGCCGTCATCGCTGCTGTCGGCGCAGCTCCCGGCCGGCTCGTCGTCGCTACTCCAGCGGCCGCCGACAGGACCTTCGTTGTCCTCGTCTTCCTCGTCATCACCAGCGTCGTCGTCGCTGTCGAGGTCACTCAGATTCCCCGGCCAGGGACAATGGCGTTTGGCCGGCGGCTCGTCGGGGAGGCTGTCGTCGTCGTCCTCCTCCTCTTCCTCCTCCTTCACCTCCTCGGAGGTGGTGAAATCGTCCCAGGAGAAGCGATCGTCATCGCTCTCCTCCTCCGGTTCCCCGACGGCGAGGAAGCGGAGGTCACGCTCCCCTTCCGTCGAGGATTTGTCATCCTCCGACCAGAGGGAGAAGTCATGGCTCGGCTCCTCCCCGGCCTCAATGGCGTGGCGAATGTTGGCCGCGTGGACCTCCGCCGGGTTCGGCTCCGGCGTCGGCTCGCGAGACGAAGAGGATTGGGTGGAGAGGTCCGACGAGGCAGGGGAGGAAGAAGACATTGTGGCAGAGGAGGGTTTTTTGGAAGTGCTGAGGCGAAGGGGAGAACTGTTCGATGCGGTTAAATAAAAGGATGGGGATTTAATTTTCGAACAGTTTTCGAGGACATGGTGCCAAAACTGTCAAATCGTGCGGAGAAGTTGGGAAGGCAAGTCGTCATGATGAGGCATGCTGCGACGGTTCTGCTCTGCCACGACGTGACCCCTCGGAGGAAAGAAAAACAGAGTGGTTTTGAAATTACCATTGTCAAAACCAGGGGGCATGTGTTATCACCAGATTTTGGCTAAATCACGAGGTGGGCCGCGGTCAAGATGGGATTGGAAGATTACACGTGGAAGATCTCTGAAGCGGCCTTGTTTGGGGAATTTGGGCTATATTGCCCATGTATCTTTAATTACCATAGATTGTATCTAGATTAAAAGTTAGAATTTATCTCGTGCACGGTTTAGTGCACGCCCACATTAGAAAGTCCCCTGGACTATAAATATGTACCTAGGGTTTATGGAATAAACAACAACAAACGTTCAACCACAAACAAATCTCGGCGCATCGCCAACTCCTTCGTCTCGAGGGTTTCTACCGGTAAGCACCATGCTGCCTAGATCGCATCTTGCGATCTAGGCAGCACAAGCCTGCCCACGTTGTTCATGCGCTGCTCGTGCTGAAGCGTTTTTGATGGCGAGCAGCGTAGTTATCTTAGACATGTTAGGGTTAGCATTGTTCTTCATATTACATGCTTTCGTGGTGCAACCCTTGCATGTCTAGCCGCCCTTACGCCTATCTTAGGTGTAGGGGCGGCACCCCGCTTGATCGTAGTATAGTAGATCTGATCCGTTACGAGTACTCCTTGTTCTACAAGGATTAGTTTAATATCTGCAATAGTTAGGCCTTACAAAGGGGGGAGGATGCAGCGGCACGTAGGGTGTCGTTCGTTGGCCCTAAGCGGGATGTTCCGAGGATCAACTTCGTGTTGGTTTTTAGGCCCTGCTTAGGATCGGCTTACGATCACCGTGCGTGGCCGCGAGGCCCAATCTGGAGTAGGATGATCCGATTATGCGGTGAAAACCCCACATCGTCGTAGATCTCATCAGCTTTACCTTGATCAAGCAGGACCACCATATATTCGGACACCTCGTCTGAATCATGGGTGGATCGGCTCCTTGAGCCGATCCACAGGATAACCTGAGATCCGATCGAGGCTCGTATTTAACGTTTACGTGTGTGCCCTGCAGGAAACTAAGCGAGGCATCATCCACACCTTCCTGACCAGGTATAGGTCAGGTGGCACGCCCTTGTGATAAACATCGGTGCGTGCGACCAGGAGGCTTTGCGGGCCGTCGCTCAGAGGGACTAGGGCCAGCCGCAGCCCTAGTTGTTCCCGGCTCTACGGTGTTGCCCGTCTCTACCCGCCGGTGGGTTTCTGACGTCAACAGTTTCAAACATGGAAATTTCAAAAACCTCCCAGAAGCTTCATTTTAGAGTGACTAAGAAGGATCCAGGCTTACGTTTTCATTTTCATGTTTGAAACTTGTTTAAATCTTGGTCAAACCTAGGATTTGACCAAGATTCAAATGGGCATAAAATTCAAAAAAAATAGAAAAATGAAAAACAAAAGCACATAGTCTTCTTATGTCATATAGTAAGCATTCAAGTTGATAAACAAGGTTTAGACATATTCAAACCAGACAAATCATATATCTACCCCCTAACCCTAAACTCGGTCTTATGAAGTCTAGCATGAAGAGAAGTCGTTTTGGGTTTCAAACGTTTAAGCCAAAAGCCCCATTTCAAATATTTCAAACTTATTCAAATTTGGTTCAAATTTGAAAGACATACAAGTTGTAGCACACATAGTGCATACATGTTCACACATATTGCACTAGATGCTAATTAACCCTATAGTTTGAGGCCATTTGGATGAGGTCGAAAAAATTCTTGGATTAGAAATGGGGTTGTTCGAACCCCGTAGTTGGATTTTTTTGAACTTGATCTGTAGTACTGGGCAAAACCCTAGTTTAACCTATTTAATTATAGATTCGTAGGTTGATTTTTCTACATTTTTATTATTACTATGCAGCACATGTGTGTTTGCCCGTCGAGTGAAACTCGGAGAAGAGGGGATCACTCGGAAGGAGAGAAGAAGGGAGAGCATTATGGTGTCTCCCCTTTTTCGGGTGATGATGTTGACTTTTGTGCAGGGTTTGTCAGTGAGCAGGAGGTGCGAGCGAGCGAGCGAGTCGAGCGAGGCCGAGAATGAGAGAGATTTGTTTTTTTTTGTGAGAGGGACAACCGAAGGATCCTGAAGGACCCAGAGACTTCCAATACGCATCCTGATGCGTCTTCTCTTGACAAAGAAAATGGTTGGGAGTTTGCGTACCTATTGCACGTGACCTGTGCTCACTGAAGTGTGGGACCCCACGCATGGGCACCACACGTAAGTGACAGACCTATTGGTGTAAAAACTCGGTTGATTAGTATAGTGCATTAGAGCAAAGTTTCCTATGGATTCAAGGGTAGGAAATCCAAGTTAACTCATTTACATGACATTATTTTTTCCATTAAGAAAAGTTAACACATCTATCAATTGGTACATTTTGGAGTGACTAAGAAGGATCCAGGCTTACTTATTCGTTTTCACGTGTTAAACTTGTCTAAATCTTGGTCAAACCTAGGATTTGACAGAGATTCAAATGGGCGGAAAATTCAAAAAAAAAACAGAAAAATGAAAAACCAAAGCACATAGTCTTCTTATGTCATATAGTAAGCATTAAAGTTGATAAACAAGGTCTAGACATATTCAAACCAGACAAATCATGTATCTATACCCCCTAACCCCTAAACTATGTCTTATGAAGTCAAGCATGAAGATAAGTGGTTTTGGGTTTCAAACATGGAAATTTCAAAAACCTCCCAAAAGCTTCATTTTAGAGTGACTAAGAAGGATCCATGCTTACCTTTTCATTTTCATGTTTTAAACTTGTTTAAATCTTAATTTGTCAAACCTAGGATCTGACAATTAAAGAGATTCAAATCGGCAGTAAATTACAAAAAAAACTCAGAAAAAGGAAAAACAAAAGCATATAGTCTTCTTATGTCATATAGTAAGCATTCAAGTTGATAAACACAAGGTTTGGACATATTCAAACCAGACAAATAATGTATCTCTACCCCCTAACCCTAAACTTGGTCGATCTTATGAAGTCAAGCATGAAGAGAAGTGGTTTTCGGTATGAAACATGGAAATTTCAAGAACATCTCAAAAGCTTCTTATGTCATATAGTACTAAGCATTAAAGTTGAGAAACAAGGTCTAGACATATTCAACCTATGCAAATCATGTATCTACCCCCTAATTAACCCCTAAACTTTGTCTTATGTAGTCAAGCATGAAGAGAGGTGGTTTTGGGTTTCAAACATGGAAATTTCAAAAACCTCCCAAAAGCTTCATTTTAGAGTGACTAATTAATAAGAAGGATGATACAGGCTTCCCTTCTCATTTTCATGTTTTAAACTTGTTTAAATCTTGTTCAAACCTAGGATTTGACCAAGATTTTCAGAAAAAATCAAAAGAATGAAAAACCAAAGCACATAGCATTCTTATGCCATATAGTAAGCTAGCATTCAAGATGATAAACAAGGTCTAGACATATTCAAACCAGAAAAATCATGTATATATCTACCCCTAACCCTAAACTCTGTCTTATGAAGTCAAGCATGAAAGAGAAGTGGCGGTTTTGGGTTTGAAACATGGAAATTTCAAAAAAAAAGCTTCATTTTAGGGAGACTAAGAAGGATCCATGCTTACCATTTTATTTTCATGTTTTAAACTTGTTTAAATCTTGTTCAAACCTAAGATTTGATCACCAAGATTCAAATGGGTAGAAAATTAAAAAAGTGAAAACAATGAAAAACCAAAGTACATAGTCTTCTTATGTCATATAGTAAGCATTCAAGTTGTTAAACAAGGTCGATCTAGACATATTCAAACCAGACAAATCATGTATCTATACCCCTAACCCCTAATTAAACTATGTCTTATGAAGTCAAGCATGAAGAGAAGTGGTTTCGGGTTTCAAACATGGACTAATTAAGAAGGATCATTTTTAAAAACTCCAAAAGCTTCATTTTAGAGTGCATAAGAAGGATGCAGGTTTATATTACCCTTTCATTTTGATGTTTTAATCTTGTTTAAATCTTGGTCAAACCTAGGATTTGACCAATATTCAAATGAGCATAAAATAAGAAATAAAAAAAGAAAAAAAAGAAAGCACATAATCTTCTTATGTCATATAGTAAGCATTCAAAAGTTCACGAAGAAGGTCTAGACACATTCAAATCAAACAAGTCATCTACCCCTAACCCTAAACCGTGTCTTATAAATGAAGTCAAGCATGAAAAGAAGTGTGGTTTTGGGTTTCAAACATGGAAATTTGAAAAACCTCCCAAAAGCTTCATTTTAATTAGACTGACTGGTTAATTAAGAAGGATCCATGATTAATTACCTTTTCATTGTCATGTTTTAAACTTGTTTAAATCTTGGTCAAACCTAGGATATATTTGACCAAGATTCAAATGGGCATAAAAATTCAGGTAAAATCAAAAGAATGAAAAACCAAAGCATGAAAAGAAGTGTCGTTTTGGGTTTCAAACATGGAAATTTCAAGAACACATCCCAAAAGCTTCATTTTAGAGTGAGTAAGAAGGATCCATGCTTATCTTTTCATTTCATGTTATAGACTTGTTTAAATCATGGTCAACCCTAAGATTAATTTGACCAAGATTCAAGTGGGCAGAAAATTTAAAAAATAGAAAACTGAAAAACCAAAGTACATAGTCTTCTTATGTACGTCATATAGTAAGCATATTCAAGTTGATAAACAAGGTCTAGAGACATATTCAAACCATACAAATCATGTATCTACCCCTAACCCTAAACTATGTCTTATGAAGTCAATCATGAAGAGAAGTGGTTTTGGGTTTCAAACATGGAAATTTCAAAAACCTTCCCAAGTGCTACATTTTGTAGTGACTAAGAAGGATAGATGCTTAATTTTTCATATTCATGATTTAAACTTGTTCAAATCTTGGTCAACCCTAGGATTTGACCAAGATTCAAATGGGCATAAAAATTCAAAAAAATCAAAAAAAAAATTGAAAAACCAATGTCTTCTTATGTCATATAGTAAGCATTCAATTAAGTTGATAAACAAGGTCTAGACATATTCAAACCAGGAAAATCATGTATCTACCCCTAACCCCTAAACTATGTCTTATGAAGTCAAGCATGAAGAGAAGTGGTTTTGGGTTTCAAACATGGAAATTTCAAAAACCTCTGAAGCTTCATTTTAGAGTGACTAAGAAGGATCCAGGCTTACGTTTTCATTTTCATGTTTGAAACTTGTTTAAATCTTGGTCAAACCTAGGATTTGACCAAGATTCAAATGGGCATAAAATTCAAAAAAATTAGAAAAATGAAAAACAAAAAGCACATAGTCTTCTTATGTCATATAGTAAGCATTCAAGTTGATAAACAAGGTTTAGACATATTCAAACCAGACAAATCATATATCTACCCCCTAACCCTAAACTCGGTCTTATGAAGTCTAGCATGAAGAGAAGTCGTTTTGGGTTTCAAACGTTTAAGCCAAAAGCCCCATTTCAAATATTTCAAACTTATTCAAATTTGGTTCAAATTTGAAAGACATACAAGTTGTAGCACACATAGTGCATACATGTTCACACATATTGCACTAGATGCTAATTAACCCTATAGTTTGAGGCCATTTGGATGAGGTCGAAAAAATTCTTGGATTAGAAATGGGGTTGTTCGAACCCCGTAGTTGGATTTTTGAACTTGATCTGTAGTACTGGGCAAAACCCTAGTTTAACCTATTTAATTATAGATTCGTAGGTTGATTTTTCTACATTTTTATTATTACTATGCAGCACATGTGTGTTTGCCCGTCGAGTGAAACTCGGAGAAGAGGGGATCACTCGGAAGGAGAGAAGAAGGGAGAGCATTATGGTGTCTCCCCTTTTTCGGGTGATGATGTTGACTTTTGTGCAGGGTTTGTCAGTGAGCAGGAGGTGCGAGCGAGCGAGCGAGCGAGTCGAGCGAGGCCGAGAATGAGAGAGATTTGTTTTTTTTTGTGAGAGGGACAACGAAGGATCTGAAGGACCAGAGACTTCCAATACGCATCTGATGCGTCTTCTCTTGACAAAGAAAATGGCTGGGAGTTTGCGTACCTATTGCACGTGACCTGTGCTCACTGAAGTGTGGGACCCCACGCATGGGCACCACACGTAAGTGACAGACCTATTGGTGTAAAAACTCGGTTGATTAGTATAGTGCATTAGAGCAAAGTTTCCTATGGATTCAAGGGTAGGAAATCCAAGTTAACTCATTTACATGACATTATTTTTTCCATTAAGAAAAGTTAACACATCTATCAATTGGTACATTTTGGAGTGACTCAGAAGGATCCAGGCTTACTTATTCGTTTTCACGTGTTAAACTTGTCTAAATCTTGGTCAAACCTAGGATTTGACAGAGATTCAAATGGGCGGAAAATTCAAAAAAAAAACAGAAAAATGAAAAACCAAAGCACATAGTCTTCTTATGTCATATAGTAAGCATTAAAGTTGATAAACAAGGTCTAGACATATTCAAACCAGACAAATCATGTATCTATACCCCCTAACCCCTAAACTATGTCTTATGAAGTCAAGCATGAAGATAAGTGGTTTTGGGTTTCAAACATGGAAATTTCAAAAACCTCCCAAAAGCTTCATTTTAGAGTGACTAAGAAGGATCCATGCTTACCTTTTCATTTTCATGTTTTAAACTTGTTTAAATCTTAATTTGTCAAACCTAGGATCTGACAATTAAAGAGATTCAAATCGGCATTAAATTCAAAAAAACTCAGAAAAAGGAAAAACAAAAGCATATAGTCTTCTTATGTCATATAGTAAGCATTCAAGTTGATAAACACAAGGTTTGGACATATTCAAACCAGACAAATAATGTATCTCTACCCCCTAACCCTAAACTTGGTCGATCTTATGAAGTCAAGCATGAAGAGAAGTGGTTTTCGGTTTGAAACATGGAAATTTCAAGAACATCTCAAAAGCTTCTTATGTCATATAGTACTAAGCATTAAAGTTGAGAAACAAGGTCTAGACATATTCAACCTATGCAAATCATGTATCTACCCCCTAATTAACCCCTAAACTTTGTCTTATGTAGTCAAGCATGAAGAGAGGTGGTTTTGGGTTTCAAACATGGAAATTTCAAAAACCTCCCAAAAGCTTCATTTTAGAGTGACTAATTAATAAGAAGGATGATACAGGCTTCCCTTCTCATTTTCATGTTTTAAACTTGTTTAAATCTTGTTCAAACCTAGGATTTGACCAAGATTTTCAGAAAAAATCAAAAGAATGAAAAACCAAAGCACATAGCATTCTTATGCCATATAGTAAGCTAGCATTCAAGATGATAAACAAGGTCTAGACATATTCAAACCAGAAAAATCATGTATATATCTACCCCTAACCCTAAACTCTGTCTTATGAAGTCAAGCATGAAAGAGAAGTGGCGGTTTTGGGTTTGAAACATGGAAATTTCAAAAAAAAAAAGCTTCATTTTAGGGAGACTAAGAAGGATCCATGCTTACCATTTTATTTTCATGTTTTAAACTTGTTTAAATCTTGTTCAAACCTAAGATTTGATCACCAAGATTCAAATGGGTAGAAAATTAAAAAAGTGAAAACAATGAAAAACCAAAGTACATAGTCTTCTTATGTCATATAGTAAGCATTCAAGTTGTTAAACAAGGTCGATCTAGACATATTCAAACCAGACAAATCATGTATCTATACCCCTAACCCCTAATTAAACTATGTCTTATGAAGTGAAGCATGAAGAGAAGTGGTTTCGGGTTTCAAACATGGACTAATTAAGAAGGATCATTTTTAAAAACTCCAAAAGCTTCATTTTAGAGTGCATAAGAAGGATGCAGGCTTATATTACCCTTTCATTTTGATGTTTTAATCTTGTTTAAATCTTGGTCAAACCTAGGATTTGACCAATATTCAAATGAGCATAAAAAAAGAAAAAAAGAAAGCACATAATCTTCTTATGTCATATAGTAAGCATTCAAAAGTTCACGAAGAAGGTCTAGACACATTCAAATCAAACAAGTCATCTACCCCTAACCCTAAACTGTGTCTTATAAATGAAGTCAAGCATGAAAAGAAGTGTGGTTTTGGGTTTCAAACATGGAAATTTGAAAAACCTCCCAAAAGCTTCATTTTAATTAGACTGACTGGTTAATTAAGAAGGATCCATGATTAATTACCTTTTCATTGTCATGTTTTAAACTTGTTTAAATCTTGGTCAAACCTAGGATATATTTGACCAAGATTCAAATGGGCATAAAAATTCAGAAAAAATCAAAAGAATGAAAAATCAAAGCATGAAAAGAAGTGTCGTTTTGGATTTCAAACATGGAAATTTCAAGAACACATCCCAAAAGCTTCATTTTAGAGTGAGTAAGAAGGATCCATCCTTACCTTTTCATTTCATGTTATAGACTTGTTTAAATCATGGTCAACCCTAGGATTAATTTGACCAAGATTCAAGTGGGCAGAAAATTTAAAAAATAGAAAACTGAAAAACCAAAGTACATAGTCTTCTTATGTACGTCATATAGTAAGCATATTCAAGTTGATAAACAATGTCTAGAGACATATTCAAACCATACAAATCATGTATCTACCCCTAACCCTAAACTATGTCTTATGAAGTCAATCATGAAGAGAAGTGGTTTTGGGTTTCAAACATGGAAATTTCAAAAACCCTCCCAAGTGCTACATTTTGTAGTGACTAAGAAGGATAGATGCTTAATTTTTCATATTCATGATTTAAACTTGTTCAAATCTTGGTCAACCCTAGGATTTGACCAAGATTCAAATGGGCATAAAAATTCAAAAAAATCAAAAAAAAATTGAAAAACCAATGTCTTCTTATGTCATATAGTAAGCATTCAATTAAGTTGATAAACAAGGTCTAGACATATTCAAACCAGGAAAATCATGTATCTACCCCTAACCCCTAAACTATGTCTTATGAAGTCAAGCATGAAGAGAAGTGGTTTTGGGTTTCAAACATGGAAATTTCAAAAACCTCCCAGAAGCTTCATTTTAGAGTGACTAAGAAGGATCCAGGCTTACGTTTTCATTTTCATGTTTGAAACTTGTTTAAATCTTGGTCAAACCTAGGATTTGACTAAGATTCAAATGGGCATAAAATTCAAAAAAAAATAGAAAAATGAAAAACAAAAGCACATAGTCTTCTTATGTCATATAGTAAGCATTCAAGTTGATAAACAAGGTTTAGACATATTCAAACCAGACAAATCATATATCTACCCCCTAACCCTAAACTCGGTCTTATGAAGTCTAGCATGAAGAGAAGTCGTTTTGGGTTTCAAACGTTTAAGCCAAAAGCCCCATTTCAAATATTTCAAACTTATTCAAATTTGGTTCAAATTTGAAAGACATACAAGTTGTAGCACACATAGTGCATACATGTTCACACATATTGCACTAGATGCTAATTAACCCTATAGTTTGAGGCCATTTGGATGAGGTCGAAAAAATTCTTGGATTAGAAATGGGGTTGTTCGAACCCCGTAGTTGGATTTTTTTGAACTTGATCTGTAGTACTGGGCAAAACCCTAGTTTAACCTATTTAATTATAGATTCGTAGGTTGATTTTTCTACATTTTTTTTATTACTATGCAGCACATGTGTGTTTGCCCGTCGAGTGAAACTCGGAGAAGAGGGGATCACTCGGAAGGAGAGAAGAAGGGAGAGCATTATGGTGTCTCCCCTTTTTCGGGTGATGATGTTGACTTTTGTGCAGGGTTTGTCAGTGAGCAGGAGGTGCGAGCGAGCGAGTCGAGCGAGGCCGAGAATAAGAGAGATTTGTTTTTTTTGTGAGAGGGACAACCGAAGGATCCTGAAGGACCCAGAGACTTCCAATACGCATCCTGATGCGTCTTCTCTTGACAAAGAAAATGGCTGGGAGTTTGCGTACCTATTGCACGTGACCTGTGCTCACTGAAGTGTGGGACCCCACGCATGGGCACCACACGTAAGTGACAGACCTATTGGTGTAAAAACTCGGTTGATTAGTATAGTGCATTAGAGCAAAGTTTCCTATGGATTCAAGGGTAGGAAATCCAAGTTAACTCATTTACATGACATTATTTTTTCCATTAAGAAAAGTTAACACATCTATCAATTGGTACATTTTGGAGTGACTAAGAAGGATCCAGGCTTACTTATTCGTTTTCACGTGTTAAACTTGTCTAAATCTTGGTCAAACCTAGGATTTGACAGAGATTCAAATGGGCGGAAAATTCAAAAAAAAAACAGAAAAATGAAAAACCAAAGCACATAGTCTTCTTATATCATATAGTAAGCATTAAAGTTGATAAACAAGGTCTAGACATATTCAAACCAGACAAATCATGTATCTATACCCCCTAACCCCTAAACTATCTATTATATTATTAAAACAACAAACAACCAACGGCTCGGATTTAACATAGTTTAACGCTGGGAAGGAAACGGCTCAGATTTGGTCGACTAGCTAAAAAAGATCCACCTCTACGTAACTAAAAAAGATCCACTTCTATCACGTCTCACGCAAAGGAAGTGGAGACGTACAAAATTTGGATCAGTTAGAAAAACAGAATATTTATCTCCACGTACTAGGAGCCGTACACGTCCAGGATTACTTAGAAATAAACAGAATCGACATCTGCATCCATATAAAAGACAGCTATATATCATGTTTGCAGATCATCAAGGGTATAGGAGTTGCAGAAAAATAGGAAGGTAACGACGAAGAGCGAGAGGCTCACCCAGCAAGCAGCATGTCGCCGCCGGAGCAGGGCGCGGATAGCCAATGCGAGCACCGATGAATGGATGAGCAGGTAGCGCCGGTCGTAACGGACAACGGCGGCCCTTGGCAGAAGTACGTCGGTATATCAGCTATCATGTTTCAGATCTTGAAAGGGCTGAGGAGTTGCATAAAAAAGGAACCAGAGCAGGGAGCGGCCGGAAGCCGGATAGCCACGGTGAGCACCAGCCAGTGGATGAGAAGGTTGCACCGGTCATAACAGACAGCGGCGACGGAGGGATGCCAGGTGTAACCTCCGGCCATCTCCTTCTGTTCCTCCTTGGAGGTGATCGTGGTGTTTGACCTGCAGCGCAACGTATCTTGACCATAAAGATTCAATCGGCAGGGCTGATGGGTTTGGTACAAATCGACCACGCGTCTAGCATGAATATATCTCGACGGCTGATAGGTGTGTCATCCCAGCAATAACAACAGCAGGCCTCGGTGGCGGTAGCAGCTGTCGAGCGGATATGAAGATGGACCCTTCATGCTCCAGCGATAACAAAAGAAACCCTCAGAGGTGGTAGCGGCTGTTGACCGGATATGAAGAAGGAAAGTTCCTGCAGTCCCTAGAAAACCTCGCATGAGCTCGAACACGATGGTGCTTTTTCCGGCTGATCGAGACCGCCACTGATGCAAGACACATTCGTGCTTTGTTACCATGGCCGGTCGATGGAGGCGTGCGGCGATGGATCAATATGCCCGGCCGGTCGCAGCAGTGCAGGAAACACGGAGCGCTCAGGTAAGTGTGGTTCACGTATCAGTTAGATCTGCTATGTGTAAGATCGACTACTACTAATTCAATATTGATTGATTAGACATGACTACATACACATATGCAAACCAAAGATGCAAGGTAGGCTATTATGCCATCGAACAAAGCACCTGTCCATAGCTCTACCAATTTAGACCATGCCAGATCATTTTGGAGTTCCTTGCTAGCTGTTGCAAACCTGCCGGTTCGGTGCATCAACCACGTTTCTTCTTCGATTTGGCGGCCGTCCCAGCGGACATCACGGGCATGTGTTTCTACCTACCTAGAAAAAAGCAACGTGATTTCTGAAGTTTGTTGTTCTTCAAATTTGTAAGGACTCCCTTTTCTTTTTTTACAACATTCTACCATATAAGATGTTGTGGATGTGAGCAGTTACCTTGCAGTTCATATGTTTCTTTTGTAGGTTAAAGAAAATTGATGGTTTTTTGCAATTGGCAACTTTTCATTACTAAGCAGGGCAATAACAGGAACCAGAACAATTGGATTGGTTTGTCTCCTCTGTAATCTGCACGAATATTTCCTTTTCTTTCCAATTCGTCTATGTAGGGAGGGTTTGATCACTCGGTACAACGTAAGTGCAAATATTAGATTGCAAAATTTGTCCTTTCTTTGGCAGCATAAATTTACCATAATTAGTTGTTCATCAACAAAATTTGCAGATAGACTAGGACGAGACTCCAGATGCATTGTTGCTATCCTACAGGTGAAAGGCCCCAACACAGTGCTAATCAATTGATTTTCAGGTAAATATTGATTTCTGCAAGTTAATCATGTAATTTAAGAAAAAGTAACATATATTCACGGCTTGAAATATACAAGTCAGATAATACAAATGAATATGGTTATGCTTACACATAGTTTAAGATGCAAAAAAATTGCACAAAAAGTTTTTCGGTTAGGTCTAGCAATTTATGTTCAATTATGTTGTTGCAGTAATTACTTTGCAGAAACAAACTGGCCGTAACTCTAAAGTTGAGTCCGCATATCAAAACTTTTAAATGTTGCAAACGGTCTTATCTTTCTTCTTTTTTTACGTGCCGTAACTCTAATCCTATATTTTTTTTGCTAACAGAATCCACCCGCTTTTCATGCCGCGAGGCAGGAAAATAACTAAGCGCCTGGCGCAACAACTCGCGTCCACGCTCCTAATTAAGCGCCCAGCTGACAGGATTTGCACGACGTAACTACCATCAACCAGGAATCCTAGCGCCTCTAAATAAGAGGCCGTATTGTACATGATGGGCATGTTAAATATTAATTGTTGTAAAATGCTCTCGCAAAGAAAACACATAACAGTATGCACAATTGCTCTTTGACTTTTCAGTTTTGGTTGCTAAATGGTAGTTATGCTTATATTGCCAGTGTCTTGATTTCCGAAAAAAAGTATCTGCTTCGAGAGAACGGTCATCTGTTTGTAGCACACATCAATATTACAAAACCCAAATTCTATTTCTTGCCTGGGCACTCTATTGTCTTAGGCGGTGCTCCCATCTTTCGTGCGTCGGATCCCGATCTGACGGCCTAGACGAAGCAACGCAATCCACGCCGCACGTGGCTCTCCTCGCCTCCACGCAATCCTTATCCGAGCGACACTGCCCCATTCCCATCTAAAAATCCACGAACTGCTAGAGACCCAAGCGCCCTCACCGTCCCTCCGCAGCTCCGCTCCCCGGCGACCTCCTCTCCGCCTAGCCCCCGCGCCACGCCGCTCGACGTGCCTGCTCGCGCCGGTCTTGCTCTCCCTGCCCTTCTCAGCCACCTGCGACTTCCCCTTGGATCGCGCAAGGCGCCATGGCCGCCCATATCTCGTTGACCTCCGTCCCGGCGAGCCGCCTCCAGCTGAGGCGGAAAAGTGGGAGAACTCCGGCGGGGAGGAGGAAGAGTTCAATCTCGATCTCAGGCTCCGCGCCAAGATCTGACATCCCGTCATCACGCTCAACCTAGGGTGCCCCCGCCGCCGGAGCGCCATCCTAATCTTCCGCAACGGCGACGAGCTGGAGCACCTTGATACGGGGGAAGATGCGGCGTTGGCCGGGGGGGCGCCTTGGCTCTTCGCGCGCGCAAGAGCCGCCCCGCCGTCCTGCTCCGTTGTTTGCCCCCGCGCGCGTATGCACAGCAGCAGGCAGCAGCAGCGCCCGTCGTCCTGCCATGCGCCTGGCCCCCGATCGAAAGCAGCAGTGCTGCAGCGATGGTCGTGCACCCAAGCAGGCAAGCAAACCACTTTTTCCTATCGTGGTTGTGGCGTCCTCTCCCTCTCTTGTAGGTCTTTGCTGGCTGCTCTGTTGTTTTCATGCGCATGCTACCTATTAGTACTTGATCTACTCTATTTGCATATTGATGATGTAGTTTTTCACCTCTAGATCAATGGAAGGATCTAAATTATGTTCACTAGATGTAATTTTTGCAGTCTAATTTTTGCCTCTTCAGTTCTTTTTTTACTTCTAAAACGGTAGAAAGATGTATATTATGTTACTAGATGTATTTTTTGCAGACTAATTTTTGCTTCTTAAATTTTTCACTTTCAGAATCAGTAGAAGGATGTAACTATATTAGTTTCTTTCTCTAGTTTGGATGTATTTTTTATTAATTTTCTACATCCAGAACATAAAATGGATCAAGGTGTTAAACACTATTATTATTGTGATCCCAGTTTTCGTTATTTTGGATGTAATTTTTGTGTTTTCTTTACATCTATCGCTATATATTTTACATCCTCAATTAGATCACAAAATAAGTGGTATGACTCTTGTTTATTTCCGAGGGATGTAATTTTTTGTAAAAAATGGATGAACTTTTGCATCTAAATTACACGGGTTACAATATTGTGTGATGTCGGTAAGGTGATTTTTCTTGTTTAATTGCACGTGCGTGGCGGAGATGTATTTGTGCCAGACTTGTCCCGACTCCGCTCTCGCATGCATAACAAAGCCGCAAGGGGTCTCCGGGTCACATTTCCACTTTGGGTAACATGTCGCTTTCAGGTTTGGGACCACTTTCTTTTTATAGAAATAATTTGGTTCAGACAAGGGGAGCACTCCCTAAGACTAACCGGTGCTATAGCACCGTGTAGCAGCGTCCATTACAAAAGCCAGAATCACCACAATAGTTTGAAACATAGGCCCGGTAATAATCATGTGCAGTTCACGACTTGGAGAATAATATATATACACAAGAAGAAATTATTCAAATCTATTACATGTTACTCTTTGGTAATTAGATATGGGGTTCCTATCGCAATGTGGTGGATGACAAAACATCTTAAGCAACCTCCATTTTCCATTTTGACTATTTCTAATAGTATTTTTCGTAAACAAAGAAATATACAAATCTAGCCGCACAAATGTGCGGGCCATCCTGCTAGTGTCTTATGAAGTCAAGCATGAAGATAAGTGGTTTTGGGTTTCAAACATGGAAATTTCAAAAACCTCCCAAAAGCTTTATTTTAGAGTGACTAAGAAGGATCCATGCTTACCTTTTCATTTTCATGTTTTAAACTTGTTTAAATCTTAATTTGTCAAACCTAGGATCTGACAATTAAAGAGATTCAAATCGGCATTAAATTCAAAAAAAAACTCAGAAAAAGGAAAAACAAAAGCATATAGTCTTCTTATGTCATATAGTAAGCATTCAAGTTGATAAACACAAGGTTTGGACATATTCAAACCAGACAAATAATGTATCTCTACCCCCTAACCCTAAACTTGGTCGATCTTATGAAGTCAAGCATGAAGAGAAGTGGTTTTCGGTTTGAAACATGGAAATTTCAAGAACATCTCAAAAGCTTCTTATGTCATATAGTACTAAGCATTAAAGTTGAGAAACAAGGTCTAGACATATTCAACCTATGCAAATCATGTATCTACCCCCTAATTAACCCCTAAACTTTGTCTTATGTAGTCAAGCATGAAGAGAGGTGGTTTTGGGTTTCAAACATGGAAATTTCAAAAACCTCCCAAAAGCTTCATTTTAGAGTGACTAATTAATAAGAAGGATGATACAGGCTTCCCTTCTCATTTTCATGTTTTAAACTTGTTTAAATCTTGTTCAAACCTAGGATTTGACCAAGATTTTCAGAAAAAATCAAAAGAATGAAAAACCAAAGCACATAGCATTCTTATGCCATATAGTAAGCTAGCATTCAAGATGATAAACAAGGTCTAGACATATTCAAACCAGAAAAATCATGTATATATCTACCCCTAACCCTAAACTCTGTCTTATGAAGTCAAGCATGAAAGAGAAGTGGCGGTTTTGGGTTTGAAACATGGAAATTTCAAAAAAAAAAAGCTTCATTTTAGGGAGACTAAGAAGGATCCATGCTTACCATTTTATTTTCATGTTTTAAACTTGTTTAAATCTTGTTCAAACCTAAGATTTGACCAAGATTCAAATGGGTAGAAAATTAAAAAAGTGAAAAAAATGAAAAACCAAAGTACATAGTCTTCTTATGTCATATAGTAAGCATTCAAAAGTTGTTAAACAAGGTCGATCTAGACATATTCAAACCAGACAAATCATGTATCTATACCCCTAACCCCTAATTAAACTCTGTCTTATGAAGTCAAGCATGAAGAGAAGTGGTTTCGGGTTTCAAACATGGACTAATTAAGAAGGATCATTTTTAAAAACCCCAAAAGCTTCATTTTAGAGTGCAATAGAAGGATCCAGGCTTACCCTTTCATTTTGATGTTTTAATCTTGTTTAAATCTTGGTCAAACCTAGGATTTGACCAATATTCAAATGAGCATAAAATAAGAAATAAAAAAAGAAAAAAAGAAAGCACATAATCTTCTTATGTCATATAGTAAGCATTCAAATGTTGATAAACAAGGTTTGGACGGAAATTCAATTCGGCTCCCGGGTGCGTATGCTCCCTCTACCAACAAAACATATTTCAAAGTGTGGAAAAAATTTGATAAAAAATTCTACATGTACATCTCCATAATATATATGTGCGGGTCAAGTTTCACGAAAAAATAATATTTTGTGTGACCTATGCAAAAAAGAGAACACTTATCCTGTGAAAAGCATTGTTTTAAGCACTGAATTTTTTCTTTTTTACACAGGCCACATGATAAGTCCATTTTTTATGAAACGACTTTGTGAGCGCGTAGCACATGAAGATGTACGTGCGAATTTTTTGTTTCAATTTTTTGGAAATTTAAAATATGTGTAAGATGCATTTTAAAATATAAGGAGCATATGCTCCCATGTTCCAAAACACCACTCCTAGGTTTGGACATATTCAAACCAGACAAATAATGTATCTACCCCCGAACCCTAAACTCGGTCGATCTTATGAAGTCTAGCATGAAGAGAAGTCGTTTTGGGTTTCAAACATGGAAATTTCAAGAACATCCCAAAAGCTTCTTATGTCATATAGTAAGCATTAAAGTTGAGAAACAAGGTCTAGACATATTCAAACTATGCAAATCATGTATCTACCCTGTAACCCCTAAACTTTGTCTTATGTAGTCAAGCATGAAGAGATGTGGCTTTGGGTTTCAAACATGGAAATTTCAAAAACGTCCCAAAAGCTTCATTTTAGAGTGACTAAGAAGGATGATACAGGCTTCTCTTCCCATTTTCATGTTTTAAACTTGTTTAAATCTTGGTCAAACCTAGGATTTGACCAAGATTCTTCAGAAAAAATCAAAATAATGAAAAACTAAAGCACATAGCATTCTTATGTCATATAGTAAGCATTAAAGATGATAAACAAGGTCTAGACATATTCAAACCAGAAAAATCATGTATATATCTACCCCTAACCCTAAACTCTATCTTTATGAAGTCAAGCATGAAAGAGAAGTGGTGGTTTTGGGTTTGAAACATGGAAATTTCAAAAAACCCCAAATGCTTCATTTTAGGGAGAATAAGAAGGATCCATGCTTACCATTTTATTTTCATGTTTTAAACTTGTTTAGATCTTGTTCAAACCTAGGATTTGACCAAGATTCAAATGGGCAGAAAATTACAAAAAATCAAAAAATGAAAAACCAAAGTTCATAGTCTTCTTATGTCATATAGTAAGCATTCAAGTTTTAAACAAGGTCTAGACATATTCAAACCAGACAAATCATGTATCTATACCCCTAACCCTAATTAAACTCTGTCTTATGAAGTCAAGCATGAAGAGAAGTGGTTTCGGGTTTCAAACATGGACTAAGAAGGATCATTTTAAAAAAACCCAAAAGCTTTATTTTAGAGTGCATAAGAAGGATCCAGGCTTACCCTTTCATTTTGATGTTTTAATCTTGTTTAAATCTTGGTCAAACCTAGGATTTGACCAATATTCAAATGAGCATAAAATAACAAATAAATGAATCAATGAGATATGACCTCATGTTTATTTTCTATAGGATTATTTCCTATAGGATATGTTCAATCAAACAACTAGCTGGTGTAGGAAAAAATCCCGTAGAATCAAACAACTAGCAATCAAAAATAATTTATCTCTCAATCCTCTGTCGTGCATGTGGGTACACCAATAGCATATACATGTTGGTCCCATCTTAATGCTAAGGTTCAGTTCATCATACATAGTGGGAAACTTCACAAGATAAATGGGACCCAAGTTATGGCGAAAGTTAATATTATTACTATATATATACACACATAGTTTCATTCGATTTGAATTATAGGTTTGTGAGCAAATATATATTTAGTTTGAACTAGTGCTCGAGTACGTAAGAAGCTATTTAATCACAAGCTTCATAGATTTTAAAACAAGGCATCTACATATTACTTGGATTTTTCAAAATTTTCAGAATAGTTTTTTAGCTTGAAATAAGAAATAGTTTGGAACGTTGGATCTCAAATGGATGGTAGATGGTGGCACATAGTCACAATGTATCTTGGAAGCATCAAGTCACTGAAGCTCTGTCCGGTTTCCAAACCAAGCTAAGAAAGGCATTGAAAATGAAGTTCTGCTCTAAAACATCTCTCATTCCATTTTGGTGCTCGCGCAGTTGCATGCTGCCCACGTGTTAAGGTACGTGTCTCTGGCATGTAGAGAACTACGATTATTGGCGAAAAATATATCGAAATGGAAACTGTAAAAAAAAACCTCTCTGGTCAACCTGATGTGACGAGACAACACTGCACCAAACGTCGTCGCAAATTTATAGATGGGTGGCGTGCTAGTATACCAACAGTCAAATCGGCGCCCAGTCGCAGCAGCAGCCTAGAGTACCTAGTTTTTGCCCCTTGCATGTCTATCGTATTCTTCTTCACCCTCCCAGAATCACGCGCACGCGCAGTATCTCGATCCCCACCACGTCGCATCGTTCCGCTCGCCCTCTCCTCCGAAATCCCCAAGCGCGGTTGCATCCGCCATCCACCTAAATCCATCTTCACGTGATGAATTATTCTAGGCTTTGCCGGGGCGGCGGGGAAGGCCACTGGGAGGCTCTCACCGGCGACAACACCGACCTCATCGCTGCGCATCTGGACGTTACCTACACCGTCCGACTTGCCGCATGTTCCAGGGAGCTCTACGACCGGGATCAGCAAGGATGAAGGTAAGATGCACCATTGGGGTGAACCCTGCCTCCTGATGCCTCCGCCTGCTTATTGGTTCGATGAACACTGGGATTGGGCGACAGCATCTCGTCTGCATGATACCGTGTACGACCTGGTGCCCCTCGACCATCCTCGCCGTTCTGTCGCCCTGCCGTTCATGCACGACAGAAAATGGCTTGGCGCGAACGGCGACTGGATCGCCGCCGCCGATCATCATGGGTACCAGTGGTGCCTCGTGAACGTCTACACCGAGCGACATATCCCCCTTCCATCCCTACCTGCTTCAAAGATCGATCATAGTAGTTTTTCATATCAACCTGCATACTCTTTTAACTGGGGTCCAGCAATTGATTTGTTGAAGATTGTAATCTGCCAAGTGCCCACAAAAGGTGGGAGGTACGCAGATTACAAGCTCATCGCCTTGTTCGGCAAAACGATTTTCTACCTTGAAGGGGGTGGCGACTGGAGAATGCCCATGCTGGAGGCCCTTACACCTGCACCTGATTATCCAAATTACTGTGATGCCATTGAACTCGGTGGCCACGTTTTTGCGGTGGACGAAACTGACGGCTCCACGTACTTCTGGGACACCGCAAATGGTATTTTTTCAGTTCTTTTGCATTGCATGATACACTGCATTAACCAATGAAGTTATTAATGAACTACCTTGTTTATATTTTACCTTTCTTAAATGAATTAATGATCACACCCCCTTTTGCTGAATATGAATGAACCGTTGCTTGCAATGAATTAGTAGTACTAATTAGCCACCAACAAACATAGTATGCTCAGTATGTGATTGCATTCCTGAATTAGTAACTCTACGCCAATGCAGAATATGGATGTAATTAACCAGTATCTCAAAAGATAATGTAGCACTATGAAGGCACCCTTTTTGATAACCTTTTACACCCATTGTTTCATATATAACTAATTGATTTTGCCTCCAAAAGGAGGACGAGAGACCCCCGCCATCTGCATCAGAGAGATGCATAAGGACTTTCATAAGTATATGACTTAACGATCACATCCTTTATCTGAATATGAATGAACCGTTGCTTGCAATGAATTAGTACTAGTCAGTCATCAGCAAACATAGTATACTCCGTATGTGAATGCATTCCTGAATTAGTAACTCTATGCAACTGCAGAATATGGATGTAATTAACAAGTATCTCAAATGTTAACATAGAAACAGAAAAATAGAAGAAAATCGTTTATAATTACATGCGTAGCTTATATTTTCTAGAGATCGGGGAAAAAGCGTTGATTGGATGTACCTACATGCAGATCAAACAGTTCTTTGTTTATATCGGTGAACAATCTGCAAAATGGTATAATTAATTTTGTGTTTGATACATTATTTCTCCCATTTTCTTGAATAGATTTCAGTTTCCCACAATTATCTTTGATTAGTGATTGTGACGTCCCCTCATTCAAAATAACTCAGGTTATCTTTTTCCTAATCAAGTGTTATTTAAGTTTGAGTAAGTTTACGACTAATATCTACAACCTCATATATATATAAGATTTAGCACCTGCAGGCCTAGCAAAGTTAGCTGCCTGTAGTCCCCTGTATAGTTCTTTCTTTTTGCTTTCTTAGTTTTTCGTAGCCTTGCTACAACCCTGTATGCTCTAATATATAATGTCAACACCCGGATTTTTAAGTCCAGATGCCTATTATGCCGTACATCGCAATCCCAGGAATATTGTTGTTGCGAGACATAATAGTTGAATATCATAGAGTCATCATTTATTACAACACATAATCGTCTTACAAAGGTAGATCACATGATCCAACATTACAATAATAGTTGATCTATCGATCAACGAACATCACAAATAGCGGAAGCGAAGTAGTAGTGGCTATCTAATCCACAGGCCAACGCTTGACGTCAGGAGCGGTCCTAGTTGTCGTAGACGTCCTGCTGTCCATCTTCCTCGTACTGCTGTTCACCTTCATAGTCTGGCCATTTGAATAGCCAGGGACAAAGCCATGAGTACTTTTAAAGTACTCGCAAACTAATACTAGTGTAAGCACTATTAATTCTAGTAAGGGGATACTAAGCTCTAGGTTTATTTGCATAAAGCCAAGTTTATTTCATAAACATTTAGAAAAGACTCTTCATTTGCTAAACTAACGCAAGTGGGAACATTAGTGTCATTCCCACAACTCTGTTGTGATTCAATTCAAAGTCACCATTCACCTTTCCAGTTCAAGTCACAAGTCATATGTCACATTTTTGAAAATGGTCTGATGACGGAACAGTATGGCCTTTCCAATCGTCCGTAACCGTGGACACGGCTATTCGAATAGTTCTACACTCTGCAGAGGTCGTACGCTTGTGCCACAATATTTGCAATAATCCGTCAGGGTTAACTGGCCCTGATTTACCATACTCCGTATGCGGACTACCAACCATAACCTTTCACTTACATACTCTAGTATAGGCACCTCTCCCCATGAGCTTGGCCTCCCGGTGAAAACCGCAGTCAACCCGGGAACTGCACAGGGCTTGGGCCGGACATTCACCTCATTCACGTCATATCGTATCATTTCTTTTGTTGTAGAGGCAGCTCTTGGCCTAACCCCGATGACGCTTGTTCAGAGGGAACCCATACTAAAGCACATAAATTTCTAGTTAAGCCCTTACCCATATTGGGTATTGTGGGGGTACTTTCAAATTGGAATGGTATCGCATCCGAACCCAACCATCAGTTTTTGTAAAATTCACCAAGTCATTCACCAGTCATATTCACCTTCAAAATCTTTCAATAGAAGGAATCATCATTCCAAGGTTTTCAAAGTCATTTCATTTCACATGTTCCCATCTAGAGTAGTCAATTTTATTTGTTTAGCACTGGCAACTAGTCATGATGGGTGCTAAACAACTTGTATTGCTCTAGGCTAAGTTTGATACTCTTGTTCTACTCTATATCTAAACCAAGTGAATCATGAATCAAAAAGTAAGCTTTGATAAACCAAAATCAAAAACTTGTAAGGTAAAAACTTGGGATAGGATCATTAAGCATAAATAAAAGGGGGATGAGGCCTTGCTCTTGTAGAGCTTTGCCTTAGGGTATCTTGCAAGAATATTAGCTTGCCTTGAGTGGTGATGTGATCAAAGATTTCTTCTTCTTCCTCTTGGTAGAATACCTCCTCCTCCTGATAGTCTCTGGTACTAGCGTCTATAAACGAATACGAGGATACAATCACCAAACAACACTTAAGTAAACTTAATTAGCCTTAATGGCCCACACAATGATCTAGCATCACTACTTAACATTTATCACAAGATTATGCTAGGGTTTCCTTATTTAGTAATAGGAAAATAATTTCCTCTCATTGAAAATGGAGTTAGGGTTTCTCTTTAGTTTGTGAGAAAATAATTTCCTCTCATTGAATCTTCTTAATATTTAATTTCTCTTATGAATAATATATGACCTAGGTTGACTAAAGTCAACCTCTTCATACTTATCATTTGGGAAAATGATTTAAATGAGGTTCCATACCTCATGTAATTTAATACTAGTATGGTAGTGATTTAATGCTACCAAATAATTCAGTATGAGGGTACCTAGACCATGATCACTACCTCATGTTGAATTACTTGAGAACAAGATTTAAATGAGAGGAATACCTCTCATATGATTTAACACATAGTGGTAACTTAATTTAGTAAAAACTATTATTGAGGTGATGCCATATTCTCAAATAACCAGGGATGATCCCATGTTGACCAAGGTCAACACTTCTCACTTAGTATTTATGAAAAGTGATTTAAATGAGATTCATCATCTTATGTGATTTAAATAACTAGTGCAATTTAAATACTATTTTGATTTAAAGTCTATAAGTGAGCAAGTATGAACCTATGCAGTACATGTCATCTTATTACTTCATAATACTTGAGAAAATGATTTAAATGAGGTGCTACACCTCATAGATTTAAATTCCTAAAATTTGGGTATAGTTTAAATGGGCTAGTATTAACTACATAGCCAATATTTTGATTCTAGCCCATGATCATAAACAGCAACCATATCCTATTTTTACATAATCAATTAGAGTATTTGAAAAGTGAATTATTGCAATTGGATTCACTTCAAAATTCAAATTGGTTGATTTTTAAGATTTATTTGAATACTGAAAAGTCTCTGTTTTGTTATTTTTGCTATTCAAAATCTACATAACATAAGAGGTTGAATCCAGTGGGGTTGGCTAGATATATTCATAAGCTTTCTGGGAAATTTTGAATTACTCAAATTGGATTTGTAGAATTTGAACTATCCAAATTTTAAGTGGGCAGCAGTATTGGTTTTTAGCTAAATAGATTAAATCGAATTTGAATGACCTGGGCCGCGCGGGAAAACCTAACGGGCCGAAATGAGGGGGAAAAGACTGGGCTGGCCCAACTAACATGCCACGCACGCAGCGGGCCGCCTGACCGTGGCCCCCACTCATCAGCGGGTCTTAACAGCGAAGCGGTATCATCTATTGGGAGCCGTAGGATCATAAGACCATCGCACGGCTCACGCTTGTCGTCGTCGACGGCGAGCACACCCTTACTGGCGGCGAGCACCAGGGGGTCGGCGGCTTACCAGAGCTCCGGCGAGGGTCGAGGAGGGTCGCAGACGAACGAGGAGTCGACGGCGAGGTCAGTGATGGTCGGGGGAGTGCTTGAGGTGGTCGGAATCGCCGTCTTGATCTGGCCACGGGAGCGACGATCTCCGGCTAAATTCCGGCGAGGTAGGGTGTAATCGGAGAGGGGAAGGGGTCGAGGTGACCTAGGAGAAGGAGGGGAGTGAATGGGTGTGAAGAGAGCATCCAGGGAGGCCCTCCTTTTATAGGGGCGCGAGGTGCTGCGGGTGCACGGCAAGGTCGAGCATGGCGCGGCCGTCTAGAGCGGCGAAGGGGCAAGCTAGGGGTCGCGCGAGGTAGGTGATGACTAGGCGAGGCTAGAGAGCGTGCTGGCGTGGCCAATGATGGTCTGAGGCGTGCTGGCATCGTGGCCGTCCTCGCAGTACCGGCGCGGCAGAACTCGGATCATTGCGACGGTGACGAGGCTCCCGCGAGCTAGTGAGCATGTCCAGGAGCTAGCTGGTAGAGTGGTGATGGTGCGTGCAAGAGGGAAAAGCGAGGGGAGGACGAGGCTAACGGGCGACGAGGTGCACTGGCGGGTCCAGGGCGTCGTCTGGGCGCGCTCACCGCGTGCGCTGGCACGTCCTGGGCTTGTCTGGGTGTGTTTGTTCTGGCCAGTGCCGTGTAAGCTTTGAGCTAGAAATGGTACTGGCGTGTGTAGGAGATTGAGAGCTACCTATTTGACATGGTGAGAGGGATAGGGAAGGGGTAGGGAGGATGAGTGTATGTGGGTGAGCATGGTGCACGGCATGGTCGGTTTTTGCTCTCCACAGGCTTTAATCATCCAAGGCAAGTACTGGGAAAGATGCAGGGGACAAGGGGGAGTGATGATCAGCTCTGATCATGCAGGGTTTAGTCGAAGATCCAGTGTGTAATAGCAAGTATTGTAATTCCAGAATCATGCCTGCAAGGTGCTCGACAAAATGGCCGCAAGAACATTTTTGTCGAATTTTGTAATTCTTTTTGGTGGAGCTCACTTATATAATTAAAGAGAAAGAATGGTGGTGGTGGTGTCCATTTTGGTGAAGTTTTGTGAGATTTCAAAAAGTGTGTCATCTTCTCTTTATTTCAAAGTCCTCACTTGTCCATTCTATTCTGGTCAACCTAGTCAACTTCAGCAGAGATGGTCAACATGGAAGTTGTTGACCTTGACTTGGTCTTGGATGACATGGTCATAGTTGACTAAGTTTGGTTGAGGAAGATTCAAATGCAGGGGGGTAAAGTAGTGAAGATTTTATAAAAGTGGCATATGACCATTATCATATGTGTGTCAAATTTGAAAATTCCCTTGATTTGAATCTGGTTTCTTTTATGCATTTGTGTTTGTTTTTGTTATCTAAGAGTTTTAGAATCCATAGGGCAAGCAATGGTGGCCTCATATGAAGATTTGCAAAATTGGGTTATGTGTATGTGAGTGAATTTTGGGAGTTTTCTCCCTATTTGATTTCTTTCCCTTTAATTTGACTTTGGTTGACTCTAATGGGGTTCTTATGAGTTTAGAAACATTTTAAGAGCATTGAAACTAAATCAAAGGGTCTTGTTCAAAGATTTGCAAATTTGGCATAATACATAAGGGATGAGGTGTCAAATTTTCATAAACTTGTACTAGGGTTGTTCTTGCCTTACTTGGACATGGGTTAGGGTCCATTTAGTGTTAAAAAAGGTTTAGAGATGGTTTCACACCATTTGGTCAAGGTTTAGAGACCTAGGTCAATGTTTGGTGAAAAGCCTATGTGTCACATATGCTTTTATGCATATGTGGTATTTTATTTTTAATTTGACTTGGTTTGACCCAATTGGTTTTGTTGAATGTTGAAATGATGTATGGAGGTGATCAAACCATTCACCACAAGTTCTAGGGTCAATTTTCTTAAATTCCCATATTGCTATTTTACTCTCATATGCCTCTATGGCATTTTTAGTTTTCTTTTTATTTTCTTTGGTTTCAACTTGGAAATGATTTAAGAAGTACTATATAAGGTTTATGAAGCCTTTCCAATCCTCTAAATAATGTGGAAAAATTTAGGGTAAAGATCTATAATTATAACCATAGGCACATATGCCTTTTTCTTATTTAATTTCCTTTTATTCCATTTTAATTAGGATGGTGAAAAGAAGGGTGAGGTTTGGGGTTTAAGATCACTTCAAATACTAATAACACGCAATCATAGCAATAACACAAGAATTAAGCAAGATCACTATGTATCATACTCTATTTAATAAAAGTTTTTGTTGGTTCCAAAATTTGGAACTAGTGAAATTCATTTGTTTTATTTTGAAATTCTTGGGATGTTACAAACCCTTCCCCCTTAAACAAATCTCGTCCCGAGATTTTAAGAAAAATTAGGTTCCTAAGAGAGATTGAACATTTTATTAACAGGAGTACATACTTGGCATGTTCTGGGGTGCTTCCTGAGCTTCAGTGGCAGTCATGTGGTTGAGGCGGCCGTTGTTGTTGTTCTGGTTCCTTCTGCCTGCGAAGCGACGCTGTTGCTGGGCAGGTGCAGTGGTGTTGGCGGCAATCTTGGCAAGCTTCTTGGGGCACTCATTGGAGAAGTGACCCACTGATGGCGTGTATTTCACACGTTCGTTGGGCAACCCCAAGAGGAAGGTATGATGAGCACAGCAGCAAGTTTTCCCTCAGAAAGAAACCAAGGTTTATCGAACCAGGAGGAGCCAAGAAGCACGTTGAAGGTTGATGGCGGCGAGATGTAGTGCGGCGCAACACCAGAGATTCCGGCGCCAACGTGGAACCTGCACAACACAACCAAACTACTTTGCCCCAACGAAACAGTGAGGTTGTCAATCTCACCGGCTTGCTGTAACAAAGGATTAACCGTATTGTGTGGAAGATGATTGTTTGCAGAGAAAACAGTAAAAACAAGTATTGCAGTAGATTGTATTTCAGTAAAGAGAATTGGACCGGGGTCCACAGTTCACTAGAGGTGTCTCTCCCATAAGACGAACAGCATGTTGGGTGAACAAATTACAGTTGGGCAATTGACAAATAAAGAGAGCATGACAATGCACATACATATCATGATGAGTATAGTGAGATTTAATTGGGCATTACGACAAAGTACATAGACCGCCATCCAACTGCATCTATGCCTAAAAAGTCCACCTTCAGGTTATCATCCGAACCCCCTCCAGTATTAAGTTGCAAAACAACAGACAATTGCATTAAGTATGGTGCGTAATGTAATCAACAACTACATCCTTAGACATAGCATCAATGTTTTATCCCTAGTGGCAACAGCACAACACAACCTTAGAACTTTCATCACATCGTCCCGGTGTCAATGCAGGCATGAACCCACTATCGAGCATAAGTACTCCCTCTTGGAGTTAAAAGCATCTACTTGGCCAGAGCATCTACTAATAACGGAGAGCATGCAAGATCATAAACAACACATAAGCATAACTTTGATAATCAACATAACAAGTATTCTCTATTCATCGGATCCCAACAAACGCAACATATAGAATTACATATAGATGATCTTGATCATGATAGGCAGCTCACAAGATCCGACAATGATAGCACAATGGGGAGAAGACAACCATCTAGCTACTGCTATGGACCCATAGTCCAGGGTAGGAGACACAATCATAAAAACGGAGGCGACCATGGCGGTGTAGAGTCCTCAGGAGATGATTCCCCTCTCCCGGCAGGGTGCGGAGGCGATCTCCAGGATCCCCCGAGATGGGATCGGCGGCGACGGCGTCTCAGTAATGTTTTCCGTATCGTGGCTCTCGGTACTGGGGGTTTCGTCACGGAGGCTATTTGTAGGCGGAAGGGCAAGTCAAGAGGCGGCACGGGGGGCCCAAACCACAGGCCGGCGCGGCCAGGGGTGGGGCCGCGCCGCCCTAGGGTTTGGCCACCCCGTGGCCCTCTTCGTCTCTCCTTCGGACTTACGGAAGCTTCGTGAGAAAATAGGCCTCTGGGCTTTTATTTCGTCCAATTCCGATAATAATTCTTTAGTATGATTTCTGCAAGCAATAACAGCAGAAAAACAGCAAGCGGCACTTCGGCATCTTGTTAATAGGTTAGTTCCAGAAAATGCACGAATATGACATAAAGTGTGCATAAAACATGTAGATAACATCAATAATGTGGCATGGAACACAAGAAATTATCGATACGTTGGAGACGTATCAGCATCCCCAAGCTTAGTTCTGCTCGTCCCGAGCAGGTAAAACGATAACAAAGATAATTTCGGGAGTGACATGCCATCATAAACTTGATCATACTATTTGTAAAGCATATGTAGAGAATGCAGCGATCAAAACAATGTGTATGACATGAGTAAACAAGTGAATCATAAAGCAAAGACTTTTCATGAATAGCACTTCAAGACAAGCATCAATAAGTCTTGCATAAGAGTTAACTCATAAAGCAATAATTCAAAGTAAAGGTATTGAAGCAACACAAAAGAAGATTAAGTTTCAGCGGTTGCTTTCAACTTGTAACATGTATATCTCATGGATATTGTCAACATAGAGTAATATAATAAGTGCAATAAGCAAGTATGTAAGAATCAATGCACAGTTCACACAAGTGTTTGCTTCTTGAGGTGGAGAGAAATAGGTGAACTGACTCAACATAAAAGTAAAAAGAATGGTCCTCATAGAGGAAAAGCATCGATTGCTATATTTGTGCTAGAGCTTTGATTTTGAAAACATGAAACAATTTTGTCAACGGTAGTAATAAAGCATATGCATCATGTAAATTATATCTTATAAGTTGCAAGCCTCATGCATAGTGTACTAATAGTGCTCGCACCTTGTCCTAATTAGCTTGGACTACCTGGATTATCACCGCAATACATATGCTTTAACCAAGTTTCACAAAGGGGTACCTCTATGCCGCTTTGTACAAAGGTCTAAGGAGAAAGCTCGCATTTGGATTTCTCGCTTTTGATTATTCTCAACTTAGACATCCATACCGGGACAACATAGACAACAGATAATGGACTCCTCTTTTAATGCTTTAAGCATTCAACAACAATTAATTCTTTTCTCATTAGAGATTTGAGGATGTTTGTCCAAAACTGAAACTTCCACCATGGAACATGGCTTTAGTTAGCGGCCCAATGTTCTTCTCTCACAATATGCATGCTCAAACCATTCAACTCAGTGTAGATCGCCCTTACTTCAGACAAGACGAACATGCATAGCAACTCACATGAAATTCAACAATGAGTTGATGGCGTTCCCCAGTAAACATGGTTATCGCACAACAAGCAACTTAATAAGAGATAAAGTGCATAATTACATATTCAATACCACAATAGTTTTTAAGCTATTTGTCCCATGAGCTATATATTGCAAAGGTGAATGATGGAATTTTAAAGGTAGCACTCAAGCAATTTACTTTGGAATGGCTGGAAAATACCATGTAGTAGGTAGGTATGGTGGACACAAATGGCATAGTGGTTGGCTCAAGTATTTTGGATGCATGAGAAGTATTCCCTCTCGATACAAGGTTTAGGCTAGCAAGGTTATTTGAAGCAAACACAAGGATGAACGGTACAGCAAAACTCACAAAAAAGACATATTGAAAGCATTATAATACTCTATACCGTCTTCCTTGTTGTTCAAACTCAATACTAGAAATTATCTAGACCTTAGAGAAACCAAATATGCAAACCAAATTTTAGCATGCTCTATGTATTTCTTCATTAATAGGTGCAAAGCATATGATGCAAGAGCTTAAACATGAGCACAACAATTGCCAAGTATCACATTACCCAAAACATTTATAGCAATTACTACATGTATCATTTTCCAATTCCAACCATATAACAATTTAACGAAGGAGAAACTTCGCCATGAATACTATGAGTAGAAACCAAGGACATATTTGTCCATAAGCTACAGCGGAGTGTGTATCTCTCCCATAAAGTGAATGCTAGGATCCATTTTATTCAAACAAAATAAAAACAAAAACAAAACGACGCTCCAAGAAAAAGCACATAAGATGTGGCCGAATAAAAATGTAGTTTCAGGGGAGGAACCTGATAATTTGTTGATGAAGAAGGGGATGCCTTGGGCATCCCCAAGCTTAGACGCTTGAGTCTTCTTGATATATGCAGGGGTGAACCACCGGGTGCATCCCCAAGCTTAGAGCTTTCACTCTCCTTGATCATGTTGCATCATACTCCTCTCTTGATCCTTGAAAACTTCCTCCACACCAAACTCGAAACAACTCATTAGAGGGTTAGTGCACAATATAAATTGACATATTCAGAGGTGACACAATCATTCTTAACACTTCTGGACATTGCATAATGCTACTGGACATTAGTGGATCAAAGAAATTCATCCAACATAGCGAAAGAGGCAATGCGAAATAAAAGGCAGAATCTGTCAAAACAGAACAGTTCGTATTGACGAATTTTAAAATGGCACCAGACTTGCTCAAACGAAAATGCTCAAATTGAATGAAAGTTGCGTACATATCTGAGGATCATGCTCGTAAATTGGCATAATTTTCTGAGCTTCCTGCAGGGCAGTGGGCTCAGATTCGTGACAGCAAAGAAATCTGGAACTGCGCAGTAATCCAAATCTAGTACTTACTTTTCTATCAACGGCTTAACTTGGCACAACAAAACTCAAAACTAAGATAAGGAGAGGTTGCTACAGTAGTAAACAACTTCCAAGACACAAAATAAAAACAAAGTACTGTAGGTAAAAACATGGGTTGTCTCCCATAAGCGCTTTTCTTTAACGCCTTTCAGCTAGGCGCAGAAAGTGTGTATCAAGTATTATCGAGAAATGAAGCATCAACATCATAATTTGTTCTAATAATAGAATCATAAGGTAACTTCATTCTCTTTCTAGGGAAGTGTTCCATACCTTTCTTGAGAGGAAATTGATATTTTATATTTCCTTCCCTCATATCAATAATAGCACCAACAGTTCGAAGAAAAGGTCTTCCCAATATAATTGGACAAGATGCATTGCATTCAATATCCAAGACAACAAAATCAACGGGAACAAGATTATTGTTAACGGTAATGCGAACATTATCAACTTTACCCAAAGGTTTCTTTGTAGAATGATCAGCAAGATTAACATCCAAATAACAATTTTTCAGCGGTGGCAAGTCAAGCATATTATAAATTTTCTTCGGCATAACAGAAATACTTGCACCAAGATCACATAAAGCATTACAATCAAAATCTTTAACCTTCATCTTAATGATGGGCTCCCAACCATCTTCTAGCTTTTTAGGAATAGAGGCTTCACGCTCTAGTTTCTCTTCTCTAGCTTTTATGAGAGCATTTGTAATATGATGCGTGAAAGCCAAATTTATAGCACTAGCATTAGGACTTTTAGCAAGTTTTTGCAAGAACTTTATAACTTCAGAGATGTGGCAATCATCAAAATTCAAACCATTATAATCTAAAGCAATGGGATCATCATCCCCAATGTTGGAAAAAATTTCAGCAGCTTTATCGCAGGCAATTTCAGCAGTTTTAGCAGTTTCAGGCAGTTTTTCGCGCTTTGCATTGGAAGTGGAAACATTGCTAACACCAATTCTTTTATTAGTATGAGTAGGAGGTGCAGCAACATGTGTAGCATTAGCATTACTAGTGGTGGTAATAGTCCAAACTTTAGCTATGTTCTTCTCTTTAGCTAGTTTTTCATTTTCTTCTCTATCCCACCTAGCACGCAGTTCAGCCATTAATCTTATATTCTCATTAATTCTAACTTGAATGGCATTTGCTGTAGTAACAATTTTATTTTCAATGTCCCTATTGGGCATAACCTTCGATTTCAAAAGATCAACATCAGAGGCAAGACTATCAACTCTAGAAACAAGAATATCAATTTTCCCAAGCTTTTCTTCAACAGATTTGTTAAAAGCAGTTTGTGTACTAATAAATTCTTTAAGCATGGCTTCAAGTCCAGGGGGTGAATTCCTATTATTGTTGTAAGAATTTCCATAAGAATTACCATAACCGTTGCCATTATTATAAGGATATGGCCTATAGTTGTTACTAGAATTGTTCCGGTAAGCATTGTTGTTGAAATTATTATTTTTAATGAAGTTTACATCAACATGTTCTTCTTGTGCAACCAATGAAGCTAACGGAACATTATTAGGATCAATATTAGTCCTATCATTCACAAGCATAGACATAATAGCATCAATCTTATCACTCAAGGAAGAGGTTTTTTCGACAGAATTTACCTTCTTACCTTGTGGAGCTCTTTCCGTGTGCCATTCAGAGTAATTTATCATCATATCATCAAGAAGTTTTGTAGCCGCCCCCAATGTGATGGACATAAAGGTACCTCCAGCAGCTGAATCCAATAAATTCCGCGAAGAAAAATTTAGTCCTGCATAGAAGGTTTGGATGATCATCCAAGTAGTCAGTCCATGGGTTGGGCAATTTTTAACCAAAGATTTCATTCTTTCCCAAGCTTGAGCAACATGTTCAGTATCTAATTGTTTAAAATTCATTATGCTACTCCTCAAAGATATAATTTTAGCAGGGGGATAATATCTACCAATAAAAGCATCCTTGCATTTAGTCCATGAATCAATACTATTCTTAGGCAGAGATAGCAACCAATCTTTAGCTCTTCCTCTTAATGAGAAAGGGAACAATTTTAGTTTAATAATGTCACCATCTACATCTTTATATTTTTGCATTTCACATAATTCAACAAAATTATTAAGATGGGCAGCAGCATCATCAGAACTAACACCAGAAAATTGATTGTTCATGACAAGATTCAGTAAAGCAGGTTTAATTTCAAAGAATTCTGCTGTAGTAGCAGGTGGAGCAATAGGTGTGCATAAGAAATCATTATTATTTGTGGTTGTGAAGTCACACAACTTAGTATTTTCAGCGTTGGCCATTTTAGCAATAGTAAATAAAGCAAACTAGATAAAGTAAATGCAAGTAAACTAATTTTTTTGTGTTTTCGATATAGCAAACTGGATAGCAAAATAAAGTAAAACTAGCAACTAATTTTTTTTGTATTTTGATTTAGTGCAGCAAACAAAGTAGTAAATAAAATAAAGCAAGACAAAAACAAAGTAAAGAGATTGAGAAGTGGAGACTCCCCTTGCAGCGTGTCTTGATCTCCCCGGCAACGGCGCCAGAAAATATGCTTGATGGCGTGTATTTCACACGTTCGTTGGGCAACCCCAAGAGGAAGGTATGATGAGCACAGCAGCAAGTTTTCCCTCAGAAAGAAACCAAGGTTTATCGAACCAGGAGGAGCCAAGAAGCACGTTGAAGGTTGATGGCGGCGAGATGTAGTGCGGCGCAACACCAGAGATTCCGGCGCCAACGTGGAACCTGCACAACACAACCAAACTACTTTGCCCCAACGAAACAGTGAGGTTGTCAATCTCACCGGCTTGCTGTAACAAAGGATTAACCGTATTGTGTGGAAGATGATTGTTTGCAGAGAAAACAGTAAAAACAAGTATTGCAGTAGATTGTATTTCAGTAAAGAGAATTGGACCGGGGTCCACAGTTCACTAGAGGTGTCTCTCCCATAAGACGAACAGCATGTTGGGTGAACAAATTACAGTTGGGCAATTGACAAATAAAGAGAGCATGACAATGCACATACATATCATGATGAGTATAGTGAGATTTAATTGGGCATTACGACAAAGTACATAGACCGCCATCCAACTGCATCTATGCCTAAAAAGTCCACCTTCAGGTTATCATCCGAACCCCCTCCAGTATTAAGTTGCAAAACAACAGACAATTGCATTAAGTATGGTGCGTAATGTAATCAACAACTACATCCTTAGACATAGCATCAATGTTTTATCCCTAGTGGCAACAGCACAACACAACCTTAGAACTTTCACATCCTTGTCCCAGGTGTCAATGCAGGCATGAACCCACTATCGAGCATAAGTACTCCCTCTTGGAGTTAAAAGCATCTACTTGGCCAGAGCATCTACTAATAACGGAGAGCATGCAAGATCATAAACAACACATAAGCATAACTTTGATAATCAACATAACAAGTATTCTCTATTCATCGGATCCCAACAAACGCAACATATAGAATTACATATAGATGATCTTGATCATGATAGGCAGCTCACAAGATCCGACAATGATAGCACAATGGGGAGAAGACAACCATCTAGCTACTGCTATGGACCCATAGTCCAGGGGTAGACTACTCACTCATCACTCCGGAGGCGACCATGGCGGTGTAGAGTCCTCAGGAGATGATTCCCCTCTCCGGCAGGGTGCCGGAGGCGATCTCCGGATCCCCGAGATGGGATCGGCGGCGACGGCGTCTCGGTAATGTTTTCCGTATCGTGGCTCTCGATGCGGGGGTTTCGTCACGGAGGCTATTTGTAGGCGGAAGGGCAAGTCAAGAGGCGGCACGGGGGGCCCAAACCACAGGCCGGCGCGGCCAGGGGTGGGGCCGCGCCGCCCTAGGGTTTGGCCACCCTGTGGCCCCTCTTCGTCTCTCCTTCGGACTTCTGGAAGCTTCGTGAGAAAATAGGCCTCTGGGCTTTTATTTCGTCCAATTCCGAGAATATTTCTTTACTAGGATTTCTGAAACCAAAAACAGCAGAAAACAGCAACTGGCACTTCGGCATCTTGTTAATAGGTTAGTTCCAGAAAATGCACGAATATGACATAAAGTGTGCATAAAACATGTAGATAACATCAATAATGTGGCATGGAACACAAGAAATTATCGATACGTTGGAGACGTATCACCCACAACTCCACATTCATAGCAGGTGACGGTGGACTTGTCCTTGGGGTTGACGGGGGTGGCATTGCTTCCAGTCCTCGGGCCAGTGTTGGTGTTGTTGTTGTTCCCATTGTTGCTGTTGCTGTTGGGGTTGTTGTTGTTGTGGTGGCTGTTGTTGTTGTTGTTGTTGTTGTTGTTGTTGTAGTTGGGGCGATAAGTCTGAGCAGGTGGCCTGTTGTTTCTGGGGGTGAATCCTCCAGAGGAGTTATTGCGGTACTTCTGGGTATGGTGGGGTCCACTCTGGTTCAGCATTCTGCGCTTGCGGTTCTCATTGGCCTGATGCAGCTTTCCTTCCATCTGGATGGCTGAGTCCACGAGGGCTTCTAAGTCAGCGAACGGAATGTTCACTAACACAGTTTGCATCTCGTCATGCAGTCCGTTCAGAAATCTTTCCTTCCTCTTCTCGTTGGTGTCGGTCTCATCCGGGGCGTACCTTGACAGAGTGAGAAACCTGTCGCGGTATTCCACCACGGACATCCTTCCTTGCTTGAGTTCACGGAACTCGTCTCTCATCTTCTTGATCAGTCCTTGGGGCACATGGTACTTGCTGAATTTCAGCTTGAAGTCTTCCCATGTCATCATCTGTCCTGCATTCATTGCACGGGCACTTGTCCACCAGGCTCTGGCAGGTCCTGACAGGTAGTGGGTGGCAAACAGTACTTTTTCTGCGGCTTCTACTCCCGCAACTTCAAGGTTGTTCTCCATGGTCTGGAGCCAGTCATCAGCATCAAGGGGCTCTTCAGTCTTGTTGAATACCGGTGGGTTGGTGTGCTGAAAGTTCTTCAGCTTCGATCCAGGGTGATCGTTGTTTCCATGGCCTTGATTGTTCTGAGCTATCTGTTGCAGTGCGGTAATGTTGGCTTGACGTTCAGCTCTCTCGACTTCTCGATCTGCCATCATTGTCTGCAACAGTTGCATCATGGCATCCTGGGTGGTGTTGCGGGTTGGTGGGGCCATCTGAACATTGAGGTAGATGATAAGATAAGAGGGAAATTTCTATGGTTGGTTTTGTTAAATTTTTAAAAGTTCACAAATTGAAATTTTGAGTAGTGTTGCAGGGGTAATACCGACAACACTTTTTCATTCATACCAAGCATCACATATTACAAATCTAACACACCGTTGGTTTGAAGAACCATTCATCGCTCTACGATACAAGGGGGATCCTGATACAACTCACACCTACTTAAGTGCTTGGGTGATACTACTCTTCAGGGTGGAATTCTGTGTCTTCACGGGTAATGTGCTTGGCGAGAGGCGAGGGCGTTGTCCAAATCTCTGCGGGTTTTGTACTGCCTGAAGTCCTGCGGTGCTTCGTAGGGGTTCATCTTGGGTTGTGGTGGGGGCATGGTCATCGGTCTTCCCATGGAATCATGTCTTGGGTAGTAGATGAAGCGAGTGTTCCTGATCTTGTTCTCATTTTGTCCGCACAGACGGAAAATTGCTTCTTGCATAGCTTTGTCTAGCCCTTCCTTCCAAGTGTTTCCCGTTACAGAAAACCAGATGGTTTCCCATACCGGGGCATCAAGCTTCCTTCGTAGATCAGTAGAAACGTCCCACCGAGGTGGTTCTCCTAACTGAGTTTCGAGGGGTATTCCGAAAAATTCGGGATACGGGTGGCCTAGGTATTCCACTAGTTGCTTCAAATCCTTTTCGAACTTTAGGTCTCCTCTGCGACCAAGCTGATAGAACTCCCATTGGTACTCCATCTGTGAGCAATGAGGATGAGTAAGTTAATGAAGTGATCAAGTGTGCAAAATTTTATGTACAATTATAAAGAAAAGTAGAGCATGGATTTATTCTTTTGAAAAAGATCTTAAGGTAAGGGTGAGAATAATTTTTTCAGAAATATTCACTTTCTTTGTTTTGGAAACTAAGTTTTTCGGACGTCCATTCTAACTAGGGTCTCCTAAGGTCAAACAATGGCTCTGATACCAACTTGTCAACACCCGGATTTTTAAGTCCAGATGCCTATTATGCCGTACATCGCAATCCCAGGAATATTGTTGTTGCGAGACATAATAGTTGAATATCATAGAGTCATCATTTATTACAACACATAATCGTCTTACAAAGGTAGATCACATGATCCAACATTACAATAATAGTTGATCTATCGATCAACGAACATCACAAATAGCGGAAGCGAAGTAGTAGTGGCTATCTAATCCACAGGCCAACGCTTGACGTCAGGAGCGGTCCTAGTTGTCGTAGACGTCCTGCTGTCCATCTTCCTCGTACTGCTGTTCACCTTCATAGTCTGGCCATTTGAATAGCCAGGGACAAAGCCATGAGTACTTTTAAAGTACTCGCAAACTAATACTAGTGTAAGCACTATTAATTCTAGTAAGGGGATACTAAGCTCTAGGTTTATTTGCATAAAGCCAAGTTTATTTCATAAACATTTAGAAAAGACTCTTCATTTGCTAAACTAACGCAAGTGGGAACATTAGTGTCATTCCCACAACTCTGTTGTGATTCAATTCAAAGTCACCATTCACCTTTCCAGTTCAAGTCACAAGTCATATGTCACATTTTTGAAAATGGTCTGATGACGGAACAGTATGGCCTTTCCAATCGTCCGTAACCGTGGACACGGCTATTCGAATAGTTCTACACTCTGCAGAGGTCGTACGCTTGTGCCACAATATTTGCAATAATCCGTCAGGGTTAACTGGCCCTGATTTACCATACTCCGTATGCGGACTACCAACCATAACCTTTCACTTACATACTCTAGTATAGGCACCTCTCCCCATGAGCTTGGCCTCCCGGTGAAAACCGCAGTCAACCCGGGAACTGCACAGGGCTTGGGCCGGACATTCACCTCATTCACGTCATATCGTATCATTTCTTTTGTTGTAGAGGCAGCTCTTGGCCTAACCCCGATGACGCTTGTTCAGAGGGAACCCATACTAAAGCACATAAATTTCTAGTTAAGCCCTTACCCATATTGGGTATTGTGGGGGTACTTTCAAATTGGAATGGTATCGCATCCGAACCCAACCATCAGTTTTTGTAAAATTCACCAAGTCATTCACCAGTCATATTCACCTTCAAAATCTTTCAATAGAAGGAATCATCATTCCAAGGTTTTCAAAGTCATTTCATTTCACATGTTCCCATCTAGAGTAGTCAATTTTATTTGTTTAGCACTGGCAACTAGTCATGAGGGGTGCTAAACAACTTGTATTGCTCTAGGCTAAGTTTGATACTCTTGTTCTACTCTATATCTAAACCAAGTGAATCATGAATCAAAAAGTAAGCTTTGATAAACCAAAGTCAAAAACTTGTAAGGTAAAAACTTGGGATAGGATCATTAAGCATAAATAAAAGGGGGATGAGGCCTTGCTCTTGTAGAGCTTTGCCTTAGGGTATCTTGCAAGAATATTAGCTTGCCTTGAGTGGTAATGTGATCAAAGTTTTCTTCTTCTTCCTCTTGGTAGAATACCTCCTCCTCCTGATAGTCTCTGGTACTAGCGTCTATAAACGAATACGAGGATACAATCACCAAACAACACTTAAGTAAACTTAATTAGCCTTAATGGCCCACACAATGATCTAGCATCACTACTTAACATTTATCACAAGATTATGCTAGGGTTTCCTTATTTAGTAATAGGAAAATAATTTCCTCTCATTGAAAATGGAGTTAGGGTTTCTCTTTAGTTTGTGAGAAAATAATTTCCTCTCATTGAATCTTCTTAATATTTAATTTCTCTTATGAATAATATATGACCTAGGTTGACTAAAGTCAACCTCTTCATACTTATCATTTGGGAAAATGATTTAAATGAGGTTCCATACCTCATGTAATTTAATACTAGTATGGTAGTGATTTAATGCTACCAAATAATTCAGTATGAGGGTACCTAGACCATGATCACTACCTCATGTTGAATTACTTGAGAACAAGATTTAAATGAGAGGAATACCTCTCATATGATTTAACACATAGTGGTAACTTAATTTAGTAAAAACTATTATTGAGGTGATGCCATATTCTCAAATAACCAGGGATGATCCCATGTTGACCAAGGTCAACACTTCTCACTTAGTATTTATGAAAAGTGATTTAAATGAGATTCATCATCTTATGTGATTTAAATAACTAGTGCAATTTAAATACTATTTTGATTTAAAGTCTATAAGTGAGCAAGTATGAACCTATGCAGTACATGTCATCTTATTACTTCATAATACTTGAGAAAATGATTTAAATGAGGTGCTACACCTCATAGATTTAAATTCCTAAAATTTGGGTATAGTTTAAATGGGCTAGTATTAACTACATAGCCAATATTTTGATTCTAGCCCATGATCATAAACAGCAACCATATCCTATTTTTACATAATCAATTAGAGTATTTGAAAAGTGAATTATTGCAATTGGATTCACTTCAAAATTCAAATTGGTTGATTTTTAAGATTTATTTGAATACTGAAAAGTCTCTGTTTTGTTATTTTTGCTATTCAAAATCTACATAACATAAGAGGTTGAATCCAGTGGGGTTGGCTAGATATATTCATAAGCTTTCTGGGAAATTTTGAATTACTCAAATTGGATTTGTAGAATTTGAACTATCCAAATTTTAAGTGGGCAGCAGTATTGGTTTTTAGCTAAATAGATTAAATCGAATTTGAATGACCTGGGCCGCGCGGGAAAACCTAACGGGCCAAAATGAGGGGGAAAAGACTGGGCTGGCCCAACTAACATGCCACGCACGCAGCGGGCCGCCTGACCGTGGCCCCCACTCATCAGCGGGTCTTAACAGCGAAGCGGTATCATCTATTGGGAGCCGTAGGATCATAAGACGATCGCACGGCTCACGCTTGTCGTCGTCGACGGCGAGCACACCCTTACTGGCGGCGAGCACCAGGGGGTCGGCGGCTTACCAGAGCTCCGGCGAGGGTCGAGGAGGGTCGCAGATGAACGAGGAGTCGACGGCGAGGTCAGTGATGGTCGGGGGAGTGCTTGAGGTGGTCGGAATCGCCGTCTTGATCTGGCCACGGGAGCGACGATCTCCGGCTAAATTCCGGCGAGGTAGGGTGTAATCGGAGAGGGGAAGGGGTCGAGGTGACCTAGGAGAAGGAGGGGAGTGAATGGGTGTGAAGAGAGCATCCAGGGAGGCCCTCCTTTTATAGGGGCGCGAGGTGCTGCGGGTGCACGGCAAGGTCGAGCATGGCGCGGCCGTCTGGAGCGGCGAAGGGGCAAGCTAGGGGTCGCGCGAGGTAGGTGATGACTAGGCGAGGCTAGAGAGCGTGCTGGCGTGGCCAATGATGGTCTGAGGCGTGCTGGCATCGTGGCCGTCCTCGCAGTACCGGCGCGGCAGAACTCGGATCATTGCGACGGTGACGAGGCTCCCGCGAGCTAGTGAGCATGTCCAGGAGCTAGCTGGTAGAGTGGTGATGGTGCGTGCAAGAGGGAAAAGCGAGGGGAGGACGAGGCTAACGGGCGACGAGGTGCACTGGCGGGTCCAGGGCGTCGTCTGGGCGCGCTCACCGCGTGCGCTGGCACGTCCTGGGCTTGTCTGGGCGTGTTTGTTCTGGCCAGTGCCGTGTAAGCTTTGAGCTAGAAATGGTACTGGCGTGTGTAGGAGATTGAGAGCTACCTATTTGACATGGTGAGAGGGATAGGGAAGGGGTAGGGAGGATGAGTGTATGTGGGTGAGCATGGTGCACGGCATGGTCGGTTTTTGCTCTCCACAGGCTTTAATCATCCAAGGCAAGTACTGGGAAAGATGCAGGGGACAAGGGGGAGTGATGATCAGCTCTGATCATGCAGGGTTTAGTCGAAGATCCAGTGTGTAATAGCAAGTATTGTAATTCCAGAATCATGCCTGCAAGGTGCTCGACAAAATGGCCGCAAGAACATTTTCGTCGAATTTTGTAATTCTTTTTGGTGGTGACAAGGGATTAACTTATCAATGCCTATGGATTGTAGGCTAGGGTTTAGTTAGAAGTAGAGGGCAAGTAGATCTCGAAGGTTTCAGCCGAAAAGTACTCGACGAATATGAAAACTAGGGTTTGCAGACAATGATTCGATGATCTCCTCGTTCCTCGACTCCCCCTTTATATAAGAGGTGGAGCCGAGGGTTTCGTTTTGTACAAGTTACAGAGTCCGGGACGGTTTCTAACTCATCCCGCCAGATTACAAATAACATCTCCTATTACAACTCTATCTTTTCCTTAAATACATCTTGGGCTTCCGAATCTTCTTATTCTTCGGGTAGTGGGCCTTCAATAAACCCCGGGTACTATATTTGGCAGGCCCATTTGGGATGCCTATGTCAGTAGCCCCCGAGATTTTGCTTGAATCGTAGAGTCAGGGAAAATCTCCACTGTTTATTTTTACCCGAAAGCTCTAACTTTTATACTTTTCTCATAAAATTCTATATTGTACAGGGATATTGGTAGTTGGGGCTAGTTCATCTGACGGATCAGGTACTAGTTAACTGCTCTAGTGGCAATCCGCAAAAACCTACTTCAAAATCACGTCCCCGGACATGATCTCGGGATACTGGTGTAAACTTCGACAGGTGCCGCTTAAGGTCTTACCATTCTGTCGAGTCCCAGTCAAATTTATCGAGTACCTAACGCGTCCGTTAGGATTTTTCTTCGTATCTGTTGATACGGATAAAAGTAGCAGAGCGCAGTCTTCGGCGATGCCACGCCCAGCAGAATGGATCTGGGGTCTTACCTTCGCAAATTTGCGGCATTCAGAAATTGATCGCAACTTTGGCGTTCTGAGAATATATTGTCGAGTGTTTTTCCGGCTGTTGGAATGGCACATTTTATCGAGTCAAATATGACTTATATTATTTTCCCGATGGGAGTATATGTAGAGTTAATTATAACTCGAAATATACTCTCTTGCTTTTCTATCTTTCTTTCTTCTTCCTCTTTTTTTAAATTTCATCGGGCACGCGAACAGCGTTCCCGATGGGATTAGCCCCCGAGGCTACAGCCAAGAACTTGTGCTTGGTTGTAGGCTCAACATTTTAGTCCACCTTGTCTCTATATTGCCATTATCTCCCAATATTCTTTCCCTTCTTCTTTTGTGTTGTTTTTTTTTTTTTATATCTATCGGGTGCGCGAACAGCGCTCCCGATGGGAGTAGCCCCCGAGGCTACATCCAAGAACTTGTGCTTGGTTGTAGGCTCAACATTTTCTATATTGTCATACTCGAAATTTTACTTTCTGTCAAAGTAGCCCCCGAGCATTTGGGCAAAAACTTGTTTCTGACCAAAAGCTCCCGATGTATTCAAATAACTTATCCTGTCGCCATTCTCCGTTTATTTTTCTCGTCGATATATGTTCCCTTGTCAAATTTTTCTTCAACTCTATCCATGGCCGAGTTTTTTGCTGCCTTGTGGGTCCATCGTTTCCACCACGTTGACACGTCGTGTAAGTGGGGGACACACGTCCTCCGCTTTTTCTGGCGCACGTACGGTAACGCCTATCTTAGTAAAAATACTTTTTTGCCCTTGTAACCAGAAGATCGATTCTCACCACACGATTTCCTCATCCAACGGCTTTCTGCGACCCTCAATTCTTATATAAACCTGTCTTCAACCTCCGTTCATCCCCTTGTTTGCGCCGCTCACCTGTTCCTCTTCGCAAAAAACTTCCCTGCGCCCAACTCTCTCTGATTTTCCCGCACTCACACACATTGCTCTGCCCATTGCCATTGATGCCACCGCGCGTACGCCTAACTCGCCACAGCACTCCAGAATCCGCGATGGCTGCTGAAGATCTTGAGTGGGAGAGATCTAAAATCTCCAATCAGGACGTCAACCTGATGAAAAGGCTTGGCCTTATGAAGAAGGAAGACGCCATCCGCTTTCCCAGCGAAGAAAGCTATCCCAACCCTCCAATGGAGTATCGGGTTAGTTTCGTTGATCATCTCATCCGTGGCCTTTCTCCCCCAATCCATGATTTCCTCCGCGGTCTTCTCTTTGTTTACGGGATTCAGTTGCACCAACTGACTCCCAATTCGATCCTTCATATTTCTATTTTTATCACTCTGTGTGAGTGCTTCCTTGGAGTCGCTCCCAATTGGGCTCTTTGGAAGCGCATTTTCTGCCTTCGCCGTAATGGCGCGCACAACGCCACCTACAACATAGGTGGCGTAGTTATCTGTGTCCGAACCGATGTCGATTATTTCGACGTCAAATTTCCCGATTCTGTCCAAGGATGGCGCAAGAGGTGGCTCTATATACATGAAGAAAGCGCCAATTCCGTGGAACACAATATAGTTCCCTTCGACGGAAACGCGAAGATTCAACGCCGCCACTCCTGGGACGCCGAAGTTTCCGAAGAAGAGAAGGAGGCGACAGAAGCTCTTATGTCTCGTATTCATCAGCTCCAAAATACTCGAGGCAAAGAGTTATCTGGTGTCCAAATCACAGCCTATTTTCTTAGAATTAGAGTGCAGCCTCTTCAGGCTCGCAAAAATCCCCTTTGGACGTACTCTGGTGCCAAAGACGCCAATAGGCTCTCCAGTGATCTTTCTGTGAAGGATTTAGAGAAGCTTATTCGAAGAATTACCTCGCTGAGTAAGAAGGATCCTATTCCTTCCTCCTGTCGCGTGGCACCCTACAACTCCACCAATCCTCTCCCCGAGGTATTTTGTCTTCTCGAATGTTTATCTTATTCTGAATTTTTCCTGCATCTCATTGTGTTAATATTTCGCTATTTTTCCCTTTGTCGCTATTATATTTTTTTTTTACAGGATCACCCTACTATAGCTTCCCTTCCTCCTCTTCCTGAGGATGGAGAAGTCGAAGAAATGGGTCTAGTTGCCGAAGATGCTCAAGGCTCTTCTGTTCCTGAAAGTGAAGTCGCGGGTTCTCACAAATCTGCGGCTTCTCATGAAAAAGAAGCCGAGTCTGAAGCCAGTGAGTCGACACAATCCCTTCCTCCTGCTGTCTCTCCAAAGAACAAAAGGAAAAGGGATGATGTCGGATATTTCGGGACTTCTAAACCCGAAGAAACTGTTCCTTCACCGCAAAAGGCAGCTTACGATCCATATCTCGCGAGTCTCATCAGTTCGTAAGTTCCCTGTCTTTTTTTTTGTTTTTCTCTTCAAAAATTTTTGCTTGCCTTGCTTTTTATGCTGTCACCCTTTTTCGATAGTGATGATGACGAAGAAACACCAACTTTGGATGTGGCTGCTCGAACGAGTACCTCGCGTACCCTAGTTATTTCAGAGCCGCGAGTTGAAGGGGAGGAATCCTCGCCTCCTCAACAAAACGTCGGCGTGTCTACTCCTCCTTCGAGCCCCAGAGCCCCTTCACCAAAAAGGGCAAGGGCGAAGATCAACCCGGAGCCTACTCTCCAATCGAGTAGCTCCTCTAACCCTCTTTTGGAGGATGTAAGTTTTTCACTTTCTTGTCATTGTCTATGTTTTCTTTGCTTATTTCGATGTACCATCGTATGTTTCTCATACCACCATTTTCTCTTTTCCTTTGTTTAACATCCTATGATCAAGGATCTTCTTCGCATCGGTGCCCAATTTGTTGGGTACCGTGAATATGCTAATAAAACTGAAGGTAATGTTTTGCTTTTTGCCTCTACCTTTTTGCTCCTTTGCTGTCGAAATTCTTAACTATATTTGTTTTCTTTGCCAGAAAAACTGGTGGAAGCCAATGAGCGTGCCAACATACTTGCTCAACAATTGGAGCATAGTAAAGAGGCTCTCAAAAAGGCTGAATTGGACGCTATTGAAGCTAGAGCAGAGGCTGACAAGGCCAAGGCTGACGCTGCTGGTGTCGAAGATCTTAAAAAGAAACTTCACACTGCCGAAACTTCACTAAGCGATCACATAGCTGCCCAATCTGCCCGCGAGGAGGCGCTTCTTAAGCGTATAAGGACGCAAAGTCGCCGCTTCGTTAGTAAGTATCTGTACCACTTCGTATCTTTTGTGTTTTCTTCTCTGCACTCGTTTGTTGCTCAATAAGTTTCTTTCTTGACAGTGAGAACAGCCCAAGATTTTGAACTTGAAGATCCCGCCAATGATCCTCTACTTGACGCCTTTTCATTCCTCGAGTTTCATGGATCAGAGGCACGCGAAGGCATTGATCAGGCTAAAGCAGGGTTGTCGCGGCTCTTTCCTTATTTCTTCCCAAAGAAAGAAGAACCCGCAACTTTCCTTAATCTCGCCAAGTGCTTCAATCCCTCTGAAGATCTTGGGCTGAGAGTGCGTCATGAGAATATGAAGGTTGCCGTGGAAAATACTGTTGCCTTGGTTGCTGATAGCCAGCAAACTATCGACTGGGCGAAAGTTGGAGATACTGAACAGATAGAACAGTCGAGGTGGAAATCTTTGATGAAGGCAGCTAAACCCAACACGAAGAAAATCCTGGCTTATCTCGGCATCCAGCCGTCTGCAACTCCTAGCTCATCAAAGCCGGAGGTCTAGTTGAATACCTCTTTGCTTTTTCTTTTTAGCGTACCTCTTTCTTTTGGCTGTGTCGCCGTATTGTTTTTGGCGATAACTGCTTCAGTAGGTCTCTAGAAGGTCCTTCTTTTGTAATAGACATGTATATATTTTGGAGATGAATGGAAATCTATCTTTGCTCAGTGATTGATGTCGAAATATTTCTTTTTTCCAGTTAATTTTTGACAATTATACATCAGCTCCTGGTCCCTCCAATATTTCGACTTCTTCTCACTTAAGGAGAACTGCTGACGCTTCACCTGTCAACGATTCCTTACCGCAAGAATTGGATGAACTTCGGCACCAGCTTCAGTACGTGAAGAAGCAATCACTTGTAATGATGGAAAAGTGTCGTAAGTCATCTGGAGCCGAAGAAATTGCGCTACAGCAAGCTCGCGAGGCCGTAGCAGCTAGGGAAATTGCTGCATCTGAAGCGGAAAAGGCGACTACCCGAGAAAATTTCATGCTCGAGTTAATGAATGAGGCCAGTGCGAATATGTCAGGTATGTCTATTTCGTCTTCAATATCTTCCGTCTTCATGCTACGTCTTCTTAAAGTTTGCCGCTCTTTTGTTTTAATAGGTCCCTTTACTGATGCTGTTGCTGAAGAAGAGAGGGTAAATACTAGGACAAACCTCCTTGTTAACCTTTCTCTTGATCACGGTTCTCTGTTCTGGGCTACCCCAGAAAGGACTCGCCAAATTGTCAGATTTCAAGATCGCGCCTCCCAAACTCGCGACTTCCTTGACTTCTGTACCAAGACCTTGTCTATGGTTTATAATTCCATGTTTCCTCGAAACGCTCAACCAAAGACTCTTCTCGAGCTAATGGAAAAGTTTAAGGATGCCCACAAGATCCATGACTTTGTCAAAGCTCAACTGGTGGCTGGCGCCAGATTTGCTCTTATCATGCTCCAGATCTGCCACTCGAAGCTTGACCTTACCCAGGTTGTCGAGAAGGTTCACCAAAAAGTAAAGCGTCGAAGAGTTGGTGTTGATAGGATTAACACGAAAGTTACGCCTATAGCCGAAGAAATGATTGAGGACCTGCTTCGGATGGATGCCGACTTTTTTGCCGATGGCCATTACGCCGATTTTCTTGGTGCTGCTCCTGAGGAAAACAGAGTTACTCTTGATGACATACTGAGTCAAGATTAGTTACTTTCTTCTTGTAGATATTTCTTCTTTGTAATCCATGACTATATTGTAAAGCAATCATTGTATTTCTCTGTTTGTTTAGCCCCCGAGTGTTTCGGTGACTCTTTACTATATTTGTATATTTGCGAGGTTTTGAACCAAGGCATTTATATATTTAAGGCAAAGATAAGCCCCCGAGCTTTTTATTGAGTACTATTTTGTATTTTTATTGACTCACGAGGTATTTGAGTACCAAGGCGAAATATTTCAGTGAATCTATATTGTATGTATTTTGAGACTTGGGCGTTGAGCCTCCGAGCGTGTCGAAGAATAAGAAATATATCTCCACTATCTTTGTTATATTGTAGCACCACGAGCCCGCCTCATTAAAAACCTTCTCCGGCCCCACTCGGTGCCCCGAAAAAGGAAAAGAGTGCGTCTGAAAACTCGTGGGCGTTTCAGTACATTGAAGTTTTACAAGGACTATATTTCAACTCTAGGCGTAGAACCGCCTAAGTTGCGCCACGTTCCAGGGGTTTGGCTCCTCCACCCCTGTCTTCTTGTCCTTTATCCTGTATGCTCCTCCTCCGATTACTTCCGTGACGATGTAAGGGCCAAGCCATGGTGACTCGAGTTTTTCGTGACTTTTTTGCGTGAGCCGAAGAACTAGGTCGCCCACTTGAAAAGATCTTGGCCGCAAACGTCGACTGTGGTAATTCTTCAAGTCCTGTTGATATTTGGTAACCCTTGATAATACCTCGTCTCGAGCTTCATCGAGTGCGTCTACATCGTCTTCCAATGCTATCTTTGAAGCTTCTTCATCATATGCTGTGACTCTAGGGGAGTCGTGTTCTTTTTCTATTGGAAGTACTGCCTCCGCGCCGTGGACCAGAAAAAACGGGGTTTCTTGTGTCGCCGTATTTGGTGTTGTTCGGATGCTCCACAGTACACTTGGTAATTCTTCAGGCCAGGTATGTCGAGCTTTTTCTAAAGGTCCCAACAGACGTTTCTTGATACCATTGCAGATGATGCCATTGGCTTTCTCGACTTGCCCATTGGTTTGAGGATGTGCAACTGATGCAAAGTTCAGCTTGATACCCACCTCTTTGCAATAGTCTTTGAATTCATTGGATGTGAAGTTGCTGCCGTTGTCTGTGACGATGTTGTGGGGCACTCCAAATCTGAAGATGAGGCCTTGTATGAATTTTACTGCAGATGCTCCGTCTGGTGAGTTTATCGGCTTCGCTTCTATCCACTTTGTAAATTTGTCGACAGCTACTAGCATGTACTCCTTTCCTCCTGGCCATGATTTATGTAACATGCCAACCATATCGAGTCCCCATTGTGCAAAGGGCCACGACAATGGTATTGGTGCTAACTCTGCTGCTGGAGAGTGAGGTTTTGCGGCAAACCTTTGGCACGCGTCGCAAGTTCTTACTATTTCCTTGGCGTCCTCGATTGCTGTCAACCAGTAAAATCCTGCCCGAAAAACTTTGGCCGCAATTGCTCGACTACTTGCGTGGTGTCCACATATTCCTTCGTGTACATCCTTCAGAATTATTCTTCCTTCTTCGGGTGTGACGCACCTTTGCAAGACGCCTGAAATACTTCGCTTATACAATTCTCCCTTGGCCACCGTGAAAGCTTTGGAGCGTCGAATTACTCGCCTTGCTTCGACTGGATCGTCGGGTATTTCTTTCCTGAGGATATATGATATGTACGGCTGCATCCATGGTATCTGTATCACCATGACCAGGTCCTGATCTTCTTCTTCGTCCTCTTGCTTTTCCTTGGTAGCCCCCGAGGGTTTCTTCTCCTTCTTTTTTGGTTTTGTTGACTTAGTGGATCTCTCTGTTATCTCTTCCCAGAATACACCTGGCGGGACTGCCAGGCATTGCGACCCGATGTTTGCAAGAACGTCGGCTTCGTCGTTGCTCAGTCTACTAATATGATTTACTTCGCATCCATCGAACAACTTCTCGAGCTCGTTGTACACCTCCTTGTATGCCATCATGCTATCATTGACTGCGTCACATTGGTTCATAACTTGCTGCGCTACCAACTGTGAGTCGCCAAAGATTTTTAGTCGAGTTGCACCACAGGCTTTCGCCATCTTCATCCCGTGTATGAGAGCTTCATATTCTGCTTCATTATTAGATGCGTTAGGGAACGTCATCCGAAGGATGTACTTCAATTTGTCGCCTTCAGGTGATATGAGTACTACTCCTGCGCCAGCTCCTTCTAGTCTTTTGGACCCATCAAAGTTCATAGTCCAGGTTCTCGATAGATCTGGGGGTCCTGTATTTTGCAACTCCATCCACTCTGCGATGAAGTCCGGTAGTATTTGCGATTTTATTGCTTTCCTTTTTTCATACGTGATGTCCCGAGGGGAAAGTTCTATTCCCCAGAGGGAGACACGACCCGTAGCTTCTGGGTTATTCAGTATATTTGACAAAGGAGCTTCATTGACCACTATGATCGGGTGTGCCGAAAAATAGTGGCGCAATTTTCGTGCTGTCGTGAACACTCCATATGCTAGCTTTTGGTACTGAGGGTACCTTTGTTTTGAGGGCGACAAGACTTCGCTCACGAAGTATACTGGCCACTGTACACCATGGATTTTCCCTTCTTCTTCTCTTTCGACAACTAACACCGTGCTAACCACTTGGGGTGTGGCTGCAATATACAGCAGGAGAGGTTCCTTTTCCTTTGGAGCCACCAGGATTGGTGGTGTCGAGATTTTTCGCTTCAGATCCTCGAAAGCTCTATCGGCTTCTTCGTTCCACTGGAATTTATCTCCTTGTTTTATCAGCGCATAAAATGGTAACGCTTTTTCTCCTAACCTGGCGACGAATCTGCTCAAAGCTGCGACTCGCCCAGTTAGCTGCTGTATTTCTTTCAACTTCGTTGGCTTTCTCATTGTTACTATGGCTTGTATTTTGTCGGGATTTGCTTCAATCCCTCTTGCTGAAACTAGAAACCCCAGAAGTTCTCCTGCTGGGACGCCAAAAGAGCACTTCGTCGGGTTCAGCTTGAGGCAGAATTTGTCGAGGTTGTCAAAGGTTTCTTTGAGATCCTCGATCAGTGTTACCCCCTTTTTTGACGTTATGACGACATCATCGATGTATACTTGCACGTTTTTCCCGATCTGTGTTGCTAAACACTTCTGCATCATCCTCTGATATGTTGCTCCCGCATTTTTTAGACCGAAGGGCATTGTCTTGTAGCAAAACACGCCGTAAGGTGTAATAAACGCTGTTTTGGCTTCATCATCTTCTTTTAATCTGATCTGGTTATAACCAGAGTATGCATCCAAAAAGGAAAGACGTTCACAACCTGCCGTGGAGTCGATGATTTGATCGATCCTTGGGAGGGGAAAGTGATCCTTAGGGCAATGTTTGTTGAGACACGTAAAGTCGACGCACATGCGAAGGACTGTCGTGTTTTTCTTCGGCACCATCACCGGGTTAGCTACCCATGTGGCTTCTGTAGATATCTCTCTGATAAAACCAGCTTCCTCTAGTCGATTTATTTCTGATAGCATGGATTTGCGGTTTGGTTCCGAAAAACGCCGCAAAGGTTGTCTGATTGGTTTTGCTGTTGGATCCAAATTTAGGTGGTGCTCGGCAAGTTCCCTGGGTACTCCTGGCATGTCAGCTGGACACCATGCGAAGATTTTCCAGTTCTCACGGAGGAACTTGACGAGCGCGCTTTCCTATGCGATATCCATGTTGTTTGCAATGGATGTCGTCTTTTTTGGATCTGTCGGGTGAATCTGCACCTCCTTAGCATTTTTCTCTGTGTTGAAAGTTGATTCTTTGTTTGGCCTTCCAACGTCTGGCAGTACGTCGTAATCAGTCATGCTTTTTGACGCCAAGTATTCAGCTTGCATCCCGAAGGTTTCTGATAACCGATGGAAATCCTTGTCGCACTTATCAGCCAAAGCAAAACTCCCTTTGACCGTGATTGGTCCCTTGGGTCCAGGCAATCTCCATAACAGGTATGTGTAGTGTGGTACTGCCATAAATCTAGCATATGCTGGTCGTCCCAACAAAGCGTGGTACTGCGATGGAAAATCCACGACTTCGAACTCCAGTTTCTCGATTCTATAGTTTTCTCGGGTTCCAAACTGAACGTCGAGGTTGATCTTCCCCAATGGGTAACTTGGTTTCTCTGGTGTGATGCCGTGGAACCTTGTGTCCGTTGGCTTCAGGTTTGCTAAAGATATGTTCATCTTCCTCAATGTATCTGCATACATAAGGTTTAAGCTGCTGCCACCATCTATGAATACTCGAGAAACGTCAAATCATGCGATAACTGCTGGCAGAATAAGTGCTGACTGCCCTGGTCGAGGAACTTGTTGCGGGTGGTCTGCTATGGTGAAGCCGATGTCTTGCCCTGACCAATTGAGGTACTCAACTGTTGGTGGAGGCATTTTCTCTGCCATGAACACCTGTCGCGAGATTACTTTTTGAGCTCTATTGGACGGCCTTCCCTTCTGAATCATCGACACTGCTCCGTTGGAATTAGGATCAACATAGGGTGGTGGTGCCGGTGCTGCCGCTATTCTGAGCTGGTGTCGATTATCCTCTGTAATCGCGGGAGGTGGCGGTAGGTGAACTTCGCTCCTGGGCTCCCGAGGATTTCTCTGTGCTGCTCGAGCGTGAGCGTTTTCTGCACATCTGAACATTGCTTGAAAATTTTGACAGTCTTTCTGCAGGTGTCCTGACTGTCTTTTCCCATTGCTGTCGAGGAAGAAATGCATCTGGCACGGTCCGTTCAACATTTCTTCGGGGGACACGAAAGGTCTTGGGAACCTTGGCCCACTATTTTGCCTGTTGCGGGAATCGTCCCTATTATCGCTTCGCTGCTTGTTGCTTCTTTGATAATCATCTCTATTGCTTCCCCCTGTGTTTGTCCGAAATCCTGCCGAAATTTGCCCTGGGGCGTCATAGTTCGGGTACTGCCGAGGAAATCGTCGCCTCGATTGATAATTTCGACCACGGTCCTCTTCTGGTGACCTGTGCCGTTTATTGTGGACAGCATCCTCTCCATCCGCCCATTTATTTGCTATCTCCATCAACGCGGATACTGTCTTTGGATTGGTCCTTCCCAAGTCCTCAACAAAGTCTCCACGCCTAACTCCTGCGACAAACGCATCTATTGCTCTCTCGTCAGATATATTTTCTGCCGAGTTTTTTATGATGTTCCACCTTTGGATATATTTTCTCATTGACTCATCTGGCTTTTGTCGACATGCCCTCAACTCTTCTAACGACGCAGGTTTTTTGCACGTGGACCTGAAGTTCTTGACAAATACTTCCTCGAAACTTTCCCAGCTGTCGATAGATCCTGGCTGAAGTTTTTTGATCCAAGATCGTGCGGCTCCACTTAAGTGCACCTGAATACTTTGCATTGCTGTTGCTCTAGTTCCTCCAGTTAATTTTACCGTTTCAAGGTAATCAACTAGCCAATCCTCTGGATCTTGCAAGCCGTCGAATTTTTTGAAATGATCGGGCAACTTAAATCCCGAAGGGACTCGAGTTTTTCGTACTCTTCTCGTGAAGCACGGCAGGCCGCACATATCTTCATCGTTAAGCTCTGGGGATTGCCGATGGTCTCTTCTGCTTTGCCTTGCTCTATCAACCCTTGCTTGTACTCCTGTATCTCTTGCTCCACTGGGCCCTTCAGGAGCTGCCGCCGTTGCTGCTGCGGGTCGTGGACTATTTTGCCTTGCCGCTCCTTCTGGAGGCGTTGTTACAAACGCTGTCCCCATAGCTCCGACACCTGCTAACGCCATATTATATAACGTTTCTCTTGGGTCACCTGCTGGTGGCCTAGATGCGAGAATATAAGCTTGTGTCGCCATGTACCCAGCTTCTGGTGTCTTAGGGATAATGTTTCCTCTTTCATCTATCGACATAAAGGACATGTCGAGATTTTGAATTAAGTGCTCTCTTTCTGCTTCGGGTATGTGTTGCAACCTTGATCTTCCTCTGTTCCGAGCCTCCCTGTGACTATCATCCGAAACTCTGGATTGTCGACTTAGATCTGCCCTTCTCCTGCTGGATGCAGAAGCTGCCTCCCTTCTCCTATCCAGCTCAGCTGTCTGTTTTTCTATGTTTCTGGCAGCTCGTGCGAGTCTATATTGATAAGCTTGCAATTCTTGAGCAGTAGCCGTTGTCGTCATTGGTTCCGAGCCATCCAGGGCTTTTGCAGCTCTATCCCAGGCTGCTTGTGGAAGTTGAACTCTGACACGTGGTGTGGGCCCAACATATTTAGTGCCCATACCTCTCCTTAGATCTGAGGGATCGACATAAGGGTTACCCAAATCGTCGAAAGCCTCTGATGTTTCCTCTTGATCTTCGATAGCATAAATCTGATGATATTTGGTACTCAGATCTATGTTGGGTTTGGTGACATCATTGTTGAGATTGATGAAGACCTTGCCCACTGTGATGGATTTGTCGATGAAGTCGTAACTGTCGACATCGCTCGAGCCATCGCTTATATATGAGTCCGCGGATGACTCGAACGATGTGTCGCTGAAGATCTTGGCGAGTTTCTCTCTTGTTCTGATGCTGACGTAACGTGTTGCCGAAGTTTCTTCTTCTGACTCAGTTGACGATGCATAGCTTGAAAAATCAGAATCGACCGCTGATGATCCCGACGAAATCGGAATTTCGACACGATACGATCCTTCCTTCTCGACGCGAAAGTGGAACCTTCCGAACGTCATATCCATGGGCTCCGCCAGATATGCATATGCATCCAAACGGGAGGGTGGGTGAGGAACAAAATCAACAAGACCAGCAGCGATCTGTTTACCTCGATCCATAGTATTACTCCCGGTTGACGATGTCGAAGATCTTGAACGTGCCATCGAGATCAGCTCCTTACGCCTCTAATTCCCACAGACGGCGCCAATTGACAAGGGATTAACTTATCAATGCCTATGGATTGTAGGCTAGGGTTTAGTTAGAAGTAGAGGGCAAGTAGATCTCGAAGGTTTCAGCCGAAAAGTACTCGACGAATATGAAAACTAGGGTTTGCAGACAATGATTCGATGATCTCCTCGTTCCTCGACTCCCCCTTTATATAAGAGGTGGAGCCGAGGGTTTCGTTTTGTACAAGTTACAGAGTCCGGGACGGTTTCTAACTCATCCCGCCAGATTACAAATAACATCTCCTATTACAACTCTATCTTTTCCTTAAATACATCTTGGGCTTCCGAATCTTCTTATTCTTCGGGTAGTGGGCCTTCAATAAACCCCGGGTACTATATTTGGCAGGCCCATTTGGGATGCCTATGTCAGGTGGAGCTCACTTATATAATTAACGAGAAAGAATGGTGGTGGTGGTGTCCATTTTGGTGAAGTTTTGTGAGATTTCAAAAAGTGTGTCATCTTCTCTTTATTTCAAAGTCCTCACTTGTCCATTCTATTCTGGTCAACCTAGTCAACTTCAGCAGAGATGGTCAACATGGAAGTTGTTGACCTTGACTTGGTCTTGGATGACATGGTCATAGTTGACTAAGTTTGGTTGAGGAAGATTCAAATGCAGGGGGGTAAAGTAGTGAAGATTTTATAAAAGTGGCATATGACCATTATCATATGTGTGTCAAATTTGAAAATTCCCTTGATTTGAATCTGGTTTCTTTTATGCATTTGTGTTTGTTTGTGTTATCTAAGAGTTTTAGAATCCATAGGGCAAGCAATGGTGGCCTCATATGAAGATTTGCAAAATTGGGTTATGTGTATGTGAGTGAATTTTGGGAGTTTTCTCCCTATTTGATTTCTTTCCCTTTAATTTGACTTTGGTTGACTCTAATGGGGTTCTTATGAGTTTAGAAACATTTTAAGAGCATTGAAACTAAATCAAAGGGTCTTGTTCAAAGATTTGCAAATTTGGCATAATACATAAGGGATGAGGTGTCAAATTTTCATAAACTTGTACTAGGGTTGTTCTTGCCTTACTTGGACATGGGTTAGGGTCCATTTAGTGTTAAAAAAGGTTTAGAGATGGTTTCACACCATTTGGTCAAGGTTTAGAGACCTAGGTCAATGTTTGGTGAAAAGCCTATGTGTCACATATGCTTTTATGCATATGTGGTATTTTATTTTTAATTTGACTTGGTTTGACCCAATTGGTTTTGTTGAATGTTGAAATGATGTATGGAGGTGATCAAACCATTCACCACAAGTTCTAGGGTCAATTTTCTTAAATTCCCATATTGCTATTTTACTCTCATATGCCTCTATGGCATTTTTAGTTTTCTTTTTATTTTCTTTGGTTTCAACTTGGAAATGATTTAAGAAGTACTATATAAGGTTTATGAAGCCTTTCCAATCCTCTAAATAATGTGGAAAAATTTAGGGTAAAGATCTATAATTATAACCATAGGCACATATGCCTTTTTCTTATTTAATTTCCTTTTATTCCATTTTAATTAGGATGGTGAAAAGAGGGGTGAGGTTTGGGGTTTAAGATCACTTCAAATACTAATAACACGCAATCATAGCAATAACACAAGAATTAAGCAAGATCACTATGTATCATACTCTATTTAATAAAAGTTTGTGTTGGTTCCAAAATTTGGAACTAGTGAAATTCATTTGTTTTATTTTGAAATTCTTGGGATGTTACATATAATGATGCACGACTAGGCATGTGTTCGAGAAAAGAAAATCTAAATATCTTTTGTAATATATGAGCCTATATTGATGTTTTAGATGTTGGTAGTATAACTTTCGATAAACTTGAACAAACTTAAATCAGTTTAACTTAGCACAACCATATGGCGTACCTTTTTTAGAACGCGAAAATGAGGTAAACAAATACCCTGTGTACCCTTAACTATCAATAGTAGAGAAGAGATTATGAACCTTCAACTCTGAAATGCAAATTCTTCTACTGAATGGATAGATGCATCTGATACCTATTTTGCAAATGTTACCAGACTTGGGGTTAGCTATAAAAATGCATTTCTTTCTTGTCAAGCTTAATGCACTACCAACACAACCAAAAGTCCGAACTGATCGCAAGAGCGGCAATTTTAGGATAAATTGCGAAAGCCAGGACTCGAACTCGAGACCCTGGCTCTGACACCATGTCAAGCTTCATCGACTAGCCAACGCAACCAAAAGTCCGAACTGATGGAAAGGTCTAGGCAATCCACTTAGACAGTTAAACATTTCTTACCCTTCGGGTGGTCACAGGGAAGCTCTCTAATAGATCACTTAAGACAAAGGGAATTAACTACAGCACAGGACTTAAACTTAAGATGATATATATTTGTCAAAATTTGAATCTATCTATATGCTTTCACACTCTAGATACATCTGAATTTGGACAAATCTCAGACACTTTCGATGGGACAGAGGTATTATATAACTGTGTATACACTAACTAGTGTCTAGTTTTGGCATCAATAATAACCTAGATGACACAAATGCTAAAACTGCAAGAATGCTCGATGTCAGTCACAGAAACATTATTGCAGTACCACTTTAGTATGTAAACATCAGTCGAAGTAACAGAAAGACTCAAATAGAGTTAGCTACTGAATTCATTCTTATCCTGATGTATAGTTATTTTCTATATATTATTGAGACGTTTCTGATGCTTAGTTTCCTGTTGGGCTTTTCATCTGGACAAATCATTAGCTGAAATGGGCAGCTACTATTTTTAGATTATATCAACTAAGGCAGCTGTTACTTTTCTCTGTTCTTACTAATTATTGTTCATGAAACTATAGTTCATATTACATGTGTCAAGGTGAGACGATTGCTAAAGTAGAATTATCTGCATTTACTTTGCCGTGCTTTCTCTGAAAATAGTCTGTCGTTTTTGGCTACTAATTCATACGCTCACATCTTCACATGTTAAACATGGATGTACACTAGACCAGCTTAGATGAGGCAATTGTCCACTTTTGCTGGTGTAGCAATTTTAGTATTTCATCTTACACTCAATTACTTCAGGGTAGCCGTCTTTTGTTTTCATATGTCTTTTAATAGATCAAATTCTGAGAAGGATGCAATTACCTTCCCACGGTCAGTTTCCTACATGGGGTAGCTAGCTGAGCATTTGTCTAAGTATATGAACTCTTACTTTCACAACTGGAGACATGAACCATCAGTATTAGTAGATGGCCTAGCAATTTAACCGATACTGCACAAGATACACACCAAGGAGTGATAACAAATGGCATCACAAAATTGTGTTCTGTAAAAAATAATCCTGAAGTTGTGTTGTGATCTATTTATGAGTTGCAGCAATATGTGCAACGGATTCGTTCTCTACACATTAGGATTAGACAGTTTTGTTAAATTAAATGTTGATCTCTTCACAGTTGAGATTGTTTTAGACTTCCGGATAGCATGATGTTTGATTGCGTTGTCTCAGGGCTTAGGGAAAGTGGGTATGTGCCTAATATCAGCTCCCTTAACGTTGTAAGGGCAGTTTGAGAATCGGTGAGTTTGAGCATCATTTATTCAAAAAAAAAAATCATGCTACAACTGCTAAACTTCACTTCATGTTGTGCCATCATCATTGCTGATGAAAAGCCCATAAATATTTACAACTGCTAAACATTTACTCCATCTCACAGCTTAAGGTGTAAATAAATTGGCGCTAGGATTAAGTAGGGTTGGCGTGCAAATTAGCTTCCATACTTGCCCCTCATAAATCTCTAATAACTCACTCCTTTTACTCCGTATTTCTCTCTCTTCCCTAAAGTAGCTGCATCAGACTCCTCGTTAACTACCATCTCATGCATGCACCGTATACAACCAATGAGGCACCGGTTTTAGAGGAGATTGACTGGAGGAGCAGTTAATTCAGTGTGAATACCGTGTGCATGCCATAGCTGGGTCAATCGTCTCCCTGTGTTTAGCAAACGAGAAACGGCTGAGAGGGGCATCTTCGGTAGAAATAGGATAGAGTTCACCCTACGCCTTATGCTTTGATCAGAAATCGAATTTATTTTTACGCCTTAAGCTCTGAGATAGAGGGAGTATATTAGTTAGACACGCCGCGCCGATCATTGCTAGTGCCTTACTATATGACATAAGAAGACCATGTGAAGGAGACATGCATCACCTTTTTTGGTGATGTAACTAGTCGTCCTGTAGCCCTTGTCAAATTCCTCTGATACTGATGGGAGGGTGATGGCGTGTATTTCACACGTTCGTTGGGCAACCCCAAGAGGAAGGTATGATGAGCACAGCAGCAAGTTTTCCCTCAGAAAGAAACCAAGGTTTATCGAACCAGGAGGAGCCAAGAAGCACGTTGAAGGTTGATGGCGGCGGGATGTAGTGCGGCGCAACACCAGAGATTCCGGCGCCAACGTGGAACCTGCACAACACAACCAAAGTACTTTGCCCCAACGAAACAGTGAGGTTGTCAATCTCACCGGCTTGCTGTAACAAAGGATTAACCGTATTGTGTGGAAGATGATTGTTTGCAGAGAAAACAGTAAAAACAAGTATTGCAGTAGATTGTATTTCAGTAAAGAGAATTGGACCGGGGTCCACAGTTCACTAGAGGTGTCTCTCCCATAAGACGAACAGCATGTTGGGTGAACAAATTACAGTTGGGCAATTGACAAATAAAGAGAGCATGACAATGCACATACATATCATGATGAGTATAGTGAGATTTAATTGGGCATTACGACAAAGTACATAGACCGCCATCCAACTGCATCTATGCCTAAAAAGTCCACCTTCAGGTTATCATCCGAACCCCCTCCAGTATTAAGTTGCTAAACAACAGACAATTGCATTAAGTATGGTGCGTAATGTAATCAGCAACTACATCCTCGGACATAGCGCCAATGTTTTATCCCTAGTGGCAACAGCACAACACAACCTTAGGGGTTTCTGTCACTCCCCCAGGTGTCAATGCAGGCATGAACCCACTATCGAGCATAAGTACTCCCTCTTGGAGTTAAAAGCATCTACTTGGCCAGAGCATCTACTAGTAACGGAGAGCATGCAAGATCATAAACAACACATAAGCATAACTTTGATAATCAACATAACAAGTATTCTCTATTCATCGGATCCCAACAAACGCAACATATAGAATTACAGATAGATGATCTTGATAGGCAACTCACAAGATCCGACAATGATAGCACAATGGGGAGAAGACAACCATCTAGCTACTGCTATGGACCCATAGTCCAGGGGTAGACTACTCACTCATCACTCCGGAGGCGACCATGGCGGTGTAGAGTCCTCCGGGAGATGATTCCCCTCTCCGGCAGGGTGCCGGAGGCGATCTCCTGGATCCCCCGAGATGGGATCGGCGGCGACGGCGTCTCAGTAAGGTTTTCCGTATCGTGGCTCTCGGTACTGGAGGTTTCGTCACGGAGGCTTTAAGTAGGCGGAAGGGCAAGTCGAGAGGGGGCACAGGGGCCCCAGATGACAGGGCGGCGCGGCCAAGGGGGGGCTGCGCCGCCCTAGGGTTTGGCTCCCCTGTGGCCCCACTTCGTTTCGTCTTCGGACTTCTGGAAGCTTCGTGAGAAAATAGGCCCCTGGGCTTTTATTTCGTCCAATTCCGAGAATATTTCTTTACTAGGATTTCTGAAACCAAAAACAGCAGAAAACAGCAACTGGCACTTCGGCATCTTGTTAATAGGTTAGTTCAAGAAAATGCACGAATATGACATAAAGTGTGCATAAAACATGTAGATAACATCAATAATGTGGCATGGGACACAAGAAATTATCGATACGTTGGAGACGTATCAGCAACCCCAAGCTTAGTTCTGCTCGTCCCGAGCAGGTAAAACGATAACAAAGATAATTTCTGGAGTGACATGCCATCATAAACTTGATCATACTATTTGTAAAGCATATGTAGTGAATGCAGCGATCAAAACAATGTGTATGACATGAGTAAACAAGTGAATCATAAAGCAAAGACTTTTCATGAATAGCACTTCAAGACAAGCATCAATAAGTCTTGCATAAGAGTTAACTCATAAAGCAATAATTCAAAGTAAAGGTATTGAAGCAACACAAAAGAAGATTAAGTTTCAGCGGTTGCTTTCAACTTGTAACATGTATATCTCATGGATATTGTCAACATAGAGTAATATAATAAGTGCAATAAGCAAGTATGTAGGAATCAATGCACAGTTCACACAAGTGTTTGCTTCTTGAGGTGGAGAGAAATAGGTGAACTGACTCAACATTGAAAGTAAAAGAATGGTCCTCATAGAGGAAAAGCATCGATTGCTATATTTGTGCTAGAGCTTTGATTTTGAAAACATGAAACAATTTTGTCAACGGTAGTAATAAAGCATATGCATCATGTAAATTATATCTTATAAGTTGCAAGCCTCATGCATAGTGTACCAATAGTGCCCGCACCTTGTCCTAATTAGCTTGGACTACCTGGATTATCACCGCAATACATATGTTTTAACCAAGTTTCACAAAGGGGTACCTCTATGCCGCCTGTACAAAGGTCTAAGGAGAAAGCTCGCATTTGGATTTCTCGCTTTTGATTATTCTCAACTTAGACATCCATACCGGGACAACATAGACAACAGATAATGGACTCCTCTTTTAATGCTTTAAGCATTTGACAACAATTAATTATTTTCTCATTAGAGATTTGAGGATGTTTGTCCAAAACTGAAACTTCCACCATGGATCATGGCTTTAGTTAGCGGCCCAATGTTCTTCTCTCACAATATGCATGCTCAAACCATTCAACTCAGTTTAGATCGCCCTTACTTCAGACAAGACGAACATGCATAGCAACTCACATGAAATTCAACAATGAGTTGATGGCGTTCCCCAGTAAACATGGTTATCGCACAACAAGCAACTTAATAAGAGATAAAGTGCATAATTACATATTCAATACCACAATAGTTTTTAAGCTATTTGTCCCATGAGCTATATATTGCAAAGGTGAATGATGGAATTTTAAAGGTAGCACTCAAGCAATTTACTTTGGAATGGCGGGAAAATACCATGTAGTATAGGTAGGTATGGTGGACACAAATGGCATAGTGGTTGGCTCAAGTATTTTGGATGCATGAGAAGTATTCCCTCTCGATACAAGGTTTAGGCTAGCAAGGCTTATTTGAAACAAACACAAGGATGAACCGGTGCAGCAAAACTCACATAAAAGACATATTGTAAACATTATAAGACTCTACACCGTCTTCCTTGTTGTTCAAACTCAAAACTAGAAATTATCTAGACCTTAGAGAAACCAAATATGCAAACCAAATTTTAGCATGCTCTATGTATTTCTTCATTAATGGGTGCAAAGCATATGATGCAAGAGCTTAAACATGAGCACAACAATTGCCAAGTATCACATTACCCAAGACATTTATAGCAATTACTACATGTATCATTTTCCAATTCCAACCATATAACAATTTAACGAAGGAGAAACTTCGCCATGAATACTATGAGTAGAAACCAAGGACATATTTGTCCATATGCTACAGCGGAGCGTGTATCTCTCCCATAAAGTGAATGCTAGGATCCATTTTATTCAAACAAAACAAAAACAAAAACAAACCGACGCTCCAAGAAAAAGCACATAAGATGTGGCCGAATAAAAATATAGTTTCAGGGGAGGAACCTGATAATTTGTCGATGAAGAAGGGGATGCCTTGGGCATCCCCCAGATTAGACGCTTGAGTCTTCTTGATATATGCAGGAGTGAACCACCGGGTGCATCCCCAAGCTTAGAGCTTTCACTCTCCTTGATCATGTTGCATCATACTCCTCTCTTGATCCTTGAAAACTTCCTCCACACCAAACTCGAAACAACTCATTAGAGGGTTAGTGCACAATATAAATTGACATATTCAGAGGTGACACAATCATTCTTAACACTTCTGGACATTGCATAATGCTACTGTACATTAGTGGATCAAAGAAATTCATCCAACATAGCGAAAGAGGCAATGCGAAATAAAAGGCAGAATCTGTCAAAACAGAACAGTTCGTATTGACGAATTTTAAAATGGCACCAGACTTGCTCAAACGAAAATGCTCAAATTGAATGAAAGTTGCGTACATATCTGAGGATCATGCTCGTAAATTGGCGTAATTTTCTGAGCTACCTACAGGGAGGTGGACCCAGATTCGTGACAGCAAAGAAATCTGGAACTGCGCAGTAATCCAAATCTAGTACTTACTTTTCTATCAACGGCTTAACTTGGCACAACAAAACTCAAAACTAAGATAAGGAGAGGTTGCTACAGTAGTAAACAACTTCCAAGACACAAAATAAAAACAAAGTACTGTAGGTAAAAACATGGGTTGTCTCCCATAAGCGCTTTTCTTTAACGCCTTTCAGCTAGGCGCAGAAAGTGTGTATCAAGTATTATCAAAGGGTGGTACTTCTACAGCGGGGTGTGGGCTCTTCTCCACCAGGCATATTATATTAGATACATAAGTTTTAGCATCTCCCTTTTCATTAGTCTTAGGCGTGCTACTCTCATCAAACAAATTTTCAGGAACAAGCCAAGCATAATTATTTTCTAGTGCATCATTCATAGCTAGGAGCTTGCATGGTATTGGTGCTTTGATCTCCCCACCATCATCAATATTATTAGTGTATCTTATTCTATCCATATCCATTTTTTCAAGGAGACTAGCAAAATTAGTAGGAGAACCAAGCATATTAAATTTAGCAAAGACCTTTCTAGCTTCTCTTGCTAGACCACCAAATTCTCTAAGAAGGGTTTCTAAAACAAAATCTTTCTTTTCCCCTTCTTCCATATCACCAAGTGTGAAAAACATGTGTTGGATTATAGGATTGAGATTAACAAATTTGGTTTCCAACAAGCGAACTAAATGCGCAGCAGCAATTTCATAAGTAGGCGCAAGGTCTACCAAGTGTCTATCTTCAAAATTTTCAATGGTACTAACATGGTTGAAGAATTCTTCTATGTTATTTCTCCCAACTATAGACCCACGTCCTACCGGTATGTTCTTTGTGGTAAAATTAAAAGGAAACATGATGAAATAAGTAAAGTAAATGCAAGTAAACTAATTTTTTTGTGTTTTCGATATAGCAAACGAGATAGCAAATAAAGTAAAACTAGCAACTAATTTTTTTGTATTTTGATTTAGTGCAGCAAACAAAGTAGTAAATAAAACTAAGCAAGACAAAAACAAAGTAAAGAGATTGAGAAGTGGAGACTCCCCTTGCAGCGTGTCTTGATCTCCCCGGCAACGGCGCCAGAAAATATGCTTGATGGCGTGTATTTCACACGTTCGTTGGGCAACCCCAAGAGGAAGGTATGATGAGCACAGCAGCAAGTTTTCCCTCAGAAAGAAACCAAGGTTTATCGAACCAGGAGGAGCCAAGAAGCACGTTGAAGGTTGATGGCGGCGGGATGTAGTGCGGCGCAACACCAGAGATTCCGGCGCCAACGTGGAACCTGCACAACACAACCAAAGTACTTTGCCCCAACGAAACAGTGAGGTTGTCAATCTCACCGGCTTGCTGTAACAAAGGATTAACCGTATTGTGTGGAAGATGATTGTTTGCAGAGAAAACAGTAAAAACAAGTATTGCAGTAGATTGTATTTCAGTAAAGAGAATTGGACCGGGGTCCACAGTTCACTAGAGGTGTCTCTCCCATAAGACGAACAGCATGTTGGGTGAACAAATTACAGTTGGGCAATTGACAAATAAAGAGAGCATGACAATGCACATACATATCATGATGAGTATAGTGAGATTTAATTGGGCATTACGACAAAGTACATAGACCGCCATCCAACTGCATCTATGCCTAAAAAGTCCACCTTCGAGTTATCATCCGAACCCCTCCGGTATTAAGTTGCTAAACAACGAGACAATTGCATTAAGTATGGTGCGTAATGTAATCAGCAACTACATCCTCGGACATAGCGCCAATGTTTTATCCCTAGTGGCAACAGCACAACACAACCTTAGGGGTTTGTCACTCCCAGTGTGTCAATGCAGGCATGAACCCACTATCGAGCATAAGTACTCCCTCTTGGAGTTAAAAGCATCTACTTGGCCAGAGCATCTACTAGTAACGGAGAGCATGCAAGATCATAAACAACACATAAGCATAACTTTGATAATCAACATAACAAGTATTCTCTATTCATCGGATCCCAACAAACGCAACATATAGAATTACAGATAGATGATCTTGATCATGATAGGCAGCTCACAAGATCCGACAATGATAGCACAATGGGGAGAAGACAACCATCTAGCTACTGCTATGGACCCATAGTCCAGGGGTAGACTACTCACTCATCACTCCGGAGGCGACCATGGCGGTGTAGAGTCCTCCGGGAGATGATTCCCCTCTCCGGCAGGGTGCCGGAGGCGATCTCCTGGCTCCCCCGAGATGGGATCGGCGGCGACGGCGTCTCGGTGGGTTTTCCGTATCGTGGCTCTCGGTACTGGAGGTTTCGTCACGGAGGCTTTAAGTAGGCGGAAGGGCAAGTCGAGAGGGGGCACAGGGGCCCCAGATGACAGGGCGGCGCGGCCAAGGGGGGGGCCGCGCCGCCCTAGGGTTTGGCTCCCATGTGGCCCCACTTCGTTTCGTCTTCGGACTTCTGGAAGCTTCGTGAGAAAATAGGCCCCTGGGCTTTTATTTCGTCCAATTCCGAGAATATTTCTTTACTAGGATTTCTGAAACCAAAAACAGCAGAAAACAGCAACTGGCACTTCGGCATCTTGTTAATAGGTTAGTTCCAGAAAATGCACGAATATGACATAAAGTGTGCATAAAACATGTAGATAACATCAATAATGTGGCATGGGACACAAGAAATTATCGATACGTTGGAGACGTATCAGAGGGCCTGCTCACCCTATACGCTAGTACAGTAGTAGTAGTTGCATTTTTTGGGCTCACACCGGCGAAGGGCGCGAATCGGGCGCGTCGGCGCCTCGCGGCACGACGGTTTTCGCGTGTGGGGCCGCCTTGTCAGCGGGAGGACGCGACTGTTCGCATCAAAGGCGACGCGGGAAGGTTGGTACTCCCCGGCGTTTAATGGTCTCCCGCGCCTAAACCTAGGCGGCCACGAGGGCAGCGGCCGGACACGCGGCGTCCAGTCGCCTACGCCGCCGTAAATGAGGGTAGTTGCCTACCACCAGCATAAAGTACCTACTACGCCGTCCAGCCCCGCGGTGCTATCCTCTCATTTCCACCACCGCTTACGCTCCATTCTCTCCTCTCCACCTCAAAAATGCCGCGCCATCGGAAACGAGGTTCTGTAGGCTTGGCCTCAAAGTCCGCGCGCAGCCTCCACCACCATCGCAGTCGGAGCCGGAGCCGCAGTCCGACGCGGAGTACAGCTCCGATAACGACGAGGACCCACGGTTGAAGGAGGAGTACAGCGAGCACGACCTCCGGATCTTGGAGGCTTCCCAACGGAAGTTCTGTGAGGTCAGGGCTCATCGCCATTATGAGGCGTTCGCCCGCCAGCAAGCGATACTCTTCTTCCGGAAGGAGATTTCTCGGCTAAGGACTGAACCTCTGGGACAGCGCCGCCGGCAAGGTCTTTTGACGGCGTCCGCCATGCTCGACCGCCTAAAGCGCGAACAGTGGCTGCGCCAGTCATGAAGTGCTGGGTATTCTTTTTCAACCTGTGTATTCATTTTGCCAAAATCCTCATATATTTGCCAAATTTTTCCCTGATTTATGAGGAAATTCTAAGGTTTTGTCAAAATCTTGGGTATTCAGCTGCATACGCAAGAATACCCCTGGGGCCGCCCCTATCGCGAAGCATGGGACCAGAAGCGGGCACGGACGTAGGCGGCATAGGCGAAGAACGAGGACGAGGCAGACCCGTCGCGCGCCCCAACCGACGTCCATTAGATTAGGATTAAGTTTAAGTTTTATTTAGGCCTCCCCAACCGACGGCATCACTTGTGTTCATGTAGTATTATTATGGTGGTGTACTTGTGTTCATGTACTTGCTTCAGACATGTACTGCTGTGTTTGTTGAAGGAGACATGCATCACCCTTTCTTGGTGATGTCTTCCTGTAGCCCTTGTCAAATTAAATTCCTCTGATACTGATGGGAGGGCTTGCTCACCACACACGTCAGGATGAAGTGGAGAGAAACTACTCGTCCCTTGTTGGACACGGACCATTGGAAACTTATTTTCATTGTCAATCCTACGTATTATTTTTGTGGCATATATCTTATATTACACCTTGTCAGTGCCCATGATGATGGACTTGGGTGTCTAGGAATAGGAAGGAGGACACTAGCGAATAAACAAACCGGTCAGCCAAACTGGGCAGCCGATGAAAAGTATGATCAAGTGCGAATCGTCGAAATTGCAATACAATAATTTCCGGGGAAATATATGTTGATATGAACTTGCAAGTGTGGGCTACCCACAAACTATTTGCAAACACGGGCTATGCATCCACCATGCCATGCTATCTATAGTTCTATTCCTGTTGCTTAGTTTTTCCCGGTTTATGAGTTGAAGCTGATATACCGTTCCTACGAAATAGCCAAACTAGATCCAGAGGCATAATGTTCAGATTGTGGGCTTCATAAGTATACCATTTGGGTCCATTTTTTTTGTTGCATTGTTCAGGCAACAAGATCAAGCTTGTAGGAGAGCTCATCTTCGAAAAAAAAAGGAGCTGCCCTGATGATCAGGCCACCAAACGCCAGTGAGCAGACCCGCCCTGGCAGCACGCAGGATTCTTGGATGGGCTCATCCCCAGTGCTTTTAGCCCTGGTTTGAAGGTTTGTGGCCAGAGACCATCAAGCTGAAGATCTCCACCGATTGCATCTGGGAGGTCGGCCTGAAGGAGGAAGATGGCAAGATTGTTATGGACGCACGCTGGTCAGCGTTTGTCAAAGCACATGACTTGAAGATAGGATACTTCACAGTATTCAAGAGGATTGACACCAGATCCTTGAAGGTGCTCGTATTTTATCACGAAAACTGCGAGAAGGTCATCAAGTGTAAAGGCAATCATGCACCACTGGAGGAACAATATGGATCACAGCTCAAATAAGGTGGTGCATGTTCGGTTCTAATTACCACTTTTTTGTAGAGAGGTGGTCAATAAGTATATTTACCACTCTCTTCGATGATGCATTTGTGGTCAACATGATGGTACTCTTATATACTATATGCGTGGCTCCTCCACACACAATGTTATGTTAAACATGAAGGCTCAATCTGTACTCAATGTCTCTAGTTACATTAGTTAATGCTTGTGTTGGCTGTATTGTGAAGAACACATGCTTTGTTCGGTTAATGCAGTGAAGTCAAAATGCTGCATTTGGTTCCTCGCAAACGTATGCATGCACCAACAAACTCCCCTTCCATAGTTTTCCAACAAATAGCAAACCTCCTGCTGACAAGCATATTAGGCGCAAATGTGCAACCTTCAGTAACGATCAGGCTTCTAGCACTGCCCCATGTAACCAGACATTTTTTGTGTGTGAGGCTAACCTTACCAATAGAAAAAAAGTACAACTTCCCCCGCTTGGGCCAAAATTTCCCCTTTTGGGTTGCCGTCTACATGGTAATTGATGTGGGCCTACTTACTCAGACTATAATGCCCAATAACTACAAACGGGCAACTCAAACACTTTCGGCCCCTTTTCTAATGCAATACGGATACTATGATTCACCACAAAAAAACAGGGACATTCTACGTACAAGTTGTTTTAAAGTGATCAAATATCAGGAGCCAAAAATAATTCAAGAAAAGAAACTTGAGTGTACATAGAGGATGACATGCGGGTCCCATTTAGCAGCAGCGGTATCACCGTTTGAGAGGCCGCACGGGATCGAAAGAAAAAGGCAAGTGACCAAATACGAGGTGCCAAAAAAATCCAAGAAAAGAAAGTTTTATAGTACATAGAGGATGACATGCGGGTCCCATGAGCCAGCAGGTTCCTCAACGTTTCAAAGGTGGCATGAGATCGAAAGAAAAAGGAAAGTGACCAAAAATCAGGGGGTAAAAAAAATCCAAGAAAAGAAACTTTATTGTACATAGAGGATGAAATGCGGGTCCCATGAGGCAGCTACTTACTCAACGTTTCAGAGGCGGCATGAGATCGAAAGAAAAAGGAAAGTGGCCAAATATCAGGAGAAAAAAATAATCCAAGAAAAGAAACTTTTATTGTACATAGAGGATGACATGTGAGTCCCATTTTGCAGCAGCGGTCTCAACGTTTCAAAGGCGGCATGAGATCGAAAGAAAAATGCAAGTGCCAAAACATCAGTAGCAAAAAATAATCAAAGAAAAGAAACTTTATTGTACATAGAGTATGACATGCGGATCCCATTTTTCAGCAGTGGTCTTAACGTTTCCAAGGGGCACGGGATCGAAATAAAAAGGAAGTGACCAAATATCAGGAGCCAAAAATAATCCAAGAAAAGAAACTTTATTGTACATAGAGGATGACATGCGGGTCCCATTTTGCAGCAGCGGCCTCAACGTTTCCAAGGCGGCACGGGATCAAAAGAAAAAGGAAGTAGCCAGAAATCAGGGGTAAAAATAATTCCAAGAAAGGAAACTTTTATTCTACATAGAGGATGACTTGCGGGACCCACGAGCCAGCAGCTTCCTCAACGTTTTAGAAGCGGCATGATACCGAAAGAAAAAGGCAAGTGACAAATATCAGGTCCCAAAAATAATCCAAGAAAAAACGTTTATTGTACATAGAGGATGACATGCGGGTCCCATTTTGCAGCAGCGTTCTCAACGTTTCAAAGTTGGCATGAGATCGAAAGAAAAAGGCAAGTGACAAATATCAGGAGCCAAAAATAATCCACGAAAGAAACTTTTATTGTGCATAGAGGATGACATGCGGGTCCCATCATGCAGCAGCGGTCTCGACCTTGCCAAGGCGGCATAGGACCAAAAGAAAAAGGAAGTAGGCAGAAATTAGGGGGTAAAAAATAAACTCCAAAAAAAAGAAATTGATTGTACATAGAGGATGACATGCGGGTCCCAATTAGCAGCAGCGGTATCAACGTTTGAGAGGCTGCACGGGATCGAAAGAAAAAGGCAAGTGACAAATATCAGGAGCCAAAAATAATCCAAGAAAAGAAATTATTGTACATAGAGGATGACATGCGGGTCCCATTTAGCAGCAGAGTTCTCAACGTTTCTGCATCTGGCCGTCTGGGCCTTCGAACTATCCTGCTGACGCCTTTGGACTCGTACAGTTTCAGCCCACTCCAAAACAGGAAAGTCCTATGCTTCGCAAAAACAAAAAACAAGGTGATTCAACATACAAGTTTGTTTATTTAAAAATAAAGATTTTTTTCCGTTTGCAATAGCTCAGAGCGAAATACACTGTTTATTGTCTGCAAAATAATCAAGATATCACATTTTTTTGTACGGGGAGGCTGACATCGGGGACCCATGAGCCAGCAGCGTCGTCAACGTTTTAAAGATGGCAGAGGATCGAAAGAAAAAATAAACCAAAAATCAGTTGGTAAAAAAATAAAAAAATAAACATTTATCGTTCTGAGTGGATGACATGCGGGACCCATGAGGCAGCAGCATCCTCAACGATTCCAAGGCGTCAGGGGATCAAAATAAAAAAAAGGAAATATCCAGAAATTAATTAGGGGTTCAAAATAAATCCATCAAAGGAAAGTTTTATTGTTCATAGAGGATGACATGTGGGACCAACCTGCCAACAGCGTTCTCATCGTTTCAAAGGGGGCAGGAGATCAAAAGAAAAAGGCAAGTAGCCAGAAATTAGGGGTAAAAAATAACTCCAAGAAAGGAAACTTTTATTGTTCGTAGAGGATGACATGCGGGACCCATGAGCCAGCAGCTTACTTAAAGTTTCAAACGCGGCATGAGATCGAAAAAAAAAGGCAAGTGACAAAATATCAGGAGCCAAAGATAACCCAAGAAAAGAAACTTTATTTACATAGAGGATGACATGCGGGTCCCATTTTGCAGCAGCGGTCCCAACGTTTCAAATGCGGCTTGAGATCAAAAGAAAAAGAAAGTAGCCAGAAATTAGGGGGTAAAAAAAATCCAAGAAAATAAAGTTGATGGACATAGAGGATGACATGCGGGTCCCATGAGCCAGCAGGTTCCTCAACGTTTCAAACGTGGCATGAGATCGAAAGAAAAAGGCAAGTGCCCAAATATCAGGAGCCAAAAATAATTCAAGAAAAGAAACTTGATTGTACATAGAGGATGACATGCAGGTCCCATTTAGCAGCAGCGGTCTCACCGTTTGAGAGGCTGCGCGGGATCGAAAGAAAAAGGCAAGTGCCCAAATATCAGGAGCCAAAAATAATTCAAGAAAAGAAATTTTATTGTACATAGAGGATGACATGCGGGTCCCATTTTGCAGCAGCGGTCTCAACATTTCCAAGGCGGCACAGGACCAAAAGAAAAATTAAGTAGCCAGAAATCAGGGGGTGAAAAAAATCCAAGAAGAGAGATTTCAATTGGGCTGCATCTGGACATGTGGGCCTTCGAACTATCCTGCTTGGCCTTTTGACTCGTACAATTTCAGCCCACTCCAAAACAGGAAAGTTCCGAATTTTCTAAAAAAAAAGGAAAGTCCTATGCTTCGCAAAGACAAAAAAAACAAGGAGATTCAACATATAAGTTTGTTTATGTAAAAATAAAGATTTAATTATCCGTTTGAAATAGCTCAGAGCGCAATACATTGTTTATTGTCTGCAAAATAATCAAGATATCATATGTTTCTTGTACGGGGAGGCTGACATCGGGGACCCATGAGCCAGCAGCGTCGTCAACGTTTTAAAGGCGGCAGGGGATGGAAAGAAAAAATAAACCAAAAATCTGTTGGTAAAAAATCCAAGAAAAGAAACATTTTCGTTCTGAGAGGATGACATGCGGGACCCATGAGGCAGCAGCATCCTCAGCGTTTATTGTTCATAGAGGTTGACATGTGGGACCCGTGAGCCAGCAGCGTCCTCAACGTTTTAAAGGCTGCAGCTGATCGAAAGAAAAAATAAGCCAAAAATCATTTGGTCAACAAAATCCAAGAAAATAAACATTTACCGTTCTGAGAGGATGACATGTGGGACCCATGAGGCAGCAGCATCCTCAACGATTCCAAGGCGGCAGGGGAAATATCCAGAAATTAATTAGGGGTTCAAAATAAATCCATCAAAGGAAACTTTTATTGTTCATAGAGGATGACATGTGGGACCGACCTGCCAACAGCGTCCTCATCGTTTCAGAGGGGGCAGGAGATCAAAAGAAAAAGGAAAATAGCCAGAAATTAGGGATAAAAAATAACTCCAAGAAAGGAAACTTTTATTGTTCGTAGAGGATGACATGCGGGACCCATGAGCCAGCAGCTTACTCAACGTTTCAAAGGCGGCATGAGATCGAAAGAAAAAGGCAAGTGACAAAATATCAGGAGCCAAAGATAATCCAAGAAAAGAAACTTTATTGTACGTAGAGGATGACATGCGGGTCCCATTTAGCAGCAGCGGTCTCAACGTTTCAAATGCGGCTTGAGATCAAAAGAAAAAGAAAGTTGACAGCTTTATAGTACATAGGTCTTCCTGTTCCAAGTCTCAATGAATAGGGGGTGAAAAAAATCCAAGAAAAGAAAGTTTTATAGTACATAGAGGATGACATGCGGGTCCCATGAGTCAGCAGCTTACCCAACGTTTCCAAGGCGGCAGGGGATCAAAATAAAAAGGAAATAGCCAAAAATCAGAGGGTGAAAAAAAATAAAGAAAATAAACTTTTATAGCACATAGAGGATGACTTGCGGGTCCCATGAGCCAGCAGGTTCCTCAACGTTTCAAACGTGGCATGAGATCGAAAGAAAAAGGCAAGTGACCAAATATGAGGAGCCAAAAATAATTCAAGAAAAGAAAGTTTTATAGTACATAGAGGATGACATGCGGGTCCCATGAGCCAGCAGGTTCCTCAACGTTTCAAACGTGGCATGAGATCGAAAGAAAAAGGCAAGTGCCCAAATATCAGGAGCCAAAAATAATTCAAGAAAAGAAACTTGATTGTACATAGAGGATGACATGCGGGTCCCATTTAGCAGCAGCGGTCTCACCGTTTGAGAGGCTGCGCGGGATCGAAAGAAAAAGGCAAGTGACCAAATATCAGGAGCCAAAAATAATCCAAGAAAAGAAATTTTATTGTACATAGAGGATGACATGCGGGTCCCATTTTGCAGCAGCGGTCTCAACATTTCCAAGGCGGCACAGGACCAAAAGAAAAATGAAGTAGCCAGAAATCAGGGGGTGAAAAAAATCCAAGAAGAAAGATTTCAATTGGGCTGCATCTGGACATGTGGGCCTTCGAACTATCCTGCTTGGCCTTTTGACTCGTACAATTTCAGCCCACTCCAAAACAGGAAAGTTCCGAATTTTCTAAAAAAACAGGAAAGTCCTATGCTTCGCAAAGACAAAAAAAACAAGGAGATTCAACATATAAGTTTGTTTATGTAAAAATAAAGATTTAATTATCCGTTTGAAATAGCTCAGAGCGCAATACATTGTTTATTGTCTGCAAAATAATCAAGATATCATATGTTTCTTGTACGGGGAGGCTGACATCGGGGACCCATGAGCCAGCAGCGTCGTCAACGTTTTAAAGGCGAGGGATGGAAAGAAAAAATAAACCAAAAATCTGTTGGTAAAAAATCCAAGAAAAGAAACATTTTCGTTCTGAGAGGATGACATGCGGGACCCATGAGGCAGCAGCATCCTCATCGTTTATTGTTCATAGAGGTTGACATGTGGGACCCGTGAGCCAGCAGCGTCATCAACGTTTTAAAGGCTGCAGCTGATCGAAAGAAAAAATAAGCCAAAAATCGTTTGGTCAACAAAATCCAAGAAAATAAACATTTACCGTTCTGAGAGGATGACATGTGGGACCCATGAGGCACCAGCATCCTCAACGATTCCAAGGCGGCAGGGGAAATATCCAGAAATTAATTAGGGGTTCAAAATAAATCCATCAAAGGAAACTTTTATTGTTCATAGAGGATGACATGTGGGACCGACCTGCCAACAGTGTCCTCATCGTTTCAGAGGGGGCAGGAGATCAAAAGAAAAAGGCAAATAGCCAGAAATTAGGGGTAAAAAATAACTCCAAGAAAGGAAACTTTTATTGTTCGTAGAGGATGACATGCGGGACCCATGAGCCAGCAGCTTACTCAACGTTTCAAAGGCGGCATGAGATCGAAAGATAAAGGCAAGTGACAAAATATCAGGAGCCAAAGATAATCCAAGAAAAGAAACTTTATTGTACGTAGAGGATGACATGCGGGTCCCATTTAGCAGCAGCGGTCTCAACGTTTCAAATGCGGCTTGAGATCAAAAGAAAAAGAAAGTTGACAGCTTTATAGTACATAGGTCTTCCTATTCCAAGTCTCGATGAATAGGGGGTGAAAAAAATCCAAGAAAAGAAAGTTTTATAGTACATAGAGGATGACATGCGGGTCCCATGAGTCAGCAGCTTACCCAACGTTTCCAAGGCGGCAGGGGATCAAAAGAAAAAGGAAATAGCCAAAAATCAGAGGGTGAAAAAAAATAAAGAAAATAAACTTTTATAGCACATAGAGGATGACTTGCGGGTCCCATGAGCCAGCAGGTTCCTCAACGTTTCAAACGTGGCATGAGATCGAAAGAAAAAGGCAAGTGACCAAATATGAGGAGCCAAAAATAATTCAAGAAAAGAAAGTTTTATAGTACATAGAGGATGACATGCGGGTCCCATTTAGCAGCAGCGGTATCACCGTTTGAGAGGCGGCAGGGGATCAAAAGAAAAAAGAAATTGCCAAAAATCAGAGGGTGAAAAAAAACCAAGAAAATGAACTTTTATAGTACATAGAGGATGACATGCGGGTCCCATGAGCCTGCAGGTTCCTCAACGTTTCAAACGTGGCATGAGATCGAAAGAAAAAGGTAAGTGACCAAATATGAGGTGCCAAAAATAATTCAAGAAAAGAAAGTTTTATAGTACATAGAGGATGACATGCGGGTCCCATTTAGCGACAGCGGTATCACCGTTTGAGAGGCGGCGGGGATCGAAAGAAAAAGGCAAGTGACCAAATTTGAGGTGCCAAAAAAACTCCAAGAAAAGAAAGTTTTATAGTACATAGAGGATGACATGCGGGTCCCGAGTTAGCGACAGCGGTATCACCGTTTGAGAGGCGGCGAGGATCGAAAGAAAAAGGTAAGTGACCAAATATGAGGTGCCAAAAATAATTCAAGAAAAGAAAGTTTTATAGTACATAGAGGATGACATGCGGGTCCGGTTAGCAGCAGCGGTATCACCGTTTGAGAGGCGGCGGGGATCGAAAGAAAAGGCAAGTGACCAAATTTGAGGTGCCAAAAAAACTCCAAGAAAAGAAAGTTTTATAGTACATAGAGGATGACATGCGGGTCCCATTTAGCAGCAGCGGTATCACCGTTTGAGAGGCGGCAGGGATCGAAAGAAAAAGGCAAGTGACCAAATTTGAGGTGCCAAAAAAAACTCCAAGAAAAGAAAGTTTTATAGTACATAGAGGATGACATGCGGGTCCCATTTAGCAGCAGCGGTATCACCGTTTGAGAGGCGGCAGGGGATCGAAAGAAAAAGGCAAGTGACCAAATTTGAGGTGCCAAAAAAACTCCAAGAAAAGAAACTTGATAGAACATAGAGTATGACATGCGGGTCCCAGTTAGCAGCAGCGGTATCACCGTTTGAGAGGCGGCAGGGGATCGAAAGAAAAAGGTAAGTGACCAAATATGAGGTGCCAAAAATAATTCAAGAAAAGAAAGTTTTATAGTGCATAGAGGATGACATGCGGGTCCCATTTAGCAGCAGCGGTATCACCGTTTGAGAGGCGGCAGGGGATCGAAAGAAAAAGGCAAGTGACCAAATTTGAGGTGCCAAAAAAAACTCCAAGAAAAGAAAGTTGATTGCACATAGAGGATGACATGCGGGTCCCATTTAGCAGCAGCGGTCTCAACGTTTCCAAGGCGGCAAGGGATCAAAAGAAAAAGGAAGTAGCCGTAAATCGGGGGTCAAAAAAATCCAAGAATAGAAAGAATTTTGGTTCATAGAGGATGACATGCGGGACCCATGATCCTGCATCGTAAACGGCTCGATCGGAGAACGTTGAACGAGATGGCGCGATCGAGAAAAAAAACAATGCCAGAGAGGTTGCCATCTGGGCCCTACATCCCTCGGCGGTGCGGATTTGCGTTGACTCGGCCGGCGAACCCGAGATTTCGAGATGCACCACGTCCCGGGCCACCATACGCGACGTTTTGGCCGCTTTCGTCGGGCTAGGTGGCCTCAAAAACGAGAAAAAAAAAGTTTTGACATGCACCACGGAGGGACCCAAAATCGTCGGCCGTGGTACACCAGCAACCACGGCGCGACTTCAACTTCGTCGGCCATGGCAACTTTTCTTGTAGTGTAAGTATGATTTTTTACTTTGTTCACTGTTCTGGTTTCTTCAGTCTTACACTTATTCATTTAATTAGCTTTTCTCTTACATATTTCTGTAGAAAAATTCGAGGACTCCAAAGAGTGGGAAGAAGAGAAATAGTATTTCCAGATATAGGAAGATGAAACAAAGGCTGCAGTTCCGAGCTGCCAAAGTTGAGCCGCCTGTTCAGAGTGTTCCTCCTTTGTTGGGTGTTGAACCAATTGATGTTGTGCCACCAGAAGTAGAGGAAGGTCCATCAGAGAATCCGTGCGAAGAAAATTTTGTTGACAAGAAGGAGAAGGTACTGGATACCATAATTTGTCTCTTTTTTGTACTTACTGTGCTAGTATTTTATATGCATGTACTTCCACTCCCCTTCCTACAAATGTGAAGTATGAATTTGTGTTGTTCTTTTTTCTGCAGAACAATTTATTCAACCGCGCTTCACCAATGAAGGTTGTGAGGGTACTTAAGAAAATGACAAATGATCAGCGTGCTTTGATCAGCAAATATGATTTCACAGGAATTCTTGGCATGTAGTGTTCGAAATTAAACCCAGAGCTATGCAGATTCCTTATGGAGTGCTTTGATCCTGTTTCTTGTCATCTTGATTTCGGAGGCAGGGGAAGAATTCCAGTAGATGTTGATTCTGTTGTCAGAGTTATGGCAGTTCCAATGGGAGTACATCATGTCCCGTACTACTCTGACATTGACGCAACCAGTGCTATCTTTGAGATGCTTGAGATACATGATGGAAAGCAGCCAACCGTAGCATCCATTGAGAAGCAGTTGGGTGAAGATTATCCTGCAGATGATGCTTACTTGAGGAAGTTCATCATGTACCTCATCTCATCTGTGTTTGCTCCTACCACGGGGATTCATGTCAGTCCAAAATGTTATCCTCCGCTAATTAACATAGCTGCCATCCCAAGATATAATTGGGCTAGATTCATCATAGACATTTTGATCCAGACTGCAAATGCGAAGGGAAAGAAAAACTGGTTCAAAGCTTGCATGCCTTACCTCATGGTCAGTTATCTATTGTTTCTTACAACTCTATGTATTTCTGCACACATTTTATTTTCTGATTTAGTTCACGAGGCAGCGGCTAATGTATTTTTTCACTGTTTTTTCTATTTGTATTTGTAGGTTCTATATGTCGATGCTTTGGAAACAGATGGAATAGATGTGCCAGATGTTGAACCTCGTATTTCTGTATGGACAAATATGATGATTAAGGCTGTTGTTGATCAAGATACTAAGAGTGATGGTTCATTTGGGAAATTACCGGTAACTTACTGATTCAACATCTATTTTTTCTGAACTTTTTTTTTCCTTGACTTGCTCTTGCTACCTTTTCATTCTAATTTTCCTGAAACATGTATCTTTTTTCAGCTAAAGGCTTGCTTCAGGAACAAGCCGTTTCTTTTCTCGGGAGATCAGAATGTGTTGGATATCTTCATCCGACGACATGCACCAGGCAATCCAGATGAAGAGGTAATTTTTTTTTGTCTACAGCTGCTTGTGTATATTTTTACAATTCTAGAGAATTTATAAATTTCCCCTTCTGCCATTGTACCAACCTAGTCTTACATGTACTTTTTTCATTTTTTCCATGTAACAGCAAATGAGAAACTACAGATCAGCAATCACTAACATGTGCAATAGTTTTGAGGCTGGACTTTCTGAGTTCATTAGATCTGTAGGAAACAATCAAGGCAAAGAAAGTACAAGGACAAATGTTGCACATGAAACAGGGCAGCCAAAAAACAAGCCGAAACGGAGGAGAGCAGCACATTTTCCACAGTCTGTTGATGAGAGAGTAGTCCATGATAAAGATGAAGAAGAAATTAGTGCAGCGGTCAAACCAGATAAGAATGATGCAGCAGCGGTCAAACCAGATAAGAATGATGCACCAGATCATCTACCTGAGACAAAATCAAAGAAAAGAAAACTTGCACACAAAGGAATGGGTGGAGCCAGAGATAATAACAAGTCCATCAAGGACACAAGCATGCCCAACAATGAAGTGAAGTTTGACGAGGATGGTGCTAACGAAGATGTTGTAGACAAGCCATTAGAGGAAGAGGATGAACAAGATGTGACTATGGATTCACATGTCAGTGATTTGACTGCCAATGCTGAATCTAGCACAGTAAACACAGAAGCAATTCCTGAACCTGTAGTACTACCTCCTTCATCCACAGATGGTGTTGCAGTTACACAGAGTGATGCACCAGGTTTTGTATGCGCCACAGCTGATGTTTTGAAGCATCTACAATTATATGGCTCTGGTTCACAATCTAGTGCAGAAGCAACTCCAGTGGATCAAGCTAATGGAGGAAGCAAGAGTTCAATCAAAGTGCCTGATGGGGCTGCATCAGTACCCACCATGGTTTCAGGAAAATCAAAAAAGAAAGTTACATTTGCAGACAAAGGGAAAAAATGTACAGGGGAATTCTGCTGATTCATCTCCTACTGCTAGGAGACCAGTTACAAGATCCATGTCCCCACTGAAGTCAAATATTGCTGTATATTTGGAGATAAAAAATTCTCCCAGCCCTAGAAGAGTCACGAGGTCTTCTACTCCTGAAAATGTGACAAGGCAGAAAGTTGTAGCTTCGAGGGGAAGGTCGTCATCATCTATTGGTGGACATAATGGAGTTAACTCTGTTGATCTTGCATGTAGCATCGACCTGAACAGGAATTTGATTCTAGATGGTCATGAAACGCCTCAAAATACACCTGCTGCTACAACAGTTGTTACATCTGACACAGTTCCTTCTGCTGAAACTATTCCAAACCATGGCAATGTGATCTTGCAAGAAGCCACACCAGTGAATGTCAGAAGTAATCCTGCTGCTGGGTCAGCAGAGATGGTCATTAGCATTGACATTAACAGGAAACTTGACCTTGAATTCGGTACTGCAAAAGTTGTAACACAAACTGAACAGCAGAGGAAGTTTAAAGAGCTCAAGGAAGATTGTCCTTCTTTCGATCTTGGCTTCGATCTGAAGGAGGCTGGGAAAAAGGTTGATGAAGGTGCTACAATTGAAGAACCAGTAATCATTTCAAGCGACGATAGTGGTGACTCTCTGGACAAAATATATGCGACCATCGATATGCCCATTACGCCATCGACAGTACAAGTAAAGGAGTTGTAGAAGGTAGTGTTGTCGCCGAGGAACCCAAATAGTGTAACACCAGTACCTCAAGCTAGGAGAGTTGTAAAACTGGGGCCTAAACAGAAATCGCCATATGAGAATTTCTGCAAAAAACCTACTGTCACTAGGTCAGATGCTGAGTTGTACATCAAAGTGTGCTCATATGGTGGCAGAACCAAGCACCTGTTGAACAAAGAAAAAATTATTGACTATGGTACCTTCTTCATCTATCTCCGCGACTTGGCAGATTCGATCAAGCCAGATGGTTGGATAAGCAACTCAACCTTCGAGATAGGTTTACTTAGTATGTCTGAGGAGATGGCCAAGCAGAAAAAATTTCTGATGCCACTAAGGCTTGCTGTAAGTACAATCTTTATATCTTTGCTTGATGTACCTTTCTCATTATATTCTGATCTACTTTCGATTTTCTTCTTCCTTTCTTCATTCACATCATTTGTGCAGACCAAACTAAGGGAACCATCGTGCCACTTAGATAAGGAGGTGCAGAAAGCATTTGAATGCACACCTACATACCGGCTAGACCACAAAGATATGGTTAGTTTGTAATTTCATTTAATTAATTTTTCCTTTGATGCTTTTTTTTACACCCAGTAGCTTTTGTGACACCTATATTTTCTCATCATCATCCCCCTTTTTGCAGATATTGTTCTCTGTCCTCCAAAATCTCACTCCTGATCTCAAAATTATGAGTGGACACTATTACTTAATCGTGCTAAATTTGAAGGCTGGGAGGTTCGAAGTAATGGATTCAATGAGGAAGGAGGGATACAAGTTACTTATGCAAGATGCTAGAAATATCATTGGAAGCATCAAGCACTTCTGGCAAGCTAACTATAGCCCCTCAAAGATTGACATCTCCAAATACATGACTGTTCATATACCAACTCCAATGCAGAAGACAACGTTGGTACAAACTCTTGACTTCTATCATTCCATATACCAGTTCCATTGTCATTTCAATTCTTTTGCATTTTGGGAAAAAGCTTTGATGAAATTTTTGTTTTGCTTGTTCCAAGTTACGATTGCGGCTACTTCGTCTTGAAGTTCATCGAATCTTGGGATGGAAGGAGGTTACTGCCATTCTCACCCTACGACATGCCCGCACTAAGGAAGCTTTACCTCAAGAGATGGATGGCTACTGAAAGAAACCTCATCAACTGGGATGAACTGCTCTTCCCAAATTGATACAAAGGTACATTCTGTTTTTTTACAGAATGCTACAATGCTATCTTTTTTGTATCTTATCTGTTGTGGCGGACATGAATACAATCTCTAAAAGTTTTGTTTTATCATATTAAGTGAAAAAAGGTTGTATCATTTGAATTTTTCAGAAGCTCTATGTGTTGTACTACATTTGCTATCTAATATTTACATGCAAAGGTTCTAAATCCTTCTCTTTTTTTCTCAATGGCATGTGTGTTTTATTTTCAACCTAAATACGTTTGTGCAAGTAGTTTTATGCACATGATGTCCTCAACAGCTTTGAAAACTCACAGAATATGAAAAATAAGTCGATAGGAACTTAATTTCGGCGTCGGTTAGTTTCTTCAATTAGACACATGAAAGCAACATCAGTATGTTTGGTCCATACTGTTCCAAAATCAACTTAGTTGCAAACACGAACTAAGAACCCGCTTCAGATTTCATTTTTGGACACACAAAATAATAAGTCCGACCATGCAACTTAGAACCATAGGAACTTAATTATTACATTTGATAGTCTCTTCACCACTTCAGAACAAAACTTCACCAATTTTGTCATCACAAAAATTACAACCAACTGACACAAAAATTTCGAACCAGCAACCAACTGACACAAAAATTTCGAACCAGCCAACAGGAACTACATGCACGCAAAGTGTGGTAGCCATTTTATGTTCGCAACATCTACACCATGTCACGGAAAAAGTCTATTTCCTTTTGCTCTGGCCCTGGGGTAAGCTTTGAGGGGCATGTAGCTGCAGTGTGATGAATAGAACCACAAACACTGCACTTCACGGCTTTAGAAGGCTTCAAGTGGAGACCAGATTGCTTCCTTTTTTCTCCTGGACGCCCTTTAGTGGTAGTGTACACAGGATCCTCAACATGATCAAATCTGGAAGAACTTCCTTGCCCAGGATCACCACTATTTTCTACACCTGGTGAGTCACCTTCAGTGGTACCAGCGGTTTTCTTTTTTTTCCGTTTCGCCGAGTCAGAAGCTTTCATTGCTTTCAACTCCTTCTCCAGAGCGGTGATGTATTTATCTGCTACAGCTTTTGCTTTGTCTGAAGTACATGCAATTTTGGATACACTTGTAAAATCATTGCATAACGTTCCATACCGTAGCAACTGCCTTTCTTTGTTATTCATTTTCCTGTCAGCTGGCACTTGAGGCAAATCCATCTTTTCCACCACGATTGTTTCCTGGGGTACTCTCCATCTGTTTAGAATGTATTTCTCTGGAATGTATTCAATTACACCCAATTGTACCATAACTCTCATTATATGGCAGCACAGCAGCCCGTCCCTACTAAACTTGCAGCACTCACAAATCGTAAGTTTACGCCATAAAGTTAGCGTCAACCCTGTATCTTTTCCGCCCATAACCAAAGACTGAAGGCTTAATTGGAACAACATCAAATTTTTCTACATCAAGCTGTTGTACATTGTAGGATGTCACTTTCCGAATCTCAGCACGGAAACGTAAGTATATGGGTCGTGTATAAACATTCAAAGCTTGCTCTTCCAGAGGGAAATCTCCCCAGGCCCTAACAGTTTTATCTTCATCCTTAAACTCAACAGAGTCCTCTGATACATCAATTTTTTCCTGCAACTTCAAGTACTGTTCAAAGAAATTGTGCAGGCTATTGTGCGGGTCAATGTACCTTTTCAAAACAGCATTGAAACCCTCACTGCGAGCAGTAGTCTGTAGGAACGGGAAGAACCGGTCCATAAAGTAGGCAGGGACAAATGTACGTCTGATACGATAAAGGTCACTCAAATGCGTGTTGTCCGCAACATTGTGTTTGGCTATCATATCTGCCCACCTACCTTCAAATTCCTCAACTGACATGCTGTAGTCAATAATTTCATTCAATTCATTCCTTAGATCCTCATGCTTAGACATGAAATTACCAAGTACAGGTTGCGCATTCTGCATAATGTGCCACCTACAGTTCCTGTGACAACAATCAGGAAATGTTTCCAGAATAGCAGTTCGCATGGCTGCATCTTGATCAGTTATGATGTTCTGCGGTTGGACGCCACCCATAGCTTCAAGAAACTCCTCAAAAAACCATACAAAACTCTCAACATTCTCGTTCCGAAGGAAACCACAGCCTAGTTGTATAGTTTGACCATATCGGTTGATACCAACGAATGGGGCAAAGGGCATGCCATACATATTGGTCATGTAGGTAGTGTCAAATGACAAGCAGTCGCTATAGTTTTTGTATGCAGCTATAGCAGCTCCATCCACCCAGAATATGCGGTCAACCTTGTCTGCATGATCAGTATGTAAGTTGAAGTAGAAATCAGGATCATCCTTCTTAATCCTCGCAAAGTGAGCTAACAGCAGCGACATGTCTTTATGTGAGTGCTCGTTATCTATGTTAGACATTAAGTTACTCACATCTTTACTGTCGTACGGAACATTGGCCAGACCTCCATATACTTCTGCCATAATCCGCATGATCCTTCCTGCTGAGAGACTGACCTTATGCAATAGTCTTACAAAATCCTTTTCCTCCTTAGGAATTCCTTTATGAGACCTTAAGTACTTCTTCAACGAGAATTTCTTTATTAATTTGTGATTGTGCTCCTCAATGAAGTATGTTACATGCCACTTCTTCCCTTTCCTTCTTACTCTCATACGAGCCTTGCATTCTGTTTTCTTAGTGATGCTCCGGTTCCTTTGCCTAACTGGAGGTACATCTAGTTGATTGATATCCTCATTTTTGCCACTCTTGTTGCAAACAAAAAGCTGCTTGTCCTTCTGTCCATCAATGGTCGAGTTCTTCGATGTACTACACTTGATGGAAAAACCAACTTGATGAGCATATCTGTTGTAGTGCAACTTCGCCTCGTCCCATGATTCAAACATCATGCCTGGGTAAGGTGTCTGGATGTTAGTTTGACTGCATGGTGTTGACTGGACTTCTTCGTCATCATCATCACCACCTTCTGAGTCATCACTCGACAGTGTTTTTCCAGTTACAGCTTCTGTATTACAAGATACATTTGTGTTGCTACCGCTTGCATGCTTACTACCATCTGCTTCTTTTCTTACATCACCGCTGCTTGTCATCCTAGCATTACTGCCAGATAAACCACCCTTTTCCAAATTTTCTGAATCACTCAAAGCCTCAATTGCTACTTCATTCAGATCAAGTCCACGACGATCATCCATATCTGTAAGGAAGAAACACACTTGTAAATTTAAAAAACAGGGAGGGGCATGTAAATTGCTGAACATAGTGTCAAATTTAATATGTACTTATTCAAGAAATAAAATTTGAATAGCTGAACCTTACAAAACTGCATGCATTCTAACATAATCTTCCTACTGATGTTCTTACAGGTTATATGCAAGAAGCTAAAGCACAAGTGTTAGAACCAAGGTGAAACATGCTTCTGATGCTGCATCTGAAGCTTGAAGCTGTAAAGATCATGTTGCTGCTGTATATTCGCTACCTAGTTCAGAACGTAGTTTGCCCTACTTAGATGCTACTGCGAGACGGCAGTGCTCCATCATCATGACATTCTATATCACTAGTTCTTACATGCGTAGTTATTTTGTGCATCGTTTTCTTTACAATGTCCTGAAAATTACATGCATGGATCATCATTGCTGATGGACCTGCAGTTGACTGAGCATGAGAAAGTACTAATGCATCTGGTGAAAACTTGCATCTGGTGATCCACTCTATTCAGTTTTGCATCAAAGCATGACAAAGCTATTTTTTTACATGCTATTTGGAATTGATTATACTGATCTTACTAGGTAATGTACTGCCATATGATTTTCCAGTGCTAGAATGTAGGAAAACTTGCTCACAGTTTGACATAGTCCTTCAATTGTTCATTTTTCTACAACCTGTGCTTTATATTATACATGCTACTGCAAACATCAGCTATTTCAAGTCAAATCTTGGAACCCTTCTGGTTTGCATGTTACCCAGTAAGAACAAGTACAAAAAGAATTTGGATTTCGAATCTGTAGTGGTTCAATTGTTCATTTTTCTGCAACATGTAGTTTATGTGATACTTTCTACTGCAAACATCAGTTATTAAAAGTAGAAAATATACTGCTGAATGTAGGGAAAAAACAGTGATTTCAATTCTAGATCTGGAAAAACTACATGTTTGCATGTTACCCAGTAACAACAAGTAGAAAAGCTACTAGTTTTGGATGTTAGTTTTGGATGTTAGTTTTGGAAGAGCTACTGCTTTTGGATGTCAGATTCGGATGCAGAAAAGCTACTAGTTTTGGATGTTAGTTTTGGAAGAACTGGTACCTGCAGGTAGAAGAGCTTCCAGAGGTAGAAGATGGTGTTAAGCCTGGTGTTGTGCTGTACAGGCTTCTCCCTCCTGATCTACAGATGTATTTTTCTGTTGTTTTTTGCCCTGTTTTTTACCTCTGTTGTACAACCATGGAGTTCTTGGCTCCCGGCGGCTGGAGGAGGAAGATGATGTAGGGTTGGTTCTGGGACGAAGGAAGATGGGAGTTTCACGTGATCGCTGTTCTTTATTGACCGGTCGTTGATCCGGTCTGTTTTGTCTGTTTGCGGTGCATTTAATGCTGGGGACAGGGGAAAGCGAATGGGGGACCCACTTTCTATTTTCGGAAAGATTTCCGTCCGGACAGGGGGGGGGGGCACCATGGTAGCCTATCCGGTGCTAGGGCACCGTGTAGAAACGTCCGATTTCAAAAGGCAAAGTCGCATTAGAAAAAGCGATTAGGAAAGGCCGCGCCAACCGGAACCGAACGACCAGGAAGAGAAACCAGAAAGGCCACACCCACAGGAACTAGAAGTCTAAAACCTCTCTTCCCAAGGAGACGACGACCAGCGAAGGGCCGGCCCACCGATGCAGGCTGCAGCCATGGCTCCGGACGGAGACGCCGTCGAAGCGGCTGCCCCGGCGTCGTCACTCATCTTCCTGGGAACGGGCTGCTCCGGAGCGCTCCCCGACGTGCGATGCCTCATCCAGCCGTCCAAGCCGCCGTGCGCCACCTGCTCCCAGGCCCTCACCCTCCCGCCGGAGAAGAACCCCAACTACAGGTGCCCTCTCACGCTTTTGCATCCGCCTGGCTTCACGAGATGGAACTCTTTCTTTGAAACCCACACTCGACTAGTATAGTAGAACCAAATCAGTTACGGAGTATATAACCTGCATACCATTTTCGTTTTGCCGTTTTTAGCCTGCAGGTTAGTCGTAGCGGATGCGGATTGATTCATTATACATGTGCTTGAAAAAAATCATTACTGACTTGCCGTGGATACTGATTGAGGAGTCAGAACCTCTTACAGAGTTACAGTGTCCAGTTTTGTTTTGTAATCTGTACTGTGAGCCTTTTCTGGTACTGTACTGCTGTGGCTGAATGTTTGGATGACCTTTCATAGAGTAGATTTTCCATTGGTGTCATGTATGTGCTGCGATATGAAATGTATAAAGTTAAGGGCAAAATCTTTCCAATTATATTATGACTCTACAAATAACTATTGCTACTTCTTTTATACCAAACAAAAGAAGCAAAATAAAATTGTTTTTAATGCTACTATACTTACCAAGTATGATGTGACAATAGTGCCAATGTGGCAGCATGATTCATCTGATCTTACTGGTGATTGTTTCTTAATATCAGCCCAGTTTTCCTCAAAACTGGGACAATCTATTGTATAACATAATTCATTCTTTTTCAGATGCAACACATCCCTCTTGATAGACTATTGCGACAACGATGTCACGCATAAGTATATTCTAATTGATGCCGGCAAGACCTTTAGAGAACAAGTTCTCCGGTGGTTTGTTCACCACAAAGTTCCTTCTGTTGACTCGGTGAGATCTTCATGGTTTGCATTCTGTCAATTTAAGTTTCCAATGATCAATGCATACAGATGGCAATATTGATGGTCCTTTGCAATGCAGATTATTCTGACTCATGAGCATGCGGATGCCGTCTTAGGTCTTGATGGTGTTTGGCTGGTACACCCAAGCAACAATAAAAATGAGATTGATCATCTTCCAATTTTCCTCACACAATTCACAATGGACAGGTTAGCTTAGCTTCCTGAATGGACTACCATGCCATATTAGGCATCATATCATGTATCATGTAACTTTAGCTGTGTAACTTTACAGTGTTGGAGCAAGATTCCCATACTTGGTGAAACAGAAGATGGAGGAAGGCAATGAAATGGCCACAGTGTCTCAACTCGCCTGGAAGATTATAGAGTGTGACGTTGAAAAACCATTTCTATCATCGGGGCTAGAGTTTGTGCCCTTGCCAGTATGATGCACATATACCTTCTATTGTGAAACACTTGCTTGATCTAGCTTTATCTGCATCCTGATGTGTCTTAGCTTCTTCTCTATTCAGGTCATGCACGGAGAGGATTATATTTGTTTAGGCTTCCTATTTGGGAGGAAAGCAAGAGTTGCATATTTATCTGATGTCTCAAGAATTCTCCTTAGAACTGAACATGGTATGAATAGTGTGTCCACATCATTCTTTATCCAACTATTTTGAATCCTTATTCATTATGAGTATGATAGTTTATACAAATTAATGAGTTAGAAGAAGATGTTTGCCAAACAACAAAAGTGGATACACTTTTCAAAGAAATCTGAAATAAATCATGGATGCATAACAAGTTGCGGCAAACACAACTTTGCTCGTTTTCAGGGTTTGTTCTAGATCAACAGGGATCCCCACCAGTTCCACTAAAATTAAACAAACAAAAAATTCGAAGAAGACGATAAGGCATATGTTTTTAGGATTTCAGTTATTTTACTGTTTTTTTTTTGCTAGAGTTGTGGTATCATGTTGCTAAATATTCTTTTTTATCATGGATCCTGGTCGATTATCTCCATTTTTTCTTTTTCTTTTTAGAAAGAAAGGCAAAATATTTGCCTTAATTCAATAAATAAGGAGAAGTTAGAGAACAAAGTTTAAACTTACAAACCCAGTTACAAACCACCTCCAAGAACAAAAGACTATTCTCAGGAAATTAAAAGACCCAAGTGCTTAGCTCCCACAATAAACCAAGTCGTAGCCTCCTTTTTCTTACGGAATTCCTGATGCAGCTTTTCGATGCAGCAATTTCCAAGTCTGGTGCTGGACAACTTGACCTTCTTATACTAGAAACAAACCGGTTACATGGGGTGGTAAGCCTGCTGCAAATGTTTGTCGTCTAAAAAGTTTTATATCTGCCTAGTAAAAATGAAAAAAGATCACACAAGTAAATTGATATGTCGCCGAATCTGCTGATATGGTCTTTTGTGGCATTTGAACAGGGACATGCTCGCAGTTGCCATCTTACCCTTACAGAGGTTAATTTGGATTTGATTTAATACCTCAGAACATTTTTCTGAAGCTTTAAATTCTTTTGCATAGCAGTGTGGTGTTTAAGCCATCCTACTCTCCGTGAGCTCAGCCTAGAGCATGTTACTAAAGCAAGGCTATATGATATGAACCTACATAGCATGAACCAGCTATTGCATCCTTGCACGTCAAGATGTCGTAATTGTAATCAGATCTGATTACAATTAACATCCAATGCTAATGCCATTTAGCGTTTGCAGAGTCTTGATGCTATCAAGAGGATATGCCCAAAGAAAGCTCTGCTAATTGGGATGAACCATGAGTTCGAACATCAAAGAGAAAACCACATTCTGGCGGAATGGTCTGGCAGGTATGTTGTTGCTTAAACGTCTGGATCATATTTATTTTCTTCTGGTGTGATGTGTAACTCCAACTCCTATGATAACAGAGAAGGAATACCAGTACAACTAGCCCACGATGGACTAAGAATCTTCATTGATCTGTAATAAGTAAGCATCCTGGTACCAAATATCAATCCTATGTTTCAGCAACATTCGCTTCAATATCTTTTACAGGTTTCCATTGGCATTGTAGATTACTGCAACTCTGCAAGACAACCCATCCATCGATGGGTGGGGCGAAGTGGCTTCCCGGAGCATCCGATTCCTAGATTAACAGTAAACTTGGAGAAGATACATATGATATAAAATGTTCAAAAAAGAACATGTACATATTTGAATCCTCAATGTACTTGTCAATTATCATAGAAAATGATCATTTTTCGTTTTGGAAAAGAATTCAGTTCTCCGAAAAGCCTTTGTAGAACCCTGAAACTTTAGTGTGTAAATCTCTTGCTTCAGGAACATTTACACATGCATACAAGACACTGAATTATTTTGAGAATGCCTTTAATTTGTGAGGACATGCTTTCACTCGGGGGCAGCCTCAAGCTATGTATGAATTTTCTTACAATTGGAAATATAGTTCAATTTGCGTTTGAATTCGATAACAACATTCCGTACTATGTTTGCGTGGCATATCTACATTTGGATGTAAATATCCATATGTATTGTCTGAGAAAACAGAATAATTTTGCACCACCGTGCACACCAAATTAGCCAGGGTGACTGGTGAGAAGATTCAGCACAGGTGGCACACTTCGTTGCTGTTTGTAGATTATTGTTTCAGTACTATGCTCTCCATATTTCTGGCTAGTCTTTTAGATCTCATTTGGTGTCCAGTATTCATTCTGGAATGGCGGAATCCACACGAGTCACCAGTGACACAAACAGAAACGGCAGCTTTGCTGTTCGCAGATTATCGTTTTAGTACTACTATGGTCGGGAAATGCAGAGTGGCTCTCGGGTGTCACACACCCCTATAGTTGGAAAAATAAAAAGATAAATTAAAAAAAGTTTAAAAAAATTCAAACTGAATCAAAGATGACCAGGTATTGTACAGTACTTGAAACAAAATATTTCCCTAGGAAATTACTTTTATTGTATTCTAGGTTAAAAAAAGAAACTTGAAACGCTCCATGACCAGATACTATTCACTATATATTTGTAATAATTTTGTCTTTTTTGCCCTAGAAACCATGGGAATAATTTCATTTCCAAACATATTTTTTACGAGTACAAACTTGGATCATCTTTGGTTTTCAGGAAAATTTAAAAAAAATGACTTTTTCAAATTACTATAATTTTTTTAGTTTATTGGGGTGCGTTGAATAGCGGAATTCAAACAAGTCACCGCAAACATACAACGATTGTTGGCTATGAGACAACCTGGATATGCGCTAATCAGGAAGAAAAATAAAACAAAGTTGAATGGGATACTCTTTTTTTTTAGCGGAAGTTGAATGGAATACTCTGTCTGAAACGGTTGACAATTCATTCCAGCAGGTAGAACAATGAGATCACTTCAACATTTTGCACCCCACCGTAACAAAATCACAGCCCAGCAGATTACTAAACAATGGAACACCTACATTTTGCAGAAACGGACAATGATGATTAGCATTCCAACCACAAAATTTATCTCCGGAAGATATAAGCGAAGTGTACAATACACTAGTAGGAAGATCAACAAATTATGCGCTTGATCTATGTAGCCTATCATGCAAAACTACAGCAATTTTACACAACAGGCAGAAATGAACACTCAAGGAGACTAGCATAGGATTTTTGTGCTTCAATCCTGGTCCAGATCAAAGGCAACGGTTTCTTCTGTGACATCCACCAACTCCTCCGCCTCAATCTCCTTAATTTCCGTCTCTTCTTCCTTGTCGCTGTCCTCCCCACCCCGCAGTTCCATCCTGTATGATCGCTCCTCCTCGTGCAGCTGCTTCCACTTAGCAAGCCATCCTTCCCAATCCTCTTGCAGCTGCATCCGTCTCTTACGCTCTGCCTCGTCCACCTGGTTGTGCACGTCCTGATCCTCTTGTTCATACTTCTTGCTGTACCTCTTGAGGTTCTTCGCGATTTCCTCCTCCTTCTCAGGAGTAAGAAGTGACGGTGGCCTTGGGCGCCATTGGAACTGTACCATCATGTAAAACGCAACACATTACTACAGGAGAATGCACCAATACATGGATTTAAAGAATAAAGGATGGAAGCTCTACCTGATAGAAGTGATCCTTTGAGATCTTGTAAATTTGCTTGCCATTGAATGACCAGATTACAAAACCATTTTCCATCTCATGAACTGAGGTAACTGCAGTTGCAAGAAATCTGTACAAGCAAATTGCAAAACCATTTTAGTTCTAATAAAAACCAATAAAAGGTAAACAAATCATTTTTTAGCTTTCACTAATAAATCCCATTAACTGTACAGTATATGTGTATTATTGTACACTTGATTCTGTAAGCTTCCCCAGCTAGTGAAGCCAACAAATCCTTCATAAAGTTATAAGCTCACCTTCCAGTAGGGTCCCACATGATGTCAGTCGCCATGAAATGCTCTCCTGTAGCCATGGTCTCAAGATCATCAACGTTGAAGAACTCCAGCTGGCCATTAAAACCCTTCAGGCCCGCAAGAACAATGAAACGGCCAGCAGGAGACCAGAACAATGAATTGGCCTGCTTTCCCTTGAGTGTGGCAAGCTTGGCCACACGGCTAACGCTAACACCGTCTTTGACTGTGCGCATAGCGTAGAAACTTATATCAGGCTTAGGTCCATCACCGTGAATAACAGCAAAGCGGTGACCTCTGGGCTCCCATGCAAAGGCAATTATCTTGTCATTCTTGTTTTCCAGTTCAAATACCTCAATTGGGATGTCTCGTTCCTTGATTCTGAACAACTCAAACCCAGTGTAAATACTCTTCTTTGTTTTTGTATACCTATCTACCTGAACAGCCAGATATTCTCCATTGTTCTGCCAATACATCTTGCAGTCACTGACACTGAACAGGTTTTTCTGCCGTATCTCCTCTTTGCCAGGCATTTGGAAAAGGCTCACCTTTCAACACAACGCACAAATTTTAGCACTCGATACTAGTAGAATAAACATCTTAAATGAAATGTCTGCAGCAATTTATACTTACCCTGGCAGGCTGATTTCCACCACCCAATTCAGGCACAAACAGGGATATGATAGGATCAGTGGGCGACCAACTGAAGTCAACCACATTTTCTACCTTCAAAGATTTCTTATCCAGAAGAGAAAACGTCTCGGTCTCATAGACAGATATAACATTCTTCCCAAGTCTAGCAAAATATTTATCATCTTTCCCACCGCCCCACCTTAAAAACACACAGAAATTATAGTAAGCATCCAACCATGACAACCTGCTGAGTTGTGCATTAACTAAAAAGTGGAACAGCAGTGTTTTCACCTGAAGACAGGCCATGAAACACCAGAAACACCCATACTGCCACCGGAAGTGAACTCATCAGCACTTCCCTTGAAGTCCCGCATTACTTTTCCAGTCCTTACATCAAATATATTTAACAAAACCCTCTACAAGGAAAACAATGGAAGTTATATAAGCGACAAGAAATTAACAGAAAAATAAACATATGGTATTCTCTTACATGTGTATCTCGAGGGTTGCTGGGCTCTTGGCTGCTATATGTGATCAAATATTTCTCACCAGGAGAGAAATCGATCAATTTCACCTGCCACACGTAACTGTCAGCTAACATAACATTAGTTGTTGCATTTAATATAGTGGGACCCCAACCAGTACCTGTGGATGAGCAAACCGCATTAGACGAACGAACTTATCGTCACCACCCCACACCTGTGCGCCCTGCCTATGCACTGTGGCCAAGTGTGTTCCAAGAGGGGACCATTGAATATAACTATCCGTCCAGTACTGGCAAACAAAACAATTGATGAAAATCAATTAGTTTATTTCCCAAAACCTCAAGCAAGTATAGTAAATATAAAGCAACAAGAATTACCTGCTTTTGGTACACGAGCTCAGGAATCAACCGCCGGGCATCGTTCCAGTACACTTCCGTGAACGTACCAGCACGGATCACAAACTGATCTCTGGCCTTATCATCGGTTAGCCACTTCAGCAGATTTTCCTGTTGTTTGCATGAAAAGACAAGTTATGGCAAAGAAGTTACGGATGAAAACAAAGAAACCATAGGGGGTAGGGGTAGAAAGGAAACAAACTTACTCCAGGAGTGTATGGCTTGATTTCAGCAGGTGCCCATTCATCAGGGACCTTCATGTACTTCTCGAAGTCATCGAACATATTAACAGCAAATATGTGAGACTTGTCAAGTTTGTACCCATTTGTTTTTTCCCTAGCAACTTCGGCTTCCTGGCACATTGTCAAATAATCCTCTTTCAATCAGCCAAGGGTGATACAAATAATTTGACAGAACATAAAACAATTAGTCAGCTAAAATAGAGCAAAAGCTATCCAAAAGCACAGAAAAACATGACTCTAATTATCATTAAAAAAATGTAGTACAGGAAAGTAGTGATGTCCCCTGTTCTACTCAAACTCTTCTCTAAATCACACAGGTTGTTGATTTTTTAGGAGATCGGTGCAGAATGGTGTTCAATTAAATCAGATCACTACACACAATAACGTACTATAATCCAGCAAAGACTGAAAGTAATAAAGCATCTTTCTCCAGAAAAATCCCAAATTTTTACCAATCACTATTAAGCAATTGAAGTGCCACCAAGTAAATTAAATATTATTACACACCAGTAAAGTCTAGAACAGCTAGGTGTTGGGTTTCCAAGCATAAGTTAGCAGAACTTGGGCTTAACTTAACAAGCCAACAACATATATGTAGGCAAGCACAGCCAATGAAATAGCTTGCCGTACAAGACTTCACAGCATATATAGTCAAAAGGTGCACGCAGTGCATGGCAGCATTACAAAAAAAAATAGAAGCATCCAAACATTAATCAGGGTAGAGTTCAAATGGAATAAGGAGCACCTTTCCTATAGAAGGAACACATATGACTTGCAAAAGTGAAAAAAAAAAACAAACCATTGCCTCACTATTCCATGCAGCTAAGAAAAATAAACGCAACTGACAAGAAGCAAAATACCTGGGGGGTATTATACTCGATGAAGCAGTAGCCGTATGTCTTCTGTGTCTCTGGGTGCGTGGGCATCCAAAGACCACCTTCCTTGATCACACCAATCTGACTATAGATCTTGCGTACAACATTTTCCAGCTTCTCATACTTCTCTGGGGGAACAACCGGAAGATTGTCCACGACAATAATGTTTGAGAAACCCATTTCAAGCTCTGGAATGTCTTCATTTTGAAGCAAATCCTCGTCGTCGCTGCAAATCGTGATGGAATGTCAACATAGATAACACAATTAAGAGATGTAGTTGAGGCACAAAAAAAAAACAATGGGTAACTGATGTGAAGATGCCCAGATTAACTTGTTGCACTCCTGGTATAGAACAATCGAGATGTAGTTATCCTAGCATTTAGCTGATTACACAATACTGCACAAAATTAATGGCAAATATAAAAATATTATGACCACGAGAACATTTGCATTACCAAAATCGCAACTACGCAGAAATAAATGACACAAGTAGTAGCTAACTAGACAGAACCTAGTTAGACATTTAACTGAACTCTTCTCGGAATATGCAGACTACGGTTAGGTGGACTGTTTCGCGGCACATACAAATACATTGAGAAAAACGCATCATGAGCACACATCGGTAGTACTACGCAGAGCAAAGCAAGCATTCTGTTAAAAACGACCCGCCACCAGGATCCACCGCACCACGAAAACGAAGCTGCAACAAATCTAACAATCCTAGAGCATGGGCTTGCATCCCGACGGAACAAAAAATGCGTTGAGCCAGAGCTGGACGGATCTGGGAGCCGGGAGAGGACGCGCGAGGTAGTGGCTACCTGACGATGTCGAAGTTCTCGCCGGGCGGGAGGGTGATGGAGTCGAGATCGACGGAGTCGAGGTCGACCCCCAGCTCCCTCGCGCGCGCGTGGATGCCTTCCATCGAAGTTGCCAGCTCCATCTTCAATTAGATGCGCCGCAGATCCTCGGCGAGAGCGAAGGGTGGGAGACGCCTGCAGGGGAAGCGGCGGCGGCGGCGGCGGCGGCGAGGATGCGGGGGGCGGCGAGAGGCGGCGGAGGCGCTGGGTTGGGAGCTAGGGTTTTGGATTCGGTGCGATGGGTGAGAGAGAGTTATCTTCGTAGGGCGTTGGATACTTGGATGCGAATGGGCTTCTCGTTCTCGAGCTTTAAGCTGGGCCCGTGTACACAATTAATTGCAGGCAAGTTGTTCTATGACCAGCCTGCTACTGGAGTTTCAACCAGGAGAGCAAATGGGCTTTTAATTGTTTCTGGGTAGGAGGATGAGACGTGTCTGTCAGGCTGGGCTGCCAGCCTGCCATTACATGCAAGATTGATTTGTGAAATATGACTCGAGAAAAAAATCTCAAAAAAAAGAGAAAAAAGATTCTCAAGAAAAAAACCACAAAAGAAAAAGAAAAGAGTGAAATGTGTCTATCTACTGAAGAGAAACAGCGAAATGTGTAAACTTGCCGATGAGGTGTAATCTACTACACGGACCAAAACCTACTCCACGAGCTTGCTAAAGGGGTATGTATATGGTCCTTTGTATGTTTCCCCTCCTAGCGAGTTCACGTGCCATACGATTTCAGTCCACCATGGTGTATTTTGATTATGTGCCCCTGCAATTTATGCAATCACACAAAAATCGCATATAATGAAGATGGGATCAATTCAGCGGGTTCCGATGATCTGGGTGGTGTATGGCGCTACTAATGTCGCAAGGTTGGCGACAAGGGCAGGTAGCGTTGTCAGCTAGCCAGTGACATACTCATCTGGTGGGGAGGAAGAGGAATGATATCAGGGTAGAAGAGCAGTGGAGGTGTGGGATGTAGAGTTAGGGGATTGGAGGGGTTGTGTATGTGGGGGTTTTCTTTCTTCACAACATTACCTAAGGGGAGGACCCTATGCTAAAATTTTATAAAATTAACAAGAAACATTTACAAAGCAATGAGGAAGACAAAAAAAAATGCTACATTAAGAACGTTAATGCAAATTGAAAAGAAAAAAACATTCTAGGATGCATTTGAATTGAGATGGGCGATGTGCATCGGGGGTTTTTTTTCGATAAAGAAAAAAAGAATACATTGAGATGGGGCGTTCATTCTTTTGGCGTCAGCAGTGTATATATACATTGTAAACATAGGAGAGAAAAGCGGAAAGCAAAAAAAAAAAAAAGGAAATGAACAACCATGCACCATCATGGACCAAAATATTACACTACATCAGCTCAACTGTGAAACAATGGGCTACTCGATGGCACGCCTCCTCTTCCTCTGTTTCTATTTATATGCACAAGGACTTGAGGTACAAGTCAAGATTACAAGTATTGTTACACAAGAAATATCCCTAACTAATCTTGGTTAGCCGCACGGGAGGATGTCTCCCTAACACGCCCCCGCAGTCTGAACTCGGTGCTTCGCCGACGTGAAGACTGGATCGAAATTCATGAAATAAGACAGACGGTAGTCTCTTAGTGAAGATGTCAGCAAACTGAGAACTGGAGGGTACATGTAGCACTCGCAGAGCCCCAAGAGCCACCTTCTCACGCACAAAATGTATGTCAAGTTCGATGTGCTTGGTACGCCGATGTTGAACTGGATTGGCCGAGAGATAAACAGCGCTCACGTTATCACAGTAGACAATCGTGGCGCTGTCAAGGGGACGCCGGAGCTCCTGCAGTAGATTACGGAGCCAACAAGCCTCGGCAACGGCAGTGGCAACAGCACGGTATTCAGCCTCAGCGCTAGAGCGTGACACAGTGGGATGTCGGCGAGATGACCAAGAAACCAGGTTGTCACCCAAGAACACACAGTACCCTGACGTAGATCGGCGAGTGTCTGGACATCCTGCCCAATCAGCATCCGAGTAGGCAATGAGAGAGTGAGAGGTGGAGGAGTGAAGAGTAAGACCATGATCGAGAGTCCCTTTGAGGTAGCGAATGATCCGTTTGACAATGAGGAGGTGAGGTTCACGGGGATCATGCATGTGAAGGCAAACTTGTTGAACAGCGTAGGATATTTCGGGCCGAGTGAGAGTCATGTATTGAAGAGCGCCGGCTAGACTACGATAGAGGAAGGGATCGGCCACAGGTGGACCGGTAGAGGCGGGAAGTTTTGCTTTGGTATCAACTGGAGTGGAGGACGGATGGCAGTCACTCATGCCGGCACGGTGGAGGATGTCTAGGATATATTGTCGTTGATATAGGTGAAGAGAATGGGGTTGGTGAGTGACAGAGATACCGAGAAAATGATGAAGAGGTCCGAGGTCTTTCATGGCAAACTCGCGGCTGAAAGTGTTGATGATAGAATGGAGAAAGGAAGTGGTGGATGTGGTGAGAACGATGTCATCAACATAGAGAAGTAGATAAGCGATGTCAGAGCCGCGATGGAGGGTGAAAAGAGAGTTATCAGATTTGGATTCAAGGAAGCCAATGGAACGAGCAAAGGTAGCAAATCGTTGAAACCAAGCTCGAGGAGCCTGTTTAAGACCGTATAGTGATTTGAGGAGACGACGGACATGAGTGGGACGAGAGGGATCGATAAACCCTGAGGGTTGTTGGTTGTAGACTTCTTCGGAAAGGTTGCCGTGAAGAAAGGCGTTTTTGACGTCGAGTTGATGGATGGGCCAATTTTGAGACACGGCGAGGGAGAGAACAACACGGATGGTGGCTGGTTTGACGACAGGGCTGAAAGTCTCGTCGAAGTCAATGCCAGGTTGTTGTGTGAAACCACGAACGACCCAACGTGCCTTGTGACGAGCAAGAGATCCATCGGAATTGAATTTGTGACGAAAAATCCATTTGCCACTGACGATGTTGGCACCAGGAGGGGGAGGGACGAGAGTCCAGGTTTGGTTTTGGAGAAGAGCGTCATATTCGTCCTGCATGGCTTGGCGCCAGGAAGGATCACGAAGAGCAACTAGATAATTATGAGGAATAGGAGAAGATACGGTGGCGGAGAGATTGAGTTTATCGATGGGAGGTGGGAGTTTACCGGTGGTGCTACGAGTGCGATGGATAATGGGTGGTGCCGAAGGGCGGCGAGTGTACACATGAGTAATGCTGGGCCGCGGCGCTGCCACGGTAGGAGACAAAGCGGCGGCAGGCTGCCGTGGAGGCGAGTCAGGAGAAAGAGGTGCTACGGCAGGGGAAGAGGCTGCCGCGGCAGGAGAAGAGGCGGCGGCAGGCTGGCGTGGGCTCGCGGTAGCAGAAATCTCTGCCGCGGCAGGGGGTGGAGTAGGAGATGGTGGTGCCGACGTGGATATGGTTGGAGGTATTGGTAGGAAGTGGGGATCTATGGGGTCGATGATGGCAGGTGGTGTAGATGTTTGTGTGATGGAGGCGTAAGGAAAGGTATGTTCATCGAACGTAACATGTCGGGAGATTAGGATGCGTCGGGAGGACACGTCGAGACACCTATAGCCTTTGTGGTGGGATGGATAACCAAGAAAAATACATTTGGTGGCGCGTGAGGCTAGTTTGTTGGGACTAGTGGAGGAAATGTTGACATAGCAGAGACAACCGAACACGCGTAGGTGATCATAGGATGGATGTGTACCGTAGAGGGTGAAGTGTGGGGTTTTTCTACGGAGGGCTGCGGTGGGACGAAGGTTGAGAAGATGAGTGGCAGTGTGGAGAGCCTCGGCCCAAAAATTGGGAGGCAGGGAGGCTTGGAAGAGAAGGGTGCAGATAACATCATTGATGGTGCGAATGGCTCGTTCGGCTTTGCCGTTTTGTTGAGAAGTGTAGGGGCATGAGAAGCGAAAAAGGGTTCCATGGGATTGAAAGAAGGAGTTTAGTTTAATGTTGTCAAATTCTTTTCCATTGTCGCATTGGATAGTTAGAATAGGGAGATTGAAGTGGGTGGTGACAAAGGCATGAAAAGTAACGAACGTGGCAAAGACATCGGATTTCTTACGAATAGGAAAGCTCCAAAAATAATGAGAAAAATCATCAATAATGACTAGATAATAGGCAAAACCAGACATGCTAAGGACTGGGGAGGTCCATAGATCACAATGTAATAGTTCAAACGGGCGAGTAGTAGATGAGTTCGACAAAGAAAATGGTAACCTAACATGTTTTCCTAATTGACATGCATGACACAGGGAGGGTCCTGTTTTATTCGGCAAGCCGGTGGGTAGAGATGGCGTGGAGCTGTGGCCGGGGTGTCCAAGGCGGCGATGCCAGAGGTCGTGGGAGATGGTGGCGAGGAATGTAGCGGCGTAGGCAGGTGGATTGACGGTGTAGAGAGGGCCTGGACTGTTACATCGGAGAATCACGATCCCGCTGGGAAGGGCCTTCACAGAAAAACCAAAACGATCAAATTCAATGGTGCAGTGATTATCGATGCAGAATTGACGAACAGATATAAGATTTTTGATGATTTGTGGAACGAGGAGTATGTTGTGAAGATAAAGGGGTTTAGTGAGGGTATTAAGAGTTTGGGAACCAACATGGGTGACAGGAAGAGTTGCACCGTTTCCGACGGTGACAAATTGGGATGAGGATGGAAGGAGGGAGTGGAGATTACCGGGATCGGATGCCATGTGAGAGGATGCACCAGTGTCCATGTGCCAATCGCCGCCGGGTAGCTGCAGGTTGTTGAGGGCAGCGAGGAGAGCCGGGTCGATCTGCTGTTGCTGGTGAGCGGTGGGGACGTAGGAGCCCTGGGCTGTATACGCCTGTGGTGTCATGCTGGGGCGCGGGCCGAGGAGGCCTGGGGACGGTGGCTGCCATGTCGTTGGTGAGCGCGGCTGCCACTGTGTTGATGGAGGTGGCTGCCACGGGGCCTGCTGTAGCTGGGCGCGAGTAGGGGCCCCCGTCCAGGGATTGAACTGCCAGGGGTTGTCGCGGCCGCGCCCACGTCCTCGTCCGCTGCCGCGTCCGCGGCCTCCGCCACGGAAGGTGTTGGTGAAGTAGTTGGTGCCGCGGCCGCCGGCGCGATCGCCCCCGAAGGGAGCAGGCGATGAGCGGTCACCAGACGGAGGGGCGCGGGCGCTCCCATTGTTGGGCAGTACGCTCTGGCCCATGGCCCAGAGTGCGGTGGAGGCGGCGTTGCGTGCGTCGGTGCGGCGCTGAGTTTCTTCCAGGATGAGGGCAGAGCGCGTCTGAAGAAACGAGGGGAACGGCACCTGAAAGGGGAGAAACGAGCGCAGATGGGCGTAAGTGTCATTAAGGCCTTGGAGGAGCGTCAGAACCAGCGTTTCGTCGTTGATGGGCTGGCCGACGTCAGTGAGGGAGTCGGCGAGGTTCTTGAGCTTGGCGCAGTAGTCGCTGATGGAGAGATCGCCCTGTGGCGTGTTGCGGAAGTCGGCCTCGAGCTGGATGGCGCGGTGCTTCTTGTTGTCGCGGAAGAGATTCTCGATGGCGTCCCAGATGGTGAGTGATACGTCTCCAACGTATCGATAATTTCTTGTGTTCCATGCCACATTATTGATGTTATCTACATGTTTTATGCACACTTTATGTCATATTCGTGCATTTTCTGGAACTAACCTATTAACAAGATGCCGAAGTGCCAGTTCCTGTTTTCTGCTGTTTTTGGTTTCAGAAATCCTAGTAACGAAATATTCTCGGAATCGGACGAAATCAACGCCCAGGTTCCTATTTTTTCCGGAACCATCCAGAACACTCGAGAGCTGCCAGAGATGGGCCAGGGGGGCCCCACACCACACCTGGGCGCGGGCCAGGCCCTGGCCGCGCCACCTGGTGGTGAGGGCACCCTGGTGACCCCCCTGCGCCGCCTCTTCGCCTATATAAAGCCCCTGGATCGAAAACCCGGTACCAATTGACGAAACCCACGAAAACCTTCCAGAGTCGCCGCCATCGCGAAGCCAAGATCTGGGGGACAGGATCTCTGTTCCGGCACCCTGCCGGAGCGGGGAAGTGCCCCCGGAAGGCTTCTCCATCGACACCGCTGCCATCTCCACCGCCATCTTCATCACCGCTGCTGCTCCCATGAGGAGGGAGTAGTTCTCCATCGAGGCTCGGGGCTGTACCGGTAGCTATGTGGTTCATCTCTCTTCCATGTACTTCAATACAATGATCTCATTGAGATTCATATGAGTTTGTATCACAATTTATCTATGTGCTACTCTAGTGATGTGTTATTAAAGTAGTTTTATTCCTCCTACACGTGTGTAAAGGTGACAGTGCGTGCACCGTGTTAGTACTTGGTTTATGCTATGATCATGATCTCCTGGAGATTGCGAAGTTAACTATTGCTATGATAATATTGATGTGATCTATTCCTCCTACATATGCATGAAGGTGACAGTGTGCATGCTATGCTAGTACTTGGTTTAGTCTGTTGATATATCTTACACTAAAGGTTACTAAAACATGAGCATTATTGTGGAGCTTGTTAACTCCGGCATTGAGGGTTCGTGTAATCCTACGCAATGTGTTCATCATCCAACAAAAGTGTAGAGTATGCATTTATCTATTCTGTTATGTGATCAATGTTGAGAGTGTCCACTAGTGAAAGTCTAATCCCTAGGCCTTGTTCCTAAATACTGCTGAGTTACTACTGCTTGTTTACTGTTTCTTGTGTTACTACTGCTGCAATATTACCACCATCAACTACACGCCAGCAAGCACTTTTCTGGCACCGTTGCTACTGCTCATACTTATTTATACCACCTGTATTTCACTATCTCTTCGCCGAACTAGTGCACCTATTAGGTGTGTTGGGGACACAAGAAACTTCTTGCTTTGTGGTTGCAGGGTTGCATGAGAGGGATATCTTTGACCTCTTCCTCCCTGAGTTCGATAAACCTTGGGTATCCACTTAAGGGAAACTTGCTGCTGTTCTACAAACCTCTGCACTTGGAGGCCCAACACTGTCTACAAGAATAGAAGCTCCCGTAGACATCAAGCACTTTTCTGGCGCCGTTGCCGGGGAGGAAAGGTAAAAAGGCACTCATACTACGGTCCCAGGTAAAGTATTTTTCCGGCGCCGTTGTGTGTGTGCTCAAAGCTATTTCCTTTAGATCCTGCAATTGCATCTTTTTGTTTCTTGTTTACACTAGTTTGGCATAATGTATAAGAGTGAGCTTCTTGTTCTATTTCCTGATTTAAAACTTGGATTGTTTGATGCGAAAATTAAAAAACCTATGAAATCTTATTTGCATGCTGGTAGTAATATTAGTATGAACGCTTTGAACACCATTGTTGATAATGATATAGAAAGTTCTAAGCTTGGGGAAGCTGGTTTTCATGATATTTTTAGTCCCCCAAGCATTGAGGAGAAAATTTTCTTTGATGATACTTTGCCTCCTATTTATGATGATTATAATGATAGTGGTCTTTTGGTGCCACCTACTATGGAGAGTAAATTTTGTTGTGATTATACTATGCCTCCTACACTTGATGAGAATAATAATGATAGCTACTTTGTTGAATTTGCTCCCACTACAACTAATAAAATTAACTATGCCTATGTGGAGAGTAATTATTTTATGCATGAGACTCATGATAAGAATGCTTTATGTGATAGTTATATTGTTGAGTTTGCTCATGATACCACTGGATATTATTATGAGAGAGGAAAATATGGTTGTAGAAATTTTCATGTTACTAAAATGCCTCTCTATGTGCTGAAATTTTTCAAGCTACACTTGTTTTATCCTCTTATGCTTGTCACTTTGTTCTTCATTAATTCATTTGTGTACAAGATTCCTCTTCATAGGAAGCATGTTAGACTTAAATGTGTTTTGAATTTGCCTCTTGATGCTCTCTTTTGCTTCAAATACTATTTCTTGCGAGTGCATCATTAAAACTGCTGAGCCCATCTTAATGGCTAAAAAGAAAGAACTTCTTGGGAGATAACCCATGTGTTATTTTGCTACAGTACTTTGTTTTATATTTGTGTCTTGGAAGTTGTTTACTACTGTAGCAACCTCTCCTTATCTTAGTTTTGTGTTTTGTTGTGCCAAGTAAAGTCTTTGATAGTAAAGTAAGTACTAGATTTGGATTACTGCGCAGAAACAGATTTCTTTGCTGTCACGAATCTGGGTCTAATTCTCTGTAGGTAACTCAGAAAATTATGAAAATTTACGTGAGTGATCCTCAGATATGTACGCAACTTTCATTCAATTTGAGCATTTTCGTTTGAGCAAGTCTGGTGGCCTAATAAAATCCATCTTTACGGACTGTTCTGTTTTGACAGATTCTGCCTTTTATTTCGCATTGCCTCTTTTGCTATGTTGGATGAATTTCTTTGATCCATTAATGTCCAGTAGCTTTATGCAATGTCCAGAAGTGTTAAGAATGATTGTGTCACCTCTGAACATGTTAATTTTTATTGTCCACTAACCCTCTAATGAGTTGTTTCGAGTTTTGTGTGGAGGAAGTTTTCAAGGGTCAAGAGAGGAGGATGATATACTACGATCAAGGAGAGTGAAAGCTCTAAGCTTGGGGATGCACCCGGTGGTTCACCCCTGCATATATCAAGAAGACTCAAGCATCTAAGCTTGGGGATGCCCAAGGCATCCCCTTCTTCATCGACAACATTATCAGATTCCTCCCCTGAAACTATATTTTTATTCCATCACATCTTATGTGCTTTTTCTTGGAGCGTCGGTTTGCTTTTGTTTTTGTTTTTGTTTGAATAAATTGGATTACATCATGCTTGTGTGGGAGAGAGACACGCTCCGCTGGTTCATATGAACACATGTGTTCTTAGCTCATAATATTCATGGCGAAGTTTCCTCTTCGTTAAATTGTTATATGGTTGGAATTGGAAAATGATACATGTAGTAATTGCTATAATGTCTTGGGTAATGTGATACTTGGCAATTGTTGTGCTCATGTTTAAGCTCTTGCATCATATGCTTTGCACCTATTAGTGAAGAATACATAGAGCATGCTAAAATTTGGTTTGCATAATTGGTCTCTCTAAGGTCTAGATAATTTCTAGTATTGAGTTTGAACAACAAGGAAGACGGTGTATAGTCTTATAATGTTTACAATATGTCTTTTATGTGAGTTTTGCTGCACCGGTTCATCCTTGTGTTTGTTTCAAATAACCTTGCTAGCCTAAACCTTGTATCGAGAGGGAATACTTCTCATGCATCAAAATACTTGAGCCAACCACTATGCCATTTGTGTCCACCATACCTACCTACTACATGGTATTTCTCCGCCATTCCAAAGTAAATTGCTTGAGTGCTACCTTTAAACAATTCAAAATTTATTACCTCTTATTTGTGTCAATGTTTTATAGCTCATGAGGAAGTATGTGGTGTTTATCTTTCAATCTTGTTGGGCAACTTTCACCAATGGACTAGTGGCTTCATCCGCTTATCCAATAATTTTGCAAAAAGAGCTGGCAATGGGATTCCCAGTCCCAAATTAATTAACCAAAAAAAGGCACTCCTCCATGGTATGTGATTGTTGGACGGCACCCGAAGGATTCGGCTAGCCATGGCTTGTGTAAGCAAAGGTTGGGAGGAGTGTCATCATAATAAAACTAAAATAAAAAGGTACTCCTTCATGGTATGAGATTGTTGGCAGGCACCCGAGGATTCGGTTTGCCATGGTTTGTGAAAGAAAGGTTGGAAGGAGTGCCATCCAAAAATAAAATAAAATGGGAGCCGCTCTTTGAAGGTTTGTCTGGCAAGGGGGTTAGAGTACCCGCTACCATTCGTTGACAACAACATACACCTCTCAAAACTTTACTTTTATGCTCTCTTTATGTTTTCAAAATCAAAGCTCTAGCACAAATATAGCAATCGATGCTTTCCTCTTTGAAGGACCATTCTTTTACTTTTATTGTTGAGTCAGTTCACCTATTTCTCTCCACCTCAAGAAGCAAACACTTGTGTGAACTGTGCATTGATTCTTACATATTTGCATATTGCATTTGTTATATTGCTTTGCATTGACAATTATCCATGAGATACACATGTTATAAGTTGAAAGCAACCGCTGAAACTTAATCTTCTTTTGTGTTGCTTCAATACCTTTACTAAGAATTTATTGCTTTATGAGTTAACTCTTATGCAAGACTTATTGATGCTTGTCTTGAAGTACTATTCATGAAAAGTCTTTGCTTTATGATTCAGTTGTTTACTCATGTCATTACCATTGTTTTGATCGCTGCATTCATTACATATGTTTACAATATGATCAAGGTTATGATGGCATGTCACTTAAGAAATTATCTTTGTTATCGTTTTACCTGCTCGGGACGAGCAGAACTAAGCTTGGGGATGCTGATACGTCTCCAACGTATCGATAATTTCTTGTGTTCCATGCCACATTATTGATGTTATCTACATGTTTTATGCACACTTTATGTCATATTCGTGCATTTTCTGGAACTAACCTATTAACAAGATGCCGAAGTGCCGGTTCTGTTTCTGCTGTTTTTGGTTTCAGAAATCCTAGTAACGAAATATTCTCGGAATCGGACGAAATCAACGCCCAGGTTCCTATTTTTCCCGGAACCATCCAGAACACTCGAGAGCTGCCAGAGATGGGCCAGGGGGGCCCCACACCACACCTGGGCGCGGGCCAGGCCCTGGCCGCGCCACCTGGTGGTGAGGGCACCCTGGTGACCCCCCTGCGCCGCCTCTTCGCCTATATAAAGCCCCTGGATCGAAAACCCGGTACCAATTGATGAAACCCACGAAAACCTTCCAGAGCCGCCGCCATCGCGAAGCCAAGATCTGGGGGACAGGATCTCTGTTCCGGCACCCTGCCGGAGCGGGGAAGTGCCCCCGGAAGGCTTCTCCATCGACACCGCTGCCATCTCCACCGCCATCTTCATCACCATGCTTTGCTCCCATGAGGAGGGAGTAGTTCTCCATCGAGGCTCGGGGCTGTACCGGTAGCTATGTGGTTCATCTCTCTTCCATGTACTTCAATACAATGATCTCATTGAGATTCATATGAGTTTGTATCACAATTTATCTATGTGCTACTCTAGTGATGTGTTATTAAAGTAGTTTTATTCCTCCTACACGTGTGTAAAGGTGACAGTGCGTGCACCGTGTTAGTACTTGGTTTATGCTATGATCATGATCTCCTGGAGATTGCGAAGTTAACTATTGCTATGATAATATTGATGTGATCTATTCCTCCTACATATGCATGAAGGTGACAGTGTGCATGCTATGCTAGTACTTGGTTTAGTCTGTTGATATATCTTACACTAAAGGTTACTAAAACATGAGCATTATTGTGGAGCTTGTTAACTCCGGCATTGAGGGTTCGTGTAATCCTACGCAATGTGTTCATCATCCAACAAAAGTGTAGAGTATGCATTTATCTATTCTGTTATGTGATCAATGTTGAGAGTGTCCACTAGTGAAAGTCTAATCCCTAGGCCTTGTTCCTAAATACTTTGAGTTACTACGCTTGTTTCTTGTTTCTTGTGTTACTACTGCGCAATATTACCACCATCAACTACACGCCAGCAAGCACTTTTCTGGCACCGTTGCTACTGCTCATACTTATTTATACCACCTGTATTTCACTATCTCTTCGCCGAACTAGTGCACCTATTAGGTGTGTTGGGGACACAAGAGACTTCTTGCTTTGTGGTTGCAGGGTTGCATGAGAGGGATATCTTTGACCTCTTCCTCCCTGAGTTCGATAAACCTTGGGTATCCACTTAAGGGAAACTTGCTGCTGTTCTACAAACCTCTGCACTTGGAGGCCCAACACTGTCTACAAGAATAGAAGCTCCCGTAGACATCAGTGAGCGCGGTGGAGCCAGGACGCATGACGATGCTGAGGAGGTCGGTGTCGATGGAGCCGTAGATCCAGGAGAGCACGGTGTAGTCATCACGGCCCCAAGCAGAGGTAGGAGACGTGTCGGAGGGAGTGGCTTCACCGGTGACGTGGGCGGTGAGACCGTAGCGGCCGAGAGCGACGAGGAAGAGCTCCCTCCAGCTTGTGTAGTTGCCGTCTGTGAGGCTGAGGGTGATCGGCACGTGGAGCTTGATGGAGGTTGCGTAGGTGGAGGGACTGGTGGTGGTGGTTTCGGTTGGGTTAGGGTTTGGAGAGGGTGTTTGGCCAGCCGGAAGGGAGGCAGCGGCTGCGTTGGTGGCGGCGATGATCTGCTGGTTGATGGAGGCTTCGCGGTCATCTAGGGCTTTGGCACGAGCCTCGAGCTCGCGCTCCTTGGCTGCGAGTTCTTCGGGAGTCATGGTGGGAGAGGGGAGGGAGGGTGGCGGCTAGGGTTAGGTTTTTTTTTTTTTGGAGAGGGAGGGAGGGGTTTAGGCGGCGGGGAGGATGACCCGCTCTGATACCATGAAACAATGGGCTACTCGATGGCACGCCTCCTCTTCCTCTGTTTCTATTTATATGCACAAGGACTTGAGGTACAAGTCAAGATTACAAGTATTGTTACACAAGAAATATCCCTAACTAATCTTGGTTAGCCGCACGGGAGGATGTCTCCCTAACAAACTGGAACGTTCAAGAACGTTCAATGCGACGGGGAAATGTGCAAAGGAATGTATGTTCATCACTTCAGAAAGTTTGAGTACTAAACTGGAACGTTCAAGATCGTTGGTTGTAGATGCATTTCACTCTGCATGCGGTACAAGATTCTCCTCTCTTCTTCGCAATATGGGAGAAGCCGGGAAGATGGACTTCACTGTTGAGGGAAAAGAAGGCACAACTGTGGTAGCAAATTCAGACGGTACTACCTACTGACTACATACATATCATGTGCAGTAGTATTCCTCATCAGGAGCTAACTCTTGTGAAACGATCATATATTCAGAACAGACTCCATCTTTCATTTTATATTTGTCACACAAAGAATTTAGTGGACTGAAAGCCTGGATGGGAGGACGAGAGCGCCAGCATCCAACGAGAGCAAAAAACGCTGAAGAGCGAAGACGGTCTCAGATGCAGTTTCCAGAACGTTCATCAATCCTGACGACTTGAACGTCGAAACACGTTGGGAAGGGCACAAGCTACGGATCAAATCCGAATAGCATCTGCAGCGTCCACGCCGTTGTAGCTCCAGCTACCCCAACCTGACAACTTTCTTTTTTTGAAACAAGCAACCTGCCAACTTCATGGCAGCTACTTCAACCGGTAGCTAGCAAGCGATCAGAAATCAGAGCTGCCCAGCTTCTCTCCTCTTCTGCCAAGTGCTTTCATCCTCTTCTGCTATATGTTATGTTGAACAGAACCAGTGAGGAGTTACAGATTCGAATTCGTTCGTACATGCGCGGTGTGCCTACCTCTCCCGCTGTGCTATGGCAAACAATGTTTCATGTAACATCGCAATCCATTGCCTGTAAAGGCGACGCATGATGAGGGGGAAACGGTAGTAGTGTAGATCGAACCTCGGGCTTGGCGAATTCAGCAGCCAGCCAGCCACTCCGGCGAATGATGAACAATTCAGCCTTTTTATGTGTCCGTGGAATAAAGCTGCCTGTGCGCGCTCGAGTTAATCATCGAGATCTTGAATGCTCTGCTGCTTGCATAATTTAACCATGAATGAGCGCTGAATCGCTGGCATACGGATGCACGATTGCTACTGTTTACTATCATACCAGCAGTACTGGTCTACTGGATATATAGGACTGAAGCTCGATCGGTCAGACTCAGACTGAACTCCGTGCGCTGACACTTTTTGCTTTCTATCATATATTCATATCCACAGTAATTGTTAGTTGTTCCACTGTTCCATGAGTTTATGTGCACTTTCAGAATTTCAAAACGCTATGTAATCTGATCGTTTTTGCAAATAGACAGTTTTTTTTTTCAGAAATTTCACCGTAAGTATCGAAGTTTTCTGTAAAATTTGGAAGAGAGATCATGTGACTTTTGCCACCGATGCCTGCCTGGCTTTACAGGAACATGATGCAGACCCACCCACCGGCGAACGGCCGGCCGGGGAGGACCAGGCGGCGCGGCGCATGCACCTGTTACGATTCGGAGCACCACCGGAGAATTAACGAAGAGGTCGTAAGACAGAGAGCGATAAGACGAGAGCGCGCCAGCGAAGGACAGAGACAGAGACACGGCGCGTGCAGGCGAGGGGGGCGATGGCGGTGTCTCACCTCCCGGCAACCAGGGGGAGGCCGGCACGGCAACGTGGCCGCGACCACGGGCGGCGAAAAGCTGCCGGCCGGTGCGCCGCGCCATGAGTGGCTACCTCTCTCGCGCGTAGGTACAAAAGCTAATCAAGCCGGCTGTCACCTGTGACCACACCCTACATGGTACATCCGCCGATACACGCCATGGCCGCGCGCATTGGCCATTTGGCCGCATCTGCATGCATGGGGACGGCACGACATGGCCTTTCCTGTCGACCACCGGCTCTCCGTCCTCCGCCTCCGGCCGGCCACTCCTCTCCGTCTCCGGCCGTTAGCACGTGGGTCCGTCTCCCCCGTAATATTCCCTTGCTCGTGCCGATGCCCTTTTGCATGGCGCGTCAACGTCGCCGGATCGATGATAGATCTACGGGTCCAGTCGAGACGAGACCATCCATGCATGTATGCGACCGGTGACCAGTGTAACGACATGACTAGTTTTTCTTCTCCGTACTACGATACAACCAACATGAGTACATGCAATTATACGAGAACGCCCACACGTTACATTGCAGGGGGAGGAAACGCCATGTGCGTCGAGGGATGGATGTTTCTGCGCATGGATAGATTCCAAACCTCGCAGGTCCCTTTCCGATGAGTATAATGTGTATTCTACTTTTTTCTCTCATGCACAAGCAAAAAAAAGTGGAGGCATGTTGAATGATGGAGAGTACACAACTGAGAACGTGGACTCGGGTAACTAATGGTCATCAAGCATCAAAATACCGGAAACACACTTGCAATGGAGCTTGGATCTTGGTTATCTGCATATATATCCTTCTTGTTTCCGTGACATCATCCGTAGGAGTTTACATTCTGCAATTCTCACATGCATGTGCTCACGCTTGTGCATCTCTTTTTTAACTTGAACCTCGTGAATTTTGTGGTTTCATCTCCGAGTTTACGTGTGTCAGTTGGCATGAACATGTTCAAAAAGAGCATGCATGCGGTATGTCAGTGTGGTGGTATGCATGTACATGTGTATTCTTATAGTCGTCAAATTTGCATTGTTTCTTATAGTCATCAAACATACATAATATGAAAAGTACTCATGTTATCAATTTCTAGTTCTTCCTTAACACTCGATAGTATATTCATAGCATCTTTTTCAAACACGGTACTCACATTATCTTACACAAACCCACCTTTCACTTATTCGCATGTTACTTAGCGGTATATAAAAAAAAGTTTTACATCTCCAATACATGAGGCCTCTTAGAATCCCATTTGGTCGGTTATTAATTGGTCATAGAGACAAATGAAATGGTGGTGTTACCTTATTCTATCTACAAGAATTGGTCATAAATGTGATTTAGATGATTATTCATTCATGAGAAAATTAATTTCGGTGGGATATCCATTTGTCGCATCATTGATCGAAATATATCTACAAAATTATTTATGTTTCCTTTTTTTTTTTGGCAAGCCAGGTTCATTTTCCTACCCTCCCTTTATCCCTAAGGGGGTATTGGCTCTATTTATCGAGGTGTCAACATCTTGATGTACCTAATCAAAGTGTAAGATCAGTTTTGCATGGCTATCCCTGCGTGCGTGCGTGCGTGCGTGTGTTGTTGTTGTGTGCCTGTGTGTATGTCTTTTGTAGGGTAAGAAGAGTAGTCTTGTAGAAAACACGAGACCCCTCGACTCTCGTGCAATTGTTGCACTACATGCGATTGCGGGGATTCACTCGCACAATAAGGCAACCTAATTTTTTTATTATCAACAACTTGGTACAAGACTTATAATGGTGGATACATCTATACACTACATCCTAGCTTCGCATGGCTATCCCTGGCTATCTTACTTGGTAGATCCTACATATGTCTTGCTTTTGTTGCTTACATGCGAGGGGTGGGCATCCCTATTTATACTTTTAGGGGAACCTTGGATTATCGCCTGTGTCACAATCCAAACCCCACACCGCAATCCTAGGAAACTCCATGCTAATCTGACTCTTAGAAATTTCCTACATCGGTATTCTAGATGTCCAACACTTACAAAGTTCTAGCTATATAATTTTCCATAATTATGGGTTTACCCTACAAGATATCTCCACCTTGATTATTCTTGAATCTCCTAGTGCCCTTTTTTTCCTGAAATATCCTCCACGCCTAGTGATGGCGTGTAACTCACACGTTCGTTGGGAACCCCAAGAGGAAGGTATGATGCGCACAGCAGCAAGTTTTCCCTCAGAAAGAAACCAAGGTTTATCGAACCAGGAGGAGCCAAGAAGCACGTTAAAGGTTGATGGCGGCGGGATGTAGTGCAGCGCAACACCAGGGATTCCGGCGCCAACGTGGAACCTGCACAACACAACCAAAGTACTTTGCCCCAACGAAACAGTGAGGTTGTCAATCTCACGGGCTTGCTGTAACAAAGGATTAGATGTATAGTGTGAATGATGATTGTTTGCATAAAACAGTAGAACAAGTATTGCAGTAGATTGTATTCAATGTAAAAGAATGGACCGGGGTCCACAGTTCACTAGAGGTGTCTCTCCCATAAGATAAATAGCATGTTGGGTGAACAAATTACAGTCGGGCAATTGACAAATAGAGAGGGCATGACCATGCACATACATGATATGATGAGTATAGTGAGATTTAATTGGGCATTACGACAAAGTACATAGACCGCTATCCAGCATGCATCTATGCCTAAAAAGTCCACCTTCAGGTTATGATCCGAACCCCTTCCAGTATTAAGTTGTAAACAACAGACAATTGCATTAAGTATGGTGCGTAATGTAATCAATAACTACATCTTTAGACATAGCATCAATGTTTTATCCCTAGTGGCAACAACACATCCACAACCTTAGAACTTTCTGTCACTGTCCCAGATTTAATGGAGGCATGAACCCACTATCGAGCATAAATACTCCCTCTTGGAGTTAAGAGCAAAAACTTGGCCAGAGCCTCTACTAATAACGGAGAGCATGAGAGATCATAAACAATACATAGGTAATAGATTGATAATCAACATAACATAGTATTCTCTATCCATCGGATCCCGACAAATACAACATATAGTATTACAGATAGATGATCTTGATCATGTTAGGCAGCTCACAAGATCCGACAATGAAGCACATAAGTAGAAGACGACCATCTAGCTACTGCTATGGACCCATAGTCCAGGGGTGAACTACTCACTCATCATTCTGAAGGCGACCATGGCGGTGAAGAGTCCTCCGGGAGATGATTCCCCTCTCCGGCAGGGTGCCGGAGGCGATCTCCTGAATCCCCCGAGATGGGATTGGCGGCGGCGGCGTCTCAGTAAGGTTTTCCGTATCGTGGCTCTCGATACTGGGGGTTTCGCGACGAATGCTATTTGTAGGCGGAAGGGCAGGTCAAAGGGCGTCACGAGGGGCCCACACGACAGGGCCGCGCGGCCAAGGGCCAGGCCGCGCCACCCTGGTGTCTGGCCACCTCGTGGCCCCACTTCGTCTATCCCTCGGTCATCTGGAAGCTTCGTGCAAAAATAGGACCCTGGGCGTTGATTTCGTCCAATTCCGAGAATATTTCCTTACTAGGATTTCTGAAACCAAAAATAGCAGAAAACAACAACTGGCTCTTCGGCATCTCGTTAATAGGTTAGTGCCGGAAAATACATAAATACGACATATAATCAGTGGCGGACCCAGCCCAAAAATCTAGTGGGGGCCTTAGTGAGTGGGGGCCTGATTACTTGGCTAAGTGGGGGCCCAGATAGTAAAATAGTAGGCTTCAAAGCTGTAAAAGCACAAATTGACTGGGGGCCTAGGCCCCCACTGGGCTTAACGTGGGTCCGCCCCTGCATATAATGTGTATAAAATATGTAGATATCATCAATAATGTGGCATGGAACATAAGAAATTATCGATACGTCGGAGACGTATCACCTAGTCAATTGTAGATCTTGACTTACTTGCTGCACGGTAACCGTGGCACTCTCTCTAGCATCCTAGGGACTCATCGGATTATAATGCGACCCAGATTTCTTAAAACGAGGTGAAAATGGACGAAACTTGCAACAAATCGTAAAGCACCAAACGAACGGTACAAACATGAAAACGAAGACCTTAGGGTGCACGCTGTAATCGCCACGCTGTTATAACGCCAACTCCACGGCCTGCCACATAACGGGCCGCTTTTCGGTACATTTGGCTCCGAATGTGGTGATCCGCGGACACAAAATAGGCCGTGGTCCGTATGCAGGTGGTAGCGGTCCCAACGATGGCCTGCATTTTGTCCACATCCTTCAACCGGATCGATGATAGATCTACAGGTCGAGTCGAGACGAGACCACCATTCATGTATGTATGCAACCGGTGACCAGTGTAATATGAGTACTAGTTTTTCTTCTGCGTGCTACTTCCTCTGCTTGGAAGTTTGGAATGTAAGATACATGAAGCACATTCTTTGATTCACTCACTTTAATTTATATCTATTCTACTTTTAGTATATAGGTCACTCACTTTAGTTTGCATTTAGTTTTATAAACACCTAAAACATCTTATATTTCTAAATGAGGAAGCACGATAACATGGACATGAGTACATGTAATTATACAAGAGCGTCCACACGTTACACTGCGCCATGTGCGTCAAGGGATGGATGTTTCCATGCATACCTAGCTGAAAAGTTTGCAAAGTTCTTGTACGCAGACTCAGGTGATTAATTATCTATCAAGCGCATGAAAATACCGGAAACACACTTACAATGGGGCCACGGAAATATTGGTTATCTGGCATATAAACTTTTGTTTTCGTGATGTCCCATTGTAGTTGTGGCACGCACTAAGGGTGCACCATGACAACATACGTCGGAGTTCACATTCTGCAATTTTGAGATGCAGGTGCTCACACCCATGCATCTCTGTTTCGAACGGAACCTCGTGAATTGTGTGGTCTTGTCTCCGAGTTTTAAATGGGTTGATTTGCATTAATATGTTAAAACAAGAGTATTCATGCAATGTATTATAGTCGCCAAATTTAGGAGCATATACATGCAACATACAGAATTAGAAAAATAAATCAATCATGTTATCAATTTCCAATTATTGCTGAGCACTCATCAATATATTCAGAGGTGTCTTTTCCACACAAGGTACTCACATTAACTTACAGAAGCCTCATCTTTGCCTTGTTTACATGTTATTGGTGTTATATATCCATCAATGAGTTTCCATCTGTAGTACATGAGGGCTCTTAAAATCACATTAGATCTGTTATTAATTGGTTGTATATATAGACAAACAAACCGCGAATGCTAGTATTTTCCGTCTAGGATAATTGGACGTACATTTAATTCATGAAAAAATTAATTTTAGTGGGATATCTATTTGTTGCATCATTGATCAAAATATTTCAACAAAAAATTATGCTTCCCTTTTCGGCAAGCTAGGTTCATCTTGATATCCTACCTTATTATCTCTGTAAGGGGTTTTGGCTCTATTTATCTAGACGTCAACATGTTTATATACCAACTTAAAATGATGATCAATTTCACTCGCATGTGTATTTTGTAGGGTACAAAGAGTAGTGTTGTAGAAAACATGAGATCCCTTATCTCTAGTACTACTAGTAGGGAAACCTGCTGACGCAATTGCACTAGCTACTAACTGCAACTGCACACATTCACTCACAATGCATGAGTTAACCCAAATCTTTATTATGAACATCTTCGTACAAGACTTTTAATGACCGACACATCTTTACAAGACATCCTTCTGGTGGCCATCCCCGACTCTCTTACTTGGTAGCTCCAACAACTTTGTTGCTTTTCTTGTCTTACACACGAGGGTAAGAACCCCAATTTATACTTTGACGAGAATCTTCGATTACTTATAGCCATGTGTCACGATCCAAACTCCACACTACAATCCTGGAAAACTCCATGCTAATCTAACTCTTAGAAATTCCCTATGGGTATTGTAGATATCCAATACTTACAAATATCTAGCTATATAATTTTCTATAATTCTGGGGTTCACCTACAAGATATCTCCACCCTCATTATCCTTGAATGTCCTAGAGCATTCTTCTAAAATATAATCATCACCTATGATACTCTAAGTATTATGGAATCTTCTCGCAATTTTCGAAATATTGTACAATTTTGCAAGTGTGACTTACTTATATCGATACTTAAGCTCTTCCATTTTTTACTTTTCTTGCTTTCATAATGCAAACGAGGTCTCCATGTCTTCAGCTAGATCTCAATCGCACTACAGTCTTGGAGCTCACTTTTGGTCTTCCTCCTTCTCTATACTTCCCCCTTTGAAACTTGTTTGCTAGATGGTAAGGTAACTCGAGAAAGTGCAACATTAGCATGAATGAGATCCAGAGACCTTGATCTCCAAATTTTCTAATCATTCTATGTATGTCTATGTTCACATGGATGGAGCTCTTTGAGTATAGGATCAATCATACTTATGATGTACTCTGCAAGTTTATGATATCCATCCTCCACTTTTGTCTCCCGGCTGTGAACATATAAGTTCCATCTTCTCAAATTTTTATACTATTTCACATCAATGAACTCTAAATCTTCCGCCTAGACTAGTGTCACCTAGTATATAATTGATGCCCACTCTTACTAAGGTCTTCTACAATGTAAACTTTGTCGTCCTTCAGGCATATTGCCACCTCTTGATAGGGCAAATGTGGCCGATCTTTCGATAAGATGAAGATAATTCGATTTGGTTGGTGGATTTTGTGATTGACGATCCGACTACGCGTGCAGAGTACATGCACCAATGGAATCGCTGGGACAATCTCCGGGAGTAACTGATCTTGTGGGTGCACGATCAACCTGACCAGCGAGGGTCTTAATTTCTACCTGAAAACGAGAACAAGTAAGAGCTAATATTGCAATCAAGATATTTCGGATATAGATGAAGCTTTATTAGAAAGGTGGGATTACGTATAGTCGGTCTTGTTCTGGACGTTGGGCTCAAAAGAAGTACATGAGAGTTGCAGCAATGGCTAACTTTTAGTCTAAACAAAATCCGAGTCTAAACGTGACGGCGATGGAGGTATTTAAAGGAGGAAAATGTGGGGTTTCGGCCATCCATACGCATGGTGGCTAAACCAAACCCTAGAAGGCATTTTCATCTTCAATACAGACTCTAAAAAGTGGCTGACTTAATTACTGCGAAAATGATATGGGCCTGGCCCAAAATTAAAGGTGACGCAGCACCATATTATGCTATGGACGAAATTATGAAGTATAATCTTTTGTATTTCATCCAACTTTTCAATCTTCATTATGGTGGCTTCAAAGTTCTGTAATCTCCACTTGTGTCGTCCTGTTCAATCCTCACATGCTTGCTGACATCTTCTCGATGGGTGATCATGCTTCAATATTTGTCCTTCTCATCCATGCTAGGTCCATCATTCCTAAGAGTAACAAACACATCTAATTTAGGCAGCATCATATTCTCATGTATGTGAGTAATAGTTCCAACAAACGAAAGTACCTGGTAATTAAGTTGTTTGGCACGAGCTCGAGTGATTGGTCCTTGTATTTGTGTGGCTGTAGGTACATCGGTTGTATCAATAGATGGGATGTCCTCATCACCTCGGCATCCCACTCATGCTCACTTGGACATTCCTCCACAATGGTGTATATGAAAATAGACATGTTTCTTTTTAGCACATCTTTGGACTCGAGCAATCTCTCATTAGGTGAACGTGCTTGAATCTCTTATCTCCTTGGTTAGATCATGGAAATCTTCACTTCTCTTTCTTTTAAGCTTTTGAGCTTAAATAGATTCTCTTCTTTAGGCACTACCTTTCATCTCATTTCCACTTATACTTTGTCTCTACTCATCTTCTTAGTGTACTCCTCTTACTTTTTTTTAGAAGAGTGCCCCCTCTTCATCCCACTCTTTCAAGATAATCCTACCCATCTCCTTGGCTAATGCCTCCTCATAATAAAGATATACGTTGATCACATTTATTTATACTTAGCTTCATTGTCTGAAATAAAAAATACACTAAATGTCTTACTAACATCACTACCAACATCCTAAAATAAATGTCGTAAATTTTTATTGAAACTGAAAGCTTGCTTTTCCTAAAATATATATAGGATATATACTTCCTACTCCTGGGTGTAGATGAGACTATCAATAACTATAATACTTAATAATAAATTGTGAAGAAATATATATATCATGGTGGATCTATTGATATTGATTTGGTATTGTAGATCTTCATATTTTTGTATATGTAATTGTTTAAGCTTGCAAATCATTGACTTTAGATTATATTTAGATGATAATTATATTCGGTGTAGAGGGGAGTAAATCATCTCCAACTACTCTTCGTCACACCGTCACTCATATATGAAATCAGTCGGATAGTGAACAACATGTCTTGCCTTACCCGCCGCATAGCAATAACGGCACACACTCTCGTGGCCTAATCAATCGTGTATCTTGCCTTACTCGTCGCACGGTAACCGTTTCACAGTCTCGAGTGATCTTGGGATTCATTTGATTGTAAGTTCATGAAATGTGTTTTCATCGTGCACGCAAACTCGCGTGCATTGTTTTAGTCTGTTTCATTCCATATAATTCGACCTAAATTTCAGAAATGAGGTGAAATTGGATGAAACTTGCAGTGCGGGTCGTACAACAACAAACCGATGGTTCGAACATGCTTGCACGGTAGATCGTCGCGCTAGCTGGTTTAAGAGCAAGTCCAGCAGCCCCACTACAATTTATCCTATGTCCCCATGTAGTTGACTCCCCTAAAATAAATCCTCCTTTACATCCTGCTCATTTCCAACAACTCCTCAATAATCCCTCCCTATGTCTTATTCAACTATAGTTTTACAATGTAGACCCTATAAGTTAGATTTTTAACTAGCATAACAAGTATAGAATAATGGATAGAGGATGCCTTCACAGGGGAGAGACGGATCTGATTGAGGGCGCAGATACTTGGAGAGAGCTATAGAACAGCTACAAGAGCCAGGTTTTTCTTCTTCTCTCTATTTGCTACCGGAAATGCTTCCGGCGCACTGCTATACTTGCTCCTTCGCTTCCCCTTGCTTGAGTCTCGACTACCGGACATTATGCTACAAAGTAGAAACTGCTTTTACGTTAGTTCTGTAAATTGAGTCCTGAAATCGAGTTACATACATATACATCTTTGCTCCAGTGCCACGTACAGAGTTTCGCGTAGAGATCAGTGCTCCCGTCCAAAGCTTAAGCGGGTGAAAACAGTAGGGTTTGGGGTGAGTGGGCCCGTGTGTCGGGTGGGTGGGTGTATTTCGCATCCGGCTACGTTTTCGGTTCACCAACGGAAGCCACTGTACTGTCTGTACATAACGTACTGGTGTGATGGTCACGGACAAACGAACCAAAGACAGGTCGCCGCCTCCGTCCTAGTGACAGCTCAACTGAGATATATGTAACCATCGGTGCGTACGAACACGCTCCTCTCTTAACCGTTTAAAAATCATCATCGGAAATAGTTTCAGAATCAAACAAGGGATCGAGGACAATGATACCTCTAACAAAACAAAAAATCGAACATATGTTTAACACTTTGGTGTTTCGTAAAAACGAAATATTTTTTTAGTGGGAGATAATATATCAATAACGTAATATGTTCTGATTACGTTAATCTCTAAACACACTCTGTATATCGAACCTAGTCTTTCGTAGGTGCTCATAATAAACATGGCATCCGTGTCTAAGAAAAAGCTCAGAGGCTAACCCACTGGTTCAATGGCCGGTAAGACGCGTTTAGCGCCAGCTAATCATGCGACCTTCGATGTGCGATCGTGTGCTGATAGCTGGATCATAAGCTAGCTAGATCGGTTACCAGGTGGTATGATCCATCCATCGACCGGCCATGCCGACATGTATGTATAACTCAGAGCTGGATCCAATACAATTAATCGATGCACTAAATCACAGTACTTAGTACGTGCAGCGGTGGCGTAATTAGTCAACATGATTCTCTAGTTAATTAACAAGCTAGCTGGTTAATTCGTGCCTCGACTCGATGCAGAAAAAATGCCTTCTTCGGATGAACGCCGGCCGAAGGGTGATCATCAACTAGCTAACTACTGCATGCTCAGAACTGATCGAACAGGTTGTGCACGTCCGGCGACGCCTTGCCGCACTGCTGGTGCAGCGCGGCCCGCGGCGGCACGACGGGCGGGGCCGACGACCTGAGCAGCGCGAAGTTGAGGCCCCTGAAGAACGGGTGCGCCTTCACGTCGGCGGCGCCGCGCCGCGACCCGAGGCGCGCCTTGGGGTCCTTGTCAAGCAGCCGCGCGATCAGGTCCCGCGCCGCCGCGGCGTCCCCGTGCGACGCCGTGGCCGCGGGCAGCGGCGGGCACTCCAGCGGCGCGCGCACGATGTTGCGGAGCGTGGCCTCGTTGGTGGCGCCCACGAACGGGGTGCGCCCGTAGAGGAGCTCGTACAGGAACACGCCGTACGCCCACCAGTCCACCGACGCGCCGTGCCCGCCGCCGCTCGCCACCTCCGGCGCCACGTACTCGTGCGTGCCCACGAACGAGCTCGACCGCGCGTCCACCGGCTCCGCCACGAACCGCGGCCGGGGACGCGGACGCGGCGCCGCCCGACGCCTCCATTTCATCAGCCGGAGGAGGTGCACCTCGGGGAAGCACGTCGGGATCGACGCCCTCGCGTCGTCGCCGTCGTCGTCCCCTGCGACGTTCCTTTCCTCCTCGAGCGACGGGGACGCCGTGGACTCGAGCGACAGGTCGAAGTCGGTGAGCATGATGTGGCCGTCGCCGCGTATGAGCACGTTCTCCGGCTTGAGGTCGCGGTACACGATGCCCATCATGTGCAGGTACTCCAGCGCGAGGAGCACCTCGGCGGCGTAGAACCGGGCGGAGGCGAGCGGGAACCGTCTCCCGGGCATCCGGTGGCGAAGGGAGTGGAGGTCGCCGCCGGGGCAGAACTCCATGACGATGCAGGAGTAGTCGGTGCCGGCGTCGAAGTCCGCGAACATGGTGGGCAGGAACGGGTGGTCGAGCCGCCGCAGGACGCGCTTCTCGGCGGCGGCGCGGCCGAGCTTGCCCTTCTTGGCGAGCGCGCGGCGGTCAACCACCTTCATGGCGTAGGCGCACGACTGGTTCCCCTCGGCCTCGAGGCGGCAGAGGTAGACGGTGCCGATGTCGCCCGCGCCCACGCGGCGGACGAGGGTGAAGTCCCGCGGGCCGAGCGGCGCCGCGGCGGCACGGATGGCCTCCCACGCCAAGTCGCCCGCGCGGTGCGGGCGAGGCGGGGAGGAGGTGGGCGTGGCGACGGCCGAGTCGACGGAGAAGGTGGAGGAGCGGCCAGCGACACTGGCCGTGCTGCTGCTGCTCGCGGAGCTGACGCTGGAGTTTGAGTTGGGCGCTGCCATGTCGGGGAGGTACGGCGCCGGCTGGAGCATGGCGGCGTTCGGAGGTTTGGGAGGGGTCGATGAAGAAGAGACGGTGGGAGCGGCCATTATATAGGGCTCGCGGTTGCTCTCTGGTTGGCTTGGATAGATCATATAGATGAGATCTCTCTGCTGGTTTGGTTTTGTAATGGAGGTTTGCGCGTTTCGGAGAAGGTGGTTGCAGGTGCTGGATTTATAGCCAGCTAGGGATGAGGGAAGAGAGTGAGCCTTCTGTCAGCCTGAGCAGCATGGAGAAGCTAGGTTTGTGATGATCTAGCTGGCCACGTGGACGTACGTGCCACGTTGCATGGCATTTGCGCTATGGCAGCACGGAAGGTTCGTCGTTCTTTGGCAACATCTACTGGCCTATTGCTTGCTTCATGCTCATCTTCGCCTGAAATTCACCCAGGGTTTTCAACATATGTTGTTTCTCTGAGGTTCTTCGACCTCTTCTTGCCTCTTCTCTAGAGTCTGGAGTTTGATCCTCTTGCAAAAATCATGCATGCTTATACTCCTTCCATTTTCAAACTTCATCACGTTTGACTAAAAACATAGGAAGAAATTAACATCCATTATCAAATGCATAAGGGCATGTACAATGGTAGAGAAGACATGATTTCTCTTAGTAGTCCACATCATTTACAAAAGATAATAAAGATTAGGCGTACAATGCATTATCCCTTATTATCATCCCTTACAATAAACGAGTATTAATTATTTTTAGTAGAATATTATGTGTCTAAGGGAAGACAAGTCGTACAATGGAGAAAATAGTCTTCTCTTATTTCATAAGAGATTATTCTTTAGCTAAGGGAAGACAACATTCTCTTTTTCTTCTTTCTCTCTCCTCCAACTAAGCAAAAAATCTTACGTGGCAGGTGTAAGGGAAGATTGACATCAGCCCATTGTACATCGTAGATGTTAGGATTACACTTTCCTTATATGCAACGGAATATGCTAGGAGCATAAAGCATATTTCGATATCTAATCAATCCTCCTAATTGAGTCGATCAAAGTAATCATATGTTACCAAATGTGCCTATTGGTCTAACTATAAACATGTAACGGATGCGACAAAAAGCATCGCTTCCACATGCACAAAAAAACTCACATAGTATTAGACCTACGAGGTCCTGGATTCAAATCCTAGCCAACGCAACATTTAAAAAGAATTGCAGCCTCCCAAAAAACAAAATAAGGATAAGCGTCTAAGGCCCGTGCGAGATCTAAAAAAATACCCACTAGTCTAGACGTGAGGTGAGGTGTTGAATATAATTGTCTAGTCTCTTCCATCAGACCGGTCTTATGGTTGAATTGGCTAAAGCATGCGATTCGACAAGATGTTGATTGTTTTCCCCATTTTTAATCAAAATTTACAAACTTTGATTTTCACTAAACCAAGCACCTAAAGTAGCTGTGAACATTTCCTAAAAAAAGTAGTTGTGAACCGAGAGTGTAGTTAACATGGTACAATACAAATTCAATAGCCATTCATGGGACAAACACATACCATAGCATTTCAAACTTTTGTTAGGGGTACTTTGGATGAGCATGCATGTCCCCATACCTTAAGAGTTCAGACTAAATACATTATTACTTATGGTATCTCCACATGCGACTCCAAATAGTGTCCATAATCGATGCCGGGCAAGCGCTTTGGGGGCACTGGCAAAAACTGCCACAGATTTGGGGCCGGCTGCTCGCCCGGTGACCCTATACACTAGTCCAATATGTTTTTATTTATTTCTCAAACATGATAACAAATTTTAGCTAAAATGTTTGATACAAAACTAGTCACATAGAACAATGTAATAATATTACAACTCTTACTAGTTTTCTTTGGCACACATGCATAACTAAGGTTCCAAATGAAAACATCTCACTCATCCAAATTTCCCGGACCTTCTTCATCTTGTCCTTGTTTGCATCATTCGCTTTCAGCAGATCACACGACATGTATTCCAACTGTTATTTCCTTTCATCGTCCCACTTATAGCAAGTTCTTCTCTTTCTCCACCTTGCACAACTCAATTATAGATTGCTCCACACGGTTCTCCTTTAGTTTTGCCATGTTTTGCTCAAACACACGCCACAGTTGGTACCATCCTAGTATCCTACATATATGAATTATGAACAAACTTGACCATACACAACTTACATCGTATTGTTAACATGCACATCGGGGTACTACACATTGGCAGAAATAGCCATAGATTCTAAGCTAGGATTATAAAAAATATATCCTAAATTGAAACCTAAACCCTAAATATTTACATCGCCGGTGCAGTGGGGGAGGGGGGAGGAGAACTCACATCGCCGAGCCAAGGCTCACTAGAGGTCTCTCCATTGTTCCAGCTCGACATGTCGAGCGTGTAAGTGGCAACCGTCTGGCGACGAAGGGTTGCTGCGGCGGAGCGGGCGGACAGATGCAGCGACTCCAAACATCGGTGAGGAGACGTGCATCAATGTGGCGATGTGGCTTGCACGTACACGTCGCCGAGCTTCTGGCGCATCAAATCGTGGGTGGCATCGGATGTGATTTTGACGATGGCATAGGATGGAAGTAGAGCCAAGCGCTCACCGCTCATGGGAAAGAATGAGGCTGGGGGGTGTGGGGATGGGTCCCTGCCGAGAATAACCCGCGGCCAATGCGACGTGGCAAGCATTGCTGACGCCTCTAACGACCCCTGAACAATCAGGGCCAGCACAATATAGCGCAGGACCATATACCGAGCCGTCCCCATGCCGCCGGCATGGTTTGTAGGGAACCGCTGCGACCCATTTTTGGTCGGGCGCCCCCAAACCTATTTAGAGGACTATTAAAGGCTGCTGGTGGAAATGTCCTTGGCTGTTCAATCTTTTGTTAGGAAAAAAACCAGGGCAGTTAATTAGTTCGAGGCAATGGTCCTTTTTCTTTACTTTAAGCCAAAGTGTGGCCGGGGCCGGACTAACGAACTCGCTGGTGTGGGTTGCCGCGGAATCAACAAGTCCCGCCAAAAAAAGCGACTGCTTTTTTCTGGTGCAAGTCTTCGAGCAAAGGCAATTCCTTCCTCAGGACAAGTCAAATCACACTTTATATGTATGCATACGTCCAATGAAAAGTTATATACTAGCAACGTCTGCTCATTCTTATCCTCTCCCCTCTCTCTCTCTTTCTACAGTATCTGAGGGAGCTCACGAGCTCGCCGGGCCAATCCAAGGCCAAACTCGCCGGCGAGGCCGGTCGAGGGAGGCGGAGGAGCGGCGTCGGAGTCCTTCTTGTATATAGTAGATGTAGGGTTCGGCCTTGTGCCAGTAGGCGGCGTTTTGCTGGGTGGTTTCCGTCGGTGTCTCTCGGCCAGATCCGGCGGTGGTGGCTGATCTCCTCTGTTGCTGTCCACGGGACGGCGGTGGGGAGGACTTCTGCCAGCCATGCCTTAAATAAGGCCTTGCCCGGGTGCGGCACAAGCAGATGGTTGCTAGCTTCTTCTTCGGCCTGCCGTGGCGGCGAGGGAAGAGGAGCTAGCAGCAATCGGCAATTTCAAGTTCGTCACCTGGAGGTTCCTTCCTCCCTGGCGCTCTCGCACGGCGGCAGGTGGTGCTCTGGCTTGCTCTCAGGTGAGCTCCTCTGGTGGGAGCTCGCTTCTGAGAGCATCCTGGACGGGGAAGTCAATAAGTGCGGTCTGGCTCTCTTCTTGAGCTCTGCATCGACAAAGGGGTGGCTCCTTCTGGCCGGCCGAGGTGGCGAGGAGAAGGAGATGCCTTTGCTGCTGCTTCACAGATCAAGAAGAAGCCTTCCTCAGCGATGTACTGCTGGCTTTACGGTGTTCTTCCTCCTCTCGGCCTGCCATGGTGGCGAGGGAAAGGATGAGGAGCACCTCAAGCTACTGGTGCATCGGCGCTGTTCTGGGGAGCGTTCGGAGCTTCTTCTCCCCTGGGCGGTTCTCAAGCGATGGCCACAGCTCGCCGCCGCTATCTTCGGTCAGGAGGCTGACCCCGCCTCACTCGGCAGCCAAGCCTGCCAGAGTGTCTTTTTCCTCTGCGTGAGGAATATCTCCAACCTTGCCGCGTCCGCTCAAGCCTCTGCTCAGCCAAGTGGTTTCGTCCCCGGCGTGGATAGAGGTGGTCGCTGCAAGCTGTTCGTCGCCGGCGGAGAGTTCGGACCCGATTGCGTTTCTGCAATCTTCTTTAGGGTGAAGACTGGATATGTCAAGGACCTTGTTGTAATTTCCTTTTCTTTTAGTGTCCTCCTTGTAAAACTTTGCCCACCGCCGTAACGGAAGCTCCAGGCCCTTCGAGGCCTTATCTGTTCAAAAAAAAAAAATACTAGCAACATTAGTTGCCGTACATAACAACGTAGAACAAGACGACATTGGTATCATATAAGTGTTTTGCTAATTCTGGATCCACTGATAATTAGATTAATTCACAATTGGCTTTTAAACTGTTCGATTGGGTTGTGGTTTGCGCTAGATGTAAGTTGTAACATTGAATTTTCGTAGTTGCACATATGATTGTAATTGAGATTTTACTACTTACACATGAGGTGCAACTGAAAAATTTATCCCGGTCATTAGATTTACTTCGTAATTCGTGGTAGTAATGATTGAAGTGCAACATAAGTTGCAACTGAGAGCTGATAATGTCACTTGACTAAAAAATAAGGTAATCCTCAATCGACTAAAATGCTGCACTTACATAAGAGTTCGACACAATGACTTTACAAACACAATCGTGGCATCGCGCTCAACTGGGGCGGGACTCAAGCAGGTGCTCCGAGAATTCAGCGCATGAGCAATAGCTTAACGGTTCACGCCACGTCCATCCGTGAATCCCTTTCCGTAAGAAATATTCCGTAAGCATGCTAATACGGGGTGTAAACTCTTACAATTTGTATATCATCTTGATACGAACTTTTGAGCTTAATAAAAAATGCTATTTATCGGAAAAGAAATGACTACGGTCATCAGTAAGTGTGCGTGAGTGTATGCCTGCAGTTGTGCGCCCCTAGCCCCCATTCTTCCTAAATCCTAACCATGATTCTACGTAGCCCATGAGTAGTGCACCTTGATCAATTTTTATCTAGCTGTGCCCCTGTGTTCTGGTGACTTTGATGTCATTTCATTAATTTTGGGTAAGAAACTCGAGGAGAGATAACATTAATTTGTGTAATTTCACAATTTTACTTAGTAAATATTAGACAAGTTCTTTTTTAGGAAGAACAAATCATGCTTCGGAAGCACAGTTGCACATCTGTTATACTTATGAAAAGGATCTCAAATTTTAGCTTGAGTACAATTTTGAACCCACTGAACTCTCTGAAATCTTGGAAATTAAGAAACACATTTCATAATTATTTCATATACTTTCATCAAATTCAAACAATGATTATCTAAATTTGAAATCCATTAGAATATCGTGTTAATCCAGTGGGAAATTTGGAGGAAGATATATTACAAAATCCACCAAAAACTCACAAAAAAACCCATTCAAATCTAGAACTATGTTTGTCAGCTGTGAAACGTAAGCATAATAATAGTCAACAAAATGTAGCGCATTATTTCCAGCTTTTAACATTTCATTAGTACGGTCAAATTACTCTTTAATTATTACTTCAGATCTCCAGCATCCAGACCCATAAGTCTTGGACTTTGGTGGAGAATGAAGTCATAGATCACCACAAGGCATACAAATAAACATCGTTATTTTACCATATTCTTTTATTTCATATATGCTTTCATTTTATGTAATAGATAATCATCTCTTCTTTTAGAAAAGATACTCATCTCCGCTGATCTTGAAAAATGAACAACATAGATGGAGGATAAAACTCCACCATGATGAGTGCTTATTGATCCGCAGGATTTCTAAAACACTACTAATATCCTATAGATTGATAACTTACGTGTATTAGCATATACGATTGTCTGCCACACTACAAAAATGATCAAGGAAAATGTAGCAACAAATCTGAGCAAATAGAAAGAAAAAGTCCTCTAAAGTAGAGCATAGAGAAATTCTTTTTAAGAATTGAAATTGTGTGGCTCGGGATGATAGAACAAAAATATTGCAATCCTCGGAAAATCCCATGAAATTTCTTTGATCTGATAAGCCCGTCCAAAAACACAAGTCGTTGTAGGTATGCATGATAATTTTTTTGAAATGGGAAACTAAACCCCAGCCTTTTCATCAACTGATGCACACGTCCAGTTTTATTTTGCATGGTTCAAAGTATTCAATTTATTACAATCATGGATCAGCAAGGCTTGAGATATGTATCAACCATCTAAAATTGAAAAGCAACAAGAAGCTATCTATTTTAGATTTTATTAATATGCCGGAATCCAGTAGGCTAGAAATAGAAGTTATGTGCAATCTTTAGCAGACGGTTGCATCTAATATCCATATGCTCCCGATGATCCATGACATGCCCACACACACACACACTCCTAAAATGAATGAACACGCTGAACCCAGCATCTCCAACGTCTGTTAGCAAAAAATTGGCTGCGAGGATAAACTTGTAATGTGTGATTCGGAGTAGCTCCAACCTATATTGAGAACCAACATGTACTGGATTTGTTTTCCGTAGAAGGGTTCCCAATCTACATGAACGAAATTTAGAAGAGTGTGGTCGTCTCTTGCATGATCATTTGCATGGATAACGAGCGGCCACAGTCGTGCGGCAAAGATTGGTCCAAAGGCAGCCACAACGGCGACAAGGAGATATGCCCATCAGCAAGGCCGAGCAGAGAAAGCATCGTATCCCCTCCGATCCGCTCGCTCGTTTCCTCTTCCAAACCGATCAAATCAATCAAAGCAACGCACCTAGTCCATCCCATCGACCGATCCATGCATGCAACTGAACCATACGTACAGCCCACAAGGAATCCAGCAACAGCCCAGGGATGGGATGGGATGTGTGCGCCGCGCAGCGTGCCGGGGCGAGGGCCGGCAGCCGGACAGCGCATCGGTTCCGGCTGTCCCGCCCAGGTCGACGCCCGAACGCGACGGCAAGTCTCCGGCCGCGCACGCACGCCGGCCGCCGGCGACAGGACGCATCGGGGTCGCGTACGCTAGCTATCGCGGAAAAGGATGCGCGCCGGCCGGGCCGGGGAATTTAGTGCGCGGCCCTAGCTGCGTCGTCGCTGTCGCGCTGAGCTCGCCGTCGCTGTTCCGCTGACGGACCGGCCGATTCGGGAGAGGAGATCGACGCCATATTCCGTGCCCAGTGAGTCTTGTCTGATGACCGATGACTATGAGTGAGTGACTGCTACTTACCCACGATGCACCGCAGCCGTCAAGTCGCGAGATCTGCTGCTCCTGCAAACCAAGTTGCGACTGAGCTCTTTCCACGACCACCGCTGTCTGAACTGCTAAGCCAAGTTGTCTGAATGAATCCCAGATGTCTGGCTCGCACTGCAGGTGCTAATGCTAACCAGAACATGAGATTCTTCTGTATTTTTCAACTTGAACCCAGAAAGTGGAAAATAAAATAAAAACGGCCTTTCTGATTCTTGCTACATGTTCTTTTTTTTTGGAGATTTTGTCGATGTTGCACACGGTGTTGACATTTGCTACATGTGTGTATTCTTTTTGTTGTGTAAGCATGGCAATGTGCTACGATAATCTGTGCATATGATGCAGAGAGATTGCTCTAATGTTACTTACGTGTTCCTAAAATGTTGGATAAGTTAGACACAAATAATGGACGCATTAATTTTCCTTTGTTAGAGACCGTGACAAGGTTTTTACATTTTGCTACAAATAAATGGTGATTTGCTACATACTATATTTTTATTGCTACATTGGAATGCTCGAAATATTGCAAAAAAATTTGCTACATATTTAAGTTTTTACAAATTCTTGGAGAAATGTTACAAAATGATATCGCATTTTCTGAAAATGCTACATACATATAAAAAAATGTTACATTCAGAATTTTTGTAGCAGTGAGATGGGGACATACCAGGCAGACTTGTCAACTTTTTGTCTGTTTCAACTGAAAAAAGGAAAAGAAAATGAGTATATGTTAAGTGATAAGAGCTAGGACTAGTATTAGCACGACGGAACTGCTTACTAGCGGTATATTTTATCATATATGCCCAGTGAGTCTTGGTCTGATGACTGACAGCTTGCGAGATCTGCTGCTGAAAGCCAAGTTGTGACTGAGCTCTTTCCTCGACTACCACCGTTGTCTGAACGACTAAGCCAAGTTGTTGCTGAATTCCAAATGCCTGGCTCGCACTGGTAGTGCTAATGCTAACGAGAATATGAGATTCTTGTGTATTTTTCAACTTGAAGCCAGAAAGTGGAAAATAAGGTACGCATCTCATTGATATATGATCAATTAATCAAGTACACTGCTTCGTAAATGGGAAAGATACAAGACAGACTTTTCAACCTTTTGTCTGTTTTCCACTGAAAAAAAAAGGAACAAGTACTCCTACTATATGATGAAGTGATAAGAGCTAGTATTAGCTCGAGGGAACTATGTACTAGTGACTATATTTTATCAGGTGATCACTCCACCTACCTTTGCAGAGACACTCCAGCTCGGCGCCCTACATCCAAAGTCCTACACCATTAAGAGCTGCGCAATTTTAAACAGGCATCAGTACACTCCTTGACAGCGGTTTGTCTGCCTAAACGCCAACCACAGATACACCAACCAAAGCTACGGCAACGACTCGGCATGATTTTTCCTCTATCTCTCTTTCTTTCTTGAGATTAAGTTGCTTCATTCCAAAGATACGAGATATGTTCTACACAACTAGAGTCTGACACGCGGTAGCATTGTACATCTCTCTCTTTATCCTTTTTTCCCCTTTTTGCCAAAGTTGTGAATTCTAGTTGTCAATCAGTTTCTGGTGCATAACAAACTTTGGATTTCTTTTTTGACTGCTTTCATAGAAAGGCAACAAGATTGGCATGATTTTTTAAATATTGGGTGGAGGGGCTGGAAAAAGGAAAACTCCACATGGTCCACACTCCATAACACAGACATTGCTGCGGTCACACTGCAAAGCCGATAAGGGAATATGGCACAATTATATGTTGGCATGTATTGAGGGGCCGGGGCCATGGTTCAGTGGTTCAAGAGGCAGAGAACTATGCAATTTAACTGCCTTGTTCCTCTAATGGACCCCTGCCTGTCCCCTCCTAATATTCTGTTCCTGTTGGACAATGGAACCATCTCAGTTTCTGAATACAAATCTAATGAAGTGCCTCCTCCTACGAATCAATAACCTTATAAACTCCTCCTCTATTGGATTGGACCACACATGTGCTATATAGTAGCGTTCTGTTTTTGGTTGGTCACCGTAAAGAATAATTTGGTCGAAACCGTCCTGTTTCCTGAGATTAGGCCTCACTGTTTGGACAGTTTTAGCTATGCCCCCCAGATAAGCATCCAGAAGGAATGAATTTCTTCAAACACACACAAAAAAAAGGAGGAGGTGGAAGAGGAATCCGAAGATAATCATCAGCTCATCATCATTTACTCAAACACTCTGAAGCTAGTCCGAATGCACGACAGCACAAGTAATGAGGGGAGAAAAAAGGATGACAGACCGTTGATTTCTATATGAATCATGACAAAACCTTGAGTAAAATGAATGAATTTCACCAAACACACACACACACACACACAAAGAGGTGAAAGGCATCTGAAGATAATCATAAGCTCATGATCATTTTACTCAAACACACTCTGAAGCTAATCTTCTTCTTTTTTGCGAATAACTCTGAAGCTAATCTGAATGCACAGGTAATGAGGCGAGAAAAACGGATGGTAGACCCTTGATTTCTGAACAAGGGTCCCAAGTATCGACAGCCTGATGCCTGGAGCTGCATGCTATGCATGACTGCCCTGTCTACCTCTTCGATCTGCACAGACAATTGACTTTCCCTGATACCGACAAGGTTCAGTGGTACAGCTCGTAAAGAAATGAAATGCTAAGATAACAGGCTATACAATCGATCGAGGCATCGCGTGCGCGATCTGCATGGAGATGCAACTTTTTTTTTTTGAAACACATGGAGATGCAACTCTGCTGGGGAAAACTTCACATGATCCACACTGAAAAACACAGACATACAAGCAATCACACTGCAATGCAAACCCGATCAGGGAATATGGCACAATTATATGTTGGCATGTATTGAGAGAGGGGGGCCATGCATGGTTCAGTGGTTCCAGAGGCAGGGAACTATGCAATTTAACTGCCTTGTTCCTCTAATGGACCCCTGCCTGTCCCCTCCTAATATTTTGTTCCTGTTGGACAATGGAACCATCTCAGTTTCCGAATACAAATCTAATAGCGCCTAATGAATAACCTTATAAACTTCTCCTTTTTTGGATTGGACCACACATGTGCTATATAGCGCCTAAAGAATAATTTGGTCGAAACGGGGCTGTTCCTCAGTTTCGGACCTCACTGTTTGGACAGTTTAGCTATGCCGAGACAAGCATCTAGAAGGAATGAATTTCTTCAAACACACACAAGAAAAAAGGAGCATCTGAAGATGATCATAAGCTCACCATCATTTTACTCAAACACTCTGAATGCACAGGTAATGAGGCGAGAAAAAAGGATGACAGGTCCTTGATTTCTGAACAAGGGTCCAAACTATTGACAACCTGATGCCTGGAGCTGCATGCTATGCATGACTATCCTGTCTGCCTCTTCGATCTGCACATCCGATTGACTTTCCCTGATTTCTCTCCCTAGAGAGAGAAAGATGCCGACAGTCTTCACTGGTACAGCTCGTAAAGAAACGACGAGGCACGCATCACGCAGAGTAACTTCGAAATGTTAAGATAACTGGCTACACGATCGATCGAGGCATCGCGCGCGATCTGCATGGAGATGCAGCTGGGTCATGCTAAGGTCATAGCTAGGTACAGGTGGATCACATGCGATCCTGCCATCTAGGCAGGCAGGGCAGCGGCGTCAGGCGGCTGCATTAAGCTAATCTCCATAAAATAGTTAATGGCTTCGATCGGTCGATCGATCGATCTCCCTAAAGACAAGTAAAGCTAGATCATGGGCTGGGAGAGACAGACAGGGGCGCCAATATTCGCGCTGCCCATGTAGGGAGACAAGCCGTGCAGGGTGCTGATGCCTTGCGTATGATGGATCACCTAAGAGCCCTACAGCCTCACTTAAATCTAAAGCGGAATCATGTGAATCTTAAAGCCAGATTGTCCCCAACCCTTTACTATTTTTTTTGTAGTTGTCATTAGGTTGCTAGCTTAGCTAGCGTGTTCTTTTTAAATTTTAATTAGTTGGGCGTTAAGAGTGTGGTGGCTGGTGAGTGGGCAGCTGATGGCATTCGCACATGGCCGGATGACTCGAGGAGGAAGATGTCGTGGCGAGGCGTCGCTGCTTCGTTCGATCATACTTCCCCCATTCGAAATTAATTGACTCTGTGTATGTATCTTCTACATATTAAAATACGTTTAGATATATATATATATATATATATCGACGCGGATTTTCTAACCAGGTGGCTAGCTGTGCATAGGTAGGCTGCCGTTGGATAAAGGGAGCATGAGTGCTCAACGTAGCAGATTGGGTCCTTTAAGTTGTTTGTGAGTTTGTGAGGTGCCAACGATGTGAGCTTTTCCGTCAGTGCATGCAAAGGCACATAGGGGGCAGGGCAATCTCATGGAATTTGAACGCTAGCATGGATGAGCAAAAGGATCACAAGTAAATCGGCTATCCTCGTCGCGTGAGTTCTGCAAGATTTGTTTGGTGAGACGAGTATTGTACATGTCGTTTTGTTGCTTCTATCCATGGAGTTGTGCAGGATTTTTCATGATTCAGCAAAAAAAATGCACGTGCCATTTTGTTGCATGTAGGCATCTACTAATCAAGACAATGACCAGATCATGTAGTCTGAACCTATTGGGCATGGTTTTTTTTTGAAATGAATAGGTGGGTAGCAAACAATTTAGCTGCAAAGATGGTTTTTCTGAGTGATTAACTTGGTGTTAATTTTCTGGGTAATTAAATGTTCTAGTTGGCCATGCGATTGGTACTAGATAGATTTGGGGTACTGCATGTAACCATGGTCACTTTCCGCGATATGGTGCATGTGACATCAAAAAATTTAGGAAAGAGTGATAAGAAACTAGTGATATAAATTCTGTTGGCATAAGAATGTACATACAGGAATGGTGCGGCTAGCCAATAACAAGTAAAAGTTGCAGACGTGAATTGAGACAGTATGTGAATTTGTGTACTAAGGTATAACTAGCATCTATAGAGAAAACCTCATGAAGAGAAAAAGATCATTCGTAAGAGGGAGGAACTACGCCATGTAGATTCCCTGATGCTCGGCATCAAGAGGAGCTTGGTCGGAATGGCACCACAGAGGCGGTTGTGGTTGAACCGCAGCCTGGGCATCGCCGCCATGGACTCCGGGATACTCCCAACCAGCCTAACATCGGACAACTCCAGTGTGGCCAGGCTCGCCATATTCTCCCGGTCGGAGCGCATTACACTCCCTCTGAGCGGGTTGTTGGTTGCAGGTCCTTCGGCGACACCATGCACTGCACGAACTACGACAGCCCTCCGGTGAGCCTCCAGAGGTCAAAGCAGCATGAGCCTCTCGTGCTCGGCGAGCTCCGACAGAAGGAGGCTCCCATGGAGCAAGTTGTTGCTAGGCCCTTCGAGCTACAGAGGCAGAGACCGGTAAGAAAATTCTTGCTCATGCACATGACACAGATTTTGAATATCATCATCAGTCCGTAAAACTGAGCTGAATCACTCAATTTATTACACAGCCATGAAAACTGAAAAGAAGATGGGGCAGATACTAGAAGCAGACACGGAAGGGTCACATGTTCAGGTATAGTTTTCTTGGCTTGTCAGGATCGAAATGTAATTCTTGTATTATGAGTGTAAACAACTGATAGCAGATGTTAAACAGGTTAAACTAATCATATTATGAGGTTAACCAAATAAAGGTAGATACTTTTAATCACTGGAAAAAAAAGAAACAGTGACAATTCTAGACAGCTATGGTAGGATTGTTCATGGTCTCCACTTCGGCCTTACTAAAACAAATGTAAACCGAAATTAACGATGCCAAATAATGATACCAAAATGCTGATTGGGGTTGGATCACAACCGCTACCGAAATATCTGCAAATATGAGAAGAAATATCATCCCGAGAATCACACTTTATGTGCTTTACCAGCACACATATTAACACGCCCTACACACGCAAAATCAACATCGCACAATGAAACAAAATCCTAATCGAAAATTCTACTATTATTTTGAATGACCATGGGACCTGGAAACACGATGCAACGAAAATCACCAAGGAATCTAGATCAGATAACACAAGAAAAACCAGATGGAAGAAAAAACACGGACAGCCTCGTGTGTGCCTCAGCTAATCAAAGACAAACTGCTGCTCAATCTGTAATGAAACGGCAAAATATTAATGTGTCCAGGATCCACAAAAGAAAATAATGAAGCCTGCTCCTCAAAGGCTTGAAGGTCACTAATCGATATGATGTAGATCAATTAAAATGGCATTAGTCAAACGAGGTGAAAAATCCATCACATATACAACTAATCAAATCAGCTTAGCTCGAGAATCTTTCACAGAAAAATTAAAACCAAACTGCCGAGCCCGTGCTGCATCCAAATTTCCAACGGTTTAGATTTAGAAACATGATAGGGAGGGGCCATGGATCTTGAACATAAGTTCAGTCTGCGCCCCTGCTACCCGTCTAGCCCATTGACGCGGCCATCGGCCTTCCGCCATGGTCCAGTCAGCAGGGGCTCAAATCGGCAGAGAAAAAAGGAAGCTCGTCACTGCCCCTCGACACTGCTCCTCCTTCAAATCCCAAAAAACAGCAACTAAAACATCTACCTAGAAACTGATCGAAAAATGATAAACTCTGCGAAGGTGGATGGTAGGACATCGGTGAGCCCCAGATCGATAGCTGGCCCCGACTCCAAAAGTTCTTGTCTCCAAAAAAAGCAAACCTAATTCGAGTAAGAGAGAGGAATTACAACACATTTGAATCCAAAATTGTTGGAGCTAGAGCAACATCAGACTCCCATTCTAGTTTTTCCAAAACAACACGTTAAACAAACAAATCCCATTTGAATTTTTCCAGTGAGCACAACAAAGAAAAATCAACATAGACATTCCATCAAACGGTGAAGAAATTTGAAAAATAATGAGCTGAAATAGATTTGGATCAGAAAAATGGGTCAAGCTCAAATGCTAAATAGTCTGCACATGGCCCCGTCCGCCGTGGATAGTGCTCACTACGCTCCAGGCGGTCGACGCAGTCTGCTGCCCCAAGCAGGGCCTGGGCTTGTTTTTTTTCCCTGCTCAAGAACATTCGTGCAACAGAATATCAAAAAGAAAAAAAAAAGATAGGAAGAAACAAGAGGAGGAGGTGGCATGGATCTTGAGTACCAAGTACAACCGTGCAGCAAAAAATATACAATCTGGATTTACATCACGGACGTGATTAGTCTGTACATCCAAGTCAAGAAAAAATCAGAAAAGATAGAAGAAACGGAGGTGGTCATCCACGAAATTTCAGTACGGAAGCGCATAGATCTTGAGAATCAAGATGAACACTTCATAAAATGGGATCTGGATCAAAATATATTACTAGATAATTAACAGAACTTTCCCCTCATAATCTTTACCCTTTATTTGAATGATCATGGGATCTGGATCGAAAGAAACCCTGTAAAAAAATCAACAACAAACTGAATCCATCGAACAGTGATGCAAAATCCAGATCGAGAAAAGGACGTGAAGAACACCCAGATCGAAAAAATACAACGACCGACCTCGCTCGTGCCTCCGGCCCGGCACCTCCCTCACCACAGTACCACTTCGGCGCTGGGACATCAGCCGGCTGCGGCCGATCGGAGGGGGAGGTTCTAGAGGGGCACGGTTGGTTTGGCAGAGGGGAAGGAGAGAGGAAGATAAGTTTTCCTCGGTGGGTTGGGAAGAGAGAGAAAGTAACTCGATGGGTACCAAATCACCTCGCAGCAAAAAATTCAATTAATTTGAAACGGAGTGAGAGTATGTGGCGACTTGAGAAGGACCGGAGGAGCGTGCATTCTACTTAAGTAACGATGTGCACAGTCTAAAGTTGACTTGCCCATGAATTCGATGTACACGAAGCTTTCCAATAATAAGCCTCCACGGACAAGTTAACACAAGGAAGATACTACTACGATGGTACGTCATCATCGATCGACATCTCGTTATGAAAAAGGAAAATCTTTGATATCTCTACCCTTCAGCCCAAGGCCGAGACATTTTCATCACTAGAATTGGGGCTTGCATACACATGATGGAGAAGCACACACATGGCGCCCCCCATACCCAGAAGAGTGAAAATATATTTAGAGAAGACAATTTAGCTCCTTTTCTTCTTCAGAACCTAGCCTTTTCTTTTATGTTACAGAAAGGACAGAAGAGCTAAAGACCGGTTCGGACAGGTTCATTGGAACACTAGTTCACGGATATAACGATTTTTGGCGGTAAAGACCACTTCACTATGACACAATATTAAAAGGCTACAAAACTAATCTCAAGTGAAGAAACCACATAATTCGTCTCTCAGACTATGAGAGGCAGACATTGCCAAACTAAGCCGCGCTCCTCACATTTGCTTCCTGATAATTTTTGGCCATGTTGACATTGACCAAAAAAAACTCCTCTTCTCGTGATACTCTTCGCCACCTCATACAAGTCCATATCCGCTGTCAGGGGTCCTTCCTCCGTGGCGCTCGCGCGCTACCTATCCCGCGTTTCGCTCGAGTATCGCTACAGTGGGCTTTCTATTTTACAGGCCCATCAATATGCTAGCGATGCTCTTCAGCCGAGGGTCTCGTCTGATTGGTTCGGAGGGTGCGGCCGAGTCCCAGTACTTCACGTCAATTCTGTACGTATGCCCGTATTTAAGCTGCTCGCTTTTCTTCTAAACTTTCGGTGTGGGACTAAAAAATAGAGTTGCAACTGCTGAAACGCGGACGCCGGACGGTGCCGCTCCAAACGCTATGGCCCACTTCACACACGTCACGGTCCAGCCCACTTCACACACGTCACGGTCCAAATCCGGTAGAAATCAGCAAGTGCAGTGAGCGAGTGAGCCCCACTATTATTAACAGCTCGTCCAATCGAAACATAAAGCGGTGTGCTAGCCTTCCGATCGTTCTATCTTTACACGTCACACAGATTGATCTGAATTTTTCTTGTTTGGCCGACATGATCACGTGCTGCCCATGTGAAGTGAAGCTGCATGCAAACACCGTGTAACGTAATTGCCTGTGAAAACATTTTTGAACTATAGGCTAGCCCCTGGCATATGTCTGGATTACTTCTTTCATTTCTTCTAAAATTATTAGATTCTAATATAGATGTAGATTAGTTAGTTAACTAAAAATATCCCCTCTATTCGCTAAAAATATAATTTAGATATTTCGGCCTAAGCCTACCTTCGACGGGCCTCGCTTCGCTCCATCGCTAGCCTCCTTATTGAATTTTGGATCACAATATATATCAGTGGGAAATAACATCCTAGACGAAAGGGAACAACATCGACGATGGTGGGGAACAATAGTCTAGACGGAGGGGAACAACAACCTCAGCGGAGGGAAACAACGACCTGGACGAAGGGGAACAACATCATGAATGGAGGAGAACAACAGCCTGGACAAAGGGGAACATCAACTTAACGAAAGGGAACAACAACCTGGACAGAGGGGAACAATAACCTAGACGATGGGGAACAACATCCTAGACAAAAGGGAACAAGAGCGATGATGGTGGGAAACAAAAGCCTAGATGAAGGAGAACAAGAACCTAGACCAAAAGGGGAACAAGTAGAAAAAAGGGAAACAAAAACCTGAATGGAGGGGAACAATAGCCTCGATGGAGGGGAACAATAAACTAAACGGTCGAGAACAACACCCAGACGAAAGGGAACAACATCGATGATGGTCGGGAACAAGAACCTAGACAAAGGGGAACAACAACCTCGACGGAAGGGAACAACATCGATGATGGCGGGAACAAAATCCTGGACGGAGGGGAACAACAACCTCGATGGAGGGGAACAACAGTCTAGACGGAGGGGAACAACAACCTCGACGGAGGGGAACAATAACCTGAGCGGAGGGGAACAACAACTTGAACGAAGGGGAACAACAATCTGGATGGAGGGGAACAATAATCTGGACGGAGGGGAACAATAACCTAGACGTGAGGAACAACATCCTAGACGAAAGGAAACAATAACGATGATGGGGGGAACAAGATTCTAAACAGAGGGGAACAACAACCTAGACGAGGGGAACAACAACCTCGATGAAGAGGAACAACATGACACATGGAAACAACTTAGATAGAGGGGGAACAACAACCTTGACAGAGAACACAAAAAGCCGTCAAAAAAAAATAGAGTGTGAGGAAACAATCTCATCGGCACATGGACCACAAAATCTCGTGGGAACAAAAAAATCATGTCAGGGAAAGAAAATTCGCCAACACATGAAAAAGTCTATCGAAGAACAAATATCGTTTACACAGGGAACACAAAATCTTGTAAGGAGAAAAAATAATGTCCAAGAAAGAAATCTCGCGAACACATGGAACAAAAGAATAGCGGCCGAGGAACAAAATTTTCATCTACACGGTGGACACAAATATAGTGTCCGAGAAACCACGCTTCCGTTCAATCTCGACTCCCGAACGAACAACTACCTGTTAACGGGCCGAGCCCACTCTAAGCTTCCTTCAGCGAAACCACTGCTCCGTGGCGCGCGCGCGCCAGGGAGTCCTTTCCCGGAAATCCTATACACCGACCAGGTCGGCGCGTACCGCGCGCCGCACACCCCCCCGCGCGGTACGGTCCGGCCCAGTTCGGGTGTTGGGCCAGTTGGCCGCTTTTTTTTCTGAGTCATTTTTCTGTTCTGTTTTTTTTTTTCCATTTCTGTTTCTTTTTCATTTCTGTTTTTTCATTTCCGTTTCTTTTTTCGTTTTTAATATTTAATTTTTAATATTACTATATTTTTGAATGTAAAATTTTCTAACTAAAAAAATTCGAGAAAATTTCAAATTCGAAAATTGTTCAAGTATAAAATTGTTCAAATGCGAAAATTGTTCAAGTATAAAAATTGTTCAAATTCAAAAATTGTTCAAGTATAAAAATTGTTCAAATTCGAAAATTGTTCACATATAAAAAATAATATTTTTTTTGAAAAATATTTTTTCCAATTTAAAATTTGTTCTAATTTAAAATTTGTTCCAATTTAAAATTTGTTCTAATTTGAAAATTGTTCCAACCTGAAAAATGTTCAAATTTTGAAAATATTTAAATTTCTAAAAAAACTAAAATAATTTTTAAAAATCGAGTCTAAAAAGAATCATCTTTTAAAAAACGTAAAAAGAAAAATTAACCAGAAAAAACGAAAAAGCAAAAAAGTCAAAAATAACAGGAGTGGGAATATGTTGGCCGGCCCAACAACCCGCCTGGGGGGTGTGCGGCGCCTGGTCCGCGCCGACCAGGTCGGCGTACAGCACCCCCCGTCGTTTCCGCTGTCAGTGCAAGAGCTTCAACAGAGGCTAAACGCCTCAAGGAATAGGCCCAAGAGAAAGACAGATTACCATATATACTGACTCGGCCTTCCAGCCCATTTGTATCTCAAGGGAGGCCCCCACCAAATAAAACCGTTAGTTGGGCTGGAGAATTCGATCATCCCATTAGGCCATTTCGAAACAATTCTCAAAAAATAAATTAGGCCTTGCACATGAGCACCAGTGCTCCTGATTTTTAAAAATTATATTGTTTAGATATTTAAAAAATTGAAATTAAATACCCACATAAATATAAACATTTTAAAGGTACGGTAAAAAAATTGGAGAAAAATATGTTGTATTTTGAGATATAAAAAAAAGACAAATTTCTAACAAAATATCTACCCCTATACCTAGCCAAAAAAAAATTCCTGTAGCACAAAATACAATGCAATTTCTACCGAAAGTTTGGAAGAATATTCAAGACATATGTATGTATTCAGAAAATAAATATGACGATTTTTGAAACGTAGATGTACAATTTTCAAATATTTTAAAAATTGAGAGCACTGATGCTCATGTGCACCAAATCTACAAACTAATTAGATACTATGCTGTAATTTTCAATACTACGATATAATTGTAAAAAAGGAAAGATCCTATGATGTGATGCTACGTTTCTGATACTGACAAAAATTACTAATAACCCTTATCTTTAGAGAACTATACACTTTACCTTGTATTATTTCGGTCCATGATAGATGGGCCACCAAAAAAGGAAATGCAAGAACCCAGTTTAATCACAGATTTCCATGGTCAATCTGACAGCCTTACTTAATTCATCAATAAAAATTGATTGTTACGAAATAAGATGTTTGGTACACAGGACACCGCTACTTGGGTTTCTTTCATCACCACAACTGAATTTGCTGGATCATGGTATGTGTCTGATAAGGTGTCCCAGTTGTACATAGTCAGATCATGTGGCTTTGACATTAAGCCTTTTTTCTGTTTGAATTACAGGATAGGGTAAAGAATTGCTAACGGGTGTAAACTGACATAAATAAAAGGGTTGAATAATTCCATATGACAAGCTCAAGTTTCCCAGAATTGATTCATGGCAGAAGGTAGTCTTGACTAGCGGCATCCCTTTTAACTACAGCAACTTGATAAAGGAAATTCCATCTGTATTAACTGCATCATACCAATAAAAAGATGCATTAGATGATTATCCAGACGGTACATGCTACCAGTAACTCCCTGCGGATCTGATTAATAAATGAACAACTAGCATTATCAAATATATGTAAAGGCTCAAAGATGATAATTAGAACTTACTACTGCAAAAACAAGAAAGCCTAAAAAGAGGATCAAAAGTACCCCAGAGTCGCCACTTTTTAATGCTTGAGAGTTTGTGCATCACTATTTGTTTATTTCTAATTCAATTCAACAGTCAGAATCTAACCAAGTTATGAGATTATTTTTAGTCTACAGAAAATCACATTTGAAGTCAACATCTTTGTTTCCGAATACAACAGCATGTACTACACTAACCACTATGTGCTGTAGTACAAATTAGTGAGTTACATGAAGTCATCTAAAGCGCTCCAATGGCAAGGTTTTGCCAAAGTGGAACAAAACAGGGCTGAGTGACTTCAGAAACGATCTAGTGCACACATCCAAACTGTGGTCTGTTTCCGCCTTTTATGACAACATATATAGGTGCTCATACCCAATGTTGACATCACAAAAGAACCAAACATTGGGATGTAGTACAAACATGGTTTTAGAAACCATTGGGTATAAGAACCAAACATGGTTTTAGAAGTAAGTACCTATTTGGGGTTTTGTGGGGATTATCTCCACTAATCTCCATAAAAACTCTAATACCAAAAAGGCCTAAAGCTGTCCCCGGGTTTCACTGGAAGGTAGAAACTGGCCATAAACTAGAACCAATAGATGTTTAATTACCCCTCGAGATATTTAACTGGTCACTTACAACTGATGGGAGGTTAGCAACTTATACCCACAGCACCCAGCATACACAGCTCAAGGACACAATCATCAACCACCACAATAGCATGTCCAATAACTTGACTATGCGCTGACAATATGTACAGTAAATTAGCCAAAGTTCTAATGAGAACTGACTTTACCATTATAGATTCAGAACGACAGAATCATATTTAATAAAACTCACAATCAGGGTACATAAATATTGAAAGATGGCAGAGAAAATGTGACCTTAGTTCCGACACCGAAAGATGCAATAAAAAGGGAACTATATATTAATGTAATAAAATGGCATAACTTCACTAGCAAAAGACATGTACAAAAATCAAATCAAAACTTAACACAAACCAAGATACTCAAGCCATGCATTCAGCATTACGTATATCAAGTGATCCGACACAAAATTCAATCAAATAACATCTGATGAAAATTCAAGGACAGATACCTCCGTTTGGTAGTGACAAAAAAGACCTTCAGAGCCACCCATTAACAGCATAAAACATGGAGTCACATTGCGAGAACTAACACGGAAATAAAGTTGTCACATCTGATGCCAAAGGAAGTCCATTGCCCAATTCACTGAGTTTTGCGCTTTTGTGCTGTCATATATCAACAAGGAACGGTAACAAAGACAAAAGAGTTATTGAAGGAAACATTCCACTGCAATAATTAAAATACTGAGTCAATGCTACCTTACTTTTTTTGTTGTTACGTACATCCGGCAAATTTTCAATTCCTTCATGCTTCCTCTTCTATAAAAAAAAGACGTGGAAATTTAGAGCATAGCGAAATCTGAGCCAATCTGCTCAATTTTGAGCATTTAGAATAAATGGGACTACCTTCTCATGATGTTTTTTGGAATGGTCAGCTCCCAAATCATGATGCAAACTCTTATCCTTCTTCTTTTCTTTGTCTTTGTCTTTATCTTTTTCCTTATCTTTACTCCGATCCTTATGGCGATGTTTGTGCTTCTTCTGTTCCTTGTCCTTGTCTTTCTCCTTGTGCTTTTTATGCTTCTTGACTTTGTCTCTGGACTTAACCTTGGATTTCCCCGATATAGTTGGAGTACCTTTTTCAGCCTGGTGAATGCAAGAGTGTTGAAACAAGGAGTGAATGTAGCAAAATAAGTAAATGTTCTATTGGGATATCCTACCGAGGGCAAATCTACCGGCGCTGTTTCTCGCAACTGAAATGCGTGTCCTAGTGTTTCCATGTCGAAGGGTTGAATATAAGCAGTCTTCTTCTCCCTCATGTCTGGATTCTGAATGAGTTGATCTATCTCCATTCCTTCTCCTTTACGGATTTCAGTATCACCCACAACATTGTGAAGATAATTTGTATCTGAGATAGCCAGCGGCAACGGTTTCTTACAAAAGAAACTGTGATGGTTCAGTAGCCTGTAGCGGCTAATTAAATCAACAGCACCAGTGAGTTCTCGAGGACCTGAAATACACCGAAACTCAGTGTGTCAGCTGAGACTTCTTTTTAGCAAACAGCATTTGTAAGCAATAACTAAGATCGGTCCTTCAGGCCAGAACTGACAAAGGATAGAAGCCTCTGAACAGAATCAGTTCAGCAGCGAAGGTGGACGCGCTTTGTTGTACAAGGTGTTACGTAGGTCTAAACTTAATATTTCACATACATAACACCAAAATACTTATTTAATAATGAACATTTGACCCATATAAGAAATCACATGAGCTGGAAATAGTTCAGCATGGTTGATACTGTTAACTTGTAAGCATATGCCACTCACAAACTTATCTACTCAAAACAAAATACAATAGGTGAGATGAAGTGTGAGCAGTCATGCTATGAGCATGACGGAGCGGATTTAGTTGAGTTGCAGGGAGACATTACTGACAGAGATGTTCTTCTGGACAAACTAAACTTTCAATACTATCCAGGTCATCAAATGAAAGCAACATAATCATGCTTGAGCTCAAAAGGTTAGCAAATTTGACATGTGCTCACCTAGATCATTTTTCTAGGGTTAGAATATTCAGATAATATATAAGATGACTTCGGATTCGCATTTATCAAGCGTGACTTCACTGTAACATTTATGAAAGAGATATACCAACGTAGGAGGCAAGTGAGTAAAACCCATGGCCATGGACAAGAAATGGTCACACTTCATGCCTTGCAAACAAATCAAAAGCGCAATAACTCAATCTTTTTATTTTATTCCTATATACTATATATGTATCACTCAATTTCTATACAGTGAATGGTTTTCTAATCTGCCCAACGTGCTATGCCATAACATTAGTATTAATTCCCATTGTTCGTATACAATGAAGAAGAATTAAAATAGTGCCTAAAAGCTAAAATATTACCTTTTCCAAATCTACCATCTGAAGCCATCTGATTAGAGCCCGACATTTGCAAAATGCATGTCCGCCTAAGAATTGATCTACAAAAACATACACATAAGCAACCAAAGGGGGGAAAAAGCGAAGTTAATTGGTAACATTCTAAATATTGTACTAGGTAGACTTAACTAACACCAAAGTTGCAAATAGAAATTGCATCTGCCAGTGTTATTATAATTTTTCCACAATTTTATGTAGTAACAGATATTTTAGATGTTTTCGAGTAAAGATATTTTAGAGGTATAGATTCGTGGTGCCAAAATCTGTTAACACCAAATACTTAATCTGCACCCAAAGACGGATCTAGATGGTGTGCCGGGTGTGCACCGGCACACCCAGAACTTGTGAAGGTCCCCTCCCTCCTACTGGGATTGATTTACTAAGAGAATCGCTCGCTGCTGGAGGATAACAAACAACCTAGCTCATACCTCAAACTCAAAGGAGGGACCAACGGCCAAAGACTGCGACGGATTGAGACAGCAGCAGAAACACGCGCGATGTTCCGGGGGGGCGAGGAAGACGGGGAACAGCGATAGCGGCGGCGACGCGTGTGAGACGGGGAGCACGGGGCGGGATCGAGGCGGCGGCGGTGACGCTAAGGTACGGGAACGGCGGAAGCTAGAACGGGAAAGAGGAGCGACTTTGGCTTCTAGAGTCAGACTAGATACTGAGCCGGGAGATTTTATTGCTCTCACGAGTAGGCACAATAAACAGTTTATCCAAACTCTTGTTAGTTTCTGTTCAATGATCGGCAGTGAGAATTTTAGAGCACACATCTATCAAGCCTGAAGCAAATTCTTAGCGTAGGAATTATAAGAATATGTTAGATTGAATATTCTTTTACAGATCTACATTATTTTATCAATTTATTTTTATCTTTTTAGCCTATAATTTAGCTTATTGGTAGTGACTTCACACTGCCATTAATATTACTTGCCTATACGATTTGGAGTGTGTGGTGAGTTCACTCTCCCATCACTACTCCCTCCATCTCATCATTGCTTATGGCGCAATAAAATTTGCACAGTTGTTAAGGTAAGATTAGCGTGAGAGAAAGTAACCGTTAGTTTTCGCATTTGCTCCTACATGCTCGTGCGATTAGCGCATCTTCCACACGCGTTAGACTCCTCATTTTCGCTAGACCTCCTCGTTTCTCGGGCCACACCAACCGCTTTTCAGGATTATGGGTTAATGCGACCAGGTTTTAAAGAGGGGGAACGAGAAAGCAGGGGGCAAATTTGGGGGATTAGCGATCCACAACCATCCACGCCTTAAGCATTGAGGAAATATCGGAATTTTTTTGTGTCATAAGCACCGAGACAGAGGAAGTATATTACATATTTCACGTGCTTGGAGTAAGTAAAATATGTGGGGCGAACAACTTATAATTGACTTAAATAACAACCGTAATCCTCCTGCAGCCAGGGATCATGCAAAAAGATATCCAGTAAATAAAATATACTATATAGTCATATGGGTAGCCAATTAGAATTCACCCATTGGGCGTTTGCATGCTAGATTTTATCATTGCTGACCAGATATCCCACATTAATGTTAGAATTTAAAATCATGTCACGCATTATATTACCTTTTTAACTATCGGCTTAATTCCGCAATCATCCCTACTATTTTCTTTGCGGAACCACACAAAGGTCACATGACACCAATAGTCTCATGAATGTCTCGGTAGCCATAGCCTTACTCCTTCACTTAAGTGTGGTGTTCATAGGAATGCACTTGCTCCGTGCTACTAAACGTAGGGAATATGCTAAATCTTCGGAATGAAATGACATTTTTTTTATGTCACAATTTGCACCCAATTATATTGTGGTCGACAGTTTGGCCAGTTTTTGTGAATTGCCTATAGCTAGAGTTTTCGGGCGCGTGACTCAGAGACACTCATAACTAGTCTTAATACTTCCTTGTATGCTATGAAGTATCCAGTCACCGTCAGAGGGTACGAGCCGTTCGCCGATGACAGTGGGGGAGGGGGTACTCTCGCATATCTGACCCCCTTCCTCACTCACGCATGACCTAAAACAGTGCAAAATAATAGTTGCAGCGAGGTAACTTGGCAAGATCGCCTCCAACATGTGGTTGTTCTGTGGTGTTTTTCCTCGCCTATGAGTTTCTCAAAGCATGGTGGTGGTCCTCTGTGGTGAGGAAATCCACCTACGCGCTTATGCCAAGATTCTCGGGTGCACTAGTGCAAGATGAGTGATGTTGTGCTCAGCAACATGGTTAGAAGAGTAAGATAAACCACACTTAGCAACGATTGTACTACATCCCATAGATGTTGCAAGGGGGTTTTATTGCTGCCACATGAGAATCAATTTTTTTTTGTTGTTGTAAAAAAGAGAGAACCAATCTTTGTTTGGTTGGAGAAAAATGCATATCCGAGGCCCAGATATGCATTTTTTATGTGGCTCTGTTACTGTCTGTGAGAGGAAAATGTACTACTCCGCACTTCTTAGGCCCATAACATCTAAAATTCCTAGCCCGGCCCAATATTTGTCCTTCCTCCCGTTTGGTGAGTTCCCCGTGCAAACCAGAAACCCTAGACGCCGCCGCCTATAAATTGAATCCTCCCCACCTTCAATTGACAACCAGATCTGCTTGGCCAAGAGCGGTACTACAGCTGCGATTTCTTCTCTTCTTTGCCATTTTCGTTTGCTTTTCGTGTTCCTCTGCTTATTTTTCTCATTGAGTCGTTTCTACGGGGGTTGAAATGAGGAAAAACCTATCCATAACCAAATCTCTGCATCTTCAGATGATGAGAAACAACATGCACTACCATCTGATCTCGCCCCCCGTTTTCCCCCCTCCTCTTTTCGTCGGATTTTCAATTTCGTTGTATCCTTCTCGTTAGATGCAATCGGTGATGAAGTCGTTTAATTGTGCTGAGTTCCTCTGTGATTATCTCAACAACAATCACCATCTTTCGGCTGAGAGATTGCAATATGTTTGTTCTCCATTCTCTGATGTTTAGATTGTTATGCCATGAGGTATCTGATGCTTGGTCTATCTTAATGGCCTTGTTTCTCGTTAGATTGGCAGACAGCGAGCAGGGAACGGGTTTTTGCGACACTGGCTGCTCCCATACCAGGAGCTTCCTGTTACTATACCCCCGTTTACAGTTTAGTCATGCCCCATCATTTATCTTTATTTTGCAATAGTTTCTCTTGTTCTAATTGCTCTAGTCGTAATATTTCTCGGAACAAAGGTGTTGTCGTCACACATCGTAACCTTGTTAGAAACCTGGTTTCTGTACGAAAGATCTGTCCAATCCACGAGCAATGATTCAGGCAGCCCCTTTGTCAGATTACAGTGGTAATGGAGGTGTTGCGTTGCTCGGAGATTAAATCTTCTGCTCTTCAGATTGGCTGAGGGGGATGCTCTGCTTCCCTCCCTGAAGCCGGTCTAGTAGTCTTAAGAACAATCTTTCTTTTTCTCAGATTTAGCATCGTGAACAGAAAGGCGGTGTATGAAATTGTTTTCTGTAACATCGAGCGATTATTCAGGGCGCCCAATTGTCAAATTACAAAGCGATTCCCTTCATTAAATATTGCTCCCATCGAATTTGGCCAAATCGAATCTTTCGAGTTCCCTTTTCTCTGTTGGAAGAAATGAAATTGATCCATATACTGTTATATCATAACCTCTAACGCCGAAATGGAATGATTGGCGACCAGATATTATCTAATTGCTAATTCTGTACACGGTCAAAAAAAAGTTGCTGCTCCCTGTCGCAGCGTGCAACGTCTAATTTGTATCAGATGGTCGCAGTGATAGCTTCACCATTCTATTAGTTGAAATGCAGATCAAATAGCAGAACCTGAGTGTAAACTGGTCATTGTTGTTGAACTTCACCTTCTATAATGTTTTTCGGACATGTATCTATGAGAAATTAAAAAGAACAGAATGGAGAAGTTAGATGGGCATACACGATTCTATGCATCTTTACCTTTGTGTAGCGATCGAACTGAATAGAGTATCTTTGAAGTCTGGACAAAAAAATCGTACCTATTGATAGGTTACCTGTTTTGACCGGACGGAATATACATTTTGGGGATTACAATGCATTGAAGTCTATAGCAGTTCGGCTTGAAGTTGTAAACCATGAAGTCAGCGAAAATACCCAAAAAGGGGATGGATTATGTCTCCTTGCGTTGAACTCTCACTGCCTATTTGAATACTTGATTCCCATTGAACTCTCACTGCCTATTTGAATCCTTGATTCCCATTGAACTCTCACTGCCTATTTGAATCCTTGATTCCCATTGTTGAATCTTGGTAAGGGTTTGCAGATCTTTGTGTATGGGTTAGGGCATGTACAATGGTGGTAGAGAAGGCATGCCTTCCCTTACCCCGTCACATCAGCTCTTACCCCGCCACATCAGCTTGAGAAGACGTTAGATATGAGCCATGCAATGTATTATCTCTTACAGCCATCTCTAGTATTTAATATGAATAATTAAATTTTGGTAGGAAATTTGTCGCTAAGGGAAGACATGTGATACAATGGAGAAAATAGTTTTCCCTTATTTTCTAAAAGATGAAATCTGATGTGGCGTCTATAAGGAAGGCTGACATAAACCCATTGTACATGACCTTAGATTTGATCTTTGCTTTCCATCGCTGCTCTTGTAGGGCATAGATGGAAGACTAGGAAGATTACGTTAGCTCTACAACCACCTAAGAAACTGGGTATAGGAATGAAGAATAGCCAACTGATGCTTTAACAAGATGTCATTTATAATCATATACTTGAAACATGTACAATAGTTGGCTATAGGAATGAAGTAATTTACTAACATATGGATCACATTCCACTCTCACAAACTATATAGAAGCACACGCAAGAGCTGGCTATTGCATAATAGCTGACCTCCCTTCTCTCTCCTCTTCTCTTTTCTCCAACTCATCTGAAATATATTATTTAATATCTTATAGTTAGCTAACTGGATTCTATTGTACCTCTTATTGCTAACATGCTTCATCATCTTAGCGGTGCTCACTTGGACTTCTAAATCCAGCACGATCAGATGCAACATGCAATGGCATGGTAATCTCACCTTATTTTAATGATGGCAAGAGTATGAGCACGTGATGTGTGCAACCAAACAATTATACGGTGTATGAGTAGAGTTAAAAGGGTTGCACGCAACTAACCAAACGAACTAGGCATTGTTGCCCCACTGGTGCACAAAATTGCTTCGCGAGCAACCAAACAAGAAGCCACTTCGGCCCATGGCTTGTTTGTAGCCTACCCCACTAAGCCCAAAATTGAGGCCATGCTACCCCCCTCCCCCACCACACCACGCACACTATGCAATAACATTCTTTATGGGATCTACATTGAAAATTAAAGTGTCTAATTTTTTCTAGAGCAATAGTTTTTATCACCATAGTAGTCTAGCAATTCAGTAGCAATAGAATTTAGCATTTCCAAGCCCAATTCTAATCTCATACCTTCCTTTGATTCTCTATGTTTCCTAGCAATCTCAGCAGCATTGAAGTACTTAAACAAGATGTCATTATAATAGGAGTATTTTTGGTATTTCCCATTTTCCAAAATAAAAGTACTAAAAGTAAACTAGCAATGCAAACAAGAATAGAACCTTAGCGCTATGCTCTCGGCAATAGCGCCAGAAAAGTATCTTCACAACCCCCAAGTGAAGGGGATCACCACAATACAATTCGATAAGTATTTGACTGTTGAACCCACGAGGAGTTGAAGGTAAACTAACTATTCTCTAAATCCCTATAACCCGCTTATATGACCTTCTATGCAAAGCTAGGAGATATATTGTGTGTGTGTGTGTGAAGTGGTTTTTACTAAGAAACTACAAGTGCTGAAATTAAAATGCAAGACAAGTAAAGTGCAATAAAGTAAAATGCAATGAGATGAAGGGAAGTGAAGTGAACTAACTCAAGAGAGCAATTGTTCAGGCAAATTTCTATTTCATTTGTGTGGTTGTCACAATTAGTGAAACTTATTATAGTCTTTTTAGTGTTTCTTCTAGAGAGGATCGAGCCATAGATAGGTGTAGTCATGTACATGTGCAAGTACACCCTAGTGATTGATCTTAAGGCCATCAGAATGTGCAAACAAATGAATTATTAAGACATGCATCTAAGAATGTCCAACCACCGCTGTAAGTTTAAAGGTCCCCATAATTGGACCACCCGTTAACATGCATCTAAAAATCGAGACAAGGTTTTTGTCACTCCCGCTATCCCTCATCCTATCAACATGCAACGGTGATAACCTTATGAATCCCCTTGTCATATGTGTGCACTCATATATCAATACAAAAGATCATCATAGAAGATAACAAATACTTGTATGCAACCAACAAAAAACTATATAACAATTGTCATGAACAATTCACTACTCAAACATCAACATAGAGATAAAATACATCATGGGAAAACAATATATTGCATCATACATCATGTTTGCCAAGAGATTACAAAGGGGGGTGATGAAGAGTTGTTGTAGATGTTGATGAAGTGATGAAGATGGTGCTGATGCCTTCACAAGAGGGGGGTGTGATACGTCTCCGACGTATCGATAATTTCTTATGTTCCATGCCACATTATTGATGATATCTACATGTTTTATGCACACTTTATGTCATATTCGTGCATTTTCTGGAACTAACCTATTAACAAGATGCCGAAGAGCCGATTCTTGTCAAGTCATTGTTTTTGGTTTCAGAAATCCTAGTAACGAAATATTCTCGGAATTGGACGAAATCAACGCCCAGGGTCCTATTTTGCCACGGAGCTTCCAGAAGACCGAAGAGGAGTCGAAGTGGGGCCACGAGGCGCCACCACCATAGGGCGGCGCGGCCCAGGCCCTGGCCGCACCGACCTATGGTGTGGGGCCCTCGTGTGGCCCCCCACGTTGCCCTTCCGCCTACTTAAAGCCTCCGTCGCGAAAACCCCAGTACCGAGAGCCACGATACGGAAAACCTTCCAGAGACGCCGCCGCCGCCAATCCCATCTCGGGGGATTCTGGAGATCTCCTCCGGCACCCTGCCGGAGAGGGGATTCATCTCCCGGAGGACTTTTCACCGCCATGGTCGCCTCCGGAGTGATGAGTGAGTAGTTCACCCCTGGACTATGGGTCCATAGCAGTAGCTAGATGGTTGTCTTCTCCTCATTGTGCTTCATTGTTGGATCTTGTGAGCTGCCTAACATGATCAAGATCATCTATCTGTAATACTATATGTTGTGTTTGTCGGGATCCGATGGATAGAGAATACTATGTTATGTTAATTATCAAGTTATTACCTATGTGTTGTTTATGATCTTGCATGCTCTCCGTTATTAGTAGAGGCTCTGGCCAAGTTTTTGCTCTTAACTCCAAGAGGGAGTATTTATGCTCGATAGTGGGTTCATGCATACATTGATACCTGGGACAGTGACAGAAAGTTCTAAGGTTGTGTTGTGCTGTTGCCACTAGGGATAAAACATTGATGCTATGTCTAAGGATGTAGTTGTTGATTACATTACGCACCATACTTAATGCAATTGTCTGTTGCTTTGTGATGTCTACGGGAGCTTCTATTCTTGTAGACAGTGTTGGGCCTCCAAGAGCAGAGGTTTGTAGAACAGCAGCAAGTTTCCCTTAAGTGGATCACCCAAGGTTTATCGAACTCGGGGAGGAAGAGGTCAAAGATATCCCTCTCAAGCAACCCTGCAATCACAAAGCAAGAAGTCTCTTGTGTCCCCAACACACCAAATACACTTGTCAGGTGTATAGGTGCACTAGTTCGGCGAAGAGATAGTGAAATACAAGTAGTATGGATGTATATGAGTGGTAATAGCAATCTGAATAAAATATGTCAGCGAGTAAACATGCAACAAAACAGTAAACAAACGGAGATTCGATGCTTGGAAGCAAGGCCCAGGGATCCTGCTTTCACTAGTGGACACTCTCAACATTGATCGCATAATAAATAACTCTTTCTCATATGTGCTACATACACTCTTTTGTTGGATGATGAACACATTGCGTAGGATTACACGAACCCTCAATGCCGGAGTTAACAAGCTCCACAATTCAATGTTCATATTTAAATAACCTTAGAGCATAATAGATCATTGCAAAATAAACCAAGAACTAACATAGTGCACACACTGTCCACATTACACTATGAAGGAGGAATAGATCACATCAATACTATCATAATGATAATTAACTCCACAATCTACAAGAGATCATGATCATAGCCTACGACAAGAACACACGGTGCACACACTAGTCACCTTTACACCATGCAGGAGGAATAGACTACTTTAATAACATCACATGAGTAGCACACAAGTAGTAGCGGTACAAAGCTCATCATATGGATCTCAATCATGTAAAGCAGCTCATGAGATCATTGTATTGAGGTACATGGGAGAGAGATTAACCACATAGCTACAACGGAGCCCTCAGCCTCGGGGGTGAATTACTCCCTCCTCATCATGGAGGCAGCGATGGCGGTGAAGATGGCGGTGGAGACGGCGGTGGAGATGGCTCCGGGGGCAATTCCCCACCCCGGCAGGGTGCCGGAACAGAGAGTTCTGTCCCCCGAATTGGACTTTCGCGATGGCGGCGGTTCTGGATGGTTTTCTCTGTTTTCGTCTTCTTGGTCGATGTTTTTAGGTCAGGGAAGATTATATAGGCCGAGAGTCGGAGTCGGAGGGGCCACGGGGTGGCCACACCATAGGGGGGCGCCCCCCCCTTGGGCCGCGCCGCCCTGTGGGGTGGGGCCCCCTGGCACCCCTCTAACTTTTCTCCGGTGCTCCGGAAGCTTCCGGGAATTATAAGGCCTTCGGTCTTGATTTCATACGATTCCGAAAATATTTCTTTACTAGGATTTCTGAAACCAAAAACAGCAGAAAACAGCAACTGGCCTTTCGGCATCTCGTCAATAGGTTAGTTCCAGAAAACGCATAAAAACGATATAAAGTGTGAACAAAACATGTAGGTATTGTCATAAAACAAGCATGGAACATCAGAAATTATAGATACGTTGGAGACGTATCAGCATCCCCAAGCTTAGTTCCTACCCGTCCTCGAGTAGGTAAACGATAAAAGATAATTTCTGAAGTGACATGCTACCAACATAATCTTAATCATACTATTGTAAAACATATGAGATGAATGCAACGATTCGAAGCAATGTTAATGCACTGAGTAAACAATTGAATCATATAGCAAAGACTTTTCATGAATAGTACTTTCAAGACAGGCATCAATAAGTCTTGCATAAGAGTTAACTCATAAAGCAATAAATTCAAAGTAAAGACATTGAAGCAACACAATGGAAGATTAAGTTTCAGCGGTTGCTTTCAACTTGTATCATGTATATCTCATGGATAATTTTCAATGCAAAGCAATATAACAAGTATAATATGCAAGTATGTAAGAATCAATGCACAGTTAATCACAAGTGTTTGCTTCTAAGATAGAGAGAAATGGGTAAACTGACTCAACATAAAAGTAAAAGAATGGCCCTTCGCAGAGGGAAGCATTGATTGCTATATTTGTGCTAGAGCTTTGGTTTTGAAAGCAAGAAACAATTTTGTCAACGGTAGTAATAAAGCATATGTATCATGTAGATTATATCCTACAAGTTGCAAACCTCATGCATCGTATACTAATAGTGCCCGCACCTTGTCCTGATTAGCTTGGACTACCGGGATTATCGCAATGCACATGTTTTAACCAAGTGTCACAAAGGGGTACCTCTATGCCGCCTGTACAAAGGTCTAAGGAGAAAGCTCGCATTGGATTTCTCGCTATTGATTATTCTCAACTTAGACATCCATACCGGGACAACATAGACAACAGATAATGGACTCCTCTTTTATGCATAAGCGTGTAGCAACAATTAATTTTCTCATATGAGATTGAGGATATATGTCCAAAACTGAAACTTCCACCATGGATAATGGCTTTAGTTAGCGGCCCAATGCTCTTCTCTAACAATATGCACGCTCTAACCATAAAGTGGTAGATCGCCCTTACTTCAGACAAGACGAACATGCATAGCAACTCACATGATTTTCAACAAAGAGTAGTTGATGGCGTCCCCAGGAACATGGTTATCGCACAACAAGCAACTTATAAGAAATAAAATACATAAGTACATATTCAATACCACAATAGTTTTTAAGCTATTTGTCCCATGAGCTATATATTGTAAAGGTAGAGGATAGAAATTTAAAGGTATCACTTCAAGCAATTTACTTTGGAATGGCGGAGAAATACCATGTAGTAGGTAGGTATGGTGGACACAAATGGCATAGTGGTTGGCTCAAGGATTTTGGATGCATGAGAAGTACTCCCTCTCGATACAAGGCTTAGGCTAGCAAGGTTGTTTGAAGCAAACACAAGTATAAACTAGTACATCAAAACTTACATAAAATACATATTACAAGCATTATAAGACTATACATTGTCTTCCCTGTTGTTCAAACACCTCACTAGAAAATATCTAGACTCTAGAGAAACCACTCATACAAACCAAATTTTAACAAGCTCTATGTATTTCTTCACTAATAGGTGCAAAGTATATGATGCAAGAGCTTAAACATGAGCACAACAATTTCCAAGTATCACATTACCCAAGACATTATAGCAATTACTACATGTATCATTTTCCGTTTCCAACCATATAACAATTAACGAAGCAGTTTCAACCTTCGCCATGAACATTAAAAGCTAAGAACACATGTGTTCATACGAACCAGCGGAGCGTGTCTCTCTCCCACACAAGCATTTATTCAAACAAAAACACAAACAAAAGCACACAGATGCTCCAAGTAAAGTACATAAGATGTGGCCGAATAAAAATATAGTTTGAAGAGAAGGAACCTGATAATTTGTCGATGAAGAAGGGGATGCCTTGGGCATCCCCAAGCTTAGATGCTTGAGTCTTCTTGAAATATGCAGGGATGAACCATGGGGGCATCCCCAAGCTTAGACTCTTCACTCTTCTTGATCATAGTATATCATCCTCCTCTCTTGACCCTTGAAAACTTCCTCCACACCAAACTCGAAACAAACTCATTAGAGGGTTAGTGCATAATCAAAAACTCACATGTTCAGAGGTGACACAATCATTCTTAACACTTCTGGACATTGCCCAAAGCTACTGGAAGTCAATGGAACAAAAAAATCCATCCCACATAGCAAAAGAAGCAATGCGAAATAAAAGGCAGAATCTGTCAAAACAGAACAGTCCGTAAATACGAATTTTAAAAGGGCACCAGACTTGCTCAAATGAAAATGCTAAAATTGAATGAAAGTTGCGTACATATCTGGGGATCACTCATGTAAATTGGCATAATTTTATGAGTTACCTACAGAGAATTAGTCCCAGATTCGTGACAGCAAAGAAATCTGTTTCTGCGCAGTAATCCAAATCTAGTATCAACCTTTCTATCAACGACTTTACTTGGCACAACAAAACACAAAACTAAGATAAGGAGAGGTTGCTACAGTAGTAAACAACTTCCAAGACACAAATATAAAACAAAGTACTGTAGCAAAATAACACATGGGTTATCTCCCAAGAAGTTCTTTCTTTATAGCCGTTAAGATGGGCTCAGCAGTTTTGATGATGCACTCGCAAAAAATAGTATTCGAAGCAAAAGAGAGCTTCAAAAGGCAAATTCAAAACACATTTAAGCCTAACATGCTTCCTATGCAGAGGAATCTTGTACACAAATGAATTCATGTAGAACAAAGTGACAAGCATAAGCGGATAAAACACGAGTAACTTCAAGATTCTCAACATAAAGAGGGGAAACTTAATATTATTAAGATGCATACAACCATATTTCCCTCTCTCATAATAACTTTCAGTAGCATCATTGATGAAATCCACAATATACCCATCACTTAAGACATTCTTATCATGGTTCATATGCATAGAAGTATCATTAAATTTGGCATAAGAAGAGTTATTCTCATTAATAGTAATTGGAGCAAGATTATTATCAAGAATTTGAACATGGTAAACAAGTTGCATATTAAGGGAATTGTTTTTGGTAATCCAATCATGACTATGACAAGTTTCATAAGGATAGTTATAACCTATATCATAGCATTCTTTATAATAATCATCAAGGATCGGAGGCACAGTGTCATCATGAGAAATAGAATAGTTATCTTCCACAGTCGGTTTATCTATGACCATACCATCATTGTTATTAGAAGGAGATGTATCAAGAACATAATGACTAGTAGCAAAAGGATTTTCAAACACCTCTTCCCCAAGCTTAGAGCTTTCTATATCATTATGGGAGGAAGCATGGATAGCACTGACACTATGGCAATTATTATCATCATTTTCAGAATTAGTTTCCCAGAGATTTGTAATATCAAAAGTAGTGTGCTCATTCAAATCATGATAGCTAATGTATGTAAAGGGCATAGGAAGATCATCGTATTCAGATTCATTATCACAATAATCATTAGGAGCAACATACTTACGGTTACCTAGCGTTATCTCATTCACGCGGGGATACGCCGTTACCTCTTTCTTTTTATTCTCCTTCTTCTTCTTCTTCTTGTTCTTCGTTCCCTTCTTCTTCTTCTATTCCTTCTCCTCGTTCCCTTATTTAGGAGGAAGAGGATTGAAGGGTGGCTTGTCCGCATAACCTGATTTACTTTCAGAAACAATAGAAGAAACTTGGGAGGATCTCTCCTTTTCATTAATTAGTTGAAAACACACAGCGGTCCTATCATATTTTGGCAAGGTGTCATCTTTTAAAATATTTTGTATGTAAGTATTTGTATGGCTATTATCAATGCAATAAGAAAAACACCCATGCAGGACATCATCAATATCAAGATCACTCATATGTAACAAAGAGATTTTTCTCGACAGTTCTTCACACCCCAAAAATAAAGTAAGTTCATCATGCTGATTAGGAGTAATTTCATCATCACGATACAAATTTGCAGCACTCATTGGGTTCAAATTATCATTGGAGGAGCATTGAAAATTAAAATGACCCACTTCATGGCAAACTTCACAGATAAAAGGATAGAGGGCACAAACTTTTTTACCAAGATCATCTAGAGCCCTAGCCCACTTTCTAGTTTTTTCATTAGTATGATGGATACAATATTCATCTTTGATTTGATTAATTCCACATGGTCTATGTATTCCACAAAAATTAACATGCTTATAGGAAATAGCATTCTTAGGAGTTTGAGCATGCTTATTACAATAATTAACAACAATTTCATCTTTCATACAAGCCTCTTTAAAAGGTTCATGATACTTATCAAAATTCTTTTTAGGCAATTCAAAATGAGAAGCAAAGGCTTTATAAAGATTTGCAGCAACTTGAGAGTCAAGACCATAAGTAGCACTCATATTTCGAAATTTATCGGTATCCATAAAAGCTTCAATGCATTCATAATCATAATTTATACCTGACTCTTTACCTTTGTCGTTCTCCCAATCTTCAGCGTTCTCCTGAATCCGATTAAGAAGGTCACATTTAAACTCTTCTTTATTGCGCGTGAATGATCCAGAACAAGAAGTATCCAGCAAGGTCTTGTCTTGAAAAGAAAGTCTTGCATAGAAATTATCAATAATAACATTACCAGGAAGCTCATGGTTGGGGCATTTGAGCATTAAAGACTTCAATCTCTCCCATGCTTGGGCAATACTCTCTCCATCATGAGGCCAGAAATTATATATTCGGTTTCGGTCTTTGTGAATTTCACTTGGAGGATTGAATTTAGAATAAAATAGAGGCACAATATCCTTCCAATCAAGAGGAGGCTCATCCTTCAGCAGTTTATACCAATGCGCCGCTTCACCAGACAACGACAAAGAGAATAATTTCTTCTTCACTTCATCCATAGAGATACCTGCACACTTGAATAACCCGCATAATTCATGCAAAAACAGTAAATGATCTCCAGGATGGACAGTTCCATCCCCTTCATAGCGGTTATCCATAACACGTTCAATAATTTTCATAGGTATTTTATATGGAATACTTTCAGTAGGTGCATTTAAAATATCACAAGCATCATTAGAGTTATCGCATATGGGAGATAAAGTATTATCAGAGCAAATTTTCTCCCCTAAAGATGGGAAGCTAAAAAGATCACAAAAACTAGCTTCCCCAAGCTTAGACTTCTCCATAGCATTAGCAGTAATTGCATTCATACTAATAACATCGCTACTAGCATGCAAATAAGGTTCCATAGGTTTTTTAATTTTCGCATCAAACAATTCTAAATCAGGAAAAAGATTAAAAAGCTCACCAATTTTTTTGTTGTTTTCCATTATGCCTAACTAGTGAAAATAAAAACAAGAAACAAAAAGATGCAATTGCAGAATCTAAAGGAGATAGCTTCGAGCACTCACACACCGGCAACAGTGCTAGGAAATAGCTTAGTAGTCGGAGGATGTGAATACCTTTTACCTTACCTCCCCGGCAACGGCGCGAGAAAATAGCTTGATGTCTACGGGAGCTTCTATTCTTGTAGACAGTGTTGGGCCTCCAAGAGCAGAGGTTTGTAGAACAGCAGCAAGTTTCCCTTAAGTGGATCACCCAAGGTTTATCGAACTCAGGGAGGAAGAGGTCAAAGATATCCCTCTCAAGCAACCCTGCAATCACAAAGCAAGAAGTCTCTTGTGTCCCCAACACACCAAATACACTTGTCAGGTGTATAGGTGCACTAGTTCGGCGAAGAGATAGTGAAATACAAGTAGTATGGATGTATATGAGTGGTAATAGCAATCTGAATAAAATATGGCAGCGAGTAAACATGCAACAAAACAGTAAACAAACAGAGATTCGATGCTTGGAAGCAAGGCCCAGGGATCCTGCTTTCACTAGTGGACACTCTCAACATTGATCGCATAATAAATAACTCTTTCTCATATGTGCTACATACACTCTTTTGTTGGATGATGAACACATTGCGTAGGATTACACGAACCCTCAATGCCGGAGTTAACAAGCTCCACAATTCAATGTTCATATTTAAATAACCTTAGAGCATAATAGATTATTGCAAAATAAACCAAGAACTAACATAGTGCACACACTGTCCACATTACACTATGAAGGAGGAATAGATCACATCAATACTATCATAATGATAATTAACTCCACAATCTACAAGAGATCATGATCATAGCCTACGACAAGAACACACGGTGCACACACTAGTCACCTTTACACCATGCAGGAGGAATAGACTACTTTAATAACATCACATGAGTAGCACACAAGTAGTAGCGGTACAAAGCTCATCATATGGATCTCAATCATGTAAAGCAGCTCATGAGATCATTGTATTGAGGTACATGGGAGAGAGATTAACCACATAGCTACAACGGAGCCCTCAGTCTCGGGGGTGAATTACTCCCTCCTCATCATGGAGGCAGCGATGGCGGTGAAGATGGCGGTGGAGACGGCGGTGGAGATGGCTCCGGGGGCAATTCCCCGCCCCGGCAGGGTGCCGGAACAGAGAGTTTTGTCCCCCTAATTGGACTTTCGCGATGGCGGCAGCTCTGGATGGTTTTCTCTGTTTCCGTCTTCTTGGTCGATGTTTTTAGGTCAGGGAAGATTATATATGCCGAGAGTCGGAGTCAGAGGGGCCACGGGGTGGCCACACCATAGGGGGGCGCGCCCCCCCTTGGGCCGCGCCTCCCTGTGGGGTGGGGCCCCCCTGGCACCCCTCTGACTTTTCTCCGGTGCTCCGGAAGCTTCCGGGAATTATAAGGCCTTCGGTCTTGATTTCATCCGATTCCGAAAATATTTCTTTACTAGGATTTCTGAAACCAAAAACAGCAGAAAACAGCAACTGGCCTTTCAGCATCTCGTCAATAGGTTAGTTCCAGAAAACGCATAAAAACGATATAAAGTGTGAACAAAACATGTAGGTGTTGTCATAAAACAAGCATGGAACATCAGAAATTATAGATACGTTGGAGACGTATCACTTTGCAACTTAATACTGGAAGGGGTTCGGATGATAACCTGAAGGTGGACTTTTTAGGCATAGATGCAGTTGGATGGCGGTCTATGTACTTTGTCGTAATGCCCAATTAAATCTCACTATACTTATCATGACATGTATGTGCATTGTTATGCTCTCTCTATTTGTCAATTGCCCGACTGTAATTTGTTCACCCAACATGCTTTTATCTTATGGGAGAGACACCTCTAGTGAACTGTGGACCCCGGTCCATTCTTTTATACTGAAATACAAATCTGCTGCAATACTTGTTCTTTACTGTTTTCTTGCAAACAATCATCTTCCACACAATACGGTTAATCCTTTGTTACAGCAAGCCGGTGAGATTGACAACCTCACTGTTTCGTTGGGGCAAAGTACTTTGGTTGTGTTGTGCAGGTTCCACGTTGGCGCCGGAATCTCTGGTGTTGCGCCGCACTACATCCCGCCGCCATCAACCTTCAACGTGCTTCTTGGCTCCTCCTGGTTCGATAAACCTTGGTTTCTTTCTGAGGGAAAACTTCTGCTGTGCGCATCATACCTTCCTCTTGGGGTTCCCAACGAACGTGTGAGTTACACGCCATCAAGCTCTTTTTCTGGCGCCGTTGCCGGGGAACGAAGAAAAGCTACACCACAAAGATTTCTAACTCCCACGTCAACTACACGCCAGCAGGGTGGAGTCCACCTGACAAGGTATTAACTTGTCAATGCCTACAAGTTGTAGACTAGGGTTTTTGTGAAAGTAGAGGGCAAGTAGATCTCGAGGTTTTAGCCGGAAAAGTAATCGACTGCTAGAAAACTAGGGTTATATTGACAATGAAATCGATCCTTTCTTCATCTCTCGACCCCCGCTTATATAAGAGGCGGAGCCGAGGGTTTCGTATTACACAAGTTACAAATTCCGGGAGACTCTTTGAGTTCGACCCGTAAAGTTACAAATTTCTTTATTCCTAATCTATCTCTTCTTTCCATAGTCGATGCTTTAATACGCTTCTGAGCTTCGATTCTTCGGGTTATGGGCCTTCAGTAAGCCCCGTGTACCATCTTTGGCAGACCCATTGGGGATGCCTATGTCAGTAGCCCCCGAGATTTTGCTTGAATCGGAGAATCGAGTAAAATCTCCATTGTTACAATTAACACATGATTTCTTCGAGTCGCTAAATAATTTTCATCATATATTGTACAGGGATAATGGTAGATGGGGCTGGTTCATCTGACGGATCAGGTACCAGTTAACTGCTCTCGTGGCAATCCCGCAAAAACCTACTTCAAGGTCAATTTCCTGGACTTGACCTCGGTATACTGGTGTAATTCGACATGTGCCGCTTAAGGTCTTACCATATGCCGAACTCCAGTCATATTTTACCGGGTACCTAACGCGTCCGTTAGGATTTTTCTTCGCATCTGTTGATACGGAAAAAAAAGTAGCAGAGCGCATTCATGTGCGATACCACGCCACGCAGGACGGATCCCGGGGTCTTACCTTCGTAAAATATTACGGCATTCAGAGATTTAACCGCGACTGAGGCGCTCTGAGAATATATTGTCGAGTGCCTTTTTCGGCTGTTGGAATAGCACATTTATTCGAGTCATTTGATGACTTATGTGGTGACCCTGCATACCACTGCATGTTGTAGTATGCCAGTCGTTGATATAACATTCACGAAGTACCATTCCGCAAATATTACATCCCTCAGAGTAGTACAACAGAACATAGCAGGGTCCATAACTCATTCATTGATTATTACAACTATCATACACATGTCATCTTGGAGCTCCTCTTGGGTCCTAAGAGGAATACTCCTGGGTTCGAGGTGAACCCAACTTAACTTACAATACAAGAGTCTCATTAAACTAAACATTTATTTCATCGAGCAGCTAAATACTAAGAGTTCGGGCTGCTCGGTTACTACTATTATCGGATATCTCTAGGCTTGATCTCCTCCGGAAGCCTCCCCGGATCCGTAGACGATGATGTAGTCTACTCCTTCAACACCTCCTGAGAGGTCTGGTTCCTCGTAGCCAATGATCTCGGCTCCTTCATTGTTGTCGTAGTCCTCTTCCAGATGATTCAGACAATCTAAGCATGGGATTTAAGAGTGGTATGAGTACGAGCGTACTCAACAAGTTCATTATAGATAAGAGGTGTTTAATGCACTAGCTACGATATTAGACCAGAAAGTCTAATATCAATGCAAGTTTTGATAAACATTTCTTCAAGAGATTTCTTTTATTTCAAAGAGCTATGTCCGTCAGCCTTCACCGGTTTACTAGAACTTCATGGAGCTCCTTTCCGGCCGCGTTCGCAGTTCCTTATCCCAGAACAGGGAGTGACAGGTCACAGTTCTTTACACTCTGCAGAGGTGTGTTGCTTTACCCATAAGAGATCTTAACCTTTGTGCCAACCGGGCAGCTTTCCCGTCCACACTTCCTTCGGTGTGAGGCCCGGTATAAGGTCTAGCCAATCATGTTCCTCCGCTACCTCGCACACCCACCCTTTGTTGCATACCCCGACCCTGGGTCCTCGTCGGTCCTCTTATACCAATTAAGGATGGACCCCAACCACGACAACAGTTTGGGACTCGTTAACCAAACTCCTTCGCCGGTAGCTGCAACCCATCATAGACCACTTACCGTGGGGAATTAGAATGGGATCCCCACCCCACCGCTTGCCCAACCTGGGTCAAGTGTCTACGGTAAGCGCATCCGTTGATGTACGAGAGGTGGAAACACTTTTGACTACTCCGTCCCACCTGCATCTTATGGTTAACACGGGTATTACGGCACAAGAATCACTGGCGACATTTGTTGTTTAATCCTAGATGGATATTAACCCTTGCAATGGAACCTCCACCATATCAACACAATCCATGGTTCCATTGCCCACCACATAGTCATATTCATAGTTATGAAAGTAGTGGTTTTGGTTTTTATGCAATAGTGATAACCATAATACTTTGCAAGTAATTTGCTAGAAATACTCAAATGACATGAGCAAGTGATGAACTTGCCTGAACACTGCAAAGTTTTGCAGTTGGAAGGTGTGGACTGACCCTTGTCCTCTGGTTCTGAAAAATAGTATCATTGTCCGATAAGGGCAATGGTTAAAGAAGCAATTATGCATGATTCCATTTTTAGGGTTTGTTCCCCCCTTCCGATGTCGTTATTATTTCATGTAAGAGGTTAATACTAAGAGTAATTTAGGGATACTTGATTTAAAGTAAAATACAACCTTGAAATGTTGTCAAGGTGTTTTTAAAGTCCAAATGCATTAATGGACTTATTTTCATTATTGAAAATAATATGTGTGATTTCAATCATTATTTAAATTATCAAATTAAGACTTATTCTTCTTTGTCTTCAAAAATTCTCTTTGATATTTTATTTAAATAGAGAATTTTATGCTGATTAATTTTCATATTTTTACTTAATTTTTTAGAGCTGTATTTTATTTTCTAAAATTCTTGGAAATTCTCATGTAAATGGGTATTTTGGAAATGTCCAAAATACCCCTCGGGCCCACCTGTCAGGCGGCCGAGCTGGTTAGGTTGGACCAGCCCACTGGGCTCGGTCCAACCGACCCAGTCGCGTCGTCTTCTCGCTGTGTCCTAACCCTAATTCCCCTTTCGGCTCCCGCGACGCCGAAATCGCTTCCGCCGTCGCCGCCTTAATCTGGCCGTCTCCGGCCATCGCCGGCGACGAGATGGTGCGGATCTGGACCGCCTCTCGACGGCCGACATGGTGGTCCGCATCGATCTGACGCTTGCGTCCTCGTTCGCTCGCCATCGACTCTCCCGTGTGCCTGGCTTGTGGCGTCCGCCGCCACCGCGCGTTGGAGATGCCGTGGACCTTCCTCCTGGCGCTCCCCTGGGCGCGTGGTGCTGCGCTGGGTTGCTGTGGTGGTCGCCGTGGCTTGGCTTGGCCAGGCCTGGTGCCGTCGTGTGCACAGGTGTGCGCCGCCGTGGCCGCCGTGGTCGTGTCGACCACCTCCTCCCCGGTATGTGCTCCTCCTTCTCCTCTGCTACCTGTTCTACCTCTTCTCCTTCCTCTGGATGCCCTGGCATCCACCTGATTGTGCTGCTACTTCTACACCTATGTGCTCTGCTGCTGTGCTTGCTGTGAATGCGTGTATGCTGTTGTGCTCTCCGTTGTTGCCATGGATCCTAGCTGATGTGATATGCTGCTGCCATGCGTATGCTGCTGTTGTGCATATGCTGCTTCTGTGTGTGCTGCTCTTCCCTATATCTTGCTGTTGTAACTCTCGAGCTCTTGCTCAAGAGAAAATTGTGATGCTTATGCTCTATTAAATTGTTCCTGCTGTTGCTATGTGGATCCTGCCTCTCCTGTGTGTGCATTTCCTTGCCCCTGGCTTGATCATGATGCATGATCCTTACATTATGCAAGTGCCAGTGCCCTGGGTGTGATGTGTATAGGGCTGTGAATCTTGGAAATGCTCAATTGAGCATGGCTGTTGACTAAATAACACCATCCCTTAATGGTGTGCTTCTGGATACAATTGTATTTAATTTTTTTTTATCTGTGATGCAATTATTTATGAGATGTGGCTATATAGTTGATCTGGTTAAATGTGTGGTTGCTAGGCTTGGCTCTAGCATGTCTTAGCATGCTCTAGCAAGCTTCTGTGTTACGACTGTGCCTCTCTACTGCTCATCTTTGTGTCTGTGTGACACCAAAATCTGTACTGATGCATGCTTTTGCTTGCTCAAGCAGTTGCTGATGCTTGCAATGATCCATTGGATCAGCTGCAAGGCTCTGGTGCTTTGATTACTTGTATGATTCACTTATCTGTATTACCTGGATTTGCTAAAATGGATAAGTGATGTGATCTGCCTTGCAGTGATGATCATATTAATTAAATTAACTAGGGCTAGTTGGATGACAACCATTGGTTGGTACCCTAGCCCTCTACTGAGCCCTACTGGGTGATGATGTGGTGGCTTAAGGTTTTGGTTATGGGTTGAGGTGGCCCTGGCAGCTCCTTGATGCTGTCATGGGTAGCTCCCCCTCCTTTGTGGCTTGTTGTGGCTTTGTGAATATATCTCTGGGCAATCCATGTTGAATTTCCAGTGCTCTTTGCTGTTGACAAACTAGAATAGGCACAAGTGCCTATCTACCTGATGGTTAGCAAACCATGTAGTGCTAGGTGAGTTGGGTAGGCTAGCTGTGAATCTTTTCCTTGCTGGATGCTTTGGTTTACCATAGTGTTAATACAGTGGGTTTGACCATTTCTTCCCTGGGATGATTTCTTTTGGCTTAATTCCCTCTTTGCCAGCATCAAATGGTTTGATCACCAAATGATGATGCACACAGGGTAACCATACCCTCTGGCTTGTGTATATTTATGCACATGCTTATTTATGAGCAAAACAGAGTTTTGCTCAGGTTGATCTTGTTTATACCTCACTCCAGCTCCTAGATGATTTGTTGATGTAGAGGTTTTGCTTCTGTGATGATCTTGTGGTTGGTTTACTTGCTGATACGTCTCCGACGTATCGATAATTTCTTGTGTTCCATGCCACATTATTGATGTTATCTACATGTTATATGCACACTTTATGTCATATTCGTGCATTTTCTGGAACTAACCTATTAACAAGATGCCGAAGTGCTAGTTCCTGTTTTCTGCTGTTTTTGGTTTCAGAAATCCTAGTAACGAAATATTCTCGGAATCGGACGAAATCAACGCCCAGGTTCCTATTTTACCCGGAAGCATCCAGAACACACGAGAACCGCCAGAGAAGGGGAGCAGGGCCACCAAACCATACCCCGGCGCGGCCAAGGGGGGGGGCGCCCCCCTAGGGTGTGGGCCCCCCTTCGACCTTCCTGCGCCGCCTCTCCGCCTATAAGAAGCCCCTGGATCAGAAAACCCTAGGACGATTGACGAAACCCACGAAAACCTTCCAGAGCCGCCGCCATCGCGAAGCCAAGATCTGGGGGACAGGAGTCTCTGTTCCGGCACCCTGCCGGAGCGGGGAAGTGCCCCCGGAAGGCTTCTCCATCGACACCGCTGCCATCTCCACCGCCATCTTCATCACCGTTGCTGCTCCCATGAGGAGGGAGTAGTTCTCCATCGAGGCTCGGGGCTGTACCGGTAGCTATGTGGTTCATCTCTCTCCTATGTGCTTCAATACAATAATCTCATGAGCTGCCTTACATGATTGAGATTCATATGATGATGCTTGTAATCTAGATGTCATTATGCTAGTCAAGTGAGTTTTACTTATGTGATCTCCGGAGACTCCTCGTCCCACGTGTGTAAAGGTGACAGTGTGTGCACCGTGTGGGTCTCTTAGGCTAGATTTCACAGAATACTTATTCACTGTTGAATGGCATAGTGAGGTGCTTATTTATATCTCTTTATGATTGCAATGTGTTTGTATCACAATTTATCTATGTGCTACTCTAGTGATGTGTTATTAAAGTAGTTTTATTCCTCCTGCATGTGTGCAAAGGTGACAGTGTGTGCACCGTGTTAGTACTTGGTTTATGCTATGATTATGATCTCTTGTAGATTATGAAGTTAACTATTGCTATGATAATATTGATGTGATCTATTCCTCCTACATATGCATGAAGGTGACAGTGTGCATGCTATGCTAGTACTTGGTTTAGTCTGTTGATCTATCTTACACTAAAGGTTACTAAAACATGAGCATTATTGTGGAGCTTGTTAACTCCGGCATTGAGGGTTCGTGTAATCCTACGCAATGTGTTCATCATCCAACAAAAGTGTAGAGTATGCATTTATCTATTCTGTTATGTGATCAATGTTGAGAGTGTCCACTAGTGAAAGTCTATTCCCTAGGCCTTGTTCCTAAATACTGCTGAGTTACTACTGCTTGTTTACTGTTTTACTGTGTTACTACTGCTGCAATACTACCACCATCAACTACACGCCAGCAAGCACTTTTCTGGCACCGTTGCTACTGCTCATACTTATTTATACCACCTGTATTTCACTATCTCTTCGCCGAACTAGTGCACCTATTAGGTGTGTTGGGGACACAAGAGACTTCTTGCTTTGTGGTTGCAGGGTTGCATGAGAGGGATATCTTTGACCTCTTCCTCCCTGAGTTCGATAAACCTTGGGTATCCACTTAAGGGAAACTTGCTGCTGTTCTACAAACCTCTGCTCTTGGAGGCCCAACACTGTCTACAAGAATAGAAGCTCCCGTAGACATCAAGCACTTTTCTGGCGCCGTTGCCGGGGAGGAAAGGTAAAAAGGCACTCATACTACGGTCCCAGGTAAAGTATTTTTCCGGCGTCGTTGTGTGTGTTCTCAAAGCTATTTCCTTTAGATCCTGCAATTGCATCTTGTTGTTTCTTGTTTACACTAGTTTGGCATAATGTACAAGAGTGAGCTTCTTATTCTGTTTCCTCATTTAAAACATGGATTGTTTGATGCGAAAATTAAAAAACCTATGAAATCTTATTTGCATGCTGGTAGTAATATTAGTATGAACGCTTTGAACACCATTGTTGATAATGATATAGAAAGTTCTAAGCTTGGGGAAGCTGGTTTTCATGATATTTTTAGTCCCCCAAGCATTGAGGAGAAAATTTTCTTTGATGATACTTTCCCTCCTATTTATGATGATTATAATGATAGTGGTCTTTTGGTGCCACCTACTATGGAGAGTAAATTTTGTTGTGATTATACTATGCCTCCTACACTTGATGAGAATAATAATGATAGCTACTTTGTTGAATTTGCTCCCACTACAACTAATAAAATTGATTATGCTTATGTGGAGAGTAATTATTTTATGCATGAGACTCATGATAAGAATGTTTCATTTGATAGTTATATTGTTGAGTTTGCTCATGATGCTACTGAAAGTTATTATGAGAGAGGAAAATATGGTTGTAGAAATTTTCATGTTACTAAAATGCCTCTCTATGTGCTGAAATTTTTGAAGCTACACTTGTTTTATCTTCCTATGCTTGTTACTTTGCTCTTCATGAACTTGTTTATTTACAAGATTCCTATGCATAGGAAGCATGTTAGACTTAAATGTGTTTTGAATTTGCCTCTTGATGCTCTCTTTTGCTTCACATACTATCTCTTGCGAGTGCATCATTAAAACTGCTGAGCCCATCTTAATGGCTAAAAAGAAAGAACTTCTTGGGAGATAACCCATGTGTTATTTTGCTACAGTACTTTGTTTTATATTTGTGTCTTGGAAGTTGTTTACTACTGTAGCAACCTCTCCTTATCTTAGTTTTGTGTTTTGTTGTGCCAAGTAAAGTCTTTGATAGTAAAGTAAGTACTAGATTTGGATTACTGCGCAGAAACAGATTTCTTTGCTGTCACGAATCTGGGTCTATTTCTCTGTAGGTAACTCGGAAAATTATGCCAATTTACGTGAGTGATCCTCAGATATGTACGCAACTTTCATTCAATTTGAGAATTTTCGTTTGAGCAAGTCTGGTGGCCTAATAAAATCCATCTTTACGGACTGTTCTGTTTTGACAGATTCTGCCTTTTATTTCGCATTGCCTCTTTTGCTATGTTGGATGAATTTCTTTGATTCATTAATGTCCAGTAGCTTTATGCAATGTCCAGAAGTGTTAAGAATGATTGTGTCACCTCTGAACATGTTAATTTTTATTGTCCACTAACCCTCTAATGAGTTGTTTCGAGTTTGGTGTGGAGGAAGTTTTCAAGGGTCAAGAGAGGAGGATGATATACTACGATCAAGGAGAGTGAAAACTCTAAGCTTGGGGATGCACCCGGTGGTTCACCCCTGCATATATCAAGAAGACTCAAGCGTCTAAGCTTGGGGATGCCCAAGGCATCCCCTTCTTCATCGACAACATTATCAGGTTCCTCCCCTGAAACTATATTTTTATTCGGTCACATCTTATGTGCTTTACTTGGAGCGTCTGTGTGCTTTTGTTTTTGTTTTTGTTTGAATAAATTGGATTACATCATGCTTGTGTGGGAGAGAGACACGCTCCGCTGGTTCATATGAACACATGTGTTCTTAGCTCATAATATTCATGGCGAAGTTTCCTCTTCGTTAAATTGTTATATGGTTGGAATTGGAAAATGATACATGTAGTAATTGCTATAATGTCTTGGGTAATGTGATACTTGGCAATTGTTGTGCTCATGTTTAAGCTCTTGCATCATATACCTTACACCTATTAGTGAAGAAATACATAGAGCATGCTAAAATTTGGTTTGCATATTTGGTTTCTCTAAGGTCTAGATAATTTCTAGTTTTGAGTTTGAACAACAAGGAAGACGGTGTAGAGTCTTATAATGTTTTCAATATGTCTTTTATGTGAGTTTTGCTGCACCGGTTCATCCTTGTGTTTGTTTCAAATAAACCTTGCTAGCCTAAACCTTGTATCGAGAGGGAATACTTCTCATGCATCCAAAATACTTGAGCCAACCACTATGCCATTTGTGTCCACCATACCTACCTACTACATGGTATTTTCTGCCATTCCAAAGTAAATTGCTTGAGTGCTACCTTTAAAATTCCATCATTCACCTTTGCAATATATAGCTCATGGGACAAATAGCTTAAAAACTATTGTGGTATTGAATATGTACTTATGCACTTTATCTCTTATTAAGTTGCTTGTTGTGCGATAACCATGTTCACTGGGGACGCCATCAACTACTCTTTGTTGAATTTCATGTGAGTTGCTATGCATGTTCGTCTTGTCTGAAGTAAGAGCGATCTACCACCTTATGGTTAAGCATGCATATTGTTAGAGAAGAACATTGGGCCGCTAACTAAAGCCATGATCCATGGTGGAAGTTTCAGTTTTGGACATATATCCTCAATCTCAAATGAGAAAATTATTAATTCTTGTTACATGCTTATGCATAAACGAGGAGTCCATTATCTGTTGTCTATGTTGTCCCGGTATGGATGTCTAAGTTGAGAATAATCAATAGCGAGAAATCCAATGCGAGCTTTCTCCTTAGACCTTTGTACAGGCGGCATAGAGGTACCCCTTTGTGACACTTGGTTAAAACATGTGCATTGTGATGATCCGGTAGTCCAAGCTAATTAGGACAAGGTGCGGGCACTATTAGTACACTATGCATGAGGCTTGCAACTTGTAAGATATAATTTACATGATACATATGCTTTATTACTACCGTTGACAAAATTGTTTCATGTTTTCAAAATCAAAGCTCTAGCACAAATATAGCAATCGATGCTTTTCCTCTATGGAGGACCATTCTTTTACTTTCAATGTTGAGTCAGTTCACCTATTTCTATCCACCTCAAGAAGCAAACACTTGTGTGAACTGTGCATTGATTCTTACATATTTGCATATTGCATTTGTTATATTGCTTTGCATTGACAATTATCCATGAGATATACATGTTACAAGTTGAAAGCAACCGCTGAAACTTAATCTTCCATTATGTTGCTTCAATACCTTTTACTAAGAATTTATTGCTTTATGAGTAACTCTTATGCAAGACTTATTGATGCTTGTCTTGAAAGTGCTATTCATGAAAAGTCTTTGCTATATGATTCACTTGTTTACTCATGTCATATACATTGTTTTGATCGCTGCATTCACTACATATGCTTTACAAATAGTATGATCAAGGTTATGATGGCATGTCACTCCAGAAATTATCTTTGTTATCGTTTTACCTGCTCGGGACGAGCAGAACTAAGCTTGGGGATGCTGATACGTCTCCGACGTATCGATAATTTCTTGTGTTCCATGCCACATTATTGATGTTATCTACATGTTATATGCACACTTTATGTCATATTCGTGCATTTTCTGGAACTAACCTATTAACAAGATGCCGAAGTGCCAGTTCCTGTTTTCTGCTGTTTTTGGTTTCAGAAATCCTAGTAACGAAATATTCTCGGAATCGGACGAAATCAACGCCCAGGTTCCTATTTTACCCGGAAGCATCCAGAACACACGAGAACCGCCAGAGAAGGGGAGCAGGGCCACCAAACCATACCCCGGCGCGGCCAAGGGGGGGGCGCGCCCCCCTAGGGTGTGGGCCCCCCTTCGACCTTCCTGCGCCGCCTCTCCGCCTATAAGAAGCCCCTGGATCAGAAAACCCTAGGACGATTGACGAAACCCACAAAAACCTTCCAGAGCCGCCGCCATCGCGAAGCCAAGATCTGGGGGACAGGAGTCTCTGTTCCGGCACCCTGCCGGAGCGGGGAAGTGCCCCCGGAAGGCTTCTCCATCGACACCGCTGCCATCTCCACCGCCATCTTCATCACCGTTGCTGCTCCCATGAGGAGGGAGTAGTTCTCCATCGAGGCTCGGGGCTGTACCGGTAGCTATGTGGTTCATCTCTCTCCTATGTGCTTCAATACAATAATCATGAGTTGCCTTACATGATTGAGATTCATATGATGATGCTTGTAATCTAGATGTCATTATGCTAGTCAAGTGAGTTTTACTTATGTGATCTCCGGAGACTCCTCGTCCCACGTGTGTAAAGGTGACAGTGTGTGCACCGTGTGGGTCTCTTAGGCTAGATTTCACAGAATACTTATTCACTGTTGAATGGCATAGTGAGGTGCTTATTTATATCTCTTTATGATTGCAATGTGTTTGTATCACAATTTATCTACGTGCTACTCTAGTGATGTGTTATTAAAGTAGTTTTATTCCTCCTGCATGTGTGCAAAGGTGACAGTGCGTGCACCGTGTTAGTACTTGGTTTATGCTATGATTATGATCTCTTGTAGATTATGAAGTTAACTATTGCTATGATAATATTGATGTGATCTATTCCTCCTACATATGCATGAAGGTGACAGTGTGCATGCTATGCTAGTACTTGGTTTAGTCTGTTGATCTATCTTACACTAAAGGTTACTAAAACATGAGCATTATTGTGGAGCTTGTTAACTCTGGCATTGAGGGTTCGTGTAATCCTACGCAATGTGTTCATCATCCAACAAAAGTGTAGAGTATGCATTTATCTATTCTGTTATGTGATCAATGTTGAGAGTGTCCACTAGTGAAAGTCTATTCCCTAGGCCTTGTTCCTAAATACTGCTGAGTTACTACTGCTTGTTTACTGTTTTACTGTGTTACTACTGCTGCAATACTACCACCATCAACTACACGCCAGCAAGCACTTTTCTGGCACCGTTGCTACTGCTCATACTTATTTATACCACATGTATTTCAATCTCTTCGCCGAACTAGTGCACCTATTAGGTGTGTTGGGGACACAAGAGACTTCTTGCTTTGTGGTTGCAGGGTTGCATGAGAGGGATATCTTTGACCTCTTCCTCCCTGAGTTCGATAAACCTTGGGTATCCACTTAAGGGAAACTTGCTGCTGTTCTACAAACCTCTGCTCTTGGAGGCCCAACACTGTCTACAAGAATAGAAGCTCCCGTAGACATCACTTGCCCTGCTCCTCCTGGTGATCTGGTGGGGCTTGATTCAGTGCTGTGGTGAGTTAGCAGATTGAACAACAGTGGCTGTTCTTGTGTTCTTGTGTTCTTACCAGTGAAGCCTGTCGATGGCTGAATCAAATGGCTAGGGTTTGGCTTGGAAAAGCTTTTATATGCCCAGCCATTGCATCTCTGATCGACAGCTTGGCCTGGTCATCTTGGTGACTCTCCCTGGCTGTGTATGTGTTGGTGGACATGCACACTGCCTTGTGAGCTGCCTGTGTGGTTCCTGGTTGGAACTTGGTCCATTTGGTGGATCAGCTCGGCTGATCTTGATCATATCCTCTCAACTTCTCATTTTATTGCTAACCTGCCAAGTGGCAATGCCACTTGGCATAACACTTGTCTTTGGTCTTTGTTTGTGTGATTACAGGGATCAACAATTGATAAAAATGAACATGGAGTTCATCAAATCCAAGATCAAGTGAAGATGATCTTGTAGTATTTAGACTAGGTCATTACTTGTACTTTTCTTTTTATTCTCTTTTATTTATCAATTTCCCAATTCTTGTAATGTGTTGTAATATTCATTTATTTCCATTATGAATATTGTAATGACAATGTAAATTGTGTGATGATCAATAAAGCTCAAAGTTTTCTCTAATGAGCTTTACTTTACTTTAATTGCTTATATTGTTTATAATTTATATTTTACTTAATGAATTTCCTCACAATTCAATATTTAGGGTAATTGTTTAATATTTGAATTTGGAATTCAAATTCATCATTGGTTTGAATTCAACCATGTCACTTTATTTAGAATTCAATCATGCAAACTCTCCCCTCTCTTCTCGAAACCCTAAACTAGTGGAGTGAGTTGCAAGTTTGTCGCACTCTCGAAACCCTAACCCCGTAAGGTGTCGAGAGAGAAACTTGTCCCCCTGATACGTCTCCGACGTATCGATAATTTCCTATGTTCTATGCCATATTATTGATGATACCTACATGTTTTATGCACACTTTATGTCATATTCGTGCATTTTCTGGAACTAACCTATTAACAAGATGCCGAAGTGCCAGTTCCTGTTTTCTGCTGTTTTTGGTTTCAGAAATCCTAGTAACAAAATATTCTCGGAATTGGACGAAACGAAGACCCAGGGGCCTATTTTTCCACGGAGCTTCCAGAAGACCGAAGAACACACGAAGTGGGGCCACGAGGTGGCGACACCACATGGCGGCGCGGCCCAGGGGGGGCCCGCGCCGCCCTATGGTGTGGCCCCCTCGTCTGGCCCCCGACTCTGCCCTTCCGCCTACTTAAAGCCTCCGTCGCGAAACCCCTGATACGAAAAACCACGATACGGAAAACCTTACTGAGACGCCGCCGCCGCCGATCCCATCTCGGGGGATTCTGGAGATCTCCTCCGGCACCCTGCCGGAGAGGGGATTCATCCCCCGGAGGACTCTACACCGCCATGGTCGCCTCCGGAGTGATGAGTGAGTAGTTCACCCCTGGACTATGGGTCCATAGCAGTAGCTAGATGGTTGTCTTCTCCTCATTGTGCTTCATTGTTGGATCTTGTGAGCTGCCTAACATGATCAAGATCATCTATCTGTAATTCTATATGTTGTGTTTGTCGGGATCCGATGGATAGAGAATACCATGTCATGTTAATTATCAAGTTATTACATATGTGTTGTTTATGATCTTGCATGCTCTCCGTTACTAGTAGAGGCTCCGGCCAAGTTTTTACTTTTAACTCCAAGAGGGAGTATTTATGCTCGATAGTGGGTTCATGCCTGCATTGACACCGGGACGATGTGATGAAAGTTCTAAGGTTGTGTTGTGCTGTTGCCACTAGGGATAAAACATTGGCGCTATGTCCGAGGATGTAGTTGTTGATTACATTATGCACCATACTTAATGCAATTGTCTGTTGCTTTGCAACTTAATACTGGAGGGGGTTCGGATGATAACCTGAAGGTGGACTTTTTAGGCATAGATGCAGTTGGATGGCGGTCTATGTACTTTGTCGTAATGCCCAATTAAATCTCACTATACTTATCATGTCATGTATGTGCATTGTTATGCCCTCTCTATTTGTCAATTGCCCGACTGTAATTTGTTCACCCAACATGCTTTTATCTTATGGGAGAGACACCTCTAGTGAACTGTGGACCCCGGTCCATTCTTTTAATACTGAAATACAAATCTGCTGCAATACTTGTTTTTACTATTTTCTCTGCAAACAATCATCTTCCACACAATACGGTTAATCCTTTGTTACATCAAGCCGGTGAGATTGACAACCTCACTGTTTCGTTGGGGCAAAGTACTTTGGTTGTGTTGTGCAGGTTCCACGTTGGCGCCGGAATCCCTGGTGTTGCGCCGCACTACATCCCGCCGCCATCAACCTTCAACGTGCTTCTTGGCTCCTCCTGGTTCGATAAACCTTGGTTTCTTTCTGAGGGAAAACTTGCTGCTATGCGCATCATACCTTCCTCTTGGGGTTGCCCAACGAACGTGTGAAATACACGCCATCACCCCCTTCGATGCAGTTTTTGTTTAAAAGCGCGAAATTTCCCCAGAATTTACTATGCAATGCACATCCCTTTCTAAAATCTACCCCTCGATCGTCTCTAAACTTGGGACATTACAACCTTTCCCCCTTAAAGAAAACTTTGTCCCGAAGTTGTGGTTGTAATACCTGAACAGCTCGGGGTATGTTTTCCTCAGGTCTTCCTCTTTTTCCCAGGTGGCTTCCCTTTCGGGGTGATGCTTCCATTGTATCTTGCAATACTTGATCGCTTTATTTCTGAGTTGTTTCCAGCTTTCCTCGAGAATCTTGGCTGGCTTCTCGATGTATGTCAAGTCTTGTCGTCGTGGTGAACAGACAGATGCCATAGGATGGCTTAAGTTGGGGCCGAATGGACGTATGAGGATTCGGGGGAGGGTTTGCGATTAGATGGGAAGAACTTCCGGATGCTTTCCTCAAGAACACAACCAAAGGCCGGTATGCAAGAAGAGAGACAAGAGGAAGAACTCTTTACTAGATCGCTAGCTTTATTGAACTCAACATGGTTACAAGTTTCTCAGTACACGGATCTCTCTATGGTCTCGTTGCCTCCTCGTCAAGAAGGGCTGCCCCCTCTCCTTATATAGGGGAGAGGGTGGCTTACACTGGAAGAAACCCTAATGGCATCTTTGACTAGACAAACTACTTTACAAAGCTACTTTAATCATAGATGACACCGGAGTCCTCTTTAATCAGAGGCGCTGACGTCCTCCGGCTTCTTTGACCGTCACCCTTCTCTTTATCGTCAGCCCTTGGTCAAAAGTCACTTTGCTTAGCTCATCTTTGTCCTCTAGCTCTGGGGAGAATCTTTGACCAGTCCTACCGACAGGCTCTCCTTACCGGTATCTTCTTTACCGGGTTCCGGTATACCCCTCTTGGGAATACCGGCTTAGCTCCACTTAGCTAAACTCTTATCCTCAGGTTCCGGTATAAACATTAAACCGGTATCTTGATGGCACAGGCCATCCGGTTTGGCATGCCTTTGGCATACCGGGGGTTATCCCCCCAACATTAGTCCCCGAAGCTGGTATAGCCTGGAGGATTCTATCCTACAGGCCATGCCAGGTTCTCATTTTCCTCGGATACCGGTTTAAATGCTCAGGTCATGAGCCTAGTTCCGGCACCTTTACCCTTGTTCTTTTTCTTCTTCTTGCAAAGCTCGTTCCGGCATCTCCATTGTCCGGTATCATGTGTCTTTATTGCTTCCTCGGCGAAGTCGAGAATATCTCGGGCCCCGCGCCTGACAGAGACATGCGCACTGTGACTGACGCGCCAGTGTCAGGGGTCACTTCCCTTCGACTCCCGCGCGCTCATTTAATGCACCGCAGCTGATCCCACTACCTCTTCGGGATTCCGTGTGCGCCTCCGTGTGGCTCCGTGTTCCTTCGCGTGTACTCCCTCACCACGTGGCGGCCCAAGGCGCGATCGGTTGTGGGCCACGAGGCGAACCGCCGCGGCCCAGCGGTTCCCTGCCCACTTTCTCTCTCTTATATAAACGCAACTGCCCGTTCCTCTTCATCTTCTTCGCATTCTCCTCCTTCGCGCACAGAGCTCCAAGCCCTTGCGCCACCGCCGTTCTCCGTCCGCCGTCGCTCGTTCAAGCTTCGGCGCCCGGTGAGCTCACGCCGCGCCCCTGTTGGACTTCGCCGTGCGGAGATCTTCGGCAGCAACCCCGTCGTGCCCGCCGCATTCGCGTTTCCTCGCGAGCTTTTCCGCCTCGCCGTCGACGGAGCACGCCGGCGACCGCAGACCCGCTTCACCGCCAGCGAACACTTCCCTCAGCGACCGCGCCGCTCAAGGTTGGTACCAATTTGCTTTACTTGCCCTTCGCTCGCTTTCCAGATCTTGTGCCCTTGGTGTTCTTATTTGCTCCTTTTCTTTGGTTTTCTTCTTACTCGTAGATCTTCACGCGGGGTTCAAGTTTGGGATTTCTGTTTCTTCGCCTCTCCTTGCAATGTCTGGCGAGGGGTCTACCTCTGCATCCTCTTCTTCCCTTTCTCTTAAGCGCCGCAGACCCTCACCCGGCGAATCCACGGCTTCTGATCCGATGGAAACCGATTCCGGCAATCAGCAGGAATCCGGTAGCCACCAAGAGTCCGGTGGCCCCCTAGAATCCGGTAGCTTTAGCCAAGCTTCCGGTAGCGCAACCTCCAGCAGCTCCAGCCAATCTTCCGGTGAGGAGCCTTCCCCAATTACCCGCGGAGCCTGGATGGGTTCCAGTGTCACCCAATTTGAAATAGATTGGTTATACCGGTCTCGACGGATTCCGGAAGGAGTTTCCTGCCGGATTCCGGATGACGAAATCGAACCGGATCCTGAAGATGACGAATACGTTGTCTTTCTAGCTCACTTTGAGCGTGGCTTCGGCCTTCCTGCCTCTCCCTTTTTCCGCTCCTTTTTAGATTTTTATAAACTCCAACCTCACCACCTTCCTGGCAACGCCATTTTCTACCTCTCTTGCTACGCCACCTTCATGGAGGCCTATATCGGCATTCGTCCCACTCGTGAGACGTTTGCTCGCTTCTTTGCTCTTCGGATTAACTCCGTCCAGGGCAAAGATATTCCTAAACCCAAGCCCCCCGTTCAGTGCGGGTCTTGCATTGTCGGCTCCCGTCAAGGGAGCCCCTTTTTTAAGTTTTCCGGCCTCGAATCCTGCCGGTTGTGGCAAGGGACTTTCTTCTACGTGAAGAACACCGGCCGCGCTGATCTCATCGATCTTCCTCCCTTCGAAGCGGGGCCTCCCAGCAGGACCAACTGGAGTTACAACCCGAAGTCTGATCATGCTGAAACTAGCCGGGTGGTACGCTTCTTGACCTCCTTGAAGAAAGAGACCAAGATCTGCTCGGATGACATCATCCGCACTTTCATTTCGCGCCGGGTGCTTCCTCTAAAGCGCCGCGCTCATAGGATGAGCGAGATGTACGGCCCAGGCGATCCTACCAAGATCACAGGCCGTCCTCTTAGCAAAAGGGATGTTGTTCGCAAGGCTAAGCAGATTTGCCAAACTGCTATGCCCTCTGATTGGGAATGGGGCCTCCTTCCCCTCTGCACTGATAATCCTCCGACCCAAGAAGTAAGGGGTTACGCGACAGGGGTTGTTCTTGACCGGTAGCTTTCTGCTCTTGCTAATCTTGCTTTTTCCTGTTTCAGGCCAAGGACCGCTTCCCCCTCATCGAAGCAGAGCGACGTGGACCTTGCCAGCCCCGCGCCCTCGACTCCTTCGACCCGGATCCTTACGTCTTCTGGAAAGACTTGAAGATGGGCAAGACCCCGGCAGCGCGCCTTGGCCGGTCTCCGCCGAAGCCAACCGGGTCCGCTGACGATTTGGTCACGCTTGAGGTATTTTCTTTTCCGGCTTCTTTTACCTTTCCGCTATCGCTTTTCTGCGAACTGCTTCTTAGCCAAACCTTATCCATAGATCCATGAGCGCGTGCCGCCCCTGCGTGCCGAGGCGGGCTCTGAGTTTGTGGACAAACTCATGGCCCAGGGCCAAAAGAAGAAACAGCCGGCATCTGATGCCGGTGGCAGCCAGGCCCCTCCCTCCAAGCGCTTCCGGACCGAGCCCCTGGGGGAGAAGCAGGTGGGCATGCGTCGCTACGGGCGTAAAGCGATGCCAACCTCTTCCGGGTAAGTTACTCATTTTCCGGCTTGCCTCTTTTTCGCCAAGTTCTTTTTCCGTTTGCATTTTTCCAACTGTCTTTTCTTTCTTTTTCTCAGCCCTGCGCTCAAGCTTGGCCCAAGGCCATCGGGTTCTGAGGGATCCGCAAGGACCTCAACCCCTCCTCCTCGCTCAAGCCCGGCATCACCTGGTGCCGGCAACATCTCTGCCTCCCTTTCGGGGGGCACAACAAATTCGGGGCGTGCGGCCCCTTCACCGTCAGATCACCGCACGGAGGAAGATCTTTCCTTCCTCCCGGAACACCAAGACACCGGCGCCAGCAACATCGGCGCCGGAGAAGAAGAAGCTGCCGGGCGGGCGGAGCTTTCTGCTCCTCCCGTCCTCGAAAAGACAACTTCCGCGCCGGAATCTTCCGCGCCGGAAGGCTCCAACACGGGTGACGCTCCTAGCGCTCCCCCTTCTCCACGCACCATCCTCATGCCTCCGCCGGAGGCTCCTCGCGCCCAGCCTTCCAAGGCCGCTCCTGGCGCGCCGCCGGCCAAGACCTCCGGGGCCTCTTCTACCGCGCCGCCGCCCAAGCCCTCCAAGCTCATCAAGGGGAAGGCGACGGCCTCCAGCGCCTCTTCGGGCGGCCAGCAGCCCTTGGTGCTGCACGTCTCCAAGGCTGCCAAAAGCGCCAGCATGAAGGCCACCGGCCTCCTCGGCCGCATTACGGAGTTCCAGCGCCAAGGCCGGGATCTGGGGCACCTCCTGCCCTATGCCCAAAAGTGGAACGCCGCGGACATCACTCCGGCGACCCGCGGCATGGGCAAGGATCGGCTGCCGGCACCTGATCCTGTCGGGGATCGGTGTTCTGAGGAGCACCTCATGCGGCTCCGGGCTGCCGTAAAAGAGCTTGACAGCGCGTGGTACGATTCCACGAACAATCTGACGGTACGTTCTACTAACTTTCAATCTTTGCCGGTTTCTTCTTTTCCGGCTCTGTTTTATCTTTTCCTTAGTTTCATGCCGGTTTCTCTCTTGTCTATCTTCCCAGTCCCCGAGTTTTGTGGTGAGAGCGCAGCTCTTAGCGCAAAACTTAAGTTTTTAGCGTGAAACCGGCACTGCCAGTCCCCGAGTTTCGGGTTAAACACCTTCTTCTTAACATACGATTTTCCTTAAAAACGCGCAAAACCGGCACTGCCAGTCCCCGAGTTTCGGGTTAAGAACTTTGTTCTTAGCGCAAAACTTAACTTAAAACTTAGCGCAAAACCGGCACTGCCAGTCCCCGAGTTTCGGGTTAAGAACCTTGTTCTTAGCGCAAAACTTAACTTAAAACTTCTTTTCCTTGAACAGGTCACAGCTGACGCTCGGAAGGCCCTCTTCGAGGAGCTTTTATGGGAGCACCGGGAGCTCGCTGAGGCACACGACAAGTGCCAAGGTAAGTTCTTTATTCTACCGGCATCTTTGCTACCGGAAACCTTTTTTCCTTGTGACACTTACAATTTCTGTTCAACAGTGATCCCGGAAGCTTCCATCAACGCCCTCAAGGAGCAGCTCGCCACGGCCCAACGTACTATTTTTTCCTTTCTCCTTTGAACTTGGTTTCTTTTCATTTTTATTAGTGTAACCTTGCTAACACTCTTTTTTCCGGTTACAGGGGAGAACGACCAGCTCATCCGGCAGCACAAGGAGGAGTTGGACGCCCTCCAGACCAGCCACCGGGAGCTCAAGACCCAGCTCATCCAACTGGGGCTTGACCATGCTAAGGCCTTCGAGGCCGCTGCAGCTGACGCGGCGGCCAAGATGGAGGAGGCACTGGAGGACGCCAGCAACGCCAACGTGGTGCTGCTGGCCGAGCTGGAGGAGGTGGCCAAGGGCCGGAAGGCTGCCGAGGATAGAGCCGCGCGGCTGGAGGAGGAGCACAAGGAATGCGATCAGTTGATCCTGCAGACCGACGCCCTCGCCTATCGTAAGTTCTCTTATCTTTTTCTTCCGGACTTCTTTCCTTCCGGTCTCTTTTTCTTCCGGACTCTTTTCTTTTCAGTCTCGTTTTCTTCCGGACTCTTTTCCTTAACCTTCTTCTTTCTTCGCACAGGTCTCTTTCCGGACTCGTAGAGGTACGCCGTCAAGAAGGTTGACGCGCAGCGCAAGGACAAAGGCCAAGCGGATCTTGCCGTGCCATGGACGCCCATGGACCATCTGGTCGCGCTTAACGCGCGGGTGTCCCATATGTGCTGCATAGACCGCAATCTCTCGGACATCCCTGATGTAGCTACCCAGCTATACAGGACTTTATGGCCTGGCGAGGAGGTGCCGGACACCTTCTCCCTCATCAGCGATCGCCTCAAGGGTGCCGGCCGGAGGATCCGCGAGTGGCAGTGCTCTGCTGCCCGTGCTGGAGCTGACTCCGCCCTTCGCGTCGCCTGCTCCTGGTACCCGGAGCTCGATTTGGACGCCCTCACCGGCGTGCGTGAAGACGCAGAAACCGATCTGGACCCGATCCTCTCCGCCAAGCGGCAGGATCGCGCGTACCGCATCGCGGAGTATGCCGACATGCGCACCTTCATCCCTCCCCCTCCTGGCGTCAAGGACTATCTCGACGAGGAGGAGGATGAAGCCGAAGACGAGGTCGTGGACGACGCTGATGCCGGCGCTGCTCCTCCGGAAGCCCCTGCTGCATGATGATTTCCTTTGAAGTGTTTGCTCATTATATCTGTTGGTCCTGTTGCTTTAAGACAATATCTGTTAAATTCTGCCCCGGAATGCCGGGGCTTATGATGTAAAACTTAAGTTTGCCTGTGGTTGTGCTACAACATTTCCTGCCGGTAAGTTATACCGGTAGCTAAGTATTTATGAGCTTGCCTTAGCATAATTTGCTTTTGGTTTAGATTTTATCCTGTACTGCAAAGATTTCTCAATTGCTCCCGCATCCAATTTGATGCATACTTGGTTCTTTTGCCTTGGCTCTGCCTGCCTTCTCTGGGCGTTCTTTGGCATATGAGCACAAGGTTCTTTCACCAAACAAGCATCTTCTTGAACTTAGAAATAACTTTGAAATTTTGCAAAAAACCGGTTTAACCGGGGTTAGTTAAACTTTCCGGATTGTTCTTTCCTGCTCTCCCTTTTCGCAGTTCGTGTGCTTATCTCCTACCGGTTTATCTTGCTTGCCATGAAGCCGGTTTGCGGACAGCAGCAGAGTCGAAGACTCCGGTAGGATTCAGCACACTACTAAATCGGAAAGAAAAAACATTCAATAAGCAACCGGTAAACTGAAAAAATAGACAAGTTACATGCAACTTAAGTTGGGGTAGTCCCCGAGATTCATTCATGGTTCCGGCATCTTTTATTCATAGCATATAAGGTACAGAAAGGAACTTCTTACATCACTACTTCAAGAGTAGAAAGGACGCAACAGAGCTACATTCCATGGACGTTTGCTCTCCTCTCCGGACTTGTCCGCCTTTCCTTTTTTCCACTCCTGTGCATCAATCAGGTAGTATGCATCATTGTGAAGCACCTTGCTGACAATGAAGGGACCTTCCCAAGGTGGCAAGAGCTTATGCCGGCCTTCAGTGCGCTGCACTAGGCGAAGCACAAGATCTCCTTCCCGGAAAACTCTTGGATTGACTTTCCGGTCATGATAGCGTCTTAGGTTTTGCTGATAAATGGCTGTTCTTGCCAACGCTAGCTCTCTTGCTTCTTCTAGCAAGTCCACATCATTTTCTCTGGCCTCTTTGACCTCTTGCTCAGTATAGAGCTGTACCCTTGGTGAATCATGGATGATGTCGGTTGGTATCACTGCTTCTGCTCCATAGACCATGAAAAAGGGAGTGTATCCGGTAGACCGGTTTGGGGTTGTTCTTATGCTCCACAGCACTGATGGTATCTCATCAAGCCAACACCCCGGTGCTCTTTCCACTGCGTCAATGAGTCTGGGTTTGATACCGGAGAGTACCAGAGCATTCAATGAGTCTGGGTTTTGCTTTGAGAGGGAGAGCACCTCGCTCAGGTAGTATACCGGCCTCTGGACGGTTTTTCCTTCCTCCTCTCTTCCCACTACCACAACGACACTCACGACCCGGTTGGTTGCTGCTATGTACAACAACATGGGTTCTCTTTCCAACGGCGAAGCCAATATTGGCGCGGTAGCTAACATTGTTTTCAGCTCTTTGAACACTGCGTCTGCCTGAGGGGTCCAGACGAACTTATCGGATTTTCTCATTAAGGCATACAATGGCAAGGCCTTTTCTCCCAACCTGCTTATGAACCGGCTTAGCGATGCTAAGCTTCCGGTAAACTTTTGTATGTCCTTCAAATCCTGTGGCATTGTCATTCTTTCGATTGCCCGGATTTTTACCGGATTGACCTCAATGCCTCGGCTCGAGACGAGGAAACCCAGCAGCTTGCCGGCAGGGACACCGAAAGTGCATTTTGCCGGATTGAGTTTCATCCGGAACCTCCTTAGGTTATCAAATGTTTGCCGGAGATCATCGATCAGGGTATCTTTTACCTTAGTTTTTATCACGATGTCATCCACGTACACCTGCACATTCTTTCCGATTTGATCAAACAAGCATTTTTGCATACAGCGCTGGTACGTTGCACCAGCGTTGCGCAAACCAAAGGGCATAGTGATATAGCAGTAAGCCCCGTGCGGGGTAATGAACGCAGTTTTTATTTGATCTTCTTTTTTCAAGGGAATTTGGTGGAAACCGGAATAGGCATCCAGGAAAGACAACAACTCACACCCAGCGGTTGAATCAATCACTTGATCGATTCGTGGCAAAGGGAAAGGGTCTCTTGGGCAAGCTTTGTTGAGGTTGGTGTAGTCGATGCACATGCGCCACACCTTGGGAGCTTTTGCCTCCAGGTTCTCATCTTTCTTCTTTTCAACCATCACCGGATTGGCCAGCCACTCTGTATGCGTGACCTCCACAATGAATTTGGCAACGAGCAGTTTGGTTACCTCTTCTCCTATAATCTTTCTTCTATCTTCAGCGAACCGGCGCAAAGGCTGTCGCACCGGCTTGGCATCTTTCCGAACGTTCAAGGAGTGCTCAGCCAGCTCCCTCGGAACACCTACCAAGTCTTCAGTTGACCAGGCAAAGATATTCCGATTCTCACGGAGGAAGCTGACGAGCGCGCTTTCCTATGCTTGATCGAGGCCGGCACCGATACGAACAGTGCGCTCTGGGTAGGCCGGATCCAGCACAATGTCCTTTGTCTCATTTGTTGGCTTGAACGCCGGAGCGCTCAGACTTGCACTCATTGCCGCTAAGCTCAGCTGTGAGGACTGAGCCAGCGCAACAGCTGTTTGCATCCTTTTCTTTTCCTCCGCGATCACCAGCGATTCCGCTAGGTTCGATCCGGCAGACGCTGTCTCCAGCGAGACCTTGTAGTTTCCCACCACAGTTAGTGGTCCACGAGGTCCCGGCATCTTCATCTTGAGGTAAGCCGTATGGGTTGAGGCCATGAAGGCTGCCAATGCCGGTCTCCCCAGCAATGCATGGTATGGACTGTCTAGATCCACCACCTCAAACTCCAGATTTTCCACCCGGCAATTATCACGTCCTCCGAATGCCACGTCCACCCGGACCTTTCCAACCGGCGCGCAGGACAAACCCGGAACGATTCCATGGAAAGTTGTGCGCGTTGGCTGAAGCATGTTTTCTGTTATGCCCAGCATATGCATGGTATGCTTGTACATGATGTTGATGCTACTGCCATTGTCTATCAGCACTTTGCTGAACTTCACTCGAGTTTGTGGCCCTTTCATGATTGGGTCCACAACAAGAGCGTATCCACCCGGATTCGGCATGATTTTGGGGTGATCCTTGATCGACCAAGCAATTTCCTGGTTGGACCACTGCATGTACTTGGGCACTGCCGGCATCACGGCATTTACTTCCATGGAGCGGCGATGCACACTTTGCCGGTCTGTTGGCTCAGTGACAAAGACAACACAGCACAGATGCGGATCTTCGTAAACATTCCGGCCTAAAGGTGCCGGTGGAGGTGGCTGGTTATCATTTTGCTCCACCCGGTTAACTTGCTGGTACTGCTGCCGGTTTGGCTGCACCGGTACGGCGTTTGGCCCGGTAAGCGGCGGTGGTGGCGGTAGCTGTTGCTGCCGCGGCATGTCCTGTGGCGGCCGTGCGTCTTTCACCGTTCCTTTTTCCATCAAGTACTTTGTCCAGGTACAATCCTTCGTCAGATGGTTTGACGGGTGTGCCGGATTCGGTGTGTGCCACCGGCAGGGTTGGTCCATGGCAGCTTCCATGGTGTATTTTGCGGGTTCTTGCCAGTTTCTTTTCTGGGCCCAGGGTTTCTTTTCCACCCATTGTTTCTTTGGACCCGCCCATGGCTGCGATCCGGTTCTTTGCCTCTGGCTGCCGCTGGCATCATCGTCTTCCTGCACAGCAGCGACTTGCTGCGGGCCATACCTTCGATCTGGGAAATCTTCCCTCCTCTTGTTGTTCCGGTTGTCCCGGTGCTGCTCTTGGCGTAGCTGTTCCGGTTCAGGTTGCAGTGCGGGCTGCGTTGGGTCTCCCAACGCATAGTTATCCGCCACACGTATCATCTCTGCCAACGTTGTCGGCATGTTTCGCTGCAGCCTTTGCCACAACGGCGAACCTCTTTTGCACCCACTGCTGAACCAAGCAATGGTCTGCGCCTCGATTATTCCTTCGCAAGAGTTCCTTATGGTGTTCCACCGGGCCAGATAATCCCGGTATGTTTCGTTCGGGCGCTGCAGACACAGAGCAAGTTGCTGCGGCCTGTTTGGCCTCTGATAGGTACTGCTGAAATTGCTCACAAAAGCCTCCTCAAAATCCAGCCAGCCATTTATGCTTCCTACCGGCAAGTTGTTTAGCCAGATTCTTGCCGGTCCAACCAGAAACGACGGTATGATCCTTACAGCCCAACGCCGGTTTCCTCCTCCGGCTACGGTTCCTCCGCCTCCTGCGACGTATACCGCGGTCACGTAATCCGCGAGCCAATCTTCCGGCTTCGTAGTGCCATCGTATGTTTTTGTGTCGCGGGGCAACGTGAAGTTGCGAACCGGTGGCTTTTCTCTCATGATTCTTGGGCCAAAGCACTTTGGACCTGGAGGACCTTCCTCCTCGATCATTTCCGACAAGTATACTCTGTCCAGACGGTGCCTCGCATCCCATTCCGGTAAGTATCTCTCTCCCAAGCGTTCTCCCAGAGGGTTCCGGTATGCTGCCGGTCGGTTAGAATCAGCTTCATCGTAACGTTCTGGTGCCGCGGCCCTTGCCTGCCGGTACCTTGGTGGAGGCATCTCCTCCTCATCATCATCATACGCTGCTCTTGCAGCCGGATAGTTTTGCCCGGCTTCATGTCCACCGGCATGATTGTTTCCGGCATAGCCTCTGGCGTAGCCTCGCTCTGCCCCTTGGCTTTTTCTACCGGCATCGTGTTGCCCGGCTTTCTGCTTACCGGCAAGGACCGGATCATACACAGTCATCTGCCGTGCGTTCACTTCTTTTTCTCTTCTCCTGTCCGGGTGGGGGGACGAAGCCTGCCCATGGGACTTGCTACCGGCATTCTTTGTTAAACGCGCGGATTTTGAGGCCGCGGCCTTGTTCAGCTTAGCCAGCTGCTCAGCGTTCTGCTGCTCGATGGTTTCCAACAGCTCTCTAACACGCTCTTGTTGCCTTGCCAGAGCCTCTCCGGTAAGCGAGTCACACAGATCTACAGCGGCCTTAGCAGCTTTTATGGTTTTATCCGGGCTACTGTACTTAGGCTTTTCCACGATGCTAACAGATGCAGAGGCACTCTTGCCGGTAAGAATCTCTTTGCGCAAATCTTGATCTAGGTTGCGAGCTTTTAGCCGGTTTTCCGGCATCCTAGCAGCATGCGCGCTAACAGAAGCAAAGCCATGGGCAGCGTTGTACTCACGTAGGGTTAGGTTCAGCTCACGCTGCGCCCGGAGAATGTCCTTGCCGCTCTCGAGCACCTTTTGGCGCTGCGCCTCCAGCTCCGCCTGAGCCGCTGTCGGATCGACGTTCTGTGCGATGGGGGTGGCGAGGACGTTCATTGCCGCCTGGAGCGGCGTTTCCGGTGGCGCGGATGATGCTCCCGCTGCGCCTGCGTCGCGCTCCAGCGGTGGCTTAGCCGCACGGGTCGAAACCGCGCGACCAGCACCTTCAGCCGCAACCTCCTTTCCTGCACCAGCCACACCGGTCATCATTACCTCGACGCTACCGGCGGCGCGACCAGCACAGAGCCATCTTGGCGGGTCCGGTGCCACCAGCACCGGCGAAAGGCGCTGGCGCACAGGGACGGTGCCGAAGTAGATGCGGTGGCTGCCAAACTCGATGATGCGGCCGTTCTTGGGGAAGACGCCGCCGTTGGCGAAGCAGCCCGCGTTGTCGTTGATGAAGTCCATGGAGTAGAAGCTCTGCACAAGCGCAGACACCGTCCGCTCGCCGGCGAACTCGAGGAGGCCCGCCCGAATGTGTACTCCAGCATGCGCCACTTCACGCCCCACGGTGGGCGCCAACTGTCGTCGTGGTGAACAGACAGATGCCATAGGATGGCTTAAGTTGGGGCCGAATGGACGTATGAGGATTCGGGGGAGGGTTTGCGATTAGATGGGAAGAACTTCCGGATGCTTTCCTCAAGAACACAACCAAAGGCCGGTATGCAAGAAGAGAGACAAGAGGAAGAACTCTTTACTAGATCGCTAGCTTTATTGAACTCAACATGGTTACAAGTTTCTCAGTACACGGATCTCTCTATGGTCTCGTTGCCTCCTCGTCAAGAAGGGCTGCCCCCTCTCCTTATATAGGGGAGAGGGTGGCTTACACTGGAAGAAACCCTAATGGCATCTTTGACTAGACAAACTACTTTACAAAGCTACTTTAATCATAGATGACACCGGAGTCCTCTTTAATCAGAGGCGCTGACGTCCTCCGGCTTCTTTGACCGTCACCCTTCTCTTTATCGTCAGCCCTTGGTCAAAAGTCACTTTGCTTAGCTCATCTTTGTCCTCTAGCTCTGGGGAGAATCTTTGACCAGTCCTACCAACAGGCTCTCCTTACCGGTATCTTCTTTACCGGGTTCCGGTATACCCCTCTTGGGAATACCGGCTTAGCTCCACTTAGCTAAACTCTTATCCTCAGGTTCCGGTATAAACATTAAACCGGTATCTTGATGGCACAGGCCATCCGGTTTGGCATGCCTTTGGCATACCGGGGGTTATCCCCCCAACAAGTCTGGTTGTAACTCGAGCTCATCAGGTGATATTGGTTCATCTGGGGTCTTCAAACACTTTCTGAGTTGCGACACATGGAATACATTGTGAACTTGTGCTAGCCTTCCCGGTAGATCCAATTCAAAGGCTAAACCTCGATTCTGACTCAGTATCTTGAAAGGTCCGATATATCTAGGACTGAGTTTTCCTTTTACTCCAAACCTCTGGAGTCCTTTCATCGGGCTCACCTTAAGGTATACCATGTCTCCAACTTGTGGCTCCCATGTTCTTCTCTTCTGATCTGCGTGACTCTTTTGCCGGCTCTGGGCTATCTTCAGTCTATCTCTTATAATGTCAATGATTTGTTGTTTTTCCTTGACATAATCAGGGTTAAACTCCTTGCTTGCTCCAGCTTCATACCAACATATCGGTGATCTACACTTTCTTCCATAGAGAGCTTCAAATGGTGCCATCTTGATGATGCTTTGATAACTATTATTGTATGAAAACTCTGCTAGTGGTAAGTGCTCCTCCCATGATCCTCCAAAGTCTAGGGCACAAGCCCTAAGCATATCCTCTAAGATCTGGTTGGTTCTCTCGGTTTGTCCACCTGTCTGGGGATGATAAGCGGTACTATAGTCTAACTTGGATCCTAAAGCTTCGTGTAGTTGCTTCCAGAATGCTGATGTGAACACGGATCCTCGATCCGATACTATCTTCTTAGGCACTCCATGCTTACTCACGATCTCTTTGATGTAAAGATCGATAAGTTTCTCTCCTTTATCCTGCTGGTTTACCGCTAAAAAGTGTGCACTTTTCGTCAACCGGTCCACGATTACCCATATCATGTCCTTCTTTTTGTTAGTCATGGGTAGTCCGGTGATGAAATCCATCCCTATTTCTTCCCATTTCCACTCTGGAATAGGTAAAGGTTGTAACTTCCCTGCCGGACTCTGGTGTTCAGCCTTCACTCTCTAGCAGGTATGGCATTCTGCCACATATTGTGCTATCTCCCTCTTCATGTTATTCCACCAGAATAGTTCTTTTAAGTCCATGTACATCTTTGTACTTCCCGGATGTATGGAATATGGTGTTTGATGAGCTTCCCGGAGTATTACTTCCTTAATTTCAGCAATATCCGGAACGCAAATCCTTCTCTGGAACCATAATGATCCAGATTCTCCGCGGTGAAATTCTGATGGTCTTCCCTCATCTATTCTTCTCATCTCCTCCACGATGAATGGATCGTCCATTTGACCCATCATTATCTCATTCTTCAGGTTGACATTCAACTCATCGGCTACTTGCAACGCCGATAATCCTTCATGGGCTTCCTTCTCCCAAAGTTGTATTTGGGCTTGGCTTATTTCCTTCCTCAACTCCGGTGATATTTCTTGTTCTAGTCCTCCGGTGCTCTTCCTACTCAGGGCATCTGCTACAACATTAGCCTTCCCTGGAGTGTAATTGATTGTCAGGTCATAATCCTTAATCAATTCTAGCCATCTTTTCTGTCTCATGTTGAGTTCCTTCTGAGTGAAGAAATATTTGAGGCTTTTATGATCTGTATAGAGCTTACACTTGGCTCCATAGAGAAAATGTCTCCAAGTTTTGAGTGCAAATACAACTGCTGCTAATTCCAAGTCATGTGTTGGATAGTTCACTTCATGAGGTCTGAGTTGCCTCGATCCATAAGATATCACTTTCCGATCTTGCATGAGTACACAACCCAATCCATGTTTGGATGCGTCACAGTACACGGTGTAGTCCTTGCCAACTTCTGGAACTGCTAACACCGGTGTTGTGGTAAGTTTCTCTTTTAGAGTCTGGAAACTTTTCTCACACTCATCAGACCATACAAATGGTGTATTCTTCCTTAACAGCTTCGTCATTGGTCCTGCTATTTTGGAGAATCCTTCAATGAACCTCCGGTAATATCCTGCCATTCCGAGGAATCCTCGGATTTCCTTGACAGTCTTGGGTGCTTCCCATTCTAGAACTGCTGCTACCTTACTCGGGTTGACAGCGATTCCATCTTTGCTAATGACATGACCAAGAAATTCCACTTGATCTAGCCAAAATTCACACTTACTAAGTTTGGCATAAAGTTGATGTTCCCTTAGTGTTTGCAACACTAACCTCAAATGTTCGGCATGTTCTGCCTTGTTCTTGGAATATATCAGAATATCATCGATAAATACGATGACAAACTTGTCTAGATATGGCATGAAGATCTTATTCATGAGATTCATGAATATTGCTGGGGCATTGGTTAATCCAAATGGCACTACAAGATATTCATGATGTCCATATCTTGAAACAAAGGCAGTTTTCGGAACGTCTTCCTTCTTGATCTTTATCTGGTGATAACCGGATCTTAGATCAATCTTGGAAAAGACTCCCGCTCCTCTAACTTGATCAAATAGATCTTGTATTCTTGGAAGTGGATACTTGTTCTTGATTGTGACGTTGTTCAGATTCATGTAGTCTCCGCACATCCTTCTTCCTCCATCCCTTTTATCTACGAAGATCATAGGTGATCCCCATGGTGAAACACTTTCTTGAATGAATCCTTTCTGTTCCAAATCATCCAGTTCCTCCTTAAGTTCTTTCAACTCCTTGGGCCCCATCTTGTATGGTGCCTTAGCAATTGGAGTTGTTCCTGGGATTAGGTCGATAGTGAATTCTATCTCCCTATCTGGTGGCATACCAGGTAATTCCGCAGGAAATACATCCTGGAATTCATTTACTACAGGTATATCCTCTAACTTCACCTCTTTCATACTGTTTAGCTGTAGCTCAACTTCGATCTGGGTATGTTTGTCTCCTTGGTAGAGCATTCTACTTCCATCGGGGCTTTTCAAAGACACCGTCTTGCTCACACAGTCGATCAATGCTCCATTAGCTTCCAACCAGTTCATACCAAGAATGACATCAATGTCCTTCATTGGTAGAATGAACAGGTCCGCGTCAAACGCGCACTTATTGATCATGATGACTTGTTTTTGTTTGGTATGGGTTACTACTATCGTTCCCCCCGCAGAAAGTATGGTTATGGGTGTATCTAACTTAGTGCAACTAATCCCATGTTTGATGATGAATTGTTGAGAAATGAATGATGTAGTTGCACCAGTATCAAAAAGTACTTTGCCAGGATGAGTGAGTATCTGGAGCGTACCTATCACCGCCTGATCGGAGTTGACCACCTCCTCCAGACTAGTGCAGTTCAGCTTGCCGAAGGGCTTCTTATTCTTCCAGCTCCCTCCGGTGTTTCCTCGATTTCCTCCTCCTCCAGATTGACCTCCTCCAGTGTTTCTCTTGGGACAGTCCTTCAGCATGTGCCCCTCCTGGCGACAACCAAAGCATATAATCTTTGGCTTCTTACAATCTTTCGCGACATGTCCTTTGAATCCACAGGAATGGCATATAATCTGATTTGCAGACTGATATCCTTGGTTCCTCCTCTGGTTGTTGTTGTTATTGTTGTTGTACCGTGGCTTGAAACTCAAGCTGGTATTGGGCTTGTTACTAACAAACCTCTTAGGCTCAAACTTGGCCTTCTTCCTCTTCTCTTCTTGCAGTTGTTTGAAGTCATCCTCAAGAGTGATGGCTGCATCCACCAACTCTTGGAATTCCGTTGCTCTCATCATACGTAGATGTACCTTGAACTGGGGACTTAACCCCTTCAGAAACCTCTTCTTTTTCTTGTCCTCGGTGTTGACTTCTTCAACAGCGTACCGGGACAGTTTAGAGAACTCCCTGACATAGGTCAGGATTGCCTTGTCCTTCTGCTCGAGACTTTCAAATTCTCGACGCTTCAGCTCCACTATACTTTCAGGGACATTAGATTCCCTGAAATTCCTTGCGAACTCCTCCCAGGTGAATACCTTTCCCGCCGGATAAACGGCTACAATATTATCCAACCATGGTGCGGCGGGTCCACACAACAGATGTGTAGCATAACGGACCTTCTCCTGGTCATTACATCCAACGGTATTGAGCTTTCGCTCAGTATCCATAAGCCAATCTTCCGCGTCCATCGGCTCGGGCGCGTATGCAAAAGATATGGGCTTGGTGTTCTGGAAGTCTGCTAAGGTGACTCCCTGATTCTCGGGTCTCTCTACCCGGTTCTACTGCAGCAAATCTTGGAAGAATTTGTTCTGCTGCTCCAGTGTTACACGCCGTCTCTCCTCTACCAGCTGCATGTACTGAATAAAATTTTGCTGCGTCATGGGTGGTGGTGGTGGTGGAAACTTATTCCTGGCTGCTTCGTCAGCCTCCTCCTTTTGTTTTGCTTCGCGCTCCATGCGTTGCGCTTCGGTCTCCTCTCCTAACGCTCCCGACATAACCCCCTAGTTCTGCAACACAAGATGGTACTCATAGTTACTCCATGCGCAAGTTTTCTGAGCTCAACATTGTGCACAGAACTAGTCACGCAATGGAAATCAAGAAGCAAATCCAAATCATACAAAACATATACCATATATATTTACATACTTAAGTAGTCTTATTACAATACTCAAGTCGATGTGAGTATGCAAACTCACTTATTAAAGTATATATACAAATTTCTACAAAATATTACACTCTACAATACATGTGGTACTTGTGTATTGTAGCTTGACTTCTCTTGGTAGACTCTAGTCGATCTTCACTCCCGATACATTCCAGGCTTCCATCCGGTCGAACGTGTCGTTCTCCTTACAAAACCTGGAACATAAGGTCTCCCCGTTGGCTGATAGTCGGAATCCGATGATGATCCTAGGGCGAAATCAGTGTTCACAAACTGATCATTCAGTGCATCGTAATCCACCCAACAGGTGTACTCCCCTGTACCTACACCATAGGTATTTCCTATATTCGTATCCGACCCAACCTGTGTCGGATACCCTCCAACTTCCTCCTCATTCCACGGATAACTCTGGTGCTGGGACGTGGCATCTTCATTCATCTCCCCATCATAATACGCTGTGGTACTATGAGTTCCAGTATCCGATCCCCAACGCCAACCCCTGGAATTCTCGATAGGAGTCTGGTGTCTACGGGAGCTTCTATTCTTGTAGACAGTGTTGGGCCTCCAAGAGAAGAGGTTTGTAGAACAGCAGCAAGTTTCCCTTAAGTGGATACCCAAGGTTTATCGAACTCAGGGAGGAAGAGGTCAAAGATATCCCTCTCATGCAACCCTGCAACCACAAAGCAAGAAGTCTCTTGTGTCCCCAACACACCTAATAGGTGCACTAGTTCGGCGAAGAGATAGTGAAATACAGGTGGTATGAATAAGTAGTAGCAACGGCACCAGAAAAGTGTTTTGCCCAGGACAGTAAACAAGCGGCGATAATGCAAAGAGTAACGCAAAGAAACAAAGAAACAAGCAGCGATAGCAGTATTTAGGAACAAGGCCTAGGGATTACACTTTCACTAGTGGACACTCAAAACATTGATCACATAACAGAATAGATAAATGCATACTCTACACTTTTGTTGGATGATGAACACATTGCGTAGGATTACACGAACCCTCAATGCCGGAGTTAACAAGCTCCACAATAATGCTCATATTTTAGTAACCTTTAGTGTAAGATAAATCAAAAGAATAAACCAAGTACTAGCATAGCATGCACACTGTCACCTTCATGCATATGTAGGAGGAATAGATCACATCAATATTATCATAGCAATAGTTAACTTCGCAATCTACAAGAGATCATGATCATAGCATAAACCAAGTACTAACACGGTGCACACACTGTCACCTTTGCACACGTGCAGGAGGAATAAAACTACTTTAATAACATTGCTAGAGTAGCACATAGATAAATTGTGATACAAGCACATTGCAATCATAAAGAGATATAAATAAGCACCTCACTATGCCATTCAACAGTGAATAAGTATTCTGTGAAATATAGCCTAAGAGACCCACACGGTGCACACACTGTCACCTTTACACACGTGGGACAAGGAGTCTCCGGAGATCACATAAGTAAAACTCACTTGACTAGCATAATGACATCTAGATTACAAGCATCATCATATGAATCTCAATCATGTAAGGCAGCTCATGAGATTATTGTATTGAAGCACATAGGAGAGAGATGAACCACATAGCTACCGGTACAGCCCCGAGCCTTGATGGATAACTACTCCCTCCTCATGGGAGCAGCAGCGGTGATGAAGATGGCGGTGGAGATGGCAGCGGTGTCGATGGAGAAGCCTTCCGGGGGCACTTCCCCGCTCCGGCAGGGTGCCGGAACAGAGACTCCTGTCCCCCAGATCTTGGCTTCGCGATGGCGGCGGCTCTGGAAGGTTTTCCGTATCGTGGTTCTTCGTATCAGGGTTTTCGCGACAGAGGCTTTATATAGGCGAAGAGGCGGCGCAGGAGGGTCGAAGGGGTGGCCACACCATAGGCTGGTGCGGCCAGGGCCCAGGCCGCGCCACCCTATCATCTGGGGCCCACAGGGCCCCCCTCTGGCGGCTCTCGGGTGTTCTGGATGCTTCCGGTGAAAATAGGGACCTGGGTCTTGATTTCGTCCGATTCCGAGAATATTTCGTTACTAGGATTTCTGAAACCAAAAACAGCAGAAAACAGGAACTGGCACTTCGGCATCTTGTTAATAGGTTAGTTCCAGAAAATGCACAAATATGACATAAAGTGTGCATAAAACATGTAGGTATCATCAATAATGTGGCATGGAACACAAGAAATTATCGATACGTCGGAGACGTATCAGAGTCTCGGAACGCTGGTTGTTTCCGGATTCCTCTCCGCCTTCGTATCCCCCATAGGAAGTACCCAGATAGTTCCCAGGTGTAACAGGTGTAGGTTCACGTGCAAGTGGATCAATACTGATGTAGTCACCAGCTGAATAAACTGGTGTGTGCACCACATTCTCCATAGGTTCTTTCCCCCTACTCTCCTCCTTGGGTTCAGTGAATTCCTCAAGCATTGTATCAATTGCTCCTATCAGATGATGATTCAACTGAAAGAGTAATGATATGAAGTTACGGCTATTGTCCATGTATTTGGCTGCTTCGGCTGGTTTGCTTTTGGCATATTTGAAATGGTTCAACATGGGATCATTGTCCTCCTCCATATGAGGAATGTGTGTAAATTCGGAACCCATAAGCTCTTTCGTCTTATGCTCCCGAATATCGGTTATGGCTCTCATAACAGCTATATGGTAAGCTGTGTTGGTTGTCCTTGCTTCCCCAGCTGGCATGACTACGCTCATTCCCAAAGATTCGGGAAGTCGCAGTCCTACCCTGCACTTGGCCAATACCGGACCATCATAGAACATGTATTTCTTTACTGGAATCTGGGGATCGCACCCAAATTCCAGTAACATGGCTCGTAGGATATCTGCAAGTCCTCCTTGGTACTCGTTCAGTGTGGAATCCATAACTTTCACGTTTCTTCCCGGTCGTGAACTTGCCATGTTGGCTGTAGAAATAGAAAGATTTATAAGATTAGTAATAATCCATCATAATAGAGATAATAAAGAATTATCGCACTAAAAGATATGATTGTTGTATTCTCAATTGAATATACACCATATTTTTAGAGAATTCTTTATTAGTCCTATTTGAATCCTAACGTTTGGTCCCATTTACTAGGTTCCAACCTAAGGTCAAAGCTTTTGCTCTGATACCAACTGTGGTGACCCTGCATACCACTGCATGTTGTAGTATGCCAGTCGTTGATATAACATTCACGAAGTACCATTCCGCAAATATTACACCCCTCAGAGTAGTACAACAGAACATAGCAGGGTCCATAACTCATTCATTGATTATTACAACTATCATACACATGTCATCTTGGAGCTCCTCTTGGGTCCTAAGAGGAATACTCCTGGGTTCGAGGTGAACCCAACTTAACTTACAATACAAGAGTCTCATTAAACTAAACATTTATTTCATCGAGCAGCTAAATACTAAGAGTTCGGGCTGCTCGGTTACTACTATTATCGGATATCTCTAGGCTTGATCTCCTCCGGAAGCCTCCCCGGATCCGTAGACGATGATGTAGTCTACTCCTTCAACACCTCCTGAGAGGTCTGGTTCCTCGTAGCCAATGATCTCGGCTCCTTCATTGTTGTCGTAGTCCTCTTCCAGATGATTCAGACAATCTAAGCATGGGATTTAAGAGTGGTATGAGTACGAGCGTACTCAACAAGTTCATTATAGATAAGAGGTGTTTAATGCACTAGCTACGATATTAGACCAGAAAGTCTAATATCAATGCAAGTTTTGATAAACATTTCTTCAAGAGATTTCTTTTATTTCAAAGAGCTATGTCCGTCAGCCTTCACCGGTTTACTAGAACTTCATGGAGCTCCTTTCCGGCCGCGTTTGCAGTTCCTTATCCCGGAACAGGGAGTGACAGGTCACAGTTCTTTACACTCTGCAGAGGTGTGTTGCTTTACCCATAAGAGATCTTAACCTTGGTGCCAACCGGGCAGCTTTCCCGTCCACACTTCCTTCGGTGTGAGGCCCGGTATAAGGTCTAGCCAATCATGTTCCTCCGCTACCTCACACACCCACCCTTTGTTGCATACCCCGACCCTGGGTCCTCGTCGGTCCTCTTATACCAATTAAGGATGGACCCCGACCACGACAACAGTTTGGGACTCGTTAACCAAACTCCTTCGCCGGTAGCTGCAACCCATCATAGACCACTTACCGTGGGGAATTAGAATGGGATCCCCACCCCACCGCTTGCCCAACCTGGGTCAAGTGTCTACGGTAAGCGCATCCGTTGATGTACGAGAGGTGGAAACACTTTTGACTACTCCGTCCCACTCCAGATCTTATGGTTAACACGGGTATTACGACACAAGAATCACTGGCGACATTTGTTGTTTAATCCTAGATGGATATTAACCCTTGCAATGGAACCTCCACCATATCAACACAATCCATGGTTCCATTGCCCACCACATAGTCATATTCATAGTTATGAAAGTAGTGGTTTTGGTTTTTATGCAATAGTGATAACCATAATACTTTGCAAGTAATTTGCTAGAAATACTCAAATGACATGAGCAAGTGATGAACTTGCCTGAACACTGCAAAGTTTTGCAGTTGGAAGGTGTGGACTGACCCTTGTCCTCTGGTTCTGAAAAATAGTATCATTGTCTGATAAGGGCAATGGTTAAAGAAGCAATTATGCATGATTCCATTTTTAGGGTTTGTTCCCCCCTTCCGATGTCGTTATTATTTCATGTAAGAGGTTAATACTAAGAGTAATTTAGGGATACTTGATTTAAAGTAAAATACAACCTTGAAATGTTGTCAAGGTGTTTTTAAAGTCCAAATGCATTAATGGACTTATTTTCATTATTGAAAATAATATGTGTGATTTCAATCATTATTTAAATCATCAAATTAAGACTTATTCTTCTTTGTCTTCAAAAATTCTCTTTGATATTTTATTTAAATAGAGAATTTTATGCTGATTAATTTTCATATTTTTACTTATTTTTTTAGAGCTGTATTTTATTTTCTAAAATTCTTGGAAATTCTCATGTAAATGGGTATTTTGGAAATGTCCAAAATACCCCTCGGGCCCACCTGTCAGGCGGCCGAGCTGGTTAGGTTGGACCAGCCCACTGGGCTCGGTCCAACCGACCCAGTCGCGTCGTTTTCTCGCTGTGTCCTAACCCTAATTCCCCTTTCGGCTCCCGTGACGCCGAAATCGCCTCCGCCGTCGCCGCCTTAATCTGGCCGTCTCCGGCCATCGCCAGCGACGAGATGGTGCGGATCTGGACCGCCTCTCGACGGCCGACATGGTGGTCCGCGTCGATCTGACGCTTGCGTCCTCGTTCGCTCGCCATCGACTCTCCCGTGCGCCTGGCTTGTGGCGTCCGCCGCCACCGCGCGTTGGAGATGTCGTGGACCTTCCTCCTGGCGCTCCCCTGGGCGCGTGGTGCTGCGCTGGGTTGCTGTGGTGGTCGCCGTGGCTTGGCTTGGCCAGGCCTGGTGCCGTCGTGTGCACAGGCGTGCGCCGCCATGGCCGCCGTGGTCGTGTCGACCACCTCCTCCCCGGTATGTGCTCCTCCTTCTCCTCTGCTACCTGTTCTACCTCTTCTCCTTCCTCTGGATGCCCTGGCATCCACCTGATTGTGCTGCTACTTCTACACCTATGTGCTCTGCTGCTGTGCTTGCTGTGAATGCGTGTATGCTGCTGTGCTCTCCGCTGTTGCCATGGATCCTAGCTGATGTGATATGCTGCTGCCATGCGTATGCTGCTGTTGTGCATATGCTGCTTCTGTGTGTGCTGCTCTTCCCTATATCTTGCTGTTGTAACTCTCGAGCTCTTGCTCAAGAGAAAATTGTGATGCTTATGCTCTATTAAATTGTTCCTGCTGTTGCTATGTGGATCCTGCCTCTCCTGTGTGTGCATTTCCTTGCCCCTGGCTTGATCATGATGCATGATCCTTACATTATGCAAGTGCCAGTGCCCTGGGTGTGATGTGTATAGGGCTGTGAATCTTGGAAATGCTCAATTGAGCATGGCTGTTGACTAAATAACACCATCCCTTAATGGTGTGCTTCTGGATACAATTGTATTTAATTTTTATTATCTGTGATGCAATTATTTATGAGATGTGGCTATATAGTTGATCTGGTTAAATGTGTGGTTGCTAGGCTTGGCTCTAGCATGTCTTAGCATGCTCTAGCAAGCTTCTGATGATCATATGATCATCAGTTGCTTGTAAAAGCTGATGTGTTACGACTGTGCCTCTCTACTGCTCATCTTTGTGTCTGTGTGACACCAAAATCTGTACTGATGCATGCTTTTGCTTGCTCAAGCAGTTGCTGATGCTTGCAATGATCCATTGGATCAGCTGCAAGGCTCTGGTGCTTTGATTACTTGTATGATTCACTTATCTGTATTACCTGGATTTGCTAAAATGGATAAGTGATGTGATCTGCCTTGCAGTGATGATCATATTAATTAAATTAACTAGGGCTAGTTGGATGACAACCATTGGTTGGTACCCTAGCCCTCTACTGAGCCCTACTGGGTGATGATGTGGTGGCTTAAGGTTTTGGTTATGGGTTGAGGTGGCCCTGGCAGCTCCTTGATGCTGTCATGGGTACCTCCCCCTCCTTTGTGGCTTGTTGTGGCTTTGTGAATATATCTCTGGGCAATCCATGTTGAATTTCCAGTGCTCTTGGTTGTTGACAAACTAGAATAGGCACAAGTGCCTATCTACCTGATGGTTAGCAAACCATGTAGTGCTAGGTGAGTTGGGTAGGCTAGCTGTGAATCTTTTCCTTGCTGGATGCTTTAGTTTACCACAGTGTTAATACAGTGGGTTTGACCATTTCTTCCCTGGGATGATTTCTTTTGGCTTAATTCCCTCTTTGCCAGCATCAAATGGTTTGATCACCAAATGATGATGCACACAGGGTAACCATACCCTCTGGCTTGTGTATATTTATGCACATGCTTATTTATGAGCAAAACAGAGTTTTGCTCAGGTTGATCTTGTTTATACCTCACTCCAGCTCCTAGATGATTTGTTGATGTAGAGGTTTTGCTTCTGTGATGATCTTGTGGTTGGTTTACTTGCCCTGCTCCTCCTGGTGATCTGGTGGGGCTTGATTCGATCTTTGTGGTGAGTTAGCAGATTGAACAACGATGCATTTGTTCTTGTGTTCTTGTGTTCTTACCAGTGAAGCCTGTCGATGGCTGAATCAAATGGCTAGGGTTTGGCTTGGAAAAGCTTTTATATGCCCAGCCATTGCATCTCTGATCGACAGCTTGGCCTGGTCATCTTGGTGACTCTCCCTGGCTGTGTATGTGCTGGTGGACATGCACACTGCCTTGTGAGCTGCCTGTGTGGTTCCTGGTTGGAACTTGGTCCATTTGGTGGATCAGCTCGGCTGATCTTGATCATATCCTCTCAACTTCTCATTTTATTGCTAACCTGCCAAGTGGCAATGCCACTTGGCATAACACTTGTCTTTGGTCTTTGTTTGTGTGATTACAGGGATCAACAATTGATAAAAATGAACATGGATTTCATCAAATCCAAGATCAAGTGAAGATGATCTTGTAGTATTTAGACTAGGTCATTACTTGTACTTTTCTTTTTATTCTCTTTTATTTATCAATTTCCCAATTCTTGTAATGTGTTGTAATATTCATTTATTTCCATTATGAATATTGTAATGACAATGTAAATTGTGTGATGATCAATAAAGCTCAAAGTTTTCTCTAATGAGCTTTACTTTACTTTAATTGCTTATATTGTTTATAATTTATATTTTACTTAATGAATTTCCTCACAATTCAATATTTAGGGTAATTGTTTAATATTTGAATTTGGAATTCAAATTCATCATTGGTTTGAATTCAACCATGTCACTTTATTTAGAATTCAATCATGCAAACTCTCCCCTCTCTTCTCGAAACCCTAAACTAGTGGAGTGAGTTGCAAGTTTGTCGCACTCTCGAAACCCTAACCCCGTAAGGTGTCGAGAGAGAAACTTGTCCCCCTTCGATGCAGTTTTTGTTTAAAAGCGCGAAATTTCCCCAGAATTTACTATGCAATGCACATCCCTTTCTAAAATCTACCCCTCGATCGTCTCTAAACCTGGGACATTACAACTTATTACCTTGACCTCCCGATGGGAGTATATGAAGAGTTATATTATAACTTGAAATATACTCAATTTGACTCCTTCAGTTTCATCGGGTACGCAACCAGCGTTCCTGATGGGAGTAGCCCCCGAAGCTACATCCAAGTACTTGTACTTGGATGTAGGCTCACCTTTTTACCATCTTGTTGCTATATTGTCAACTTTCCTCTTTTTTTCATCTTTATCGGGTGGGCGACCAGCGCTCCCGATGGGAGTAGCCCCCGAGGCTACAGTCGAGTATTTATACTTGACTATAGGCTCACCTTTTTCTGTTTGAATCAATCTCCATATCAAACTTCCTATAAAAATTAGCCCCCGAGCACTTGAACAAAAACTTGTATTTGATCAAAGGCTCTCGAAGTTATTTTGTCTGCATCATTAATACTCCTCTGTCGCTAATTTTCAAAGAACTGCAGTCGAAATTTCCCTTACAGTGACATCAGCGCTGACGATGGCCATGAACGTTGTATTGGGAAGGTGCGGGTTCTGTCCTGTCATTGACCTGTGGGTCCCTAATACTGCGTCGCTTGACACGTTACGCAAGTGGGGGCACATGTCCTCCGCTTTTCCTGTCACGCGCGCTGTAGCGCCTGTTTAGTTACCTCACAGTAAAAAGACCCTTGTGCCCCTGTAGACACGTGTAAGGCATCGAATCCATTTCCTTTCCATGTAACGGTGCGATGAATCAATTCTTTCCTATAAACCATCTTCTTCTCCCTTACTCTTTCCCCTTCGCTGCGCCGTTGAAATCTCCTCTCTCTCCTTCGCCATTGCCATCCTCAAGCTCTGCTCACTTGTGCCGCCAAGCACTCTCCTTCTCCACCAAAGCTCGCTTCATGCCTCCGCGCACGAGGCTAGCCAAACACTCTGCCCCAAAAACCAACGCTGCCATGGATGATGTGGAGATCTCCGGATGGGAGAGATCCAAACTCTCCAACCAGGACAAGAGGGGCCTCAAGAAGCTTGGCCTATTGAAGAAGGAGAACTCCCTCATCTTCCCCGGCGACGAGAGCGCTCCAAAGCCTCGAATCAGATATCGGGTAACCTTCATTGACCATCTTATCCGGAGTCCTTCCACCCCCGTCCATGAATTTCTTCGTGGACTTCTGTTTGTTTATGGGATTCAGCTGCACCAGCTGACCCCAAATTCCATCCTCCATATCTCCCTTTTTATCACCCTCTGCAAATGCTTCTCGGGACCCATTCCCATTGGGGCCTGTGGAAGCCTATCTTCTATCTTCGGCGCAACAACTCTCGCAGCGTTATCTATAATGTAGGCGGCGTGTGCATTTGTGTCCGACCCGGCGTAGATTATTTTGATGTCAAGTTTCCCGATTCCGTCCAAGGATGGCGCAAGAGGTGGTTGTACATCAAAGACGTATATGTCGGCAACCAGGAGTACGACATTGCTCCTTTTGACGGTGCCACGAAAATCATCAAACGCCGGTCTTGGGACGCCGAAGCTTCTACCGAAGAAAAAACGGTTACCGAGGCTCCGATGAAACACATCCACCAACTCCAGAATACCCATGGTAAAGAGCTGTCGGGTATTCAGATTACCGCTTACTTCTTAGGATCAAGGTGCAGCCTCTGCAGGCTCGCAAAAATCCCCTTTGGATGTATGCTGGCGAGTGTTGTTGGCGTGGTAGTGGTTAACACACGCCCGTTGGGAACCCCAAGAGGAAGGTGTGATGCGTACAACAGCGAGTTTTCCCTCAGTATGAAACCAAGGTTATCGAACCAGTAGGAGTCAAGGAACACGTGAAGGTTGTTGGTGACGGAGTGTAGTGCGGCGCAACACCAGGGATTCTGGCGCCAACGTGGAACCTGCACAACACAATCAAAGTACTTTGCCCCAACGTAACAGTGAGGTTGTCAATCTCACCGGCTTGCTGTAAACAAAGGATTAGATGTATAGTGTGGATGATGATGTTTTTTTTGCGAAGAACAGTAAAGAACAAGTATTGTAGTAGATTGTATTTCAGATGTAAAGAATGGACCGGGGTCCACAGTTCACTAGTGGTGTCTCTCCCATAAGATAAATAGCATGTTGGGTGAACAAATTACAGTTGGGCAATTGACAAATAAAGAAGGCATAAGAATGCACATACATATATCATGATGAGTACTATGAGATTTAATCAGGGCATTACGACAAAGTACATAGACCGCTATCCAGCATGCATCTATGCCTTAAAATTCCACCTTCAGGTTATCATCCGAACCCCTTCCAGTATTAAGTTGCAAACAACAGACAATTGCATTAAGTATGGTGCGTAATGTAATCAACACAAATATCCTTAGACAAAGCATTGATGTTTTATCCCTAGTGGCAACAGCACATCCAGAACCTTAGAACTTTTTGTCACTGTCCCAGATTCAATGGAGGCATGAACCCACTATCGAGCATAAATGCTCCCTCTTGGAGTCACAAGTATCAACTTGGCCAGAGCCTCTACTAGCAACCGAGAGCATGCAAGAACATAAACAACATATATGATAGATTGATAATAAACTTGACATAGTATTCAATATTCATCGGATCCCAACAAACACAACATGTAGCATTACAAATAGATGATCTTGATCATGATAGGCAGCTCACAAGATCTAACATGATAGCACAATGAGGAGAAGACAACCATCTAGCTACTGCTATGGACCCATAGTCCAGGGGTGAACTACTCACACATCGATCCGGAGGCGATCATGGCGATGAAGAGCCCTCCGGGAGATGATTCCCCTCTCCGGCAGGGTGCCGGAGGCGATCTCCTGAATCCCCCGAGATGGGATTGGCAGCGGCGGCGTCTCTGGAAGGTTTTCCGTATCGTGGCTCTCGGTACTGGGGGTTTCGCGATGGAGACTTTAAGTAGGCGGAAGGGTAGGTTTAGGGGCGGCACGAGGGCCCCACACGCCAGGGCCGCGCAGCCAAGGCCTGGGCCGCGCCGCCCTGTTGTGTCGGTGCCTCGTCGCCCCACTTCGTTTCCCTTTCGGTCTTCTGGAAGCTTTGTGAAAAAATAAGACCTTGGGCGTTGATTTCGTCCAATTCCGAGAATATTTCCTTTGTAGGATTTCTGAAACCAAAAACAGCAGAAAACAACAACTGGCTCTTCGGCATCTCGTCAATAGGTTAGTGCCGGAAAATGCATAATAATGACATATAATGTGTATAAAACATGTGAGTATCATCATAAAAGTAGCATGGAACATAAGAAATTATAGATACGTTTGAGACATATCAGCGAGGATGACGTCGATCGCATTTCCAAGGACCTTGTTGTGAAGGACTTGGAAAAACGTTTTTCTTCACTGAGCAAGAAATATGAGGTTCCAACCTCTTGTCGGGTGGAGCCATACAGCGGCAGCCACCCCCTTCCCAAGGTAAATGATATTTCCTTCGAGTTGCTCTTTGCTTTTTTTTCGACTGCCTTATTTTTATTTTATATTTTGCATATTCATCTATAAACTTGTCCCTGCAGAATCACCAAGTCCTGACTTCTCTTCCTCCCCTTCCCGAAGGCGGACAGGTAGAGGAGCGAGCCATTGTCCACGATGACCCGCCAGAATCTGCTCACATCGAGAGCAAAGTCGCCGCATCAAACAAATCCGCGGCTTCCTCCGAAAAAGAGACTGACTCAGAGGCTTCTGAATCAGTGCGCTCTCCTTCTTACGCTGCTTCTCCAAAGGACAAAAGGAAAAGGGGTGAAGTCGAAGATTCCGGCACCTCCAAACCCAGTGGGTCACCTGTCGAGGAAACTTCCCCTGAGGAGGAGGGCGGCTTCTGCCCTTACGACGATGCTATCATTAGCTCGTAAGTTAAGCTGTTTCTCATGTTTGCATATTTCTTGTCAATATTCTCACGTTTCTTTCTTGACAGTGGCGAAGAAGAAGAGCCCGCTGCTAATATGACGGCTCCAACGAGCACGTCGAATACCTTGGTTCTTTCTGAAGCACGCCGTGCTACTGAAGAACCTTCATCTCGTCGCCAACAAGATGTGGAAGCATCGACTCCTCTCGCCAACCCCCGAGCTCCTTCGCCGAAAAGACCAAGGATTGAACTTGCCGAGAGCTACGACTATTTGGCTGGAAGTTCGATGACTCCTCCCTTGGATGACGTAAGTACTCCTGCAGCTATTTTTATTTTGTCAGTATCATTTTTTGTACCATTTGTCGAGTTTTCCCTTCTGGACCTGTGTCTCGACTTTACTTTTGTAGCCTCTGATGAAACATTTCATCAATCTTGGTACCCAATTTATTGGGTATCGTGATACTGTCGAAGGTTTGAAAGGTAAACCTTGCTTTCTGCGGATAAGATATTTTTGTTTTTCCTCGGCTAAACTGTGTTGTATTTTGACTTCATCATCTCTTTCCTTCAGAGGCTCTCGGCAAAGCCAACAAACACCCTGATGATCTTGCTATTAAGCTTGAGCAAAGCGAAAAGGTTCGAGAGAAAGCTGAGCAAGACGCTGCATCTATTGGAGATCTTCGCAAGAGGCTCCATCATGCTAAGAATACTTTAAGCGAGAAGAAGACCCAACAGATTGCGCGTGAAGAGGCCACCATAGGTCGCTTAGAATCTCAGAACCGGCGCTTTGTTAATAAGTTCCTTGATCTTACTTTCTAAGCTTCTTCTAAGATTGACTCTCTGCATATTTTGATGAACTCGAATTTTGCTCCAGCAGGAAAAATGGGCGAAGATTTTACCCTTCACGAAGCTGAGGAGGATCATCTTCTCGACTCCCTCTCAATCCTCGAGCTTCATGGGGATCTGGCGCGCAGCAGCATTGCCGATGCGCGGGCCCCGTTCACGCGCCTCTTCCCTTACTTCTTCCCTAAGCAAACACAACCAAGTACTTTCTCTGAGCTTGCCAGGCACTTCCTTCCCCAGGAGGATCTTGGATTGGCTTTTCGGCAGGAAAACTTAAAGGTTGGAGTCGAAGGAACCATAGCCTTGGTTGCCGAAAGTCACCAAAATGTCGACTAGGCGAAAGCTGGTGAAATGAAGGGAATAAACAAGGAGAACTAGAAGTCCTTGGTGAAGGCTGCCAAGCCGCACTCGAAGAAAATTATCTCCTTCGTGGGCTACAAACCAGCTGCTTCCTCTAGTACCGCCAAGCCGGAGGTCAAGTAGACCAACTTTCCCCTCCGTTCTTTTCTCTCTTTTGGTAATTGTCGATGTCCTTATAATGTGCGACTACCTTTGTCGACTCACTAGGAGTCGACCTTTTGTAATGGATCCCCACTTATGTAAATATTTCGACTTATGAATGAAAAAGAAAGGAATCCTTGTTTAGTAATTGATGTCGACCTTTTCTTTCTTCCAGTTGGTGTTTGATAATTACTCTAAGACTGCTGGACCATCAGCTGCTTCCCCTGCTACGTCTCGCTCTAAACGGATATCTGACAACGTTTCCTTGGACAATTCTTCATGTCTTAACTCAAATCAACTAGAATTAGCTGAACTTCGACAGCAACTCCAAGCCATGAAGATACAATCCATTATTGCCATGGATAAATCCCACAAATCATCCGAGCGGGAGAAGATAGCTCTGCAGCAGGCTCAAGAAGCCTTAGAGTTGAAAGAAACTGCGGTTGCCGAGGCCCTACAGGCAACCTCTCGAGAAAATTATATGCTTGAACTACTGACTGACGCAAGTCTAGATATGGCGGGTAAGTTTCGCCCTTTGTGTTCTCCTTTTATGTATCCGTGTATGATTTTGCAATCTTCATTGTATTTCCTGATATGGTTAGGCTCCTTCTTGGATGCTACTGCCGAGGATCAGCGTTTTGATGCAAGATCCTAGGTTCTTATTCGACTTGCTCAGCAAAACAACGCCAGCTTTTGGTCCACTCCGGACAGACCCGACAAATTGTACGATTCCACGATCGTGCTGCTCAGGTTCGGGAGTATCTAGAGTTCTGCACAACTACTCTAGCCATGGTTTATAGCGCATGTTTCCTCGGAATCTTTAACCCAAAACCCTTCCTGAATTGATGGACAAATTCAAGAGCGTTCATCGAGTCCATGGATTTGTGAAGGCCCAATTAATGGCTGGTGCCAGGTTCTCCTTAATTATGTTGCAAATCTTCTATCCGAAGTTAGACGTGTCCAACGTTGTTGATCTTTGCCACTCTCGATTAAGAAAAAGGAGAAGGAACGTCGACAAGATCAATGAAGCGGTAACGCCTGTAGGTGAAAAACTGATTGAAGACCTTCCTCGGATGGACGCAAATTTCTTCACTGAATGCTACTATGCTGATTCCATGGGTGCTCCTGCGGAAGGTGACAGGGTGAACATAGATGACCTGATAGGAGATGATTGAAGGTTTTTTCCTTCTGTCGAGTTTTTCCTGTAATAAAGAAATATCTTATATATTGCGTGAGCTATGTATATTGCGAGAACTATGTATACTTATTTTTCCTCCTGTAGCCCCCCGAGTGTTTTGATAGGCATATGTATATTTACTGCTTGCGAGGTGTTGTAACCAAGGCAAATAATTTGTGTGTTATATATTGTAAAGATTGAGTCTATTTTGATGAATCTGCGAGTTGCAAGCCCTCGAGCCTGACGAAGAAAATACATATCATCAATATTTTTACTATATTGCAGCACCACGAGCCCGCCTCATTAAAAACCTTTCAGCCCCAATCGGTGTCCTGAAAGGAAAAGAGTGCGTCTGAAAACTCGCGAGCCTTTCACTACATTGTATGTTTACATGCATCTCTATTCTGACTTCTAAGCATAAAAATGCCGAAGCTACGCCACGTTCCATGGATTTGGCTCTGCAACCCCTGTCTTCTTGTCCTTTATTCTGTACGCTCCTCCTACGATCACCTCCGTGACGATGTACGGTCCTACCCACGGTGACTCGATTTTTTCATGGCTATCTTGGGTAAGCCAAAGAACTAGGTCACCAACTTGGAAAGACCTTGGAAGCAAACATCGACTATGGTAGTTTTTCAGGTCCTGCTGGTACTTGGCAACTCTTGACAGCACCTCATCTCTAGCTTCGTCGAGTGCATCGACATCATCCTCTAGTGCCTTTCTCGAATTTTATTCATCATATTCCGCCACTCTCAGAGAATTGTGTTCTATTTCTATCGGGAGCACCGCCTGAGCTCCATGGACCAGGAAGAACGAAGTTTCATATGTTGTTGTATTAGGTGTTGTCCGTATGCTCCATAACATGCTAGGCAAATCTTCTGGCCAAGTATGTCGAGCTTTCTCTAGAGGTGTTAGCAGTCGTTTCTTGATACCATTGCAAATGATGTCGTTTGCTTTCTGGACTTGATCATTGGTTTGCGGGTGCGCAACTGATGCAAAGTGTGGTTTGATGCCTACCTCTGTGCAATATGCCGTGAATTCCTTGGAAGTGAAATTGTTGCCATTGTCCGTGACAATGTTGTGAGGGACACCAAATAGATATGCCCTTGATGAAGCTTACCACCGATGCTGCATCTGCCGAAGTTACTGGTACTGCCTCAATCCATTTAGTAAACTTGTCGACAGCCACGAGCATATACACATATCCTCATGGCCAAGCTTTATGTAATTTCCCTACCATGTCGAGACCCCATTGTGCGAAAGGCCACGACAAAGGTATTGGCATCAGCTCTGCTGCTGGAGAATGAGGTTTTGCCGCAAATCTTTGGCACACATCGCAAGTGCGAACTATCTCTTTTGCATCTTATACTGTGGTTAGCCAATAAAACCCTGCCCTGAAAACCTTGGCTGCTATTGCTCGGCTGCTTGCGTGGTGCCCGCATATTCCCTCGTGCACATCCTTCAATATGACTCTTCCTTCTTCGGGTGTAACGCATCACTGCAATACTCCTGATATACTTCGCTTGTACAACTCTCCCTTGACCACGGTAAATGCTTTAGATCGTCGAATAACTCGCCTTGCTTCTACCGAATCTTCGGGCATCTCTTTCCTTAGGATATATGCTACGTAAACTTGCATCCAAGGAACTTGCACCATCAAAACCTCGTGTATTCTTCTTCCTCCGATGTGTTTGCCTCTAAATCTGCCGGAGCCCCCGAGTCCTTCTCAGAATTCTCTTTCTTCTTTGGCTTTTTTGGTGCTTTCTTCGCCTTAGTTGATCTTTCACTTATGTCTTCCCAGAATACGCCAGGTGGTATTGCTAAACATTGTGACCCGATATTTGCCAAAACATCGGATTCATCATTGCTGAGTTTGCTGATGTGATTCACTTCACATCCATCAAAGAGTTTCTCGAGTTCATTGTATACCTCCTTGTATGCTATCATGCTATCATTGACTACATCGCATTGGTTCATCACCTGTTGAGCCACCAATTGGGAGTCGCCAAAGATTTTCAGTCGAGTTACTCCACACGCTTTCGTCATCTTCATCCCGTGTATGAGCGCCTCATACTCCGCCTCATTATTGGATGCGTTGGGGAACGTCATCCGCAGTACGTATTTCATCTTATTTCCTTGGGGTGACACTAATATCACTCCTGCTCCAGCTCCTTCTACTCTCTTGGGCCCGTCGAAGTTCGTGGTCCAAGTCCTCGACAAATCTAGGGGTCATGTATTTTGCAGCTCCATCCACTCTGTGACGAAATCTGGCAGGATTTGAGACTTTATTGCTTTCCGTTTTTCGTATGTGATGTCCCGAGGGGAAAGCTCAATTCCCCAAAGGGAGACACGACATGTAGCTTCTGGATTGTTCAAGATGTTTGATAAAGGCACCTCATTGACCACTATTGTCGGATGTGCCGAAAAATAGTGTCGCAATTTTCTTGCGATTGTAAACACCCCATACACTAACTTCTGATACTGCGGGTACCACTGTTTTGAAGGCGATAAAACTTCACTGATGAAATATACCAGCCTCTGGACTCCATGAAGTTTCCCTTCTTCTTCTCTTTCTACCACAAGTACCGTGCTGACCACCTGAGGTGTGGCCACGATATATAACAGGAGAGGTTCTTTTTCCTTGAGCGCCACCAGTATTGGTGGTGTCGAGATTGTACGCTTGAGGTGCTCAAAAGCCCTATATGCTTCTTCGTTCCACTCGAACTTTTATCCTTGTTTGATGAGCGCATAAAAGGGTAGAGCTTTTTCTCCTAGCCTGGCGACGAATCTGCTGAGAGCTGTGACACGCCCTGTCAGCTGTTGTATCTCTTTGAGCTTTGTTGGCTTCCTCATCGTTATGATGGCCTAAATTTTTTCCGGGTTAGCCTCGATTCCTCTTGCTGACACCAAGTATCTAATTGACAAGGTATTAACTTGTCAATGCCTACAAGTTGTAGACTAGGGTTTTCATGGAAGTATAGGGCAAGTAGTTCTCGAGGGTTTCAGCCGGAAAAGTAGGGTTATGTTGACAATGACATCGATCCTTTCTTCGTCCCTCGACTCCCCCTTATATAAGAGGCGGAGCCGAGGGTTTCCTATTACACAAGTTATAAATTCCGGGAGACTCTTTGAGTTCGACCCGTAAAGTTACAAATTTCTTTATTCCTAATCTATCTCTTCTTGCCATAGTCAATGCTTTAATAGGATTCTGGGATTCGTATTCTTCGGGTTATGGGCCTTCAGTAAGCCCTGGGTACCATCTTCGGCAGGCCCATTGGGGATGCCTATTTCACCACCGAAGGTGATTCCGACAGCGTTTCCACCCTCCGATCTGCGCCGACGGTGGCCTGCTGACTCTCTGTTTCTGTGTTTTTGATCTACATCGACGTAGCCTCGACGAAACCCACCAGGGTCGTATATATAGTTGTTTTTAGGAAAAAACAAGTCGGTTCTCGAAAAGATGAGGCGAAACGGACGTTCGAGGGCCGACAGAGGCCAAGTGGCGCGCCCAAAGGGGAGGGTGCGTGATACGTTGCAAACGTATCTATAATTTTTGATGCTCCATGCTTGTTTTACACCAATTGCTATATGTTTTTTTACACTTCATTGCACTTTTATACATTTTCGGAACTAATGTATTGACAAGACGCCACAGTGTCAGTTCCCTGTTTTCTGCTGTTTTGTTTTTCACAAAGTTGTACAAGAAATATTCTCGGAATTGGACGAAACAAAAGCTGAAGTTCCTATTTTGTTGAAACAAAGATGGAGACCACAGGGCAGACGAATGAGGGCCTGGAGGCGGCCAGACCAGGCCTAGGCGCGACCGAGGCCCTAGCCGCGCCTAGGGGTGGTCTGGGGCCACCTAGCCTCCACCGACCTCGCCCTTCCGCCTATAAGAAGCCTCCCGACGCGTGAACCCTAAATCAATAAGCCTCCATCCACGAAAAGTTCCGTAGCTCCACCGTCGTCGTAGACAAGTTTCGGGGGACAGAAGTCTCTGTTCCGGCACCCTATCGGGACGGGGAATTTCCCCCGGAGCCATCTCCATCGACTCCACTGCCATCTTCATCGCCTTTGCTGAATCCCACGATGAGGAGTGAGTAGTTCTCCCCCGAGGCTGAGGGCTTTACCGGTAGTTATGTGGTCTATCTATCTCTCCATGTATGATCGTTATGTGATCATGAGCTTTGTAATCTAATTGAATAAGTAGATGTTATTCTTCAACTATTGTGCTACTCAAGTAGTTTTATTATGTGATCTCCGGGGACACCTTGTCCAACGGTGTAAAGGTGACAGTGTGCACACCGTATTTGTTTTTTAAGCTTAATTTACATAAATACTTATGAATTGTGGTGTCTAGTTAGTACCATCTTTGTATGCTCAAGGTGATAGTGTGTGGCGTCCATAGATTGGGAATGCGAACTTTAAGGAGTGCTTATGCATCCCTACGCAGTGAATTTGTGTTTATTATCAAACCGGAGAGTGGTTAAGAGTAGCGTAGTGAAGTGATAATATATATGTATTAAACTATAGTATCATTGTTGAGAGTGTCCACTAGTGAAAGTATGATCCCTAGGCCTTGTTTCCAAATATTGAAACACCGTTTACAACCAGTTCTGCTACATGTTTGCTTGCTGCTATTTTTTATTTCAGATTGCAATTACCACTCATAATCATCCATATTACTTGCATTTCACTATCTCTTCATCGAACTAGTGCACCTATACACCTGACAAGTGTATTGGGTGTGTTGGGGACACAAAAGACTTCTTGTATCATAATTGCAGGGTTGCTTGAGAGGGATATCTTTGACCTCTATCTCCCTAAGTTCGATAAACTTTGGGTGATCCACTTAAGGGAAACTTGTTGCTATTCTACAAACATCTACACTTGGAGGCCCAACACTGTCTACAAGAATAGAAGCGTGCGTAGAGTGCGCCACCCCCTCTTTTTCCCAGCCTGTTAACCTCCTAGTGGCCCACTTTAGCTCATTTTGTTCGTCTCGAAAATTCCTAAGCATGGCCCCTGACCTTGCCCTTTTTGGAGTCACGTAGCTCGTGTAATGTCAAAAACACTAAAAAGTGGCGTTTTCTACCAGATATAATTAGAACCGTAGGAGGGAAGATTGTTTATATAATCTTCTAAAACATCATAAAACATGAGAATAACATTATATAAGATGCAAATATGTAGTAATATGCTGCAATAAAGTGCAAAGTTCATGTATGCATTTTACATGCATCACACATCTATAAGTACTAGCATGTTTTATTCCAATCAGTTAGCCGTTATGGATTTGCATATTAATGATTCTAATCAACAAGTCTATAAGGCTGCAATCGAGTATGTTAATTCTGGTAAAAACACAACTAATGATCAGGGTGCTAACGCGGGAAATCTCGGTCTAGGACCATTGGCTTCACCGATGAATCCTTTGCCGAGTCAAAATTGGCAAATAGTTGTTAATCCGCCTTATGTAGAAGTAGAACCTATAAGGAGCATCTCGTATTTATGCTTTGGCCAAGTATTTGCTTGTAACTCCAAGAGGGAGTATTTATGCTCGATAGTGGGTTCATGCCTCTAGTAATCTGGAAGAGTGACAATAACTTCTAAGATTGTAGATGTGCTGTTGCTACTAGGGAGAAAACAATAATTCTTTGTCTAAGGATAATTCTATTGTTTACTTTACACATATTGCTTAATACGATAATCTGTTGCTTGCAACTTAATACTGAAAGGGGTTCGGATGATAACCGGAAGGTGGATTATTAGTCATAGACGCAGTTGGATTATGGTCTATGTATTATGTTGTAATGCCCAAATGAATCTCATGGTAATTATCTTGTCATGTATGGTCTTTATTCTGTCAATTGCACAACTGTAATTCGTTCGTCCAGCATGTTATTTATCGTTATGGAGAGACACCTCTAGTGAACTATGGATCCCGATCGTTTATTTTACACTGATAAAATCATCATGTTCTGTTTACTTACTGCAAGCACTATTCTCTTTAATTCCACTGCAAACAAACATCTCTTTCCACACTATACGGTTAATTATTTGTTTCCAGCAAAATCGGTGAGATTGACAACCTCACTGTAAGTTGGGGCAAAGTATTTTGGTTGTGTTGTGTGCATGTTCCACGTTGCTGCTGACACCGATAGTGTGTCCTGCCACAAGTCAGCTAGCAACACCTTTAGAAGTCACTCATTTCTCCTACTAGTCGATTAAATCTTGGTTTCTTACTGAGGGAAAACTTGCTATTGTGCTCATCATACCTTCCTCTTGGGGTTCCCCAACGGTGTGCAATCTACGCTCATCAATCTCTTTGTGCTCGTGTTCTTTGTCTCGCTCACAGATCAAGCTTGTCGTGCTCTGCGCCCCCGTTGAACCAAAAAGGGGAGCTCCATTCCCCTGTGTCGTAATCTACGACACGATATCTGGCGCGCTAGGTAGGGGCGCAAGCAAGTCATGTTTCATCGGGCCTCTTGGTCAACCACAAGCATGTATCGACTCCACCGATTCGGACGAATTGTTGCCACCTCAGAGCGGGAAGGCTACCCGCTCCGGGGCTCGCCGAACCCTAGATTTCGCTATCCCCCCACAAGCTAGGGAAGCGGGTAAAGGGTCACCCATCAGCGGTGGTGCCGGGTGTCGTCCTTCAGGGGCACCCTATCTACCGCACCCCATGGAGACTCCGCTCGGGAATATTTTTGCCTAGAGGGCGACGCCTAGCACCTCATCTACATATTGGTGCAACTCATCCCTAGATTGAGATGTCATCGCTGACAAAGATAGCTCCTATCCGACAAATCCCACCTTCGTCACATCGAGCCTAGCATCTCATCTACATACTGGTGCATCTCATCCTAGATTGAGATGTCATCTACAAAAACCAGCAACAAAAATCTCTTACTCACTCTCCATTCATCACTGCGAATAGAGATGTATCAATGAAAAATACACTATGACAGGGATACAACACATACACAAGAATACAAACACACGGGCACTGCTTTCATCATCCAACAATCAACTAACCAGCTCGTCGTTCACCATTTAACCATGTCGCTGCTGGCTCCCTGGGTCTGCAGATGCGGCCGGTGGTGGTCTAGCGGGGCGGGGCGGGGCCGAGGTGGTGCGTTTGCCGACACCTAGGGCTACAGATGGTGACTCATACTTCCCCTCCACGTGCCTCCGCCTCCACGAGCTCAACAACAAAACGCCCCATCCCGCGCCATCCTCATCCCACCGCGACGAAGAGCTCCTTCTCGTCAGAGCTCAGATACTCACCACTAACCCCTCTTCCCGACCTCCATCCACCACCCCTCTCTTGTCCTCTCTTTCTCTCCGCCCAACAGGATAATATGTGACAGGAAATCGAAATAGACATCGACATGAAAAAACCCAGTCCAAACAACCCTGGGACAAGGAGATGAGGAACACAAATAAAAACCGGGACAACTCGCGTGCATTGACGTATCGATAGCACACATCGTTGCGTGCGAGCGGAGGGTGACAAATTAGACTGACAACGAAAGTAATCAGTCGATAGATAAGTAGCAAAAATCTTATCAAGTTGGTTTTAACACTCCTTACAAGTGTCCAAGTTAAACTACTTATTTGTTGGTAGTATCCCACTCATCCTCATCGCGTCATCACGTGCCATGGCCACTACGAACACCCTTTTTGCACACAATTTTTTTCTAACTTCGAACCAATATGGCGTGGTAGTTGTCCAAGATATTACCCTGTTTTTTTTTTTTGAGCTTACCCTGGTTTTTTTAGATGACGATATTACCCTGTCCCTGGTTGCACATCGTTCGTGAGTCGGAACAGTGCGGTCCAAGCCCGGCCCACCAAGCCCGTCACCTGTCTGGCGAGGTGCCCGTGCAATGTGTAATACAGTACAACCCTAGACGCCGCCTATATAAATCGAACAATCCACCGTTCCACATCCGAAGCCGTCTCTCCGAAAGAAGAACAGGGATTCTTCCTCTCCATTTTTCTACTATTTTCCATTGTTGTTTTCTTGTCTAGTTGTTATTTCTGTGGGGTTGAAATGAGGAAAAACCTATCCATAACCAAATCTCTGCATCTCCAGATGATGAGAAACAACATGCACTACCATCTGATCTCCCCCACCCCCTTCGTTTCCTCCCCTCTCTGTTTGCTGGATTCGCTTTTTTATTCGTTGGTTGCAATCGGTGATGAAGTCGTTTAATTGTGCTGAGTTCCTCTGTGATTATCTCAACAACAATCACCATCTTTCGGCTGAGAGATTGCAATATGTTTATGCTCCATTCTTTAATGTTTAGATTGATATGCCATGAGGTATCTGATGCTTGGTCTATTTTACTGGCCTTGTTTCTCGTTGGATTGGCAGACAGCGAGCAGGGAACGGGTTTTTGCGACACTGGCTGCTCCCATACCAGGAGCTTCCTGTTACTATACCCCCGTTTACATTTATCACATAATTTCATCTTTATTTGTCATCCATACCACGGGCACGAATTCCTCAGACAAAAAGGTTTCTGGATCGATTCTGGAAAGAATCCTTTGTTTACAATGTTTAAGATGTCCTATTCCACCAAATATTTGCAGATCTGATTTAAAACCAAGCATAAGTATGCAGGATATCATGATACTGTTCTATAATCTTGTTGACTTGATGGCAACTTTGGATGTACCAAAACTTGTAAAAAAATAAATATAACGAGTAGCAAAATTTATTTTTTCGGAAATTGCTTATCCTGTTCTGCGCTGATAACTTTTGTTATCATCCAGAGGGAGTTTTCTTCCGTATACACACGTCAGGCCTCTTCCGTCCTGCATCTTCAGGGTTTACTGAAGTTGCTGTGTTCTGCATCACAAATTTCAGACTATAAAGCCATTTCGTACAATGGAAAAGGTGTATAGCAAACATCGCTGAATGTCTCTGAACCAGACATGGATCATCTTGGGAAGGCTTCCTGATTTAATCAGGGAAAGGCTTGATGGCACTTCTGACTTCTCCCATGGGAAAGAGCTGGGAGCCACCAATTGAAATATTACAAACTGAACTGACAAGATATTTGACGTACTATGATTGAAAGACAGCCAATGTTATTTAGGAAGATGGTTGCGTTTTTATTGCTACAAATCGACCAACTGCATTGTCTGCTAGAGGTGAACCTTTTAGTTTTCGCAGCAATGTTTAGTGCAACATCAATTAAGTTATCTGCATGTATAGTGCCCAACTGGTTTGCTATGACCAAAATATACAAGCTTCAAAGAACAATATGTCCCTCGCAAAAAAAAAGGATGATATGTCATATATAATGTAGAGAATTTTGCTTCTGGTGCAAAAACTGTAATGTGGTATAGATATTTCAATTGAATATTTTCTAATACAACAATGACATTCATTGATGTTTCAAAATCTTAAAAATCACTTTATTGCACAAGTTTTGGCGTTCTTGTATCTTCATTGGTGCTTACTGCCTCTGAGTAGAGGCTGCCCACCGCCTTGTCGTTGAGCATCTAGATTGGTCCAACCATCCAACACCACATGATTCACAAGGGATATGCCCTTGTTGTCGATACGGTCCAGGAGTTTGCCGATGCCAGGCCACAATGACGTCTAGGTTACAAGGGTTGCCTTGAAATTCAAGGTAGTTGTTGGTGTTATTGAAATTTTGGTCTTGCCGACCGAAGATCTCCTCACTAGAGTATGCCATTGTCATTAGAGGGAATGCTGCCACTACCATCCTATGAAGAGTCACATTCTCACCAGTACCGCCATAAATAGGTCATAGTAGGCGCACCGTAAAAGCGAAACAACCTTATCTGGTATCAAAATTTTAGTTATTTCGAAAAAGGTAGAGAGATTTTTTTTGAACAACTTCTATTACGCAGAGCAAGACCGCCTTATTAAAACCCTTCCAGTCCCCTTCCTCCTCGTTCACCATTGCCTCCCCACTATCGAAAAAGGTAGAGAGATAGTTTACACCACCTCATGCTCTTCCCCTTCCTCCTCGTTCACCATTGCCTCCCAACGGAACGCTGCATCACCATTTAAATCTCAGAAGCCCACCACGAGCCCTGCCATCCGCCACGACCATCCCCGCTGCCCTAGTCATGCGTTGTTCCCCTTCCAATATCCTCGAGGTTTCTTTCTCCTATCACAACCACAAGTGGAGGACGCATGTTGGATCGCTGATAGTGGGGGCGCAAGTAGTTGCAAGGGGGCACCATCATTGCTTCAAGACAATGGCACTAACACTTTGAAGGTGTCTGCAATGATGGTACATTCTCTTACCTTGATGTTGCGAGGCCAACAGACTGGGCACTGCAAGGGGCAACCACTCGTGCTTCAAGGAGGCCGGCGCTGATGTTGTAAAGCGCCATCATAGATGCACCAAGAGGGGAAGACAAACTAGATACATTGAACCTTCGATGGAGCTCACAGGAACTTCACCTTGCTTCTAGTTATAGATGATTTTGGATGTAAGTTGCAAAGGTTCTATAATGTGAAATTTCTAATGTTGGATTTATTAATTTTTATTGGTGCAAGCGTTCATGATTATTGTTGCAAATGATTCTAAAATCCGCTCCCAATTAATTTCATGGTGATTTCCCAATGTTGAAACTATTAATATATTTTGTTGGAAATGGTGGCGATCATTGATGCAAATGACTATGTTGATGCAAATGGCGTGCATCCGTTGTGTCTCAAATTGGAGTATGTGGTGGTGAGCACACACATGCATTGCAGTGAGTGCGGCGGAGGTGTGGAGGCGAGTACGGCGAGGGTGCTATAAATGAATGATAGGGCCGGTGCGTGCAATTACAGCAGTGTTTTCTTAGGCATCTTCGCGTGGGGAACCGACACATCCATTTAAGTCGCCAAACCACTTCCGAATGTATCCAAGGTGTCTCGTGAAAGCACGAACCGCCACTATGCCGCTAACAGGATGGCCCCACACTCAAAATACTACGTGACATGAGGATCCGGCACGCCCATCCAGTTCCATGAGCGTTGGGGCCAGCACGGAGTCACTGACGCTTGTATTTTGCTCCAAATTGTGCCTTCACATTATTGGGCTCGTCTATGTTTGTCCAAAATGTGACCAACACTACAATTAAAATACTGGAAGCGCTATTGAGGCTATTGAGGCTGTCGGTGGAGAAGGTCTCGTAGATGCATCTTATAAGAGGCAGGGGATCCATACCTCCCACCTACAATCCTTTTTTTATCTGGTGATTTTATTTCCGGCAGAAAATTGGTACTAGAAGAAAAGAAATACTTAGCTGTGACACTAGATGGGCTGCTTATTGTTTCTTTAATTGGGCTGTGAGGTACCTGCAGGCCTACTGTGTGATAGATGGTTCGTCCAAAGCGGCCCAATCAGCTTCACCGCCTGGACACCGAGGTCGGTCGCCGGCGGCGGCTCGGCGCGACGCCGCGCCCATCCTGCTGTCCCAGGTCGCCGTGCAAGATGTATCTCCGGTTCTTCTACCACGTGTCCGGTGAATCACACGCCGAACGAGAGAGAGAGAGAGAGAGGCGACCGGGAGGAGATGGACGGAGTGGGTGGTGGGGACTACCACTCCGACGCCGACAACCTCCTCTTCCTCATTGCTCAGGCGCCTCCTCTTCCTCATGGCTCATGGCTTCGACATCGCCAACCTCCTGCCAAACCCGAAGGCTCGTTCATTCCTCTACCCTCCGCCACCGGCGCCGAGAAGTAAGCCGCCCCACTTGCATTCCTTTTGTGCCTGTACCCGATTACTCACAAACCTGATCGAAGGAGGATACGGCAATCGCTGTTGCTTCAGATAGATTCTTATGGTCGCGGGGCATGATGTTGCAGAAACAATCTGTTGTTTAGCAACGGCAAGTTTTGGCGATGCTTGAAGTGGGCCATGAATTTGCTGCTACTGCATATTGGGGATATCCTGCATATTGTCGACAGCTATCTTGCAATTGCATAATGTCGAATTAATCCTGGCCAACCAGTTGAATTTCGAGCTAGAACGTTATTCCGTTCTGTGATTGGACTTTTCAGAGTGTATGGTTCCAAATAGAGTGTATGAATGTATGTTTCAGGTCACCATTCGATTTGATTCACAAATTAATCATCCATCCATCCATCCAAGGTACATGTCCGATTAATTACTATATCTAGCGAATAAAAGACTTGCATACATGCATGCCCATAGCTAGTCATTTACAGAAGCAGCGTCTGTGCGAGGAAGCCGATAGTCCTCCGGCTTGAGAGCCACTGCGAAGTCCGGCAGCTCTGGCGCCGCCGTCTCATGAGTCGTCCTGTCGATGTTGCTGTAGAGGTCCTTGTTGATGCGGACTTTGCAGGAGGAGTCCTTGTGGATCTTGTCGTATAGGTACTTCATCGATCCCCACAACACTGGGCTCCTGCAGCAAAATTCAGCAACAACATCAAAACATACATACAGATAGATGGCTAGCATCAATCTCACAAGATAAATTAATACTGATCATATATAGAAGGTCTTGTCTCACGATGTGTGCATGAATGAAAGCATGGTGATGGATTTACAGATTACTTTGAAACAGGGGATGCGGCATGGAACTCCTCGCTGGCGGCTCGGCTCTCCTTCAGGAACTCCTCCGCGGACTGCAGTGCCGCCACGGCCTCCCGGTGAGACTTCTCGCTGTTGCCCTCGTCCAGGATCAGCCCATGGTAGTAGTACGCCGCGGCCTGCATGATAGTATTACCTTTTTTTGTTAAGTCATCAGAAATTCAGTCATTTTATTATCGTTTCAGACATCAGAGATATGAAAAAAGAAGGTCTGCATATATACTTTTGCTTCCATGTGCTTCCACTTGACGAAGAGTCTGTGCTTCTCGCCCCAGCCGTCGAGCAGGGGTAGGTCCGCAATGCTTTCATGTGCCTGCAGATGAAATCAACAGGTTTGTGCATATTATGATTTTTTTCTATAATTTTTTTTAATGAAACTAAATATTCTTATGTGAGGATGAAGAGTATAGATATCTGCACATTGCATACATAAGCAGAACTCTGGCATTTATATATGATTTGATTGTACAAATACAAGGAAAAGAACAATAGGTAAAATGAATCTCAATGATACCTACCTGCTGCCAGCACTTGACCATCTCACATGCCAGCCTCCTTTTTACTGCCAGGGTGGCCTTTGGGCTGTCGATCGCCAGCCCAAGTTGAACATCGATCGCCTGGCAAACACACACATAGCATGATTGATGAACCAACCGAGAAGCCGACATATCAACTGCATGCCAACTTACTTGCACCATGATGAATCATGTGATCTCTCCGAACTACTTACAGTCCAACAAGTAGAAGAAACACAAAAGCATCGTTACCTGACCAAGGGCTTGCATGCAGGTAGCTTTCAGGACACCTTCAGACAAGTCCACAGGAAGACCTTTCCTACACGAAACGGCAGTCAGGTAGTGAACAATAACTGAGAGAAAAAACCGGAACCATGGAACAGCGTTGCTCCTCATGACTACCTCTTTTCAGGCGACATCCTGGGAAGAACATGCTGCATGGCGCACTCTAGGTGCCCGGCCGCCTTGAGGAATATCTCCACTGAAGCTCGCTTGTTCTCTAAAAAGTACACACATTCAGAATTGTAGCTGATATATTCGCAGCACAGAAGCAGCACAGCAGCAGTGAGGTTCAATTGAGTTTGTTAATACATAGTCGAAATACGGACCTTCAGATACTTTGGTGTGGTACCCCTCGAGTGATGTCTTGGGAAGGAGCAGCGAATTTGCTTGCGATAAACGCAACATCGCCATCATGTGCAGCACTGACAGCACCTCGTACCAGGCACTGGTTAATGCCGTTTCCTGCCACCACAAAGACAGATTACTGAAGAAAATGCAAAATGTATAGACATGATTGGATAGTAGGGTGGATGCAGTGCAGACCTCTGCATCATCTTCCTGGTTCATCCATGAGTACTGTATCTTATCTTCCAACTGGCTCCCTGTAAAGAGTTCAGCATGCCGGGTACAGAATTTGTCTCAACTTATTCAAGTACGTATCTCAATCATGGATCAAGCGGTAGAGATTTAAAATGTTGAGTTATTACCATCTTTTGTCATTCCTAGAACAACTGGCAAGTACTCCTCCAGAGCCTGCACAAGATCAGCTGACGTGGAGCCACCTGCAAGCACCAAAATTCAGACTGTCAGTCACCGGTTTCAGAAAAACACTTAGCTGCTGATCAGGCGAACCATGCTGTGTGATGGCGCGTCTCCGGGGCCTGGTCACGGCCAGCGCCTCGCGAGCGGCCATGGCCGCGATCCGGCCCCTCGACGACGCCAGACGCTCGGTGAGCCTCCTCGGCAGGCTGTCGGTGAGCGGTGGCGGAGGCAGCTCCAAGGGCTCGGGGACCCGCAACCCGGGCACAAACACGGCCACCTCGCCGATGCTCGCCGGTCGCCTCCTAATGGCACTGGCGTCATCCGGCTTGGAGCTGAAGCACCCCATTGAACGATATACCCTGCACAATCTGCAGCAGCTTTAATGTCTGAGTGGTTGATCATCAGATGGACTGGATACAGGAACTGATTCAGAGATGGGAATTTCACTGAACCGAGAGCACAACGAAGATGGATGTCACCTTGATCTTCCGGTAAGAGGTCACTGACTGTAACGTATGAGCTCGAGCTGCAAAGACCAACGGTGTGACGAATTCAGGGGAAGGTGAAATGGAAGATGGAAAGTGAAGCTGCTAAGTGGCCGTGATTTTGGTCAATTGGATGCCAGCAAGCAGAGAGAGCTCAATTATGTTGCTCACGAGGTTCACATCCACGTCCACAACCACACCCAACAGCCAAAGTGGCTGCGAGATCACGAGCATGGTGATCACTACCGCGTCAATGTATGATCTCGCAACTAGTTAATGTCTGACTTGTGTACTTATTCTCCTTCTTTTCCGTGGATTCGTTCATGAAAAACTCAACTTCTCACCTTTCCCTTAAGCTGTTGAGCCGTGTGCTCTGCGGGATGTTGGTTGCTCTCTGTTAAGGCTAGCTTGGTACTGTAATATGGTTACTTGCAAAACTCGATTCTTTTCTTTATTTTTCTTTTTCTTCTTCTTCTTTTGGAACCTGTTTTCCTGGTGGGCATGTTCTGGGATTTGTTGTTCCTTTATCCTTTGATAGTGGAACCTGGAGCTTTATGCTTCGTATGTGGAAAAAATACTTCTGACCTTTCCACCTTTCTGTGTCCAAAAACTCCAAATACAGATGAGGAAGCTAGCATGCTGAACTTCAACTTAGCTTTGTTTTAGAGGGCTGCTATAAAAATCAAATACTAGATAATTTTCAGTCCTGAAAAAAATACGGTTCCATATATACATAAACAGCACTATCCTCCGTTCCAGATTAACCGTCGTAGATTTGTCTTGCGGATAAATGCAGTTCATAATGAATTTTGTACGCTACAGTTTCCTCTGCTATTTGAATAGATCCCTCGCTTATGTTACCCCACAAATTCAAGAGTCTTCTTCCATACCTTGATCTCCTACCAATTATCATTCAACGACGGAACCAATGAAACCTAGCGAAAAATGAAACAAGATCGAACCAATTACCTACATATATAGTCTAAAAAGTCTATTCTGGAACTTCCTTTGACCAAGAAAATAAGAGAATATTTTTGGTACTTCGTGTTTGAGTAGTGGATCGAGGATTTTCCTTTGGTGGGAAAGGCTCGAGGAGAATACGGTGGCTTTAATGTCATATTGGAGTGCTTTATGCCTCCTGAAAGAACATTTCATGATCTCTAGGGCTTTGCGTGTTTGATAACAACATCGGTGACAATCTAACTATGTGCTAAGTGTGTGACAGATAAATAGAAAGTATAGTATCACGACTGACAATATCGATCCCCGAAAACGGTTCGCACCCCCGCGTCGCCTCCTCCTGGCGACCGGGGGGACGAAACCCTAGCCCGCCGCCTCCCCCAACCACAAATCTCCTCCTCGCCGTCCCCGGAGATGTCGCCGGTCAAAGGCCGCAACGCCGGTGAAAGGGGCGGCGGGGATTAAAGCTCTCGGCTCCTGGCGCGGCGATCGGGGGAGGAACGCCGTGCAAGGCGTGCTGGTGCCGGCGCGCCCGAACGGGAGGCGACCCTGCTCCGATCTGCTCATCCGGAGCGGCCGGGGCCAGGGCGTGGTCGACCGACGTCCGTTCTGGTGGGGGCTTGGGCACCGGAGGCGGCGGCCTCTGCGAGGTGAGGGCGGCGCGGGCCCTGGCGGCGGGGGCGCTGGCTGGTGCTGAAGACCGTCTCCATGGTCGCGCGAGTGGCATGGAGGTGGTGGAGGGAGCTCACGGCGCGGTCAGATCTGAAGTCGGCGGCCGGCGGCTGCGCAGCACCCACCCCAAGGCCATGGAGCCTGGCGTCCTCGCCGGATCCGCGTGCTCTGTTGGGGTGGCAGGGTCGAGGGCTCTGGCCGGGAGAGATCCTTGGCCGGTGGGGCGGCCACGGCGTCGGCGACGTCTCGGACGCTGTCATCCTTCTTGGAGGCGATGCGGAGGTACATCCTCCTTCCCCCCACCCTCCCCGTGTTCCCGGGTGAAAACCTTAGATCAACGGATTGGGCGGCGGCCGCTCCGGCGTCGTTCTTCTCCTTGGAGATGTCGCCTTGGGACGACGGGAGGTGGGCGTTCTACGTGTGTTGCTTGGTCTGCTGGTGGCGGTGTTTGTCGTGTCTTCTTCGGCGAGCTCTATCTGGAAGCTGAAGTCTTTTGGGGTGGCGGTGAGGTAGCCGGTGGCGATGCTCGTTGTTCTTTGCGTGCGGTGATCTTGTCTGGCGATGGTCCTTGGCACCCTGCCCAGGTGCTCATGCGTGCTCTAGGGTGAGCTGCTCCGCCTGCTGATGGTTCGACGCCCTACGATCCAGGGCGAGAAGGTTGGGGCCTTCTTCGGAGGTGGAGGCGGATGGCAGGCAGGCTGCGTTGCGTCAAGACTTGATGTCGGCAGGGCTCTCCGGTGGTGAGCTGCACGGCATTGCTTCTCCTAAGCTTTGCCTCCCCCTTTAGATGATGACATCGAGATCAAGTTGCGTTCTTTGTTATTTTTAGTGTGTTTGGTCATCGATGTTTGTAAGCTGTTTTCAGCACCTTGTAACTCTGCCGTTGTGGCTTTATTAATTTAAAGCTGGGCCTTTGGCCTTATGTTTAAAAAATATCGATCCCCTCAAAAAGGCGAAAAGAGTGGGCAGTTTTCTTCCTGTGGCCGGCATTGCCGATGGTTGAAGGCCGGCACTGCCGGTGGACGCACCCCGACACTGCCGGTGGATGCACCCCGGCACTGCCGGTGGATGCACCCCGACACTGCCGGTGGTTGCAGCACGGCACTTCCGGCCACCCCTGTCGACCAGTTGTGACCTATTTTCCAGGGTCGGCTTTGCCGCCGTTTTAGGGCTGACACTACCGCTGAAGACGTCCCAACGGGCAGATTTGGTGGAGGGGTATATAAGGAACCCTTCTCCCACCTCAGTAAGTTGCTCAAACCCTCAAGACTGGTTCCACCATTGCTGAGCCACCAAGAACACTAAAATCGTCAGATCTCCCTCAACCACCCAAATCTCTTGAGCTTTGGAGAGTCGAAGGAGAAGACCCCGATCTACATCTTCACCAAAGCGATTTGCATTTCCCCCTCATTTTGTTGAGAGCCCCCTTGCTAGTGTTCCTCTTTTTTTTGAAACTTTCTACTGTGGGGGAGCCCCCACAGCCTCACTTTATTAAACCCAACCACAAAACAAAAGAGTTACAATATATACAAAACAAGGGAAAAAGAAACAGACTATATACAGAAGGAACCTAAGGAAGAGACTTTAGCCATATTGATAAAAGATCTACATCAACAGCTTTCACTCTACGCATAAGCATGGTGATATCATGAAAAAACCCTGCCTTCCAACCTCTGAAAGTCGGCCTGATATGCTCAAAAATGCATGCATTTCTTTGCTTCCAAATGTTCCAACATGCAATGATCACAACTTCAACAAAGCATGGCCCCTAGAAACATTTCTTAGCACTAAAGAGTGATGCAAGTGTATCTCCTGGCAGCCAAGGGATTTGCAAATAATTCCAAACTCGTGTGCTGTACATGCAGTTAAAGAAGAGGTGTCTCCAATCTTTTGGAAACCCTAGTTGTTTGTGGTTGATTTGTTCTTGTTGTTGTTGTGTTGTTACAGATATTGGGAGCCCCCAATTCAGTTGTGGATGTGTGCCCCAAGAACCTTGTAAAGGCCCGATTTCCGCCTCGAGGAAATCCCTTAGTGGAAGTGGGCTAGGCCTTTGTGGCGTTGCTCACAGGAGATCTGAGTGAAGCCTTCGTGGCGTTGGTCTGGCTTTCGTAGCGACCACACTCCTTCAAACATAGACGTACTTCCTGTCAAAGGGAAGGAACTACGGGAATCATCTCTGTGTCTCCGCGTGCTCCACTCTCAGTTACCTCTATCCTTATTAGCTTCCCTATATATTGTCTTGCTATATATTGTCTAGTAGTTGATCTTGTCATATAGATAAATTCACATAGTTGCATATCTAGAGAATTTACCTTTGTGTCAATCCTAAATCGAAAAAGAACTAAAAATTGGTTAGCACCTATTCACACCCCCTCTAGGTGCGGCATACGATCCTTTCAATTGGTATGAGAGCCTCGGCTCTTATTTCGGGCTTAACCGCCTAAGAGTATGCCGGACGATGATGTTATGGAAGGGGCCGCGAAGTTGGTCTCCATGGAAGATCTCAAGTTGATGGAAACATATTTGAGGTATTCCATGGAAGCTCAAATGGAAAGCATGAAGAAAATAATTTCCGAGATTTTGACGCCGGTTCCCCCCGTCATCCCCGTCATAGAGGAAAGGGACAAGGGTGCGTTAGAAAAGGGAGATGCTTTGGGCTCACCTTCTTCTAGCCCACTCTTGGATGGTGATCACTTAAATAAAGTTAACACTCCCAAGGTTTCTCCTAGAGCTAGTGAAGAAGTGAGCTACAATGCATTCTCTCCACCTTTCCGCCCTCCCGACATCCCGGTTCCCCATCCTCATATAAACACTAGAGGCGACCCACCCAAGTTTGATGATCAAGATTTTAGTACATGGCAATTTGAGTTTTTCTCTCATGTTTGGAGTGCCTCCAATGAACTTTGGAGAATCATCTTGGAAGGTTACAAGCCTTACAACCCCGACAAGTTGACTAGAAGAGAAGAGGTTGATAACCAACTCAACTCCATTGCCTTGAACATGATTCAAACTAGTGTGGGGACAAAGGACCTGACCCTTGTTCGGAAATTCACAACCGCTAAGGAATCTTGGGAGGGTTTGGCCATAAGCTTCATGGGAAGTGAAAGCATGAAGAGAAACAAGTATAGTGCTCTTCAGAACCAAGCCGAAGGATTCATGAGGTTGCCAGATGAAGATCATCAAGAGATGTATAGAAGGCTTATCATCATTGCCGGTGCTTTTCGGAATGTGGGTTCCCAACATATTGATGACTTTTGGATCAAGGACAAGTATATTGATTGCATGATGCCTTTTGATCCCATTGGTTTCAAAAGTCTCCTTGGGAGAGAAAGCTATCCTTCTCTCACCTCCCAAGAAGTGGTGCATGAGTTTCAAGCTCTCAAGGTGGCCAAACAAAACTCTCAAGATTCTCACAATCGTGCTATTGGAATGACAAGAGGTACAAACCTTGCCTTGACGGTCAATACCGTGGAAGAAGTGAACACTCAAGAACCATATAGGACATCTTGGAGCATGTCCTATCCGGAAGATTTAGAATACCACTACAATGACCACATGGCATTCCATGCAAAAACCTTTTGGGTTGACCTAGCCAAAGCAAATGATGACAACATCAAGAGAAACAACTCAAGTGGGTTCAAGAGCTAGGGCCCAAGATCAAGGTCTTGCTACAATTATGGTGACAAGCGCCATTTCATCGCCGAATGCCCCTATGAGAATAGAGAATCTCATGGTGGAAGACTCATACCCAAGGACAAGAGCAAAGATTCAAAGGCCCCCAACAAGAAGTTCTACAACAAGAGTAAGAAGAACAATAGGCCAACAAGTATTGTGCTAATGACTAAGGAAGAATATTCTTCCGATGACAATGAAAGTGGTAGTGATGAAAAAGAGACCTCAAGGGAAGTGTCCGCCATTACCACCACCAATATTCCGTCTTCATCCCTCTTTGAATCCACCAATGAGAACCCTCACGTCAAGAATTCACATTGCTTCATGGAAAGGTCCTCCTTGGACACTTCTATTGTGCTATCAACTCAATAAGAATACACATCCGAGGATGATGATGATGATGATGATGATGATGATGATGAAGATGAAACGTCCAATGATTTGGTTGCCCTTGCTTCCCTCTCCACCAACTCTTCATCACCAATTGAATCCCCCAATGAGGATATTCACATGAAGGAAGAAAGTTGCCTCATGGCTAAATCTTCTGAGGTATCATTCCCCAACCCCTCCATGCCTATCATGTCAAATGCTCTAGGGGTTGATCATGCTAGCTTAAAAATGAAACAAGAAATACTTGATTTCGATGAATTCATTCTTAACTTGCAAGGTGACACTAAAAAGCATGGTTCGGCTCTCATGGTTCGTCTAGCTCAACTAGATGATACCCTTGATAAAAATGTCAAATAGAAAGAGAGGATTCTCTAGAAATAGCCGCTCTAAAAAATGCCCTTGAGGAAGGACAAGAAACTATAGCTTCTTTTGAAGAGAGGCTAGAAACTCTTGAAGAGCCTCAAGATGAAATTTCTAAGCTTACCAAAGAAAGAGATCTTGTTAGGGCTAAGGTAAAAGTGCTTAAGAAGGAAAAGGCCAAATTAGGTGTTGATCATGAGAAACTTGTGAAGGATCTAGATGAACTAGACAAGGCTCACAAAGCCTTGAAGAGTGAACACTCTCTCCTCTCCAAGTCTAATGAGCAACTTCAAATTAGGCTTGCTAAATATGATGTGCCTAGCTCCTCTACCCCTTCTTGTGATCATGCAAATATTGTTGAAGAAAATGCTAGGTGAAAGATGAACTTGCTAAGGCCTCCTCTCCCCAAAGTAAGTTATATTTGGATGACCTTTTGAGTAAGCAAAGGTCAAACAATGGGAAGGAGGGTCTTGGCTATAATGCCAAGGCAAAGAAGGCAAACAAGAAGAAGGCCAAGCCCGCACAAGAAAAGAAGAAAGTGGTCATTAATGGTGATGCCCCAAAGGCTAAAACCTTTGATGATGATAATGCGGGAATTGCTAACCCTTACTATGTCTTATTTAAAGATTATTATGGTGACGTTTATGCAAAGTATGTTGGCCCTTATGATGGTTATATTTCTTGGTCTATTTGGGTCACAAAGACCCTTGTTGCTAACAAAAGAGGACCCATTGAAAAATGGGTACCTAAATCCAAGAATTGATCGCATGTACGTAGGACTATGCCGCCGGAGGTTAAAAATGGGTGCTTGATAGTGGATGCACAAGTCATATGACCGACGACAAGAATCATCAAGGATTTGAGGCCTAACTTTCATGAAATCACCGTCTCCTTTGGCGATAATTCAACATCCGAGGTACTGGGTTTTGGCAAGGTTGTGGTTGCACACAACATTACAGTGTGGATGTCATGCTTGTCAAAACCCTTGGTTACAATTTATTATCCGTTCCCGCCCTTGGCAAGATGGGTTTTGCCGTCTTTATTGATAATGATATTGTGGTCCTCTTGTGGAGAAAGACTCTAAAAGTCGCTTTTGTTGGGTATCGCTAAAATAACTTGTATGTTGTGGTGGACTTCTCGGGGGCCACCACGTCAAGTGCAATGTGCCTATTCGGAAAGGCGAATGTGGGTTGGTTGTGGCATCGCCGCTTGGCCCATGTCAACATGAGAACTTTGCAAAGTCTTCACAAGGGGAACCATATTGTGGGTCTAATGGACAATGTTTCCTTTGCCAAAGATCGTATTTGTAGGGCTTGTGTTGAAGGCAAAATGCATGACTCTCCGCACCCAAGCAAGACCATTATCTCTTCCAAGACGATCTTGGAGCTCCTTCATGTGGATCTCTTTGGTGTTACCTCTAATGCAAGTCTTGGTGCGAAGAAACATTGCTTGGTGATTGTTGACGACTATTCAAGATATACTTGGGTCTACTTTCTCAAGAAGAAAGATGAGACTCAACAAATCTTCATTGACTTTGCCACCGAGGTGCAACGATAACAAAACCTCCCTATATTGGAAATAAGAAGTGACAACGGCTCTGAGTTCAAGAACTACAGACTCAATGATTTTCTTAGTGATGAGGGGATAAAACATCAATATTCCGCTACATACACCCGTGAACAAAATGGTGTTGCGGAGAGGAAGAACCGGACTTTTATGGATATGGCAAGATCTATGATGGCGGAGTACAAATCCCGCTATAATTTTTGGGCCGAAGCCATCTCCAACGCTTGCCACTCTTCTAACCGGCTCTATCTCCGTAAGGGCTTGAACAAGACTCCATATAAAATACTCATTGGGAACAAGCCTAATGTCTCATACTTCAAGGTGTTCGGGTGTAAGTGTTTCTACAAAATCAAAGGAGTTCGTTTAACTAAATTTGCTCCTAAAGCTTTGGAGGGTATATTTGTTGGTTATGGTGCCGAATATCACACTTATAGAGTCTTTGATGTATCCTCCATGATTATAATCGAATCTTGTAGTGTGAAGTTCGAGGAAAATGATGGCTCCCAAGTGGGGCAAGTTGATGTTTGTGCAGGTGATGAAATACCTCAAGATGCCATAGTAAGAATGGGTGTGGGATTTTTCCGCCCCATTGAGGGACACGGTGTGGCGTCTCGGGAAGGACTATGCTCTACTACGGTGGAGCCCTCATCTTCACAACATCAACAAACTCCATCTCTTGAAGCTAATGATGCACCAACCCAAGAACAAGAACAAGACCCTCCCTCTAGTGTGCAAGATCAAGGACAAGATCAACCAAGAATTCATGATGGATCTGATGAGTATCCATCCAATATTCTCCTCTCACCGAATATTGTCCAAGATCAAGCACATGATGTTGAGCACTCTCAAGAAATTGAGGAAGCTCAAGTTGAAGGTCAAGACGGGGACCCAAACGATCAAGTTGATCAAGTGATCTCTCTAAGGACTACCAAGTCCAAGGAAGAGATTGAGGCCCGTCGTGTTGCTAGAAGAGCTAAAACTTTGGAACGTCTTGACCACAATCATGACAAGGTTCTTGGTGATGTAAGAGAAAAAGTATTAACAAGAATAAAATTGGCTAACTTTAGCAACCATCATGCTTATATCTCCTTAGTGGAATCAAAGAAAGTATTTGAAGCTCTTGAAGATCCGGATTGGTTGGAAGCTATGCACGATGAACTCAACAACTTCAAGCGCAACAAAGTATGGTATTTAGTAGAGAAGCCAAAGGGGTGCCGCAATGTTATAGGCACTAAATGGATATTCAAGAACAAGCAAGATGAATTTGGAAATGTTGTGAGGAATAAGGCAAGATTGGTGGCTCAAGGTTTCTCTCAAATTGAAGGAATTGACTTTGGAGAAACTTATGCTCCCGTGGTTCGCCTTGAGTCCATCCGTATCCTTCTTGCATATGCATCACATCATAATTTTAAGTTACAACAAATGGATGTGAAAAGTGATTTTCTTATGGTCCTTTGCATGAAGAGGTTTATGTTAAACAACCCCCAGGGTTTGAGGACCCTGACTTTCCTAACCACGTCTATAAGCTTGATAAAGCACTTTATGGTCTCAAACAAGCTCCTAGAGCTTAGTACGAGCACCTTAAAGAATTATTGATAGACCATGGGTTTGATGTTGGGCTAATCGATCCCACTCTTTTTACTAAGAGGGTCAATGCGGAGCTTTTCGTTTGCCAATTATATGTTGATGATATTATCTTTGGCTCTACTAACAAAGCTTTCAATGATGAATTTTCAAAGCTTATGACCGATAGGTTTGAGATGTCTATGATGGGAGAGATGAGGTTCTTTCTTGGTTTTGAGATCAAGCAATTGAGAGAAGGGATTTTCATCAATCAAGCAAAATATCTCCAAGACATGCTCAAGAGGTTCAAGGTGATGGAGATGAAGGGTGTAGCCACTCCAATGGTTACTAAATGTCATCTTGCACTAGATCCCAATGGTTAAGAGGTGGATCAAAAGGTATATCGCTCCATGATTTGATCCTTGCTTTACCTTTGTGCATCTAGACCGGACATAGTGTTGAGTGTTGGTGTGTGTGAAAGGTATCAAGCTTCTCCTAAGGTGAGCCACATGATGGCTCTCAAAAGAATATTTTGATATTTGGTTGATACCCCAAGATATGGTCTTTGGTATCCTAAAGGCTCAAGTTTTTATCTCAATGGATACACCGATGCGGATTGGGCGGGAGACAAGGATGATAGGAAATCAACCTCCGGGGCTTGCCAATTCCTTGGTGTGTTGGTCTTCCAAGAAGCAAAATTGTATATCTATCTCCACCGCCGAAGCCGAATATGTTGCCGCCACAAGTGGGTGCACTCAATTGTTATGGATGAGGCAAACTTTAAAGGAATACGGTGTCACTTGTGACAAAGTGCCTCTTTTATGTGACAATGAAAGTGCCATCAAGATTGCTTATAATCCGGTGCAACATTCAAGAACGAAGCATATTGAGATACATAATCATTTTACTAGGGATCATGTTGCCCGTGGTGATATTGAGCTATGCTATGTTCCAACCAAAGATCAACTTGCCGATATATTCATGAAGCCTCTTGATGTAGCAAGGTTTTGCTATTTGAGGAATGAACTAAATATCATTGATTTGAGGAGTATAGCTTGACCATCTTGCAAACACACCTTCTTCTCAAAACTCTATTTGGTTTAGATGTGGGCATGGAAATAGGGGGAGTGCGGTTTAAAGTATTGAGCTATCCCTCCCCCCATAATGCCGATAGTAAGAAATCATTCTCTTTATATCATGTGTTGATATGTGAGCTTCAGTGACGAGTATTGGTTTTGGGCCCAAGATATATCTTTGCAGTGCCATACCATGACACTCATACATCTTCTTTGTGGAGAGTTGGTGTTATTTGGATCTTAATGGTTTTCATTTGACTCTTATATGTTCTTATGGGAAATCACTCGTTTTTTGTCTTTATTTGCTATGTTTGCAAAAATGAGTGATAATGTACCACCATCAGTATGATCATTCTATCCTAAGCCCCACCTTACCTAACAAATCATCCCACTCTTAGTGCACTTTTTTCTGAAAAACATTCGAAGGGTTTTGGGCCTGGGGTATGTCGGTCGGCACTGCCGGTGGTGGCACCCCGGCACTGCCGGTGGTGACACTCCGGCACTGCCGGTCATGTTTCGGCGGCACTGCCGCTGGGCTGGTGGGGTCAAAGTGATGGGTGCTGGGAAAATTAGGTCAACCGCCATGTTCTTTCCCCATGCCCCTCTCCTCCCACTCGTCGCCCAACCGCCGCCGACGCTGCCCCAACCCAAATCGCCGCTGTTCCGAGCCCTCCCTCGACCTCTGGTCGGCAGGGCTTGGGCCGGCCACCCTCCTCCATGGCCTCCTGAAGGAGATATGCCCTAGAGGCAATAATAAAGTGGTTATTATTTATATCTCTATGTTTATGATAAATGTTTATATGTCATGCTATAATTGTATTAACCGAAACATTAGTACATGTGTGATATGTAGACAACAAAGAAGTCCCTAGTATGCCTCTTAAACTAGCTTGTTGATTAATGGATGATTAGTTTCATAATCATGAACATTGGATGTTATTAATAACAAGGTTATATCATTATATGAATGATGTAATGGACACACCCAATTAAGATCTCGTCATTAAGTTATTTGCTATAAGCTTTCAATACATAGTTACCTAGTCCTTATGACCATGAGATCATGTAAATCACTTATACCGGAAAGGTACTTTGATTACATCAAACGCCACTGCGTAAATGGGTGGTTATAAAGGTGGGATTAAGTATCCGGAAAGTATGAGTTGAGGCATATGGATCAACAGTGGGATTTGTCCATCCCGATGACGGATAGATATACTCTGGGCCCTCTCGGTGGAATGTCGTCTAATGTATTGCAAGATATGAATAAGTTCATAAGAGACCACATACCACAGTACGAGTAAAGAGTACTTGTTAGGAGACGAGGTTGAACAAGGTATGGAGTGATACCGAAGATCAAACCTCGGACAAGTAAAATATCGCGTGACAAAGGGAATTGGTATTGTATGTGAATGGTTCATTCGATCACTAAAGTCATCGTTGAATATGTGGGAGCCATTATGGATCTCCAGATCCCGCTATTGGTTATTGGTCGGAGTGAGTACTCAACCATGTCCGCATAGTTCACGAATCGTAGGGTGACACACTTAAAGTTGGATGTTGAAATGGTAGTACTTGAATATGGAATGGAGTTCGAATATTTGTTCGGAGTCCCGGATGAGATCCCGGACATCACGAGGAGTTCCGGAATGGTCCGGAGAATAAGATTCATATATAGGATGTCATTTTATGTGAATTAAAATGTCGCGGAAGGTTCTATGGAAGGTTCTAGAAGGTTCTAGAAAAGTCCGGAAGAAACCACCAAGGAAGGTGGAGTCCACATGGGACTCCACCTCCATGGCCGGCCAACCCTAGTGGGGGAGGAGTCCCAAGTGGACTCCCCCTTAGGGGGCCGGCCACCCCCCCATATGGGAGGTGGAACTCCCACCTTTGGTGGGAGTCCTAGCTTGGCTAGGTTTCCCCTCCTTATGGAAGGTTTTTGGTTCGGGTCTTATTCGAAGACTTGGATACCAACACTTGGGGTTCCACCTATATAATGAGGGGCATAGGGGAGGGGGTCGGCCACACCAAAGCCACAAGTTGGCCGCACCCCCTTGAGGTCGGCCACCCCCTCCCAAACCCTAGCCGCCCCCCTCTCCTCCATATCTCCTGCGTAGCTTTAGCGAAGCTCCGCCGGAGTTCTCCACCGCCACCGACACCACGCCGTCGTGCTGTCGGATTCAAGAGGAGCTACTACTTCCGCTTCCCGCTGGAACGGGGAGGTGGACGTCGTCTTCATCAACAACCGAACGTGTTACCGAGTACGGAGGTGCTGCCCGTTCGTGGCGCCGGAACCGATCGTGATCAAGATCTTCTACGCGCTTTTGCAAGCGGCAAGTGAACGTCTACCGCAGCAACAAGAGCCTCATCTTGTAGGCTTTGGAATCTCTTCAAGGGTGAGATTCGATACCCCTCGTTGCTACCGTCTTCTAGATTGCATCTTGGCTTGGATTGCGTGTTCGAGGTAGGAAAATTTTTGTTTTCTATGCAACGTTATCCTACAGTGGTATCAGAGCCGTGTCTATGCATAGATGGTTGCACGAGTAGAACACAATGGTTTTGTGGGCGTTGATGCTCTTGTTATCTTTAGTTGAGTACTTTGCATCTTTATGGCATAGTGGGATGAAGCGGCTCGGACTAACTTTACATGACCGCGTTCATGAAACTTGTTCCTCGTTCGACATGCAACTTGTATTGCATAAGAGGCTTTGCGGGTGTCTGTCTCTCCTACTATAGTAAAGATTCAATTTACTCTTCTATTGACAACATTAGTATCAACGTTGTGGTTCATGTTCGTAGGTAGATTAGATCTCTCTCGAAAACCCTAAACCACGTAAAATATGCAAACCAAATTAGAGACGTCTAACTTGTTTTTGCAGGGTTTGGTGATGTGATATGGCCATAATGTGATGATGAATATGTATGAGATGATCATTATTGTATTGTGGCAACCGGCAGGAGCCTTATGGTTGTCTTTAAATTTCATGTTGAGTAGTATTTCAAAGTAGTTGTAATAGTTGCTACATGGAGGACAATCATGAAGACGGCGCCATTGACCTTGACGCTACGCCGACGATGATGGAGATCATGCCCGAAGATGATGGAGATCATGTCCGTGCTTTGGAGATTAAGATCAAAGGCGCAAAGACCAAAGGGCCATATCATATCACATATGAACTGCATGTGATGTTAATCCTTTTATGCATCTTATTTTGCTTAGATCGCGACGGTAGCATTATAAGATGATCCCTCACTAAAATCTCAAGATAATAAAGTGTTCATCCTTAGTAGCACCGTTGCCAAGACTTGTCGTTTCGAAGCATCTCGTGATGATCGGGTGTGATAGAATCAACAAGTGCATACAACGGGTGCAAGCCAGTTTTTGCACATGCGGATACTAAGGTGGCCTTGACGAGCCTAGCATGTACAGACATGGTCTTGGAACACGTGATACCGAAAGGTAGAGCATGAATCATATGGTTGATATGATGAACACTTTGAGTGTTCGCCATTGAAATCACACCTTGTCTCGTGATGATCGGACATAGGTGCGGTGGATTTGGTTCGTGTGATCACTAAGACAATGCGAGGGATATTGTTTTGAGTGGGAGTTCACCTAGATTTTTAATTATGTTGAATTAAAATTTGAACTCAATTTGTCATAAACTTAGTCTAAACTATTGCAAATATATGTTGTAGAGATGGCGTCCCCAATCAATTTTAACCAGTTCCTAGAGAAAGAAAAGCTTAAGAGCAACGGTAGCAACTTCACCGACTGGTTCCGTCATGTGAGGATCTTCCTCTCTGGCGGAAATCTGCAATATGTGCTTGATGCACCGCTAGGTTACCCTCCTGCAGAAACTGAAACCGATGAAGTAAAATCTGTTTACGAGACTCGGAAAACTCGGTACTCTCAAGTTCAGTGTGCCATCATGTGCAGTCTGGAATCCGATCTTCAAAAACGTTTTGAGCACCACGATCCTCATGAGTTGATGAATGAGCTGAAAGCTATATTCGAGACTCATGCGGCCGTGGAATGCTATGAAGCATCGAAACATTTTTTCAGCTGTATGATGGAAGAAGGCAGCTCCGTTAGTGAGCACATGCTCGCCATGACCGGGCATGCGAAGAAACTCAGTGACTTGGGAATAGTGATTCCTAACAGATCGGGATTAATCGTGTCCTTCAATCATCGCCACCAAGTTACAAGAACTTTGTGATGAACTACAATATGCAGAACATTAACAAGGAGTTACCTGAACTCTTTGGCATGCTAAAAGCTGCTGAGATTGAGATCAAGAAAGAGCACCAAGTGTTGATGGTCAACAAGACCACCAGTTTCAAGAAACAGGGCAAGTCTAAGGGAAAATTCAAGAAGGGTGGCAAGAAAGCTGCCACGCCTCCTATGAAACCTAAGAACGGCCCTAAGCACGATCTTGAGTGCTATTATCGCAAGGAGAAGGGACAACTGGAAGCGTAATTGCTCCAAGTATCCGGCTGAACTGAAGAGCGGCCTTGTCAAGAATAAGAAAGAAGGTATATCTGATATACATGTTATAGATGTTTATCTCACTGGTTCTCGTTCTAGTACCTGGGTATTTGATACTGGTTCGGTTGCTCATATCTATAACTCGAAACAGGAACTAAAGAATAAACGAAGACTACTGAAAGATGAAGTGACGATGCGCGTTGGAAATGGATCCAAAGTCGATGTGATCGCTGTCGGCACACTTCCTCTACATCTACCTTCGGGATTAGTTTTAAGCCTAAATAATTGTTATTTTGTACCCACGTTGAGCATGAACATTATATCTGGATCTTGTTTAATGCAAGACGGTTATTCATTCAAGTCTGAGAATAATGGTTGTTCTATTTTTATGAATAATATCTTTTATGGTCGAGCACCACAAAAGAATGGTTTATTTCTGTTAGATCTCGATAGTAGTGATACACATATACATAACATTGATGCTAAGCGAATTAAATTGAATGATAATTCTACTTATATGTGGCACTGTCGTCTTGGTCATATTGGAGTGAAACGCATGAAGAAACTCCATACTGATGGATTACTTGAATCACTTGACTTTGAGTCACTTGATAGATGCGAAGCATGTCTGATGGGAAAAACGACTAAGACTCCATTTTCTGGTATGATGGAGCGAGCTACTGACTTATTGGAAATCATACATACCGATGTGTGCGGACCAATGAGCGTAGCATCGCGCGGTGGTTATCGTTATGTTCTAACCTTCACAGATGATCTGAGTAGATATGGGTATATCTATTTCATGAAACATAAATCCGAAACTTTCGAGAAGTTTAAGGAATTCCAAAGTGAAGTAGAAAATCAACGTAACAAGAAGATCAAATTTCTACGATCTGATCGTGGAGGTGAATATCTGAGTTATGAGTTTGGCATGCATTTAAAGAAATGCGGAATACTTTCACAATTGACACCGTCGGGAACACCTCAACGTAATGGTGTGTCCGAACGTCGTAATCGAACTCTCTTAGATATGGTTCGTTCTATGATGTCTCTTACTGATTTGTCGTTATCATTTTGGAGTTATGCATTAGAGACAGCCGCATTCACTTTAAATAGAGCACCATCAAAATCCGTAGAAACGACACCGTATGAATTATGGTTTAATAAGAAACCTAAGCTGTCGTTCCTGAAAGTTTGGGGTTGCGAAGCCTATGTAAAGAAGTTACAACCGGACAAGCTAGAACCCAAAGCGGAGAAATGCATCTTCATAGGATACCCTAAGGAAACTATAGGGTATACTTTCTATCACAAATCCGAAGGCAAAATCTTTGTTGCTAAGAACGGAACCTTTCTTGAGAAAGAATTTCTCACTAAAGAAGTGACTGGAAGAAAAGTAGAACTCGATGAGATTGATGAATCTATACTCGTTGATCGAGTAGCGCGATCTGGAAGTTGTACCTGTACCGCCTACACCAGCAACAGAGGAAGCTAATGATAATGATCATGAAACTTCGAACAAGGAAACTACTGAACCTCGCAGATCGACAAGGGAACGTACCACTCCTGATTGGTATGATCCTTGTCTAAATTTCATGATTGTGGATAACAATGATGAGGACCCTTCGACGTATGAAGAAGCGATGATGAGCCCAGATTCCAACAAATGGAAAGAAGCCATGAAATCCGAAATGGGATCCATGTATGATAACAAAGTATGGACTTTGGTAGACTTACCTGATAGCCGAAAGGCTGTCGAGAATAAATGGATCTTCAAGAGAAAAACAGATGCTGATGGTAATATTACTGTCTATAAAGCTCGACTTGTCGCAAAAAGGTTTCCGACAAATTCAAGGAGTTGACTACGATGAGACTTTCTCACCTGTAGCGAAGCTAAAATCTGTGAGGATTTTGTTAGCAATAGCTGCATTTTTCGATTATGAGATTTGGTAGATGGATGTCAAAACGGCGTTCCTTAATGGAGACATTGAGGAAGAGTTGTATATGGTACAACCCAAAGGTTTTGTCGATCCTAAAAATGCTGACAAAGTATGAAACTTCAGCGTTCAATCTATGGACTGAAGCAAGCATCGAGAAGTTGGAACCGACGCTTTGATAAGGTGATCAAAGACTTCGGGTTTATACAGTGTCATGGAGAGGCCTGTATTTACAAGAAAGTGAGTGGGAGCTCTGTAGCATTCCTGATATTATATGTAGATGACATATTATTGATCGGGAATAATATAGAACTATTAAGCAGTGTTAAAGGTTATTTGAATAATAGTTTTTCAATGAAAGACCTTGGTGAAGCATCATATATATTAGGCATCAAGATTTATAGAGATAGATCAAGACGCCTAATAGGGCTATCACAGAGTACATATCTGGACAAGATTCTAAAGAAGTTTAGAATGGACGAAAGTAAGAAAGGGTTCTTACCTATGTTACCAGGCAAAGTCTTGAGTAAGACTCAAGGACCGGCTACGGCAGAAGAAAGAGAAAGGATGAGTAATATCCCCTATGCCTCGGCAATAGGATCTATCATGTATGCCATGCTATGTACTAGACCGGATATAGCACATGTTGTTAGTTTGACTAGCAGATATCAAAGTGATCCAGGAATGGAACACTGGACAGCGGTCAAGAATATCCTGGAGTACTTAAAAAGAACTAAGGATATGTTTCTTTGTTATGGAGGTGACCAAGAGCTCGTTGTAAATGGTTACATTGATGCAAGTTGGAACACTGATCCTGATGACTCTAAGTCACAGTCTGGTTACGTGTTTATATTGAATGGTGCTGCAGTAAGCTGGGCAAGCTCGAAGCAGTGCACGGTGGCGAAGTCTTCAACATAATCAGAGTACATAGCGGCTTCAGAGGCTTCATCAGAAGCGGTATGGATGAAGAGGTTCATTGTAGAGCTCGGTGTGGTTCCTAGTGCATTGGACCCATTGATCATTTACTGTGATAACATGGGTGCCATCGCCAATGCACAAGAGCCAAGGTCACACAAGAGGCTGAAGCATATCAAGCTGCGTTACCACTCGATTCGCGAGTACATCGAAGATGGAGAAGTAAAGATTTGCAAAGTACACACTGATATGAATGTAGAAGATCCGTTGACTAAAGCTCTCCCTAGGGCAAAGCATGACCAACACCAGAATGCCATGGGTGTTAGGTATATTACAATGTAATCTAGATTATTGACTCTAGTGCAAGTGGGAGACTGAAGGAGATATGCCCTAGAGGCAATAATAAAGTGGTTATTATTTATATCTCTATGTTTATGATAAATGTTTATATGTCATGCTATAATTGTATTAACCGAAACATTAGTACATGTGTGATATGTAGACAACAAAGAAGTCCCTAGTATGCCTCTTAAACTAGCTTGTTGATTAATGGATGATTAGTTTCATAATCATGAACATTGGATGTTATTAATAACAAGGTTATATCATTATATGAATGATGTAATGGACACCCAATTAAGCGTAGCATAAGATCTCGTCATTAAGTTATTTGCTATAAGCTTTCAATACATAGTTACCTAGTCCTTATGACCATGAGATCATGTAAATCACTTATACCGGAAAGGTACTTTGATTACATCAAACGCCACTGCGTAAATGGGTGGTTATAAAGGTGGGATTAAGTATCCGGAAAGTATGAGTTGAGGCATATGGATCAACAGTGGGATTTGTCCATCCCGATGACGGATAGATATACTCTGGGCCCTCTCGGTGGAATGTCGTCTAATGTCTTGCAAGCATATGAATAAGTTCATAAGAGACCACAAACCACAGTACGAGTAAAGAGTACTTATCAGGAGACGAGGTTGAACAAGGTATGGAGTGATACCGAAGATCGAACCTCGGACAAGTAAAATATCGCGTGACAAAGGGAATTGGTATTGTATGTGAATGGTTCATTCGATCACTAAAGTCATCGTTGAATATGTGGGAGCCATTATGGATCTCCAGATCCCGCTATTGGTTATTGGTCGGAGTGAGTACTCAACCATGTCCGCATAGTTCACGAACCGTAGGGTGACACACTTAAAGTTGGATGTTGAAATGGTAGTACTTGAATATGGAATGGAGTTCGAATATTTGTTCGGAGTCCCGGATGAGATCCCGGACATCACGAGGAGTTCCGGAATGGTCCGGAGAATAAGATTCATATATAGGATGTCATTTTATGTGAATTAAAATGTCGCGGAAGGTTCTATGGAAGGTTCTAGAAAAGTCCGGAAGAAACCACCAAGGAAGGTGGAGTCCACATGGGACTCCACCTCCATGGCCGGCCAACCCTAGTGGGGGAGGAGTCCCAAGTGGACTCCCCTTTAGGGGGCCGGCCACCCCCCCATATGGGAGGTGGAACTCCCACCTTTGGTGGGAGTCCTAGCTTGGCTAGGTTTTCCCTCCTTATGGAAGGTTTTTGGTTCGGGTCTTATTCGAAGACTTGGATACCAACACTTGGGGTTCCACCTATATAATGAGGGGCATAGGGGAGGGGGCCGGCCACACCAAAGCCACAAGTTGGCCGCACCCCCTTGAGGCCGGCCACCCCCTCCCAAACCCTAGCCGCCCCCCTCTCCTCCATATCTCCTGCGTAGCTTTAGCGAAGCTCCGCCGGAGTTCTCCACCGCCACCGACACCACGCCGTCGTGCTGTCGGATTCAAGAGGAGCTATTACTTCCGCTCCCCGCTGGAACGGGGAGGTGGACGTCGTCTTCATCAACAACCGAACGTGTGACCGAGTACGGAGGTGCTGCCCGTTCGTGGCGCCGGAACCGATCGTGATCAAGATCTTCTACGCGCTTTTGCAAGCGGCAAGTGAACGTCTACCACAGCAACAAGAGCCTCATCTTGTAGGCTTTGGAATCTCTTCAAGGGTGAGATTCGATACCCCCTCGTTGCTACCGTCTTCTAGATTGCATCTTGGCTTGGATTGCGTGTTCGAGGTAGGAAATTTTTTGTTTTCTATGCAACGTTATCCTACACCTCCTCCACGGTAAGCTTCTCCTCCTTCTCTCTCTCCCTCTCTAGGCTTGGTTGACTTTCCTAGAAGATAGATGGATGGTGGTTTTGCTCCGTAGTGATTACCATGGGTGTAGATGGGCCATTTCATCACTTTGATGAAAGTTTGAGACACAATGTGTGAGTCTTCAGTAGATCTGGCATCATTTTGGTTTGACCGGCACTGCCGGCCCGCTCAAGAGCGGCATCGCCGCCCATCTCCGATCGGCCCTGCCGACAATGCTGGTTCCAGATCTACCTTAGCCTCTGCATTTGTATCTCTAACAATTCATTTGTAATGCATTGTCTGTCTATTTTTCTTAAAATTAGTGTACTCTATCTTCATTTCCCTATGTCCCTTGTTGTCTCAGGTGCAGGTGGTTCACACCGTAAGGGAAACTCGGGCAAACGGGCTGTTCCGGGAGACTTTGAAGCTGAGATCTTACCGGTGAGGAAGGCATCTCGGCGGGAGAAGGGAATGGCTGAAACAGAACCTCGCCACCTCATTATCAAAAGGCTGCGCGGCACACCTATTGGCAAATGGCCTGATCATGAGTATGCTCGACTGCGTCAAACAAATGTCTATATCACACCTAAGGCCTCCAACTGTTCTGAGTTATTCTGGACTAAATATCAAGAGAAGATCTATTTGGATCTCTATGCTGAGGCTGCCTATCGTGTTGCTCCTATGCACCATATCAACTTTGCTCACATGGACAAGCATGCTCAGTATTTTGCAGAAGCTCAGGAGATTTGTGAGCACCTTGGACTCTTCCCTCTGATGGAGTCTCATCACCCTTACAATGTTGACGTCATCGGACAATTCTTTGCCACTGTGTATGTTGACAATGATGATGCCAAGATAATGACTTGGATGACCGAGGGTCGCATGTTGCATGGCATTTGGGGTCAGTTTGCAACTTGTCTTGGCTATCCAGTGCTTCATGACAACACAGAAGGATACTTCCGGGCTCACAATTGTCCAAAGCCTCTTGCCAAGTCTCTTTTGGCTTATCTCTATCTAGAAGGCGAAGTGGGTACATGGCTCTCAGAAGTTTCTCCGTCCAGTATATGACATCCTTCTTCGCATCTACAGAGAGGTTCTCAATCCCAATGTTGGTTGCGTTGATCAGATTTATGGATATCTTGGAAATCTTCTGTATCTCACCCACCAGCACAGTGGCACCGGCCTCCAGCTTGATGTGATGGATTATCTGTGGTAGGAGTTTTGGTCTTGCATCATGTCTCACAAGTCTCCGGTCTTTGCACCCTACTTCATGTGTTTAATTTGCTCTCGATGGGATAATGCGGTATGGTAATCTCCTTGATGATGTCAACTTTCTGCCTCACAAACACAAGGATCTCAAGGTGAAGTTTCACCCCTACCTCCTCAGCTCCCTGCTGATGATGATTCTACTGAAGAAGACTCAGATATGGAATATATCCCTCCTAGTGACAGTGGATGGTTTGCTCGTTTATGGCGTGTAACTGACACGCTCGTTGGGAACCCCAAGAGGAAGGTATGATGCGCACAGCAGCAAGTTTTCCCTCAGAAAGAAACCAAGGTTTATCGAACCAGGAGGAGCCAAGAAGCACGTTGAAGGTTGATGGCGGCGGGATGTAGTGCGGCACAACACCAGAGATTCCGGCGCCAACGTGGAACCTGCACAACACAACCAAAGTACTTTGCCCCAACGAAACAGTGAGGTTGTCAATCTCACCGGCTTGCTGTAACAAAGGATTAACCGTATTGTGTGGAAGATGATTGTTTGCAAGAAAATAGTAAAGAACAAGTATTGCAGCGGATTTGTATTTCAGTATAAAAGAATGGACCGGGGTCCACAGTTCACTAGAGGTGTCTCTCCCATAAGATAAAAGCATGTTGGGTGAACAAATTACAGTCGGGCAATTGACAAATAGAGAGAGCATAACAATGCACATACATGCCATGATAAGTATAGTGAGATTTAATTGGGCATTACGACAAAGTACATAGACCGCCATCCAACTGCATCTATGCCTAAAAAGTCCACCTTCAGGTTATCATCCGAACCCCTTCCAGTATTAAGTTGCAAAGCAACAGACAATTGCATTAAGTATGGTGCGTAATGTAATCAACAACTACATCCTTAGACATAGCATCAATGTTTTATCCCTAGTGGCAACATCACAACACAACCTTAGAACTTTCTGTCACTGTCCCAGGTATCAATGGAGGCATGAACCCACTATCGAGCATAAATACTCCCTCTTGGAGTTAAGAGCAAAAACTTGGCCAGAGCCTCTACTAATAACGGAGAGCATGCAAGATCATAAACAACACATAGGTAATAACTTGATAATTAACATAACATGGTATTCTCTATCAATCGGATCCCGACAAACACAACATATAGTATTACAGATAGATGATCTTGATCATGTTAGGCAGCTCACAAGATCCAACAATGAAGCACAATGAGGAGAAGACAACCATCTAGCTACTGCTATGGACCCATAGTCCAGGGGTGAACTACTCACTCATCACTCCGAGGCGACCATGGCGGTGAAGAGTCCTCCGGAGATGAATCCCCTCTCCGGCAGTGGTGCCGGAGGAGATCTCCGTAATCCCCGAGATGGGATTGGCGGCGGCGGCGTCTGCGGAAGGTTTTCCGTATCGTGGCTCTCGGTACTGGGGTTTTCGCGACGGAGGCTTTAAGTAGGCGGAAGGGCAACGCGGGGGGCCACACGAGGGCCCCACACCATAGGTCGGCGCGGCCAGGGCCTGGGCCGCGCCGCCCTATGGTGGAGGCGCCCCGTGGCCCCACTTCGACTCCTCTTCGGTCTTCCGGAAGCTTCTTGGCAAAATAGGACCCTGGGCGTTGATTTCGTCCAATTCCGAGAATATTTCGTTACTAGGATTTCTGAAACCAAAAACAGCAGAAACAAAGAATCGGCTCTTCGGCATCTTGTTAATAGGTTAGTTCCAGAAAATGCACGAATATGACATAAAGTGTGCATAAAACATGTAGATATCATCAATAATGTGGCATGGAACATAAGAAATTATCGATACGTCGGAGACGTATCAGCATCCCCAAGCTTAGTTCTGCTCGTCCCGAGCAGGTAAAACGATAACAAAGATAATTTCTGAAGTGACATGCCATCATGACCTTGATCATACTATTTGTAAACATATGTAATGAATGCAGCGATCAAAACAATTGTAATGACATGAGTAAACAAGTGAATCATAAAGCAAAGACTTTTCATGAATAGTACTTCAAGACAAGCATCAATAAGTCTTGCATAAGAGTTAACTCATAAAGCAATAAATCAAAGTAAAGGTATTGAAGCAACACAAAGGAAGATTAAGTTTCAGCGGTTGCTTTCAACTTGTAACATGTATATCTCATGGATAATTGTCAACATAGAGTAATATAACAAGTGCAATATGCAAGTATGTAGGAATCAATGCACAGTTCACACAAGTGTTTGCTTCTTGAGGTGGAGAGAGATAGGTGAACTGACTCAACATAAAAGTAAAAAAGAATGGTCCTTCAAAGAGGAAAGCATCGATTGCTATATTTGTGCTAGAGCTTTTATTTTGAAAACATGAAACAATTTTGTCAACGGTAGTAATAAAGGATATGAGTTATGATAATTATATCTTACAAGTTGCAAGCCTCATGCATAGTATACTAATAGTGCCCGCACCTTGTCCTAATTAGCTTGGACTACCGGATCATTGCAATACATATGTTTTAACCAAGTGTCACAATGGGGTACCTCCATGCCGCCTGTACAAAGGTCTAAGGAGAAAGCTCGCATTTTGGATTTCTCGCTTTTGATTATTCTCAACTTAGACATCCATACCGGGACAACATGGACAACAGATAATGGACTCCTCTTTAATGCATAAGCATGTGGCAACAATTATTATTCTCATATGAGATTGAGGATATATGTCCAAAACTGAAACTTCCACCATGAATCATGGCTTTAGTTAGCGGCCCAATGTTCTTCTCTAACAATATGCATGCTCCAACCATTAAGGTGCTAGATCTCTCTTACTTCAGACAAGACGGACATGCATAGCAACTCACATGATATTCAACAAAGAATAGTTGATGGCGTCCCCAGAAGCATGGTTATCGCACAACAAGCAACTTAATAAGAGATAAAGTGCATAAGTACATATTCAATACCACAATAGTTTTTAAGCTATTTGTCCCATGTGCTATATATTGCAAAGGTGAATGATGGAATTTTAAAGGTAGCACTCAAGCAATTTACTTTGGAATGGCGGATAAATACCATGTAGTAGGTAGGTATGGTGGACACAAATGGCATAGTGGTTGGCTCGAGGATTTTGGATGCATGAGAAGTATTCCCTCTCGATACAAGGTTTAGGCTAGCAAGGTTATTTGAAACAAACACAAGGATGAACGGTGCAGCTAAACTCACATAAAAGACATATTGTAAACATTATAAGACTCTACACCGTCTTCCTTGTTGTTCAAAACTCAATACTAGATATTATCTAGACTCTAGAGAAACCAAATATGCAAACCAAATTAGCAAGCTCTAAGTGTTTCTTCATTAATGGGTGCAAAGTATATGATGCAAGAGCTTAAAAATGAGCACAACAATTGCCAAGTATCAAATTATTCAAGACATTTTAGAGTTACTACATGTAGTATTTTCCAATTCCAACCATATAACAATTTAACGAAGAAGAAACTTCGCCATGAATACTATGAGTAGAGCCTAAGGACATACTTGTCCATATGCTACAGCGGAGCGTGTCTCTCTCCCACAAAGTGAATGCTAGGATCCATTTTATTCAAACAAAACAAAAACAAAAACAAACCGACGCTCCAAGCAAAGTGCATAAGATGTGGCCGAATAAAAATATAGTTTCAGGGGAGGAACCTGATAATGTTGTCGATGAAGAAGGGGATGCCTTGGGCATCCCCAAGCTTAGACGCTTGAGTCTTCTTAGAATATGCAGGGGTGAACCACCGGGGCATCCCCAAGCTTAGAGCTTTCACTCTCCTTGATCATATTGTATCATACTCCTCTCTTGATCCTTGAAAACTTCCTCCACACCAAACTCGAAACAACTCATTAGAGGGTTAGTGCACAATAAAAATTAACATGTTCAGAGGTGACACAATCATTCTTAACACTTCTGGACATTGCATAAAGCTACTGGACATTAATGGATCAAAGAAATTCATCCAACATAGCAAAAGAGGCAATGCGAAATAAAAGGCAGAATCTGTCAAAACAGAACAGTCCGTAAAGATGGATTTTATTAGGGCACCAGACTTGCTCAAATGAAAATGCCCAAATTGAATGAAAGTTGCGTACATATCTGATAATCACTCACGTAAATTGGCTTAATTTTCTGAGTTACCTACAGAGAATTAGACCCAGATTCGTGACAGCAAAGAAATCTGTTTCTGCGCAGTAATCCAAATCTAGTATTTACTTTACTATCAAAGACTTTACTTGGCACAACAAAATATAAAACTAAGATAAGGAGAGGTTTCTACAGTAGTAAACAACTTCCAAGACTCAAATATAAAACAAAAATACTGTAGTAAAAACATGGGTTGTCTCCCATAAGCGCTTTTCTTTAACGCCTTTCAGCTAGGCGCAGAAAGTGTATATCAAGTAACATCAAGAGACGAAGCATCAACATCATAATTTGTTCTAATAATAGAATCATAAGTTAACTTCATTCTCTTTCTAGGGAAGTGTTCCATACCTTTCTTGAGAGGAAATTGATATTTAATATTACCTTCCTTCATATCAATAGTAGCACCAACGGTTCGAAGAAAAGGTCTTCCCAATATAATGGGGCAAGATGCATTGCATTCAATATCCAAGACAAAAAAATCAATGGGGACAAGGTTATTGTTAACCATAATATGAACATTATCAACTCTCCCCAAAGGTTTCTTTTTAGCATTATCAGCGAGATTAACATCCAGATAACAGTTTTTCAATGGTGGCAAGTCAAGCATATCATAGACTTTCTTAGGCATAACAGAAATACTTGCACCAAGATCACATAAAGCATTACAATCAAAATCTTTGACCCTCATTTTAATGATGGGATCCCAACCATCTTCTAGCTTTCTAGGAATAGAAGTTTCAAGTTTTAGTTTCTCTTCTCTAGCTTTTATGAGAGCATTTGTAATATGTTTTGTGAAAGCCAAATTTATAGCACTAGCATTGGGACTCTTAGTAAGTTTTTGTAAGAACTTTATAACTTCAGAGATGTGGCAATCATAAAAATCTAAATCATTACAATCTAAAGCAATGAGATTATCATCCCCAAGGTTGGAAAAAATTTCAGCAGTTTTATCACATAGTTTCAAATAGTTTTAGCAGTTTCAGGTAATTTTGCGCGCTTTGCACTAGGAGTAGAAACATTGCCAACACCAATTATTTTACCATTGATGGTAGGAGGTGCAGCAACATGTGAATCATTAGCGTTGCTAGTGGTGGTAATAGTCCAAACTTTAGCTACATTACTCTTTTTAGCTAGTTTTTCATTTTCTTCTCTATCCCACCTAGCACGCAGTTCAGCCATTAATCTTATATTCTCATTAATTCTAACTTGGATGGCATTTGCTGTAGTAACAATTTTATTTTCAATATCCTCAGGTTTATTAGCCATTTTATTAATTAAAGAAGATTGTGACGCAGACATGTATGAGATTCGGTTTTCAGCATTTGCAAGTTTAGTTTGCAGCCCAGAAATCTCCATATTCAGATTTTCAAGTTGATTTCCTATATTCTTCAACAAGGTAGATTGTTCATTCATAGTTTTAGTAAACAATTTATTTTGCTCATATTGTGATTGCATAAAGCTCTTGGTGGATCTTTCAATTTCTAACATCTTTTCCTCATTAGGTGAAACATATCTACCGTAAGAGTTACCATTAGCAGAATATGGCCTAGAATTTTGAGCAACCAATGAAGCTAACGGAACATTATTAGGATCAACATTAGTCCTATTATTCACAAGCATAGACATAATAGCATCAATCTTATCATTCAAGGAAGAGGATTCTTCAACAGAATTTACCTTCTTACCTTGTGGAGCTCTTTCCGTGTGCCATTCAGAGTAATTAATCATCATATTATCAAGGAGCTTTGTTGCTTCACCAAGAGTGATGGACATAAAGGTACCTCCAGCAGCTGAATCCAATAAATTCCGCGAAGAAAAATTTAGTCCTGCATAGAAGGTTTGGATGATCATCCAAGTAGTCAGTCCATGGGTTGGGCAATTTTGAACGAAAGATTTCATTCTTTCCCAAGCTTGAGCAACATGTTCATTATCCAATTGTTTAAAATTCATTATGCTACTTCTCAAAGATATAATTTTAGCAGGGGGATAATATCTACCAATAAAAGCATCCTTGCATTTAGTCCAGGAATCAATACTATTCTTAGGCAGAGATAGCAACCAATCTTTAGCTCTTCCTCTTAATGAGAAAGGAAACAATTTCAATTTAATAATATCACCATCTACATCCTTATACTTTTGCATTTCACATAGTTCAACAAAATTATTGAGATGGGCAGCAGCATCATCAGAACTAACACCAGAAAATTGCTCTCGCATAACAAGATTCAGTAAAGCAGGTTTAATTTCAAAGAATTCTGCTGTAGTAGCAGGTGGGGCAATAGGTGTGCATAGGAAATCATTATTATTTGTGGTTGTGAAGTCACACAACTTAGTATTTTCAAGGGTGGCCATTTTAGCAGTAGTAAATAAAACAAACTAGATAAAGTAAATGCAAGTAACTAATTTTTTTTGTTTTTGATATAGCAAACAAGACAGCAAATAAAGTAAAGCTAGCAACTAATTTTTTGTGTGTTTTGATATAATGCAGCAAACAAAGTAGTAAATAAAGTAAAGCAAGACAAAAACAAAGTAAAGAGATTGAGAAGTGGAGACTCCCCTTGCAGCGTGTCTTGATCTCCCCAGCAACGGCGCCAGAAAAAGAGCTTGATGGCGTGTAACTCACACGTTCGTTGGGAACCCCAAGAGGAAGGTATGATGCGCACAGCAGCAAGTTTTCCTCGTAAAGAAACCAAGGTTTATCGAACCAGGAGGAGCCAAGAAGCACGTTGAAGGTTGATGGCGGCGGGATGTAGTGCGGCGCAACACCAGAGATTCCGGCGCCAACGTGGAACCTGCACAACACAACCAAAGTACTTTGCCCCAACGAAACAGTGAGGTTGTCAATCTCACCGGCTTGCTGTAACAAAGGATTAACTGTATTGTGTGGAAGATGATTGTTTGCAAGAAAACAGTAAAGAACAAGTATTGCAGCAGATTTGTATTTCAGTATAAAAGAATGGACCGGGGTCCACAGTTCACTAGAGGTGTCTCTCCCATAAGATAAAAGCATGTTGGGTGAACAAATTACAGTCGGGCAATTGACAAATAGAGAGAGCATAACAATGCACATACATGCCATGATAAGTATAGTGAGATTTAATTGGGCATTACGACAAAGTACATAGACCGCCATCCAACTGCATCTATGCCTAAAAAGTCCACCTTCAGGTTATCATCCAAACCCCTTCCAGTATTAAGTTGCAAAGCAACAGACAATTGCATTAAGTATGGTGCGTAATGTAATCAACAACTACATCCTTAGACATAGCATCAATGTTTTATCCCTAGTGGCAGCACCGCAACAGAACCTTAGAACTTTCATCATCGTCCTGTATCAATGGAGGCATGAACCCACTATCGAGCATAAATACTCCCTCTTGGAGTTAAGAGCAAAAACTTGGCCAGAGCCTCTACTAATAACGGAGAGCATGCAAGATCATAAACAACACATAGGTAATAACTTGATAATTAACATAACATGGTATTCTCTATCCATCGGATCCCGACAAACACAACATATAGTATTACAGATAGATGATCTTGATCATGTTAGGCAGCTCACAAGATCCAACAATGAAGCACAATGAGGAGAAGACAACCATCTAGCTACTGCTATGGACCCATAGTCCAGGGGTGAACTACTCACTCATCACTCCGGAGGCGACCATGGCGGTGAAGAGTCCTCCGGGAGATGAATCCCCTCTCCGGCAGGGTGCCGGAGGAGATCTCCGTAATCCCCGAGATGGGATTGGCGGCGGCGGCGTCTCACGGAAGGTTTTCCGTATCGTGGCTCTCTCTTTGGGGTTTTCGCGACGGAGGCTTTAAGTAGGCGGAAGGGCAACGCGGGGGGCCACACGAGGGCCCCACACCATAGGTCGGCGCGGCCAGGGCCTGGGCCGCGCCGCCCTATGGTGGCGGCGCCTCGTGGCCCCACTTCGACTCCTCTTCGGTCTTCCGGAAGCTTCGTGGTAAAATTGGACCCTGGGCGTTGATTTCGTCCAATTCCGAGAATATTTCGTTACTAGGATTTCTGAAACCAAAAACAGCAGAAAACATCAACTGGCTCTTCGGCATCTTGTTAATAGGTTAGTTCCAGAAAATGCACGAATATGACATAAAGTGTGCATAAAACATGTAGATATCATCAATAATGTGGCATGGAACATAAGAAATTATCGATACGTCGGAGACGTATCACTCGTATTGAGGCCAAGCTTGCCAAGATGTTTTGTCTCAAGTCTGACATCAATAGGTGCCAATACCAAGCTCACAGGGAAAGTAAGATGAAGAGGAGGAACACCAAGCTCATTATGCGCAAACTGGATATTCCGGTTGAGAGTGGGTCAGAAGAGGTCATTACTCCTGAGGAAGAGTGGCTGTCAAAGCATGGCAATGTGACTGAGTTTGAGCAGCTTGGGCTACCCGGTCCTTCTCGCCGACAACGTCATGCTAGTGATGATGAAGACAGTGAGCCTGAGCCCACCGAGTCCGAAGACGACGACAAGACGGAAGAATCCTCCGACCATTCCGAAGATATCTGAGCTTCCATGAGACGTTGTAGCATCGCTTCTTTTCTCCTTTTTGGTGTTTCAATTCCAAAGGGGGAGACGAAGGTCTATTAGGACTTGCACGGGATTTTCTCGGGTTGAGGCACAAGCACATGCGTTTACCATTCCTTTAAAGCTTGTGTCCTCCTTTTTTCATTTGTGCTTATGTTGAACAATTTATCGTTTGTTTCTTGGTGTGTTTAAAACTCTGTTCTAAGTGTGGTGGGAAGACATATTAGTGTGAGACATATTATTATGGATTTCGGGATTCGATATGGTTCAGGTTGTCATTATGAAATGGTATGATCGGTATATATCTCAACTTGACTATTGATATATCTCAAATTGATGCATGGTATGATCATGAGACTTGGATTCAGAATTACACAGTTGAGTGTATCTTTATGGAAGGGTATGGTCTCTACATCTCAACTTTTATATCTTCCTACCTCCTATCTGCCATATGTGATATGTTAGCAAGAACTTTGTGATGAACTACAATATGCAGAACATTAACAAGGAGTTACCTGAACTCTTTGGCATGCTAAAAGCTGCTGAGATTGAGATCAAGAAAGAGCACCAAGTGTTGATGGTCAACAAGACCACCAGTTTCAAGAAACAGGGCAAGTCTAAGGGAAAATTCAAGAAGGGTGGCAAGAAAGCTGCCACGCCTCCTATGAAACCTAAGAACGGCCCTAAGCCTGATGCTGAGTGCTATTACTGCAAGGAGAAGGGACACTGGAAGCGTAATTGCTCCAAGTATCTGGCTGATCTGAAGAGCGGCCTTGTCAAGAAGAAGAAAGAAGGTATATCTGATATACATGTTATAGATGTTTATCTCACTGGTTCTCGTTCTAGTACCTGGGTATTTGATACTGGTTCGGTTGCTCATATCTGTAACTCGAAACAGGAACTAAAGAATAAACGAAGACTACTGAAAGATGAAGTGACGATGCGCGTTGGAAATGGATCCAAAGTCGATGTGATCGCTGTCGGCACACTTCCTCTACATCTACCTTCGGGATTAGTTTTAAGCCTAAATAATTGTTATTTTGTACCCACGTTGAGCATGAACATTATATCTGGATCTTGTTTAATGCAAGACGGTTATTCATTCAAGTCTGAGAATAATGGTTGTTCTATTTTTATGAATAATATCTTTTATGGTCGAGCACCACAAAAGAATGGTTTATTTCTGTTAGATCTCGATAGTAGTGATACACATATACATAACATTGATGCTAAGCGAATTAAATTGAATGATAATTCTACTTATATGTGGCAATCGCTGCCTTGGTCATATTGGAGTGAAACGCATGAAGAAACTCCATATCGATGGATTACTTGAATCACTTGACTTTGAGTCACTTGATAGATGCGAAGCATGTCCGATGGGAAAAACGACTAAGACTCCATTTTACGGTATAATGGAGCGAGCTACTGACTTATTGGAAATCATACATACCGATGTGTGCGGACCAATGAGCGTAGCATCGCGCGGTGGTTATCGTTATGTTCTAACCTTCACAGATGATCTGAGTAGATATGGGTATATCTATTTCATGAAACATAAATCCGAAACTTTCGAGAAGTTTAAGGAATTCCAAAGTGAAGTAGAAAATCAACGTAACAAGAAGATCAAATTTCTACGATCTGATCGTGGAGGTGAATATCTGAGTTATGAGTTTGGCATGCATTTAAAGAAATGCGGAATACTTTCACAATTGACACCGTCGGGAACACCTCAACGTAATGGTGTGTCCGAACGTCGTAATCGAACTCTCTTAGATATGGTTCGTTCTATGATGTCTCTTACTGATTTGTCGTTATCATTTTGGAGTTATGCATTAGAGACAGCCGCATTCACTTTAAATAGAGCACCATCAAAATCCGTAGAAACGACACCGTATGAATTATGGTTTAATAAGAAACCTAAGTCATCGTTCCTGAAAGTTTGGGGTTGCGAAGCCTATGTAAAGAAGTTACAACCGGACAAGCTAGAACCCAAAGCGAGAAATGCATCTTCATAGGATACCCTAAGGAAACTATAGGGTATACTTTCTATCACAAATCCGAAGGCAAAATCTTTGTTGCTAAGAACGGAACCTTTCTTGAGAAAGAATTTCTCACTAAAGAAGTGACTGGAAGAAAAGTAGAACTCGATGAGATTGATGAATCTATACTCGTTGATCGAGTAGCGCAAGACCGGAAGTTGTACACTGCCGCCTACACCAAAGAACAGAGGAAGCTAATGATAATGATCATGAAACTTCGAACAAGGAAACTACTGAACCTCGCAGATCGACAAGGGAACGTACCACTCCTGATTGGTATGATCCTTGTCTAAATTTCATGATTGTGGATAACAATGATGAGGACCCTTCGACGTATGAAGAAGCGATGATGAGCCCAGATTCCAACAAATGGCAAGAAGCCATGAAATCCGAAATGGGATCCATGTATGATAACAAAGTATGGACTTTGGTAGACTTACCTGATAGCCGAAAGGCTGTCGAGAATAAATGGATCTTCAAGAGAAAAACAGATGCTGATGGTAATATTACTGTCTATAAAGCTCGACTTGTCGCAAAAGGTTTCCGACAAATTCAAGGAGTTGACTACGATGAGACTTTCTCACCTGTAGCGAAGCTAAAATCTGTGAGGATTTTGTTAGCAATAGCTGCATTTTTCGATTATGAGATTTGGTAGATGGATGTCAAAACGGCGTTCCTTAATGGAGACATTGAGGAAGAGTTGTATATGGTACAACCCAAAGGTTTTGTCGATCCTAAAAATGCTGACAAAGTATGCAAACTTCAGCGTTCAATCTATGGACTGAAGCAAGCATCGAGAAGTTGGAACCGACGCTTTGATAAGGTGATCAAAGACTTCGGGTTTATACAGTGTCATGGAGAGGCCTGTATTTACAAGAAAGTGAGTGGGAGCTCTGTAGCATTCCTGATATTATATGTAGATGACATATTATTGATCGGGAATAATATAGAACTATTAAGCAGTGTTAAAGGTTATTTGAATAATAGTTTTTCAATGAAAGACCTTGGTGAAGCATCATATATATTAGGCATCAAGATTTATAGAGATAGATCAAGATGCCTAATAGGGCTATCACAGAGTACGTATCTGGACAAGATTCTAAAGAAGTTTAGAATGGACGAAAGTAAGAAAGGGTTCTTACCTATGTTACCAGGCAAAGTCTTGAGTAAGACTCAAGGACCGGCTACGACAGAAGAAAGAGAAAGGATGAGTAATATCCCCTATGCCTCGGCAGTAGGATCTATCATGTATGCCATGCTATGTACTAGACCGGATATAGCACATGCTGTTAGTTTGACTAGCAGATATCAAAGTGATCCAGGAATGGAACATCGGACAATGTCAAGAATATCCTCAAGTACTTAAAAAGAACTAAGGATATGTTTCTTTGTTATGGAGGTGACCAAGAGCTCGTTGTAAATGGTTACACTGATGCAAGTTGGAACACTGATCCTGATGACTCTAAGTCACAGTCTGGGTACGTGTTTATATTGAATGGTGCTGCGATGGTGGGCAAGCTCGAAGCAGTGCACGGTGGCGAAGTCTTCAACATAATCAGAGTACATAGCGGCTTCAAAGGCTTCATCAGAAGCGGTATGGATGAAGAGGTTCATTGTAGAGCTCGGTGTGGTTCCTAGTGCATTGGACCCATTGATCATTTACTGTGATAACATGGGTGCCATCGCCAATGCACAAGAGCCAAGGTCACACAAGAGGCTGAAGCATATCAAGCTGCGTTACCACTCGATTCGCGAGTACATCGAAGATGGAGAAGTAAAGATTTGCAAAGTACACACTGATATGAATGTAGAAGATCCGTTGACTAAAGCTCTCCCTAGGGCAAAGCATGACCAACACCAGAATGCCATGGGTGTTAGGTATATTACAATGTAATCTAGATTATTGACTCTAGTGCAAGTGGGAGACTGAAGGAGATATGCCCTAGAGGCAATAATAAAGTGGTTATTATTTATATCTCTATGTTTATGATAAATGTTTATATGTCATGCTATAATTGTATTAACCGACACATTAGTACATGTGTGATATGTAGACAACAAAGAAGTCCCTAGTATGCCTCTTAAACTAGCTTGTTGATTAATGGATGATTAGTTTCATAATCATGAACATTGGATGTTATTAATAACAAGGTTATATCATTATATGAATGATGTAATGGACACACCCAATTAAGCGTAGCATAAGATCTCGTCATTAAGTTATTTGCTATAAGCTTTCAATACATAGTTACCTAGTCCTTATGACCATGAGATCATGTAAATCACTTATACCGGAAAGGTACTTTGATTACATCAAACGCCACCGCGTAAATGGGTGGTTATAAAGGTGGGATTAAGTATCCGGAAAGTATGAGTTGAGGCATATGGATCAACAGTGGGATTTGTCCATCCCGATGACGGATAGATATACTCTGGCCCCTCTCGGTGGAATGTCGTCTAATGTCTTGCAAGCATATGAATAAGTTCATAAGAGACCACATACCACAGTACGAGTAAAGAGTACTTATCAGGAGACGAGGTTGAACAAGGTATGGAGTGATACCGAAGATCAAACCTCGGACAAGTAAAATATCGCGTGACAAAGGGAATTGGTATTGTATGTGAATGGTTCATTCGATCACTAAAGTCATCGTTGAATATGTGGGAGCCATTATGGATCTCCAGATCCCGCTATTGGTTATTGGTCGGAGTGAGTACTCAACCATGTCCGCATAGTTCACGAACCGTAGGGTGACACACTTAAAGTTGGATGTTGAAATGGTAGTACTTGAATATGGAATGGAGTTCGAATATTTGTTCGGAGTCCCGGATGAGATCCCGGACATCACGAGGAGTTCCGGAATGGTCCGGAGAATAAGATTCATATATAGGATGTCATTTTATGTGAATTAAAATGTCGCGGAAGGTTCTATGGAAGGTTCTAGAAAAGTCCGGAAGAAACCACCAAGGAAGGTGGAGTCCACATGGGACTCCACCTCCATGGCCGGCCAACCCTAGTGGGGGAGGAGTCCCAAGTGGACTCCCCTTTAGGGGGCCGGCCACCCCCCCATATGGGAGGTGGAACTCCCACCTTTGGTGGGAGTCCTAGCTTGGCTAGGTTTTCCCTCCTTATGGAAGGTTTTTGGTTCGGGTCTTATTCGAAGACTTGGATACCAACACTTGGGGTTCCACCTATATAATGAGGGGCATAGGGGAGGGGGCCGGCCACACCAAAGCCACAAGTTGGCCGCACCCCCTTGAGGCCGGCCACCCCCTCCCAAACCCTAGCCGCCCCCCTCTCCTCCATATCTCCTGCGTAGCTTTAGCGAAGCTCCGCCGGAGTTCTCCACCGCCACCGACACCACGCCGTCGTGCTGTCGGATTCAAGAGGAGCTATTACTTCCGCTCCCCGCTGGAACGGGGAGGTGGACGTCGTCTTCATCAACAACCGAACGTGTGACCGAGTACGGAGGTGCTGCCCGTTCGTGGCGCCGGAACCGATCGTGATCAAGATCTTCTACGCGCTTTTGCAAGCGGCAAGTGAACGTCTACCGCAGCAACAAGAGCCTCATCTTGTAGGCTTTGGAATCTCTTCAAGGGTGAGATTCGATACCCCCTCGTTGCTACCGTCTTCTAGATTGCATCTTGGCTTGGATTGCGTGTTCGAGGTAGGAAATTTTTTGTTTTCTATGCAACGTTATCCTACACCTCCTCCACGGTAAGCTTCTCCTCCTTCTCTCTCTCCCTCTCTAGGCTTGGTTGACTTTCCTAGAAGATAGATGGATGGTGGTTTTGCTCCGTAGTGATTACCATGGGTGTAGATGGGCCATTTCATCACTTTGATGAAAGTTTGAGACACAATGTGTGAGTCTTCAGTAGATCTGGCATCATTTTGGTTTGACCGGCACTGCCGGCCGCTCAGCAGCGGCACTGCCGCCCATCTCCGATCGGCCCTGCCGACAATGCTGGTTCCAGATCTACCTTAGCCTCTGCATTTGTATCTCTAACAATTCATTTGTAATGCATTGTCTGTCTATTTTTCTTAAAATTAGTGTACTCTATCTTCATTTCCCTATGTCCCTTGTTGTCTCAGGTGCAGGTGGTTCACACCGTAAGGGAAACTCGGGCAAACGGGCTGTTCCGGGAGACTTTGAAGCTGAGATCTTACCGGTGAGGAAGGCATCTCGGCGGGAGAAGGGAATGGCTGAAACAGAACCTCGCCACCTCATTATCAAAAGGCTGCGCGGCACACCTATTGGCAAATGGCCTGATCATGAGTATGCTCGACTGCGTCAAACAAATGTCTATATCACACCTAAGGCCTCCAACTGTTCTGAGTTATTCTGGACTAAATATCAAGAGAAGATCTATTTGGATCTCTATGCTGAGGCTGCCTATCGTGTTGCTCCTATGCACCACATCAACTTTGCTCACATGGACAAGCATGCTCAGTATTTTGCAGAAGCTCAGGAGATTTGTGAGCACCTTGGTCTCTTCCCTCTGATGGAGTCTCATCACCCTTACAATGTTGACGTCATCGGACAATTCTTTGCCACTGTGTATGTTGACAATGATGATGCCAAGATAATGACTTGGATGACCGAGGGTCGCATGTTGCATGGCATTTGGGGTCAGTTTGCAACTTGTCTTGGCTATCCAGTGCTTCATGACAACACAGAAGGATACTTCCGGGCTCACAACTGTCCAAAGCCTCTTGCCAAGTCTCTTTTGGCTTATCTCTATCTAGAAGGCGAAGTGGGTACATGGCTCTCAGAAGTTTCTCCGTCCAGTATATGACATCCTTCTTCGCATCTACAGAGAGGTTCTCAATCCCAATGTTGGTTGCGTTGATCAGATTTATGGATATCTTGGAAATCTTCTGTATCTCACCCACCAGCACAGTGGCACCGGCCTCCAGCTTGATGTGATGGATTATCTGTGGTAGGAGTTTTGGTCTTGCATCATGTCTCACAAGTCTCCGGTCTTTGCACCCTACTTCATGTGTTTAATTTGCTCTCGATGGGATAATGCGGTATGGTAATCTCCTTGATGATGTCAACTTTCTGCCTCACAAACACAAGGATCTCAAGGTGAAGTTTCACCCCTACCTCCTCAGCTCCCTGCTGATGATGATTCTACTGAAGAAGACTCAGATATGGAATATATCCCTCCTAGTGACAGTGGATGGTTTGCTCGTTTATGGCGTGTAACTGACACGCTCGTTGGGAACCCCAAGAGGAAGGTATGATGCGCACAGCAGCAAGTTTTCCCTCAGAAAGAAACCAAGGTTTATCGAACCAGGAGGAGCCAAGAAGCACGTTGAAGGTTGATGGCGGCGGGATGTAGTGCGGCACAACACCAGAGATTCCGGCGCCAACGTGGAACCTGCACAACACAACCAAAGTACTTTGCCCCAACGAAACAGTGAGGTTGTCAATCTCACCGGCTTGCTGTAACAAAGGATTAACCGTATTGTGTGGAAGATGATTGTTTGCAAGAAAATAGTAAAGAACAAGTATTGCAGCGGATTTGTATTTCAGTATAAAAGAATGGACCGGGGTCCACAGTTCACTAGAGGTGTCTCTCCCATAAGATAAAAGCATGTTGGGTGAACAAATTACAGTCGGGCAATTGACAAATAGAGAGAGCATAACAATGCACATACATGCCATGATAAGTATAGTGAGATTTAATTGGGCATTACGACAAAGTACATAGACCGCCATCCAACTGCATCTATGCCTAAAAAGTCCACCTTCAGGTTATCATCGAACCCCTTCGGTATTAAGTTGCAAAGCAACAGACAATTGCATTAAGTATGGTGCGTAATGTAATCAACAACTACATCCTTAGACATAGCATCAATGTTTTATCCCTAGTGGCAACAGCACAACACAACCTTAGAACTTTCTCCTTTGTCCCAGGTATCAATGGAGGCATGAACCCACTATCGAGCATAAATACTCCCTCTTGGAGTTAAGAGCAAAACTTGGGCGAGCCTCTACTAATAACGGAGAGCATGCAAGATCATAAACAACACATAGGTAATAACTTGATAATTAACATAACATGGTATTCTCTATCCATCGGATCCCGACAAACACAACATATAGTATTACAGATAGATGATCTTGATCATGTTAGGCAGCTCACAAGATCCAACAATGAAGCACAATGAGGAGAAGACAACCATCTAGCTACTGCTATGGACCCATAGTCCAGGGGTGAACTACTCACTCATCACTCCGGAGGCGACCATGGCGGTGAAGAGTCCTCCGGGAGATGAATCCCCTCTCCGGCAGGGTGCCGGAGGAGATCTCCAGAATCCCCCGAGATGGGATTGGCGGCGGCGTCTCTGGAAGGTTTTCCGTATCGTGGTTCTTCGCATCAGGGTTTTCGCGACGGAGGCTTTAAGTAGGCGGAAGGGCAACGCGGGGGGCCACACGAGGGCCCCACACCATAGGTCGGCGCGGCCAGGGCCTGGGCCGCGCCGCCCTATGGTGGCGGCGCCTCGTGGCCCCACTTCGACTCCTCTTCGGTCTTCCGGAAGCTTCTTGGCAAAATAGGACCCTGGGCGTTAATTTCGTCCAATTCCGAGAATATTTCGTTACTAGGATTTCTGAAACCAAAAACAGCAGAAAACAGCAACTGGCTCTTCGGCATCTTGTTAATAGGTTAGTTCCAGAAAATGCACGAATATGACATAAAGTGTGCATAAAACATGTAGATATCATCAATAATGTGGCATGGAACATAAGAAATTATCGATACATCGGAGACGTATCAGCATCCCCAAGCTTAGTTCTGCTCGTCCCGAGCAGGTAAACCGATAACAAAGATAATTTCTGAAGTGACATGCCATCATGACCTTGATCATACTATTTGTAAACATATGTAATGAATGCAGCGATCAAAACAATTGTAATGACATGAGTAAACAAGTGAATCATAAAGCAAAGACTTTTCATGAATAGTACTTCAAGACAAGCATCAATAAGTCTTGCATAAGAGTTAACTCATAAAGCAATAAATCAAAGTAAAGGTATTGAAGCAACACAAAGGAAGATTAAGTTTCAGTGGTTGCTTTCAACTTGTAACATGTATATCTCATGGATAATTGTCAACATAGAGTAATATAACAAGTGCAATATGCAAGTATGTAGGAATCAATGCACAGTTCACACAAGTGTTTGCTTCTTGAGGTGGAGAGAGATAGGTGAACTGACTCAACATAAAAGTAAACAAGAATGGTCCTTCAAAGAGGAAAGCATCGATTGCTATATTTGTGCTAGAGCTTTTATTTTGAAAGCATGAAACAATTTTGTCAACGGTAGTAATAAAGGATATGAGTTATGAAAATTATATCTTACAAGTTGCAAGCCTCATGCATAGTATACTAATAGTGCCCGCACCTTGTCCTAATTAGCTTGGACTACCGGATCATTGCAATACATATGTTTTAACCAAGTGTCACAATGGGGTACCTCCATGCCGCCTGTACAAAGGTCTAAGGAGAAAGCTCGCATTTTGGATTTCTCGCTTTTGATTATTCTCAACTTAGACATCCATACCGGGACAACATGGACAACAGATAATGGACTCCTCTTTAATGCATAAGCATGTGGCAACAATTATTATTCTCATATGAGATTGAGGATATATGTCCAAAACTGAAACTTCCACCATGAATCATGGCTTTAGTTAGCGGCCCAATGTTCTTCTCTAACAATATGCATGCTCCAACCATTAAGGTGGTAGATCTCTCTTACTTCATACAAGACGGACATGCATAGCAACTCACATGATATTCAACAAAGAATAGTTGATGGCGTCCCCAGAAGCATGGTTATCGCACAACAAGCAACTTAATAAGAGATAAAGTGCATAAGTACATATTCAATACCACAATAGTTTTTAAGCTATTTGTCCCATGAGCTATATATTGCAAAGGTGAATGATGGAATTTTAAAGGTAGCACTCAAGCAATTTACTTTGGAATGGCGGATAAATACCATGTAGTAGGTAGGTATGGTGGACACAAATGGCATAGTGGTTGGCTCGAGGATTTTGGATGCATGAGAAGTATTCCCTCTCGATACAAGGTTTAGGCTAGCAAGGTTATTTGAAACAAACACAAGGATGAATGGTGCAGCTAAACTCACATAAAAGACATATTGTAAACATTATAAGACTCTACACCGTCTTCCTTGTTGTTCAAAACTCAATACTAGATATTATCTAGACTCTAGAGAAACCAAATATGCAAACCAAATTAGCAAGCTCTAAGTGTTTCTTCATTAATGGGTGCAAAGTATATGATGCAAGAGCTTAAAAATGAGCACAACAATTGCCAAGTATCAAATTATTCAAGACATTTTAGAGTTACTACATGTAGTATTTTCCAATTCCAACCATATAACAATTTAACGAAGAAGAAACTTCGCCATGAATACTATGAGTAGAGCCTAAGGACATACTTGTCCATATGCTACAGCGGAGCGTGTCTCTCTCCCACAAAGTGAATGCTAGGATCCATTTTATTCAAACAAAACAAAAACAAAAACAAACCGACGCTCCAAGCAAAGTGCATAAGATGTGGCCGAATAAAAATATAGTTTCAGGGGAGGAACCTGATAATGTTGTCGATGGAGAAGGGGATGCCTTGGGCATCCCCAAGCTTAGACGCTTGAGTCTTCTTAGAATATGCAGGGGTGAACCACCGGGGCATCCCCAAGCTTAGAGCTTTCACTCTCCTTGATCATATTGTATCATACTCCTCTCTTGATCCTTGAAAACTTCCTCCACACCAAACTCGAAACAACTCATTAGAGGGTTAGTGCACAATAAAAATTAACATGTTCAGAGGTGACACAATAATTCTTAACACTTCTGGATATTGCATAAAGCTACTGGACATTAATGGATCAAAGAAATTCATCCAACATAGCAAAAGAGGCAATGCGAAATAAAAGGCAGAATCTGTCAAAACAGAACAGTCCGTAAAGATGGATTTTATTAGGGCACCAGACTTGCTCAAATGAAAATGCCCAAATTGAATGAAAGTTGCGTACATATCTGAGAATCACTCACGTAAATTGGCTTAATTTTCTGAGTTACCTACAGAGAATTAGACCCAGATTTGTGACAGCAAAGAAATGTGTTTCTGCGCAGTAATCCAAATCTAGTATTTACTTTACTATCAAAGACTTTACTTGGCACAACAAAATATAAAACTAAGATAAGGAGAGGTTGCTACAGTAGTAAACAACTTCCAAGACTCAAATATAAAACAAAAATACTGTAGTAAAAACATGGGTTGTCTCCCATAAGCGCTTTTCTTTAACGCCTTTCAGCTAGGCGCAGAAAGTGTATATCAAGTAACATCAAGAGACGAAGCATCAACATCATAATTTGTTCTAATAATAGAATCATAAGTTAACTTCATTCTCTTTCTAGGGAAGTGTTCCATACCTTTCTTGAGAGGAAATTGATATTTAATATTACCTTCCTTCATATCAATAGTAGCACCAACGGTTCGAAGAAAAGGTCTTCCCAATATAATGGGGCAAGATGCATTGCATTCAATATCCAAGACAAAAAAATCAATGGGGACAAGGTTATTGTTAACCATAATATGAAAATTATCAACTCTCCCCAAAGGTTTCTTTTTAGCATTATCAGCGAGATTAACATCCAGATAACAGTTTTTCAATGGTGGCAAGTCAAGCATATCATAGACTTTCTTAGGCATAACAGAAATACTTGCACCAAGATCACATAAAGCATTACAATCAAAATCTTTGACCCTCATTTTAATGATGGGATCCCAACCATCTTCTAGCTTTCTAGGAATAGAAGTTTCAAGTTTTAGTTTCTCTTCTCTAGCTTTTATGAGAGCATTTGTAATATGTTTTGTGAAAGCCAAATTTATAGCACTAGCATTGGGACTCTTAGTAAGTTTTTGTAAGAACTTTATAACTTCAGAGATGTGGCAATCATCAAAATCTAAATCATTACAATCTAAAGCAATGGGATTATCATCCCCAAGGTTGGAAAAAATTTCAGCAGTTTTATCACAGCGGTTTAATGAGCTTTAGCAGTTTCAGGTAATTTTGCGCGCTTTGCACTAGGAGTAGAAACATTGCCAACACCAATTATTTTACCATTGATGGTAGGAGGTGCAGCAACATGTGAATCATTAGCGTTGCTAGTGGTGGTAATAGTCCAAACTTTAGCTACATTACTCTTTTTAGCTAGTTTTTCATTTTCTTCTCTATCCCACCTAGCACGCAGTTCAGCCATTAATCTTATATTCTCATTAATTCTAACTTGGATGGCATTTGCTGTAGTAACAATTTTATTTTCAATATCCTCAGGTTTATTAGCCATTTTATTAATTAAAGAAGATTGTGACGCAGACATGTATGAGATTCGGTTTTCAGCATTTGCAAGTTTAGTTTGCAGCCCAGAAATCTCCATATTCAGATTTTCAAGTTGATTTCCTATATTCTTCAACAAGGTAGATTGTTCATTCATAGTTTTAGTAAACAATTTATTTTGCTCATATTGTGATTGCATAAAGCTCTTGGTGGATCTTTCAATTTCTAACATCTTTTCCTCATTAGGTGAAACATATCTACCGTAAGAGTTACCATTAGCAGAATATGGCCTAGAATTTTGAGCAACCAATGAAGCTAACGGAACATTATTAGGATCAACATTAGTCCTATCATTCACAAGCATAGACATAATAGCATCAATCTTATCATTCAAGGAAGAGGATTCTTCAACAGAATTTACCTTCTTACCTTGTGGAGCTCTTTCCGTGTGCCATTCAGAGTAATTAATCATCATATTATCAAGGAGCTTTGTTGCTTCACCAAGAGTGATGGACATAAAGGTACCTCCAGCAGCTGAATCCAATAAATTCGCGAAGAAAAATTTAGTCTGCATAGAAGGTTTGGATGATCATCCAAGTAGTCAGTCCATGGGTTGGGCAATTTTGAACGAAAGATTTCATTCTTTCCCAAGCTTGAGCAACATGTTCATTATCCAATTGTTTAAAATTCATTATGCTACTTCTCAAAGATATAATTTTAGCAGGGGGATAATATCTACCAATAAAAGCATCCTTGCATTTAGTCAAGGAATCAATACTATTCTTAGGCAGAGATAGCAACCAATCTTTAGCTCTTCCTCTTAATGAGAAAGGAAACAATTTCAATTTAATAATATCACCATCTACATCCTTATACTTTTGCATTTCACATAGTTCAACAAAATTATTGAGATGGGCAGCAGCATCATCAGAACTAACACCAGAAAATTGCTCTCGCATAACAAGATTCAGTAAAGCAGGTTTAATTTCAAAGAATTCTGCTGTAGTAGCAGGTGGAGCAATAGGTGTGCATAGGAAATCATTATTATTTGTGGTTGTGAAGTCACACAACTTAGTATTTTCAAGGGTGGCCATTTTAGCAGTAGTAAATAAAACAAACTAGATAAAGTAAATGCAAGTAACTAATTTTTTTTGTTTTTGATATAGCAAACAAGACAGTAAATAAAGTAAAGCTAGCAACTAATTTTTTTTGTGTTTTGATATAATGCAGCAAACAAAGTAGTAAATAAAGTAAAGCAAGACAAAAACAAAGTAAAGAGATTGAGAAGTGGAGACTCCCCTTGCAGCGTGTCTTGATCTCCCCAGCAAGGGCGCCAGAAAAAGAGCTTGATGGCGTGTAACTCACACGTTCGTTGGGAACCCCAAGAGGAAGGTATGATGCGCACAGCAGCAAGTTTTCCCTCAGAAAGAAACCAAGGTTTATCGAACCAGGAGGAGCCAAGAAGCACGTTGAAGGTTGATGGCGGCGGGATGTAGTGCGGCGCAACACCAGAGATTCCGGCGCCAACGTGGAACCTGCACAACACAACCAAAGTACTTTGCCCCAACAAAACAGTGAGGTTGTCAATCTCACCGGCTTGCTGTAACAAAGGATTAACTGTATTGTGTGGAAGATGATTGTTTGCAAGAAAACAGTAAAGACAAGTATTGCAGCAGATTTGTATTTCAGTATAAAAGAATGGACCGGGGTCCACAGTTCACTAGAGGTGTCTCTCCCATAAGATAAAAGCATATTGGGTGAACAAATTACAGTCGGGCAATTGACAAATAGAGAGAGCATAACAATGCACATACATGTCATGATAAGTATAGTGAGATTTAATTGGGCATTACGACAAAGTACATAGACCGCCATCCAACTGCATCTATGCCTAAAAAGTCCACCTTCAGGTTATCATCCGAACCCCTTCCAGTATTAAGTTGCAAAGCAATGACATAATTGCATTAAGTATGGTGCGTAATGTAATCAACAACTACATCCTTAGACATAGCATCAATGTTTTATCCCTAGTGGCAACAACACAACACAACCTTAGAACTTTCTGTCACTGTCCCAGGTATCAATGGAGGCATGAACCCACTATCGAGCATAAATACTCCCTCTTGGAGTTAAGAGCAAAAACTTGGCCAGAGCCTCTACTAATAACGGAGAGCATGCAAGATCATAAACAACACATAGGTAATAACTTGATAATTAACATAACATGGTATTCTCTATCCATCGGATCCCGACAAACACAACATATAGTATTACAGATAGATGATCTTGATCATGTTAGGCAGCTCACAAGATCCAACAATGAAGCACAATGAGGAGAAGACAACCATCTAGCTACTGCTATGGACCCATAGTCCAGGGGCGACCATGGCGGTGAAGAGTCCTCCGGGAGATGAATCCCCTCTCCGGCAGGGTGCCGGAGGAGATCTCCAGAATCCCCCGAGATGGGATTGGCGGCGGCGGCGTCTCTGGAAGGTTTTCCGTATCGTGGCTCTCGGTACTGGGGTTTTCGCGACGGAGGCTTTAAGTAGGCGGAAGGGCAACGCGGGGGGCCACACGAGGGCCCCACACCATAGGTCGGCGCGGCCAGGGCCTGGGCCGCGCCGCCCTATGGTGGCGGCGCCTCGTGGCCCCACTTCGACTCCTCTTCGGTCTTCCGGAAGCTTCGTGGTAAAATAGGACCCTGGGCGTTGATTTCGTCCAATTCCGAGAATATTTCGTTACTAGGATTTCTGAAACCAAAAACAACAGAAAACATCAACTGGCTCTTCGGCATCTTGTTAATAGGTTAGTTCCAGAAAATGCACGAATATGACATAAAGTGTGCATAAAACATGTAGATATCATCAATAATGTGGCATGGAACATAAGAAATTATCGATACGTCGGAGACGTGTCACTCGTATTGAGGCCAAGCTTGCCAAGATGTTTTGTCTCAAGTCTGACATCAACAGGTGCCAATACCAAGCTCACAGGGAAAGTAAGATGAAGAGGAGGAACACCAAGCTCATTATGCGCAAACTGGATATTCCGGTTGAGAGTGGGTCAGAAGAGGTCATTACTCCTGAGGAAGAGTGGCTGTCAAAGCATGGCAATGTGACTGAGTTTGAGCAGCTTGGGCTACCCGGTCCTTCTCGCCGACAACGTCATGCTAGTGATGATGAAGACAGTGAGCCTGAGCCCGCCGAGTCCGAAGACGACGACAAGACGGAAGAATCCTCCGACCATTCCGAAGATATCTGAGCTTCCATGAGACGTTGTAGCATCGCTTCTTTTCTCCTTTTTGGTGTTTCAATTCCAAAGGGGGAGACGAAGGTCTATTAGGACTTGCACGGGATTTTCTCGGGTTGAGGCACAAGCACATGCGTTTACCATTCCTTTAAAGCTTGTGTCCTCCTTTTTTCATTTGTGCTTATGTTGAATAATTTATCGTTTGTTTCTTGGTGTGTTTAAAACTCTGTTCTAAGTGTGGTGGGAAGACATATTAGTGTGAGACATATTATTATGGATTTCGGGATTCGATATGGTTCAGGTTGTCATTATGAAATGGTATGATCGGTATATATCTCAACTTGACTATTGATATATTTCAAATTGATGCATGGTATGATCATGAGACTTGGATTCAGAATTACACAGTTGAGTGTATCTTTATGGAAGGGTATGGTCTCTACATCTCAACTTTTATATCTTCCTACCTCCTATCTGCCATATGTGATATGTTAGCATAGTGTTACTTATACCCTGTTGGTTAGAGTTGCTCTGTACCTAATATGTGCATTTGTATTCAAACACAATTTTCCTATATGCACACATTTAGTGGGGGGACTTCTTTCTATCGATACACTATCCTGAAAATGCTCTCTATTTGCTAAATCCCAGTATTGTCATCAAACACCAAAAAGGGGGAGATTGAAAGAACATTTCATGATCTCTAGGGTTTTGCGTGCTTGATAACAACATTGGTGACAATCTAACTATGTGCTAAGTGTGTGACATATAAATAGAAATTATCACGACTGACAATATCGATCCCCTCAAAAAGGAGAAAAGAGTGGGCAGTTTTCTTCATGTGGCCGACACTGCCGGTGGTTGAAGGCTGGCACTGCCAGTGGACGCACCCTGGCACTGCCGGTGGTTGCACCCGGCACTGTCGGCCACCCCTGTCGACCAGCTGTGACCTATTTTCCAGGGCCGGCTGTGGTGACCTGATACGTCTCAAACGTATCTATAATTTCTTATGGTCCATGCTACTTTTATGATGATACTCACATGTTTTATACACATTATATGTCATTATTATGCGTTTTCCGGAACTAACCTATTGACGAGATGCCGAAGGGCCAGTTGCTGTTTTCTGCTATTTTTGGTTTCAGAAATCCTAGTAAGGAAATATTCTCGGAATCGGACGAAATCAATGCCCAGCATCCTATTTTTCCACGAAGCTTCCAGAACACCCGAGAGCCAGCAGAGGAGGGCCACAGGGTCACCAGATGACAGGGTGGCGCGGCCAGGCTAGGGCCCGCGCCCCCTATTGTGTCACCGCCTCGTCAGCCCTCCGACTCCGCCTCTTCGCCTATTTAAGCCTCCTCGACCTAAAACATCGATACGGAAAAGCCACGGTACGAGAAACCTTCCAGAGCCGCCGCCATCGCGAAGCCAAGATCTGGGGGACAGAAGTCTCTGTTCCAGCACGCTGCCGGGACGGGGAAGTGCCCCGGAAGGCTCCTCCATCGACACCACCGCCATCTTCATCAACGCTGCTGTCTCCCATGAGGAGGGAGTAGTTCTCCATCGAGGCTAAGGGCTGTACCGGTAGTTATGTGGTTAATCTCTCTCCTATGTACTTCAATACAATGATCTCATGAGCTGCTTTACATGATTGAGATTTATATGAGTTTTGTATCACTATTAGTCTATGTGGTACTCTTGTGATGTTATTAAAGTAGTCTATTCCTCCTTCACGGTGTAATGGTGACAGTGTGTGCATCGTGTAGTACTTGGCGTAGGCTATGATCATAATCTCTTGTAGGTTATGGAGTTAATTATTACTATGATAGTATTGATGTGATTTATTCCCCCTTCGTAGTGTGATGGTGACAGTGTGCATGCTATGTTAGTACTCGGTTTAAATTGCAAAGATCTATTATGCTCTAAAGGTTACTTAAATATGAATGTCGAATGTTGTGGAGCTTGTTAACTCCGGCATTGAGGTGCTCTTGTAGCCCTACACAACGAATGGTGTTCATTATCAAACAAGAGTATATGTAGCACAAAGGAAGAGAACTTATTTATTTATGTGATCAATGTTGAGAGTGTCCACTAGTGAAAGTATGATCCCTAGGCCTTGTTTCTAAATACTGCAATCATCGCTTGTTTACTGTTTTACTGCATCTTTACTTCCTGCAATATTACTACCATCAACTGCACGCCAGCAAGCACTTTTCTGGCGCCGTTACTACTGCTCATATTCATTCATACCACTTGTATTTCACTATCTCTTCGCCGAACTAGTGCACCTATACATCTGACAAGTGTATTAGGTGTGTTGGGGACACAAGAGACTTCTTGTATCGTGATTGCAGGGTTGCTTGAGAGGAATATCTTTGACCTCTTCCTCCCTGAGTTCGATAAACCTTGGGTGATCCACTTAAGGGAAACTTGCTGCTGTTCTACAAACCTCTGCTCTTGGAGGCCCAACACTGTCTACAAGAATAGAAGCACCCGTAGACATCAAGCACTTTTCTGGCGCCGTTGCCGGGGAGGAAAGGTAAAAGGCACTCATACTCCGGTCCCAGGTAAAGTACTTTTATGTTGCCGTTGTGTGCGTGCTCGAAGCTATTTCCTTTAGATCCTGAATTGCATCTTTTTGTTTCTTGTTTTACACTAGTAAGGCATAATGGAAAACATCTGTGCGCTTTTTGTACTATTTCCTGAGTCAAGACATGAATGGTTTAATGCGAAAATTAAAAAACCTATGGAACCTTATTTGCATGCTAGTAGCAATGATATTAGTATGAACGCTTTGAACACCATTGTTGCTAATGATATGGATAATTCTAAGCTTGGGGAGGTCGGTTTTGATGAAAATGATCTCTTTAGCCCTCCGGGTGTTGAGGAGAAAGTTTATGTTGATTATGATATGCCTCCCATATATGATGATTATAATGATAGTGGTCTTTTGGTGCCGCCTACTATGGAGGATAAAGTTTATTATGATGATACTATACCTCCTATATTTGATAATGAGAATAATAATGCTAGCTACTTTGTTGAATTTGCTCCCACTACAACTAATAAAATTGACTATGCTTATGTTGGGAGTAGTAATTATTTGATGCATGAGACTCATGATAAGAATGCTTTATGTGATAGTTATATTATTGAGTTTGTTCATGATGCTACTGGAAATTATTATGAGAGAGGAAAATATGGTTGTAGAAGTTTTCATGTTACTAAAACACCTCTCTATATGCTGAAATTTTTGAAGTTACACTTGTTTTATCTTTCTATGCTTCTTGCATTATGCTTCATGAATTTGTTTATTTACAAGATTCCTTTCCATAGGAAGTGGGTTAGGCTTAAATTTGTTTTGAATTTTCTTTTTGATGCTCTCTTTTGCTTCAACTCCCATCCTTATGAGTGCATCATTAAAACTGCTGAGCCCATCTTAATGGCTATAAAGAAAGCACTTCTTGGGAGATAACCCATGTCTTTATTTTACTACAGAAATTTTGTTTTATATTTGAGTCTTGGAAGTTGTTACTACTGTAGCAACCTCTCCTTATCTTATTTTATTGCATTGTTGTGCCAAGTAAAGTCTTTGATAGTAATGTTGATACTAGATTTGGATTACTGCGCAGAAACAAATTTCTTGCTGTCACGAATTTCAATATGCCTCTTTGTAGGTAACTCAGAAAAATCTGCCAATTTACGTGCGTGATCCTCAGATATGTACGCAACTTTCATTCAATTTGAGAATTTCCATCTGAGCAAGTCTGGTGCCTCTAAAAAATTCGTCTTTTTACGGACTGTTCTGTTTTGATAGATTCTGCCTTTTATTTCGCATTGCCTGTTTTGCTATGTTTGATGGATTTCTTTGTTCCATTAACTTTCAGTATCTTTGTGCAATGTCCAGAAGTGTTAAGAATGATTGTGTCACCTCTGAATATATGAATTATGCACTAACCCTCTAATGAGTTTGTTTTGAGTTTGGTGTAGAGGAAGTTTTCAAGGGTCAAGAGAGGAGGATGATACAATATGATCAAGAAGAGTGAAAAGTCTAAGCTTGGGGATGCCCCCGTGGTTCATCCCTGCATATTTCAAGAAGACTCAAGCATCTAAGCTTGGGGATGCCCAAGGCATCCCCTTCTTCATCGACAACTTATCAGGTCATTTCTCTTGAAACTATATTTTTATTCAGTCACATCTTATGTACTTTACTTGGAGCGTCTGTGTGATTTTATTTTTGTTTTGTGTTTGAATAAGATCTGATCCATCATGCTTGTGTGGGAGAGAGACACGCTCCGCTGTTGCATATGAACACATGTGTTCTTAGCTTTACTCTTAATGTTCATGGCGGAGTTGAAAACTGCTTCGTTCATTGTTATATGGTTGGAAACGGAAAATGCATCATGTGGTAAATTGGTATAATGTCTTGAATAATGTGATACTTGGCAATTGTTGTGCTCATATAGATCATGTTTAAGCTATTGCATCATGCACCTTGCACCCATTAATGAATAACTACATAGAGCTTGTTAAAATTTGGTTTGCATGATTAGTTTCTCTAAGTCTAGATATTTTCTGGTTAAGGTGTTTGAACAACAAGGAGACAATGTAAAGTCTTATAATACCTACAATATGTTCATATGTGAGCTTTGCTGCACCTTTTATACTTGAGTTTGCTTCAAACAACCTTGCTAGCCTAGCCTTGTATTGAGAGGAATTCTTCTCGTGCATCCAAATCCTTGAGCCAAAAACTATGCCATTTGTGTCCACCATACCTACCTACTACATGGTGTTTCTCTGCCATTCCAAGCAAATACTTCATGTGCTACCTTTAAACAATTCAAAAGCTATTATCTCTTATTTGTGTCAATGTTTTATAGCTCATGAGGAAGTATGTGGTGTTTTATCTTTCGATCTTGTCATTTACTTCTGATAGACTTTCACAATGGACTAGTGGCACATCCGCTTATCCAATAATTTTGCAAAAAGAGCTGGCAATGGGGTTCCCAGCCCCAATTAATTAACTTGCATTAATAATTCTCTTCACGTGTTTTGCCCTGATCTATCAGTAAGCAACTTAATTTTGCAAATAGACACTCCTTCATGGTATGTGAATGTTGGAAGGCACCCGAGGATTCGGTTAGCCATGGCTTGTGAAAGCAAAAGGTTGGGAGGAGTGTCATCCTTAAATAATAAAAACTAAAATACATGTGTAAACAAAAGAGAAGAGGGATGATCTACCTTGCTGGTAGAGATAACGTCCTTCATGGGAGCTGCTCTTGAAAGTCTGGTTGATGAGGTGGTTAGAGTGCCCACTACCATTCGTTGACAACAACAAACACCTCTCAAAACTTTACTTTTATGCTCTCTATATGATTTCAAAACTTAAAAAGCTCAAGCACATGATTTAATCCCTGCTTCCCTCTGCGAAGGGTCATTCTTTTACTTTATGTTGAGTCAGTTTACCTACTTCTTTCTATCTCAGAAGCAAACACTTGTATCAACTGTGTGCATTGATTCTTACATGTTTACCTATTGCACTTGTTATATTACTTTGTGTTGACAATTATCCATGAGATAAATATGTTGAAGTTGAAAGCAACCGTTGAAACTTATATCTTCCTTTGTGTTGCTTCAATGCCTTTACTAAGAATTTATTGCTTTATGAGTAACTCTTATGCAAGTCTTATTGATGCTTGTCTTGAAAGTATTATTCATGAAAAGTCTTTGCTATATGATTCAATTGTTTACTCATTGTCTTTACCATTGCTTTGAATCGCTGCATTCATATCATATGCTTTACAATAGTATTGATCAAGATTATGATAGCATGTGACTTCAGAAATTATCCTTGTTATCGTTTACCTACTCGAGGGCAAGCAGGAACTAAGCTTGGGGATGCTTGATACGTCTCAAACGTATCTATACTTTCTTATGTTCCATGCTACTTTTATGATGATACTCACATGTTTATACACATTATATGTCATTATTATGCGTTTTCCGGAACTAACATATTGACGAGATGCCGAAGGGCCAGTTGCTGTTTTCTGCTGTTTTTGGTTTCAGAAATCCTAGTAAGGAAATATTCTCGGAATCGGACGAAATCAACGCCCAGCATCCTATTTTTCCACGAAGCTTCCAGAACACCCGAGAGCCAGCAGAGGAGGGCCACAGGGTCACCAGATGATAGGGTGGCGCGGCCAGGCTAGGGCCCGCGCCCCCCTATTGTGTCACCGCCTCGTCAGCCCTCCGACTCCGCCTCTTCGCCTATTTAAGCCTCCTCGACCTAAAACATCGATACAGAAAAGCCACGGTACGAGAAACCTTCCAGAGCCGCCGCCATCGCGAAGCCAAGATCTGGGGGACATAAGTCTCTGTTCCGGCACGCTGCCGGGACGGGGAAGTTCCCCAGGAAGACTCCTCCATCGACACCACCGCCATCTTCATCACCGCTGCTGTCTCCCATGAGTAGGGAGTAGTTCTCCATCGAGGTTAAGGGCTATACAGGTAGCTATGTGGTTAATCTCTCTCCTATGTACATCAATACAATGATCTCATGAGCTGCTTTACATGATTGAGATTCATATGAGTTTTGTATCACTATTAGTCTATGTGCTACTCTTGTGATGTTATTAAAGTAGTCTATTCCTCCTTCACGGTGTAATGGTGACAGTGTGTGCATCGTGTAGTACTTGGCGTAGGCTATGATCATAATCTCTTGTAGGTTATGGAGTTAATTATTACTATGATAGTATTGTTATCACCAGAATTTGACCAAGTCAGTGGTGGGCCGCGATCAAGATGGGCTTGAAGATTATATACGGAAGAAATACGTGAATCGGCCTTACATGCAAAGTTTGGGCTAGTTTGCCCGTGTATCTGTACTATAGTAGGATACGTGTCGATTAGAAGATAGAGTTTTACCCGTGCACGGTTTGGTGCACGCCCACATTAGAAAGTCCCCTGGACTATAAATATGTATCTAGGGTTTATGGAATAAAACAACAACCAACGTTCAACACAATCAATCTCGGCGCATCGCCAACTCCTTCGTCTCGAGGGTTTCTCCGGTAAGCACCATGCTGCCTAGATGGCATCTTGCGATCTAGGCAGCATAAGCCTATCTACGTTGTTCATGCGTTTCTCGTGCTGAAGCCTTTTTGATGGCGAGCAACGTAGTTATCTTAGATGCGTTAGGGTTAGCATTGTTCTTAGTATCATATGCCGTCGTAGTGCAACCCTTATGCATCTAGCCGCCCTTACACCTATATTAGGTGTAGGGGCGGCACCCCGCTTGATCATTGTTTAGTAGATCCGATCCGTTACGGTTGCTCCTTGTTCTTCAAGGATTAGTTTAATATCCGCAATAGTTAGGCCTTACAAAGGGTTGGAGGATCCAGCGGCGTGTAGGGTGTAGTTTGCTAGCCCTAGACAGGATGTTCTGGGGATCAACGTCGTGTTGGTTTTTAGGCCCTGTCTAGGATCGGCTTACGATCACCGTACGCGAGCGCGAGGCCCAATCGTGAGTAGGATGATCCGATTATGCGGTGAAAACCCTAAATTTTCGTAGATCTCTTTAACTTTATCTTGATCAAGCAGGACCACCATATATTCGGACACCTTGTACGAATCATGGGTGGATCGGCTCTTTGAGCCGATTCACAGGATAACCTGAGAGCCGATCGAGGCTCGTATTTAACGTTTACGTGTGTGCCCTGCAGGAAACTAAGCGAGGCATCATCCAACACCTTCCTGACCAGGTATAGGTCAGGTGGCACGCCCTTACATAAAGATCGGACGTGTGACCAGAAGGCTTTGCGGGCCGTCGCTCTGAGGGACTAGGGCCAGCCGCAGCCCTGAGTTGTTCCCGGCTCTACGGTGTTGCCAGTCGTTGCTCGACGGTGGGTTTCTGACCGCAACACATTCTGGCACGCCCGGTGGGACGATCTTCGACATCCACCGCATCGCCATCTACATCTGAGATGGAGGAAAGCACTCCGGTCAAGTATGAGGACCTGACTGACGAGCTCAAGAAGAAACATGACGAGATCAAGGCAGTCCTCGAAGCTGACCTCATCGGCTCTTTCCACAGAACCCGCTCCCATGGCATCAGGTGGAAGGGGTTCTCACCTGAAGGCGCGCTCGATGGAGTGGACCTGTCCGCCCCGTTAGAAGAACGCACCAGGTCGCTGCGTCAGGAGATCAACTTCATGGTGGCTCATTCGCTGCACCGCCATTCTGAGAGCCTGGTGAACACTTTGGAGCGTGTCACTCTTCGCGTGATCCAGGAAATCATGAGCCATCGGTACTCTCCGTCAGGACCAGCTCTGGGGACATACCAAGGGGAGATGCCACTCCACTCCCGTCCACCGCTGCCGTTCACGTTGGCAGCGCCAGAAGTGCCGAACTCATCGGCCTACGTCGTCTACAAGATTGGTGGTGACCCAAGTGACTACCAATTCCTACATGAGGCGCCCAAGGAGATCCCGCACGGATACACGTGCGCATACGTGCCAGACTGCAGTAGCTGGGCACTCTCGATCCAGGCTGCAACAGCAGGGGCCTCTGGAATAGCAGGAGGAACGTCGGGAGCGGATCTTGAGAAGCAAACATGGATAGCTAAGTACGCCACTCCGACAAACCTCCAGAGCTCAGCTCCTGCAGTTGGCTTAGAACTGGAAAAGCAAGCATGGCTGGCCAAGTATGCCACCCCGGCGAATCTTCAGGGTCCAACGCCTTCGTCCATCACCGCGGATGAGATTTGTACGATCCTAAAAGACCAGTTCAGCATGATGCCGAAAAGGAGGACAATCGGCTATACCAAGCCGTACCCCAACGAGTACGAATTGATTCCGCTACCTCCCAAATATCGGCTCCCTGACTTTACAAAGTTTAGTGGATCGGATGGTTCCAGCTCCATCGAGCATGTGAGCCGATATTTGGCACAGCTGGGCACTATCTCAGCATCAGACGAGCTGCGTGTGAGGTTCTTCGCACAGTCCCTCACAGGATCGGCTTTCGGGTGGTACACATCGCTGCCACCGAACTCAGTCCGGACTTGGAAGCAGTTGGAAGAGCAGTTCCACCTACAGTATCACTCAGAAGCTTCCGAGGCTGGTATTGCCGATCTTGCACAGGTGCGACAGAAGCGCGGGGAAACAGTGGCAGAATACATCCAGCGCTTCAGGACCATTAGGAACCGATGCTATTCGGTTCACGTGAGTGAAAAGGAAGCAGTCGAGTTGGCGGTGGTGGGTCTCTCATCATCTATCAAGGACGTGGCCTCCCAAGCAGACTACCCTTCGTTGGCGCACATGGTGCAGAAACTATCAGCATATGAACAGCGCCACCCAGATGTTTACCAGGACAAATTCAAGCGTGCGGTGGTCCTGGTTGAGGCAGACGAGGATGAAGGTGCTATGGGAGATCAGGAGGTAGCAGTGGCTGAATGGACTCGGACGGCAAGCCCCGTGTCCTGTAAGTGGGTTAAGCCACAAGGTCCTCCAAAAGGGTTCGACTTCGACGTGACCAAAGCTGAGAAGATTTTCGACCTCTTACTCACGGAGAAGCAGCTGAAGGTACCCGAAGGCCACAAGATCCCCACGGTGCAGGAGCTGAACGGAAAGCCATACTGCAAATGGCATAACACGTTCTCCCACACCACCAACGACTGCAGGGTGTGGCGTCAGCAGATCCAAATGGCGATAGAAAAAGGACGGCTAATTTTTAACCAGTACACCATGAAGGTCGACACACACCCCTTCCCTGCCGTTAACATGGTGGAGTATGCTTACCATGGAGGATGCCAGCCAGATTTCTCGTGCAATATCAACATGGTGGGACCTGGGCACCACTCTGGTAAGGACGGAGATGAGGGCAGCTGCTCTCATAGCAAAGACACAGAGGAAGCCGCTCCACGCGATCGGCTCCGCCACGACGGCAAGCGCTACGTCACAGAGGGAGAAGTGAAGAACATAAGATATCAGCGACCTCTCTCTGATCACCTCCTCAACAAGTATGTGAGTCAGTATGACCAACGCCGACGATCCAGCGATGATGATGACAAAGATCGGCTGGCTAGGGACGACAGGAGACGTTGTCGGCATGATCACGACGAGGAGCGATATGAGCGCCACGCCAAGGAGAAGCCGAGGGAGCAAGACGACGTGGACAGGCACTGGGACTGCCCCTTCTTCAGACACTGCTGGGATTCAGGAATGAGCCGATTGCCTACAATCGGCAATTGCCCAGAATGCAAACAAAGGAAGAGGGATACAACTAACGTGTCCGTGTTCAAACGTCTAGGGCCTCTCCCGCCTCGGAACAAACAGGTTGAGCCTGCTCGGGTGGAAGATCTCGAGGAACTAGAGGACGATGATGAAGAAGACAGGTATCATCGGCCAAGGTGGTGCCCTGATGGGCTCAGCCGTTCCCAAAAGCGAAGGGTTCAGCGACTACGTGGATTGGAGGAAGCTGAAAGGTTATACCTACACACGTTGAGGAAGGCGCGGCCTGATCTGGCCGCTAAAATTCAGCGAACCCTGGACGAAGAAGGTCGGCCACAAAGAAAAGAGTGGCGCCCCAAGCAAAGGAAAGCCGATGACGAGACATCGGCTGGCACAAACATGGTGCTCGTCCTTCCAACGGAGTTTGGTGCTCCGGGATTACACGAGGCACCCAGTTTCAACGACTGCGAGCGCATCAACGTGACACAGGATGGGACCAGGTTGGTTTCACCCACGGACCCGACTGTGTAGCGAAACGCAGCGTCTATGGACAAACGTGGCGATGCCGATCCAGGAGATCGGTCCCAAAGATTTCTGAAGGAAGCAAAAACCTTCATCGAGCAAGCAACGTGGAGGCCGATTCCAGCAATCGGCCAAAATTATCCTCACCATCCATTCTGCCTGAATTCAGCATCGATCTAATGGGCGATGGGTTTACGTCGGCTGATGAGTTGGAGGAAGTCCACACTGGTCCTAGCAGAGCCGACGTTCACATAGAGTGCCTTGGCTAATCATAGAGCCGATTTCAGAAGTTACCTGGCAGAATCGGCTCGGGGGGCACCTAGGTGGATGAAACACGAGGATATGAAGGGAAAGTGTCTTCCTAATGCCCAGCGGCTCAAGATAATCTTTGATGATGGGTATTGAAGCATGGGGGCCGATACATAAATCGGCCGTAAAAAATTCAAAATTTTTTAAGCACAGCCGATGCGCAGACATCGACTTAAGGATAGAAAGCCGATGCATGGACATCGACTCAAGAGGTATAATTGTTGCAAGCAGAGGGTCAATGGAATGCCTTCTTGCAAGTACTCGAGTCTGCAATATCAGCTAGGGTAAGTTTGAGGGATTACGACCCTGACCAATGCCAAGAGCAGCTTGGACGTGCAGATCAGGTTAAGGGTGGGTTACATCAAATCCGCCGAAGGAAAGAAGCCGATCTGACCAGCAAGGCGCAAGAAGCGGACTGAAGAAGCTCGGGGGGCAGTTCACCCTGAAGGTTCTCTGCTCTAGGGAGCCGATTTCGTTGAAATCGGCTGGCTCTGCATCACGACTTGGAAACCGATGGTGACATGTTTCGGTGGCTCACTGCTATTCTCGCCTTGGCTGAGACTCGGGGGGCAGCAGGCCTGGTAGATGCTCTATTGAGGAGCCGATTAGGGTACCATCGGCTGATCCTTCGTTGCAACCTTCTTCACAAAATGATGAGTGCTCACAGAAGAGGATCGCGGAAACTGGTGGGAGAAATTTAAGGGCTCTCTTGAGGACTTCACATTGTCCACCAGATCTCGAAATCATCGGTGGAGGAATTGAAGGGTGGATTTGAAAGGGCCGATGCGTTGCTATCGGCTCATTACGCATTGGCTAAAGGGACAAATCGGCAAAATCGAATTGGAGAAACTTCTTCATTAAACAGGATTTCTTACAAAGAAAAAGCCGATTGCTCAAAGAAGGAAGAACAAAAGAAGGGTCTATTGACCGATCTACTACTGCTAGGCCTACACTAGTAGATCCTAAGCTACGGGCCATCGCTGCCCTCGTCATCATCCTCGGAGCTCTCATCGGCAGGCATTACTGCCGATGGGCTCCTCGTCGCTGCTCCCGTAGCCCTCTACGGGAGCTTCATCCTCCTCTTCATCGTCGCTGCTGTCGTCGTCCCACCACATGCGGAGGCGTTTCGCCGGCGGGTAGCCCTCGAGGGAGTCGTCGTCGTCATTTTCCTCTTCCTTTTCTTCAGAGGAGGGACAGCCGTCCCAGGGGAATTGGTCATCCTCGCTTTCCGATTCCAGTTCCCCGTCGGCGAGGAACTGGAGATCTTCATCCCCACTGGTCACGGACTGGTCGTCCTCGGACCAGATGGAGGAGGCGTGGTCTTCCTGGTCCCATTCTTCTGGTGCGCGGATGTTCTCCGGCGTCTCGCGGGAGGAGGAAGACCCATAGGAGAGGCTGGAGGAGGAAGAGGAGGCAGAAGACATGGTGGCGTAGGAGGGTTTTTTGGGTGCTAATGCGAAGGGGATGAAGAAACGAACTGTTTAGAACGGTTAAATAAAAGGGGATATGAGAGAGATTCAATGCCACAGCAGTTCCCGAGGAAGTGGTGCCCAAACGGAAAAATTTCGCAGAAGTGGAAAGGGCAAGGCATCATGATGAGGGATTCTGCGGCGGTTTCTGCTCTGCCACGACATGACCCGACGATAGAAAGCGTGATGATTTTGGAAATGTCATTTCCAAAACCAGGGGGGCATGTGTTATCACCAGAATTTGACCAAGTCAGAGGTGGGCCGCGATCAAGATGGGCTTGAAGATTATATACGGAAGAAATACGTGAATCGGCCTTACATGCAAAGTTTGGGCTAGTTTGCCCGTGTATCTGTACTATAGTAGGATACGTGTCGATTAGAAGATAGAGTTTTACCCGTGCACGGTTTGGTGCACGCCCACATTAGAAAGTCCCCTGGACTATAAATATGTATCTAGGGTTTATGGAATAAAACAACAACCAACGTTCAACACAATCAATCTCGGCGCATCGCCAACTCCTTCGTCTCGAGGGTTTCTCCGGTAAGCACCATGCTGCCTAGATGGCATCTTGCGATCTAGGCAGCATAAGCCTATCTACGTTGTTCATGCGTTGCTCGTGCTGAAGCCTTTTTGATGGCGAGCAACGTAGTTATCTTAGATGCGTTAGGATTAGCATTGTTCTTAGTATCATATGCTGTCGTAGTGCAACCCTTATGCATCTAGCCGCCCTTACACCTATATTAGGTGTAGGGGCGGCACCCCGCTTGATCATTGTTTAGTAGATCCGATCCGTTACGGTTGCTCCTTGTTCTTCAAGGATTAGTTTAATATCCGCAATAGTTAGGCCTTACAAAGGGTTGGAGGATCCAGCGGCGTGTAGGGTGTAGTTTGCTAGCCCTAGACAGGATGTTCCGGGGATCAACCTCGTGTTGGTTTTTAGGCCCTGTCTAGGATCGGCTTACGATCACCGTACGCGAGCGCGAGGCCCAATCGTGAGTAGGATGATCCGATTATGCGGTGAAAACCCTAAATCGTCGTAGATCGCTTTAACTTTATCTTGATCAAGCAGGACCACCATATATTCGGACACCTTGTACGAATCATGGGTGGATCGGCTCTTTGAGCCGATTCACAGGATAACCTGAGAGCCGATCGAGGCTCGTATTTAACGTTTACGTGTGTGCCCTGCAGGAAACTAAGCGAGGCATCATCCAACACTTTCCTGACCAGGTATAGGTCAGGTGGCACACCCTTGCGACAGCATCGGACGTGTGACCAGAAGGCTTTGCGGGCCGTCGCTCTGAGGGACTAGGGCCAGCCGCAGCCCTGAGTTGTTCCCGGCTCTACGGTGTTGCCAGTCGTTGCTCGACGGTGGGTTTCTGACCGCAACAAGTATTGATGTGATTTATTCCCCCTTCGTAGTGTGATGGTGACAGTGTGCATGCTATGTTAGTACTCGGTTTAAATTGCAAAGATCTATTATGCTCTAAAGGTTACTTAAATATGAATGTCGAATGTTGTGGAGCTTGTTAACTCCGGCATTGAGGTGCTCTTGTGGCCCTACACAACGAATGGTGTTCATTATCAAACAAGAGTATATGTAGCACAAAGGAAAAGAACTTATTTATTTATGTGATCAATGTTGAGAGTGTCCACTAGTGAAAGTATGATCCCTAGGCCTTGTTTCTAAATACTGCAATCATCGCTTGTTTACTGTTTTACTGCATCTTTACTTCCTGCAATATTACTACCATCAACTGCACGCCAGCAAGCACTTTTCTGGCGCCGTTACTACTGCTCATATTCATTCATACCACTTGTATTTCACTATCTCTTCGCCGAACTAGTGCACCTATACATCTGACAAGTGTATTAGGTGTGTTGGGGACACAGGAGACTTCTTGTATCGTGATTGCAGGGTTGCTTGAGAGGAATATCTTTGACCTCTTCCTCCCTGAGTTCGATAAACCTTGGGTGATCCACTTAAGGGAAATTTGTTGCTGTTCTACAAACCTCTGCTCTTGGAGGCCCAACACTGTCTACAAGAATAGAAGCACCCGTAGACATCATGACCCAGCATACCACTGCATGGTGTAGTATGCAAGTCTGACATAACACCAATGAAACATCGTTCCACTAGTATTACATCACTCAGAGTGGTAAAACAGAAATATATGCGGGTCCAAGGCATGTCTATAGAATTACAATACAGACTCTTTACATAATATCAGCATAGCCTCCTACTTTACAATGAGGTAAGACTGCAAATAAACTCCAGAAGAACGACTCGTAGTCTAATCATATCACGAACTCTATTTATAGAGGATTTGATTAGCTACAGAGGCTATGACTAGATTCTAGCTAAATAGGAGCTAGGTTTAGGGAGCTAGATCCCTTCTAATGCTAATCTAGGTTTTCTCCTGGTTGGATGTGGTATTTGACTCTCTTCTGACAAGTTCCTATCCCTTGAAGAAGTTGTGGACTCCTTGGTCTTCGGGTTGCACTGTAGATCCTCCTTCGATGTCTCCATATCTAAGCAGGGGATTTAAGGGTGGGATGAGTACGAGCGTACTCAACAAGTTCATTATAGAAAGAGATGTTTAATGCACTAGCTACGACATTAGACCAGAAAGTCTAATACCAATGCAGGTTTTTATAATTATTTCTTCAAAAGGTTGCTTTTATTCAGAAGAACTATGTCCGTCAGCCTTCATCGGTTTACTAGAACTTCATGGAGTTCCTTTCCAGCAGCGTTCGCAGCTCCATAACCCGGAACAGGGAGTGACAGGTCACGACTTCTTACACTCTGCAGAGGTGTGTTGCTTTACCCATAAGATATCTTAACCTTGGTGCCAACCGGGCGCACAACCCGTCCACACTTCCGTGGTGTGAGACCCGGTATAAGGTCCTAGCCAAATTATACTCCTTCGCGACCTTGCACACCCACCCTTTGTTGCAATTCTGACCTTGGGTCCTCGCCGGTCAGCGTACCCCTATGGATACCCTCCGACCTCGACAACAACCAGGTTCTCGACCTGATTCCTTCGCCGGTCGTTGCAACCCCTCATAGACCGCATTACCATGGGGAATTAGAATGGGATCCCCACCCTCACGTTGCTCTCGCAAGATACAACTGCTACGGTAAGCGCATCCGTTGATGCACGAGAGGAAGAAGTACAATTGACTACTCCGTCCCACTCCAGATCTTATGGTTAACACGAGTCTTACGGCACAAGAATCACTGGACGACATTTGTTGTTTAATCCTAGATGGATACAAACCCTTGCAATGGAACCTCCACCATACTCATACCGTGGTTCCATTGCCCACCACATAGTCATATTCATAGTTATGAAATTAGCATTTTTGCTTTTCATGCAAGAGTGACTGCAAGAAAATGCAGACAAGGTCTTCGATACGCAATAACTCCAAATTCTGAAATAGCATCATCATTCGATAAGGACGATCTTTAAAAGATTGGCAAGGATGCAATAATGCATAAGTATGAGATGCAATCGCTCTAAGCGTGACCTAACCCCGATGATTTAGGATTAATGAGTTGGTATGATTGGTTTAGGGTGTGTTGCACTTTTAGAGTGATTCGACAAACAAGGTTCTTATTAAGGTTGATTTCTTGGTATCATAAACAAGTGGTATAATGCATAGTAACAAGAATACACACCAAAGGATAGTAGTTGTATAATAAGTAAAGAGCAGTTGTCAATTTTAAGTTCTATAGTGCATGGTTGATGATTACTTGTTATATACTTCAAAAGAATAACTTTTGAAGAACATGTTCTTTAATGAAGAACAAGTATGACAATTATAGTTACGGGGTTCTATAGTTTACCATGATTCCAAGTAGTTTCTTGAGTAAGTATTAAATGGATCCCAACAATGCTGGATTCATCAATAGCTAGAACTTGTAGGGTTGAGTTAAGCCTAAGCATCTTAAGCAATTAATTACTCATGGTTGCTATTAAGGTTGGTATACCTTATTGGTGATAGCTGGCTAGGGTTTATAGATCCTATTAAGCTGGTTTGATGGCTACTACTTATTTACTTCAAAAGAATAACTTTTGAAGAACATACTTCTTAAGTAATAAGAAGTATTTCAATTAAGGTTGAGGTGGTCTAGGTTTTGCTATTGTATCATTAAGTAATGAATAATTGGCTCCTAGATATGATGGTTCATAAGTATTTAACACTGGTAGGGTTTAGTGGAGTATGGTATGTAAGTACAAACATCAATCAGGGTTACTATTAGGGTTGATCAAATTGGTTTGATACTAAAGGTGGTCAATTAAGGATAATGACCTAGGGAACAGGAACTAGGGTTTAGATTTGCTTGATCCTATTTGATCATCTAGGTTTGAAGGGTATGTATACATGGATTACTAAATTATTAGTGATAGAGTTTCTACATTTCATGTGGACATGAACTTGTATTTAATTGTTCATTATGGATCTATGAATGAAGAAGTAAGTATCATGATTACATGTTATAACCTAGGGTTTAGGTTTATAATCAATCTAGGGTTTATATGAATTAATGGAGCTAGGGTTCTTAATGGCATTAGGGTTTTAGGATTCCACATAAAATTATGAGGATATCACTTTATTCATAATAGAGCTAGGGTTTCATATTTTTGATACAACTCTTAAAGTAAGAAGTTGATTATGGAGTTGAAGTTATTAATACTTTGGATTAAGAATAATATTGGATTTGATATTTTACTATTTTTAAATAGTTAATAATTAAGATAATTATTAATCAGGGTTTTAAATTCCAATAATAGGGATTTAATAAGTTAGAAAATAAAGAAAAATAGTTTTAATGTTTTCATTATTTACTTACTGGTTTTTATTTATTTTGGAAAATTTTCTTTATTTCTGAATTTTAATTGCATTTAGAATTAAAAGAAAAGACTTAATTTAAATAGGGTTAAATAATTAAATTTTATTTTAAAAAATTTATTTTATATTTTTATTGGATAGAATTTACTTCTATAAGAATTTTGATATCATATTTTTATTTTTCTAAATTAAGATGAATTTTCTAAATTCATGTAACGTTTCAGGTATTTATGATATTTGAAATAAAATCAACATCTACTGAACCTACCCGGACTAGTGCTACTCACAGAGGCTGACTGGTGGGGCTATGTCCACGTTGGATGCCACGTGGTGCCGATGTGGCAACCATGTGCCTCACCGGTGGCCAGTTGTGAATGGCGCCGGTGTTGGAGGGCTCCCGCGAGGTTGTGCGCATGCTCAATCGAAAGAGGACGGCGAGGTGAATCTAGTGGTGGTCGCGCCGCTCTTTATGGGTTACCGTAGCATGCTCGCCGGCGAGGTACTGTGGCGGCGGAAACATTTCAATGGCGCGGCGACACTACGATCACGACGTGCATGTTAGGGAACTCAGAAGCTCACCAGGATCACGACGTGCGTGACGGCGAGGCTTGCGGTGGTCAGGTTCGCCGGATTTCATGGCGCTGGTCGTCGGGAAGCTGAGGTTGCTGACGGCGCTAGGAGACACTCGGGGTCGATTCCTCCCGCACGGAGAGCATGTCGATCATGGAGGTGCTGTTGGTGGTCACGACAAGGTCTGGGGATGCCTCAATCGACGGCGATGGTCGACGTCTAAGCGGCTAGGGTTTCGGGGATTTGGGAGAAATTGAGCAGAGGGGGGAAGAAGTCGGGCCAGTGATCGTCTCGGAGCTTTTATAGGGCGCAGGAGTCCTCGTCATGACGTCGATCAAGGAGAGGTCGCCAGTGAGAGGGGAAGATGGCCACGGCGTCGTGCTGGCCGGCATGCGTGCTGGAGAGGATGAGGACGACCCCCTCTCCTCTATTTTTAGATGAAGGGGTGAGTTGGGTTGTTGGGCTGGCTCGTGGGCTGCGGTTTGGGCTGTGCTGGTGGGCTGCCGCAACCAGGTGAGGTCCAGGTGAGTTTTTTCTCCATTTTTTTATTTTTCTTTTCCTTTTTCTGTTTTCTATTTTATTAATTTCAGTTCACAATTGAATTTTGTTCTTTTAATTGCAGGGTTTTGATAATTTGAATTTCCTTTGGACTAAATAAAGTATCGTTGTATTTCTGAATTATTCTTGAGTACACATTTAATATATGTGAGCTTTATTGCCAATTTTCATTAAGCATGATTTGATGCACTCATTTTAATTTTCTTTTTCTTGTGGAATCAAATCTGTTTTGAATTATTAGAGTTGAGAATTTCTACTCTAAGTGTTTTATAAGTTATCATTAGGGCTTGATCTCTTAATTGAGAATTTAATCCCTTGCATATGATTTTATGTGAACACTTATTTATTAAGATCTTTTAGGTTTGATTATAGCTCTATTTCAAGGTTAGTACTATTGTATTTTAATAACACCTTGAAATACCTAGAGTAGATATTACTTCCTCATGATTGGCCTTGGTTATAAAGATAAGTGGTTGATCACCACACATATGGTTTTAATTATAAGATGTAGCACAAGGTTTTTCTTATGTTCAATAATTGAAGCATAAGATTTAATTAATGTGCAATTCTAGGGTTCTAATGCTATTTACCTAATGACACATGGGTTGGAACTTAATTGTGACTTGGTTTTAGTTGTGATCACCCTAGTGATGCACAAACTAGGGTTGAGATATAATTCTAGGTTATAGAGATGAGATGACACCATATTGCATTGGTTAGGGTTTAATCTCCCTATCCATGATAAGGTGGTTACTTGCTTAATAGTTGATGTTCCCCTTTAGTTACTAAGGACTTGAGAATTGGTTTTATCTTATACCAATTGACTTCTATTATCATCCTTAATCTATCATTAAAGTAACTAAAGTGGCTATGGTTCTTTTTATAGTTAACTTTTGTTATAATGATGAATGGTTTCTCACCATAACAAGTATAAAGTTTGACTGTAGGGTTTTCTTATGTTCTTTAATTGAGGAATAAGTGGAATGTAGATGTGGTAAGATTTTACTTATGATTACCAAATGATTCACAAGTTAGGATTGAGATATAAGCATAGGGTTGCTTACTAGTGATCTCCCTATAATTTCATGTGGTGAATGATATCTACTTATCATATAGGGTTTAACTTATGGCTTATTCTTCTATTTCTCAGAACCATGATCATGGCATTATCATGAGCAACTTATTCTCAATGGATTCTACTCCCAATTCTTAGAGTATATGATCATTACCCAATTTGTAATCATCAAAGTTTTGGCTTCTTAAAGGTATCTCTCATGAACTAAGTTTTCTCATTTCCAAGATCAAGTATTGTCTTGATCAACTAGGGTATAGAACTTCTTTTATAGTTTCTTGAATGGACATGGTTATGGTTGCCTCAATAGTTTATATCCCAGGAGAATGCCTGAGATAATTACTTAGAGTTCTTTCCAAGGTATGATGATATAATTATCTTGGGATATGGATAGTTCTCTCTCAAAAGCAAATGTTGGCTCAACTAACTTGAGTGTAGCATCATAGCTTGAGCTTTCATATATAGGAATGGATTGTTCTAGGGTTTATGGTATACTCCTAATTACTTCCTTAGGTATCTAGGCTAAGACTTCACTTGTCTAGTTTAGTTGGATTGGTCTCTTTCTTTCTTCATCAACTCATGGATATTGTCTTATTCCATTTTATACTAGATCATCTCACCACTCTAAGATTAAATGGTTTTATCTCCTAATACTTTAGTTTAAAGGTTGTCCTGAATTCTTAAATAGGTAAAGCTAGGACTTGTGTGAATGGTCTCTCATTTGGGAAGGACTTTAGTACTAATCTAATAGTCATAGATCTCTCTCTTCTCAAGATTTTTATATATCTTAATTTAGATTCAGAAGAATAGAATAAGGAAAACTAGAGAACAATTCTATAGTTGATCCCCTTGTCATGAATTCCAATATTGAAGTGGGATGAATACCATGGAGTTCATGGTAGGAACATGGATTGGTTTAAGACATGGAAAAGATAAGCCAAGAATAGTTTCTCCATTTATTGTTACTTGATTTCAAATTAAATAGATGTTCATATGTTATGGCAAGGAATACCATGTTATGATCTTTAATAAAATCAAGTAGTTGATCCTTGATTAATATGTTATTGTGTTGGTTTTAGTTCCATTTGATCTAATCCCTTAGATCAAATCATCTCTACCCAAAACAAAGTTTTAGCAAAAGGTCACATTGAGGTTTATAGCACTTGGCTTGATGATCTACTTCAATTCCATCAAGGTCAAGTGAAACTTCAGTTACTGTGACTGTTTTACTTTAAAGCGCGAAAATTCCCTGGATTTTCTATGCATGAATGCAATGCACACATCTGTTTTCTCTATTTTTGTAACCCCAAATACTGGGATATTACACCGGCACTGCCCCTATTTCAGGGTCGGCACTGCCGCTAAAGACATCCCAACGGGCAGATTTGGTGGAGGGGTATATAAGGAACCCTTCTCCTACCTCAGAAAGCTGCTCAAACCCTCAAGAGTGGTTCCACCATTGCTGAGCCACCAAGAATACCAAAATCATCAGATATCCTCCCCCAACCACCCAAATATCTTGAGCTTTGGAGAATCGAAGGAGAAGACCTCGATCTACATCTTCACCAAAGCGATTTGCATTCCCCCCTCATTTTGTTGAGGGCCCCCTTGCTAGTGTTGCTCTTTTGAAAACCCTAGTTGTTTGTGGTTGATTTGTTCTTGTTGTTGTGTTGTTACAGATATTGGGAGCCTCCAATTCGGTTGTGGATGTGTGCCCCAAGAACCTTGTAAAGGCCCGATTTTCGCCTCGAGGAAATACCTTAGTGGAAGTGGGCTAGGCCTTTGTGGCGTTGCTTACAGGAGACCTGAGTGAAGCCTTCGTGGCGTTGGTCTGGCTTTCGTAGCGACCACACTCCTCCAAACGTAGACGTACTTCCTGTCAAAGGGAAGGAACTATGGGAATCATCTCCGTGTCTGCGCGTGCTCCACTCTCGGTTACCTCTATCCTTATTAGCTTCCCTATATATTGTCTTGCTATATATTGTCTAGTAGTTGATCTTGTCATATAGGTAAATTCACATAGTTGCATATCTAGAGAATTTACCTTTGTGTCAAGCCTAAATCGAAAAAGAACTAAAAATTGGTTAGCACCTATTCAACCCCCCCCCTCTAGGTGCGGCATACGATTCTTTCACCTCCACACCGCTCCAACGGAGAGTAACATCCGCAAGGGTGTGAACTTAGGGATACATCGTCGTCTCCGCATGCCTCGGTTACTTCTCAACCCAAGCTCCTTTACTTATGCACTTTACATTATGATAGCCTTCGTGCTTGATGTTCTATATACATTGCTATCACCTTGTTGCTTATCTTTCTTAGCATATGTTGCTGGTGCACATAGGCAAACCCTAGTTTTTAAGCTTTGTGCTTGACAAGTAAAACATAGTCTTATTTCACATTTGTTCAAGCCCTCAAGTAGAAGTTTTTGTAACGGCCTATTCACCCCCTCTAGGCGATCCTTGATCATTCAAAAACTTTCGCACCAAATGTGTCTTTCAGAAGAAGTCTCACTAGGCCTCAACGAAAATCATGAGATGAGTTGTTACAACGTTTAGATTCAGTACATCCGCATGGGTCCGATGTGTTTCAGTGGAATGGGTCCGATGTGTTTCGGTGGAATCTTACTAGCAGTGGTACATTCTCAATGGCTTCCATGTATAATGCCTTAAGCCAACCCGATTTATCTATCGATAGTTTTTTGGAAGATGAAGATAACACTGAAAGCAAAAGTATCTGCGTGGTATCTTGGTCATGTGGTGATTCTCACGAAAGATAACTTTTGCAAAACGTAATTGGTAGGGAAGAAAGTACGTTTTTTGTCATCGCGACGAAACTAAGCATTTATTCTTCGTGTGTAAATTTGCGAGATCTATGTGGTTAGCCATCCAGATAGGTTCTATTTTGTATCCACCATGTAGTGTTGCGAATATATTCGGCACTGGCTTAAAAATGTGAACAATAGGTTTAAACTACTTATTAGGGTAAGAGCGATTGCCATTATTTAGCCGCTGTGGTTATGAGAAATAGCAATGTTTTTAATAATAAGATGTCTTCTATGATGCAGGTCATCTATCGGTGCACAAGTACACTCCATTTATGGTCACCTCTACAACGTGTGGAGCATCGCGACCTCTTTACGGAGAATGTTTACATGGTTGAAGGATATGGTGAGGAACATTTTTCCCAACATTGGTTGAATCTAAGGATTGGCCCTCTTTCGTCACAAACCTGTTTTACTTTACTTTATTTGAACTTCAGTCTTTGGATATTTGTGTCATTTTGTACGGCTATGTACATCTTAGCTACGTAGATCTGAAATCAATACTTTGTGAATTGCCCATCATAAAAAAGATTTAATAGTTCTCAACTAGCTAAGAACTAAGTCCGTGGTTGATTGCATCGTGATTTGTGTATACGAGTTGCAAGCTAAGTTGCAACTCGTTTTTTTAGTTGCAAGTGGAGTTGTAATTGAGATTTTTTTCAGTTGCAAGCCAGGATGCAGTTAAGAAAAATTGTTCGAACTGTTAAACTTGCTTCGTGATTCATGCTAGTTATTACTTGCAAGATGAGTTGCACGTGAGATTTAATGATGTCCGAGAAGGAAGTTAGTTGTGCATACAGCTGAACATGGGTAGCCCGGCCCGAAAATCCCGGGCCGGGCTAGGTCGGGCTTGCTCTTCAGGCCCGTTCGGGCTTGATTTTTGAGCCCGAACGTCGGGCCGGGCCAGACTCGGGTTTGCAGATTTTGCGATTTAGGCACGATTTGGACCGGGCTTGTCGGGTTGGGCCAGGCTTTTGCTAGTCCGGGCCAGGTTCAGGCTCAATTTGTAGGCCCGACGGTCGGGCCGGGTTCTCATGAATTTATCCTGAATCGGGACCTTTTGGCTCAACTTTATCCTAGGTTCAGGCTTGACATTTTAGCTTCGGGTTTTTTCGGGCTTGGACCGAAACCTGGCCCGGCTCGAGTTTTGCCCAGGTGTGCATAGTGGATTGACTGACAAACAGTCGCACCCCCCAAAAATACCCCTCTAAAATTTCCCCTTCGCTGGTTGCTGTTCATTCCTCTCTGCCCTCGTCTCGTGCCCTCTTCCAGCCCAAGCTCGCCCAATGCCAGCGAGCAGCCGCCAAGGTACTATCTCGATGACGATCCTCGCAACAAATTTCTCACTTTCCTCCTCGGATTGGAACAACTCGCGTTTTCCCTAGTACACATGCTTTCTTTCCCCCAATCCGCTCCGGCTTCTTCGACGCTATTTGGGCTATCTTTTCCCTGGGATTTTTTGTGGATAAAATTGTTGGCTGGGGAATCGCGAGGTGAGCATCCGCATATACCTCCCGTAGTTCTTGGTCGCGATTAACGTGGTCTGAACATAGGAGCCGACCAGCGGAAGCGGATAGTAACCCTCGGTCTGTACTAAGTTCTTTTTTTTGCGGAATGGTCTGTACTAAGTTCGATGCGCACTTGCGAAGTTTGATGTTGAGTTGTTGACAAATGCGATTATTATGTCCATCTTAGCTGCTTTAGATCAGACTGAAAAAACAGCATCTTGCATTTCCCTGCGATTGCGATGTGATTGTGGACACATCGTCCCTTGTATTTCTGTAGCTGTTTCTTCAGAAAAAATGACCTGTAACAATTCATGCACATTAGCAGTGTGTAGAAAAAATAAGCATTGGTGGACTGAGTTTGTTTCATATGTACCTGCACATTGCGTATGTACGTTCTACTCCACAAAGGTTCAAACATCAAATTAGAAAACCTGAAGACAGTGAGATTTTCAATTAGATCCTTCCCAAAAATATGATCAATTGTGACGGATATAACATTCAGCAATAAGATTTAGTGGAATGAAAGGTGCTGTGTATCAAGATGGTTTTGTGTGGAACATAGGTTGCATTTTTCTGACTCCATGGGCTTCCCCTTTTCTCTTGGCAGTGTCAGTCTCTCTAACGTTCTATCCTCTGAAGCCATAGACATGGATTTAACTTTCTCTGTGATTCTAGTGCACTAGGAGAGAAATAGTTAGACAATCACATTGCCACCTTTTATGTGACGATATGGTGTGGTCATAGTAGTCCATACCAGTCATTGAGATACCACAGTCAAATTTATATTTTTGATGACGGATGGGCCATAAGGGTCCGATACTTATCAGTTTCTACCCAGATATTTTGTTCAGTTTGACTAACAGTCTAACAGGAACTTACGTTGCTAGGAAGAAATGGTGCTTTTCCAGTGCTTCAGTAATATTTGGAGCTATTTCAGAATGGTTTCACAAAGAAATTCAGTTAGAAACAGTGATAGTGCAACAAATTCTAGCTTTGCAAAATGCCCGTTGTTATTACTCTTATTAGTACTACTTTCATCTGTTTGGATTCCCCAGCACCAAGCGAGTAACACCATTATGTCTTGCATTCTCTACTGATAATCCTCATGGTTTGTTTGAGTCCCTTAGGTGTATCATCGCAACCATTGCATCATACGATGTTCACAATCATAATCATCAAACAAGATTATCCGAAGATGTATTAAACCTTGCACATGTTTTGGATCCTCAAATTATTTCCAACAAACTAATGTTTGGAGGTGTAACCCCAGTTTGGAGTTTTGTTTGGCCATATTATAATCGCTATTGTTCGTCTAGAATTAATATACCACCATGAATCAAATGTGTATCATTAAGGAAATGATGGGCCATATTTCTCAAAGAAAGACAATAGAATGTCTCTGATTTAAGAACGTAAAATATTCTTTAAATGACTCTTGATTTACCTAGATTTCACATGAAAGTTTGTCCTATCCCCCATTGTTTGGTACATTATAGTTGGTATAAACCTAGTTTGTTGCTTTGACCAAGAATTGATGGATGTAATACATGTATTTAATTTTCTTATATCTGTTTGGTATTTTTGCACATGTTGAATTTTGGGCAATCCTGAGATTAAGAATAATATCCAGCATTCTCTGAATGGAATCTAGCACCATTTCCTTGCAGTAGTTTCCTCTGCAAGCATTTACAGTGTTCTGGTTGAATATGTTCAGGTTAGAAGGTGCACATTTGTTTTGTATTGTATTTGACGGGAGAGGGCCTAAGCATGGGAGCTCCCAAACAAAGGTGGACTTCTGAGGAAGATGCTGCTCTTAGAGCTGGAATAGCAAAGCATGGAGTGGGAAATTGGCGCATGATATTGAAAGATCCAAAATTTAGCTCCATCTTGCGCTACCGCTCGAATGTGGACTTGAAGGTTAGAACTGTTTAATTCCCACCACTTCTCTTGAGTTCTCTTCAACAAGGGTCGTTCTGAAATTTCTGTTCTTTGAAATCATGTGCTATATATGTTAAAGTTCCAGATATCATTTCATAAAAAAAACCAGAAAACATCTTCATTTATTAAATTTGCATGCCCTTTTTTCTGTGAATTACTTCTCAGGACAAGTGGCGCAACATCAATGTACTTTTCCCCGGATGTGGTTCTCTGGAGAAGGGAAGGAGTACCACTAAAAAGAATCAAGCTACTCCTAAGAATACCGATCACCAGATTGCAAACAGCACAATTACTTCTGATGTTGATGATGAAATTGTTGAAGAAAAGCCTATGACATCAGTGTCTAGTAAAGTGTGGAATAGTTCAATTGCAAAGAGACCTCGCTCAAGGTAATTATATGTGTGCTATTCTAATTCATAAATTCATTAAGCGTTCTCACAGTTCTATCCAAGAAAAAAAAGATATTATGGATCCTTCACTTAGATTTTTTGGCTTTCCTGCAGGCTAAACAATATCATATTGGAGTCTGTAAAGAACTTGAATGAGCCTACAGGGTCGCACCAAACTACTATTGCTAATTACATAGAGGTTTGTATCATTGTTCTGTTTTTTTTTCTATCACTAAAGGTATATTATTTTTTGATCCGTCTGTAAATGAAATCTCTTAGTGGCATCTTCTGTTTCAAAAAAATGATTTCTTGCTTATCTACTTTAAACATATTTTAGGGGAATGTTACGTTTGTTAATTTTCATTTTCATTTATTCCATTTAGTCAACCAAAAGTTGTACTTAGCAGGAGAGCTTCTTATCTATGGATTATGTGTTTCAACTCAACCAAAACTCTTTAGTCTATTGGATAGTTTTTGGAGAGGGTTTGGTGCCCATGGGTCAGTACCACAAAGAAGGAATAAAATTATAGTTTCGTCAGAATAACGGGTACTCCTGAAATGAAATTCTAAGGGAAGACAGTTTGTTTACCAAAACAACAACTACATGTAACCTGATTCTATTGTATATAAATGAGCTCATAGATAGCAATTTATAGAATCCACAATAAAGTGAGTCCCTAACACCTTTCAGCTGATGTCTTCCCAAACCAAGGTTTGGATAGCATGCTAGAACTGACCAGTAAAACAGAACCAAACTGTTCTTCTTTTCTGACCTCGCACCTGTTCACACTTGCTCTTGTTTGCTTTCATGTGATAACTTTATTAATTATTAATGATATTCCATATAGGAGGAATACTGGCCACCTAGTGATTTTGATCACATATTGTCTGCAAAACTGAAGGACTTGACCACCAGTGGAAAATTAATACAGGTAACCCCACTTTACTTCTCAACTGCATATTTTTGCTTTTACAGAGGAAATAAAGCTAGTACGGTATTTATGATTGAGGCGAAACTACTCGAAGATACCACATGCAATAACTTCAAGTAATTCCTTCTATACAACCCGCTTAATGAGAAACCTGCAATGCTAGCATAATTATTTCAACTGGACAATCGATGGCATGTTGGCCTATCAGATTTGCTAAAGCAGAATCAATCAATTGTTTCCAGTATTTGCAAGTTTTTTTCGTGAAAACGCAAAAGACTTTTGCGTTCCATTTTATTGAAAAGATAGAGGTTTACAATCCTCCTAGGAGGCATATTACAACAGAGTTACAGGTATTTAGTGGACATCCCAGGTTGATGGCAGAACTACCTCTAGACCTTTGGCGCCGGCCACTGGCGTAGCTATGTGCAAGTCAGAGGGGGCCACCGCCCCCCCAGACTTTGCATTATTTCTGAAGAAAACAAATTTAGGGACCTAAATGAGAAGAAAATGGAGTCATTTGCCGCCCCCCCCCCCCCCCCCCCCAAACTTTGCATACTCTGTGTTTTGCCCCCCCAAAATTCTGGGCTAGCTCCGCCACTGGCGCCGGCCCTAGCCCCTCATCCTTGATTCTGGCAACCAGGCTTTGGACAGATGGCTGTGCACCTTCAAAGATGCACTCATTCCTTTGTTTCCAGATCAGCCATGGTGTGAGCAAGGCAGCAGATGCGAGTCCCTTGCGAGTATTAGTATTTGCATGTTTCACTACCATCGCATATGTTTGTGCTCGAAAAGACGCGTACGAATATTTATCTGGGAAACATATATAGTCCCAGATACCGGTAATTAGCTTTGCATGATTTCCAGCACCATTTCATGTTGAATCTCACTGTGCTGCAAGTTCGTAATTTACTTGTATAAAATGCTGAAAGTGATTTTATGGTTGCTGGGCTTTTCGTTGTTTATGACTTATCTCTTAATGCATTTTTTTTTCGAGCCAGTCACAAGCTGCTTGGTTCTACATATTTGATATTTCGCGGGCATGTGACGTGGCTTAATACATGACAATGGACTGATCGTTATTTCTCTCTGGACTATAGTTACTCATGAATATTGCAACCATGGACTGAGTGTAGACTATAGAGTATAAAATACATGCAATTTTAGCATTCCACTCATGAATATTGCAGGTGAACCGGAAGTACAGGATTGCACCTGATTCACTGTACTCTGAGGAACGTAGCCCCAAAATGCTGCTTCTGGAAGACGTACAAAGAGAGTCCCGCGGACTAGAGAGAGATGATAGTAAAACCCTAACGATATCTCAAGTTGATGCTGAATTGGCTCGTATGGCAACCATGACTGCAGAAGAGGCTGCATACACTGCTGCCTGTGCAGTTGCAGAGGCAGAGGCTCTCATGGCTGAAGCTGAAGCAGCAGCAAGAGAAGCAGAGGCAGCAGAAGCAGATGCCCAAGCTGCACAAGCTTTCGCTGAAGCATCATCGATGACAATAAAGAACAGAAATATTATGGAACTGGTAACAGCCTAGTCTTTGAGTTATCTAGTTACATGTTCAAATGTGCTTCTTTTCACGTGTTAATACATGTTTTATAATTCATCAGTAAATGGTTGGTTAAAATGCGAAATTGAGATTTTTTTAATAAAATCATTGGACTTAAGGTTTGAACATTATTATTTTTGAAAGGCACATTTTTCTTGTTATTTGCACTAACTCATGCATGAGTCCCCCAGTCAACCCATATTATTTTGATCAAAGTTATTGGCTAGAATATTCAATTTAGATATATTAAGTTTGCTCGTCATAAATAATCCTGTAACTGTCAAAGTGGTATCTTACTGAAATCTGACAAGTTAAAAGTGTCACCCTTTCATCACTGGAGAGATTAGTTATTGAATAATATTTGAAGCCATGCAAAAAAAGTCTTCAAATCTCTGTGTTCTCATGTTATGCCAGAAACAAGCAACAATGCAACGTGATGTTGATGAGTTTGAACTCAATAACCAAGTGGGAACCAGTCTAGCTTTGTGATACCAAAACACCATGTGGCATAGTGATTGACTGCTTGTTGCCAATGATGGACCCAGTGTTGTGTTTGATCTTAATGAGATAGTACCAATAGATATATCGTTTTGGTTTTACTGCTTATATATAGATAATTTGAGCTCTCTTTCATCTATTGCTTCTGTTTTCTAAAGTTAAGAAGCTCCCTCATTCTGGAAGCCTTCTTGATAAAATTATGGTTAACCAACAGGTTCTGCATTGTGAAATTTCTACTGCCTTTGTGCTCCATTCAGAATCCGCCTTTGTTCGCATTTTGCTGTGCACATAAGGACCAAAAAATAGAACAATTTTTCTTCAGTTTAAGCTTTGTTTTCAATGATAACTATATTTAAGGGCAACCATCACTGTGTAAATGAAGCCTGGAAATGGGAAATAAATTAACCGCCATCATTTGTTAGTTTTGGTTATGCACTCCACATATACGGATTTTTTTTCTTGTTTGCATCAATGTCACATCATGCTTAGATTTCAAGTGAAAAGAACATCTAGTAAAAGACCCATTAGGAAATCAACCTCTTCCATAAATGGTCTTTTGCTCGAATATTATGTGGTTGTTGAGTTGGTCTTCCTGCAAATTTAGGAACATACATTTATTTATGTTAGACAGATGCACCACTATCGGGTTCACGAACAGAAGATTAGATCTGACCAAATTATAATGACCGCCATAATAAAACATGAAGCAAGTCAAATATACTTGGAATTATCCGTTGGTGCCTGTTTTGTCACTAGGGTAGTGTATATTACTCTTAACACCAAAGCTCTTTCAGGTGAAGGTTGAATTTAATGCCCTTGGCAGTGAAAGACTATTGTATTTTTATCGAGCTAATACTAAGAAACAATTAACCAATGATGTTTGCTGCTCCATCAAATTCTGACTCCCTTCATGTTACTGTGCAGATGGCCCAGTCCTGATGCTGCTCGGAGCTTCTCCGCCCAGCATTGCTGCAGAGTGCATCTACCGTCTGGTCGTTTCTACTGTACATGCCTACTGTAGTTTGATTAACAGCAGTTTCCCCCGGGTCTCATCAGCTCGTGTTCCTGGAACAATGTTAGCCACAATGCACCAACAGCGCCCCTCTCCTAAGAATCCCACATACCCTTGGAGGTTGGAATATCGTTTCCGGAACTCAGTCATGCATGCTTTATTTTCTGCAAATATCCAGACTGCCCCAGACCCCGTTGATACGATGCTAGACCATGGTCGACTGCTGGTGGTGGAGCCAATCAAGGAGATGAGGTCCATTTGACTTGGAGGTGGAAGATTCATACAGGCTGGAATGTGGGTTTATCAATCACCTCATCTTCCTTTCAGTTGGGAGCAGCTTGGTAGGGCAACACTTTTCTCGTGTGGTTTCAGACAATTGCATGCAAATCCGGTTTGCTTGGCATGTGATGATTGCTCTCCCTTTCTGGTACCAAATGATGCGTCCCGGAAAGGTGGCCCAGACGCTGTGTTTACAGTATAGGTGCCAACCTTTCTTGCCTGGTGTTGGGCTTGGCTTGGGACACAAATTGTGATGTAGTATCTCGTTCGGGCTTGTTCTGGTTCTGTGATGCCGTGTACTGTATTATTGCTTGGTCTGCTTTGCGTCGGGGCTTCTCCTGGTACGGTTAGCTCAGGATAGAGGGATACGAAGTACTCTCTAGAAACGAAGTTATAATTTTTTCGACAGAGCATACATTAATATCGCGCCGATACCAATTACACCTAGCTTCCGCAACAACACATTGCTTTAACGGTATTATGGATGCACACAACCAAAAAAAATACAATAAAAGAAAAATCCCGCTACGGTGATATATTTCTTGAAGCAAGAGTACTAACACCACAAAGTTAGCACCAATATTAATACCACCAAGTCAGCACCAGAAGTCCAGCTCCTCCAAAAGCGACGCCTCCAAGAAGAAACAGTTCACAAGCGTCGTCGTCGCCCGATTTAAAATCTTAGATTTTCAACCCTATAGTATTGCTTGTTTTGCTTTCTGTCATGGCTTCTGCTGTCACCGTTAGCTCAGGATAGGGGGATATGAAGTATTATGTAGTAAGCAAGTTATAATGAAAAAATCATTTACAAGCTTTTGAAAAATTCTATAAAAATATGGTGTATTAGAAAGATGATGTTCTGTGAACATGTAAAACTTGTATTGAAACTCATATTTATTTGTGATACATGAATAGTGTTGTACTATTTGTTACTATTCATTGCTGAATTGATTTTTTTCCATTCGTCCCAAATGAATTTCACTTTGAAGCTGAAATCTCACATCCTTGTAGAACCTCACCTCTCCAACATACTAGTATATTATTCTCGGAATTTTCTGAGACTTTGAAATATAGTTTCCTCTGGATGTTTACTGGTTTACACTGTAACTTAATTGGTTTCCACCGGATAGCAGTGGTACTTTCAATGCACGTAACGAAATCTTTATGGACACAAGTGGATCAGTTCGTGGTCGTGCCTTATTGTTATACTGTATGTGTTCCATATAATGTGATATACTAGAAGAAGTGTATCATAGCCATGATCAATGCATGGAGAAACATGCATGTGTTCTTTGAAGAAAATATCGAAGATTTGTTGAAATTGAGATGTATCTAGTACTATTTAGTGTCTAGATACATTTGAAGTTAGATAAATCTTAAACATGTTTCATGAAACATATGGAGTATGAATGTGTTTCTTAACGTATGTGTTCCCACACATACTGAAGTATTGGCCATAAAGGTGCTTCTTAACGTACTCCCTCCATACCGGATTAGAGGGCAATTACGTTTTTTTAGAAAAAACTTTGACTAACAATTTGATCAATAAAATATAAGATATATATTACAAAAATTATACCATTGGAAACTTCTTTTGAATATTAATTTAATGATATAATTTTTGTAGCATATATCTTATATTTTGTTAATCAAATTTGTTGTTAATTTTTTTTTCTCCAAATGCATAATTGCCCTGTAAACCGGTATGGAGGTTGTATGTATTTCTGCACACACTTGAATTTTCTTTTAATTATTCAAGACAAACAACCAAAGCTTTCTTCCTCTGGCCTCTCGAGAGGGTGAGGTATCTTTAAAGCTTTCCAAATTCTCACTGAATACCGGCATTTGAAGACGAGTTGAGCCGCTGATTTCGGCTCCTCTTTTCAATGTCCTAAGGACAAAACGAAAACTATATCCTTGATGACTTATCTGAAGTAGTAGTAGCATGAGTACAGTTAATCTTTTTTGTTTCCGTTTTCCTTTCTGTCCTTCCCACTTTAACTGCACTGCCGTAGTGCCATCGGCAAGATTAATTTGGTTCCAAGCCTCCAAGGACAAACTCCAAACTAAAAATATTCATGGAGTAAGTGCTACTCCGTGATCCATCGATCAAGGCAATCGCCAAGGGTTGACCGTATGCCTGCGGCATCTACACGTACAAAGCGAGCTCTCTGCAACTGGCACGATAGCCCAGGCAAGTCACCTCACCTATTATTTCCCTATCATCAAGGTGGTTTGTGTTTTCTTTCTCGATGCATGACGTACGGCCAAAGATATGTACCACCGAGAACACCTGCTCCAAGTGGGGGAGGATGGAAATAATTTGAGGCCTGGGCAAATTTAAAAAAGCTATGCAAATATTAAAATAGTCCTAAAGCATTATTACATATAGTATATAGTTTTCTTTTGATAATCAATAGCACATATATTTATAGTATCAAATAGTATATGGTAGATATACACGAGCCGTCTCCAACAATTACAAAATAAAGTGTAAAAAAAATTCAAATCTTCAATGTCTTTAAAATCTTTTTTCCCTCAGTTACATAGTCTTGTATTTTTCTGAAGGCAACCAAACGTAGATACCAAATGAAAAACCTATAAATATCAACGGAGGTTCTTTCATAATTTTAATTTGGACGGCAATGCCAAGATGACGTGTACGGGTACAACCACTAAAGTAGTCAACCAACCAACACCAGTACGTCGGAGAAAAGCAACCGCACAGTTTGGTGGATGTTGTAGGGGATTCGAGAGTACGCTCACCATTGTCGAAGACGTAGCAGCTGGAACAAATATTGCGAGGACAATCCTCCTCGCGATAACCATGAGAAAAGATCCAAAATCTATTCAACAAAGTAAAATCTGAAGGCCCATACCTAGAAAACTGTAATCTTCTAGCACCATCGTTGACGTCTTGAAGAAGATCCCGTCATCGAACGAAGAACCGAAAATCACTTCCATTGAGAGGCGGATGCTAAAAAGAATACGACTACTAAGTCCGAAGAAAATACTACTCCTTTTATTAGAAATTCCACACATAGATCGGGTTCTCCACCCCTCCTGAGGCATATGATTCTAACATAATTATGTTGTACAACTGCAATATAAATAGAGACATACTTAAATATAAGTATAACATAAAAACATACCAATAATAAAGACCAATCTTCTGTAACTTTATCGTTCATGAAGTTTGAATATCCCTTGCTCGATGTAGCACATCACGAAGACATCAAGAAGTCATTGCGGACATCTTGTTGTGTAACTCGATCTTGATGATCTTCATCGTTGAGGGGGACCTTTCAAATGTTGTCAACACCATTGGTAAAAGCAATGTCAGCTCAATAAGGCGATAGATTGTATGAAACATGATGCATACTTCAAATATCAAGACAATCTCTAAAGTGTTGCACTAATACGAGTAAGAATAATTCATAGCTCAAGATTATATTGTGCATGCTCATAAATATTATATTGCAAATGCTCATGCTCATAATTAGAGAAACCCGCATGATAAATATGTGTACGAGCAAACTTATTCACATTGAACCTAGAAATCGAGTCTCCGAGTCAAAATAAGAGAAATTATTAAGGGGGGGCCGAAGATAGCTCATTAAAGTGATGTTAAAATTGGTGGTAATAGAGTCTATAGAACCATCTAAGGTGTCCACAATGTAAAAATAATCAATACTGACCTGGTGTTTTCTTCATTTTTTTGACCTAGTGTCTTCCCTAGTTTCTTGACATGGCGTCTTCACTAATTCGTTACCATTTTATCCATATTTGATTGTGATGTCATTTTCTGAGCAAAATGACATATTTAAAGAAGGGATCTGAACCATTGTTTCTACAGTTGAGAAAACATTTCCTGGTATCCTAAACCAAATACATTGACTGGACCAATCTAATACGAATCTTAGAGCAATAAAATACACGCGGCCAGAGCAGAAAAATAAATCACAACCCATCCCATACCTAAAGTTGGTTTCACCTACACACACAAGCCGAGCAAAATACCGCACCTAGTACACTGTTTATAGTCTGGTTTTGTTAGACCGAGAATTAGATATCGTAAAGTGAAATACTTTGTTTCGACTAGACTAGACCTAGTCACGTTTCAAAGAAGGTTTTGCGTAGTGTTTACTATAACAGGTATAATTTTCTCGTACGAACTTCTCTTGAAACATACGACCATTCACATTATTTAGAAATGTTTCGCTAAAAATCAAGGAAGGATGGCCGCCCTACCTTACCCTGCTGAGCTACTTGCTCCTACAGTCCTACCCATCCTTGTCTGGATTTGCTATGTTAAAGAAAAGAGGTATTAGCACCCGAGGTACAACAACTTGTTAAGTCGGAGCAAATTCATACAATAACTTGTAAAAGTGAATGCTCGAGTACACAAACTTGCTCAGAGAGAGCAAATAGGTACAAAACCAATCAAAAAATGACACGTGGCTACAGAAATTTTGTGAAAAAAACCCGGTATGTTTTTCTTTTGCCCTTGTAACAATGGTGCTATCTTACGTACATGTCCCACCTGTCAGTGTCTTACATAAATAATTAAAAATAATACAGGGTGGAGGTTTGAACTCACGACCAACCAGGTGGTTATGACCACACCAGCCATTAGTCCTCATATTGCTTCATGATAATCTACCAGAACATCTTTTTATTAAGACTGACGTGAAGGAGTAACATACATTTTTATTATCAGTAATAACTTTTAGCAAGATACTAGGAAAAATTGCCCGCGACAGCCCGTCGCGTGTGTGCCTTCTGCATCTTACGATATTTACCCACAAAACTAACGTGACAATTGTGCAATAATATTTATGGGTTTTTTATTAATATATATCTTAGACTTCATGATCTAATATTTATTCTGCTTTAATTTACTGCTTAATCACGATTTGTACACATAAAGGTGCTGCACCACTTTTCTCTAAATCTTGTAGAGTAGTAGAGACTAACTAAATATGTTGAGCTATTCGCAAAAATAAATTGAGAGCAGAGAGTTAGCATATATTTAGTACGGATTGTCCAACCAAAAAAAAAAGAGGTTAGAAGAGCAATAATTCCTAGGGAGGGGCTAATTCCTATCCTATTGCACAGTTTGGTTCTTTAAAATAGGGGAGATTAATGTATGATTATAGATACACCGTCGAATAATTCCTATAATTAATAGATGACCTGGTTCATTATCAGAAATTGCTGCTGGGTGTATTGGTAGGTGCAGGTATCCTGCATACTAGTTTGATTGAGAGTTCAAATCCCCAATCCGCATATTTATTTTTATTTATTTCTCTAAGCCACCGATAGGTGGGACTCGCATGTAAGGCAGCGTCATGGCTACAAGTTTAAAACAAAAACCACGCAGGGTCTCTTTTGCAAAATTTACAATGCCACATCTCATATTTTGATTGCTTTTGTACCTATTTGTTCCATCTGTGCAAGTTTGTGTACTGCATCAGTCACTTTTACAAGTTATTGTATGAGTTTGCTCCCGCGTAACAAGTTGTTGTACCTCGGGTGGTAATACCTCTAAAGAAAATTCTTCTCAATCTAATTAAGTTGGAGTAATGGAAGGGAAATCGGGTGAAAACAATAATAAGTGTGCTAAAACGAGGATGCCATAACTAATCCATTTACGAACTTCAACATTTATGCTGCTAGTACTAGCTGTCAAGTTGATATTTCACCTCCGATCGCAAGTGTGCGGACCTGGAAAATATACGGACGTTGAGGAAATAAATACATTTAACTCAAGAGGACAAAGCAGTCGCTAATGCATGCCCTAACTGACTACAGGACACTAAACAAAAGGTTGCCGTGCTGTACTGCACCGTTCAGAGAATCTCTGTACACGCAGCCCCAGATTTCCAGAACTTTTATTGACCCCAATAACTCCCGGCGCCAGCAACCCACGCGGGACTGGCAGAGAACCACCCACGCTCCTCCCATATGTTAATTTTTGATTGAAATGTCTGTCCTAATTCAAACATCTTCCTAAAATATCTGAACTGTTAGAGCATTTTCCATTTTTTTGGCTATTTCTTTCTCCACTTTATCCGCCGTAATTACTTCAGTTATGCAAAAATAATTAGTTGACCTGCCTGCTCTGTCTCCTCTCCCTGTCGTCTGGCCGTTTGCTGCAAAATTGACCCGATTCTTTCCTTCTTTTTCCCCATATAATGATTGTCGAGTTGGTAATGTGTTGTCCCGTACTAAATCTGATCCTTTTTTATAGGCAGTCATGGCGCTGTCCTCTGGGACCAAAAGGCTCCAAGAAAATCAATAAATCAACTGCTCCCTCTAACCTCAGGTCCAACCAAAGTTTGATGAGTCTGTCTCCATGAGAGGTTCTTAATTAGCACCCACAGAAAAGAGGGTGAAGACACAATAGAAACTGCCGTCTTCAAAGGAGAGTCAGAGCCCCCACCGGCCACCTCTCCTCCCAACTACTCGCCACGCCTGCTGGCCTTCGCCTCGCCCCCATTGTGCCCGGTGTGATCCCCCCAGCGACCACCATTACTGCCTGAATTGGTGGTTTCTTCAACGATCCCCGCCTTCTCTGGTTTATTGGGGAGTGGTTGGTTGGATTAGTTGGTGCCTAGAACACAAGGCTCCATGGATTGCTGACCCCTCCTATCTTTCTTGGGGAAGCGGTTGCGGCAGAGACAGGCAGGAGAAAGAGAGTTCTTGGAGGCCTGTGTCATGGTCTGACCTCTGGAGACTGGAGGGGTGGACTGGTGGTCGCGTTCTTGCGCGTTCGGCTCCTGCGAGCATGCCGTCGTCGGCGATGGCCGCGTCCGTCAAGCTGGGATCAAAGCCCGACGCCTTCAGAAGGCAGGGCCAGGCATGGTAAGGCTCTTTCCTCTTTATTAAGTCCTTCCTATTCGCCGCCCTAAGTTTTCTGCCTTCATTTAGTTTAGGTTTGATTTCTGCTGAATTATGTGTGTGCGCGCGTTTCCTGGACGGGGTGATAAAATTGGGCACTCTTGTCTTGTTCATGCCCTTCGAGTGCTGACTGAAACCTGAAACAATTAGGGGAGAAAGTGGATTGGGTTGTGTTCTTGGCCTCTTGTGTGGGTTCGTGGTCAAATTGGTGCGAATTTGGTGGAGTTCTGTCTGGGAGTGTCATAATTCTTCAGAAGTCAACTTGGTTGGTTGGAATGCACGCCTTCACACAGTACATGCGCTTTTCCTTCCGTGATGCTGGTCCATTTGCTTACAGGACACTTTCATCTCCACTTATTTTCAGTTGCAAAATGATTGGACTAACAGAGTTGGTCTACTTACTCATGCCTGTTTCTCATGAATTAGTAATTAAAAGAAAAACTCAGGGGTTAAGGCATTAGTTTCAAAGTGATATGCTAGTTTTATAACATGAAGCATAAATTGAAAGGGAAGTGTGCGCCGAAATTTGAAAAATCAAAACGTATTGTTACCAGACACACTTGTTGACGAGTTCTGCCCCTTGTTCGTCGTCAAATTGGTGCGAATTTGGTGGAGTTCTGTCTGCAAGTGTCACAAGTCAACTTGGTTGGCTGGGCTGCACGCCTTCACATTGCAAGCGCTTTTCCTTCCCTGATGCTGGTCCATTTGCATGTAGGACGCTTTTATCTTCACTTATTATCAACTGCAAAATGATTGGACTAACAGAGTTTGTCTACTTACTCCTGCTTGCTTGCCATGAGTAATCAAAAAAATTCAGGGGGTGAAGACATTAGTTTTTCAAATTGATTGGATGCTAGTTTATAAAACTTATATTGAAAGGTAGGTGTGAGCCGAAATTTGACAAAAATTAATGTTAGTGGGCACACTTGCTGATGAGCTCTGCCCCTTGTTGTGCTGCCATTTCAGTATGCAAGGCACGCTTGAGTCATGCATATTTCTCAGGAAATCAGGGATGACTTTACGGCATTACCTACCTTGGTGTCTCATTGCACATGCTAGATGCGGTTCCACAGTTGACGCATGGTGGGGTGTCATTCACTTATTGTGTATCCACAAAGATGATTGCAGTTGACTGCTTCTGCAATTAGCCTGTGGTGGGGGTGGCTTGCAGTTTTTCATGGATCCACATCACATTAGTTGGCAGCAAGATGCTATCGTTCCTCATTAATCATTTTGGAGGACGGCGTAACCATCTTGTATTTATTTAGCAGGGAGCAGGTTTGGATTTGTTTTTAAAGGAAAACTCAAGCTCTGCATGATTCATGAAATCAATCACCTTTAGCATCACTGTTTGTCACATCAAGGGATCGTTACCGTTTATATATATGTTTCAAATCTTCTCACTGCAAGTTTTATTTATGTACGTCCGATGTTGACTTTTCTTCTGCTTTTGAACCTTCTAGGTTCTGCACAACAGGACTACCAAGTGATGTTACTGTTGAGGTTGGGGATATGTCTTTCCACCTTCACAAGGTAAGACGCATTTCCTGTGAGTTTCTGCAAGTCATCTTGCCCTTTATGGTGGTAGAAATAGATACTGTATCGCTTGTTAGTGAAAAACCGTGCAAGAAAACATTACGAAAGCATTATGGAGGACTACCAAACTTTTAGTTACTCACCACATGTAAACATTATCCCTGTCATATTGTAGATGTAAGGAGCTACTTGTGGGTTTAAAGGAATACATTATCCATAATAAGTCCTATTGGAAGGATACGCAAATAGTTGTATTCAAAGAATTCCTTAACTACTAATTTTTGGAGAATTAGTTTCTGGGTAGCATTTTCATCTTTGAAAAGAATGCACAGGACATTTGTTAACTTTCTCTGGTGGTCATTCACGCATCTTTATTGTTTTTTCCTTACCTTGTACATTTCCACTATATGCCTATTGTCTTTCTCCTTAATGCTGGTTATCCTCCCTGCAGTTCCCTTTACTTTCCAAGAGTGCAATCCTTGAACAGTTGATCGAGGAGAGTTCAGACCAAGTAGAAAGCATCATCAAACTAAATGATATCCCAGGGGGTGCAAAGTCATTTGAGATGGTGGCAAGGTTCTGCTATGGAGTGAAAATAGAACTTTCCTCTGCAAATGTTGTCTGCCTACGCTGTGCATCTGAGTATCTCCAGATGACTGAAGATTTATCTGATGACAACTTGATTGCACAGACAGAAATGTTCCTCAATCAAGTAGTCCTTCGTAACTGGAAAGATTCTTTAAAGGCGCTGGAAACATGTGATGACCTCCTCCCTCATGCTGAAGATCTTCATATTGTGAAGAGATGCATCGAGTCATTAGCATCGAAAGCAACTACTGATCCAAACCTGTTTGGCTGGCCCATAAGGGAACATGGCATCATGCAAAGCCCTGGTGGTAGTGTGCTGTGGAATGGGATTAGCACCGGTGCCAGGCCCAGAAACTTCAGTTCAGACTGGTGGTTTGAAGATGCTTCATCATTGAGCTTTCCAATGTACAAGAGATTGATTTCTGGTATGGAGTCTCGACGCATACGGCCTGAGATTGTCGCTGGTTCTTTGACGTACTATGCCAGGAAGTATCTCCCAGGACTCAATAGGCGCAATAGCATGGGAATAATGCCTCCGGCTGCTACTCTTTCTGATATAGAACAGAAGAACTTGCTTCAGGAGGTCGACAGACTATTGCCTGTTCAGAAAGGTTTAGTACCTACAAAAGTCCTGCTCGGGATGCTTCGTGTATCCATGATTCTAAAAGCTAGCTCCACATGCGTTTCCAACTTAGAGAAACGGGTTGGCATGCAACTAGACCAGGCCAGTCTGGAAGATCTACTGCTGCCAAATTACTCTTACACCATGGAAACACTGTACAATGTGGAGTGCATGCGCAGGATTCTTGAGCACTTCTTAGCAATGGACCAGGCAAATGGCGGTGCCTCCCCATGCATGGATGATATGATGGCATCACCTTCTATAATACCAATCACTGCTGTTGCGAGGTTACTTGATGGCTACCTTGCCGAGATTGCACCAGATGTCAATCTGAAACCTCCAAAATTCCAAGCTCTAGCATCTGCCGTGCCTGAGTATGCCCGGCCACTAGATGATGGCCTCTATCGTGCCATTGATGTGTACTTGAAGGTTAGATCTTTTATCCTACTTTTTGTAGAGTTCTATTGTGGTTCTTTAATTGTTTGGAACAAAAAAATGTTAGCATTTTACTGAATATTGACCTATATCTGCAACTGCATGAAATGAGTACAACTTGCCTTTGCAGCTGTTTAACAGCACAATTTTGTGTTTCTCACAGGCACATTCCTGGCTGTCAGAAGCTGAACGGGAGCAGCTATGCCGGCTAATGGACTGTCAAAAGCTCTCCCTAGAAGCATGCACTCACGCCGCTCAGAACGAGAGGCTACCACTTCGCGTCGTCGTGCAAGTCCTCTTCTTTGAGCAGCTCCAGCTAAGAACCTCGATCGCCGGGTGCCTGCTCGTGTCCGATAACCTTGAAGGATCGAGGCCACTGCGGAGCGGCATGGTAATGTCCGGTGAGGCTGGTGGATGGTCCACGGCAGTCAGGGAGAACCAGGTCCTGAAAGTCGGCATGGATAACATGAGGATGCGCTTGGCCGAGCTCGAGAAGGAGTGCTCGGACATGAGGCAGGAGATCTCGAAGCTTGGTCGTGGCGGCAAGACCGGCGGAGGCTGGGCTTCTCATGTTCCGAGGAAGTTCAACCTGAAGATGAAGCCGCAGATGTGCAGCGCCCAGGAGGGCTCGGTCAGCGAGCAGCAGAAGAGCATGAGCGCGAAGCTGGACAAGCTGCAAGCTAAGCTGTCGAAGCAGAAGAAACAGCTCTCGGCTGACGCCTGAAATACGAAACTCCCTTCGCTTGTAATTTTAACTTCCTGTGTACTGTCTTTTAATCGCTTTGTTTATGTAGTTCGTTTAGGTTTAATGTGCCAAGAGGCAGCGGTTTGAGCTTGATGTGAACATTCCTGATGTTTTGGGTGTTAATTAGGGAGAACGGAGATGTGTAGCAAAGTTTTATGTAATCCGTTGGATGAAGCAGTACAAGTGGATTGTTCATACTTGCAAGGACATGCTAGTACTATGTACTCCCTTCCTGCCAAAATATAGTGCGTATAAAATATTTAAAAGTCAAACGATGTAAAGTTTGATCAAGTATGTAGAAAAAATATCAACATCTAGAATACTAAATCGATACCATTAGATTCTTCATGATCTATATTTTCATATAGGATATATCTGGTATGGTAGATGTAGATATTTTTATCAAAAAACTTGGTCAAAGTAGACATCGTTTGACTTTTTTAAAATCTTATATGCACTACATTATAGCAAGGAGGAAGTATGCACAAACCTTTTGGTACGGATCGTTTACTTCCCAAAAAGGAGGATGTGCACACAAATATGTATTATTAAAAACCAAGCAAACAGCTAAATAAAATGATCACAAAAAGAAAATTCCTACATGTTCTCAATTTAGGATTTCATGGAAGTGCCCCACTTTTCGTAGCACTACTAAGTTTTACCCAACCCCAAGCTTTTAACTATTATCACTTTTGTCCTCATTCCACCAGCCTTGGCCACACGGACCGTTTCCGTCGGAGTCAATTCCTTTGACTAGTACTCCCTCCATACCGGAGTAATGAGCAATTACGCACTTTAAGAAATAAGTTTAACTACAAATTTGGTTAACAAAATATGAGATATATGCCAAAAAAAATTATACCATTGAATTCGTATTTAAAAAATATTTCCAATAATATAATTTTTGTAATGTATATCTTATATTCTGTTGACCAAATTAGTATTCAAACTTATTTCTCGAAATGTGTAATTGCCCATTAATCCAGTATGGAGGGAGTACTGCGCTAACAATTGGAACCATGAGTAATAGCTTTGATGTACCCTTTTTGCGCTGACGGGTGGGACCATGAGAGTAATACCCTTGATGGGCTAACCCAAAACGAACCACCATCTCTCCCGCTGTTGAGACACACGGGGTGGTATGCTTAGTCTTACCTCGCCAGTTTAGAGAGTGTCCGCGCGGTTTATAAAGTTGAACGTGGTGTTGGTTTATAAAGTCCGTATTCAGGACCATCGGCCAAACCATTTGTTGTCATGTGGGTTTACTTTTCATATAAAAAGGTACTTGGACTCGTCTGATCAATGTTGAATTGATTCAACGTTGATCAGCCAGATCTAAGTCTTTTATGTATGGATGGTTAAGAGATTAAATAAATTCACTTAATTAAACTTATTTTAGTTGATGATTTAGGTAATTGCTCTTTTAATTATTGTTTATGTGTTGGAGGGAATATTTCAACTTAACTATACTCGATTTTAGTTGATGATCTAGATAATCAGTCTCTTAGTTTTTTCTATGCATTGACATGGAAGAGGAAAATGAAAAAAAAAATCAGATTCAAACATCATTTCAACTTAATTAATTTCAATGCCATATAAACTATGAACTTGGTTAGAGATAACAACATCATTTAGCAACAATACAGGTATAATTTAGTGGAGGCTCCTAGAGTATAAGGATGTGGTAGGTTCGTAGCCCCATATTGCCTAGCTTCTCCACACATATAGCAACAATACATGGCTTATATTTGTAGCTGCTAGAGTTGTAAAATATGACAACTTCTTAGCAACATGTCCATAGGTTATCGACTCGTGTATTTGCTAGATGTAGCAACATTTGTGGAGACTAATTCCTTGGTGTACGGCTTGCAGAACTTAGTAGAGAAGTGTAGTGGAGTCCGAAACTCCCTTTTGGAGACCAGGATACGTGTAGCCATTTATCTAAGCAACCCGTATGCTAAGAGATTGGTAGCTAGCAATCAATGTATTAGCTGGTGTATTTCATTAGTATTTTATCTTCTGATATTTCAGAAATTCTAATGCTAGCACATGATCACCTCCCTACCATTCACGTGGGTGCTCCACTGCATTGTCACGACTTTTATATCCATCAATACCATCAACCCCATAATAAAAGGTCAACATAAATGAAAAGTACACAACTCATAGGTTAAGACTTCTAGAAGGACGAGCGTCTATGATGAACGTCCAACGGTAGATCGATTTAGGGATTTTCCTCCCCAAAGCAAAGTTTCTAGCCACCACCTTCAACAAAGAAACGGCATAGACATGCAACTATATTTTAGGATCAAGGATTTTGTGTCTACGCAGAGTTCACACACTTGTCGTCGAACCCGCAACTTCCATCGTGACTTGGCCGGCTAATGATACTTGCCTTGCTAGCCGTATCAGTTTGTAGAGATGAAAGGATCGTATGCCGCACCTAGAGGGGGGGGGGGTGAATATGTGCTAACCAAATTTTAGTTCTTTTCAATTTAGGCTTGACACAAAGGTAAATTCTCTAGATATGCAACTACGTGAATTTACCTATATGACAAGATAAGCAACTAAGCAAGATATAGCTACACAATATAAGAGATAGAAGAGGATAGAGGTAACCGAGAGTGGAGCACGCGTTGACACGGAGATGATTCCCGTAGTTCCCTTCCTTTGCAACAAGGTACGTCTACGTTTGGAGGAGTGTGGTTGCTACGAAAGTCAAACCAACAGCCACGAAGGCTTCACTTAGATCTCCTGTGAGCAACGCCACAAAGGCCTAGCCCACTTCCACTAAGGGATTTCCTCGAGGTGGAAACCGGGCCTTTACAAGGTTCTTGGGGCACACATCCACAACTGAATTGGAGGCTCCCAAATCTGTAACAATACAACAATCAGCAACAACACATCAACACAAATCAACTAGGGAACCAAATAGGAACACTAGCATGAGATCCCTCAAACAAATGAGGGGGAAATGAAGAACGCTTCGGTGAGGATGTAGATCGGTGTCTTCTCCTTCGAATCTCCAAAGATCAAGAGCTTTGGTTGGGGGAGGAAGGAGATCTTGCAAATCTTGTGTTCTTGAGGTGGCTCTAATGGTGGTGAAGCTTGGCAGATTTTTCTTGCAATGATTGAGCAACTTGTCCCTTTGGAGAAGAGAGCTATTTATATGATTGGAGCTCTCAGATCTGACCGTTGGGGCGAAATCCACTAACACCGGAAGTTCCGGCCAGGATGGCCGGAAGTTCCGGCTGGCACCGGAAGTACCGGCCAGGAGGGCCGGAACTTCCGCCAGGAAAAATCTTCGTCAGACAACCAGTTCAGCATATGTTTGGGCGGAACTAGGGCGGAACTTCCGGTGACCGGAAGTTCCGGCCAAGTTCCGGAATTGCGAGAAAACCTTACTGGACTATACTGAGCCACAATTACCGATTTCCGGAACTTGCCCGGAAGTTGGGCGGAAGTTCCGCTGACCGGAACTTCCGGCCACCAGCGTCGGAACTTCCGGCCAGGGAACAAAAACAGCAAGCAACACTGCGCTGAAAGGCTTCTGCAGAACATACCAGGGCGGAAGTTCCGCCTGTTGGGGCCGGAACTTCCGCCAGAAGTAAAAACCCTTCAGAACTTCAGAACAGGCAAACCATCTGGCCGATCAAATATATATTCCGAAAACTTGTACCTGTCTACATCAACACACATAAATATATACCTAGTGTTGACATCAAACACACAAAATCCAAAAGGGCGGGAAATGTTCTTTCAATCTCCCCCTTTTTGGTGTTTGATGACAACACAAGTATTTGCAAGGAATGAAGCATGTAAACCAACAATGTGCAAGATGTAGAGGAGCTCCCCCTAGATATGAGCATTGGTACATAAGAAGCTCCCCCTATATCTTGCAACCATCTTCCATGGGTTAGCAATAAGATCATGCACAATACAATATAGTGATAGGCATATGGATAAAAAAGATCATGCACACATAGATAACCATGGAAGACTCACATACGGAGTTTACCATACATAGATAAGGTTCCAAACACATAGATAGAGTTTACAAGCCAAATAAACTAGGACATAGTTCGACACCACAAGGATAAATAGAATCACAAGCGATAAAAATCAAAGCCAACACGAGCTTGTGACTCCCCCATGCAAATACCCAACGGAGAGCAACCTAATAAGGTTCTCACTCTCCCCCTTTGGCACCAAGGCACCAAAAAGGGAAAGGAGAAACTACACGTCCCAAGGGTCGGCGTTAGCCCAGCCGGGAGGGAGGTTCGATGTAGCGCCGGGGTAGGGAGGAGTGTGAGGAGGAGACTCGATCTCAAGACCATCTGGAGGGAGAGGCATGCCATGCTGAGAGACCCACTCAGCCTCCGGAGTGATGTTCTCCTCGGATCCGGGAGGAGACACTTCCACCTCAAGAGCCCTCATGATGCTCTTCTGACGAACCCGAGACTTCTTGGCTTCTGCATGCTGCTGATACTGACGGTGGTTGACTGCAGAGGTGAGGCAAAAGATCTGTCTCATGCGGCGAGCAAGCTTAGAAGCCCAGCTAGGTGGCTTCTCATCCATGGGTGTAACATCTTCTATGGGGGAGTTGTGGCGCTTGGTCCTCAAAACCTTCACTTCATGGGATGTGATAGAGAGAGGAATAGAGTGAATGAGGGTACTCTCATAAGTATCAACCCAAGTGTCCTCAATGAGCTTCATAATGTATGGAGCAAACGCGGGAAGCTTCTTCTCCATCACACATGACCACATCTCATGATAGATGTAGTCCATCACATCAGGCCTCTCACCGGTGCCCCTCTTAGCAAAAGAGTTTGCCATTAGATCCACTTCATAAAGATGTAGCTCATCAAGGTTGCCACCCTTTGGTCCAATGGTTTCCCGGTAGACTCTAAGCATAATGTCCCAAGTAGGGAGAAGATCCGCACTCTTGCCCGGAATACCCCAACCTTTGATGTAGAGGGGCTCCAAGACTTCCCTTGTTTGAGCAAAGGAGCTATCATGGCACCTCCAACCATTTGCATATATGCCCGGGTAGCGAGGGTATCCAAGGGCGCTTCCAAACTTAGCCAAGTTAGACTCAAGGAGCCTTTCATGAGACATCCACCGGAAAGTTCTAGCTTCATCCGATTCAAAATGTACGGTGGCATAGAATTGTTGGATCAACCCGACATCATAATCCTTGTTGAGCTCCATAATGGGATAGAGCCCAAACTCACCACACATAGCATAGGCTTCTTGAAAGTACGTAGAAGCGGCCATCTTCCCGGTGTCAATGGAATGTTGCGGGGCTACCCCCTTCTTGAAAGGCACATACACCTCATAGAAAATCTCCTCTTGAGTCTTGTTGTGGAACCTCTTATCCGTAATCCTATTGTTCCGAGGGGTGAGGTAAGGGTTGATGTCACGGAGCTCCTTGTACTCAAGATATTGCATGTTCTTCACGGATACATGGATGTTCTTGCCTCTCACTGCGGGTGTCTTTTGCCTTTGAGATGATTGCTGACGAGCGGAGAGCTTGGATGGTCTAGTTTGCTCAAGTTCTTCCTCAATCTCATCCACATGACCCTTGCCTCTCTTCTTGGAGCTACCTGGTATGAGATCAACATGATAGGAATGATAAGTGAGTGCACACTAGCAAGGAGGCCAAAACCAGAGCCTGCACAGGATATTGAGTAACAACAGAAAAATTCGCCAGGCCGGAAGTTCCGGTGAGAACCGGCGGAAGTTCCGCCCCGGGGCGGAAGTTCCGGCGTGTGGAGCCGGAACTTCCGGCTGTTCGAACCCAGCGGCAGTTTCTCACCAGATCTGAGGCAATGGCTTGGTGAACCGCATTACAACAACATCCTATGCAAGATCTAATAAAGGAAAGGCATCTAGAGATGTTCTACCATAGCTTTGCCTAGAGTATGCCCTATAGTTCATCTAGTGAGGTCTACCCACACATAGAGAGGGAGAGGGCACAAACCGGGGGAGCCATGGAGGAGGAGAGGGGATGCCAATCCACGGAGCCGATCCGGCGGAGGTCACCGGAGGAGGGAGATCCGGCCGGAGGGAGGAGCAGCCACCACAGGGAGAGAGAGAGCTTGAACAGATCTTGGGTGGGGGAAAGTGAGGGGGCAGGAACTGCCTCCCCGTTCCCGACCGGATAAGAAGTGGTTTCGTAAGGGCGGAAGTTCCGCTCGTTGGAGCCGGAACTTCCGGTCCCCCAGAAACCACACCACCTGATCAACAACAGCGGGCAGGAGCTGGCAGAAGATTCCAGCCGGAAGTACCGGTCAGAACGACCGGAACTTCCGGTGACACAAAAAAACTGTGCCAGGAGCAAGTTTTGACAGGAAGATGGTGCACTCGGAGAGGGAAGAGGATATGGCTTAGATGAGATAGGCTTAGGACAGATGCGCCAAACTGTGAGATGGTACATGATCACTCATTTTTGCAAATAATGCATATGAAGGCCAAAAGTGAGTGATTTCCCATAAACAAGGAGATGTCAATAAAAATCAATGAAGATCCAAATAACTCCAACTCTTCACAAAGAAGAGTGTGGTGGCCTAGGCCACCATATATGAGTGTTATGGTATGGCACCGCGAAGATATATCTTGGGTTCAAACCAATACTCATCATTGAAGCTCACATATCAACATATGATATAAAGAGAATGATTTCTTAATGTTGGCATTATGGGGGGAGGGATAGCTCAATAATTTAAACCGCACTCCCCCTATTTCCATGCCCACATCTAAACCAAATAAAGTATTGAGACAAAGGTGTGTTTGCAAGATGGTCAAGCTATACTCCTTGAATCAATGATATTTAGCTCATTCCTCAAATAAGAGAACCTTGCTTCATCAAGAGGCTTCGTGAATATATCGGCAAGTTGATCTTTGGTAGGAACATAGATAAGCTCAATATCACCACGGGCAACATGATCCCTAATGAAATGATTCCGGATCTCAATATGCTTCGTTCTTGAATGTTGCACCGGAATATAAGCAATCTTGATTGCACTTTCATTGTCACATAATAGAGGCACTTTGTCACAAATGACACCGTATTCCTTTAAAGTTTGCCTCATCCATAACAATTGAGTGCATCCACTTGCGGCGGCAACATATTTGGCTTCGGCGGTGGAGAGAGATATACAATTTTGCTTCTTAGAAGACCAACACACCAAGGACCTTCCAAGGAATTGGCAAGCCCCGGAAGTTGATTTCCTATCATCCTTGTCACCCGCCTAATCCGCATCGGTATATCCATTGAGAATAAAACTTGAGCCTTTGGGGTACCAAATACCATATCTTGGTGTATCAACCAAACATCGAAAGATTCTTTTGAGAGCCATCATGTGGCTCTCCTTAGGAGAAGCTTGATACCTTGCACACACACCAACACTCAACACTATGTCCGGTCTAGATGCACAAAGGTAAAGCAAGGATCCAATCATGGAGCGATATACCTTTTGATCCACCTATTTACCATTGGGATCTAGTGCAAGATGACATTTTGTGACCATAGGAGTGGCCACACCCTTCATCTCGGTCATCTTGAACCTCTTGAGCATGTCTTGGAGATATTTTGCTTGATTGATGAAGGTTCCTTCCCTCAATTGCTTGATCTCAAATCCAAGGAAGAACTTCATCTCTCCCATCATAGACATCTCAAACCTATCGGTCATAAGCATTGAGAATTCATCATTGAAAGCTTTGTTAGTAGAGCCAAAGATAATATCATCAACATATAATTGGCAAACGAAAAGCTCCCCATTGACCCTCTTAGTAAAAAGAGTAGGGTCGATTAGCCCAACATCAAACCCACGGTCTACCAACAATTCCTTAAGGTGCTTGATACGCCTCCGACGTATCGATAATTTCTTATGTTCCATGCCACATTATTGATGATATCTACATGTTTTATGCACACTTTATGTCATATTCGTGCATTTTCTGGAACTAACCTATTAACAAGATGCCGAAGAGCCAGTTGCTGTTTTCTGCTATTTTTGGTTTCAGAAATCCTAGTAACGAAATATTCTCGGAATTGGACGAAATCAACGCCCAGGGTCCTATTTTGCCACGAAGCTTCCAGAAGACCGAAAGGGATACGAAGTTTGGCGACGAGGCGCCGCCACCATAGGGCCGCGCGGCCAGAGGGGGGCCCGCGCCGCCCTATGGTGTGGGCCCCTCGTCAGCCCTCCGACTCTGCCCTTCCGCCTACTTATAGCCTCCGTCGCGAAACCCCCGATACGAAGAACCACGATACGGAAAACCTTCCAGAGACGCCGCCGCCGCCAATCCCATCTCGGGGGATTCTGGAGATCTCCTCCGGCACCCTGCCGGAGAGGGGATTCATCTCCCGGAGGACTCTTCACCGCCATGGTCGCCTCCGGAGTGATGAGTGAGTAGTTCACCCCTGGACTATGGGTCCATAGCAGTAGCTAGATGGTTGTCTTCTCCTCATTTTGCTTCATTGTTGGATCTTGTGAGCTGCCTAACATGATCAAGATCATCTATCTGTAATACTATATGTTGTGTTTGTTGGGATCCGATGGATAGAGAATACCATGTTATGTTAATTATCAAGTTATTACCTATGTGTTGTTTATGATCTTTCATGCTCTCCGTTATTAGTAGAGGCTCTGGCCAAGTTGATGCTATTAACTCCAAGAGGGAGTATTTATGCTCGATAGTGGGTTCATGCCTCCATTGATATCTGGGGAGTGACAGAAACCCCTAAGATTGTGTTGTGCTGTTGCCACTAGGGATAAAACATTGATGCTATGTCTAAGGATGTAGTTGTTGATTACATTACGCACCATACTTAATGCAATTGTCTGTTGCTTTGCAACTTAATACTGGAAGGGGTTCGGATGATAACCTGAAGGTGGACTTTTTAGGCATAGATGCAGTTGGATGGTGGTCTATGTACTTTGTCGTAATGCCCAATTAAATCTCACTGTACTTATCATGACATGTATGTGCATTGTTATGCCCTCTCTATTTGTCAATTGCCCGACTGTAATTTGTTCACCCAACATGCTTTTATCTTATGGGAGAGACACCTCTAGTGAACTGTGGACTCCGGTCCATTCTCTTATACTGAAATACAAATCTGCTGCAATACTTGTTTTACTGTTTTCTTGCAAACAATCATCTTCCACACAATACGGTTAACCCTTTGTTACAACAAGCCGGTGAGATTGACAACCTCACTGTTTCGTTGGGGCAAAGTACTTTGGTTGTGTTGTGCAGGTTCCACGTTGGCGCCGGAATCTCTGGTGTTGCGCCGCACTACATCCCGCCGCCATCAACCTTCAACGTGCTTCTTGACTCCTACTGGTTCGATTAAACCTTGGTTTCTAACTGAGGGAAACTTGCCGCTGTGCGCATCACACCTTCCTCTTGGGGTTCCCAACGGACGTGTCAATTACACGCATCAAGCAAATTTCTGGCGCCGTTGCCGGGGAGATCAAGACACGCTGCAAGGGGAGTCTCCACTTCTCAATCTCTTTACTTTGTTTTTGTCTTGCTTTATTTTATTTACTACTTTGTTTGCTGCATTATATCAAAACACAAAAAAATTAGTTGCTAGTTTTACTATCTTGTTTGCTATATCAAAAAACACAAAAAAATTAGTTACTTGCATTTACTTTATCTAGTTTGCTTTATTTACTACTGCTAAAATGGCCACCCCTGAAAATACTAAGTTGTGTGACTTCACTAGCACAAATAATAATGATTTCTTATGCACACCTATTGCTCCACCTGCTACTACAGCAGAATTCTTTGAAATTAAACCTGCTTTACTGAATCTTGTTATGCGAGAGCAATTTTCTGGTGTTAGTTCTGATGATGCTGCTGCCCATCTCAATAATTTTTTTGAATTGTGTGAAATGAAAAAGTATAAAGATGTAGATGGTGACATTATAAAATTAAAATTGTTTCCTTTCTCATTAAGAGGAAGAGCTAAAGATTGGTTGCTATCTCTGCCTAAGAATAGTATTGATTCCTGGACTAAATGCAAGGATGCTTTTATTGGTAGATATTATCCCCCTGCTAAAATTATATCTTTGAGGAGTAGCATAATGAATTTTAAACAATTGGATAATGAACATGTTTCTCAAGCTTGGGAAAGAATGAAATCTTTGGTTAAAAATTGCCCAACCCATGGACTGACTACTTGGATGATCATCCAAACCTTCTATGCAGGACTAAATTTTTCTTCGCGGAATTTATTGGATTCAGCTGCTGGAGGTACCTTTATGTCCATCACTCTTGGTGAAGCAACAAAGCTCCTTGATAATATGATGGTTAATTACTCTGAATGGCACACGGAAAGAGCTCCACAAGGTAAGAAGGTAAATTCTGTTGAAGAATCCACTTCCTTGAATGATAAGGTTGATGCTATTATGTCTATGCTTGTGAATGATAGGACTAATGTTGATCCTAATAATGTTCCGTTAGCTTCATTGGTTGCCCAAGAAGAACATGTTGATGTAAACTTCATTAAAAATAATAATTTCAACAACAATGCTTATCGGAACAATTCTAGTAATAACTATAGGCCATATCCTTATAATAATGGTAACGGTTATGCTAATTCTTATGGGAATTCTTACAACAATAATAGGAATACACCCCCTGGACTAGAAGCTATGCTTAAAGAATTTATTAGTACACAAACTGCCTTTAACAAATCTGTTGAGGAAAAGCTCAATAAAATTGATATTCTCGCTTCTAAGGTTGATAGTCTTGCCTCTGATGTTGATCTTTTGAAATCGAAAGTTATGCCTAATAGGGATATTGAAAATAAAAATGTTACTACAGCAGATGTCATCCAAGTTAGAATTAATGAGAATATAAGATTAATGGCTGAACTGCGTGCTAGGTGGGATAGAGAAGAAAATGAAAAACTAGCTAAAGAGAAAAATGTAGCTAAAGTTTGGACCATTACCACCACTAGCAATGCTAATGATTCACATGTTTCTGCACCTCCTACTATTAATGGTAAAATAATTGGTGTTGGCGATGTTTCTACTCCTAGTGCAAAGCGCGCAAAATTACACAAGCTGCTAAAGCTATTTGAAACTGCTTGTGATAAAACTGCTGAAATTTTTTCCAACCTTGGGGATGATAATCCCATTGCTTTAGATTGTAATGATTTAGATTTTGATGATTGCCACATCTCTGAAGTTATAAAGTTCTTACAAAAACTTGCTAAAAGTCCTAATGCTAGCGCTGTACACTTGGCTTTCACAAAACATATTACAAATGCTCTCATAAAAGCTAGAGAAGAGAAACTAAAACTTGAAACTTCTATTCCTAGAAAGCTAGAGGATGGTTGGGAGCCCATCATTAAAATGAGGGTCAAATATTTTGATTGTAATGCTTTATGTGATCTTGGTGCAAGTATTTCTGTTATGCCTAAGAAAGTCTATGATATGCTTGACTTGCCACCATTGAAAAACTGTTATCTGGATGTTAATCTCGCTGATAATGCTAAAAAGAAACCTTTGGGGAGAGTTGATAATGTTCATATTATGGTTAACAATAACCTTGTCCCCGTTGATTTTGTTGTCTTGGATATTGAATGCAATGCATCTTGCCCCATTATATTGGGAATACCTTTTCTTCGAACCGTTGGTGCTACTATTGATATGAAGGAAGGTAATATTAAATATCAATTTCCTCTCAAGAAAGGTATGGAACACTTCCCTAGAAAGAGAATGAAGTTACCTTATGATTCTATTATTAGAACAAATTATGATGTTGATGCTTCATCTCTTGATGTTACTTGAGTTACACTTTCTGCGCCTAGCTGAAAGGCGTTAAAGAAAAGCGCTTATGGGAGACAACCCATGTTTTTACTACAGTATTTTTGTTTTATATTTGAGTCTTGGAAGTTGTTTACTACTGTAGAAACCTCTCCTTATCTTAGTTTTATGTTTTGTTGTGCCAAGTAAAGTCTTTGATAGTAAAGTAAATACTAGATTTGGATTACTGCACAGAAACAGATTTTTTTGCTGTCACGAATCTGGGTCTAATTCTCTGTAGGTAACTCAGAAAATTAAGCCAATTTACGTGAGTGATCCTCAGATATGTACGCAACTTTCATTCAATTTGGGCATTTTCATTTGAGCAAGTATGGTGCCCTAATAAAATCCATCTTTACGGACTGTTCTGTTTTGACAGATTCTGCCTTTTATTTCGCATTGCCTCTTTTGCTATGTTGGATGAATTTCTTTGATCCATTAATGTCCAGTAGCTTTATGAAATGTCCAGAAGTGTTAAGAATGATTGTGTCACCTCTGAACATGTTAATTTTTATTGTGCACTAACCCTCTAATGAGTTGTTTCGAGTTTGGTGTGGAGGAAGTTTTCAAGGATCAAGAGAGGAGGATGATACAATATGATCAAGGAGAGTGAAAGCTCTAAGCTTGGGGATGCCCCGGTGGTTCAACCCTGCATATTCTAAGAAGACTCAAGCGTCTAAGCTTGGGGATTCCCAAGGCATCCCCTTCTTCATCAACAACATTATCAGGTTCCTCCCCTGAAACTATATTTTTATTCCGTCACATCTTATGCACTTTGCTTGGAGCGTCGGTTTGTTTTTGTTTTTGTTTTGTTTGAATAAAATGGATCCTAGCATTCACTTTGTGGGAGAGAGACACGCTCCGCTGTAGCATATGGACAAGTATGTCCTTAGGCTCTACTCATAGTATTCATGGCGAAGTTTCTTCTTCGTTAAATTGTTATATGGTTGGAATTGGAAAATGCTACATGTAGTAATTCTAAAATGTCTTGGATAATTTGATACTTGGCAATTGTTGTGCTCATGTTTAAGCTCTTGCATCATATACTTTGCACCCATTAATGAAGAAACGCTTAGAGCTTGCTAATTTGGTTTGCATATTTGGTTTCTCTAGAGTCTAGATAATATCTAGTATTGAGTTTTGAACAACAAGGAAGACGGTGTAGAGTTTTATAATGTTTACAATATGTCTTTTATGTGAGTTTTGCTGCACCGTTCATCCTTGTGTTTGTTTGAAATAACCTTGCTAGCCTAAACCTTGTATCGAGAGGGAATACTTCTCATGCATCCAAAATCCTTGAGCCAACCACTATGCCATTTGTGTCCACCATACCTACCTACTACATGGTATTTATCCGCCATTCCAAAGTAAATTGCTTGAGTGCTACCTTTAAAATTCCATCATTCACCTTTGCAATATATAGCTCATGGGACAAATAGCTTAAAAACTATTGTGATATTGAATATGTACTTATGCACTTTATCTCTTATTAAGTTGCTTGTTGTGCGATAACCATGCTTCTGGGGACGCCATCAACTATTCTTTGTTGAATATCATGTGAGTTGCTATGCATGTCCGTCTTGTCTGAAGTAAGAGAGATCTACCACCTTAATGGTTGGAGCATGCATATTGTTAGAGAAGAACATTGGGCCGCTAACTAAAGCCATGATTCATGGTGGAAGTTTCAGTTTTGGACATATATCCTCAATCTCATATGAGAATAATAATTGTTGCCACATGCTTATGCATTAAAGAGGAGTCCATTATCTGTTGTCCATGTTGTCCCGGTATGGATGTCTAAGTTGAGAATAATCAAAAGCGAGAAATCCAAAATGCGAGCTTTCTCCTTAGACCTTTGTACAGGCGGCATGGAGGTACCCCATTGTGACACTTGGTTAAAACATGTGTATTGCGATGATCCGGTAGTCCAAGCTAATTAGGACAAGGTGCGGGCACTATTAGTATACTATGCATGAGGCTTGCAACTTGTAAGATATAATTTACATAACTCATATGCTTTATTACTACCGTTGATAAAATTGTTTCATGTTTTCAAAATAAAAGCTCTAGCACAAATATAGCAATCGATGCTTTCCTCTTTGAAGGACCATTCTTTTTACTTTTATGTTGAGTCAGTTCACCTATCTCTCTCCACCTCAAGAAGCAAACACTTGTGTGAACTGTGCATTGATTCCTACATACTTGCATATTGCACTTGTTATATTACTCTATGTTGACAATTATCCATGAGATATACATGTTACAAGTTGAAAGCAACCGCTGAAACTTAATCTTCCTTTGTGTTGCTTCAATACCTTTACTTTGATTTATTGCTTTATGAGTTAACTCTTATGCAAGACTTATTGATGCTTGTCTTGAAGTACTATTCATGAAAAGTCTTTGCTATATGATTCACTTGTTTACTCATGTCATTACCATTGTTTTAATCGCTGCATTCATTACATATGTTTACAAATAGTATGATCAAGGTTATGATGGCATGTCACTTCAGAAATTATCTTTGTTATCGTTTTACCTGCTCGGGACGAGCAGAACTAAGCTTGGGGATGCTGATACGCCTCCGACGTATCGATAATTTCTTACGTTCCATGCCACATTATTGATGATATCTACATGTTTTATGCACACTTTATGTCATATTCGTGCATTTTCTGGAACTAACCTATTAACAAGATGCCGAAGAGCCAGTTGCTGTTTTCTGCTGTGTTTGGTTTCAGAAATCCTAGTAACGAAATATTCTCGGAATTGGACGAAATCAACGCCCACGGTCCTATTTTGCCACGAAGCTTCCAGAAGACCGAAAGGGATACGAAGTGGGGCGACGAGGCGCCGCCACCATAGGGCCGCGCGGCCTGAGGGGGGCCCGCGCCGCCCTATGGTGTGGGCCCCTCGTCAGCCCTCCGACTCTGCCCTTCCGCCTACTTATAGCCTCCGTCGCGAAACCCCCGATACGAAGAACCACGATACGGAAAACCTTCCAGAGACGCCGCCGCCAATCCCATCTCAGGGGATTCTGGAGATCTCCTCCGGCACCCTGCCGGAGAGGGGATTCATCTCCCGGAGGACTCTTCACCGCCATGGTCGCCTCCGGAGTGATGAGTGAGTAGTTCACCCCTGGACTATGGGTCCATAGCAGTAGCTAGATGGTTGTCTTGTCCTCATTGTGCTTCATTGTTGGATCTTGTGAGCTGCCTAACATGATCAAGATCATCTATCTGTAATACTATATGTTGTGTTTGTCGGGATCCGATGGATAGAGAATACCATGTTATGTTAATTATCAAGTTATTACCTATGTGTTGTTTATGATCTTGCATGCTCTCCGTTATTAGTAGAGGCTCTGGCCAAGTTGATGCTAGTAACTCCAAGAGGGAGTATTTATGCTCGATAGTGGGTTCATGCCTCCATTGATATCTGGGGCAGTGACAGAAACCCCTAAGGTTGTGTTGTGCTGTTGCCACTAGGGATAAAACATTGCTGCTATGTCTAAGGATGTAGTTGTTGATTACATTACGCACCATACTTAATGCAATTGTCTGTTGCTTTGCAACTTAATACTGGAAGGGGTTCGGATGATAACCTGAAGGTGGACTTTTTAGGCATAGATGCAGTTGGATGGCGGTCTATGTACTTTGTCGTAATGCCCAATTAAATCTCACTGTACTTATCATGACATGTATGTGCATTGTTATGCCCTCTCTATTTGTCAATTGCCCGACTGTAATTTGTTCACCCAACATGCTTTTATCTTATGGGAGAGACACCTCTAGTGAACTGTGGACCCCGGTCCATTCTCTTATACTGAAATACAAATCTGCTGCAATACTTGTTTTACTGTTTTCTTGCAAACAATCATCTTCCACACAATACAGTTAACCCTTTGTTACAGCAAGCCGGTGAGATTGACAACCTCACTGTTTCGTTGGGGCAAAGTACTTTGGTTGTGTTGTGCAGGTTCCACGTTGGCGCCGGAATCTCTGGCGTTGCGCCGCACTACATCCCGCCGCCATCAACCTTCAACGTGCTTCTTGACTCCTACTGGTTCGATTAAACCTTGGTTTCTAACTGAGGGAAACTTGCCGCTGTGCGCATCACACCTTCCTCTTGGGGTTCCCAACGGACGTGTCAATTACACGCATCAGTGCTCGTACCAAGCTCTAGGAGCTTGTTTGAGACCATAAAGTGCTTTATCAAGCTTGTAGACATGGTTAGGAAAGTTGAGATCCTCGAACCCCGGGGGTTGCTTAACATAAACCTCTTCATGCAAAGGACCATTAAGAAATGCACTTTTCACATCCATTTGTTGTAACTTAAAGTTATGATGCGATGCATAAGCAAGAAGGATACGGATGGACTCAAGGCGAGCCACGGGAGCATAGGTTTCTCCAAAGTCAATTCCCTCAACTTGAGAGAACCCTTGAGCCACCAATCTTGCCTTGTTCCTCACAACATTTCCAAACTCATCTTGCTTGTTCTTGAAAATCCATTTAGTGCCTATAACATTGCGGCACCCTTTTGGCTTCTCTACTAAGGTCCACATTTTGTTGCGCTTGAATTTGTTGCGTTCTTCATGCATAGCTTCCAACCAATCCGAATCTTCAAGGGCTTCAAATACTTTCTTGGGTTCCACTAAGGAGATATAAGCATGATGATTGCTAAAGTTAGCCAATTGCCTTCTTGTGGAAACCTTTGCCCTTACATCACCAAGAACCTTGTCATGAGTGTGTCCACGAAGCTCAATGTTCCTATCTCTTCTTGCTAGACGACGGGCCTCGATCTCCTCCTTGGTCCTTCTTGGCCTTGGAGGTGTCACTTGATCAACTTGATCATTTGAGTCCCCGTCTTGACCTTGAACTTGAGCTTCCTCAATTGCTTGGGGTTGCTCATCCTCATGTGCTTGATCTTGAACAATATTCGGAGAAGGGCAAGAGTTGATTGGATCCTCATTGGAGCCATCATGAATGCTTGGTTGATCTTGACCTTGATCTTGTCCTTGATCTTGCACACAAGAGGGAGGGTCTTGTTCTTGTTCTTGGGTTGGTGCATCATTTGCTTCACTAGGTAGGGTTTGTTGATGTTGAGAAGATGAGGGCTCCACCGTGGTAGAGCATAGTTCTTCCCGAGACGCCACACCGTGTCCCTCAATGGGGCGGAAAAATCCCACACCCATTCTTACTATGGCATCTTGAGGTATTTCATCACCTGCACAAACATCAACTTGCCCCACTTGGGAGCCATCATTTTCTTCGAACTTCACACTACAAGATTCAATGATAATCCCGGAGGATACATCAAAGATTCTATAAGTGTGAGATTCGGCACCGTAACCAACAAATATACCCTCCAAAGCTTTAGGAGCAAATTTAGACAAACGAACTCCTTTGATTTTGTAGAAACACTTACACCCGAACACCTTGAAGTATGAGATATTAGGCTTGTTCCCGGTGAGTATTTCATATGGAGTCTTGTTCAAGCCCTTGCGGAGATAGAGCCGGTTAGAGGAGTGGCAAGCGGTGGAGATAGCTTCCACCCAAAAGTTATAGCGGGATTTATACTCCGCCATCATAGATCTTGCCATATCCATAAGAGTCCGGTTCTTCCTCTCCGCAACACCATTTTGTTGAGGGGTGTAAGCAGCGGAATATTGATGTCGAATCCACTCATCACTAAGAAAATCATTGAGTGTATAGTTCTTGAACTCGGGGCCGTTGTCACTTCTTATTGCCATAATGAGGAGGTTGTGTTGGCGTTGCACCTCGGTAGCAAAGTCAATGAATATTTGTTGAGTCTCATCCTTCGTCTTGAGAAAGTAGACCCAAGTGTATCTTGAGTAGTCATCAACAATGACCAAGCAATGTTTTTTCGCACCAAGACTTGCATGAGTGACGGGACCAAAGAGATCCACATGAAGGAGCTCCAAGATCCTCTTGGAAGAGATGATAGTCTTGCTTGGATGCAGAGAGTCATGCATTTTGCCTTCAACACAAGCCCTACAAACACGATATTTGGCAAAAGACACATTTTCCATTAGTCCCACAATATGGTTCCCCTTGTGAAGACTTTACAAAGTTCTCATGTTGACATGGGCTAGGCGGCGATGCCACAACCAACCCACGTCCGCCTTTCCGAATAGGCACATCGCACTTGTCGTGGTGGTTGATGGCGTGTATTTCACACGTTCGTTGGGCAACCCCAAGAGGAAGGTATGATGCGCACAGCAGCAAGTTTTCCCTCAGAAAGAAACCAAGGTTTATCGAACCAGGAGGAGCCAAGAAGCACGTTGAAGGTTGATGGCGGCGGGATGTAGTGTGGCGCAACACCAGGGATTCCGGCGCCAACGTGGAACCTGCACAACACAACCAAAGTACTTTGCCCCAACGAAACAGTGAGGTTGTCAATCTCACCGGCTTGCTGTAACAAAGGATTAACCGAATTGTGTGGAAGATGATTGTTTGCAGAGAAAACAGTAAAACAAGTATTGCAGCAGATTTGTATTTCAGTATTAAAAGAATGGACCGGGGTCCACAGTTCACTAGAGGTGTCTCTCCCATAAGATAAAAGCATGTTGGGTGAACAAATTACAGTCGGGCAATTGACAAATAGAGAGGGCATAACGATGCACATACATGTCATGATAAGTATAGTGAGATTTAATTGGGCATTACGACAAAGTACATAGACCGCCATCCAACTGCATCTATGCCTAAAAAGTCCACCTTCAGGTTATCGTCCGAACCCCTTCCAGTATTAAGTTGCAAAGCAACAGACAATTGCATTAAGTATGGTGCGTAATGTAATCAATAACTATATCCTCGGACATAGCATCAATGTTTTATCCCTAGTGGCAACAGCACAACACAACCTTAGAACTTTCTGTCACTGTCCCAGGTGTCAATGCAGGCATGAACCCACTATCGAGCATAAATACTCCCTCTTGGAGTTACTAGCATCAACTTGGCCAGAGCCTCTACTAATAACGGAGAGCATGCAAGATCATAAACAACACATATGCAATAACTTGATAATTAACATAACATGGTATTCTCTATCCATCGGATCCCGACAAACACAACATAGAGTATTACAGATAGATGATCTTGATCATGTTAGGCAGCTCACAAGATCCAACAATGAAGCACAATGAGGAGAAGACAACCATCTAGCTACTGCTATGGACCCATAGTCCAGGGGTGAACTACTCACTCATCACTCCGGAGGCGACCATGGCGGCGTAGAGTCCTCCGGGAGATGAATCCCCTATCCGGCAGGGTGCCGGAGGAGATCTCCAGAATCCCCCGAGATGGGATTGGCGGCAGCGGCGTCTCAGTAAGGTTTTCCGTATCGTGGTTTTCGCATCAGGGGTTTCGCGACGGAGGCTTTAAGTAGGCTGAAGGGCAGAGTGGCCGCCTTGTGGTGTCGCCACCTCGTGGCCCCACTTCGTATGCTCTTCGGTCTTCTGGAAGGTTCGTGGCAAAATAGGCCCATGGGTCTTGATTTCGTCCAATTCCGAGAATATTTCGTTACTAGGATTTCTGAAACCAAAAATAGCAGAAAACAACAACTGGCACTTCGGCATCTTGTTAATAGGTTAGTTCCAGAAAATGCACGAATATGACATAAAGTGTGCATAAAACATGTAGGTATCATCAATAATATGGCATAGAACATAAGAAATTATCGATACGTCGGAGACGTATCAAGCATCCCCAAACTTAGTTCTGCTCGTCCCGAGCAGGTAAAACGATAACAAAGATAATTTCTGAAGTGACATGCCATCATAACCTTGATCATACTATTTGTAAACATATGTAGTGGATGCAGCGATCAAAACAATGGTAATGACATGAGTAAACAAGTGAATCATAAAGCAAAGACTTTTCATGAATAGTACTTCAAGACAAGCATCAATAAGTCTTGCATAAGAGTTAACTCATAAAGCAATAAATCAAAGTAAAGGTATTGAAGCAACACAAAGGAAGATTAAGTTTCAGCGGTTGCTTTCAACTTGTAACATGTATATCTCATAGATAATTGTCAACATAGAGTAATATAACAAGTACAATATGCAAGTATGTAGGAATCAATGCATAGTTCACACAAGTGTTTGCTTCTTGAGGTGGAGAGAGATAGTTGAACTGACTCAACATAAAAGTAAAAAAGAATGGTCCTTCAAAGAGGAAAGCATCGATTGCTATATTTGTGCTAGAGCTTTTATTTTGAAAACTTGAAACAATTTTGTCAACGGTAGTAATAAAGCATATGAGTTATGAAAGTTATATCTTACAAGTTGCAAGTCTCATGCATAGTATACTAATAGTGCCCGCACCTTGTCCTAATTAGCTTGGACTACCGGATCTTTGCAATGCACATGTTTTAACCAAGTGTCACAATGGGGTACCTCCATGCCGCCTGTACAAAGGTCTAAGGAGAAAGCTCGCATTTTGGATTTCTCGCTTTTGATTATTCTCAACTTAGACATCCATACCGGGACAACATGGACAACAGATAATGGACTCCTCTTTAATGCATAAGCATGTGGCAACAACTATTATTCTCATATGAGATTGAGGATATATGTCCAAAACTGAAACTTCCACCATGATTCATGGCTTTAGTTAGCGGCCCAATGTTCTTCTCTAACAATATGCATGCTCCAACCATTAAGGTGGTAGATCTCTCTTACTTCAGACAAGACGGACATGCATAGCAACTCACATGATATTCAACAAAGAATAGTTGATGGCGTCCCCAGAAACATGGTTATCGCACAACAAGCAACTTAATAAGAGATAAAGTGCATAAGTACATATTCAATACCACAATAGTTTTTAAGGCTATTTGTCCCATGAGCTATATATTGCAAAGGTGAATGATGGAATTTTAAAGGTAGCACTCAAGCAATTTACTTTGGAATGGCGGATAAATACCATGTAGTAGGTAGGTATGGTGGACACAAATGGCATAGTGGTTGGCTCAAGTATTTTGGATGCATGAGAAGTATTCCCTCTCGATACAAGGTTTAGGCTAGCAAGGTTATTTGAAACAAACACAAGGATGAACGGTGCAGCAAAAATTACATAAAAGACATATTGTAAACATTATAAGACTCTACACCGTCTTCCTTGTTGTTCAAAACTCAATACTAGATGTTATCTAGACTCTAGAGAAACCAAATATGCAAACCAAATTAGCAAGCTCTAAGTGTTTCTTCATTAATGGGTGCAAAGTATATGATGCAAGAGCTTAAACATGAGCACAACAATTGCCAAGTATCAAATTATCCAAGACATTTTTAGAGTTACTACATGTAGCATTTTCCAATTCCAACCATATAACAATTTAACGAAGAAGAAACTTCGCCATGAATACTATGAGTAGAGCCTAAGGACATACTTGTCCATATGCTACAGCGGAGCGTGTCTCTCTCCCACAAAGTGAATGCTAGGATCCATTTTATTCAAACAAAACAAAAAACAAAAACAAACCGACGCTCCAAGCAAAGTACATAAGATGTGACGGAATAAAAATATAGTTTCAGGGGAGGAACCTGATAATGTTGAAATGATGAAGAAGGGGATGCCTTGGGCATCCCCAAGCTTAGACGCTTGAGTCTTCTTATAATATGCAGGGGTGAACCACCGGGGCATCCCCAAGCTTAGAGCTTTCACTCTCCTTGATCATATTGCATCATACTCCTCTCTTGATCCTTGAAAACTTCCTCCACACCAAACTCGAAACAACTCATTAGAGGGTTAGTGCACAATAAAAATTAACATATTCAGAGGTGACACAATCATTCTTAACACTTCTGGACATTGCATAAAGCTACTGGACATTAATGGATCAAAGAAATTCATCCAACATAGCAAAAGAGGCAATGCGAAATAAAAGGCAGAATCTGTCAAAACAGAACAGTCCGTAAAGATGGATTTTATTAGGCCACCAGACTTGCTCAAATGAAAATGCTCAAATTGAATGAAAGTTGCGTACATATCTGAGGATCATGCACGTAAATTGGCTTAATTTTCTGAGCTACCTACAGGGAGGTAGACCCGGATTCGTGACAGCAAAGAAATTTGGAACTGCGCAGTAATCCAAATCTAGTACTTACTTTACTATCAAAGACTTTACTTGGCACAACAAAACTCAAAACTAAGATAAGGAGAGGTTGCTACAGTAGTAAACAACTTCCAAGAATCAAATATAAAACAAAAATACTGTAGTAAAAACATGGGTTGTCTCCCATAAGCGCTTTTCTTTAACGCCTTTCAGCTAGGCGCAGAAAGTGTAACTCAAGTGTTATCGAAGGGTGGTGCACCTACAGCGGGGTTTGGAGTTTTCTCAACCATGCATAGTATATTGGATACATAAGTTTCAGCGTCTCCCTTTTCATTAGTCTTGGGCTTGCTACTCTCATCAAAAAAAAATTCAGGAACAAGCCAAGCATAGTTATTTTCTAGTGCATCATTCATAGCTAGGAGCTTACATGGTATTGGTGCTTTGATCTCCCCTCCTTCATTGATATTATTAGTGTACCTTATTCTATCCATGTCCATTTTTTCAAGGAGACCAACAAAATTAGTATGAGAACCAAGCATATTAAATTTAGCAAAGACCTTTCTAGCCTCTCTTGCTAGACCACCAAATTATCTAAGAAGGGTTTCTAAAACAAAATCTTTCTTTTCCCCCTCTTCCAAATCACCAAGTGTAAGAAACATGTGTTGGATTATAGGATTGAGATTAACAAATTTAGTTTCCAACATGCGAACTAAAGCAACAGCAGCAATTTCATAAGTAGGAGCAAGTTCTACCAAGTGTCTATCTTCAAAATCTTCAACGGTACTAACATGACTGAAGAATTCTTCTATATTGTTTCTCCCAATGATAGACCCGCGTCCTACCGGTATGTATTTTGTGGTAAAATTAAAAGGAAACATGATGAATCAAGTAAAGTAAATGCAAGTAACTAATTTTTTGTGTTTTTGATATAGCAAACAAGACAGTAAATAAAGTAAAACTAGCAACTAATTTTTTTGTGTTTTGATATAAGTGCAGCAAACAAAGTAGTAAATAAAATAAAGAAAGACAAAAACAAAGTAAAGAAATTGAGAAGTGGAGACTCCCCTTGCAGCGTGTCTTGATCTCCCCGGCAACGGCGCCAGAAAATATGCTTGATGGCGTGTATTTCACACGTTCGTTGGGCAACCCCAAGAGGAAGGTATGATGCGCACAGCAGCAAGTTTTCCCTCAGAAAGAAACCAAGGTTTATCGAACCAGGAGGAGCCAAGAAGCACGTTGAAGATTGATGGCGGCGGGATGTAGTGCGGCGCAACACCAGGGATTCCGGCGCCAACGTGGAACCTGCACAACACAACCAAAGTACTTTGCCCCAACGAAACAATGAGGTTGTCAATCTCACCAGCTTGCTGTAACAAAGGATTAACCGAATTGTGTGGAAGATGATTGTTTGCAGAGAAAACAGTAAAACAAGTATTGCAGCAGATTTGTATTTCAGTATTAAAAGAATGGACCGGGGTCCACAGTTCACTAGAGGTGTCTCTCCCATAAGATAAAAGCATGTTGGGTGAACAAATTACAGTCGGGCAATTGACAAATAGAGAGGGCATAACGATGCACATACATGTCATGATAAGTATAGTGAGATTTAATTGGGCATTACGACAAAGTACATAGACCGCCATCCAACTGCATCTATGCCTAAAAAGTCCACCTTCAGGTTATCGTCCGAACCCCTTCCAGTATTAAGTTGCAAAGGAACAGACAATTGCATTAAGTATGGTGCGTAATGTAATCAATAACTATATCCTCGGACATAGCATCAATGTTTTATCCCTAGTGGCAACAGCACAACACAACCTTAGAACTTTACATCCTTTGTCCCGGGTGTCAATGCAGGCATGAACCCACTATCGAGCATAAATACTCCCTCTTGGAGTTACTAGCATCAACTTGGCCAGAGCCTCTACTAATAACGGAGAGCATGCAAGATCATAAACAACACATATGCAATAACTTGATAATTAACATAACATGGTATTCTCTATCCATCGGATCCCGACAAACACAACATAGAGTATTACAGATAGATGATCTTGATCATGTTAGGCAGCTCACAAGATCCAACAATGAAGCACAATGAGGAGAAGACAACCCTCTAGCTACTGCTATGGACCCATAGTCCAGGGGTGAACTACTCACTCATCACTCCGGAGGCGACCATGGCGGCGTAGAGTCCTCCGGGAGATGAATCCCCTCTCCGGCAGGGTGCCGGAGGAGATCTCCAGAATCCCCCGAGATGGGATTGGCGGCGGCGGCGTCTCAGTAAGGTTTTCCGTATCGTGGTTTTTCGCATCAGGGGTTTCGCGACGGAGGCTTTAAGTAGGCGGAAGGGCAGAGTCGGAGGGCTGACGAGGGGCCCACACCATAGGGCGGCGCGGGCCCCTCCTTGGCCGCGCCGCCTTGTGGTGTCGCCACCTCGTGGCCCCACTTCGTATGCTTGATGACCCACAAGTATAGGGGGTGTATCGTAGTATCTTCGATAAGTAAGAATGTCGATCCCAACGAGGAGCAGAAGGTGTTGACAAGCAGTTTCGATGAAGGTTTCACTGTAAATGCTCACAGACAAGTATTCAGGGGGTTTTGATGTAACAGATGAAATAAGTATGAGTAAGTAAAATGCGAGAGAAATAATTGCAGCGAGTGGCCCAATCCTTTTTAGCACAAAGGACAAGCCGGTTTGTTTACTTATAATGACCAAACGTTCTCGAGGACACACGGGATTTTAGTCTAGTGCTTTCGCTACATACAGCTGATTAATCTTCATTGTTTTGATAAGTGTTGTGTGGGTGAACCTGTGCTAATGTACCGCCCTTCCTAAGACTAATACATACTTGTGATTATACCCCTTGCAAGCATCCGCAACTACAAGAAAGTAATTAAGATAAATCTAACCACAGCCTTAAACTCTGAGATCCTGCTATCCCTCCTGCATCGATATACCAATGGGGCTCAGGTTTCTGTCACTCCGGCAACCCCGCAATTGGCAGAGGTGTTATGATGATGAATAACAATCTGAACATGAACTTAGTTCAATGGTTTCACTCAATAGCATCAACAACAAGTATGAATAGATACCGGGAGAGTTTCCCCTATCAAACAATCAAGATCAAACCCAAATTGCTACGGCGGTGACGAGGTGCTGCGGAGGAGATGGCGGTGATGATGGTGGAGATGATGATGATGGTGATGGAGATGATGTCCAGCTCGATGGCGGTGACGATGGCGTCGATTTCCCCCTCCGGGAGGGAATTTCCCGGCAGATTCCTGCCCGCCGGAGAGCTCTTTTCTCTCTGGTGTTCTCCGCCCCGCAGAGGCGGCTGTAACCCTTCGTGAGGATTCCTCTGTGGCTTAGGTCTTCGGGACGAAGGGTTTCGCGAAGAAAAGGAGGCGAAAGGGGTCGTGGGCCCCCCAGACCACATGGCGGCGCGGCCAGGGCATGGGCCGCGCCGCCCTATGGTGTGGGCCCACCCTGGGTCCTCCTGGCCCCTCCTTCTGGCTTCCTTCGTCATCTGGAAAAATAGGATTTTTGGTAAAACTCCCTTCCACAGTTGATCTTCCGAAATATTGCATTCTGACGGTGCTTTTTCCAGCAGAATCCTGGCTCCGGTGCTCGATCTCCAAATAATCATGAAACATGCAAAATAGATGAAATAACATAAGTATTGTGTTCCAATATGAAATATATCAATGAATAACAGCAAATTATGATATAAAATAGTGATGCAATTTGGACGTATCAACTCCCCCCAAGCTTAGACTTCGCTTGTCCCCAAGCGAAACTGAACTCTGTAAACAGGTCCACATGTTTATGGAGAGAAGAGTCGATAAATAAAATACGGACAAGAAGCATCATATTCATTCACACAAGACATTATAGTAGACAACTTCCCCATATAACTCAATCTTGAAACAAGTATAAGGTAGTCACAAATAAAGGTGCATAAGGAATCATAATTGGTGATGGCAAACTTTGTTCTTGGTCAGAGAACATTTAACAAATTATATTCATCTATTGAGCAGCGCTCTCATATCAAAAGCTTATGGTAAACTTTGCACACTCAATCATATTAATCATTGATGACTTTCAAAGCTATATTCATTCAAGGTAAAACTTGTATTAAACAAGAAAGAGTAAATACATGATGAAGCAAATCACAATATAATAGTTTGATCACAACAACTCAAATGCTTGCTTGAGATGGAGGGAAATAGGTTTACTGACTCAACATAAAGTAAAAGACAGGCCCTTCGCAGAGGGAAGCAGAGATTAAATCATGTGCTAGAGCTTTTTCAGTTTTGAAATCATATAAAGAGAATAAAAGTAAAGTTTTGAGTGGTGTTTGTTGTTGTCAACGACTGGTAGCGGGTACTCTAACCCCCTTGCCAAACAAACCTCCAAAGAGCGGCTCCCATGAAGGACGTTATCTCTACCATCAAGGTAGATCATCCCTCTTCTCTTTTGTTTACACATGTACTTTAGTTTATTTAAGGGTGACACTCCCCCCAACCTTTGCTTACACAAGCCATGGCTAACCGAATCCTCGGGTGCCTTCCAACAATCTCATACCGTGGAGGAGTGTCTATTGCAAAATTAAGTTGCTTACTGATGAATCAGGGCAAAACATGTGAAGAGAATTATTAGTGAAAGTTGATTAATTGGGGCTGGGAACCCCGTTGCAAGCTCTTATGCAAAATTATAGGATAAGTGGATGAAGCCACTAGTCCATTAGTGGAGGCTGCCTAACAAGACTGAAAGATAAAACACCACATACTTCCTCATGAGCTATAAAACATTGACACAAATAAGAAGTAATAAGTTTTGAATTGTTTAAAGGTAGCACATGAAGTATTTACTTGGAATGGCAGAAAATACCATGCAGTAGGTAGGTATGGTGGACACAAATGGCATAGGTTTGGGTTCAGGTTTGGATGCACGAGAAGTATTCCCTCTCAGTACAGGTCTTTGGCTAGCAAGGTTAATTAGCAAGCATAAGAGTTGAGGGAAACAAACAAATATACATGTGATAGAAACAATCATGCATCTTACTTGTAAGCACAAACAGTTTTAACTTCTAGAATACTAAGCTAAGAACTGATAAGAAAGATAATAACATCTTCTACATGTATTTCCTCTATTCTTCTTAAACTCAAAGTGTTGTTGCTATTGACCATTGCTAAGTTTGCCAAAACCAAATAGATTAACTCAATGCTCCCAAAGTGGTACCAACACTAAAATCAAGATTAATCATATAGTAGAAATTGCAAACTAAAATAAGGTGTGCAATATGTAAATGATAAGACTTCTCATTAATATTCCATAACGATAACTCACACCAAGGGATACATAGACAAACTAAAGGAGAGATACTCCACACTGCAACCCATCTCATACGATAACTTCCCTACTCATGATATGACACTACTTGATAGTAAAAAGTAAAAGGTAATGATAATGTGATACCGCGGCACTCCCCCAAGATTGGAACAAACCAAGGGGATGCCAATACCGATGATAAATTACTCCCTTGGTGATGGTGGTGATGAATTCCTGACAAGCTTCTCAATAAGCTCCTGAAGCTCATCAATCCTGTATATGAGGTTGCGAATCATCTCCGAATTGTGCTCGACGCGGTTAAGAAGTCTGTCCGACGACGAGTCCCAACTCTTGGAGTTATTTCCCCAACCTTCAGCTTCGGGCTCCGTCTTTCCTGCATTGTTAGAACGATCTATATCCCAATTGCTAGGCAGTGCTGCCTTGGGGGTCCTTTCAATTTGATTATTGTAGATTAGATTGTGAAAAGGATGGTGAATGCCTGAAGAAGATGTCCTCGGAGCTAGGTAATGACGGGGAACCCCTCCTCCAGTGCGAATCCGTGCACTCTTCTTGGCGTTGAACGAGTTTGACACCACTCCGATGCTTGCGATGGTGGTGCGCGGGGGCTCTTGCGGAACTTCTTCGACTTCCTCTTCATCCTCCTTTACTTCTTCCTCGATGCTCTTGTCCTCCTCTTTCCACTCACGATCTTGATTATCTTCATCCGGAAGCTCCTTGCCCTTGTTCTTAGAGACCATGGTGCCTCTAAACTGAAAACAGATCCTGGCAGAAACAGCTCGAAACAAAACACGTCGAGAAAACGATATACGGACCTCCAGGGGTCCGGGGGATTTTATAATAAAAAATTTCAGAACAAACGGAAGGTACCAGATCGAACCAGAGTCGGAAAGGGGAAACGAGGCGGCCAGACCATAGGTCGGCGCGGCCAGGCTGGGGCCCGCGCCGGCCTGTGGTTTCGCCCCCTCGTGCGTCTTTTCCACTCCGTTTCGAACTCGTAATTTTTCATATTTTCTAAAAACAACAAAAATAATGTTCGGAAAGTAAATCGCGAACTTTTCATTACCAGTACTGTTACCTATTCGAAGTTGAGTTCTGGCGGACTGTCAATTTGTCCTTTGATGAAAGCCTCCGGTGTTTCCACTCGAATAATATCAACATCAACATTATAAGAATCACCTGAAATATAATGCTTGAGTCTTTGTCCATTCACCACTTGCGTAGCATTGCCTTGGAGAGAGCTAATTTTAATCGCTCCTGAACGATACACCTCCTCAACAACATATGGTCCTTCCCATTTCGAGAGTAATTTCCCTGCAAAGAATCTGAGACGAGACCGATACAATAGGACTTTATCCCCAATATTAAACTCTCTTTTGATGATCCTTCTATCATGCCATTTTTTAACTTTCTCTTTAAAGAGTTTAGCATTTTCATAAGCTTCACTTCTCCATTCATCTAGAGAACTTAATTGTAGCAACCTCTTATCACCGGCAAGTTTAGGATCTTTATTTAATTCTCTAACAGCCCGATAAGCTTTGTGTTCTAGTTCTAAAGGTAAATGAAAAGCTTTTCCGTAAACCATTTTATAAGGTGACATTCCCATGGGGTTTTTATAAGCAGTTCTATAAGCCCATAGTGCGTCTTTCAATTTACTAGCCCAATTCTTTCTAGATTTATTAACAGTCTTTCCCAAAATAGATTTAATTTCTCTATTTGATAGTTCTATTCGATAGATCCTGGCGGAAGCTTTTTGATCCAAGATCGTGCGGCTCCACTTAGGTGCACTTGAATACTTTGCATGGCTGTTGCCCTGGTTCCTCCAGTTAGCTTCACCGTCTCGAGGTAGTCAATTAGCCAATCCTCTGGATCTTGCAGGCCGTCGAATTTTTTGAAGTGATCAGGCAACTTAAATCCCGAAGGTACTCGAGTTTTTCGTACTCTTCTTGTGAAGCACGGCAACCCGCACATATCCTCGTCATTAAGCTCCGGGGATTGCCGATGATCCCTTCTGCTTTGCCTTGCTCTATCAATCCTTGCTTGTGCTCCTGTGTCTCTTGCTCCGCTTGGTCCTTCAGGAGCTGCCGCCATTGCTGCTGCGGGCCGTGGACTATTTTGCCTTGCCGCTCCTTCGGGAGGCGTTGATACAAACGCTGTTCCCATAGCTCCAACCCCTGCTAACGCCATATTATATAATGTTTCTCTTGGATCTCCTGGGGGTGGCCTAGATGCGAGGATGTAAGCCTGTGTCGCCATATACCCAGCTTCTGGTGTCTTAGGAATAATATTTCCTCTTGTGTCTATCGACATAAAGGACATGTCGAGGTTTTGAATCAAGTGCTCTCTTTCTGCTTCGGGTATGTGTTGTAACCTTGATCTTCCTCTATTCCGAGCCTCTCTGTGGCTATCACCCGAAACTCTAGATTGTCCACTTAGATTTGCCCTTCTCCTGCTGGATGCAGAAGCTGCCTCCTTTCTCCTGTTCAACTCAGCTGTCTGTTTTTCTATTTCTCTGGCAGCTCGTGCGAGCCTATATTGATAAGCTTGCAGTTCTTGAGCCGTGGCCGTTGTTGTCATTGGCTCTGAACCATCTAGAGCTTTTGCGGCTCTATCCCAAGCTGCTTGTGGAAGTTGAACGCTGACACGTGGCGTGGGCCCGACATATTTAGTGCCCATACCTCTCCTTAGATCTGAGGGATCGACGAAAGGATTACCCAAATCGTCGAAAGCCTCCGATGTTTCCTCTTGATTGTCGATAGCATAAATCTGATGATATTTTGTACTCCGATCTATATTGGGTTTGGTGACATCATTGTTGAGATTGATGAAGACCTTGCCCACTGTGATAGATTTGTCGATGAAGTCGTAACTGTCAACATCGCTTGAGCCATCGCTTATATATGAGTCCGCAGATGACTCAAACGATGTGTCGCTGAAGATCTTGGCGAGTTTCTCTCTTGCTCTGATGCTGACGTAACGTGTTGACGAAGTTTCTTCTTCTGACTCAGTTGACGATGCATAGCTTGAAAAATCAGAATCGACCGCCGACGATCCCGACGAAATCGGAATTTCGACACGATACGATCCTTCTTTCTCGACGCGAAAGTGAAACCTTCCGAACGTCATCTCCAAGGGCTCCGCCAGATACGCATATGCATCCAAACGGGAGGGTGGGTGAGGAACAAAATCAACAAGACCAGCAGCGATCTGTTTACCTCGATCCATAGTATTGCTTCCGGTTGACGATGTCGAAGATTTTGAACGTGCCATCGAGATCAGATCCTTACGCCTCTAGTCCCCACAGACGGCACCAATTGACAAGGGATTAACTTGTCAATTCCTATGGATTGTAGGCTAGGGTTTAGTTAGAAGTAGAGGTCAAGTAGATCTCGAAGGTTTCAGCCGAAAAGTACTCGACGATTATGAAACTAGGGTTTGTGAACAATGATTCGATGCCTTTCTCGTCCCTCGACTCCCCCTTTATATACGAGGTGGAGCTGAGGGTTTTGTTTCGTACAAGTTACAGAGTCCGGGACGGTTTCTAACTCGTCCCGCCAAATTTACAAACAACACTTCCTATTACAATTCTACTTCCCTTAATATATCTTGGGCTCTCGAACCTTCTTATTCTTCGGGTAGTGGGCCTTCATTAAACCCCGGGTACTATCTTTGGCAGGCCCATTTGGGATGCCTATGTCAGCCACTACTTTGAGGGTGATAAGCGGAAGCAATTCTATGATTAATACCATACTTAGCAAGAGTTTTTCTAAAACCTCCATGAATAAAATGAGAACCTCCATCAGTCATAATATATCTAGGTACTCCAAATCTAGGAAAAATGATATCTAAAAGCATTTTTAAAGAGGTCTCACCATCAGCACTTTTTGTAGGTATGGCTTCCACCCATTTAGTAACATAATCAACAGCAACAAGTATATGCGTGTTACCTTTTGAAGAGGGAAAAGGTCCCATGAAGTCAAATCCCCAACAATCGAATGGTTCAATAACAAGAGTATAATTCATAGGCATTTCATTGCGTCTGGAGATATTACCAACCCTTTGACATTCATCACAAGATAAAATAAACTTCCTTGCATCTTTGAAGAGAGTTGGCCAATAAAAACCTGATTGTAAAACCTTTTGTGCGGTTCTATCTCCGGCGTGATGTCCTCCATAAGCACTGCCATGACATTTACTCAATATCTCTTGTTGTTCATATTCGGGAACACACCTTCGCATAATACCATCCACTCCTTCTTTATATAAGTGTGGGTCATCCCAGAAATAATGCCTCAAGTCATAAAAGAATTTCCTCCTCTGCTGAGCTGAAAAGGTTGGAGGCAAGTACTTGGAAAAAATAAAGTTAGCATAATCAGCATACCAAGGACTGTCTCGCGAGCTCACCTTTATTACAGCCAATTGTTCATTTGGAAAATTATCATTAACAGGAACAGGATCATAAGCAATATTTTCCAATCTAGACAAATTATCAGCAACAGGATTATCAGCACCTTTCCTATCCACAATATGTAAATCAAATTCTTGCAAGAGAAGTACCCATCTAATAAGCCTTGGCTTAGCATCTTTATTTGTCATAAGGTATCTAATTGCAGCATGATCAGTATGAATTGTGACTTTTGAATCAACAATATAAGATCTAAATTTATCACAAGCAAAGACTACAGCTAACAATTCTTTTTCAGTAGTAGCATAATTTCTTTGAGCAGCATCAAGAGTTTTGCTAGCATAATGAATAACATTTAACTTTTTATCTACTCGCTGTCCAAGAACAGCGCCTACAGCAAAATCACTAGCATCACACATAATTTCAAATGGTAAATTCCAATCAGGAGGTTCAACTATAGGAGCAGTTGTTAAGGCTTTCTTTAGAGTTTCAAAAGCTTCCTTACAATCATCATCAAAAACAAAAGGTACATCTTTTTGAAGAAGATTAGTAAGAGGCTTTGAAATCTTGGAGAAATCTTTAATAAATCTCCTATAAAATCCAGCATGTCCAAGAACACTACGAATACCTTTAACATCCCTTGGATAGGGCATCTTCTCAATAGCTTCAACTTTAGCTCTATCAACTTCAATACCTCTCTCAGAAATTTTATGTCCCAATACAATTCCTTCATTAACCATAAAGTGGCATTTCTCCCAATTAAGAACAAGGTTAGTTTCTTCACATCTCTGCAAAACTTTATCAAGGTTTCGCAAGCAACTATCAAAAGAATTCCCGTAGACAGAAAAATCATCCATGAATACCTCCACAATACTCTCACAAAAGCCATGAAAAATAGCAGACATGCATCTTTGAAAAGTAGCAGGAGCATTACATAAACCAAAAGGCATACGCCTATAAGCATAAGTTCCATAGGGACAAGTAAAAGTGGTTTTCTCTTGATCTTTAGCTTTAACAGCAATTTGTGAAAATCCAGAATAACCATCAAGAAAACAAAAATGAGTATTTTTAGATAACCTTTCTAGCATTTGATCAATAAATGGTAAAGGGTAATGATCTTTCTTAGTAACTTTATTAACTTTTCGATAATCAATGCACATTCTATACCCTACAACTACTCTTTGAGGTATGAGCTCATCATTATCATTAGGCACAACATTCATTCCTCCTTTCTTAGGAACACAATGCACAGGACTAACCCATCTACTATCAGCAATAGGATATATAATACCAGCTTCAAGAAGTCGTAATACCTCATTTCTTACCACATCCTTCATCTTAGGAATTAGACGACATTGAGGTTCAACAACAGGCTTCGCATCATCTTCCATATTAATTGCGTGTTGGCAAATAGAGGGAGAAATCCCCTTCAAGTCATCAAGAGTATAGCCAATAGCACCTCGGTGTTTCTTCAATATTTGCAATAATCTTTCTTCTTCAAACTCTGTAAGTTTAGAACTAATAATAACAAGATATATTTTCTTATCATCAATATGAGCATATTTAAGATTATCAGGCAAAGGCTTTAAATCAAAAACAGGATCTTCCTTTGGTGGTGGTGTTGTACCCAAGTCTTCCACCGGTAAATCATGTTTGAGAATAGGTTGGCGAAGAAAAATCTCCTCAAGCTCCTCTCTTTCTTTCCTAAAAACTTCACTCTCGCTATCCTCCAAATGTTGCTGCAAGGGATTGTTAGGAACAAGAACAATAGATGCACACTGCTCCATTTTAAAATCATTACTAGGCAAATCAGCTTTATAAGGAGTTTTAGTAAATTTAGAGAAGTTAAACTCATAAGATTCACCAGCAAATTTAGTCAAAATTTTCTCCTTCTTGCAATCTATAATAGCTCCACAAGTATTTAGAAAAGGTCTACCAAAAATGATAGGACAATAATCACTAGCAGCAGAACCAAGTACCAAAAAGTCAGCAGGATATTTAATCTTACCACATAGAACTTCCACATCTCGAACAATACCAATTGGAGAAATAGTTTCTCTATTAGCCAGCTGAATAACCACATCAATATCTTCAAGTTCAAAAGAATCAATTTCGTGCATAATCTCCGTATAAAGCTCATAAGGTATAGCACTAACACTTGCACCAATATCACATAAACCATAATAGCAATGATCACCAATTTTAACAGATATCATAGGAACACTAGCTTGTTTGGGTTTATTAGGATGTGAAACAATATTAGAAGCATCTTCACAGAAAATAATATGACCATCCTCAACATTTTCAGTCACAAGATCTTTAACTATTGCAACGGCAGGTTCAACTTTTATTTGTTCTTCAGGTTCTCTTGGTTTCTTTTCACTTTTATGAACCACACTATTTATAACAGAGTACTCTTCCATTTTAGCAGGAAAAGGAGTTTTTTCAATATAAGCTTCAGGAATAACACAATCAGCAGTTTCAACTACAACACACTTATTAATAGATGAATCAATTTTATCTTTATATGGTTCATGATACTTATCAAAATTCTTCTTAGGCAATTCATAATGAGAGGCAAAAGCTTTATAAAGATTTGCAGCAACTTGAGAATCAAGACCATATATAGCACTCATATTACGAAATGTATCAGTATCCATAAAAGCTTCAATGCATTTATAATCATAAATTATACCTGATTCTCTATCTTTGTCGTTCTCCCATCCTTCAGTATTTTCTTGGATCCGATCAAGAAGGTCCCTTTTAAACTCTTCTTTATTGCGTGTAAATGATCCAGAACAAGAAGTATCCAGCAAGGTCTTGTCTTGAAAAGAAAGTCTTGCATAGAAATTATCAATAATAACATTACCAGGAAGCTCATGAATGGGGCATTTGAGCATTAAAGACTTCAATCTCCCCCAAGCTTGGGCAATACTCTCTCCATCATGAGGCCAGGAATTATATATGCGGTTCCGATCTTTGTGAATTTCACTTGGAGGATAAAATTTGGAATAAAATAAAGGCACAATGTCCTCCCAATCAAGAGAATCACCATTCTTCAGCAATTTATACCAATGCGCCGCTTTACCAGACAGCGATATAGAGAATAGTTTCTTCCTAACTTCATTCATAGCAATACCTGCACATTTGAATAACCCGCATAATTCATGCAAAAACAGTAAATGATCACCTGGATGGACAGTTCCATCCCCTTCATAGCGGTTATCCATAACATGTTCAATAATTTTCGTAGGTATTTTATATGGTATTACTTCCTCACCTGGCGCCTCATCCACTACCGTTGCAGTAGTAGTAGATTTCCCAAATAGAAATTGAAGAGAACATCTCTCCATAATGACTTATAGCAGCAGGCAGAAATAAAATCAGCACAAACAGTAAAGGTTTTCCTTACCAATTCCACTTACCAATAGCGCTTCACTCCCCGGCAACGGCGCCAGAAAATAGTCTTGATGACCCACAAGTATAGGGGGTGTATCGTAGTATCTTCGATAAGTAAGAATGTCGATCCCAACGAGGAGCAGAAGGTGTTGACAAGCAGTTTCGATGAAGGTTTCACTGTAAATGCTCACAGACAAGTATTCAGGGGGTTTTGGTGTAACAGATGAAATAAGTACGAGTAAGTAAAATGCGAGAGAAATAATTGCAGCGATTGGCCCAATCCTTTTTAGCACAAAGGACAAGCCGGTTTGTTTACTTATAATGACCAAACGTTCTCGAGGACACACGGGATTTTAGTCTAGTGCTTTCGCTACATACAGCTGATTAATCTTCATTGTTTTGATAAGTGTTGTGTGGGTGAACCTGTGCTAATGTACCGCCCTTCCTAAGACTAATACATACTTGTGATTATACCCCTTGCAAGCATCCGCAACTACAAGAAAGTAATTAAGATAAATCTAACCACAGCCTTAAACTCTGAGATCCTGCGATCCCTCCTGCATCGATATACCAACGGGGGTTTAGGTTTCTGTCACTCCGGCAACCCCGCAATTAGCAAACGAGTACAAGATGCATTCCCCTAGGCCCATAAATGGTGAAGTGTCGTGTAGTCGACGTTCACACGACACCACTAGAAGAATAACACCACAACTTAAATATCATAACATTGAATATTACTCAACCATAGTTCACTACTAACATTTAGACTTCACCCATGTCCTCAAGAACTAAACGAACTACTCACGAGACATCATATGGAACATGATCAGAGGTGTTATGATGATGAATAACAATCTGAACATGAACTTAGTTCAATGGTTTCACTCAATAGCATCAACAACAAGTATGAATAGATACCGGGAGAGTTTCCCCTATCAAACAATCAAGATCAAACCCAAATTGCTACGGCGGTGACGAGGTGCTGCGGAGGAGATGGCGGTGATGATGGTGGAGATGATGATGATGGTGATGGAGATGATGTCCAGCTCGATGGCGGTGACGATGGCGTCGATTTCCCCCTCCGGGAGGGAATTTCCCCGGCAGATTCCTGCCCGCCGGAGAGCTCTTTTCTCTCTGGTGTTCTCCGCCCCGCAGAGGCGGCTGTAACCCTTCGTGAGGATTCCTCTGTGGCTTAGGTCTTCGGGACGAAGGGTTTCACGAAGAAAAGGAGGCGAAAGGGGTCGTGGGCCCCCCAGACCACATGGCGGCGCGGCTAGGGCATGGGCCGCGCCGCCCTATGGTGTGGGCCCACCCTGGGTCCTCCTGGCCCCTCCTTCTGGCTTCCTTCGTCATCTGGAAAAATAGGATTTTTGGTAAAACTCCCTTCCACAGTTGATCTTCCGAAATATTGCATTCTGACGGTGCTTTTTCCCGGCGAATCCACGGCTCCGTGCTCGATCTCCAAATAATCATGAAACATGCAAAATAGATGAAATAACATAAGTATTGTGTTCCAATATGAAATATATCAATGAATAACAGCAAATTATGATATAAAATAGTGATGCAATTTGGACGTATCAACTCCCCCCAAGCTTAGACTTCGCTTGTCCCCAAGCGAAACTGAACTCTGTAAACAGGTCCACATGTTTATGGAGAGAAGAGTCGATAAATAAAATACGGACAAGAAGCATCATATTCATTCACACAAGACATTATAGTAGACAACTTCCCCATATAACTCAATCTTGAAACAAGTATAAGGTAGTCACAAATAAAGGTGCATAAGGAATCATAATTGGTGATGGCAAACTTTGTTCTTGGTCAGAGAACATTTAACAAATTATATTCATCTATTGAGCAGCGCTCTCATATCAAAAGCTTATGGTAAACTTTGCACACTCAATCATATTAATCATTGATGACTTTCAAAGCTATATTCATTCAAGGTAAAACTTGTATTAAACAAGAAAGAGTAAAGACATGATGAAGCAAATCACAATATAATAGTTTGATCACAACAACTCAAATGCTTGCTTGAGATGGAGGGAAATAGGTTTACTGACTCAACATAAAGTAAAAGACAGGCCCTTCGCAGAGGGAAGCAGAGATTAAATCATGTGCTAGAGCTTTTTCAGTTTTGAAATCATATAAAGAGAATAAAAGTAAAGTTTTGAGTGGTGTTTGTTGTTGTCAACGACTGGTAGCGGGTACTCTAACCCCCTTGCCAAACAAACCTCCAAAGAGCGGCTCCCATGAAGGACATTATCTCTACCAGCAAGGTAGATCATCCCTCTTCTCTTTTGTTTACACATGTATTTTAGTTTATTTAAGGGTGACACTCCCCCCAACCTTTGCTTACACAAGCCATGGCTAACCGAATCCTCGGGTGCCTTCCAACAATCTCATACCATGGAGGAGTGTCTATTGCAAAATTAAGTTGCTTACTGATGAATCAGGGCAAAACATGTGAAGAGAATTATTAGTGAAAGTTGATTAATTGGGGCTGGGAACCCCGTTGCAAGCTCTTATGCAAAATTATAGGATAAGTGGATGAAGCCACTAGTCCATTAGTGGAGGCTGCCTAACAAGACTGAAAGATAAAACACCACATACTTCCTCATGAGCTATAAAACATTGACACAAATAAGAAGTAATAAGTTTTGAATTGTTTAAAGGTAGCACATGAAGTATTTACTTGGAATGGCAGAAAATACCATGCAGTAGGTAGGTATGGTGGACACAAATGGCATAGGTTTGGGTTCAGGTTTGGATGCACGAGAAGTATTCCCTCTCAGTACAGGTCTTTGGCTAGCAAGGTTAATTAGCAAGCATAAGAGTTGAGGGAAACAAACAAATATACATGTGATAGAAACAATCATGCATCTTACTTGTAAGCACAAACAGTTTTAACTTCTAGAATACTAAGCTAAGAACTGATAAGAAAGATAATAACATCTTCTACATGTATTTCCTCTATTCTTCTTAAACTCAAAGTGTTGTTGCTATTGACCATTGCTAAGTTTGCCAAAACCAAATAGATTAACTCAATGCTCCCAAAGTGGTACCAACACTAAAATCAAGATTAATCATATAGTAGAAATTGCAAACTAAAATAAGGTGTGCAATATGTAAATGATAAGACTTCTCATTAATATTCCATAACGATAACTCACACCAAGGGATACATAGACAAACTAAAGGGGAGATACTCCACACTGCAACCCATCTCATACGATAACTTCCCTACTCATGATATGACACTACTTGATAGTAAAAAGTAAAAGGTAATGATAATGTGATACCGCGGCACTCCCCCAAGATTGGAACAAACCAAGGGGATGCCAATACCGATGATAAATTACTCCCTTGGTGATGGTGGTGATGAATTCCTGACAAGCTTCTCAATAAGCTCCTGAAGCTCATCAATCCTGTATATGAGGTTGCGAATCATCTCCGAATTGTGCTCGACGCGGTTAAGAAGTCTGTCCGACGACGAGTCCCAACTCTTGGAGTTATTTCCCCAACCTTCAGCTTCGGGCTCCGTCTTTCCTGCATTGTTAGAACGATCTATATCCCAATTGCTAGGCAGTGCTGCCTTGGGGGTCCTTTCAATTTGATTATTGTAGATTAGATTGTGAAAAGGATGGTGAATGCCTGAAGAAGATGTCCTCGGAGCTAGGTAATGACGGGGAACCCCTCCTCCAGTGCGAATCCGTGCACTCTTCTTGGCGTTGAACGAGTTTGACACCACTCCGATGCTTGCGATGGTGGTGCGCGGGGGCTCTTGCGGAACTTCTTCGACTTCCTCTTCATCCTCCTTTACTTCTTCCTCGATGCTCTTGTCCTCCTCTTTCCACTCACGATCTTGATTATCTTCATCCGGAAGCTCCTTGCCCTTGTTCTTAGAGACCATGGTGCCTCTAAACTGAAAACAGATCCTGGCAGAAACAGCTCGAAACAAAACACGTCGAGAAAACGATATACGGACCTCCAGGGGTCCGGGGGATTTTATAATAAAAATTTTCAGAACAAACGGAAGGTACCAGATCGAACCAGAGTCGGAAAGGGGAAACGAGGCGGCCAGACCATAGGTCGGCGCGGCCAGGCTGGGGCCCGCGCCGGCCTGTGGTTTCGCCCCCTCGTGCGTCTTTTCCACTCCGTTTCGAACTCGTAATTTTTCATATTTTCTAAAAACAACAAAAATAATGTTCGGAAAGTAAATCGCGAACTTTTCATTACCAGTACTGTTACCTATTCGAAGTTGAGTTCTGGCGGACTGTCAATTTGTCCTTTGATGAAAGCCTCCGGTGTTTCCACTCGAATAATATCAACATCAACATTATAAGAATCACCTGAAATATAATGCTTGAGTCTTGGTCCATTCACCACTTGCGTAGCATTGCCTTGGAGAGAGCTAATTTTAATCGCTCCTGAACGATACACCTCCTCAACAACATATGGTCCTTCCCATTTCGAGAGTAATTTCCCTGCAAAGAATCTGAGACGAGACCGATACAATAGGACTTTATCCCCAATATTAAACTCTCTTTTGATGATCCTTCTATCATGCCATTTTTTAACTTTCTCTTCAAAGAGTTTAGCATTTTCATAAGCTTCACTTCTCCATTCATCTAGAGAACTTAATTGTAGCAACCTCTTATCACCGGCAAGTTTAGGATCTTTATTTAATTCTCTAACAGCCCGATAAGCTTTGTGTTCTAGTTCGAAAGGTAAATGACAAGCTTTTCCGTAAACCATTTTATAAGGTGACATTCCCATGGGGTTTTTATAAGCAGTTCTATAAGCCCATAGTGCGTCTTTCAATTTACTAGCCCAATTCTTTCTAGATTTATTAACAGTCTTTCCCAAAATAGATTTAATTTCTCTATTTGATAGTTCTACTTGGCCACTACTTTGAGGGTGATAAGCGGAAGCAATTCTATGATTAATACCATACTTAGCAAGAGTTTTTCTAAAACCTCCATTAATAAAATGAGAACCTCCATCAGTCATAATATATCTAGGTACTCCAAATCTAGGAAAAATGATATCTAAAAGCATTTTTAAAGAGGTCTCACCATCAGCACTTTTTGTAGGTATGGCTTCCACCCATTTAGTAACATAATCAACAGCAACAAGTATATGCGTGTTACCTTTTGAAGAGGGAAAAGGTCCCATGAAGTCAAATCCCCAACAATCAAATGGTTCAATAACAAGAGTATAATTCATAGGCATTTCATTGCGTCTGGAGATATTACCAACCCTTTGACATTCATCACAAGATAAAATAAACTTCCTTGCATCTTTGAAGAGAGTTGGCCAATAAAAACCTGATTGTAAAACCTTTTGTGCGGTTCTATCTCCGGCGTGATGTCCTCCATAAGCACTGCCATGACATTTACTCAATATCTCTTGTTGTTCATATTCGGGAACACACCTTCGCATAATACCATCCACTCCTTCTTTATATAAGTGTGGGTCATCCCAGAAATAATGCCTCAAGTCATAAAAGAATTTCCTCCTCTGCTGAGCTGAAAAGGTTGGAGGCAAGTACTTGGAAAAAATAAAGTTAGCATAATCAGCATACCAAGGACTGTCTCGCGAGCTCACCTTTATTACAGCCAATTGTTCATTTGGAAAATTATCATTAACAGGAACAGGATCATAAGCAATATTTTCCAATCTAGACAAATTATCAGCAACAGGATTATCAGCACCTTTCCTATCCACAATATGTAAATCAAATTCTTGCAAGAGAAGTACCCATCTAATAAGCCTTGGCTTAGCATCTTTATTTGTCATAAGGTATCTAATTGCAGCATGATCAGTATGAATTGTGACTTTTGAATCAACAATATAAGATCTAAATTTATCACAAGCAAAGACTACAGCTAACAATTCTTTTTCAGTAGTAGCATAATTTCTTTGAGCAGCATCAAGAGTTTTGCTAGCATAATGAATAACATTTAACTTTTTATCTACTCGCTGTCCAAGAACAGCGCCTACAGCAAAATCACTAGCATCACACATAATTTCAAATGGTAAATTCCAATCAGGAGGTTCAACTATAGGAGCAGTTGTTAAGGCTTTCTTTAGAGTTTCAAAAGCTTCCTTACAATCATCATCAAAAACAAAAGGTACATCTTTTTGAAGAAGATTAGTAAGAGGCTTTGAAATCTTGGAGAAATCTTTAATAAATCTCCTATAAAATCCAGCATGTCCAAGAACACTACGAATACCTTTAACATCCCTTGGATAGGGCATCTTCTCAATAGCTTCAACTTTAGCTCTATCAACTTCAATACATCTCTCAGAAATTTTATGTCCCAATACAATTCCTTCATTAACCATAAAGTGGCATTTCTCCCAATTAAGAACAAGGTTAGTTTCTTCACATCTCTGCAAAACTTTATCAAGGTTTCGCAAGCAACTATCAAAAGAATTCCCGTAGAAATAATTGTCATCCATGAATACCTCCACAATACTCTCACAAAAGCCATGAAAAATAGCAGACATGCATCTTTGAAAAGTAGCAGGAGCATTACATAAACCAAAAGGCATACGCCTATAAGCATAAGTTCCATAGGGACAAGTAAAAGTGGTTTTCTCTTGATCTTTAGCTTTAACAGCAATTTGTGAAAATCCAGAATAACCATCAAGAAAACAAAAATGAGTATTTTTAGATAACCTTTCTAGCATTTGATCAATAAATAGTAAAGGGTAATGATCTTTCTTAGTAACTTTATTAACTTTTCGATAATCAATGCACATTCTATACCCTACAACTACTCTTTGAGGTATGAGCTCATCATTATCATTAGGCACAACAGTCATTCCTCCTTTCTTAGGAACACAATGCACAGGACTAACCCATCTACTATCAGCAATAGGATATATAATACCAGCTTCAAGAAGTCGTAATACCTCATTTCTTACCACATCCTTCATCTTAGGAATTAGACGACATTGAGGTTCAACAACAGGCTTCGCATCATCTTCCATATTAATTGCGTGTTGGCAAATAGAGGGAGAAATCCCCTTCAAGTCATCAAGAGTATAGCCAATAGCACCTCGGTGTTTCTTCAATATTTGCAATAATCTTTCTTCTTCAAACTCTGTAAGTTTAGAACTAATAATAACATGATATATTTTCTTATCATCAATATGAGCATATTTAAGATTATCAGGCAAAGGCTTTAAATCAAAAACAGGATCTTCCTTTGGTGGTGGTGTTGTACCCAAGTCTTCCACCGGTAAATCATGTTTGAGAATAGGTTGGCGAAGAAAAATCTCCTCAAGCTCCTCTCTTTCTTTCCTAAAAACTTCACTCTCGCTATCCTCCAAATGTTGCTGCAAGGGATTGTTAGGAACAAGAACAATAGATGCACACTGCTCCATTTTAAAATCATTACTAGGCAAATCAGCTTTATAAGGAGTTTTAGTAAATTTAGAGAAGTTAAACTCATAAGATTCACCAGCAAATTTAGTCAAAATTTTCTCCTTCTTGCAATCTATAATAGCTCCACAAGTATTTAGAAAAGGTCTACCAAAAATGATAGGACAATAATCACTAGCAGCAGAACCAAGTACCAAAAAGTCAGCAGGATATTTAATCTTACCACATAGAACTTCCACATCTCGAACAATACCAATTGGAGAAATAGTTTCTCTATTAGCCAGCTGAATAACCACATCAATATCTTCAAGTTCAAAAGAATCAATTTCGTGCATAATCTCCGTATAAAGCTCATAAGGTATAGCACTAACACTTGCACCAATATCACATAAACCATAATAGCAATGATCACCAATTTTAACAGATATCATAGGAACACTAGCTTGTTTGGGTTTATTAGGATGTGAAACAATATTAGAAGCATCTTCACAGAAAATAATATGACCATCCTCAACATTTTCAGTCACAAGATCTTTAACTATTGCAACAGCAGGTTCAACTTTTATTTGTTCTTCAGGTTCTCTAGGTTTCTTTTCACTTTATTTATAACAGAGTACTCTTTCATTTTAGCAGGAAAAGGAGTTTTTTCAATATAAGCTTCATGAATAACACAATCAGCAGTTTCAACTACAACACACTTATTAATAGATGAATCAATTTTATCTTTATATGGTTCATGATACTTATCAAAATTCTTCTTAGGCAATTCATAATGAGAGGCAAAAGCTTTATAAAGATTTGCAGCAACTTGAGAATCAAGACCATATATAGCACTCATATTACGAAATGTATCAGTATCCATAAAAGCTTCAATGCATTTATAATCATAAATTATACCTGATTCTCTATCTTTGTCGTTCTCCCATCCTTCAGTATTTTCTTGGATCCGATCAAGAAGGTCCCTTTTAAACTCTTCTTTATTGCGTGTAAATGATCCAGAACAAGAAGTATCCAACAAGGTCTTGTCTTGAAAAGAAAGACTTGCATAGAAATTATCAATAATAACATTACCAGGAAGCTCATGAATGGGGCATTTGAGCATTAAAGACTTCAATCTCCCCCAAGCTTGGGCAATACTCTCTCCATCATGAGGCCAGAAATTATATATGCGGTTCCGATCTTTGTGAATTTCACTTGGAGGATAAAATTTGGAATAAAATAAAGGCACAATGTCCTCCCAATCAAGAGAATCACCATTCTTCAGCAATTTATACCAATGCGCCGCTTTACCAGACAGCGATATAGAGAATAGTTTCTTCCTAACTTCATTCATAGCAATACCTGCACATTTGAATAACCCGCATAATTCATGCAAAAACAGTAAATGATCACCTGGATGGACAGTTCCATCCCCTTCATAGCGGTTATCCATAACATGTTCAATAATTTTCGTAGGTATTTTATATGGTATTACTTCCTCACCTGGCGCCTCATCCACTACTGTTGCAGTAGTAGTAGATTTCCCAAATAGAAATTGAAGAGAAGATCTCTCCATAATGACTTATAGCAGCAGGCAGAAATAAAATCAGCACAAACAGTAAAGGTTTTCCTTACCAATTCCACTTACCAATAGCGCTTCACTCCCCGGCAACGGCGCCAGAAAATAGTCTTGATGACCCACAAGTATAGGGGGTGTATCGTAGTATCTTCGATAAGTAAGAATGTCGATCCCAACGAGGAGCAGAAGGTGTTGACAAGCAGTTTCGATGAAGGTTTCACTGTAAATGCTCACAGACAAGTATTCAGGGGGTTTTGATGTAACAGATGAAATAAGTACGAGTAAGTAAAATGCGAGAGAAATAATTGCAGCGAGTGGCCCAATCCTTTTTAGCACAAAGGACAAGCCGGTTTGTTTACTTATAATGACCAAACGTTCTCGAGGACACACGGGATTTTAGTCTAGTGCTTTCGCTACATACAGCTGATTAATCTTCATTATTTTGATAAGTGTTGTGTGGGTGAACCTGTGCTAATGTACCGCCCTTCCTAAGACTAATACATACTTGTGATTATACCCCTTGCAAGCATCCGCAACTACAAGAAAGTAATTAAGATAAATCTAACCACAGCATTAAACTCTGAGATCCTGCGATCCCTCCTGCATCGATATACCAACGGGGGTTTAGGTTTCTGTCACTCCGGCAACCCCGCAATTAGCAAACGAGTACAAGATGCATTCCCCTAGACCCATAAATGGTGAAGTGTCGTGTAGTCGACATTCACACGACACCACTAGAAGAATAACACCACAACTTAAATATCATAACATTGAATATTACTCAACCATAGTTCACTACTAACATTTAGACTTCACCCATGTCCTCAAGAACTAAACGAACTACTCACGAGACATCATATGGAACATGATCAGAGGTGTTATGATGATGAATAAAAATCTGAACATGAACTTAGTTCAATGGTTTCACTCAATAGCATCAACAACAAGTATGAATAGATACCGGGAGAGTTTCCCCTATCAAACAATCAAGATCAAAGCCAAATTGCTACGGCGGTGACGAGGTGCTGCGGAGGAGATGGCGGTGATGATGGTGGAGATGATGATGATGGTGATGGAGATGATGTCCAGCTCGATGGCGGTGACGATGGCGTCGATTTCCCCCTCTGGGAGGGAATTTCCCCGGCGGATTCCTGCCCGCCGGAGAGCTCTTTTCTCTCTGGTGTTCTCCGCCCCGCAGAGGCGGCTGTAACCCTTCGTGAGGATTCCTCTGTGGCTTAGGTCTTCGGGACGAAGGGTTTCGCGAAGAAAAGGAGGAGAAAGGGGTCGTGGGCCCCCCAGACCACATGGCGGCGCGGCCAGGGCATGGGCCGCGCCGCCCTATGGTGTGGGCCCACCCTGGGTCCTCCTGGCCCCTCCTTCTGGCTTCCTTCGTCATCTGGAAAAATAGGATTTTTGGTAAAATCCCTTCCACAGTTGATCTTCCGAAATATTGCATTCTGACGGTGCTTTTTCCAGCAGAATCCTGGCTCCGGTGCTCGATCTCCAAATAATCATGAAACATGCAAAATAGATGAAATAACATAAGTATTGTGTTCCAATATGAAATATATCAATGAATAACAGCAAATTATGATATAAAATAGTGATGCAATTTGGACGTATCAATGCTCTTCGGTCTTCTGGAAGGTTCTGGGCAAAATAGGCCCATGGGTCTTGATTTCGTCCAATTCCGAGAATATTTCGTTACTAGGATTTCTGAAACCAAAAACAGCAGAAAACAGCAACTGACACTTCGGCATCTTGTTAATAGGTTAGTTCCAGAAAATGCACGAATATGACATAAAGTGTGCATAAAACATGTAGGTATCATCAATAATATGGCATAGAACATAAGAAATTATCGATACGTCGGAGACGTATCAGTGGTCCCCGAAAAGTCCACCACATACAAGTTGTGTTCGCGATACCCAACGAAAGCGACTTTTAGAGTCTTGCTCCACAAGAGGACCACAATATCATTATCAATAAAGACGGCGAAACCCATCTTGCCAAGGGCGGAAACGGAAAGGAAATTGTAACCAAGGGTTTTGACAAGCATGACATCCACAAGAGTAATGTTGTGTGCAACCACAACCTTGCCAAAACCCAATACCTCGTATGTAGAATTATCGCCAAAGGAGACGGTGATATCATTTATGTTAGGCCTCAACTCCTTGACGAGGTTCTTGCCGCCGGTCATATGACTTGTACATCCACTATCAAGTACCCATTTTGAACCTCCGGCGGCATAGTCCTACATGAGATCAATTCTTGGATTTAGGTACCCATTTCTCAATGGGTCCTCTTTTGTTAGCAACAAGGGTCTTTGGGACCCAAATAGACCAAGAAACATAACCATCATATGGGCCAACATATTTAGCATAAACATCACCATAATAATCTTTAAATAAAACATAGTGAGGGTTAGCAATTCCCGCATCATCATCATTAATGGTTTTGCCCTTGGAGGCTTCACCATTAGTGACGGCTTTCTTCTTCTCTTGTGCGGGCTTGGCCTTTTGCTTGTTTGCCTTCTTTGCCTTGGCATTATAACCAAGGCCCTCCTTCCCATTGTTTGATCTTTTCTTACTCAAAAGATCATCCAAAAAAAGTTTAGTTTGGGGAGAGGAGGCCTTAGCAAGTTCATCCTTCAACCTAGCATTTTCCTCAATAATATTTGCATGATCACATAGAGGAGTAGAGGTGCTAGGTATATCATATGAAGCGAGCCTAATTTGAAGTTGCTCATAAGACTTGGAGAGGAGAGAGTATTCACTCTTCAAGGCTTTGTGTGCCTTGTCTAGATCATCTAGATCTCTCACAAGTTTCTCATGATCAACACCAAATTTGGCCTTTTCCTTTGTAAGCACTTTAGACTTAGCTCTAGCAAGATCTCTAGCTTTAGTGAGCTTGTTAATTTTATCTTGAGGATCTCCAAGATTTTCTAACCTCTCTTCAAGAGAGGCTATGGTTTCTTGGCTTTCCTCAAGGGCATTTCTAAGAGCATGTAGTTCAAGAGCATCTTCTCTCTCTATTTGGCATTTTTTCTCAAGAGTACCATTTAGTTGAGCCATACGAACCATGAGGTTTGAAACATGCTTTTTAGTATTACCTTGTAGGTTAAGAATGAAATCATCAAACTCTAGCATTTCTTGTTTCACTTTTAGACTAGCAAGATCAACCCCTAGATCACTTGAAATGATAGGCATAGAGGGGTTAGGGGATGATACCTCGGAGGATTTAGCCATGAGGCAACTTTCTTCCTCCACATGAATGACCTCATTGGGGGATTCACTTGGTGATGAAGAGTTAGTGGAGAGGGAGGCAAGAGTGACCAATCCATTAGAGGTTGCATCTTCTTCATCATCAACATCATCATCTCCGGAGGTATACTCTTCTTGAGTGGATAGCACAATAGATGTGTCCAAGGAGGACCTTGCCATGAAGCAATGTGCATTCTTGATATGAGGATTTTCATTGGGGGATTCGAAGAGGGATGAAGAGGGAATGTTTGTGGTGACAATGGCGGCCACCTCCTTTGAGCTTTCTTCATCTTCATCATCACTAGAGCTTTCAACCTCATCGGAAGAATATTCTTCCCTAGTCACTAGCACAATCTTTGAGGGCCTCTTGCCCTTCTTGGTCTTGTTGTTGTAGAATTTCTTCTTGGAGGCTTTTGAATACTTGCCCTTTGAGTCTTTGCTTTTGTCCTTGGGAATGAGCCTTCCACCATGAGTCTCCCTATTCTCATAGGGGCACTCGGCAATGAAGTGGCGCTTGTAATCACAATTGTAGCAAGATCTTGTTCTTGGGCCCGAACTTGTGAACCCCCTTGAGTTGTTTCTCTTGATGTTGTCTTCCTTGGCCTTGGATGGGTCAACCCAAAAGGAGTTAGCATGGAATGCTATGTGGTCATGGTAGTGGTGTTCCAAGTCTTCCGGATATGACATACTCCAAGATGCCCTATAAGATTCTTGAGGAATCACTTCTTCACCGGAGTTGACCGCCAAGGCAAGGTTGGAACCTTTTGTCATCCCAAGAGCTCGATTGCGAGAATCATGAGAGTTTTGCTCAAGCACCTTGAGAGCTTGCATCTCGTGCACGACTTGTTGAGAGGTGAGAGAGGAATAGCATTCCCTCCCTACAAGAGTCTTGACATCAATGGGTACAAACGGCATCATGCATTCAATGTACTTCTCCTTGATCCAAGAGTCATTGATGTGGGTGGCACCAATAAGCCGGAAGGCATCGGCAACGGTGAGAAGTCTTCCATACATGACTTCATGATCTTCATCCGGTAGCCTCATGAAGCCTTCGGCTTTATTCTTAAGAGCATTATACTTGTTCCTCCTCGTGCTCTCACTTCCAATGCAACTAGCGGCCAAACCATCCCATGCTTCCTTGGCGGTGGTGTAGTTCCGAACACGATGCAATTCCTTTGTCCCCACACTAGTTTGAATCATGTGCAAGGCGGTGTTGTTGAGTTGACTATCAACTGCTTCTCTTCTAGTCAACTTGTCGGGGTTGTATGGCTTGAAGCCTTCCATGATGATTCTCCAAAGTTCATTGGAGGCACTGCAAACATGAGAGCGAAACTCAAATTGCCAAGTATCGAAATTCTCAATGGAAAACTTAGGTGGGTCGCCCCGAATGTTCATATGGGGATGGGGAACCGGTATATCGGGAGATAGAAAAGGTGGAGCTACTCGATTGTAGCTCTCACCTCCACTAGTTGCCCTAGGAGATTTGATAGTGTTTAAGTTATCACCTTCCACGGGTTTGGTAGAGGAGGGTAATTTCGAAGCATCTCCCTCTTCTAACGCACCCGTGTCCTTTACCTCTACAATGGGAGCCTTGGGAGGGACCAGAGCCAAAAGCTCGGCAATCATCTTGTTCATGCTTTCCATTTGGGCTTCCATGGAGGACTTCAACGAATTGAAGTCTTCCATGGAGACCGTCTTGGCGGCCCCTTCCGAGGACTCCTCGTTCGGCATACTCTTAGGCGGTTAAGACCGAAATAAGAGCCGAGGCTCTGATACCAATTGAAAGGATCGTATGCCGCACCTAGAGGGGGGGGGGGGTGAATAGGTGCTAACCAAATTTTAGTTCTTTTTCAATTTAGGCTTGACACAAAGGTAAATTCTCTAGATATGCAACTACGTGAATTTACCTATATGACAAGATAAGCAACTAAGCAAGATATAGCTACACAATATAAGAGATAGAAGAGGATAGAGGTAACCGAGAGTGGAGCACGCGTTGACACGGAGATGATTCCCGTAGTTCCCTTCCTTTGCAAGAAGGTACGTCTACGTTTGGAGGAGTGTGGTTGCTACGAAAGCCAAACCAACAGCCACGAAGGCTTCACTCAGATCTCCTGTGAGCAACGCCACAAAGGCCTAGCCCACTTCCACTAAGGGATTTCCTCGAGGCAGAAACCGGGCCTTTACAAGGTTCTTGGGGCACACATCCACAACTGAATTGGAGGCTCCCAAATCTGTAACAGTACAACAATCAACAACAACACATCAACACAAATCAACTAGGGAACCAAATAGGAACACTAGCATGAGATCCCTCAAACAAATGAGGGGGAAATGAAGAACGCTTCGGTGAGGATGTAGATCGGTGTCTTCTCCTTCGAATCTCCAAAGATCAAGAGCTTTGGTTGGGGGAGGAAGGAGATCTTGCAAATCTTGTGTTCTTGAGGTGGCTCTAATGGTGGTGAAGCTTGGCAGATTTTTCTTGCAATGATTGAGCAACTTGTTCCTTTGGAGAAGAGAGCTATTTATATGATTGGAGCTCTCAGATCTGACCGTTGGGGCGAAATCCACTAACACCGGAAGTTCCGGCCAGGATGGCCGGAAGTTCCGGCTAGCACCGGAAGTACCGGCCAGGAGGGCCGGAACTTCCGCCAGGAAAAATCTTCGTCAGACAACCAGTTCAGCATATGTTTGGGCGGAACTAGGGCGGAACTTCCGGTGACCGGAAGTTCCGGCCAAGTTCCGGCCAAGTTCCGGAATTGCGAGAAAACCTTACTGGACTATACTGAGCCACAATTACCGATTTCCGGAACTTGCCCGGAAGTTGGGCGGAAGTTCCGCTGACCGGAACTTCCGGCTACCAGCATCGGAACTTCCGGCCAGGGAACAAAAACAGCAAGCAACACTGCGCTGAAAGGCTTCTGCAGAACATACCAGGGCGGAAGTTCCGCCTGCTGGGGCCGGAACTTCCGCCAGAAGTAAAAACCCTTCAGAACTTCAGAACAGGCAAACCATCTGGCCGATCAAATATATATTCCGAAAACTTGTACCTGTCTACATCAACACATATAAATATATACCTAGTGTTGACATCAAACACACAAAACCCAAAAGGGCGGGAAATGTTCTTTCAAGAGCTATTTGGAAAGCATAAAACCTTTTTTCAGGCCGCACTTATATTTATGTGGCTGATTGATTAAAGAGACAATCGAAATTTATAGTAGATTACAATCTTGTCTTGTACGCCAAGATAGTTTAGTTGACATACCAACTGAAACCATATTTACATCATTCTAGAGAACCTACGCTAACCTAACAAAACAAACTCTATCAGCTTCCCTTAATTACAACTTAGGTAAGTTGAGATTATATTAAAATTCCTCTAAACATCTTGGTTGCAATGCATTTGTGTGTCCATCAACAACTTGATCATGAGAATGAAGAAACTGAATCTTTTACCTGATTCTTGACATCTCTCTCACAAAGTGATAATCAATCTTCACATGTTTGATTCTAGCATGAAAGACATAATTAGATGATAAATATGTGGCCTCCAAGTTACTACACCAAAGATACCATGCTTGTTTTCTGTTTGATACCTAATTCACATAGTAAAGTCTACAACCAAATGATTTTTGCAGTTACATTAGCCAAAACCATGTAGGAAAAGCTGTCGCTGAGCTCGTGTGTAGTGTGTACCCACATCGTCGCCGTCCATCACGCCTAGAGATATGAGAGGTTGGCTCGGTAAGCGCATGTTTTTATCAGCGTGAGTATCCTTAGAATGCTTATAATGGGGGTAACTTCAGTAGTAACATAGGGCCCAACTCAGAAAATTAGCCTATGTAGCAATAAGTTAACGAGGAGAGAGAAGAATAAAGTAACTTAAATGGTTACCGTAACAAGTTAATGTGTGTGTGTGCGTGAAATAGATTCGAGAACAAACCACTTATTCACACCTCCTACACCCTGGATGATTTTTCTGGTAATAAGAAAAAAGAAGGTAGACAAACTTGCTCTACAAATATCTGATCGGATGTTTCTTAAACTTTTACACAGTGCTATCCACTTAGAATTTTTTTGAAAACACTAAAAATACATAAATATCTAGGCAACCTCAGTGGAACAAATTATTCTGTAAATGGGTGTAAGCTAGTCATCTTTTATTATTTGTAATTTAAATGGATTCAAAATCAACTATGCTAATATTAAAATTAATATAATTTTAACATTAACTTGTAAACATTGTTATGTGGTTCTTGTATTTAAATACATAAATAAACATCATTGTATATTGTTCAATAAATGTTGTATGAACAAAGACGTGTTTAATTGATAGCAATTTAAAGATTTATGGGTAAGTAGAAATGTTTAGTACAAAAAGTATGTCATCATACCACAATAGAACGCTTTCCGAGGAACCATGTGGATGCCCTTTATTTTGCCATGAAAACGTGGCACAAACTCCTAAAAGTACATGTAGCAGAATTTCATAAACTTTAAATTTGTGGGTTCAATGCATATGTGCACAATTACAAGAAAAATAAGCTATGTACATAATCTCCCAATCGAGAAAAGGCTACGTCTTCCCTTCCTCCACAGACTGCACATGCATGCATTCCCTGGCTATGGGAACTGGTTGCCAAAATAAGACGAGAGAAGGAAGCTCAAAATATTGCAAATTGTTAAGACACCTACAACAGTGACAAATCAAATTTAACGTGATTTTGCAACCTCAGTCAGCACACCACATGCAAATGTTTAGAAATGGATCATTTACCTATGCAAGAAACGGAATTTGGTTTGGAAAGAACATAGCTCCTCCTCGGAAAGCTGATGAGATGGAGCAACTTCTTGGGTTTTCCAATCAATCACACGAGGCGAGTTAGCAAGATGGAGACGCAAGTCTCTTGGGAATTCTTTCAAGGTGGACACCGTAACTTATCACTTGTCGGTGCTCAAAAGAATGATTCTCAATGGCATGATTGTGCTATTCTTTCACTAGAATTGGAGAAGTAGAGGTAGCTCTCCGTAGTCTTGGGATACGCCTCAAGCAGTTATTTCTATTCTTTAGAAACTTAAGGTGAACAAGAGAATATTTAAAAGTTGGTGGGATCAGACTAAGCAACATGGCACGTTGATTGAGTTTGAAGCCATGAAGTGTTAGATATAGTAATCTTATCTTTAATTATATTTGGTGATTAGCACATGTGCGAGATATCCGGTCAGCTTGCACGCTGAGGTAGTAAAAGTTCTGGTCCTAATCACTATGTGTTAGGGCATCTACAATTTTGTGACGTTGGTCTTTTCTTAGAACTATCATGTAAGATATTTACTGAGCTGAAGGAGAGAGAAT